>NC_080790.1:93538083-96340583 GCF_028018385.1 Neofelis nebulosa | reverse complement strand
TTAGTGTGGTATATTTGTTACAGCTGATGAACTAAGCCCACAGTTTATATTACAGTTTATTCTTTGTGTTGTACATTCTATGGGTCTTGACAAATGTGCAATATGTGTCCAGCATTACTGTATCACTGTCCTACTAGTCTCTTAGGCTCCACCTATTTACCCCTCCCTTCCTCTCTACCTCTAGACTCCTTATAACCACTGATCTTTCTACAGTATCCATAGTTTTGCCTTTTCTAGATGTCATATATTTGTATCTATACAATATGTAGCCTTTTCCGTTAGCAATATGCACTGAAGTTTCCTCCATGTCTTTTTGTGGCTTAATAGCTCATTTTTGTATCACAGAATAATATTCCATTGTATGGATGTATATCACAGTTTGTTTATCCATTCACCTGTCAAAGAACATCTTGATTACTTCCAAGTTTTGGCAATTACGAATAAAGCTATAGACATCTGGGTGCAGGTTTTTGTGTGGATATAAGGTTTTCAACTCATTTGAGTATAATCAAAGGGGTACAAAAAGCTCAGAGCCTGGAGCCTGCTTCGGATTCTGTGTCTCCCTCTCTCTCTGGCCCTCACCCGCTCATGCTCTGTCTGTCCCTCTCTCTCTCTCTCTCTGTCCCTCTCTCAAAAGTAAATAAACATTTAAAAAAATTTTTTTAAAGATTCTAATGGACTCCTAATGATAAGACCCAGTATAGTTTTTGGTCCATGGTTTTAATTTACTCACCCATCCATTCAGCAAACCTTTATTAAGCACCTGCCGTGTACTCTGTTCTGCAGGTACAGTTGTGACTAGGACCGAAAGAGTCTAGCCCTTCTGGATTTTATATTCTAGAGGAGGACACCCGACCACAAACAAGTAAATTAATATGCAAACAAGACCATATCAAAGAACAATAAGGGCTATAAATGAACTAAGAAAAGGCGGGCAGGAGTTGAGGTGGGTGGGGCAGATGCTCTGAGGAGGGCATATCTAGCAGAATGCTGGCCAATGAGACACACGTGGGCACAGGCGATCTGGAGAAGGAGGAGGTCAGCCAGGGGGACCAGCAGGTGCAGAGACCCTGAAGTGGGAGAAGTCTTGGTGTGTGTGAGAGACAAAAAGAAGCCCATGTGGCTGGAGCAGAGTAAATTAAGGTCAGCGGAGCTGTAGCATATAGATCTTTGTAGGGAGAGGTTTGGGCTCTTGGTACCTGTTTCCACATGTGCAGAGTAGTAACATGCCAGTTCGTGTTTTTAAAGTTCACTGCAGGTATGGTGGAGGATGGATTGTAGTGGTCATGAGGAGGCTCCTGCCGTTATCCCAGGTGAGAAATGGTGGTCTGGACCAGATGGATCCAGGTTGAGGTGGTCAGATTTGAGGTATATTTTAGCAGCAGAGTGTGCAAGACTTATTCCAAGCAAAGTAGTCACCTGCTCACTCGACTCTCAAACTTAACATGGCCAAACAGAATTCGTGATCCACCTCTGTAGTGGGCACTGTGGGTGGCCCAACTATATTCGGTCTGGTCATTAGGAGTCCATTAGAATCTTTCATCGGTCCACTGGCCCATCCCATAGGTGTGTGAATGTTGGCCTGTAACTCATGAACAAAGAGTAGGAAAGTTATGCTTTGCCCATTCCCGAGACAGCCAAAGACAGTCACGGGCTATAAGTTGCCTCAAGGTTCAGCCAACTCTGAACCTCTGGGGACAGTTCACACCCCAGAGCTCCCCTGGACCCAGACTGAAGCCACACTCCAGTTCAAACCCTTTCTCACTCAGCTCCTTCCCTGCCCCTCCTGTTCCCCTGGCCTCCCTTCTGTCCTCCCTGTCCCCCTCATGAGCATCTTGGGAGACAGTGTGTTCAGAGAAAAGAGACAAGAGTGTCCTAATATTTCAATGTCCAGCAGGAAGTGTGGTTCAAAAAGTAGAAAGCAAAGTGGGATTTCCCAGAAGCTTCCAGGGAGAAATGGTGGTCAGCTGTGTTGGATTCCACTGGGGGGCCGAATAAAGTGGGGATAGGTCATGGGATGTGGCTTTCATAAGAGCTGCTTCTGAGGAGGTGGCAGCTGGAAATAGCTTGAGAGATAGGGTACAACCTGAAGAACTGGAAATGCAGCAAATAGAGCCAAATTTTGAGACGTTTTGCATGAATACAGAAGTGGGGGATACTTAGGAGAGGGAAATGATAAATGTTGTTTGTAAGCAAATAAATGATGCATGTGAAATCAGAATAGTGGCAGAGCTGGGACAACTTTTTTTTATTTGAGAGAGAGCAAGTGAGTTGGAAGAGGGGCAGGGCAAGAGAGAGAGAGAGAGAGAGAGAGAGAGAGAGAGAGAGAGAATCTCAAGCAGGCTCCATGCTGTGCTCAGAACCCAACATGGGGCTCGATCCCACGACCCTGGGATCATGACCTGAGCCGAAATCAAGAGTTGGATGCTCAACTGATTGAGCAATTCAGGTGCCCCTGGGATGGCTTTTCTATCCTAACACCTGCAGAGGCAGAGTCACGGGAGAAAATAGGCAGGTTGGGGCATTTAGGGGTAAAAACATGAGGCAGTTCCCAACTGTTTTCTCAGTAAAGCAGGAGGCAAGCTTGTCACCTAAGAGCAGACAAGCAGAAAGGGGACTTGAAGGTTTGAGGAAAGAGAAAAAGTCATCTCAGAGAGGAAAAAAGAAATGAATTCACCAGGGCTGGGCTTGGGGTCATGGGGGAGTGTTGAGAGCACATCAGAGATCTTCCAGGGTGAATGTGAAGTTGGATCAGGAGGTGGTGTGAGGTTTTTTTCCTATCCATCTGCGGTTTCTCGGGTACAGAAAAGAAGCAGGCAGACAGCGGGAGACATGGAGGGAAAGGGAGCAAGGGATTAATGGTGTTTGCAGGGGAGGGACCGTAGAGCCTCATCTCTAAGGAGCAGCTGATGGTGTTGGCCTCTGACTCATCTGGCCTCACCTCAGCCTCCCGGCTCCACTCTGAGAAAGTGGAAAATGGCTCTAGAAGCTGGCATCCGGCAGCTAGGCTGTGATAAACAAGGCTCAGACAATATAAACAGTGGTTGGCCCAGGCCTCTTTGTCACCCTTATGAAACAGGACAAAGGGACACGGCAACCAGAAAAACCACCCTCTCTTCTGAATCATGAGGGACTCTAGCCCAGCTTTCCAGCCTCCCACATCTTGCATGGAAACCACCAACAGAGCCAATCACCAGACTGCTGCCCTTCACCCTGGCCCTCTTAGGGACTTCCCCACCCAAGCCACCATCACGTAGTAAGCACCCTCCCTCCCCCCCCCCTTACCCAGACACCCCTTGGTGCTTTGCTCTTTTGCAGCAGGAACAGAAACCTAACTTTGCTCTACCGCCACCAGGGTTCCCTCCTTCATTCATTCAACTCCCACATTTCTACAGCACTTAGCTTCTGACAACTCTGAAGAGTTGTCCCTTCTCTTCCACTCATTTATTCACTTACCTATATCAGTGCGGACCTAGGGATTCTTACACTATCTCCTGGGTTATAAGCCATTACCCTCATTATAGTGTTTTTGAGAAGAACTAGGAATATATGAGCTGATTTTTTTTTTTTTAATTTAAAGTCAGCTCTATGCCCAACATGAGGCTTGAATTCATGACCCTGAGATCGAGAGTCATACGCTTTACTGACTTGAGCCAGTCAGGCAGGCACCCTCTGTTCGTTGAATCTTACTGCTTGATTTTTGGAAACTACCAATCCGAAAACATAAAAGTGACAAAGAAAGTGAAGGAACAGTTTGAGTTTGTCATTATATCTGGTAAAAGCCTCAGTTTAAAAAAATATAAACACATTCATTAGAAAAGCCTGTTATGACAGGGAATTATTTTAAATGTGTATTAATTACTTAATCATTTCAAACACATATTAAACATGCCATATATTCTGTATTTGTGAGTGATGTTTCTACTAAGTACTCTCAAAATTTAAAGGGCAATTAATTTAACCAAAGGAATAATGAGGCAGCTTGCTTCTCTGACGTTGGCTGGTTGTTGTGGCCTCGGCCTCACAAAAGGTGATCCCACCTGGCTCCTTTGTTTCCCCTACTCTCGGACTTGTGGGGGTTTACATGTGCATATACACACTTTTTTTTTTCTTTTCCTACAGAAAATAGATAGGAAATGGCCATGGCTGTGAGCGTGGCTGAGTGGCTGAGTGGCCTAATGCTAGCCTGTGCTCTCTGCAGCCTAATTAAAGGAAAATGGTTGTGCTTTCTATGAAGAGAGACACAGAATAACAAGAGAGGAACATAGGAAGGGAAGCTGAGCACTAAGAGCTTTCCCTTTGCTGCAGAATTAAATGCTAACCTTGCCTCATATTCTCAGGCCTGAATTTATATAACAAATCAATGTAAATAGCTGGACAACTTCCAGGGCAGTAGATTTATCGTACAAGTGCAATTAATGCAGGTTTAACGCCCTGATAAACCAGCGATGTGCAAGGAGATGCCACAGATAGAATTAAAGGGCAGATACATAGCATTAGATAGCGTAGACTCATCTCCTTACTCTGACGCCAGGCGCAGAGGCATCGGAAGGGACTTCCAGACCCACTTCCCCACCATGGTGAAAGGTCTGGGCAGACCACGCTGCAACTGTGCTTTAACTGGTAAACTTAAATAGAAGGGAAATTTGTTAAGTTTATAAAAAAATTATACTCTTTCTACAAGAAGACTGGTTTGCTCTGCCAGGTCAGGCAAAAAGTCAGGTAAGAAGAAAACCTGGCCCAGCTGGGCTTTGAGATGACTGCACCTTAATCCTGCCTGGCCCATTTTCCTGACTGCCTTCCTAATACATCCCATGAACAACTGGGTTGGCCATTTTTGTCCCAATTGGCTCTTTCTTCAAAATAAACTAGCAGAAACAAAACTCCACCTTTCCTCTTTTTTTTAAACCTTTATCAATTCAGACAAAAAATGCATATATCGAATCCTCAGTTTAACTGTTTTTATGTAATTTTTATTGATTCCCACATAGCTCTTTAGTGCATGACAAAACATCATGAAGGCTTGTTATGAAGTCTCTCTTACCTTTAGTGCAGCTAAATTTAATTGCTGCCATAAAACTATAGCTAAATTAGCTTATGCAGACACCCTTGAATGTAGGAAAAGCAGTCCCTGAGGAGAAAAATTGTAGGATTCGGCCAAAAACAGACTTTCTTACAATCAAACAACAAAGAGTGCTTATTTTAATTAATTATTTCATACCAGAAAAGATCTGAGGCAACTTACGCAAATATATAAAATAATATATAATTAAGAACAAGAATAATAATCATAGCACCACAATACACATGGAGCCCTTCGCCTGTGCCGGTCATAAAGCGACCTTGTTCCTGGATTGTCTCCCCAGGTTCTGATAGTGAGTCTTGGAGGGAAGGACCGTCGTTTTCCCCATTTTACAGCTAGGAAGACCAAGGCTGGGAGAGGTTACATAAGCAATAAGTAGCACAGCTGGGCCAAAAATAAAAGTCATCAGTAAATGGGAATCTAAGGGCAGGACACCTGGGTGGAGCTGAGCTGCCGTGTAGAGGGTGGGTATTTGAGCATAGGTGTTTATTTAGAAAATCCACACATTTGGCTTTGAATTCCTTCAAGGTCACAAGAAGGAGGGAAATATCCGTGGTTGGATTTGTAAGGGTCATAAGATAAATGCATTCCATTTTCTAAGGTGAAGCAGTTTCTCCTGGTCTAAGTATCCAGAATTCAGAAAAATAAATGGAGGCAGACAGATGTTTCAGATATTCCTTTATGGCATTTCCAAAAACCAAGACTTAGTGGCAAGGGTGGCAGGCAGTCTGTGCTCTGTCCTCAGCATGATCTGGGTGCTGACACTCACTCAGGACAAGTGTGTTCTTTGAGATACTATGAAGCCTAAGAAAACTTTTGTGCTTGAGAGAGCATGGCCTTCCCATGTTGGTGTGGGGCGTGCCAGGGCCCATGGGCTGGTCAGGATCTCCCTCTAGAGACAGTTATGCATGTGCCCAGCTCACAGATAAGCCACACCAGTTCCAATGGCCTGCAGCAGACGGCAGCCTCTGTGCACTGAGCAGAGAAAGCGGTGCAAGGCAATGTTTTCTAGCACCTCTGCAGCCAGCTGACTGTAAGACCAGCCAGGACACTGTAAGATGCCAGGCTTTAAGTACTGTTAGCTTCTGGTTCCTGGGTACACCGTGATAATCTGCTGAACACCACCTCTGTGGATCCCTGAGCGGACCAGCCATAGGAGAGAAGTTGATTACAAGCCATTCAGAAGATGGCTGACTTCTGCCCCAAATTAGGATTTTGGTTTTAGTGCTAGTGCATCGTAAGCCATTCTTCCTTAGAGCAGTAAACACCCATTATCTGTTGAGGCCAGTTCTAGACTGTGACAAAAAAACATAGCCAATCTTTAGCAGGTGACAATTACAAGTGGTTATCAAATAGCTAGTGGGTTTTGCTTTCAAAATCATTAATCTTACCTTTCCAGGTGTGCCCCAATGCAGTAAGTTGACTAGATAGAGATTCTGGCAAACTCAGGTTGGACAAGAAGCATTCATAATTAAACTTTCATTTCAGTCTGCAGGGTTCTTTTGTGGTTTTTTTTTTCTGTTTGTTTTTGCCTGCCTATGTGATATGTGGCATCCCTGAGTGAAGTCCATTGCCCCAGAAACATGTAATTTAATTTCTGAGCAAACCTAGGGTTAACTGGAAATACTTATTTGTTCCTATTATTATTTTTAAAAATTATATTGAAATGCATGAATCCACTTTCTTTCATGGGCAGAATAAAATTATCAGAATACAGCCTTATAGTGTGAACACAATTTGTCCCCTGTTCGCCGCATTTAAGCCTGCTTGAGCTGGATGG
Organism: Neofelis nebulosa; assembly: GCF_028018385.1. Taxonomy (NCBI): domain Eukaryota; kingdom Metazoa; phylum Chordata; class Mammalia; order Carnivora; family Felidae; genus Neofelis; species Neofelis nebulosa. The sequence goes on along the minus strand of NC_080790.1, from coordinate 96,333,720 downwards.
GGACATGTAGGACACCAGGGCTCTCCCACGGGCTTGAAGGTGGCTGTCACATATGTAAAATGTTTTGTGTGGGTTTTGTTCCAGAGTGTTTAATTTGGGGGCATGGTTGAATCTAGAGTAGTAGATAGGTTCTAGTTCTGGGAATGTCAACAACACACATTCTCCCAATTTTTATGAACTTAACTATAAGAAAAGAATTTTGTTAAATCAGTTGCTGTAGAGTCTTTGGGCTATCATAGCAGACACAACATCCATTCACTCATTCCTCCTCAGAAACAGGATCCTGATTTATAGGATGTTACATTGTATTTAAAATAAATGACAGTGATTCCCAGCCTTCTCTGCAGCCAAGGAAGCCATATGACTAATCTTTGGCCAGTAAGACATAAATAGAAGTGCTATGTGAGATTTCTAGGAATTGTCCCTAAACGAGAGGGGAAGGAACCTCTTTTTCTCTTTATCCATCTAAGAACATATATGTGAAGACTGGAACTCAGCAGCCATTTTGCGCCATGAAGCCAATTGTCCTATGGATAGTACTGTGATCTGATGGCTGTGGAACCACCATGCCCATCCTGGACACTCCACCTAGCCTTTTTTTTTTTTTATGTGAAAGAAAAAGTACTGATTTAAAGATTTTTTACAGGAAATGAGATTTGGTTGTGCACTTGTTCAGAGCATGAACTTTGAGGTCAAGCAGAATTATGATTAAGACCTAATTCATCCTCGTTAGTTGTGTGACCTTGGGCAAGTCATTTAACCTTTCTGAGTCTATTTATTCATCTGTAAAATGGACTGTCAAGTCCCACTTTAGAGGACTGGAATCAGGATGGAGTGAGATAATGCATAAAAACTGTTTAGCACAGTGTCTGTGGGTTTATGTCCCCAGATGAATACAACAGCACCTCCCCATCAAGCTGTAATAGAAACTTCCCTGTCCCAGAGTGCACTAAGCATCTGCCAGGTTGTAAGCTACCTTAGGCAGTAGAGCCACACACCGACTAACTATGGAATGACTTTAATAAGAATTAGAAACACTGGGCCGCCTGGGTGGCTCAGTCGGTTAAACACCCGACTTCGGCTCAGGTCATGATCTCACGGTTCATGAGTTTGAGCCCCGCATCAGGCTCTCTGCTGTCAATGCAGAGCCTGCTTCAGATCTTCTGTCTCCCTCACTCTACTCCTCCTCCAGCCTCTCTCTCTCTGTCTCTCAAAAATAAATAAACATAAATTAACGAATTCGAAACACTGTACAAACACATCACATCTCTGATTTCACAGATATCATTGCTTAGGACAAGGCAGAAGTAGTTGTTTCTTTCCTTTCTTTCTTTCTTTTTTTTTTTTTTGAAGGATAATCTAAAAAATTTTGAAGTAATGAGCAATGTCCATGAAAAACTGATGGGTTCCGAAGTGATCAAAAGTTGGCAAACACTAGGAAAAGAGAGGTTGGCAAACAGAAATGCAGCGACAAAGAACTGAGGACAAGCAGATGGCAGTTTCACTCCTGCCGAGCTCCTCCCCAGCCTTGCTTTCCCACAGTGTACCCCTCCGCAGCCTGAACCCACCTCAGTGTCCCTAATTCTACCCTCCGCACTTCTAGGGTGAGGACCACGCTTTCACACTGGTTCCCTCTGTGCCCAAAAGCGTCTGGCTGTAATTGATTAATGGCAAAGAATGACCCCGGAGGTGTTCCCCCTCCTTCCCATTTTATAGCTATGGAAGTCAGGAGCCCTGGAAGACACCTAGGACAGAGAAAAGGGGAGAGAAAAGTCCTCACAGGAGCACAGTGGGGAAGAAATGAGTATTAAAGGACAAGTGAATTGAGCCAGCAGAGAGTACAGAACCAGAGGAAAATAGGTGCTAGAAATAAACAGGGTTTTGAAAGGCCTCATTGAACCTGTTAGGATGGATAGATGAATGGATGGATGAATGGATGGATGGATGGATGGATGGATAGGAGGATGGGTAGTTGGGTGGGTGGGTGAATGGATGGATGGGTGGAAGAAGAAAGGAAGCTAGAACATAGCATGTGTACTTAGCCGAAAACATGTTTACAAACCTGCCTTCATCTCACCCAGACCCCTTCACCAGGCTTTGCACACCCACATGCCTTTGTGACCCATAGGTGAGCAATACCATCCAGGCTGGTAACCACAGTGATGAGCCAAAGGGGGCATCAATTGAGCTGATTACTGCCACATAACTACAAGGACCCAGCATTGCCGAATATGATTTTTTAAGGAAATTCCCCAAATCCAATTTCCAAATGTTGTTCAGGCCAAAGCAGCCACATCTGTAGGTCATGCCTGGCCCCCAGGGTATCTGGGCACAAAGTTGATTACATACCCTGATGTCCATCACTTTCTGCCTTCTGTGTATGGAATGTAAAGAGGAGAGAGAAGGCCCACCGGCCACGCTCCAGCCCACACTGCCACAAGTCTGAGGCTCGCTGCTGGGTGTGACCTACAACCAGGCATTGTGGGAATTGTCTATCCTCCGTGTTGAATCTGAGATCCTGTCAGTACAAGAAAGGACTTGGACAGTGAGGATTTCATTCTCTAAGTCAAGCCTGCATGTCAACCATCTTCTCACCTGGAGAAAAGGTAGTTTCCAGCTCAAGCCAACCTCTGTGCAGTTGTGAGTGGCAGCTGGGGATCCTCTTAATGAGTCTAAGAGCAAAGACTATTATCCCTCCAGGATAAAATTGGAATGATTTTCACTAAAAAAGAATAAAAATAAGAATAAAGAAAAAGAAGGAAAGAAAGAAGGAAGGAAAGAAGAAAGGAAGAAAGAAATAAGGAGAAAGAAAGAAAGATTTTGGAGAAAGGTCTGTGTTTCTTCTCTGCCCACCTGCCTCCTTTTTCCTAACTGTGGGGTCATGGAGCAATTTTCAGTTGAACTTCCGCATGCAGGGAGTGCAGCCCAGCTCTTCAGCACCTCTCCTTCCCTCACCGCCTGCCTTGAAGTTAAGATCCAGGACTTGAAAAACAACATCCTCTACCCTGTTCTTTTCGCTTAGACACTTCGGACTTTCCCCCAAGGCCAGTGAATGCGACTTCCTCCATCCAGTGTGTCTTGTGGGGTTGCTTTTCTCAGCATTCAGCGTGGCCAATGGCTAAGCTAGTTACCAGATCCCCACCCTGCTTCATACGATTTCGTCAATAGAGTTGGCTGATTGACCAGATGAGGATGAGACTTCTGGAGAAGTCTGATCAATTGCTTAATGATTGGGCCGTATCGACCAGGAATGGTTAATAGAGTTCCACAAGTCAACATTTCCCGGGGCTTCTGAGAAAAGCGTATCATTTGCAAAAGTGATGGAGAATTTAAGTTCCCCCAAGGAACCCGGGCCAGCCATTGGCAAGATGAACAGAAACAGTAATGTCTTCTGTCTGGACCCTGGAGAATGTGTGTCAGCTTTTCCTCACAGCTGTGTAGAAACGATTTGTGTGATATTAACACCGAAATCCACACAGCCATTGAGAAATCACATTATCCTCGTGTTCTTACCTGACGTTCTCTCCTGAGGATTTCTAGGCAACCAGCTATGAAGGTTACCCAGTGGCTCTGGTCAGTCTTACTTTTTTGAACATAAATTGGGAAAGAAGTTAATATTTTTCTTGTTTTTAAAAATTCACAGTATTCATGGAAATAGAAATTTCCTAAAAGCTTATCACTAATGCTGAGTATCCACAGCACTTGGGGTGGTCAGTGCAGACCTGACCACAGCCTTGGCAGGGATTCCAGATGCTCCTCTCCTTTCTATGGAGAAGGAAAAAAAAAAACAAAAACAAAAACAAAGCACAGATATCTTTCAGTTTGTAGGGAGAAAACTAGACCTAAAACTGTTCATAATGCATAAACTTCTTTCTAACCCCCTTATATCATCTCTGATCATCATGTTTGACTCCACACATTCTTATCAATTGCAAAATGAGTCTGGTTAAGTTCAGAGCTTTTCTAATTTTAATAATGAAGGCTGCTGTGTGTCTAGAATGATTTAAAGGAGGCCCATAGGGATCTGTACTGTTCTAAACCCCCCTCCTACCTAAACTGGGTCCCAGGAGCTGGTGCAAAATCTCTCCATGGAGAGGAGGCAAGGCGGCCTGAGTCTGACCCCTGCCCTCACCTGCAGGTGTCTTCAGGAGCCTGGGCCCCACCTGCTCTTTCAGTCTCCTAGGGGCCAGCCTGTGCCAGATGCTGTGGGGACCCATAGCCCACAGTGTGTATGATAAAAGGATAAGTGCCCAGTTAGCTTTCCTGCAAGAACTGCCCCCATGCAGTGAAAACAGTGCAGAGAAAGTAAGTGAAAGCCATCAGGCCAGGAGTTAGCTTCAAGGAGAAGGTTCGTGTTGGGCTTGAGCATTGGACAGCAGTAGGGAAGACACAGGTATGGAAAAGGCTCCTCTGGGCTGCAAAAAAATGCACAGAGCCCATCAGGCAGGAAGGGCAAGGTAAAAGGTATCTGGAAGGGGCCAGAGGGGGTGAGAATCTTAGACTCTCCACAGAGAGGAGGCAGCAAAGGGAGCATAGGGCAACCGAGGTGCAGTTTGGAGTGGGGAGAGCCTGAACTAGAAACAGACTCTAAGGATGTGCCCTCAAGCTGCCTGTCAGTGGCCCTCCCACTTGTCCTGAGCCTCCCCTCCCCACTCTGAGCATGCAGAGAAGGGACACCCAGAAGCTCTGCAACCCACAGCCAGTTCAGGAAGAGAGTTGACCATGGCTTTGCAGTCCCCGTGCCGCTGAAGCAGTGAGTGTAGGAAATTCTCAGCGGGCTGTGCCACCATTAAGGTTGGCGCTGTCCTTGCCACGAAGGATGGAAAAAGAAATACAATGCAAGCCCATTTCATTTTCTTCCATAATGGGATTGAATTGGCCTACTTTGAATAAAAAACATTGGCACCTGCTGGAAGGAATCAGGTCCAGACTGCCTGCCATTTGGGATGCTTTTGCCCACCTGAGAGAGTCTTGTCTGCCTAGGGTTTGTGAACTAGGATTCTCAGCAACCTTCAACCACGACAAATTGGGTTCTGAAATTTTCAGTGAACAAACCTCACCCCAGCTTTATACATGCATTTTGTTTGGTTTGGTCACCGAGCACATGGATTTTTAGCAAGTAGATTATAATGTCTGCATATGAAAATTTTCCCCTAAAAAGTATAGCCCCCTGCACATTGCAGAAAATAGAAATCCAAATAGCTTTCATCCTAGGCTGATGCTCAAATCCAGGAATTTAGAAAAACAAGTCTTCAAGCCACACAGCCATTGGCCTGAGGGGCAGCTGGCAACGTTTGAAAGGCACCATGTTCTGTGATGGGAGACTATTACTTTATTTCTGAGGAAATACTGGACTAGAGGGTTACTAAAAATTTTTATAAAATTGTTACACAGCCCCATTTTCTGTACAAGTCAATTTCCTAAAATGTTACTTTGCCCAGGTCCAGAGAGAGGGAGGGATGGACAGGCAGAGCACAGGGGATTTTTTTAGGACAGTGAAACTCTCCCACATGACACTGCAGTGGTGGATGGTAGGGTATATAGTGCATTTGTCAAACCCATAGAATGTTTGTCACATGACAAATGAAGCCCAGTGTAAACTATGGACCTTAGTTCCAAATAATGTATCAATATTGGTTCATCAATTGTAACAAATGTGCTTTACTAATAATGCAAGGTGGGGATGGGAGGAAACGTATGGGAACTCCGTATTTCTGCTCTATTTTTTTCTTTTTTTTTTTTCTTTTTTCTTTTTTATTTTCTTTTTTATTTTTTTTTTTAATTTTTTTTTCAACGTTTTTTATTTATTTTTGGGACAGAGAGAGACAGAGCATGAACGGGGGAGGGGCAGAGAGAGAGGGAGACACAGAATCGGAAACAGGCTCCAGGCTCCGAGCCATCAGCCCAGAGCCTGACGCGGGGCTCGAACTCACGGACCGCGAGATCGTGACCTGGCTGAAGTCGGACGCTTAACCGACTGCGCCACCCAGGCGCCCCTCTATTTTTTTCTGTACACCTAAATCTGCTCTAAAAATAAAATATATTAATTAAAAAGTTAATTTACCAGAAGGAAACAAGTTTCGGGGGGAACATGGAAGTGAATTACCGACAGGGATACAGCTACTTGGGGATGCTGTGAATGGTAAATGCCCAAGGACCATCACCCAGAGTGTGGTTCCTCATCACAGTGCTTGCTGTGAGGTCATTTGGTGAGTACCTTAAAAATCACCACCAAATTAAGCAGTTTTTGTAAGAACTGGGGAAGAACTTGCAAATGAGATTCTTCTCTGGGTAGATTTTTTAGTCCATTTTTTCCCTCCTTACCAAAGGGACCAATTCCTTTCACCACTATCTAAAACACCTTGTCTCTAATGCCTGCCCTACAAAAACAGCAGCTACTTCATCTAACAATGGAGATGTTGCTAATTATCCACCCACTCAAGAGCCTGACCTGAATCCTTTAAACAGAGCAGACCGAGGGCATCTCGGAAACTGCAGATTATCTGCTAGTCATTTTCTTCCTAAATCCTGTTCAGTGCCACACGCCGTCTGATCAGAGTTGCCATTGGAATATGTGACCTTCTAGTGGGACTTCTGTTTAGGGACTGAGTCTGAACTCCTTCTTGTTTTTCCCCTGGCTAAGGGTTTTATGCATATTTAGCCTGATCCGTGTGGCAGGCTGTGAGCAATCTGGTGTTGCAGACAGGTGTGAAGAAGCTCTCTAGGCGGGGTGGGAGCCTACACACTGCTCTCGGTGATGCACCAGCTCTCCCTGCTGTGAGAGCCTTAGCATTCCATGACCCTGGTGTAAGTTGCCCCTAGGGGCCGCCACTGAAGCTGCAATAAAATTGAGAAGGAGCCTTTGGAAGTCAATTTACTCGTTTGGCTTCCAGGGTATTGTGAGAGAGAGAGAGAGAGAGAGAGAGAGAGAGAGAGAGAGAACAAGTGGGAGATGGGCAGAGAGCAAGAGGGAGAGAGAGAATCCCAAGCTCTCTCTCTTGCACTGTCAGGCTCTTGTACTGTCAGCACAGAGCCTGACGACAGGCTCAGTTTCACGAACTGTGAGATCATGACCTGAGCCCAAGTCAAGAGTTGGACACTCAGCCAACTAAGCCACCCAGGCACCCCTGAATAGAGTTCTACAAACCTTTCTCTTTTGTATGTAAAAATGGCTGTCACAGATGAAATCCAGGAATATGGGTAACAGTTTGCTACAGATTGTTACCTTCTGGAAGAAGGTCTCAAAATGTTTTCCCATAGGAGACAATGTTAGGAAGTGTTAAAGAAATAAGATTTCAGGTCTCCCAGATCTTTGGTTTCCAAACTGTTCAGTGTATTTTGATGAGAATAGAGGTGGTCAAATACCTAGGTGCTGTTACTGCTGGACACTGCTGTGAGAGGCATGGAGAGTTTCAAAGACAGCAAAAGAAATAATTTGCAAAAACATCCAACTTCTTCTTCATGCCCCCCTCCCCCACCCCCTACCCTAATCCTCCACCCCTGCCAAGCACTCTACAGATGGGCTCAGCAACTATCTTTTCAGAGGATTAAGGGTCACTTTCTCCTCCAGCCATCTGTGTTCAGCTTTGTGGACAAAGGCTGCGGGAATGTGGGTGTTAGATGGTGGGCCAGGGCCCGGGTTGGGCAGGCTGTGACCTTAGGGAAGTGGGGTTCCCCCACAATTCCCTCTGTGAAGCCAACAATGAGGAGGGCCAAGTAGTGAAGCCTGCCTGAACCGTACCTGGGCTGTGGGAACAGGGCCATGCAGGAACCAAGAAAGCAGAGAGAGGATGTACCACCTAGAAGGATGTGGTTGTAGGCCCCGGAACCAAGAGGGAGGGCACTCCTGATGGTACTGTGGAAACACACAGGGGACATCTCAGCAACTGGGGAAAGGAAACCACAAATTTAAAAGGGCCCACTGGGGGGCGCCTGGGTGGCTCAGTCGGTTAAGACTGTTTTTGAGTTAGGTCATAATCTCTGTGGGTTTGAGCCCATTGTCTGGCACTGTGCTGACAAGCTCAGAGCCTGGAGGCTGTTTTGGATTCTGTGACTCCCTCCCTCTCTACCCCTCTCCTGCTCATGCTTGCTCTCTCTCTCTCTCTCCCTCTCCCTCTCTCAAAAATAAAAAAATAAACATTAAAAATATTTTTAAAAGGGCCCACTGGTTCCTAACTTAAGAATTATGATAGTTTCAAAATTTGCACAGCCACAATTCCCTGAAGCTTTTCTAGAAGCTGTTTTGATCTAAGAGGTAGGGACCATCCTAGCAAATCCGTGCTTGAGTGTCTGGACATAGGCTGTAATTGACGTTTTGGTCCAAGAAGCTACTCTCTGAGGAGATGTGTCAAAACATCACCCCAAGGTGCTCATCCTTGCCAAGGTGGCCAGCCCTGCACCAGTGCCTTTGCTTAAGGACTTAGATGGATGTTGGATGTTGGCCAGGGTTTGTAGGGGCCCAGAAACCCAGCCAGAATGCCTATCAATTTGGCTCCATTCATTAAGAATTAGGTGGCCTTGAGTAATTTCAGAGGCGAGTAGTCCTCTGACATTTCCGCAAAGTGCCCACCTGACACCCTCAGCCTTGCTTGCTGCGGGGCTTAGCAAGATCATCCTGGAGCTCTGGTTTCACATACAGCTTTCCCAGTCTTCCCAGTGATTCTCTTTTTCATAATGCTTCCCGTCTTGGGGCATTTTGCAGAGTTCTGTCACCAATTTATTTAGCAGAACTTTATTCTATATTAATGAAAGACCAATCCGAGCCAGGCAGAAAGAATGTACACAGTGCAATGTACATTCATTCATTTGTGAAGATTCATAAGATGCTTTTCGCATGCAAGTGCTGAAATGGATGGCCATGGAGTGATTACAGTGGTCCCCCTTTCCCCGCTGGAAATATCTCCAAGACCCCCAGTAGATGCCAGAAACCGTGGTTAGTCCTGAGCCCTATATGTTTTCTTCAGCGCATACACACCTACGATAAAGTTTAATTTGCAAATTAGGCACTTTAATAGATTAGCAACAATAACATAATAGAACAGTTATAGTCATACACTTAATGAAAGTTATATGAATGTGGTCTCTGTCAAAATACCTTATCACACAGTACTCACCCTTCCTCTTGTGATGACGTGAGCTGATAAACTGCCCACATGATGAGACGAAGTGAGGTAAATGACATAGGCACTATGATGTAGTGTGAGGCTACTACTGACCTTCTGACAGTATGTCAGGAGGAGGGTCACCTGCTCCGGAGTACGGTTGACTGCGGGTGACTGAAATGCAGAAAGTGAAATCATGGAGACAGAGGACTGCTGTACACAACAGCTCTGACTGGGCTGCTGCCTCCAGGAGCATCTTTCCCACCCATCGCCTTCCTGACCTCACCTCCCTACCAATCCCTGCTCTTATCTCCACTCTGCCTCACAGAGTGCTCTTAGCACACTCCTGGCTCCAGGTGTTCACATCTGCTGTTCCCTCTCTCTGGAGGGCTCTTCCCCCAGATCTCCACATGGCTCTCTCTCCCTGCCCTCAAGCCTTTACTCCCTGAGCTTTTCTTTGGCCTCCCCTATCCTTGCCTGCCTTGTGTTTTCTCCTAAGCAGTTCTCATCATCCAACAGGCCTTATGTTTACTTATTTATCACTTGAATATAAGCTTCACAGTGGCAGGGATGATGGTCTATTTTGGTCCTTGCTGTTTCCCCTGTGCCCAGAATACTGCTGGGTGCATAATAGATGTTCCATAAATATTAGTGGAATTCATAGTTGAATGGAAAATAGGTAATTAAGCATGAAACTAGGTCTTATTCTGGTCAAGCAAATAGGTGATAGGTAATAAGTGATATAGCTGAGCGCCATGCTGATTGTAGCACAGACTCTTATCATTATACTTGTCCTTTAAGGCCTCAGTCGTCCCTGGGTCTCGTCACTTCCTTCCCTAAGAATTAACTTCAGGTCTGGGAAAACAGAAGGTGCTCGTCTGCACGTGGGCACCAGGTTTTCCTTCCCTGGTGCACACACATGGCATCCATTAGCAGTAATGGGAACAAACTCACATCCAGAGAACAGTGAAACCCACGTGATCAACGTGTCTCCCGCGTGAAAGAAGTGGTTTCCCATCCCAAGACACTTAGCATTAAAATAAAATCAGAGTTAAAATAACAGTAAATGGTCTTGGCTCTCCAAGAATGCATCACAAAGCATTTACTCCAATGGTTTTCAGTGAAAAGTTAGCGAATATAAACACCGAAAGAGCTGCCCTCCTAAAAGATGTTCAATTAAGCATCAGTGCAATTGTATGGAGACTATGTTGCAACACCACCGAGGTGGCCTGTTTTTCTGGTCATTATTAATCCAGAAACCTTAATGATGAACAACATTTGTGTTATTGTCTACCCAAATGTAATTTGTTTATGCAGCAGTTCAGTTAATCCTGCAATCTGTTTTTCTCAAATGAGGGCAGATAATGGAGACACCGTTCTTTACAAGTCTTCAGGCTTTTAAATTCTGATAAAATCAGGATTCTTCACTGGGTCTTGCCCCAGCTCTGAATTAAACCACTTTAAATGTAATTATGGAACCTGGCCTTACATCAGGAACATCCATTTAAAAAATTGATTGGCCAGGCTGTTCCACAAGGCATTTTATGAGCAAACGCTTGTGAAGGGGCCAGAACTGTAATTTATAAAGGCAAAAAGCAGGTAAATACTTTATTAGTGGTAATGAGAGCGTTTCCAGCTAACTGAATCTTTTCTTTCCTCACTAGCTACTTCATGGAGCCATGGTGCATGGCCCTGTTTCACGATCGTTTTATTGATCTAAGGAAAGAGTTACGCCAGATCTTGACCTCCAAGGAGGTAAGAGTGATTAATAGATATGTGAGTTATTCCTTGCAGATTACAAGCACTTTGTAGTTGTTGGTCATTTAGACTTTTCTCTACATTCCCCCTTTTGGTTTTACTTACAACTGTACTTCTTATAAACAAGATTTGGAGTATGTGAACATAGACAGTGATATTTCAGGAAAAGTGGATTATTTAAATCCTTTTATGAGAGGCAGATTTCTTTTTCCTTTTTACAAGTAACTGTATTTTCATGATCACTTAACAGGGATGTTGACTGGGAACCGGATCTGAGTTTTTTCGACTTGCTCTTAAGAATGAAGATTGCATGCCTTTAGTTTCTGCCCTATTGCCCACCATTCGCTAGATATTTGTGTGTCTGTGTGTTATTATAAAAATGTAAAGGGAAGGTGTAAGATGCCCAGACACACCCCTTGTATAACCCAAACTGCTTTCTCAAAGTGATAGGGAATTAACTGGAAGGTTACGTTTCCCAAAGACTCCATGCTCAGCAAGAAATTTGACTCTGCAGTGTAAGTAGTGAAATATTCGTGAAGCTTTAAATTAAATTCTTTCTTGCAACACTAGACTCCTTATTGAAGCTGTGGAGAGTTAGTGTCTGTGCTCACAAAGTAGTCAGATATCCATCGCAGACTCTCCCTTGCTCCACTCAGATATGGGCTGGCCCCAGTGGGCACAGCTTAGTTTTCCACCATGTTTTATTGTCTAAAAGGGCAAGTACTGCGTCTCTGTTATCACCTCCACTTGAGAGCACCTGTGACCCTCAAAGGTTCCTGTGGTGTGGACTCCATATTGGGCAGCATAGATACAGATCACACACTGAGTCCGTACTGCCTGCACCGCCTTGCTTAACCATGACACTATTTTTTTTTTTTTAATTTTTTTTTCAACGTTTTTTATTTATTTTTGGATAGAGAGAGACAGAGCATGAACGGGGGAGGGGCAGAGAGAGAGGGAGACACAGAATCGGAAACAGGCTCCAGGCTCCGAGCCATCAGCCCAGAGCCTGACGCGGGGCTCGAACTCACGGACCGCGAGATCGTGACCTGGCTGAAGTCGGACGCTTAACCGACTGCGCCACCCAGGCGCCCCTAACCATGACACTATTGTCATGGTCTTGACTTTACCAATGAGGAGGCTGGAGCCAAGAGACTTTAAAGGCCCCTGCCATGGGTTACACAGCTAGTCTCTGGCCAGCAAGCTTCAAACTCAAGGATGTCTCACTCCAAAGTCAGGAACATAGGCACTGAGCCATACAGACTAAACTGTGTGGCTTGGTACCTTCTCTTCATTGCTCGCCCCCTTCCCAGTTTTATTCTTGGGATCCAAGATGGGAAGATTAAATAATTTTACTAATCTGAAGTAGATTCAGATTGGGAAAGATAGGTTTAAAATATAAACCAAACTAGGGGCGCCTGGGTGGCTCAGTCGGTTGAGCGTCCGACTTCAGCTCAGGTCATGATCTCACAGTTTGTGAGTTCGAGCCCCGCATCGGGCTCTGTGCCGACAGCTCAGAGCCTGGAGCCTGCTTCGGATTCTGTGTCTCTCTATCTCTCTGCCCCTCCCCCACTTGTGCTCTGTCTCTCTGTGTCTCTCAAAAATAAATAAAAATGTTAAAAAATTTAAAAAAATATATAAACCAAACTCAGTTGTCTTTAGGATCCACATAGATAGGAACCAGGCAAGTAAATGTACATGAGGGAGGCAGAGGGGAGTGTAACTATACAAAGTTCATCCATGCTAAAGGCACTCAAATTTGGATATATATATATGTATATAGAGAGCTACGGGTCAGATGGGTCCCTGCACTTCATCCTAAAACTGTGAGGGAGTCAGCTGAGGTTGAAATATGAACCTGAGTTGTAAGCCTGGTGATGACTGAATTTCACTTAACTCCTTAGATCCCTCTCTTCCTCTCAAAATGTAATCTGCAGCTCATTACTGCACCATAGTAAACACTCATTAGTTTTCTAGTTAACCCATCAAAATTCTGTGCCTAAATCCTTCCAAACCCCAGAATCGAGCTCCTCAGTTAATATTTTACACAGAGCCAAGGGGTTTTAGGTGCCACGCTTAAAAGGGAAGCTTTCCTCTCACCCTTCCAAGTTCACTACCAAACCCAACAACAGTCGCTTTTCATGGCCCTCACTGAGATACCCTCAACCTTTTATCCATGGAGAGACATTTGCTCTGGGTCAGTTTGCTATGCATGAAATCAGCATAGACAATAGGCCCTTTCAGTAGATCAGAAGTGGCCATGAATACTTGTGGAAGACACAGTAAGGACTTCCCCACCATCTTGTGGCTTTTCTAGATTCCCATGAAGTGAAACCTCTGGAAGGGATCTTGCTCTGCTTTCTGCGTTTACATGTGTCAAGTGGGAAAGGCCACAGGAAGAGGTGCTGCATGCAGTGGTGTCTGCCTCTAGCTCAGATCCTTGTAGAACAGGGACTACCTGTTCCCAACTCAGTGAGCTGTGGGAGGAGTGAAGGAGGGGATATGTGCAAGTACACTGCACAGAAGAATGGCTCCCAGTAAGTGCCAGCCCCCACAGGTAATGGTGGTGGGGACAGGCAGACAGTGGGAGTGGTACTCATATAAGCAGATATGCAGGAGTTCATTTGAGAGCCTGGTAATAGGAAAATAAAGAGGATGGCCTTCACTAAAGAATGATGGTAATTCCTTTTCTCAAATATTGAGATTAAGTAGCCCATTTCATTTTACTTTCCAGATTGTCTATAGGAAAGTACAGCAGTCCAGTCCCATTGACTATGATATCCTATAGCTCAGCATATCAGTTTTCCTCTACTTCCACATGGAGAGAAAGGAATAAAAGACTATTATTTATGACTGTTATTGTAAGTCATCTCAAATCTATGTATCACTTATTTTAAAAATTTTAAATCCACTGACACTGTGTTAAATCCACTTATTTTAAATCCACTGACACTGTGTTTACTTACCCAAAGAGTCACTGACCAAAATGAAATTTTATATAGTCAAGATTATTCTTCAAAAATGTAACAATTATAAACATATATGCACCAAGCAACAAAACCCATATATATATATATATATATATATATATATATATGAGGCAAAAGTTGATAGAATTGAAGGAAGAGATGGTTCTAAAATAAGAGCTGGGGAATTCAATATTTCACTTTCAGTAATGGATAGAACAACCAGGTAAGGAAATAGGGGACTTGAACAACAGGATTTCAGTACCCCACTTACAGCAATGGACAGATAAGCTAATCAGAAAATCAACAAGAAAACAATGGCTTTGAATGGCACACTGGACTAGATGGACTTAACAGATATATTCAGAACATTTCATCCTAAAGCAGCAGAATATACACTCTTCTCCATGGAACGTTCTCCAGAATAGACCACATACTGGAACACAAATCAGCCCTCAACAAGTACAAAAAGATTGAGATCATACCGTGCATATTTTCAGACCATAATGCTGTGAAACTCGAAATCAATCACAAGAAAAAAATTTAGAAAGATAACAAATACTTGGAGACTGAGGAACATCCTACTAAAGAATGAATGGGCTTAACCAAGCAGTTAAAGAGGAAACTACAAAGTATATGGAAGCCAATGAAAATGGCCACAACCCAAAACCTCTGGGACACAGCAAAGGCGGTCATAAGAGGAAAATATATAGCAATCCAGGCCTCCCTAAAGAAGGAGGAAAGGTCTCAAATACACAACCTAACCTTACGCCTTAAAGAGCGGGAAAAAGAACAGCAAATAAAACCCAAAACCAGCAGAAGACAGGAAATAATAAAGATTAGAGCAGAAATCAATGCTATCAAAAACAAAAAAACAACAAAAAAAACCCAGTAGAACAGATCAATGAAACCGGAAGCTGGTTTTTTGAAAGAATTTAAAAAATTGATAAACCACTAGCCAGTTTGATCAAAAAGAAAAAGGAAAGGACCTAAATAAAATCAAGAATGAAAGAGGAGAGATCACAACCAACACACCAGAAATAAAAACAATAATAAGAGAATATTATGAGCAATTATATGCTAATAAAATGGGCAATCTGGAAGAAATGGACAAATTCCTAGAAACATACACACTACCAAAACTGAAACAGGAAGAAATAGAACATTTGAACAGATCCATAACCAGTAAAGAAATCAAATTAGTATTCAAAAATCTCCCAAAAAAACAAGAGTCCAGGACCAGATGGCTTCCCAGGGGAATTCTACCAAACATTTAAGGAAGAGTTAACACCTATTCTCTTAAAACTGTTCCAAAAAATAGAAATGGAAGGAAAACTTCCAAACTGTTTCTCTGAAGCCAGCATTACCTTGGTTCCAAAACCAGACAAAGACCCCACTAAAAAAGGAGAACTATAGACCAGTTTCCCTGATGAGCATGGATGCAAAAATCTTCAACAAGCTATTAGCCAACCGGATCCAACAATACATTAAAAAAATCATTCACCATGACCAAGTGGGATTTATACCTGGGATGCAGGGCTGGTTCAATATCTGCAAAACAATCAATGTGATTCATCACATCAATAAAAGAAAGGACAAGAACCCTATGATCCTCTCAATAGATGCAGAGAAAGCATTTGACAAAATACAACATCCTTTCTTGGTAAAAACCCTCGAGAAAGTAGGAATAGAAGGATCATACCTCGAGATCATAAAAGCCATATACAAAAGACCCAACACTAATATCATCCTCAATGGGGAAAAACTGAGAGCTTTTCCCCTAAGGTCAGGAACAAGACAGGGATGTCCACTCTCACCACTGTTATTCAACATAGTATTGGCAGTCTTAGCCTCAGCAATCAGACAACACAAAGAAATAAAAGGCATCCAAATCGGCCAGGAGGAGGTCAAACTTTCACTCTTTGCAGATGACATGATACTCTATATGGAGAACCCTAAAGATTCCACCAAAAAACTGCTAGAACTGATTCATGAATTCAGCAAAATTTCAGGATATAAAATCAATGCACAGAAATCAGTTACATTCTTACACACCAACAAGGAAGAGACAGAGAAATCAAGGAATTGATCCCATATACAATTGTGCCAAAAACCATAAAATACCTAGGAATAAATCTAACCAAAGAGGTGAAAAATCTATACACTGAAAACTATAGAAAGAAATTGAAATATGAAATTGAATATGAAATATGAAATATGAAATTGAAAAAGAAATTGAAAGAAGTATGAAAGAAATTGAAGAAGACACACACACAAAAGGAAAAATATTCCATGCTCCTGGATAGGAAGAACAACTATTGCTAAAATGTCAATACTACCCGAAGCAATCTGCATATTCAATGCAATCCCTATCAAAATAACACCAGCATTCTTCACAGAGCTAGAACAAATAATCCTAAAATTTGTATGGAACCAGAAAAGACCCCGAATAGCCAAAGCAATCTGGAAAAAGAAAACCAAAGCAAGAGGCATCACAATTCCAGACTTCACGCTGTATTACAAAGCTATAATCATCAAGACAGTATAGTACTGGCACAAGAACAGACACTCAGATCAATGGCACAGAATAGAGAACCCAGAAATGGACCCACAAATGTATGGCCAATTAATATTTGACAAAGCAGGAAAGAATATCCAGTGAAATAAAGACAGTCTCTTCAGCAAGTTGTGCTGGGAAAACTGGACATGCAGAAAAATGAACCTGGACCACTTTATTACACCGGGCACAAAAATAAACTCAAAATGGATGAAAGACCTAAATGTAAGATAGGGAGCTATCAAGATCCTCGAGGAGAAAGGAAGCAAAAACCTCTTTGATCTTGGCCGCAGCAACTTCTTACTCAACACGTCTCCAGAGGCAAGAGAAAAAAAAGCAAAAATGAACTATTGGGACCTCATCAAAATAAAAAGCTTCTGCACAGTGAAGGAAACAATCAGCAAAACTAAAAGGCAACTGATGGAATGGGAGAAGATATTTGCAAATGACATATCAGATAAAGGGTTAGTATCCAAAATCTTTAAAGAACTTCTCAAACTCAACACCCAAAAAACAAATAATCCAGAGAAGAAATGGGCAAAAGACATGAATAGACACTTCCCCAAAGAAGACATCCAAATGGCCAACAGACACATGAAAAAATGCTCAACATCACTCATCATCAGGGAAATACAAATCAAAACCACAATGAGATACCACCTCACACCTGTCAGAATGGCTAACAGTAACAACTCAGGCAACAACAGATGTTGGTGAGGATGCGGAGGAAGAGGATCTCTTTTGCGTTGTTGGTGGGAATGCAAGCTGGCACAACCACTCTGGAAAACAGTATGGAAGTTCCTCAAAAAACTAAAAATAGAACTACCCTATGACCCAGCAATTGCACTACCAGGCATTTATCCAAGGGATACAGGTATGCTGTTTCGAAGGGGCACATGCACCCCCATGTTTATAGCAACACTATCAACAATAGCCAAGGTATGGAAAGAGCCCAAATGTCCATCGATGGATGAATGGATAGAGAAGATGTTATGTATATATACACAATGGAGTATTACTCGGCAATCAAAAAGAATGAAATCTTGCCATTTACAACTACATGGATGAAACTAGAGGGTATTATGCTAAGTGGAATTAGAGAAAGACAAATACCATATGACTTCACTCATATGAGGACTTTAAGACACAGAACAGATGAACATAAGGAAAGGGAAGCAAAAGTAATATAAAAACAGGGAGGGGGACAAAACATAAGAGACTCTTAAATATGGAGAACAAACAGAGGGTTACTGGAGGGGCTGTGGGAGGGGGGATGGCTAAATGGGTAAGGGGCATTAAGGAATCTACCCCTGAAATCTTTGTTGCACTATGTGCTAACTAACTTGGATGTAAATTTTTAAAAAAATTAAAATAAAAAAAAATGTTTTAAACAAAACTTTTCCATTTACAATAACATCCAAAAGAATAAAATACTTGGGAATTTGGGAAGTGGGCAGTGTAAGATTTGTATACTGAAAACCTCAAAACATTTCTGAAAGAAGCTAAAGCAGACCTAAATAAATGGAAAGCCATTTGTGTTCATGGACTGGAGACTGAATATAATTAAGATGGCAGCACTCCCCAAAGCCATGTACAAATTTAATGTAATCCTATCAAAATCCCAATGGCATCTTCTGCAGAAATGGAGAAATTCATAGGAAAATGCAAGAGACTCTAAATAGCCAAAACAATCTTGAGAATAAAAAATAGTTGAATGACTTACACTTTGCAGCTTGAGAACTTACTACAGATCAGCAGTAACCAGGACAGCATGGTACTTGCATAAGGATAGATCCAGAGATCAATGGAATAAAATTGATAATCCAGAAGTAAAAAACATTTACATGGAAAGATTTATGTCATTCATCACTAGGGAAATGCATAGCAGAACTACAATGAGATACTACTTCACACCCACTAGAGTGGCTATAGTAGAAAGAAAAAAAAAGTAACAAGTATTGGCAATAGATGGTCACACTGAAGGGGAGCTGATCACACTGAGGGACAGATGGTCACATGGGGAAAGATGGTCACCCTGAGGTGGAGCTGGTCACACTGAGAAGGGAGATGGTCACATGGGGGAAGACGGTCACACTGAGGGGCAGATGGTCACATGGGAGGGAGATGGTCATATAGAGAGGACACACTGTGAGAGGCAAATGCACAAAAATCTGTTTACAGTCTAGAGTGGTATTTGTCTTAGGTAAACTTAAAAGCTCCATTTTGTGATTTTACAGTATTTACCGCACTGTCAGAACAGCACCATACACCATTCTACAATTTTTGTAAAGTTGTTGTTTTTGTTTGCTACGATTCTCCTGAAAAACTAAGGAAGAAAGAACACACCTTGTGTGTGTTGTGGAAGATATGTTGGGGACATGCTGGCAGCACCTCTTTCATCCTGGGCATCAGGTGCCTTTTTCTGTCACTGTTTCATTGAGCTGATTTAAATCCGAAGTCCAGTGAGCCTCACTGACTGTTCTCCCAAGTGATTTGTGTGTAATCTCCAGGTCTTCTGTCAGTGTCTCACTGACAGAACCAAATAATTCTGTTACGCTTCCATATAGTTTGAACCTATTTTCCCATCTGTAAAATTCTTACTGTTAATAAATTAATGATCTGCAAGTCGCCTACTTTTTTTCTGTTGAAAATAAAAATTATTGGAAGTTCAAGGAAATATAGCACCAAAGTCCCCGTGAGTCTGCTGTTAGGGTCATTTGGAATTATTGTGGTATTCAGAACGTACACAGCTCAAACCTTGGTGGAGTGCATTGTAGAACAACTTCCTATCGATGGGCAGATACGTGATGGAGCAAATAGGGTAAACCTCAACCGTAGAATCTAGCCATGTGTGTGTGCTGGTGGTAAATGTACAATTCAGCCAACTTGCCTCTATGTTTGAGTATTTTTATAATAAAATGTTGGAAAATTCCCTACTATATTTTAGATATGCACGGCATGTGATTATCAACATTAAATAACTTTATTCTCTCTGAGCCTTATCTTTAAAGATGTCAACAAAATTTGAATTTACATATATACATATATAACACCCAGTGCTCATCCCAACAAGTGCCCTCCTTAATGCCCATCACCCGTTTAGCCCATCCCCACACCCACCACCCCTCCAGCAACCCCCAGTTTGTTCTCTGTATTTAAGAGTCTCTTATGGTTTGCCTCCCTCTCTCTTTTTATATTATAAAATCCTATTTCTTTAGAGAGGACTGTAACCATGTAAAGTAAACCATCTAGAAGTTTTCATGTAAAAATGCTTAATCACTTCCTTATTTTTAAAACAAGCGTGATCTGCAGATAACTTTTATCTGAATATTAAGAACTTAAAGTTACTATTCTTGCTGAATCTTGAGGACATTATTCCAAGTCAAGTAAGCCAGCCTCAAGAAGACAAATAATGTTTGATCCCACTTACATGAAGTACCCAGAGTAGTCAGAGTCACAGATAGAAAGTAGAACGTTGGCTTCCACGGGCTGGTGGAGGCAGAATGGGGAGTTAGTGTTTAATGAATACAGAGTTTCAGTTTGGGAGAATGAGAAAGTCCTGAACATGGATAGGGGATGGCTGCCCAACAATGTGGATGTCCTCATTAAAACAGGAGCACCTGGGTGGTTCAGTCGGTTAAGCGGCCAACTTCAGCTCAGGTCATGATATCACAGTTTGTGAGTTCTAGCCCCATGTCAGGCTCTGTGCTGACAGCTCAGAGGCTGCAGCCTGCTTCAGATTCTGTGTCTCCCTCTCTCTCTGTCCCTCTCCCATTCACCCTCTGTCTCTCTCAGATATAAATAAATATTTTAAAATTTTTAAATGGTTAAAACAGTAAATCTTATGTATATTTTGCCATGATTAAAAATAATTTTTGAAAAGTTAGGGGACAAGAACAAGCACCCTTGAGAAGGTGATCATCTTTTTCATTTTAGTGAAACTGCCCTCTTATTGTCCAAGTAATTTCCATATCTGGCCACTTCCTCTATTTTCCAGGAGGAAGACCTTCCTTCCATAGAACAGTTAGCCCATCAGATAGAAGATGAAGAAATTAACCTGAAGGAGAAGCCCAGGAAATACCTCAAAAGAGTTTTCCAGGAAACTATCTACAAGGGGCTGGTGGAGAAGAGCATCCTTGACTACCTGCAGTATAATCACTACCACCTGCCCATGTATGCGTGGCCAGGCATCATTTAGTGCGTGGCCATACCCTCCACTTTGTTTTCACACATGTAGTTTCTGGAAGTGCTGAGTATAAATGGGAAACCTCTCTGAAACCTGGCTTGACAACCAAGCTTATGCCTGTAGTTTTCTATGGTTCCAGTAGGTGGCGCACAGCCATGGGTCTCTATTCTGGAAGTTTTTGAACACCAGGCATGTTCCAGGGCAGAATAATCCATTTCAGCAATAAAATGAGATATACTGTATTAAACTTGTCTTTATGTTGGGTGTGATTCTGATATATTTCCTGAAATGCCCTGCTGCCGTTAGTTCTTCACCTGTTTACCCAGTAATACTCCTGGGCAATAAAAAAGAAAAGCATGTGCCCAGAATGGAAAATAGGCAAAACTGATGATGAGAAATTAGCTCTATAATCCAACATCACAAGAACTGACCGCGCAGGCAAGTTTATGTGAACTTTGAAATGAGGCAGCTGCTATCAAAATTTCTCTACTTCAATATTGTGAGAAAAATTCAAGGATCAACACACAGGCTCACACACAGGTTTGGATTAGAAAATAGTAGTGCGAAATCAGTCTAGTTCATTTCTTTTGCCCCTTAGCACTGTTGCTTTGCACCAGGGCCTCTGGTACATGTCACCTGTAATGTGGGTCCGAATCTCTCTATAAGATGTATATAGCAAATTTCATGCCTACTAGAAAACATATGGATGCAGGAACAACAATAGTTTTCATTTATTTGGATCTCTTTTAATAGATAGTGTGACACAATTCGTGACTGAATTTTTGATCAACAGACTTTAAAATTGTTTTTCATGGACACATTTCCAGTTTTTCATTTTTTAAAATTTATGTTAACATTTAGCACAAGTTGACACCCTCACCAAGGTCACACAGCTATCAGGAGGAAAAGTCATGGTTGGCATTACAGAATTGTGTACCCATTATCAAACTGATATCTCTCAAAAAGAAAACTGTTCCAGAACACTAGATTCTTGATTTTTCTGAGGCAGGCAAAAGCAAGCAATAAACTCCACTAATTCCTTCACACGTATGTTTTACACAAATGCAGGGGTCATTTAGAGGGAGGCCCAGCTTCGGCCATATGCCAGAAACTATGTGACTGGAATGAAGAACAATCCCTATCAGTTCACTCTTAAAACTGCAAACCGACACATGGGGAACTGTATTTCAGGGGCTGGCAAATAGGTCAGCTTGCCACCCCTTCTGGCCTCCTTCCCCTGAGAGGTCCTAGGTCAAATTCATCAGCAAATGGAGTGGGTTTGTGTGACAGGCCCTGGGACCCTTGGATGGAGATGAACAGAAAAACCTCAAAGGATCAACAGTTAGAATTTGAGACCCAGTATTATAATTAAAAGGCTTCTAGTCACATAAATGTGACCCCAAATGACAACTGCCAACCTTGATGTTGAATGATGGATATATGTGGTAGTAAGTTTTCCTTTGCAAATGTCCAGAATGGGTTTTAGTCTACAAAATGTATGATGAAGTCATTCTCACCATCGTCCCGTATTCACAAAGTGAGTAATTTCCTGAGTCTAGGCAGGAACTTCGGCATATATGTGCTGACTTCAGCATTTTACCACCGACCGACAACGTTAGTAAGACAAGGGAAGAATCCAAGAGTCACTGATTGAAATTGGCTGTATTAAGGGCTTCGGGAGAATAACGATATTTACTCCTCACCGATGGTAAGGCCTGGCAAAAAAAAAAAGGCGGGGGGAGGGTTCAGAAAGAACAATATTTGGACTTCTGTCTGCAAGAGCATAGATCCTGTAGAGACAGGTGAATGCGTGAATTCCTTAACGTATTACAACATTTGTTGGGATGTCTTGGGCTGTAAGGCTCATCTTGAAATTCTATAGTTTTGAATAAAGAATAGTGACAAGAAAACACCGAATTTCCCCAAATTTTATTCCCGCAAATCACATGCGATGACCATGCTTCGCAGATGCCTCTAATGATTGTATGTGGGTTTATAACGAGTGTGCTCACCCCTCCCTCTGAAAATGGCTCCTTATAAGCAAAATATCACAGGAAGGCCAAAGAAAAAGAAAAGAGGTGATAGGGGGAAGGGAGCACTGCAAGGAGGAGAAAATGTAAAGCCAGCCAGTCAATATTTACCCTTAGAAGAGAGTCTGTGTGTGTGTGTGTGTGTGTGTGTGAGAGAGAGAGAGAGAGAGAGAGGGAGAGCGAGCACCCGAGCGCGCTGCACCGGGTGAGGGAGTGTGAGCCAAGAAGCAGGGAGAGGGGCTCGAAAGTGGCCGCGTGTGAGGAGCTGTTGATTGTTTTCTGGTTGAGAGAAGAGGTGATGATAAGGCTGGGATGCGGCGGGCGAGCGCAGGGGCCGGGGCAGCGAGCAGGCAGCTGTATGCTAATGCTCACAGAAACCAAGCCTCCGCATTCCCCATTAAAGCTGGCGGCCAGGAGGCCACACATCACTGAACAAATAGGCTCTCTCTAGACAAATAAAATAACACACGTTGGCCTGCGGGGAGGGGGAAGAGCCAGAGGGGAAGAAAAGTGGGGGGGGGGGAGGGGAGGGAAAAGAGAAGGGGAGAGGAGAGCCAGGGAGAAGAGGGACGGTCGGGACGACGGGAGGGGAGAGGTGGAGAGAGAGAGAGAGAGAGAGAGAGAGAGAGAAGGGGAGGACGGGTAAGAGCCGCAGAGAGAGAGCAAGGGAGAAAGAAGGAGATAGTCTAAGGGAAAGAGAGTCTGAGACTGAGAGTGGGGAGGTGGGAGACCTGGGGGGGTGCGGTGAGAGCTGAGGTGAGACAGGAGGGAGGGATGGGGAAAGAGACAAGGGGAGGGAGGAAAGGGGGGACAGGAGAGACTGGGGTGGGACAGAGGAAGAGGGAGGCCAGAGGTCACAGGGAACGAGAGGCGGGGAGGGGAGGAATAGTGGGCATAGGGAATGAACACTTACACCCAAACCCCAAAGCAGCCACAAGAAAGGGGGCACTGAGGCCAAGGCGAAGTGTGCGCCCCTTCTGGCCCCCAGGGGCCTGGCCACCTCTTGGTCTCCAATCGGGCGGGCACCGAGGAGGAGAATTGGAGTCCGGTGGCCTTTTCGGTCAGTTTTTGCTGGGGTCGTGTCGCTGCCACTTCTGAGACCGCGGCGCACGGGGAGCGGGGTCGCCGCTTCACAGGTGCAAGCAGTTCCCTCGTGCTCCCCACGTCCAATTGGGATCCCGGTGCCTTCAGTGTCATGCCAGTCCTAACGGGCAGAATTCTCTACTTATGGCTTTCCCACATTTTCTGGCTTCGCCTTTGCCAGCTTTTGCCAACACCACCCTTCGAGTCGCGGGGCCGGGGAGCCTCCTGCCTCCCTCTCCTCCCAGGGTCCCACCCAAGGCAAAAACAAACAGCCCCGAGGGCACTTCACGGAGCGTGCAGTGGCCCCGACGGCACACTCGGGAGGATAAAAGAGGCGGCCAGCCACCCCGTCGGCCCCCGGTCGAATAATGGGTGCGCAGCAGATTGCCGGGGGCACTCGAAACTCGAGGGGAGGGAAATACTTGAGCGCGGTCCCTCCCCGCGCCCTGCGGAAGGCGCAGCCTCGCGGATTCTCCCTTGTTCGCTCTCTTTCATGCACTCTCCTTTTGTGTGGAATTATTTAAACGAGAGATCCAAGGCAGCTTTATGCTAATGTGCCGAACAAAGGCAACGGCCCGCGGGCGGGGGCCCGGAAGGTGCCTGGAGGCCGGACCGGGCCGGGCGGGGCGGCGGGCGGGCTGGCTGCGCGTGTCTCTCGCGTGCCCCTGGGACTGACACAACAACCCCTCATTCCTGCAAACACAAAGCCTCTCCCCGGCTCGGGCCCCGCGCTCGCCCCGCGCGCAGGGGCGCGGGCCCCTGCAAGACCTGACGGCGGGCTCGGCTGCGGTAACGCGCGGTTCCTGCCGGATAGCGGCTCTAGGACTGGGAGGGCCTGGGGGTGGGGCTTCCAGGAGGTGAGGTCACCCAGGGGGTGAGTCCGGGAGAGGGGTCCACGGCTGAGTGGGGATGGGGGTGTTAGGGGGCCTTGTCAACCCCCTCCGAGTGTCTCTAAACGCGCCGCGCGGTGAGATTGCGGACCCTCCTGTCTTCGCCTCTCAGGAGCTCAGGGGCTGTCTGGACTCTTCGACACCCCCCGGGGCAATTCCTAGGCCGAAATACCCTCTTTGGTACCTATTTCCAAGCTTCGCACTTTCAAGAAACTCCCCGGAGCTGGACACGATCTGAGGTTCACAGTGAACCCCGGCGTGCTCCCCGACGGCTACCTGGGACAGGAGGACAAAAATATTAAAAAATTAAAAACATAGAAACATTAGAGCGCCTGCGGCCTCCAGCTCCGCAGCCAAAGGAAGAACCCACAATGGGGTCTGCAAGGAAGAGAAGCAAGGTGGCTGCCGATTTTTTCCAAAGTGTTGCCCACGACCGACCCCACAGGAAGGGGAGGAGCCGCCTGAGGCCTGGGAAGGACGCCTCGGGGACCTGCCTTAGATCCCTGTGCTCTCCGAAGCCCGTGAAGCAACTCCGGAGGGAGGCAAAGCAGTGCTCAGTGTTTCCCCGACCCCACTCCACGCGGCGCCCACTCGGAATCGCAGCGCGTAAAGGCCGACCGCCGGGGCGTAGCGTGGTGACGCTTTGCTCTTCCCAGAAGACTACAAATGGTCTCGACTCGAAGTCCCCATCCCTGCAGGCGCGCAGATTTTGAGAAATGAGATCACTCAGAAGACAACGGAAACTTAAGGACCAGGTGCAAGACTGTACCTACTTGGAGGGTGCTGGTGTGTGCGTGCGCGCGCTCAGCCTAATTCTTCTCTAGCCGAGTTATGAAATTTGTTTCTAATTCTAGTACCTTTCAAATTTCCATTTATTTTGACCGTACTCGTCTGAAAGCAGATTTCATTTTCGCTGGCAAGATTAAAAACCACAAATTAAGCAAAAGGGCCATTGAATCTCAGTAGTGTTCAATAGATTCTCTTAACTTAATTCAGAACCCCTTTGAATTCGCTGCATTCAGGCAGGGGTCTTGTTTTGTTGTTGTTGTTGTTGTTGTTTTTGTCCCTCCCCCCACACCCTCCTTACAATTATGGGTGTTGTTATTTTTAAAGGACTCACAAGGTGACTAACTCTCCCTGTTATCTGTTGAATGAAAGCAGTGTTACACATGCAAGACCAAATAACCCCGCAGTCAGTTGCGGGCCGTGGGCCGAACCCCACCCTGTTATCCCACAATCCAGATGGGATTCGTGATTAGAAAATAAAATTGGCCAAAGCTGTCCCGGAATCCCTCTCCTACTTCTAATTTCATCAGCAGTATTAATCAGCGCTCAAAAGAGCAAGGAAATAACATCGGTTACTTTTAGATTGAAACATATTTATAAATTTCAGATAAACTCATTTTAGAATTCCTAACTTTTTGAGGACTAGCATTCACCGCAGTTAGCAATTTTAAAACGAGGGTGAGAGCTTTCAAAACATATCGCATGATATGTATTCTTCTGTTTTTAGTCTGAGAAATCACAAAGAAAAAATCATAAACATCGTTCCTTTTGATTAACCAACTTGATTAACCCTTTGATTAACTAAGCCTAACAATTGTTCTCATTACAACTTCTTACTCATGTGGAAAGAGAAAAGAAAGGGAGAGGAAGGAAGGAAGGAAGGAAGGAAGGAAGGAAGGAAGGAAGGAAGGAGTGTTCTTAATTTCCCTCCTAGGGTATTTTCAGAGGGAAAATCCAAACACAATTAAATACCTTCAGTGGCATTAAGCATAAGCAAAACTCAGTATAATCTATCTAGGTGCACAGAGCTTTCCAGAAAAATGTCCATGTCCTTCTCTCTCAATAAAGTGACATTTTCCTCACAACATAATGACATTTTCTGTGGCTTTGCTATTTGTTCCCTAAGTGATGGGTGATCAGGCCCACTACGCACTCTTGAGGTTCTGACCCGGTCCCCCGGAGATTATGTCTTTTGTGTTTCCTCGGGGCTGGGCAGGGAAGAGGATGACGGCAAAGGGCCCGGTCTGGGTCCAAACAGGGCGGCGGGGGTGGTGGGCAGGGGGTTGTGAGTGTGTGGATCTTCGCTGTTGTCTCTTCTTGGTGGCAAGGGGGGAGGCAGCTTGTCCTCTCCGAGGCTGCAGCCTGCCTCTGAGGACAGATTGCCCCCACCTCCCCGCGGTCGGCAGCACGCGTCTCTTTTGCGTCCAGATTGGCCGCGACCAGCGCTCAATAGCGGGAGGTTAATTTCCTTCACAAAGGTGAAGGGGGCACGGCTCCGGGGGGAGGGGGCCCGCGCCCAGACAGGCGGCCCCTTTATTCCGCTGCGCCTTGATTGGAGCCCTTGATTTAGCATCTGATGTCAGCCGGCAGACAAAATGCCCCGCTCCGAATGAAAATGCATGAGGCGGCGCAAGAAGAGCGGAAACCAACTTCAGTGGGGCGCACGCGGCCGACCGCGCGTTTCGGCCTTTGGCCAACTCCTTCCGAATCAACCCAGTCCCGCGCCTCGAGGCGGCTCAGAGTGGCCTGGGCTGGGCTCCTCCAAGGATGCCAATCTTTGAGCCTCGGAGAACTTAAAAAAAAAAAAGTTCAGAAATCCAAGTACCTTTTGGAACCCAGCCCAACTTGACCCCCCGCCCCCCGTCTGCCCCAGGGCCGCGTCTGCTGGCGATTAAAGAAGTGCGGTGCCAACTGTTTCTAAAAGTCGAGATAAAACCTTCCAGTCGCACGCACGCGGACGCACGGAGGCCTTGGATACAAACGCCGCCCTCGGCTGCAGTCATAAGACCAGAACCTCTACCTAAGTTTGCAACTCCGGGGTCCCATTTTCGCTTGGGTCCTGGGTCCCAAGGCCCACCCGTCCGAGCCTCTCGGACGCCCGGGCTTTGCCACTATTTTCATTTTTTTAATTATTTCCCAAACACCAGGCGGAGTCCCTGCGCCTCCCCCGACTCCTCTCCCGCCCCAGCAGCCACACTCAGATCTCCCCCGCGCCTGCTGCTGCCCACCGCCGCCCCTACCCAATCAGCGCGCACAACTTCCCCCTCCGCTCTGGCTCGCGGATTGAACCCTCCTGACATATTTGGGGCCATTCTTCTCCTTTGTTGCTATTTTGCTCGCGACCCGCGGGTAATCCCCGCGCGGGAGGAGGGCGTGCATTGTCGTGCTGATGGACGGGCCCATTTGGCGGCTCCGCGCCCCCCGGAGGAGAGACACAAAGCCCAGGCACGTGCGCCTCCCCATAGAGGAGCAGTAGACCGTGAAGGGAGGCGGGGCCGGGCGTGTGCCTGGGCCGGGCGGGGCGGCGGCGCCGGGCGGGGCGGCAGCGGGGCGCGCGCGGGGGCCCAGCGCCCTCAGGTACATCTGCCGCACCTAACGGGCGACCCCCGAGTCCCGGCCCCTTTTTTGCCGCCCCGTAGCCCTCCCACCCGACCAGGCGGAGGAGGTGCGGACGCTCTGATTGGCTCCGGAGGAAGCGGGAGGCGAGAACAATGGCCCCCTCCCCCCGTTAAAAGGGAGCGGCTCCCGGGCCCGGGGACAGGGACGCGCGTGCAGGGCGCAGAGCCGGGCCGAACCGCCGCCGGCGCCACGCGAGTCCCGTAGCCGCCGCTCCCGGGCCATGGGCCGGGGGCATTGAGGGCCGCCCGGGCCGAGCGCGGAGGTGGGACCGAGTCAGTGCCTTGCCCTCGCGCTGCGCCAACATGCCCCGCGGCTTCCTGGTGAAGCGCAGCAAGAAGTCCACGCCCGTGTCCTACCGGGTCCGCGGCGGCGAGGACGGCGACCGCGCGCTGCTGCTCTCGCCTGGCTGCGGGGGCGCCCGCGCGTCGCCCCCAGCGCAGAGCCCGGGGCCGGGACCGTTGCTGCCGCCCGCCGAGCGCGCCCATGCGGCGCTCGCTGCCGCGCTCGCCTGCGCGCCGGGCCCGCCGCCGCCCCCGCCGGGCCCGCGGGCCGCGCACTTCGGCAACCCAGAGGCCGCGCACCCGGCGCCGCTCTACAGCCCCACGCGGCCCGTGAGCCGGGAGCACGAGAAGCACAAGTACTTCGAGCGCAGTTTCAACCTCGGGTCGCCGGTCTCGGCCGAATCCTTCCCTACGCCCGCCGCTCTGCTCGGAGGCGGCGGCGGCGGTGCGAATGGCACCGGCGGCGGCGGCGGCACCTGCGGCGGCGACCCACTGCTCTTCGCTCCCGCAGAGCTCAAGATGGGCACGGCGTTCTCCGCGGGCGCTGAGGCGGCCCGCGGCCCAGGGCCCGGCCCCCCGCTACCCCCCGCCGCCTCCCTGCGGCCCCCGGGCAAGCGCCCTGCGCCCCCCGCCGCCGCCGAGCCGCCCGCCAAGGTAGCCAAGGCCCCGGGCACCAAGAAGCCCAAAGCCATCCGTAAGCTGCACTTCGAGGACGAGGTGACCACGTCGCCTGTGCTGGGGCTCAAGATCAAAGAGGGCCCGGTGGAGGCGCCTCGGGGCCGGGCGGGGGGCGCAGCGCGGCCGTTAGGCGAGTTCATCTGCCAGCTTTGCAAGGAGGAGTACGCCGACCCGTTCGCGCTGGCGCAGCACAAGTGCTCGCGCATCGTGCGCGTGGAGTACCGCTGCCCCGAGTGCGCCAAGGTGTTCAGCTGCCCCGCCAACCTGGCCTCGCACCGCCGCTGGCACAAACCGCGGCCTGCGCCCGCCGCCGCCCGCGCGTCGGAGCCTGAAACCGCTGCCAGGGCTGAGGCGCGGGAGGCGACAGGCGGCGGCAGCGACCGCGACACGCCGAGCCCCGGCGGCGTGTCCGAGTCGGGCTCCGAGGACGGGCTCTACGAGTGCCACCACTGCGCCAAGAAGTTCCGCCGCCAGGCCTATCTGCGCAAGCACCTGCTGGCGCACCACCAGGCGTTGCAGGCCAAGGGCGCGCCGCCCGCGCCTCCGGCCGAGGACCTACTGGCCTTGTACCCTGGGCCCGACGAGAAGGCGCCCCAGGAGGCGGCCGGCGACGGCGAGGCGGCCGCAGTGCTGGGTCTGAGTGCGTCCTCCGAGTGCCACCTGTGCCCAGTGTGCGGGGAGACGTTCCCCAGCAAGGGCGCCCAGGAGCGCCACCTGCGCCTGCTGCACGCCGCCCAGGTGTTCCCCTGCAAGTACTGCCCGGCCACCTTCTACAGCTCGCCTGGTCTCACGCGGCACATCAACAAGTGCCACCCGTCCGAGAACCGACAGGTGATCCTCCTGCAGGTGCCCGTGCGTCCGGCCTGCTAGAGCGCGCCCTCCATCGCGGCCCCCCCGAACTGTGCCTTCTCTTGGAGACCCACGAGGAGAGCGCGCCCTGCGCGCCCTGAACCCGCGTCCGCTCCGGGGGCGCCCACCCCCGGTGAAAGTGTTGTCTCCGCTTCTCTCGGTGTGGCGTGACGGTAACCCCAATCCTCTCGTTGTGACTCCTTTCGGACCCCCCCCCCCCTTGCGTTGTGTCCCCTTCCCCTCCTTGGCGCAACAGGAGCCAATCTCTTTCTCTACAAGAGAGAAAAGCTGTAAGCGTTTGTCTCGTGGTTGGAAGCTTCCCCTTGGAGGGGAGAGCTGTTTTTCTTGCTAGTATTCGCTGTGTTCATGGTCTAGAAATGCGGTTTGCTCTCGCCTACCAATCTCTGCTCTCTATGTATGTAGCGTACGGGTTGTTTTGGGTGAATCTTGAGGAATAAATGCCTTTATATTTCACAGGCTATAAATTGAACTTCCCACACGATTAGCTTTATTATGGCTTGTGAACTGCTGGAGTCTGGCTTTACCTTTTTGTATGTGAACAAATCAAATTGCTTAAAAAAGAGTTTTCTTTAGTATAGCCACAAATGCCTTGAACTGTTGTCTGGGATTGTTTTGGGGGAGGGAAGGGAATTTTCAGAAAATGCTGTAGAAACTGCCTCAATACTTCACATAAGACTCTTTGGTTTTATCATCTTTGTTGAGGTAGGACTATATAAGTTCTCTCTAAATGTATATGTTGATTTATGAGTAATTGTTATTTATTCTTTATTTATTTATATTAATTATGAAGATTATGCTATTATTTGATTGCAGATCTTTTTTTTTTTTTGGTACGCTTTTCCCCCTCCCTTGCCACTCTTGACATTTCACTGTGCATTTTAGAAGAGAGCCTTTTTCTAAAGGGATCTGTTAAAAGTTTTAACTTTTATACCTATCTGAGCGAATTACAACCTACCATTTTATTCTGCTTGGAGGGCCCGTGAGGCCCCTGTACAACCAACAGCTCTTACTTTTAAATGCAATCTCTTTTCTACATACATTATTTTCTTAATTGTTAGCTATTTATAGAAAGCTTCAATAGAACTGTTTCAACTGTATAACTATTTACTATTCAAATAAAAATATTTTCAAAGTCAAAGTCAGATGGATTTATTTCTGCATCACGTGGCTTCACTAAGGATTTAAAATGATTTCTTAAATGTCTGTTTTCTATTAAAGGAAAAAAATCCTGCCACCTTCACTAGGATCATGGGTTTTTAGAGCTGAGCCTGAACCTCTGGGTCCTGCCCTTCTAGCAGCTCAAGGGTGTAGCCTCAAAAACTGGTGAACTGGAGCCAAAGGCTTGCTAGGGGTGTTGGGAAAGGTAGTGGAAGATGGGGCTAGAATGAAGGCCTGGGAGACTCTTCCAGAGAAATCTACATAAGTGCCCACAAGAATCTATCCTTTTGATCAAGGGGGTGTGAGACACACTTTAACTTAACAGACCCTGCATTTCCTGACCATTTGGAGCTCAGTGTAACAGTAATTCCTCAAATAAATAAGGTGGGTAGTGGTCTCATGGTCAGATTTCCCCAGTAAGTGAAACAAACCAGAACACTCGTGGCTACAACAGAAGTTAATGCAGTTTGGGGTAAGGGTTCAAAAATGATTTTTCAATCAGGTGAGCAATCCGCTTTTGGGGGAAAAATGGAACACCATCTGTTTAGGGTATTAGCGTTAATAACAGGTCATTACAATGTTTTCCGTTATGTGTCACTTAGCTCGTTGAAGAACAATTCTGACGCCCACCAGTTAATATTTCGAGTTGTTTCCCTCTCTGAAACAGTCCATTGCAGAGCTGTGCTAAACATCACAAATGTGCATTTCCTTTTGTGGTATATTTTGCTACTTTTTTCCTAAGGCCCTCTAAATCAAATGTTTGTCCATCAAAGAGATTTTAGACATCTGCCCAGTAAAGGGCTGCATGTCTGAAGGATGTAGGTGGGATGGGGGTGGGAAGGACAGTCCATGAGAAACTTGGAAGGAACAACTGAGAGAGATCGGTTTGTTCAGACTCTGAGCCTGCAGTTTTGTGTGGGAGAGGGGTTAGAAAGACTGAGCTGTCAGGAACATTGAATATTCCTCCATTTGTGAAGGTCTTGCAACAGACCCAGAATGGCAATGAAGGAGAAGCCACTACAGGTAAGTTGCTCCCTGGACAGATCGCATTTGCCTTTTATTGGTGATGCCTATGTACTTCATCAGTTTGGAGAATGTATAAGCACAGGGACAAAACAGTAGTTATAACAACCTGGAAACTGGATAAAACAAAGGAAAACTCCAATTTGCAGGCTGTTGGCTGTCTCCTCTGAGCAACATTAACATGAGAATTTTTAAATGTCCTCCCCGAATTACACCATACGTGAAAAGACTGAGTGAGGGTCAGGGTATGTTCTATGCCCATAAAAAGTTTCCTGGAAAACCTGATGGTTGGCCACACATGACAAGTCGAGGCCTGGCTGCAGGAATGACATCTTGTCGTCTGTGTTTGGCCCACTGGTTTTCATGTCCATAATCATAAAGCATAATTTCTAAGATCCACTTTCATGAGGGTAAAGAAATTTGGTTGTTTGCAAATGTGCTCTTTCATAGCCGGTGGAAATGTATTCCCAATGACCAAATAATACCTTTTCTAAACTTAGAGACCAGAATTTCATTTGTGTGAGATGTTCAGTGAAATTGCATACAAATTTGACCCCACTGAAGTAACGGAATGGTGTCCAAGAATTAGACAAGTTTTGTCTATTTATTTCAAAGTTACCTTCTATGGGTCAACAAGATATTCCACAGAAAGGAAATCAGATTCTCTCTCCATCTCTCTCT
Organism: Neofelis nebulosa; assembly: GCF_028018385.1. NCBI lineage: Eukaryota > Metazoa > Chordata > Mammalia > Carnivora > Felidae > Neofelis > Neofelis nebulosa. The sequence goes on along the minus strand of NC_080790.1, from coordinate 96,301,053 downwards.
TTTTCATCCCTCCCTGGATAATAAGTTCACAAGGGCTCCCGTTTTAGAATACCAAGTGGAGACGTGCTCACCTTCTTTATAAATATGCAAAGGATGCTGAGAACATCCTGTGTCTCTGAGGTCACTCCAAGCTTGGACAACCTTCCCTGGAACCCACTGGCACAGCCACGCCCACTGCCGCAAGGGATTGTTGCTGGGAGGGGTTGGTGGGTTAGGGAATGGGACAGGACCAAAGAGGGAGGAGCTAAAAGAGGGGGCTAAATAAAGGAAGGGACTTAATTTTTGCCTGTGGTGTCCACACTTTTTCTCCTCCTACACGAGGGTGATATAATAAAAGTCAAAGGCTGCTCTGAGCTGCCTGGTTCCGAAGCGAACCGGCAGCTTTGCCCCTTTCTCCAGAGTTGATCACGTCCTCTTGACTCACGTTTCCCTGGAGGCCTGGAGAAGTCCGGGTCTGACGGGAGCCCTGGCTTCTCAAAGGCCTGCGCTGTGGAAGCACGTGCTCCGCCCTCAGCCAGAACCAGGGCCGAGCGGAGGAGTCCCCCAGTCACACAGCACTCCACTGTAACTTGCGAGTGCCAGCAGTGAAGCCAGAGGCCCCACAATTGCCCACGATGAGCAGTCAGGGAGCAGAGCAGAACTGAAGCCTGGAGCCCGGCAGGACTCCAGCTGCTCCAGGGCACGTGGGAGTATGTGGGGGCCCCCGGGCAGAGACGAGGGCGCACAAGATTGGGCAGGGCAATGCCAGTCTCCAGGTGGATGTTGCCCAGCCCATCTGTGCCAGATGCTGCTGACCACAAGGGCGCACTGTTTCCCATTGGCGCCCATTGCTCTGCTGCAGGCACCCGAGTGGACCTGCCATCTCTTTCCACCAGCTGCCCCTCTGTCCCCGTCCCCTGGACTTCGTTCCACAGCCTCCACAATGTCTTCGAACAAAACGAAGCAGAAACTCTCCAGAGTCCTAGTGAACAAAGCACATCATGGTATTCTTCACCCACCAAATGTCTTGCTAAAGAGAAAGGGTCTAGAATGCACCTCAGGCAAGCTCCTTGGCTCTACTGATCCCTTGGCTTGCTGCAGGCCTCTGTCTCCTCATCTGTGAACCAGAGAGAGTGGGGCTCTGCAAGGTACAGTGAGACATCTGAGGAGGGTTCCCGAGACTGTGAACTGAAAGGCAGCAAGAACCCCAAAGGGAGCAGGTGTCTTCAGTTTAGGCAAGAGAAAACCTATATCTCAGAGCATGTTCTCTGGTGTTGAGGATGTTATGAATCCACTGGTCTGTGGAAGGCAGGCTTTGATCAAAACTTGCTGTCTTCTCACGGAAGGGACATTTTGGTCTTGTGGAGAAAGTTTCTGGCAAATAGACCCTAGCGCGTGGGGTCATTTATAATGACATATATACGTACAGTGCGTGGTGTCACCCAGTTAGCTTATCCCAGGGCCAGGTTAAACTAGAGAGGCCTGTAAGGTCTGGTGGTTAAAGGCATGATTTGTGAGGTTGGGAGAAGATCAAGGTGAAACTGAGTTGTAGAGAGAACCCTGCCCCCCTCCCCCCCGCCAGGTGGCAAAGCATACCAATGTGAGAGAGTGGACTAAAGAACATGCAAGGGTCTTGATCCCCTCTGATTACCAAAGTGGTACCAAATCATGGAGCACAACACAGAAGTCTAAAGACACTTAGGATTCTAATCCTAAATTATGGAAATATTTGATTAATACTTTGGCAATATAACTTGAAGGTAATCGCCTGAAAATCCCGCTTGGCTGAGAAAGCCTCTAAATGCATCTTCTAGTTATATAGATCTTATATATTGAAAGAAACATTGTTTCTTTATTACCAATCTGTAGCATTAAGTGACCAATACTCATAGGGAAAGCCTGGTATACTCATTACTCCTGGATTGCAATATGGCCACCATCTCTAACAGGCACGTGCATCAGCACCACAGAGGAAAGTTCAGAAGTGAAATCCGGTCCCAGGCCCACAATTATCCCCATCCAGTGACTCTGGGGGAAAGAACTATTCCCAAACACCCAGAGTAGGAAGGCCATCCTCTAAGGGATTGTTCAAGGTCCTGGAGATGCCTCTGCTGACCTGGCACCTTGGTCAGCCAAGTGAGGTCAAGTATGTGGAGTCCACAGGAAGAAAGGATGAGAGAAGACAGCGCCTACCTGCCCAGTGATTTCCACAAACAGGGAAATCTTTTTTTCACCAGGAGAACTACAGAACTCCTGCTTCCTACTGAGGTTGCTAAGGAAACATAAATAATTTCCAACCGATTCATCAACATCTTGTCTTGTGCAAACAACCAGCTACATGTTTTGATGTCACCAAGGCGATTTCCCAGTCAAGAGGATTTTCTGCAGGAAAAATGAATCCTGTTTCTTTGGAGACTCCTTATGAGGAGCTGCAGCGGGGAAAGTACTACATGCCAGATTCAATCTCGGAAAGTGACAGAGACCAGTGAGAGGCGTCACCAGCAAGACACCTCTGAGGGACCTCCGTGGCAAAGAAAACTGACTTCTCACTGCCAGTGAGAGAAACAACTTGGCTTACAAATTTACTATCCACAACCTTTTTTTTTTTTTTTTTTTTTTTGGTCATCACTGTGGACCGATATGCTTCTCAAAATCATAGAACGTATTTGAGCATATGACTTGAAGTCAGTTAACATATTTTCACCAACCCAAACACACACCCCTTCATCCCTTAACTGTCATCATTTGTCTAACACATATTTTTATTGTGGGCTTGGTCTGTTGCATCTGGAAAGTGAAATGTTCAAGATGTGATGATCCCTCTGGCAATATATATGGTGAGCAGATGGGTTGAGGGGTAAATGTGCTCATGTTTGTCTTATTTGAAGATTTCTATACTGTGTGGATTTCCTGGTGGCATTTCTACACAAAGCATCAATACTGATGATGCTTTTCTTTAGCTCATTGCATGAGCCTGTACTACTGAGACAAAGCGATCTTAGGATGCTTACTGTATTGAAATGAAACCTATAGGAAATTTACTGCCAGTCAGAGCACATTCAAAGGTGTGATTATTGGGAGCCAATAATTCGAGCATGTCAGATTCACGCTGTGCAGCGTCCCCAACATCTATTAGAAGCTGGTCCCCATGGTTTGCACTCCCAGTTTACAGTGCTGCCTCCCTTCATCAGAACTCAGGTGTTCACTGTTCCTGCCACTCGGTTTGAGCCAGTAGAAAAAGCATCACACAGCGGGAAACAAGAATGGCAGAAACTTCCACCTGAATGCGTTATTCTCCTATTCCACTCATCAAAATAAAGGCCCTTTTATTCGAATGCAACATCTGCTTCATCTCTGTTGTCCAGGACCAGGGCCTTGATGCAATGCCCCTTCTCAAACGCTACAGTCAGGTGTCACACCTGATGGTGACAGGATGGACAGACTGAGCCAAGAGGCTATTGTCTGCTGAATCTGATAGGAAGCAGAGGAGGTGTTAATGCATGGAAGGGTTTCAGAGAAGGCTCTTTTTACAGGAGGAAAAAAAATTAGGGTAAAATTTCCTCCAAGCTCAAAGAACAGAAAGGGGTGTGGATCTTAACTGAAACCCACATATCTAATATTGCCATTTAAAAGCTTGTCACACCAGGTGCCTGGGTGGCTCAGTCAGTTGAGCGTCTGACTTCGGCTTGGCTCATGGTCTTGCGGTTCATGGGTTGGAGCCCCACGTCGGGCTCTGTGCTGACAGCTCAGAGCCTGAAGCCTGCTTCAGATTCTGTGTCTCTCTTTCTCTCTCTCTGCCCTTCCCCATCATGCTCTCTCTCTCTCTGTCTCTCTCAAAAATAAATAAACATTGAAAAATTTTTGTAAAGCTTGTCACACCAGGGGCGTTTGAGTGGCTCAGTTGGTTAAGCATCAGTTTGAGCCCTGTATTGGGCTCTCTGCTGTCAGCGCAGAGCCTGCTTCGGATCTTCTGCCCTTTCTCTCTCTGCCCCTCCCCTTCGCTTTCTCTGTTTCTCAAAAATAAATAAGCATTAAAAAAAAAAAAAAGCTTGTCACACCAATTGATTGTCATTCTTTCCTACTGCAATGTGTCCCACTTTCCTATGTAAAATGAACCTTGATCATTCCAGAATGCAGCTACAAAGAGGTTATTATTGGGAGATGGGCAGAAACTGACAGGTACAGTGTACATAAAAATGAACTGTCAGGGACACAAGGCAATGAACCAAAGTTCAGGCTCTGTGTGTCCAAATCCAAACTGAGTCATGTTAGATCTCACCACATGTGTTACAAACATAAAGGAATACGCTCTTTTCTCACTCCTCTCTTTAATAAAAGACCCTTATTGCTTCTTTTGAGCAGTATTGTTATCCTTGATATCTTCTTGAGGGTTTCCGCACGAATTATCTTGATAATTCACCAAACACTAATTATAGTTTTAAATCATTTTAGTGAAACATTTACCTAAGTGAAATTTCATATTTGGGGGCACCTGGGGGGCTCAGTCAGTTAAGTGTTCGACTTTGGCTCAGATCATGATCTCACAGTTTGTGAGTTTGAGCCCCACATCAGGCTCTCTGCTGTCAGCATGGAGCCCTCTTCAGATCCTCTGTCCTCCCTCCCCCTGTCCCTGCCCTACTCTCTCTCTCTGTGTCTCTCAAAAATAAACATTAAAAAAAAAAAGATTTCAGACTTGTATCAGAAAATTTTTTGCTATATTAGCCACAGAGAAAATCATGATTTTCTCCTTTGCATTTTCAAAATTTCTTCAGTCAGCTCCAAGAGAACTAAAAAAAAAAAATTGAATAAATATTATTATAGCTACCTTGACTTGTTTGTTGCAGCAACTGTGATCTTATACCTTCTAAGGTTGTACTGAGATTCCAGAATTATTGCCACTGTGGTATTTCACAATTTCTACCATTATAACTTAAGAGGCTAACCCAGGGGTCAACAAACCAGGGAGTCAGGTGGCCAAATCTGGCCATGAGCCTATTTTTGTAAATAAAGTTTTATTGGAGCATGGCCACACCGTTTGTGTACTGTTGTCTATGGCACCACTTAAAAAACCCTGAGTGTTTAATTGAGAAAGTTAAATAAGTAGGAAGCTGCTTCCAAGACAGTTTTCTTAATACTGTGCATGTTTGGGGCTCCTGGGTGGCTCAGTCTGTTAAGTGTCCAAGTACGGCCCAGGTCATGATCTCATGGTTCATGAGTTTGAGCCCCGTGTTGGGCTCTGTGCTGACAGCTTGGAACCTGGAGCCTGTTATGGTTTCTTTGTCTACCTCTCTATGCCCCTCCTCTGCTTGTGCTCTCTCTCTCATTCTCAAAAATAAATAAACATTAAAAAAAATACTTTGTATGTTTGTCGCGTCAACTGGAGTGGCTCTCAGGCAATACGTACAATTTCTCACCTGTTATGTCATTCACTGAAATGTACACAGAAGAGGAACATCATCTCCTGGTATGAAAGTTGTTTCCTCACTGCAATAATGGCTGAATTTATTGAGTGAAATGACAACTCTTAGGCTGAATCATAATAAATAATAAGTAAAAATAGAAACTAAAAATAAAAAGTTTTATATCAAAAATTTTGTACGGTTCAACCTGACATTTCAAGGGTTTTGTTAGTCATTGATTTAGCAATTTTGTGAAAGCCAGAAGATAACTTTAATTTGGCATTTGTCAGTTTTAAAATAATATTAATTGGAAAACAGCAAGCACCTTCATGATAACTGCTGGCCTCATTTAATTTTGCAAATACATGAGCATTTGGGGCATTGAGATCAACGTCCAACGGTGGAGAGGCAGCTCTGATTAGAAGTTCCCAACCTCTACTTGAAACTTTTTATAAAGCAATTTTCTGATCCAGCTTCACAGGCGTATCAACTGTGGCAGCTACAGTGGAGAACATTCCTAGTATGTGTTTTTGGGATGCTGGTTACTCAAAGTGTGGACCGTGAACCTATAGCATTGGCACCAACTGAGAGCTGGGTTAGAAGGGTGGAAGTGCAGGCCCTTCCCCAGACCTGCCAGATCAGAATCTGCACTTTCATAAGATCCCCAGCAGGTCTGTGTGTACATTGCTGTCTAAGGTGAGTGATTGAAAGTGTGAGGTCTTGGTCATGTATGGTATTCCCACTTGTTGACACTGGCAATAAGTGTGGCCTGGGAAGAGTTGATGGCTTGAAGTCTTAACCAGAGACTACTACCCCCAATTAATGGTGGATTTGTAACAGTAATAGCTAAAATTCTTTGAGCCCTAATTACTCACCTGGTCTATGACCTTAACATGAAATACTCGTTAATTTCTCATGATTACTCTGTGAGGTTGTATTGGTTAGCCCCATGTAACAGATGGGGACATGGAAGGTTTTAAGAGGTAATATGACTAGTAAGTGGTGACATTCAGGTGAGAGCAAGGAGGAAACTGGCTCACAGAGATAAACCTTGAAGGGAGCAAATGTGCCAAACCTTGAAGTGAGAATTCAAATGGATAGTGACATACAATCTTCTTGTCATTGATAGGGGCTACCAAAGCATGGAACATGACCGTGTGGTATAAGAACACATACAGTTCTAGTACCAAATCATGGAAACACCTAATTTATGTTTTGGCAATTTGACTCCAAAGTAATAGCCTGGAATTTCCACCTCAGTGAGAGAGGAGCCATGCACGTCACCATTTCAAGTTCTCTCTTTCTTGTGCATTGGAAAAACTTCTTTTTTAACATGACCCAACCTACAAACACAAATAACCCGTACTCATGGGAAATTGGGTAATTCAGCAGTCCGTGATTATAACTAAGGCCCTCACACTGGCATCTGTAGTATCAAATTTGTAGATTCTGAACCACTTTCGCTTTGCTTTAACAGGCTGAAGATGCGAGCCATAAGAGAGAGAGAGATGTTTGAATTCTTTGTGAACAATGGAGTTTTAGGCTGCACCACAGTGAAGACATCACATGGGGCCAGCACGCTCATGTACACGTCTTCTTTCAGTTCTCTACCTTCCACCTCGGTTCTAAAAGCACTTGGTTGTGGAAATCGCAGCTCTATACCTGCCAGCAAGTTAACAGGCCATCCCAGAACCATGGCAACCAGCAAGAGTGAGAGAATGAAAGGTCCCTGAGCACATGTCGTTAAGCACTCCCTGCTTAGCCCCAACCAAGGGCAGGCAGAGGGATACCAGTGCTGAGAAGAAAGGGGGCCGATCCCAAACCCCAAATCTGAAACTCACAGTTGAGTCACTTTAAAGAAAACTTTTCTTTTCTTTTTTAATTTCTTGGGGCGCCTGGGTGGCTCAGTCGGTAAAGTGGCCAAATTCGGCTCAGGTCATGATCTCACGGTCCATGAGTTCGAGCCCCGCGTCAGGCTCTGTGCTGACAGCTCGGAGCCTGGAGCCTGTTTCAGATTCTGTGTCTCCCTCTTTCTGACCCTCCTCCATTCATGCTCTGTCTCTCTCTGTCTCAAAAATAAACGTTAAAAAAATAAATAAAATAAAATAATTTCTTTATGTTATTTAATTTATTTTTGAAAGAGAAAGAGAGAGAGAGAGAGACAAAGCATGGGCGGGGATGTGAGCAGAAAGAGAGGGACATACAGGGTCTGAAGCAGGCTCCAGGCTCTGAGCTGTCAGCACAGAGCCCCACACAGGGCTCGCACTCACAACAGTGAGATCATGATCTGAGCTGAAGTTGGCGCTCCACCAACTAAGTCACCCAGGCACCCTTAAAGAAACCTTTTCAATAAAAAAATTAATTTTGTGCCTCAATAAAAAATGTAATTTCCCACCAAGGTGGGATTTCACAAGCTCACATGCAAAGGGACCTTGTTTCTTCTCCAATATGCCATAGACTGCCAGGCACCAGGAGCTCAGAGAACAAATGCCTGCTTTCATCATCTTGTCTCTGCCATTTAAGAGCTATGTGACCTTGGGTGAGTTAAACTCTCTTTGCTGTTTTTCTCACTGATAAAGTGGAGGAGTAGTACCTACCTGTACTGGACATTTATTATGTTTTCTGCATACCCTACAGCTTTTGAACACCCTTCCTATGTTTGGCTAATTTGCCATCCCATGAGTCTTGCCTCCCCATGCAGGATCCAGAAACTGGTTTCTTCAGCCTCCCTTGCAGCTAGGCTCTGCTGTAAGGAAATGGAAATGACCATTGTTCTATAGTAAGGTCACCCTCACAGCTTGGGTTAGAAGTGCTCACCTCTAATAAGATATCTCGGCAAGGCGTGGTTGCAGAACAGCGATGGGAAGGAGGTGTGACAGGTGCAGTCAGCACCAGTGAGGGGAGTGGAGAGGCATTTGTGGGGATCTCAGTCTCCATGCTGTGGCGAAGGCCCAGGGCCATGGTGTAAGCTGAAGGTGGGTTTGGCAGGCTGATTTAGGTGTTGTTTCTGGCTCTTTTAGCCCCGAAACCTTTTACATGGCCCTCCTGGACAGTCTGTGAGGTAACCAAGAGCATTCAGTAAGTGATTTATCTACTTCAGCTGGCTAAAGTGCATTTGGCTGTCTGCAATTAAGTACCACCCAAGGCTGTTGTTGAGGACAATTTATTTAGGTCAAGTACTCATGAGAAAGCATTCTTGTTATTTTGAGATCTTTGATGTCTATCTGATCCATCCACAGGATGTGACAGAATACAGATTCTGAATTTTGTATAATGTTAATATCATGTGGTGCAGTTTTAAAACATTTCTGCAAACACTTTGACATTGCTTCCATTGAGAGGTAGAGTCTTTGTCCCTCCCTTGAAACTGAGTGACCTTTGTGACTGTTCCTCAAAATGTAGTAGGAGTGACACTGTGTGACTTCTGAAACTAGATTAGCAAAGTCTATGTGGCTTCTACCTGAGTCTTTCTTGGGGATCTCAATCTTTCTGTGGGGTAGCCCAAGCTGTGCACAGAGGCCACATATATGTGTTCTGCTGACAGCATAAGGTGAGATCTCAGTTAACAGCCAGGACTGACTCCAGACACACAAGGAAGCAGGTGAGCCTCTGAGGTGATGCCTGCACCCTGTACCACCTCAGAATACTTGTGGGAGAGCTCAGGGGAGAGCAGGGGAGAGTATGTAGTTAACATATGGTGTTATATTAGTTTCAGGTGTACAATATTCAGCAATTCTATACATTACTGTGCTCATCATAAGTGTACTCTGTTATTTTAAATCACTAAGTTTTGGAGGGATTCTATAAGTAACAATAGATGTCTGGTTTTCAGAGTGTGCATTTTTCTATTTGGTCTTCATATCAACCCTGAATGGGAAGTATTATAACTCACTACTTTGGATGTGAGGAAAATGTCTGTGAATGTTGAATGCCTTGCTTTCATCATAAAGCTCTTTGAGATGTGGAGAGATCAGATGCCAGGTAACTGGCTCCCTGGCATAGCACTCTTTATATAAAGTGATGTGGTCAGGCTCCAGAGGAATAGGGGCCACACTCAGCCATGACACCACTGAAAGTGTCATTAGAACATGCTGTTGTGTGCACATGCCTTTTGGACACTTTCTTCATCTCATATTTAGAACAGCCATTAGGTCAATTTTTATGACTGTGTAATGACAAATCACCCACAAACTTGATGGCTTAGAACAATAGTAATTTACTACATTTCATTGTTTCTATGGGTCAGGAATTCCGAAGCAGCCTGGCCTGGTGGTTCTTGGCTTGGGCTCCCTCATGAAGGTATGGTCACATGTTAGCTGGAGCTGCAATCCAATGAAGACTGGAGGATCCACTTCTAGAATGTCTCTCTCCCATGCCTGTCAGTCTGCACAGCGCTGCTCAAGTGTCCTCACTGCATGGTGCCTGACTTTCTCCAGAGCAATCCATCCAAGAGGCCATTATCTTTATGACCTAATATCAGAAGGCACACTCCATCACTTTTGCTGTGTCCTCCTGGTCCAACAGATCATCTCTGAATCAGCGTGGCAGGGACTGCACAAGTGGGAGGATACTGGTGATGATCACTGAGTGGGGCCATCTTTGAGACTGGCCACGAGTCAATAGTATTACCTCAAGACACAGGTGAGGAAGCGAGAGTTGGGATGGTTAGCACTCAAGGGCTCAAGGCCACAATGGGGGCTGTGCAGCTGAGATCTGTAGCTACTCGTCTCTGCCCTCCAAGCCTGTGTTCCTCCCCACCTACAATGAAAGGTGAACTTATAGTGTATTTTGATGCACTGTTAGTTTTTTCAGGAATTTCTTCAAAATTGGGAAATTCTTCAGAATGTTATCATGGAAAGAAACATGGGATGTGTGGGTTGGTCAAGCTGAACCGGGGGCCTCCCTTTTTCCCTGAATGAATACCTCATTTTGGTGGGGCTGAAATTCTACCTTTTGCCTGGGTGCCCCTTTTTAAAAATATTTTTTTCTTTTCTTAAGCTGATGGGTAATTTAAACATGGGAAGAAATGGATCCTAGCTTTGTGTGTTTTTTTTTCTAATGCAACTCCAAAACTGACTTTATAGAATTTTGCAATGATCAAATAGTCTATTAGGGATAAAATTATGTAAACTCTGATTCAGTAATTTCCCTTTTGGGAATTTATCTTACAGAAATAGAGACAGTGGTATGTCAGGCTATAGGTGTGATGGCGTTGGCCGCAGGCACTTTTGTTACAGACAAACACTGGAAATCACCTGAATGTGCACAGATGGGGGTTGAGTAAAGAAAGGTACGTCTATTCTAAGGAACAATATGCAACTATCACAAAGTGTAAGTTGGAGGGAGAGGTGCCCGTGATGTACTGCGAAGTTTAAAAAAGTTGTAATGATATGTATTGTATGATGCTATTTCTGTAAATAGGAAAGTCCTCTATCTTTGTGTGTATTTGCATTCATCTGGAAAGAATCTGCTTATCAACTGGATGGGGTGGGTGTTGCGATGAGAACAGATCATTAATTTTAGAAGGAAAAAAATACAGAATACACGGTGTAAAGTACAAATCTATACTTTGACTGTTTTATTAAAATGGTGATTAGTAAGTAAGTCTTCCCTAATCTGAGTTTTCCTCTTGGCACTCTGCCCTCTTCTTCAGGTTGAAACAATTCCAGGGGTTCACTTTTTCTGGTGCCTTAAAATGGAGATGCCAAGATTTCCCTGAAGGAAGGCTATAGAAATAACTGTTTCTAGGGGGCCCATAATCACCCATCAACATGGAAGGCAAAATAGGGTGACATTTTTTAAAGGGAGGAAAAGATGATGCCATTAATGTGCAGCCCTTGCTGGTTCAAACTGTTCACTGAAGATTTGCAGCAAATGCTCTGTAGGCTTGGCAGGAGGGAGATCTGTTATTGAGGCCCTCTGCCTGCACTTAGCCCAGCGGCCATTTCTCAGGGAATATTGATCAAAAGTACTCACCTCCACCATCTCAGGAGCATAATGCAGTCCCTGAGTATTCATGGGGGAAAAAAAAAAAAGCTTTTCTTTGCCAGGCTATTTTCTGAAGTCAAAAAGATCCTTTCAGGAGCTATAATAGCAAGACCCTTCCCACTTCACACCCTTGGTGAGAGGCACACTCCAATTTTCAGACCCCCAGGACCCCACGTCAAGGTGGAAGCTGACAAGTGTGACCTCTTTATGTAAAATATTCTCTGTCAAACTCAACAAGCATTTTGCTAGAGAGACAGGTGGTACATACAAGTGGAAGATTAAAAATTACAGCTGGACACATAGGGAAAGGGAACTCTTGTCCTGGAGAGAATTTATTCATTTATTCATTTATTCTTTACTTCACCAAATAATGTTTTAAATATAATTTTTGATTACATACACAATGCCCTCCGATATCTGAGGCAGCAATATCTTGGTGTTAATGTAAAAAAAAAAATCTAGTCAGTGTTTTTCTTGTCAGACATAGTTAAAAAGGGGAGGATGCTAACTGGGACTTCCTAATTTCTCATTTGTTCTGTAAGAGGCAGAATCTTCCAGACAAATATTTCTTAACACGACAGCTTGTTATAAATTCTCACCCCCTTCACCTTATCCAATTTAATTTAGGATAGTAGAGACTTGGGTATTCAAAGTACTTTTAATTTAAAATGATAGCAACAAAAAAGCAATCTCCAATTCCAGAAAATTCTTTTGAATGACTCAGAAAGAGTATCATTTCAGAGTTCCTGCTGTTTGGGCTGCTGTCATTTGCTAGTTTTGGAGGGCAAGTGTGAGAGCATATTTGGGGCAGGGAGAATGTCACTTTTGTTTAAAATTCCCCTGATTCCCAGGGCTGTCAGCTGGGCTTTCTATGTTGTCTGGGGGTGAAGATGTGGTTTAAGCTGCAATAGGCAGTGGGCAAAGAGACTCTTCAGTTTTGGGAGCAAGTCTCTTTTCATTCTGTTCAAGGGCAGTCTTTGGGGCAAGTAAGGACACGGATGTGTCTTCACCTTCTTAACTCCTGAAACATAAAACTTTTCTCAGGGAAGAATGAACAGAATATTGTGGCCAAAGCTAAATCACTATGTGGATCTGAGTGTACAAAGTGCAGGAGGACATCCTGGAGTGTGGCATCAGCATGTATAGCCTATTCTTGCTCCTGGTTCTTTGCCACAGTCTGTTTTTCAGGTCTGAAAACATGAGCAATTTTTCTTTCCAGATATGTATTATCCAAAAAACTTCCAGAATAATAGATAAAGGTCAATAATAGCATCATCTTCTTTGTCCTTTGGGAGAATATTCCAGTAAAACAAGCTCCCCAGTTCTGGAAGACCCTGATCTGTTTGTGCCTGGTCCAAGTGAGAGAAAGGTCAGGGTGGCCCCAGGGAAACCTTCAAGGTAACCAGAAGGAGCATGAAAACTACCAACAGTCCATGCACTGGTGAAGTAAAGTGCTGCTGATCGGGGGTGTTGTCACAGAACAGGGCCCAGGAAACGTAGTTTCTCCTTGGAGCTCCACTTTGTAGCTGTGTGAACCCCAGGGAGCCATCTTTGGGCTTCGGGTTCAGTACCTGTAGAAGGAGGTGGTGGGAGTGTGGAGACAGTCCAGCTGATAGTCCTGGGTAGACCAGAAATACAGGGATGAAATTGACAGTGTGTTCCATCTTAATTACTTTATTAGTTTTTTGATTTGAAATGCAATTAAAACCACTTCCATTTATTTCTATAAATAAGAGCAAATGATAATAGTTTCTCTTGACATAAACTGTTTAATAAATCAAAGTAGCCTCAATTTGGTTTCTACACATACACAGATCTAGAACGCTAGCTCAAATGTGTACAGACGTGACCAAATATAAATGTGAGTCTTCTTGCTGAGAGATACCCTGTACTGCAGCAAATGTAAAAAAACTCTGGCATGTTTCCTGTAACACTCAGAATATTTTGTTATGGCAAGGGTATACCTTAAAGGTATTCTTTCTTTAAATTCTGGCACCTGGCAAAAATCCCAGAGAGGTTGAGGAGAGCATTACTTGCAGCAATGGTCTTTTTGGAACCACTGGAAGTTGGATTCTTTTTGGAATTCTGCTGAAGGTCTTGCATGATCTGGCCTAACATTTGATGAATAGTTTTTGAAAATGTGGATATATGATGACTGGAACACCCTCCCCACACCCCCACCTCATCGTTTTGTTATAAGACAATAAACTGCTTTATGAGACTTTCATAACAATATCCTGTGAAATTCAAGGACTATTTCCGGATCTGAAAGGAATCCATAAATCATCCTGGAGGGAACTGGGACCATCTGCAAAGTGGAGTCATTAGGAAGGGCAGGACACTACCCTGAGCAATTCCTTGGGAATGTTCACTCCCCTTCTCTCCACTCCAGGGTACACATGCAGGACAGGGAGTAAGGGCTGCCCAAAGCATCAAAAAATGGGGCTGGTCCAAGCCTCTCAATCCAAATCTATCTGCAAGTTGGAATCCTTGAGAGGGTGAGGGGGACTTTAAAAAATAGATGTTGGGGTTCTACCCAGATGTGGTGGATCAGAATCTAGGTGGAGGATGGGAAACATCTTACGAAGCTTCCTGAGGGATTCTGATGCATGACAAGGCTCGAACCACCACTTCTAGGAAGCAAAGCTCTAAAACTCTGCATCAAGCTGCATTCCATGAGGTACCAAGTAGTAAACACATTTGCTACCAGTCCAAGGCTTTAAAAAGCTACATCAATTCAGGATCTTTTTGGCTCCTGGAAAGGCACCTGGACCCTTTTTGAGGTCACCAAGATGTCTCATAAGTAATAAGTAATACCTATTCACTAAATGGACCAAAGAATTAATTTTAGGCAGCTTGACTGTCCAGTATGTTGAAAGTTCCCTGGTGTCCAGAGCACGGGAGTAGCTCAGGACACGGGTAGAGACCACCTGGCCAGACCTCAGAATGTGATGGTTGAAGGCCTGAAGGCCATTGACAGGGCTTCAGCCATGCCAACAGGAGGCTGGTAATTACATTTTATCTGTCATTTATTCACAAAGACACACCCTCAAAGTTGGCCTCTTGCTCATCAGAGCCAGGGACACCTGACTGACTGAGAGGTCAATTTTACATAAACACATTTGTAAACTTCCCTGGATTGATACTAGTACCATTCTGGATACATAATTACGCTTTGGTTAAAAAAAGAGGCTTTTGAGGAACTCTGATAAAAAAGCAAGCCATCTTTTGTCAGATGTCAGGATAAACTTTATTTTCCTAGAAATGATAATGAAAACAAAAGAAACATATGGCATATAAGTGTTGTGTTTCTACTTTATTAAATCATCACAGTAAATCAGAATTAAAGACAAAAAGAGGGTAAACTGGAGAGTCGAGTGGTGGTCATCAGTGGAGTTGTGTGCTTTTCTGGGTGTAGCACACACGCGTCTGCAAAGGTGGGTTGTACGTAGGGGTCTATACCACCTAGGCATAAACTCAGATGTGGGGCATTGGGCAAATTAAATATGAGATAGCAAAATTAAAATCAAATGACATATTATAACTTAATTTACTATATTTATCAATTTTTTTCTTATTTACATGTACTAAATGTTGTAGACCTGAAACCATAAGAAAACATTCACTTCATGTGTATGTCATACATAGATACTGAGCACAACTAGAACGATGGTTGTTTCATGGTGAACTTCCCTCCTGATGTGGACATTCTCCTTCAGTAGATCTAGACGTAACGCACTTACATGTAAGACATCACAGTACGTTTTAAAAGATCCCTCAAACCCCCAGATGACACAAATGTAACAGGAAGTGAAGCGCAGGTGGCCACACCGGGAGGAAGGTCAGGAAGACGTGATTTGCATTGTCTACGGATCCGCATGATCTCTTGTTTGTAAGGCTGAGGGTCTGATCAGTCAGCCCCTCTTATGAAGTCAAGGCTTAAGTCCCGTCCCTCCCTGTGGCTCTTAGCAGCTGCAGGCTTCACTGCATGGAGACCCTGTGACAGTCACCCAAGCTAGACTTCCTCACTATGGTCTACTTAAGATTTAACTATTTTTAAAAAGTCATCATTTTGTTTTTTTAAAGTACAAAAACCTTAGTGAGACTGTGGAACATCAACTTTGCTTTGGACAGAAATCAGTGTGCAGAGAAGTGAGGGGACTGGCCTGGCCCTGCCTGGAAGCCAGCAAATCTTATCCATTTTGGGCTGATTAGGGCCAGTTTCACATACAGATGGCTGACCTGCTAATGTGAAGAGTCAGCGTTGTGACTCAGGTGGGTCCCCGCTGGATGAGTGACCCTCCACAATTTTGCTGAAAGGCATTTATTACAAAAGCACAATATTTGCTTTTCTAAGTGAAAAAAAAAAAAAGGAACTTGATCATTCCAATTTTCCACCCCAAATAACAAAAGCAATTCAAGTCCACGTGATTGTAAGCAAACGTGGTTGCTAGATTCCCTGGTCCCCTCTTCCAGACCAAGGCTGCTGCTGACAACAGTGGGTTCAGATGAAGCTCCAGTCCCCAAGTGGCTGGTTGGAGTCTGGGGTCACGGGGATGTTAAAATCAGTAGGGCTTACAAGAAGTCTAGTTATTTGCTGCCTACAACTGAATTTCCCAATTTGCAGGTTAGGAGGACTTATTCCGGGAGGTAAGATGGAATCCTGGAGCAGAAGTCCACAGGAGTTCAATGTGACTTCCAAGTCCTGACACTTCAACTAAATCTGAGAATTCTGCCACAGGGGTTTCTAGAGCCTGGAAATGACATGTTCTCCCAGAAACTACTTGCCATCAGAGCCTAACTGGGACTCTGGAGCCCAGGAACATGTGATGCCCTTCCCTGCAGGAAGTAGGTCTGGGCACTCGGTAAATATGCAACAAAGCAGACTCAACAAATCTTGAGTCTGAGCCACTGGGGACATCCCAGAAAGCCCAAATTATTACACAGGTGGGGGGGGGGTGTTGGGGCAGGAGTGGGAAAGATAAGAATCGTGGCATTTGCCCACACAACAGAAAATGGCAGGACTTCCAGTCACCCTTAACAGTGCCATTAAGCCCCCAGTGAGTGAACCAACTGGACGGGTTTACAGAACAGCCCAAAGTGACTGAGGCTTACTTCTGTTTCTCTCAGGTTCGGGTGATATCCAAGCTGCTTCTGTCTGTGGGCCTGGACCTCATGCTCTACGTGAGGCTTTCTACAAAGCTGAAAAACAAATTCTCTCTAGAATTAGAAGGTCTATCCTTTGAGTAGGAACTTCTCAATCTTTCCCCATTGTCCCAGAAGCAAGTCTAGTTCCTGGGACCTGCTTGTTTCTCCTGCAACGGTTGGGTACTAGCCAAACCAAGCCGATGGCTGACGGACAGAACTGACTGGTCAGTGAAAACAGCCACTCTGATGGAGTGAGGGGGCTCAGAGGACTCCCCAGGAAGGTGACCACAGCCACTGAGGGTAACAAAGTGGGCACAAGAGCAGAGAAGTAGAGAGTCAAGGGAGGTGGGGAAGCACCCTCGCATGGCTGATCCTTCTCTGGGCCTCAGTGGCTGCTGCCCCCAGTTCTGAGTCCCAGGCTTACTCTGGAGCAGGCTGCAGGCCTAGGCAAGAGGCAGAGGGCTGAAGAGGTCTTCTGAACTGACTGATTTTTCTGTCACTGACACCCTCAAACCCCCAGCAAGGATGCTGGGAGAGTGCAGATAGAAGGTTAGGTTTTTCTTTCTTTTTTTTTTTTTTTTCTTAAACAGGCTCAACATGCCTTCCTTGGAGCCAAATGTGTAGAAAGCACCCATTGTGCCATGGCTCTCTCTCAGCAGCGGGCAGGAGAGCACAACTGCAGGGCGAAGCTTCTGGAGGCAGAGGGACATCGTAGGGGGTGCCCGTCTCAGTCGAGTGCCCGCACGGGTGCATTCCCTGTGCGTCAACCTAGTGCTATCCTGAGCTGGGCCCACTAAGCTTCCTGACCTTAAGGAGCTTTCACAGGGATAGGACCCTGTTTCTAGAGTCATCTGAGGACCTCCAGGAGGATGCTTGGGAAAACCTCTCCCCAGTTAGTGGGCATTAGGCACCAGGTGGAAAACACTCAGCGACTCATATAAAATTTCTCCTGGGCAAAAGACCCTAGGGAAAGCCAATTTCCATGATGATGAAATTTTTGAGTAAACCATAAATCCTAACATCAGCACTAGTGAAATCAATGTGGAAAAAATTCCTGTTTGACAGCTATTTTGCTGGCCCTTCTGTGAATCATGCTTGGGTTTATAAATGAGAGGAAACAACTCGGAGTACAGAAACCAGCTACCCCCCACCCCTTCCCCGAATGCCCAGCATCTTCTCCTGCTGTCCCTGCCCTGGTGCAGCCACACCGATGCCCACAAGCATGGGTTTGTCTCTGGTTGTTGGTGACTTTCCCTTTTTCTTGTTTGAAGCCCAAGTTTCGTGAGGTCCTAGAGCAAGATGACACAGCCGAGTGAGAAAATCCAACCCTCAACATCTTGGGGGGTTCACCTTCAACTTCGGAAGTCCGTCAATGGGAAGATGTGTGGAGGGCATTAGCAGAGCAGTGATGTTTCCTGGAGTCTCTGGGTTTGGGGTTCTGGGGTCGGGAAAGAGGGAAGTCTCATTCATCTCCTCCTTGCCAAAAGGCGCCGCGAGGTAGGCACTAGGGCTGGTGGCCAGGGCCCTGCAAAGAAAGCAGAGAGAGGCTAAGTCACAGCGCCCTTGTGGGCACAGATTCATGAAAAGACTTGTGGCACTCAGAACACATGGAACCACGTTCCCAGAAAGGGGTTCTGATGACCTCCCCATGTCACCAGTGCAGAGATGTTTGCTGAACGAATCAACACGTGAATGCCTTTCCTCCGGGTCTTTGCTGTGGACTTCCCTGCAGCATAAAACGAGCTATGAATCTTTTCAGATTTTACTTGGCCTCACTGTCCAATCCACATGTAAAGAGTGAAGAGAAAAGGCATCTGACTGCAGTAAAACAAAGAGGAGCCAATGAAACAGTAGCATGGCCCAGAGTCAATGAAGAAGCAAGTAAAACTTGATGGACAGCTTTGGGGATCCCTGCCCTAGTTATTATTTATGTGTATTTACATATTGATACTTCACCCGATGAGTTACAACTCGATTATTCCCCAAAGGGTCTGGAGGAGAGGTTAGGACTAGGTTGCTTGTGTGAATGAGTCCAGACAAGCACAGTGCTGTTTAGCACTGGAGGGAAAAGGAGTAAACTCAAAGCCTGTGAATCCGCACCTCTCTTCCCCTCTCCCAGGTGGTTGCGAGCGTGCTCAGAGGAATCCAGGAATGCCTGCTGCAATACCCAGCCACTGTTGCTGCCAAGGCCTGCCCTCCCCTGGGGCAGTTCTGCGAGGGAGAGGATCTTTCATCACCCCTCGTGCCCACTGTAAGCTATTTTTAAGCCCTGTTCTATTATACCCCAAGCTTCCAGGCTTCGAACAAACCTCAGAAGCAGGCTTTCTATCCTCCTTCCGGCATGCTCCACTTCCAGGGGTTTGGTCTTTGAATTTTTTATTATTATTGGCATGGGAGATTAATTTATTTAAGTTGTCTTATTCACAGACAACATCTTTTATCATTTTCTGACCTTACCTATTGCTTCTAGGAAAAGCCTCTGAAATCAGTGCTCAACAAACATGCATGGACCTGAGAAGATAGCTTTCTCCGGTGTGTTCCCAATGCCAGCACTGGGGGCTTTACCGTCCCTCCTCCCTGCTGGTCGCTGTAAGGCTGGGCAGAGACAGGAAATGTCCTGCAGCTCTCTCATGCTAGTCTCATCTTTAAAAACAGGCTACTTTTGACAAAGGCAGCCCAGCTATATTGCCCTCCATGACAGAGATGGCATTGGTAAAAGGTCTCTCCCTGTCCCCTTGGAGCTGGATATGGGGGTGAACAAACCCGATTCAATCCTAGATAACATTCTGTTTTGAAATACCTTCACTTCAAATTGTCTAAGATTTCACATTAGTCACTAGGAACCATTCTACCCAGTATTCTAATCAGATCAATTGGGAGAGAGAAAGAAAAACATAAAAAGCAAGTGAATGAAAGAGATAAAATGATGCTTGAAGATATGCTATTAAGTGAAAGAGCAGTTCTGGATTAGAAAGGAAACACTGAACCCCTCTAGCTGGGGGGCAAGGAGGGAGAGGGGGGTGCATGCTGCATTCCAGAGGCTGGGCAGGATGGCAGGCAGACAGAGGGACGCCAGGCAGGTGGGCTCTGAGGAGCCGCATGAAGCTCTGGGGCAAAGCGGCCCCCGTGCATTTGAAAGCAGTGGCCCCAACTGCTGGGGGTGCAGGGAAGCCCCCCCCCCACAGCTGCAACCTGCATGGCAGTGCCCCCTGCATTCCTCCAGTCCCGGACTTCCTCCTGGCACACCCCCAGCCCATGATGGCTCCTGCAGTGCCCACTGCACCCCGTAACCGACGGGGAGGCGGCAGCTGGGGAATGAGCTGGCAGACCACAAAGGGGGGTGGTTCCACTCGCAAGCTGCTGGCAGCCGCTCCACTCAGTTGGCCTCTTCCTCCTGCTGGAAGCTGGGGGTCTGTTCAAAGGACACTTGAGCCCCATGTCACCATTCTGTGGCAGGAGCAGGAGGATCCCCAGGGATATGGGGTCCCAGAAATAAAGACTTCTGCAGGACAGGACTGTACAGCCCCACTCTGCCCCACCCAGTAAGAGCACCCAGGTGTGTGGGGCTTGTCGCCTCTGGGGGCTCAAGGAACTAGGCCCCGTTTGGAACAGTTCTGGGACTGGGCCAAAGCTGTGGCAGAGGGAGAAAGAAAGGGTAGCTGGGTCGGAGGGTCTGGCCTGCAGGTGGAGGAGGATGATGTTTTGGATAAATCCAGAAGTCTCCAGGCTAACATTCCACCTGCATTTTTCCCAAGATGGTGATGGGCATCTGTGCCATGCGTTCCACTGTGGCAATATGGTTAATAAATGACAGCTCGCTGGTGTCCTCCAGTATTATTACTGTTAGCATCGTCACCATCTGGTGTCCCTTCCACCTGTGAGCCCATGAATCGGTGCAACCTGGGCCACCCCCAGCCGGCACTGCCACAGGTGGCACGGGGCAGGGCCTGGAGCCCAGAGCCAGGGCAGAAAGGAGAGGCCTACAGAGGTCACACCTGCTGCAGCCAGCCTGCCCTCTGGGTCCTAAACTGCAGCCCATCCCCGGGTTCCTCACCCTCTGTGCTCCCCCAGCTTTTGTCTGCTCTTCCTCCCCCAGCTGTTCCATTCAGCAGTCCCCACCCCCCCCATCCGGATGACCTGCCCTCCCCGCACCGAGGCCTTGGAGGCACCCGTTAAGGCGAGCAGTCAAAGGCCGGCCCAGCACGTGCCACATCTTATCGGCCCATCTCAAGATCCTGCTCCTCCTGGCTTGGGCAACAAAAAAGGGGGCAGCCCCGGGTCCACTGGCTCCCTGTGGCCCTTCACACAAAAGGGAGGGCGACAAAGACATGTTCCAGGATGGCAGGTGTTGGTGTCGGATTCCGCCCAGAGTGCATGGGCAGAAGAAAGGCGAGTCTGGGTTTCCCCGAGCAGCACAGACATGCAGGGGCACGAGTGTGGGCAGGGCCCCTCGGGAGGGGAGATGGGGACAGCAGGAACTAGAGGGGCATTTCAGTGCGGTGTTAGCCACAGAAGGAGGCTGGTTGGTGAATTTACACCCCCCTCCCCAAAAGCAGGGCCGTTGGGCAAATCCAAAGCGTCAGTCTTACCTTGCTCAAACGTGGCAATGAGACCTTTACGTATTTTAATCTGAAGGGAAAGAACATAAAATCAAATGAACACAAGCCCAGCACACCCGTAGCCCAACTTGATAATGAACGCAGTGCTAATAAGACATTTATTCCTGTGCTGCCTGAGTGTTGTCACTGCCTTGGAGATCATTACCAACTGGAAATTCACTAAAAATTCTACTTGGCAGGACAGAGTTCTAGCTGCGGTCACATTTATAAATGTGAAATGAAAGAGACAGCGGTGCTCCTAGCATGTGTTGTGTAGACGCTGTTGGGAGCTCTACAGACACAGAGCAACACTGACCACCGTGTTTCTTTTCCTGTTGCCCTGTATCTGCTGACAGATTTGGTCTAACATATAGTCAAAGGTATTAATTTTCAAGATGAGCATTTGGAATTCAATGGATGACCTGAAAAAAGAATTGGCAGCCTCTAAGCATATGCAAGTTTACATGCCTCTTAGTTTCATGTCACTGGTTTCTGAGTACACAGTGTGTGAACTCAGTCCTAGTGTCACCTGCGATACGATGGTACCCAGGGAGGAAGCATGCAGCATGCTGTGCGGAGGGCAGCAGGGAAGGGGACCCCACAGAGTTGAAATGGGACTGTAAGCTCACCCTCACTCACGAAGCTGGAGGATCTCAGCAGTCATGCTGACCCCGAGAGACGATCTGAGAATCACTGTACTTTGTGACAGGTTTTCTCGATCCCCGCCCCCCTGCCTCGCCCCCATCCCTCCCACAGACATCCAATTTCCTCTGTGGGTTTCCCTCAGCAAATCCTCAGCCTCGTTTTGTACCAGGCATAGCTCCTCACCCCAACCCCCACAGCAATCCTGAATTCAGTGTCACTCGGCCACCATTAAATCTGGACAAAGGACATTCATCAGTGACACGGCCCGTTGTCTGCACGGCCACAGTCATAAACTTGGATTGTCTGCTGACCCCCTTGCCAAGGTTGGCACAGTGACCAGGGCCAGTTTCTAAGTCGGTGGTTCAGAAGGCCATCAGAAGAACCAATGACATACTCTTAGGTGGGGCTCTCCAGAAGAAATGTGCACTTTCTATGATCTATTGAAAATATTCCCACCCCCGCAAAATTACTTGGGGTTTCGAATTTCAGGATAAATAACTGATTGTGGATGATAAGTCTTATTTGATTTTCAACCACTGTTACTTGCTCATTCTCTATATGACTTGGACTCTATATGACTGTGCTCTAGGGCACAGGAGACTCTTGTGACTGTGTTGATTGTTGGTAACAGACTAGAATGTTTTCCATGGATCCTCGATAATAGGATTATCTAGATTTCCTGTTTTCTCCCAATGCATTGTGCTGTGGCACCCCACTTCTTCTCATGGAAGATGGCATATGTACAATGTCTCTCAGCGGGTCTGTCTTCCTTGAGTTGGGGAGGCCCAGCTCTTCAGGGTACCATGCTATCTACTCTTTCCAGGGTGAGCAAATGGGGTCTCTTCATGAAGGGGCTCCTTGGTCTCCCTCCCCTGCAGCCCTTCAGCCCTGGTTATGCTGGGCGTACCAAGAAAACAGATGGCGCAGCTAACAATGGAAGACTTGTTTGTAATTGCTGATGAGGACTGGTTTGCTCCTCTCCCCAGTGTGTCCCCAGATGCAGCCTGGTGTGGTGTGCTGGACCAAACAGAATGTCTCAGTGACTGCCAGTCCATGGGTGAGTTAAGGAGATGCAAAGACAGAGACAGTTGGAGGCTGCCTTAATTATTCCACGGGGCTCAAATGTCACTTGCCCTTGACACACAGGCAGTGCTACCAAAGGGTGGGGGCCCACACATGGAACACAGGAGTAGGCTGTCAGCTTCCTGATATATCCCTGGGGGTGAGTGTGAGACACCAACTAGCCTGGGCAGCGCTGGAAGGCACCAGAAGAGAGCACAGTGCTTGGAAGACAGGAGGCATGTGATGCTTAGGGGTGTTGGGCAGACACACAGAGCATAATTATTTCATCTTTTCATCAGTTCAGCACCTGAGATGTGCCAGGTTCTGTTCCAGGCTCTTGGTTATAGGCATGAACAGAGCAGATGAAGCTCCTGCCTATGGGAGGCTTTGGTGGAGGACCTATGGCATGCATTCTAATTGGGGGGCAAAAATACCATATTTTTTATATGAAGAAAGCCCAGATACCAGAATGGTAAATAAACAAATATACAGTATTTGTGGAGTGTTTCGGTGGGGGAGGAGACCAATTAGGAAATCCAAATGTCTTGGGAACCTCCATAGTGGGGTCATAGTGAAAAAGACATTGAGCCACATCGGGTGATAGGGTTAATATGTGCATCAGATTCAAAGTTTTCTTATATGTGTTGGGACTCGGGAGTAGCATTTAGACTTCTAAGAGCAGCGGGGTGGGACCCCTCTGGAGAGAGCCCTCCACGCATCAGCCCGACACCAAGGGCTAAACTGTAGCCATTCAGCGGCTCAGACACAGAGCTGGAGCCCAGAGAACCCAGAAGTCACTTTTAGAGAAAGATGTCTTATTTCTTGGGCCTCATGCAGCTTCTTGGATACTCTGGATATCAACAAGGATTTCATAAAACACAGGACACAATAGTCTTGATTGGAGATCTGCTGTGTTCCCCACAGCTCTGCCTAGTGGAGGCTTTTCAAGAACTGGTGGGTCTTTTTGTGGCATGTGTTCTCTGGTGGGACTTGCTGGGATAGCAGAAGAGCAAGGATTTGAATGGAGCTTCTTATCTCTGAGGAAAGGCTGCCATCCGGGACTGCCACCTGGGATAACACTGGGCAGGGTCAGACAAGAAAAGTGGCTGCTTCTCCCTGGGTCCTTGTTACTGAACAGTCAGTGTGGAAAATGATTAACTGGTTCAAGATAATTAGGGAAGGGAATGATTTTGAGAGCTGGCATGGCTGAGGGAGAGAAACAGTGGACCACGGTTCCAGCTTTAGGCGAGCGCTAAATATCCTCCCAGCAGGAAGGCGGACAGAGCCGGAGATCAGAGAGCAGTCTGAGCTATTCAGACCCCTTGGAACGGCTCTGAGGAAGGGAACAGGTGCAGCCATGGATGGGGTAAGCCTACACGCTCAACTCAACACTGGCAACTCAAGACCAGTGGGAATCAGCCAGCCTAATTAACATTTCCAAATGGCCCAAGGATGGCTCTCAGTATTTCCAACCCAGCAGCAGTGGCTGTGCCCTGGCGCTGGCCCTGATACTGGGCTTCCTTTTTTTGGTCGTTGGTCTTGCCCATCGACTCTGGTTCTGAATCAGAAAGCTGGGACAGCTGGACCAAAAGGAAGGCAGGCATCGTGTGGATTGTGTGCCTGCACGAGCATACGCACCTGTGCAGGGGGCTAGGCAAGTGGGTGGAAGGCTCATTCTGGCATTCTTCTCTTTCCCTTCCACAGCTATAATATACTTATATGGACCTATGGCTGAATTTAACTAAACTATAAATTGAAGATTACTATCTGGGTTTGAACTTTTCTTGTCAGGCCCTCACGGAGACAGCAGTGTCTAGACCCTCTTGCTATTTCACAGAATGTGAATACTAAGATCTCGGTTACATCTTAGCCATGGCAGGGCTGTTCATCTTACCAGACTGAATTCATATCTCAAAATAGCAAAACAGCTCAGGAATGTTGATAGCAGGGATATTCCTAATATAGCCAAAAAGCAGAAATAGCCCAAATGTCCACCAACTGATGAACGGACAACCAAACCATGGCCTACCATGACAATGGAATACATATTTGGCAATA
Organism: Neofelis nebulosa; assembly: GCF_028018385.1. Taxonomy (NCBI): domain Eukaryota; kingdom Metazoa; phylum Chordata; class Mammalia; order Carnivora; family Felidae; genus Neofelis; species Neofelis nebulosa. The sequence goes on along the minus strand of NC_080790.1, from coordinate 96,276,176 downwards.
AAAGAAGAGAAATACTGACATAGGCTACAACATGGATGAACCCGAGACCATGCTGAATGAAAGAAGCCAGTCATCAAAGACCATGTACTGTATGATTCCATTTATACAAAATGTCTGGAATGGGAAGATCCATAGAGACAGAAAGTAGACTAGAGGTTGCCATGGGCTAGACGTAGGGTAGAGTGGGGACTGACAGCTTAATGGGTACATGGGTTTTTCTCTCTGTTTTAGGATGAATTAAAAAGTTCTAACATTAGGTTTGAGGTGATGGTTGTACAACCTTGCGAATGTACTAAAAACATCAAATTATATACATTATTATTAACACAATTTTTTTAAGGTTTATTTATTTTTGAGAGACTAGACAGAGCACAAGCAGGGGAGGGGTAGAGACAGAAGGAGACAGATTCCAAAGCAGGCTCCAGGCTCTGAGCTCTCAGCACAGAACCTGATGCAGGGCTGTAACCCATGGACCATGAGTACATGACCCGAGCTGCAGCTGGACGCTTAACTGACTGAGCCACGAAGTGCCCTGAGACTATTTTTCTAAGAACAAAACAATGCCAAGGAAACTTACCCTCATATCCTAGCTCTTCTGGATCACCACTGTCATTTTACATCTCTTCAAACAATGTTCTGTGTATCAGGGAGTTATCTCCCATGATTCTTCACACCAGCCCACAGGTTCCTAACCACTGGATTCTGGCGTGAGTCTGGTTGGGGGGTTGTCTTAAGCAGGTCTTGACCTGACTGCAAGTCAAAGTTCTGCCCATCTCCTTTTTACCTTCTTCCTCCCACCATGCAGACCCAAAGAGGTGGGTGTCACCATGCTCCCCTCACCTGTATAGTCCCAGTAAGGGGCTGTGTTCTGTGGCACTAGGGATATGGGAGTCACTAGGGGGAGGGGAGGGGTAGGCCCCTCTAGCGGTCCCATGGAGAACGTTCAGGGGGAGCATCTCTTCGATTAGTGCAACATTTATTCATTAGTCAACATGTCTTCTATGCCTGCTGTGTGGCAGGTGGTGGGAATATGTAGGGAATGAAATATTATCTAACTATTATCTAACTATCCCTGCTGCCCCTCCCCTAGAATATCCTCCCCATAGAAGTCAGTGATCTTTTCAATCAAGAATTGTATCGTGTCACCCCACTGCATAACACCCTCCAGGAGTTGCCCTGCTCACTAGTGTAACAGCCAAAGTCTTTCCCTAGGTCTGTGAGGCTGTTTTGATCTTCCTCCTCCTCCTCACCTCCTTGCTTGCTTTGCTCTAACCATGATGGGCCCTTCACTGTTCCTCAAACATACCAGGAAATGCCTGCCTCAGGGCCTTTGCACTTGCTGTTTCCTCTGCCTGGAGTGCTCTTCCCCCAGACTCTAAATGGCTTGCTCCCTTACCTCCTTCAAGCCTCTCCTCAAATGTTTTCTTAGTGAGGACTTCCCCACATCCCATGTTGAAGAGGCTATCACTCCAGTGATGCTTCTCAGTTGCACTCCTGGTCCTCCTTCCCTGTTGCTTTTTTTTTTTCTTGGCACCCCTCAGCTTCTAAGAGGCCAGCATCTTTCTCACCCATCTAAAAGATAAACTTCAGGGACGCCTTGGTGGTCAGTTGGTTAAGCGTCTGACTCTTGGTTTCAGTTCAGGTCATGATCTCATGGTTTGTGAGTTCAAGCCCTGTACTGGGCTCTGCGCTGGCGGCCAGCACAGCACCTGCTCTCTCTCTGTCTCTGCCCCCCACCCCCTCAAAATAAGTAAACATTAAAAAAACTAAAAGATGGGCCTCATGGAGGGTGTGGTTGCTGTTCTGCCCATTTCTGTACCTTCCATACTAGTGCACAGTAAATATTCGTGGAAGGAATGCGTGAAGCCCTGACCCTCAGGGGGCTTAAGTGATGATCTTAGAAGTGAGGCCACAGTTCCCATCCACTTGGGCTGTACCAAAGGTCTGTCCCCAGGGCCCAAGCTGGACTGAGCTTTAATATATAAATATGGCCTCTAGCAGAGTCACCAGTTTTGGGGAATTGGAATAAAGAACAGAGGCAGCCTAGTGGCCTGCGGAGTCTCGTTTCTGGCTTCTTCTGTGGTCATCCCTTCCCTCTGGGACTCTCGCCCTGATGTTCTTGGGTTGGTTCACATCCCCTGGTCAGGAGGGCCTGGACTTGGAAAGCCGCTCTCCCAGGTGTTACAGAGGGCTCTGCTGTAACAGTCAGGCTGTTCCTCTAGCTGCTTCCCTGAGCCCTGGGGACAGAGCTAGGGAACAGGGTTTCCCTAACTACCACGCACAGGCTCTGGGACACGAACCAGCTGCAGGGTCTGCCCAAACATACTTCAGCAGCAATGGCAAGGGAACCTGCACTCCTTGGTTTTGCCTGGGATCAGGGCGGGAGGAGCAGGACCCTGCCACCTGAGTCCTGGAAGACCCACAGCAGCTGTCCTCACCCTCGGGCAATCTCAAGATCAGTCGACCCTGCTTGATAGAAGAGATAGGCTGGGTGACCAAGTAGGCTGAGGACCCCACCACAGGTAAGGGCTCAGCACTGCAGGGGGAGGTGGGAGGGGTCTGGTGTGGGGACACAGGCAGGTAGAATGTGTCCTCTATGCATCTGGGATTTCATTGTCTCATATTCCTGAAGTGGTCAAAAAATAGGGTTTTGCCTGTTCTTTCTCTCTGTACACTCTACAGAAATGCTATTAGGTTTTCCTCTGTGCTGAGAAATGAATTTTGGCCAGTGAATGCTGTAAATACATTATGGTGGGGTAGTTTTGTTTGTTTTTTGTTTTTTACAAAGTTGACTGGCATGTTTCCCTTTTTTTTTTTAGGGATTTCCCGCCCCCCCCAACCCCAGCCTTTTGAGGGCCTTTGTAGGTTAACTAGAGAAAAGGAACCAGCTTTTCTCTTTATTATGCTATGTAGAGGTTTACCTCCTGTTTATCAGCATATATACTTCTGGAAAAGGAGACAATGTAATATTCTATTTTCTGTCAGCAGACTTAAATGCTAGTAAGAGAGCTTCCATTCAGCCTCTGCTTTGGCTTGGTTGTTGCTAGAAACTTAAGCAAAGTCATGGAGTCTTCAGGAGCCCACCTTAATGACTGTGGTTTGCACATGCTCCACCCTCTAGAACCAGGAGAACACTACGGTCACAGTTGCAGTTCACATCCCAATGTGAACATGGGGTGTCAGAAGCTCCAGGTTCTTCCGAAAAAAATCCTCAATGTTACTTCACATGAGCTTTAATTAAGAGTCATTTCCAAAAATTGCCTCTGAGAAAAATTCTTGGTACCTGCCGGCCATCTCTTGGCAACTGCAAAAGTGTCACGGGAACTGTAATTAACAGTTAGGCAGGGAGGAAGATGCCACTTGCATTTAAAACCCTGTGAAGGCTGCAAAATCAGAACTAAAGTCAAGACAGCTCACAGAAAAACCAGCATCTTCAAGTTCTTCCAAAGGAACAATTTAGATGTGATGGCAATACTTTAGAATGAATACTCTTGGGTCCCTTCTTTTTCTGGGAATCTGTGAACATCCCCTAACCTCAGCACCAGCCTCACGGCCGGGGCGGTGGTTCCCCACGCTGGTTCTGGAAGGAGTCATTTCTTCCTCTGTGTTCTTCCCATGTTGACTGTCCCCTATTTTATTCTTCTTGTCCATGGCCTTCCAGTTGTCATACATCTCAATTTTTAGCCAACGTGGGAAAGTTAAAAATTGACTGGTGGGAGAGGTGCCTGGGTGGCTCAGTAGGTTAATTAAGCATCTGATTTTGGTGCAGGTCATGATCTCACAGGTTGGTGGGTTTGAGCCCTGTGTCGGGCTCTCTGCTGTCAGCACAGAGCCTGCTTCTGATTCTCTGTCTCCCTCTCTCTGTCTGTCCCCCACTCGTGTGCATGTGTGCACTCACACGCCCTCTCTCTCCCTACCCCCTCAAAAATAAACATGAAAAAAATTTTCTTAAATGACTGGTGAGGGACTTAGTAGTGTATATAATACATGTTAGGTAAGTTTCCATTCTCTTCCAGGCTCACAAGGTAGATGGCACAGCCCACTTCAGGAAAATCTCAACCCAACAGACCCACACCTTTGGCTCACTGTATCTCTTTCTACCCCCCCCCCCCACTGTATCTTTTTGATATGTGATTATAGTTCAGAAGCAACTAATCTGGGCTTATTCATAAGTAGCCATTTTTTTAGTGGTTCCTGAATATCTGCTCTTCCCTAACAAGACTGCAAGCTCCAGAAGGGTAGGAAAGACATGGAAAATGAAGCTTCCAGAATCTTTGTGTTCCCTTAAGATGCCTAGCACAGCCCTGAGGGGAGGGGCAGGGTGAATTTGGAGACGGCAACATTTGACAGGTAGCACCATTGTGGTCTACTGGATCAAATGGAACAAATGTTTGTCTCATCTCTTTCTTTCCCCTCCCGGAGCTGACACTGAGGACAACAAAAGCATTTTAAGAGGAAAAAGAGATGAATAAGCATGAAGCAAAATCTGGTGCTAAACAGGGCTATCAAGAATTCTCTTTAAAATCTACAATACCATTTAGGAAAGGATGCCAAATCACATATCAGTTATTCAAACCACATTATCTGGTCTGTGGAGTACCCAGGCCCTGTGGCTTCCCCTGCCTTTTTCACACCAGGTTTTGGTCATATTGCTTATCACTGGTCCACTTTCACTAGGAGACCAGGGAGAGAGGGGACAGCTGAACAATCACAGGAGTCTGCCCTGCGTCTGTCTCAGGCCCAACACACGTCTGTGGCCTCAAGACACCTATGCCACTTCAAGCAACAGCCTGAATTATTCTGTCCACATTTCTATTTTATTCCTGTTGCATATGTTTTAAGAAATTACATGTGTCATTCTCTAAAGAATTTACTGCCCATTATAGATAGAATACGTGTGCACACACACGCACACACACACATGACTTACATAGGCTAAGAAAAACCAAGATAGAAGTAATGACAAGTTAAATGGCACATTAAAATGAGGATCCAAGCATTACAAAGATGCCTTGACAGTGGTTCTCAGTCCTGCCTGCATAATAAAATGCCCTCAGGAGTTTTTTTTTCAAATGTTTATTTATTTTTGAGAGAGACAAAGTGCAAGGGGCCAGGGGCAGAGAGAGAGGGAGACATAGAATCTGAAGCAGGCTCCAGGTTCTGAGCTGTTAGCACTGAGCCTGACATGGGGCTCGAACTCACGAACCTGGAGATCATGACCTGAGCTGAAGATGGAAGCTCAGCTTACTGAGCCACCCAGGTGCTCTGCCCTCAGGAGTTTTTAAAAGAAAATCCTCATGCTCAGGCCACACCCCAGACCAACATATGCACATCTCTAGAGGAGGGATATAGCATAAGAATACATAGGGATTCGCAGGTGAATCACAAGCTGGGGCCAGCATTACTGGGTGTGGGTGATGGCATTATGGGTGGTTTAAGGAAACCCAATCTTCATCATCTTTGCAAGATGAATACATTTTAAGTTTTAAAAAATATGTCATATGAAAGGGGTCAGAATTGAGCTGGTTATGTGTAAAGGAAGATTCGGGCTGGCTCTGGGTGGGACTGCTGGGATAGAAACTCTGTGTGGGGCAATTAGCTCTTTGTAGGCCATGTGGCAGCACCCGGTTGGCTACAGCCAAACGTGCTGAGGTTGCTGAGTGGGGGTGGCCTGAGTTCTTGAATAGACAATGACCTAACAGAACTTGTCTTTAAGGGAAAATTCTGGATGATTTTATTGGAGTTCTGAGCTTTCTTCCAGATCTTTAACTAACATTAATAAAAAGCCAGCAGCCATGGCTTTGATTTATGGGACTATCCCCACGGAGGGCGCCAGGATAGCATTTCCACAACTGCGGTCCCTGGCTTGCACTCCCCTTCCAGCAGACAGGTAAATGGGTAGGCAGTAGTATATTCCAGGATGAGAAAGGAAGAATCGGGAGGTGCATGTTCCAAGAGGATGACAAAAGGAAGATGGGCTGGAAGAAGAGGTTTGCATAAGATGGAGTGAGGAAAAACATGGACAGACAGGGTGGGTGAGCATAATAGCCCAGTAAACACCTGCTGAGGGTTCTCTATGTGCCAGGCACTGTGCTCATCTCTTTACACATATTAACTTGCTGAATCCTTATGAATACACTTAAGGAGGTTTCTTATTAGACCCATTTTACAGAATCAGACTAAGCTGTAGAACCACAGGTAACATGGCTGTGGCCACACACTGGAACGCAGAAGACACTAGCCCACTCAAGGGAATCCATCCTCCCTGCAAAGAGCCTCCAAGGAAGCTGGGGAGGCTGGTGTCAGTGGAAGGCTCTGGCCTGTGTTGAGCCAGGAGGACAGGAAAACAGTGGAGTTGAAATGATTAGGGTGACTGTATGCAAGAAAGAGCAAAAGAAGGCAAGCCTGGGCTGTGTTAAGTACTGACGGAGGAAGATCCATTAACCCTGGCAATGAATGGGGTATGAAGGGTCAAAGGTTTGCTGATGGGCACTGCCATCTGCCTTTATTCTAGGCTTCAGCAGCAGCGTGTGGGTACATAGGCTCTGGGCCTGGGTCCTGGCTGTGTTCCTCCTAGCCCCAGAATGTCAGAGGCCCCTCCAAGTGTTGGGATGGCCTGCCTGAACCCTTGGGACCTGACTTATCCAGGGCACGTGGGAGCCTCTAATGCATGTTTGCTCACTCCATGAAGTCAGAGTATATTCTGGGCTTCAGTTCCCTCCTCTGTTTGATGTGGTTGGTTAGAAGCAGGAGTGAGAGGGCTCCTTAAAGGATTCTGCAGCCACAACTACGAGGCTGCCTTATACACTGTCACAATTATGTGGGTGTGCTGGCCAGTGAAGTGATTGACTGTCATCAGAACAACCATAACCTGAGTTTCTGTGGCTTATGTTTCCAGCACTATCACTTCCCTAAATTTCATTCTTGTCTCCTGAAGACTTTCTGAAGAGCAATGAGGAAGGTACAGCTTTCCTGAACAGGCTCTGTTTGAAAAACATTAAGATAGTATTTGCTTCTCTCCTCCTCAGGGAGGAGGAGTTTGTAGACTGACAAACTCTTATAACTGGCTGGTTAGGAACTCTGTGACCAATATAACTGACAGCCAGCATTTGGTGACAGCTTACCAAGTAGGGGATGGTGATAACCATCTGAGTCTTGGATGATGTCACTAAAACTGGACTCCACTTTGGGAAGAAAAGAAAGTGTGAAATGAGGGGTGAGGACCCCACTGCCAAATTGCCCATGGCCTTTTGGTTGTCCCTTTATAGCTTGGTCTTCAGCTTACTCAAAATTGATGTGAATCAGTTAGGCTTCATATCCCCTGAAGCTTCTTCTAGTTCCATGTTCTCCGGTGTTCTTTGCTGGTTTCAGCAAATTTAATAGGAAGGTGAACACATAAGAAATGTTATCAATAGAAACCTTATGAAGAACACTTTAACATGGAGGGAGGAATGGAGGAAGGAGAGGAGAGAGGAGTGTGGGGGAGGAGGGTGGGAGAGAGAGACAGAGAGAGAGGGAGAGAGAGAGAGGCTGAGTGAATTGGTAACATGACCACCCTCAGTGAATGGGGAAAATCTGTCATCTTTTGGGGGGTTACAGTTAGAGTCTCCCTTGTGCAGTTTCTGGGGATCAGCCTGATTGCTAACTGCCAGGAAACTGGTCATGTGGGGGATCTGTGTGCAGAATGGCAAGCCTGCAACATCCTGGCACATGTAGCCACTGTGTATGGTTTGGGGGTCCAGCCGGTGAACTCCTCTAGGTAAAGGCTGATGAGTTACAAAAGTAGTTTGTGTAGCATCCACTTGCCAGCTTCACTTTGGGACCAATACACCTGCAGTCTTATGAGGGTCACCGGAATGATCCAGTGACACCAGGCAGAGTCTTCTGATAGGTTCTATGAACTTAATTTGATTTTGTTGTAGAAGAAAATTACAAAAGTCTTTTATATTAGGTAGGTGAGCACAATAATCCTCTCCAAGAGGGCACATGTGCACTTCCTGAGCGTGACCGCTGAAAGCTTACGGTTTTGTGAATAGGCATGGTGGTGGCAACCTCCTAAGACCGACTCAGACTAATCTGGGTTAAGCTCCAAATATGACCTACATCAAGAATGACAGAATCGGGTGGAGCCAAATGAGGAGTTTCCTCCCACTTGCTCTAAATTCTGGAACCTTTACCACCTAGCCTATCATAAAGGTGAAAGTATGTCTGACCACATCTTGGAGGAATCAAATGTGTTTATGTAAGGCTCACAAATAAACAAAGATTTGTGCTCCCTCTGCTGGTTTCCTACAGGAATATTAAGGTAGAAAGGAACCAAAAACAGTGTTGGCATCTTCAGCAAACACTGTTGATTTGTGTATACTGAGAACAACTCGTTTAACTTGGTTTTGGACATTCTTCGAAAAACTCAGCCTTTATCAGGTTCCAACCAAGGCACTTGGAAATTCTTAAAATCAGATATTAAATCAGACATACCTGTAGTCCTCCACTACCAAATTGCTAGCTGTGACTGTAATAGTGATTTGGGGATTCATTTATCAACAGACACAAGTGGATTCCTCCAAGGTTTTAAGATCTAGACACAACCTTTAAAACAGTTCTTGGAAAAAACAAAATCTCAGGTCCAAGCTAAAGTTTCTTTTTTCTCTTCTTGTGTATAAGACCAGCTTCCAAAAGGTAAAGATTTATACTATTTATATCTTTTCCGATAATGTCAAACATTAGACTTGATTTTCCAAATCATTAGCATGCAGAAGAATGACCTCATGGTGAACAGATGCACTTGGCTGTGAGCTGCAGTGATTACATCAGCCCCGCCCAGCAGTCGAGGGTGCCCATTCCAGTTAACCCTTTGAAGGCCTCTCTGCAGCCCCCCCCTTCCTTAGGAACATGCATGAAAACACAAGCCAAGTCCCTCACCCCAATGTGTGTATGTGTTAAATGAGTATGTATACCTGCATAAAACATATATGTATGTAAACACACACACACACGTGTGTGTGTGTGTGTGTGTGTGTGTGTGTGTGTGTGTGTTAACTGCAGCAAATATTTTAACACTGGCTACCTTTCAGAAATTGCTGGTAAATAAGGAAGGAATCAAAAGGAACATAAACTACAGGGCTAAAAAAAAAAGGCAGCTCAAATACTTATTATGTACTAGGTATTATGAGTACAAGTAGTAGACAGAATATGTATGTGGTAGGTGGTGTTTTAAAATAACATTTTCTGACTTGGAAAATAGTTTCTTTTTTAAACCTCTTTTTAAGAAGCAGAGCACCCACCTATCAGCTAACAATTAAAGACCCTACATCCTCATCAGTGGTTGACAGTGCATCATGAAGAGAAACACATTTACTTGGCTGGTGTGCCCCTCTCTGGCTGCCTCCAGTGACAAGGAACAGCACTGGGGCAGGGGGAGTCTGAAGAGAAGGCATTTTCCAACAGCAGTTGGAAAGCAGTTCTTTGGGCACAAGCCACTCCCACTGAGCACACTTCCTACTTATGCACAGGAGTCCAAGGCTGATATCACAGGCCTTCCCTCTAGAAATGGGAGCTGCTTGCTGCTACAAACACAGTGTGGAAGGAATACAGGGTTCAGGTTACTCTGCCTCCGCATTAACAACAAAGCCCCTTGCATGGAGGATACAAAGAAAACCTGGGAGCCCCTAATTCCCCAGATTGTGCATATGCATGTGAGCAGGAGCCCAAGGCCCTGCTTTGATGGCACTGCTGGCCGAGAGGGTCTGATTGGGTCCTAAGTGCACTGTGGGGGCTTAAGCGGCTCAGGGTCAATTTTTCCAGTTGGCTTGCGGCTTGGAAGAGAAGAGTTCACCTCTGTTTCTTAGTTTAAGCTAGCTGGCTCATGTGGGTTTGACTGTACTTGTCCCGAGAAAATAGGACACACCGAATAAATGAAAAATGTTTTCATCTGTAAAAGTGGTAATAGGCTGGGATAGGGATTCCTCAAAAGCAAAACTGCTATGTGAAGAGCAGAGGATGTGCTTTTGAAAATGTGCCTATTTATGGTCTGGAAATGCTCCGCCCTCACTGCACTGCCTCCAGATTTCAGTTCACATCAAGTTCCTTTCCAGTTCCTTCCTCATCTTTGGTGTGGGCAGATATACAAAGTAGTGACAGAGAACATGCCGCCCAGACTTAAAATTGCATTCATGGACTGGTGTGATATGTGTACAAAAATTTTTATCATTCAACACGGAATGCTCTAAACCCTAAACATTATGAAATGTAATGTGGATGCGAACAATTTGAAAGGAGGAAGAAACAGCATTTGTCTTGATAGCCCATGTTTGGTTTCATTTTCCTTTTGTATGGGTCCCAGGGCCCACTCATGAGCTGTCAGACCCTTATCTGCTAAGTGACCTTGGCAACGTGATGCTCTCGAAGAAGCCTGCTAGCCATTGCCTCCAAATACCAGGTCCTGAAAAACCCAAATCACTTCTGGAGACTCACTTAAGATATTACCTACACACTAGCTCATTCGGATGGATTTAAATAATTATGAACTTTTGGAAAAGATCAAACTAATTTACATAGATGCTAAAGTATGCATGGAAAACAAAGCTCATCAATATTTGTTTCAGGAACATCTTAATCTAGAGCCTTAAGAATGTAAGAGTTAAGGAATGTCAATACCTAGTTATTATTTCATTTCTTCTAATTATAAGAAACAAAAACCTTTCTTAAGAGTTAAAAACAAACAAACAAACAAAAAAAAAACCCAACAACTCACAAAACCCTGCACAGAAAAACTAAGTCCCAGGACCTCATGAGGATGAAAAAGAGCTGAATGCGATCTTTAAAAAATTTGCTTTGCTACAGATCCTTCATGTTCTTTCACCTACACACTAGAAATGATTTTCAACCTCTAGCCACAGTGGTGTGAAATCTCCATTTCCCTTGAAACTGATTTTTTTTTTTTTTTTGGTTTTAGATAGAATGTTGGCAGAGGGTATAAAAGAATTCAATTCACAGCTGTTCTACTTTTTTTTTTTTAATGTAGGAAACATTAATCAAAGCTTTAAGTTATAAGCTTTCTCATGTTGTTTAGTATTCCAGTTCAACAAAGATCAATAGAGGCCATCCCTGTGTTTCTTGACGCCTCACCAGGAAGCAGAGGCGTGATTATGTAAATCGCCCGGCTCCAGCACCTCGGCCAGCTTGCTTATCTCCCCGGCCTTCTGCCTGCTGCTCCTGGCTCCCTGTGCAAAGTGCAAGCCTCTCCTTCTTATCTCCCAACAAAGCTCGGAGAGGCAAGGATTGAAGCCAGCGATGTTAAACAATGATGCATGGCTGATTTTATTTGTAAGTGATTTATTTCACTGAATTTAATTTTTTTTCACTTTGTGTATAAGATATTTAGTAACAAGTCAGAATCACAGAAGTAAGGCGGTGTTCAGAGACAACTGACACAGGTTAGAAATCTATTAAGCATGCTAACAGTTGTGTCTACACCGGTGGAAGAAGAAGGAAGCCCCTCATTGAGAATTTCAACATGCATTGACTAAATATCCCATTTACTCTCTGAAAGGCAATTAATCTGTAATTACATGCAGAAATTCACAAGTAATTCTATTCTTTGGGAAAAAAAAAAACCCCACAGTAATCATATAATCAGTTTAAGGGGTAGTACCCTTTTTTTTTTTTTGAATTGGAAATACAAAAAGAGTAAAACCTAAAAACAAGGACATTCATGGAAATTTCTGAAATATTCCATTGGCATAATAAATGAAAATGATTGAAAGCCAGTTTCTAAACAGGTTCCACGCCAGGTGCTGCGCTGGTCGGCAGCCTGTCCGTGTGACACAGGCCACTCCAGAGAGAAAGGGTGCACGCGGCTCTGCTGTAATGATGGACCAGGGGACACTGTCCTTCCATCTCTCCTGCATTAATCCCTGACCCGAGTATCTCGGCAGCATAATCCCCATTTAGCATTAGTAGCAACGGCTTCGACTGTGAGGAACACTTTTTTGATAAGTAAGCACTGATTCGGGCATCGCTTTTAAACAACATATTCCCAGCTCAGCAAGAAACCTACACTCCTGAATGAACCGGAGCACATTACTGAGAAAAAGTTCATTAACCTTGCTAGATTCGGGGGTTAACAGGATAGCTGAAGAAAAGCACTGAGTGAACAGCTCGGATACAAAACAAATTAAAATGAATGTCATCATTCCTTTTGATATTCATTAGTTGATTCAGAGGGAGAATGCTCTTCTAAATTTGCAAGCATTTATCTGTGAAAAACAGGTGTACATCTGCTGCTCGAGTGCGTCCTAAACGCGGGAGGGCAGAATAATGCAGACACTCACCCGTTCCGCCGAGGGAGGGGCTGGGCGAGGGAGAAAAGACTTGGGCCGCGAAATCCTCAAACGTCATTACTTCTCGGTGGTTCTGAATTATTGCTTCGAGGTACAGAGCTCTCTCTTCGTAGCTGCAGTCATTGATTAAGGAAACAAGTGCACATGTGGAACGACACATATAACAATGACACGGTTCACTCTGGTTTGAATACGGTTATGCAACTTTTATGTGTGTGTGGGGTGGCGGGGAAGAAAGTACCTTCCAAGTCTGTTAACCTCTTGCCAGGGAATTAAATAGAAGTCATAATTAACGGTAAGATTCTGATGTTGAGACCTGTTTGTCTTAGACTTCAGTCAGTTACATCCAACACCAGTATTACTGAAAAATATGAACATCAATAGTTATAGAATCATAGCAAAAAATCATTAAGGTTGATCCAAACAAACAAAAACAGAGGCATTGATTGTGACGGCATCTCTTTCCACTGACGGCTGTGTGACGATGTCGGACCTTCCCTTCCTAGGTCAGTGGATAGAATGTTCTTCTCAGTCCCTATCAAATGAATTGACACTTGAAGCAAGAAGTGGTGTACACTTAAAAAAAAAAAAAAAGACCCTGCACGGAAGAGGGAAGGCCAGGAAGGTATGCTCCAAGGGGGCACCAGTGCCTCAGGCCAGGACAGGCTACGAGCATTAGAAAATAGGAACTAATAAGTGGGGGACTCTAGCAGAGAGTGCACAATGCAATTTAAAAAAGAAAAGACTATTGCCTTTTAATTAAAACTGCAGTCTGGAACACACGCATTCAAATGTGTAATCAAAAACCAGTCACCAATAAAACTTACAAGCGTAACACGCTGAAGCAACTTTCCAGCTGTCTTAATAGGACCCCTGCGTGTGGCAGCCTTTCACAGGGCAGAAAGCAAATCTTCCCCTTTTGTGTATGGCTTCTGTTTCCTCGGAAGGTGAATCATGCACTTCCAATAACAGGATAACGTCAGAACAATTCGACAACGGATGGAGGCACCGCGCATATGACTTTATGAATTAACAGTTGGGGAAGTCGGCATGACGTCTCATTTTCCCCTTCCTAGTTATCAATGCAAAAGTTAAAAGATGTGTTTTAGTCGTTTTGAAAATCATGCTAATTCTCCAGGAACACAGGGAATGTGGATCACCATCAATCAGTTCATTATTTGCTGCTCTGGAAGAGCAAAAGTAATTCTAGCATTTCTCACTGTATTTTAAAACTATCTTTCCAAAACAGCCTCTTTAAAAATAAAAGTTGGTGACAATTATGCTTTTCCGATTAGCTTTCAGTAAGCATGTGTTTTAAGATTAGAAAATGTTTTTCTATTTTCTTTTGTCAAAGTATGCATATGGATTTCCCAATGCAGGCCCTTCCTCTTCTGCCCCCTTTAATTATATTCAGAGGAAGATTTTTACACCAGGAGACCAGAGGCATCTTGGGGCTGTGCTGTCTACTGCGGTAGCCATGAGCCGCATGTGGCTATCTAAATTTAAATTTAAATTAATTAAAATAAAAAAATAGAAATTCAGTTCCTCTGTCCCACTAGCTGTATTTCAAGCACCCAGCAGCCACATGCAGCTGGGGTCACTGTGCTGGATTGCATGGATGTGAAACACGTCCTTTGTCGTGGCGAGAGCTATGGGGCAGCTCTGTTCCAGAATTTCTCTTTACGCTTGCTCTATGTAACTTTAAAAAAGAATTCAAAAGTGGCCCCTCTGATGAATTTACAGTGTTTTATGCAGACAGTCACGGCAGCCTAAGGCCTGGGTGGTGGGAGTCTGAACCGGCTTCTCGAATGCAGGCTGAACTCCCAGTGACTCGCCCTGATGAACAGGCTGCCAAACTTCCACAGTGAGAGGCGTCCTCTCAGGCCCAATTCTAGAGGGACCCACTAATGCCATTCACGTCTCATTATGAACACACTTATTCTGCACAGCACTTGGCTGTCGCACAGCTCGGCCCTCCGTGCACAGCCCCAGCAAGCCGCTGGTCCAGGGAACAGCAGGACGTTAGGCCTGAGTGGCCGTCTGGCGAACAGGCACTCTGACACTAAGCTGGCACGTGCTGGCCCAGCAGGGGCCGAGCGAGGCGTGACAAATTACTCAAAGAGCTGAGCTAAACTTATGGCTGACAACCACCTGAGCCTTAGGACAGCCGTGGCCCGCTGTCAACACGCAATTCATGGCTCCCCCTTTCAGACCGCAGTCTGCTTGAGGGCCCGGGTTAGAGCAGGCGCGGCCCTCTAAAGACCTGTCATGCTCTGCCTAGAATGGTCCTGCTGTTTCCTGAAAGGCCCCACTGCGTCCAACACATCCACATACAGTGCTTGGGACAATGGTGAACAAAACAGAAGAGTGGATGCATTTTGCTAAATGTGCTATGGAAGCCACATATCTGTAAGAGTGGCTGCGATGTTAATCAAGCTCGCAGTCAACCCTACAAAGAGATGTCATGTATAATACCACAGAAATTGACCTCAGACAGCAGCTTGTCATCCTCTCCCTGAATGACACTATCCAGTTGGTAAGCTTGTCCCTGTCAAGGCTGAGAAATCTGGGCTCCTAAGAGCAAGTCCAGCACTTGAGTAACCGGGGGGGGGGTGATAATCAAGTTTTGAGATTCTCTGACTTGAACATTTATGGTCTGACTCCTCAAAGAAGGCACTGTGGGAGACAGCACAAAAAGGTGCTTCCAGAACTGGATACCAGAGGAGGAAGTGTTTACCTCACAGAAGATTCCCAATCTCGCATTCACGCCCTTGTCACACGTAGCACACACTCCCCCACCCCCAGGCTGGTCCTATGCTGTCATTGGAGCGTTAACAGCGCTAAACTGGGTGTTGTCATCTAGACAAACATCCATTAGGGACTGCAGGGAGACCAGGAGATCACCAAATGCATTTTCACTCAAGGCCCACGCCAGGGCATGTAAACACCATGACAAAAAGAAAACAAACACCACCCCAATCCTGGCACTGTTTAGAAACAGCGAAGGAGCTCAGGGTGCCAAAAATCATTTCTTTTAGTAGCTTTAAAGAATGTACGTAGCTCTGGGATTTAACTGAATTTATTAGAACTACTAACAAGGGCAATTAGAAGCAGCATCACCTGACATTTTCTTTTCTTTTTCTTTTTTTTAATTTGCATATAAGTGGACCCGTGCAATTAATGTTTGTTTATTTTTGAGAGTTACAGGGTGCTAGTGGGGGAGGGGCAGAGAGAGAGAGAGAGAGAGAGAGAGAGAGAGAGAGAGAGAGAGACAGGATCTGAGGCAGGCTCTAGGCTCTGAGCCATCAGTGCAGAGGACTTGAACTCACAGACTGTGAGATCATGACCTGAGCTGAAGTTGGTCACTTAACCAACTGAGCCACCCAGGCACCCCTGACATTTTCTTATCTAATATCTTTAGGGCTTCAATGCTGGTTGTTTTCTACATAAATAAAAAAAAAAAAGGCATTTATAATTTAGACATCGAAACGCTATTCTAAGGTTCCTCTCCTGTGTAAGACATGTTAAGATATGAACCGAATGCTGTAATAATGCCAGGCAGTGGATGGTCAGTGCCTCTGGCTGAAAGCAGGCGGCTAAAGAGACACCTGGTCACAAATCCAATACCTGTTTTAATACTAGCCACTGCTCTGTTGTTCTCTCAAAAAGTCCACTAACAAATGTAAAACTTCAATTCTGTTCTAAATTACTATCTCATTAAAAACCACACACAAGTATTTTTTTAAAGAGAGAATTTTCCCTTTGATTACTCAATTTGGAGAACATTTAAATTACTACCTAGCAATCCATCTTGGTTCCTAGATATTTTGAGTTTTTTCAGTGACCCGCTGTGTCTATGTTTTGATGTAAGAATTTTATCAATTACTGATATCCCTCTACTTGAATAAACATGTATTTGCCACTTTTATTTTATCAAAAACTTCCAGGAGAACTTTCTGAGACCCTCAAGACAAATTCAACTGGGTTACAAAAGCCTGAGAATATAAGTCCAACTCCCCAACTTTATTCTGATTATTTGTTTTTATGTTTAGAAATGGCAGCAGCTGTCTGACAGGAAGGAGCTTGCCTTTTGGAGACAAGAGGGGCTTAGGTTTGAGTTCCAGCTTTCTCCCTGCTACCATGGGGGGACCCAAGACAAGCTGTTCCAATAGCCCCAGCCTCGGTTGCCTGATGTGTAAAGCGAGGACACTGACATCTGCTCTTGGGGCTGCCCAGAGGACCAGATGGAATCACATATTGAAGCCTCAACGTGACCCAGGTTCCAGAGCGCAATAGAAACATGCAAGATGTGGACTGCCCGCTCCTTCCCCCCACTTAATATGGGCTTAGGGGTTCATCTCCCAGAAAGAACATAGTGGATAAGCTGGAGGAACCTCTGTGTCTCTAGGACAAGCAAGGCTCCTTTATGCTAGACCCTCGTGAGCTGGGGTGAGTGTCATGGCTTCCACATTACTGATCAGCAAGTGGAAATGCGAAGGGTTCAAGTGATTTTCCAGAGTCACAGTTACTCAGTGGTACAGTTGAGACCAGAACCGAGGTCTTCTAACTTTTACTGCTTTCAGCTTGATTTCTATAGTACACAGGATTAAGTTTGGGGTTTCATGCAAGGTTGGGAGCTAAACTACTGACTTAAATCTATATGGGCGTGAAAATCAACCTGAGTCCTAATAGGCTTAAGCTGCATCTACACCCACAGACTATGCTGACTTTATAAATTCAGAAAAATAACAATTACTTCATTTTCATTTCTTTTTACTTAATCATGCTATGTGTTTGCTGACTGCTGTTTAGGATTTTCACCCTTTTCTCTGCTTTATTTATTTATTCCTTAAATTTTTTTAAAATTTTATTTATTTTTTTTGAGAGAGACAGAGCATGACTCGGGGGGGGGGGGGAGAGGGAGAAACAGAATCCGAAGCAGGCTCCAGGCTCTGAGCTGTCAGCAGAGCCAGATATGGGGCTCAAACTCACAAACTATGAGATCATGACCTGAGTCAAAGTCGGATACTTAACCAACTGAGCCACCCAGGTGCCCCTATTTTTTTTTCTTTTAAGGAAAGACCTTCCCTAAATTTCCCAGGACTGGCCACTAGGCCCAGCCTGACAAAGCAGCCTTGGAGGAGCCTTCTGATGTCATATCTGTGTGTCCTGCAGCAGTTTTCCTACCTATCCCTGGTTTTCCTTAACTCATGCAGCCCCTCATCGATGACACAAGCCCACCCAGAGCTGGTCGCACTTGTGACTCTGTAGACTCCATTCCCCATGGCAGTGGTCTATGAGGGGAGGGAAGCCAAGTTTCAGCACTGCCTGGGAGGCTCTGGCCAACCCCATGTGCCTCTGAGAAGTCGTGGCACTTGCAAAGTTTGCCACCATTGCTTGCTCCATCCATCCCTTGAGGGTGTGACAGTAGAATAAAGAGAAGCCCTGACTGTAGTTACCATGGAGGACCATCTCATCTTAAATATCCTTGCATTTGTTTCCTGTGGCTGCTGTAAATGACCACAAACTGGTTGGCAGGGGGCAGGGGGCGGGGGGCGGGCTTAAAACAACAGAAGTTTGTTCTCTCACACTTCTCGGAGGCCAGAAGTTCAAAGTCAAGGTGTCAGCAGGGCCTTACTTCCTGCAGAGGCTCTATGTGACTGATCACTCCCATCCCTGCCTCCTTGGCTATACTGCCTCCTCCTCTTCATGTGTCTCTTATAAAGACACTTGTTATTAGATTTAGGGCTCACCTGGATAATCCAGGATGATCTTCTCATGTCAAGATCCTTCACTGAGTTGTAAAGACCTGTCTTGGAATAAGTTAACATTCACAGGTTCTGGGATTAGGCATATCTTTCTGGCACCCACGACTTAGCCCATTATACTCCTTATGAGTATACCGTATTATACTGTATGGGTCAGGTTCATCCTTACATCACTCATACTACCTAGCTTATAGGTGCTTTATGCAATATTTATTGAATGCCTAGGATTTGTGCCCATTGCTCTGGGTTATGACACTGCTAGATATATTTCAAGCAAAGGCAGCTTATAAGGAGAGATTAGGGAGTTTTCAGTTTGAAGTAAAAATCTGCATAGATAAAAAAATAAGTGATACAAAACTTCCAGAAGAAAAGTACAGGGCAAATTCTTTATGACCTTGGGATTTGGAGTGATTCATTAAATAAGAAACAAAAACATGAACCATAAGGGGGAAGCCTGGTACATCTGGGCGTATTCAAATTAAAAACTACTATTTACCACAATACCATAAAAAGTGACAAGGTACAAAGTGGGAGAAGTCATCTACAACACACACAACTGACAAAGGGTAAATGTCCAGAACATGTAAAGAACTCCGAGAAATCAGTAAAAGAATCAAATCTAATCAAATCTATTAGAAAAAATGGGCAGGGGCACCTGGGTGTCTCAGTTGGTTAAGAATATGACTTAGCTCAGGTTATGATCTTGCAATTTGTGAGTTCTAGCCCTGCGTCGGGCTCTGTGCTGACAGCTCAGAGTCTGGAGCCTGTTTTGGATTCTGCGTCTCCCTCTCTCTCTGCCCCGAACCCACTCTCATTCTGTTTCTGTCTCTCTCAAAAATAAATAAGCATTAAGAAAAAAAAAAAAAAAAGTTAAAATGGGCAAAATACACAAGCATTTCCAGAACATAAACTATGAATGGATATTAAGGTGCTTAACATCACTAATAATCAGGGATTATTACAGCCACAATGAGATACCATTTTATATATACCAGACTGGCAAAACAAAAAAATCTAATAATGCCAAATGTCAGAGAGGATAGGCAGAGGAATTCTCAGAGCCTACTGGTAGGAGATAATTGGCTTAACTTCTCAGGAAGGCAATTTCACATTATCCAAGAAACAGCAGATGTGCAGACTTGTGGGCCAGCAATCCCACATGTAACAATGTTTGTAATATTCTATAGACAGTGGCAAAGTCAAAAAAGAGAGAGAAACTATTTTTAAGTTCTACTGATAGATGTAGTCACATAGTAGAATATTATACAGCAGTGAAAATAAACCACAGGTGTGTGGATTAGTATGGATGAAACTTAAAAAACAATGTTAATGGAAAAGTAACTCACTGAAGAACATGTACAGTGCAATTCTATCTACATGCATTTATATTTATTTATTTATTTATTTTTAATTTTATTTTTTTATTTTAACTTGTTTTATTTTTTATTTTTTTAAAATTTACATCCAAATTAGTTAGCATATAGTGCAATAATGATTTCAGTAGATTCCTTAATGCACCTTACCCATTTAGCCCATCCTCCCTCCCACAACCCGTCCAGCAACTCTCAGTTCGTTCTCCATATTTATAAGTCTCTTTTGTTTTGTCCCCCTCCCTGTTTTTATATTGTTTTTGTTTCCCTTCCCTTATGTTCATCTGTTTTGTCTCTTAAAGTCCTCATATGAGTGAAGTCATATGATATTTGTCTTTCTCTGACTAATTTCACTTAGCATAATACCCTCCAGTTCCATCCACGTAGTTGCAAATCACAAGATTTCATTCTTTTTGATTGCTGAGTAATATACATATACATATATGTATAATATACATATACATATAATACATATAATATACATATACATATATGTATGTATACATACACACACACACACACATATCACATCTTCTTTATCCATTAATCTATTGATGGACATTTGGGCTCTTTCCATACCTTGGCTATTGTTGATAGTGTTGCTATAAACATGGGGGTGCATGTGTCCCTTCGAAACAGCATACCTGTATCCTTTGGATAAATGCCTAGTAGTGCAATCGCTGGGTCATAGGTAGTTCTATTTTTAGTTTTTTGAGGAACCTCCATACTGTTTTCCAGAGTGGCTGTGCCAGCTTGCATTCCCACCAACAATGCAAAAGAGATCCTCTTTCTCCACATCCTCACCAACATCTGTTGTTGCCCGAGTTGTTAATGTTAGCCATTCTGACAGGTGTGAGGTGGTATTTCATTGTGGTTTTGATTTGTATTTCCCTGATGATGAGTGATGTTGACCATTTTCTCATGTGTCAGTTGGCCATGTGAATGTCTTCTTTGGAGAAATGTCTATTCATGTCTTTTGCCCATTTCTTCTCTGGATTATTTGTTTTTTGGGTGTTGAGTTTGAGAAGTTCTTTATAGATTTTGATACTAACCCTTTATCTGATATGTCATTTGTGAATATCTTCTCCCATTCCATTGGTTGCCTTTTAGTTTTGCTGATTGTTTCCTTTGCTGTGCAGAAGCTTTTTATTTTGATGACGTCCCAGTAGTTCATTTTTGCAGTTGTTTCCCTTGCCTTTGGAGATGTGTTGAGTAAGAAGTTGCTGCGGCCAAGATCAAAGAGATTTTTGCCTGCTTTATCCTCAAGGATTTTGATGGCTTCCTGTCTTCCATTGATGTCTTTCATCCATTTCGAGTTTATTTTTGTGTATGATGTAAGAAAGTGGTCCAGGTTCATTCTTCTGCATGTTGCTGTCCAGTTTTCCCAGCACCACTTGCTGAAGAGACTGCCTTTATTCCATTGGATATTCTTTCCTGCTTTGTCAAAGATTAGTTAGCCATACATTTGTGGGTCCATTTCTGGGTTCTCTATTCTGTTCCAATGATCTGAGTGTCTGTTCTCATGCCATATTTTTATTTATTTTTTTTTAAAGTTTATTTATTTATTTTGAGAGAGAGAGAATGAAAACAGAAGTGGGGGGGGGGGGCAGAGAGAAGGACAGACAGAATCCCAAGCAGGTCCTGTGCCACCAGCACAGAGCCCGATGTAGGGCTCAAACTCACAAACTGTGAGATCACGACCTGAGCTGAGATCAAGAGTCAGAAGCTTAACCAACTGAGCCACCCAGGTGACCCTCTACATAAATTTAAAAAACAGGCAAAGTAAAACATACTGCTCTAGGAATACACACATATGCAGTGAAACTATCACCCAGATTATATCTGGGGTGGGGGAAGAGGCTGCATAGGGAAAGGTCAAATATATTGGTCAGTACACATGGGGGGCCAGTACAGAGGCATGTTTTATTATTCTTTAGAACTTATGTAAATGTTAGCCATTTTCTAGTATGTGTAAAATATCTCATAATATAAATAGGCAATCTGGTGAGAATGGAATATAGTATTAATCAAAGGGATCTTTTCTCACCTATTGTAAGGACAGAATGAGCTTCTTTAAACCAATGGCAGTGGGGCACCTGGGTGGCTCAGTTGCTTAAGTGTCTGACTTAAGCTCAGGTTATGATTTCATGGTTCATGAATTCGAGCCTTGCATCAGGCTCTGTGCTGACAGCTGAGAGCCTAGAGCTGCTTCAGATTCTGTGTGTCCCTCTTTCTCTCTCTGTCTCTGCCCCTCCCCGCTTGCATTCTCTCTCTCTCTCTCTTTCTCTCTCTCTCTTAAAAATAAATAAACATTAAAAACAAAACCAAAGGCAGATATAAAAAATACAGTTAGAGATAACAATGATAGGTCCATCTGATTCAGACACAGAAAAAGCAGAAAAGAGGCAGTGCTATTTTTAAGGCCTTAGTTCCAGAAACAGACCAAAATATGAGAGCTCAAAATTCCCAGAAAGGTGTGAAAAGCTGTGGATACAAATGCCATCCATGGGGTGGGGGAATATTGCTCCAGGAGAAAATATGTCTTCCTACAAAGATACTTTTGCTAGAATTACCTCACACTAAGAATAACAAAATGGGCTGAACTAGAGAATGGTGAACACACTACATATATACACAGGCCTGTGTGCATGATTTCTATTCAGCATCCTACTCTGCTCAGTACACTTGATTTCAAGGGACTCTGCCATTTTCAGAAAGCAAGTCCACATTCACTCAAATGCTTATCCGTGCAAGAAATATGTGCTGAGTGCCCACCAGTGCTTGGTGATGGGCACACAACTGGGAAACAGGACAGGGGCTGCCCCTACCCTCAGCAGGCCCACATTCCAGCAGAGACAGGTGCACAGAGTAAGGGGAGCTGTCCTTATGTCAGTGCCAGGTAGAGAGTGAGGACAGAAAGGGCAGGGAAGCCTCTGAAGCGGTGGCCAGAAAGGGGCTAATCAAGAGGGGGTGGGGGCGAGCAGCTGTGAGAGCATTTCACGTGCAGAGAGGCATGAGTTGGAAGGAGCCCCAAGGAGTTTCAGGACGTGAAAGGAGATTGGTACCCACCCCAGGGTGGCAAGAGGGGGCAGGAGGTACATTTGAAAGACTGGCTGGGTCTGGGTGACAGGAGGTCTGAATGGTTTGAGGCAAGGGAGCAGTGTGGACTCACTTAGGTTTCTAGATCACCCTGAGAAGATCTGCCACCACTAAGGAAAGTCCAGCACGCCCTCACGTTTTGAAGAGGTCAATGCTGGCTTGCATCTATATGATTAATCCCTGGGCTTGTACAGTACTTGTTCTCTGCCTATTTCCAGGATATATATATGTTGAGCAAGTGGAAATGGTACGATGGCTACCTGCAGATTTGAAATGATCATAACTTCTGAGAATGGTCTTGAAGAGAAGGGGTCTGGTTGGATGATGTGCCTGACTTGGAGGGAAGAGGAAATGGAGCACAGGCAGAGGTGGAAGCAGCCCTCCAGGATGAAGCAGAGAACAAAGTGTTACGGACTAGATGGTGGGCACATTCCTCACACAAGGACAGATACTGTGCTCACAGAAATCTGGTGAAAAGGAGACTATTTAAGACAGTTGTGGATTGAGGAATGTTACCCTGAATCAAATGTTTTAAATATATCTATAGATATACTTTAAACCTAGTAAAAAGATGCATCAACAGTTGCAAAGAGTCTGAGCTCAGAGAAGGGACAGCTAAGAATAATTTATGAAACGAGGAAATTAATGAGATGATTTCTTCCATCAGTCCCACCACCAGAAGCTTTAGGAGGAGAGGATGCAGAGGATGGTGATAACACATTTTCATTTCTTAGGCAAACAGCAGTCAAAGGATAAAGCTTTAAAATGCTCACTGGTCTCGGATATGACAGCAAAAGCACAAGCAACCAAAGACAAAAAATATGAAAATGTATCAACAAAGTGAAGAGACTGGAAAAAAAAAAAGTGAAGAGACAACCCACAGAATGAGGGAAAATATTTGCAAATCAGTTACCTAATAAGGGTCTCATACCTAGAATATGTAAACTCTTGTAATTCAATAATAACATGACAATTCAATTAAAAAAATGGTCAAATGATTTGAATAGACATTTCTTCAAAAAAGACAAATGCATGGCCAACAAACATATAAAAAATGCTCAACATCATTAGCCACTAGGGAAATGGAAATAAAAACCACTGAGGTACTGCTTTAACCCTACTAAGATGGTTATCCAAAGGGACAAGGATGACAGTGTTGGCGAGGGTGTTGAGAACCTGGAATTGTCGCACTCTGCTGGTGGGATGTGGAATGGCACGGCTGCTGTGGAAAACAGTGTGGCCATCAGCCTCTCAGGAGTCAAACGCGTGACCCAGGAAATCTGAGGTCTACACCCACGAGAACTAAAAATGCACGTTCACACAAAAGCCTGTCCACAAGTGTTCACAGCAGCATTCTCTGTAATAGGCAAAAACTGAAAACAATCCGAATGTCCATAAACTGAAGAATGGATAAACCAAATGTAGTCTCTCCATACAGTGGAATATTATTCAGCCATAAAAAGGAAAGAAATATTGAAACAGCCACAACACAGACGACCCTTGAAAACACTGCTAAGTGGGAGAAGGCAGATACAAAAGGCCTCATATTGTGTGACTCCATTTATAGAAATGTCCAGAAAAAGAAAATCCAGAGTCAGAAAAGAAATTAGAGCTTGCCAGGGACTGCGGGCAGAGTGGATACAGGGTTTCTTTTGGGGATGATGGAAACATTCTGGAATTGGATGATGCTAATGGTTGCACAATCTGGTGAATATAGTAAAACCCATTGTAGTACACAATTTAAAAGGGGGAATTTTATGGTATGTGAATTATATCTCAATGAAAAACTGTCCCCCCAAATGCCTATGGTATGCGTGGTACACCCTACGCACTGTGGGGAGGGTCTTCTAATGCAAAGGTCCTCACTGAGCACACTCTGGAACAGATGGAGAGGTGGCCTGGCAGAGAACAGAGCCCTCCGGGCACTGTTGCTAGATCATTTATTCATGGAAGATGCCTGCAGAGGAGCAGACTGTGTGCCAGGGACTGTTCTAGGAGCTGGAGGGAGCAAGGTGAGAAAGATTACAGCATTCACAACTTATCTGGGAGGACAGACACCCAACCTGCGAGGTGGTAACTACCCTGTGGACTGAATGGATCCACAGACTATATAAGTACCCATGGACGGAGAGTGGTGTAGGTCAGTCTGCCAAGGGTCTGTCACAGCAGGAGGGGCAACAATAGTCTCTAGCATCTGGGGATCACTGGAGGCTTTTAAGTAGATGAACAGCAAGATATGGCCAGTACTTGAGAGATAATGGCAGGGGAGGGCACATGTTGGAAGGGCCTAGAAGGGAGAGAGACTGGAGGAAGAGGAGCTAGTCAGGGAGAAAGATGTGACATGGGCCTCAAGAAAGCAGGGTTGGAGGGAAGGGAGAGGAGGCTTCAGGCTGTAGGGCTGCTCACTCTTGGTGAGAGAGGGAAAAGGCAGGACAAAACTTAGGGGTTCAAGGCTCAAGTGACAAGGGGAACTGTCGAGTCTGAAGGGTCCGAAGGGATGTCAGGGGAGAAATACTCGGGAGATGACAAATGTGTCCTGGCAGAGAGGCCTGGGCTGCAGACAGGGAGCAATGAGTCATGGGTCTGGAGACTGCCGTAGAGGAGAAAAGGAGAGCATGCACCGCTGGGAACTCCTACCTTCCCACTTCTGCAGCAGGGGCAGAAGTACATTTGCAGGAAAGGAAGATGGAGGAGGGACTGGGGAGGGATGAAGAAGGTTCTGAGCCACATCGCAGAACCTTGGGAGGGGCATTTCTGGAAGGAGGAAACTCTGCTCCGATGGACTTCTATATCCTTCACATCTTCCCTGGTATCTGCCACCCAGAGGAAAATCCATAGGTGGGCTGGGTTGGCACTCAATAATCCTAAATAAATGGATGAAATTCCATAATCATCAAGATAGGAACAGATGCCAGATACAGCCTAAAGCCATACATCATTTTTTACAGAGATTCTGTTTGTCTTTCAATATAATGCAAATTTAAATTCTAGGACGGTTTAAGATCCCAAATAAATGAATCATTCAAAGTAAATGTCACAACCTAGTAACGGATAAAGAGGATGACTTTACTGAACAATGTAACCAAATAAAATGGATTTTCGGGAAAAGGAAATTAAACACATGGAAGTATAAGATATTAGATTAGGTTTCAAACACTAATGATACACTCCTTGAAAGGAAAGCAGTCCACTTCTGCTAAGAAAGAAGAAAACAGCCATATGACCAGGTTTAAGAATAATTCCAAGGAAATGATAACACTAAGTGGAAATGTGATAGAAATAGGTTTGCTTCAGGCTATTAGATTACAGACTTTTGGAGATCTTCTCCCGTACTCCCTTGTCCTTCTGGCACAGGGAACAAATGGGTCTCCCTCTTAGGATCTTGGGACACTCCAAGGGTGCAATGGATTTGATCTCTGTTCAGATCAGTTCTTCTTAGGGGACTGATTTGTTGAGGAGCACACCCCTAATGACCGCATTTCCTACTTCCATCTCTGGTGCCACGGGTACACCTCACCTTCTGTAAGTCACCACGAAAGAAAGAAGCCCATGACAGTAAAACATCAGCGATGAGAAAACCCATCACTCAGCCTGTTTAACGTCTAGAGAACGTGCCGTCAAGTGAGCGAGCAGGGATTCCACAGGCTGCTTCACTGATGAACATGACCCAAGAAGTGACGGATCAATGTGAACAACAGAGAGCCCGAGGGGTCTGCCATGCTTATGCCAATAACTTGGTTTCTGGGAGGAAGGGAGTCAATGTTGCTTGAACTGTTTCTCTTTCACAGATTTTCATTCACTCTAAACATATGGCAGGTGAGGGGCTAAAAAAAATGTACTCTCAGCCTCGGCTAGAGAAAATGGCTACCGCTGACATTCTGCTGGCATTCAACATCCATGTAAAACTCACAGCTAAATGTAAAACAATTACAAATGCAGAACCATCTCTAAATGTCTGGAGTCCTCTGTGTGGCAAGGTACAAAAAGGGCAGACGATTAAGATAGCGGTAAACATGGAGTTTTAAGCTCTAACTTTATCACCGCCAACCGAAAGAGGAAAGTTATTATGAATACATTACAGGTATTATTTAGTGAATGTAATTTGAACTGAATCATCCAATATTTATGCTTCAACCATTCTCGCTTTGGAGGCAAAGGCGCGTTCCATGTGACCTACAGATTAGTTTATATCTAGGTTGATTCTAAAAATAAAACAGATTCATGATGATATATGATAATAAGAGAACCAAATCAACAAGGATAAAAATAATCTTCTATGGCAGATATTCTGGTTACCGTTCTCCTGAAATATGCTCTCTGTATGCCCATCAACAACCCACTGGGACCAGATGAAGTAGGACAGGGCTTGGGCATGGCAGAAATACCTTTTCTGGCCCGAAGTATTTGCACCAAGCTCTCTACAGATTTTCTTGATTTTTCAATACTCCTTTTGAGGATGTTTACAAGTTTGAGCTATGTTTGTTTTTTTTCCCCTCTTTTAAGCATTTAAAAACAAACACAAATATATCTGAAACAAGGAGCATTTCTATATTTCTGTAAAATCATTACAATGGCTTAATGGCATCTTATTTTCCAGGAAGATACTCATCTTAGTACTAATGATCAGATGACAAGGAGAAACTCCAAGAAAAGTTAGGGGGTTACCAAAGGCAAGCAACCTAGAAACCAAAAAGCAGCTCGTGTGAAGGGTGCCAAGTGGCCTCCCCTGGCCTGTGTAGACTCTGCTTTACTGGGTAAAATAGGGCATCACAGCACACCTGAGGGATAACTATTGCTGCTGACCAGCACTTGAAACCCAATCCACCCACAGACTTATCAGTTAGAAAAAAGAAATACTGTCACAATTATCAAAACCTAGCTGGAAATTTGGGGGAATTCTAATAATACAAAGCTCCTCCGTGATCAGAAGTAGCAAAACTATGTTTGCCACTTAATATTAAAGTGACTGGTTTGTGGCAATTAAAGACAGCGTGTGATGTAAATGGTTCACTTAGGCAGAAGCTCACAAAGTAGATGTGAGAGTTGAGCCATCACACCAGGTGGCACCAGGTGGGGACGTGTGTGGGTGCAGCTCCAACAGTAGGCTTGGCCAGACCCACCTGAGCGAACCCCAAGTGGTCAAAGGAACACAAACAACACTAGTTTCGTTAACGTCGTGACTGGGGAAGGGGTTCTGAGCAGCTGGAAGGCAAAAAGCACCTTTTAGTCCTTTTACATCTGTCCCAGCAATTGGGTCATAGTCAGGTTAAACAAGCAATGATTAGAATGTATATACAAGTTAAATAATGTAGTGGGAAATTTTTATGTTTTGCTTTCAAGATTGGTCACAGAAATTCCCAGGGGCTGATGGAATGACTCTCATTTCATTTCTGTTAAAAACTGTTTGCCTGGATGAAGATCTAGCTGCTAGTGTGGACTAGGAGAGGTGGCTGCACCGGTGTAGATGAAAGTGGTAGGAGAAACAACCTGTTTCCCCTGGGCCGAGGACCCTGCAAGGTGGTTGTCGTGTGTGTGAGAGGCACACTCCTGCTTACTGGGGAAGAAGGGAAACTCCCTATGAGGAACCCGGCAGAGGTCTCAGGAAAAGTCCAGTGTGGGGGTCAGGCACAGTGGCTGCATACTCTCGGAGACACACAGTGTGCAGCATGCCCTATTACAACAGCCCCATCCTGACAGCCCTCTGGGTGAGGCGTCTGTCTGTGGCACGTGAATCAAACTGCATCCTGAGTGGAAGCTACCCAGGCCAGGGGCACCTCCACCAAAGTGGCATCAACCACAGGTTATACTGAGATAGTGATACCAACTAAAATGGCCATGGGATTTCCACGGGCCAAGCACCATGCTAGGTGTGTTATGGGCTGTATCGTATCTCATCCTGGCAACTATGATTTGTTCTATTGCTCTTCTCATTAGGGAAGGAAGCCGAAGTGCAGAGCACAGAGGTACTCTGCTCCAGGCCCCTCGCATGGTAGATGCCAGGGTCCCGAACAGAAACCCCAGCAGCCTGACTTTGGAGCCTCCACTCTCAGCTGTGGTTCCCCCCTCCAAGAGAAAAGCCTAGTGTGGCCACAACTAATAGAAGGCACAGCTCCGTGCCCTCACTGGTGCTTGTATGGAAACCTGAAGGAAGAAATGGAAGACCTTCCATTCCTGAAGGAAGAAAGGGAAGACCCCCTACAATTCAGACACTGTTTTTTTTTTTATCTTTTTTTTTTTAATGTTTTTATTTATTTTTGAGACAGAGAGAGACAGAACATGAGCAGGGGAGGGGCAGAGAGAGAGGGAAGACACAGAATCTGAAGCAGGCTGCAGGCTCTGAGCTGTCAGCACAGAGCCTGACGCGGGGCTCGAACTCACAGACTGTGAGATCATGACCTGAGCTGAAGTCGGACGCTCAACCGACTGAGCCACCCAGGCACCCCAAATTCAGACGCTATTATCCAACAACTTCAGGAGAAAGAAAATTCACTCTGTCTCAAGAGATTTTTCCTCCTGCCAATTTGATAAATTGCAATGCTTGGATCTCAAGTAAGTATTTCTAGCCATAACATGTCAGTGAGAGAAATTCCTGTGGGTTAGGGCAGGGGCAGGGTGACTTTTTTTTTTTTTTTTTTTTTACTAAATCCCACCGGTGCAATTCCCCTGTCTGCAGGGTAAGACTTCTGCAGCAAGGGTACCCCAGGTTGGGCCGTCCTTGCACTTGGCAATGCAGATGCCTCTTTCTATCTGTCACTCATTCCTTCATTAAAACTACCTCCCAACCCTGGCAGGCTCACCCATATGCTGGCGTCCCCATCCTCCCAGGGCCTGGCACCCTGTATCTGGCAGGGGCCACTGTGGGGTGACCATGTGTGTCCCTCATACTGCTGGTGTTGTTCCCATTCACCTGCTGTGGTATCTCCCATGGCTTTCAACCTGACAACAGACAGGGTCACACCAATGACCCTACAGGTTGTCAGTAATAGGAAAGCAATTTTCTCCATGAGATATGGCTAAATCTGGCTCAGGGTAGACTGACAGAGGGAAGAAGGAAATTTTTGTTTGTTTGTTTTCTCTCATAATTGGAGAATATATGTCATCAGGTGCAGAATGGAAATCCAATCCCATTTGAGTCTAACACTTGGATAACACATTCAATATCTATAATATATTTCAGTAGGTACATTTGAGTATCTAGAAATTTTCCATTTTTCAGAGTAATTCAGAAGGAAATGAAGAAACAAAGCTGACCCAGTGGGAACAAAGATCAGTATCAGAAATTCTCTCGTGATAACACATGTTCTAAAAAGAAAATGTACAGATAAAAGTGATGGGTGTCTGTATCTCAGTTTTACATGTTTTTATATTCTGGGATTATTCCACTTCACACTTGAAGGGAAAACTGCCTGCTTTTCTTTCTTTCTTTTTTTTTTTTTTAATGCAAAATTCCCTATCAGAGATCCTGTTCATTCTAAAATATATTTGTCACATTACAAACAGAAATGGCCCTGAATGTTGTTAAAGATAAAATTCCCAACTCATACAATTCTCTGGGACTTTCCACATTTGAGCCCCATAAAGGCACTCAATATCATCTTCATGACTAAAAGTACAACTGCAATATTACTTAAAATTATAATCAAATCCTTCTGCAAATGAAGACACTTATTCTTGGAAAAATAGCCAAATTAAATTAGGTGTGTCTTTTCTTAATAGATCAAAAACAGCTCCATTAAATCAGCAGTTTTACATTAATGGCATGAGACATGGCCCAGATTAGGAAAATGTTCTTTGGAGTGACTTTGTATTTTATTTAAAGAGAGTTGGAAATGTTCTTCACAATTCAAATGTGAAGCAGAACTGTATTGCAGGTCCCCAGATCAGGAGGGCAGTATGAGCCCTATGAGGTAGCCTCTCCATACCAGAGGGCCCAGGTTCCTCTTTTCCCAATTCTTTAGCCTGCCACTCATCCATCCTTCCTTCCTTCCTTCCTTCCTTCCTTCCTTCCTTCCTTCCTTCCTTCCTTCCTTCCTCCCTCCCTCCCTCCCTCCCTCTCTTCCTTCCTTCCACCCATCCATCCTTCCATCCATCCATCCATTCATCCATCCAGCTGATATTTAATTAATGCTTCCTATGACAGATCCATTATTTTTCCTTCAAATGTAAAAATAGAAAAAGTATTTTCTTGCTCCTCAATCCTCTTTTGGGTCTTGGCTTCTATAACATAAAATACTCAACCACCACAGTAAGTGTTATAGTATTTGGGGGGGGGGGGGGTTCTAAAACACATTATGGTTCTGAGTTTACATTATAATCAGCCTGAGTTCTACTGGGGCAGTACCTCACTTAGAATAAAAGACAATCCTTACGAAATAAATAAGAACAACTTACTCAGTGTTGGCACACTGCTGCTCTCCCTTTAGTAGCCATAAACCCACAGGATGCTCTTGGAAATCTCAAACCATAGATGCTGAAGCAGAAACGGAACGGAAATGTTTCTTCCTGAGGCCACCCAGCTAGTGTTGAGCAGGGTTTGAACTCAAGCCCAGGGCAATTTGTTTCCAGTGCTGGCCCTTCTACTGTCTTATGCTGCCTCAGTTTAATTTGAATATTATTTTAGTTAAGAGTTTGCAATAGTCATGCTAATTCCCAAATACTGTCATTTGCTGATAAGGACGGTGAAAATAGACAAATTACATCCTCCTCTCTCCCTCCAGAACCTGTTGAGTAGCTATTGAGTAGCACAGAATAAATTGGTAATTTTTATAGCTAAGCTGGCATAAATGGTGACTACTAAGCCGGATTATTATCTATATGATTGACATTAGAAACCAGAATGTAGAATAACAAACTATATTAATCCAATTCTTTCATTTATATATCAGGGATTGGGAAGTTTAAATGAGCCCATTTAGGCAAAATTGACCTTACTAAGCTTATTTCTAGTCACATCTATAAAATAATCAGTATGTAATTCTAAAGTTTTATTAATTAGTTATTTTGAATGAACATTTTCAATGAGAGCATTTATTGTCAACAGATAGGTATTTTGAAGTTGCAATATGCTTCAACACTGGCAAATAACGCAGCTTTTCATGTAAGATCCATTTGGCTTTTGCTCCACAATCAAAACACTGAGAGGCAATAAGAATGGATTGTTATTCTTCAGCTGTTATCTTTTAAGGGTAATAAAGCTTCTGACAAATCCTTATTTTTTAATTACATGCTATTCAGTGTCATTAAAAACCACTGAAGAGGGCGCCTGGGTGGCGCAGTCGGTTAAGCGTCCGACTTCAGCCAGGTCACGATCTCGCAGTCCGTGAGTTCGAGCCCCGCGTCAGGCTCTGGGCTGATGGCTCGGAGCCTGGAGCCTGTTTCCGATTCTGTGTCTCCCTCTCTCTCTGCCCCTCCCCCGTTCATGCTCTGTCTCTCTCTGTCCCAAAAATAAATAAAAAACGTTGAAAAAAAAAAATTTAAAAACCACTGAAGAGGGTAAAATTGTCTTTGCCATGACTCTGAGCAAAAGAGGGACAAGAGACACAAGTATGATACTCTATGTGTTGTGAGGGACAGCGTGGTCTAAGCCAACCCTGTGTTCGGGGCCACATGGCCCCAGGCAAGAAGCATGCCTCGCAGAACCCCAGGTCCTCATCTGGGAAAGGGGGTTAAGGGCTGCCCTGCAGGGCCATGTTGCAGTGAGGGGAATGATGCCATATGGGTGCTGAACCCCGGGGCCAGGTGGAGTGCTGCTCATGACCAGAGCACCCATCAGTGGAAATGAAGAGCAGTTGGCAAGGGAGAGGTCTGTGGTGGACAGCCCTGGAGAGCAGAGGACAGAAGGAAGGATGGCATTGGAGCTGACTGGTCAGTAGCCCGTGTGGTGGTCAGACATCTGGCCCAGAGCCATGTGCCTTGATTAGGGCTAAGGCATCTCCTTGTCCCCTGGCCTGAAATTGCTTCCTCCGACAGTAGGAACCATTTCAAGGGAAATGTTCTTCTCATCTAGACACTGAAATAGGAGGACCAGAAACTAGGATAGCAGTCATTTTAAATTATGGAAACTTGAGTGCCACCTACAGTGGATTCTGACTCTCATCAAGTATGTGGGTGATTTCCTTGTGACCTTATGTTTCTGACTGTTCTTGCTCACTCCCCATGACTATTTAGAAATGTCACTTTACAAATTCCCTTTGTATTTCTCCATTGCTTTTACTTTCCAGACTTCCCCACGCCCACATGCTGATAGTAGAGATGGGGTCCCCTTGCTTTCATGGGACATCATGTATGCATGTCACTAGGGATCCCCTGTCCCGGTATGTATTTGACTTGGACCCTCGGGGTCAAGGACGGTGTGCAAATGAGAGAATGTTTTAAAGAAAGTCTACCTTTCAATCAGGGATAATTACTTTTTGAGTGTATGGAGACAATAAAAGACATCTAATGCACGGTCCCTGTCTTTTCCCAGCTCGCCACAGGTGCAGCATGACTGACATGCAGGACACACTTCCCAGGGTTCTAGGTGGTGCATATAAAAATTTTTTTTTTCCAACATTTTTTATTTATTTTTGGGACAGAGAGAGACAGAGCATGAACGGGGGAGGGGCAGAGAGAGAGGGAGACACAGAATTGGAAACAGGCTCCAGGCTCCGAGCCATCAGCCCAGAGCCTGACGCGGGGCTCAAACTCACGGACCGCGAGATCGTGACCTGGCTGAAGTCGGACGCTTAACCGACTGCGCCACCCAGGCGCCCCTAGGTGGTGCATATAAATCCAGGTGTTGCGGGCAGGGAGACAGCTGTGCCCTTGGTGGGTAATTGGGATGCTTTGTGGGGTGGATCCTCCCTACAGCAAGGCTCTGAGACTTGGGTGGAGTCTGTATATGCAGGGAAAGAATGAGGGAGGAAGAGGTGAGGGGCGGGCTGGGCTGGGGCAGTTCCCAAGAAGACTGTATTATAGAAATACAGAACACAGGGCTCCTTGGAAATAAAACTGAGGGAAGTCTAGAAGTGACTGGTAGGAGGTGTGGTGGCCCCCAAAGAGGGAAGCCTGAGTTATAGGGAGGTGGATCTGGCAGCCAGCACACAGGTTGAGGGGAAAGTGGGGTGACACAGTACAGGGGTCTGCACAGAAAGCCCCTGACACAGCCCTAGGGCTGCCTCTGGGTGAGAAAAAGAGCAGGGCATGGGGCAAGGAAGCCAGACAGGCAGAGGACATTCAGAAGCAGTCAGGCCTAAGGGATGGCGCAGGGAAAACTAACCATCATGCACCACATTTTATAATTTTTAAGTGTTTTACTGAATTTGCAAGAATATTTGCAAACTGGCAACGATTACTCTAAAAGTCTTCTTAAAAGGGGGGACAGGAAATATGCAAAACAATTTTAAGCATCTTCATTTCTGAGATTCTCAAAATGAGTGTGCCTCCACGTCATAATGCCACATACACAGAACACGTGCTCTTCTCTGGGTATGGCAGTAGTTTCTGGAATAGGACTGTGTCCTGGGTCTTCCCTCCACGTGCAGTTCAAGTGGAGAATACCTTTAATGAAGGATATCTACTAATGTTGCTTGTACAGATTTAGTAAGAGATATAAATGGGCTACCTTGTAACTAATAACAAGTTATATTTAAGTCACTGAAATCATGCATCTTTTGGAAAAAGCACTGGATGAGAAAAACTCTCAGGGCTGGAAAAAAGGAAACATTGTTACACGAGGGTCAGAATCTCTTGTCACTGTCAGAAGTCACCATGAGAGGAAACCACTTTTTCCCCTTGATGATCTGACCACTAGACAATAAGATGCTTGGGTCATTTTCTACAGGGATGGTCCGAGAATGTGATTGTCTCACTGAATCTATCCATGAATGAGTGGCAGGGCTCTCGTTGGTTGATTATAATTAGCTGCCTGGTGTCATAAGCCAGGAGATGCCAGGGGACAAAAACTGGGGGAAGGTCAAAAGTTACCAAGTGGTGGTTCCCCCAAGCTTTGTGACAGTGCTAATCTTATTAAAGGTGAGCAAGAAGCCACTGAAAGAGCTTTTCCCTTTGAACTTTTTGAAGGACAAATTAAAGGCACATACTTGGACTTTTTATCACTTAGTAATGCTGTAAAATTCCCTTGACTAGGAGAGAATTAAAAATAAAGGTCATTGCATTTCCTTAGAAAACAGTTATGTAAAATTAATGATTATGGAGAGACTAAATACACTAATTCACCATTGTGAAAAATAGACTCCATCACATTACATGTACATGGGAAAGCAAAGAATTCTTTATTTACTTAGAATGGCTTATTTTGAAAGAACAAACTCTGTTCTCTCTCCAAATAGCCTTGTCCCTGGGTGTTTTGTTTTGTCTTTTGTTGTTGTTGTTGTTAGCTGGCCTCCTGTTTCTGCCAGGGAGGATCATTATCATTGTTAAATGCACGAATTCCTCAAATTGCCCATCCCGGAGTTGCCCTATGAAAAGCAGCTGCTCTCTGCCAGGGCCTCTCTGGCAGGGCATGGCCAGAACCTCCACCCCAGCTGTCTGGAGACCCACATCTGGCCTGTTGCTGTGCCCCCAGCATCTCCTAAGTGGATTCTGCTCATGCTAAAGAGCCTGTATTTTAAGAAAACACCATCCACTCTTAGTGACAATACATTTGGCTGTTTTCCCTTTATGCCAGGAAGACAAACATTCCTGTCCATCCATTTGTCCATTCACGAACATAATTATTAATCTTGTTCTGTGCCAATCGTGTGTCAAGATTATTTGGAAAATTCTCAGGAAATCCTATGAAGAAGGTATTGCCTATTTTCACTTTAAAGCTGAAGAAAGTGAGGCTTTGAGAAGTTAACGATTAGGCCAACATTGGCAACTTCATAGCTCAAACTAATAATTTGCCCTGAGCCAGATGGAGGAGAGGGAGGGAGGGAGAGAGAGAGAGAGAGAGAGCGAGCAAGGGACAGTGAGCCTGCATTCTTCCCACAGAATAATTTGAAAGAGGTGGAAGGAATTAGGAGAGACACCTAAACTCAGCCAGGAGGGCTGGGGGTTGGGAGAAGCTGGGGCTGTGCATGGGATACCACCTCTAGAGGCTGTTAGTCTGAGAAATCAGGAACAAGTCCTATGATGTAAGTAATAAATAGAAATTCAATTTTAACACACAATATATTTCTATACAAGATGTACCACCAATGGTCTGACTTATCTTACAACGGTTGAAATACTTCTTAGATGAGGTCTGGCAACCGTAAATATTCATGAACAAACCCACTCGGCCCACTTAAAGCAAGCTCTTACCAATTAATTTCATAATTAATGTGTTCTCACTTAAACCTAGTTGGACTTATGCACCCAAAGGACTACAGAGACGAAGTCATCTAAGGAGTTACGCAGTCTGGATGTCTCCTTGATAACAAAGACAACGTTCACAAAGAAACAGGACTGGAACGTCTGTTTCGAAGTGTAACAGGTAAGTGCAAAAATAGTTTAGAAATGCAATGCAGTCAATGCTGATGGAATTCTGAAACTTTTCAGAACAGACTGTAGATCAAATAAGAAATGAAATATTCCATAATGTGCATTGCATATAGTAAAGAGAAGTACACCTATAAAAATGTACGTAAAAGTTTTATGTTTTTATGCAAAAAAATGGACTCTATTCTGACGGTAGCTTGTCAGACATGGCCTGCAGGTGGGAAGAAGAAAAAAAATGGTGATGTACTGGGCGGGGGAAGGGGAGGGGGTGTTCTCCATGACTTGGTGTCTCAAAAAAACTCCTGAAGAACCAAGCTTTAGTAACTTAGCTAGTCAGGCGGTCAGGAATGAAGTGTATATAAGCAAAATGAAAGCAAAAAGGAAGGCAAATTTTAGTAATGTGGTTAGCCTCCCTCAGACAAAAGCTGCTCTTATCCCTGCACAGTGGCCTTGCGTGTCGATTCACAACAAGTGCCAGCAGCTCCTCTCACTGAGGGTTAGGACAGTCTACTCTGGCTTTTAAATGAGAAAGTTCAAAGCCAGAGTAGATGGGAAAGAGTAAAAGCATGTCCACACAAGTGGAGATGCTTTTAGCCCCCTCTGAGTTCTGAGTTTCAGTTGTAGCCAGAAGTTGCTGAGAGCAAGTCTCAGACATCCTGACATAAGGATACAGAGATGTTTTAGGCTAAATGCTCTGAAGTGAAGACCAGGCAGGGGAAGGCCATCTCCTTGACGGGATGCACTTGTTTTAAAGCAGTGTGTCATCTTATGTGGCTGGAGTACTGCATTTACATTCCTTCTTAGGGAAAGCCATTCCAAGTGAACTCCCAAGGAATAATTCTACAAGTTCCTCTTAATGCTATTCTTACCCTGTGCCCTGTATTAGATAAGACATCATGGAGTGATGGCTCTGGTGTAGAATCTGGTCTTCATCTACACTTACAGAATTGAATCCATCTCAACACTTGAGGTGCAAGAGGGCCCACCCAAGACCCGGGAGCAGTGGACACTGCAGCCCCATTTCTTGGCAAGAGGCCTGGCAACCTGAGTGCTGATGCCACTGAATACAGAAGCTGTTATTGCTGTTGGAGGCTGCCAGCAGTCAACTCCACCCCAGACAAAGGAAACAGCCATGGGAGGTGGTGAGGGGGAGAGATGAAATGTGCAAGAAAATGGAACTGAATTCCATGATGGAGAGGCAGGGGTAAGCCTGCAATGTCATTCCCAAGCGCATTGCTGGGAGGGATGACAAAGGGGATGGACAACAGCCCTGCTTTCAATGGCTTCCTCTTTTAGGGAGGAAAACATACACCAATGCAGATAATGCAGAGCCACAGGGAAAGGATAGTAAAGAATAAACTCTTTAATCAAACGTAAGCTCACTAAATTATATACGAGGGAGAAGAGCAGGGAATCGAGGGGACCTTGCTGTAAAGGCCTTTGCCATAAAGGGCTGAGCAGGCTCTCTTCTGGCGAGGAAGGGGGCGGGGGCGGAACTCTGCAGCAGAAGAGGTGTGGCATGGCACCATTTTCAGCAAAGAGGGAGACGGGTGGACGGTGGAGCTGTTGAGGGGCTGCCAGAATCCCAGTGTGGTGAAATTAGGGGGTTCTGTCTCTTCCTTAGGGGACAAGGGGCCCTGATGCTAGGATGGGTCTGCAGAGCTCTCCACGGTCAGGGGCTGCGTTGCTTTCCTCTTCCAGGGACTGCTCTGGATCAAACGCACATGGACGAGAATCAAGATGAAGTCTGTGGCAGGATTAGTGAAAGTTTTTGGAAATTTCTTGTTCCAAATTCTGTTTAAGTAAACAACTCAAGAAATACTGTATTGTAGCTGTTGGAGTCTGAAAATGGAGTGACTTACGTGTTAGGTTGAATCATGCAAAATGGCTGGTTCTTGACCTACAAAAGTGGAAATTTCATGTGGCTGCATAAGTTCCCTGACTTGGCCTGGAATACAGCCCCGCTTATGGGTATGTCTCTCCTTACTTCTCAGGCCACAGGCCACTTGCTCGCCAGGGAGCTAGATGGCCTCCAGCCTGCAGTGCTTTCTGAACCCTTCAAACCACCCCACAAAGGAGGCTCAGGACTGCTAAAATCCCCAATGCCTCCCTGTCCGACCAAACCAATTCCAGACCTTCAACAGGTGGGTTTGCATGAGTTTTCTGAAGACACCTCAGTCTGTAAATACCATTTGCACAACACCAAACAACAGGGCAGATCCTTCCTAGCTCAGAGGTGATATTTACCTATTCCCTCTTCTGATGCAGTTCCTAACACAAAGGAAGAAGGAACTGGGGGCTGGCAGAGAAGCTGTGCACAAGTACCACAACAGTAAGTGAGTAATGGGGCCAAGTGTGCCCACCCAGGGCACAGAGACACAGAAACAGCAGCATGGCAGCCGAGGACGTGGCTACTTCCTCCAGGGAGGCAAACACAGGGATGGCTCACAAAGATTAAAACCAGTTGGCCGTGTGGACACTGCCACCATAAAACTGGAGTCAAAAGAGTCATCCAAGTGGATGCTCTGAATCTTCATGGTCCAGCCTGTTGGCTGGGTGACTCCTCCCACTAAAATGGAAGCTGCAGGAGGGCAGGCATTGTGATCTTTCTTGGTCAGGGTTTTTTTTTCCCAGGCCTCCTACCCACAGGTATCAGTACCCACTCCTTGCATGGCTGACTGGCTGGCTGGCTGAAGTAACATGGCAGTGACTGACTAGCTTTTTATCCCAGTTCTGAGCATTGGGATGAGGCCAGGGTGAGGAGAAACCTGCCCCCATGGTTCTTGTGAATCCCTAAAGGAAGGTGGACCCAGGGGCCTCTTTCAGGTGATGATCAGAATTCAAGGAGACCTTGGACTTTTATGGTACAAACTACATCCTTATTTTCACTTCCCTCTAACTGAAATTAAGCAATTCTTTCCATTATGAATATGGACAATGAACCATAGTGGTACTACCTGTGACTCTGTCACCAGCAGAAATTAGATATTTTCATATCACATTATGGTGCTGCCAATGTCAAAATACTAATTTTGCTCAACGCTGCTTCAAATCACAGTAGTTACAATACTCACTGCTAGAGCTAGTATTTAATACATGAATAATGATGGGCATATATTACCACATATGTGCTTGATTTGGAAAGGATTTCACTATACCTGACTTACTTTGTGATCCTATGTCTTTTATTTTCTGCATTTATAAACATTCTGAGAAGGGCAGGAGGTCCACAGCACAAAGGAGTTTGAGATCCTGTTGGTGGGACAGCCCTTAGTTAAGTTCTAGGATATATGCTCAAGGTTGAATCCTCAGAGGGAATAGTAAGGGTGACAGCCCCTAGGGACCACGAGCAGTATGGTTCAATGCTGTCACATCTGTCCAACCTCCCTATCTATGACAGTATCAGCTTATCTTACACATGTGGAAACAGTCATGGAGAGAGGGTACTTCTGAGGTCCAGCTGGGAGCAGGATTCAGATCTAGGTTTCTAGCTCTAGAATTCTGAGACAGCATCAAGAGGGGTTGCCAGTAAGACTCTGCAGTCTGAGCAAAACAAAAAGGACTTCCAAGCTAGGGTGGAATATATTATCACACAGATACATTTTTTCCCAAACAACTAAATTCAAATACATTTACTTTGTCCTTGCAGAGTACTTGTGTAAAACAGAGACTGAACAATAATAAATCCTTTAGGGAAAAGGGGTATGATCTGGATCATTTGCCACTGGAAAAGACCCAGTGTGTGGGAAGGAGGAAGGGGCAGACCCTGTTACACTAATAGCTTTACATGGACCATTGTATTTACCATCCCTTTTCACAGATATGGAAACTGACGCTAGGAGAAATGACCTAACTTGGTTCAGGTCACTGTCCCATTTTATAACTACGTGGCATGACTGCCATTTGCTAACATACTGAGAAACACCGCAGTCCTAACACTTGTCCTTCCAAGCAATCCTGGTACGTCTTCACAATTAGTTACCACTGGTCAGACTAAATACTCGACTGGAAACATTTTTCTCATTTCTGTTTTCTAACGGTTGGTACCGACCTGGGGGTAGGGGTGGGATTAACCAATAGAAAAGCTCCAGGCAACAGTTACAGCCCCTCTGAATCAACAGCCACATGCACAGCTCCAGAGCGATACAAAACAGGTAATTTAATTTCATAAAAGGATCTTTCTACAGTTTGTTTTTTTTCCTCCCAGCCTATTGAAATGTACACACCACGGGTACAAAGTACAAGGTAGTGTTCTGCTGTAATTTCACTTCTGCACATATTTAATGTGCTGCTGGGGATGAAACATTTCATGGTTCCTGTGCTCAGCAAATGAAATAAATCAATGTGTTTAAGAGAGAGCGATTTTTTTTTCCTTGCTATTTGGGGGAAGAGCTCTTTACTTTTCTATTAACGTGAACTTAATGAACCATTTCACATTCAAAACCCCTTAGAAAGGTCGTAATGCCTATTTCCTAATTAAATTTTTTTAAACTCAAATAATGCTAATTTTCTTTTATATCTCCACATGGGGAGCAGTGCTTAAAAAAAATTACTGGAACAAACAACAGCACAGAGCGAGGACTATTTCAGTTAGTTAAATATCAATGATTGTAGCGCTTTCTAAAGGAAGACAGAAAGAGGAAAGACCTGGCCCAGCATTTTATTAACTATAACCAAAGGACCACAGAATTTGGGTTGCCACGGAACTTGGGCCTAAATAAAGTTTATCGTTTGGTGGCAAGTTGGTGTGGTGCTTCAAAATGAGCCGACATAAAGCCAGTGTGCTCTAAGCAACGGAGGTCACTCCACATTTAGGTTCCTTTGCTTGGATTTCCTTCACATTGATGCTGAAACTTCACTGCCTGCATTAAAAAGGCTGAGGCTTCGTGTGATGCAGGAACAGGTACTTGAGGCCCACTGCTGCTGCGTTCTCAGGCCGCTCTGATTTTTTTCCCCTCCTAATTGCAGCAGACAGCATCAGAGCTTTGTCAGTGTTACCTGCTCTGAATAGAAGCACTCTCGGGCTGCCTCGTCAAAGACGAGGGAAGAAAGCAGGCTCTCTGGCTGGCAGCGGTCTTGGATTCTCGCCCCCGGCCATACTGTGCAATCACGCTGTTTATTCCACTGTAACAATCAGACGGCGCGAGCAGAGCACCTGGTCCTCCCGGCCGGGCCTTCCTTGGCAGCTGACGGGCAACCTCACTGCCAGGTGGTCACGCTTCAATTACATTAGCTAGCCATTCTAGGGTTAACGAGGACCCACTTTCTTCAGAACGCCCCGGGAAAATCAGTTCTTCATAAAGGACAGTATGCCTTTTGTTGATCACTGAACAATGTTGCTGAAAATCCATTAAATTAAATTCTCTTTATTGGACTGAATAATGCAGTCGCGATAGCCCCAGTGAGAAGTTTGCACGTTTATTTACCAAATTTCTGAATAATTTATACACGGATCCTGGCTCTTCTTTCATTTAGTGGCCACATGTTTCTTCGGAATGGAACAGTGTGGCTTTGCCTTCATTTTAATATGGGTTAATGCTCACTTGCAAATAAAAAAACAAACAAACAAAAGCAGAACTGAACTGAAAACTGGAAGAGTAAGTCTCGTTGTAACTCAGAATTCATATTCCTATTTTCTTTTGCAGGAAGACTTTCCAAATATATTGGCATGATTTATGTAAGATGTTTTTTTAAAAAAAATACATTTCATATGATCACCATTTTTATAACAGAAAATGAAAGAGATGGAAACAAGGGTAGGAAGGGAGAATGGCCACTGAGCTGTAGGTCGGGGAACCGTGGCCAAGGCTTGAGTCAAGGTGAGTCTAGATGGAAGTGTGCATGCACAGTGGTTGAATTAGATGGGTGGCTGGGGTGTCCTCCCACTCATCAGAGCATCCCCTGCAGGCCCCG
This sequence comes from Neofelis nebulosa, assembly GCF_028018385.1. Lineage (NCBI taxonomy): Eukaryota > Metazoa > Chordata > Mammalia > Carnivora > Felidae > Neofelis > Neofelis nebulosa. The sequence continues at coordinate 96,234,224 of NC_080790.1, read as the reverse complement.
CAGGGCAGGCGGGCAGGACGGCTGTAGAAGGGAGCTCCCTTCCCTCTTCTCCCTTTGCTTTTCTCCCCCCAGATTGACAGGGGGTCGGTGGAGGAGCCCTCCTTTCTTGTCCTGGTGGGTACTTTAAGTTTCTGATGGTTAGACACCCAGGCCTGCAGCCTTGGACACACGGCTGCACAGTTTGAATATGTTGGAAGAGCATGAGGTGGAAGAAATGGAAGGAAAACAAAGGCACAGAGAGCTCCAATGATCATTTAGATAATGTTGTCCTAGGAATTTAGCCTTAGCTGTTTGGGAGATAATTTAAAATAGGATTTTTTTTTTTTTTTAATTCAGAGGAAGTATTAACAAAAACATCAACAACAAAAAAAAGTTAGATTATCCTAAAGTACATATTAGGTATCAAGAAAATGTAAGCCAAGCAAAGCAAAATTTCTGTAAAATTTCACTTTTCTTTAAGGCAGGGGAAAGCCCTGCCTCTTATTTAGAGGTGAGGAAGAACGCCCAAATAAATTTAGGGAGAAAGGTGTAAATTTTAGTTGATATGCAAACTCCAAGTACCATGTGAGAATATCTGTAGCAATTAGTGACAGGGCAGTCAGAGATGGAAGGCGTGAGAGAACACGGTGGTTAAGGGGGTGTGCGCTGGACTGGGCGTGAATAACTCTCCACTTCCTGCACTCTTTCTGGGCCTCTGTGTCCTGTCATGTAGAACAGGGCAACACCCCCATTCTCCAGTTGTGATTAAATGCACATAAAGCAGCGCATTGCTGTTTTACACACGGCCCCGGCGCTCATGTTAAGGATGGCTGGCTAGTAGACGTTTTGCTAGAACGTCACCAACTTCCGGTTCTCTGAGGCACCTCCACTAGGCCCTCCGTCATCTTAGCCTGATTCAAGCAAGGAGCATGCACTCAGGCCTTCTTGGCCCTTTAAGGTGACCACTTCACTGATGTCCTTTGTACTCAAATCTCCAAAGCAAAAATAAAATTAGAACCCAGTGCCAGAACAAAGCAAGCACCAAAGAATAACCTTCTGTTATATTGCTGATGGAATATCAAGAGCACAGATTATAATCGGACATTCAGAAATAAATGTTTTAGTTTTTGCTTCCTGATCATTTTCGATAAACGCTTTGGCTTTGCCTTGGCATTTATCTTCCCGAGGCAGGCTGGTGTCTGGTCACAATGCATGGTTCTAGTAACATTATCTCTGAATTATAAGATCCACCTTGAACAAGGCTCCAACACAAAGGTATTAGAATGTGCTGGTGACAAGCGGACGCTCTTTTGCAGCTCAAAAACAATGGCTGACGCTTCTGTATGAATAGACAGAAAGCACATCAAAGGTAGCCTTTTATGGAGAAAAATTGTGTGATGTCCACTTTAATCTCTCTCAAAATCTATGCACAAACTGAACCCAATTTCATTTTTCACAGAAATGCTAAGGCTTGATAACAAGGACATCTTTTTCTTTACAGTTAAAAGACGAGGAGACAAAGATATGCTAGCATAGCCTTTGAACTTTTTAAAGCTATCTCAATGGGCCATGATACTTAACCACTGATACAAGGGCAGGGATTTTACAATAGCTGCATTTAAAGCATTCTGACTAAAACCATTCATTATTATAGATTAAAGAATAGCATTAATATCTACATTTTCTTTAAAGCTGAATAGTTTTTATACTTTTAACCCTTTGATCAATTCACAAAGGTCTAAAAAGGTAAGGCGGTAATATCACAAGGGTTTACAAAATTACAGTGGCACACAGATATAATTTGAAGGGAGTCACATTCATTTCTTGGATGATGAAAGATGCAGAAGAAGCATGTTTGGAGGTACAAATGAGGGAGATGGTACTCTGACCAACAGATGCCTTGGAATGGAGATACTCCGGGCAGTGACTCTTCTGACACTGAGTTACTTTGGGGGGACTATAAAATGGTGTCTCCAGATGCCTCCCAATCTCCCCTTTCCTCTCCTTGTATTTCTGGGTCCCTCTTCAGCCTTGGGTGTCCCACAACAGCTGCCCAGATTGTGAAGCTGATGCTGTGTGTCTTTTCCAAGTTTCCAACCAGCATCCCAGAGTCCCCAACTTCCTCTTGCCTGCCAGGCTTCTCCTTGTCTCACGGGACGTGTTGTGGGTGAAGTCTGGGCCCTGCGGTCAGACTGTCGGTGCTCAGATCCTGCCATCATCACTTATTCAGCTGTGTGCTCCTGAGGAAGTCAGCCCACCTGTTTCTCAGAAAGAAACCATACAGGTTCCTGACCCCTTCTGCCACCAAGCAGCAGCTGGCCTTTCTTCCTATTCCTTGGGCATCCACGAAGCCCTGCTAAGGGGGCTGCTGATGCCTCAGGGTAGCAACTCTCACTCCTGGTGGCACATTAGAATCACCTGATGATTAATCAGGATTGATTAAGCCCCACTCCAAACCAAGTCACCAGATTTGTGGAGCAGGTCCTGAGGATCAGGATCAGTCTATACTGCACTCCCCATGTGACACTAGGGTTGAGAACCTGGGCGATGGCAGGATGACACAAACATTTCCCCTGGAGTCCTCCCTCTCTGCACAGGGGCACAGAATGGGAGGGTGCGATCTCCAGGGCTCTGGAAGCCAGGCCTGGGGGGCTTGCTAGCAAGGAATGTGTTCAATTTCTTATCTTAAAAACAATGCAAATTCCTGGTGTGTGTTTATGTTAATAAAAAATGTTGTAAATGACAAAACGCCAAGTACAGATGCTGGTCTGCAAAGATGTGTTAGGTTTCTCATGGGACTCAACTATAACTGGCTCATCGCCTGGCTTCCCAATTTGAGAAGCTCTAATGTGATGTGTGGCTATCCCAGGAGTGTTTGAGTTTTGAGAGGAGGTTCATGAAGACAAAGAAGACTGTTATACCCAAAGGGCTGAAGTCAGGATGGCAGAAGGGCAGGTGACAGGACGAGCATACTGGGTCTAGGTCGGAGGGCCACTACCTGATACTTGCTCTGCTGCTCGAATTGGAAGTTCAGGAGAACCTTTAACCTAGTCTTGGCTGTGGCTCAGCTCGTGGCCTTGACTAGTCCACATCTCCCAGAAAGATGCTGGGCTGCTCCAGAAAACTCTTGTTTTACAAACAAACCAAAAGCAAAAAAGACCCATCAATGATCCCTCTTCCCTAACAAGGCTACCTTCCCCGTGGCTAATGTGGCAGGGATGTGTGAGAAGAGCCTCTCAACGTTGCTTCCCCTGCACAGCACAAAACACTTCCATCACCTTGAACTGTCAACTAGGTCATTAAGACTGACATTTCAGTGTGATTTAATTATAAATAGATTTTATCAGCTTGTCCAATGCCTTTACCATCCTTAAAGACCAGCCTGTAAGAAGCATACTCTTGAAAAGAAAGATGGCAAAATCTAGCAATGGCTTTGAATGACAATATAAGAAGGTCTGAATTTATAGGTATTTTCTGAAAAGCTGAAATCATGACACAGCCAAAACTAGAGGAGCCTATTAGCCCTGAGCCACGTACATCTGTTTTGTGGAGAAAAAAAATTTTTTTTAATGACTGAATTTACCAGCAAAGTCTGTTTTCTTCTTAGAGCCAAAAGTATCATTTCTCCTGCTGAAGGACCATTCCCCACTCTTCAACAAGAGCTGTAGTCAGCCAAATTTTATACTCTTATTTAACTACTTGTTAGTAATAGAAATCAAAGCATAAGCTCCTCTGGTTGTTGCATGGATACGTGGGTCTCTGGCTGACAGGAGTGGACAGTTATAAATGGAGAGCTATAAAACAACAAAATTTGAGATTTCTGTTTCCTCTCAATCTCTCCATTTTGAGGGTTTCACTTAAAAACAAGTGAGACCCATTTAGAGAAATGAAAAACAATTCTAAGCTAATTTTACATTAAACACATACGGTGGCAGGTTATAAACCTTTTTCTGGAATTGATTTTTAAAGCCCTTATCACAAAACAGGGTTGGAGACACTGTATATAATAACAATAATAAGATAACACTCATTGGGCACAATGCCCAGAGAAACCAGCTACGCAAATACAAGGCTAAAGGAAAAGGATGGTCTCAGAGACAGACCAAAATGGTTCAAGATACAGAGACATCAACACTCGGGCTTCTATGGAATGAGTGGCCTCACAGACACAGCCCTGGGCTCTGGTACATGTCCTGTGTGGCAGTTAAACCCTCTTCACAGCCTCTCCCTGCATGCACACAGATTTCTTTGCAAAGTTAATGGAGTTCATATTCACATATAATATACATTTTGACAATCCAAAAAATTAGGTTGAGCTACATGAACATGCTTTTTTGACTAGGCCCCAAATAGTCAAATATCAGCAATTTCATTTACTTCAAGTCAATTTAAAACAAGGAGTGGGGAGTTCATCCCACAATTGTCTCTCATGTCTCATCATCTTTATAAAGCAGTTTTCTGAGCACTTCTGGGGGGAACAGAAGGGACAGTTCCCGATCAGGCCACATCAACAGAGTCAGAGGTGTCTCCAAGGAGTGGATCCTGTCCCCCATTACATTCTGCTCACCAAAGTTTCGGGGACAGAGAGTAAAGGGTGATGTTCTTCCAAAGGTTACAACCCCTTGTATCCACACATGAGCACCCTGCAGTGGCATTCTAGCTGCCTTTTGCCACAATTATTCCACCTCCTAATCCTTTCTGTTTTCATGCTTATTGTGCATGGGGTACATAGTTTGGAACAACTATAATATTTATTTTGAAATTTATTAACTTTTAATTGTTAAATGGGAACACAGATATAGTTTCCCCTCCAATTCTGATGAGGTAAGTAAAATATTTTCAAAAAGAGCTAATATTGTGATGAAGAAATACAGTATGAGGGGCGCCTGGGTGGCTCAGTTGGTTAAGTGTCCGACTCTTGGTTTCAGCTCTGGTCATGATCTCTCAGTTCATGGGTTAGAGCCCTGCATTGGGTTCTGTGCTGACAGCGTGGAGACTGCTTGGGATTCTCTCTCTCCCTCTCTCTCTGTTGCCCCTCCCTGCCCCACGCTGTCTCTGTCTCTCTCAAAAATAATTAAATAAAGTTAAAAAAAAAATACAAGTGCACCTGGGTAGCTCAGTTGGTTGAGTGTCTGACTTTGGCTCAGGTCATGATCTCATGGTTCGTGGGTTGGAGCCCCACATCGGGCTCTGTGCTGATGGCTCAGAGCCTGGAGCCTGCTTCAGATTCTGGGTCTCCCTCTCTCTCTCTCTGCCCTCACCCCCCCACTTACACTCTGTCTCTCAAAAATAAATAAACATAACAAAAAAAAAGAAATATAATATGAATGTGGGACTCCATCCTGTGTTAGCACAGAAAGAGATTCTAAGTCTTAGGAACAACTGACAGGGTAGATTTGAGTTTAACTCCACCAATATTAAATAGTCTTTAAGAAAACGCACATGAGGGGCACCTGGGTGGCTCAGTCAGTTAAACATCTGACTTTTGATTTTGGCTCAGGTCACGATCCCAGGGTTGTGGGATACAGCCGCATATTGGGGTCTGTGCTGAGCATGGAGCCTGCTTAAGATTCTTTTCCCTCCCTCCCTCCCTCCTTCCCTCCCTCCTTCCTTCTCTCCTTCCTTCCTTCTTCCTCTCTTTTTCTTCCTTCCTTTTTCTTTCTTTCTTTCTTTCTTTCTTTCTTTCTTTCTTTCTTTCTTTCTTTCTTTCTTTCTTTCTTTCTTTCTCTTTCTTTCTTCCTTCCTTCCTTCCTTCCTTCCTTCCTTCCTTCCTTCCTTCCTTTCCTTTCCTTTCCTTTCCTTTCCTTTCTTCCTTCCTTTTCTTTCTCTTTCTTTCTTTCCCTTCCTTTTCTTTTTTCTTTTCTTCCCTTCCTTCCTTCCTCCCTCCCTCCCTCCTTCCCTTTTCTTTTTTTGAATTTTTTTTCTTTCTTTCCCTTCCTTCCTTCCTCCCTCCCTCCCTTCCTTTCCTTCCTTCCTTCCTTCCTTCCTTCCTTCCTTCCTTCCTTCCTTCCTCTCTCCCTCTTTGTCCCTCTCCCCCACTTGTGCACATGTTCTCTCTCCCTCTCAAATAAAAATTTAAAAAAAAATTAAAAAAAGAAAACACATATGAACCACATGTATTATTTTTAAAAATCAGGATTAAACACCTGGTCTTAGTTTGTAACAGATTTTTTGAATGAATATGGTGAGTTTTACACCACATATCATAAAATATCAAATTTATCAGGTCTCTGAATAGATAGTAACAAATCACCTCTAAGTCCAGACAGAATTTTACAACACACTAAAAATTAAACAGATATGGAAGTTTTAATATTTTCTTGAGTGTTACCATTTTTCCAGAAGAAACAAATTCAGTTGTTATTATATTACTTTTAATAAAATCCATGTTAAAAAATTTTAGGCAATTCCATAAAGGAGATTCTGGAAAAATGACATTTTATTTTTGACATTCAAGCATTTCTAGGACTTTGATTTCAGAAGGGAAAAGCTCAAAATTTAACAGGTATATTTTCACTGCATTGACAGTAAACATAGCTTTTTAAAAATTTGAATGTTTACTGTCACTTAAGAAAAAGAAATTATAAAAATGAATTCACTTATTTAAAAGGGATCTGACTGGGTTTATGAACATATAATGAAGGAAAAAGTAAATCTGCTTTCAAGTGAAGACTTAACAGAAGTTTGTGGAGTCCATAATTAGCACCTCCCAGGGCGGGCTTTCTAGAATCCCAACAAGGAAAACGTGGAATGCAAGTCCCATTCAACAACCCGAGAAGATGGCGTGCTTTTCACAGGCAAAGAACACATTACCAAGTTCATTAATTAAACAGTGCGGGTGGAGCAGATGGATGCTACCTACGCTCGAATGACGCTAAATTGGGACAGAGGTTTGCAGTCCTTAATGAGCCTCCATAAAATGAATGATTACATAGTGATCACAAGTAAACAAGCCTGCAAGGAGAGCTGCATTATCAGGGCAACAAGTCCTGCAACATGGTAACAAGAAGACCAACGTGAGTGCAAGTATCCAATACACAAAAACGCCTTTGAGGTCATTTGATCCCAGAACGATTCCAGGGGCTGAGGAAGGCTGGACAAGTCTACCAAGGGTTAAGCATGAAATGACAGTGGGGCAATAATATGAAAATGCCTGGCCATGGAAGTGAATGGAACAGAAACCTTTTTGTCACATATTAAGTGCATTATTGAGAATGAGACTCTCGAGATTCCTTTTATCTTTACAGAAAAACAGAGATGCAAAACATCAGGTACTAGGGCTTTTTAAACTAAAAGGCTTAGCAGAAGCAGCTATCCAGAAAACGTGGCATTAATATGATTTTTTAATGATATTTTTTTTCTCTCATCACTAATTCTTTACTTTTTCAGCTATGTTGAACCTGTAACTTTTTGGGGGCGGGGACTCCTAATTAGCCTTTGCTACACCTGGACTTGTGGACCCATGCAAAAGAAATTTTTTGGACTCATAGGTAGAACAGAAACTTATTTTGATATTTAAAATTTGCTATAAATATTTGTTGTTATCTGGAACTTAAAATTTTGCAATGAAGAATATACTTTTTTTTTAATATGCAATTTATTGTCAAATTGGTTTCCATACAACACCCAGTGCTCATCCCAACAGGTGCCCTCCTCAATGCCCATCACCCACCCTCCCCTCTCCTCCACCCCCCATCAACCCTCAGTTTATTCTCAGTTTTTAAGAGTCTCCTATGGTTTGACTCTCTCCCTTTTTTTTTCCTTCCCCTCCCCCAGGGTCTTCTGTTAAGTTTCTCAGGATCCACAGCAGTATATTCTTTCTCATACAGAGAAAGAATATACTTCTTTACAATGATATTTTCCAGTTTAGACACAGTATAATCCCATTAACAGTAATTGAGGACTTTGGAACAAGGGTATCCAGAGGACACAGGGTAGCTATGTATTATATATAGTGCAGCTCAGAGGTCAGTTGTAGTTAAAAGGGACCCCCTGCTTCTGTCCCTGTGGCTCCCATTGGGATGCCCTACATTGTTATGCCTGATCTATATTTCTTGGCTTTGATTTTCTCAGTACACATGCCTTTACTGTAAGTTTTTGGAAGAGGTAGAATTTAAATAGATTCAGCATATACAAATCAATGTCTTGCTTCCAAGACCAGAGACATCACTGTGATGGAACTGTGCCCTCGACTATTCATCAAGGTAAAAGTATCAGGAGCCACACCAATCTGGTCCTGGTTTTGAGCTAGACTCTGTTGTGAACTATGACATGGAGAACATTTACACTTAATGGTTTCACTGCTGTTTAATTTGGACGTGTTTAGGTGTAAGTGTTTAGGTATAAGTGATATACATGTGGTATCAAAATGGGAATCTTTCCGTTCTAATTTACAATAGTTTTGTTTTCATTTTTATTTCATAAAATCAAGGTTTAAAAGGGCTCAGATCCTCTTGGTAAGAATAATGATAGGATAGGCTAAAATTAGGTGGAATTGCTTTATTTTCTCAAAGCTGTGTAATTTTGATGGCCTCCTGTTCTTAGGTCAAAAGCATCAACCAGTGAGAAACAGTGGGGGAGGGGGGGCTCAGAGTCAGGCTGCCCTGGGCTCCCATCCTGGTCCTGCCCTGGCTGTGGGGCCAAGCCCCCTGCTTCCTTGAGTTTCATTTTCTTCATCTGTGATATTCTGCACAGTTGTCACCAAGAGTGGGAATAATGGACCAATGGCTCTCATCTTCTGTGTGCCTCTGACCAGCCTGTGCTTCTACATGTTATCGGCCACTGTCCCAAACTGCCTTTTGGATGCCAAGTGTGGCCTCCGGACCATCAGCTAATGAGACAGCATTTTATTGGTCACATGCAGACAAGAACTACTGAGTTCAGTAGTGGAGATACTGATTCAGATACAGATTCAGATACATGGCAGTGGCAGCAGAATTGGAAATCCTTTACTTGGTAAACTCAAGTGAAGTATTTTTAAAACTTCAGTATGTGTTAAAATCAACTGTCACGGTGAATTTTAAAAATGTCTAATGGATTTTTAGGCTCACCAAATATACACTCGCTGACTTCTGGTGGCAAAGGGCAAGAACGTTAGAGAACACGCTGGAAACACAGCATCAAACACTAGGATCTAGAAAGTGAGGCACATTTAGGAATTTTACATATTTTGTTTCATTATGTGAGAACAGAATGCTCTTTATAAGAGATTAGATGCACATTTGAATTCATATCTGTTGGTAAGAAAGCAAAAACTTTCCATTTGAAAATGGAAGAAAAATATCAATATTAAGAATATGAGTCTCCAAGTCCCCCCCTCCCCCAACATCCAAAGAAATCTTTTGGGGGTAGACAAAATAATCTGCTAAAAAAAAATCTGTATTATCCTCCTAGGTTGCAGTTCCTTTAAAAATTTATGTATTCGTCAAATTCTGATTGCAAAAGCTCTCATGTGCCAGACAGACTACAAAACACTTAGTGATTAGGTCCATAATTAGAAACTGTCTAATCATTTTCTGTTGGCAATTCTTGACTCTGAAATGCTTAAATAAAATGTTCAATAAGGATTATTTATAAAAGAACCAATATTTTGATCACGAATTCAAAGGGAGGCCTGATTGTACAAATGCAGATAACAGCCTTATTTTAGTACATAAAATCTCAGATTGAATTTAGACATCTATTAGCACAACTGATCCTAAATAATTTAGTAGAAACATTGTTTTAGAAGATCCCCATGTATTTATTTCATAGTTTGAAAAACTGTTCATTCTAATGTAAATTTATAATCTAGATTTGTTTTGGTAGAATTTGATTATTTAAATGAGTCATGCATTTAGTACACTAGGAGAGACTATGCAATATCCAATTCTATGAAAGAATCAACAGTCTTTTATAACTTTAAACTATTCTAATGTGAAGAGCTTGAAATGCTCCACAATTGAGTTGATATACTCTCAGGCACTAGTTTCTATGGAACTTTTAAAAGAGAAAACTAGTGTTAAACTCTCCCATTGTGAGACAGGAACAAATTAACAATTCCCTTCCTGGAGGAAAAAAAATAAAAGGTCCAGAAATTTAAAAGAACTTCAACCCAAAGCAAAGCATTTCATATGCTTTCGATTACAAGTGTAACACATTTTATATAACGATCCAGAAGCCACCTTTCTAGAGCCTTGCAACTAAAGACTTTTTAGCTGGAGGGGTTAAAAGTGTGGGTGTGGAAGTCAGCTTTTGTTTGAAAAATTAGCAATGCTATGAGTCATCATGCATTAGCAGCAGAAGAGTTTTGCATCTTGTACGAATCCAGACACCATATGCCATGCGAAGGCCTATTACTTTATTTGGTGCCACCGCTGACAGGCAGCCACGTGGGTATCCCCAGTGGAAGGGCTGTCTCCTCCCGGCGGCGAGGACAGGAACCCAGTGAGCTGAACACATCCGACATTGTACGGAGCAGCAGGAACAGCTGGTAAGCTAGCAAGCAGCAACGGCCGAACGGAGCACGGATGCTAATGAGCCTGGCGACAATGCAGGCCTTCAGAGGACTGCAACGTCCACATGTCCCCACAACAGCCTCGAGAGTAGAATCTGCTCGTTCATGCCTTCAGTCTCATTAAAACACAATACTGGTATTTGTGGTTTATCAAAACCAGTTGTAAGTCACAACTTATAAATCCACCCAACAGATCCAACATACTTTAAAAAGTTGCACCGAAACGTATGCACGATTTCCACAGGCATCTTTAGATATTGAGGGGAGTTGGGGGCAGTGGGGTAACAGTATGGCCAGAGCAGCTGCTACTGGGTCCAGGTCCTTGCTCACCCCTAACATGACTGTGTGGCCTCAGGCAAGTTATTTAACCTGCCTGGGCCTCTGTGCCCTCAACTAGATTTTTTCAAATATAATAAAATATATAACAGATTGCATTATGTAAGACACTGTACTGTGTTTGCATAACAGACTGAAATAAGGTAAGAAATGTACCTTCCTCATAGGATTGTGGTAAGTATTAGCTGAGTGACTCTATGTGTGAGGTTCCTGGTGCCTGGGGCAGAGCAGGTGCTGGTGAAGTTAAGTGAACTACTGTCTCTCCAGGTGCCGGAGAGTTGAGCTCCATTGCTCTTCCTGGAACCAAGGCAATAGGCAAGTTCCTTAACCTCCTAGGCCTTATTTTTCTCACTACTTAAAAGGGTAGCACATCTCCCTATGCATGGGAGGCCTGCTACGTGGGGGTGGGAAAGAGGACTGGTAGATACAGTAGGACCAGGCAGGGTTGATGAGGGAGGTGGGAGTGGGGAGTCCTTTGGACACTGGGTATGATGTCTGTAGTGGGATCTGGGGTCCCCAGGCCAGAGATCCTTGAAGGTTCCAAGTTTACTTAGGGCTCTGTTTTGCTGAAAGAAGCTCAGTTCTTTGAATGCTCCTTGTTTTGATCAAGTCCCTGTGACTGTATTCTCCAAAAGCCAGGTGGAAGGCCCCTGGTCAGGATGCCTTCTTTGGGGCTCTGGGCTGAGCTCTGCATCATAGGCATTATGAAAATGCATGGACCTCTATTTTCCTTAATGTTTTCCATACTCAACAAAGGGCCGTGTGAGGATGGGGACCATGCCCTCCCTCCATTTTTGTGCCCTTGGCAACAACATGGTTCCTGGCATACAGGAAGTGACCAAAGGATATTTGGTTGAATGAGTACACTCGTGGGAAAAATGGCTTTTAGATTTGTCATTTTCAGAACTGGTGTCTAGGAGTGTGAATGAGATGATCAGAATCTGTTGATCACTTTCTTGCCAAGATTTTCTTAAGAGCTCTAAGAGACACTATTGAAAAATCATCTCTAGCAGCAAGTGCATTTTCCATGTCTATTCCTGGGGTTGGGTGTGTATAAACACAGTGGGAGAATAGACTAGTACTTGAAGGCAAACTTTGTCTCCTTGGAGTCTTCCCCCAAGCTAAGCTCGACTCGGGATTCCTGAAGGTGACATTGGTACTTTCTGAAAAACAGAAGGTGTGAAGTTGCCTGCAGAGTGTGGGTCAGTGAGATCACCTGCCTCGGAGTTTAGAAGGCTATGAAGATTGACATAAAGACTAAGTACCAGGAGAGTTAAACTTGACTTTAAAGAAGTACAATGATAAACATCCTAAGGAACTTTGTGTGTGTGGAATTCATGATGAATTCAAGCATGTTTTAATCTGGAAACCCGCGCTCGTGGAGGCAATCTCTCTGGCCGGCAGCTGCCAGGGCTCTCACACGCAGCAGGCATTAGGCCGTCGGCTCTGTTCCCACTGGCCGTCTGCTCCTGGTACAGTGGGTTTGCACAGTGGTCAGTCCCGACCCTGATTTGAATTTGTTGTCTCCTGTATATCTGCTTTCTTTATAATCTGCTCTCAATTTCCTGTTGCTTCCAAAATTGTACAGACAACATCAGGATTACTAGACATGGAAATGAGGACTAGAAGGTGAGGTGAAGAACTGGAACTCCCACCCTGCTTGTGGACAATGCCCAGGAGCAGTTTGAGAGCAGATCCCCAGGCAGAGGCCCCTCCAGGCCTCAGTGGTCCTGGAAGAGCTCGGTTTTCAGCCCTGAGTCTCTCACATGGTCAAAGTCTTTTGAAGAGGAGGGTGACACACAGTGTTCAGTATCTTCTACTGATCTTTGTGAGGAAGTAGTTGCTAGAATATGAATGCTGTTTAGTCACTGGGATTTCAAAGATTTTGAAAAAAATCTTTAATGTTTAAAAAATACCCAAAACAGAAATAATTGCAGTGCTCAAGAGGAGACAAAACTGCCCAGGATACAGTTATGATCAGGAGCAGCAACAGAACGGAGTTAGTAGGGTTTGGGATAGGAGTGAAAGAGGTGCCTGAAATTTACACACAAACACACACACACACACACACTCCCCCAAGCATTCCATTTTCTTGAATCAAGTTTCAGAGGAATGGTGATCCATGCAAGAGATGGGAAGACACATGCTTTACAAATGGAATGTGCCCCTAGGAAGGGTGCTATGAAATCTGAGCCACAAAGCTGCCGTTTCCACGGTCCCGTGTAATGTCACCTAAGCGCTCTGCCTTGCATGACTTGCTGCAGGCTGCTGCAGATCAGAGCTATCGATCGCTCTGTGCAGAAGGGTCTCACTGTGTGAAAGGAAGGTAAGCGGCAGAGACGGACAGCTCTGGTATTGATTGGCTTCGGCGGGGGGCTGCGCTTCCAAATGAGGGTCAGCACTCCTTCACACCACCTAGGAGAGTCACTGTGATGTGCATCTGGGTACAGAGGGATAGGGGAGTCAGGCCAAATGCCAGAGTCTCGAGGACACCTCCTCTTGTGTTAGCTGGTCACAATACCTCTCAGAGAAGCCAAAGATGCCATGTGAAATCTCAGGCTTTTTGAAAAAAAAATCATGGCAACAGAAGCCGACGATGGGCACTGGTGCACTCTAACTGCCAGAGGCCATGTCAAAAAACTGTCAGAGCAATGTGCATGCATCTTCAAGAATGCCCCTCTAATGTCTGAGTGGTTCACCAAAGCCAGGACAGCTCTTATGATAAAAGACAAAAACATTTTCTACACTAAAAGTTGACCTCTCCCCCCGCACTTACAGCTGAACGTTAAAAAAAAAAAAAAATTGGCTCAAACTGACATTCTACTTAAGGAAATTTCAACGATATAAAAATGATTCTGAAAAGATTTTTACGGAGATAGACTTCTACAGGCACAGAAACATAAACTCATCTAAAAAGCCAAGTACAACTATGAGGTATATCACAGTTCGTGATTCTTTTTTTTTTTTTTTTAATTTTTAACGTTTATTTATTTTTGAGACAGAGAGAGACAGAGCATGAACGGGGGAGGGGCAGAGAGAGGGAGACACAGAATCTGAAACAGGCTTCAGGCTCTGAGCTGTCAGCACAGAGCCGGACGCGGGGCTCGAACTCACGGACGGCGAGATCATGACCTGAGCTGAAGTCGGCCGCTTAACCGACTGAGCCACCCAGGCGCCCCTCACAGTTCGTGATTCTTGAAGGCAATGTAAAATTAAAGGATTATGAAGGCAGATTAAAATGAAAATAAGGAACCCAAAGAAATCAAGCTAAGAACAAAATGCATCCTTTAAATGTGTTTCTGTGGATGTGGAAGCACAGTGAACTCAATTCTACTGCTTTTGTGATTCAAGTCTTTGGACTAAGAAGTCATTATTTAAAATCAGTTCTCTTTTTGGTATCTGTTACAAGTCATTTCCTCTTATGCAGGCATAAAGACACCGTATGGTGTAATTAAATAAATGGTGCTGCAGTCTATTTTAACCTAATTGGAGATTCCTTAAAATGTTTGCATTTCAGATTTTAAGTCAAATAACACCTACTGAGTTTTTACTACATTGGATGTGGGAGACTGAAAGGCCAGTAAGACTAGTCTTTGCCTTCAAGGAGCTTGCTATCCAGTGGAGAAGGCAGGTGCATCAGAATGAGCCCTGCCCTGTATGGTCGGCACCATGCTGTCTGCAGAAGACAGCAGAGAGGTCCACAGGCCTTCTACCCTCCCTGAACAGATGGGTTGCTGCCTCCCTCAACAGGTGGCTTCTCCTCCCTTGAATCTGGGCTGCCCTTGGGACCTGCTGTGGCCGACAGTTCCGGGACGTCCAAGATTGTATTGTGAAAACCTGGTACCTTCCGCCTGGGTCTCTGGGAGCACCGAGCACCCATGTATGAAGTGCAATTGCTGTGAGGTTACTTTGCTGCAAAAAGACCCAAGCTAGCCAAGTGGGGAGGCTGCCCAAGAGTGAGGGCTGCCTGGGAGCCCACAGGTGCTCCCGCTATGCTAGCACAGGTGCCATACAGATGAGAGGCCTGGGTGAGAGCCACCCAGCTGAGCCTAGTCAACCCACAGCACCGTGGGAGGTCTTCTCTCTACCATCTCTCCTTTAAAAACCTCTGCACAAGTCTGTAGACTTTATCCTGCAGGTCTCCAAAGTGGGAGGGGAAAAGACAATGCTTGGATGTCTATTCACGTGTTATCTTTTTATCTAAAATTAAGAAGATAATTCAGCTTTACTGAGACTTACCACCTGGCACCCTTCTTGCTCAGTCGTCTGTCAGACTGTCCCGGGTCAGGATCAGTCCTGAGGGGGAGATGGGGGATGGGGTTCCCTCATTCACTCTTACCATTCTGTGATGTATTATGGTTTACATGACCCTTAATACTGAAGTTTTGAACTTTATTATCTCATAATAGGATCGCCTTTCTTTCTTTTTTTCATTGTTTATTATTTTTGAGAGAGACAGAATGTGAGCAGAGGAGGGGCAAAGAGAGGGAGACACAGAATCCAAAGCAGGTTCCAGGCTCTGAGCTATCAGCACAGAGCCTAACTTGGGGCTCAAGATCACGAACCGTGAGATCACGACCTGAGCCGAAGTCGGATGCTTAACTGAGTCCCCCAACTGCCCCAGGATCATCTTTCTTTTTTTTTTTTAATTTAAAAAAAAATTTTTTTTAACGTTTATTTATTTTTGAGACAGAGAGAGACAGAGCATGAACAGGGGAGGGTCAGAGAGAGGGAGACACAGAATCTGAAACAGGCTCCAGGCTCTGAGCTGTCAGCACAGAGCCCGACACGGGGCTCGAACTCACGGACCACAAGATCATGACCTGAGCCGAGGTCGGCCGCTTAACCGACTGAGCCACACAGGCACCTCCAGGATCATCTTTCAAATACATTGTACTGAAGCAGGTCACGACCATGAAAATCTTTCATACCACACAAACATTTGCTCTTTATCTCACAGGAAAGTTCTTATAAAGGCTCTTCAACATAAAGATGAATTACTCATCTTTTTTTTTTTTTTATAGAAAGACAAGTGTTCTAAATTTGGTGACCATTTCTGTGATGACAAGGGGATGAATTTACTCATTCATTTAACAAGTATGTATTGAACAAATGTTTACTCTGTGGCAGGTGTGGAGGCTATATCCAGGGTTGGTATTCACCTGGAAAACACCAGCATGGGCAGCATCCTGGCCAGTGTCTGCTGGTGACCTTGTGGTGCCCAAAGTTAAATACTTCAACTATCATCCTTGGAGTCATCAGGAAACAAAACAGACAAAAATCCCTGCCCTCATGCAGGGAGCAATGAGTAAGTGAATTATATAAATTAGAGGGTGATAAGGGCTGTGGAGAAAATAAAGGGTACAGGTGTGCTGTGGGAGGTCATGGGCAGGTGTGTGCAGGTGTGGGACCGCTATTCCCCAGGGAGGCTGGGGGGCACTGTGGAGGGAACGAGTCAGGTGGACATCTAAGGAACAGGGTTTCAGGCAGAGGTCATGGAGCATTCAGGCCTCCCCTGCAGGACTCTGGCCTTGGCTCTGAGTAAGATGGAGGCCCCTGGAGGTTGTGAGCAGGGCAGCGATGTGCTCTGAACCACGTTTTAGCAGTCTGACTCTGGCTGCTGTGTTGAGTATTATCATGGGCACAGGTGAGGCTAGAAGCAGAAAACAAAGTCAGGAGGCTATGGTTGGTCAGCAGTACATCCTTAGCTGTTATCCTAGGAAAAATAGGAAAAAAATTTGCCTAGGAAAAATTCCATTCCCTCAAAATGACATTCTGATATCGAGTGAGAAGGTAACTGCTTTTATAGGAAACACGCCATGGAGAGAAGATCTTGAAAAGAAATGCTGGAAAACGCTGCCTTCGGCAAGGGAGTTTACTGTTGAAGATGGTATATGTTTTCAGAAAGGTCTCCGATCTGTACCACCAATTTTGTAAGCTGTTTCTAACTTTCCCAATGAAGACTTTACTATGTTTTCAATCTGTTTGTTGAAAAATACAATCAACAACTAATATGAAATCAGGGAAGATGGAAATTTCCTGCCAAATGCCAAGAAGAACCTTCACAAAGGTTAAGAATGAGCTTGAGCATCAGTAGGCCAAGACAGGGTCTTTGGCTCCCATGGGTCTATGTATCTTTGCAAGGTTTTGTTTTCAGCTATAAAACCAAGTATTAAAATAAACTGAATTTAGAGGGGCTCCTTAGAATCACCAAATTATGGAACTGTTATGAAATCAAGATTATAAAAATAACATAACACATTTAATTCCATTGCACTCGCTGAAATACTATTTATATTGTGGTAAAAGCAAAACAATTTTGTGCTATTAAATATAAAATACTTTAAATTATTGTTTATTTCATCTTTAGCACATCCTCTCAAATTCTCAGTAAGTATACTTTATGATGCCATAAAATATTTGTATAGTTGAACCTGTGTATACTTTAAAATAAATCAATATAGGGATGCCTGAGTGGCTCAGTCAGTTGAGCATCCAACTCTTGATTTTGGCTCAGGTTATGATTCCAGGGTTGTGGAATGGAGCCCTGAATTGAGCTCTGTGCTGAGTGTGGAGCCTGCTTAGGATTCATTCTCTCTCTCTCTCTCTCTCTGTCTCTCCCCCTTTGCCCCTCTCCCTGCTCATGTTCTTTCTCTAAAATTAAAAAAAAAAATTAAAAGCATACATAAATTAAAAAGAATACATCAATATATGTGTGTTTAAATGGCATGCTTAAAAGTTTTCTTTCTTTTTCTTTTTTGTCTTTTGATGGGGTATGTAGTAAGACTGGAGATGACAGAGGTAGGAAGTAGGTTCGAGGTGGGTGTCCTCAGCCACTGCAGTAAGGACTGTCAGGTCGACTTCCACCCTTCCCTCTGGAATGGACTGAGTGGTAGGTACATATGTTCACAATGAAAGGCTGCTCACCAGGAGCCTCACGTACTTAAGAAATCCCTCAGCACCTTGGAATAGGCTATGGGCATTTATGTAATCAATTCTAATTAGCTTATGGCTACCTTTTTGTCAAACAAACAAAATGAACAAAATTGTGAAATTTCCAGCCTCGAGTTGTAGATGGCACACACAGATACACACAAAAAATGAGACCCATTTGGAGATGCCACCAGGAATAATCTTTTCCTGTAGAGCTCTCATGACCTTCTGATTTTCTCTTTTGTGTGTGACTCCACAAATGCCCAGTAGGCACTAACTGCATGTCTCTCCTAGAGTAAGGGTCACATTCCACCCTCTGTCACAGTTACAATCGCCCTATTGGCTGGGAGGCATCTCAAGGGCAAGGCCACTCATCTCTGCATCCTACAGTGCTGGCTGCGGCCGCGCCACCAATGCTGGCGGAGGGAGGAACATGGAAGAGCGACTGCCTGGAGCTAACCAGGCACGGGCAACAGTCTGGGCCCTGACTTGTTCTCCAGAGCTGTGGGTGCAGCGCAGCTGCTTCTGGGTATAGAGAATGTGCAGGGTGCTGGCCCTCCTCTCCACTTTACGTGCATCTATCAGTGTACTCATGCAACGTACACGCATTTCTCCTGCCAGGTCTCATCCTGGACTCTAGGTGTGAGCAAAACAAAGATCCTCCTCTCACACCCTTTACATATGAATGGGAGAAAGAGACATTAAGTAAATGGTAAGCACTAAGGAGAACATGGATGAGACTGCCCAGAGGGCTTGCTAACATAGACAACTTTCTGATGCGTTGACTGCTGAGCAGAGACCTAAGGGAAGGGAAGGGGTGAGCTGTGCAGATGTTGGGCGGAGGAGGGAGCATTCCTATGCAGTTCCTGAGGCTGGAGTGTGTTTGCGGATCCTTGTAAGGATTCTGGATTTTTCTGTGGGTGAGAATGGGAAGTAACTGGCGAGTTCTAAGCTCCGACATGCTCCTTCTACTTGAGGAGCAAAACTCTGGCTGCTGGAGAGAATTCCAGGGAGAGCAGAGAGAAGCAGGGAGACTGGGAGGTGGCTGCCACACTGGCCCAGGATGGGGGCGCCTAGCCCAGCACAAGGCACTGGGGCTGTAAGCAGCAGTAGCATTTCCGTTATGTTTTGTGGATTATTTTATATACGTATATTCATTTCATAAGTCCTTATAACAATATGTGAGGGATTACTGTCCTCGTTTTACAGATAAAGGAAACTGCTAGAGGTAAAGATACTTGTTCAAAGCCAAAGAGCCAGTTACTATTTAAAATACAACTGAAACCACCCAAGGTCTTTCTGAGGCTGGCTACCACACATCACTTGCTACTCTGAGCACAACTGAGAGATACACCTTACAACTTCTCTGGCTCTTGTAGGAAAATTGCTGCTGAGGAGGGAGTGTCCTTAGATGCTTCTCAGTGAGAACCGAAGCTTGAGCAGGAGGGTCCATTGCCACTGTGTCACTGGTAACTGCCTCAGTGAGATGTGGGGTTTAAGGTGCTTTCATGTGGCTTCTCAAATAAATAAAAAAAAAAAATAAAATAAATAAATAAATGCTTACCATACTTTATCATCAGAAGTTTAAACGACTGGTCTGACAAACCACTGGGGGCCCCTAACGTGTGTCACTTGAGCATGTCACAAAAGCATGGCTGATCTGCTCCCTTATCTAGCCTTTATGCCTAATGTGTGATAACTGGAGCTAATGAATCCAGAGAAAAGAGAAAAAGAGTAATGAAATAGTATGAAAATTTAACTCAGAGGGGTACCCAGGTGGCTCGTTTGGTTGAGTGTCTTGACTCTTGATTTCGGCCCTGATCATGGTCTCGTGGTTGGTGGGTTCGAGCCCCATCTCGGGCTCTGTGCTGGCAACTTAGAGCCTACTTGGGATTCTCTGTCTCCCTCTTTCTCTGTTCCTTCCCTGCTCGCTCGCTCTCCCTCAAAAGTAAATACATAAACATAAAAAAAGAAAATTTATCTCAGAGGAAGCCAATACATTAAAAGGTGAGAACCTCTCATCCTGATCTGATGTGAGCTAAAACCAACACTCGGAGAAGTCTGAAATTCTACAGAAAGTGGAGTAGTTTATGTGAGGTGTTTATGCACAAATATATAGACATTTGCTTGACAAAATTATAATGCATATAAACAGAAATAATCTTCACGCAAAAAATTTAAATGCTGTTTTTTGATACAGACCTCTGATGTGCATCTATGTTGTTATATGCAGAGAATGTTTATCCTGTTAGGTCTAAATTCTATTTTCCCAAACTAATGAATAGATAGTAATTCTAAGACATTTCTAAAGAGGCTTTCTTTTATTTAAAGGAGTCAAAAATCCTATGAAGATAACCCTTAAAGTTAAAATTTATATTTCTTCTCATATTCATATTAAGATTGGTTTCTTGGTAGTATACATTTACGTTCATTTAATTATAATTCATTTGATTCTGAATATATGAAAGAAAACACACATGCTATTTCTTTTGTCACAGCGAAGCTGAACCCTCACCCAAAAAATACAACGTGAGGACAATTTTCATCTTCTTCTGGGGGAAAGTTATGGTTCTGGGAATGTTAAAGGCAGAACATAATGATAAGTAGCAGCAGCTCCCCCATCAATTCCACGCCTTCTTTAAATTCCACTGAGGATGGCGGTTTGGATGGAGACCCCAAAATCTATTCTGTCCATCTGTTTTATTATTCTTAGAACAACTGTCAAAAGTTGCCCAGGGATCAAGTTGCAAACATACTAATTTGCCTTTGAAAAGTAGGCCCTGGGGGAATTCTGGAACTCTGCTTATAAATTCAGAATCCCATCAGCTAGCGAGCCTGCCTACCCTTTGTGGAGGTATGAGACTTTGCACTTCCAGGCACACATCTGCCTCCAAGCCAGGATGCACTGATATTCTTACATCCCACTTCATAGGCAAATGAAGGGAAAAACCAAAGGGACTTGGCATCTTTAAGGGCTGGCTTGTCCCATGACAAGCAGACCCTGAGTTTTTACGAGACAGTCCCTTCATTGATCACTCATGGATTAAGACCAAAGCTTTGTGCTGGAGAGTTTAAATGAGTGGGCACGGCAGAGGGACACATATTCTGTACTCTTGTACGTCCTATGACCAAATTAGGAAGACTGAAAAGAGACATGAAGCAGTAGAGGAAACGGGCTGAAGATAAATATCACAGGCCTCTAAGTATTGTATTGTTTCATTTCTGTGATGCTGAAGAAAGTGACAAGATCATTTGGACGTACATAACATTGGATGTGGATTTGTTTCCAAAGGAGGTGTCTGTTTAAAATATTATGTGGCATTTTGGAAACATGCCAGTCTGTTGGAAACTAAAGCAGCTGTGCACTTCTCAAGTTGGCTATGTTAAAGGCATGTGCAAAATACAACGTAAACATTAAAATGAATCTTCACTGCCTAGTGGCTTGCACACTGGACACCTGATCACAGGGGTGGGAGGGGATATGGAGGAGAAAGGGGGCGGGCATTAGCACTGGTTCTCCAGCTCCCATCCTTCCCCTACCTGGCCCCAGTGGTCTCTATCACGTCTCAGGAAATAAAGTCAAATGCTTTCAAAGCACAGGGCCCCAGAAACATATTTAAAACACAACATTCAAAGTGCCAATTTTAGAGTTTGGTAAGATGTCACTGTAGTAAACTAGAAAAAAATTCCTTTTCAAGGCCAACAATGAGGAATGATGGCATTTGGGTTGTACTCACCCACAGGTTACCAAAAAAGTATTCTGCTTTGATTAAAAAATTTACTTGAGTGTGTTGCAAATTACTCTAGCTCAGAAACCTGCAGGGAGCTCGCTGCATACAGGAAGGCGAAGGCAGACAGGCACAGAAGGGATCACCATTTGGACTTGCCTGCTTTGTCCTTCTTTGGCTTTGCACAATCTCTTATTATAATAAGGCATGTATTATCCTTTTTGGAGATTTGAATAACAGAAAGTCTCACTTTCAAATATATTGCTTATAATCCCAGAGTCTACTAAATGTTCTGCGGATGCTGTTTATGGCATTATGCTCCTTTCAAAATGGGACTGATAATTAGTAAACTGAAATTTGATTAATGTTGGATTAAGAGGTTCTGATGTCTCGCTGCAATGTGTTATTTCAGTCTGTAGGCACTGGTAGAGATTGTCCTTAGGAAACTTGTTTCTTCCCCCTTTCCAGCATGGGAAGATTAATTTAAACCCTGATTTAAAAAAAAAAAAAAAAAAGAATTCAGTTTCATTCAACAGTTTGTAATGCATGACTCAGTTTTTTCTCACTCTTTTTCTGTTTTCCCACTTTGAAGCTGGAGCCAATGAATTAACTATTTGAGAGGGAACAAAATAAACTAGAAATCAAAGTCTTCCTCCAAAAATGCCAAGGGTGAGCCCTTCCTGGTTATGGCAGAGTAACTTGGCATGGATAAATGATTCAGTTTCAGCTCTCACTAGATTCAAGTACAGAATTTTGAAAATATGATGAACTTCTCTAAAAACAAAGGACCTACCTGGTATAAATATCAAAGCCTGTGAAAATGACCACTAGGTAATATTCGAAGGAAAAATTTAAAATTAATACGATGATGTGCTTTTTAAAGTTAAGGTTAGGGATACCTCTTTCAGTTTTGCCAGGATTATAAAAAGGGCTGTGATTTTCAAAAGTTTTTCCATGCTCTGTGGCCAAAAGATTCCATGTTTCTTCCTCGCCTGTTTTTAAATTAATAATCTTGTTTGCTTACTACTGAAGAGTGTGGGAGAATCAGGAATAATGGGCTCCCTTTGATGCTGTCGCCATTCCCAAAGTGGTCATGTGAATGCTAAAGAAATATTGTCATTTATGGAATGACCTTTTGCTCTTTGAATATTCAGACACTAACAAATGTTAAGTGCCCAGAAATCAACGTGGCACTATGAAAAAAGGTAAGTAGGGTCAGCAAATACCCTCTCGCATGCTTTTGACATGATGACCATTTCCATTTTTGTAATAGCTTTCTAATAGCAAAATGTATTTGGGAACAACAGTGGAATTTGTGTCATCATGACCAAATGATTACGGTGCAAACCCGAGATTCTTCTGGGGCCCAGCAGGCTTCTGGTCCCTATGGAAACGAAACCTCAGATATTGTCCTCCACTCAGCTGGAGGACGGAGCGAGGGAGGCTTTTGTGTTCAGTGAGATTTCTTCCCCAACCTTCCTGCACCAGACCTTAGTGCTTCCTCCCGACTCTTTTCTAATTGAGATGCAAATTAATCTCTCTGGCTGATTACACTTCCCTTAAAGCTACTGACAAATGCAGCTGTAACCAGAGTTTGCGGACTTTCCAACAAGTGACTTCAGCTGTCAGCATTTGCATGTGCCGCCAAGGCCCAGCCTGCTCCAGGTCTCAGACACGCGGAGAGCTTCCCTTAGGCACTGCAGGCGTTTTATTTACGTGTATAAAATTTACATACAATTAAGAATTTTTTAAGCCCCCCTACAATTATATCCCTAGGATTTAGAAGGAGACTCTGACACCCACATTATTTAAGGCCTTTCCGGACACTTCTTTCTTCCTCAGACTGGAGTGGCACTACTCTCCTAGGAGGCCATGGCTTTCCTGGCAACAACCTGTTTTTCTCACTTTCTTCTTGTCTGTAAATTTTCTGTCTTTGACACTCTTTGAATTCAGTCTGTCTCTCAAAAACTAACTAAATACATTTATCACTCTAGTAACATGGGATAACTGAATAGCCACTACTCTTCACGGCTCTCAGTAAAATTCCATTAATTTAAAAGCCAAACATAAAGTCACTATTCTAATTGTCAGGATTTCTACACAAATATCCTTCAATAACTTTTTGGGAGTAGTGATGAGTGGATTATTATTTAGAATGCAACAGAAAAGTAATATGCACAAAACACTGTATTATTCAACATAAAGAAAAAGACACATGGAATCCAATTTTCAGTAAAAGTTCTAACACTTCCAGGGTTAGCTTAAGCTCAGTTGCTTAAGTGTCTGACTCTTGATTTCGGTTCAGGTCATGATCTCACAGTTGTGAGACTGAGCCCCGAGTTGAGCTCCACCCTGAACATTCCTACCCACCCCTGCCCCCCCCCCCCCCCAAATAAACAAACAAACAAACATTAAAAAAAGTCTAACACTTCTTTCCTCTTGAATACTACCATCTATGTATTTTTGACAATATAGTTCACTTAAGAAGTATTTATTGAGTACCTGCTATGTGTCAGGTGCTGTTATAAGTGTGTGTTGGGGATCCAGCTATCAACTTAAATATGCAAAAGTGGAATAAAAGGAACTTTGAGAATATATCTATATCTACATACATAGATACATATTCTACTTGTAGAGCTATATTTCTTGGATAAATGAGGTTTTCAATAAAAAAATCTATTTTATAAAATATAATTTATTTTTGTCTGTTTTCCATTTTTTTTTCTTTTTTAACCAAATCAATCTCTTTCCCTCCCTCTCTCTCCCTTCACACACACTCAGATTTATGATATACTAGGAGGTATGAGACAGGGATAGCAACTAAATTGAGACAAGACCACTGTTGGGCAGCTTGTAGTATAATCAGGAGAAAGAAGAGGATAAAGGGAGGCCCAGTCTGGCAAAAAGAGTGTCAGAGGGATAGATGGCTATGGGAGGGTGAGGGATCTGTATCACAGGAGAGACCCAAGAGGAATGTCTAGGGTCAGCAGAGCTCACCGTATCCAAAGGTCCCACAGTGGGAAGGAGCACAGGCCTGTGACGAGCTGGCTACACGTGACCCAACGGCCATGGATCCAAGAGGGGCAGAGTGGAAAGCTGGGTTGCTGCTGCTATTTCCCTAAGCATGACACCACCAACCTGGTTTCTGCACAGATTGTGAGATTTATGCTAACGTTTCCAGAGGGAATGGTCTTTTGTCTAATAGTGATAAGTCACTTTACAGCAAAAAGTAGCAAAAAATGATTTCTTTGTCCCACTCCCTGAAGATCTCCCCTGTTCCATGTGCTTCTCACAGGCCTCTTCGCCAGGCACCAAGGGCACCAAGAGCAGCCCACACCCCAGGGAGCCATGCTTTCACACCAAGGAGGACCTTCTACATGTCACTGAGGAAAGACAGTCTCCAGCCTTTAACACCTGTGGTGGGAAAAGGTAAATACTTCCTTGAATCCTAACTCCACAGTTGGGTGATTCCAGTTTTTTACAATAGAGGTTTAAAACTCCAGCTGGTAATATGATAAAAATAACTGCATTAACACTTAACTGATTCCTTACCAAAGACTAGCACTGTTTTACCTACTTGGCCCACTAACCCTCTCAACCCCCAGAGGGAGACCATCTAGGCCTCAGCGCTGGAAGGTACTGTGGTGAACAGGAGAGCACACAGCCTCTTAAGGAGGCTGATTGCTGCCAGCAAGAAAAGAGGCCCAGTGGAGTCAGAGGTTCTGATTCTTCAAGTTAGAAACCTAGATTTTTTGAAAGCTCAAAATCTTCCAAGTTTTCAGTGAGGCTGACAAAGTCAATCTTCAGGAGTAATACTGGAGGCCAAGTGCAGTTCAAACAAAACCCATCTGGGGGCTGGATACAGCCCACAGGCAGCTGGTTTGTCGCTCTGGTTTTTGAGCACTGGCTTTGACTTTTGAGTTAAGAGGTGCTTCTGTTGTCTCTGTTTATTGGTCCCAGTTTTACAGCCTCGTCTCCTCTTTTAGAAAAATCCAGGCTCCTGAAACAACTCCTTCTTGATTTTAATGGCTCCCTGAGACCTCACGTACAGTGGTCACTACTTGTGTGGACATGCTCCAGCTTGGTCAAGGTCTCTCCTTACAGTGTGGGCCCCAGGACAGCACCCACATTCACAGTGAGGGCTGAGGCTGTAGGGGCAGAGGTGCGATGCCTTTGTTTCTGTGACCCGGACCTCTGGTTCCTCACCTCAAATCTGTGCTTAACCAAAATCCTCAGACATCTCTCAGTGACTTGCTGTCATGCCCCATCCTCCCCATCCTGTACACACACAGCTGATTGTCTAAACTCAGGCACATGGCATTAGTCTACCCTGCTAAATCTCATCTTGTTGGTTTGGGCCTAAAAGCCTCATCTATTGACGTAATCCTGGTTTCTGATTTTGCCCTCTGTCAACTGAGGTGAACCTCTCAGCTTTCTGAAAAGTACTATTTTGGTAAACATGTGTTCTGGACCTTTGAGAAAGTTGCTGATAAAAAAATTGTTGCATGGCAGAGGGGTTGAGCAAAAGCTGTGGTGCAGGAGACACAAAGGTCCCCCCCCCCCCCCCCCCCCCCCCCCCCCCCCCCCCCGTCAACTGGCAGTCCATGAATTAATGCCCTGTAGCTATAGTGAAGTCACCCAGCTCCCATGGGCCCATATTTCCCTCTCCTATTTGCCAGATGACTATGATACTTAATCTTGTGTTTTACGAAAATTAAGATTTTATGTTTATAAGCTTTCTCAATCTCTGAAGATAGTGCTCTTATCAAATATAATGAGTGTATTTGGGATATTGTACTCTTTTTAAACTCCTTCTTTTCTGAAGGCTCACAAGTTATTTAGTAATTTAGTCTAACAATTTTATGAGGGGCCCATGCAACATTTCAAAATTCATCCTTTAATCCTATTTGCAAATAAGGAAAATATTTTCCTATTTTCAGTTCTTGGTGCATCCTTTATTTTACTTGATTTCTAAATCTTGTGAATCTGACACTGCTGTAGGAAATTTGTTCTATAACTAGAAATATAATGGCCTTGAAGACTGGACCTTACTTCCTAGTGCTTTTTTTCCCTTCTTAAGTGTTCTCAGTGATTTGGATTTTATTTTTTTATTTTTATTAAAAAATTTTCAAAGTTTATTTATTTATTTTGGGAGAGAGCAAGCAGGGTAGGGGCAGAGAGAGAGGGGAGAGAGAAAATCCCAAGCAGACTGCACAGTCAGCATGAAGCCCGATGCGGGGCTTGAACTCATGAACCGTGAGATCACATGAGCTGAGCTGAAATCAAGAGTCGGATGCTCCACCGACTGAGCCACCCAGGCGCCCCCCAGTGATTTGAGTTTCAATTCATACACTTTTCAGACACTTTTCTGTCCCTTGGTATATGAAGATGGAGGACAAGTGGGATAAAGGTTAACGCAATGGCCTTCTATCAGGGCAGTGTGGAGCTCCTCTTTGAGTCTGGATGCACACCTGTTAAATATGCACTTGTTGGAACCCACACCAAGCAACTACACTGGCTACTCTTCCACGCATCTCCCAATTTAAAAAAATCCTTCATTTCTTATTCCCTTTTACAGTCTCAACCCACCCACAGGAGTATGCCAATTCTTGATCTGAACTCTTTTTCAGAATTTTTTTTTTTTTTTTTTTTTGGAAATGCGGTTCCCAAGTGTCAGGGTGCAGGTCTACTTGTTTCTCTCCCATTCTTACACAAACTCTAGTACAAAGTCATTACCTTCTGCAACATTCAAAGTCACAAATCCCATCCTTCAAACTGCTAAGGAATAAGATCCAAATAATAGTTCCCCTCATTTGCTTCCTCTGTCTTCTGCAAGAGATTGTTTGCCTGCCAAAATTTTATCAAATGCTTGTTGCCTTTAGTAGAATGTACGTTGGAACTATATCGAGTGGTGTAAATCCCCATCACAATGACACTTTGCCTTAGGGCTGGTTTAGAAGTGTGGATTAGGAAAGCACTGTCCATGCCCTCCCCTCTGGAGCATTACTCTGTTCTGGAGGCTGCTCTTGAATTTGGCCCCTCATATGCATTTCCAGTTCTCCAGCACTTCCAGCCCACCCAGGAGTACCTTCTTTCTTTTCAGTGCTGCTATTACCTAATACATTTTTCCTTTTTTTATGAAGTAATTCCGTTCTAGGTCTTATCATACCCAATTCCCCAGGTGAAGACTTGAGGCTGCTAGAATAAGCTACAGATAAGACCCATCAGGAGGGTGTGTCCTACCGACCACTCTGATGAAGGTGACCCTTTATTTCTCTGCTCCTCACTTTTTTTGTGATACTATTCTCTCCTGGAAATTTTCCTCTGCCTCCCTCCCTCTCCCTCTCTCTCCTCCCAAGCCAACTCCTCAGATGTGATACTCTGGAGTGGTCTTGTCCCTGACTGTTTTCTCATTAACCTCTACACCCCAGGAAATCTAGCAGGTCCCATGCTGAATTAGTCCACCTGCTTTACGTGGGGATCCAAACCATCCCCTGCCACTGCCTATGATCAGGCCCTCACTTCCTCCCACTGCCCCTTAAATGCCTCCATCACCTCCATTCTCACTGTGTGTGTACATGTGCGTGTGTGTCTCACACTCTGCCATGTGGAAGCTTTTGTGGTTCTCAAATGTGATGTGCTCTTTTAGAGCTTGGTCCATGAGCAAACACTGTCCTCTCACTTGCAATATCTTATTCATATTTCTACTCCCAGGGGCTAGGACAGTGCCTACCACATGGCAGGGACACAGTAAATGATGACAAATGCACACTGGTTTTGCATGGCAAAACATACTACATGGTACTGTCTGACTCCTTTTCCTATGCTCTTAAGTGTCTTAAGACAAATGGAGGAAATTAAAGATCTTCCCAGGAAAAAGAACCAAAGATTCCACCAGAGAAGTCAGAAATGGAACTGTTACAACTTTAGGGAGAGAGGCCACTTTTTTGAAGGTGTATATAATTTGAGAATAAAACTTAATAATGATATTAGGAAGTCATGAGTCTAAGAGAGAAGCTATGGTATTGTATTTATTACCAACTATATCTGTTACTTGAAAATAAAACTAGATTTCACTGGTGAAAGAATGAGGTGTAAAATTACTTTTCCTTAGGCAGCCCAGTTCTCTCCATCAAATGCTGATAGTTCCAGAGAGGAGAGATGGCGAATGCCATTGTGGCTATTGTTCTATTGAAGTGGACGTTTATTTCAAAAAGCCACCATCTGTTTGATTCAGGGTGAGTCCTTCCTAATGGGCACACTGTATGTTGTGTGGCCACCTTTTCCCTGAAACAAGTTAGTTGAGGAGGAGAACGAAAGCCCTGGCTCCAATAATTTGGGAACTTCCATCAGTTGAGCATGGTTTAATTTTGGAATCTTTAGTTGGCTTCGGAACTGTAAACATAAAATGTGGCAAGCTTCCCATTTACAACATTCTAGGCACGGGAATAGGCCCCCTGATTGCCCATGAGGGACAGAAAAAGCAGATGGCAGGTGACTTGGCCCTCGTCACTCAGAAGAGCAGTGGCCATAGGATGAGGGCTCCACTTGAAAGATTTGATTTAGCCTGCTGAGGAAGATACCGGAAAACTCAGGAAGGACAAAGGGGCTGGCCTGAACGGTTACTGAGGGTGCTTTCCAAATACATCCTTATAGTGTTCACTGTTTTTTTCTTGATCGTGTATGACAATGGTATTTTTCAGTCTTCTGTGAGCCTTCACCACACAGTTCCAACTGTTTGATCATTTAGCCAAGGGTACCCCAAACAAGAACTCCTTTGATATTGATTCTAAGCTGGATTTACTGCTTAAAAAGGTCCCAGAGAGGCAAATCCATTCCAACAATGTGCCCAGTCCTCTGTTTAGTAAGAACTGGTGTGCTTTCTTGAACGTTACTGAACAAAATTGATACATTACTGCTCACATTTCTACTTCTAGTTAAATATTATATAAAACTGAATCAAAACTGACACTATTTAGGGTGCTTAAGTATCAACCATTAGGTGGGAAGAGGACAGGAGATAAGAATAACCATTGCAAACTAATTCCATCGGCTTTTTTCTTCATTTGTCTCAGGTTCAATGCTTGGCTATCTATGGTAAATATAAAAACAAAACAAAACAAAACAAGTGCTTCCTCTCTAAAGGACTGAAAGAAGGTCTGAATTAAACAACATGTCCCTTGTTCATAAAATAGTCATTCTGGTACCCGAATGACGTTTGGATGAAATGAGCAGTTTGGTGATGTTCTACTTCACAACTGTAACCTTAATATTAGAAACAAAATGGGGACACAGGAATGCCCACATAAAATGGCTGGTATTTACAAAGAAATTTCCCGTTCTTTGTCAGCACCCACAACTATATGTAATATCTCAGGGAAACAGATAATAGCAATGCTTTATCAGAAATCTGTTCTCATAAATGAATTGTGCCTTCTAGGCCCATACATGCAAGCTGCTTCATTCCTTATTGGGTCTTGGTTCATATGCCAATGAAATGTTGCCAAAGGATATACTGCCTGGCTTTAGGAAGGGAATGAAACATAATAAATACCTAGGAACAGAATTCCCCAACTCATACTGGGGGAGGGAGGTGGTCTGGAATGGGTACCAAGGAGGGCTTCACGGACATGTGACCTGAGCATCTGCACAGTGCTTACAATGGGCCCTGCTTCGTTGAATGCTCTGTTGTTGCTCTCCTGAAGTACTCAATAATTTTATCTTTGATATCATGTTCTGCACTTGAAGTCTGGTGAGACAATGGAGCATGCTCATGGGCAGAGGAAATACATACAACATATGGTTGTTGGAACCATATGGAACCATAGAACATGCTGGTTCCTTGCACAGCCTTAGCAGTGTCCCAGGAGCAAGACTGTGGTGGAGCCACAATGCCTGGTCAGAGGGACTCAGGGCACACAGGCAGTGTGTCACCACCAAGACTGAGTAAGTGGGGAGGCTGACTATCTTGAGAGGCCATACTTTCTACCTGAACTGGAACTTGCTTTGAGCACAGAAAATAAGCAGTGTTGTCCTAAGGAATAAGAATAACCAAGAACCCCTACAGATCCTTAGTTGTATTACTGTGTTAGCTAACAATTTACTCTGAAAATGATGACAGAGATGGAAGGGGAAAAACAGAGGGACTCCCAGTTCTTTTTTCTGTCAGTCCTTCCTTACTCACCAGTAAACTGAAGGAAGACGGTTGGTTACATATTGCATATGAAGAATGAAGTAAAAATAGGTAAGTTAGTTTTGTGCTGCGTTTTCACTGTTCTGTTAAGAGCAAAATATATCCATGTATGAATTACAAAATATGAACTGTGTAATTGTGATTCCATATATGAGCTAAATACTTTTATATTTGCATATTAAACTGGGATTATACAATATAAATACCAATAAATATTAATGCTAATAATTTAAAATTTTACTATTTCTTGACTTCAATTGGCATTAAATAGCAAATAAAAAAACACCATGACAAGTTGAGAGAAAAACTGTGAAGGAATGGAAAAAGCTTTATATTGTAGCATCTTTTAAGGCACTTCTCCCTCCCTGCTTTTTGAACGAGGGCCTCTAGATTTTCATTCTCTACTGGGAGCCCTGGGTTATACAGCCAGCACTGGTTTCAGATATGTCCAAAGTATTACTGATCTTCTCAGCCCTAGGGAGGACTTGCAGGGGTTGGGGTGGTTGTCCCTAGTACCGGGCAGACTTGATGCTGTACTAAGATTAGAACTTTCAAGGTGGGCCACGAGGTGACAGAGTTAGGGAAGCTTGGCCTCCTCAGGTATCCCCCAGAAACCACCTCTGCTGGAAGCTTGCCCTTGTGTCTGTCACGGGTACTCTGATAGGCTCAATCATGCATTAGATCCTAAAAAACCCGAGTTTACCACTTGAGAACACTCTGACGTCTGCGCTTGCTAGAGTGCCCTCTTCCTGGAATGCTATCCTCCTCCCTGGGGACTGCTTCCCTGTCATCCCTCCAACCTCAGCCTACATGCTTTCTCTGCAGAGAGCCCTTACCCTGGCCCTGTTTCACTCCCACTCTCTATTTAGTTGCTTTATACAATGGTATTAGTTTGTGTGTCTTCTCTGTGAAGTGCGTGACAAGAACCCCATCTGCCTTGCTCCTTGTGTATCCCAAGCTCCTGGCACTGGGCTCGGCAGTTCGTGAGTCCACACGGTTAGCTAAATGAGAATACAAAGGGACACTTGCAATTAGGATGTATTAGGTTATTCAGTGTTTTTCAAAATTCAAATCTAAGACTTATCTCAACGAAGCAGTAAATTCCAGAACTCAGCTGCTACACAAATCAGTTCAAAAATTTGCCAGAGCATGTGAGGACCAGGATGTTTTAACAAAATGTTAAGGGAGCAGTTAATTATTAATAGCCTCAGCTGACATCTATAGGTATTTAAAAAGTTTAAAAATTAGTAACCAGTAATGTTTTAAATAATAAAAGTACAAAAAACCCTCTTTTTTCTTTTTTCTTCTATTTTTCTCAACTATTCTTATTATTATACTTTTGGTTTCTGGCCTGAGTATTAGAACTTTTATAGGCAGAAATTACATAATAGAGTACTTAAGTGATTGCAAAGTTTTCCCTATATTTTTATAAAAATTATATATAGTATTTTATTTCTTAAGTACTTTATTTGAACTGCACAAATTAAATCTTCTCAAACTATAAGATAAAAGAAAAACACTTAAATTTTTAAAATAATGAGCAACGTAATAGGTTTTGTTACTTTTCCTGTCTTAACTTCTACCAACTTGTCCTCTGAGATGTCAACCTGGCTATTTTATGAGTTATTGAAGAATACAGTATTTAATAACCCACATTAACATCAGTAGCCCTGGCTGGCATCCACATTTATCTAATGTGATTCCTTGAAAAGTTTTTCAAGTGACAATGAATCCTATCTTTTGAAGTTTTAACAGTATTGTTTTCCTTAAACCTGATTACTCTGATGCTATATTGATTCTTCTTTGAGAAAGGGTGTTGAACAAAATAACGAAGCATGTATTTTGTAATGAGAAGTTTGATAAGTGGGGAAAGTGGCGTGACAAAAATCACAATGGACTTACATAGAGTGGAATTTTCTTCTTTGCAAATGATTTTTCCTTGCTTTGGTCCAAAATACTTGACTGGTGAGTGTCCGGCTCATCCTAGTTGACATGCAAGCTGACAAGCCAATTGCTGAATAGGTCTTTCTCATCTCTGCCAAGAACCTCTTTCAAGCGTTTGTGAAATAAAACCCCCCATGCTGAAGGCTGAATCGACACCAGCTATAAGATTAAGTCTAGAGTGCTGTGGATATCACTTCGAAGAATGCCATCTCCCAAACACGCACCACCAGCCTGGACAAAGCGCGAGGGAGCACGCAGAATGGAATAATGCTGCCCTGGCCCCCGGGGAGGGACCAGATGGGACCTAATAGCTCTTTTCTACTACTAATTTCTATGATAATTCCAAGTTGCCACATGGCATATGTATTTTTTTTTTTAAATCTAAAGACAGAATATCAATCAACACAGTGACCAAGATTTTAATGAAAGGTATTTTTCATGAACTGTACCTATTCACACATGATATTTCTCACCTACCCTCGACCCCCCTTCAGCAACACATCACTAATGGCTGGAATGGGACAAGTATAGAGAGAGTTCAAACACAGTATGTTCATATTCATTGTCAATACCAATTAGAAACAAAGAGATTCTAAGTTTTACTAGGAGGTCAGATGCCTTTTGCATCAATTTTAGGAAGTCACCTTAGTTTCCTTTTGTTATAATCAGACATTATGCCTAGGCATAAATACTATAGCATGCAACTTATGTCTGAGAAAAAAATTACAATAGTGAAATTTCTCCTGGTTTTAGAGCGATCAAGGGTTGGTGAAGATTTGGGAAAAATTACAAAAGGATTTTTAGCCATTCTCAATGATAAGTCCCCATGCAACTTCACTTTGCCTTTCCCTGTACCCTCAACCAGATGCAATTTCCCCCGCCTCTGACCTTCTAGAAGGCCATTTGTACTTCTCCACTGGTACTTGCCACATTCTTTGATTGATTAGAGTCATTTCATTTGCTGTTGCTTTCGGGTAGGTACTCTGGGTGACCCTGTTACATTTTCCTCGGCATCCTACCTTCTCCACACAATAGACTGTAACCCACAGGGATGGGCAGAGGGGATCCTGACCTCAGGCAAAAACACCAAGAACAGAGGAGCCACTCTTGACAGTCACAGCTTCTTGGCACAAACCTATGTGACTAAATTATGAAAATAAACTCTTCTGGAGGTTGGTGAAGCACAGTGTTATTATATTTAATATAAATTGACAGACGGTCTGAAGATCATACAATGTCATTTTCAACACACATTAAAAAACTTTCTCTCTTCCCTTTTCAACCCAGGAACTACTTACCTCTCATGAAAAACTGCCAGAAATCAGGATTCCGGGAAGGTTAATAGGTTACATACTCCAAGCAAAAAGATACAAGCTCTGATAGAGTGGGATGAGGCACTTCACAGCCCTGCTGGCATTGATGCATGTGGCACATATAAGGCTTGGCAATAGCTTTCCACTCACTATGGCTCCATCAAACAGAGGCCCAAAAAATGGAACCTGTTAATTCAAAACAAAAAAACACTTACTTTTCAAAAACTAGTAAAAGCCAAACCAAAGACCTGAGAACAGCTGGTAGATGTCTTGGACCTGTCATGACCACACAAACTGTCAACCACAAAGAGATGCTGATCTTAGCAGGATACACGTTGAGGGCTTCGGATCAAGCCACACAGGTCTGCTCCACAATACTCCTCCACTATGAACTCTTCAGCAAAACTTCTCATGACAAATTATGACTAAGTTTTTTCCCCCTTGTGTTGCCATTTAGAGAAATAGCATTACTCTTTCTAAATGTCTACATCACGTGGATTATGCACAATACACCTCTGTACCTCATCGCACACCTCTAGCCTTGCATCCTTCTGAAACCAGTGTGGAACTGGCAGTGTTTCTGCATGGATCCTGATGCCTATTGACTCTTAAAGGAGATAATGACTATCGCTGGTAACAGCTACAAAGTCCTACTTATAGTCCTCATTCTTAAACCTTCTTTCCTCTGCTTCTAAGATAATTGTGTTATCCTCATTTCTTTCTACTTCCTTATTAGAGGCTTGGCTTTCTTTCACTGGACCCACTTTTACAATGTGAGCAACCCACAAGGTTCTGGTGCCTGTGTTTTCTGGATTTCTTTCTTCTCTTCCTCTCTCTCTCTCTCTCTCTTTTTTTTCCATTAGAAATTCATCAACTCCATTTACCAATATGGAGATTGCCAGCTCCATGAGGTCAAAGACTGGGTCTGCTTTGTAACTCATGTATTTATTCACTCTTGCTTGTTAATCATTTATTAAAAATATTTATTATGTGACAGACACTGTTCTATTCCCTGGGAACACAGCAGTGAATAATAAAATTCTTTATTTCGTTGAGCTTAGGATTTATTGGAGGTTTGAGAGGATAAAGAGTACATAAAATAGAAAATATAAATATAAAATATATACATAAAATATGTATCAGGTAGTAAAAAAGCTAAAGTGAAAAATAAAGCAGGAAGAGCAATAGGATTCTTTTTGAGGGGGGAAGTCCTCCAATTTAAAATCACATGACTAGGGATGGCTTCAAGGAGAAGATGACATTTCAGTAAAAGCTTGATGGGAGAGCACTCCAGGCTGAGGAACAAGCAAATACATGGCCCTGTGGTGAGAGTGGAATTACCATGGTTAAGAAAAAGCAAGCAAGCCACAGAGGATGTAGCTCAGTGAGCAAGAAAAAGAACAGAAGGAGATAAAGTTGGATAAGTAATAAGAGGGGTCTTATAGGAAATTTTAGAGATTCTGGATTTCTGCTGTGCACAAGATTAAAGCCTTCTGGAGGGTTTAGGGAAGTGGGAGATCTGATCTTATCTTCATTTTATTTATTTATTTAAAATGTTTATTAATCTATTTTGAGAGAGAGAAAGAGAGACAGAGAGAGGGAGAGAGAGAGAGACAGAAAATCCCAAACAGGCCATGTGCTGTCAGTACAGAGTCGGATGTGGGGCTCAATCTCCATGAATGGTGAGATAATGACCTGAGCTGAAATCAAAAGTTGGATGCCCAACCAACTGAGCCACCCAGGCACCCCTAACCTACATTTTAATGGTATGTTCTGGCTTTTGTGTTGGGAAAATTGCAAGTAGTAGGCATTATGGAGACCATCTAGGGAACTAGTGAAGAATCTAGGCAAGAGATGATGATGGCTTAGAACAGAATCGTGGCAGAAGTGGGGAGAAGTGGTTGGTTTCCAGAAATAGTTTGAAGGGAGATAGGATTTGCTGAGGATTACTAATGAAGTGGGAGATAAAAAGAGGCATCAAAAATGATGCCATGGTTTATGCCTGGCAATAGGAAAGTTGGAGCCACCTTTTCCTGAAATGGAGAGGACCAAAAGGGAGGGTCACTGTTTCAACTTTAAACATGCTAAGTTTGAGATGACTAATAGATATCCAGAGGTGATATATGGGGATGGCAGCAGATATATCAGGCTGGAAGTCAAGGGAGAAGCCCAGATTGGAGATTTTTAAGAGTTATTTATTTATAGATGGTATTTACAGCCATGAGATTGGATGATCAGATGAGTAAGAAAAAAGGTTCAAGGACTAATCCTGTGGGCCTCCAATGTTTAGAGGTTGAAGACATGAGGAAGAATTATCAAAGAAGATTGAGAAGCAGTTGCTGGAGATGGTGGAGAGAAACCTCCAATGAGTAGCACTGTGCCTGGCACATGGTTGGGATGCAAATACTGGATGAATGGGTTAAACTGTTATTTTAAATAATTTAAATTATTTAACAAATACAGGTCTCCAGAATAGGTCTTTTAACTTGTGTTGAAGACTATTTACTTGTGGAATACCTTTTCTGTGGTTGGCACTGGGAGAGGGGCTGAGGAAAATGGAAGACTCTTTGCTCAAAGGAGAGGACATGTGAAGCTGACATAAGAAAACTGTGAACTAACATCCCTCAACAAAGATGTAAAAATAATTTACAAATTCTCAGCAAATTAAATACAGCAATATATATAAGAGACACTGTATCTTGACCAAGTAGTATTTTCCATAAAAAGCCAAGATTGGTTAAACAATGATAAATCCATTAATACAATTTACTACATTAATAAAATAAGGAAGAAAAACTGTATGACCTTCTTGATACATACAGAAAAAACATACATAGAATCAACTCTCATTCATGATTAAAAAAAATTCCCAAAAAACTGGGAATAGAAGAGAACTTCCTCAATTTGATGAAATCTTAAAGGAAAAAAAACCTGTAACATAAATGATGGTGAAATATTAAATGTTTCCCACCTAAGATCTGAAAAGGCAAGGATGTCTGTCACATTTTCTATTCAATGTTTTTGAAAGTCCTAGTTATTACAATAAAGAAAATAAGAGAAAGAAAGGAAGAAAAAAAAGGAACCTAAAGATTAGAAAGAAGTAAAGTTATTTATTTAGATAACATGATTATGAACATGAGAAATCCAAAGGAATTTAACTAGAACAACTGGATTTTGAAAGGTCACAGTATATAATATACCCTCCAAATCAATTATACTTCTGAATGTTAGCCACCAACAATTGGAAAATGACTTGAAAAAAGTGTTTATTTATTTTTGAGAGAGAGAGAGAACCCAAGTGTGGGAGGTGCAGAAAGAGAGGAAGACACAGAATCTGAAGCAGGCTCCAGGCTCTGAGCTGTTAGCACAGTCTGACGCAGGGCTCAAACTCACAAACTGTGAGATCATGACCTGAGCTGAAGTCGGATGCTTAACTGACTAAGCCACCCAGGTGCCCCAGAAAAAGACTTTTAAAAATAATAACAGCATCAAAACCATAAAATAACTAAGAATAAATTTGATAAAAGATATATATATATTATCAAACATTGATAAATTAAAGACAAAGACAACCTAAAAGATGGAAAGATGTATAATGTTCATGGATTGGAAGTTTCCACACTGTTAAGATGTCAAGTCTGCTGAAAGAGAGCAATAGATACAGCACAAAGCAAATAAAAATCTTGGCAAGCTATTTTTATAGACATAGATAAGCTGATTCTAAATTCATATTAAAATGAAAAAACTTAAGTTAGCCAAGACAATAAGATTTATATTACCTAATTTCAGGGCATACTATAAAATTATCCTAATTAATATATAATAACATTGGCACTAGGAAAGACAAATATATCAGCAGAACATAATGCAGGGCCCAAGAATTGATCCAACTGATGTGCAATAAAGGCAGAACATCAATTTTATATGGAAAGGGAAGTCTGTTTCAAAAAAGGTCCTGAAACAAGCAGATAGTCATATCTAACCTTGACTTCTACCTCATATCACACACAAACATTTAGATGGATTATATATCAAAACAGTAAAGCTGAGACTACAAAGTTTCTAGAAGAAAATATATGAGAAAATCTTCACAATCTTGGGTCAGGCAAGGGTTTCTTAGGGTATAAAAGGTGCCAATCATAAAAGAAAAAAAATAAATTGGACTTAATAAAAATGTAAAACATTCTGCTCATAATGAAAGTGAAAAGGCAAGTCACATATATTCACCACACTGGACATACCCTCAGTGTTCATCAACAGGAGAATGAATGAAAAATTTGTGGTATATTCAACTAATAGAAAATTCCAAAGTAATGAAATGAACAAACCACAACTACATGTAACATCATGGGAATGACCCAAATATTATGCTGAGTGAAAGAAACAAAGAAGAAACAGAGACACAAAGAAGTTCACATAATGTAATTCCATCTATAGTTCAAAAACAGGTATAACCAATCAATGGTGACAGAAGTCAAAATAGAAAA
Organism: Neofelis nebulosa; assembly: GCF_028018385.1. Taxonomy (NCBI): domain Eukaryota; kingdom Metazoa; phylum Chordata; class Mammalia; order Carnivora; family Felidae; genus Neofelis; species Neofelis nebulosa. The sequence goes on along the minus strand of NC_080790.1, from coordinate 96,195,816 downwards.
GTGGCTACCTTTTTGAGAGATTAGTGATTGGGATGGAGTGTAGGGAGATTTCTGATGGCTGGCAATATCCTATGTTTACATCTGGGAAGCATTAAATAATGTGCTTTGAAAACATCAAGTTGTACACTTATAATTTGTACCCTTTTCTTTATTAATGCTATATTAAAAATATTTTGTAAAAAACAAGTATATAGAAAGTTTGAACAACACAATAACAAACTCATCCTCATGGATACATACAAAATATTTCACCCAACAATTGTAGAAGACACATCCATTTCAAGCATGCACAGAACAGTTTTAAAAAACTGACCATATTCTAGGCCAACGATCCACAAATACAGACTATGGTGCCTATTTACAAGCCTGGTGCCTTTTCTGTAAGGCCTACAAGCTAAAAATGGTTTTTCCTTTTTTCAACGGTTGAAAAAGATATTTTGTGACATGTAATAATTATATGAAATTCAAAATCAGCCAAGAATAAAATTGTACTGGAACAGAACCACAGTCCTTCACTTACATATTGCCTATACTTGTTTTCACACTGCAATGGCAGAGTTGAATAGCTGTGACAGATACTCTGTGGGCCACAAAGCCTAAAAGATTTACCACCTGATCCTTTATAGGAAAACTTTGCTGAGCCCTGTTCCAGGTCGTAAAGCAAGTCTCAATTTCAAGGGGCTGAAATCATACAATCTATATTCTGTGCCCAAAGACACATTAAGTTAAAAAAAATTGCAACACAAGAATACCCAGCACAAACATCTATGTTTAGAAATTAATAAACATACTTTTTAAAAAAAAATTTTTTTACATTTATTCATTTTTCAGAGACACAGAGCACAAGTGGGGGAGGGGCAGAGAGAGAGGGAGACACAGAATCTGAAGCAGGTTCTAGGCTCTGAGCTGTCAGCACAGAGACCGACGTGAGGCTCGAACCCATGAACTGCGAGATCGTGACCTGAGCCGAAGTCAGACGCTTAACCAACTGAGCTACCCAGGTGCCCTGAAACATACTTCTAAATAACTCAGGGGTCAACAAAAATACTAACTTAAAAGTATGTCAAGTTAAATAATCATGAAAATAGTAGATATTAGATGTTGAAGCAGTACTGACAGGGAATATGTGGGATTAAATGCTCATATGAGCGAGGAATAAAAACTGAAACTTAATGAGATAGGCACCCACCTCAAGAAATATTTAAATCCAAAAGAATAACTCAAAAGAAACTGGAAGGGAAGAAATAATAAAGACAGAAGTAGGCTTCAATGAAATAGAAATAAACACACAACAGAGAGAATAACCAGGATCAAAAGCTGGCTCTTTGGAAAAAGGCTAATACAATTAATAATCAGAACCATAACCTGGCATTTCATCCATCACGCATGTATGTTCACAACAGACTAAAGTTTCTGACTCATAACTGCCCTCTCCCAGCATGATGACCAGAGCCTGAGATTAGTAAGATTTCCTCACCAGTTGCAAGTTAGGAGATGCCTGTGGAGCCCTGATCACTAAAGGAAGCACATCTGGGAGAGGCAGCACAAACATAGAAAGTGTAGCCCATGTGGTTTTCTCCTTAACAGGCCTGCGTCCAGGCACAGAACCACCCAGGTTCTCTCCGCCAGATATCATGAAAGTGGAGAAAGCTTTTTTTTGCGGAGAAGTGACGTCACTGAAGTTCATCCTGAAATATTGCTTAGTGTGCCAGCACGAGGACGTATCCAGCTGCTGCAGCCAGGGCAAAGGAGAATCTTTGGGACACAGAAAATGAGCTGGAATCTCCAGTTGATTTGTGGGAATTAATATCTTACAGACTCAGTCCAGACATCTTGATGTTCCAAAACAAGGTAGTGAACAACTGAGCTCTCTTCAAGTTCCTCGTGGATAACTCTAGCTTCCAGAACTGCAACACTGCCACGTGCAGATCTACTGAGATCCAGGCCACACTGGGAGCTATACATGCAGAGTATGGGTGGCTTGACTTGTCCAGTTTGGTCAGTTATACAACCCGTTTTGAAAACTGGGGGCTTGTGTTCATAACAAAAATATGGCCATGATTTTTGCACCCAGCTTTTTGGCACTGCTTTTATTAGGCAAGAGGAGGGTGACAATGCACAGGGTCAGCTTCGAGTTTCTGCTGGACTCCACACATATGCCTGTAAAGTGTACACAGGATGTGTACACAGAACCACAAAAATGTAAACAGCCTTTCATTAATGAGCATCCACATACAGGTGTGAAAACGAACACCTTTCTGGGCTCAAAGACGTCGAGACAACCAGGAGTCAAATTCTGGACTTGGTTTGGCTGCCAAGAAACCAAGTCTCCTTGGTAGCTTACTACACTTACATATATGGACATATTCAGAGCCCAGGAGAGGCGTGGTATGTCCTACTCCCCTCACAGAGTGGCTGACACATTCAAATGCTATATTAATCCCTGAAGTGGCTTGCAAATAGTACTATCTTAATGATAGACAAGGTAGGAAAACCGTATAATATTGAGATAAGGGTAAAAACTTTAAGAGAAGTATAAGGTATGTTTCTGAGAAAGAGACTGTTTATTTCCATATATTTTAATCTTTATATTATACAAATACATTTTCTATTAGCAATAATCACGCCTTGGATAAACCTCATTGGCTACGATACTGCCACTGTGCAAAGCTACATTTTCTAAATAACAGAAGATAATTTTGGGGGAAAATGGATTATAGGACTCCAAACTCTTGCCTGAAAAATTTGAAGAATACATAGAATCTTTCTGGGTCAAAAGGGAAGAGATTTCAGATTTCCTGTTTACTAGTTATGTATTTGCCTGCTTTGATCAAAGCCCCAGTAAGGCTGTAGTGGAATACAGAGGTAAATAAGTCAGAACTCTTAAGCATAAACAGTTTGTAGGGGAGATAAAATTATACATTCAAGAAGGCCAATAAAGGAAAAGGGAAAAAAAAAAAAAAAAGCTTTAGGATGGGTACAGATACAATGTTCTGGAACAGCAGAAAGTCCTCTTCTAGCTGAGAGACGCCACAGAAGCCATAGTGTGGGAGGTGGTCATGACTGTGGGTATTGGCAGAGATGTGTGAAAGGAGAGGGACACTCAGACAAATGGTAGAAAGCAGAGCCAAAAGGGTGAGGGGGCACTGGCTCCCTTTGCTAAGGTGGTGTCCCCACAATGTATTCTGGGAGGTGCTAATCTTGCCGAGCATTAGTTGGTGTTAGATGCATTATAGGGAAGTAAAGACAAAGACTGTGGCTGGATGGGGCAAATGGCTGCACACAGAGGTGGAGGGACTTTCTGTATCCCAGTGGGAAGTCAGAGGCAGGGCCGCTAAAGGGAGAAAGGCAGGTGAGGAGGCTGGAAAGTGCACTTGAGGACTGGGAAGACCTACAACAGGTATGTAGGGGAATGTGTGGAGCATCAGTACCACTCAGAGAGAAATGAAAAGACTCAAGAATAGCCATGAGGCTAAGCTGACCAGTGCTGGCTTTCCATGTCATAGCGTGGCGTGGCCAAGGATATTCCTCTGGAGAAGCTCGACTCCAGTTACTCCAAAGCCAGAAGTGCCTGGTCAGTAAGGGATTCTCCTGTCAAGAATTGATCTGTACAAGACCCATGGAACCACAGAGCACATGAGAGTGCTTAGAATTGAACACATTTTACTTTTTATAAAATTTTAATAAAGTTTTCAGTCTATGGACTCAGTCTTTCTGGTGAATAACATAACTACTATTGTTTTTGCCAGTGGGAAAATTATTGTACTTCAATGCAATTTTTTAACCAATCTATCTGTCACTGATGCTGACATCTGAAGCATAACTTTATGGGTCCAAATATACTCTTTCAGTCCATAAGTTCATACTACAGGATTGTGAACTTCCCAGAGGGAGAAACTGTAGTAGGTCCTGGAATCCTTGATGGCAGAGGTAGAAGAGCCCTTAAAGATCATCTGTTGTTCCCTTAGAACAGATGAGGAAAGGGGAAGGCATGGCAGTGTCCTCTGCAAACGTGTAACTCTATAAGGGCAATGCTCTCTGAGGAGGGACCAGCTGGAAAATGGCTCATTGGACTTGGACAGGTTTCTTGAAAGATAAGCAAAAACAGACTTACACTCTATTTTGCAGAGCCTGGGGTAGACACAGAAAAAGAACTTCCAAATAGGGAGAAAGTCCCCTTAGGGAACAATCATGGCATATCTATGAATGTCTTTTATAGTAGGTTGATTCATTAACTGGGCCTAAAACTTCTCCTTTGATGCCTTTGGAATCTATGATTTTTAGTAACTGGAGATTAAAGTAATATACATAATTAACTGATCTATTTTGGAATTAATTAAGAGGTTATATCAAGACAGAATAACAAATGAATCATAGAACAAGAGGTTAAAGAGCCCAGGAATATTTGATTTTTAATGATAAGCCCAATGGCTGGGGCTACTGTTATTAAACTCCCTCTTGTGGGCCAGGTTATGAGCTCAGTGCTCAATGTGTGTGTGTGTGTGTGTGTGTGTGTGTGTGTGTGTGTGTGTACACGTATGTATAAAGTATATAATTCCTGCAACAATTCCATGAGGCTGACACTTTGTCCCTGTTTTACAGAAAAAAAAAATGTGGTTAGGCTGCCTGCCTTTCTAAGCTCATCAAGGTCAGCATCCTCACCATGGGGCCATGGAAGCTCTCAACTCCCCCAGCCTTCCTCTCCCCATCCCAGGGCCAGTAGATAGCTTTCCTCACTCATGAAGCTCATGTCCTGTGTAAGGACTTTGTTCTTTCTGTCCTCTTTGGTTGATGCTCCTGCTCCATTCAGGGTCACCTCTTGGGGAGCTTAAACATCACCCCCTAGAGGAACTTTCTCTGCCCACTTGTAATGCCCCTCTTCATCCCTAATAATTTTCTTGCTCTGAAGACAGGGTTTGTCTGGCATTAACACAGTCCTGATCTGTGTTAGTGTGGGATATCTTTCTCCATCCCTTTACTTTTAATCTGTGTCTTTATAATTTAATGTGGGTTTCTTGTAGACAACATAGAGTTGGGTCTTGTTGTTTTTGTTTCATTCCACTCTGACAGTCTTTTTTCTTTTAATTGGTACATTTAGACTCTTGATATGTAAAGTGATGACTGATATAGTTAGATGAATATTTACCGTATTTGTTACTGTATTTCACTTGCTCCTCTTGTTGTTTTCTACTCTTTCTCTGCTTTCTCTGATTTTATTGAGCATTTTATATAATTCCAGTTTTTCTCTTAGCATATCTATGATACCCTTTTTTTAAAAAACTTTTTTCAGTGATTGTTCTTGAGTTTGACATATACACTTACAACTAATCCAGGTCCTCTTTCATAGCACTATCCTGCTTCACGGGCAGTGCAAGTACTTTACAACAGAGCATTGCCAATTCTTCCCTTCCATCCTCATAACTGTCGCTGTCATTTATTACTTATCCAATCACTGAATACATAGTTGCTATTTTTATTTGGAACAGTTATCTGTTAGATCAATTAGGAATAAGAAACATGAAAGATTTCATTTAGCTTCATTTATTTCTTCCCTAACGCTCTTCCTTTTTAAAGTAGATCTCTGTTTCTGATCTGCATAATTTTCCTTCTTGATGAGTTTAACTTTTTTTTTGTAAGGCAGGTCTATTGGCCACAAGTTTCCTAAGTTTTGTCTGAGAAAGTCTTTATTTTTTCTTTCACTTTTGAAGGACACAGAATCCTAGGCTAGCAGGTTTCTTTCTCACAACAGTTTAAATGTTTTAATCCACTTGCTTCTTGCTTATATGATTTCTGAAGAGAGGTCCACTGTAATATTTGGGCTTGCTCCTCTACAGTTATGTTTTAACTCTGGTTTCTTTCAAGATTTTCCCTTTGTTTTTGATTTTTGGCAGTACCTTAGTCTGGGCTGCTATAACAACGTATCATACACTGGGTGGTTTATAAACAACAGAAATTAGTTTCTCACAATTCTGGAGGCTGGGAAGTCCAAGATTAAGATGTCAGGAGACTTGGTGTCTGGTGAGAGCCTGCCTGCTTCCTGGTTCACAGATGGCTGTCTCTGTGTCCTCACATGGAGGAAGTGGCAAGGGAATGCTCTGGAGTATCTTTTAAGACTGATCTCATTCCTGAGGGCTTCACCCTGATGACCTAATCACCTCCCAAAGGCCCTATCTCCAAATACCATCACACTTGGGGGTTGAGTTTCAAAAAATGAATTCTAGAGGGGCACAAATATTCAATTTATAACATATAGTACAAATATGATATACCTAGGTATAGATATTTTAGTATTTACCCTACTTGGTATTTATTCCCTATGTTTTCTGCATCTGTGGTTTGGTATCTGTCATTAATTTGAAAAATTCTCATGTATATTAAAATATATTATGTAAAGTATATTTACTTATAAATTCAAATATTTCTTCTCTACCATTCTCTTCCTCTTGGTATTCCCATTAGGTGTATATTACACCTTTTACAATTGGCCCACAGGTCTTCAATGTTTTGCTCAGCTTTTTTTTTTTTATCCTTTTTCCTTTTGTAGTTCAGTTTCAAGGTTTCTACTGACTTATGTTTAAGTTCACAGTTCCTTTCCTCAGCTGTCCAGTTGATTGATGAGCATTCTTCATTTCTGTGTTTTTTTCTTCTAGCATTTCAACTCTTAGAGTTTCTATCTCTCTGCTACATTGGTCATCTCTTCTTGCATGCTGTCCACTTTTTCTATTATAAGCCCTGACACAGTAATCATAGTTATTTTAAATTCCTGGTCTGATAATTGCAAAATCTCTGCCAAATCTGAGTCTGATTCTGATGCTTGCAAGCTCTGTCTCTTGAAGCTGGGTTTGTTTGTTTGTTTTTGACTTTTAGTATGCCTTGTAATTTTTTTTTTTTTTTTTTTTTTGTGGAAAGCTAAATAGAATATACCATGTAAGAGGAACTGAAGTAAATCAGCCTTTAGTGTGACACTTTACGTTTGTCTGTCTCAGAGTTAGGCTGTCTTTATTGTCTGCTGAAGCTGCAGATGATGGTGTCAAAGGCTAAAATCTCCTTGTATGCCTGTGTTTTTGTCTCCCCTGTCCCTCTTAAACAAGGTCTTGATGTGCGGTTCTTTCAGTTGTTAGTGTACAAATGTCCTTTTAATGTAGTGATAAGGTGTGGGGGAGAAGTGTTCCACAGACCTATGATCAGGTCTCAGTCTCTCAGTGAGCCTGTGTCTCTGGGCTGGGACCTTCACAAGTGCTTCCCACTCTCTGCCAAACACACATACTTCCTCCTTATGTGAGACAGCAAAGCTAGAGGGAGCTTGAGTTGGTTCTGGTAAAACCCCAGTAGGTAAGGCTCTGGTAAAACACTTCCTCTTGAGGACAGATCTCATTCAGAAGAACAGAATGCTCTAGGTGTATTTCAAAATGGCTTCTTTCCCTCCCTCTACTGAAGCATGATGGGTTTTTCCTCATCATGTGAGAAAAGTGGTAGGTTTTGTGAGAAAGTGGTAGGACTCCTAGAGGGAAAACACACAAAAGTGTGGGGGTCTCCCAAAGACCAGGCCCCTCTTGACTCTAACTCTCAAATTTGTGTACATGGAGCCTCCAGCAATCGGTAAACTAGAGCTGACATTTTCCTATCTTGTCATTGATTCCCCAGGGGTTTCTGTTCCTGGCCTTCTGCTATGGCAAGTTGTGACTCTCTGTCACCACAATTTTGGGAGCAGTGATTTTCCTTGTGACTTCAATTCTCTGATGCATCACAGAAGAGTTGTTGATTTTCAGTTTGTTCAGCTTTTCTCATGTTGTCAGAATGGGAGTGATGACTTCCAAGTTCCCTACATGCTGGATTGGAAACTAGAATTCACCCTACATGAATTAAAGCAGCCACCTTCTGGTCTATCCTATCACTCTGTTTTATCTTCTTTATAACACCAAAGCTCCTATCTGAAAGTCTCTAGTTTAACCGCTTACTTACTTACTTGTTGGCTGTCTCCCTTACTAAAACTGGGATTCCGGGAGTATGAGATTGCCAGCCCTTGACACAATATCTGGCATGAAGCAGCCTTAATAGATATGCTGCCTGAATGACTGACAGAAGGCTTCCAGGTCCTGAGGCTCTGACCACTGGCCATTAACCAAGTCTGTTGTCCCCCCTGTACATTTCTAGAACAAGGTCACATTGTGACTGGCTATCATTTGCTTCATGGAGATGCCTGAAAGGCCAGGATGAAAGGGCTATGGTGTGGTCTTAGGTCTTGAGCAGGCTTCTGCTGCTACACCTCTTCTTCCATTTAGTGGGTCTGAGAAAAGGCTCCACAGTTAAAACACAGAGATGTAAAAACTGCAAAGATTGGCTAAACCTATTTTGAGATCAGCACCTAGAAAACAGAGGAAGAGTCACACCTGAGGAGACTCAGACAGGAACAAAGAAGGATGAAACTATTAGTTTTACTAATTATAACAAATGAGTGTCTCTCCTCAGTACTTGCAGGGTTAGGGGAAGTGGGCATCTTTATTCCAAAGAGGAAAATCAAGGAGCTATTTTCAGTCTAAAATTATTCAGGGTTGCCCAGTCCAGGTGACAATTATAACAAATAAAAAAAATAAGAAAGAATAACCCTTCCTATTTTTAGTAACACCACACTTAAAAGAATTTTAAATATATTCCTTAGATAATAAGTGCAATTCTTTTTTTTTTAATTTTTTTTAATGTTTATTTATTTTTGAGACAGAGAGAGACAGAGCTTGAGCAGGGGAGGGGCAGAGAGAGAGAGGGAGACACAGAATCTGAAACAGGCTCCAGGCTCTGAGCTGTCAGCACAGAGCCCGATGCAGGGCTCGAACTCACGAACTGTGAGATCATGACCTGAGCCGAAGTCAGACGCTTAACCGACTGAGATACCCAGGCGCCCCAATAAGTGCAATTCTTCCTACGATTTATGCTAAAAGCAGTCCATAATCAGTGACACGCAGTTGTAATGGAAGTACGTATGAAGAAACCCAGACAACAAAACCCCCTACAACAACAAACAACAAGCTAATGAATTTCAAGGACAGCACAGAAAATAAGCCTTTCAGGATAAGTTCTTGGATTCCAGGGGCAGTGGCCTTCTTTCCTTCTCACAGAGGAGTTCTGTGTGCTTGTGACACCCTGACCAAAGGATGGGGAGAACACGTCTGGTCTCTTGTCCAGAAGGCCCTTCCTACAGAGGCAGCTCAGAGGTCTTGATTTCTGACACAAAGCGGGCTCTACCATTTGCCACTCGGTGTATGTTCACGTAAGCTGGCTCTGGCTGCTGAGGGAGGGAGGATAAGGATAAGGCAAAGGAGAGAGAGACGTATATATCAAAGGACAACTGAAAAAAAAAGGGAAAACAATGCCAACTTTTGAGAGAAATCAATGCAGAAAGAATTCTCAATAGCCAAATTGTTGTAAAGGATAAAACAGGAGCTCAGAGTTAATAATAGGCTATAGATTTTTTTCCATCTGTATTGAGGCTTATCTTATAAATAAATGTTCTTTATTATTCTTTGGCAACTGCTTGTGGGTGACTCAGATAGTCTTTCAAAAACTGGACAAAAGAAATAATATAAATCCCTTGTATCCAGGGAATTCCTCTAATTAGGAGTGGCAATGAAGTAGCGAAGAAATTTGTTTTTGATATAACATCTGCAAATGACAGCTGCCTTTCCCCAAGTTCCCAATGTCATTCCTTTACTAAGAAAGCCCCAATAACAATTAACAATAAATTACCAAAACAGAATCTATTGCAGTAACCCAGTTAATAGCGTATCTTAGGGGCGCCTGGCTGGCTCAGTCAGTAGAACATGTGATGTTTGATCTCGGGGTTGTAAGTTCAAGCCCCATGTAGGGTGTAGAGATTATGTAAAAAAATAAAATCTTAAAAAAAAAATAATGTATTTCAGTAAATTCTGGTTATTCAGTGTTTTCAGTTATCTTTTTATTTATTTATTTATTTTGAGGGAGACAGAGACAGCATAAGTGGGGGAGAGGCAGAGAGAGACGGGAAAAGAGAGATTCCTAAGTAGGCTCCACAGTGCCAACACTGAGCTGAATGCGGGGCTCGAACCCATGAAGCTGCAAGATTATGACCTGAGCTGAAACCAAGAGTCAGATGCTTAACTGACTGGGCCACCCAGGTGCCCCTCAGTTTTCTTTCAAAATAAATGCTTCTTCACATATTAGGAAGTTAACAAGTTATTTTCCCTGAGAATTTCCCAGAGTGTTTTAAAGGATATGACTTAATCTCAAAAAGGTTATTTGGTTGGGGTTGAGACAAATATTTAAGAAAATTACACATATGAAATAAAAAGAAATTTCCATAACCATGTTGCAGTGAAACATAGTCCATACATAATGAAGCCACACTAGTAAAAGATTTCCTTTCAAACACAGGTGCAAATACTGGCCATTCTTGACCTTGCATGTGCAAATGCCCTTATGATTTCTGGTGGATCAACCTTAACCAGCATTTCTAGGCACTGGCTCCAGGTGAAGGTCCTGGGCTAGCTGCCTTCCTAAAGAGGGATGCGCACACGCATGCACATGTGCATACAGTCACACACTCCCAGTAGCTGCTGAGCCTGCAAGGAAGCCAACTACCACCTTGACAGCAACGTGGTGAATTGGGGCAGCTTGGGGAAAGGACAGGCATCTGGGAACAGGATGATCCAACAGGGCCCATCATCTTAAAGGGGCACTTAAAATCCCTAAAAAGGACTGCAGAGAGACCTCCGTCCCCAGTGAGTGTTACAGCTGAGGAAATAAAAGTCCGAAGAAATTAAGAGACCTGCCCAAGACACCCCACCCACTGGTGGCAGCACAGGAAGTGGAACTCTGGCCCCTTACCCGGTCTCCTAGCATTCTTTCCTGCCTATACTGCTCAGAAGTGACTGAATCATCCATTTTTCTCCCACGTCCAAATCTACCAGGGCCAAGAAAGTAGAGGTTGGAGGACATTAACACGTCTTTTCATTTACAAAACCGACATTCTGGCTGAGGTGGTGAAGAGGACCCTTGGCTTCACCAAAGCTGCCTCTTGTCTTAACTGCTCCCGGTCAAGGCTGCTTCAGCACATCTGCCCTCTGGCCAGTCGCTAGCCAATCACTAATGTGCCTGGAGGTAAACATGACAGAAACACTGAAACCTACCTTCACAAATTCATAAAGGCAAAAATGTTTTGAGCATCAAAATTATTTTCAGTTACTGAAAAAGAAAAGCAACACGGGTCCTCACTGCAATATGGAAGCTTTATGAACCCCTTTTTTACAGAAAAAACACTTTTAGGCACTCATGTTCTGCTCTATATGCAAATCTTCCCTGACTTAGTAATAAAAGTAGAAGTAAAAAAAAAAAAGCCCAATCTGATAGCAGCACATTTCTTTTCTGTGACCAAAGACTACTGTGTCAATGTTTATAGAGGTGAACTTACTTTGAAAGTAATTTAGCAATGAAATCATGTGGCTAAACACACTGATATTTATTTATTTATTTATTTATTTATTTATTTATTTAAGTTCAATAAAAAGCTCAAGAAGTGAGTGGCCTCTCAGATGCAAGGGTTTTCTGTGCTCACACAAGCACAGAAGGTATATTTCTTCAACATACCATTTCGCAAGTGCTGTGTATTATTAAGAGGAGGCGGATTCTGCCAGGCACATAATTTGTATATTTAAGGGAGGTGTATGGAATGAAAAAGCGAAATATGTTAAATTTCAAAGGACTTGGAAGCAATGCTGCCTGTGAGCTTGTATTACAAATAGCCCTACATTATTACATACGCTATTAATGAGGCTGAGTGAATGAAAGTACAATTTGAATATGCATGACTCTACCCAATGAGCAGGACTTTTGTGTACTGATGAGGTTTTTTTTTTTCCCCCCCTCCTATAAAAGGATTAAAATTATTCTTAGAGAAGTATGGCTGCCCAGAGACCAGTAAAATAAATGGACTTAGACGAGAGTCATACTATATTCAGCTGAAATATACAGGTGCTAAAAGAAATGCCTTTGACTCTACCTACAATCTTTGAAACTTGTGCATAATCCTGTCCTCCTCCAAAAGCATATTCCTCAATTTCAAGTGGCTGCATCAATACAATTTCTAAACAAAAATAACAATTTTGGTGGAGATCCCTAAAAGTAGGCAAGGTTAAATAAACCTTTTGAGTACAAAGCCTTTACTTCCACAGTGAGGAGCACTAGTTAAAAGACTGGGGAATGGGTAAATTATTGCACCAAATGGCTGAGAATTAATCTCTGCTGACTAGCTGTAATCTAACGAGGCGTCTGTGTCCCAGGGAGCCCGCAGCATGTCCCTGGCGGTATGTGCAGTGTGTCGAGTCTGCGTGGCACCCTTTGTCCTCGCTCACAGGCGGCCTTTCCCCTCATTGTCCATAATATCCTCATGCATCTGGGACGCGTGGAATGCATTCATACTAACAGACTTACCATTGTTTTCTCTCAGAAGCTTTGTTGAGCAAAGACTGCATCACGGTTACTGATAATTATATTGCTTAATTAATCAAGACAAAAAAAATTTGCAAATCATTGCCTGGTTGCCAAGCAGGGAGATAAAAAATGACAACAATACAAGCTGAAGCAATATAACAAAAGTAACAGCTATCTGATCAGAAATTCTTATATAATGAAGCTATTAATGCTAAATCGGTTAATGTTAACATTGCTCCAGGTGTCTCTACTTAGATGCAAACAAAAAGGCTAACATTATGGATATAAAAGGCCAAATGTTGCCATGGATTCTGTAACCTGATAGAGAGGACAGCCTTTTCATTTGATTAGGGAATGCAATTTAAATACCAGGGACTGAAGCCAAACAAACAGACTTTCCCTCCACAAGCCTCTTGCATTCACCCTGGGGTCAGTGGTTGGTGAACAAAAGGTCAGCCACACTTGCCCTGGAAATGTCTGGATTAATTTTATTACATTGTAATGGTTTGTACTTTAAATGTGGGGATAACGCTAAATTTCCAGTTGGCCATTATTCTCTTCTTCCCTTTAGGCTTTTTGAATTGAAATATTAAGACAGCGATTTGCTCAATTCATCTTGTCAAAATTTGTGACCAAATTTATAAAACTTACATTCTCTAAAGAAATTTTAAAAAGGTATGTTAGTACTTGTTTTCATGTGTTAAAAGTTTAATACCTTTTTAAAAATCACTTTCAAAGAAAGTTTAAAGTGTCACTATTCACACTATAAAATGAATTGAAATACCTTTTATATTTCTTTATTTACTACAAAAATAAAGGAGACGTTTTTAGGATACTAAATGATGTTTTACAGGGCCATGTTGAAAATGAACTAATGAAGCCAGTTAATCCATACTAAATATTAAAGAACCACATTTTCCCGATTTGGAAGCTATAGGACACTGAATCTAATATTAATGTTTTCTGCTGAAAACGTTAGTGTTCTTCCTGGACAGACACAAATGTTATTAGCACTCAGAGCCATTTTCTTACACGAGAGAGAAAACTTCACACACACAAAAACGTGAATCAAATATAACACCAAGGGGTCGGTTAAGTGTCTGACTCTTGATTTCAGCTCAGGATATGATCTCATGGTTTGTGGGATCAAGCCCCATGTCAGGCTCTGTGCTGAAAGCATGGAGCCTGCCTGGGATTCTCTCTGTATCCCTCTCTCTGCCCCTCCTATGCACGCATGTGTGCAGTCTCCCTCTCTGAAATAAATAAATAGAAAAAAAAAAAAAAAAGAAAGATAACACCAATATTTACTATGAAGAACTTGAGGCATCTTCACTCCCTGAATAGAAAAGAGGATTTTCTTTCTGTCAGGCGCCTCACTGGCCAGAGTGAGACTTTCCTGAATTCAGAAGGTGACCCACACTGTGTCTAGACGGAGAAACAATAAGCATGTTACACTTGGGATTCATTATTTATTCTCTTTTCATGGTAGTGACTGTAATAGAAAAATAACAGCAGTAATAGTAATAATAACAATAACAGCAACAACCAACAACTCCAACAGCTTTTACTCTGAGCCAGCTACGGTTTGAAGCACCTTTCACTTCTTAGCTCTTTAATGCTTACAGCTTTAACACCAAAGATTATATTAAAATCCCAGTAAATGACAGTTACCGCTTATTTTAAAGCACAAAAACAGGGTTTAGAATGGTAACTTTTAACCTCTTTTAGGAGAACAATTTGGAACAAAAATGAAAATCACACTTAATACCAAGCTAGAGCACAAAGTTGTTTTCTTGAGTGACTTAACTATGCCTAACATTTAATTAAAACCTTAAAAATGAACCCTTCTATTAATAATTCCAACACAAAAACAAGTCACTATATAAAGCATGGCTAAAATACCAGTAAAGGCATGGCAAGGATCGAAGCCCCAGCCAATTTACTACAGGGCACATAACCATTGGATTGTTCCAGCCATTCCCATGATCGATACCAATTGACATGGTTGCATTGATCCGGTGGCAAGGTGCTTCAATTGTTAAAAGTCATCACATGGGCTGTGCTGCAGAGGCCTAACCTCTTCACAGACATGCCTGCAATCCTTCAGGATTGACCCCTATTAGCAGCAGTCAGAGGCTCGGTGAGCAGTGCCTGTTTGTCATGCCAGGTCGAATTCTGTACCCGTGGCCAGCCACAAAATGCTTGATGTGACATGGGGTTCTTTCAACTCTTATTATTATTATTATTATTATTATTATTAATCAATGTGTCCCAGATATAAAATTAAAATTTTTTAAATTAAAAAAAATTAAATTTAAAACATTTAAAATATCATGAATGTGTTTATGTTCTAACTTTTAAAGAGTCTAGTAATAAAATACAGAATTCTGTGCTCATGAGGAGAGATACTCTGAAAATCTCAATTCATACTGAATTTCTTTATAGCATGTGTAATTCGGATACATGTGAGACATTCACCAGTTGGACAAAAGTCCCCTTTAACATATTTATATCATTGTTTCTCAAAAACAGTGAATTGTATGGCAAACGCTGTATGAGTCAGAGCGATAATGCGGTGAAAACGTACCTCGGGTTTCTTCGTGATCGCGATAAAGAACATGTGATTCTTCACTGGGTAAATAATGATTGAAACGTCTCCAAAGGCAGTCGGGATAATGCCCCTGCGGTAGTCCCTGGAGTGTTCAGACCAGACGATGTGGACCTCGTCATTCCCCAAGTGACGAAGCTGCAATGGCCAATTGGCTCTTTATTAATCAGAGTGATAACAGCAGTTTATAAGGGGTCGTGGCTTACAAATTGAATTATAATACTCAGAGGCAAAAGTATTTCACTACCAAACAAAGGTATAACACTGCTGTCTTCTATGAGGATTAAAAAAAACACAAGTACATGAAAACACCTCTCACTTTTTATGAACTACACTAGCATTGAGATGATGCATAGAAGCACAGAAGGTACGTTATGCCTGGATGGGGACAAGACCTTTCCGAGGATTTTGTTAAATTGAATTTTACTCTTGCATTAAAGCCTTATGTTTCATATTGCTGAGCGTGTTTCTAAACAATTAACAACATGATCCTTTTATTCCATATTACAATACGGCTTCATAACATTCTTAATTCGATGGTTATTAAGAAAAAAATTTGAATACAAGAGAACATAAGCCACTCTAACACAATTACCAAATGTATAAGAACTAGATTTGTGACAAAGGTTTAAGAAAAAGTTTGCATAAATTACCTTTGTTTAAGAAACTAATAAATACGACTTCAATTTAATAAGAACACTAGTACCTAGCCTTCAAAGAGTGCCTTCCTATCCAGAAAGTATGTTTGCATGTATTATTTTCTTTAGCCTTTCCGCGTACTCTCTGCGGCAGGAGACATCATCTTTCTGTTATGTGACAAGGAGGAGATGGGGCTCAGGAAGGCAAAGGCAGCACCTATACAAGGTACATGAACAGTGAGCAGCACGGCGGGCCTGGGGACCTGGCCAGGCCTCTCAGTGCCATTCCTACTGCTCACAGCCACCTAAGCCGGGTGTACTGCCACAGCTCAGATAGCGTGGCCCACTGTTTTTGTCATTTTATACACAAAGAGGCCATCAAGTCCAAAAACAAGTCAGAGACTCCTGGCCTCTCTGAGCAGGGGAAGGGGCTCTTTGAGACTTCCTCCCCGGCCAAGCTCTTCAGACACAAGAACGTCCTTGATAAAGCTCCTGCATAGTGACTGCACATCCTGGGCTGGAGAAAGCCACAGATGAAATAAGCCTGAAAATGTGACTAAAAGAAACTAGATTATAAAGACTAAAATGTTGGCCAAAATTGAAGTCCTACAACCATAAAAGCTGACTGGTGAAGGTCCTTGGACACCTATGGAAAATCTAAGGTTTGGTTCTCCCACACACTGCAGGAGAAGAATGCTATCTACCACCACGAAAAAAGTATTTCTGGCTTCCTAGCTTATTTAATAGACGAACCCCCCCAAACATGACTAAATTCAGGGGCACCGTTAATCAAACAGGGATGTTGTGCCAAAGGTAATGTTTTCATTTTGTGTTAAGATACAAAACATGAAAAAAAATGCAAAAAAGGGGATGCTCTGGAATACCATATATTTAAAACATGATCGCATAAATACAATTTTCTTTATAGACTATTTGACCACAAAAGAAAAATCCAAGGTGACCCCCAACATGGCCTCCTTTCCATTTACAAAGTTAAAGGAAGTTGGTTTGCTGCAATGCTTTCTTATTCTTCACTCTTTCATGTTTCTGGGAATGACTGTGTAAGTCAATTTTTTTTTACTCTCAATTTTTTTAATGTTTATTTATTTTTGACAGAGAGAGAGAGAGACAGAGAGACAGAGCATGAGTGGGGGAGGGGCAGAGAGAGAGGGAGACACAGAATCTGAAACAGGTTCCAGGCTCTGAGCTGTCAGTACAGAGCCTGACGCGGGGCTCGAACTCACTGACAGTGAGATCATGACCTGAGCCGAAGTTGGACGCTCAACCGACTGAGCCACCCAGGCGCCCCTAAGTCAATTTTTTTTAAAAAAGACTTATGCCAGTACCTTTGCTCTAGGGAGGTACAGGTGCATCTTCAGGTGGCCCCTACAGTGAGGGGTGCCTGATTCAACTATTCTGAACATGAACTCTGGGACAAATTTAACTGTGGGTATTCAGCACGAGTCATGATGATCCAGAACAATTTAATGGTGCCTAAGACTTTCTAAATATAAAATTATCTAGTATGATTCTTTTTTTCTTCTTCTCCCCCTCTGACATGTAAAGGCTAGAAGGGTAGCAGGTGAAAGGTGTAGCCAACCCATTACTACCCATAAATAGTTAAAAGAAAAAAAAAAGACACTGGGTTCTCACAGCAACACTGAACATCTCTCTATGTTTCTCTATTTCCACCTCTCTTTTCTCTTTCCTTTTTAATAGAACATGCCAGGCCCTCACAACACACTCCTGAAATTCAATCCTTTTGGAGTAAAAACATGGTAGCCAGCATCACCAGCAACACAGTAGAGGCATGTTTTCAAGGGAAATAGGAATAGTATCAAACTGAAATTTTGGGAGGAATTTAGACCAGCAGAAGGTAATTGTGATAGTGGGGCTACTCTCATCCTATAAAGAGAAGCAACCTTCTAGGTGGTTATATGCCCCTTGATATAATGCTGGCACTAAAGTCAGAATGGGAAGAACATATCTACTGAATACCCTTCAGATGTGGGGCTACCACCTAATGCCAGCACCCTAACGCCTGTGATGGCTCCTCTCAATCCAGAAGTATAAGCTGCAAGGCATTAGGTAGTACAGTGATTACTGAACTTTAGCACTTACTGTGCCTTTCTCAATTAGGTTCCTCAATTATATAATCCAAGCAAGTCTTTCATAACTCTGTTTGGGCTGTATTCTCACAACCACAGCCAGGGAGACCTGTCCTCCCAGTGTGGCATTTTTGTAGGTAAGGAAAAGCTATTTTTGTGTGGCAGTGATACAATATTCATTCTTTCAAAGCTGCTTTCAATGTCATGTGCCCCAGATCTCTGGACAAGTTATAGTTTCATTAGCTAACTCGCGAAACTCAGAGCTAAGGCCACAGGACCCACTGACTGATAGATCTGGAGCAAGGAGCAAACACATGCTCTCTTCCACCTCGGACAAGAACACAAGCAGGTGAAACAAGTAAAACTAACCTGGCCAAATTGTCCACCATGTCAGAATATGAAGGAACACTCTGGAAACTTCCATGAAGCTTCTGGAAGCTCAGTTTAAAGGGGCTTTCATTACAGAGATGTCATTTTGTGAGTTTTGGAGAATTCAGAATCGAGGCCCCCAAACTGAAGTCCACCAGTGAGTTTGTTGCGTGCACACAAGTCAAGCTGGCACGACTCGTGTAATCTGGGAGAGGCTGATGAGTCTCATCCTGGGATGGAGCTGTCATTCATGCCAGCTACTGCTTCAGTTGCACAACAGGCTCCAGAACGCGCGGATGCTTAACAGGCTTGGAACAAATGCTCGGTTCTTAAGTCTTAAGAAATCAACCCCATGTCCTGCCACTTCTCGTCCTGACAGAGTTTTAAAGTCCCTCTGCCTGGCCCATTCTGCCTGCTGCTGCCAGGCGGCACGCACTGGTGACACTGGTCATGGTACACACCTAATAGGCTGACCTCCTTTCCCGACTAATTGCATTACATCGCCAGCTGGCTCCAGAAGGAGTCGTCTGTTTGATTGAAGAATTCCTGCTCCTCAGTGGGCCCGGCTGCTACTTTTACTAAGTAACAGTCAGGCCTGACATCCCCATTGTTCAGCTGACAGTGTGCCCATCCTAAAATCTAAGTTTTATTTGTAAATTAACCAAGAAACTTCCTGCCAGAACAGTGCTGCCTAGAGACTGATAATGTGGGCCTTTCATCCCTTTTCACTCGTACTGTATCACTGCCAATTTGTTTTTTATGTGGCTGGCCAGCCTGAGGCTATAAAAGCCTTGTAAGACATAAGTGCAATTATAGTCCTGGAGTCAAATGAATTGGACAAATCCAATAGCACAGCTCTGTCCCCACTCTGCAAACCCCTACAGCAGTTAGATTAGCTGTGAAAAATCTAATCTAGCTAGAGCTAACAAATTTCTGCAGTGAAGGATCAAGAGTTCAGTATGGGGTTGCAACCGGATTGCAGAATTGAAAAAGTGCCCCCATGACAGGGGCAGAAGAGAGCATGAATCACTTTAGAATTTTGCAGCTCATTTTTAAGCTGTTAGGGACAATTTAGTTAGAATAAGACAAGGAACTGTGGGCTGCTGTTACTGTGACTGATTTTCAGTCTGGCTGTGAGACATCCTGATAAAGAGAGTTTGTCACTAATGATGCTAAATCTAGGAGCTGCAAAAGGTATCAGCTGAATTTTGATTATTACAGTAGGGAATCTTTCAACCAGGCCAAGCCTTGCAACATTATTTATATAGTAAGGCACTGTATCAAGAAAACACGATGTCTTTTCTCAAAATAAATAAATAAGAGAAAGAAAGAAAGAAAGAAAGAAAGAAAGAAAGAAAGAAAGAAAGAAAGAAAGAAAAGAAAAAAAGAAAGAAAAAAAAGAAAGAAAAAAAGACAATCCTATTTAGGAAATAATTAAAAAATAGTTTAAGTAAACCTATTAACAACAATAGTTCTCAGTCATAAAAAAATCAGAATATGGCAACACATTTGCGGATTAGCAGCAATTTACAAGGTACTACAAATAAAAAGGATGTGTAAGCCTTGCCTAAGGTCTTGGTAATCTGAAATAGAGCAGGGTCTCCTTCACTAAGAACGCCACCACCAGGGAGGCCAAGACCTAAGGCAGCTCCTCCATGGCTGAGGAAACAACACATGGCCAGTGGAAGGCCATGCTAACAGGTGGCCCAGACAGTGAAAGCCCATCATGCTTTGCACATCCCAGACACTTGGACACTGTGAAAGTTGTCTGTGATTGTGCCACAGGCTGAGTTCTGAAGTTTTATGAGCACCACTATCCCCGATGTAGGTGGTCTAAACATTTGGGGCTGCAGTGAGGAAAAAGCAAAACCGCAGAGAAAAGAGATGAGGCAGGTAATAGTGGGGTCTGCTGGCCAATGTCAATCACCTCCTAATGAGTCAGGAGGAAAAAGACTCAATTAGACTGGTGGGCAATGATGAGGGCTGACCATTAGAGATCTTACACTAGGCACCATGGTAAGTAGTTTCACAGGCATTATCCATTTATTTCACAACAACCTTGGCACACAGGCTGTTTTCAATCTCGTTTAGTAGATGGGGAAACTGAGGCATGGGCTAGTAACTGGATACACAGTTAAGCCCAGGTCTGTTGGTCTCCAGACCCTGGCTATAACCAACACAGTAGGTCCTCCAATGGCAAACTTAGCTCCCGAATAAGCTGCCTTCCCATCCACTCAGGTGCTGTCTTCAGTTTTCATGCATCCTTGCAGGAAGAGAGTGGGTGTGAGGTAAGGATTCCAGGCTTGCTCTGCCACCCACTAGCAAGCTAGCTACAGTTGTTCCTTTCATATGGAAACTCACAGAAGTGGGTCAGATTTCTAGGCTTGCTTCGCAGACTAAGATTCCTCTTCTGTTAAGGAACTCCTCACCTCTAAGAGAGAATCACCTGAAGTGAACACCATGGATATCAGAAAGTTCAGCATCATGTTCCCCTGCGGCGGGGGGGGGGGGGGGGTGTCCCTCAGAGTGGAGAAGGTTTCCTCTGAATTCTAGAGAAAACTATCCAGAAGGTCCAAGTTGAAAGAGAGACGAGGTCAGTGCCGAAGGTGGGACCCTTAGACTGCAGCACACTTGCACTTGTCATTTTCGCAGATGTTGCCCAATTGCCCCCAGCAAGCTTGAGAGGTGCCGGCCTTCTCAGCTCTCCATCAGTACAGGGTCATCTTATGACCTCTGCCAACCTGAGAGGTCAGCTATGTTATTTTCTGTCAGTTAATAGTCAGGTGAGAGAAGACCCAAAATTAACAACATTTAAGCCCCTTTCTTTTCCTAAATCTTAATCTCAGCATTTAAGACTCAAATGATTGATTGCTTTTCATTTGTTTCTTTATCCAGTTTGCGCTAAGCTAGATATTACAGATTAAACTACAACTGTAGCTTAAGAAGAGCAATACTGAAGCTGCATCCAGAGGAAAGCAGTCTCAGTGCATAGTTATGTCAAGGCCTTCGATCCGGACTAGGAGATCCTCACCCACAAACCAGGGAGGCTAAGTGTGGTCTTCAAAGAGGCTCCTTACCTTTTTGGTGAGTGAATCATCTGAGTCTGATGGCATCCGAGTTGAAACGTGGAAAATCACTTCCACAGTCGAGGTAGCATAGTAAGGGGCAGTCTGCCCCGTGCTGCCGTTGCGCTGAAGTCCACCCATGAACCCACAGTGGGTTGAAAGATCCACCTGATGAGGGTAACAAAGAGGAAAGAATGAGAGTCAAGCATCAGTTATCCTCATTCACCTAGCAGGAATGCCCATTTTTTGAGCAATCTAATTACTTTCATTTTTATAGCTTCCTGATGACAAACAAATGAAATACTAAGTTAGACAAAATTAAAATATGAAAGAAACATTAACAATGAAAATGCTTTGAAATCCTACCAGCTTAAGAAAATCACCATCAATAGTTTGGTGCATATTTCTTGGGGCGCATGGGTGGCTTAGTTGGTTGGGCGCCCGACTTCCACTCAGGTCATGATCTTGCGGTTCATGGGTTCCAGTCCCACATTGAGCTCTGTGTTGACAGCTCAGAGCCTGGAGCCTGCTTCGGATTCTGTGTCTCCCTTTCTCTGCCCCTCCCCCACTCATACTCTCTCTCACTCAAAAATAAATAAACATAAAGTTTGGTGCATATTTCTCTAGTTTTTTTCCCATCCTATACATATGTGTATATGTATATATGCATATATATACACATACATATATGTATTTACATAAATACACACACACACACACAAAGAGATGCCCTATTGATGGATTTATGGGATTTTCTGCTTTCTCAAACACAGCTGGTGTGGTCAAGCCACAAGGACCATTCCAGCAAATGTTTTGCTGGGATGTTATATTAAAGGGCACAGATGTTTTAAAATTTAACAGCCATTGATCAACTGTCTTTCAAAGGGGTTGTTCTGATTTACACCACTACTGCTAGTCTTGGAGTTATTCTTTTTCAAGCTGTGGTGTGAATGCTCACTTCTTAGTGCCTAGGATCTCTCTTTTTTTTTTTTAAACTTTTCATAAACTAGAATTCTTTCAGTAAAGCACCTGTTGTAACACAAATGAAAAAAAAAGCAATAGAAGAATCTCTTTTGTGCCAAATACAATCAATATATACACTAAATTAATGTTCAAGTTTTTTCTAAAAACTCTAGTTAAGAATGTGTGGTTTAAACGGTGTATTAGTTAAATGATTAACTATAGTCTACAGCAAATAAGAAGTCACCTTATTAGTAAGAAGGACAATTTACTGAAGTGCAATAACTCTTTTAGACTAAAATCAACTTTACATTTTATAAAGTACATGGTTTTCACCTAGATGTAGGCTTCTCCTGTACCCATCTCCATATTAGTTTCCTTACTAACATTCAGCTCTCAGAGACAAGTCTTATTTAGGCATACAGACAGTTTCTCACAGCACAGATAACCAAGAAACCAAAATAAAAGTAAGGAAAAATAAGAAAATTATTTCAGATATGCTGTTTCCATTATAACCACTCTGAGTTCTTTTAGATTCTAGAAATATATTTTCCTTTAGATTTATGTTCCTAGAGACTGTGTGTGTGTGTGTGTGTGTGTGTGTGTGTGTGTGTGTGTATAAATGTATATGTCTGTATGAGCATCATTTAGCAAAGAAATAGCATATTCTTTCAATATCAGTCATCCTGGGATCTCCCTAAGGGAAACAGGTTGGCTGCTGAAGCATCAAAGCTACTCTACTCTATTTTGATGCCAATTTTTTACTTCATCAGCTCTTTCTTCATGTTTTCACCCATCAAGCCACTGCTTAATTCTCCAATCTCTACACTGTGGCCAAAGCCATTGCTTTTTTACCCATATTTGTCTTCTCTTACTACAAACTTTCTATGACTGAGTGAGCCAATCTATTTGATTCTGACAAGAAGTGAATAAAATATTATGAAAAGTTAAATGGAAACAAAAGTTCATGTATGAAGTACTGAAGAGCAACTAACACAAGATGTCAAATTCAATACATGTAGCACATGCTACATGTGCTAGATTTGAATATAAAACTTTGTACAACTGGTGTCCAGCTTATACATGTCCTTATATAGTGCTGGCCAATAAACACCTCTGAAATGAAATGAATTACCTCCCATCCAAGTCCAGCAACAAAGTCTTCATATGCTTGGCTTCCTCTTACGTTGGAGAGGATAGAACACTTGTCTTCTTGACCTTCAGCAATGTAAAACACTGCAATTTTGTGTGTTTCACGGCTATAAATTTTTAAATTTAAAGGAGTTAGAATTCTTAGATTTAAAATTTTATTTCTATACAACCGCCAGCATGACTCCTACTATAAAGCTTATATTTATGGAGAATTTACTAGGGGTCAGTCACTGTTCTAAGGAGGTTCGACATGTGATCTCATTGGCTCTTCACAACCACTCTAAAGAGACAAATGATTATCACCACTTCCCTTGTAGAGGTGGTTGAAAGGAGGCACAGAAAATTAAACAGAAAGCACACACAGCAAGCAGGAGACAGGGAACTGAAGCAGGGCAGTCTGATTCTTGAGATCACTCTTTCAAACATGTGATATACAAAAAAATATATGTGAAAGCACTTCACATAGATATCAATTGAGAACAGATCTATGTCACTGCCCATATTTTACTTACCACACTTTGAGATAAGGATATTGGTTCCCTGATTAGAACTATAAACTAAACTATAAACTATTATAAGAAACAGAAACTTCTTCCAAGCAGAACACTTTCTTTGTGAAGAGGTACCCACTCCTTGCTCTGACTAATCTGAGGGAGTAAGGTAGGGTGGACAGATGTCCAGGGAAACCTCTTAGGTCACATAAACCCTTCACCCACTTCCTCCACGATGGACTCTGGTTACTTTGCTATTAAATCAAGTAAACATGGCCTGCACTTTGAGGAAACGAGTCCTGCCTTTTTACCTTTTGTACATCTAGCATGGTCATAGGCACATAGTAGCTGCTCAGTTAAATCTGTTGACCAGTAATCCAATGCTATAAATATATTAATAACCAATTTCTAAAAATTATATCCTGCAGGGAAGTGTCAAAATAACTAGACATTTGCCCAGCAATTTGGTGATAGTTTAGGGATGAAGGCACTGTACTAATTCAAACAGAGTTTTCATCAATGAGAACCACTCATTCCATGGCCCATCATCCCAAGAGTTTAATTCCAGTCTCTATTTTCTAAAATTTTGGATTACCACCTCCAGAGCAGTTCCATCTTTATTATTTTTGCATTGCATTCTGAAAAACTTCATAGGAAAAACTATCAAGAGCTCAAGCAATATGGAAATGTTTCTATTATTGTCTTAACTGTTCAACATCTCAACACTATAATCTGATTAGATATCTATACTGGTGGAATTTGGGCTCCAGATTTTAATATAGTCACAAATATCTCCTTCTTCAGGAGTTATGTTTCTACTTAATAAGCAGAATGAAATGAAACTCAACTAAAAAGTCATAAAAATAAATCAAGGAGGAGAACACTTTCCTTCTATTTATCTAGGTAGCTTATTCATTTTCCCCATAGTTTACATAAAATAAGCATACTGAAAAGAAGAACTAGAAAACACAGAAAGTGAAGAATAAAAAATTCACTTATGTTCTTGGCCTAAATGTTGAAATCACAGCTGTTACTATTTCAGGATGTGTTTTCACATATTAAGTGAGAAGCCACTATATCCTGTTTTGGAACTGATAAGTTTCACTTCAAATATTTGTGAACACTAATTTTTATCGTGTAAAATATGTGTAACATAAAAGTCACCGTGTAAGCCACCGTTGAGTGGGAACACTTTTATACCATGTACTTGTATGACAAAATTATTAATGGTTGTATAACATTCCAGCATATGAATATACCTTACCCCAAATCCTTGCCATTGGACATTTAAGTTGCTACCATTTTTAATGACATTGTCATATTATCTCTAATATGCCCTTAGAATACATTCATAGAAATGGAATCTCAGTCATTGTCCATTTTGAAGGCTTTTGATAAAGGCTGTCTTGCTGCCCTTGGAGATGGTGGACATCCTGAATGCCCTGACTGGCATGGTGTGAGCACACAGGTTGGAGACACCTCTCTTCACAGGTACAGTTGCTGCTGGAAGGGGGAAGTTTTGTGGTGATGGATCCAAGGGGGCTGATGCTCTAGAGTAGAGACCTTGAGCTCTCACACTGTCAGAAAACTTGTCCTCATGCAGCATGGAAACCCTGAAACTGCCACACCATATATTCCCTGAGTGACAGGCAGGACACACTTGCAGTCTATAATCTGCCTGGCTTATATTCTAGGAGCTATAATAACTTGGGGGTTTGGGTCTTGGATGATGACAGAGATCATAACCTATGACCTAAAAGACTCTTTCAACAAAAGGAGAACATGTACAGTTACTCAGTTTTTTTCTGCAGCTCTTTCTGCATATTGAAAAGTCCTCAGCATTTGATTGTTCTCTATTCTATATGTATTTATGCATATATAAAGACCATCTCAAGTTTATCTGAAACATTTCTGTTGACGCTCCTCAAAGTCCAAGCTTTTTAAATTGTAGCTGTTCACAGGTCCTTGAGTCCTCATTAACTCAATGTGGGAGCACAAGAGCTAAGCCCCAGTGACTGCCTGACTGATGTAGGTGTGAGGAAAGGTGACCTTTAGCTGTAAACATTCATCAAATTTCACATCCTCCAAAATGTTAGCACCACAGAGAGCCTGCTAGGATCAGACGCTGTGTCTGGTCTTATTAGAGCCAGGCTTTTGAAATGATAATTAGCAACAGCACTTCATATCCATAAGCTGCACCACCAATGCATGAAGGAGCAGGTAATTCAGGAACACACGTACATAAAATCAACAATTTCCTCTTCTTCATTAGAATGCATTTTTCTTTCTTATTAGGAATAGACTAGAATGGCTCGGTTTCCTTCTGCTGTCACATTAAAAAGCCTAACAAAGAAAAAAGATGATTTTAACTTTCACCTTACCATGGGGTGACAAGAAGCATTAATATTTAAAAGAGGAGCCCACTGTAATTTGCATGTGCATTCATCATACTTTTTACATCTTTGCTATCTTCACAGTATAGAGATGAGAGTTGCAAGACAGATGCCACACTTTTCCTAAGAACATGCTAAGCAGGAACTATGCCTTGACAGCAGGGAATAAATTGGTCTCAGAAATAAATAGAGTCACACAAACTAAAAGCTGAGGGACAAGGTACGCTTTTACCTGCTAACTAACCAATACATGGGACAGTCTAGATTTCCCATAGATAAAGAGTCCCCAACTTTTTTTTTTCAAAAAGAACCTTGAAAACACCCTTTACAATAAAGTAAGTTGATACCTTTTTTAGATGTCAAGAAGACACTAAATCCAGGAGTTGGGGTTTTAAGGGAAGGTTAATCAAAGGACAGAGGATTTGCCAATCAGCTCCTCCAAAGCCATATTTTACAGCAACAGCACCCCAGGGAGCTCATTCAATTGTACCTCATGCAACTAAAGTGCATTAACACTCAACAAATTGGCCACAATTACAAGATACCAATGTATTCACTTAATACTAAGAAGCATGGAATAATTCAGCATATGCTTGAAAAGCTGAGTTTGGAACCCAAGTGACTGCTTGTTTAATACTGGAGGACAAGAGGGAGAGAGAAATGAACCCCCGAGCCCTTCACAAGAAACCCCTCACAGAGTTTCCACAGAGAATTTGGTCTCTATTTCTCCAGAGAAAAAGAAGCGTAACAACAACTGGGAAACTGAATATGATGAAAAGCAGTGTGAGGAATAATGGCTTCAGGTTTTTCATCTGTAATGAGATACCTAATGATATTCCTGTGGGGACTAAAAGAGGAACAAAAAGCTATTTCTTTAAAAATGAGTTTTTTAAAAAAAATTATGATTAAGGAAGCAGTTTATTCAAGACTTTTAATCACCTGTTATGTACCAAGCACTACACTTACTAGTGTCTGAGATGTTTTTGGAAGCACACATTTCCCCAAATCAAAAACTGGTCATGAGTACATCTTTAGAATTGCTTCTAAGACTACAGAAAAAAGGGACAGATCTGAGATTTGACTAGTTTTGAGAATAAGGCTCACTACCAGGAAGTCACTAATTAAAACACACTGGTTTTAAGCTTGCCAACATTGTAGAGCAGAAACTACAGAATGCCAGTGCATAGGCACACGGCATGGGTTATGAGGTCAGACTCACTTGGTTCAAACAACATGGTACGTGTCGGCAAAGGGCACACGTAGGTAGGCTGTTTGATTTAGGCAAGCCTCTGTTCCTCACTGGAAAAAGAGGTAGCTGCAGAGACTAAATGAGAATGAATGTCCACTGGCTGCCACTGTCAACCAAAGACACAGATTAGGTGGGAGCAATGACCTCTTCTTAGCGTAGCAAACATGTAAGGTTATTCCTTGAGAGTAAAAACACCAAAGGTACAGCATATGCAGATGGCACCAGGTTCTAGTTACAGAATGACTTTTGGGTGTCTCGGAAGGTGCATTCATTCCTAAAGCTGTGTCATCCAAGCACATACAAAGACAGACAGGAATGAAGTGGTCTGATATACTTTCACATACCACTGACGGGAGTCCAGATTTTTTAGCTCTCTCAATAGTTTTGAATTTTTCTTCAACAGATGGAAATTCTTTCTATAAAAAAAAGAGATGGAAGAAAAGTCATGTAATCACAGACCAATTATGCCGTTTCCAATCAATCAACAAACCCACCTATTCATTCATCCATCCATCCATCCATCCATCCATCCATCCATCCACGTATCCATGACCCTCTTCATTCACAAAAGATTTGTGATCTAAGCCCACCGAACGAACTCCATTCTCCTTAAAGACATTCAAAGGCATCAAAATTCACCCATCACCATCCATTGACACTGGATGGTGCTGTAGGAGATGAGTGTGTCACTTATATGCTTGTGTCTGTGTCTGTTTTCACTATCAGCTCTGCTATGAATACCTTTACCCTACTTCTGTTCTTAGAAACCCCACTCCACTGTCAGGGTCCAGCTCAAACCAACCCCCGTCCACAGTCTTCCCCACCACCCCACACTACCCACTGGATTAACTGTTCCTCTTGGCCTCATGTGTCATGCTATCTTTCATCAGAGTTGTGCCAAATCTACCTCCCTCACTAGACCTAAGGTGAGATGGTGACTTACTCATCTTTGTAGTCCATTTGCATCTTTTGTGATGACAGAATCAATGATGGACAGAGCAGTAATTAAAACACACACACACACACACACACACACACACACACACACAGAAAATGTCCAATACCCTTTAAAATATACAAGACCTGGTGAAATTCTATCTGTGCATCAGTATAGCATGATTAGTTCCACTTCTAGCTTTAACTTAGCAGCGGAAAATAAGCTATAAATGCTGAAAGACAAATCTCCATTTCTATTCTCTGCTTCCCAAACCTCAAATTGAGAACAAGAACAATCACACAAAGATAATGATAAAATAGGTGAAGGTCTAGAAAGAATCGTTACCTTCTGTCCCAAGAATTCATCCCCAAGTCATCGAGCAACAACCTGCAGAAATAAAAGGGTCCTCGTGGCTCCACTGGTGAGGGCTGCTCCTGGCTGGTGACTTTCATGGCTGAGTCAGAGTTACACCTCTGGATATAGTCGTCTTCTTGGGCGTTCTGGCGCAAAATGACCTCGATGATTTCCTTCTCTTGGTCACGGGTCATTCCTCGCGGGGGTGGGGAAGGCTCATTTAGATTTAGCTGTGATGGTAGAAGGCATTCGGGACTCGTGTGGCCAATGTTTTCAAGTAATTTGTCAAGCACATCTTCTCCCTCCTCAGTTTGAGAAAAATCTTTCTGAGCTCCCAAAGCTTGAGGATGCCAGCTGGAAATCAGAAATGCAGGATTTCTGCTGCTGGGTGCTAAGCAGCCTTCCAAAGGTCCATATAAAACCTTTCCATCCCAAGAGTACTTCCCTGAGATATCCCGCACAATTACTCTGACATCGGACAAGGCGCCCCCCGGCGAGCCACTTGCTGGCCCTTCTGCGGGTGTCTGAAGGTAGGAGATGAGGGTGCTGTCATTCAGCACAAAGAGCTGCAGGTTTGGGCTCCGGAACACCTCAGAGGACAGCTCGGGAGCTTCGGTGTGTACATTGTCATGGTTCTCACTGACCAGACTGTGCAGCACGGCAGGACCCCCACGGAGTGGGAAGTGCCCCAGGTGGTTCACCAGGTGGGCCATCACCATGCGGGCGGTCAGAGGGATCAGCTCCAAACTCCTCCTCTTCCGCTCTGTGAGCAGGGTAAAGCAACATACCAGACAGTGGGGAAGGAAGGTTAAAATCTGTACTCGGGATACTGGATTTGTTTTAGTCTGGGAATTTTTTTCATCTATTTTCTTTTTTGACACTAATTCTATTTTAATTAAAAGTACAATTTAAGTAGATTGCTAAAACAACCACCTTCCATGAAGATCTCATTCTGAAAGGGACACTTAAAAATATGTAGACGTAAGGGCGCCTGGGTGGCTCAGTCGGTTAAGCGTCTGACTTCAGCTCAGGTCAGGATCTCACGGTCCGTGAGGTCGAGCCCCGCGTCGGGCTCTGGGCTGATGGCTCAGAGCCTGGAGCCTGCTTCCGACTCTGTGTCTCCCTCTCTCTCTGCCCCTCCCCTGTTCATGCTCTGTCTCTCTCTGTCTCAAAAATAAATAAACATTAAAAAAAATTTTTTAAAAATATGTAGATGTAGCAGGAAACAAAAGAGAAAGTTCCTTGTCCTGAAAGATCCTATGGTTCTGGGTCCAGGCCCCAGAAATTAACCTCATTCCCCTCACCAGGGTAAGTGCAGATGCTGATAAGTAAATGAATCAAGTCTGTGACGTCTTGGATTTGAAGCACTGTGCTTTAAGATCTCTGTGACAACTTATGTTTTGTTATTTGGGTATTTGAAATCTTTAATGGAATCGGATATATTAACTAACTCATGGAAATACTTGGAAGGTTTAAGTAAATTTGCAGTTGATGATTAAATGCCCAGGAGCAAGTGACTTACAAAATTTTTAAGGCTGTGTAAAAAGACTAACACAGCATGTAAAGATATGCCCTGTGAAATGTTGGAGGTGGAAGGAAGAAGCAGAGAACCTGATCTATGGTCTTGGAGTGAAGCAAGTACTTAAGCTTCAGAGTGGTCAGGGAAATTGTACGCTGCCACATTTAGAAAATAACTGTGTATTAATGCAAGCACAGGTGAAAATGAAATCTTTTAATTTCAACAAAAAATATCACTAGATATTTAAACAAAGTAAGACTTATACTTTGGGCTTAAAGGTTTAGGAAATACTTGGTTTCTAAATTCACAAAATGAAAAATCAAATATTAATTAAACAAAATAATTATAAATATGCTTTCTCATGCTAAATGCCTCCCCTCTCAGACAGTAAAAATTCAACAGACTTATCTATAAAACATCAAGTGGATGATGTATAAATCCCAGAAATATACAATCATATTCTAGAATATAAGAAATTCTGTGTGATGACTGAGGAGAACAAGATTGTCCTGACTTTTCTTGAATTTCTTCTTAATTTTTGCTATTCAATGAACAAGAAATCATCTGTCTTCAATGCAAAATAAAACTTCACATAAAAACTTCAGTGTTCATAAATAAAGGTCATCTACATCCATCTCTGACACTGAACTCTCCTTCTTGACACTCGTAGAAGAGTGTATGATTTCCATACAGCTGAGAAACTTAAACACCTCAACTAATTCCCTTGAAATCACAGTTATGAATGCTTTTGCTTTTGTGTCCATATTAACTTTTTCAAAAGTTACAGATGCTTTTTATTCATGCTTATCATTCCATATGAATATATGCTCCATCAGAAATGTTAATGCCCCAAACAACAAAGGTAGGGCCAGCTGGGGGCTCAGGAGTCCGTGGTGTAAGACACTACATGGTGATGACAGGATGGAGCAGGCTCTGGAACTAGTGACAAAGGTCCAATTTGGTAAAGCCCAAAGCACACAACTGGAAAGGCAACTTTCCTCTGCTTCCTCTTATAAAGGTCGTGCTTTCAATTTGAGATAGATACAAATTTGTATTTTAATAAATGTGTTTGAATTCTACAGTGGGAAGTTAACTGGAGTCACACCAATCAACTCATAAACCATGACACACCCAGTAAAAAAAAAAAAAAGAAGTATCTTTGGCACTGAAGAGTAAGGAAAGGGAACATTTGTTAAATAACAATTGTTCTTCCCTGGCCAACT
The DNA here is from genome assembly GCF_028018385.1 of Neofelis nebulosa. NCBI lineage: Eukaryota > Metazoa > Chordata > Mammalia > Carnivora > Felidae > Neofelis > Neofelis nebulosa. Next base: position 96,164,291 of record NC_080790.1, on the reverse strand, counting down.
TCAGCTAAATTCATTGCCTGTGAGTTCCCTGGAAAATAAAGAGAAAATCTAGACTCCATTTGTGAAAAAGCAATCTTGTAACTTCCACAAACAATTAAAAAAATATAATCTGGGACATGCTCAGTTGGTTAAGTGTTTGACTCTTGATCTCAGCTCAGGTCATGATCTCATGGTTTGTAAGTTTGAGTCTCAAGTTGGGCTCTGCGCTAGCAGCATGGAACCTCCTTGGGATTCTCTCTCTCCCTTTCTCTCTGCCCCACCCTCACTCACACTCTTACTCAAAACTAAGTAAATAAACATTAAAAAAATATAATCTAAATATTTATCTTATTTTGCTAAATTTACAAATGAAATAGAAAAGCAGTAATTTCAGTATGTCTTTTAAGTTTCATTTTTTACAGTTCCTCCCTTTCCTTCTTTTTAAAGCAATTAGGCATTAATAATGAGAAATTTGAGCACCTGTGATTACCATCAGTGTCTTTTCCTCAATCTGGGCCAGTAGCCACTTCAACTGTGGGGGAGCAGATGTGTCTCTTGTCTGTGACTATTTGAAAGTAGTATTTATGTCAAATAGTAGATAACAGTGGGTGAAAGGGTCATTTGAAAACAATAAATAAAAATGTAATATTGCATCTCAGAAACATGGGAGAATAAATAGCTTGGTTATGAATGACGAATTAGGACATCGAATGAAAAAAAAACTCAAATATGAGCACATTTCTGTTTAACCTAAAATACTTCAGGTGTCCTCTTTAATTGTTCTCCCATTTCATAGAGGATGTACCTATTCAGCAAGGGTGTGTGTGTCAACAGGTTTTTAAGCTGCTTTGCTTTTGTATGTAATTAAACTGTTGGTGAATTTTCAAACTCGTTTGCCACCGAAATTCAAATAATTATTTTTAGCACCAGAGAACTAGGGTAGGACAAGACTGCACAAGGTCCTAAGGTTTTCTGGAGAATACTCAAGTCAAAGAGTGTTGTACATCGAAAGAAAGGCAGTACAGAAAATTTAAATGTGCATTTTTAGGTTTCTTGTTTTTCACTAACCTATCAATCTCCCACTATTTTCAAGAGACAGATCATAATATGTGCTGAACTTATTTTAAGGACAGTCATGTGGGATGAGACTATAATTAATGGCTTTAGGAAAAAGTAAGTTCTTTTTCTTCTAAGACATAGACTGCATGGTAGGAACCAACAACAACAACAAAAAAAACAGATCATGGGTCATTTTGATTATTTTTTTTTAAGATATGGTTTGAATTTCTAACCATGGGGAAAAAAATCAAGAAATATTGCAGTCTAAAAAAACTGTGGAAGTCCAGAAAAAGACAACTAAATGATTATGCAAATGGAGGTAAACAATAGTGTGAACATGTGCCATGTACTGTCCACCAGCACAACTAAATGTAAGTCTTTACTCTGTGGAAAAATCTCAGTAAATGCTGTGCTATTTCAGAACCTGGTCATTAAATCTTTGATTCAAATTTCACCTCCATTACTTCTGGCTTCTATACCCTTGGGAAAATCCCTCACCTCAGTGTGCTCATTTATAAAATCAGGACTGACTGATTCCAAAGCCCTTGCCCCTGACTGGTGCCCTCACTTCTGTTCTCTTCCTTGTCACCTTGCTTGTGCCCTTCCCCTTGACCTGAACCATACTCCAGATTCCGCAGTCTTGCAAGCACTACCCTGGACTCCATGCTCTCACCTGGCTACTATTCTTCCTTTGTCCACCAAAGGCTCCAGCAGGAATGTCTGCGGGTTCTGAATAGACATCCCCAAATCACCTGCTCCGGCTATCTGGCTACAGACTAACTGCCATGCCCAAAGTACTCAGCAAAACCCACCACCCAGTGCTTAGTTGGGAAATAAAACAGCTCCTGTTCTGGCCCCACCCTCCCTGATGTTTCTGAAGCATGGAGCATTGCTGACCTTCCTTGGCTCTTTATTCCCTTTCTTCCCTCAGAAGTGAATTCTTCACTTTTCAGAACTCTTTCATGGTTCTTTCTCCATTTCCCTGACTGCTTTCCTGGTGACATTCCCTCATTCTTTTTTCCTTAAGGATGTTTTTACCCCCAAAATTCATTCTTGGGCCTAGGTTTTAACTTGCAAAGTCCATACCATTTTCATGGATGATCTAACACTCCACACCCACATTTTTTTTTTTTAACTTTTAACTTTGAGACAATTAAAGACCGACATACATTTATAAGAAATAATACAGAGAGATCCCAAATATCCTTCATCCCCCTGGTAATATCTTACATAGCCTAGCTATAGGACAGTATCACAATTTGGAAATTTTGACATTGATACACTTCATTAATATTCAGAGTCTACTCAGTTTACATGCTCTTGTGTGTGTGTATGTTTGGTTCTATGCAATTATTTCACATGTACAGATGATACACCCACATTCTAACTCACATTTCAAGGCCTGGAGATAGGCTCTTGTCATTTCAGGAAGAAGCATGGATGAGGAGGACATACAGCATTCCCTAATCCTGACAATACCCACATATCCTAAAACAGACCCTCTGGGGGTGCCTGGCTGGCTTGGCTGGCACAGCGTGCGACTCTTGGTCTCAGGGTTGTGAGTCCAAGCCCCATGTTGGGTGTACAGATAACTTAAAAACAAAATCTAAAATAAAATAAAAAAATAAAATAAAATAAAATAAAACAGACCCCCTGCCATGAGCAGAGCCTCAAACTGTGGCATGTAAATCCCCACCTCTCTCTTTCAATGCTCTCCTAGTCTATAACACTCGACCAGATCCTTTCAAAGTCTGTTCATCCTTCTAAGTCTGGCTTAAGTCCTTCCCCATGGGAAGTCCCCATGGTGCTACTGATCCACAAATGAGTCCTTCTGCATTTATCCTGTCTCTCTAGTTACATGTTAAGTTCCCTGGGGATAGAAAATGAGCTGTTTTTGTGGGTCTCATAGGTCTGACACAGGTCCTCAATACAAAATTCAACTAAGATGGGAAAAGAGAAGAAACAGAAAAAAAGAAACAAGGAAAGCGTAATTTGCTATCACATAGGGGTCTAGAAACCAGAATTTTAATAACTAGATTTTAAAAAACAATGTAGCAAGCATGGGCAAAAGATTACAATCTTTCCTTTTCCTGCCCATGAGAATTAATGTTCTGAAGAATCTTACCCTCTTCCACTGTGAGCAGGTTGCCCAAATCTGCTGATGAATGATATTGGACTGGCTCCGAATTCTTCACATTTGCCAGTGGCAGGAAGGGGTCGTAATCCGGGGATGACAGGTCGGCCAGGGTCAGTGTGTAGTGACTCTGTTGAGTATATGTGCTTGAGCCACACACACAGCAGTGCAGAACCTGTAAAAAGCAATGTGTGCCATGGATGCCACGAACATCCTGTCCCTGACAATCTGCCAACAGCACTTTGAGAGGTAGGACTCTCGCTTGGTAATATCTGAGAACATAGAATCCTTTCCATTCTAAATTATCTTCCTGCTATTTGCAAGGTTATTTTTCTCCTTTTATATCAATACCAATAAATATATTTTCAACACAAAAGGAAAGTAAAAGTTAGAAAGTGCTTATTTTGCCATTCTGGGTGATCGCACACACCCAAGTCCTGCTTCTGTCCACCAGAATGTTCACAGACCTTCTTTTTCCAGTTCCAAACTCTACTACCCAAATGTCCAAATAGGTATCTAAATCATGGCGTACTCTTACTGTGTAATACTAAAGAGCGATGAGTGAAAAACTCACAACTATTCCCAACGGTATGAATGAATGAACCCCTTGAAAATAATGTTGAGTGAAGGGCGTCAGACACAGAAGCACATACTGCATAAATCCAGCTACACAAAGTTCAAAACAATCTACACCGTTACACAGGTTAGTTGCTGCCCCAGGTATGTGTATGGGGATAGTAATCAGCAGGGAGCCAGCATAGGTCCTTCTGTAATGCTGAGACTATTCAGTTTCTGCAGCCAGGATCTGGTTTCACAGGTGTGCTCGCTTTGTGAAAATTCATCAAGCTCTCACTTATGACTGGATGCATATTATACTTCAATAAAAAGTTTCCTTTACAGATAAAACCACGTTGTTCAATAAATTTGTGACTCATGTTAACTAGGAGGGGACATTTTTATTGGTAAAACAATTTTAAGAGAAATCTTTTAAGAAAAGAAATGTTAGAAAAGAGACAAATTTAAATGACTGTGGCTACTTTAGGTTGTCAAGCCAAGCCTTACATAGGTTTATAAACCACAGAGATGACAGAGTATCTAATGAATTAAAATCTTTGAATGAATTAAAAATAACATAGTTATTAAAATCTCTGACCACTAAAAAAACCATTTAAAAGTACACAATACTTTTTAGTAGAATTTCAGCTATGTTTTATATTTAATACATTTCAAAATAAGGCAACACAGTAATCAGGTAATGACTTGGAATATTATTTTTTTAAAGGTTACTAGTAAAGGTTTCTTACTAAAACAATTAAAAACAGGGGCACCTCGGTGGCTCAATCGGTTAAGTGTCCAAGTATGGATTTCAGCTCCGATCATGGTCTCACAGTTCGTGGGTTTGATTTCCACACTGGGCTCTGTGCTGACACTGTGGAACCTGCTTGAGATTCTCTCTCTCTCCTGCCTTTTCTGCCCCTCCCTGCCACCCCCCCTCAAAATAAATAGATGAAATTAAAAAAAATAAACAACAGAATTGTCCCTGAGTACTAATTATTCAATTGATACACAAATGCCAAATTCATAAATAAACCTTTCACAGGACAGACTGTAAAGCCAATATAGAAGGGCAATATAAAGGATCCAGAGCAAACACCATATACCCAGTCATCAGTAGAGGTTGAAATTTGAATATTTTAAGTACCATAAAAATGATGAAGCTAAAAACTTTGATGTGATATATTTCCTTAGTGTATTTCTTAAGATCTTGTAAAGCAAAGGGATTACTGAGACCTTTATACTTATTGATAAACAATTGATAAAACAATTTTGTCAAACTAAGACTGTAAATATTCCTAAAATATAAACATTTCTTTTAAAAATTAAGTAGAGATAGACCATGTTACATGAAAACTGGGGATTCTGATCAAACTGCAGTTGTTTAAAGATGGCAGTCGTGTGAAAATGCATGTTTCTTTCACTTGGTAACCACTGCTTCTCTACAATTACTTCTGTCCTGTTTTCACTCCTTAAATTATTCATTTCTTTTAAAATGTTTTACCTCTCCCCATATCTTTTCCAAAAGGGCACAAATAAATAAATAAATAAATACATGCACAGACATATTTGGGCGATTCTCTGATGCTTAAGTCTATACTCTATGTCCATGAGGCACAAATGGAGACTCACCCTATAGATATAATCCAGCAAAGGGGCTCTGCACGAGTGCTGCTCCTCCAGGGCTACTGTGGACACTGGGTGGAGAAGGGTGTTCACTGGCAATGCCATGCACCAGTCCAAGAGGCAGAGTAGCAAGGATACAATAAACTGGAAGAGGAAACAGGTCCAATACTGTACACTGCAGTCTTTTAAACTTCACTATATGTCGCAGCAAACAACAAACTGTCCCTGCACAATAGTAATTACTCAGTGGACACACAAATGCAGAAGAAATGAATGAGTAAATAAAGTTTTCAAAGGGGAGACAGTTAGGACCAATACAAAAGAATAATAAAGGATATCCCTGCGTGTAACATTGTTTTTCATTTTATCTTACATTAAAAAAAAAAAACAAAACAGACTGGGGAAAACTTAGCTGATGTGCCACCTACCTTCTTATCTGTTTCCACTGAGGAGTACTCTGCACTTGGTAAAAGAAAAGCAATTGTGGCCACAAGGATCTGCATAAAGACAAACCTCTAATCAAACAGACCATAGTAATAGTTTACGAAACCATATGATAAGAGTCTCAAGATGGCCTTGCACTAAACCCAGCTTGGTGCCAGTTCACTTGAGGAAGGTGATAAGAAGCCAAGAGTCAGTTTAGAGCTCTGTGTGATCCTGAAAATCGGGAGAAAGTCATAGAGCCATGCCTCGTCTCTATTCCACTCTCCTGGTGGTGAAATTGGGGCCACAGAGGAAGGGACATTTCTCTCTGAGGTCACACAATCCCTATCATCAGTCTCCGCACGTAATGCAATGAAAGTAAAAAAAAAATATTTTCAAAAATAACTATGAAAATGCTCCCATTTGATTTTCTTATAAACCACCCCAGGTCTCCACCTGTTATCCTGGTATAAAAGCACCCCTTTCCTTCTCAAAGCTATTCCCCTTTCAATGATAAACTACAATCGACTCTTGAACAACTCAGTGTGAGAGGTGCTAACCCCCTGACCTTGCACAGGAAGAAATCCATGTATAACTTTTGTCTCCCCCCCCAAATTTAACTACTAATAGCCTACTACTGGCCAGAAGCCTCAACAATAATATAAATCGTTGATTAACACATATTTTGTATGTTGTATGTATTTTATGTTGTACTCTTACAATATAGTAAGCTAGACAGAAAAAAAATATTAAAAAAATCATAAGGATGAGAAAATACATATATAGTGTACTATATTTATCAGAAAAAATCCACATATAGATACATGCAGTTCAAACCCATGTTGTTCAAAGGTCAACTATGTACAGTTGCCCTAAAACCCAACTTTATAACTTGCGGCATCTTCTATCCCTATGTCCAAACCTCTGTTCTGCCCTAGGTCACCTAAGCTCTTGGGGAGAACAGAGTGATCTTGCTGGTGAAATCTGTCTAGGGCCGAGAGGAAATAAATCAGTATCACTTCTTCTCTCCCCCTGTAATACCACGCAGAGACAAATCACATTTCCTTGAAGAGTTACCACTGGATGTGCAAAGAACAGGGCACGTTTTAAAAAGTGTAGTTTTAGGGGTGCCTGGGTGGCTCAGTTAGCTGAGCATCTGATTCTTGGTTTCGGCTCAGCTGACAGCCTGGAGACTGCTTGGGATTCTTTCTCTCCTCTCTCTGCCCCTCCCCTGCTCATTCTCTCTTGCTCTTTCTCTCTCTCTCAAAACAAACAAACTTTAAAATAAAATAAGAAGTGTAGCTTTAAAAACTAGCAGGAATGGATGGGCCTTATATTCAGGTACGTACAGAGGTGAGGGTAGCTGCTCCTTTACAACTAAGCACCCTCAAATGCAACCAGCCTCCGGGATATCATCACTGGGATGATTCTTCCTGTTCCTTCTATCTTTCTCTCCCACCAATTACCACCGCCCTCCCCCCCCCCCCCCCCCCCCCCCCCCCCGCAAGAGGGTATTACAGCAGTAATCTCATTACAGCTGGGTAATCATGCTATGGCAGAGAGCATGATCTGGGGCTTCGGTCTAGGAGAGACTCCTGTTTCACTCAACAGTCCCCCCACCCCCCGCCCCTGCACGGAGGGCATCATAACCAGCTGCCTACTCCTTGTTGGCACCATCCAAATTACTCTTGATGAATGAAGCCCAATCTACAAAAGGTCTCTTTGTTGTGGTCGTGTCTGCCTTTCAAACTCCCCAAGTGTAAAACTCTGCCCTGGAACACTGGTGGCTTCTTTACGTAGTGCCTGAAATCACAGCTGAGAAGAGCCGGTGCAATTTAATCTGAAAATGAATGACCCGTATGGCAATTTAATAGTCAGTACTCTAACAATTATTTGAGTATCTGTAATTAATTAAACACCAAATACAATAACTGGGAAACGCTTACGTGTTAGCATTACAGGACAAAGACTTACTTCTGAAATTTTCCGAGGCAGAGAGGTTTCAAACATCTGAAGCTTTTCCCAGTAGGAAACCAGCAACTGAAGAACATCACAGGCCACCTGAGCCACGACTTTGTTAGGAAACTGTAATAGGAAACAGAACCCCAAACTAAAGGACTGAACTTAACATGTGCATTTGTCCTAAGGAAGAACAAAACATGTATTTCTTTCCAGCGATGTTTAGGATACATTTCCTTGTTACGCATTAATTTTTTGAAAAATGTGTCCTGGTCCCACATTGCACGTGTACCATCCTTTAACTGCCTCTTGTCCACATGTATTAATTTCCTTAACATTCTATAGAAACAAAGAGCTGTTGTTCAGTCATCTGAAAATTAAAACCATAATTTCAAGTGCCTCATTCAGATTGCATAAATAATAGTTTTGACAATTGGAGGAAATTAAAAGGTAGTACATTACTGAGTATTCCCTGTGTGCTGGCCCTTTTAGAATTCTCCTCATTTTCGCATTGATATATCTTCATTAACACCTCTGCAAGGTAGATATGATCTTCATTTTATAGAAACATGAAGTGATCAAGTGATTTCCCACCTTATAAAATTAAACTTCACCCACATGTATAATGTACTAAGAAATGTGAAAATTTGGGAACTGTGAGAATATAATCCTATGTTATGATGTATTTATTCAATTACTTTGAGTGTTTTTGGAGTCTGGTGTGTGTACAAGGACCTTTGGATGCTCCCACTTCTTGCTAGATGGCATGTCAAAGGGGAGGGACGGTACTCACAAAGAACATTGGGTTGGATGGATGAAACAGATGAAAGACACCTTGTGCCTCTCTCCCTGACCAGAACCTGGGGCTACCCTGCTGTCCCTACCTTATTATCTAAAGCCGAAAGGTTTGTCGCTGATTTTGGGTGTCTAAGGAAACCCCTGGATATGTAGCTTAGTTATTTCCACACCAGGAGCTCCAAGTCACATAAAGCAGGTACCAATTGACCTCAGCACCACACAGACATGGAAAAGTCAACATTTAGCAGCTCAGTGCAAATGTACAGGACGAGGAAGAAGGTAAGGCAAAGGGGATTACTTTGAACTCTGTAGAATAAACACTTTCCAAATACTCCTTCCTGATAGGTGCAAAGTGCACCCAGGGCAAGAGCGTCTGCCCTCAAGGGGCTCTCAGGCCTCTTGGCCTCTAGGCCTCAGATGACCTGATGCTCACGAGCCTCTTTCAACCCTGCAAACAACACTCTGGCTTGCTTCTGTCCCAAGGCCTTTGCCCTTACTCCCTGCTTTGCCTGGGATGCTGGCTTCTGCCACATCTCTCAGATCATGGCACTAAAGGCCTCCTCCGTGAGGCCACCTTGCCCATCCCAAGGAGTGGCAGGCTATCTGCTCCAGCTCTTCAGCTCCATCCTGCTTCGCTCTCGTGCTTTCCTCATGGCATTAAGGGCTATCAAGCCGATCTTCTGTCTTTGTCTGCCTGTTCTTTTGTGTTTGTTTTTCCACATCTTGTTTACCATTATGTTCCTAATGCCTTGCACACCCCCCGGAGAAGTAACGCATGACGAGTCTAAGGTGAAGAACAGGAATAGCCACTGGATGTGTTTCCACTGCATCACAGGGGTCAGGTCGTGGGGTGGAAACATAAGGCTGGCATGGCTCTTACATCTAACTAGAAGCTGGGAGCAGACAAGAGGACAACGAGGAAATGAGAGCTATGGTAGACCAGACAAAGAGCCTCTGGGCAGAGGGATGAGGTGTGAGAGAGGGGGCAGGTGGTAGAGAGAATGGGGGAAGGGTGGAGGGAGAGCTGAGGTTAGGCCAGAAGAAGGCAGAGGGAGAGTGTTTCCTTCAAGGCAGCAGGTGGTAGGGCACTGCGGAAGCAAGGTCAGGCTGGAGGGCTACAGGTGGGATGCTATTACTGACACGTGAATGCTGTGGGTGGTGGTGGGGAGAGACAAATCACTCATTCACTCACTCACTCATCCAGCACATATTCATGGAGTAATGACAATGTGCCAACACTGAGGGTGACACATGGTAGCTACAGTTGTGAGGAGCACAGCAGGAAGGATAGGTTGTTGAATCGCTGTGTTGTACACCTGAAACTAACATCACACTGTGTGTCAACTATACTGCTTCACTGCTCAACACTGCACTCTGCTCCAACATGCCAGCATCTTCCTGCTCTTAGGATATATACCAACTCGTTTCTACCCCAGGGCCTTTGTACTGGGAGCTCCTTCTGCCCAGAGTGCCCCTTCCCTACACACTGCTCAGCTTCTTCTCATTACTGCTTTCCCCACTCACATGCCTTCACCTTTTCCTTTTACAGAGCATCTCTTGCTCTCAGTCCTCTCTATGGTGCATATGTGTGGTTGCTTGGCCAGTATCAATTCCTCCCTCACTCCTTAACTAATAGATCTATTTTGAGGTGCCTTCCCTCTCCCATGCAGGCCATCTCTCCCAGCTCCAGGAATGTGCCTTAACAGGCTTAAACGAATCAGAAGATTTTATTCCCAGTCTCAGTCGCTGGTACAGGGATGAGCGAGAAACCTCGACTAATGCATCTCAGTACCTCTTACGAGAATGCTGTGATGGAAGTCCTGCAGAACACAAACAAGGACACATGGGACCCTGACTCCTACTGGCAGACATCCTCCAACCCTGCAGGCATCCCACCCTAACATGAAGCCACCTCTGTGGACTACAGAGCGGTAGAGTTAGACAATTAGGTCAGTGTTGAGTGTTAATCTCCTGAATCAACCAACCCTGACCTCTTCCTTACCCATGTATTTTCCAGCTTTATGAATCAATATGTTCCCATGTTGTTTAAGCCAGAAAAAGAAAGAAAAAAAAAGTATAGGGCACAAGATGAACAGGGCAGATACAGTCTCTACTCTGAAGGACTAACAGTCTTGGGAACAGGCAGGGACCTGTTCACATATGTCCCTGAACGCCATGCATAGTGCTCTAGTCTGTGGGCTACTTGGTCAGACCCTGTGCAGACAGATTCCTCCGGTGGCAGGAGGGAGGACAGATCTGTGGGGGCCAGACTAGGGCCAAGGAGTTGGAAGGCACCAGGAGGCTCAGTTATTGGCAGGGGGAGACAGGATGGGTAGGGATGGCCCTAGGGCAGCAGGACTCTAGGACTGAAGTAAGGAGGGCGGGGAAAGTCAATGATGTCTCCTGAGATAGGGTAAGAGAAGGAACGACAGGTGAGGCTGAGGGCGGGGCTCGGGTTGGGCCTCCTCTCACTTGGGCTGCCAAGGAGACAGGGTTGGCAGCTCACCTGAGCCAGAGCCGAAGCTGCCACTCTAGTGCCCTCGGCCCCCACCTTGGAGGGGACACCTAGGTCTGTGACTACAGCTCAGGCTTAGAACCCTCCGCTCCCACCCACACACTCCCCCACCAGACACAACTAGCTGAGTAGAATTCTCCAGGCAGCTAGGCAGTGCTCTGCTCTCACTGTTTTTCATGGATACCTCCTGGGGAGCATTTCCCAGCCTTCTCTGACCATGCCCTTCCTGCATCTGAGGGAACACCTGAATCAGCCTCATCAAGTGTTCCTGAAGGGCAGGGTCACAGCAGAGTGGTGCCCAGAGCCACGTGGAATCCATAAGACAGGAAGCCCTTTCTGGCCTCATGTACCCTGTGCTGCTGGGGCCGGGCCTCCTTCTCTAGTCTGCCAGATGCTCCCCCTCCTAGCAGAGCCCTGAGCCTCCCTGGGGCCCCTCTTCTTAAGAGTTGTTGCTGTCCCCCTTGCTCCCCGTGGCAACTCCTTCCCTGATAGCTCTCGGTTCTCTTAGATTCATGTGCTCCCTCCTTCAGTGAAAGTGCCACTGGCACAGGAACACAGGCTTCAGAGGGAGGCAGGCAGGGAGTTGCCCCAGCGTCCTGGAACTGCATCCATGAGTTTCCCTCTGCTATTCATACTGGTTAAAGGAAGGTTGATATGGCTGATCTCGGCCCTCTGATTTCTTAGCAATTCAAGCCGGAGCAAGGTCCTTGGCCTTCTTTAGCTGTGCTCTCTTTTATTGCCAAAATGGGGGGATCAGGAGCATCCTGGGGTGCAGGCTTCAACGGGACAGCCCCCACACTGTGGCGGGATGTCCCTGATAGAGCACGGCTCCAAGCATGGCAGCTACGTTTTTTCTGGTACTCTATGTTTTCCTCATAATTGTAGAAAAACTATAGAGATTTTTGAAAATGTGGAGAACTACAACAGGAAAACGTAAGCCGTCATATATCCTTCTACTCTTGTTATCTATACTGCATAGAACCACATAGGGTAGAAGATTTATCTACAGATCTCCTTCACTCTGAGACACCACTGAATTATTAACAGCTTTTCCAGGAAGGGAGTAGGGGTGGGGAAGCCACAGCACATGCAATATACCTTTCTAGATTTAGGGAAAAAACTAGGATTGGAAAAATAGATCTTAGAATTGAGAAAATAGGATATTAAAAAGCAAATTATACTCTGCATAGATATACAATTGATATCCAACTTTTTTTCACTGTAATAGTTATATGTGAATATTTCACCATGGCTTTTGGAGTGTCTTATACACTGCAATTAGGGAAAAGCCCAGACATGGGGACAGGGTGTCCTGGGTTTGACCCTGGCAGACTCTCTATTTCCCAATCAGCTCATTTTCCACATCTGTGATGCAGAGGTTGCAGTAAGCCTTCACACAGAGGGTGGTTTTAAGGATTAAAAGCAACAACAAAGGTCAGCACCCTGCTCAGGCCAGAGGGAGGCCTCCTAAGTGATATTTTGGTTTGATCAATTTTCCATTCCTCATCACAGGGATCAGCAGCAAGTGTTTCTCCAGCTCTCCGGATCTGACTGGCACTCCCAGGTGTTGTGGAGGAGAGAATGGGGGATGGGGTGCACAGGTGGGAGGGGGTCAGAGGACATAAGACTTGGTCAGGAAGGGGAGTAGGTGAGGAGCACTGCCATGAAATCCGGCTGCAAAGACAGGCAGGGGCTAGACCAGAGGGCCGGATGCCAAGCCATGGGCAGGGGATGTCCCTGGCTGGTTATCCTGTGGGCTGAAGCACAAAGGTGACACAGCTCTATCGCTGGCCTGGTGATGACTGTCCCAGTGTCAGCTACAATGGTTGTTACTATTACAGCAACACATGACAGGCAGTAGAGAAGGGCAGGCATGAGCCTGGATGCTGGTATCAGATGCACAGTTTAGGGTCTGAACTTTGGCTTGACCAGGCTCTAGAGCCTGGAAAGAGCTCCTTGACCTTCCTGCACCTCAGCTTCTCCACTGTAAAGTGGGACAAGTGCCTAGCAGCTGAGAACTTCCACAAACCCCAGTACAGTGCCTGGCAGGGACTAGACACTCACCAGTTCTGGGGGGTATAATAACAGCAGTGCTAATTATTACCACCATCTCTAAACAGGAGCCAGAAAGGGACCTGGCAGGTTTTGAGCCCTGGTTTAGGAAGTGGCCTAACAGTATATATAAAAGTTCAGTTTTGTTTTCATGTTACACAGATCTGCTCTCAGTGCTGCTCCATCCTTTATACCTGTGTGCCTGTGTGCTTAGGACTGGATTTCTCTGGGCCTTGCTTTCCTCTGGTGGGACATAGTGATTGTACCATCTACCTTGCAGAGCTGTTCTGAAGTATTGACTTTGCAATGAATGTGGGCCAGCATGTGAACCCAGTCAATGGCAAAACAAAAACAAAAAACAAAAAACAAACAAACACAAAAAACCCCAAAAAACACTCCCTCTTTTCATTAACAAAGCAAAGGAAGAAAGACATCCTAAAAGTGTGAAGGCCCAGTCAGGTGGCGAGTACTCAGGTCTCTCCCAGTCCCACTGCAGAGGCCAGGGCATGAAATCGCACTTTCTTGTCACTATTACCAACAGTGGTGTTGCTTGCCACAGGAAGTGCCCGGCCCACAGAGGAACCCCACTCAGGCAAAGGGGTCAGTCCAGGACAGCTCAGCCACCAGTGGGGAAGCAGCTATTGGTGGCCTCTTTTGTGAGCCTCACAGAACATTCAGCATGGCTCTCATAAAAACAATTTTTGATTTAAAACCCCTCTCTGATATAGGGAAAAAATAGTGATGGCGCTAATTCAAACTAGAACTGGTTGAATATCTGGGATACAGATTACTGTCAAATACACATCACGAATTGGGAATACCTTCAAAGTGACGCCTATCACATTGATGGCCTCTTTCAGCTGAGGATGGCTCGTGCACTGGGCAAGCTCTTCGCATATCCAGACCCCGAGGGAGCAAATGGCGATGCATCTTTTGGAAAAGAAGGAAAAGAGGAAAACTCTCAAAAAATTTAACATGTTTTCTTGGTATTTTCATGTGACAAAGTATTTTAAATCTTTTTTTTACAAAGTAGCAAAAATTACACATACACTAACAGAGTGTCTTCCTGAGAAAAAAAGGGTAAGGACAAATAGAAATACTGATATTGGTTAGTAATTATTTAATGAAGTAAATGATATACTTCCTGTTAATAGTCACAGCCCATATATCAGTTATTTTTGCTGACATCTTCTTTAAATTTGAGAGAGAGAGAGAGAGAGAGAGAGAGAGAGAGAGGAGAGAGAGAGAGACAGAGAGAAAGCATGCCCATGAGTGGAGGAGAGGGGCAGAGGAAGAGAGAGAGTACCTTTTTTTTTTTTTTAATATAATTTATTGTCAAATTGGCTAACATACAGTGTGTAAAGTGTGCTCTTGGTTTCTGGGGTCGAGTCCTGTGGTTCATTGTTTGCATACAACACCCAGTGCTCATCCCAACAAGTGCCCTCCTCCATGCCCATCACCCATTTTCCCTCTCCCCCACCCCCATCCACCCTCAGTTTGTTCTCTGGACTTAAGAGTCTCTTGTGGTTTGCCTCCCTCCCTCTTTGTTTGTAACTATTTTTTCCCTTCCCCTCCCCGGTCTTCTGTTAAGTTTCTCAAGATCCACATATGAGTGAAAACATATGATATCTTTCTTTCTCTGACTGACTTATATAATACCTTCCGGCTCCATCCATGTTGCTGTAAATGGCAAGACTTCATTCTTTCTCATTGCCAAGTAGTACTCCATTGTATATATAAACCACATCTTCTTTATCCACTCATCAGTTGATGGAAATTTAGGCTCTTTCCATGATTTGGCTATTGTTGAAAGTGCTGTTATAAACATTGGGGTACATGTACCCCTATGAATCAGCACCCCTGTATCCTTTGGATAAATTCCTAGTAGTGCTATTGCTGGGTTGTAGGGTAGTTCTATTTTTAATTTTTTGAGGTACCTCCCCACTGTTTTCCAGAGCGGCTGCACCAGTTTGCATTCCCACCAACAGTGCAAGAGGGTTCCCATTTCTCTGCATAGTCGCCAGCATCTGTTGTTTTCTGAGTTGTTCATTTTATTTTTGCTGACATTTTTAACTACACTGTATTGCTTCAAGATAGTTTTGACAAGTAATCAAAGACATGAATCTCAGAAAATCGTTGGAAATTGAGTTTGTAATTGTTTTCCCTACAATAAAATACACAGCACCTACTACAAACAGAATACAAACCCTATATTCCATTGTAAAGAATATTTGAACACAACTTCCAGAATCAGCTGCACTGTTATCTTTTAAACAATAAGTGAGGACAAAGCTTTCTTCAAATTACACAGTCCTTTAAAAATTACCTTTCTCAATTGTAAATCATTTTTAAATGGTAATTCTCTTTGGAACTGATATATTCCACTATCTTTTGCAATGATCAAAAAGTCATACTCCTGTTAATTTTTTCTGAATGCCCACATATAAAATTAAAATACTTGCTCCCAAACCTGGTCACTTTCAGAACAAAAGGGGGGTTCAAGACCCTGCTTGGAACCAGAAGTTAACTGTAGGATGTATATGTTGTTCTTTGTAATAAGAGGTCACATCCAGTACCAATTAAACTGAACGTACTGCTCAGCTCTCCACAGTAAAAGTTCTTTGTATTCAGTATAATTCAGCAATTAAAATAAATATATTTTGAGGTTTTAAAATCACCATATTTCACTGGAATCTCACCTCTTTAAATTAAGACAGACTAAGGGCTTCAGAACACGTTTATTAAAAGTCCTTTGGAGGCTAGGTCACCTTCTACTTAAATGCACTCAGTATAAATGGGCAGCCCAGTTTATAAGGTGTGCCTGGCCTTCTTTGGTTCTCTGACAACAGCATAATACATGAATTCCACACGCTTTGAACCCTCGACTTCCCTCACTGTATAGAACTGTCTCCTCTTGCCTCATCCCTACGCTTATTCTCAGTCTAGAAACTGCACTTTGTATTCTTAGTTTGCGCTCTTTGCCATGTATTCTACATGCTTTCAAATAGCCTTTTTATCTTCCCCCAGCTTAACTGATTATTTAACCCACTAAAATCTAACTTGGAATTATACCCCCAATCATATTTTTACCACTTCAAGAGCCTCTCTTCCTTTGCATGCTTGAATGTGTGTGTGTGTGTGTGTGTCTATAAATACACATACTTTTTTTTTTTTACGACCCATTAACCTTTCTGTTAAATGTAATTCATTCAGAGCAAAGATCTCTCATTTCTTACGAACACCTGCATTACTCTGTAACTATTAGCCCTGCATGACAGAGAACTTTTGTGACCCATAAAGTGGTTTCCTAATGTGAACCACTCTCACCTGCCTTGAGTTTTAAAGCCACACTAGCTTATAGCTGCTCTTCCATGCTATTTTTTCTCTTTCCAACATATCATTTAGCATCCCCATCTAGCATCTTCCGATTCTAATACTCTGTTACCCCTTACGTGTTTGAGTTCCTGTCAGTTAGGTTCTCTGTATCCCAAATGTGTCCTTTGCGATCCCAAATGAGTTCTATCTCTCAAAACTTTTTTTTTAGCTAATGGCAATGCCACCTTCACTCTCCTTTGTACACCAACGCACTTTCTGGAACTGTTTGCTACCATCCCATCTCACACCACCCAATTTACGTAACTTACTCTTTTTTCTGAACTCTTCTACATTATTATCACTCACAATTATAACTATCTTCTCTCGTGATTCTCCTCCATTTATTTGGAATCTTGATCATATTTCTGCTTATCTGCACTTGCATGAACTCAATTTCATTGTCTAACTCCTCTCATACTCAGCTAATAAAGACTGAGCATATCATACACATTCTATTCCATTTTTAACTCCACAGACATTTGGCTTTCTACAGTAAGGAAAAAGTGGGAGAGGAAGGTATTGCTAAGACATGTTAAAGGTTTGAATGTGGTGCATATGTGAAAAGGAGAAATCAAGGATTTTCCCCAAGTTTCTGTACTGAAAATCTGAGATGATGGTGCCCTTTACCAAGGGGGGAGTCTGAGGGATGGTCAGGAGACTCAAGGATTCATCTGTGGTTGTGTTAACTTTGTATGTGTTAAGACATCCAAGTTGAGGTATCAAGTAGGCAGTTTAATATATAAGCCTGAATATATGAGGGGTTCACAGAAGAGGCCAGGTAAATAAATTCAGTATCATTAGTAAGTAGGTGGTATTTAAAGTCTAGTTAGAATGAATAAGAGCACCTAGGAGCGTCATGGAGGGAGGAGAGGACCACCCCTAAACCTCGAGTCACCAACTTGCAGAAGTTAGGTGCAGGAGGGAGACAGAACAGGAGAAGCGTGGTAACATAGGAATAAAATAAGAAGGTTGTATTCTAAGGCCTGACATTGTTTAGGAAGAGGGTAAAGACAGCCTTATTTCAGAATTAGTAACACAAGTATGCATATTACAATTTCTTTTTTTTAAATGTTTATCTATTTTGAGAGAAAGAGAGTATGTGTGTGCTTGAGCATGGGAGGGACAGGGGTGGGGAAAGAGAGAGACAGAAAAAGAGAGAGAGAGGGAGGGAGGGAGGGAGAGGGAGAGAATCCTAAATGATGTGGGATTCAGCACAGAGCCCGATGTGGGGCTCAATCTCATGATCCTGGGATCATGATCTGAACAGAAATCAAGAGTCAGATGCTTAACTGACTGAGCCACCCAGGTGCCCCATTAAAATTTCTAGGGTAACTTTTAAGAAAACTGAAAGAGAGTCTATGACTCCTAAGAAATTAGAGAAAAAATGGAATGTGGGAAAAATCATCTGGAAGGGAGGAAGTTAGGAAGTTAGGAAGAAAGGAAGGAAAGGAGAAGGGAAGAATGAAGGTGAGAAAAGGAGAAAATGAGAGAATACTGAGGACAAATAACAAAATATAAAGATGAAAGAAATACATCCAAATATGTCAGTAATTGCAGCAAATGTAAATGAACTAAAGATTCAGCTAAAAGATAAAAATCAGACAGTATAAATGTATAAAATAAAATATGTACAATTTTTGCAAAGACATTTAAAAGAGAAGAATATAGAAAAGTTAAATTTAAAAGGATAGAAAATATTGGGATGCCTCAGTGGCTCAGTGGGTTAAGCGTCTGACTCTTGGTTTCAGCTCAGCTCATGATCTCATGGTTTATGAGTTCGAGCCCCACATAGGGCTCTGTGCTGACAGAGTGGAGCTTGTCTGAGATTCTGTCTCCCTCTCTCTCTCTGCCCCTCCCTTGCTTGCTCACTTGTATTTTCTCTCAAAAATAAATAAAAATTGAAAAAAATAAAAATAAAAGGATAGAAAATATCATTTAAAAATATCCATATCAATATCAGATAAGTAGTCTTTAAGGTAGGGGTGCCTGGGTGGCTCAGTCAGTTGAGCATCCAACTTCGGCTCAGGTCATGATCTTGAGGTTTCACAAGTTCAAGCCTCATGTTGGGCTCTGCTGGCTGACAACTCAGAGTCTGGAGCCTGCATCGGATTCTTTCTCTCTGCCCCTCGCCTGCTCATACTCTGTCTCTCTCTCTCTCAAAAATAAATAAAAGAGATGGGATTCTATATAGAGATTTGATAATTCTATACTTCTATGCAGCTAATAATATAGCTTCAAAATATATAAAACAAAAATTGACAGATATATAAGGGAAATAGATAAATGTACCATAATAGTGGGATATCTTAATCCATCTTTCTCAGTTAATGATCAAGATGATAAAAAAATTAGAAAGGATTTAAAGTATTTGAAAGACATGATTAAAAAATTAATCAAACGGACACATCTAGAGCACTACACCCAACAACTGAAGAAATGGTATACACATTCTTTTCAACCATATACAGGACATGTGCAGAAAATGACTACATACTGAGCCATAGAGCAAATCTCAACAATTTCAAAGATTGTTACTTGGCAGGCAACATATTTAATCTACAATGCCTTTAAGACATCAGCAGCAAAAAGATAAATAAAAATAACCATGTGTTTAAAAATGAAGGAATATATTTCTAAATAAATCATGACTCAGTGAAGGAATCATAATGGAAACTGGAAAAAATTTCAGTGGAAAAATATTACATATCAAATGTAGAGAACTCAGATAAAGTGGCACTTAGAAATAAACATAGAGACTTAAATGTTGGTATCTGTAAAGGAGAAAGGCTGAATTAGTATACTGAGTTAATATACTGGCATATATCAGAATTAATATACTGATGAAAAGAAAATGAGTGGCAGAATGTAAAGAAAGCAGAAGAAAGAACATAAAAAAGAGCAGAAAGTAGAAAATAAAAACAAATACAGAATAAAGAGGCTGGAACAAAGACAAAAGTATATTCTTGGAAAAGACTAACAAAGTTGACAGACCTTTGGCAAGATGTGTGAGAAAAATCAGAGAATACAGAAAAGGATCAGAGATTAAGAAGTGCATAGAGCTACGAAAAGATAGCGAAAGGATAATGGAGCCATCATGAATGCAAGGGTATTTCAAAACTTAGAAGGAATGGACAAATTTCTAGACAACTTTAGTTTATCTAAGCTGTCAAATAAAACAAAACCTTAAAATTCCTAAACAATCATGGAAGAAAACAAGTCAGTGGTTAACCCTCTCATAAATAACCAGACTTAGATAGTTTTACCATCAAGGTCTAAATACACAAGAGCACGAACTCCCAATTTTACAAAAACTCTTGCTGACTTAAGAGAATGAAACAATACTTCACTCATTTTGGAAGAAGACATAACCCTGTAATCAAGCCTGATAAGGATAGGATGGGGAAAGAAAATTACAGGCCATAAATATAAATGGAACTTTACTCAACAAAATGTTACTCAAATCAGATCCAGTACTGTATAAACCACATTGAGTTTATCCCCAAATTCAAGGTTACTCTAATATGAACAAATTGATAATGAATTTATAGCTTCTGGTAATGGAAGACTAGAAAATGTGTACTAAACCATCCACCAAAGCCACTGAAGAAGTTAGTAAAAAAAATAACCTCCCCCCGACCAAAAAAAAAAAAAAAAAAAATCCTCTTAAATTCATCAAAGAGCTGACAAGGTGGTGATGGTTGATGGGCTGTTAGAAAGAGAACAGGGTAGGAGCTGATTCCCGGGCAGCAAGAGGCTTAGCTGGGCTTAGCTGACCTTATGGGGTTGGAGGCAGGGGATAAGAAAATGGTGTTTCCCTCCACCAGTGTTCCCAGCTTTGGGCTTCACCCTGGAAGGACAGGTTGCAACTTTTCATTATGTAGGTGGCCCAGAAAACCTATCTTGGTAACAGACTGCCAGCGACCTTAGATGCTTGGCAGAGGCAACTAAAATGTTTCCAGACATTGCTAAATGTCTCCTGGGGTACAAAATCACCTCTGGTTGAGAATCACTACCCTATACATACACCATTTGTATAAGTTTTTGGTTTATCCTTCCATTTTCTTCTTCATTAAAAATAACAGGGAGTGCACATATATATTTGTAATCTTATTTTTTCTTTCACAAAATGTAATAATAACCTTCTGCACCTTACTGTTTTCACTTAATAACGGCACACTTTTAAAAAATTAAGTAAAGCACATTCTCAACATAATTCTTACTACACTTAAATTTTTTTTTTTTTTTTTTGAGAGAGAGAGAGAGAGAGAGAGAGCGAGCATGTGCACACAAGCAGGGACAGGTGCAGAGGTAGAAAAAGAAAGAATCTTAAGCAGGCTCCATGCTCAGAGTGGAGCCCGACACAGGGCTTGATCCCATGACTGTGAGATCATGACCTGAGCTGAAATCAAGAGTCGGATGCTTAACTGAGCCACCCAGGTGTCCCTTTACTATACTTATTAGTGGGTGTATGAGTAATGTGGAAAAAGTGTTGTTTTTTTTTTAACATTAACTGTTCACACATAAATTTGTATTTTAAAATCCTAAAATAGTTTACCTTTTTGTCAACATTTACCTTGCACATTCATTTGGTTCCTCTGTGGCATTCTTCAGTAAAATATTTATGAGGTAATGCTAAAAACAAAAAATTAAGTAAAATAAAAACTTTGTTTAGTAGTTGGTTTCCCACATGTTCTGACTGTGTTCCTGGAAGTCAGGAGCTCCTGAAGGACCAGGGAGGACCTGGGGGGAAGAGACATAGGGCTCGGGGGAGCAGCCTGGTTGCGGTCTCAACCAGGGCCTCCCTGGGCAATTAAGCCAGCGTAGGGAAGAGGGTTTCTGGGTGCACAATAAAAACCTAGCAAAGCAATTGAGACTTCAGATAGGAAAAGCTCGGTTTTCTTTTACTTTAATTAGGTTATATATTGTACACTAAATTATATATTATAATTATGTACCGTAAGTAGATAAGATAGATTCTGAGATTTGAAAAGCATATTTGTTTGCCTCAAAGTCAGTTGAGGAGAGAACAAATGCTTACTTTTATTCTCTAAGGAATGAATAACCTGACATTTCAAATGATTAGTAGTATTTAATCAGGCTAACAACAGGACTGAATATTTAGTTTATTTCAATTATTCCTTATAAACTCATTGGACGCACTAATGCAGCACAATTGAACCTAAAATTATTACAAAGGATGATTCATTACATAATTAGGATCCATAGGCATGATAAACAGACCTAATAAAAAACACCCAAGGAACCTATCAGTTATAACTGCGATGTGCTCTGATTCGGATACATTTAATCCGCTGAAAACAGCCTTCTGAAAACAAAAACTACTGAAACATTTAAACAATAAAGCAGAACTTTCAGGGATAAGGGGATCAATGCACAATAATGGAAGCGATGGCCACAGAGCTGGAACTAGAAGATGATAAACCTGAGAGTCACTCAAAGGCAGCAGGTACCTTGACGTCTTCGGTTCCTGTGATGACTTCACTGACTTCCGGCACAGACTGCAGCAAAGGGATCTCCCGGTAGGTGTTTGGAAAGCAGACAAGAGAACCAAGAATGGTGAGAGCTTCTGAATGAGGTGCCTGCACACAAAAAAGTGAAAGTGCTCATTTTTCTTTTGCTAAGCCAGAAACTTTACTTAAGCAACAGACTTTACTTTTTCATGATTTCAAGAGGGAATCTTTATTTTACCCTAGATAAGAAATATCAAACTATGCCGGTTATTTTCCTCCAGGTGAACAGTTAAACAAGACAGGCTTGTCTAAATGAAAAAGCAAATTTCCAAGGAATGGAAAATAACGTTATACTTGAATACAAAAAAGCACTGTGAAAACTGGTCTGCAGATGCATTCAGATTCAGAAAAGCAAATGACTCAATTATGACTTTTACCTTTTATTTTTATGTGTTTTTAGTCTTAATGTTCTTGACAAGGCAGGGTAAGGGATATCAACTTAATATTATTTTTGCTGTGAAGACAATTAACAAAAATTCATAAGGGAGAAGGGTTGGCGCTGAATTTCAGAAGGCAGGGAAAGAGCACACACCATCCACCAAATTTCCTGTCTCACCAAGAACTACTTTGCAAAATAACACATAGTGATTGACATCTAGTGATACAAAATCACTTGTTTGTCCACTACTGGAATTAGGACTATATCAACCTCACACCAGTCAGAGTGGCCAAAATGAACAAATCAGGAGACCATAGATGCTGGAGAGGATGTGGAGAAACGGGAATCCTCTTGCACTGTTGGTGGGAATGCAAACTGGTGCAGCCACTCTGGAAAACAGTGTGGAGGTTCCTCAAAAAATTAAAAATAGACCTACCCTATGACCCAGCAGTAGCACTGCTAGGAATTTACCCAAGGGATACAGGAGTACTGATGCATAGGGGCACTTGTACCCCAGTGTTTATAGCAGCACTCTCAACAATAGCCAAATTGTGGAAAGAGCCTAAATGTCCATCAACTGATGAATGGATAAAGAAATTGTGGTTTATATACACAATGGAGTACTATGTGGCAATGAGAAAGAAAGAAATATGGCCCTTTGTAGCAACGTGGAAGGAACTGGAGAGTGTTATGCTAAGTGAAATAAGCCATACAAAGAAAGACAGATACCATATGTTTTCACTCTTATGTGGATCCTGAAAAACTTAACAGGAACCCATGGGGGAGGGGAAGGAGAAAAAAAAAAAAAGAGAGAGAGAGAGAGGTTAGAGTGGGAGAGAGCCAAAGCATAAGAGACTCTTAGAAAATGAGAACAAACTGAGGGCTGATGGGGGGTGGGAGGGAGGGGAGGGTAGGTGATGGGTATTGAAGAGGGCATCTTTTTGGGATGAGCACTGGGTGTTGTATGGAAACCAATTTGACAATAAATTTCATATATTTAAATAAAAAAATCCAGTAGAAAAATAAAGGAATATATCAAAGGAGGCATTTCACAAGATTTCAATTCAGCCAACACTTACTAGCAGCTATGATTAGCCAAGAATAGGGCAGACACCACGATTACAGAGGTATGTCATTCGCCCACCTTCCCATCTGTCCATCTTTTTTTTTTTTTAAAGTTTATGTATTTTTGAGGGGGGGATGAATAGGAGAGGGAGAGAGAGAGAGAAGGCATAAAATCCCAAGCAGGCTCCCCGCTATCTGCGCAGAGCACAAACTGCGAAATCAAGATCAAGAGGCAGATGCTTAACCGACTGAGCCACCCAGCCATCCGTTTTTCTGTCTACCTACTACTATCTAGCAATTATAATAATGGTGGCAAACACAGAGCTCTCACTCAGTGCTAAGCACTGTTCTAAATGCTGTACAAGCATTTCCTCCTAGAATACCCTCAGCAACCCAATGACCTAGATACTATTATCATTTCTACTTTACAAGTGAGAAGACTGAGGCTCGGAGAAATTCAGTGGCTTTTCAAGTGACAGACCCTGATTTGCACTGAGGCCATCTAATTCCAGGGTCCACACTGGGCCTATATTGTTAAGCACCCAGGGTAGGAAATGAAAGGGAGTCTCCCTCCCCCAGAGAGATGGCAGTGTAGCATGTGGAGTGTGGGAGGAAAGGCAAATAGCGGTTATACGTAATTCAGGAAAGCACTTGCTATGTGAGTCATAGAGTAGGGATATCACAAGAACGCAGAGCATTCATCTTTTACCTCGCTTGGTTCTCATCAGCACACAGGTAAACAAAAGACAATATAAAACACACAGAGAGATATTCTATGGGAACCAAAACGAGGCAATGATTTGTTCTGTTCAGGATAGTTAGGGACACTAAGACCAACCGCTGCTAAAAGTCGCATAAGCCACAGGAGCCAGCCAGGCTGGTGGAGTGAGGGAGTGAGGTGAGGGGTGAGAGGCATGGTACGGGTAGTGGGAATAGAAAAGGCAGAGGACCCGGGCACCCATGGACCTGAAAAAGGCCCCAGGTGCACAGAGCCGGGAGGCCATACAGGCCCTGGAGTTCCCCAGGGACGGAGTCTGAGAAAGACACCCAGGGCTCTCAGGGAATAACCCCCAGGGCCACGTAGCACAGTTCCCATCTCATTCTGCCTGAGCAGTGATGCCCTCAGAATGGAGCAGGAGTGTGGGGTGATAGATGCTCTCAGGGAGAGCAGAGTGTCAGTCACTGAAGCGCAGTACAGGCCAGAGTGAAGGCAGCTATGAGTGCAGCCATAGCATCAGGGATGAAGTTGCTGTATCTTTAATGGTTTATTTCATTTTTTAAATATGAAGATTTGAAACCACTAGAGCAAATTGAAAATGTTAAGACTAGCCAAAGTCCGTCAGTGAGTACAGTTCCATGTTACATGACCTGTGGTCACCACCCAGGCCTTTCCTCACCTGACCCCACGCCAGCGACGATGTAGGTGCTAGCTCCCTCGTGCCTGGGAACACCTGCACCATTTGGCCCTGGGACACCTTTCTGGGCTCCTAAGGTGGTCTGACAGTCTCAGTGCTGGAATGCCTTGTTTCCTCAGGATCTAAACTCCGGGACACTGAGTGTGGTTCTGTGCCCTCTTCTCTTTCAGATCTATACTCACTCCCAAAGGATATTCAGCCCCAAGATTTCAATGCCTCCTAAATGTTGGACTCCTCAATATTTCTGTCTAGACAGACTTCCCACCTGAAGTCCAGGTTTGTATGTCATCTCACCTCAGGGGTCCAGAGGGATCTCACACTGACGAGCTCCACCTAGACCACGGTCCTGTCCTTCTGTGTAACCCTACCCCATCACCAGCACTCTGTCCCCTTATCCGAGGCCTTTCCTTTCCTTTATTTTATGTTAAGAAGCAAACTCAAAACATTGTGTCATTCCACCTCTGAGGTCTCCAGCATCCCTGCTTTGGGTTTTTTTCTTTGCATACATCACTTTCTGAGCTGTTAGTCACTTAATATTTATAACCCCACAAAGGCAGGGGTTAGGTGGTCTTCATCACTTCTCTACCCCAGTGGGTGCTCAATAAATACCATCCTGAGATAAGGGGAGGCTGCTGCTGTCCCTGTTTATCTGACAGACACTGATGGTCTTTCGGGTCTCTGCTTCAGCTTCACTTCTTCCATGAAGGCCTTTCTAATGTATGTCTTCCCCTCCACCTCTTACCCGGCAGAATGAACACTTCCTCAGTTGGTGCTCCCGTGGGTTCTGGATGTGATTTTACTGTGGCTGCTAGAAACTCATGCACAAACATTAAACACTTGGTGTACCCATCTGGTTCCTTGAGGCTAGGGGCCCTGTCATACTCAGCCAGGCCAGGTCCCAGCATGTAGTAGGCCCACAGTAAACATTTCTCAAACAGCCTTGCTTTGTTGGCCCTCATTATCTGCTGCCCTTTATCCATCAGACAATCTTTTTTCTTTTTTTTTTTTTTCTTTTTTTTTTTTTTAGACTTACCCATCAGACAATCCTGGTTTAGACTTCATTGAGATTGATACCTTCCCCTGAGTGGCTTAACTATTGTGTTGTACATGAGCCTGGCTTGAACTGTGGACTTTTAGATTGCGTGCTAGGCTATATAACAACTAGATATAAAACATCAGATCTTAAATAAAATTAAGGAGTTTGTTGCACAGCTTTATTCAATGAATGTGGTAAATGACAATACTTTTTTGGCCTAAGCACTGAGCCTAGGGTGAGTCCCAATTTACACACAGGAGAATGAGGAGAATGAAGAGAATGAGGCTCATGTGTATAAGCATATTGTCTAAGGTTAGAGAACAATACAAGGCAACACTGGGATGGAACCCAGGTCCGACCCTATAGAGTTCCAGGGTAAAGCATGGGAAGGGGAATATATGCAACACTCTGTCCTATGTGCACACAACTGATCTGTCCCACTGGTGATGGACATTTGGATTAGTTCTAGTTTTAGGCTACTGTGAAGAATGTTTGCTGAGCACAAGCTCCAACCCATATTTTGGTGACCTGTGTGTGCGTTTCTCTTTCCCTCAGCAGGGCATAGCAGGGGTACTTCAAACTTGTATTTAACTTGTGTTAGCCAAAAACTTGACTGAGTAGGTGTGCCCCATCACCAGTTCCCCTACAACTTTAAACTTCAAGTTTAAACTAAGAGAGAAATTCAAGGCAATTTATAGTTACTATTCTTTCATGTAACTTTTACATTCACATGATCATATTTTCTTTCTCTTTCTAAAAAAATATATTTTGGAAAGCTACTTTAATATCTTACCTAGCCAAGAGACAAGTTTTCACAGAGAATGACTGCCATGCATGGCATCATCTCTAGAAAGGGTGTGGCATTTTTATAGGAAACCCTAGTATCAAGTAAGGAAACTATTAATAAAGAAGTATGGTTTTCCTTCCTGTATCTTGTGAATTTGTTCAATGTTGATCTGAATGATAAAAAATAAATTTGAAGGTTCTTTGAGAATGATTATCCTAAAATCTTTTTCAGAAACAAAGAAGTATAAAAATTTCCTATTCCTTAAAAAAAACAGTTGAACAAATTCAACATCTTTCTTCCTTTTTTCTTCTACCTTTCTTTTTTATCCTTCCCTTTCATCGCTCTCTCTTTTCCCTTCCCTTTGCTTTTTAACTTATCCTTATAAGAAAAAGTTAGCACATGAAAATACCAGCATGAAATACCATCTATACATAAGGTATTAAAAACAACTTAAATTAAAATCCAGGGTTGGAGTTTGAATTTACCCTGCAGAGGAGACAGAAGTAGAGTGAAAAAGTAGCAATATATCAAACAAAATTTAGGTAGCTAAATACTCATATTGATTTCAATACAAGTCCCTGGAAAACAGTAAAGCTAATTTTATTCACACCATTTGAAAAGGAAAACAATGAGTCTGAACAGGTAACAGGTGTACAGAGCACAAAAGTGAGAGGCCCTTTATGTGTAAATGTATAAGAGTGTTCTACCAAAAGACATTAACACATTGCGCTAATAGTGGAAGTAAATGTGGAGATTGCAGATAATCTTTTTGTAGCCATGAATGTTCATTTAGTCCACTCGATTCTCATTGTTTAGTGTAAGAATTGTGCCAGAGTTTTACTGCACAATTAATAATATGTATTCATCATCTGCTTAAAATTTAAGTGTTCTCACATTAAAAAATATTTTGTTAGACTTATAAAAACCAAGATAATAATTTAAAAAATTATTGATAATGTACACTTAAAATTCTCTCTTTACTACAGACATCTCTGTGCCACCATTTACTGGAAAATGCTAATAGACTCTAAGAGACAACTCCTGCTTCTGACTGTGTAAATGTACTGAAACATTAGTGAGGATATGATTTTTCACACTCTGGCCTTTTGATGAAACGCCTTCCCAATACCAGTGTGTCATCTTATCCTACAATTTCACACATCAGCTGCCAGGGCATCTACCCCAGAGCCCAGTTTCACATTGCACTAATGAGTCAACACCTGTTAAGAGTGGAGAAATCTGAACCTTGTTAGCGATTGTGAAGTCTCCTGGGAGTTTGGATGCTGAGCATTGTCATACTCACCGCCGGCGTGTCTGTACTGAGGACCCTGGCAGCAGCCGTGATGAAGTCCCCCACCAGCATTGAGAAGCCAGGCAAACCCAGGGAGAAGAAGCGCGGTGGACAGTGCCTTATAATGGTATTTAAGATATCCTAGAGGCAGAGATAAGAAAGCACAACTGTAATTTTCAAGAACAAAATTCCAGAGTAGACAGTTCATTTGTATATATGGCCACTTAGATTAGATTATATATATAATCTAAGGGAACGAGGGTCACAGAAATTTTTCAGTAAAATGGGTACTGGGAGATGACTTAGTCCAAGGGCTATTGCACCCATTGTACAGGTAAGAGAAGGGACACTAAGTTGTAAGATGATGTGCCCAAAATCTAAATCATGGCATTGGGACTAGACACTTCTGTCTTTCACCTTAAGGTGAAAGCTTCAGACAAGCTCCAGGGAGTATTCAGGTAGATATATAAATAAGACCTGCAAACACCTATCACTTTCAAAACTCTCCAATTTTCAAAAGTTAAAGCACACTGTTTCATTAAAAAATCTTTAAGTAGGCAAAGAGATGGAAATATTCACTCTTCGGATAGTTTTATGTGTTAAACAATGGGAATGAATAGAGCACGGTCACACTCTAAGCTCGGGCAGTCAGTGTGGCTCTGGGTACAAGTGAGAACACCAGGTAAAAGTGCAAATGTAGCAGCTGCCATTTACGTGGTGTGCAACATGAAGACCCCTGACTACCGAGACACCTGGTGTTGCCGTGTCTGGAATGGCCTGTCCGTGGTGGGTGGCAGGCTGGCCCCTGCCCACCAGCTCTGTTCTGAGATAGCCACCACATTCCAGCCTGTGGCAGAGCAGGGCTCCACCACCAGATAGTGTTCATGCCACCCACAGCCAGGCCACATCTCTGAAGCCACCTGTGCGAGTGTGTGTGTGCACAGGGAATTAGTCAGAAAACCACAAACTTCTCTTACGTACTTCTAGGCCATGCACATTAATCAAACATACTCAACTACTAGAGGTATGTGTCTTGTAGTTATTCAATCTATAGTTAGTCTCAAAATACAAGCCAAGAAGCAAAATTTTAAAGAATCTGATTTCTTTTCTATGGCTATTTTAAAAATCCTTTAAAATAATCCTGGGGCACCTGGGTGGCTCAGTTGGTTACGTGTCTGACTCTTGATTTGAGCTGGCCCAGGTCATGACCTCACGGTTCGTGAGATCAAGCCCGGCATCAAGCTGTGCACTGACAGTGTGGAATCTGTCTGGGATTCTCTCTCTCCCTCTCTCTCTCTGCCCCTCATCCACTCGCACACACACACACACACACACACACACACACACACTCTCTGTTTGAAAATAAATAAACTTAAAATAAATGAATAAAATAATCCTGATTCAATTTGATTAAATTAGAACAAAGTAGTAGCAACACACTAAATCCTAACATGTTAAATCCTTTACCTCATTTCACAATCTGTTAATCTTGAAAGAGAATTTTTATGTGTTCACAATACATTTTTTTCCCAAGACTTGTTTTTGTCCCTATATAATGGATTTATTTGGTTTCTACTAATTGTGCTGTTCATATCCTTAAAATGACTATTCTGTGCTTACTCCATTAGAGCTCATATGTAGTAGTTTAGTACTAATTTAAAGTTTTAGCGTTTCAGCAGAGTTTTTCCTATACCAAAAATACAGAGATAGGTAAACAGACAGATAAAGGAGGGGAGGAAAGAAAAACCTGAACCACACTTCTCCCAAGTTAATGTTTAACCCTGCTTTAATCATGTCCTTTGATACACTTTAGGGTCCATATCAGCCAAGGCAAACATTCTAAGGGGCTGAGCAGATGGATGCTGTAGTTTAGAAAGTGTGTAGTAAACTCATGCTCCAAGAGTGGAACAAAAGATCCACCTTTTTCATAATTAAGCCTCTGATTAATGCCCTGGGCTCCTCACCACACACCTGTAATTACTCACAGAGGTGCGTATTGTGCTGGGCCTTGTCTAGGAATATCAGGCATCAAGCTACCCGGCAGCAGATGGAAGAACATTTCTGTTGACATATGCCACACTGAAAGGATTCATGTCAACCTGGCCAGCAAGGTAGCAGAATGCTGTGTATCTGAAGATTAATAATGCAAACAACCACCATGTTAACTTGGTTATGTTTGTGTTCATTCCATCTGTTGAGATGAGGAACTAAGCCTTGAACCCTGAAGATTTTTAAAATCTTTGGCACAAACTTAAATAAGCCATTTTCACCACTGGAATTTAGAATTTTAATTAAAAAAAATTTTTCTGTGACAAGTTTATGGGAATTAGGAACTAAATCCTTTAACAAGCAGAGGCCAGAATTTGTAAATGAAATCGTTTTGCTTCATAAGATTCATGTGTATAAAGATGAAATGCTCTGTAAATGGGGCATTCACCAAAAATTACTAAGTTGCCACCAATGCTAAAGACAGCAGAAACACAAGGAGCCGAGATAGAGTCACACGGCTCCCCGCCTCTGGATCTGCGCCAGTCACTTCAACGGAACCTGTTTCTATGGGCAAGAAGATTGGAAAGAGAGGGCAAAATAACAGATGGCTAGCCTACCCTACTATGCCACCCACGTAAGACAGAGCCCTGAGGAGAAGTGGGGCCTGGGTAGCTGTCGCCAGTTAAAGGCAGCACTGGGGTAGGGGTAATGTGGGAGTCAAAGAGGGAACTGTATGGTTAGTCAGCCAAATTATGGCCATATGCCTGCTTATTTTGCTTGTCCACACTGAAATGGAACAACCCAAAGATTCTGTCTTTGTGATGACATGTTAAAATTAGGAATGACTGTGTGGTGCTTAAAAGAGAACAGCTGCATATACTCAATGGAGGGACATCCATTGAGGGCTCAACTCGTATCTAGTAGAATCTTCTTTCACCTTCTCCTCCCACTTTTTTTTTTTTAACGTTTATTTATTTTTGAGACAGAGAGAGACAGAGCATGAACAGGGGAGGGGCACAGAGAGAGGGAGACACAGAATCTGAAACAGGCTCCAGGCTCTGAGCTGTCAGCACAGAGCCCAACGCGGGGCTCGAACTCATGGACCACGAGATCGTGACCTGAGCCTAAGTCAGCTGCTTAACCGACTGAGCCACCCAGGCTCCCCTCTCCTCCCACTTTAATCACAGTAAGATCATAGCTATTGCTGGAATCTCTGAAAAAATAAAAATCTTGAGACTCTGAAACTTTTTGCACAGACTCCAAGGCTTCATATATAGACAGGACTGTGCTTCCCAAATGGTCAAGTTATTCATGTACAACCTCATGCCTTCTGCCAAATTCACATCCAAAGTGAACATTATTTGTCTCTTTTTCAAAGCAACTCATTTTTTTTAAACTTAAATAATATTATTCTGGAAAATCAGTGTCCTATGTCACAAGTAGAAAACAGTCCTATGTCAATACAGTAACAGTAAATCAAGGCTACTCAATTTTTGCTACATATCACTATCTGATGGAGGCTTCCCTTGTTACAAAGGGCGGTTTGGTCTTCAGGGTGGTGTGAGAGTTCTGTACCTGCTCCAACTGGCCTATCTGAGAGAGTATCAAGGACTGATGGAGATGAAGAAAGGGGCCATCGTTCTTCCTGGGTGACTGGAGGCTGTTTAGTGAAACCTTTCTTGTGACTACCAGTGGGAAATGCCCCTGCACTCAAACCCTGGTGTGATGAAAAGTGCACTGGGACTGGGGTCTCAAGGCTTAGGTTCAAGGCCGAGTGTATGTGACTGTAGGCAGATCATGTCATGCCTAGAGCTTCATGTTTCTCTTCCATTAAATGGGATGACTCCTTCCCACAGAGTCCTATCTAATGACATAGATGTGAACACATGCCTTTCTAAACTGAACTGAAAAGTACCATACAGGAGTAAAGACGGTGACAAGTAAAAAAATGATTTTTTTTTTCAAAAAGGAAGGACTCTGAAGGATTTTACTTTCTAGAATTTACTTTGTAGGTTTTGTTTGTAGAATTCTGTGGACTATTATTTTGCTGATATTCGGAAAGAACATTTTAGAAGATTTTGAAGGTGGCATAAATAAGACTCTTAGTTGACATTATCCCAGATATTAAAAACCTCTAGACATTAGTGCTCTCAAATAACATTCCTAGCAAAGCATTATAGCCATTATAATGTATATAATTTCTAAGGCAAATAATAAAATCAAAACAGGAAAATGGTATTTTTAGATTTTCTAGCTTCCATTTTTCTAAGGAGTTCTAGAATTTGCCTGAAACAAGTGACTCTGGTAGCAAAAATTAGTTTCTTTTTCCATACACTAAATAGACTAAAAACAATAAGCTAAACAATAAGTCCAATGAAAAATGGACTCTAAAACAGGAATTAGGCATATTTTTGAGAACTGACAAGTGTGAAGCACAAAGTTCTTTCACATGTTTTTTTCAAAGGAAATAAAATTCATTCTGCAACATGCTGCCATATAGTAAAAAGACCACCAAACTAGTATTTTTCTCCTGTTTCTGGTTAGAAGTCCGCACGCATGCTACACAGTGAGTGTGAAAGCTGCACTGTAAGATGATAATTGTGAATTTGCAGCTTATCAAAAGATTCCAGCTTATGAGAAAGTAACTGGTGAGAACATCTGTCTCTTATCACTGATCTTACAAAAAATCAGGTAATTCAAATAGAGGCGTGTTGTTTCCTCTCCTCCAAAGCACCGTTCTATAAACACAAACCGCATTCAGCCTGGTAAATGAATCGCTTTAATTGAATGCTATGTACACAGTAACTGGAAAAACCATAAGTGATAAGAAAAACATATGGTGATGGCAACAGAAATTGGTTTATTCATTTTGCATAGTGTTGTTTCTTTAGTTCTCTTATAATTGACCTTTAGAACGATAAATGTGTAAAATAATTTTGTTTATTATGGCTCCAAACCTTCCAACAATTACACAAAATGAAAATTTAAAAGGAAGGATTCATTCTGGAAGCATTTCCATTGTTTACATAATTGCACAGCTATAATTTAGTGCTCATGTTGTTAAGGAAAATAAAAAAAAAGGGCCATTACAGGCCATTTCAATTCAAAATATTGCACAGTGGTGTCAAAAATGGGGGAAAATGTTCACTTTAAAGCAGTTTAAAATGGATTAACCCTGTAAACAAAAACATTTCAATATAGTGTTCTATGAAACAGAAATGTTCAAGAAGTAGCCATCGTTCAAACGGAATTAGAAATGTTGCAACTGTACTTTCACACCAATTACATATATATTATTCACTTAATATTTGCTCATGGCCCAGCAGATGATGGTTGTAACACAATAGCCGACCATCTGTCTCCCTGCCTTTCCTTAGCGGACTCGCGCCTGCTCCTCAGGGGCAGACGGGTCCGGTTATGCCACCTAAAGTCACTCAGACCTTCCAGGAAGCCAAACAGAGCTGCTAAGAAATAAAACTCATGTATACAGAATCACTGAACTGCTTCTTTAATTTTTTACTTTAAGAAAAATAAAATGCTGCGTAATAAATAACCACCATTTTTCAGGGAACGTACCTGCCTTTTATCTAGAAAATTCTAGAGGGAGCTCTTTTGTTTGGTAAAAGGGAGAATGTTCAGATCTGGTTATCTCATTAATCTGGTTAATGAAAAGGTTCAACTCATTCCACACCCAAGTGTAATTACTAATTATCAAAATATTTGAATGTAAAAGGGTACTTTTAACACTAACCCTGAATATAATTTAAACTTTAACAATCAAAAAGGCAGCCACAATCCTGCAGTACCTCAAGAACATATTTGAAAGTATCAATTATCTCTCTATTAGCAAAGCTCAGAAATGCTGAGTGACCAAAAAAAAAAAAAAAAAAAAAAATTAGTTACCAGAAGAACAGATCCTTCAAAGTCTCAAGGCCTGGGCCACTTGCTTCTGCTAGTAGGACTTTGCTCCTTCAGCTCTGGGCAGAAGACACTCTTTACATACCTCAAGCTGCTACCTGGCTTCTTCATGGTCTACATTGGTTCAGGTAGGATTTTTGTTGATAAAAATAAAGCCTTTATGATTATGGCCTTTAAAAGAAGCATGGCAGATCATGTCTTAAGCACTGAGCTTCCAGAGAAGTCACTGACACTAAACACATAGCAGGACAAAGCTAAAGATTACTTTCAAGATCTGAGTCAAGGAATAGGTAGTATGTGCTATACATTATCTGTTTAAAAGGGCCGAGTATGGTGTGATCTGTTTGGAGAAGAAGCAGAGACTTGTGTAAGTGTTGGAAAAATGTGACCTCTCTGGGTGTAACTACATTATGAAGGCCAGGAGAAATAGGACAGAGTAATTGGGTTCTGTAGCTGGAGAAACAAAGTCACCTAGTACTTCTCACCATGAAATATACTATGGAGAAGACACAGTTTCCCTGACAGCAGTGTACAAAGGAAAAAGGGAGTGAGAAATGTGAAATGAATTTCTGATGGCCACTTGAGTGGCTCTGACTATTTGTATGACATCAGGATTTCAGGAGTGACAGAACATCAGGCAGAGGGCAGAAAAAGTTGCTGCAACCCTCAGCCCTAAGGAGACAGTCTTGAATGTTTTTTTATGACTGCTTGCAATTAATTCTGCATCTGTGAGGAAGAATTTTGCTAGCCTTTAAACTCATCAGGACTGTCTGCTTCAGGAAAAAAAGAGCGATTGGTTGGCTGACTGAGTTTAAGAAACACTATATGAATTTTATTTTATACTGAAGTTGGTATGTCACCAGATTGTCTTAACTGCTTCTTTTTCACTTTGTTGTCTGTAAGAGCTTTATTGAGAGTGCTGAATCCTAACCACTAGACCACCAGGGAGAGCTTTATTGAGATATAATTTACATGTACTAAAAAATCACCCTTTAAAGTGTATATTTTAGTAGTTTTTGGCATTTTCATAAAATTGTGCACTATCACCACTATCTAATTTGAGAACATCTTCAAAATCAAACTGTCTACCCATTAGCAGTCCTTCACCATTCCTGTCTATAGGCAACCTCTCATCTGCTTTTCTGTCTCTACAGATGTGCCCATCCTGGACATTTCAGGATACGGACACATACACCACATGACGTTTTTTTGTTTTTGTTTGTTTTTTGTTTGTTTGTTTTTTTTAACCTGGCTTCTCTTATTTGGGCAGGTGTTTTAAGTTCATACATATTGCAGCATGTAGCAATACTTTATTTCTTTTTGTGGCTAAATAGTATTCCACTGTGTTGATATACTACATTTTGTTTATCCAATCATCAGTTAATGGATATTCAGGTTGTTTCCACCTTTTGGTGATTGTGCTGCTATGAAAATCTGTGACCCAGTTTTTGTTTGAGTAGTTACTGTCAATACTTTGGGGTATATACCTAGGAATGGAATTGCTGGTTCATAAGGTAATTCTATGTTTAACTTTTGAGGAACTGTTTTCCACAGCAGCTTCACCCTTTCATACTCTTTTGTTTATTTTTGAGAGAGACAGAGAGAGAGAGAGAGAGAGAGAGAGAGAGAGAGAGAGAGTTGGGTAGGGGCAGAGAGAGAGGGAGAGAGAGGATCTGAAGCAGGTTCTGAGATGACAGCAGACAGCCTGGTGTGGAGCTCGAACTCATGAACCATAAGATCATGATCTGAGCAGAAGTTGGACACTCAACTGATTGAGCCATCCAGGCGCCCCACCATTTCGCATTCTTACCAGTAATATATGAGGGTTCCAATTTCTCCACTTGCTCGCCAACATGCTACTTTTTTGTGTTTTTTAAAAATTATTATAACTACTCTAGAGAGTATGAAGTGGCATCTCAATGTAGCTTTGATTTCCATTTCCCTAGTGACTAATCTTTTAGTCTTTTCACATCTTTTCACATGCTTTGTTGGCCATTATGATATCTTCTTTGGAGAAATGTCTAAGTCTTTCACCCACTTTTAAATGAGGCTGTTTGTCTTTTGGCTATTTAGTTATAAAACTTTTTTATGTATTCTGGGCATTAGACCCTTAATCAAATATATGATTTGCAAATATATTCTACCATGCTGTGGGTTGTCTTTCACTTGCTTGATGGTAAACTTTGTTGTGCAAAAATTTTCAATTTTGATGAAGTACAATTTTTACATTTTTTCTTTTGTTGCTTGTACTTTTGGTGTCATATCTAGGACTTCTATAGTTTTAGCTCTTATATTTAGGTCTTTGGTCCATTTTGAATTAATGTCTATATATGGTCTGAGGCAGGAATCCAACTGCAGACTTTTGCATGTGGATATTCAGATGTCCCAGCACTGCTTGTTGAAGAGACTACTGTTTTCCCACTAAGCTGTCTTGGCACCCTTGTTGGAAATCAGATGACTAGAGATATATAGGTTTATTTCTGGACTTTTAGTTCTATTCCATTATCTATATATCCAACCTTTTACCAGCACCAGCACCATTTTGATTACTGTAGCTTTGCAGCGAGTTTTTTTTTTTAAACTTTTTTCATCTTCATTTTTGAGAGAGAGACAGAGCATGAACCGGGATTGGGGAATAGAGAGAGGGAGACACAGAATCGGAAGCAGGGCGTAGGCTCTGAGCTGTCAGCATAGAGCCTGACGTGGGGCTCAAACCCTCAAGTCATGAGTGAGAGTATGACCTGAGCCAAAGTCAGATGCTCAACCAACTGAGCCACCCAGGTGACCC
Source organism: Neofelis nebulosa (assembly GCF_028018385.1). Taxonomy (NCBI): domain Eukaryota; kingdom Metazoa; phylum Chordata; class Mammalia; order Carnivora; family Felidae; genus Neofelis; species Neofelis nebulosa. Next base: position 96,127,617 of record NC_080790.1, on the reverse strand, counting down.
TGCAGTGAGTTTTGAATAGCGAACTCTGAGTCCTCTGGCTTTGTTCTTTTTCAAGATTGTCTTGTCTATCCAAGGTTCCTTGCAATTGCCTAAGAATTTTAGGATCAGCTTTTTCCATTTCTGTAAAAATTGGAATTTTGATAAGGATCCCATTGAATTTGCAGATGAATTTGGGGAGTATTGTCATCTTAACAATATTAAGCATTCCAATCCAAGAACACGGGTCATTTTTTGACTTATTTTGGTCTTCTTTAATTTCTTATAGCAATGTTTTTTGGTTTTCAGTGTATCTCTTTCATTTCCTAGGTTATATTTATTCCTAAATATTTTGTTCAAATATTCATTTGATGCTATGAATGAAACTGTCTTCTTAATTTCATTTTCAAACTGTCCACTGTGGTGCACAGAAACATAGTTAATTTTCTATATAGATCCTGTAATCTTGCTGAATTAATGAATTTATTCTAATAGGGGATTTTTGTGAATGTTGCGATTCCTTGGGGTTTTTATATACAAGATTATATTGCCTGTGAATATAGATAGCTTTCCTACTTGCTTTCAAGACTGGATTCTTTTTATCTCATTTTCCTACCCGAATGCTCTGGCTGTAATCTCCAGTACACCACTGAATAGAAGCACTGTGAATGGACATCCTTCCTGATCTTGGGAAATTGTGGAAGTCTAAAATGGAAAGACCTGTTGTTTCCGGGGTGGGAAGAAACCCAGAGCCTGTGATGTGGTATCCACACCTCAAGTAGCCTTTTCTCAAAATATTTTTGGGGATTAGCAAATTAGAGCAAGGATGTTCAGGGTGCTTGGAGATCAGATGCACTGAGTAAGAACTCACCCTCTGTCATATGAACTGAGTTGTTCTCTCAGCCCTAAGTCCTCAGCAATATGAACAGAACCTAAAGCCCCTTTTACTCTGACCAACACAACACCCTTCTTGCACCCCATGGATGGGGGGAGCTGCTTTCAATGTATGCTTCCTATAATGGGCATTTCACAGCTCACTGGGGAGACTAACAGGGAGACGGCAACCCCACCAGGAAATTCAACACATTCATTATTCCATAAGGTGAAAAAAACTGCTGGAGGGTTGTAGACAGAAGTGACTTACCGGCTGTACCAATCATGCCTTGAAGACACCACAGCCTGACTATGTAATGACTGTCTTAGTTGTGACCCTGATAAGCCTCAAATCTCCAACATTACAGTTTGTACAACAGGCTGGTTTAATGAGATTGATGCAGATGCTCAGAGCAGTTATTAACTCCTGACATGGGACTTCAGCAAATGAGGTCTGCTGGTGAGTAATGACAGCAAAAGTGTCATAGCTGCATCTGACTCCCGTGTGTATGAGGTGCACTCAGAGCAAATAGATGCAGCACTCTGAAATGAGACAAAACCTGGGGGCCAAGTTGACGCAGAGAGGTGTTTGTACATCCCAAGAATTTATAAGGGCCCGGGAGTGGGGTGGATGGGGTGGGATAGGAGGATGTTCAAATCTGCTTTTTCTGAGGCAGCCAGCTCAAGTCTCTCCACTGGTTCCTCCACCCCACTCCTCCTCAGCTTTTACAAGGTTCTGGAGCAGAAGCAGAAGCAGAAGCAAAAAGTAACTGACATCACAGGTAACAGGATAGTTAGAAGTGTGCTTATAGAGCATAATTGTGCAAGTAATATCATTAAGGTAGGAATTACTGCAATGAGTAAAACATGTGCTCCTATAATTAATATAGGTACCACAGGAACAGGCAGCCATACTCTCCCCAGGTATACTGTGCATCCTGTCTCAGGAATGCATCAGCTGGAAATATATTCTTAGAATATACAAAAGAAATGTGGTTTAGATGAAACCACAGGCTTATTAACATGTTCAGGTATAGCCTAATGCCATGGCTGCAAGGTGCAGTGAAGTCTCAGTCAACACTGCCAATGGTGTCAAGAAGAATACTCATGTCACTCTCATGCTAGAATCCAGATTGTACACTTGCACTACCTTAGCATAAAGTATGGAACATTCAGTAGGGAAAACATCTCTCTACTGAATTTGGGTAACAAGGATATTTCTTGTGTTCCTCTGGAACTGTGAAAACCTAGAGAAGAAAGATCTAAGAGATCATCATTCAATTCTTTCACTTACAGAGATGGAGTAGGAGATCAATGAAGGCCAGAAATTGCCCCCAAGGTCTGGACACAAACCCAAGCACGCTCCTATTCTTTAGGAAGAGAAAATGTTAATGCAGGGTCAGTGAAGCACCATTTGACATCCGTGAATAACGGGCCTCATATGTAGACCCAGAGCATCATCCTGAGGCCATTATTTAGCTCTGAAACACAAATTATTCTTTCATCTCATTCACTTTGCCTAATAATCATTTATAAATGCAGTTAATACTTTTTAGAGCTATACTTTCAAGTGAAGTCATTAAAATGCTCTGGCTTAAACATGTGCTTCCAAGGGACACCTGGGTGGCTCAGGCGGTTGAGTATCTGGCTCTTGATTTTGGCTCAGGTCATGATCTCACCGTTCATGGGTTCAAGGCCCATACTGGGCTCCACACTGATAGTGTGAGGCCTGCTTGGGATTCTCTCTCTCTCTCAAAATAAATAAACTTTTAAAAAAATGTGCCTCCAAAATATACGCAGATCATTCTCAGAGAAATATTATCAAATGAGGGAACTGGGTATAAAATGCTATGCTCTAAAGAGAAATGAGTCTCCCATCAAAATATTCTTAGGAAACCCCTGGATAGAAATTGCATGGGTCTGTGCATGCACCCATGGAAGTGAAGCATACGCACTGTTAGAAGGATTCTATGGAAAAAACACCAAGAAATCTCCCAGGATTCCAACAAGAAACCAGGATCCCTATTTTTCCCACATAATTTGTGACTTCCATGTTCATTTACTTGAAGCCTCAACTCTGCTAAAAGCCTTAGAGCTTTTGATGCTGTTAAAGATGAGTGTCTAGTGAATTTAAAAGTATTTCCTTCTCCCTTGCTGAAATTGGGAAGCCTGGCTCTCAAGTGTGGATGAAGGTGAGCCTGCCTGGTGGCATGGAGTTCTCCATTCTCTCCTAGCCCATGACCAGGAACAAGTTAAAAAGGAAAAGCTATTCGGTGTCTTCTGGTGTGTTCTCATACTGGAAAGGAAATAAGTTTTGGAATATGATTATTATCCATTCTTTTCATTGTAGGATAACACAAAATGCACACTCTCTAGTTTGCTTCCTTGTAAGTAAAATTACTCCACCTACACGTGGGAGCAAAATCGAAGCTTTCCACATTTTGTGCTCTATATTAAAAAAAAAAAAAAGAGGGGCGCCTGGGTGGCGCAGTCGGTTAAGCGTCCGACTTCAGCCAGGTCACGATCTCGCGGTCCGTGAGTTCGAGCCCCGCGTCAGGCTCTGGGCCGATGGCTCGGAGCCTGGAGCCTGTTTCCGATTCTGTGTCTCCCTCTCTCTCTGCCCCTCCCCCGTTCATGCTCTGTCTCTCTCTGTCCCAAAAATAAATAAAAAATGTTGAAAAAAAAAAAAAAAAAAGAAAAAAGAAAGGAAGAGAAATATGGGCAATGTGCTGGTCATTCAATTCTGGGGGTCTACAAACCTACTGCACCAATGTGTTGGAGGACTGGACATAACATGTAGAGCAGTCCCAACAGGTAACGTTTTAGTTTCATCTTGGGCAACAGACATATAACGTGTTCTTCTTCTTTTTTTGCAATTTAATGTGTTTGGACAATGAGCTCTCAAGATGGCTTAAATCTGAGAGAAAATTCCCCAAGGGAGCTAGCTGTCCACCCACTTCTGAGGAAACCACGGGTTAGAAGCATTAACAAAGCAGTAGTTTCAGCAAACCTGAGACAGCCCCTGGCCGGTTTGTTCACGAGGGAGACCCCAGTGCACTTGAATCCCAGCACAGCAGGAAGGAAAGAGGTAAAGGAAAGGAATTAGACCATCTAGAATAATTCCAATACCTCTAATGGGTTGACAAATGGCTCGGTGCTTCGAATTCTAGGAATATCTATTTAACATTTTGGTTTTTGATTTACACATAATGAAATTCACTTGGGGGGGGCTTCAGAAGTACTTTCTTTTTTTTAATGTTTATTTATGCTTGAAAGAAAGAGAGAATGAGAGAGAGAGAGAGAGAGAGAGAGAGAAAGCAGGGCAGGGGCAGAGAGAAAGAGGACAGAGGATCTGAAGTGGGCTCTGTGCTGACAGCAGAGAGCATGATATGGGGTTCGAACTCACGAAACATGAAATCATGACCTGAGCTAAAGTTGGATGCTTAACTGACTGAGTCACCCAGGTATCCCGAAAGCACTTTCTTTAAACAAAGTTGCTTTTAGGCAGATGTTGGGAAGAATGAGGAAAAAGGAAGAGGAAGGATTTGGATAGAAAACTCCTAAAAGGTACAACTACTTTGCTCTCTGATCTTGGGCAGGAGTTTGTCTCCTGGGCAGCAATTTCAACACCTGTAAATGAGAGTGAAAACACAACCTGCCCCACGGTGCTCTCACAATGCAACAGAGACAGACCAGAAAGGATTTTGTAAATTCTGAAGCCGTATACATCGGTGTTTGTATTAAATTATAGTGGGCCTTTTAAATTATGGTCTTATTAAAATATTAATTTTTCTAGGATCAGCTGAAAAATAAAACTTGGAACAGAGTTAATACCCACTCATTAAAAAGGGAGTCCGAAATGAAACCCATATCGTTTTGATAATCTCAAGAACATTTCACAGTAAATTGACAAAATTCTTGAGTGCTAACTAACTCAGTTGCAGGTACCACATCAGCTGCTGTGAGGGGAATGAGGTGGAATAAAGCATAGCCCCTGCCTTCCAGCAATGACCCCTCAGGGGTAGAGGACAGCTCTGCGAAGCTGAGACTGAGGGCAGACCAAGTGCATAGTGCTCCTGCAGGGGGACAGCCTAGCACTCCATGGGGATCCAGAGGAGGGAAGCAAATAGGTGACACAAACGGCCTGGGTCTTAACAAAAGGACCATGCTGCACACATTCAATGTGAGACTCTAGTAGGGGGGTGGGGGAAGGCAGGTAATTTATTTTAATGTCTTACTACAAAAAGATTCTCTTCTTCTAAAATTTCTCTAGCCCAAAAATACCTACCAAAGAATATTTTTCCATGGGAGAACAAAAGACAAGCCATTGTTTATTGTTTCTTCAGAAAACAATGTTCTCTCTAAAATGTGTTCCTGTAAATAGCATTAATAGCTGAACAATCTGCAATTACCACACTCCCACTTATTGTTATGTATTAAAAAGGAATTAACAGACAAAAAGAGATTATTCCCCACAAGGAGAGCACTTTCTCACAGAAACAAAACTTGCAATTTAGAAGGCTTTTTTGGACATTATTTCCTTGTATCCAAACCTATCCTTCATGGATTATAAACCACAGTCATGATTTAAAATCTCTTATATTCAAAAATCGATCCTTTACACATGGGAGTTAAGAACTAAGTACAATTTGGTATTTGTAATGCCTCTAGAAGCCACCTCTCTGTCTCAGTTCTCTGCCTGAAGAAAAATGTGAATTTCTTAAAATCTTAATGGAATTCTAAATGGGAAAAGAAGCTCTTGCAGGTCAACAAGTGATTTTCCAAACAAGAGAATCCCTTCTGTAGTGACCATACTAGCACCTACTGAAGGCATAAGTGTCCTCACCTTTCCAGAGCTCCAAAGAGAGCCATTACAACCCCATTTCCCAGATGAAGCAGGTCAAGCCAGAAGAGGCTATGTGCTCACTGACTCGAGGAGGCAAGGCCAGGGCTCAAGCTCTTTTCCCCAGGTTGCCAGGAGGTGGCCCAAACAGCTGGCCTTGGATGAGACAGAGCCTGAGAAGCTTATAAACCCCCAATCACATGCCAGGTGCGAACAGGACACCTGGTTAGAAAGGGCCTCTGGTGGTGAGCTGGAGTCTACCATCAGTCCCTACTCTGGAAGTAAGACAGCCTGACCTCCCTCTCCCCACAGGCAGGGCTCCAGACATTTGAAAGAAGGCAACTCCTCACCACGCAAGCTGTTCTCTCGCCATCCTTCCTCCTCTCAGTCACTTGGCAGCGTGCATAGGGGAGCACAGCCACCCCAACTCCTCCCTGCCTCCCTGCCTCCACTCACACTTGCAGTGCTTCAGGCTCTGTGACTTCAGACCACACCACTCATTCACACTGGGCTTCCGGACCAAATGCACCTCAGGCATTTGTCCTGGTAACTCTGAATTAATGTGATGGCTCCATGCTTGAGTTCTTAAATTGTTTTTCTTTTTTAAAAATAAATTGAATCCTATGAAATTGAACCCCACTTTTGAAAAACAGTCCACTACTGGCAATTTTCATAATGTTCCACCTAAAACATTCGCCTCTCTTTAATCTCCCTGGTTAAATTTTTGTAGGGTTTAATTTCCCTGCTTAAGTTGAGACAGCTAGTCTTTCATTCTTGTTTGATTGCTGGGTTTTGTCATTTAATTTACATAGGCTGGCTCTTCTAGTCTGGTGTCATCAGCACAGGTACTATTGTAGGGCAGGGTTCCCCCAGCACAGCACTATTGACACTGAACCGTAAATTCTTTATTGTGGTCCTGTACATTGTAGAATGTTTAACGACATCTCTGGCTTCCACCTGCTAGATACCAGTGCATCCCCTTCCCCTCTTGTGACAACCAAAGTATCTCCAGACATTGCTCTGTGTCCCTAGACGGGACGGAGCAGCCACCACCACCACCCCTGGTCCCAAGAATCATTGTTCTAGGGTAATGAATGATGGCTGCATCACCACTACAGAAAGTTCACGTCAGCTCTGCAATTAATTGATCGTTGGGGCCAAAGTCTCAACCAGAACGGTTCAGCTCAGCTATTTTGGTCATCCAATCTTCCCCATGATGCCACATGGATTTAAGGAAGTCTTCCTTTTGTTTCTAGTTTCAATCAATCAACATATTTATTGAGTGTCTATTCCATCTGGGAAAAGACAAGATGCACTCCAGTGAGTCTACTAAAGGAAATTCTGGTGACTTGGGCCTTGTTAGAGGCCACAGTAGGGTTTCCTTCCAAAAAGAGACCTCAGGGCACAAGAGAACAATTTTTTCTACTGAAGGATGTAGGTCAGCTTATATGCTTTACCATATGGTAACAGTTTAGTAAGAACAAAATCTTTCAATTTTCCACATACACTGAGTTGCTATTATATTGCATTTTTACGCTTTATTTTGTGTAGCATGTGCTTATTAAACACATATGGCTAAACTCGTATTTAAAATCATAATTCATATTCTTCACTGATAGCATTTATTTGAAAGAAAGTCTTTATACCTTTAACTCCAAAAAGGGAAATCAAAGAAAACTCAAGTCTCTGGCCTCAGGTAAACCTCTCCCTCTCCAGGTCAGCCTCTGCTGCTATCGTCTTACACTTTTTAAAGCTGTGAAGCAGGCTCACTGCACATGTGTTAGACCTCCTAACTGAAGCCTCTCCCATCTGTTACCTTCTACATATTTCTACTTTCCTTAACTGCGGCGTATGAGGGGTAAGTGAGCTCAGTCTACAGTTTAATGAAAATAATTACTGGTTTTACAGCTGTGAAAGAAAAGAACAAAATTTTATTTTTGTTTATTTCGTTTATTTTGTTTTATTTCGTTTATTTTGTTTTATTTCGTTTATTATTTTGGTTCAGTCATCTGTCTTAAGTCTCCGTGGTCAGTGATAGCTAAGCAAAGTTATAATAAAATTTTCTTTGGTAAAACTTGACTAATCTATGGCTTATACATTCTCATGAAACCGTATGGGAAACACGCAGGAACCAGTGGATGTTACTTGGTGGTATAACACTAACTATGTGATCGAGTCTACATTTTATTACTCTGAATTTGTACAATAAGCACATAATAAGAATTATTATTAACTTATTAATACATGTCAGGAGACGGTTCACATATATCACCTATCCTTGTAAACATTATTCTTCCATCAAAACTAAGTCAAACTTACAGTTTTAGTTTATTTATTCCTGTAGTAAACTCTTCTATTCAATAAAATCCCATTAATTAAAAAAAAGTAAATTCAAACTCATAAATACTATTTTTAGAAAAATAAAAGCTTTTTTTAAGTGTCAAAGTGCTTTCAAAAACAAATAGTAACAAAATTAGCTAACAAAAACGTAAGGTAATAGAGACCTTTAGAAAATCTAGGTTAATAAGCATAAATAAATTTGTAGTTTGGACATCACTGTTCAAATTCCAATAGATGATATGATATGTTCTCTTAAGAGGAGAGGAAATGTGCCTGGAGATCTTTCCAACACATTTCTATTTCCTAACACCTACCTCAGTGTATTCTCCATACACCTGTTTCACCTGACCTTGTGCTGCAGTGCCCATGACAAAGAGAGGGGTCCCATCCTACCTTGCCCCCACTTTTTCTCAATTCATCTTCTTGCCTTTCTGAATTAATTTTTGCTTTGAGATATAATGGGAATAGTGCCAGCAGGCTCTATCTTCTCAGGCACTTGCCTCTCAGCACTATATCCAACCTCTCTGAAATACTCTCTCTCTCTCTCTCTCTCTCTCTCTCTCTCTCTCACACACACACACACACACACAGAAGTATACACATTACATATATATGCACATATAAATAAATAAGTTTATTCACACAAACGCCATCTGTTTCTTAGTCCTTGTGAGGCCCTCATTACCTTGCCTTTGGCTACGACAGCAATTCCCTTTCTGTGTTTGTTGCCATCACTCCTTCCTGACTATAATCCATCCCACGCAACCACTATGGTTTAGGCTTCTTAAAATGCTTTTTTGGCAATGTTGAGTTTTGTGCTTCAAAACATTCAATGGCTCCCCATACCTATGGGATGAAAATGATGCTGAATCAAGGTTCCCTACAGGGCTGCCTAGATTTATGTCCATACATTATTTCCAAGCACATGTCTGGCACTACACACAAACCGCTTATGGTCACTGTTCCTTGAACATGGCTTGAGAAGGTCTGTACCTCAGACATGCAAAATTCCATCCTGCTTCTCATCCTACAGTTTAAATCCTATCCATCCCTGAAAAGTCTGCTCAAAACGATTCCACCTCCTCTGTGAGCTGCTTTCGAACCAATTCGGCTACAAGGGTATTCAACCCAGTTCAATTCTTATAATGTGTGTACCACTTATTTGGCTCTTGCACAAGCTGAATGATCCTGTACCTACTCACTTACATGTATCAGACCGCTGTCTACACCCTTAGAACCTGACTAGGTAGTTACAATGGTGAGAAAAAATACTCAACATGTAAAGATTATCGAACCTTTTGCTATCTTCAGGAAAAAACAATGTGACCCTAATAACAAAATGCCTAAAAATAGATCAGAGGATCCAAGAATGCTCAATAGGAGAGGGCCTGAGAGGTCCTCTAGTCCAACTCATTCATTGGTCTCGTGTGCTCAGGCAAGGGCCCCATGGCCAGTGGGAGATAATGCTGAGTCTATCTCCTAGGTCTGTCATCTCCCAATATGTGGTCTGTCATCCATAAAAGTCAAATGTTGAATATATTTTGAAGCTACCTTATATCATTATGTCTTAGAAGATACATTTCCCTGTTCTTAAAAACCTTAGGAATAAGGTCTGGGATTAGTCCTGTTTCTACTCACTGTACACCCTATAGTTTTAAAACATTGTTTTCAAATGAAACTTTTAAGTTAGCCTTCTAGAGTTCCTCCTCTGATATACACCAAGGTTACCATTTAATCCTCTAAACATCAGTTAGACCTTTACATTTATAAATATGCAGTTTATCTTGGTAGCACTGACTCCAAATATCAAGAATTTAAACCTTGGTAAGAATCACTTGCTGTAGAGAATAAGTGCCTTAAAGGTTTATTAGAATTACTTCCTTGGATATGAGATAAACAAGGTTCCTAATTTGCCATCTTAATTCTGCACTTTTCCTGAAATTGAACACTCATTTATGTTTAGCTTTAAATATATTTATAAATGTATGTGTATCCAACACACAGTTCTAGTTATAAGTCTAACTTTTCAGCAAAGAATAACTCTTTGTCTGAGAAAAGGTGATGCAATTATTACATATCACTGCATGATACAGGCTGTCTGGGGTTATTAAAAGAGTCAGGTATGGCCAATTTACAAGTATCACCCCTGCACCTTGCTTTCATAGCTCACTGCTGAGTCTTATGCTCATTGAGGGGCCCCTTGGGATCTTTTTACAAACGACTGTTTATTATTATATTATTCCATCATATACCTCAGGAGAGGAGGTTGTTACATCCGTTAAGAAAATCAGGAGCTATTTTGACTTCTAAGAACATTACTCCATATATGATGTTTAAAATTATGTTTTCTGGTATGGCAAAAGGTTCAGTAAAACATAAAGTTAAATAAAAGCAAAAGGTTCCTGAAACAAGTGAAATATTCTTGGCTACAAAACAAATGGCTAAAATTAAGGGAGGGCAAAAAGAAATGCTGTAGCATTTAGCGTGTATTTAGCGACTGAAATATGAACAGTTTTGATTTTGATCACGTATCACCAGCACCCAGCATGGTAGCATGCAGAACGCTCCCTGCCTGAGCCACGTTTTTACTTGCAGACAACAGAATCCACTTGGCTGAGATGAGGACAAAGGGTATTTATATCAGGGCACTGGATGGCTTACAGAGTTTCTAGAAGTGCCAGGGAACCCAGTATGAACGCTTCATGTCCAGGAACGAGGTGGTGAGCAGAAACGTCCAGCTATACCACAGAGTGGTTCCAGGAGAGCTACTGTCTGCCCTTGCCGCCATGACACAGGTGCCTGAGCAGAACCCCCGTGACAGCTGCCGCTCACCACTCCCTATGCGTACTTTCCAGAACCACCATGTAGGTGCCCCTGTTGGACAGGACCATAGTGGGTGTCAACCCAGCCACAGGAGCTGGGGACATGCAGAGTTCAGCTTTTTAGTTCCCATCATACAGATGGCACACTGGGCAGGGTGAGGAGTGGGTAGAAAGTGAGCCAGTGGCCAATGATTCTGAATCCCAAGAGGGTTAAATCAACATTTTACTTAGGTCTGACCCACAGCAAGGGGAGAGGATATTTCTCCATCTGTTCTGAAATTCCACAATGCCTAATTATATCTTGTAGTCAAACGAGTATGTTCAAAAGTGAGAAAATACACAGGGAAAGAAAAATATTAACATTTTACGATAACAGAGTATGTTCTTTTCCTCATACTCTTCAGTGTCATTACAAGGGCTCATGTTTACTGAGGGCTGTTTTGTCCAGGCTCTGAATTGAGTACGTTATATATTTTAGCTCCACAAAGTCTTCAAATAACCCTTATGGTAAGCACCACAATTACCTGCATTTTACATATAAGGGGAGAAAGGCATAGTGAAGTCAAATGATAAGGTATAGCCAAGGCTGGAGCTCAGACAGGTTGTCTTGAAGCCCATGCTCTTAACTATTACACTATATCATACTATATTACATTAAATCATGACTTTATCCTGTTATAATTCAAATTTGTCATTAGATGGTTACCTCAGGGCTGAAAAATACACATTTTTCCACCTCAGGCCCCATGCTTTTTTGTGCATTACAAAGTAGGATAATACAAAATTATAGATGGAAATGACAAAGACCTATATTTCCCAAAATTTCTATATGCAAATTTGCAATAATTTTACATTAATGTAGGCTTTGCACTTAAAAGAGAATTTAACTTTGATGTGTAACAAATTACATTAAGACATTAAATCTGTAAGTCATTGTTAAAAAATAGTTTGCTTATTTTAAGCAAAGAAAACGTTCCAGTCTTTGATATATGTTCTTAGAAACATGAAAATAAAATTCCTTTCCTCAACTGTCCCTTTCCATTTTACACATATTGATCTTTCCATATGTTTTAAATAATGATGAAATTAATAGGAACTGTTTTTAATAAATCTAAATCATAGCTCTTTTCATGTCCAAATATTTTGGGGAAGACTGAGGTGAAAAAGCTGCTGAGGCTTTAGGAAAAACTAAGAACAACGAGGAACAGCTTTAGAAGAGCAGTTGAAAGATGGTGAGGAGCTGGGGAGGCAGCTGTGGAAACCTATCTCGGGTTGGAAGTGGGAGGGCGCTCTAGTCAGGAGGAGTCTGAGGTGGGGGGGACCAAGGCTGGAGCCCAGGTAGAACAAGACAGAAGGAGGAAGGAACAGAACAAACAACTGTCTGACAGGCCTGTTAGCTGTGAATCAATGGGGAAGACATACCCTGTGGAATAAACCACGCCTTTCCTGTGAATTCTAACAGCCTTTTTAGTGTGTGGCATTGGGCAAAAGTTCTTGATATTTTTTGAACCTTTGTTATTTAAACAGTGTGTTATGATATTTATCTAACTGAATTGCAGAGACAAACCAGTGGGAAAACATCACGCAGGTGCCAGCACAGAGTCTGGCACGGTGGGAGTCGGGGAAATAAAGACCCTCTACCCTCACCAGCCAACCAGATACAAAGGAGCTAGGCAGAAGGAAGCCAAGTGGAAGACCCTTCACAGGAAGGCTGGGCAATCAGTCCCACAAGTCACCCCAAATTTTATTCATGATGTATAGTTATTTTGAAAGCCCTTACAATCCAAATTATTTTCTTTCTAAACCAGTAACAGGATCAATTTTTTTTTAATTCAGAGTGGAGGAAAAGTACAGCTATTTCAAAGCATTTTTTCAATCATACTAATAAAACTATATGATTTTTCAATCATACTAATAAACTAATAAACTCAGACTACACATGAACTTGGGAAAATACTACTTGATAAGGTCACTGTTTTAGCTATTAAATTATTAAGTTAATAGACTAGCTAAAACTGGTCCAAACAAAAACGTTGGTTTGGAATGTGATGCATTTTGGCTGTTCAAAATGTATTACTATTAATATTTTAAATACAGAAATGACTATATTTGTTTTCATAATGAATTGGCCACCATATTAAATGTAACCATGGTTTTATACGATTGTATCATAGAACACAGTCTGTGAGACATCTATTTTACAAATAGGTTTTTAAAAAAATTTTTTAACATATATTTATTGTTGAGAGACAGAGAGAGACAGAGTGTGAGCAGGGAAAGGGCAGAGAGAGGGGGAGACATAGAATCTGAAGCAAGTTCCAAGCTCTAGGATGTCAGCACAGAGACTGATATGGGGCTCAAACTCATGAACTGTGAGATCATGACCTGAGCTGAAGTCAGATGCTTAACTGACTGAGCCACCCAGGTGCCCCACAAATAGGTTTCTTTAATTAAAAAAAAAAGTTTTCAATTACTATAAGGACCCATAGGTCTGGAAATAAAAGATTTTTAACATCTTAGAGCTTATTTCCACTTCAACACTTTTTTAGTCACTGCTGACATAATTTTGATACTCTCATATTTAGGGAAGCATTTGTAAAATGACTATGCCACACAATCATGCTCCCAGGGCCATGGGCCTTGGGGCCATTTCAAAGGCCAGTGGTGGAGGGTGAGCTACACAGTGAGTTATGCAGGCAAGTGTGCCACCCAGAGGTGAAAGGAGGAAATTCACCTTGGATTTTTTTTCTAAGATAAAACTAATAAATGTTAGAACATTTTAAATTATTTGCTATTACTGACCTTACTAAGAAATAAGGAAGATTTTTATAAGGTTCTCTCTGCAGGAACAAAGTCTTTTAGCACCGGTCTAGTGACTTTTTGAGAACTCTCATAAGAAGGAAATGGTACTAGTCACAGGTGCACAGTTCACGGATTAAAAAACTGAATTTAACTGTATTCTCTACAGTAAGTGCTTTCTTGTTTTTTTATAATTAATGTAATATGTGTTTCCAGAAGAACATATAAGTTCTGGGACAACCACCATGATCCATTTAGGCATGTGGACCAAAAGTTAAACTAATTATCAGAGACATTTCTTCTTACTTAAATGAGAAAAGTTTCTTTCATTAGAAGGTTTTCTGTGCAATTTTCTTCTGGAAAAGAAACAAGGTTTACTTACAGTAAGTAATTCTTTTGGCAGACAGTCAGGGCTTCTCAAGTATATACTAATAATTGTTAAGGTTGCAGAATACAGCCACTTCTATTAAGCACACATAAAAATTCAAGCCTCTAATGGCTAGACAATAGGCTGATTATAAAACAGAGATTTATGATATCCCTGTTTTGTCTTACAAGTCTGGATGTTGGGATCACTTTTAGTAACAGACCAACATTTAAGACTTATGTATTTTACAATGAACCACAAAAAAATCAAACTCAACTGAAAACATGACATATATTAAAATGGGAAAATGATTTTAAGTATAAAATATGAAAACTCCCTTTTCTACCCTGTAAAATCATATTTTTTAAATAATATTTTGGGTTCTCAAAGTCTTATTTCTTCTCACTTGATCGTTTCATTTCCACTCTGATAGACTTTAAAATAGAAAGATGATCCTAAATTTACATACATTTATGTTACTTTCTAGAAAACTCATTCCAGGAATACCCCAGTGTTGGCTGCTGACTTCTAATTTGTTTTTATTAATTGAGAAAATTCTACAGTTGATTGTTATTTCCAAGTAAATTTTTCTCCCTGCAAAATCTTAGCAAAATACTGCTTTACAGTACTGTGTTGTTAACTAAGCTTTTGTCTCTTCTGTCACTGAGGGATCTCTTCACGATCCATGAGAGTTAATTCTCTTCCCTATTTATACACCTCAATCTCCACCCACCTGAAGCTACGTCATTCTGTGAAAGACGCTTCCATCTGCAATGATGGCTACAGATATCTGAGCACAGGACACAAACGGCTCTACTTTCGCACCTCTATTTCTGCGTTTATTTAGGAAATCAATGAGACCATGGGTGCAAGTCCAGCCTATTATATAGGGATATCTTCCATGCATTTTTGGAACTGGGGCAGATACGACAAAGACAACCCAGTAGGCCAGTACAGTTACTGCTTCAGATAAAAGCTCAATGATGAAAGCTCCAGGGTGTTATCAGGGATATATTGAGAGAGTTTTAAATAGGGCTAAAGGGTCGAGAAGCTTCAAGAAACGCGTTCTGAAGCAACAAGGGAAAACTGGCTACTCAGGAGACTGACCTCTTAACACATACCCTAAGTTTATCATCAAGGTCTGTGTGTCCGTATTATACTTTCAAAGAATAAAACAGAAACACAAAGGATGACTGCTTATAGCTCACGAGTGATTCAAGTTCAGTGATGAGTAGCTACAATTTCAAGGGTAAGTGCTGAAACATTCTCTATACCTCTTATTGCTCAAGAAGACCTAGTGATAACATTCAATGCTTTGAAATTGCTTAAATCTCTCCTCTTCCAGTATCCTGCTCCCAGTGCCATCATCTTACTGCTCATCATTTTTAAATTCTATATTCGTTTGACCACTTCCTAATTAATCTGTCTCCAGGCCCAACCTCCCACTCTACACTACCACTGTTACATTTTCAAATCCATTCGGATTCCAGAATAATCCTTGGAAGGAGTCCAGAATAATCTCTGTGAAGTACAAACCAGTCATATCACTCCCTTGCTTGACATTCAGGCAGAGAACCAGGACTCTGGGTGTTCCTGCTCCCCTCCTTGCTCTCTGCCCATGGGCAAGGGTAGGGAGGCGTGGGACTAGCCATATCCTTCCTACCCTGCACATCCAGGATCTACCAGAAGGGGCTGTCACTACTGACTCCTCTGACCTTTCTGTTTCAACTTAACCCACCAATCATATTCCTTTGGGAGAAATGACAATGACTCCTCATCAAGAAATGTCAGCACCCCTAATTTACACATGAGGTCTTTTACAAAAATATCCTAACTACTAAAATAATACTTTTCAAACATTTTTAAATGATCACAATGATTTTGTTCAAATAATATCTAATGCAGAACCCCAACAAAAAGTGGCTGAAACAGCATTTTTGAATTTGACAACATAAGCTGAAGCTAAATCATAAAGCACTATGTAAGCCACAGAATAAAGTTCAAATTTGGTTGGCATAATGCAAAGTCAGTGGAGAGAAGCAGGAATGTGACAGAATCTGATTTACGTTTTTGAAAGACCAATGTGGTTGTTGTGTAGAAGAGCTGAAACTACTGAAAATTTCAACATGTTTGATGTCTTTTCATGAACCCTAATTTAACCTGCAAAAAGCGAGATGCACTTTCCACTTGGTGGGCTACTGTGATAAGGGAGTCACCGAATACCTGATCCTCACTGGTTAATCCCAGGTGCATCACAAGGTAAAAATGCACTAGGAAGTCCCTGTTTGGCAGAACGTCCTGGCGTCTGGTCATCATGGCGCAGATCAGTCTGTAGGCTTGCAGTTTGCCTTCCTTATATTCGTTTGGCAATGTTGTCGCCTGCCAAGGAGATGAGGTTTAAAGATTTAATCAGCTCCAGATGCAGAGCATTTTGACATTTCATTTACTTCTCAGTATTCCATAAGAGTTGTTTATGAAGACGAAGGATGCAGTTAGTGGCTTTAGTAAGATTCAGCTTGTCTTCAAAACGTGCAGTCTTGGCCAATTACATTTTTTAAACTCAATTTCAGAAAGGAAGAGGAAATTGCAATAAAGGAATAAACACATATCCACTTGCCTTAAATAGCCATGATGCAAACATTCTGAGTGGTGGGATCAGCACCGGTGGAGACGGAGAAGACTGGTTATCCAGGCTTATTGCCAGATTATCCCGTATCTAATTCACAAAGAGGAGAATTTTAGGAAAGGCCACACATAGTTTATCGCAATGATATTTCAATATTGTGTTCCATGGCCAAATAGCTACTTCTCATTAAATTTCTACATGTTGAGCGAAAACCTACAATATGTACAAGTTTTTCTTCTATCATGAGATCTACTGCCATTTTAAATTATGTGTCTCACTTACTGTACATGGTTTTAGATTTAATACAAAACTAGGGCTTTGTTTTCCCTTGAGTGTTAATTCCTCAAAACATCTTCAACTCCAAATGATAAGGAATGGCCTAATAAGTTATACTGTATAAATATGAATCACATTTTCTAAAAACGAACAAAATCCAAAAAACTTAATAACCTGGGGAAAGCATAGATTATAATCAAAACCAGAATGAAAACTGTATGTACTCTAAGATTCTACTTTTGTAAAAAATATGTTTATCCACAGAAATAAAACTATATATTTATACTGGTTATCTCTGTGGAATGGTGATGTAAATTTTCTTATTCATACTTTTCTACATTTTTTAAATCTTGTACAATAAAACTGGTATCACTTTTATCAAGAAAATAACAAAAACTACTCAATACCCTACCCCTTAATATCTTACAGTAATATTCTACATACATATGCATTAAATGAAATAGCTCTTCTGCATTTATGAAATGACCAAACTACAAGTTATTTATTATTTATTCTGTGACAATCAAACAACTTTGTCTAAACACCGAATATATGTTCCAGATTACATTCAGTAGTTGACTGCCAACAGGGTTTTGATGTTAAATCAATGATAAATGATAAATCAATTTTCCCCTCTTAGAACAAAAGGGAATGTGGCAGGACGTACCTTTGCTAGCTTGTACCAGAGTTCATAGAGATGGCCAAAAACTTTGGCATGAATCTTGGGGGACTGGATATTATTCACATCCCCGAGGATTCCCAGGACTCTTCGCCATAACACAGCGGCAGAGTCTGGGTGCCAACCGGTAAGGTTCCCTCCAGCAATTATACTGCAGTCATCTGCAAGGCACTCACTGCTATCTATGGAGGAAAACATGTCTGTAAACACAATCTTGATTTCATCATTACAGCCCTTTCTCTTCAGTGCAAATCACTGATGCTTGACAATTTACATATTCAGGGTAAAATAATTAAAGATTAAAAGTGTGCAATGGCTGATGATTCCAAAGGATGGAAAAGCAGAATCAGTAAAGAAAGGTCAAGTGACTTTTCATTCTTCAAACTAAAAGGGCAACAACCTAGAGATGAGAAAAAAGTTCCTGGAGATCCTGTGAAAGGTTTTATACAGCAGAGGAGGGGAAGGAGGAGAACGCTGAGCAGGATTGGTAGGGAACAGGGCCATGAAAAGTAGGTGGCGAGGGACAGCCTCAATGCTGGGGTGATATTTGTAGTGGCTGTTATTAACTCAGGCTTATTGGGGTATAATTTGTTTACAATAAATTTTACCCTTTTTAGACTCAAGGAGTTTTAAGGAGTGTATACAACCATGTAACTGTCACCAAAAACTGCCATGAAAATTAAGATACGGAACAGCCTCATCACTCCAAAAGTTCCCTTTTATAGTGAGTCCCCTCCCCTTATTCTTTGCCCCTCACAAGTACTGCTGTTTTCTTTTCCTAGAGTTTTGCCCTTTCTAGAATGTCATATAAATCCTACAGTATGATAATGGTGTGAGTGGGTGGTGTAGGTAGCGGTGTGGATGCCGTCACCTAGCTTAATGCATGTGAGATTCATCCATTTGGGGGCTTCTTATTGCAGGTTAATCTTCCATTTTATGAATATACCATAGTTTGTTCATCCATTCACCTACTGAAGGATATTTGGATAGTTTCCTCCTGTTCTCAATGATTATAATAAAGCTACCATAAACATTTGTGTATAAGTGTTTGTGTGAATGTATGTTTATAGTCTATTTTGTAAGACCAGAATCACAAAATGGCAGACAGTATTTCTTTGCTTATTTCTTCCTTTTAGTGGGCCATATCTCCTAGTGGTGCTTGAGAAAGGGGCATGTCCCTATAGATCTCTAAGTGTTTGTTCCCTGACTTGTAGTCCATAGTTTGGTTGGGTATAGAATTCTGTGATGGAAATGCTTTGCTTCAATTTCTTTTACTTTCCTTTGTTATTAAATTTTTTTAATGTTTATTTATTTTAGAGAGAGAGAGAGCAAGAGGGGAGGGGCAGAGAGAGAGGGAGACACAGAATCTGAAGCAGGCTCCAAGTTCTGAGCTGTCAGCACAGAGCCCAATGTGGGGCCCAAACCCACAGACCATGAGATCATGACCTGAGCTGAAGTTGGTTGCCCAACTGACTGAGCCACCCAGGTGCCACTCCTTTGTGATCTTAAAGTCAGCAAGCAGTATTTTGAGGCTTGAAATTATTTTATGGACAATTATTAAGTTGGCAAAATTTGTATCCTCTTTGTACCTAGTGTTCTGAAGCCTCCTGGTGTCACCTGGTCTATTTTCAGCCACTGTGTTTGCCAATTCATTAGGTCCTTTTGACTACAATATCCAGGTATTGTATTGACTTCCACTGATTTGAATTTATTTCTGCTGCCATATTTCTATTTTATTTTATTTTTAATTTAGAGCATGAGCAGGGGAGAGGGGTAGAAGGAGAGAGAGGGAAAATCTTAAGCAGGCTCCATTATCAGCACGGAGCCTCACGTGGGGCTTGATCCCATGACTCTCAGATCATGACCTGGGCCGAAATCAAGAGTCAGATGCTCAACCAACTGAGCCACCCAGGTGCCCCTCTGTTCATATTTTCAATATCCAAAAGATCTTTCTTGTTTTCAGTCCATTTTTACACTCTTGGTCCTTCTTTCATGGATACAGTATATTCTTACCTCATGAAGATATTAATAGCTTTTTAAAATTTTATTTCTTCCCAGCCTTTTTTTTTAAACTCTAAGGTAAAAAATATTTATAGTGTTATATTAATATGTTTTAAGTGTACAATATAATGATTTCAAGAATTCTATACATTACTCAGTGTTCATTAAGATAAGTGTACTCTTAACCTGTTTGGGGGGGATGGGTTAAATAGACTTTTTTCAGACTCCTTTTAAGATCTGCTCCATTCTACTTCATCCCATATTCTTTTTTTCTAATAATTTTTTTAAGTTTATTCATTTTTGAGAGAGACAGAGCATGAGCAGGGGAGGGGCAGAGAGAGAGAGGGAGAGAGAGAGAGAGGGAGACACAGAATCCAACGCAGGCTCCAGGCTCTGAGCTGTCACCACAGAGCCTGATGTGGGGCTTGAGCTAATGAACTGTGAGATCATGACCTGAGCCAAAGTCGGACGTTCAACCGAAGGAGCCATCCAGGCGCCCCTACTTCATCCCATATTCTTATATTTGTCTTGTGTTTTCATATTAGATACCTTTTTCAAATGGTTGGGGATCCTTGGCTATCTGCTCATATTTAAGAATGGTCCACAAAAAGCTGAATGGAAGCATAGTGCACAGGCATTATCTTTGGAGAGTTTCACCATGTTCTCAGAAAACCTCAGACATACGTTTTCTTTGGGGCTTTTATTCCTAGAACCCAAATTCTAGGAAAAAGACTCTCTACTGCTCAGAGAGTATGCAAATTATTCTTTAGTTCCTTTGTTTTCAAGACAGCACCTCTATACTTAGCTGTTTATTGGTGACTCCAGGCCAGAAACCTCCCAATTTATTTGCTTCCTCTTCTGGGATGAAGTTCTAACTACTTCTTAAATAGACTTCCAAACAGTCTGTCTGTTTTTAGCCCCACCATTTCCTCCTACTTCTACAGCTACCTCATATGGACAATTTTTTAACCCTTTTAGGAAATCTACAATAACTTCAGTCAGCTTGCTTCGTGGCTCTCCCCAGTACCAACACAGGATTCAGTGCCCTCAGGTCTGCTGATGCCTTGGCCATGTGTCATCTGTTACAACTTTTAAAAGTTGGTTACTACTGCCTTTTTTCCTGCTGTCCCTGTCCTTGTGGATTTATGTCTAACTTAACATTAGACAAATGTCTAATTTGACATCCCCCGTTGCTCATACCTTATGTAAGTATGGTACACCTACTATAATTAATAGACCAATATTGAAACATTATTATATCAAGTCCATACTTTATTTAGACCTCTTTGGTTTTTAACCTAATGTCTTTTATTAATTTTTATGTTCCAAGATTCCATGCAGGATATCACATTACATTTAATTGTCATGTTTCTTTCACCTTCTCTTGGCCATGTCCTTGTTTTTGATGACCTTAACTGTTTTGAGGAGAACTGATCAGGTATTTAGTAGAATGTTTTTCAGTTGGGATTTGTCTGCTGTCTTTCTCATGATAGACCTTTCTTTTGCATCATTGTTATTATTTGCTTTTGCATTTCTGAAGTGAACTTCTCTTAGCTCTGATGTATGTATGATCTTTTCCTAATATTCTTGGATTTCATTTGCTAATGCTTTTTTTAGGATTTTTGTTTACAAAAATTTAAGTTTGTTTATTTTGAGAGAAACAGTGCAAGTGGGGGAGGGGCAGAGAAGGGGAGAGAGGGAGAGAGAGAGAGAGAGAGAGAGAGAGAGAGAGAGAGAGAGAAATCCCAGGCAAGCTCCATGCTGCCAGTATAGAGCCTGACTTGGAGCTCAAACTCATGAAGCTGTGAGATAATGACCTGAGCCAAAACCAAGAGTCAAATGCTTAACCAACTGAGCCACCCAGGTACCCCACAGGATTTTCATTTATATGCTTTTAACTGAGACAGACTCTAATTTTCCTTTTTCAATACTCATTTTGTCTGGTTTTACTGTCAAGGTGTCACAAGGTAAATAACAATTTTGGGAGCTTTCTTTCTAATCTCTGCAACAGGAAAAGATAGCTTCTCTTTTATTTGAAGCTTCAGTAAAACTGGGAATTGTCCTTTATTTTTATAAATCTATTCAAATTAACCTACTGTATTATTTTTTAAAGCTTACATTGTTTTTGTAGTTCTGTTCCTTTTTACCCTCATTATTTTTTCCTCAATTAATCCTGCCTACTTGTCTATTTTATTAATGCTTTTGAAGAGTTGTTTTTGATCATCTTCACTGCTTTCTAGTATATATGTGCATTCTCTTAACTTTCTTAGTTCATTTTTATTAACTTCTATATACTATCCTGCCATTTTTTCCTAATTTTTTGAATAGAACACATAGATCAATAATTTTATTTTTTTTTCTTTTGAGAGAGAGAGAGAGAGAGAGAGAGAGAGAGAGAGAGAGAGAGAGAAAACACATGAGCAGGGGAGGGGCAGAGAGAGAGAGGGAGAGAATCTTAAGGAGGCTCCATGCTGTCAGTGTTTGATTCCACAAACCTATGAGATCATGATCTGAGCCAAAATCAAGAGTCAGACACTTAACTGACTGAGCCACTCAGGCACCCCAATAATTTTCTCTTCTAATATACACACCTAAGGCCATATATTTTCCTCCATATAACTCTTCAGTTACAATCTAGACATTGTGGTATGTAACTTTCACTGTAGTTCTGTTTGAGGTATTTTCTAATTCACAGTTTCTTTTGGACTTAATTTATTTGGGGTGCAGTTTTTAGTCTCTTAATTTTGTTCTTAATTTATTTCATCATATTCACAGGATGTGGTATAGTTTCAAAGTATGGACATGTGTTGAGACTTAATGATCTAATTGGTCAATTTCTGTAAATATTCCATGTGCTTTTAAAAATCACACGTATTTTGGGGCGCCTGGGTGGCGCAGTCGGTTAAGCGTCCGACTTCAGCCAGGTCACGATCTCGCGGTCAGTGAGTTCGAGCCCCGCGTCAGGCTCTGGGCTGATGGCTCGGAGCCTGGAGCCTGTTTCCGATTCTGTGTCTCCCTCTCTCTCTGCCCCTGCCCCGTTCATGCTTTGTCTCTCTCTGTCCCAAAAATAAATAAAAAACGTTGAAAAAAAAAAAATTAAAAAAAAAAAAAAATCACACGTATTTTGAAGTTCAAAGTTTTTTATATATATCCATTCAATCAGGATAAATTGTATTGTGTACATCTTCTCTATTCCAATATTTCTCTGCTTGACTGATCAATTAATAAGAACTCACATTAAAATTTCCCACTATGATTATGGTTTTATTAGTAGTTCCTTGTAATTCTGTCAAATTTTGCTTCATATATCTGGAGGCTATGAAGTTCATATAAATTCAGAGCTATTACTGTCACTAATAAGTGATTTCTGCTTTAAAGTTTATGTAACTGACATATATTTAGTTTAGCTCAGTGATCTTTCTTCCCAGCTACCAATGTATGTACTTACTTATGGTCTTCCTGAACACAATGTATTAGGGTTACCTCTGGTAAACATCATATGGCTCGGCTTTAGTTCTTCAATGTAAATGAGATTTCTGATTCCATGAGTTTCTGATTTCAACTGCAAGTTTATATGGTTTATATTTATTGTAGTTGCTGATTTGATTCTATTTCTAATATCTTACTTTCAGCTTCCTGTTGAAGTTGCTTTTGCTTTGCTTCTTTTTTTTTTTTTAAGTTTTCTTGTTTGTTTAAGCAATCTCTACACCCGGTGTGGGGCTGGAACTCACAACCCTGAGATAAGAGTCAGCCAGGAGCCCTGCTTTGCTTTGCTTTTGAACCTTTGGAGGGAGTTTTAAGAGCTGTGTCTTGCCTCCACCACTAATCCTCTTTCTCTATTGTCTTATTACACTTTTCATTAACATAATCATCCCCAAGTTCTACTGCTTACCCCACACAAATGAAGACAGACTGATTTCTAGGCAATTAACCCCCCACTGGGTGTCATTTTGAGTATATATGTTGCTGGTGTTTTAAGGCCTAATCAAAGAAATGGAAGTACAATATATGGATGTGAGGAACTCAAGTAGAGAAATGACAAGCTGGCCAAAAGGAGCAAGGAGGAGTGAACCTGACAAGGAGCCGGGGCAGATCCAAGAACAGTTCTGTATCCTTCCAACACTGCACCCATGACAGCTGCTGAGAGCTTATTATATTAGTTATGGAACGATCCCAAGACACTGAAACAAAGGATTTAATAATGATGACACATAGTGTCATGGAAGGGCCTTCCAAAACACAGAAGCACTGTTCCTTCTTAAAGAAAAACACATCTGTATTTCTTACAGAGGAATCATATAATCAGTTAAAGAGAGACATTATAATGAGCAGATATAGTCCAAGCTGGAATTCCTACATACTGTACCTGAAAGAAAGTAGAGATAACAAAAGCCTAATGACAGACCTTCTAGGTTCTCGAATGTTTACAAAACCTCAGAAGAGACACTCACCTTCCTAATGTTTAATCAGTAAAATAAGTACATCTGTCAGTCTGAGAAATTATGTTGAAGGCTTAATGAGTACTTATAAATCAATATAAGCCCCCAAGTGAACAAATAATATGGCATTTATGTTTCTCATAAAGAATGTCATGATGCCTTTAATCCTTTGAGGATTAAAAAAAAAAAGGTAAGGGGAATAGGTAGATGATTTACAAGCTTTGTCTCATCCTCTACCACCACCCAAAATGCAGCCATCCAAAGAGAGATCAGCTCCCAGCATTCCAATCACACTGGAACTCTGGCTGAGTAACAACTCCAAGGAAATGTAGGCCAGGTACCTTGTCACCTATACCTCTCTGCTACCAGCCAACTAATAGATTCTCAGTTATGAAAGAATCCCATGTAGAATGTCTGTTTTAATACTGCTTTGCTCTCAGAAAAATTTATGCCTCAATGATAAAAATCCTAGGAAACACCCCTTATCACATTATCAAATTATGTTGAGTCCTTTAGAAGTATACGAAAGGACTGCATGCTCAATATTAGTGTCACTTTTTTAAACGAATTGAAATGTTTTTGCCCAAAATTACTTCCACTCATGGCATAAGTAACAGAACAGATGCTGACATTTTACATGTAGATGGTTCCTCAGTGAAGCAGCACTTAATTAAAAATGGGGATTTGAGAGATTTCAGAAAATTTCATGCCACCCTAAAAATACCAAGTACTTATTTTCTTTCTCATGAGCAAGCTAGCATACTAGCCTAGTATCTTTCTGTTTCATTATTACTAAATGCTACAAGGCATTTAAAACATTTTATTGAAGTAGAAAGTCTTGCAAACCAATAAAATCATAATTTTTCTCCAAACACACATGATTTTAACAGAGAAATCTAAAGTATAGAACTGTTCAAATACGCAAAGGATTTTAGTCATGAAATGTCTTGGTAATTGGTAAAACAGGCACTTATGACCAGATGGAGATTTCACATGGCTGCAATTTTATGTAGACTTGGTAGAATGCTGATGAAACATTGCTGGCGCTTTGTAAATAAATTTCCCTTTCAATTTGAAAACTAAACAAAAGGCACAAACCCAAAGGCTCAACTGAAACACCTTCATTCTGAAACCAGAAAAATCAGGCCTGGATTCTGATGATCAAAAGTAGAGAAGTAGCCGGTTGGCATTCAGTTGACCACCACTACGGCCTGACTCCCCTCTTCTTCCTCATCTGCTTTACGGACATACATTATTCATTTTAAAGATTTTAGAAGGTAAGCAACCAATCCCATGGTAGTTTGGATGCGCCCACATGTCGTGCCATAGCCCTATTTCTAGGAAATATATGAATGTGACTATAAATAACTTCTTTCACAACAATCATTTTCAATGAACAATAAATTTAGCTGTTATTTTCAGCAAATGTGTAATAATGTAAATGAGAAAAGAAATATAAAATTGTTAACCTGCTAGTGATGGATTCAAGGTTTTAGAAGCAGTTTGTTATCCTAAACATTTGGTAATTGGTAGGATTATTCAACAAGAAACAAAGATACACTCAAATTGTTTGATCATTCTCTGCATGTCCTGAAGATCAGGCTAACATGAATTTTATTTTGTACATTTATGAAGAAATTGTTCTCTTAAGAACAGAAAGTTAAATTCAGAGCTGTGATAATCCTTAAACCTTATCATATTACAGTTTGTCCTTTTCACAGATGACAAGATGAACTATTGAACTGAGTGTACCGATTCTCTATATTAGTATTTCAAAGAAAAACTAAGTATTTGGAGGAGTTAATCACAACATAGAGTGCATCACGTGAAATTACCTCACACAAGTTTATTAAATTGACCTGTCCCATGCATAGTCTGAAGTAGGATCAAAACTAATCTTTCCAAAGGACAGACAAAAGAAGTAAGCACCCAATTTTCTTTCTTTTCAATAAAAATAATTAAAACTAGTTCTTGTTTTAGTAAATTCAACTTACTGAAAATTTACTATTGCCTTTGACAGTACCACACTGATGATTTCCCTTGAATAATCTGTATATTGGACCCAAAGAAACCATTTATTCCATACATGCATAAATAATTCTCAAATAGTTTAGAGGGTGTTGCAATTGTAATTTTAACAACAATGCAGTAGAGAGGAGTAGACAGCACTGCACTAAATGCAAAACACTTTGGAAGCCAGTTCCAGCTGTGGTAATTACTTTAGCTAGACAATATATTTTCTCTGGGTCTCAGTTTCTCCATTTCTAAAACAGAATTGAGAAGACTTGGCCTGCTTACAATAAAGAATCAGAAAGGATGCCTCAAAGTTCTTTGTAAACTGTTAAATACTTTATAAATTTACGGTATTATTATTTAAAATCATTACATGTATCTCTATGTCATTATATATATAAAGAATTGTAAATCATTTTTAAAAGAATCAAAAATTTGAGAAGCACAAATTGCTACCCAATAATTTATGAAACTAAACACATGATTTTGCCAATCATTTTCTCACTGACTCTGCAAGGCTATTCTAACCACTGGCAGATTTGAATACATAGATCGAAGATGTTTCCTGTCTTTTAAGGACAGCACTGAAGGATTATAAGGCAATGCATTATTCACTTATAGCTAAATGGTTTGTTTTTCTTTGTTCACGAATCTAATCTAAATTAAAATACACACATTAAATACACATTAAGTTCTTACTTCTTAGTCTTACCTCTCTCACAGATAAAAGATTTTATTCAACACCATTTTTCTATGCAAATTTTATGAAGTTTTGATGTAACTCCATCAGCAATTTCCAAAATCATTAGAGATTCATTAAATTTTATATCATAATTAATGAAAACCAAAGTTTGCTTGGTTAAAAAAAACTAAGGTAAAATTTAAGCCTTTATTTATCATTAATAAATGATTTTTAGCATTTTCAGGGCACCTGGGTGGCTCGGTCAGTTAAGTGGCTGACTCTTGATTTCAACTCAGGTCGTGATCTCATGGTTCCTGGGATCAAGCCCATCATCATGCTGATAGCACAGAGCTGCTTGGGATTCTCTCTCTCCCTTTCGCTTCTCCTCCCTACCTCGTATGTGCATGTGCTCTCTCTCTCTTAAAATAAAATAAAACAAAAAATAATGATTTTTAACATTTTAATAATACTTTTTACTCAATTTGTGCTTTCTAGTTTGTTGTTGTTTTCCTAAGAGATTATCTGCCCATAAGTATGAATATGGTGGACCAGGAAGGACTTTGTGTGAGTGTGTGTGGGTGTATGTGCATGTGTATAGCTAAAACTGCAGAGCACTTCCATATGCACTGTTCTGTGCACTTGACTTACGTGTTCACACATTTATTCCTCCAACAACCCTATATTGGGGACTATTACTACCCACATTTTACAAAAAAGAAATTGACAGAGAGGTTAACTTTCTCAAGGCCACACAGAAATTCCTTGGCAGAACCTGGATGAAGACCAGAAAGTTTGCCTCTGTAGTCCATTCATGAATCTTAAAAATATAATACTCTGGGGGAAAAAGTAGCAAAAAATGCAGATTATGATATCATTTTTTAAAGTCTTAAAATTTAAATTAAATGATACATTATTTGAGGACACAGATACATGTGGCAAAACTATAAAGAAATCTAGGAAATTATTACTGAAAAAATTGGGGATAGGCTGACAGGCTGATGAGAGAAGGGAAGTGACTTGAGAAAGGCCTATAGGGAACTTCACTGGTGTGGGAGCCATTCTATTTCTTAAGTTGGGTAGTAGATTCACTGGTGATCATTTTAGTACTATGGGCCATAACTTACAAATATGTCGCAGCTTATCTGTCAAATATTTTATTGTAAAACTTAAAGAAAATATTAATCAATAAGCTATTCAAACTCTTTAACTTATTCTGTATTTATGATACATGTGAGTTGGATAAATTACTCTTCTCTGTTTCCAGAGTAAAGCAAATGTGGTCAGGAATGGCAAAGGCTTGGCATGAATATCACTACTTCCTCTCATGATGGACAGTGGTTCGACATGGCTTGCTCCCTCCCTTATCTGGCCAATGTTTTAGAATGTGGAGAGGTCCACGTAGGACTCTGAGAATTCATGACTGATTAGGAACAGGTGGTTGGGGCTACTACACCAATTTGGTTGGAGGTAGCACCCCATCATCATTGTGCTAACGGATCCCTAGAATTCTTGCAACTGGGAAACTCTGGGATTCCCAATTGGTAACACTGATGCCTTTCAAAGATGCAGTTACCTGTTAAGTTTGAAGCATCAGTGGGACTCAGTTGTAACCAGTGGCGGGCATCAGAGTCAGTCACAACATCTGTGGGAGTGCTCAGTTCTGGGTCTTCGTCACAGGTTGGCCATGGGCTCATGGACAGCTCTGCCTCGTTGTTATAGCCCAGAGCTGTGTCACTGCTGACACTTTCACCTGGCACAACAGAAGAACCGAAGTCTGAAATAACAAATTGCTGGAAATCAGAATGCTCCCGATTACTAACATGCAAGTAACTAAACAGTTGACGCAGCAGGAATCTTTCAGGGGATAGGGGCTCAAAAGGTGACTCTGTAGGGATCTTTGCCAACAAAACAAAGCTCCCAGGTACAGGGCATTGATAGTCATTACAAGCTCCATGAATGTAACATGTCACATGAAGTGACATTCTTTTCAAGGAAGTCTTTAATTCAGTTATCCCATATACCCAAAAGATTATATCAGGTCCTTAAGCTTTCTATTGCAATATACACAGCTACAAAATAGGAGTGAGTGGAGGAAGAAGGTGGGAATTCATTTCACCATGAATGCAAGTTTATTCTCCTAGCTATAAGAGTCTAAGGATGCTTTATACATTGAGCTCAATATTTAGTCCTAAACCCAGAGTCAATCACCCACACTCACTGAGGGATGAAGTGTCCAACTGCAAAAGATTTTCTCCAAAAGAAATTTTTTCCCCTTTAAACACTAAAAAGTTCTAATTTGTCATCATACAATGACGCTTTCAAAGGCTATTAAGCCGTATAGAGCTATTTAGTCTGACACAAAACAGACCTAGACAGTCTATTCCTCCAAGTCTCCTGTCTACTTCAAAACAGTTTTATGTGTCTACCCTTCCTGTCTGCCTACTCTTCTGTCTGTTCTTTGTATTTGCTGCTGACCATCCCTCAGCCTTGTTGCTTGGGATTTGCTGTCCTTTCTTCACTTGCCAAGAACTACAAGTTGTCCCAGCCATCAGATAAACTGAAAGTTGCCCCAGAAACCAACCTGTTAGGTCCCTAACTTCATCTGCCACAGAACTCCAAGCCCACAGGGTCTGAAGGTGGAGCCTAAGAGGAGCTCCTCTGCCTCTACCAAAACCAGCCTCGATTTGCAGGAACTGCCTGTTATGCAATCTGAGAAGGGCATGGCCAGGTACCTGACTTCATGGAAGCAAAGTATTAGGGCCACAGTTTACAATATATAATATATCCAAGGATTTGAATCAGATTTCAGTTTTCAGATACTTATACCATTGACTTCAATGTGCTTCTGAAGCTTTTTGTTCCTAGCCTGTGAGAACTTTCTGGAGAAGATCAGTTTTCCTTCTGGGTTTGTTTGCTCACCTAGCCATTGACCTTGGTTGTGCCTCTTACCTGGAGAAAGACCTGGGGTGGAAGGACAGGCCTCTAAGGCACACATAATGGACTGGACCTGGTTTACTGTATGTGTCGACTAACCACCCATCAATCCTGGGATTCCAGGAATAAAAATGTCCCAATTCACAACCATGACTCTTCAGAGGATAAGATACAAGTTATAAGAGAACAAAATAGATCCACTCTTAAGTGGGATGAACACAGACCACATTTCCTGGAACTTACTCTTCTGTCTTTCCTTACATTTTCCTTGTGTCTGCTGCAAATCATCTTTTAAATCCAATTCAGCAGGGCTGCTGCTTCTTCTGATTAAGATCTTCAGACAAAAAGAAATATTGCATTTGTTACAGGAAAGTTCTAATTTTTACAAGACTAAGTTTCTAGTCCACATTTATAAAGAAAAAGAAACAAACAATAATAATAGCAACAAAAAAATTGAATGATGTTTTCCACTTGAAGGATATGTGTTCACAAATTACTATAATTGAATTATAAAATTACTCAAGATCTGAAATTTTTGGCTTCTTCTTTGTCAAGTGACATCCAATTAAATTGATCTACCAAGAAGGGATGCCAAATTATATGGAAATAATTTATTTTTAAAGTTTTATTTGTACTTCTGCTTGAGCACACATACATAATGAAGCCAATTTGCAGAGGGCCTAAGTTACCCAGGAATGGTGAGTGTGCAAGCAGGGAATGTGTAAATTCTATCTAGGTATCTAAAAGTCACTCAGTGCCTCTTTGTGAAATATGCAACAGACTTTCCTGAGCACCGCCTCAACACCTAAACCTTGTGTTAAATAGAGACGACTAAAAGATTTGGAGGCAATCTGCATCCTCTAAAATTTATAACTTGCTTGGAGAGACAAAACATACACATTACACATAATGATTACAGTGTACATAAGCAAAATGTGCAAGCAAACTCTCTCTAAAAGGTATGCAGAGTAAAGTGTTACCTTAATCGGCTCACAGTTACAGGACAGCTGTTCAAGAAGGCAACAGACATGAAGTGGTAGAGAGAAGGCAGGAGGGGATTCAAGGCAGGAAGCACTGAGTGGTAATCAGCAAGTTCTATGTGCAGGAAAAGAAGCTGATTATAGCAGGCCATGCAAGGCAGTCAGGCGAAGAAGGAAAATGTTAAGAAAAAAACGCAGACCACCTTCTAAAAGAGGTAGCTGCCAGTGGGCCTTCAACATCAGGCTTACAAATTTCAACCCAATATTGACAAAACAAGCAACTGTATGTTCCAGATAATAGTTTACTGTGATTAAAAATTCAACTAGAAAGATAAGTCTAGTAGTCATCTGTGGGATATATTAAAATTAAGAAGAAAACTGCTATGAACTGTTAGACTGAATAAGGAATGAGATGATAAGGCTTTTGATGGTGGAAAAGGAGAAGAAAAGATAAATAAGAAAATGCTGTAGAATGACAGACAAGAGCTTATATGAGACCTGTATATGGGAGTGGAAGAAAATTAAATCACAAAAGGATATGAACCTAGGGAACCATAGGAATGATGGTGATGAAGGAAAGGAGGGAGGGAGGGAGGAAAGAAGGAAGCATAAGGATAAAGGAACTTGAGAAGATTTCTGATGTTTTAATTTTCATATTTAGGCTAAATATCCAAAGCAAATGTACCGTAAGTGGGCAATAAAAATCTAGGAGTGAAATAGAGGATTAAGTCAAGAATGAAGATGTGAATTTAAGGTCCTCCAGTGCAAAGTGTGTAAGAAACCTAGGGTTCAATGAGCCAACTAAAGGGAAAAATATTAAACAAGCAAACAAATGAAAAGGAGGGGCTGAGATATACAATTAAAAGACAGGACAATTATTAAGCTAAAGCACAGAAGTAGGTCATGGATGAAATATCTAGAAGACTAACAGTACATGAAAAAAATACTACCCAGCCTTAAAGAAGGATGATATATACCTAATGTGATAACAGAAATATACCCAGGATCTTTCCTCAGCTAAAAAGCAGAATGTGGGTGGTTCTGACTACATGAAAGATGTTTGGAATTTCCTCCAGCTATAGAAATAGATTTTATGTAAGAATTTCAGGCTCACAGGCAAGTAGAATAAATCTCCCAGTGATCCATACTCCCCCCCCAAAGTGAGCAGAAACGAGAGCAGTGAAAACAGGGCTGCCATAAGGGTAAATCTACTATTGCCACTGCCAGTGGCAAAAGGACTGAGATTCCGGGATTAAAGGAGCACTCATTGGTTCTTGGAAGAAACAAATGCACATTGTCCTGGTGAAACTCCATCACTTCAGACATCCAGATTTCCTGTAGATTAAGATCCATCAGCTAGGAACTCATAATCAAAGATCACTGAATACCCAAGGAAATAAATCATCATGTACAAGAGTCTCAGAAACAACATATACTAGATTTAGACCCCCCTCCTACCGCCCCCCCCCCGCAAGGACTTCAGACAATCAGAAAAAGAATTTAGAATTGTAATTTGTGACTATTTTAAAGACATAAAAGATAGAAATCACAAAAATGAGCAATCACAAAAATGAGCAAGCAACAAGAAATTATTAGAAATTACAAGAATGTTTGAAAAGAATTAACCTGAACTTTCAGAAGCACAAGTTATCATTGTTGAACTAAAAAACTCAGTGGAAGTATTACATAGCCAACTCCATATGAAAAAACAAAGATCTGAAAAACAGATCTAATGAATCACCCAGAATGTACCAGAGGGTCAAGAAGAGTGGCAAATGTGAAAAGAGACATAAAAACATGGAAGACAGAATGAGAAAGTCTAAACATATTTCTACACAAAATTCCAGAAAAAAAGAGCTGAAAGAACAAACGAGGCAATATTTGAAGAAATGACTACCAAGAATTTTCCAGAAACAATGGAAGAACAAGATGCAGGGCACATAGCATATACAAAAAAGGACAAATGTATAAACCAAAAGAAAATGCACCTAAATATAATGCAAGAAAACTGAAGGGCAAAGACAAAGAATAGCAAGGAATGACAACTAAACAGAATGGACAGAACTCTCAAAAACAACAATGAAAGACAAAAGATAGTAAAAAAATAGCTTCCAATAGAAGGTGGGGGGAAGGGATAAAGAAGTGGAGGAACTACAGTAATTAAGATGTTGTACTACTGGCCAAAAACACAAAGTAACCAATCAGTCAAGGTAAGTATATATGAGAGAGAGGTATCATTTCAGATCAATGAAGGAAAGATGAATTCAATAAATGGGACCAAGGACAAGTGGTTATCCATGTGGGAAAAAATAAAATAAAATTAGATCCCTACCTCCATAAATAAGAATCAATTCAAGATGGATAAAAGACTTAAATGTGTACAGCAAAACTGAAACACTTAAATATTCTTATCCTTGTAGAGTTGGCATTTTAATATTTCATAAACCTAACTATAAATATAATTAATAATCAAAAATACCAAAATTAAGAACTTCTGTTCATCAAGACACCATTGAGAGAGTGAAAATATAAACCACACACTGGCAAAAATATTTTCCAGAAACATAACCAAAATAGGATTACTCTTCAGACTATATAAAGAATTAGTACAAATAAGAGAGAAAAAGAAAAAAAAATCAATAAGAAAATGTCAAAGACGTCACATGAAACACACATGGTCAATCAACATGTGGAAATATTTTAAACTTTATTAGTAATCTGAAAAATGCAAAATAAAATGAATTCCCATTTTCACCCACCTAACTCACAATCTGACAATAGCAAGTATTGACAAAAATGTGGATGAATGGGAACTCAACACATTGTTGGCAGAAATATAAGTGGTGTAATCACTTTGGAAAACATACAGTCTCTTGTAAAGAATATTCTTCTACTTTATGTCTCATTAATCCCATGCCTACATAGTCACCATAAAGAAAAATCTCAAACATGTAGATCTTGAAACATATACAAGAGTGCACATAGCTACATTTTTCATTGATAAAAAAAAGATGAAACAATCTATCCATCAACAACAGAATGGAAAAATAAGTTGTGACATATTCACAATGGAGTGTCATATGGTAGAGAAAACTTAGGCTACACGCCACAGTGTTGATAAATCTTAGAAATATGTGAGTGAACAAAAGCAATAAAATCACTTAATAAAGTTTATAAATAAGGAACACTAAAGAATATAATGTGGAAATACATACATATAGAACAAAACTATAGAGCAAAGCAAGGACATGATAAACACAAAGCCAATATAACATTCTCTGCGGGGACAAGGAAGGAACATATATAGGCCAAAGCAACAGCACTAGAAAAATTCTAGTTCTTAAACTGGGTGGTGGGCATATAGGTATTTATTTGATTATTGAAACATACATATATGTATGAAATATACATATATTGTCAAAATACACATGCAGGTATATACAGAACATATATTTATTAGTATATAAGTATACATAAACATATGCATGTTTATGTATATATGACATATATACAAGTATAAATAAACATATATAAAAAGATACATGCCCTTTAAAAATAAAGACAGAAAATCTTAACACTGGTTATCTTCTAGGCAGGGAGGACTAGAGAGAGATTTTCTCTGTTTATTGTGCACCTTTCTGTTATGTTTGAGTTTTCTATAAATATATATCTACATATTTTTAAAGAATGACTAAGCAGGAGTTACGTGCATGCATGAAATGTGGGCTACTTTTTAATTTTTCTTCTTTATACTTTATATTCAGTCTAAAGAGATAAATGCTATTTTACATTTTTCTAAAAAAGAAATCATAACTGATCTTTGCAAAAAAAAAAATCACTTATCTAGCAACTCATGTCAGGTGGAACATGCTACCTAAAGCAGTTTCAGGAACAGGGAATCTGAATATACGTCTGACAGGCAAGGATACCTGCTTAAAAATATAGAATGCCAGGTACAGACCAGAAGGTAAATTCCATTTTCATGCTAATTTTTTTTTATTTTTGTAGTGTGACTATAATTTTACACAGAAAGTAAGAAAGCCTTTAAGAGCTCTCAGGGTTGTTCAGGGCAATAACACATCTAAATGGAGAAATGTTTTAAAAGAACTGCCACTAATAAGCGTATTTATTATGCCAATAATTTATATGTTTATTTTTAATTACAAACTGATATAGTTTGAAAATATCTTACTGTTATTCCTTCATGTTCTTTCTTCACATATCCTTTATTTTCTTGAATAGGCTTGGACTCTGAAGAACTCAAAGTCTGTATATTTTCTACCTTTTGACCTAGAGATTTTGGGGAAAAAATTAACAAAATATTTTAGATGATAAAATTGGAGAAAAAAAATTATATGTAAGTAATCAAATTTAGATATCCTAAGGTATGTAAAAATAGGAGTTACGATCTGGCAAACTGATAGTCTATGGGTCAAGTCTACCCTATAGAATCTTTGACCCACAGATAGCATTTAAGAGACTGCATTGAGTGCAGCCAATAGGTCCACCTAGCACATTATGTCAGTACAGGGGAAGGTAACAAGACTCTCCTAGGGGCCTTGAGAATGGGATCTCAGAGGAAAGCTGCCTGAGTTTGCCAGGTGAGCTGACAGGAAAATAGAGCAGGAAGGTGGTTCAGTATTGCTCAAGAATAAAGACTGACGAGAGAAAGCATGAATTTATCAGTATCAGTGATAAAAAAGGGAATATCACCACATAGCCTATAAACACTAAAATGATCATAAGAGGGTTTTATGAATAATCTGGGGCCAATAAATTTGAAAAGATTACATGAACTGAACAAATTCCTAGAAAACCACAACTTATCTGAATCAAAACAGGAAAAGGAAAATTTTAATGGTCTTAAAATGATTTAAAAATGTGAATGTTTTTTTGAAATCTTCCTAGAGGAAAATTCCAGGCAACTGGTGAACTCTACCAAATATTTAAGGGGAAAAAATTTAAAACAGTCTTACACCAAACCTTTCAGAGAACAGAAAATCTTTCAGATAATACATTTCTCAAATTATTTTAGTGTATCTTCTTACTTCAAGAAAATTTCTAAGAGGGAATACTTCCCTATTTTGATGAGGCTATGAGATAACCTGTTGATAAACAAGATGGTTTATCTCTTACTTAACTGATGAAACTAAAACTAAATAATAAGCATATTCACTGCCACCAGACACAACTGAAACATGCACTTTCCCTGTAAAACACATCATTCATTGTTTACAGATCTGACCATCTGCCTCTCTGCTTTGCTGGAAGGTGTCAGAGACACTGTGTAGATGGATGCCATCAGCAGTGCTTATTTTCAGCCTCAGCAAAGTTCACAGGCTGCTAATAAACTTTTTCACAAGTCCAGCCAGCCCTCCATTCTCACTGTCAACTTTTATGGCTCTCCTCACAAGACCCTTTCTTGCATGCCCCTACCCTGCCTCCTACTTAACTCTGCTGCTCACCCTGACCCTGTGGTGTGGCATTCTCTGCTTCCCACCTACTCCAGCCACCACTGGACTTCTCTCTAGTCCTCAAACAGACTACTCTTAAAAGAGGTGCACCTAGGGGCACCCAGGTGGCTCAGATGGTTAAGGATCCGACTTTGGCTCAGGTCACAATCTCACAGTTTGTGGGTTCGAGCCCCATGTCAGGTTCTGCATTTGCAGCTCTGAGCCTGGAGATTCTGTCTTCTCTGTCTCTAATCCTCCCCTGCTTGTGTTTTCTCTCTCTCTCTCTCTCTCTCTCTCTCTCTCAAAATAAATAAGTAAACATTAAAAAAAAGAGGTGCATCTAAGTATATATAATTTTAGATAAGTGTATTAAACAGTGAAAATATTTCATTGCCAGAAACCACATCCTTGCTATCAACTTAAAAAGCAAGTTTCCTTGAAATAAATTGAGTGGGGTTAGAATAAACGCAGAAAGCAATACGGCGTGCAGCTCCTTCCCAGCCAGGATCCACAGTCCTATATTGTTTAACCACTGCAGCTACTCCGTACCCTGAGAGGAATCTGGGCGGGGCGGCTCAGTGACGTCAGGTGTGCTGCTGCTCCGAATGATATGCTGCTCTGCCCCCAGGCAGCCAGATTCCATGGCAGGTGCATTTTCTGATTGCTGACATTCTTCCACTTCTGTGGGCATTAACACAAAACATGCAGAGATGTATTCAAAGATTTTTAAAAATAATTTCACCACTTGAACCAACTGATTCTAAAAATGTAGTCTGGGATACTTCCCCCCCCCCCAAATTACACAATAAGATAATCTGCATTTACATACTAAAGTTTTCTTTCTACACTTGTTAACAAGCAATATTCCACTCTAAAAATACATTTTAAGTTCTGCAAAGCATTTTATTTTCAAAATGGAGAAAAAAAAAAGAGAAAAAGCTGCAGAAATGGTTGAGAACTGTGAAAGTCACTTGGAATTTCAGAGCCGGGCATGCCAAGGAATGAGGGAACCAGGAAATACACAGAATAGGTAATTTACATTTGAGGAGAGTAGAAAGTCACACACACACACACACACACACACACACACACACACACGCACACACACACTCTCTTATAGGAAGATAAAAGGAAATGGGAATTTCAACTCTATCATTCCTTTCAACAGATAAATGCACAACTGTCCAAAATAAAATACTACAATTATTTAATAGCTTTTACCACCAAATGCAATGCTGAATTAATCACTAAGTACAAAAATGATCCACTGGCATTTTTTGAGAATTAATACATAATTGTTATAAAATAGAAAACCATAGGTGAGTACTGGCCACTGGATAATCTCACAGCTAGCATTATTACAAACTATATTCTCCCAGAGAATGAGTTCCCTATTCTCTATGTGGCTCCAGAGAGGTCCCTCTAAAACCAAGATCTGACTGCACCACTTCTCTCTTGCCGAGGCCCCACATCATTGTACAGCCAAGCCTGGGATCCTCACAGTGGACATAGGGCTCCCCCTGACCTCTCCCCACAGATTTGATCCCCCACAGGAGCTCTGACTCACTTTAGTCTCCAGCAATCCTAGCCCACCTGCACCTACTGCTCTCTCCTTTCTGCGGCTCACTCTTCCACACTACCCTCAGACCTGTTCCTGCCTCCTTTCCTCCCTCCCTTGCTACCTGGACACCCCTCCTACAGGACTTGCCATGTGGTCCCTCAGCAGACTCCACACTCACTCCTACAGTCATAAAACTTTACATCTACATAGCTGTAACATATTTTCTAAAAATTTTAATTTAGCTAAAGTTTCCTTCCTTCTAAGATAAAAATTCAGCCTGTATTATCTTACCCGGCAGTGTCAACCACTTCCTCATCTGAAATGAAGCTCACTGCCCTTGTGCCACCCTCAGTATAACCCTTTACTCCGAACATAAGCCAAAGTGCTGGCTCTCCCTAGTCAAGTTGTATGTATGTATTACTCTACATGTAACACACAGGACTTCAAGAGAAGGGTGCTGCTTTATTTTTACTATCCAAACAAAAATTCTATTTTAAAGTACACTGATACATGTAATGAGACTTTAAAACTATGAAGTTTGTGTGACCCTTCATTTATAATTCAGAATACTGGGCCATAGTCTAAATTTAGGCACTGACGGGAAGCTGAACTTAGGGCATAAGCAAAAGACGGTCAAGGTAGCAAGACAAGAGCACACAGACCCATTAAAGCCGCATCTCTTCCAGGTTGTCTTTGCCCTTATCTTCTCTTGAATAGTCAAGAACTGTTCATTTTCCCACAGAGAGACACAAGACATGTGTACATGTTTGTGATCTCCCCACACATCTGCAAGCATAGACTAGGCCCTTTTCACAGGTCTGCTTCTAGGCTCCTCAGCATTAGGCAACAGAAGCCAGATGATACCATGAGACCAGACCCTCCCTGCTGCCTTCGTTCATTGTTTATTCTAATTATGCAAGATACTGAAACCTTCTGGGAAGCGTTTATATTCGTTAATGAACCTACTTGTTAATCTAATATCAGTAGAGGGAGCCCAAGAGCTTCCTAATTCTCTAAAAATGATTGGCAAGTGCCAGTTTTTATGGACAGTGGGAAGAGTGGCTTTTATTCACTTAAACTTGATGCCAAAAACTGGTAGATGTTGGTTTCTGGGCTAGGAGCAGAAACAAATAAGAGCCAGGCCAACACTGGCAGCATCTTTTTAAAGATAAAGAACATCGCCATCTGGTGGGATACCATACAGTCACAGCACCATGGTTTCCAAGTTCGAGTGTCCCCACTGGTCCTCAACACAACAGACGGACGAAGAGCCTGCCATCACCAGCTGGTGTGCCTTCCCAACAGGCTGGCCTAATGCAGCTTTAAGGCTTTGTTTTTGTAAAACTGTTGGTAGGAACTTCTCTGATGGAGAAGGTCCAAGCCCACAGAAATCACCAGAAATGGTGAGGATGGGAGCATCCATGATGAGGGTGGAAAGAAAGGGGAGAATCATAATGTCAAGCATACTGTGAGGACTGCTATGCTATTGGTTCCCCGAACTACTGCTATAGTTAGTTGACTATTAAGTGATCTAGTGTGGAAAAAGAATTTAAAATTCTTATCTCACAATTAAAATACAACTTCCTGATTTGTAAATGTACAGTTCTTGGCCTTTCTCACACTTTATACTAAGTATATAGTCAATATATGCCTTGCATAAATGAACAAATGAATACCAAAAATATTTTCTTGATACTCTTTTTCTTAAACAGCTCTTGAGCTCCCTCTGCTGGCTTTTTATTTGTTAAGAAAGGGACAAATGTCAAAACTGCTCCCGTTCCACAGTGTTGCTGTTTCATAACAAATTAAGACCATTTAATACTGACATGCAAATATCAAGATACAGGATTATGTGATACTCAAAGCATGAACAATCTAAGTTATATAAAAATTACATTATAAATTCTGGTTAGGTCTAACACATTCTCTGTTTTGAGTACCACACAATTTGTTCAAATCACTTCAAAGAACTAAATTCTATCTCAGATTCACCAAATCATTCATTGTCTCACAAGCATTGTTACCCTAGTAACTCAAATTTTAAAAGTTCTAACCTTCTAGCTTCTTGATAGTGTCAACTACACAGTACCATTACAAAATCACTGCTTTCTAAGGCTCCACTCAAAACACCAGGAAAATGATCAAATTAGAATTACTTCATTTTTCCCACTGAGAGAAAAATCCACATGATTAAATTAAATTAAGAGTGCAAAGTCTTTAGAAACTTCTATTTATTCCAGACGTCTGACCACTTTTCAAAGCAATTTCACTCAGTCTTTAATCTAAGGCTTTCTTAATCAATCTTATTAAATGAAGTGAGACTCATCTTCAATTACCAAAATTCTGGGTTCCATTTATCCCTCATACAAGGTTGCAAAGGCAAAATGAATAGTTTAATTTCTTTTTAAAAGCATTGTGCATAAGACCAACTTGAGCCTATTAAAAAGCACAAGAGATAGAAGTCAACTCAACATCTTGAGGTTTCTTAGGAGGTCCAAAGGTGAACCAGCCCAGACCCTGACAACAAGCACTTCCTGACAATTGGGCACTACCTGCAAGCCTGACAACCAGAGGCAGAAGCAGCCAAACAAGGCTTTCAGTTTGGTACCATTAAGTCTCTTTTAGAATGAGAGAAGATCACTGAACCTCTAATTGCTACAACCACAATGGCCCTAAAGGAAAAATAAAATCTATCATCAGCATGGCCTATAAGCACTACAGACTGATAAATGTCCCAACATAAAAGCAGTTAAAATTGCAAAACAGCTGGAAAGCATTGTTCTCACAAAGGAGAGGAAGGAAAATCACCAAACTGCCAGTTCTACTTCCCACGTGTGTGTTCATGTAGCTATTCATATAAATGGGATACAGGTGGTTATTAGTTTCCCCCAAATCTGCTGCCACCAAATAGAGTCCCAAAGGGACCAGAATAAATATAAGAGTGGCTGAAGGTAAGTAATCCTCTATTGTTTAGATTATTAAAGCAATTTTTACATATAGACAAGAAACAAAAATAAGAAATGTTAACAAATGAAAACAAAATTAGCAATCATTTTTATAGTAAAGACCTTGTGGCCAGAAAGTCAACATTAAAAGTGTCTGCATACTACGTATAGGTGGATATACATCTACCTATATCTAAACTTAGCCATAGGTAAGCAATATATGCCAACACACTAGGATTTAAATTGGGGCAGAAATTTAATACTCTCGTGTGCCAACCGGTGAGAATGCACAATCTAAAGTAGGATTGATATGCACTGTTCCTGGCCTAGTCTCTCAATAGGACAGTTCGAAAGGGAAATGGCATCATAGTAAGGAGGAGTTCACTACTGTAGCTGTCAGATAAAACACAAGGAACAGCAGACTGTTCTCAGTGTCACTACATGGCTAAGTCCCTTTACCCTTCATGCTATAAAACCAGGAATAAAGATGGCAAAGGCAGGAAAATACTGACTTGGCATGGCCTGCTTTGCTTCACCCCAAATCAGGGTCTTTCAACCTCAACACTACTGATATTTTGGGTCCGACGATTCTTCATGGTAGGGGCTGTCCTGTGCAGCCACTGTCGGGTGTTCAGCAGCATCCCACTAGGGGCCGGTGTTTAGGCACCATCCCAGCTGTAACAACCAAATGTTCCCTGGGGGGCCAAATCATCCCCAGTTGAGAACCACTGTTCTAAATCATATTTAACTTCTGTTGGAACTGTGTGTGTGTGTGTGTGTGTGTGTGTGTGTGTGTGTGTGTGTGTGTATGAATCAAGAATCTGAATAAACTAAAATATAATAGTGAATGAGAAAAAGGTTTCCAAACTGAGATTGTGAACAAAAATAGATTTCTTAAGAGAAAATATTCTGGACAAACTAGTAGAAACCTTGATCAAAGGAAACAATATGGGGAAGAAAATGCACTGTGAAGAACAAA
Source organism: Neofelis nebulosa (assembly GCF_028018385.1). NCBI lineage: Eukaryota > Metazoa > Chordata > Mammalia > Carnivora > Felidae > Neofelis > Neofelis nebulosa. Next base: position 96,086,029 of record NC_080790.1, on the reverse strand, counting down.
AACTTTTCACCATGAAAAGAATGCCTTTTGGGTGTATATTAACTATATACCAGCCAAATAGAAAACAAAAATATTTTAGATACTTTATTAATCATCTCTAGGCAGTAGTACTTTTTTGACAACCAGATTATCAAGTAGTTGACGCTCATCAGTAACTTAATTGACTGGGGATCATGTTACCATTCATATTGCTTTTCACCTTTGGTATCTACTAGAGAAAAGTATTTTCTGAGAAGTGTAATCCGTAGTCTCAATGAAACAAATTTCTTCCTTCATATTCTGTGAATTAAATAATATGACATCTTACATGCTCATCAGGGGAAGTAAGATTTAATTATGATTTACTATACTACATCATCATACAATATGGCATGATTTAGTGCTACAGAAAGCCACACTCAGGCTATCTCCGATAGTAAATAAATACTGATTTACAATGCCGTCTTTCTGAAAATAAGAACATGAAAACATATCCCTCTTAGCATGAAAAGTCAGTTCATTTTAGAATCTCTGAACAGTAACTGGACATAGGCCTAATTATTCACTGCAGAGCACAGTAGACCCTTTTTTTGAGGGGTCTATGCCAAAAATCACCATTTTTGATGCCATAACGTTTCAGTAATCCAGAAAATACACTGTGTACAAACTACAAGTGGGTGAACTCAATTTTAATTGGCTAGAGCACAAGAACAATGTTTCCTTGTTCTGAAAATTAGCACTTTTTAGCATCTTTTTTTTTCTACTCAAATCAATAATCAGTGTGACTGATAAACATAAACATTACTTTACACATGATTACAATTTATTAATCCCAAGGAGGTACTGCCTACATGATTTTTCCCGTTTATCGATTTTGGGGAGGCACAGCAAGCAAAACTTTTGTGCTGCAGGCATTGTATAGAAGGCGCCCATCACTGGTAGAAACTATGGGTCAAAAGGTCCTAGAGCAAAGACCAGTGGTGCTGCAGAAATTTTCCTTGACTAATTGCTGCTAAATATTTAACTGCATAAAAACAATTATTAATATTCACTGAAAATAAATGCAAAGTGCAATGGCCAGGCACGCATGCGCAGTGTGGGGGGTATTAACAAAGGAAGCAAGGCCTACAGGCAAGCAGGAGAAGCCCAGGGACACTGACGGACACATGAGACAGCGTTACAGTACCTGACAGCCTGTGAGAGCAAGAGGAGTAAGAGAGACCAGGTAAGAGAGCGCTCACGGTGTGAAGGAGGAGCGGGACGCTTTTAGTGGCAGGCAAAGCCTCAGAGAGGTGGACACAGTTGCTGATAGACTGGCTTCGCTTAGCTTCCAGGAGAGATAAAGTAACAATTATGTCAGAAGCACATTAGGATCTTTCACTTCTTTTCTTTTCTTTTTTAACTTATTGCTATTTTTCTGGGCTTTCTTTCAAATTTAAAAAAGGTCTTTTAAACTTTAAAGGAGGTCAGTACAAAGTAGAGTATTTAACTGTAGTCTCTAAGTACAGCCAACCTTCAGTCATTCTGATGACATAGGAGAATGGACACTCACACTGTATCACTTTGTATCACACTCACATTTGGGTTGTTTATTTGGGCAGACACTATAATCCATTTCCCCTTCCTAAAGGACACATACATGAAAAGACAACGGGCAGGGAGGGGAAAATCTAGCCTAAGATAAAAACTGTTCTATAAATAATAAATAATTTAAAAATTGGTTTACTGAGAGCTGACTGTATCCAAAAGCAAATCATTTAGTAAATTAAATATCCTAAAGCACAGAAACACATGAAAGTCAAGTTGAACATTAAAAGATTTGATATTTGAGGGTAAAAAGGCAAAAATCTCCATGAAACCCATCCTTGTATATCACATTTCATGCTTGTTAAATCCATAATTTCTTAGGATGAACTTTATGATGTTCTCAAGTTTTCTACAGACCACTATTTAAATGACCATTTGAGAAAACAGATAAACACAGGAAGAGAATATGCCTCTATATACGAAACCACCATCAGTGGGATCAGTTTTATCCTTAAAACTAAAATATAAAGGTTGACTTGTTGTTTTATTATTTTTACATCACTTTATTTCACATTCACAGAATACAAGTACAAATGGTAATGACACATTTGCAGAGGGTGAAACAAAGTTTTTACTTCCTTGCCCCTCCCCGCTCAAACCCCCCCTCCTCTGGCTGTCAGTATTCCCAGGTCTGATTCCCACAGGGAATCCACAGGGACTACCTGCAATGGGATTACAGCACACTCTTCACAAATGGTTAAGATGATACTTCAAATGACTTCCATGCGAATGTCAAACTGACTTACTTCAAATTTCCTAAAAGATGTGTTCATCTCTCAATGTCAGAGGGCGTCTGAAAGAGCTTTCCTTTTATGAATCAAATGTGTATTTTTCCAAAACTGATCACTAGATATTTAGAAATAATAAAACTTATAATTATTATAATTATAATAATTACTTTGTGTGGAAACTGACTTGCTTTAATCACTCATTTTAGACATCTAAAATTTTAGCATCATTCACACTCAGAAGCAAAGTTTTCCTTTATAATTCTTTAAGACTCTCCTTGCCAGTTCCTTTTAAGTTGCAAACTAGTTCCTTCTCTGTTAAATTGTTCTTTCTCTACTCTGCAATTGCTTATTTTATTATTTCTGTCTTGCCACCATCACTGACATTTTCTCAATCATTTTCTTAATCTAGATTAAGTGTAGTCACTGGGGCAAGTTATAATAATCTTTTCCTTTAATGTTTATTTATTTATTCTGAGAGAGAGAGAGAGTGGGGCAAAGGGCAGAGAGAGGGAGAGAGAGGATCCCAAGCAGACTCCATGCTGTCAGCGCAAAAGCCTAACACAGGGCTCCATACCAAGAACTGCGAGACGATGACATGAGCCAAAATCAAGAGCTGGACACTTAACTGACTGAGCCACCCAGGCGCCCCTATAATATAATAATCTTAAATTATTCTCGTACTGGGATTAGAAAAAATAAATCACTTTCAAATGGGTCTTCCATGATAAACACCTTAACGCTAAAGGTGACAAAAACTTCCTGAGCTGCTATTCTCATTAAAAGGTGGCCTCAGGGCGCCTGGGTGGCTCAGTCAGTTGAGCGGCCGACTTCGGCTCGGGTCACGATCTCGTGGTCCGTGAGTTCGAGCCCCGCGTCAGGCTCTGTGCTGACGGTTCGGAGCCTGGAGCCTGTTTCAGATTCTGTGTCTCCCTCTCTCTGACCCTCCCCCGTTCATGCTCTGTCTCTCTCTGTCTCAAAAATAAATAAACATTAAAAGGTGGCCTCCACACTATCAACACCTACCATAAAAGTATTCTGGGCCTTTTTAAAAGATGGAAAGGCAAGTTATTACACAATGTAAAAATAACAGAACTGAGTAAAACCACTAATAGTCTATATAGATTAGTTTTATAAAACAGCATGATACAATAAAATCTTCAGAGACCGTTGTTTTCACAGGCAACTAAAAAGAAAAAATGTGAAGTCAAACAGGAAATACATATGTATTGCAAGATACATGAAGATAATAGATTGATCCAACTCAATAGCTCTTATCCCATTATCTTTTTAAAAGTTATGGTTCCAAGTGTTATTAATTTTTAATCCTCTAAAGGCCAGGTTTATGACTTTTAAGCGACATACTCTAAACAGACTTTTGTAAGAGCTCTTACTGATGCAATACCATATGTTTCCAGATGCCTAAGAACACTGATAAAACAGAAGCTCACTGGCATAAATGCACCGAGGATTATTGAGAACAATAATGGTGCCACCTCCATGGTGTTGGTCTAAAACACCTGCTGAGAAACTAAAATGCAATTTCTTCTATGGCTGTGTTTTGGCCAAGTAGGGGAATAAGGAGCATGCAATATACAATAGTTTGCTGCTCATTAAAGTGTGAAAGTAAAGTTTTACATAGTGTTTTGAATGATTAATTTTATTATCATTACAGTTCAAGGGCTGTGAAGGGTAGCACGGAGTCTGGGCAGTTCAGGAATGATGACACTTTGTTGCAAACTTCTGCTCTGATTCAATGAGGAAAGAAAGGAGTTTCTAGGAGTTGGGATGAGAATGAAAGTCAGTGTGTAAGCCTTCCCCAAAGTTGCCTGTTACCAGGAACAGAGTCTCTCCTCAAGGAAGGGGATGAAGGAGAGAGCAGGAGAAGTGGAACAGGAGGTGAATGTAGTAAGGTGATAATTACCAACAAATGCTGTAGCAAAAAGCATTAGACAGGGCTAAGGCATAATGTATTTTCGTAAAAGCTCCAACAGGATTCTAAGCCATCTCTATGAAGTCTTTACTAAGTACTGTAAAATATGCTGACTGTAAATGACTCTGATTTATGACCAGAGGATATTGTGACTTTCTGCAGTCAGCATGCTGAATATCGATTAGAACAGTGTGGTAGTACTGATGTGAAAAATGACAGGAAACTCAGATAAATTTGTTTTAAACCTAAGTTACAGCCTCAAAGTCACTGGAGGGAAGGGGTTTTATTTGTTCTTATTAAACACTGGATATAAGCTTACTTTTTAAAGATTTCTCTTTTGGTTTTAAAAGTGTAGGAAATAAGTCCAAAAAACTGGGGGTTCTTGGTCAAGTTCTTATTAATTCTAACAGGCTAGGAGGACAACATCCACAGGCATATAAAGCTCAATTTCCCAAAGAACCCCAAAACGTAAATGTCTCCCTCCAGTCCTGAAAACTAAGTGCATTATTCTCTCTTCCTGTGTGGGAACAGTTGCCACACTAAGATTACCAATGTTCAACAACAATAATGCAACTAACTGTGTGATTACTAAGAATCTATTTTCTCTAAGGTTCAAACAAAAACATCTATTTTCTCTCTTTTGCACAAATATCTCACTCAATATTAACATCTCAAGTTCTTTTTCACAATGGACTCAGAAACAAGTATCAAAAATGGATTTGAAAAGTATCAGAACAGATAATTAAAAGATACAGAGACATCCCATTTAACTCTGAGTGGAATTTTAAAACCTTTAAAACATTTTATTCCTATAAATCCATTTTAGATAGCAACTAGACCTTACAGAAAAAATTTAAATAAATGTTTACCGGTTGCTTTTTGGCGAACAATATTTCTTGCCTTCTCAACTCCTGGTGCCCCAGATGTGGTGGCACTCCTAGATCGCATTGGTTCAGTCACATCTGGGTGGCTCCGCCAGCTGAGAGAAAAGGATCTCCCCACAGTGGTTCCTTTCTGAGAATCTAGAACACAACCTGATAGAGGATAAGATGAGAAAAATAATCCAAAGGCTGAAGTCATTATCATTCATTGCACAGCCTGTGTTGCTCAGCAAATTTCATAAGTACAACTATATTTATTACAGACTCTCTTGTTGCATAATTAGGTACCATTTCCTTATACTTCAGTACGAAGGTTTGCACATAACAGTAATCCAGAAATTCCTGTTGCCAAAGTATTTTTCAAGCATCTCCAACAGCTTCATAACAATAATATCGTCACAGTACTCATTCCAATATAAAAAAAAAAGTGAATAAAACTTTCTCAGTAAAAGAACAATGTCAAATGAAGTTATACCACTGCTGTCCGGTCACTCCAAAAACTACTTTTATAAACCACAAAATTAGAGATCCTGGCTTTAGAATAATGCTCCCTCCTGGAGATGCTAACCTCTCCACAAATTACCAAGAGAAATTTGTGCCCGTTAACTCTAATCAGAGTCAAGTGAAAATCTATGAATAATACAAAATCCCATTTTAGCAAACCTCCAAAACAATAAAATACTGCAGTTTGTAACCCAACTTCTCTGCTTTCCTCTCATATTGCCCTGGTCAAATATTTCAAATGAGTAGTCAAGGTACCAAAAGAAATACAGGGGCAAAGAGAATGAGACAGAGATTTCTGCACAGGTATGATGTGGCTGGTGGCTGCCACAAACGGTGGTTTGTTTTCACCTCCAGGTTCCTGAGAGTGTATTTTGTTTCCACAAGTCCAGTGCTTAGAAGGCAAGTATTTCCATAGTGAATACTTAAAGCCATTTTTAGAATAAAGCAATATAAGAGAGAAATCAGAAGTATTTGCCATGGGCACTGATTAAATTCGTTCTGTATCATTCCATCAGGAGTGTTTTTTGAAGTGTTTACCTTCCTATAAATAAACACAGCCACTCACAGACTGCAGTGAAGATGTAAGAATCAGTCATGTTAACTGTATGTCTGTATGGTGAGGTAATCACTTAATTGGCTCACAGCTCCCCACATTCATATCCTTTGCTGTCCTCTCCCACACCGACCCTGGGCTTCATCACATGACTTACTTTGGTAGCAAACTGAGCAAGCAGAGATCTGAAATGCACTTGAAAATCTGGGCTTGCCCCATTGCTGCTCCTGGAACCTTAAGTCTTTGAACAAAAAGCCTGAGCTGGCCTGCTGGGCGATGAAAGGTATACGGCCAAGTCCCTCCCACAGCCCCAGCTGACAGCTGGCCAATCCCTAGAGCTGCCTACATGATTATTTCACAGCCTAGCTGACTACAAACGCAGGAGTGAATCCAGCAGAACTGCCCAACTGAGTCGAACCCAAACTAGCAACTCATAAAATCAGTATCTAAACAACTGACTGTTATTTTAAGCTGCTATGTTTTGGGGTGATCTGTCACCCAGCAAAAGCTGATACAATCTATAATAAGGCTATTGCTAAAGCTGTGGTCTACTACAGCAAGCAACGTACACTTCATGAATCTTTGGAGCAAAAATTCTTCTCAGGTCTTAGGACCAGGAAAAGCTATGTATCACCTAAGCTGTGGACTGTTTTCACCTTTTGTAATCTGTGATCCTCTGCTGTAACCCTGTGAAGATCAGAGTCAAATCCAAGCCTGCCACCCCTCCCCAACAAGCGGAGGAGGCTCTCTGGCATGCATTCTGGCATTTATAACTGCTCCTATAATCCCACCCCCTTTAATTTTGCCCCCGTGTCCTTATGTATTTTATCTCTCATATTATAGGTGCTTCTATGAACTGCCTCAAAATCTTTAAATAATAAATTGGAGTACAAGTGAATTAACCCAAGGACTGTGTCACAGCCTTAAAGCAGTAATGACAACAAATTGTTGTCCCCAGTAGAAAACACCGCTGATGTTTTCAACCTTGATCTGACTCTAGGTCTCAAAACAATTTTTACCCAGAAACACAACAAAGCCAAAAGGCCTCCTAGCTGAATCACTCAGAAGTTTTCCACTTTCTGCCTTTCCTAGGCAGGCAGTGGAATAAGTCCTTTTAGTGTGGTGCCTTGAGACGGACTTGCCTAGCTTTGATTTCCGGCTTTCTCACGTATTAGCTACATGACCTTGAATGAGTCCATCACCATGGACTCTGTACTTCAGTTTCTCTGTCTGTGACATGGGGATGATAGTATCCACCTCAGAGGTTACCATGAGGGTGAAGACAGATAATGTGTACAAGCACTAGCCATTATATTATTGTTGCTACCACTGCTACTCCCTTTCAGCATCCTTAAGAGGTCAGCGTGCTATGAAACACAATCCAACACCATCATTGAAAAGATACTGCCCACATAGCTGGTTCAGTTTATTGTAAAATTCCATGTGTTAATTGCCTCCATGTACAAATACACACTCCTCCCCAGTCTCCGACATCGGGTGTTACCCTGTAAGAGTAGAAGTACCTTTGCCTCGCTGCTTCTTTTCCTTTTGTTCACTTAATTTGTCCAAAGGTAGGTTTGTCATCTCAACTCCATAAACAGTTCTTGCGAGCACTGCTGTCAAGGAGTCCATGATGTTGGCCCACTCAGTTATGAGCTCCTCCCATTCCGTGAGGGAGGACAGCACGCCAAGAAAGTCATCCCAGAGCTCTCGAGAAATGTATACACAGAGGTTTGCTCGGATCCACGCCACCATGAGCGTCTGAAACCAACCAGCCAATTAGAGACTTTAATCGTCCTCATTTGGAAGAAGAATTTTTAACAAAATATTTTAAGTTACTATTACTAAAATGAGCTTTAAAACAATAAAAAGCACTTTATCTTGTTTTTCTTTTAGTTTCTCAGAATTCATTTGATCAACTGAAACCAGGATCTGAGCTCGTGAGAAATTAGTTACCATTAAGAACAAAGCTCCTGGGGCGCCTGGGTAGCTCAGTCGGGTAAGCATCAGACTTCAGCTCAGGTCACGATCTCGCGGTCAGTGAGTTCGAGCCCCGCGTCGGGCTCTGGGCTGATGGCTCAGAGCCTGGAGCCTGCTTCCGACTCTGTGTCTCCCTCTCTCTCTGACCCTCCCCCGTTCATGTTTTGTCTCTCTCTGTCTCAAAAATAAATAAACGTTAAAAAAAAAAAAAAAAAAAAAAGAACAAAGCTCCTGACTGAAAATCCCTCTAGTGCCTGCGGCTGGTCCTGGCCATAATCGGGAAGAAGACAAAGCTCTCGGTACTACAACTATTCTGCTTCTTGGACAGCTCTCTCTCACTCTGTACAGTAGCTACTTCTAGCATCCTCTTCACAAAGCATCCTCTATGTAAACCTCCAGCTCCACCAACTCCTCCCTGCTTTCTAGCAGATGAACTCACTGCAGATTTAAGAGAAAATAAAACCCATTAAACAAGCCCCACAAGCCCCATGTGTTTGCCCAGCTTCTCCTCCACCTCCAGGCTTTAAGTGAAGAGAGTCTCCTGCTCCTCTCTGCTTGTTCCCACCTCTGCTCTGAACCGCCTCCTTGCTCTTTGTGTTTCCATGAACGCTGCCTCTCTTTTTTCTCCAATCTATCCTACTAACCCAGCTTCTCCCCATCAGCATTCAAACATTCTCCAAGCCTACCTCATCTTAAAAACGAAAAATAAACAAAAAAGTTCCCTTGACCCCAGATTCCTCCCTCTAGCTAGAACATTTAAAGCCAAACTTCTTGGAAGAATGTCCCATACTCACTGCATGTATACCTCCTCATCTCCCTATTCCACCAACTGCTCTGGCTTTCTCCCTTCCTATGCCACCCCATCTCTGCTGGGGTTCTGGTCTCCATTCTTGTGGCTCTAGTTACCACATGTAAAATTCTTCTGAGTCTCCATGGTTAGCCCAGACCTCTTTGGTTTCCTGACCTTGTCGATCTGGGTACTAGACAGCTCTACTTGCAGTCACCTGCAGGCATGATAGTAAAAAGAATTCAGCACTTCCACTGAGATTCTTCCAGTTCCTTGGCCTGGTCTCTCCTGCTCCTGGCCTTTGCATGTAGCTTTCCTTCCTCTCTTCCTTTCTTTTTTGGCTTTTTATCTCCCACTCATTCTTCAAGTCACAATGTGGACATTACTTCCTCCAAGGTGTCCCTGACTGCCACCCCACCCAGCCTCTAGTAAGTGGCATCCATTCCCACCATTGTCTGCATTCCCCATTAGAGCACTTTCCTTGAGCGTCTACTCACTTCTCCATGTCCCTCCTCTAGCCTATGTCTGTAGCACTACAATTGGTCACATGGGCAACCCCACCAGACAAGTGTGCACATATTCTGGATATCTCCTCACCTTGAAATTGCCTAGTTCCCTCTCTCTGCCCAGATATTCCACACCCTTTAAAATTCACATCAAAATACATCTCCCTTGAAAGAAGTGCCAAGTCCATGTCAGGTGAGCCCCAAAGGCTTTCTTAATCTTACTACAGGGCATCTTTATACCCAAAGTTTGTGTGACTTCCCCAATCCATTGTCAGAGCTTAATGTTCTTGTTAAGGTGCCAACCTGCAAATATTTCTGCCCACCCCGGATGCAGACAGACCCCCGCAGTTGATGGGGGTTGTCCTATGCATGGGATAGGGGTAAGCTGGCTTTTTAATTAAACAGAAATTTTTCTTTAAGATACACATAGGAGGAGATACGTAGGTGGCTCAGTCGGTTAAGTCAGTCCAACTTTGGCTCAGGTCGTGATCTCGTGGTCCATGGGTTCGAGCCCCGTACCAGGCTCTGTGCTGACAGCTCAGAGACTGGAGCCTGCTTCCAATGCTGTGTCTCCCTCTCTCTCTGCCCCTCCCCTGTTTGTGCTCTGACACTCTGTCTCTCTCTCTCTCTCAAAAATAAACATTAAGAAAAAAAGTTAAGGAAATCTCAGGAAAACTCTGAGAACTAGAAAATAGTCTGTAATTATGCAGGCCTGTTTTGACCACTTGAAAAATCATATTTAAAGTGACTCCTTATGCAATGTACTTTTTCTCTATGTTTCAATTCATGTTTACCATACTTTTTAAAGGGGGAAAAATGTGAAAGTTGAGCTAAAATCATTAAATATATTGAGAACAAGGTTTTAAATTTTCATACTTACAATCTGATTCTAAGATGGATGAATTTTTTAAAATTAAGAACAGTGCAAAAGAAAAAATAAATAATTTTATCATTCATTATTACTAATATTTTTAAAGTATTATTTATTATGATTACAATGCCATCTTCTGTTTATTCAATTTTACACTCCTTTTTTCAAAATGAGTTTGAGGGCATTACCATAAAGTGCATATACACAATAAAATTAATAAATAGTAGCTCAAAAAGATAATCTTAGCAGAGTAAGGGGAAGAAGGAGAAACTGGCAATGTTACCAGCACTCAGTCTCACGTCTGGTTACAGCACTAGCTTCAGATTAAAAGCAGAGTTTTTGTGTGGTAAAAGACGCCCTGTATTGGGAATCTTGCATTGGCTTCACTTTATTGACTAATTATAAAACAAGCACAGAACAGTGACTTCCCACAGCTTATAAAATTCATCTTAGCAAATCTCACAAACATGTATACACAGACCTGGTGAATCGTCCCCATCATAAGTCTCTGCTGACAACACTTGAACCCAGAGCAAAACAGTAACATACAGTGTGTGGGTAAGGGGTGGCACCTGTGTGCACGAAGGCAGGGTGCCCTTTGAATAAGTTACCCTTTTCGAAGAGGAGGAGGGAAAGGCAGAGCCCCAGACTCTGGGTTCTGTCACTAACTTGATTTGTGACCTGGGCTATTTACTTGGCTTTTCTGGAGTCATTTTCTTTCTCATAAAAAGCAAAAAACCGAATAAGAGCATCTCCAAAGTTCTTCCAGTGCTGAAATTCATGTTTTATCAAACTATGTAAAAAAATACATGTGTTCATAAGCCACTCCTTTTCTTACATACATTTCCTGGCCAACCACTTGTTACATTTCTCTACTCACCACACTCGGGGGACTATGTAATCTTAAATACTATACTACTTCTAGTAGAAGGAGCATGGTCCAAGTTTCCTGATATACTTCAAGACCTTCAAGCATAAGGCCCTGTTTAGCACTTATAACAGGTTAAAACATCATTTCTGACAAACACCATTATTTGGTAAATATCTAAATAAAACTTAACTCATTTGAAGGAACTGTACCAACCCAAGTTATCTACTGATAGAGAAAAAACTATATGTTAGAGGAAAAATTTGAAAAAGATAAAAGGATAATGGCAACTCAAAATTTCCTGTCCCCTTTAATACTTTCCTTATTCAAATTTTTAAAATCAAGCATCTGGCTATTGTAGACGTCTACATAAGTGAACAAATAATAATTTGATGGCACATTTAATTTTAGAATGGAATTAAGATGATGCCCACTTCATTGCCTGGTAGAGCTGTCCAGACCTTTCACATTTTTCTCCTCCCTTGGATCCCACAAAGGGCTTGGGAGGTCAACAGATGATCATAAATCCCAGATGAACCTGCTCTGATTCTTAGGACAACCCTGTCCTTTCCTGACTGTGACAGATTAGGGAAGAGACTCAGAAAGGCAAAGTGATTTGCTTAAGGCCACACAGCCAGGAAGTACCAGACTCGGTACTCTGTGTCTACCTCCAAAAAGCTCTTCTTCTCTCCACTATTTTATGGCTGCTTCTTAATTTAAACATTCTTCCTGATCCATGGCCAAAATAATAATGATGTCATCAAAATCATTAACAATCATGGACTTAAAACTAATTTTCAAGATCTGACAAGATCCTCCATTAATAAGGGAGATTTTTCTCCCAAATCAAAACTAATCAAACAAACAAAAAGTAGAATTCCACGATAGATTCTTGCTTAATTCAGTGACAAGCTCTTGCTCCAATTCCAACACAACCAATAGATGCAGGGCCAGGCAACTGGTGAGGAATGAGGCCCAAGCACTCACTACCCTAAGCCTGACTTCTGCCCACATCACTTGGCAGCTCCAGTCCTATCAGGGCTGGGAGACCGAGAAGAAGGTGCCGACAGTGAAACTCTCCATGAGAGTTACAGCAAAGTGAGCAGAGTGTTTGTACATCCAGACGGGCAGCAAAGCAAATGGTCTGCACCACGCCTGAGGCAATGTTGAATACACACAAAAGAATGGGTAGACCACTTCATATATCTAATAACTAAGCAAGGCAATCAGAATAAGAGTGATTATCCTATTCTGAAGGCAAGTGAGGACATGCCAATTATTTCTGCAGCCTCTCATGTATTTCTCATCAAGCCAAAATCATTCAATCCTATTAAACTACTAAAAATTAATATGAACAGTTGGGTTCTCCTGTGTTAACAATAGGAATACATAACTTTATTTAAAGAACTAGTTTCTCTTTGTGCCACCTTCACCGCCATATCCTACCTTTTTCTAGATATGCTCTTTGTATACATCTCCAAATCCACCTTTGAGTCAACTGAGGAGGGAGGTTGACTTCTCCTCCTTGCATCTATCACTTCCAGCTCATGATCCACAATGCTATCTCCTACTTATTCAAAGCAGGCCCATCTATTGTATGAATGCCTTTATTTATATAGAACATCACAGTTTTCCAGTCTTTTCACACTGTTCTCTTTTAGAAATGCTTCATAAATTCTGAGCATCCCATAAATACTAGTGCTTTCTAAAGCAATGTTGCAATAGTCTACCACCCTCAGGACCTTTAAAACTTCCATTTCTTATGCAATTAGTTCATCATCTGCCTCTTTTCTTCCCCTGAGGGTGATGTCAGACTACTCGCATTCTTGACCCTTCTCACCCTGTGAGATGTAAGAAACACCCATTTCCTTGGCTCTCTGCTCCCACCTAAGGCCCTGTTCACCTCATTCAGAACTTCACTTCTGTAGTTCTCCTCTCTCTCCCTCCAAGGCTGTCCTCACTGGACGATGCCCACTGGCAAGCAAACAGACTTCAAAACCACACACCTTAAACCTTGTCCTCCATGTATGCTGCCCACTCAGCTGGCTCTCCTTTTCCTCCTCCCTTCCACCTCTGCAAAGTCCTGACTATACTTGCTACCTCTATTGCCCAGGTCTCATTTTCTCCTCCATCCACTCTAAGTGGGCCTCATTCCCCTAGAACATTTACAACCACCAACATCTTGTCAAAACCAATGGTGAACTGGTCATTCTTCTCTTACTCAATACTTATCTCCAGGCATCCAGACACATACTCTGCTAGTTTCCCTCCCAGCTCCATGGCCACCCTTTCTCAGCATCTTTGGCTGCCTCCTCTCCTCCACCAATCATGGAGATGGATGGCTCTTTCCTCTCTAGGACACCTACTCTCTCCATGGTGACCCTACCCAGTCCTGTGACTTTAAACACATAGTCCAACATACCAACAGCTCTCACAGTTTTATGTCTAGCCTGAACCACTCCCTGACCTTATCCCCATTCCCATGCTTCCATTTACCCTTTACTTCCTCAAATCTACCTGGCCCTCGACCAAGGACATCAGCTCTTGTTATCTTCCTAATTTCTACCAACCTCAACAAATCAAAAGAAGTAGATGGCAGACAGGTGGGAAGGCCTAAAAGAAACCTAGTTCTAATTGTAAAAAATAGATTACAACCTTCAAGACAAAGCTAAGAAGGAAAATTTCTAGAAGTTTAGTTTAATGTTACTCTTAAAATTTTCAATGATTAAAATTATTTTGCTGTAAAATATGATTCATTTCTTACATTTGCAGTGTTTTAATAAAGAAGACTTACCCTAAACAGTAACCCTGCCAAGCTCTGGGCAAACAAGTCCTTTATTTGTTTATCCTTTGGCTTCTGCATGACAGCTTCTGTTATCCTGAGTAGTATTTGCAACATCTGTTCCCTGGGCCACCCAAAATAAAAGCTCATATTATTAATCATGTCTCCAAAGCACTTTCATTTATAGGTACAAGAAATTCTCTTAAGAATTCAGCAACATTGGTAATCAGAGTAGAAGTATTAACAATCTGAATGCCAACTTTATAACGAATACCATTTTTTATTAAAACAAACCACCTTATGTTACAACAGTTCTAAAAATATGTGTCCTGTGCCCACATTGATTGGCAGGATAAAACAGGTATCATCCTAGCCTGATTTTATCCCTGTCAGACAGGGAGGCAAGACTGTTTCTCCAACTACACCAGTCTGTTAAAGGTGTTCAGTGAATAGCTATGCCCATGTGAACTTACGCAGCACCCTTAAGTTTTCCCATCCATTCTTTTACTTAACCTGTGAGGTCTCCATATCTATCTTTGTGGTAGGAAATAAAATGGACATTCTGGTCCTCATTCTGGGGAGATATGCAGTCAGTATCATACTATGACTAAACTCCAGAGGAACTCACAGGTAGGGGGGTTTGGAAAGGTCACTGTTGTTCACTATGAGGCATGGAGCTTTGTGCCTGGAAGATGCTGAGTCTGCAACACAGGGCATGAAGACACCAAATAACACTGCTAATTAGGGTAACAGCAATAAGTTCTTCAGAACAGCCAAAAGGTATTTTTCTTTCTCACAGCTAAGTTATACTCTTCATATTAGCGTGTTTGCTCACTTTTTCTTTTCTTCAATTCTCTACAAACCAAGAACACTGTATCTTTTGTATATAAGGGAGGTCCTTTTGTTCTGAGGGGAATCACCCCTTTTAACTTCTCCTTCGAGGTCTTATACACTAACTGCCTGTTCACCTTTATAACTTTCTCCTTGGTCTACATGCTCTTTAGTGATAAAATCAGGAACTGGACAAAGTAATCTAGTCTAGGTCAAATGAATGGATCTCCAAATCATAGTTACTTTATACTTTTCGCATACCCCACATATTGAGACAGTGTTTTCCCTTAACATGACGTCGAATCTCATTAAGCTTCTCATGGTACAATGACCTCTAAGGGTTTCCTGACGTATTTGTAGCTAACCATTTGGTTTTCGTCCCAGAGTTATCCATTGGTATACATTCATAACTCTGCTCTAGTATTTGCCTGTGCTGCATGCTGTCTACGGGTTCTAGATGGAATAAGAAGAGCTGGCAAGCCATGGGAGATCTTGGGCACATGTGTGTGGAGTAGACAGCTTAGAGGAGAATGAGGGAAGAAATGGTGCAGAGCTGGGGGCAGCATGACCCTCACCATATTCAGGGTACCCAGGCCCCTGTCACAGGCCCTGGTGTCACCAATGCCTGCTCACATTTATGCGATGCTTAAGACAACAAAAAACAATCCTTTCCACATGAATGGTTACATATCCATCCTATGAACATGAAGAGAACAAGAGACATAATTTTCAAATAAAACCTCAGTCATGGGAACTGCTATCAAAAAAATGCAAATCTGACCAAAGCAATGACTGACAAAGACACAGGGTTAATTTAATTTCTGAACCCATGAAAACCTGGCAAGCCATGAAATTCCCACACAGAGTCTTCTGGAAGAAAATGAGGGTGAAAAAATTGTCTCCAGTTTGGAAAAAACATTTCCTAACAGTTTTGACAGTTTTAAGTTTGGGTTTTTTCTGTTTTGTTTTGTTTTTGTTGTTTTTTTTTTTTATTTTGTGAAACACTGACTTTTGGTCTCTCCTCCTCAAAGGAGAACTCCACGAGTATAAAACTTCTCTGGAAGCATGTGAAATCATGCGTGTGCGCTGTCCCTGCCCTGAAGAATAAATAGGGTTTCCTGCGCTCTTTAGGACTTACTTCGTCCCCATCTTCTCACACATGTGGTACTGTTACCCATTCACACAACGCTGCTCACTGTCACTTCCACTTCTTGGCACTTCCCTGGCTACAACCCTAGTTTAAGCTGCCAGCAGCTATGGCCACAAATTTTGTGCCCCACCGCATTCTCTCCTCCAGAGGAAGTCAGAGAAATCTTCTGGAAACATAAACTGGATTGTGTCGTACCCTTATATACATAGAGGAGTAGCCAGGGTTCCTCCTGTGGTCTGCCAGGCCCCACAACCTGGCTCTGGCTGGCCCCCATCACACTCCCTCCCACTCTCCCTCTCCTTTCTCTGTTCCACCACACTGGCCTACAAGACACCACACTTTCAACCTGCTGTTCCTTCCTTAGGGAGCCCTTCCCTCAGAACTCCCAGTGGCTCATCCCTCCCTTCCATCAGGGCACTGCTCATTTAGGCCTTCCCAGGCACCTGGTGAAAAACACTCCCCCACCCTCCACTCTGTCCCCTTGGCCAGCTTCACTGTTCTTAGTGCTTAATACCACTGAAATTGCTTCTTTGTTCATTATGTCTCTCAGTCTGAGGACAGAAACCTCACAAGGGCAGGAACACTGTCTGTTCAGTTCGCCCTATGTCCTCACAGCAGAACCTTAGTAGTTATTTACTGGATGAAAGAAGGGAGGAAGGGAATTCAGGCATTGTCTGGCACTAAAATACATAAGGAAATCTGCTAGGGAAACAGGTCACACTTTTTATGTTCTACTGATTATTTTTTGGTATTTTCATCTATTTCTATAAATTGGTTTTTTTAAAATACTTTAACCTGCAAATTTCTGAATTATTAAAGATCAGAGAAGAATTGCTTAACTTTATCTCAGAATTTCTACCAAAAAAAAAAAAAATTATCAAGACAATCAAAATACTACTGGTACTAAGATATACTGAACTCATCGTTTTCAAAGAAAAAAAGCCATCAAAAATACTATTGCTGTAACTGTGCTATCGTGGAGCAGATGGTTCTGTTGACAGCATACCAGCATTTCTCATTACTCTCAATGTTACTGACACAGAATTTAACTTTGTTTAAGTCATACTGTTCATCACAGTAGTATTTCCAGCTTCAACAACTGCTTCTTGAGGAAGCAGGAATTTTGAGGAATTTTGAGGAATTTATGCCTTGAAATAATCATTTTGATTCCCATGGTCTCTGTATTAGTGAACCTTCTGCATGATGGGATTTCTCTAGGCCCACCCTTCCCTCACTGAGAAAGAAAAGGACTGGACTCTGGAGCCCTAGAGACCCCTGTCAGCTAAGTCCTGTCTCATTTCTATGCTTTCCACCAACTGCACACAGACCTTTCCAAAGTACCCCTGGCACTGACTCAAGGCCACCCAGAAAAAGCATCAGACAGGCTTGGTCACAGGGCCCCACTGAGGATTTCCATGAGGGAAGTGGGCACCAGTGCTGGTCTGCAGTGGCCTCCGTGGACTGAGCACAGAAGCCAAAAGTCACTGACAGTGACACTGACCACAGCCAGGCTGTTCCTGGGCAGGGCTGGAGGGGAGGAACACGCAAAGGACAGATCAGAGAGACATTTTACAACCAGAACTAAGAGACACGAAGAAAGGGGACTCTGAAACCCCCTCCTAAGCTGGGGTGATACATTCACTGTGGGACAAGGGCCTGGGAAAAACCTAAGGCACTGTTTTTAAAACAGGCAATGTTTTTAGGGACATTATAAACACACAGACACCAAACAAAAACAAAGGATGAAAATGAAAACACTTCACATAAGCACATTTTCATGACGCCACTGTATTTCTGACTGCATTATTTATTCACTCATTCTGACAAGCTGTCATTTAAAATAATTGTTTTTTCCAAAGTGAGTTTAAAACTTCAAATTTGAAGCAATAAAAATAAGTTAACAACATTTCAGAGCAATTAAAAACCTTTCCTAGGCTTACAAAAAATGTTTTTATAAAACACCAGTTATATTGTTTCTCCACAAAACAGTCTAATGACAGTTTAAAATGGAAAAATCTACTATTAAGTAATATGACTACTTTTAATTCAGGAATATTTTTAAAACTAATAATAGAAATAAATAAACTATCAAAGTACTGGATACTTACCTTCTTCATAATTCACAGAAACTGTAACCAAAGACTATCATCTTATTGTCAACTTTGTAAAGCCATTTAATAAATGGAGGTCTTAACATTTTAATTATTATTTTGAAAAACAAAAACATCTGTTTTACAATATTAATTTGAAATAAACTTACCATGTCTTTTTATTCATTGTAAGCTCCATTATCATACGCCTAAAAATAATCAAAACAGCTTTACAGGCATCGACTTGTTCTTTCAAGAGCATGGGAACCTCAGCACATGGTTCCAGCAAAAAGACATTTGCAGCATTTGTCAAAAATACCTTGAAATCAACAAATTTTACATTAGAAAGTGTAATTAAACATATGAATCTGAACAAATTTTTCTTAATGCTATTAATTTTCCTCTACCAATGAGTCACCTTTGAGTTATTTCAATTAAGGCAAGTGGTACCAACACATACTCAAGATTTTTTAAAATGCTTCTCTTAGAATCACTTAAACAACTGAGACCCCTGAAAGACCTTTCCTTAGAAAAAAATTATTAATGCATATTAACATCGCAACTTTAGAAAACGTATGAATCGGAAAAGGTTTTGAAGGCTTCTTTTTGACATTCCTTCATGGGAAAAGGGGGAAAAGACAAGGTAGGCTCACTACCTCTGGGTGAGACATTTGGAGGTGGGGGAGGGGGAGAGGAAGACGAGCAGTGATTGGCCAGTGGCTGGAGAAAAACATCTGATTGTTGTTGGACCTCCCAGAACATAAACTCCGCTGGCAGTAAGCATGGCCAGCAGCATCCAACAGAGGTGCAGACCTCCAGGGGCTCTAGGGAGCCAGGAAATGGCCAAAGCCACGTGATCGACACTGCATAGCTTCTTGGTGCATATGTTTTTAATATGAGAACTTAATAGGTAGTAAGATATAAAACCTAAGTGAGTTCTCACAATAAAAACAGGTCTTAAAAAATTTAATCAGCCAACCACTCTATACTCTGCCTCAGACCTTTAGGATTCCAGTTCACTGTCCCCTTCTGTCAGTGGTATTTCAGTAGAAAACTGTGAGAAGCATGCATCTAGGCTGTTATGCAGTAAGTTACTGCTTGGGGCACTACAGGAATATAACACTGTGTTACCGCTGACAAAGATGACACCAGTGACCCCTCAATGCAGGAGATTCTGAGTTGTCAGTCTGGTGATGACTGGATAGATGAATGTGTACCATCTATCTAGATCCTATGCTTTTTAAGTCTCCTTTGTATTCAACAGTACAAACTCAAAGGATCTACTTCTCTGGCTCACCTGTAGATGAAACTCATTAACACAACATCTCAAAATGGATGTACAAACTGACTAGAGAGATTAAAATAAACGCGCTCAAAAGTCAAGTGGGTGAACTAAAATGTTGAGAACCTATAAGATTATCTTATGCAAGATTAGAAAGGTGTTATGACCCAATTTTTTAGAAAGATTACTAAATAAGCACTATAAAAGTTGATAATGGATGATAACAGCAATTGCAAATAATTTACTAGCCCTTAAGTGGGGAAAAGGAAAACAAAGAAGTTTCTGACTAACCAACTATAGTGGTTTTAGTGTAATTTTAGTGGCTGTCTTTTTTGAAGTACATCATAGATGATCCATTACAAGACAGATCCTTTTAACTCAATGTATTTGGCTTCTCGATTTGAATTTGAAACTTTGCATATTCCCAAGTAAAAGTGAGGAGTCTTCATATGTTATACACTTCTTTCATTTTATTTTTTAAAAAAGATCAAAATGCCAGGTCCATGAATATTTCTTACTACCATGTTAGTATTGGTTAAGGTAAAAATAAAGAAAAAAGGGGCACCTGGGTAGCTCTGTTGGTTAAGCATCCAACTCTCGGTTTCAGCTCAGGTCATGATCTCACTTTTCGTGAGATGGAGCCCTGCGTCGGACTCTTTGCCAACAGTGTGGAGCCTGCTTGGGTTCTCATTCTCCCTCTCTCTCTGCCCCTCCCCTGCTCATGCTCTCTCTCAAAAATAAATACATAAACTTAAAAAAATAAAAAAAAAAATTAATATGTTCAAATTGTAGTTGTAAACAGCAACTGCAGAAGAAGATGATCTTATCAAACCTGCCATTTGGCCATTTTTTCCTAACAAAGCAAGTAAAGGAGCAAAAATGTTGGACACAAAGAGAACAAAAATAGCTACTATAAAAAAAAAAATAGCTACTATAATCCAAACTAAACATTTTAAAAATTATTGTGCTATAATCAAGTGGAATTTTTGTTTCTTGGTTCAGCCAAGTAGATGTAACTTAGCCTTTCAGAAAACAAATTAACACTCTTCTGAACCTAGGGAGACACTGGCAGTGGAATGGCTAATGACAGCAAATGGCAACCTACTTGGAGGACAAGGGCTAACAAGGGACACAGGGAAGGGACTCCTACACATACTTCTCTGCTGGCAGAGGGGGGAAGAGGAGGGGGGGCACAGATTATACTACCGACTGGCACCAAAGCTCTTTGAAGCTACTCAAGTAAAATCATCTTGTTTTTTTTTTTTTTAGTTAATTTAAAATTATTTGGTGATTTTCACTGAAAAATGAGAAAATTCAATAGTTATAGTAAACTGCTAATGAATTTGAAGCAAAAAGGGTATCATGATAAGAAATCCTATCAAGAGACAGATGACAGAAGCAGTGTCAGCAAAAACCCGGCAACACACAATCCATGCCCGTGCCATCACCAGACCTCATGCCTGGCCTCTGTGTGGGAGGCCTAACTGGACACAACTAGAAAGGTGAGTATGGGGGGTGGGGAGGATGAGGCACCAGGGAGCAGAGGAAACGGAGGCACTCTGTGTTTTCACTTATACTCCTAACAATCTTTACCCTAGATGGACCCAAGAGGTAATCTCCTCATCCCCATTTCTGAGATAAAATCCTGAGGTCTGGGATAAGATTAAGTGATCAGCCAAAGTTTCTCTTTCCAATGTTCCCAAATGGCATTTGTTCTTTTGGTTATATATCCATTCAGATAAATATCTAAAAACTGGAGCATTTTTTTATCATTCTTCATAAACAGGCAATTTTTAAGAATAATATTCCTTTTAAGACTATATAATCATCATGATTATCTTTCAAATTAGAGTCCAGGTCACTGACTAACTACCCATATGTGTTCAGAAAATATTTTTTTTCAGATTGAGATCTCAGCCATTTCACTGCATAACAATCCCTCTGAAGAAACTGCAACCCACTCG
Source organism: Neofelis nebulosa (assembly GCF_028018385.1). NCBI lineage: Eukaryota > Metazoa > Chordata > Mammalia > Carnivora > Felidae > Neofelis > Neofelis nebulosa. The sequence continues at coordinate 96,064,753 of NC_080790.1, read as the reverse complement.
CAGGTCTCCTTTGACTAGAGAAAGATCTGTACAAACTGAAGGTAAGAAATCAGGAAGAAAACTCAGAGAACTTGAGAGCGGTTTACTGACAGATGGCTAAATATATCACCATACTTTATATGTCACTATCGCAATAAACAAATGTTCAGTGGACTCCAACTGGGGGCCTTTATGTCTCCTGCCAGATGCATACCTGCAGCATAGCCTGGGCCCCGGCTTTCACGTTCTTATTTTCCTCTTCTGTCACACAGCCTCTGCTCACTGCACTCGTGAAGGAGTATGTGCGTCCCCAACTGGAAGAGCGCTTATGATGGGAACTTTCCGACGAGGTCTTCAGAAGATAAAAATCAGTTAACAGAGGGGGAAGAAGCACATGTTCGCATATTTAATTCCTTACACTCACCAAAATTCATGAGAATGTAGGTTTTAGTAGGGCAAGATGTTTTCCATTTTGTTCGCCACCTCCAGTACCTAACTAAAACAGTGCCTAGCATTTAGTATATGCTGAATAAATAAAGGTCCAGACTGAACGAGCCTGTAACACAGACCTTTAAAATGTGTGATAAATTCCATTTGTCTATCTATTTGTTTTGGCCTCATGACTAGTTATTAAAATGATTTCACCAATATTGAAAAATTAAAACTATGGAATTAATATAGATATTTAAAAGTGATATGCCTTCGGCCGCAAATATTTTTAAATGTTTGTTGTTAATTGCAACAACAAACACCCACTTTTAGAAATAATTTATCAGACTAGATTTCAAAATAGCATGCCAGATATATAAATATGGTATTAAGTTTCTTTTGTGTCTCAGGAAGAGGTCCCACTGTTTCATTTTAGATTTCTCCAGCTACTAGCGTTACCTAACCAGGACTAAAAGTTCCATTCACATAGCACCCACTCTGAAGACAGCAGCCAGCCCTGTAGTGAGGCTTATTTATGGAGGAGACAACACTCATTATTGGGTTAGTCCTTGTAAGTGTGTTAACATCCTAACTGCTGTAGAACAGTCCACTGCACGAGAAAAGGCTGCCCAATCATTCTAAATTGAGTTTCTCATATGCTATTTATTTAAACACGTCAATACTTAGGCAGTGACATTTTCAGTCTCATACAGAGACCCGTAAAATACGATGGTTTATAAAACAGCTCCGAGCAATACTGAATAATGAAGCTGAGATATACACATGGACTTAGCCTGAGGGTTAGGAGATGACCTTGAACAGAGCACAGCAGCAGCCTCACTGAAACGGGTCCTCAGGGAACTCGGCAACTGGAGAGCATCAGCTATGACAAAAGAGATCCACCTGCCTGTGTCCTACTGACTGGCCCCTTGGCTGACCAGGTATACTTTGCTATAATATGTGTATTCCCAGCTGAAATAACTGGTGATAACATATTACCTCTTTGCTGTCAGTCTCTAAAAATCCTAGTTTCTCAGCATCTTCTTGGGCAACGTCTTTTTTATCTGGTTCTTCCATGAACACAGGTTTGTCCTGGAGGATCCACTTTCGGTACACTTGAACTACCTTCCTTGTTACAGCTATGTCACAGGAAGGCAACAAGAATGCCTAAAAGGAAAAAAAAAGAAGACTCTCTTTAACTCCACACCAGCTCAGATCACTATAGAGCCACATAATAGACATTTCCAGTCAGCACCAATTTCAGATTTTCCTCTGAAAGTTACGGGGCCAGGTATTTTTGTGCACACCAAACTTGTCTGAGGAAAAAAAGCATTTCCATAATTGGGCCAGAAAAAAACATGATGCAACTTAAAATTAACTTCTGTATTCTGAATAAGTTTTTCACAAAATAACGACCATGCATACGTACACAGATATGCTATTTGGCTATATAAACACTATATAACTGGGAACCTTTCCCAATGAATCAAAAACCGATTATAAGACAGCCATCATACCACTGCAGCCAGCTGCAGCCAAGTGTCACCCCTCTTCCCAGCTCCATGTTCAGGGATGTTGTGCTGGTGACAAAGGGAATATTTACAACACAGAAATTGGCAAATGCTGTCAATTTAGAGCTTTTCTTTTTTCTTTTTTTGGCTTTTCCCTTTCCTTGACTTTCCCTTCCTTCTTTCTTTTCTTCCTCTCTCCCTCCCACCTTACCTTCCTTTATTAAGAGCCAATTGTTCAACATTCACCAGCACACCAGTGAGTACAGACACCAACGTTAACAAGAGCCCCTTGTGCACACTTATGTGGACTTTGTAACATTACCAAATCTCCTATACATATGCACTAAGAATTTTGATTTAATATAAGATTCCAAAAATACAAACAAAAAGCTAAAGGGAAAATGTATTTCCTTTTGAGTATCTGCTCTAAGGAATATTTCTGTCTGAGGGGTGAACACAAAGGAAAAGTATTCAATACTACAACAAATGCTTTCATTCCATAGATGAGGCATTAAGATGAGACCCAGAACACCTGAGATATTTTCCCAGGGTTACAAAGTTAGCTAGCAATGATTCTAGGTTTTGATATCAAGGTTCAGAGATTTAATACTGTCCTTAATGTTCATGAAACAGGATGCAGTTACAGGCAGATTACAGTGTAACAAAGGTTTAGGCAATATACAAATTTCCATAGATGGTGGTTATGTCACATCAAATTCCAGAATAAAGGAATCTGTGTTACAAGACTGCAACATATCAATGTAACAAATATTCTGACTTGTATCTCAAGAAAGATGAACAAAGACAGGGTGCCTGGGTGGCTCAATTGGTTGAGTATCTGACTTTGGCTCAGGTCATGATCTCACGGTCTGTGAGTTCCAGCCCTGCATCAGGCTCTATGCTGACAGCTCAGAGCCTGGAGCCTGCTACAGATTCTGTGTCTCCCTCTCTCTCTGCCTCCGCCCCCAATCTCTGTCTGTCTGTCTCTCTCTCAAGAATAAATAAACATTAGTTTTTTTTTTTTCTAAAAAAGAAAGATCAACAAAGACAAAGAAGAGTATGACAAGGTACAATGGTGTCTGACTCCAATTTTGTTCCAAAATTTTATTACAAATATTTTCACACATACAAAAATGTTGAAATAGTTTTACAGTGAATACCCATATATTACCTCCTAGATTCTACCATTAGCATTTGCTAGATTTGTTTACTACACATCTAACTACCCTTATCTTTCCTTCTTTCAATACATTTTATTTTTGATGAATTTCAAAGAAATCTGCAGACATCAGTTCATTTCACCCTTAAACATTTCAACATGCATATCGCTGACTACAGTTCAAAATTTGTTATGGGGCCTTGGTTAAGATGGTGGAGCAGAAGGGGGGCCCTATGCTTGCTTCATCCCTCAAACACAGCTAGATAAATATCAAATCATTCTGAACACCCAAGAAATCAACCTGAATGTCGAGAGAACAGAGGGAGTAAAGAAAACACATCATGGAAAATAGGAGCTTCAGAAACTTAATTCCAGGGAAAAAAGAATCATGGTGCTGCAGAGGGGAGGGAAACTTGATCTCTGAAAGGAGAGAAAGAGATAGAGAGAAAGCAGCACCCAGGGGATTGCACAAGAGAAACACTTCCCCAACACCACTGACTAAGAAAACCAGAGCAGCTGATTATTAGTGGCAAGTTTTTACATACAGCAGGGCTCTAAGTCTGAAGTTTTAGAAGTCTGCACCACTGCTGGGCAGAGCCTGTCAGGCATAGTGATGCTCCTGTGGGAAAGGAGGGCAGAGGCCTGGGAGCAAACCGTGTGCTTTGAGGATCTCCTGGGTCACACTGGGAGAGACAGTTTCCCTTACCGGAGTGCATTTGGGAGAGGCAGCAAGACTCTCAAGGGACAAAAGAGCTGGCAGGCGCCAATGCGCTGCCCCGTTCATTAGCATAGGAACAGAGACACCAGCCAAGGACAGCAAACCCTGATGCCAGCTTTGAGACACCACGTGATTGTGCAACTGCTTTTCTGGGATTAATCAGCACTAGTCACAGTGTGGTGAGATGCTCCCCCAAAGGATAAGCATAGGTCTGTGCCATGCCATGTACCTAAAATTTGGAGTTTTGAAACCTAGTCAGGTGCCTGAGATAAAACACAGGGGTACTGTGCTGCCTGGCCAGCACACAGCTCAGACACAGACAGAGTGAAGGCACGATCTAATGGAAGCCAAGGACACAAGACAGGTGATGGTTTGCTCTTCAATGAGGGCTTCCTGAACAGCGGCAGGTGCAAACTACCTGCTCAGGAACAAGAGAGTGGGGTGACGCCATTTTCATCTCCTGCCCACCAGCACTGACCAACCTCAGTAAGCAACACAGCGCCTCCCATGGAGGCTGGAGCCACTTACACCAAGCTTCACCCCACTGTGCCCTGCAGGTGCATCTTTACTAGGGCAAGTTAGCCTGACAACCAGTGCAGCAGGCGCCTCCCCAAGAAGAACAGCAAAACCCCTTGCATGCATGAAGTCTACTGACCATAGAGTGCTCCAGGATCAGGCTTATTTTAACAAGCAGATCAAAGCACACCTACTTAAAACATCATAAACTAAATAGGGTCCAATAACTTCACACTTCAGGTAAGGAGAAAATTCTGCAAAGGACTGACCTGAGGGAAAGAGCAGACAAAACACAATACACACTGTGAAACACTTCCTAAAATGCCAGGCCCTGGAAAGTATAGAACCCCTTCTTAATTATAGCCATTACTCTCAGTAGCAGGAATATAACAGGCTTTCCTAATACATAAAAGAACAGTGACTTAGACAAAATGACATGAATAGAGGCAATCACCCCAAAGGAAAGAACAAGAGGTCATGGCCAGGGATTTAATCAAAGCAGATATAAGTAATATGCCTGAATCAGATTTTAAAACAATTATAAGGATACTAGGTGGGCTTGAGAAAAGCACAGAAGACACTAGACAATCCCTTATTGCAGAGATAAAACAACTAAAAGCTAGTCAGGCTGAAGTAAAAATGGTATAAGTGAGATGCAAAACCAACTGGATGAAATGACAACAAGATGGACAAAGCAGAGGAACAAATCAGTGATTGAGAAGATAAAATTATGAAAAATAATAAAGCTGAAAATAAGAGGAAAAGAAAAGTAGTGGATCCACAAATGTAGATTTAGGGAACTCAGCAACTCCATAAAGCATATCAACATTCATATCGTAGGAGTCCCAGAAGAAGAAGAGAGGGAAAAGGGGGCAGAAGGTTTATTTGAGCAAATTATAGCTGAAAACTTCCCTAATCTGGGGAAGGAAACAGATACTGAAATCCAAGAGGCACAAAGAACTCCCACCAAAATCAATAAAAGCTGGCCAACACCAAGACATATCGCAGTAAAATTTACAAAATACACAGACGAGGAAAGAATCCTGAAAATCAGCAAGGGAAAAAAGTCCTTAACCTACAAGGGAAGAAAAACCAGGTTCAAAGCAGATCTCTCCACAGAAACTTGGCAGGCCAGAAGGGAGTGGCATGATATACTGAATATGTTGAATAGGAAAGATATACAGCCAAGAATACTTTAGCCAGCAAAGCTGTCATTCAGAATAGAAGGAGAGATAAAGAGTTTCCCAGCCAAACAAACACTAAAGGAGTTTGTGACCACTAAACCAGGCTTACAAGAAATATAAAGGGTACTCTTTGAGTGAGAAAGAAAGGCCAAAAGCAACAAAGTCTTGAAAGGAACAGAGAACATCACCATACACACCAACTTTACACATAAAACAATGGCACCAAATTCATATCTGTCAATAATCACTTTACATGTAAATGGAATAAATTCCCCAATTAAAAGATATAGGATATCAGAATGGACAAAAAACAAGATCTATATGCTGCCTATAAGAGACTCACTTTAGACCTAAAGACACCTGCAGATTGAAAGTGAGGGAATGGAAAACCATCTATTATGCTAAAGGGCATCAAAAGAAAGCCAGCATAGCCATACTCATATCAGAAAAACTAGATTTTATATTTACTTATTTTTGAAAGACAAAGAGAGAGCACAAGGCAGGGGCAGGGGGGTGGACAGAGACAGAATGAGACACAGAATCCAAAGCAGGCTCCAGACTCTGAGCTGTCAGCACAGAGCCGGACGTGGGGCTAGAACTCACAAACCATGAGATCATGACCTGAGCCAAAGTTGGACGCTTAACCAACTGAGCCACCCAGGTGCCTCCAGAAAAACGAGATTTTAAACCAAAGGCTGTAACAAGAGTTGAAGAAGGGCACTATATCGTAATTATGGCATCTACTCAACGAGAATATCTAGCAATTGTAAGTCTCATGCCCCCAACTTGGAAGTGCCCAAATACATATCAATTAATAACAAACATAAATAAAATCATTGATAATAATGTAATAAAAGTAGGGGACTTTAACATCCTACTTAGAGCAATGGACAGATCATCTAAGCAGAAAACCAACAAGGAAATAATAGCTTTGAATGACACATTGGACCAGATGGACTTAACAGATATATACAGAACATTTCATGCTAAAGCAACAGAATACAGATTTTTTTAAAGTTCATATGGAACATTCTCCAGAATAGATCACATACTGGGTCACATTTCAGCCCTCAACAAGTACAAAAAGATTGAGATCACACCATGCTTATTTTCAGATCACAACACTATGAAACTTGAAGTCAACCACAAGAAAAAATGTGAAAAGAACACAAATACATGGAGGTTAAAGAACATCCTACTAAAGAATGAACAGATTAACCAGGATATTAAAGAAGAAATTTTAAAAAACACATGGTAGCTAATGAAAATGAAAACCCAACAGTCCAAAACCTTTGGGATGCAGCAAAGGCAGTTCTAAGAGGGAAGTCTATTGTAATACAGGCCTACCTCAAGAAGCAAGAAAAGTCTCAAATATACAACTTAGCCTTACGCCTAAATAAGCTAGAAAAAAGAACAGAAAATAAAACCTAAAGCCAGTGGAAGAAGGGAAATAATAAAGATTAAAGTAGAAATAAATAATGTCTACTGTCACCATTATTATTTAACATAGTACTGGAAGTCCTAGGCTCAGCAATCAGACAACACAAAGAAATAAAAGGCATCCAAATTGGCAAGGAAGAAGTCAAACTTTCACTATTAACAGATGACATGATGCTCTATGTAGAAAATCCAAAAGACTCCACCAAAAAATTGCTAGAACTTATACATGAATTCTGCAAAGTCACAGGATATTAAATCAGTGTACAGAAATCTGTTGCATTTCTATATGCCAATAATGAAGCAGCAAAAAGAGAAATCAAGGAATCAATCCCATTTACAACTGCACCAAAAACAACAAGATATCTAGGAGTGAACCTAACCAAAGAGGTAAAAGATCTGTACTCTGAAAACTATAGAACACCTATGAAGGAAATTGAAGAGGACACGAAGAAATGGAAAAGTATTCCATGCTCATGACTTGAAGAACAAATACTGTTCAAATAGAACTATCCAACGCAATCTACACATTTAATGCAATCCCTATAAAACACCACTGGCATTTTTCACAGAGCTAAAAAAAACAATCCTAAAATTTGTATGGAGCCACAAAAGATCCCAAATAGTCAAAACAACCTTGAAAAAGAAAAGCGAAGCTGGAGGTACCACACTTCCAGACTTTAAGCTATATTAAAAAGCTGTAGTCATCAATACAGTTTGGTACTGGCACAAAAACAGACACAAAGATCGATGGAACAGAATAGAAAACTCAGAAATGGACCCACAACCATATGGCCAACTAATCTTCAACAAAGCAGGAAGTGAATATCCAATGGAAAAAAAGACAGTCTCTTCAACAAATGGTGTTGGGAAAACTGGACATTTTTCCAAAGAAGACATAAAGATGGCTATCAGACACATGAAAAGATGTTCAACATCACTCATCATCAGGGAAATACAAATCAAAACCATGATGAGATACCAACTCACACCTGTCAGAATGGCTATAATTAACAACACAGGAAAACGACAGATGTTACACTGTTGGTGGGAATGCAAACTGGTGCAGCCACTCTGGAAAACAGAATGGAGGTTCCTCAAAAAGTTAAAAATAGAACTACCCTATGACCCAGAAACTGCACTACTAGGTGTTTACCTAAAAGATACAAAAATACAGATTTGAAGGGGCACATGCACCCTGATGTTTATAGCAGCATTATCAACAATAGCCAAACTATGGAAAGAGCCCAAAAGTACATCAACTAATGAATGTGGTATATATACATAAAGAAGATATGGTACATATGTGTGTGTGTATATATACATGCTCACATACGTATGTACCTACACACACATACTGGAATATTATTCAGCCATCAAAAAGAATGAAATCTTGCCATTAGTATCGATGTGGATGGAGCTAGAGTGTATTACACTAAGCAAAATGAATCAGTCCAAGAAAGACAAATACTATATGATTTCACTTATATGTGGAATTTAAGAAACAAAACAGATGAACATAGAGGAAGGAAAAAAGAGAAAGAGAGGGAAGCACACCATAAGAGACTCTTAACTAGAGAGAACAAACTGAAGGTTGAGGTGGGCTAAATGGGTTATGGGTATTAAGGAGGGAACTTGTTGTGATTAGCACTGGGTGTTACACGTAAGTGATGAATCACTAAATTCTATGCCTGAAACCAATTTTACCATATATGTTAACTAACTGAATTTAAGTAAAAACTTGAAAAGAAAAAACTTTGTTTATGGTACTTTAAGTAAAATTTATAAATAACAAAAAGCACGAATCTTAAGTGGACCACGTGATGACTTTTGACAAATGTAGACAACTACATAACCCAAATCCAAAATCAAGGTATACTATGTTACTCTCTTCCCAAGAAGCAAACAGAAATTTTCTTTGGTGAAAAATAAAATCAGGGGTGCCTGAGTGGCTCAGTCAGTTGACTGTCTGACTCTTGATTTCAGTTCAGGTTATGATCCCAGGGTCATGGGATCAAGCCCCACATTGGGCTCTGTGTTGAGCACAGAGCCTGCTTAAGATTCTCTCTCCCTCTTTCTGCCCCTGTCCCCCACTCATGCTCTCTCTCTCTCTCTTAAATAAAAACATTTAAAAAAAGAAAATAAAATCACAGTAAAACCCAAATTATTTGTGCAGTATGGTTAATATGATATGTAGCTTATTAATTAAAAAATCCAAAATATGAGAAAAGAAGCCTATATTAACAAAACCACAATAAAAAAACAAACAATACTTCACCTGTTGGGATGAGCACTGGATGTTGTATGGAAACCAATTTGACAATAAATTATATTTAATATAATGAAAATAATAAACACATAGGAGATCAGGATAAAGAAAGTTTCAAAAAGAAGTGTAAATGTAATTGAAAAACAAAATAACCAAAATTTAAAACTCAGTCTATATGGGTTGACAACAGAATGGACATGGCTGAAAACTGGATAAAAAATCAGAAGGAAACCAAAATGAAACACAGCGAGACAAAAGATGGCTAACTCAGAAGACAAGGGAAGAGAGAGAACACAATGAAAAGGTTATCCTATGCATGGCTGCTGATGCAGAAGGAAAGATTGGCAAAAGGGGGCAGAAATAATATTGAGGAAAGAATGGCTGAGAATTTTGCTGAAATTGGTAAGAGATACCCACAGATTCAAGAGTCAAAAAAAACCACCCCAAAAACAAAAGCAGGGTAAATACAGAGCATATTACAGTAAAACAGCTGAAAATCAAGAACAATCAGAAAATCTTAAAAGCCGCCAGAGGAAAAAATGAACATCTCCTTTAAAGGAGCAACCACATGACCTAGCATGGCTTTTCAAGGAAACAATCGAACAAATATCCAATGTGCAGAGAGGAAATAGCTGCCAATGTAGAATTCAGTATCCAGAAAACATGCACTTCTAAAATGAAAGCAAAACAGAAATTTTCAGATAAGAAAATGAGAAAAACTTTTACTAGGAGATCTAACTTAAAAGTTATTATTCTTTAAATTTTTTTTAATGTTTATTTATTTTTGAGAAAGAGAGAGAGCAGGGGAGGGGCAGACAGAGAGGGAGACACAGAATCTGAGGCAGGCTTCAGGCTCTGACCTGTCAGCATAGAGCCTGATGTGGGGCTTGAACTCATGAGACATGAGATCATGACCTAAGCTGAAGTTGGACGCTTAACCAACTGAGCTACCCAGGCACTCCTTAAAAGTTATTCTTTAGGCAGAAAGAAAATAATCTTGGGCCAGAAATTAGTAAAGAGATAAAATGTAATAAAAGGGTAATTATTTGGATGAATCTAAATGAATGCAATGTACATATTAATATATGTGAACAAAAAGAATAAAACTGGGCAAAATAATAATAGGGTAAACAACTGATACACTTAAACCCTCTATATAACCTTTGTTTTCCACTCCCAGTATGGTATCCAATAAAGTACAAAATATTTAACACTTTGTTATAAGCTAGGCTTTGTGTTAGATGACTTTGCCCAACTGTAGGCTAAGGTAAGTATTCTGAGCATGTTTAAGGTAGACAAGACTAAGCTATGGTGTTTGGTAGGTTAGGAGTATTAAATGCATTTGTGACTTAAGATATTTTCAACTTATGATGGACTTATCAGGACATAATCGCATCATGAGTTGAAGCAGATCTGTACATAGCAGGGGCATATGAACTGGAAAGGAGTAAATGGAACTAGAGTACATACTTATGGGATAAAAGTTGAAACTACGTTAAATTAGGGATGTGAGCAATTAAAATATTACAAATGAGTGTAAAAATACCAACAAGAGTAGAAAAATGGGATGCTAAAACAACCAGCCTGAGAGACTTCAAAACAACTAGAAAGCAGAAAGTAAAACAGTAAGCTTAAACACAATTACAACAGTTGTTATGTCAAATATAAAGGGAATAATGCTCCAATTAAAAGACAGAAATGTGGGCCACCTGGGTGGCTCAGTTGGTTAAGCATCTGACTTCGACTCAGATCATGATCTCACAGTCCATGAATTCGAGACCCATGTTGGGCTCTGTGCTGACAGCTCAGAGCGTGAAGCCTGCCTCAGATTCTGTGTTTCCCTCTCTGTCTGCCCTTCCCCTCTCACTCACTCTCTCCCTCTCAAAAATAAACATTAAGAAAAAATCTTAAAGACAGAAATGATACAGTTTGATTTTAAAAGCTATTAAAATGACTATACACCATTTATAAGAGGACATCCAAAACATACGGATTTGGGATAGTTGAAAGTACAAAGTTAGAAAGATATACCATGCTACACTAACCAAAAGCAAACTGGTAGAGCTTTATTCAGAATAGGCAGGGCCCCTGGGTGGCTCAGTTGTTTGAGCGTCCGACTTCAGTTCAGGTCATGATCTTACCGCTCATGAGTTCGAGCCCCGTGTCAGGCTCTGTGCTGAGAGCTCAGAGCCTGGAGCCTGCTTCAGATACTGTGTATGTCTCTCTCTCTGCCCCTACCCTGCTCACACTCTGTATCTCTCTCTCAAAAATAAATAAACATTAAAAAATTAAAAAAAAAAAAAAAAGAATAGGCAAGATTGGGGCACTGGGGTGGCTCAGTTGGTTAAATGTCTGACTTCAGCTCAGGTCATGATCTCTCAGTTTGTGGGTTTGAGCCCTGCATCAGGCTCTATGCTGACGGCTCAGAGCCTGGAGCCTGCTTCAGATTCTCTGTCTCCCTTTCTCTCTGCCCCTCCCCTGCTTGTGCTCTCTTTCTCTCAAAAATAGATAAACATTAAAAAAATAAAAAAAATTAAAAAAGAATAGGCGAGATTGACTCTGAGGAAAAAGAAAGCATTATTAGAAATCAAGAGAAAAAATTCTTATAGATGAAAGATTCAATTCAAAGGAATATATAACATTTGTACTGAGACTAATAATTTTGCCTCAAATATATATACATAGCTAATACTGACTGACTTTGAAGAAGAAAATAGACAATCCACAGTCAGAATAGGATATTCTCAGTAACTTGCAGAACAGTAGACAAAAAAATAATGACAGAGGAGAGTGGAATACATGCTTTCTAAGTTCTTGCTGTGTTCTCCATGTTTCAACCTCTCATATTTTTCATCTTTATCTCTCTGAGGAACATTCAGGATTATTTCTTCAGATCTGTCATCCCATTTATTCTGTCCTAAACTGTATCTAGTCAACTATTAAGCTTACCCCAATTTGAGGTTCTCCTTTGCTATTTCAATTATTACATTTTTTTTCGTTTTTAGAATTCTATCTTCTTATTCATATCTGCTTAGTCATCTACTACAATTTCTTATTCCCCAGAAACATTTTCAAGCTTGTCTTTTATTACTTTAAGCATGTTGAAGGTATTCATACTGGAAGTTCTAGAAAAGTTTTTACTTGCACGTTCCTAACTGGAAGAAAGAGCTACCTGAAATTATTATACCTAGCTAAACTGCTATTCATGAGGAAAGACAAAAGGAAAACATTCCTCATCATAAAGAGGCTCAGAGAATAGAGCCTCAAAATACCTTGAAAACACCCACTCAGTGACAAAAGAAGGCCATCTAAGAAGTCAATCAAAGCAAGTATTTTAAGACTGAGGACACAAGGAGGAAAGAGTCTATCTAAATTCAGAATTAATGGGGCGCCTGGGTGGCACGGTCGGTTAAGCGTCCGACTTCAGCCAGGTCATGATCTCGCGGTCCGTGAGTTTGAGCCCCGCGTCAGGCTCTGGGCTGATGGCTCGGAGCCTGGAGCCTGTTTCCGATTCTGTGTCTCCCTCTCTCTCTGCCCCTCCCCCGTTCATGCTCTGTCTCTCTCTGTCCCAAAAATAAATAAAAAACGTTGAAAAAAAAATTTTTTTTAAATAAATAAATAAATAAATTCAGAATTAAGACTAAACAACTCTGCACATTAGGATTCCCACACCAACTACAAATAATGATACATTTATGCTATAAATTTATAATATAATAAAATAAGTAGATGGGGAGAGGAGGCTGAAGAAACTACAAGGCTGATAAGTTCTTCATATTTCTTAAGAAATCTACCATGGTGTAAATCTAAAATTACACCATGGGGCTACAAAAGTGATTCCAACACCTTAAAGTGATTATAATGTTTTCATTATAGACAAACCTTTTAGTAATTAATATTTTTCATAAAAGAATGTTTATTTGAATTTCAGCAATTCTTTGTTTCACTTTCTTTTCTTCTGTTAAATTCAAATAAAATTCAGAGCTCTTCATTAAAAATTCATTAAGAATCATTAAGAAATAAAGATGCCATGGTCATGAAGTTCTCTGTCAGCCCCTCACCCCCACCCCAGCATTTCTACATACGCTCTCTTGCACCTGCTTTCACCTCAGTCAGCCTCTGTCTGGTTTTACCTTTATCTGTCTCTGTCCATGGTTGGCTGCCTTCCTGTCCACCTACACCTGCCTGCCAAATTCTCTGTCTGCCTATCTGTCTGTACCTATGCACCTGTCCCTCTACACCTCCCTGCTCACCTCCATCTCTAGCTGGCCTGTCTAACCCATCTGTCTGCTCTTCTATGCCTGCCTGTCAGTTTGATTATATCTATCAGCTCATCTGTAAGCCCTTCTGTGTGCCAGGCTGCTCTCTGTCTGTTTGTATCCTGCCTTACCCACCACCTCTCTGCCAATCTCTTATCTGTTTATCTACCTAGCCAGGCCAGTAGCCAAATATAAACATATATAAATACCTGGAATGATGCTCTTCTTAAATTAATAGTGAGTAGTGTTTTGAACTTTTTAGACCCATGACCTAAGTAAGCCATTTTATAGAAGGATATACTATTTGTGTATAGTATATACATAAATAAAATTTTTTTTGTAGAAGTTTCACAGAGAAATACTAATCCTTACAACATGCAGTACACTCTGAAATGTTCTGGTCTATTCTATTACATTATTTTAAAAAAATACCAGTTTTTGAAGGGCTGATTTCATGACCTACAAATGGTCACAAAAGGTAGTCTGAAAAACACCAGTAATAAGACAAATTTCCAGTGGAGTGACCCTGAGAACACAACTGCCCTACCTGAAGCTTCTACCATTCACTGCTAGCTGCTGCTGGGAGTAGCAGTACACTGAGGCTGAATCTCGTCTCTACTGTTACCATCTATTTCCACTGCCTGCAACTCACTGAACCATCCAGTCCAAGGAGACTTGCACAGTTAGCCCCTGCCGCGAGCCACTCTGCCCCCATGGCTCCTCATCTGCATTTATTTCCAGGCCACATACATGGACATCTGATCTTCTGCCACCACCACGTACTGTTCTCCAGTGTACACACACATCTTACCTCCCCACTGAGAACATGCACTTCCTGAATGTACATTTTAAACTTTAATGGCCTTTAGGCTTAAATGTTAATCTTTGAATACTTTAAAACTGAAAAAGAAATCACAAATATGAAGGAAGACACATTTTGCCATCCATAAAAGAAAAATTCATCATTGACCACAAGAGGGCAGTAGAATGCAATGTTAAAACTCACGTCCCTTCAAAGTGTCTCTACTTCATATTTTAAAATGTGCAACATTCATATTTTAAATTTCACATATATGCTTTCAAATTAGATTTGATGAAGAATAATTATAAAATGTAAAAAAATATTTTTTTGGCTTCACAGCACAAAGATGTCTCAGAAGTTCAATCATAAGTAGTCTGCAGTTGCCTACCAGACCCAAGCTACTTCAGAACGGAATTTAGATTGGACTTAGGACTTAAATGGAATTCAGAATTTAGAGCATGCTCTTGCCAGGGGTGAAATACCAATAATGGAGGCAGACAGACTCTGGGTATAAAAAACAATTTACGTAACAAAGGTAAAATCACATCAATTTAGCATGTATCTCGTGTAAAATTTAAAAGCTTTGTCAATAATATCTAGCTTTTGTAGTAAGCACTAGCTTCCAAGTGTTCAAAACACTGTTACAAATTGGGGTCTGCAAAATATGTCCTGTCATCCAAATTCAGACCACCACATGATTTTCATAAATAAAGTTCTTTGGGAACACAATCATGTTTATTTGTTACTTGCTGTCCATGGCTGCTTTCTCACTATGAAGGCAGAGCTGAGCAGCTACAACAGAGCCCACGTGATCAATAAAGCCTGAAATATTATCATCTGGTCCTGTACTATATAAAGTATTTGATCTCTATTCTCAATTATATGCCCTCTATGCCCTTGATGATTTCAACTCAAATTGAAGTGTTACCAAGCACCTTCTGCAAGTACAACAGGAACACAACAAGGCAACATTAATGGAGGGAATAGGGTAGATTTTCAAACCATGGACTATTATGATAAAAGAATGTTTCAGCAGCAGGACATGTATAGTCAGATGACACAGCAGGTGTGGGCTCCAAGGAGCACACTGGTCAAAGGAAAAGGAGGGAACAGGAGTGAGAGAGCCCCCTGCATGACTTACCCGGTGACGGTTCACAGAAGGAGCAGGAGACGAGGAGCCCAGGAGGGCTAAAACTACACACATGAACATGAGTCTGCTAAAGAAGCATTCAAGTTGGGAGAAGCTGAGGTTAGGGAAGAAAATAAGCTAAGCTTTGTCCTCATTATCATTAAAACACCTCTTAGAATGTCAGATGAGATCACAAGTGGGCATTTTAAAAGGCAAATGTGGAAATAAGAAGCAAAGTCTGGACAAAAGGCTTGAGTGGCAGTTGCATGTCACCGATGAAGGCCCTAAGGAGGCAAAGTGTGCAGTGACAAAAGAAGAGGCTTAAGCCCAGAACCTTGGTCGACTCCTGCAATTTGGGGTCAAACAAACAAAAAAAAAGGGGCCAAGAAATGAAGACACAGGAAGTGAGAGGAACCAAAGCAGTGCTGAGCCACAGAATCAGAAAAGTATTTTACAAGGGGAATTTTCACTACAGTTTAAACTAATATTTTCTTAAGTCAAAAATTTTTATTCATTAAAATTCAAAATATTTTAAAACCTCTAGATTGCTGTGGACTATGCTGGGACATTCATTCTTGGTTGATTTTTCTTTAATGAAAGTCTCAGAAGTGAAAGGGGTCAATCACTACCTAGAAGTCTCGCCCCTCCACAAAAAGCTCTTCATGACACACATGCATCATTCGTGTGCGTGTACACAATCCCTCCTCCCCACCAATAATGGGTCTCTGCCGTTCGAGGGCCTCACCCTCTGTGTGGGTGCATGGACTAAACCACTACCCCCCCATCACATGCATATGCCCACAGAAGAGCCAGGTTCTGTTTCCCAGGGCACTAGTACCAAGGTGCAGGTGGCCAGTGGCTCCACCCCACACCACAGAGCTGCTGTTTGCTCCACTGCACTACAGGTTCTGCTTCCTCTGTCAGAGTTTCTCTAAAGCAGCACTACTGACATTTGGGGCCAGATGTTCTCTGTCATGGGGTAGCAGAGGCCCTGTCCTGTGCTGGTAGGGTGTTTAACAACATCGCTTGCTACTACCTAGTAGATGCCTGTAGCACTGCCCCCTCCCCAGTTGTGACAACCCAACATGTCTCCAGACAGCACCCAATGTCCCCTGGGGGGGCAGAGCCAGCCCCAGTTGTTGTTCAGGGCTGCTAATCGTTGCCTGGACTCTGATCTATGCTGTCTTCTTCCTCACCTGCACCTACTTTCTTGTTTACATTTCTCCTATTCCACCCACCACAGTGTCCACCATAGGTATGCTATGTCAGCGTCTTGGCCTCAGCCCTTGCTTTCCTTTTATTCCTCTCCCCACTCAGCTTATTTCTCTGAAGTCATAAATATTTCTATCATATGCATTATTTGGTGTCATAAATATTTCTATCATATGCATGCCATGCATATGTGTAGGGAAAGTACACGTGTTTGCAGAAACGTCCAGAGAGCTCCCTCGGACCCTGGGAACACCACCAGCCTGAGGCTCTTCTTTGTGATGTTCATTTGTTGCTGAGTATTCAGCAAGGGCTTTCTTCCCACCTACCACTGGGTTTATGGAAGCACAAGGGTATTTGTGGGATGATTTGTTCATATACAGAATTTCCTCTCCATGTGTAGGAATTTTACAAGAACAAAATTTTAAAAAATCCTAAAAGAAAAATATCACAACACTCCACATGACTTAAATTCATAGTGGGATTAGAGGGATAATTATTCAGTCTTGTAATGTAGACCAACACATCCATAGTATTTCTTGCAGTACTATGAGCAAAAGAACAAGAACAAAACTCTTCAATTTCATGAACTTACACCACACACACACACACACACACACACACACACACACTAACCTGGCGAAAGACTTCGTTCACAAAGTTGACATAACCTCGTGTCGACAAGAGAATCCGCTGTACCATTTCATACACTGTGCGGTGCTCTTCTTCAATGCTACAAAGGCTGGAGTTGCTGAGTCTTCGGTCAGACAAGGTGCTGCTGTTGGAATGGTTTCTGTCCTGCTCTGTGGGCCCACCGCCATCCAGCTCCGGTGCTCTCTCTTGCCCCGCACCACCACCAACAGTCTGGAAAAAAGTCATTACCACTTCTGAGAGAGCCTTGTCTTCAACCCTCAAGAACACCCAGTGAACCTGAAGGCTTGTTTCATCTTAAAGAACTCTGGTAACCGTCAGCTTAACAGCAAGCTGGACAACAGCATTGCTCGGAGCACAAGGGGTTCCAGGACCTGTACTCACCAATTTTCCAATTCACCAACTAACCCCTCTCCAACTCAGTTATGTTAACAGGAAAACTACTAAATTATTCCAAGGAGGTGAGACTGTGAAAGTCCAGCAACCTACAAACTTTAATTTACATTTGTAAAATCACATAACAAATTGTGTCAGTGAATTTACACTATGATCACCTCTGGCCTCTAAATTCAGCACTTACTCTATGGTCACAGAGATCTTAAAGTTCAGTGGAATTTTTGCAGCCACAATGTTGGAAAGCATCATTTGATTCAAAAGATTAAATGATATCTGATGGAAGAGTGTCAAGATCTTTAGAGGGTATTTTATAAGAAGAATTTTGATCTGAGTTTTATATTCAGAATCTCAGACTGAACTTAACTGAAATATTTACAAAACCTTAAATATTTAGAAGACTTTATGAGCACAAGGAAATAAAATAATTCATGCAATGACTCACAAAGTTTAATGTTGAATTCTGCTCTCATCTCCCCATAGAACTAAAGGTTTCCTCCAAATAAAATACACATATAATTTTGCTTTGTTTTTATAAATTCTACTATTATTTTTTAAGTGTCAAAAATGTATAAGCCAAATACCACTAAACTTCTACCCACTGTGAATATTTTTTACAAAAAGTGATAACATATGAGTAGTACAAAATAATAATTTCAGTAACTACCAAGGACAGTTTGAAAGCAGATATCCAAATAGCAATCTCTAGGGAAAATTAATGGAAGATTATATTTATAACAATTTTTCTCTTCATGCCTTAGCTATTTAAGTCTGTGTGGCTTATCAAAGGCACTGTCATACTGTGAGATGAGCTGTCCTATAAAAATTATTTCATCCTTATGACGCATCAACTATCTTCTGTAGAAAAATAAAATTGTACTCATTTTTCTGATATATATATATATATATATACACACACACACACATACATATATACATACATATACATATATATCCATATGTATGTATATATGTATGTGTGTATATATATATATAGATAGATATAGATATAGATATAGATATAGATATAGATATATAAAGGTTGGATTAAGTTTAATGTTTCTTGTGGCTCAATAACCTGTGACTTTTTGATCAATAACTCCCATTTTCCTCATAGGCAAAAAAAGAAGAAAAAACCCTCATGTATATATACACATTAAATTATACACAGCAAATTAAAAACTGCCACAAATTTGGGGCGCCTGGGTGGCTCAGTCAGTTGAGCGTCCGACTTCGGCTCAGGTCGTGATATCACGGCTCATGAGTTTGAGCCCCATGTCGGGCTCTGTGCTGACAGCTCAGAGCCTGGAGTCTGTTTCAGATTCTGTCTCCCTCTCTTGCTGTGCCCCTTCCTCATTCATGCTCTGTCTCTCTTTCTCTCAAGAATAAAACATTTAAAAAAATTTTTTAAAAATGGCCACAAATTTCATCTACACAGGCTGTGTGACTGTGTTAACAACTGTAATAGAGTGGAAGAGACCTGTTCCAGTTTCAGGCCCAGGACAAAAGGCTGACAGTTACCACTTCCCATCTCTTGGAACATTTGCTAATAGAGCCCTGAGTAGCCAGGGAAGAAGTCTCGCGACCCTACCAGAGAGACTGCATGAAAAGAGAGGCCCTGCTGAACCCCACTTTCCAACTGCATCCAGGCATTTGAATAAAGTCATCTTGAACCAAGATGCCACCAGCTGAAGACCACCACCCACTGACCTCACTTAATACCACATGAAGCACAAGAATTGCCCAACCAAATCCTGCCCAAATTCCCTACCCCAAAAGTATAATGTTTAATATGACAAAAGGGCTATTGTTTTAAGCCACCAAGGTTTGAAATCATTAGATAACTAATTGGATAACACAACTATTAGGTAATTTAAACAGTATAAATAAAGAAATATGTTTAAAGGTACCAAGTCATTTAAAAAATGTACTCTGAACAAACATACAGAAAATCAAAAACAGACCCATAAATACAAAGAACTGGTGGCTGCCAGCAAAGGGGATGACAGGACAGACAACATGGGTGAAGGGGAGTGAGAGGTACAGGCTTCCAGTTATGGAATGGATAAGTCAAGGAGATGAAAGGCACAGCATAGGGAATATGGTCGATGGTATTTACTAGCACTGCATGGTGACAGGTGGTAGGTGAGCACAGCATAACATACACACTTGTCAAATTCTATGTTGTACACCCGAAACTAATGTAACATTGTGTCAGCTGTGTTTCAATTTAAGAAAATTAAAATAAACTTTAAAAAATGAAAAGTGAGTTCTGTTATCCAAATAGAACACCAGAGATGGATTTCCCATCATACTGTAAACTGAAAGCTACTTCTCTTGATAGAACAATGCTTTCCTTAGCCTTAGTCCCCACTCTCCCCACAAAAGGCCACTTTCTAAAAACATCTTTATGTTCTGACAGACGTTTATAATGGCAGTGAGTGATGAGAGTGAAAGCAAATTGATAATCCAAGTCTCCTCATTCCTTATCTCTTTTGTGAAGATTAACAGTAAAAGCATAAGTAAGAATTAGTAATGGAGAGAGTCCATTTTCCACCCACTACAACCAAGATGGAATTCTCAACTACTATTTGGTATTAGTTGATTCTGGTGGCAAATGCAAAAGTAGTTTTTACTTCTTCGGCACATGATGAAGCCTCCGTTAGTGAAACAGACCTATCTGAAGCAGACCAGGCCTGTACTGTCAGGACTCAGGAAACTGCACGATGCAGGCTGCCACTTAATCCTTCCCATCACC
This sequence comes from Neofelis nebulosa, assembly GCF_028018385.1. NCBI lineage: Eukaryota > Metazoa > Chordata > Mammalia > Carnivora > Felidae > Neofelis > Neofelis nebulosa. The sequence goes on along the minus strand of NC_080790.1, from coordinate 96,044,350 downwards.
CCTCCCCAACATCCTGGTTTCTTCTCAACCGACAGCTCATACTGAGACTTGTTCACTCCCAGGGTCAAACTAAACGGGGACACCCACAAAGAAGGTATGGAACGAGAGGATGCAACTGCCCTTCTATTGGTGATGCCTGATGCCACTCAACTTCCTTGTCATGATTTGCCTGCATGGTTGGGGGCAGACTGCATTTGCCTTGGCAGAGCTCTAGGACACAGAAAGTACTACAGTGGTAGTCAACAAACAAATGAGTTTGTATAACGTACAAACTCATATAGGGTTGTCAATTTGTGTAATTCACTTTTTCTAATTGTTCATCCCACGAACTACAACAATTTCAGGAAACCCACAGCCCATGAATCTTTATTGAAGAACTGATTTACAATTAGTAAAATTATAAATAAAAGATTATCATACAAATAAATGTGATCAACTGATACCATCTCAAACTTTCTTTTACATTTCCAAATGGATTTTTATGGGTTATAATGTCAGTTAATGTGCTTATAGAATTGGTAAAAAATGGTCACCACTGACATTTTAAAATCACCCCTCTGCTTTCTCTAATGTATACTGAAGTACTTTTATCTCATACAAAAATGAATTACTGGGGCACCTGGGTGGCTCAGTTGGTTAAGCGTCCAACTCTTGACTTTAGTTCAGGTCATGATCTCATGGTTTGTGGGTTCAAGCCCTCCATCGGGCTCTGCACTGACAGTGCAGAACCTGCTTGAGATGCTCTCTCTCCCTCTCTCTCTGCCTCTCCCTCACTTGTGTGCTCTCTCGCAAAATAAACAAACTTAAAAAAAATGAATTACTAAAGACTAAGTAATACTTCACTAAAAGTATTTTCAGCTGAAATGATGCACCAAGAATGTTCAGGTTTATACTGTTGTTGCCAACACAATATATGGGATATGAGAGCAACTATATTTTCGTTCTCCCTGAATGATGCCACTGAACAAGAGTATTTGTTAAACCACACTCTCCAAGGTGGTAAGAAAACTAAGTCTAGACGATGTATTGATTCCTTTCCTCCCTGATGAAAACTAATGTCAAAGGTATTAATTCTAGATCAAGAAGTAAATTCACTTTGGAAAACACACACACACACACACACACACACACACACACACACAATCTCTCATCTATGACCTTTAACACAGTCAGAATGGCAAAAGTGTGAACTCTATTTGGAAGCAGCACTTAAAATACTGTTTTAAAGGGATTTTTACAAGAGCAGCATATTCTTTGAAAAGAGATTTTGGATCACCTCATTTAGTGATATTCACTTTACACAGGCAAAATTATATTACATTTGAAATTCCAAATAAAAAATTTCAGGAGACAAAATTATATGTGCTTTTATTCCCGCAACTCTGCCCCCCAAATCTAATATTCAGGTGCTTAAATTGCCTTTTCTCATGTACACTGTAAACGAAGAGAGGAACACAGTGGACACATGTGAGATGAGGTGGGAACACAGCTGTACAGGCACAGAAAGGACTACAGGAGAAAAGTGGTCTGCTGAATAATGACCATGCCCTGATCTCTAGAACCTTAGAGTATCTTACACCTTTTATGGCAAATGGGATTTAGCAGATGTGGTTAAATGAAGGATGTAAGAGGGGAAAATTATCCTAGATTATCTGGGTGGTCCCAATGTAATCACGAGGATTTATAAGGAGGCAGGAGGATCAGACACAGAGAGAGCAATGTGAAGATGGAAACAGGGACAGAAGGTGTCATGATGAAGGTCCATGAAACACAGAATGCAGGTAGTCTCTAGAAGCTGGATGAGAAAAGGAAATGGATTCTCCTCTAGAGTCTCCAGAAGAAACACAGACACCTTGATTTTACCACACTGACACTGATTTTGGACTTCAGACCTCCAGAAACTCAAGATAATACATTTGTGTTCTTTCAAGCCACTAAAACTTTGTGGTAATTTGTTACCATGGCAAAGAAAACTTACAACAACTTACTGTGAGGCATATTAATAGTCTACACAATGGCAGTGGCCATTTCTAGGTGCAGCCATCTGCAGGGTGTGGAAGCACTGGGCCTGGAGAGTTGTCTTCCCATCACCCATTCCCTTCCCTAACGGATGCATGGTGCTCCATGTGCCTCCTCCCCTGCAGCCCAGGTGACTCACAGGAAGCTGACCCCATCCACAGCACCAGGGATTGGAAGCCAATCATGTCCCTACTGGGCCATTCACATTGCTTTAACGCAATTAGTGCCTTGTTATTGTTCTAGGAGAGGCAAGTAACTAAGTTGTTCCACTCAGACAAAAGGGAAGGGATGGGCTTTTTGTTTTTTTTTAATTTGATTCAAGTTAACACACAGTGTAGTATTGGTTTCAGGAATATAATTTACTGATTCATCACTTACATACACCCAGTGCTCATCCCAACAAGTGCCCTCCTTAATGCCCATCACCCATTTAGCCCATCCCCTCCAGTAACTCTGAGTTTGTTCTCTCTTTAAGAGTCTCTTATGGTTTGTCTCCCTTTCCATTTTTATCTTTTTTTCCCTTCCCTTCCCTTCCCCTGTGTTCACCTGTTGTGTTTCTCAAATTCCACAGAGGAGTGAAATCATGGTATTTGTCTTTCTCTGACAGACTTATTTCGCTTAGCATTATACCCTCTAGTTCCATCCACATTGTTGCAAATGGCAAGATTCCATTCTTTTTCATTGCCCTGGCAGCAACTTCTTACTAGACATGTCTCCAGAGGCAAGGCAAATAAAAACAAAAATGAACTATGGGATCTCATCAAGAGAAGGGCTTTTTATTTTTGGGTTGTCTCTGAATATGAACAAAGAGGGCAGTGCCCCAGCTGTTGGCAGCCATCTTACAATCCAAGGGGAAGCTGAAGACAAACCTGCCAGAGAGAAAGGGCAGAGGAGGGAAGACTGTAGAGAATCATGGAAAGAGTGTGAGTAACCCATATTTTCTGCCAGCCCTGCCATGAGCTTATTTTATGAAATTAAAATGTTTCTTTTTTATCTTTAAGACAGTTTGAGTTATGGAATTTTGTTGTTGTTGTTGTTAGGATGATATAACCATCCGAATTGCTTCAGGAGGTCAGGCTTTTATGACACTAAAAAACCAGATAATAAAAGTAGATGACTCACAAGTGTGAATGGCCACTTAAGGAAAAAAATCAGAATCTTGAAGCAGTGGTTAATCTGCTATTCTTGTTACTTCTCGGCAACCAAATGTATTTTTCAAGAATGAGAAACTTATTTTCCATAAATACAGGTGACGGTTTTCTACAATTTTAAAACCAGGTAGGAAAAAGTCATAGCCTTTAAATAGACTGCTCTGAATCGACCTAACAACAACACAAGATGTAATATAAAATTTATCAAGGGTGTGACTGAGTTTCTTATATATGATTTCATACAAATTTTTGTCTACTGATAAGTTTTAGTTTTTGTCTACCCGATGGGTCAGTAAAGGTCTCTCAACGGTCCAGAACCGTGTTCCCCTGACTGATGGTGAAATCTTGGCTCATTTTTATTTCCTCTTCTGTGAACTTCTGTTTTATCTCCTTTTGTCTGTTTTGAATTGTTTTTGAGTTGAACTGTTTGTCTTCTTGTCAATTTGTAGGCATTCTCTCTATATTAGAGGCATGAACTCTTTTAATAGCTAAGATGTCATGAATACTTTTCACAGTCTGTGTGTGGCTTTACTCTATATTTGCACATACAAACCCTTTTCACATTTTTTAAATAAGGTGGAACCTCATTTCTTCTATGGCTTGTGGGTCTTGTCTCTACCTAACGTAGTCTACCACTTCCCAAATGTATATGTTCCCCTAGATTTTCTCCCAAATTTATTGCTTTGTTCTTATATTTAGACCTTAAATCAATTTAGAAATTAAATCAATCTGACATCTGACTATGTATGTGATACAAATCAAGGTTCAGAGAGAAAGACAGAGAGAGAGAGAGAGACTGAGTTCTTTGAGCTCTCAGGGCTATAGATTAGATTCGATATTCAATGTTATGCAGTCTCATTTCCTAAAAAGAACCTGTGGTTTCTGTCTGGAAGGCTGTATAATTTTTTCTTAATCAATGAAAGCCAAATGTCTGTTAGGTCTGTGTCTGTTTAGCTAGATCTCTCTGGCACTCGAAGGTCTTTTTAGTCTAAATCATGACTTTTTTTCAGCTCAAGTAAACATTTCATTAGATCAATTATCACTTCTGAATTTTTCTCCTTTTGTCCTCATGATACTTGCAAGGTAGGTCTGGGCTTGTCCTCAGATCTTATTTATTAATTTCTGATTTTCATCTCTTTGAATTTCTCCTCAATATTGTGGGATATTTCTTTGGAAAATCAACTTTGTTCTCAGCAGAGATCATTACAATCGCCAGTTTATCTATTAAATTTTTAAATTAATGAATTTATAGTTTTTTAAATTAATGTTTTTTTTAATTTTTTTTAAATTTATTCATTTTTGAGAGACAGAGAGAGATAGAGCACAAGTGGGGGAGGGGCAGAGAGAGAGGGAGACACAGAATCCAAAGCAGGCTCCAGGCTCCCAGCTATCAGCATAGAGCCTGACACGGGGCTCAAACTCACAAACTGCAAGATCATGATCTGAGCCAAAGTCGGATGCACAACCGACTGAGCCACCCAGGCTGCCCCTAAATTAATGTTTTTTTAAAGCTTTCTTTTAAAACTTTCATTAAGTCTTTTGTTGTTTTTACTGGAATTGTATCCCCCTCAGACATCTTTGAAACAAAATTCTCCAGTTCTTCAGTCAGTTCTTATCAATGGGGCCACACGCTCTGGACCTCAGTTTGGTGCTCCTTCACCAAGGTGCTAATAATCACTCAGCTGTGTGCACTCTCCCAGCTCAGGCCTAGGTCACACTTCTGGAAACTCCAGAGTATCAGCAAACATGCTCTAAGTGGACCTCACTTTCTGCATAAAACCATTACCCTGCTGTGGAATGGCTGCTCTCAAACTTCCCCACGTGGTCCTGCTCTACCTGGTGCAAAGTCTCTAAGTAACTCAGCCTTCTGGTAAAGTAACTCAGCCATTTGTGCAGGACTAAGGCTGCAAAAGAGAGTAGGTACACTCCAGGCCCCATACAGAAAGAGGTCTTCACTAAAGGCCTCGGAGAGAGACAGATTTCTCTTCCAGGGATTCTATCAGGGCTTAACAAGCACTCTGAAATCCTGAGAGGGTCTTCCACTCCTTCCCCTGAGATCCTAGAGGGCATCTGGCAGTCTCATGGGTCCTCTCCATGGCCCACCTGTGTGATTCCTGAGGGTCTTCCTGTTGTTGGGGACTGGGGAAGCCAACACAGGCCCGTGGTGTTATGCTCCAAGGTCACTGGTACTTGAGCAAAAGAGGGAAAATGAGAGAGCCAGGAGTGTGCACACAACAGCCATCTCTCAGAATGTCTCCTTGGCCCCCAAGGTTGCCTTGTCATGGCAGTGTCAACAGAGCACTGAGAGTGCGGCCTCAGAGCTTCCCCTGACACCTCAGCAATACAGACAAAGCCACCAATAAACCAGTCCCCATAACCAACATCCCTTAAGAACCAAGAACCCTAATAACCAATTACTTTGGCATGTGTTAGTGTATTCTTACCTAAGTAAAAGAAGATGATGAATGGCATACCTGTATGATTTTGGGCAACACATCAACTCCATTTTTAGTGTTTTGTGTTGTAGTTAAATACTTTTTTTCCAAAAAGAAAGTGACAATCCACTTAATAAAAACAACGCGAGCTGCCATGTATGGAATTTTTGTACTGTAAATGTTTTCATTGTCTCGAGTCGTAGTAATGTACACTGGCTTTGGTCTCAAATGGGGGATGTCTAAAAGAAAAAAGAGCACATATCAGGTTAGTGAATGTAACCCCCACAGAAGATTCAATTTAACCAAGCAGACAAATATCTGTCTGTTTGAACTGCGACTAAAAAGAACCAGAAATTATTAGAAATGACATCTTTTGGTAGGCTTGTTTCTGATTCTGCCTTGCAACCTGACCAAGATGGGATGGTGGGTACTGCTGTTGTGTGCTTGTTACAACTGTGGTATATAGCTGTGGATGTACTAAGCTAACAACTCTTTTTAACAAATTTGAGAAATGACAGATTATAAGCCTAAAAATATTTTCACATATATTGTAGTTTATCTTTATTTTATGACAAAATAATTTAATCTTATTTTATGACAAAAAAATATAAAAGCACATATACACATTTTTTCATCATTTTAGGTATTTTAACATCCAATACTACACTAACCATAATACACTGGACTTTTAGTCTTATATCCTTTTCCCTTTAGATGAATCCAAAGAATAAAATCAATACAATCTACGTTATGTTAGAAAGAATTCATCTTTGAGGTATCAGACAAATTAATAAGAGGTCCATTCCTCAATCTTTAAATTCCATAATCAATACAAAAAAATTACATGGTGTTGGGTTTGAGATACTACTTGCTGTATGTCCAATTCTCGTACTAACTTGTATCCACTTGGAGAAACCTGCATGAAGCAGTTCTCAACAAATAACTTTTAATTTCAGCACATTAATAATATGTTTTCTACATGAATATAGACTATAAAATCAGAAACAAATTCTGAAAAAATATACCCACATATAGTTAACAAAATACACATCTCAGTACCTCTAAAGTTTAGTACTTCTACATCTTTCAAAATGCACCAAGTTTTTGCTATTTTTCCCTTCTCCAAGCATGCATGTGTGTTTGTGTGTGTGTGTGTGTAAATAAACACCCAAAGACAACTGAATTAGTAGTCCACATTCTCCAGATGGATTAACGTCTGTCGTGATCTTCCCCTTCCAAAATTGTTCCTGATCCCGGGTGCCTGGGTGGCTCAATTGGTTAAGCATCCGACTTCAGGAAAGGTTATGATATCAAGTTCATAGGTTCAAGCCCTGCATTGGGCTCTGCACTCACAGTGTAGAGCCTGCTTGGGATTTGCTCTTTCCCCTCTCTGCCCCTCCCCCACTCATGCTGTTTTTTTTCTCTCAAAATTAAATAAACAAAAATAAGCAAAATTGTTCTTGATTATTCATTTTAACTAATTTCAACTGCTTTAAAACAATAGGGAGAGAAAAATTTGCCCCCCACTGCCACCAATCTAAGGGGTGCTTCTGTCCTATGAGCCCTCATTTCTTTTCCTTTTTAAAAATTTTTTAACATTTATTTTATTTTATTTTATTTTATTTTTATTTTTATTTTTTTAATTTATTTTTGGGACAGAGAGAGACAGAGCATGAACGGGGGAGGGGCAGAGAGAGAGGGAGACACAGAATCGGAAACAGGCTCCAGGCTCCGAGCCATCAGCCCAGAGCCTGACGCGGGGCTCGAACTCACGGACCGCGAGATCGTGACCTGGCTGAAGTCGGACACTTAACCGACTGCACCACCCAGGCGCCCCTTTTCAACGTTTTGGTTTTTTTTTTTTTTTTTGGGACAGAGAGAGACAGAGCATGAACGGGGGAGGGGCAGAGAGAGAGGGAGACACAGAATCGGAAACAGGCTCCAGGCTCCGAGCCATCAGCCCAGAGCCTGACGTGGGGCTACATTTATTTTAGAGAGAGACAGACAGAGTGCAAGAGGGGGAGGAGCAGAGAGAGAGAGGGAGACCCAGAATCCGAAGCAGGCTCCAGGCTCTGAGCTGTCAGCACAGAGCCCGATGCAGAGCTTGAACCTACAAACTGTGAGATCATGACCTGAGCCCAACTCAGATGCTTAACCGACTGAGCCACCCAGGTGCCCCATGCCCTCATTTTTTATAGAAGAAAAACTTTATCAGCTAAGTTAGAAACTCCCTTATGTTTCCTTCCTTTCTGGAGCTTACTGTCCCTGGGGTGCCTAACTGCCCTAGCATCGTCCCGCCATAAGCTGTAAGCAGCACCTGCTGGATGGAAGATCCAGTATAAAAGGGCTTACTGTGGGCAGCTGTGTAGCCTGGGCTGGCTTGCCTAGCCACTGAGCAAGGTCTGGGGTCTCACCATACCCCACCACTCCTAAGAAAAGACCTAAGGGAATGCAAGTTTTTTTTTTTTTAACATTAAAAGTTTTCAATATAATTACAACCAAAAACCCGTAACACATGTCAAATTATTCTGAGTACAGGAGCCATAGTCCCCTTTACTGCTGTGAGATGAAATACCTCTTGAAGCTTGTACAAATAGGTAAAATCATTTACTAGGAAACTTTAAGCCTCTTACAATAAAGTTACCATTAAATATAAGAATAAAATGGCTATTTTACTTAAAAATAATCAAAGGCCACTTTGAAAGAGACTGGACAGCTTCCCTGTGGACATCCTCTAGATACAACCCAATGTACTTACCAAGTACAGGTTTGTAGATGTTTGTTAACTTAGTAAATGATGGAAATAAATGAGGAAGATAATACTTTCGAAACAATGTAAAAAGAAATTTAAAACCAGTATCTTGATTCTCCTTATTCTTCCACTCCAAGCTTGCAGCCTTTGGATAATATGTGGAAAAGAACATATGTACATTTACATTTCAACTTAATGTATACTAAACTGAAATGCTGTTATTAAAATTCCTATTCTAAACACACAAAAAAATATTTTGACAAATAATGTTGACAATCATGTAATGAAATCGTATCTTAAAACTGAAACAACAAGAATGAAAGCTTCAAAGAAAAGACCTAAGGGAATGCAAGTTTTTTTTTTAACATTAAAAGTTTTCAATATAATTACAACCAAAACCCATGACCAAAATGGTAACTATGTGAAACACGTTTTTACTGAGTATTAAAAAAAAATCACACAATGATACCATATCTTTTTAAACTGGCTCTACTACATCATGCCTTTATTTTTTCCCACATGTTCTCTATAAGGATTTAATATTCTTTCTGCCCTTAAACATTTAGTCAGATGTAATCTGGTGGGTTTTTTTTTTAACACAAAAAAGGCCATTTATAATAAACAGGAATTTTTTAAAATTTTGTTTAATGTTCATTCACTTTTTGAGAGATGGAGACACAGCGTGAGTGGGGGAGGGGCAGAGGGGGTGGAGGAGACAGACTCAGAAGCAGACTTCAGGCTCTGAGCTGTCAGCACAAAACCCGATGCGGGGCTTGAACCCATGAACTATAAGATCATGACCTGAGCCGAAGTCAGATGCTTAACTGACTGAGCCACCCAGGCACGCCTATGATAAACAGGAAATAAAGAAATAACCCCTTGCAAGGATTTCATGCAAAATCAGTATCATTAAAAGGCAAAGCTATGGAAATTTGGAAAGTGCATTCTCCTTATTAAAAGCACTCCACAGGCTAAGATAAGCCAGGCCTGCCAGTCCACCTGTACCTGTTACTAGTTCTTAGCACTTGTTAGAACACAGAGTGCTCTAAAGCAGAGCTTCCCAACTTCCTTCATGATGCAGCCCACTTAGAAAATGAAAATACTTTGTGCAGCATCTGAGGTAAAGGGATGTGGAACTTTGAATGCCCCTGGGGCAGAGGGGCTCAGTGTCTGTGACCTGTCAGAAGTTCTAATACACAGAGTGTATCAGAAGTTCTCTGGGGTGAGCCAGTGGAGAAAAGGGAGAGAAAAAGAGAGGGATGGACATGAACATACAATTCTGCACATGATTTATGCACAATCTGCATAAAAACCACCACCTTATATCACCGGCATCCTTCCTCCACTGGGATTCTGGGGATTGTGTGACTTATCTGAGGTCACACAGCTCATTAGTGACATATTTAGAATGAGACCCAAGTACACCAACACATCCAAGTTCTCAATACTTCATGCTGATCTCCTGGGACAGATGGAATGCCCTACCACTTCTGAACAGGTGGTTTGAGTTGCAGGTGGAAATGCAGAGTTTCCAGAAGACAACAGAATACGCCAGCCTGCTCTTAGGATTTTGGAGTCCTTGTGTTTCTGGTGCTGGCTAAAGGAAACGGGAGAGGAGAGTACACAAGATTGCCCAACAGGACAGAGTAGTCAGAAAGGGAGCCAAGGACTGAATCTTGAGAAACAGCAGAGAGAGACAGTCCCCAAAGAAAAGTGGCAAGAAATAAAAGAAGGGGAGGAGGAAAGCAGGAAGAAAACATGAGAGGAGAGAATATCACAAAGAAGGGGCAGTCACCGTCAAATCACCTGAAAGATGATTTGAGTAGGGCAAAAACTAAAGTGTCCTTCCTCTAGACTTGACCACTAGACCTCCTTCACGATCTTGGGCCTCCGTCTTAGCAGGGACAGGGCAGAGGCAGGTAGCAGTGAGTGTCAGGTGAGGAAGTGGATTTAGCAGAGATTATGACATCAACAAACTTGGTTGTGGAGGACACAGAGATTGGACAGAGTTCCCAGGAAGAACTCAGGGATGACCAGTGTTCGCCAAGAGAAAGGAATCCAGTCGTTTTGAACCATATCAATGCTCAGAAATGTAGACCAAGAGAAAGAGATCGCCTACTGAAATCATAAACTAATGATATTAGCTCTGTTTTCAGCTGGTAAACATCAGAGAATGGAGCCTGTGACATCAAGCAGACCTGTGCTGACAGCACAAAGAAACACCTCTATGTGCTCCCACCCAAATTTTCCTGCCTGCTCTGGCTATTACTTCCAGATACGCCTGTTCAGCCTCTGGGCCTGCCTCCTCCTCCATCCACCTTGCTAGCCTAGGGATCAGGGTTCAGGAAGGGGCAAAGAGGCAAAAATAGATTAATACACTATGAGATAACAGAAAATATATATGGCTCTCTGCCCCCACTTCCTGGCATAGAGCCCCTAAAACTCTTGTCATGTCCTAAGAGGTAAGAGCACTGGGAGCATCTTTTGTTCTAGTAAAACAACTCTGGGTGGGCTCCTGGATGGCTCCTGAGTGAGGGCTGGTCACCAGAAAGACCACACTGTGATTAGTACTTGGAATTTTCAGCACCCCCACCCCAACCCTTCCATTTCTCTAGAAGGGAGAGGGGACAGAAATGGAGCATGTCTATGTAAGGAAGCCTCCAGAAAAATCCCAATGGCAAGGGTTTCAGGGACCTTCCAGGTAAGTCAACATATCCATGTACTGAGAGGGTAATGAACCCCAACTCCACATGCACAGACATTCCTGCGCTTGGGACCCTTCCAGGCTGTGCCCTTTGTATCTCTTCATCTGGCTGCTCATCTGTATCCTTTATCACATACTTTAATAAAGTGGTAAATGGAAACAAAGGTTTCTCAGAGTTCTGCGAGCTACTCTAGCAAATCAGTTGAACCTGAAAAGGAGTTGTGGGAACCTCTGATTTGTAGCCAAGTTGTATAGAAGCAGTGGGTAACCTGGGGCCTACCACTAGTAACTGGCACCTGACTGTGACAGAACCATCTCATGGGACTGAGCCCTTCTCCTGTGGGATCTGATGCCATCTCCAGGCAGACAGCCTCAAAGCAGAAAAAAACTGTAGGACATCCAGCTGGTGTGGCGGAGTTGTCTGATGGGGGAAAACACTTACACGTTTGGTAACCACAAGTGTCAGAAGTGAAGTGTTCTGTGTGAATGTGGTAATGATCTAAAAGTCGGTGGAGAACTGAATTCTTCCCGTGACATACACACTTACACAAAATAGTACATATGCCAGGTCTCTGCTGATGTGACCAGGTACATACTCTATTTTTAGTATCATATAAAATCACCTCAAAGTAAAAAGCAAAGGTACAAATGCTTTCTCTTTCCCACAGAGAGTAAGACCATTACTGAATTATCCCACGATTTTTCTCTTACCTGAATAACCATATATTTCAATAGTATTTGAAGAAAAAAGCATGTTTGGTCCTCAGCAATCTTTTCCCCCGATATGGCTGGTAGGAGTGGAGTGATTTCTTCTGGATATACCTTTGCTGAAGAGTGGGGAAAAAAAAAGCAGGGCTCTTTCACCAAAGTTAAAGAGGGTTTTGTTTCTGTTTTTAAATGGTCTCTATTAACATACATCTATCCCTCCACTGGAACTGCTGAGACTATACTCCAAGCCAGTGTACATGAAGGGCTTAGAAATATGGTACAAATGCTCATGAAACCACCTCTCCCACTAAACCATTCTTTTCTCTTTCAAATTCTGCTTTGGTCAGCCTAAGATCAAGTACCTGTCATTGGGCAATAAAGTAACATGCATTAATAAAGCAATGGCCCTAACTGGCAAGTTCTTGAAAACTCACAAGACACAAATGGCTGCTATTAATACTCCCAGGAGGCCACTATTGTCCTTCCATGAATGCTGCATGAAATACACAGCTGGCAAAAAAGCCTGGGTGAGCAGATGAATGTCCGCTCATGAAACAATCTGAGGAGGACAATAGACAGTAGTTTTGGATGGCGGATTTAAATCTCATTAACAGCCACAAAAACACTCCAGACATACCACACGTCTCTACTCTCTGCTATTGCCAACATCTGTCCCCTCCCTTCCATTCTTGTTTCCACCACTTCAGGAAATTTCTCCTGTCATCATTTCATATAAAATAGGCTCCAATTCTTTCAATTCTAATGTCTTTAGACTTTACTATGAATATGAGCAGAAAATAACTCCTCCTCTGAACCATCTGTGAAATAAAGATTTCTATGTAGGATAATGACAAACCAAGGAATTCCTCAATGTAACTTCAAGAGTCATTTCAACCTGTAAGATCTGCTAAAGTTACTCACCATCAGCTCCACTAGGGCTAGGACTGATGAGTGTCTCCAGCGTACAGGGCCCTCTGGATGACATGATTGCTGGGAAACCAGGCACAAGGCAAGCAAAAATCAGCACCTGCTCTTCTGCACAGTTTGTCTGAAGTGCTTGAAGCCACAGAAGAAACAGCCTGATCCCTTCACATCTTATCTAAAAGCAGAATTAAAGGCAACAAAATTAAACACCCAAATGTATATGCAGAGATGCACTGCAATGCAGAATTAGTTCTGAGAAAGAAAAACCAGAAGTTAAAGGTACTGTTGAATTACGGCACCAAGCTCTTCTTAGTGACTAGCAGGCATGCTGCAATAAACACAGGGGTTAAGAGTGTGGGTTCTGGAGCCACAGGGCCTGGGTTCAAATTCAGGCTCTGCTACTTTAGCTTAGCTGTGACCAGTGGAGGACTGCTTAACTTCTCTATGCATTAGTCTCCCCCTCTGTAAAATAGGGATAATAGAATTTACCACAAAGTACTGGTATAGGGTTAAGAGAGTTATAACAGTGCCCATATCATCAATTGGTTACCCATGAAAACAATGCAAAGATAATCCTCCTCCAAGTTTACACTATGTTTTGAATATGAGTTTTTGTCATGTCACTACAATATGTACATGTATAATGTAATGTTCTTGAAAATCTGAACACTTAGAGCTAAACAAGACCTTGAAGACCTGGCTCAATGGGATTGGGCAGCTCTCCAGCTTCCCTGCCTCATGTCCCTACTCCATTCTCTCCACCACCTTCATTGTGCTCTGAAGAGATGAAAAAAATGTCAGATGAAGCTGTAAGATGCAGTGAGCTCCAAATGCAGGCAACTGAGGGACTCCCTGATCTCCTTTCAACTATACCAAGGTAGTGCAGATTCTTCCAGAGCAAGTGTTTAAGCCAAACATGAGGCTCTGCAGGAAAGACGAAGAAGTGAAGTGAAGTGAAGTGAAATGAAAAGAAAAAAAGAAAAAAAGCAAGTTTGGCTGACTCCCCACAGAAGTAAAATACACCGAGACAGACACCCTGTCTGGAGACAGTTCTACACATCAACAGTAGATTCCAGGGCACACTTTCAGACATGCCCGTGGACACACACCTGCATGACCACTCACACCTGTCCGCTTCTCCCCAAGCAGGCAATATAAGTGGGGACATTGCTGAACACATAACAGACAAAACATGACATGGCTCTACGCGTATCTAACCAAATTGCAGAAAATTTAACAGGAGGAAAATTACAAAATTCTATCACGTCTCCAATTTTTTAGGATAACTGTATTTAAGTTAACGAAATACAAATAAGGCCAATAACAAACATAAAGTCACAACCTGATTAGGTTTTAACTATAAGACTATTAATTAAAATAGGAATAAAATGTGGGATCTGTTGTGAAGCTAGGAATAGCTCATCCCCTTTTTTCAACATGTAAGAGAAGTAACACACCAAATTTAAGTAGCTATGAGTGTTTAAGCTGGTATAAAACAAAAAATATACAGACTTATTATTTTTTAGTTGTCTTCAATGTTTATTTTTTTAATATAATTTATTGTCAAACTGACTAACATACAGTGTGTACAGTATGGTCTTGGTGTGGGGAGAAGATTCCCATGGTTCATCGCTTACATACAACACCCAGTGCTCATCCCAACAAGTGCCCTCCTCAGTGCCCATCACCCATTGTCTCTTCTCCTCCAGCCCCCAACAACCCTCAGTTTGTTCTCTGTATTTAAGAGTCTCTTATGGTTTGCCTCTCTCCCTCTCTGTTTGTAACTATTTTCTCCCTTTCCTTCCCCCACGGTCTTCTGTTAAGTTTCTCAAGTTCCATATATGAGTGAAAACATATGATGCCTGTCTTTCTCTGACTGACTTATTTCACTTAGCATAATACCCTCCAGTTCCATCCATGTTGCTGCAAATGGCATGATTTCATTCTTTCTCATTGCTAAGTAGTATTCCATTTAATATGAACTTATTAAAGTCACACACATAACTCAATTAGCTATAAGTGAATCACCTTCCATAAAGTATATATCCCCAGCTGGCTTCTTTTGTCATTTATGTTTTAGGGTCATCTTATCTAGCATCAAATGGTATTATATATCATTATAAAAGGTATGTTTGTTTTAAAATAAGCCAATGTTAACCTAAAGTTATGCTGCAAACAAATATTCAAGAGTAAGGCTCTGCTGCTCTTTTCTCCCAGAATGGCTCTCAAAACCAGCAAAAGTAATTCAGAGACAACTATAATTTTAACAAGATTGCTGGGGTGAACGGAATCTAGCATGTTAGCTCAGAAGCTTGGAGAGGAACCCTTGCCTTTCCTGAGGATAAAACTGGAGCAGTGAGCGCCTTGCTGACGGTTACCTGACTGTACGCAGTAAAATCAAAATTAGAACTCCAAATTCCAAACTCTGAATCCTAAGCCCTTCTCCCCAAATGATATTTAAAATGTATATCACAATAAGTTTTGATGTAAGAACAAAAACTCCAACTAATAAACTCCATACTAGTTTTAATTAAAAATAAAGAGTAAGTCAAGTGGTTTTTAAAGATCTTTTTTCTCTACAAATGGCCTCATTTTGTCACTTTATGGCACTAGTAAATTTAAGAATGTTGCAAAATGACATTGCACATTCATCTAAAATAAATACCTTAATAGAATTTCCAGTGTGTAGAAGCTTCTTTAAAGTTGAGCCTGAAAGTTTAAAACACTGAGTTAGAAAGAGTATATAAATTTATACCGTACACACAAAAAAAAACTCAGAGTGGATTAAGATGTATTTTTAAAAGGTCAGTTTTAGAAAGAAAAATTATACTTATGACAAAAGAGAATTTTTTTAAAAGGAAAAGAAAAGCAATGTCACAGAAGGAGAGATATCTTTAAGATAAAATTGCTTTAAGTGTGAAACTCTTCGAAACTCTTAAAATAGTCAAAATGACTGATATTAAGTAACACATATACCCACAGTAGATCTAGTGCAAACATCTCATCATGAATAAAAATGATTCTTTTCTAATCTCCAAAGGTAAAAATAAATAAAACTACTGCTTATAAAACATTTTTACAAGAATATTTTGCGAATATTCAAGATAGCATGTTTCCTTGCAGTGACAATCACGTTTATATGTTCGGGCCATCAATAAATCCTTTAGCAGAGCTCTTTCGTCACTGTCAAGGAGAAGGAATCAACGTTTACTCAGAACTGCACCATTCAACTGCAAAAACTTCAGTGCTGCTGCCCACTTTAATTAGAAAAGTCTCTCTTACAAGGATGGAAACATGCTATTCTATAACATGTTCATGTCTTAGTATGGAGTTGGCTTGGCAACCCACCTAAATATCATATGTAGGCTCTAATCTTAACCTTAAAGAAGGAAGTAATCTTTAAAAATAAAAAAATGTATTGGAAGTCAGGCAAGAGAACCTTTTCTTCTAAAATTTTGGGGAAAAAAATGACTTCAATCTCCTGATGATAAGTTTTATGCAATAAAACTCACACATCAAATCATATTTACTCCAGTAATGTATTTCAAGAGATGTTCCACTAAGAAATAGAGCCAGTCTCAACAAATTTCTACAGGTCATATTTAAGTGGATAGATACAACATGTTAGTTAAATGCACACAATTTTGTAACTGCTGTTGCTATTTATAACACTTAACACTAAGATTCAGTGGAAAGTCACCATTGTTATGACTATGTTACAACACTAAGTCACCAACAACACTAAATCACCAAGGGTTGTGAATGAGTAACAGAAGTTAAAATGCCCTCCTCCCTCTACTTCTGTCACCAACCATATCCAGTATTTTTTTGGTCTAGAGCCAGCATTTATTGAGCTAATCTCTCTCACAACTAAGGTTCAAGTGTCTGCTCTCATGGGACTATTTTATCCCACACCTCTCCTTAACCTGGGGCCTTATCCCTTGCCTCCATGTTCATCCATTCTTGGACAAAGGTTGGTCTGCCTCAGTTTAATATTGACTCCAGTATGCCCATGAGGACCTCATGTGGTTGGCAGGGCCAACAGACACTCCACTCCCCAAAAGACTCGAGATAAAGTCCGCTCACACAGCTCTTCTCCTGGACATCTGGCAAATCTATCATTTTGCAACACATTCTTGGAACACTTTCTCCTGGTTATTGTGCGTGACCACTGAGGCTTATCAGCCCCTCCCCTACTTTGAATGGGTCCACAGTTTTATTTTTAATGTTTGGCCTACCCATAGTTGCCCATATCCACTCTTCTCTACAACGGAAAGAAGAAAAATACTTATAAATAGGACAGACTTTACAAAGAGACATACAGAATGTCTTGACCCATATCGGCCAACAGTCCCTGACTTTTTTTGAAATTAACCTGGTAATTTGTTAGAGCAGCAATAGAAAACACATACATGTTTGATGTTTCCATCTTGCAAGAAACTCTTGTACATGTGAAGTAGTATAGCTTGGCATTTACGAGCCAGATTCAGAAGTCAGATTGTTAGGTTCAAATCTAGGTTCTGCATTTACTGTATAACCTGAGTCAGTTACTTAATCTCACTATGCCTGAGTTTTCTCATCTGTGAAATGGGATAATAACAGTGCCTACCATGGGGAATTATTAATGAAGTTTAAATGAGTTAACATATATAAATGCTTAGAACAGTGCCTGCTATATGAAAAACACATTTTCCCCACAAGATAAGGCATCAGCTATTCTCTAAGAAACTCTTTTTAAATAAGAACAGCATTAGAAAGAAAACTTGTGCAGTAGGAGCACACAGAATAGTGTTTCAACATGAAAACTGGTGATAAATACCGGAGAGCCTTGCCTGGCTACTTTAGGTATTTCCTAAGGTCCAAAGTTCACAAAGATACTGCTACTCTAACTACCATTATGAAATCTTTTTCATTTTAATTTCAAAAAGTTTCTCTCTATATATCACATCTGTTTGGAATTTTAAATACCCCATCCAAACTATAATTATACCCACTCCCAAATTTTAGGTGCCTCTTCAACCCTACTGATTGCCACTATGTTGATTCATGTGAGGGAAGAGTGAATAAATGAGTAAATAAAATCTAATTAGTTGGACTGATTCTATGAACTTCTAACTTCTACTGGCTTTTATTGTATTTTATAAACATCCTTTTAATGTAAGTCTTATTGCTTTTAAGGAGGGCTGGGTCTAGGACAAGAAGAGTGAGGGGTCTGCACAAGAAAACTCAATAATCAAAAAAAATAATATTTTAATACAATAGTTTCTAAAAATCAAAATTAGTGCCAAACAATCCATGATGAACATTATTAAGGTTTTAAATAAGTACCAGTGTTCAGCTAAGTCATACTGGAGCCTAACATAAAAGGAAAACTGTGTACCACTATAGATATGTTTTCATATATTTTTAATGGTTAATTTTTTCCCAGAACATTTAAGCATTGAAAAAACATTGAAAAACAAAAAACTCAATATTGAACAATCGAAAATTATTAAAACTCACATTAGCTTAAGTTTTGTTTATAACACAACAGAATGTATTACAATTTTACTCTCCTGGCTTTAACAAAACAAATTCATCAAGATTTTCAAAATCTTCTTTGCCTATGTCATTTTCAATTGTGAGAACTGCCTTGCTTGACAATTTCTCTTGATGAAGTGGCAATCTTTTAGACACCTTTTTAAGGTCACTAGTTCATAAAGATAGTTCTAATATAACTTTAACATTATAAAACTGATTCTTGTGTGGTTTTTATTTTTAAAAAACCCCCTCTGTATATCATGCCTCAAACCAATTAATAAGCAAAGACAGTATACCACCAGGAAGGGTACAAGAACACAGAGAAACACCCTTTAGGGTGCTGATGGTGTGTAAGCCGTGCTGCCAGCTGCCAGTGGAGCAGGAACACAGAACTTCCTGGCACTATAATATTTACAATAAGCACAAAGGAACGCAGTCCACTGGAGGAATTTGAAATTAATCTCAAAAGGAATCAGGGAACTAAATATGAAACATATAAAGTATAGAATTTCTAGAAGAAAACATAGAAGATCTTTGTGATCTTGGGTTAGGCAAAGATTCCTTAGACAGGACACCAAAATCACAATCCATAATAGAAAAACCAATAAACTGGAATTTATCAAAATTAGAAACTTTGAATCTTTGAAGGACACAAGTAAAGCAATGAAAAGACAAGTCAGAGATAGGGAGAGAATATTTCCAAGTCACATATCAGGTAAAGCACATAAATCCAGAATACGTAAAGAACTTTTAAAATTCAATATTAAGAAGACAAACTAAATTAAAAAAAATTTTTTTAATGTTTATTTATTTTTGAGAGAGAGAGAGAGAGGGAGAGAGAGAGAGAGACAGAATGTGAGCAGGGAAGGGGCAGAGAGAGAGAGGGAGACACAGAATCTGAAGCAGGCTCCAGGCTCTGAGCTGTCAGCCCAGAGCCCGATGCAGGGCTTGAACCCATAAACTACGAGAGATCATGACCTGTGCTGAAGCGGGAGGCCGACCGACTAAGCCACTCAGGCGCCCCAAACTAAATTTTTTTTTAAAAGTGGCCAATCAATTCACACGTACACTTTGCCAAAGACATACAGATGGCAAATAGCAGAGGAAAAATGTTCAAAGTCATTTGTCATTAGAGAAATGAAAAATTAAAACCATAGCAAGGTAGTACTACAACTGAAATAAAAAGACTGATGATACTAAGTGTTGATAGGAACGTAAAGTAATTGGAACTCTCATACTACTGGTGGGAATGTCAACCACTCTGGGAAGCAGTCTGTCAACTAAACATATAATTTTATATGATTCAGCCATTCCATTCTCAAGAGACAGGAAAGTACATGTCTACATAGAGACTTGTACACAAATGTTTACAGTAGTTCTACTTGTATGCAAATACTAGAAACAGCCCAAATGCCCATCAACAGGTGAACAGATAAACTATAGTATAACTATACAATGAAATACTATACTACTCAGAAATGAACTATTAAGATATACATCAACACAGATGAATCTCAAAATAATTTTATTGGATGAAAGAAGCCAAAGGAGAGTATATACTGCATGATTCTATTTCTATGAGACTCTAGAAAATCAAACTAATCTATAATGATAAAAAGCAGATCAGTAGTTACCTGGGAACTTGGCAGGGGGGTGGGAAAAAGGCATGAGGAAACCATTGGGAATGATGGCTATGTTCATGATCTTGACTGTTGTAATGATTTCGTAGGTGTACACCTATGTCAAAACTTATCAGAATTAACATCTTCTCTACATAGAGTTTATTATCATCAATTATACTCCCAAAAAAGACCAGCTTTGTAAAAAAGCAAAAAACAGAGCAGGTGGCTTGGGAGTGACTAAGTGAAAAATCGGGAGGACACAGGATTTTCTCAGATACAAATCTGCATAATGACAAGTGTCCAGAAGATAAAGTCAGGAAGCCACAAAGGGTGAGGGGGTCAAGGAGCTGATGGGTAAATAGCTAAGCCATTAAAAAAAAAAAAAAGGCAAGTAAGCAGGAGATCAGAAGACATGGTGGCAATGAGGAGGGACAAGGTACAGTTGAGGGAAGAGAGGTTTCCACAGAGGGGGCAGTGGATGAGGTCTAGAATGGGTCTTGGAGAAAAGAAAGACCACGATCTCACCCCCACAGCTCTGAGGGAGACAGAGAAGACTGAGAGAAAAGCCAGGTATTAGATAGCTGAGGAGGTGAAACAATGAGGCTGAGACTCTAGGACTGTGGCTTAACCCAAGAGGATTTCCAGAGGGCCATGTCCAAAGTGGGAAGGAGAGCAAGAAATGCAGGGCAATGATGATGAAAGCATGCCAGAGAGGACCCTGGGAAGACACCAAGTGGGCTGAGGGGGCATGAGGCTCAGCCATCCGCTGATGGACATGGAGGCATGCAGGGTCCCTGTAGCTCAGCCTGGCTGCAATGCACCTCTGAGGAAGTCCTAGTGTAAAGTGCATGGGAGACCCTGTTCCCTAGGGAAGAGGCAGCTGTGGTGTGGCCTATGATGGACCCAGGGAGGTTGTCAGACTCAGCGTCCGGAGGAGTAGTTAGAGCCCAGTGAGCTGTAGAAACTTTGAGAAATAAGGCTGCTCAGAGGTTGTGTTCACATCCTAAGCACTGTCAGACCACTGTGAAGCCCAAGGCATAAAGCCAGGGGGATACTCTTAAAAAGTCACAAGCAAATCTGCAGTTTTTATAACCAATGCAAATCTGCATTGGTTTTTATATTATATATAAGAAGAACCTAGTTGAGCAAACTAGATTAATAATCACTCATTTATAAAAAACACATATGAGGTACTATGTGAATTTTCCATTAATTGAACCTACTCTTTTAAGCCCAAGAGCTATTTATTTGGAGAATTTTTTATATAAAACATCTCTAGTAAAAAATATTTCTTCCCACCCCTCAGCAAACTTTTACTGCGTACAGGCATAGCACTGTACACTGAATGGGACAGGATTTGCTTTCTAGAGGCTCATGAACTGTAAACCCTCTTAAAGGAAACACACATATAACTTCAGTCCTATACTAATGATGCTTGGGCACATGAAAAGGGGCCACAGCCTGCCCCTGCCCCAAATATCCTTGGTTTACTATTGTGCCATTCTTGGTCATCTCCTCACATCCTGTGACCTCTCATTATCACACAGAGATAAGGCTTTGAGTGGCCACCCTTGTCCATCGTGATTTACTGAACTAAAATGGAGGGACTGTGGGAGGGGGGATGGGCTAAATGGGTAAGAGGCATTAAGGAATCTACTCCTGAAATCATTGTTTCACTATATGCTAACTAATTTGGATATAAATTTTTAAAAATAAAAAAATAAAATAAATTAAAAAATAAAAAATAAATATTACTAAAAAAAAACAAAATAAAATGACTTCAGGAAAATTTTCCCATTTGCAATCAGTAATGGAAATTTATAAACAGTTAAGTAGCAGGTTAGCATATACCATAGTTCATGAATCATGGGATTCGAGCTCTGTGTCGGGCTCTGTGCTAAGTGTCGAGCCTGCTTGAGATTCTCTCTCCCTCTCTCTCTTACCTTCCCTCTGACCCCTCTCTCCTGCTCTCTCTAATAAAAATAAATAAATAAAATAAAACTTAAAAACAATTTTGAGAGAAATGAAATGTCTCTCTTCACTATAGACAAAACAAAATGGCATGATAGGAAACTGACTTCAAACAATGTGTCAGGTGGTATTTCAAACTAATTTCTTCCTTCCCAGGATAAAACCTGGCTATCTGGTAGGTCTGAGAACTTTTCAGACTTGCAGAATGTAGGAGTTGCTCTTATTTTAGGTTTCTATACTTGGTGACACTATTTGTAGTGCGAGGCAGGAAACATACTGAATCAGTGGTGTGCAAACCCAGCTTTAAGATCCTAACCCAGTATTTCAGAGAACCTTGGCCACTACCAACCACAGTAACATTTTATTACAAAGTTTATACAGTAGTGTTCTTCATATTAGTAAGAAATACTAGGTATCTAGAATGTAAAAGATCTAAAATAAGAACTATTAGATACCTAGAATGTCTGGCACTGACTAGTGAAAAGCTTCCTCTCCTTGACTCAAGAGGTTGTGCAGAAGTCAAGAAGATACCAATGCTACGGAAATATTTAAGACACGTTCCTTTCCTCTGAAATCTGGTGTTTCCTTAATATTTACTTAGTTTTTACAACTAACTTCGTCAAGACCTTCAGTGACAAATGATAACCATTTTAACAAATCCGAATAAACTGAAAAGAATGCAAGAGAGTGAGGTATGTCAAAAAATGTGTAAAGTTACAAATCCACAATCCTTTATTGGCAATTTCAAAATCCAGAAAGCTATGAAAACTAACGCTTTTTGTGTGCAATTCACTAGTGGACAGGACCTGACTTGAATCTGAACTCATCTGGTGGCAACTCCTGACTAACCTGACTGAGGCTCTTTTGGATTTAGTTATGCCACTGTTGCTGAATATTCATATCTTAGGCTACAGAAATAAGAATCCTCTTGGTTACAGGGCAGTGCCCAGTCCCTGGGGTGTTACCTATAGACATCAACATTGTGTTAATGTCTGTCATACATCAGTACAGGATGATTTTATATGCAAATGCCCATATTTCAGCATTCTGAAATATAACTCATTCTATACACTAGATAAACTAGCTTATTCTACATACTAACGAGGTAAACAATACCTGCTCTTATGCTGGTTCAAAAGGACTATTCCTCTGCAATCCCAGTCCAAGAGTCACTGTTCATGGTCAGATGCTATTAAACTGGGTAAAAAGCTACTTATACCCACAATTTTAACCAGTCCATGTGGTAACAGCAGCCAGAATTAAGGTAACATCACACCACCCATGAGGCGCATAAAGTTGCACAACACAAATGGCAAATGAATTTCTACACCTAGTTCTAGTAAGCTCATTCAGGCTGAGAAGGGGCTATTAATCTACAGACATTTTAAAGTACTATCTGAAGAAAACAAGTGTGGTTTTCCTATAAGATACGAACAGAATGGAAGGATTATATCTAACACAGATAAAACATACCGCATGTTATTTCTCATTTTCATCCATTCCCACTACACCACGGAGCACTACAAGTCCTTGTGGTATCTCTTCAGATTATACTTATCATTTGATTTTTAAGTTTTTACTTCAAATACACAAGGTTGAAGTATCAACAGAAATGCTATCAATAACTCTATAATGTAAAGGAAAATTTTCTTTGTGTGTTTGAAAGATTTAAAGACCAAGGCACTACCTTAAAGTGAGGATTTAATCATTCAGTTCAGTAGATGTATTTATTATATATACTTTACTAAACAGTTCAGTTTATATAAGGGCCAGTAACATTTTTCACATAAATAGTACTAAATTAAATTTGGGATTCTGAATTTTGAAATATCCATCGAACATGCCATGTTCTTTCAGGTCCTGTGTCTTTCACACATTGATCTCTCATCTAGAAAACCCTTTCTGCACTCATATTTCAAGGCTCAGGTGGAGATTTACCTCTCTTGGAGCCTTCCTCAGGTCTTCTGAATAGAATTGTTCAACTTTCTTTGTTGCTACCAGTATACTTTTCATAGCGACAGTTATACTGTAATTATTTTATTCTCACCTACCCCTCACCCCAGGCAATCAGCTTACACAATACAAGGATGGTGACATATTCTTTGTTTCAGCCTCAGAACTTTGTTTCTCCCTCAATAAATATTTGAATGAATGAATGATCAGATAGTAGGATGCCATTATGAGGTTATGCTCTCTGCAAATATGATCATCTGGCAAGGTATAAAAATTATAGCAACTAGAAGTCTTCTAAGGCAGACAGACCAAACCAGATACTCTTTAAACAGAAAGGTTCACCATCAATATCACAAATTATGCCAGCTGTGCCATGAATATTAAGTTGAGAGGAAATGTTTGATGTCAAGAGCTGCACAGAAAGGGCAGCCGTGGTAACTTGGCTATATTGCAAGTTCCCTCCTGCTGCCACACACTAACGTATTCAAACACAATAGCTCTGATCAATGATAAAGTCATGAAGAACAAGATATTTTTGTAAGAAAAAAATGAAGTCACTTAAGAAAAATCCTCCAGATCAAATGTTTCTCAAACAATTTTTATCCACAGGAATCCCCTTGGGCTCTTGTTACAGACTGCAGACTGTCTTGAGACCTGGTTGAGTGTCGACTTTGGCTTCGGTCATGATCTCACAGTTTGTGAGTTCAAGCCCCGCATCAGACTCTGCTGTCAGGATCCTCTGTCTCCCTCTCTCTCTGCCCTTTCCCCACTTGTGCTCTCTCTCTCTCAAAAGTAAATAAACATTTAAAAAAATGCTGACTGTGATTGGCAGGTCTGGCTGGGGCCGGACATTCTGCATTTTCTAACAAGCTCTCACGTGAGGCTGATGCTACAGATCTATGAACCATTCTTTTTAAATAGCACTTTTAGAGCAGGGATAGATATTATATTTTTCTCCAAAGTCCAGAGTGGACTTGTCTTGCTTTTGACCAACATATCCTTGTTAGCATTCTTTGTTATAACCTAATCTTGATGGTGCTAGTTATATAAAACATTACTAAAAATTTGACTGGAAAAAAATCCATATGATTTTAAAAATCTTTCAATTGTTCTTACCTATACTCTGGTAATGCCATCGAAAGAAAATTCGTTCAGGTAGAAACTGCAGTATTTTCTATAAAACAAATTTAAAAACTGGTAAGATAAAGAGAACATAAACTACACATTTCATGATAGCACTATGTGTGAAAAGTATATACATAGTTCAGAAAAGAAAACAGAAAGAAAACAAATGATTTATAATAATGTAAATAGCACACTTGACCCTGTAGCCCATGGGACAGTGTCTTACTTGCCCCAGGCAACCTTCTTTACCTGAGTACCTTAAAGACATCACTGTCCCGAGTTTAATTCTTCCTAAAAGAAAACAAGGAAAAGAAGGGGGGAAAAAACCTAAAATGATAATTTTATCTTAATTAAATCATAGCCATTGCTTAAGAATTAAAAGAATAATTTCTCAAATGCTAGATGCTCCAGGTTTCTGCTTTTTGGCCTTCAATTTCCCGTTTGCATTATCATTACTAGTCTCTGGATACAGACCAGAGTTGCGAAGAAATATGAACAACAAAGAAGAGAAGACCTTGAACATTCATTCAGTGAAATAACAAAATGAAATTGCTGCCAAGAATTTCTTGAAATTAATAGCTAAGAGTAAGTTTCAGATTGCAGACAGGACTTCCACCTCCTTCGCCCCAAACACTGGAAGGTACAATAAAGAATGAATTTATGACATACAAGAGTATTTGGCTAATAAAAGCAAATCCCTCCCCAAGACCCAAAGGACCTTTTTCTTTTTTCCCCACTCTAAAGTAAGTTTTGGCAAGTTACTGTTGGATCATAAGATTCCTTGTACTTTATTTGCAACCACCTTTTTAAGAAATGTAGAAATTAAAAAAAACAGTCAAAATATTTTCTTGTTATTGAAAGATATCACTATTTTACCACGAAAAATCTTCTTTCTAGGTTATCTAAGCTAATATTCTAACATTTTAAAAGACGAAGGTAAAAAATTTATATCCAGATCTCCCGAATAAGTGTATTTCCAGGCAGCTAATAAACTACCTCCTCCATCTAAACCTGCCTGGGGTTTTGTTTTGTTTCGTTTTCTTATCTTAACTTTCCAAGTGGGTCAATAACATACATGTATCGCATCATTCGTTCTCAGGTGACGACAGTAAATGTATAAGAACGTCTACTGAGAAAAGGCACAACAGGTAAACTTGCATCAAACGCAGGTGATTCCAAATGGCACAGACTTCACACTTGGCCTGGATGCTTTTCCACTCACAGCCTGGCACCGATGGCACCGCCTCGCCATCCGGCTCTCACTGCAAGCGTCACCTCCCCATAGAGGTTTTTCTGGGCGTTCCTTCTAGAAGAGCCTGGCTTCCTCCCCACTGCTCTGATGCTTTCTCTACTGCCCGTTCTGTCCTCTTCATAGCCCTCATCCCTCACTGAAGTCTTCTTCAAGTTCACTCATTTGAAGGCAGTATTTCTTCTACCAGAGTGTAAGCCCTGCAAGCGCAAGAACACCTCTGTCTTTTCCTCTTAAGTACACCCAGCACCTAGAGCATGGCTGGCACACAGCATGTGCTCAATAAATACTCAGTAGAAGAATTCTGCATTCATTTTATTTGTAAAACCATGAGTTTTACAGATCATCCTGACCTTTGCTTTGTCCCTTTGTTCACGTTAACATAAAATGTACCTTTGTACTCCTTATATGTCATTGACTGATGACCGATATTTACGTTAAAATGTATGGGCATTTTTTAAACCCTGAACTTAGTAAAGAAAACTCAAAGAATAAAATCTGTATGATTTAAAAGAATTTTTCAAACTCTGACAAACATAAATAAAAAAATATAAATATATTTAGTTATGGTATTTCTTACAAATTCTTCATACCACACATCTACACGGATGAAAATGCTATAAAACTATATCAAAGACCATTTCTGATTATATATATTAAAAGCTGTATGTGGCTGACCACATGGCTGACAATCACTGACACGAGCTCTCTCCTACATTTTCACTTTTGACTTCCTCTAGAACATGTTGACTTGGTATTTCTTAAGTCCATAACTCTAAAGTGTATCCTATATCCTGTTTTATTCTGTATTAATGTGGACATACTCCCAAACACACTTACACACACACACACACACACACACACACACACACACAATGGACAATCAAATCCCATTTAGTGAAAAATATCTACACACTTGATACCAAGCTTGGTGTCTGAAATGCAAAAATAAGTTCATATTCATAAAATACTTAGTTCTTCCTTCTAAGGGTTTTGTGATTAGTGGGCAAGAGAGATGATAAAGAAAATATCATTCAAGAGGAAAAGAAAAAAGCCCAATAGGAGTTTGTATGAGGAGGTGTAGAGGTGAGGGGGAAAGCACCTCATCTCAGAACCTTCACAGAATGGTTCCAGAAAAAAGGGATGCTTGAGCTGAGACTTGTAGGATTAATTAAATTAGCCTAGTGGAGAACAGGAATAGAAGGAAGAGCATGTGTGAAGGTTAAGAGGCAAAAACAGCTTGATACCTGAAAAGAACAGCAGCAGTTAGAGGGTCTACTTGGTTAGTAGGTAGATGAGGATGGGAGGAGAAGGAACTGGAGAGATAGGTGAGGCCATGATCTCATGAAGCACTGAACAGGTTCAGTCCCTGAACAAGTTCCAGCTTGGGGGGGGGGGCGGGATTTAAGATGACTGAGACGAGAGGCAGAGACATCAATGAAGAGGCAATGGTAACATTTCAGAGAAGGAATGAAATAGCCTGGACAAAGCTCATCACGGTAAAGAGGAGATGCATATAATAATGATATTTGAAGGTAAAACTGTTGAGCTGGCAGTCAGACAGAGTAGTTGTGGTGAATGGAGTACTCAAGAAGGATTTCCTAGTGGCTCAGTATGGCAATACCCCTATCTAAGACATCAAATCCAGAAGGAATCCCAGAATTGAAACATGTCCAATTTGGTTCTGGACATCCTGGAATTGGAGGCGTCAACAGACTTCTTAGAGGAGATGTTCTAGGCAATTAGATATATATTGGTCTGGAAGGCAGAAGCAGGACTTGGGTGGTAACAGAATATAGGCAACAACTGAAGATATGTATGCATAAGGTCCCTCTGAGAGGGCTTAAAATGACAGAAGATGAGACCCTAGAGACATCAGTGCATTGAAGCTCTCTGAAGACAGTAAGGATGAAGAAGGTATAGCAGAAGCTAGAGACATGTGTGCACAGGTCAAAAAAGAAATTTTTGATGTGCCAAGTGTTTGCACATTTATTTATTTTAAAGATTAAAAATACTTATGACTATTTATATGCACAACTAGTTAGAAAAAGTTAAGGATGATGGAAAATATAAGAAACTGATTGCCACCTAACAAAATAACTTCAGTATCAAACCAAGTAAACTCAACGTTATCTGTTGCTCGAAGAACCCATAACCTTCGTCAGCCAGACACCAAACACCAGGCAGGATGGATCAATCTATACATTGCGCAAAGGCAAGTAAATGGCTCTTTGGGGGGAAAAAATAAAAGCAGGTCTTCCCCTTGCAATATATATCAACGTGCGTATAAGATGAATAATACACAAAAGGAAGTAAGTGTATCAACTGGGTTATCTGTTAAGATCCACTATATTAAAAGGGAATCAGAAGTAAATATATCAGTTCTCTATGGAATATTTTAAAAGAACCCATGCAAACACTGTCCTACCAACAAAATGTAAACCTGAACATGCCCAGGAGCTACAGACAAGGCCACAGACAGGAGTGAGAACCCAGAGAGCTGTCTACAAGTTATAGGAAAACATCACAAGCAAAGAGGTTTGTGTGAGAAAATCAACAACTCTGGATCTGAAAATAAAGATCAGGGTCTCAGCAGTCTATTATTGCCAACCCAAAAGAGCCGCTCTATAGCCCAGAAAAAGTACGACCTGGGGATGGGCTACAAGTCTCCAGACGGAAGAGAGAAAGAAGGCCTCCATTTACATCTTAGTTTTACGGTTCAAACTCAAACTTTCCCTTCACTAAAAAAATGTATTACAGGGGTGTCTGGGTGGCTCAGTCAGTTAAGTGTCCCAACTTTGGCTCAGGTCATGATCTCATGGTTTGTGAGTTCAAGCCTTGCGTCAGGCTCTGTGCTGACAGTTCGGAGCCTGGAGCCTGCTTCAGATTCTGTGTCTCCCTCTCTCTCTGCCCTCCCCCCACTCATCTTCTGTCTCTGTCTCTCTCAAAAATAATAAACATTGAAAAAAAGTTAAAAAAAATGTATTACAAAGGCTAATTCAGCATGTTTGATAACAGATGAATAACACTCGTTGCAGGTGGAGTTCTCTGGGAGATGAATGCTGTGGTGGAGTTAGCAGTGCCCTGGTTTACTGGAAAAGTAACATCTGTGCAAGGGAAATGAAGCAGTAGGAGGGGGCAGGGAGCCTCAGACCACCATACAGAGCTGAAAGTATCTGCCAGCCTAGCAGAAGCTCCAGAGCAAAGATGGCACATTAGAGGGGCCATGTGTGCCTGAAAATGGCGAGGTCCTTGTACTACCACCTTGCTCCGTCACTGGCTGGGCATCATGATGAGAAGAGAGCGACTGTGGTTGGAGAGCTGAAGGCACTTACAGCCTCGGGCTGCCAGCTGGCCCTACTCCTTGCAGCTAGGTAGCAAATTCTTCCTTGAAGGGTGATGTGAGCTGCACATCACTCTGTCAGCCACAATAATCTTCCAATTATTAATTAGAATATTCTCATCATATTAAGAGGCTGAAGTACTAAGAGCAGTGAACCCTATTTCAGGGGCATCCTGTCTGCTGGCATTGTTTCTCGTCAATGGGCTGCCGCCGCACATAGACCAAAGCCTCGGTCCATTGAGTGCTTCCTGTCCTTGTTCTGCCTCCTCCTGTGTAGCTCACTCTTCCTGAGGGAATGGCATGGCAAGGACTCAGTGTCCTACTTCCTCGCGCATTCTCTGCCAAGGGTACTGGGTGCCCTGGCTGCATTCTGAGATCATCTTCTGATCCCATTCTGCCACTTGATTTCAAAACGTCGTATAGAAGATGCTGAGAAAATTACCCCACAGATTCAGGATAGATCTTATATTGGGCTATACAAATGCTTGGCATGCCTGTTCTTCAGACCTTTACTTTTAGTCAGGAAATTCAGCACTGAATCATGCTTTTCAGCTTTCCAAAATACTTACCCTATCTCCTTAAGTTTCTTTTCTTACTGTGCAATAGAGAAAAATGTCTTTTTACTATAAAGAAAATAAAAAATGCAGTGGGATGATGTGTATCTAGATGGTTGGATACTGTCAGTAGGCCACTAGTAGTCTCCAACTTGTTCTGAGGTCAGGTCTATCATCATCACCACTTCTGGATAAAAGTTTTCAGATTTATAAAATGGATGGACTTTAAAGACACTCAAAAATAAACTCGGTAAGGTTTGGATATGAAACACCATGCCCCAATCTGAGCTACTAAAAACATTCCAAAATGGACAGAATCTTACACAACCACTCAAAGGTTGAAACATCACCTACACTGATGCTTCTTTTTGTACCCAAATATTGCCAGGACCATTTTTTATGCATTAAAGTCTCTGAAGTCAATAAAAATAAAGCCCCACATGACCATCTGTGTCTAAATGCTAAGCCTGTCCCTCAGAAAGTACCAGATGAAGCCTACCTTTACTGAGGCAATTATGGCATTTCTACTGCAGCTGATATTCTAAGCTACACTACTGTGAATGCCACATAAGCTATTGACATCTTGTTTGTAGTTTCACTGGAGAGTGAAATAAAAAAAAATTTCAAGAAAGCCACACAGTGTGAATAAATATTACTTTTCTGAAAAACACATGACTCTGTTTAATGCTCAGTGCTCAGCTGCATCTATATGGTAATCCATTATAGCACACTTGAAATCAAAATTAGGTATTACTACTGATCAGCACATCAGGGAATCTGTCATTCTTTTAACTGATTATCCATAGTTCTTTTTTCTTCAGAACCTACTGCATGACCGGGAATAATGCGAAATGTAAGCTGGAGTTCATACAGGATGCTATAGTATACTTTAAAACTGCTGATCTTCATTTAATTTGTATGGGAAACATTTTTTCCCCAAATTATTACCAGATGATTGCAACATATCCCAGTAGATTCACACTTGATTTCAATTCCACTTAGAAAGGTAGGGCGGTGAAGAATGAGGACAAGATAACATCCTAACT
Source organism: Neofelis nebulosa (assembly GCF_028018385.1). NCBI lineage: Eukaryota > Metazoa > Chordata > Mammalia > Carnivora > Felidae > Neofelis > Neofelis nebulosa. Next base: position 96,013,274 of record NC_080790.1, on the reverse strand, counting down.
CACGTGAGGTAATCTACCAAAACAATGACCAACTAAACCTGTTATGTCCAGAAGTAGGGAACACGAGCTGCAACTCTCCCTGAAACTAGCCACATGACACAAGGGTGCAAGGTAAAGGAAGTGTTAACTATGGAAAAAATAGGGAGTTTTATCTAAAAGAACATAAGTCTTAGTTCCTTGACCTTTTGAGTAATAAATGAGAAGAAAACTTCGGACATCTGGGCAGGTGAGTTTAATGGAAATACCATGAAGGCCCAGGCCACAAGGACAGTCTGGTTTCAGAAGGACCCATGGGAAGGGGAGGAGGAGGCTGGTGGCATGGTCACTTCCAGGTAGACCTACAGAGAGGACAACTTATTCTTCAGCTGTCATGGGCCTAGCCATGCATCTCTTACTGACAATGACTCAGCTTTCTGGTGTAGACAAAATATGTACATTGATCTCTGGGTGTCAACACTTGTTTCAGAACTAAAATTTAAGAGAAATGAGTTAAAATAAGGAACTGCATAATGTTAAATATAAGATAGCTACATTGTTAGCTTTCTTTAGCAATTCCTTCTCCTTCTCCTTCTCCTTCTCCTTCTATGGCAATCCCTTCCAGAACAGTACGCTATCTACCTAATCACTAGCCATGCTGTTACTGAGCAAGGAAAGCACAGTTCCATCTTGTTACATCCTCTTCAGTCTTTAAAACTGAAGTGAACCATCACCTCTTCAAAAGGGCCCACATTAACCATATCTCTCACCACACCCCTCACCAGCATGCTTCCCAGTTAGATAAACACAGGACCTACCCTACCATTCGGTGCTAGATTCCTTGCTAGAAGGGACCCTCTGTTAGCCATCTTGTATCCCCAACCTCAAGAACAGCACTTGGCATGTCATGTTTCCTAATAAGCACTGCATGCACAAAGAGAGAGATGAGTGAAAAATTAAAAAAGAGCAAGACAACGGGAATTCTAATTTTAGTTCATGTGTACAGGCAGACACAAGGAAATGTTCTAGTTTAAGGAAGGTGCTCATACTCTAACACAGTAGAAACACAGAACCTCGCAAGTAGGCACTTGATAAAGATAAGAAAGCATGGGGGGAGCTTGGGTGGCTCAGATGGTTAAGCATCTGACTTTGGCTCAGGTTATGATCTCACAGTTGGTGAGTTTGAAGCTCTGTGTCGGGCTCTGCGCTGACAGCTCAGAGCCTGCAGCCTGTTTTGGATTCTGTTTCTCCCCCTCTGCCCGTCTCCTGCTCTCTCTCTCTCTCAAAAATAAATAAACATTAAAAAAAAATGTAAAGGGTGCCTGAGGGGCTCAGTTGGTTGAGCATCTAACTTCCACTCAGGTCATGACCTCACAGTTCATGGGTTCGAGCCCCATGTCAGGTTCTGTGCTGACAGCTCAGAGCCTGAAGCCTGCTTCGGATTCTGTGTTTCCCTCTCTCTCTGCCCCTCCCCTGATGATGCTCTGTCCGTCTCTGTTTCTCAAAAATAAATAAACGTTAAAATTTTTTTTAATTAAGAAAAAAATATAACAAAGCATGGAATTGTGTTTCCAAACATTATAGGAAACCTTAATGCTTGATTAGGTCATCACTTGAGAGGCAATACTTTTCTCAGCTAAGGAGAAAATGAATAAAAATATTTCAAAAGAGAGACTAAAATACAAGACAAAGACCCCTGAAGGAAATATGGGATGTAATAAAAATGGTGGGACATCTAATTTCTCTCTCCTGTATTTTAGAATTCAACCAATATTAAAATGTTGAAAGCCACATTAAGCAATTAAAACCCAGAAAGGGTAAAGGATCCTATCCAACAAGCAAAACACTTAGAGGAATTGCTGCTTAAAGCACAGATGAACCTGCACGGAATCATGTGGGGTGGAGGTGGTGCCCCTCCTGTGAGGGCAGAACACACCAGAATATGCAATGAAGGAGGAGATCATCCTAGAGAAATATGGAAACTCCTCCTTCTGAAAGAGATTTTCTGAAACAGGGTAATTTTTTTAGAATTTCTGAGTCATGTTCTTAAAAGATCCAAGAGGACCCTGAATTTTTTTTTAAGACCTAGGAAAATAAAGAAAACGATGACACACAAATAAGTAACATTCTGAAATGAGGAAATATTACATGAAGATGAAAATACGGAAAGCATGAATCTAGAGTCTGCCACAGAGACCCCCACTGCAACCCTGTGTATCACAAGGCCTGCCAGGAACTAAATAGGTTGAACAGAGAGAAACAGCTAGACAGAGCACATTAAAAGTTGTAAATTCGGGGCGCCTGGGTGGCGCAGTCGGTTAAGCGTCCGACTTCAGCCAGGTCACGATCTCGCGGTCCGTGAGTTCGAGCCCCGCGTCAGGCTCTGGGCTGATGGCTCGGAGCCTGGAGCCTGTTTCCGATTCTGTGTCTCCCTCTCTCTCTGCCCCTCCCCCGTTCATGCTCTGTCTCTCTCTGTCCCAAAAATAAATAAAAAATGTTGAAAAGTTGTAAATTCAATATATAACTAAAATTCCTACACAAATCCAAAAAATCAGAATATCCACAGAGGAACAAAAGTTGGGCTAATCTCAGTCTTTTTCTCTGCAACATTAACTCCAGAAGACAGTGCAGTCCATGGCTCATTGTAGGCCAAGGCAAGTAGAATGCACCCCAGAATATACACCCATATGGAGAACAGAAGCCCCAAAGTAGACCAGGTGCCATGGTAAAGATAGCTAGAGTAAACAAACTATAGCTATTTTAAAAAGCAAACAAATCCAGAGTTTTGAGGGAAAAAAAGAGTACAATTTGGAAAGTATATATACAGCTATATATGTTTGAAGCTAGAAGAAAAAATATTATAGATCTGGAAGTGTACCAGCTGCATATCCCCTCTTCAACATACTAAGAAAATTCACATTCTGGAAAATTCACATTCCAGCAAATACAGAGATTAAACAATCCAAAAACAAAGATGCAGGGGTATAAACACTGTGACAGTGAGCTATATTTATATAATTGGAGTTAATATGGTTATGAAAAGTAGAGTAAATCCTCAAAATGATTAACATAAGAGAAATAACATTCTAAAAATATTATATATAAAAAAATCTGGATACAAAATACTTAAAATAGCTGATAAGTGAGAAGTACAAAAGATATATATGGTTAAAGTAAAAGCAGGGGGCTATCATCGAATACTGTTGTTTTTTATTAATATGAATAATTACAAGAAAGAAATTTTTAATACTATTTTATTAATTTAAGGATAATTATTGGAATGACAGAAAATAGAAAGTATATTTTATAATCACAAAGTATATTCCATGAAGTGAAAGTGACCTCTTTCCCAAAAAACAAAAGTAGAAGAAAAACCAAAAATGTTGATTATCACACACAAAAAAATATCATAAATACAAACAGGTTAAATTCCTCTACCAAAGACCAAGTCAATCAGAACTGGCTTTCAAACACAGAAAGATTAACAATAAAATACAAAAAACAACATATCAGGCATGCACAGGTACAAACACACAGCAAAGCAGTATCAATATCAAGTGAAAAAGCTTTAAGGGGGACAAAGGGAATCATTTCAAATAGATTAAAAGTGTAATTCACAATTTAAGGATAATATGAAACTTTATGCAACCAATAACATAGCATGAAAATAAAACAAATGCAGAAACTGAGAGATTTAATATACTTATAATAGGAGATTTTAATGCACTCTATCTTTGCAAGATATAACAGGCAATACAGTGCAATACAACATCTTTGAATATAGTTAAGAGTTGTTTCATAGATAGATGCAGAGAGGCAAGTCTGTAGAATCACTTCATAGATTCTAACATTCATGAAAATTTATTAAAAGTTATTTTTCTAAACCATGTGAATAAAACCATCAAAGTAGGAGTTGCACAAGTCACAAGAAAACTCAATGCATTGCAAGCCCACCTTTGAGAGTTTAAACTTAAAAAAAATTGCAAGTACTTGAGGGATTTTAAAACATTCTTTTGGCAACACTCAGGTTAAAAAAAAACCCATATAATTATAGACTAAAGATTATCAACAACGTGAATGCTGTAGAACAAAAACTGGTCAAAGCTGAAAGAGGCAAATCTGTATAGGTATGCCTACAAAAAAAAAACACTTCTAAATTTTAAACTCAAAAGGTTGAAAAAAGGTGATTTTAGGAAGAAATCAATTTTTTTTTATAGTAAGTTTTGTAAGAACGAAAACATCTCCAAGCACTGCAAATCAGTGCAGGTAATTAAAACAAATACCTTCTAAATCAAACATTTATTTGACTCATTAGTAAGTATTCTTAAGTGCCCCTTTTGTGCCAGGTACCATGTGAGGGCTCAGAAATAAAGCGATATAGGAAACTGTTCCTGCTCAAAAAGTGACAGCCCTAAAGGGTAAAGGCAAGAACATCAGGGATGTCAGTACATGCACAAGGGAGTGAGTACAGACAGGGCACACTTCCAAAGGGAGATCACCCTTGAACTGAATCCTGAAGGATACACAGGAGTACGCCAGGCAGTGGAGGGCATTTTTAGGCAGACTAAGCAACAGCAGGAAAAAACAAAAACAAAAACAAAAGCAAACCCTGCTGCTTTGTTGCCAGTGGGAACAAAAGTAAGGCGAGTAACAAGGAATGGAGAGAGGTAGAGGCCAGATCAGGAAGGGCCTTGAACATCAGGGGAGTTCAAACTTCATCTTAAAGGCCAAGGGAACCAGAATTACATTATACAAACAGCATTCCAGGTGTGAGAGGGAGACACAAGGGGCAGAGATCATAGACCAAAAGACTAGTTAGTTAACCAGGATACTCAAGTAGGAGAGAAGATTGAAACTCTGAACAAAGGCTGAAGTAGTTATAGGAAAAAGAGGGTATTCAAGAGCACCAGCATGAGATGTACAGAACCATGGAGTAAAGAAAAGTATTATTGATATTGATCAAAATAGACAGCTACCGATAGGAAAGCATTTTCATCGGGTACTGAAAATGCAAATTCAAAAACTTAGAAGTGTAGGCACTTGATAGATTGTTAAGAGGTTATTTTTTTTTTTTACTTTGTTTAAGATCATGCAAAGGTCTAATATCTTTTTAAAGAAAACCAAACTGCACTAGACTCTTTGCTTTTAATGAGAGAATATCCAGAGACCTTCACAAATCCCCAAATTAGTACCATATAGCGGCACTGGGTGGCTCAGTCAGTTAAGCATCTCACTTTGGATGTCGGCTCAGGTCATAATCTCACAGTTTGTGAGTTTGAGCCCCATGTCAAGCTCCATGCTGATGGTGCAGAGCCGGCTTGAGATTCTCTCTCTCTCTGCCCCAACCCTGATTATATGCTCTCTCTCTCTCTCTCAAAAAAAAAAAAAAGTAGCATATAATTCTACCCACAATATATAGTTTTGCTCTGAGTGAAGCACTCACTAAAACAGATTCTAAAGGAGTCTTCTTTTCACACAAGGATCTTACATGGGAGATCTCAGTCACAAACAATTACTCCATACTTTTCTTCAGTTCATATAAGATTCTATTTTCTGGCTAAAAACTGCACTTTTCAGGTCTCTTTGATTTTGGTACCAGCACAGCTGGTTGGCTGTGTCATATTTTCATAAGATGAAAAAAAAAAATCACTTCCAAAGAGTTTAGAGGTAAGTTATGAGTAGAGAATTAACAAAGCCTCAGTGAGATGCCACCTTGTGGTTTCTGCCATCCCCAAAACTTAAAGAATTTAAAAAGCTTGTCTCAACACAATTAGAAAGTGTCGCAGACCTGCAGTCGGCTCAGGACTGGCCACTCCAACAAGTTCACTCAGTGAATGCCCAAGAACAGCTGGTGCATGGCCCACTTCCAGGCAGATTCCCCTTTCAACCTGTCCAGTGTCACAAGCACATCAAACACTAGGTGTCACTCTACAATAGCCGCCACACCACATATCCAAACAAAACAAGACAGAAAATTTACAGCATGTGTTTGTACAACTCTCTCCTAAATTTATAAAAAAGAAAGCAACTCATTCAAATTATGTTAACACATTAATTCCAATCAATCTAAAGGGAGAGAAAAAGCTCTTTATATATCTTCTGCTGTTCTAACAATAAGTACAACATGCAGGAGTTCTATTGTGAATTTTCCGTATATTTAGCCCTGATGCTGTTTCTACTATCTGCCCTTAAAGGGTTCTTGGAAGCATTTGCTAGTGCTGCCTTCCAGGGGACCTGTTTCTGAGGGTATCAGTTACCAATGAGTCCAGCAGCATACTATGTGAGAGAGGCCAGAATGCCAGGAAACTCAGGGCATCTGGATTGCAACAGATAATCACCAGAATGTAATTTCAGACTTCCACAAACATGTCTCCAGTTTCCCTTCCCCAAGGTGAATTGAGTAATTCAGTATATCCTGTTGGGTCAATCCCAAGTTTCTCACCTGTAAGTCTCAAGGCGTAAGGAAAACTGTAGTCTTAAATATTAAATTTAGAAGTTAAAACATCCACTGAAAATGGCTTTCAACTTAGACACTTGCAGTCCAATTCAAATTATTACCATGCTGTAATAAAATAATCAAATTTTAACCTCAAGAATCTCCAGAAGGGACTTTATATGTATGTTTATATTTTGTTTGCATCTTCCCATTTGCAGAGATCATAAACATCTCATGATTCAAAGCAGACACCAGTATAACCAGAGGCTATAGGAATGAAAGGCCTGGGCTGTATGTTAATTATTATTCCCCCAGTATCCATTATAGGGCACAGAGCTGAGGAGTGATTTCTGAGCTAATGCATCACTACCAGCAACACGTGAGACAAATGAGAAAAGGCACAACTGGCCATCCAGGCCTCTTCTGTAATGTGATCCCTGCAGGGGGGCCTCAAGGAATATTGTGAAACAGATCACACTATGCTGTAACAATACTGCTATCATCCGGAGCTGTTCCCAACCAAGGGCTCAACATTAATAAAAACAAGTATGACTAACGTTAACAAACCAGAACAATTACATACCTACCTGTATTATCATTTAAAATATATATAACACATTAAAATATACCCCTGATGTCATAAAAGTGACATGACATTCTGGTCAGGATAACCAGTGGTGCTGATTTTGTTTGTCAGCTGGAATGCAGGTAGCTTTGGGGTGGAAGATGGGTGTCTCTATCTGCTCAGTTCTTTTTAAAATGTTCTCCAGGAAACATGAACTTATACTGAATTTGTTTGTTTGTTTTTCCAGTTCCAATCAGTCATTTAGAATTATGGCAGTGACCCAGGAGCTGCATTCAAAGTTGGCATCATTCTTTTAAAAGAAAAAAAAAATCCATGGAAGCATCCAAATATTTGAAATCCTCAATAAGAACTGAAATTCAAAGGATTTAAGAAGAATCTGTCTTTCTTGCTCATTTTATTTCTTCTTGTCCCTCCTCCACTCAATATCAGTAAAGTGGTCCTTATGGAAAAAATAAAAGGCAATAACCTGAGAGGTTTATGGAAGGAAGTCCTTCACCTCAACATGAGAAGGAGGGAGTAGCATTGAAGTATGCTTGCACACTGGACAATCTGAAATAAGTAATGATGAATCAAGCAAAGGAAAGCAGGGAATGGGGAAACTGGTTAGTTGCAAAACTACAGTTGTGCTGTCTTGCTCTGTGTTATTTGCTCGTAAGAAATGGCATTAGCCATTGTATAAAGAAAGCAAAAGGATTGTGATGGAATCCTGCTGGATACCGGCCCTGGATGTGTTGGTCTATGACTTGGCCCAAGCTTTTCCACTGTACCTCTGCAGGAGCTTCTGATTCGTTTTCATCAGCAAAGAGTTATAAAAGATATACAGTTCCACAAAAGAAAGGACCAAGAAGGTGGGGGAAGGAAAGTGAGGTGGGAGGGAGGGGAGAAATGGAAACAAACATCTCAGAACTGTTTGTAATCCTATTGTATTCATAATTCTAGTTTTTCTTCAGGAAATTCTTCTCCATTATTTTTTTTTATGTTTATTTATTTCTGAGACAGAGAGAGACAGAGCATGAGTGGGGGAGGGGCAGAGAGAGAGGGACACAGAATCCGAAGCAGGCTCCAGGCTCTGAGCTGTCAGCACAGAGCCCGACATGGGGCTCAAACTCACAGACCGCGAGATCATGACCTGAGCCGAAGTCGGAAGCTCAACCGACTTGAGTCACCCAGGTGCCCCTCTTCTCCATTATTAATATCTGAAGTAGAGAGATGCTATTAAAGTGTGAAAAGTTACAATTTCCATATGTATTGGAAATAAAATGAAAGCGCCAATTACTGATGGCAAATACAAAGTAACTATATAGAGGGGAAAACCAGCCACTCATTTCACCTTCTTTTACACGACTCTGGGCACCACAATGGATCTAGTTGTGTTATTATTATCAGAAAAGCTAGTAAAATCCTTTCTCCCTATTTTGAGGAAAAGAATTAGAGGCTAAACCCACTATCTATATAAGCTCAGTTGGAACAATAAAGAACACCCAGTGTTGAATTCCATTAAAGTAAGACAGCTTCCACCACAGCCCTGGATTTACCACCGGTCAGTTATGACTCCCAAACATAACTATAGCCAGCATGACTCTACAAGCACGTCCTGCCTCCAATCCAGCATTACCTCCACACAGGAAGGGAAGGGAGATGGTAGGTAGGAAGTCTACAGTAAATTTCAAACAAGCCAACTTCATCTTCAATAGTAAAGAAAAAACAAACACTAGTGACCATAGTTATATTCCTGTTCCTCTGACTGCCCTTGAAGAAGCCCACAGATCATCTACATTCTCTGGGTAGCTCATCTGCTATTGTTTGCCTCTAGTGCCCATGCCTCTCCAACCTGAATCTCCCCCACCAAAGGAAGGGAGAAGGAGAAACAGCATACATATCCTGAACTGACACCATAAGTGTTTTTTTGATACTGTGGGGAGGGAAGTGGGTGCAGGGAAGGCAGGGGGTGTGATGGGGAGATAAAGTAGTACTTAATTTGTCCATTATTTGAAGTCTTATTTTCATCTAAAAACAAACATAAAAAGAGTAGAATGAATCTGTGTGTGGCTTTTCAATTTTGTGTTTGCATAAGACCACTCTGGAGCCATGCTTCTCCAACTGGAGGAGGAAAAGGCATAATCTCCCCCGGCACTTTGGTAACTCTGCCTGAGAAGCCCAGGGAAACCATTTCAGTAAAACCCTAAACCTTAAGTTAAGTCCCCTGCAACACAATGTGCAACATGCTGAGGATTTAACCAAGCATTTAACAAAAAGATGTAAGTCTTTCAAATGAGGTACCAAAGCTCTGTGGGAAGACTATTGAGCTTCTCTGTCCAATCAGTGGCCACTAGCCACAGGTGGCTATTCTAAAATTTAAATAAAATGAAATTATTTATAATTAAAATTTCAGTCACAGCATCCACATTTGAAGCACTAACCAGCCCATGTAGCTCATGGTTACCTAACTGGGTAGTACAGATACAGAATCTTCCCATGATCACAGAAAGTTCTATTGAATAGAGTTGCCCTAGAGAAAAAGCAAGTGAGGTGTTTAGATCTGCAAAGGCTAGTCAGAGTCAAGTCAATTTAATATTTAAAACTAAACGAAAGCATGAAATTAAATTTCATGCTAAAAGACTTACCCGTGAACTTCCTGATCTGTAGTGTCATGGGTTGTTAGGGCTGGAAGAGACAGACCCCAGAGCTATCCAGTACCTCTCCTTCACATCACATACAAGAAAGCCCAGGTAAAGAAAGGGCGAGTACCCAACTCAAAGCCACACAGCTTGTTAGCGTCAAGGCCTGATCTAAAGAGACCTTCTTCCGGGGCGCCTGGGTGGCGCAGTTGGTTAAGCGTCCGACTTCAGCCAGGTCACGATCTCGCAGTCCGTGAGTTTGAGCCCCGCGTCAGGCTCTGGGCTGATGGCTCGGAGCCTGGAGCCTGTTTCCGATTCTGTGTCTCCCTCTCTCTCTGCCCCTCCCCCGTTCATGCTCTGTCTCTCTCTGTCCCAAAAATAAATAAAAAACGTTGAAAAAAAAATTAGAATTAAGAGACCTTCTTCCTATTTCTTTTATCCAGAGAGAGATTTAGGTGAGGAAGGAAAATGTTTTTAATATAAAAATCACAAATAACCCCATGGGAAATAAGATGTGACCTCAAGAAGCTTTAATCCAACACTAAATATAAACAGGTGCAAATCGGGGCAGGGGGTGCATAGGAGGGAGAATACAAAGGATTGTATGGAATGGTTGCAGGCCTCAGGAACTTTATAGTCTCATTAGGAAGCTAAGACACAGCCACCTTCAGGGAAAACTAAGAACACCTGGCTATAATGAAATGGTAACTAGCCGGAGCATATTTATACAAGTTCACAGAAAAAAAACGGGCACCTCTAGCTGGAGTTGCCAGAAGAAATCAGTGGGTCTGAACGGAGCCTGAAAGTATGGGCCAGATGACAAGGAGAGCAAAGGGCAGTCCCTGAAAGCAGAATTGCATAAACCAGGAGGCCAGAAGTAAAATTACGCAAAAAGAGGTAAAGGAGCAGTAAGCAAAGCGGTATGTGTGTGAGAGAGCACCTTCGCAGAACAACACCCCCAATGACCAGTGAAAGAAAGCCACACAGGGGCCCTGGAGAGGCTTGAAATGTTAGCCCAGCTCACACCACACTTTACAGGTTATAAAGAAACTGCTCAGGTCTCTAGGAAGAAAAAAAAAACAGGACTTACTTAATCTGGTGGGGTAATTTGGATAAATCTAAAAATAAGGAATCTAGAAGTCAAATGTTCTGTACGTCTGTGATTGCTAACTCTGTAATTACTTGACAAATAGATAAATGAGTAGCATTCTGAGGCCAAAACATTTATAAGCTTTGAAATTAAATGCCTTCTGTCAATGTATATGTTAATTGGGGTGTGGGTACGGGGGTGAGGAAATACCTTGCTATCAAATTCTAGAATTTTCTTAACCATATATAAGTAACTCCAAACTACTGCATTTCTGTACTAATGGCATACAATATGGCAGACAACTCAAAACAACATCTCTGTATTAACTCTATTTTCTTATTTTCTGTATTCTTGATGCTCTGACATCTGGGGCTTGCCCGCATGCCTCTGACAGGCAAACCAACAAATCCCAAATCCACTCCCGTAACCACCTCCTCTTATGGGCTCTCACACTTGGGACACTATCCTCCTCTTAAAATCACCAGGGGATTAGGTACTGGACACCTAGGGACCACCTCTACAGCCAGAGCCTGCCAAAATTATCCAAACTATCCAATCCTAAACTTGTTTAGCTTGCTTACCTTGCCTTACCCATTCCTTCCTTCCCACAATAAAGGCTCCCCACCTCAGATCCCCCCTCTGCCTGCTCTCTGTATGCTCTCTGTGGCTTCTCTTCATAGTCCTGCTAACATGCGATGACTCCTGTTTCTGTTGTACTCCTGTGAGTACAATAAAAATTTCTTCCTTCATGGCAATCATTTTCATGTCTGTGTGTCTGTCTTACCATACCTGATTAAAACAAATTCCACGTACCATTAAAACAGCCTCTCAACTACTGAATCCAAAAGGTTCTCAAAGTCAGGTGAATTATTTAGCCTTGAAGCCCATTTATCATGTACCTTACATTTCTATCCCAGCCCTCCTTTTCCCCTATGCAAGTAGCTACCTCAAGGGCTACCACCAAAGTATCACTTCTACAAGGGGCCATTCAGAATTTTCTGTGACTCAGAAAGTCATTACTGGAGCTCTGGCATAAATCCATTGTTACCAGTGGACGCTTCAGTTAGTATGAAATGTAACATATGCTCAATGAGGCAGGGGGTTCTGTCTAACTTACCCACTGCCACATCTCCAGCACCTAGAAATGTGCCTGACACATAGCTGGTATCCAATAAATGTGCGTAATAAATGAACTATACAAGAATAGATACATACTGGTATACATGGCCTGTAAGATACAGCTTCAGAAGCAGGAGAATATTGAAATTCCTACATGGAAGGTGGCATGGCACCTTAAGAAAATGGGTTCTACAGTCAGACCAGACGTTAAATCTCTATGTGCCATTTGATAGATGTGCAATCTTGGCCAAGTCACCCAACATAATAAAGGCCCCATTCTTCCACTGACAAAAACTGGGAAGACAGAACCCACTTCAACAGGAAGGAATGACACAGGATGGCCATGTAAAACACTTATATTCTCATCAAGATGGCAACGTAAATTCATTTGATGGGGTCCCACACTATCATCCCCACTCCCATTTGAAACACATGACAATGATCGATGAAATATATTTTTTTTAAAAAAAGAGTAAAATTAACAAGTGAATCTCAGTAAAAAAAAAAAAAAAAAAAAAAAGACAGACATCCCCATGAACCAGCAACCACAGAAACTCTAAGCGATGCACAGATTTGTAGCCACAGGCAAAGGTGTCTGGAGGTCAACTTCAAACAGTACAAGTCCTCCCACTGGAGATAAAGGCAGATGGAAAGGTGTGCTCGCTGCCTGAAACCACGACTTCAACTGAGCTAGCAGCCTTGACTACACACCACTTGCTTCATCAGAGTGCTGTAATGTCTCCAGTAGCTCATTACATGCAAACACTACTGCTTCCTTTCCAAAGGTTCCCTTCCAGACTGCCCCTGACTTACAGAGGCAGGCAGCAGGTCTCCCTGCATACTCTCCTTCTGAGCCTTCTGAACTCTCTCTCACCTCTGTGCTTCGTATTTATAGACTGTCTTTACACAATATCCCTTCTGTGATTTAACATGTCTTAATAATTCCACCTTTTTTAAAGGAAGCCTTTCCCAATTATTTACACCTTGATATGTATTTACCTCCAAATCCTTGTAAACCATTTCTTTATATGGCACTAACTTGTAGAAAGTAGCAGTGAAGTTACTTAATTCTCAGAATGAACCATACAAATTACAACCTACCTTCTATAGCCAGAGACAGAAAGAGAACATAAACAAAAGTAGTGCAGTTCATTATTCATTCATATTTACTATGCAAAATGAAAGTTTTATGGAGCTTTGAATAATATATATTTGTTCTATTATATAGGCAACTAATCCTCTGTAGACGGTAATGTATCTGTAATAACACCCTCCCTAATCTAGAATTTTTGGACACAAGAAGGTATTAAAACCTCCTCTGTGGGAGGTATAGGACTACGGTCCCTGATGGGCTTTCTCACTGCAGGACAACTAGATTTGCAATCAGTGGCAGCAAATGTAATTCTCAAAACACATTTGGGCTTTAGAGGACACTGGGAACCTAACAAAAGACTTAAAAAATGGAAGGAAAGGAAGTAGCAAGAAGGAAGGTGAGAGAAGAAAAGTCAGCCAAAACCTGATCTGTAAGCCACAAGCTCAAGAGAAACAATTTGAGATACCAGAGAACTAATGCCAATTCTACTACAGGATCTCTGGATCCCTGTGCCTTCCAGACTCCAGTTCCCACCACACCTTAAGTTTGAGGAAATGAACTTGAGATTCCATTTATAAACCAGGATCCTCAAATGGAGCCAAAGTGGTCCCAACCGAGAACACTCCCAGCCTCCTGGCAAAAGAAAAATAAACCCTCCAGAAAAACACAGGCTTGAAACAGATTAAATTGTTCAATTAAATCTGATTTCAAAATCCTACCACAAAAGTATGCAAGAAAAGAAGCCATGTTGAGAGATAGCAGATTTAGACAACTGAAGACTTTAAATATTGGAATGATCAGATACAGAACATAAAATGTTACATTGTTAAATGTTCAAGAAAACAAAAGAGGTCTAGAATGGAACAAGGATCAAAAGTCTATCAAAAGCAACCAGCCACACATGAGCACCAAACTTAAATAAAAACATGAAAAAAAAATTGTGATTTAAAACACAATAGAATGGTTCAGCAGCAGATGAGACCAAGAAACTCCCTGGAATGCAGCACAAGGAGGCTGGGAAAGAGGGTGAAAGCATGCTGGAGACGCATGGAGGAGAGAGCAAGAGTTTTAAATAAGAATCCTGGGAAGTACACCAGGAGGACAGAAAAGAGTCAACATTTGATCAGAGACAGCAGCTATTTTACAGAAATGATACACGATCTGAATCCGGAAATATAGGAAACACAGACACCAAGCAAGACAAGAGATCCTCCAGTAGACATTCTGTGGCGAAGCTGCAGGACACCAAAGACTAAGAAAAAGACTTTAAGAGAAGCCAGAGAGAAAAGGCATTTAGAGGAACAAGTAGACAGGGAACACAGTTTAAGGCTGCTGCAATGGTAACCAGAAGCTAACAAAATGGTATCTGTAAAGGGTGACACAAGTACTTTTATTTGTCGCTACTGCTAATACTGTGTCTAAAATACCTAACAACCGAAGACAATGAAGATCAATACGGAGTAGATAAAATTGAAAGAATTATGACCCTCAAAAGAAGGGTCACACTAATAAATTTTAAAATTCTGGTGATCAGAAATTCTTAGAATTCCTCAAATTCTTTTTTTAAAGCTTACTTATTTTGAGAGAGAGAGAGTGCAAGCAGGGGAGGGGCAGAGAGACAGGGAAAAAGAGAATCCCAAGCAGGCTCAGGATGCCAGCACAGAGCCTGATGTGGGGTTTGAACCCATGAACCATGAGATCATGACCTGAGCCAAAGCCAGATGCTTAACTGACTGAGCCACTGAGGCGCCCCTAGAATCCCTCAAATTCTTAAAAATATATATATAATTTGCCAAACCTGAATCAAGAAAAAATAGAAAACCTGAAAAATCCTAAAATGATTAAAGAAACTGAACGAGTGGTTAAAATCTTCCCACTAAAAACAAAACAAAAAAGCACCAGTTTCAGATGGTTGTTACAAGAAAGACTAAAAAACATTCCAGGAGCACATCATTCCAATCTTATGCAAACTATTTCATATAACAGAAAAAGAAATACTTGACACCAGGTTCTACAACCTTTATAATAGGATCATTCAAAAACAATGTGAGGAAAAGGAAATTTAGGCCAACCTCAAGTTTTGAACATAGATCCAAAAATGGCAACAAAGTATGTGCCTCCCCCAAATTCAGAACTGCAATTTACTACATTAATATTCATGAAGGATCATCACATGGTTATCTCAGTGAATGCAGAAAAAAAAAATAGAAGTGAACTTAATCTGATAAAGAGTTATCTACCAAAACTTTAAAGAAAACATTGTCCTGAATAATGAAACATTAATAAAACTCTCTTTGAATCAGAAGCAGGATGACCATCTTTATCATGTCTATTTACCAAGGGACTGGAGGGCTGGGTTGGCTCCGTAAGACAAGAAAACAGACTAACTGGCAAGCTTGTCATTATTCACAACCAGACAGTCCACCAAGAAAACAACAAAAAAAATCTGTAAACAAAATGTTGAAATTAAATAAATCATGCATATTCACTTAATCCAGCAGTGGGAATGGAATGAACTTGAACAAAGTTCAAAAACATGGATAAATCTCAGAAATAATGCTGAGTGTAAAAGGCAAGCCACAGATGATTATGTCCCATGTGAGACCATTTTTATTACACTCAAAACCAAACAAAACTACACAATGCATTGTTTAGGGATACAAATACTTGTGGTAAAACCATTTTCAAAAAAGAAAGGGAAAAGCATAATGCAAGGGAGCGGCTGCATCCAGAGAAGAGAAAGAACAGGATCAAGGAGAAGCACCCAAGTACCTTCTACTTCTTAAAATGTTGGAGGGGGAGGGAATCAAGAGAATGAGCTTTCAACACTTTTTTTTTTTTTTTTTTTTTTTTTTTTTTTTATTTTTGGGACAGAGAGAGACAGAGCATGAATGGGGGAGGGGCAGAGAGAGAGGGAGACACAGAATCGGAAACAGGCTCCAGGCTCCGAGCCATCAGCCCAGAGCCTGACGCGGGGCTCGAACTCACGGACCGCGAGATCGTGACCTGGCTGAAGTCGGACGCTTAACCGACTGCGCCACCCAGGCGCCCCAGAGAATGAGCTTTATCGCCATGCTTCAAAACTTGCATTTATGTTATAGATGCTTTAGTAAATATATCAAATGCTACATGTATAAGATAATTAACGGAATAGTTCAAACAAATGACGGTCAGTAAATACATATTTAAGTGACATATTTAATCAAAGCTCCTGTTAAAAAACTCCTCTGCACAGGTTTTATTCACAGGAGGGTTACCACAGAAAATACATAAAATGCAGTTATTGTTACTCTGGGGAAGGAGTACAGCCCTTAAAGGAGAGAAAGAGGAACCACAGTTACTGACTGCCAGTCACGAGCCAAATACTGGGTGGGAGAGGTTTTCAGATCTGTTTTATTTCATAAATCCACAAACCCAAAAAGTCCATGGAAGCCTTCTCCCCTGGCCTCCCCCTCCAGCCAGCTCTGCAACAAATATGTCCTTTAGAGTCATAAAGTTGACCTCACACCAACCTAAGCATATGTCTCTTCAAATCATGAATAATTTCTAGATAACCAACAATTAACTTTTAGAACTACAATTTTTTTCTAGTATAGGTCCCAAGTTATCAGTAACCTGGCCACTTGTCTAATACATGTAGACAAGAATGACTTTAAGCTTAATAGGTCAAGAACTACACCCAAATATTGTTTCAACTTTTAAAAGAATATATGATCCAGGGTGCCTGGGTGGCTCAGTTGGTTAAATATCCAACCATGATTTCAGCTCAGGTCATGGTTTGTGAGATCAAGCCCCACGTCCAGCTCTGTGCTTGACAGCACGGAACCTACTTGGGATTCCCTCTCCCTCTCTCTGCCCCTCCTCAGCTGGTGTGCACTCTCTCTCTCTCTCAAAAATAAACAAACTTAAAAAAAAAAAAAGAATATATGATCAACACACATTGACACACAGACACATACAAAGATTGCAATCTCACTAGTGGTCAGAAAAATATATTAAAAAGAATAAGTTTTTGCATGTCAGTTTGCATATATTTAAAAAAAAAACTATCACCAGTGTTGGCTGGGGAAACACACACATGACTTCAACATAAGTTTACATATAACTTTACATGACTTTTTTGAAAAGCAATTTGACAATATCAGTATTTGAAATGTGTATACATTTCTATCTAATAATTTCACATCTAGGTAACCATATAGGAAAAATTCTCCCACGTTTCCAAAAAAAAAATTCTTTACAGCAATGTTTGTAAAAGAGGAAGGAAAGAAATACATGCCCATCACTTTTTTATGTCTTCAAATGAAATTAAGGTCTACAATATCATATTTTCAGCAAAAATCTTAAAAGCTAAATGAATTAACAAAAACTTACTTCAAAAAGAAAGAGGATGGAGTCCAGCTCCTCCCTTTGTGACTTATTATTCCCTGGAATACATAAAAAAATTAGTTATCATGACAATGTATAAATTTTAGGATATTAAAAATTATGTTACCTTAAAAACATTTAAACTTCAACATATATTCGTTTATTCAAAAACTACAAGGAGGCAGTGTGGAACCCATGACAGGCATGTAGACAGACACCAAGCCAGACTACCCGAGCCCACATCTAGCAGAGTTTCTCCTCGCTAACTGTTTAAACACAGCTTCCATATTTCTAGGTCACTATCAACCCATGGAAGGAAATTTATTCATTTCTCAATTAGTTACTTCTGAGTTCAAGTTATGATGGACTACACAGCAAAAGCAAAGAAAGAATTCTCATTTTTTTTTATATGAAGGGGCATAGAGAAGTCGTAACTATAAAAAGTCATGTATCTCTTTAGGCAATTGCACACTGTCCTCTTGATAATAACTAAATAATAAAAACTAAAAACCTATAGCAGCAGTTTCCATTTATTGTCCAGTCTCTAAGTAGTGAGCCCTGTGCTAAGTGTTTGGCATTCAGCATCTAACTTGGAAAACTGTTTCTGTAAAGGGCTGATAGTAAATATTTTAGGCTTTGCAACCTGTCTTGCAAGCATTCAACTCTGCCATGATGGGGCAAAAAGAGCCATGGATAACACATGAATGAACTGGGTATGGCTGTGTCCAAAAAATTATTTATAAAAACAGGCACTGAGCTGTAAGTTGTGGACCCCTGAGGTAACTGAATCCCCACACCTCTGTGAAGTAAGATACTATTCATTCATTGAACAAATACTAAAGAATGGCTCTATGTCATTCTAAGGATTCTTCTAGGATCTGAGGATGCAGGTGAACAGAACATGACAATCCTTGCCCTGAGGAAGCTTATATTCTGACAGGAGGAGGCATCCAACAAATGAGAAAAATAAGAGGGAAGGCAGATGGGAATGTCAAAAGACATGGTATGCAATTTTGACTAGGGAAGTCAGGGAACATGGTGCTGAAAAGATGACATCTGAGCAAAGATCTGAAAGAAGAAAGGGAAGAAGCCACATGGAAATCTGGAGGTAAGCAAACAAGCCGTATGAAAATTTGGGAGAAATGTGTTCCAGGCAGAGGGACTGGACAATGCAAAGTCCTTATGCCTGAACAAGTATGGCATGGTCAGGAAACAGTAAGAAGGCCCTTATGTCTAGAGTGAAGGGGGAGAACTGCATCAGGTGAGGTTAGAAAGCAGTAGGATAAAGGCAGGCAGGTAGGGTCTGAGGCCATTGTAATGACTTCCAGAATTGAGAAGCCATTTAAGGGTTCAGAGTGCTGAGTCATGATCTGACCCATTTTTAAAGCGTCATTCCAGCTGCTCTTCCAAAGAGACTCTCAAGGGGGTGCAGGGCACAAAGGTGGAAAGGGAAAGACCATTTCTGGGGCATACAATAATCCAGGTGAGCATAATGGGAACACTGGCATTACCAGCCCAGGCAGTGAGAAAAAGCCAATGATTCTGGATGTATTTTGAAGGTAGAGCCAATAAACTCAGGTTTTGGCCTGAATAACTGGAAGGCTGGTTATCACAAGATGATTTCATCATTTATAGCAAACATCTTCCTTCATTCTGTTGTTTTGGTATACTTTCTTCCTAGTACTCCAATCAAAACACAGATTGTATTAACAGCAAGAAACTGCAAAATCTCACCCTATTTTTATTGGTTCTTTACTATAATTCTTTGTAGTAGACTGCAAGAATGAAGTTTTTCCTCTCCTATCAAGAGATACCTATTTCTCTATATGTTGCATCTGAGATGCCACATAGCTTGCTCTGGCCAATGTGACATTAGCAACTGGGAGGTAGCAAGTACAACCTTAAAAAGCCTTTTGCACTTGCTGAGCTTACAATCCTAAGGCCAGCATGTAAAGAGCTCAAGATAGCCTGCTAACATGGAGGAGAACTAAGATGCCCTGGTCAATAGCTTGCCAACTACAAGACATGTAAATGAGGCCATCCACTACTAGCTGATGTTAAGAGGCATGAGCCAGCCTAAACCTGAATAACTGCCCAACAAACCCAGAAAATTATAAGCTAAATGACTCATTTTAAAGCACTTAGTCTTGGGATGGTTTATAATGTAATTTGTTATGCAGCACAAACTAACTGATACAGTCTTGAGCAATGAGATTTTTCTAAAAGGACAAAGAAAGCAAAAGGGGGAAAAGGAGGCACAGAGGAGCCTTTAAAATGGGGCTTGGGGTGCCTGGGTGGCTCAGTCATCTGACTTCAGCTCAGGGCATGATCTCACAGTTTGTGAGTTCGAGCCCTGCATCGGGCTCTGTGCTAACAGCTCAGAGCCTGGAGCCTGCTTCAGATTCTGTGTCTCCCTCTCTTTCTGCCCCTCCCCCACTTGTGCTCTGTCTCTTGCTCGCTCTCTCAAAAATAAATAAACATTAAAAAAATAATGTGGGGCTTTTTGGTTGTAGTGCTTTTTTTAAGGTAAGAGATTTTAATATTTTTCTTTGTTTTTTTTTTAATTTTTTTTTTAACTTTTATTTATTTTTGAGACAGAGAGAGACAGAGAGAGACAGAGCATGAACTGGGGAGGAGCAGAGAGAGAGGGAGACACAGAATCTGAAACAGGCTCCAGGCTCTGAGCTGTCAGCACAGAGCCCGATGCGGGGCTCGAACTCACAGACCGTGAGATCATGACCTGAGCCGAAGTCGGACGCCCAACCGACCAAGCCACCCAGGCGCCCCTCTTTGGTGTTTTGATTACCCATAATATCACACTTTTCTCTTCCACACAACTGCAAAAAAAAGTTAAGTGGAGCAAAACTGGAAAACAGGTTAAAAATCAAATCGTTTCATATTTGAAATATCTACCAATTTGGAAAAAAATTAAGCTCAAGATTTATATCAATTTGTAAATCACAGGGGAAAAAACTGAGCAATTCATTGAAAAACAAAATATAAAACTACCTGTTGGCATCCTTGGACACATGCCCATATTTGATTTGTTGACCTTCCAGAACCTGGAGCATTCTGTAAAACTCTGAGGCATCTGCTATATGTCCGAGACAACCACAGTGCATTGTCCCACATTCCTTCCCCTCTGTGCCTAACATCTGCCTCAGGTTTTACAGAAGCAGTCAGGGCATCTATACACTCCTCTCTGCATCCTCTTCTGTATACCTGACCCTGTCTCAACACACGTCCCCCAATACCCTGTCATCAGTTATCTCCCTCTTGTCAGCCTGCAAACAGGCAAGTGCATCCTTCAAAACCCTACCATGACCAAGCTACTCCTTGAGATACGATCCTGTCTTCATCATCAAACAGATGAAGAAAACCCTTCTAAAGGGGTATTCTTGTGCATAGCCTTCACTATCTCACCCTGTTACTCCATTTCTCCCCATCTGGCTTCTGATCCCACTACTCACCTAGACCTTTCTTTCAGCACTCAGGGACAACCTCCTCGATGCATTGCCACTTCCTAGTCCTACTGCTCAACTTTTTGCATCATCAGACATTGCTGACATTTCATTCCCTGAAATTCTCTTTTCTCTGCGCTTCTGTGACAAAACACTTTCCTGGCACCGAACCCCCTTCCCAGCCCACACGCTACTTCTTTATCTTTCCTCTTTATCTGCTCAATGAAAGAATGGATTACCCCAAATCCCTGATTGTCACTTTCTCTGCAAAGAATTTCTTCCTTGGCAACAGCATGATTGCCCCCTCTTCTCCTAAGCTCCAGTCCCTATATTTTTACTGTCCAGCCAGAACCAACACCTGGGTGTCCCACAGGCACCTCAACCGAGACTTCCCAAAGCTACACTCATCCTCCTCCTTCCCAAACCTGGCTTCCCACTGCTGTCATGGAAGCTTACAAACCAGACTCAACATTCTGAAAGCATATATGTACCCCTATGCCTACTGCAGTATTACTTACAATAGCTAAGGTATGGAAGCAACCCAAGTGTCCATCAAAAGAGGATGCAGTAGTGTGTGTGTATATATATATATAGCAACAACATGGATGTATCTACAGAGTATAATGCTTAGCAAAGTAAGTCAGACAGAGAAAGACAAACACCATATGATTTCACTCATATGTGGAATCTAAAAAACAGAACAAATGAGTAAACAAGCAAATAAAAAGCAGTATCAAACTATAGATGCAGAGAACAAACTGATGGTTGCAAGAGGGGAGGTGGTGGAGGGAGGGATGTGCAAAATTGGTGAAGGGAAGCGGGAGGTACAGGCTTCCGGGTGTGGAATGAGTAAGTCACAGGGATGAAAGGCATAGCACAATGAATACAGTCACTGGTACTATTAACAGTGCTGCACGGTGGCAGGTAGTAGCTACACTTGTGGTGAACCTAGCACAATGTATACACCTGAAACTAATATAATGTGTGTCAACTATACTCAAATAAAAAAAACACTTGTTTAATAAATAAATGAAACTGAGGTAGCAGTAAGGGTGTTAACATGTAAGGATTTCCAAAATACATGAAAATAAACAAGGTGATGATGGCAGCCAATACTTACTGAGCATATACTATGTGTCACACTCTGTCCTGAAATCCCAGATACATGTTAACCTGTTCAGTGCTGATAGGAAGTAAGCTGAGTCAGAGGGAGGTTGCCCAAGGAGAAACAGCTGGAAAGGTAGGGCCAGGATCCAAACCCAGGCTGGATCCCCAGACTACACTATCCTGTCACCTGAATAGAGAGCGGATTGTGCAGTGTGACTTTATTGGCTTGGTTTTTCAAAGAATATTTTATGTAAGTAGATATTGGTATAACCATAAACCGATAGAACACATTAATAACATATACAGAAAGAAATACATGAAACTTTTAATAGTGGTTGCATGCAGAGCAGGACTGGGGGTCTAGGAAAAACATATGGTTCAATTTTCATTTCAAACCCTTTAATGGAATCTGAATTTTTTTATAATGTGCACATATTACTTTTATTTTTTCTTTTTAAGTAAATTATTCCTGTGGAACTCATCACTTCTGTGGGTTACTTCTTCCATTTTCCCTTTAGTCATCTGTTGTTCAAATAACAGCTGCATAAGTGAAAGCTCAAGGGAAACAAAGATGCTAACCACTGCAATCTCCCACCAACTTGTGGCTCACGACACATACAACCTTTTACACTTTATGGACATTAACAACAACAACAAAAAACTTTGTACATAAAAAAATTGTTTGGTAGAAATGCTTACCTTTTAATTTCAAACTATTTTCCAGTGTTATAAAATTTTCATAGAAGATGAAATATATCTGAGAATAGTTGGTCTCAAAAAACTGCTTAAGATCACTTGCATCCACATTATCTGAAAAGAAAAAGTTTCCACAAGGAAAGGTTATGACGATAACCTTATACAACTATCAGATCTCACAACCTTTTCAGAAATGAAGGATAGTAAAAACTAGCTTTATCCCCCTATGAGACAAAACAGAACAACGAAAATAGTATCCCTATCCATTTGTTCTCCACTAAGAGACCTTAATAGGTCTGGGGCCCCTCCCCCCCCACACAGACCCCTGCAGGAGATTGATTCAAGGGCATCAGAGCCATGGCGGCACTGCACTCACAGACCAGCTAGAAGGCCAGCGATGAGTGCAGGTCTGGAGAGGAACAAGATTCCTTCATGTTGAGGGTAAGGAATAATAGTTCATACAGAGGACGTGGCTTTTGACATAGGCCATAAAGAGGGATGAGTTTGTACATGTGAAAAACAATTTTGCTGCCAGAGTCCAACATGAGCCAGTTTCTCCTCCATCCCCACTGACCTGAGAGCAGCTCAGGAGAACTAGCAGATGTTCCCCAGCACACTTCCGCTTGGGCCACTGGTTGCAGCCTTCCCTCTCACTCCCAGGTGACCTGTTCCACTCCCGCTTGGACACAGGGAGACCCACCATGTGTTCCTAGAGTTTCCCTTAGCAGTGTTTCTCCCTGTTGCACTAGTTCTGCTAAACCAGGGACTGCAGCTATATAGGAAGGTTATGCAGGGAGCTTAGCCCAATGACACAACAGCAGCAACAGAACCACTTCTTCCGGAGGCCCAACTGTGCCTCCCAACTCTGGTCAGAGCAGTGATCCACTGTCGACACACCTGTGTATGTTTTCCTTGGCAAACAAGGTGCTTGTGCCATTTACCACAGGGTCCCGAACAAAGTGTTAGCTCTTGGGAAGAATACACCAGTAAATCTTGGGAAAATTAAAAACAGCTTCTTTAAATTCTGCAAGGATTATCCAAGATTGCTATTCAATCTACAACAAAGTGAATTCAGTTCCTTTTGGGGTCCTAATACTGTGAATATATGTGAACACATCCATTATGATGTTTAAGTTCTATAAATTTAGCACTAATGCTGTTGAATCTAAGGAGTTGTTGTCCTCAGATAACTACATAATTCTGATACAGTTCTTCAAAATAATGCACATAAGGTGTTTGTAAAGTCATATGAGCTGTCAATTTCATACTGTATTTTCTGCCCCCCCCCCCCAAATAGCACAGAGCAGTGGAAGTTCCTAGTAACTAACAAATTTACCCATGTGAAAGCAGTAGCAATGACACTAGTATGATCATTCTTATACATGACATAACCTTGCCAAGGAACCCTTGAGTACCTTCCACAGAATGTGCAATTCCCAGAAAGGATTCTGTTCATTTTCGCTCCAATACAAACTGTTGGCCGACCCACCACTAACTGTTCCCTCTGAAGCACACTTCACCCGCCAGCTCCTATTAGCACTCACTGGTAGCTGAAACATCCCGAGCCCACCTGGAGACTAGGTCAGTGCCTCTGCTATTGCCCCACAGGCTGGTTCTCCCCAAGTCATAAAACATATACTCTACTTAATACCTGATGGAATCCCTCCTGATGGAATTCTTGACTTTATTTTGAAGGAATGATCTGTCTTTTCTGTTAGAGATACTACCAAATCTACAGACCCCCAGTCCATCCCACGCATCACTATGTCCCCTACATCTAGCACCATATTTATTTAGTTCAATATTTTCTTGAATGAGTTAAATAAAAGAAATAGCCTATAACATACAATGATAGGATAACGACCATAACATGTAAACCATTATATCATATGCCTATAGGAAAGGAATGGCCTAACCCACTTTTAAATCCCTGGTACTATCAAGAGAGAGGTTTCACCCCTGTGCTGAGGACTCCAGATTTCACCCTGCAAGCTCTGCCCTCCAGGCCTGCTGCCAGCTGGGTTTCTCCACGTGAGGGTCTACAAGGCTCCTCAAATCAAACATGTCCAAATAAAAGTATTGTTCTCCCCTCAAATTCTGTTCCTCCCTCAGGCCCCACCACCCACCCAGCTGCTTGTCATCCCAGGTCCTTCTCACTCTTCACAGCACATCTCCGGTGTGTCAGCTCCACCTCTGTCATGCACCAGCCCTGGGCATTTCTTGCCCTTCACGGCCCTGCCTAGCTTATGTCACCACAAATCCTCGCCTACCTGCAACATGCCCTCTGCCCAGAGTCTGGCTTCCACTTTTCCCCTCCACAGTCCATCCTCCACCATGCAGTCAGCAGAAAAACTTAACAATGTAAATCAAACCAGGCCATTCCTTTGCTCAAAACCTCCCAGTAGCGTCCAATCGTACTTAATAAAATCCAAACTCTTGACCATGGCCTATAAGGTTTTCCTGCATGGTTTCCTCCATTCAATGCCAACTTCATTTCACACCACTCTGTCCTTCACACCCTACACTCCAGCCACAGCAGCTTCTTTCTATCCCTTAAACTTGTCAAACATATTCTCCATTTGGGGAACCTCTAGTCTGTACTGCCCCCCCCCCCCCCCCCAGACCTCTATATAGTTCATTCACTCCCATCCTTCAGAACTGGGATCATACATTACCACTTCAAAGAAATCTGAAAATGCCCCACATGTCATTCTTCACATGTCATCTTATCACCATGCCTTCTTCCTTCCCAAGTTCTGCAATGGATAGATGCCTGACTGCTCACCAGTGAAGGGGCCTCAGACACAGAATGCCATTAGCAAGTGAGCTGGTACCCTGGCATTGAGGATGGGAGTGCACTAATGCAGCAAGGTGGCACAGCAAGGTACTGGGATCGATGACTCCCTCATCTTTCCTGGGTCCCCCTTGGTCTATCAGAGATACTCAAATAGAGCAACCTGAATAAAGAGGGTCCTAGCCAAGGTTGAGGAACACTCATACAGACTGAGATCCTCTCATGAAGCCAAAAGTCCAGATAATAGCCACCTTCCTCCTCAGCCATTCATCATCACTTGAAGTACTCACTTGAAGTACTCACTATCAAGACCATTAGATACCTTTAAGGTAACTTGATACACAAGGAAACTAAGAGCATTACATCTATAACATATTCAGTTTTATTTATGTATGTGAGGACTCCTCGCTGGCCTGGGAGTCCTCTTCACATGATTCCCCCCACTACAGCACTTAAGATTAGTTGAAATTATCTCATTTATTCATTTACTTCTTCACTGACTGGCACTCAACTAGAATGTAAGCTGAATAAGGGCAGGAATCCCATTTGATTTGTTCATCGCTCTAGTTCCAGCCCCAGGAATTGAGCTTGGGACCCAGAAGGTACTCAATACATATTTGTTAAATAACTAAAAAAAAAATAAGCACTAAATATGTTATATCTCTAATTCAATAGCTAGAAGAATTTACTTGTCTTATTGTTAAAAAGCAAGACTCATCAGATGAGTATTTATAAAGTAAGCCTAGATCTTGGAGAAGGAAACCACAGGTACTGGAATTTAGCATCCTGCAAAAAGGAACACAAGAAAGCAAGAAAGGGCTATATTTTTAAAGTTTATTTATGTATTTTGAGAGAGAGAGAGAGAGAGAGAGAGAGAGATCACATGAGCAGGGGAGGGGCAGAGAGAGAATCCCAACCAGGCTCCCCACTGTCAGCACGGAGTCTGACATGGGACTCAAACCCACAAACCATGAGATCAAGACCTGAGCCAAAACCAAGAGTTGGATGCAGAACTGACTGAGCCACCCAGGTGCCTCAAGGAAGGGCTGCTTTTCAATACGACCAACTCCAAGAAGCATAGAGAGAAGGAGGAAGACTTTGTTCAGAAAAAAAAAAAAATGAACAACAACAACAAAAAAAACAACTATGACCAGAAACATCCGTTAGACAGACATTCATTCTTTACCCATTCATTCAAATATTACTGAGCTGGTACCCAGGCCGACCAGCCTTGAGACAAGTGCTAGGAAATTCAAAGAGAGTAAGATGCAGGGCTCTCAAGGGTACAGAAGTAAACAAACAAGTAATGCAAAAGGCAGCATGACCAAAGCTAATGAAGAGCATCAAAGCAGGGAGTGGACAAGGCCACTTGAGGAGGTTGAGAATATTAATAATGCTATATATTCATGCTTTAAAAGACACTTTAAAAAATTTCGTTTATTTGACCCTCACCCATAACCCTGTGAGGTAGATGGGGCAGGTGTGATCAAGATAAAGAAACCACAGGCTCTGGATCTTACATAACCTGCCCAAGGTAACACAGCCAATCAGGGATGTGGGCAGAACTCCCGTCCAGGTCTTCCAACTCCAATCTGAACCACACAGAGGCCTCAGAGACAAGAGGGAATAAATTAAAACTAGAAATCAGGTCATGAATGTATAAAAATAATCATCACCTTGGGGATTTGCAGAAGAGCCAGATAAAAAAGAGCAGGAAGATAAGCAGACAGGTGAGAAATAATGGGAGTGAGTAGCACTGAAAATGGGAACAGCCAATTTCCCCAAGAAGGAGCCACAGCACTTGGGGTGACCAGTAAGGAAGGGTGCTGAACTATAGAGCTCAGGTGGTAGTGTGCTTTTGAGGTGATGATTTTCAGTGTCTTTGGCACAGACATGAGCACACGGCCTAATGATAATAACAAAGCTCAGGGAAGTATGTTCAGACTAAACACAGAGAGGCAAGCAGCAGACAGCTTTACAGAGCTAGAGGGGTCATTTCTGAATTTTTAAAGAAATCCTTAATTTCTCATTCTCCTTTGCAACCAACCAAGAGCCAATAAACTGTTTCTATTATTTTCTCATTTTATCTCAAAAGTATTCTTCTATAATCCATACCAAAAGCTACCCCCTCCCACTCCTCTGTCCAGCTAAAACCTCTTGTTGACAATTCTTTCTCCCTATCTAGCTGAAAGGCAATAGCAAAGGTTGAGGTCAAAAACATCCAGAGCAGACTGCCTGGGTAAAGTCCAGAAGCTATAGGACCTTGGATAAGTTATTAAGCACTCTCTGCCTCAATTTCAATCTCAGAAATGGGGTCAACAATGGTTCCCATATCACAGGACTGCTGTGGTGATAAAATGGGCATGTCAGAGTGTCAGTTGGCATTATATAAATGTTAATTGTTTTACAATTACTTAGCTCCTGACAAAGGCTATCTCACTAGGTGGGAATAACCAGCTTCATTTACCTGTGAAGCCATAAAACTCAATGACTCATGAAACTCATACACTTAATGAGACTGGCCCTTATTAAATGGCACTTGATTCCAATACAGCAATAAGCACTACCCATAAACAAACCTATGAAACTAATGGGATTATCCCCCTATTTCCTTCCACATATAATCCTTTTCAATACCATTTCTACTACTTTGTAATTGACAGGATCATAATAGAGCCTCACAAAAACCTGCTTCAGCAGACCAAAGGAAGGGGAAAAGATCGTTATCCCACTTGGGAGCCCCAATGGAAACCCTCAAATGGAACAAGGAGCTCAGTTCAGTTCCTCCCTAGGAAGGAATGACCGCCCCCCCCAGTGCTTCCTACTCCTCCGTCCCTCCAGTGCCCCCTACCAGAACTAAGAGTCTTCCAAGTCCTGCCTACACATCCAAGTGCAGAGGAAGATGCTATCATTTACCACGTTACTCAAATTCCCTAGACAATGGCACTGAAAGCATGATGCTCAAGATTACAGACTGTGATACAGACAAAGGGGAAATAAAAATTCAAGGTGAACTTCACAACTTAAATAAACATAATTTAGAAACTGAGAACAAGGAAAATAAACTAGTCAGATGCAAGATGGAAAACACTGACCAAGGATAAATGTCATTAGTGTTGCACTGTTACTTAAAGGCTCAACTGCCTTGGTCCCTGTCCTCTTTCCTTCTTGTGGTAGTTTGTAAAAATGCCACAAATTATTCCTTACCTGAATCCACACCTTTGGATGGTGCACACTCACAATGATTTGGGGCTGATTTCCTGACTTGCTTTGGCCAACCAGTCATTAGAAATATGACCCGGTGGTGGCTAGAGAACCTCAGGTGGCCTCTGGTCAAGGGGCCAGAGGAAGTTCATGGAGCAGAGCTGGACCGACCCCACAGTGGAACCAACACCAAGCAACCAGCAGCCAGAGGCAGAGCCACCCCAGACAATGCAGTTGGGTGAGGAAGAGAAATAGACACGTGTTGCCATAGGGCCCATGTAAACCGTGAGGTTTGGGATGGGCTGTTATTCAACATTATCATGAAAATGTTGATGGGGAGGAAGAAATTCATCACCAAGCAACTTCACTGGCCATGAGGGCCAGCAAGTCCATGAAGAGATGCCTCCAAGTATAACACATCTTCACTTCCATTAAAGAAGAAAAAGCAATAAAAAATGGAACTAAATAACAGAGGCTGCCCCACTGATAACAAACTTCTGTCAACAGTAATCTATGCTAACCAGGATGCAGGCAGGGACTCCTTTTCCTGACATTAGCAAGTAGGTTTTAGAACCTCCTGTGTATGCAGTACTATGCCAAGGGCAGGTAAATGACCTGGAGCTTCGTACCTGGTAAGGAGGTAAAATCTACACAATGAAGCCCTTTCAAGACTCAGCAAGTAATCAGGTCATAAGACAGCAGGTATGCTGACTGTGCCTCAATGGTAAATTAATGCTTTCATCATTATTATTATTATAGAGAAACACACATCTAAAAAATGCATCTATTTACGGACCTAAAAATATCCCTTATACTGATTATATACAAATACAAAATCCTGGTGTGAATGAAATGCTAAATCACATAGCAGATGAAAGGTTCAGCTCCAGTGCTTCAGGACTCTGAAACAAGATCTGGTCAAGGACGTCATGTGAAAAGTCTGGTGGAAAAGGATGAGTTGGCAGTTGGGCCTAGACATCCCCCAAAGTCAGCTTGCAAGTAAGGACACCTGGCCTGACACCCCACTCGCCCCACACCCCACCAGGCGAAGTTATTTCTAGAAGTTCTGCAATGTCTTGAGAACTAAAAGATCAAAGTCCATCTGCAAGCATACTTTTTCTAATGCCATAGAGAGTTCAAATTTCAGAAAAACTCTCTCAAGTGCCATGTTTTCAATCCACATCCACTTTTAGGTATAAACATCACTGGACATATTTGACATAAAATTATTCCTGGAGTCATCCAGAAGTTAAGCAATAATGTACTGAAAATAACCCTTACTCCACCCCACCCCACCCTTGCTCCTATACAATACCCAGCCCCTACTCCCTACCTCCCCACCACAAGCTGCTTGACACCAGACTCAACAAGAAGACAACCATTAGATTAGGCACACACCAGGGATGTCCTTTCTGGCAGTCCACCCTGGTTTCCATCTATGTCTGTAGAAATCCAAGCTTCCCACATCACCCACATCTCTGAATGTCACCTCTATACGGCTCTGGGAATCACCTAATCTCACCCCAGCTTCCTAGCCACAGCTTTTATACTCCCTGTATCCAATAAAGCTTACCAGATACCCCTCCTCCACCACATCTGTAAAGGTCTCCTTCCGTTCTAGCTCTACCTAAAACCTGGAGCCCCTTGAGGAGCCTGCTTCCCTGCAGACTATAAGGTAAGCCTCCCATTCTCCTCCACCACCACTTACCACTTGGCCTAAAATGAGGTCAGTGTCCTCCCTGCAATATCCAGACCATTGCAGTGCTTCCCCTCACATACATGGATACTTCCTTGCTGCTCACACAACCAATCCACACACCAACTAGCCCACCCACCCAAGCTGCACAGACTGTTCCACTCACCCCAGCACACTCTCAGAAGATTTCAGAACCTGGATCACTCTTTCTCTTGTAACTAGCACTAATTTTGGCATTTATAGAGGTGATACCTGACCTTCTCACCCCTAATGAGACTGTCCTCCAGTCTGACTCTGGCTATGCATTCCCCCCCCAACAGCCTAGACCCACTCATTGCTTGTCACTTCCCCACATCTGGGTTCTCCATCTCAGTCCTTTCTCCTGCAGCCTGCCATTTCTTCTCATCCTGCTCACCCCTTCTAGAAACCTAATTCCAACAACTTTTCAACCCTACTGGGTCCTTGAACCCAATGACCCCACCATGCAGTCACTATCTATTCTCTGTCTCAAGTCTTCACTTCTTTTTTTCCCCCTAATTTGGTTTCCATAACCCATCTTTGCATTTACCATTCATGCCTCCCCTTTTCCCTTTCCATATTCACTCAAGAGAACCCCAGTCTCAGTTTTGACCTCCTTAAATCAACTGAATGTATTTATATGAACACAGGCCATGTGCTACATATAAAAAAGGATTTTTAAAATTGTTTTAAATACTGAATATATGTGAAAGAATAAGTTTCATATATATGTAACTTGTGATATATAATAATAAAATGAACACTTTAAACCTAGTCACCCAACAAAGGATCCAAGCCAACCAGGCTTTTGCTCCACCATTCAAGCGAACCCCATTCACACTGTTAATCCAATTTTGAGTCTTCTCCAGGGCCAACAATAAATACACACGTGCTTCTATGCCCAAGCACCATCAGCCTGGCCCAAGAGAAGGAAAAGGCCACTAGAACCCTGGCATAGCTTCTAGAAGCATGCTGGGGCCTAAACTACATATTCTTATTTGCAGAAAACGACACAAACTCATCTTTCAGCTTTGCTGATAGTTTTGTTTCTTATATATGTTACAGCCATGTTGTATATACCACTTACTCTGTAAAAAATTTTTTAAATTCTTCCCTAAAAATATATATGTATTCAAAATTTTATTATACTGGATGACTTACTTCCATAGATGTTCTCTATAGCATTAGCCTGAAAAGTAAAATTGGCCTATAGTGACACTGTTGGTTTCCCTCCAGCCCCCCACCCCAGTCACTTCCAATTTCCTCTTTCTGACAGAGCCTCTATTTGTTCAGGGCTCATCCTCCCCCACAAAGTCATGTCCTTCAGAGAGGCTGGCCTGTCCCCGGCCCCAGGACACCAGACTTGATGCTGCTCAGCCAATTATGGTGCCAACATACCCCTTGCCAGTGATATGTTTAGGCTCCAGCCTGTGACCCAACACTAGTCAATAAGAAATGGGAAGCACTTGGATGGAGAGGTCTGGAAAAGATTCGTTGTTTTTAAAGAGACACAAAGAAGTATTTCTTTTTTTCCTGCCTCTGGATGTTGTTCTATTTGGGTGCAATGCTTGTAATGGCTGCAGACATTTTGCCACCTTGAGGACAAACCTGCCACACTGAGGATACCAAGGATGGCAAGGCAGGGAGGCAGAGAGAGTCTGATCTGTCAACACCACAGAACTGCTGAATGAACTAGCTGACTCTCGGGCCACTCTGCCTTGGGACTGCTTTTACAGGAGGAAAAAAAAAAATCCTTATCATTTACATTTATATATGAGTTTTCTGTTACTTGCATCTGTTACTTGGATCCAAAAACATCCTTGTAAGTACTGAAATAAAATCTGACAGTTGAACAGGAAACAATTATTAGTATGATTGAAGAGGCTGGAAAAGATATCCATCCTACTTCATTTCCTAAGATGTACAATTTTCATTCCTTTATACCCATAAGGTAAACTAGATATAGAAAGCAAAATTCTTAGAAGTCAGGAAGCTATTAATGCTTTGTTATCCAGGACTGATAGTCCCTGTGTAAAAGTAATTCTGTATAAAGATGTACCCCAATTACCTAGTGCTAAAGTTTTTAAAAGTAGAGCTATTTTATTTAAATATTTTAACATGTTTCTCAACTGCAGGATTCTAAGACTTGGTTTTTAACTGATATGAAGTACCAACATAATAAAACATAAACATACACCAATGAATTACACTATTTAACCAAATGTGCTTTACACACATTTGAATATATCTTTTCCTTCAGTAGGAATCAAGTTTCATCAAACTTTTTAAGTCAGTGCAAAACTGCTTTTACTTTTCTTAATCTGAATTGGGGCTAGCCTAAATTACAGTCAAAACCACTCACCAGGGAGTTAGAGACAGAAATAAAACAGACAAAGCAGGAGCTAGCTGGTAACCTCTACCTCTCCTCTAATAACTAAGGAAGGAGAAAAGTGGTGATGAGGGCAGAGAGAACCATCTTACTTAAGTCTTCACTTCCTGATATGGAATAATGTCCAAGGAGTTTTAAGTCCAAAATTTAGGATTAGACCATGTATAATGACTCTTCATGTAAAACTGTTTATGTATGTTGCACACCCAAGACAGACACAGAGAGAGAGAGAAACAGAGAGAGGAGGATGCACATAAGCGAGAGAGAACACAGAAAACATACTGACCAAAATTCTAACAATGGTCATCATGAGACTGCAGAATCTGAAGAGCCTTTGCATACTTTGATTATTTTTTGCTTATCTGTATCATTCAAATGTTTATAATGAGTACATTAAATTTCATAACCAAAAAGTTATGCATGACAGCGTGGATGGAACTTGAAGGCTTCATGCTAAATGAAATAAGTCAAACAGAGGGAAAAAATGTATCCAATGATCCTGCTTGTATGTGGAATCAAAAAAACAAAAAAAACAAAAACAAAAACAAAAACTAGCCAAATTCATAGAAAAAGAGATCAGACTTGTGGTTACTAGAGAGGGGATGTGGGGGTGGGGTGGGGAATTGGAGAAAGGAAAAAATATATAAACCTATCTTTTATTTTGGGGGAGAAAAAGTTGCCATAATGTTTTGGAAAAAGATCTTTTTCAGATCTTTTTCAAAGTCTGACTATTTACCATAAAAAAAGAAAAGAACAACCCAGCAGACATGACACCAGACCATAATGTTCTTCAAACGTGTCATACTTTCCAACTTTGAAGTACACTCAAGACCCACACAATATATAAAATAGTATCTTTTCCAAGACCAAAATGCCCCAAAACTGCAAGTAATTTAAATTTCCCCTGCTCAACACTGTAATGAAACTTATTCTGTAATAACATATACATTGTACATAATGCCTTGTAATGATCTAGTTATTGAGGACTTTTGCTGTCTTTAAGGAAAGCTGTGGTTCTGTCATTTACCAAAAACTGTAGAAAAATAATAGAGCCAGGTAAGAAGAAATTATCTCTGCCCAGCCACTCAATAACTTGTACTGAGTAGGGACAAACAAATGTGTGACATCCCCAAATGGAAAAGGTGATGAAATTTCAAATCCGGATAAGGTTCATTTCTAAGACCTGGTAGTCTTAGCATACATTAAGTCATGTTTCTTCATTCTGTGTAAACCTGGAACTGACAAGCAACTGCCAGAACAGAATTTCCATCTGTACACACCTAGCAACATCACTTCGTAAAAATCACGTGTTTTCAATTAACACTGAGCTAGCGATCAAGGCTCCCTCAGGCCTTTCCATGAAGAAACACAATATAAAGTACAAATGGGGCCCTAACTTAGCCTGCACCTGAAATGGAGCCAACCACTGGCTTTTCTTGGCAATCATTTATAAAGATAAATTAATATTATACTGACAGATCAGCATTATCCTGTGCTCATTCTTTTTCAGCTGCTAGCAGATCTCCATTTTTTGTCAACATCAGGGGTACTCTCTAATGTCTCTGCTCTGTGCCTCTTACTAGAATTTGGGGTAACACAGCAAGCCTGCCTCCATACTGTTACAAGCTTGGGCTGCTGTGTGGGCCCCATCACATGGCCCCACTGCAGTCTAGCTTCCCTGTCCCATGGGCTGCAGTGTTCTCCTCACTACTCACTTCTGCAATAAGGCCAGACACAGGCCACGTGTGCTCTACCTTCCTCAGAACCTGGGACTACCCTGTCATGGCTTCCACAGCCACTCACTTTTCTTCCCCGGCACCACTTCTTTTTCTTACCTCTTCCTTTTTCTGTCTCTAGCCACTGCTCAGTATTGGGACAAAGGACAGGACTTCTAACAAAATGAGCCAAAAGAAAATAAAGCTTTCTACAAAGAAAGGTCTTAAAGGTCAACTCAGGTCATACCCCTGCTCTTACTTCCCATGGGGCTCTCCATTTTACCTTATAAGTCCTCCCTGAGACCTACAAGCCCCACCTGGTCCTACCCTTTCCTCCCCCACTCCCAACTCCTCCAACTCTATAGACTTCCACTAGATTCTCAAGCGTATTTATGACTTGGAGCATGCACACTTTCTGTGTGTGCAGATTCTTTCCAGGAATTACTGTTCCTTCTGGAACACTATTCCCAGAAACAATCACCAAGCTATGCCCTGCTTAACCCAGGTCTTGACTCTAAACCCCTCTTCAGAGAGGCCCTCCCTGACCCAGCTGTCTAGACCAACATACAAACATCCCTATCAAGCTTCATTTTCCTATAATCATTACTTGCAATTATATCATACATTTACTTGTTATTTCTTATTCATCTCCCTTAATAGAATCTCATGAAACTGGAGCTTCATTTGGCAAATAGCAAGTCCTCAGTAACTATTTGTAGGAATGACCTAAAAACAAGGTATACTGTCTAACACAGACAAAACTCAAGCAAGGGTGGTCAATCCATTTATTAGAACAGTAACCCTTACTTCCCTCAAATTAGATAAACCTTCAATTGTAACTCCCATAGTCTTAAGTAGAACTTACAGAATGTCATGTAAGGTTTTCTCAATGATCTAGGATTATTAACACAAAAGGCAATGCCCTTGTGACATACATGGGGATGAGCAGAGATATTAGCAGTATTATTTTCTGTGGGAATGTATCAGTATGCCTTTCCAGAACTATTCTCAGAAATATATGAGCCAGAATGAGACTCAGTCCTCAGGAAAAGGACAAATGATATACAGGCCAGCCAATCAGAGTACTCCATCTCCCTCACCCAGTGTTGGTACAGGAATGGGCACATGACCCAAGTAAAGCCAATCAGAGTAGTCTCAGGACCTGGCGCCCTACGGGAGGAGCCACTAGCTTTCGGGGACCATCTCTCTTGCACCTGGCAGAGTCAACCTAAGAATGAAGCAGAAGCACAGAAAACAAACAAACAAACAAACATGGAACCAAGAGTGGAGAGGAGTTATTTTTCATCAAGGGAGAGTAAAAAAAGAGAGTGGACATGAGAATGAGTGAGTTCCCTGGACTCCACTCACCTCCCTGTCAACAGTCATACATACTTAAAGATAAACGTTCCCCTAGAGTAGTTGTATGTATCATTAAGTCCCCCTTTTCTCAAGTTAGTTTGAGTTTCTGCCACATGCAACCAAGAGCTCTGACTAGTATAAATATGTTCAACATATATAGTTGACCCTTGAACAGTGCAGGGATTGGGGGTATCTACTCCCAGCAATGTAACAAATTTTGACTCCCCAAACTTAACAGCCTGTTAACCAGAAGTCTCACTGATAACATGAACAGATAATTAACACACATTTCATATGTTGTATATATTAAATACCATATTTTACAATAAAGGAAGATAGAGAAAATAAAATGTTACTAAGAAAATCATAAAGAAGAGAAAAGACATTTACAGTACTATTGCACAGTTATCGGAAAAACCCCATGTATAAGTGGACCGATGCAGTTCAAACCTGTTGTTAAGGGTCAACTGTACTACCATTCTGGTGGAGCAGAATAATTTTAAAAAGCAAAAAGAT
Organism: Neofelis nebulosa; assembly: GCF_028018385.1. Classification (NCBI taxonomy): domain Eukaryota; kingdom Metazoa; phylum Chordata; class Mammalia; order Carnivora; family Felidae; genus Neofelis; species Neofelis nebulosa. The sequence goes on along the minus strand of NC_080790.1, from coordinate 95,977,033 downwards.
CCCCCAGCTAGTTACACACCCAGGTGGTTGTCAGGGGCTGAAGAGAAGAGGGAATAAGTGACTGCCTAATGGTTACAGGGTTTTCTGTTGAAATGATGAAAATGTCTGGACTAAATAGAGGTGTGATGATTGCACAGCACTGTAAGTGTCCTAAATGCCACTGAATTATTCACTTTCAAATGATTAATTTTATATTATGTGGAATTCACTTCAATAAACAAAATTTTAAACAAGAAAACAATGCTGCAATGCATTTCTTAATAGCCGTTAATTATATAATTTCTTACAAAAGGAAATTAAATCAAATGATATGTACATTTGTTTCATTCATTCAGCAGCTATTTATTGAGCACCTACTATGCACTAGGAAGAGGGCCAAGGGATATAGGGAGAACTAGGGAAGGAAGGGAAACAGGAATTCAGCCTGAGGCTGCCAAGTGAACCTGAAGACATCTATCCTCACTGCCTGAGTCCCAAAGAAGCCACACGTGCCCCCAAACTCCCTCATTTTGAAGTCCAAATATTCCTAACAATGAAAGGGGGCACTGGGCTTAAAAATGGACTTGAGTTTTTAGGATCTGACCACAGGTAGACAGGGGTCAGTAGTACCAGGAAAAGACCTGCAGTTTCCTATGTAGTCATGGTGGATCTGAGTCCGGGACCAGCTGCTTCCTAAGGCAGTACCTATGACTCTCTACCCCAAGCCTCCGCATGTTCATCTTTCAAATGTTATTGTGATTAAGAGAAAGCTCTGTCATCAGGCACACCTGAGGTGGAATCCTGACTTGGCTACCACAGGGCCACCAGCCTGTTTCTGTTATGGGGAATGTGTGTCTATAATTTTTCTGTAAAATGGGAACAACAGGCTACCAACCTCATTTAGTACTGGGAGGGCAAGCACTATGGGGAAAACTAAAGGAGTAGGAAGGGGACAGTGAAGGAAGAAGAGTCTAAAGGCCCCCATCTGGCATAAAGTCCTGCCCTAAGTCTTATCTATTCATGTTTTAATCTTCTCTTTTACTGTCATAAAATATGCATACTATTCAAGTGCTTTCCCCTCTCTAGGCCTCAGTCTCCTCCATTTAAAAAGTGAAGGGTTGGCCTAGAAGAAATTTGTTGCTTAGCCTCTATTCAAATGCAGCTGACTGTAACATTGGAGGATTTTCTGTACTTCTCTTGAGTGTGACTTAGCAGTTTTTTATTTGCAGAGCATTTTAACAGTCAGTCATCACGGAGCAATATCCAGGTACGCATTTTATCAGGAAGGTAAAAGGAGGGGTGGGCAGGGGACACAGGCTGCAGCCAGGAGAGGACAGACCAGGCATGGAGCATAGCATGCCAGGAGCTGCAGAGGCTGCTTTCCAACTCAAGCACCAAAGAAGCCTATTGTATGGCTCCCACTGTATCTAGAAGTCTCGTTAAGTTTGTTTTACAAGTCTTTTTTGACAAGTGAGGCCTTTAAAACATGTTTCCTCATTGTACAGAGGGTGAAGTTCAATCCAAACATTTGTCTACAGAAGAAACTGGGAGGATCCAACTGCCAGGGGACCATCATAAACTCCACTCACACCCGGGGGCCCCAGGAAGGAGTGCTTCTTCAGGAGGCCCTGATGGTGGTTCTGCTCTTTTCTCCAAATGTAATTGCTTTTGCCTTCTGAATTTAATAGAGGTTCCAAAATTGATTGCTGATTTAGAGCATCTCACAGCGTTATGTTGAATAGTGAAGATAATGCACTGAAAATAATCGACACAATGGTTCGGTGCAATGGTTAACAATGTCCGTTTCAGTAGGCAGGTGTACTTGCCCTGAAGGGTAGTAGCAGCTGGCTCTGAGGATGCCTTCAAGACCACAAGTCTCAGGCAGATGGAGATGGAAGTCTGCAGCTGGGCAGAGTTTCAGGCATTTTGGCCAAGGAGCAGATGGCAGCCAAGGCCAAGGAATAGGTAGCAACTGGCACACAAGACTCCTGCCATAGCAGAAACCTGTAAATTTGACTTCAACAACATCAGCCTTGTGCATCTTTAGGCATAAACCTGCTGGGGAGACATGGTCAATTAGATGTCTGGGCTTTAGTGCAGCCATGAATATAAGGCCAAATAGTCTGTGTCCTTCCCCTTCTTCTTGTGATGATGTGAGGCAAAAAGATGCCCATGTGATGTCACAGGTGAGATGGATGACACAGGCGTTGTGATGTCAGGTCACTGAAGGCTACTACTGACCATCTGACGATTCATCACATGGAGGCACATCTGCTTCCTGACCAGGGATGACGTGGTTACTGAAACTGTGGAACGCAAAACCGCAGACAGAGGGAAGACTATGGGCTCCTGGGTGGCTCAGTTGGTTGAGCATCCAACTTCTGCTCAGGTCATGATCTCCTGGTCCTGCATTGGGTTTGCCGCAGCTTCTGATCCTCGGTTCCCCTCTCGCTCTGCCCCTCCCCCACTCACGCTCTGTCTCTAGCTGCCTTTCCCTAGACTTCAACCTTCATCTATCCTTAGGGGAAGGAATAAAGGCCAGTAGCTAATCTTGAAGAATCTGGAATCAGATTACTGCATTTAAAACCTGACTTCACCGCTCACACTGGTCTTGTGATCTCAAGCAAGTGTCTTAATATTCTGGTCCTCAGTTTTCCCACCTTTGGATGGGTGTGGAGTTCTGAGCCTGGGGCACTTGGTTGGCTCAGTTGGAAGACTGTGTAACTCTTGATCTCAGGGTCGTAAGTTTGAGCTCCATGTTGGGTGTAGAGATTACTTAAAAAAGAAAGAAATAGGGGCATCTGGGCGGCTCAGTCAGTCAAGCATCCAACTCTTGATTTCATCTAAGGTTCTTGATTTCATGGTTCTGTGCGTTTGAGCCCTGAGTCAGGCTCTGCTCAAATGATTTGTACATTTTAAGACGACTGGCATATTCCAACAAATTACTCTTCAGAAAGATCATACCAAATTATAGTCCTGTCAAAGGTGTGTTGGAAACAGGAGAAATCATTCAGGGAAACACACACACACACACACACACACACACACACACACACCAGCAACTTTGCTAAAAATAATAGGTATATACATTTTAATTTATAAGTTTATATATTCTGGGGCACCTGGGTGGCTCGGTTGATTGAGCGTCCAACTTTGGCTCAGGTCATGATCTCACAGTTTGTGAGTTCGAGCCCCGCACTAGGCTCGCTTCTGTCAGTGCAGATACTGCTTCAGATCCTCTGTCCCCATTTTCTCTGCCCTTCCCAGGCTCATGCGCTCTCTCGCTCTCTCTCTCTCTCTCTCAAAAATAAATAAACATTTATAAGTTTATATATTCTAGATAACTGAAGAGTGGCATATAAAACAATGGGTCTTGTCATTTCTTCATCTGTGACATATATACATACATTTTAAACATTATAATTTTTCTTGTTGATATGTAGGAGCTCTCTGTGTATTGACGATATTGAGGATATAACTATATCCTCTAAGTTTTAAATATTTGTCCAGTTCATTACTTTTTACTTCAGTTAAAAGTGATGTGGATGTGTCCATGTATATATTTATTTTAGGAGCAGGAAAAGAGGAACTGAACCCCTTCTCTCAAACATAAACAGCTGTAATATGATACACACACACATACACAAAGACTAGGTGATGTTTTTACTTCTACCTAAGACTTCAGCATAAGCTCTACTATGTCAAGCCTAACTAACACAAACACATCTCCACCTTATCAGATATAAAGTCCATGGGAAAGAGAAGTCTACATTGTTTGCACCAGAAATGTGACCAGACAGAAAACACATCAATCTCTTTAAAAAGTTGCAAAGAAGCAACATGTCATCTGTTCCCCTCTCTTCCATGCAGTCTTGAAAATACTATCAAAGATTTCATTGAAAGAATTTTCACTAGTTATACCAGGTCCATTTTTGGGATAGTGACTCAGTTTTGGTTTTTACCAATTTACAATAGTGTAAATTGTAAAATTTTAAAATAGTGTCTTTCAAATTGTTTCCAAGAAAGAATATCTAGGGTACTTGCCTAAGCCTTCCCCAAGCCCATCCTTACCAACAGCCTCCTTGTCCTGCTGCCCTCCACCCCCAAACTCTTTTCCCAACCTCTTCTCCCTTTAGTCCACACAAACAGTCCTTTCTTACAGCTGTTCCCCCTTGGGATCAGAGGGGAGGGTCTGATAATGAGTACATGTACACAAGGGAGGAGGTTAGGGGACTCTCTCAGGAGACCTTAATTCATGGTCTCAAATAATTAATTTTTTAATGTTTATTTATTTTTGAGAGACAGAATGTGAGCAGGGAGGGGCACAGAGACAGGAGGAGACACAGAATCCAAAGCAGGCTCCAGGCTCCGAGCTGTCAGCACAGAGCTGGACATGAGGCTCGAACCCACAAACCGTGAGATCATGACCTGAGCTGAAGTAGGACGCTTAACTGACTGAGCCATCCAGGCGCCCCTTGAATCATTACTTTAATGATGGGAACATCTGGCTTGTGAAAACAATCTTTGGGTCAGGAAGGCTTTCAGGAATTTTTCAAAACATCCACACAGGTGGCTGCTACTCCCCCACAGACTTACATCCATCTATGTGGGAAATCACATTTTGGTGTGTTTTTTTTTTTTCAATATTTATTCTAGATTTGGACTGCAAGCTCTGGCATCCCCAATGCTGTGTATAATGCCTGACACATGTTGTGTCTAAATAAAAAATAACTGTTAAATGAACAAGGGGACTCTGGAGCCCAGCTGCCTGGGTTCAAATCCTAACTCTGTCATTTATCAGCTGTGTAAACTTGGACAAGATTCTTAACCTTTCTGTGTCTCATCTGTAAAATGAGGATGATAATATTACCTATCCCACTTGGGAGGACTGCATGAGTTAATGCATGTGAAAGTATTTCTGGCAGTGTGTGGCACATGGAAAGTGCTGATTAAATGTTAATTATTATGACTATAAATAAGGAAGTATGTTACCAAAAGGAATCAACATGAACAAGAAGCTCTTCATGTTCTCAATGTATTTATCATCTAGTAGAGGAGATCTGGCAAAACACAACTAAGTACAATAGGCAAGCAACGCCAATGAGAGGTTCCAAGTGCTATGGGAATTCCGAGAAAAGATCATCTCAGGACAGACGGACAAAGAAAGTTCACGTGGAAGATGTAGTGTGCTCATGCTGTTTCCTGGAAGGGTTTTACGTGGTAGGATGGGCAACACCTTCTGGGGAAAGGGATGGTATGTCAGTTGGGGCTCCCTAAGAAATAGACACCAAGATAGGATTACACCTGCAGGAGATTGATCAGGGGAACTGTCTGTGAAGGGGGAAGACCTGAGAAGGCAAGGAGAGGCTTCACCACAGTGAAGGTCTGACCCCTGCAAAGGAGAGGGAAAAGAAAGAGGGCTGGGGAGGAAGAGTCTCAGATCCAACTCAGTTGTGAGACGGTCTTGACCACACCAATGGGGAGTCCTCAAGTCAAGGTCACTCTTCAGAGGCATCTGGGTCTTGCAGGAATTAACCACATTAGTAATCTCTTGCTCAGTAATTGCAAGTAGCCCAAGAGAAGCTCAGCTTTGGCTGAAATGTTGTGGTGAATCTAGAAGGCAGCAGCTAGATATCAAGTCAGTCATGCTGCCCCCAGTAGGGATGTGAGTGGTGCATTCTCATAGTTGCCAAACTGGGCACAAGAAACGTCACTAGTACCTATGTGTCCTTGAAACCATGGTTGAGTTTCAGTGAATATGTGCCATCACTTAAAATCAAACGCATGACAATATCAAAGGGCTCCTTATCTTTTTAAACTAAACCACATTTATAAGAGCGAAATTACGTATCTACAGTTAAAAATTAGAAATACTTTTAAAATATCTTTCAGATGTGGTTTCAGTTTCTAAAAGAAGACACAAAGCTGGTTATGAAATATCTCTTCTGTAAAAATCACAGTTAAAAACTTGAATTGGGCATTCAGAACATACTCAGAAACAAAGCTTGACTAAGAATCTAGAAGGTAAATCCTTTCTGAACTGGTTGCTTAAGGAAGCATATCGATCCAATGAGAATGTGAGAAAACATTTTGCAAAGGCGTAAGGTGCCACATGAATATCAGTGCAATCAAGTTACATCTTGTGTGAGGTTAGGTCACATTAAAGGCAAAAATGGAGATCAAAATTGCACCTGACAGGTCAGATGGTCCCGCAGTGAGAGGTGTGAGGGAAAGAAGACCACTGAGAACACAGTATGTCCCTGGTCCTGCCTGATGTTGCTCTGGGGTACATGGTCACTGAGCAGAAGGGCAGGCAACATCTGCACTACACACACACACACACACACACACACACACACGTACATTTCCCCATTTGTGGCCAAGCATTTAATACAGAAGTTAAATATATTTATGAGATGACTCCACAGAAGAACAATAAGAACAGCAATCTTACAGATTACAATATTTCCTTTATTTAAGGGGAAACATGGCACAGGAAAGGGAAGAAGACATCCTCAATTCCTATCACTACACCAGCAAGAAAACTAACTCAGCAGTTGACAATACCTCTTACTTTCCCAGAGAAAACAAAAGCCATGGCATGAGAGCTCCCACTGCAGACCATACTTTACTCCATTTTTACCCCCTTTCTCTCCACAGTTTCTTCAATTTTACTCTTTTATTAGTTCCTTCTCCTACATACGTAAGCTCAACTTTGCTCAGCTCTTAAAAAATATAAGAAGCATATCTACACATATGTACCCACCCACCCATCTCTGATCTGGTATTTCCCCCTCTCTTTCAGGCATATTAATCTGTATTCTTTCCATTTCAAGACCCAGAAATATGACTCAAACTGGCTAAGCAAAAACAGGGTGTTACCACCACCTGCAGCTGAGAAGTTCAGGGGTGGAGATAGCAGACATGGCTGAACCTCTCGCTCAACAGGGTCCAGTGGGCTCTTCTCGCCCTCCATGTCTCTGCCCTGCTTCTCTCTGAGTATGAATTCAATTTGAGGCAGGTGCCCTTGACACTGGGGAAAGATGAACACTAGCAGCCCATGCTACACCCTCATGGTTTGCAATCCAAAAGGATGGAAGCTCTCACTCTCCCGGCACCCGTGTTCCAAATCTCAGGAAGACTGAGACTCCCAGGCCATTCACCAAGGGGACACATCGGGGACCCCTATTCTATACTCAAGTCTTCCTGGTTCCCAACATCTACCCACACCACAGGATAAAAGCCACTGTACTTAACTCCATGTGGCCACACCATTACCCTCACACAAGTCCCTCCCTCTGCAGTCCCCTTGTCCCCAACTTCTCCTCCTGGGAAACCCTGTATTTGTTATTCCGAACCCACCTCAGACCTCATCTCCCTCAGGAAGCACTGGCGACCTCTCCAAGGCCAAGAGGCCTTTTTGCTGTGCCTCTTCTGCACCTTGTGTGGCCACCTCTGCAGCTTTACCCGCTCTATAGAGGCACTAACTCCTTCATGCCAAATGTAGTTGTTTATGTGTCTGCATGTCCTATTAAACCGTTAAGTTCTGGGCTTGTGCCTTATTGACCTCTGAATACACAGCCCTCCCGCAAACAGACAGACACATACACATGCTTACTCACTCACACTGTTGAAAACATGTCTGTGGAACTGAAATTTTTTAAAATTCCAAAGACAAGATAGATCTTTACTACATTTATATGTTATTCTTAATTTTACAGTACAATAACTTATATCCCTCCTTTAAAGGATAATTTTAAAATCTGGGGCACCTGGGTGGCTCAGTCACTTAAACATCTGACTTCGGCTTAGGTCATGATCTCACGGCTTTGACCCCCACATCGGGCTCTGTGCTGACAGCTCAGAGCCTGGAGCCTGCTTCAGATTCTGTGTCTCCCTCTCTCTCTGCCCCTCCCCTGCTTGTGCTCTGTCTCTGTCTCTCAATAATAAATAAATGTTAAAAACATTTTTTTAATAAAAAAAGAATAATTTTAAAATTTAAATTGATGGGCACCTGGGTGGCTGAGTCGGTTGAGTATCCTACTCTTGATTTTGTCTCAGTCTATGTTGGGCTCCACAAAGAGCCTGCTTGGGATTCTCTCTCTCCGTTTCTCTCTGCCCCTATCCTGCTTGCATGTGCAAGCACACTCTCTCCTCTGTCTCTTAAAATAAACATCTTTTAAAAATTTAAATGGAATGAATTTGCTATTTTGAAAGTGAAATTTTTTAAATAAACAATTCTCTACAATTTTATCTATGGAAAGATAAGTACTCTAAACAGCTAGTAAAAGTATTCATACCCAATTGCCAGTAACGCACTTACAAAATAAATAAATAAATAAATAAAAATAATAAAAGTTTACATCAAAATACGCTAGGCTTATCAATGATCTCTCTTCCTGGAAGTGGTCCCAAACAAAACATCTGAGCTCAATCAGACTCTTACCCTAGGTTCTTCCTTCTCACATCAGAACTACAGACATCCTCAGGGCACATGGGTGGCTCAGTCGGTTAAGCGTCAGACTTGGGCTCAGGTCATGATCTCACAGTTCGTGGGTTCGAGCCCCGCGTCGGGCCCTGTGCTGACAGCTCAGAGCCTGGAGTCTGCTTCGGATTCTTTGTCTCCCTCTCTCTCTGCCCCTCTCCCACTCGCACTCTGTCTTTATCTCTCAAAAATGAATAAACATTAAAAAAAAATTAAAAAAAAAAAAAGAAGAAAAAGTACAGACATCCTCAAGCCCTAGAGGCAGGGATTGGTATATCTGCACTTCACGTATGTGTCTAAAGTTCATTTTATATTCCAGAGGATACAGATACTAACAGATACTAACATTTTAATGTTAGTAATTGATAAAAAAATTAGCAAAGGGAGCATATGGCAAAATCACTTTGCTTCAAACAAGGTTAAATGAGGGAGACCACACTAAGACTGGCTGAAGAGCCTGAAATTGCACCTCCGACTTTGCTCTGGTTGTAGAGTGTCCTTTGGCAGTAATGTCCATGCAATATTGTACCACCTGTTAGGCCTGCCCAGGGCACAGAGAGGCCAATGAACAGAAAAACACAAAAGGAGTCTCTTTATCTTCTGCCATGCTGAAATCAAATACAGCCTCAAGTCTCCCTAGAAGAATCTAGTAAAACAGAAGAAAGCAGCACAAGTCAAAGCAACATTTTGGGGGGACATGCAAAAACCCTTGGGCTTTTGTTTTTATGTTAACATTCACTGTGGTGGGTAAATATATTATCTGACATGTAAATATACTTCTGAGTCAGGTAACTAGCAGAGGCATAAAATGGGCTTCATAATCAGGAATCCTGGCTCTGCTACTTATGGGCGGGGTGTTAACAGACAAGTAGTTAAGCGCACTGAGCCTTGGTTCCCTCATCTATAGGTTGAGAGTAAGAGCCTCCTACCTTCATCAGAGGTTGTGGGAAGATTCGATGGAAACATGACGACGATTGACAACCACATCGTAGCTTTTATCCTCTTATTAAGCTCCAGACCCCATGTCCAACAACCTCCCAGACATTTCCACTTGGATCTTGCCTTTTGCTCAGACTCAACACCCATAACACCAAACTCATCTTCCCCTATCATCAGCCAGGATCTCCTCCCAACTCCTCTGGTCCTATCCCTGACACTCTTACTCTCCAAAATGCCTACCGCCAATTATCAAATTACACAAGTGTGTTTATTGCTTGTCAGACAACAGTGGAAATGGTAGTCTCAATCCTTGCTGTTAGCAGGCTCATTGGGAGCAACACTTAGGAAAACACAGTGAATCGAGTTATAAACACGTTCAAACCCAGCAATTTGACTTCAGTGGAATCTGTCCTGAGGAAATAACACAAAATACAGAAAAAGCTGCTTCCCAAGGTGTTTACAGTGGTATTATTTACATCAGAGAAAGAAAGAGAAAGTAAGGAAACAATTTAACCATCCAGGAAATGGTAAGCTAACTTACCCTGCACAGTTTCAACAAATGTTTGTAGTTAATAAAAATGAGAGGGAGAAAAAAGGTACAAAAATGTTAATAAGAAAATAAGTTTAAAAGGCAACATTTAAAATTCTAAGTGAGGGGCACCTGGGTGGTTCAGTTGGCTGAGCGTCCAACTTTAGCTCAGGTCATCATCTTGCAATTCCTAAGTTCAAGCACCACACTGGGCTTGCTGCTGTCAGCCTGTCAGTGCTGAGCCCACTTTGGATCCTCTGTCCTCCTCTCTCTGCCCCTCCCTGACTTGTGCTCTTCCCAAAAATAAATAAATATTTTAAAAATAAATAATAAAAATAAATAAAATTGCTTAAGTGAACTTGTCCCTACCTAAAACAATAGTTGAAATATACCAAAATATTCCATGTTACTCTGTCCATATATAGAGAGCATTTGAGAGAGACTGCTCTCTCCTCTCTGGTTTCAAATATTTGGCCCAAACCCTGATGTCTCATGATTAGACTTGACTGACTATGGCCTCTCATCCCAGATCTCTTCTCCTTCAGATTGATCACTCCTCACCTGGCTTCTGCAAACCTCAGTTTCATTTCTTTACTTAGACAATCACTAGTTCCTGCTGCATTGGTCCTTTGTAATCCTGCCCCTCCTCTCCATTCGTGGAGCATCTCATTTCAGACCCTTATAATCTGCTTCTTCACTGCCAGTAGTGTCACCCCTCCCCTCCGGTCCATCTTCCTGACTCTGTTGACAGGCAGCTCTCAAGTCTTATCATTTGACCTACTAAGAGTTCTTCAAGTGGGCCCTCTCACCTCCAAGATAAGACATGAGTTTCCAACTCAGACAAACAAGACCTTTTCTGATCTGGCCCCCCAACTGCTCCAGCTTCTGCCAGTCAGGCCACCACTCCTTTCCCCCACCAGTATCCCCCAGTCCAACTCACCGTTCTGCCCCCACCCCTGGCCTACACAGCACTGTAATCACTCATCTGACACTGTGAACACCCTCGGGGCAAGAGTTCTAGCACTCTATCTCAGGACCAACATTACTCGATTCCCTCACCAGACAGGAGGAACTGGCAGGTTGGTTGGTGTTCCTCACCTTTACACATCATTGCCATGCATATTTTCACTGCCAGCTTCCAGGTCCCCTTGCTTGGAACTGTCCTCCCCCTGCCCTTCCCAAATTCTAACCTTGCTCTGTCCAGTATGTAGCCACTAGCCACATGTGGCTGCTAAGCTTTTAAAATACAGTTGGTTTGAAAGGAGATGTGCTATGAGTATACAACACACACTAGATTTCAAAGACTTGGGGTAAAAAATATTATTTTATATTGATTACCTGTTGATACAATACATATTAGATCTGTGGGATGAAATAAAATGTATTATTAAAATTAATTTCACCTGCTTCCTTTTACTTTTTTTTTTTTTTTTTTTTTTTAAATTTTTTTTTCAACGCTTTTTATTTATTTTTGGGACAGAGAGAGACAGAGCATGAACGGGGGAGGGGCAGAGAGAGAGGGAGACACAGAATCGGAAACAGGCTCCAGGCTCCGAGCCATCAGCCCAGGGCCTGACGCGGGGCTCGAACTCACGGGCTGTGAGATCGTGACCTGGCTGAAGTCGGACGCTTAACCGACTGCGCCACCCAGGCGCCCCTCCTTTTACTTTTTTAAATGTGGCTACTAAAAAATTTTAAATTAAACATGTGGCTCACATTATATTTCTATTGGACAGAACTAGTCTAACCATCGTTAGGGCCCAGGATGACTAAAACCTCCTTCAAGATGTCCTTCTCTTTGTGCCACTCTTAATGATCTTTTTTGACCCCTTGAAATCCTATATTGAAGTCCACCATAAAAGCCACTATCTAAGTACATACCATACTATATGCTTACTAATTACATCAAGTCTTCTTGCTACATCAATGCCATTTCTATTTTAGGACTCAGAACAGACACTCAACTTTCAATTAAACATGGAATCTTTGCTGGGGCAAGATAGCAATACAGAGAATTTTTTTGGTTTCTGTTTTGTTTTGTATACTCATTTACTTTCCCACCGATAATGTCAACAATGCAGGGAGAATTGGAAGTCAGGGGACCTAAGAGCTCATGGTTCTGTCTGTGATTAACACAATATATACAGATCATTTAGTACATCGCTTGGCCCCTTGTAAGGTCTGCCTGTGCCTCAGTCTCCCCCTTTGTAAAATAAAGTTAATAATATCAGACCAATCTACAATATGTAGCCAGGTTAAAGTAGCTAAGCAAGTTCTAACTTGAACCATTACCATGACTGAGAAAATTCTACTTTCCACAGTTCATTGTGTGTTTCTTAGCCAGTTTTAGACTAATTTTTATAAAGAGAGAACAAATTCACAGCAATTATCAAAATACAAAGGGGGGAGTGGGAAACTACCTATCAAAATACTTGTCCTATCCTATTAATGATGGGAGGAAAGTAATGGTAAAGGGAACTGTTATATGCCTGCTCCAAGCTGAAGTAGTTTATATATTAAATCATAATAACCTTTACAAGGCAGACATTACCATACCCATTTGACAGAGTAAAGAAACTGAGGTTCAAAGACAGGCTAGGTAACTAACCAAAGTGATGAAGCCATAACTGCAAATCCAGGTCAGTGGTATCATCTTTCTATGTAAAAAAAAGAACACCTTTATTATCACTTGACGATAAAATATGTGAAATGCAAGAGTATTACCTGAATATGCAAATAAAAATACAAAAATAATGTATATTCAATTCCTTCAAATAGTTTTCTTAATCTTGGCCAATTCCTATCTTTCAGATCAAGAGGCCATTTTTTTCTAAATAGGCTTTTTCTTAAAGTAGCAAACACGGGGCATCTGGATGGCTCAGTCGGTTAAGCGTCCGACTTTGGCTCAGGTCATGATCTCACAGTCCATGAGTTTGAGCCCCGCGTCGGGCTCTGTGCTGACAGTTCAGAGCCTGGAGCCTCTCTGACCCTCCCCCGTTCATGCTCTGTCTCTCTCTGTCTCAAAAATAAACATTAAAAAAACTTTTTTTAAAGTAGCAAACAAATAGGGTATATGATATGCTAGCAACAAGTACATTAATGTACTGTTTTTCTTTAAGGCTTTTAATTTTTTATATATGTATCTATTTTGAGAGAGACAGAGAGAGAGAGAGAGTGAGTGAATGCACAATCAGGGGGAAGGGGAGAGAGAGAGAGAGAGAGAGAGAGAGAGAGAGAGAACCCCAAGCAGGCTCCACACTTGGCACCGAGCCTGATGCAGGGTTTGATCTCACAACAGTGAGATCATAACCTGAGCTTAAATGAAGAGTAGAAGCTACACAGGTGCCCCTTTCTTTGAGGTCTTTAAAACATAGTTGTTAGCAAAAGTTTACATTAGACATTACAAGTAGAATTCCTCAGACACATTTACAAAAATCTAGTCCCTATGGATAAAGATTGCAGCAATAAAGTAAACTGGATCATTCCACAAACAAATGCATCAACAAGAAACCTAATATCAAAGAACCTCTCTTTGTTACAAAACTGAGGTCATTATGAGCTCAATGAAATGAAAAAGAAAGTTCCTCAAAATAGGATATGCACCTTAAAGTGAAACCTCAATTACACAGCCTTGAAAACTAACTTTCTCAGAATGGTAACAATGTACTGTATATCTCTAAGAAACCAAACTGATCTAGGTTTAATTGATTCTGCCTTTACAAAATGTAGCCAACTTAATCCTGCAGACTTGGAAAGAACAAAAGTTCAAATTCTCTACCACAGGAAAACTTCCAGAGAACCAAATGCTTTAAAATACTGTTCAAGTCTCCTTTATCAAAAATGTCCCTGCAGTAGGTGTTAATCAGTCACTACTAAAAACTCTGCACAATGCAAGCTGTGTGTGCATGAGATTTTACTACAGGAAGCAGACAGTTCAGTTTACCAAGGACACCACATTTCACTTTCAAAAGTCTTGAAAACTAATCCCTCTAACAGTAAGTAACTAATTTATATTTCATTCCAAACCGAACAAGATAGTGTAATCTCAAGGAATTCGAGATTGTGAATAACTTCACTTGGAGAAACAAGGTAGGTGTGTGTTTTCTCAGAGATGCTTCACAGAATATAAATAGAAATACTTAGCAACTTTTAATCTCATGAACAAGATCTTTATTTAAAATTCTCACATATAAAATGAATTCTTTTACGCCATATCTCAAGTGATAGGCACATTAGACTATGTGTCCTAAATCAGGTGATTTTTGCTCATTTTAAGAATACAAAACACATCTAGAAGAAACAAGGTGTTCTTTTCTCACACCCCCACCCACGCAAAACACTATAGACAGCACAGGTGTTTGGTCCTTAACAAAAGTTAAGACTAAGTAGGTAAGAAAACAAAACAAAGCACAGCCTAGCAAAGCAGCTACAGATCACATGCAGCAGGTGACAGGAAGCCTTGTGGACACCTCACACCCACAAGGATGAGCTTCATCACAGGTCAACTGCAGGGCCCCCAGGGCTCCACAGAACCTCCATCCAGCAGTCCATAAAAACGAAATAAGGCAAAGAACTATCACTGTCATCTTGGCAATAAAGAAGCAGCAGCCTCCTTGAACCCAGGAAAGCCACCCTTCCCTCCAAGAAGACAGGAGGAGTCCCCCTTCACACCAAGGACACAAAGAAACCTAAGCAGTCAGACCAAAAATAAAAATAAAAATAAAAAGAGCATGGGAAGAGGGATGACAGCTAAATTTAATTTATCCTGGGAGCACTTCATGTCTCAGTCTATTTGAAGACTCCAACTCAAAAGTAAAAATAAAATTTAAGGGGAGCGGGCCCACGAAAGAGATGACAGTTCAATTAAGTCTGTGCTGGGAACACTTAGGAGACTCAGGGTGTCAAGAGTCCAAAATTAAAATTAAAAAATGGGAGAGGAGGAGACAGTTCAGTGTGTGTGTGTGTGTGTGTGTGTGTGTGTGTGTGTGTGTGTGTAGCACCTGGAGTCCAGGATTTGCTGGGGAGGGAAGAGTCAAGGCTCCACCGGCCTCGAGGTGACCCGGCACGAATCTGGGGTAAATTTACACTCTGGGCGACAGGGCAGAGCCCGAGGGCCAGAGTGCCCGCTGTTGGGGAACAATGCCGGGCGCCAGAGAGGAGGGTCTGACGCCGCCCCCCCAACCCCCGATGCCGTCTGCATCCCAGTCCCGACCCTCGTCCGGCCCGCGTCTGGGCAGGTGCCCCCAAGCCCGTCGCCCCGGCTCACGCCTCACCCAGCAGCGCCCGCAGGTGCTTCAGGCGGGTCAGCACGTCCTTCTTGGGGTCCAGCACCTTCTGGGTGGACTTCTTCACATCCCCGTGGCTCCTTCGGGAGAACATCCCGCCGCGGGAAACCCGAGCCCCGCCGGCGGGGCAGGAGGCGCCTGCGCCGCGCGAGTCACCGCATAAGGTCCGGGCCGGCGCGTGTCGCGCGGGCCACTCGCCGCCCCCCGCCGGGCCACCGCCGCTACCGCCGCCGCTTCAGCTGTGGCTCCAGGAAGAAGGGGCGGGCCGGGTCCGGCGAAGGGCGGTGCAGGAAGGCGGTGTCGACGCGGAACCGACGGCCCCGCCCCGCAGAGGTGCGGGCGGGCCCTTCGGGCGCGGCGCAAGCGCGCGCCTTTCGGACCCGCCTCGCGGGGACGCGCCCGGAGCGCAGAGTCGGCGCCGCGAATCACAAAGAAGCTTGCCCCTTGCACAGGCTGTACTACAAGTCCCAGAATGCACTGCGAAAAAGTCCTCCAATCAGGCTGGCGTGTCTTAGGCACGATGGGAGTCAATGGGTTAGGTCTGAGCACGTTCTTCCTCTTCAACAGGCCGTGTGCCGCAAGTTCTCCAGGGAAATGTAGTTGTGCAGGGGGAGAGGCGACGCGACTTATGTTTCCAGGGTTCCCCAAGCCGCTGGACAGCATCCGCCAACCCCATCCAGAGAGGCCCAGAGCTCCCACACTTTCACTGCTTGGTGTGTGCTACCCACCCAGTTCACTCTAGTGCAACGTGAACCACAAAAACATCTCAGTAAGAAAAGTTTCAAGGCTTTTAAAATGCAAACCATTTTCCGTTTTGTCTCAGGATTCACACCAGGAAGCGAATCGATGTCCCTCGACAGTACTAAAATTGGAGCTCCAATTTCACACTAAAATGAATGGCTTTGACAGCAGGAAGAGCATCCCCAGACTCTGGGTGAGGAGTCCAGCCAGTCCCCTTGGTTCCTGGGACCCAACTTCACTTAGGGTATAAAGTTCCCTTGCTCCTCAGGATCTTGTCTCTTGCTTTATATAGGAAGTGCACATTCTCTGTGTTGTGCAAGGCTGCATAAGAATCCAGTAGCAGAACCAGAAATAGAACCTGAGGGACCTGACTCTCAGGCCGGTATGCTTTTTAAGGCTAAGTGCCTGTAACCTCAAGCAAAACTTTGAGATGAAGGATGGCCTGGAGATTTCTTACAAGAGATCTGTAGCGTTACTTACTGGCATCTGGATCCTTTGATGCTCCAAATTTTGACAAAATTTGAGCAAGTACTTAAGCTGGCTGTTTAAAACCATGTGGTTTCCATCCAATTAGGACAACACAACATTTTCTCATTCAGGGGAACCTGTAACTTGGGGCAAGATCTGGAAATTTGCAATGCTTTGTATTCTCATAACTAGCATGATATTTAGACTCGAAGCAGTCAATAAAAGTTTGTTAAATAAGATGAATAAAGAGCTAAAATAGTCCTATTTATCTCATCCAAGCATGCAAAAACATATCTTCTGGTTGCTAGAGCCTTTCTTTATTTTTAGAGTTGTCAAAATAGCATTGATAGAATGAGAACATATTCATGCAAAGAAATATTATTCAGCTATAAAAATATATATTCAGCTATAATAAACCCAATAACATGGGTGAACTCAGATCCAGAGATGGAAGCCCCACACCCAGGATGATGTCAGCCTGGGTACCCAGAGAACATCTCAAAAAGGGCCACAAACCCTCCAAGACTGTTGCAAGAGAGAAATAACCTTTTCTTTTAAAGCATTTTAGGTGTCTTTGTCACAGCAACTTGGACTGTACCTGGTTGTACATAGTATGTCAGAGTATTCACTGCCCCATTCCTTTAGAAGAAGATACCTTTGATTCAAAAAAATAGGATGGACTTAGGGAATTCAAACTTTCTATTGTAGAGCAAGCTGTCATTGTAATCAAACATTTATGGAGCATCTGCTGTGTACAAGGTATGAATCTAAACCTTGAGGATAAAAAGATGTATAAGATACAGCCTCCTGACTTCCAAGGCTTCCAGTCTAGTCAAAGGGCAGAACAACTGAATAAACGAAGAGATAAATGACAACGTACAGTAAACACGTGACACTGCCAAAACTTGGTAGTACCAGAAGCAGGCATTCATGCACTAACTTCATCTCATCCATTATATCTAGCCTTTATTTGATGATGAAAATGTAGAACTCCAGATCTTCTCTAAAAAATGCAAGAAATATAAATTATTACTTTGATGGTTTTTCACCCACGTGTAATATTCCACATGAAACAAAAATAAATAAAAATACTGGTCATATTCTGTTGCTCTCAAAAATCATTCCTACTGGATGGTGACCTCCTTGAGGTCATCACCCTCTTTTTAATTAACTCTTTACCCCTGGAGTTCCAGAGTGCCAAGCACTTTACATACACTTACATGCTATTGAATAAATGCCCCACTTTCATTAATAATGATAATGAAATCAAGAGTTAAAAACTTGTAATGCAAATTAAAACTACCCTGAAATACCACTTGGATAGTAAACAAAACAAAACAAAACAACCCACAAAATTTGACAGTACACTTTGGTAGCAAAGCTGCAGAAAACCATACCTGAAAGAAGTATAAAATAATAGTACCATTCCTATGGAGGGGAATTTGGTGAAATTATATATTGTTTGCCCTTTGACACAGAAATCCTACTTCTAAGAACCAACTCTGCCCCCACAAATATAAAACCACATGTGGAATGTTATTCCTTCCGCAAGTGTTTATAATAGCCAATGTATTGTGTTGAATAGATATAGCCATATCCTAATCCCCAGAACCTGTGATTGACTTTTTTTTCTTTTTTCAGAAAAAGGATCTGGGGCACCTGGATGGGTCAGTTGGTTGAGGTTCCAACTCTTGATTTCCACTCAGGTCATGGGACTGAAGGTCGTGGGACTGAGCCCCACACCGGGCTCCGTGCTTACATTTTCTCTCTCTGTAATAAAAGAAACTTAAAAAAAAAAATAGTAAAAGGATCTTTGCAGATGTAATTAAGTTAAGGATCTCAAAATGAAATCATCTTAGATTATCTTGGTGGACCCTAAACCTATTGAGTGTCTTTATAAGAGATAGAAAAGGAGAAGACACACAGAGAAGGCCATGTAGAAATGGAGGCAGAGATGGGAGTCATGTAGCCATAAGCCAAATGATCCCTGGAACCACCAAAGCTAGAAGAAACAAGCAAATATTCTCTGTGGGAGTTTTCCAGAGGGAGCCCAACCCAGCCATCACCTAGATTTCAGACTTCTGAACTTCAGAACTATGAGAAAATACATTTCTGTTGTTTTAAGCCACCTAGTTTGTGGTAATTTGTTGCAGCAGTCCTAGAAAATGAATACCATCAGATACTGGAAAGAGCCCAGTGTGACTGTCTAGCAAGACCTTGTTGGATATAGTGCATATATACACAGCAAAAGTGGCTGATTGAATCCTGTACACCTATGCAATGTAGTGCTGTGCAGTTGTATGCAAACATAAGAAATAATGAGAAAATTTCCTACATCCTCATTTTACTTAATCTTCCAGATATATTGTTAAATATAAAAGAAATAGAACATAAAATACATGTTTATTTGCTTTTTTTTTTCAGAAGGAAACATGGAAAGGATAAATCAAAAACCAACCAATGCCGACTTAAGTGGGATGGTAGATGGGATAGAATGGATAAGAGATGGGAGAGTCCTCTCCAAGTATACCTTTTTATATAATTTAGACTTTTGAACCATTTAAATGTTTCACATAGTCAAAAAAAGAAAAAACAAACCTTATCATTGAAAATGAACAGATATATAGAATAAACAGATGAACCCAACATATATCTAATTGGTAACATAACTGTATAAAGAAAATAATCATTTTAAGTGACTTTTAAAGATAGTATTCTGATTATAGACCCATAGAGGGATATATTCTAAAGGCAAAAAGATCTGCAAAGAAATATTAACTGCTGTTAGGACCATGGATTGTCAGTGTAAGAGAAAAGAGACACACAAATATCAAAAACAAAGAAAGTCATTAAAAACTCTGTAAAACTAAATTTTACCTGGAAATATCAATTTGAGCTCATGGTTCAAAAATGCATTCATGGGCCAAAGATCATCATTTTCCATACAGATATGTAGTTCTTCCTGAAATATTTATAGAAAGACTTTCCTTTCTTCCATTGAATTAACTTGGTACCTTGGTCAATTATCAATCAACCATAAGTGTGTATCTATTTCTGGACCCCCTGTTATGGTCCATTGATCTAGTTTAACTTTAAACCGGTACCTCTCTGTCCAGATTACTGGAGTTTTGTTCTAAGTCTTGATTTCAGGTAGTGTATATTCTTCCTGTTCAAGATTATTTTGCCTATTTAGGTCTTTTCCAATTCTACGTGAATTTAATTTAATTTAATTTTATTTTATTTTATTTTATTTTATTTTATTTTATTTTTTGAGGGGGGGGCACCATGAGTAGGGGAGGGGCAGAGAGAGGGAGAGAGAGAATCCCAATCAGACTCCACACCCAGCACAGAGTCCCACCTGAATCTTGATTTTATGGCCATGAGAATATGACCTGAGGTAAAATCAAGAGTCCGACACTTAATGGACTGACACTCAACCCAGGTACCCCCATATGAATTTTAGAATCAATTTATCTATTTATTTTTTAAAATCTGCTGTATTTCCTACTTTTTCTAATCTTGGGAAGAACCTAGAAGCAGTAATGCCCAGTAGTAATGAGTATACCTAGCACCTAGATCTTGGTTTGCAAATATCATTTCCACTCAAAGTAATTAGGGTTCTTTAGAGAAATGGATGATTCCGGGTCTGGGAGAGAAAAATATAGACTGAATAGAAGACTGTGTCCAAATATCAGTAAGAAAGTTTCTAAAACATAGGAGCTAACTTGAAGGGGCTTCTTATGGCAAAATGTAAGATAGTCTGATCATCAGAAAGAAAGACTTTATTGATTATAATACTTCAAATTAAAGAAAATTCAGGAATCCATAATTATATTCTAAAGAATTATTTTCAATATCCTAGCTGGGTGTTTCAAGCAGAAAACATTGTTTGCATCTTTGATTATTTGGGGCAAACTTCAAAAAAAAAAAAAAAAAGAATGTAGGAGCCCTCAGGTAGCTAACACCCTTTCTCAGTAACAAATGGAGAACCTGATCTGAACTGGGTGTATGTTTCAAGATTCTAACCAGGGAAGAGTGCAGGATTTTAGAGCTTTATAATTTCCTTCATTCATCACTTACCAGAAAAGCATCATGTTTTCCTGATGACAGAAAATTGAATTCAGGTGTTCAGGAAGACAGACCAAGACATGGTTATAGATACTCATCAATTATACAATTTATCCTTGTTGAATTTATGCCCAGTACAGGGTGGAGGGTCAACATTCAATCAGTAGTTGCTGAATAAATTCAGCCATTCATTTTTTTCATTAATTTATCTCAATCAGCATTATTAGGGCATGCTGTTTAGTATGATGTTTTCAATTTAACTAATGTGTTACGCACCCAAATTTTAAAATTCTACACTTCTTTCCTCAGAAATCTTTCCAAAAAATAGACAGACTTGCCCGTCTTCTTAAACACCTTATTCATTATTTATAAAACTGTAATTTATCCCCCTCCTGACACACTGTAGTCCCATTCATCTCCTCCCAAATTGGTGTTACTAATAGACACAAAGGAGAAATACCTAGTAGATCTTCCTCATCTAATTTTGACCACCTCTTGCCCCCAAATTGAGTCCTTGCTATCAGAGACAATTTGCCTTTTTAACTTCCATAGTTGGAATCTTTTTAGATGCTTAGACCTGCCAGCTCTTAGTTTCCAGATAACTTAAATGTTACTATATTTTACTTTCTAATTTTCACTCATCAGAGTTTTTCAGTTTGGATGAATTTTTTTTTTTCAGATTGACTAAAATATCTTGTGCCCGCACATTAATCCTAGCTGTCATGAATGTTATGTTAATTTTAGTATATGGAAAAATTCAACTTTTAGCCACAGATTTTCCTATAAGATAAGATTGTTGCCTCTGTCCTCAGGAGTAAGATCTTTTGGTACATTAGACATACTGTGGATCTTCATTTGGATGCCATTGCCACAGGGAGCCAACCCCTGTGATCTCGTGACACAGCTTATTTTTATTGATCATAGGACCTTTCTTTGCATCCTTATTTTCTTAAAAAAAAAAAAAGCTACAACGTAATAAATTCGAGTTTTTTTCTTATATCAGCTTTTATCCTGAAATGTTGACTTATCCATTCAATGTGCAAGTTGAGCCCCTGAGAATCTACACCTACCTAAAATTCCTAAGAGAGGATGGTCCTTCATAAGAATGAAATGCCAAACTCAACGCTTAAGCAACAAGAAACCTAATATCCTCATTTTTCAGATGACATATTACTGTAGACACTGAAAATATATTTTTTCTCCTCCAAAAATATTTCCTAATAGTTTCTTTTCTTTCCAAATATGTGTCAAATAAGGAGATTTAATACTTGACTTTAAACTTCACTATACATCATTTTATATGAGAATTTCACTTCAGGACAGACTTGAAAAACTTTTTGAAAATGTACTAGCCATTTTGATATGTCTGATAGATGCTTGATAACAAAGCAATGCCTCAAGGAAAAAAAGTTAATCGTTTTCTAAATTTAGTCAAGCAGATGTTTTCACAGCTATGCATTTCAACCACAATGTCATCTGCCTTGGATATATTTTCCTTTTTTTAAATCATCAAAACAGTGTTGAAATCTCAGTATCGAACCATGAAAACATGTCAACATTAGAAAAATATAAGCCAATTACTATAAGCCCATTAATAAGTATCATAAGGTCTTATATAAGTTAAAAAAATATCTTTGAAAGATAATGTTGGAAAAGTCGAGGAAACTATCTAAATAGTAAATACAACTTGAATAGAAGGATGATGCACAAAGACTAAAGAGAGATGAAGTTTCATAAGTGAGAAGCCTGTGAAAATGTGCTCATTACCTCACCTCTTTCCTCAATACACAAAATGCCACCGTTAGGTTTAATATTAGATCAGATTTACTCCCTTATTTAGAACCAGGTGCTAAATTTTCTAAAAGTGAATGTAGATTATAGAATGTCAACAAAAACTATTCATTCAAAATGGAGAAATTCATCACATAGTTTTACTTATAAATTCCTGTAATTTTCTAGAAAATGAATCTCAAAATAATTCTTAGAGAACAGTAATTCTTATTAAGCACAAAACAAGAATACAAATGATTTTACTAATCTACATATAAATGTGTGTCTTAAATTGAGAATTTTTACCTGGTATTTTAGACAGCATTTTCAGTTTTAAACAACAGAAACTGGCTATTTAAATACAGGTGATTCATGCAGAGAATGCCAGGCTCACAAAAATCAATGGAAGTTTGGAGATCCAGGTTGGAAAATAACACAAAAAAATTAGATGCCAAGGCAACTCTGGGAGGCCTGGTCAGGTCATAGAGCAGAGCACATGAGTCAGCCTGCTAAGGCTTCCATAACAAGGAAGGACCTCCCACCATCCCTCACAACTTCAAGTTCAACATCTCAAGAACATGCAATTGACTAAACCTTAGTTGGATGCCTAGCTCATGTGTCCACCCACCGGCTGGCTACCCTGGGTCAGAAAACCTGAGGTATTAATCTTCTTTGTAAGTAGGAAGTAGGTGCTATCTTCTACCAAGACTATACAGGATAGGACATACCCCCCAAAACAATGGAGTGTATTATTGAAGGAAGGGATGTTAGATGTTGAGTAGCTAAAATAACAATGATAAATCAATATATCTTGCACAGGACAATAAAGAAAACAGAATCATCATCACTGATGATTTGCTTGACATAAATTAATATATACCCTGGGATATGAAAATAATTCATCCATTTGGCTGATTTATAATTAAGGTCTTGTACTCTGTAAGATGATTGAAAGGCATGGTTTACTGCTTTCAGTACATCTTTAATGAAGAATTATATTTGATAGGTTTTTTCCCCCCAATTTTTTTTTTAAATGTATTTTATTTTATTTTTGGGACAGAGAGAGACAGAGCATGAATGGGTGAGGGGCAGAGAGAGAGGGAGACACAGAATCGGAAACAGGCTCCAGGCTCCGAGCCATCAGCCCAGAGCCTGACGCGGGGCTCGAACTCACGGACCGCGAGATCGTGACCTGGCTGAAGTCGGACGCTTAACCGACTGCGCCACCCAGGTGCCCCTCCCCCAAATTTTAACTGGGAAACTCCTAACGTTGCTTAGACATAGGGTATGTGTGAATTACACAATTATTAAAATGATCATAATGAATAATTAGAAATAATGGAATCATATTTTTGTTTCTGTTTAACTCAAATTGAGGAATTCGAATGCCACAGGGAACATTACTAAATACCTCCCTTTATATTATCTTTCCTTCTTTCTATATTCTTCTTTTTCCCCTTTTCTCTGAATTGAAGTACCTCTCTATGACCTACACTTTTATCATGTTTTAATGTCCTTCTTGGCAATCTTTTTGATCCAATCAGTAGACTCAACTGAGTCCCCGCTTTGTGCTAGTTTAGGCACAGCAGTGAAGTTACAAATAGAATGAGGACACAGTCTCAAACCCCAGGGAGGTCATAGTCTAACTGAAAAGACGGACATGGCCCTGTCCTCAGAGAACTCACAGTCTAATGCAGGAGATGGATACCCAACTAGGTAATAGTAATTAACAATAGCGACACATGCAGGGCGTTGTGGGAAGGACTGGGCAGTAGAGATGAGGGGAAGACTCAGAGAAGTCTTTCTGGAGGACGTGACACTTGAACTGGGAAAAGGAGCTGAACACACTACAGGCAGGGCAAGGAGGAAAATGCAATGAGCTGTGTGAAGACCACCAGAAGCAGTTTGGTTTTGTGTGGTTGCCACCCAAGTTTGTGCTTGTGGTTGTACTCAGCACAATGGAGGGGTTGCAGAAATGTGTGCATGTTCTTGTAGACTTATAAAAATAGAGGGTCAGGGGCACCTGGGTGGCTCAGTCGGCTAAGCGTCTGACTCTTGGTTTCAACTCAGGTCGTGATCTTATGGTTTTGTGGGCTCAAGCCCCGTGTTGGGCGATGCACTGGCAGTGCAGAGCCTTCTTGGGGTTCTGTCTCTCTCTTTCTCTCTCTCTCTGCCCCTCCCCTACTCACACTCTCTCTGTCTCTCTCAAAATAAATAAACTTGAAAAAAGACAAACAGAGGGCCAAATGATAGTAAAGGTGATGATATCAAAGCAGGAAGAGACAAGTGAACTTCTTCAACTCTGTAGAAGGCTGGATGGGATGACAGCAAAAGCAAAGGCTCCCATTCTTTCCCCCCTTACTAGCTGTGTAATCTTAAATGGGTGACTCAATTATCCAAGCCTCAGTTTTCCTCATCTATTAAGTGGAGAGAAACTTGCATTGGGCTGTTTATTCTAAAGAGTAAATGAGTATAAAAAGAATTGAGCACAATGCTTGGTACAAAAATATTTAATGACTATTATTTTTGTTTTTCTCTTCTCCTCTATTCCCAGAAAATACAAACAAGGCAATTTCTGTGTGTGCTTGATTTCTCAATGTGTTGACGAGGAGGGATTTACACAGCTGTGGTTTCTCATGGCTTTACATAATTGAATCTGAACACCATCAGAATAGGTCAAAGCATTAGCCTAGAACCTTCCGTTTCATACATTTGTTGCCTGAACTCCTTGGTCAGGAGGGATATATTCAGTGATGCCCCCATCGTACCAGGTGAATATCTGCTCTTTTCTGGATCTTAAATGATACTGGACTAGGAAAGCTGGCTAAGGGATCAAGGACATAACGTGTGACTCAGCAGTTTGTTCTAGGGCATATTTTACTTCCTCTGGTTCCTGTAAGACCCAACCTGTGAATAGTTTATGGATCCTTTCAAAAGTTAAAGTAATAATTCAGATTGTTATAAATCAGATTATAGTAAATCAAATTAATAATTTAGCTATAACCATCATAAAACAACAAAATATTGCCTTGCAGTGTGAAAAGTTTGGTTTAAATAATCTATTCAAAAGATACCAATTAACATTGTTCTCCATCACTTAAGTGTTTGTTTTTAAAATCAAAATAATAAGCCTCTTGTTTCTTGAGCTTCTTTACAATCTGAGCCTTTTCTCACTCATTCATTTATCCAAAACCCATTTATTGAGTTTCTTTCAGCCAGGCACTTATTCTAGTCACTGAATATAGAGGTTAAAAAAAAAAAAAAGACAAAATCCTTGTTCCCAAGATACTCACTATCTGGTTGGGTCAACTCTCTGAAGATGACATCTTACAAAATAAATATAAAGGGTTTTTTTTTTTTTATTTTTAACTTTCAGAAAGTATTAAGAGAAGCCTCTTTCTTGCTTTGCTTCTATATAATTCTGCCCCACTCCACGTCAGCCCTGGTTGTGATACTGTCAACTGTAAATCCAATTTAGATAATTTTACCTAACTTGTCACCTGTTATTAGCAAGAAAATTCTGGGGTCATAGAATGTTTTGAGAGGAAAATGCGACTGACAGATGTATTCCCTCATTATAAGTAGGAGAAATAAGAATCAAAGTTGGTTAGTGATTGGTTGTCACCAGAACTGGGGGCGGAAACACACCTGAATCTGACACGATGGATCTGGTGGCATTAGGCTGACTGGAAAATGCCATCACATCCCAGTACCATTTTGCAAAGTGATTTTCATGTACCTTCTCCCATCTGATCCTCACCACAGCCCATGAAGCTGCGGTTCTTATCTGCAGTTCATCTAGACTTAGAGAAGCTATGTGGCTGGCCAAAGTTCATCCAGCTCACAAAAGAAGCAGGTCAAAAGGACAAATCAGAAAGGCACAGATCAGCAGAGTGTAGGAAGTAAATAAATGATTTGGTTAGTCTCCTGGTAGCTGGATGGAGATCAAGACAGACCAGTTCAAAGAGAAAGGGAAAGACTCGTGAAGGAAAATGCAAAGCCTTGCCTGGGAACCGAAACCTACCAAGACCTTAGACTCTGTTTTTAGAAATGGAGGCTACTTTAAAGTTTATCCAGACAAACTTCAGAGTTAGGGGAATTCTCCAAGTCTCTAATGTTAATTAATAGTCAAGCTAGGTAAGAAGTTCAGGTCTCCTAACTCTCAGGCCAATGCTCACCTAGCTACATTATTTACTGGCTAGAAAGGTCAGTGGAAGCTCAATTTTTAGTAAAAGCTGGAAGGAGAGTGGGCTAATCTTTTACAATGGTTGTTTTCAATGAACCACAGTCCCGGTGTTTATATACCCCTGTATTTTTCCTTTCCCCTTGAATCTGGGCTGATTCTGTGACCTTTTTTTATAACCAATAGAACATAGAGGAAGTGACAGAGTGCCAGTTTCCATTCTAAGCTTTAAAAAGGCCTTGGCTTTCATTTTTGCACATTGGAAGAAGCCAGCCACCACGTAAGGAGTTTGACTATCCAGAGATTGCCACCCTGTGAGTTGTCTAATCTAGTCCATGTGAAGAGGCCACACAGAACAGAACAGAGGCCCCTGGCTAACAGCCTCAGCTGAGTTCAAGTCAACAGTTAACACCAACTTCCCAGCCATGGGAGCAAAGCCATCTTGCAAGTGTACCCTTCAGCCCTAGTCAAACCTGTCAGCCATGTAGAGCAGAGATGAACTGTCCTAGCCAAGCCTTACCCAAATTACATGATTGTGAACAGATAAACAAAATGGTTGTTATAGCAAACCACTATAATTTGTTATAGCGAGATAATATTTGTTATAATGAGATAATTTGTTACATCCCAATAAGTAGCTAAAACAGAGGTGTGTGTGGTGTTCCCAAGGATCTGGACCTAACAAAACTTGAAGACTTATCTGCTCAGCTAGTCAAAGCCATGGGCTATATCTGGTGGCTTATCTGTAACATCCTTCTCGTTCTAGAATTCTTTGAACCTGTGACTCTCTCTATGGCTCATGTCTATGACCCTAAATAAGCCTGGTGTCTACATGATAAATAGATTTTCCCCCCAAGAAGGTGACTGGCCTGACAGGGATTGCTTTTCTCACCAAGGAGTAGAAATGTAGGTGACAAGAAGGGAGGGAGAGTGGTCTTCCAGAGGTAGAGGCAGACAGAGAAATCTTCAAGAATTTGAAAAGGAAATTGTCAAATTTCCTTGCTGGTGACAAGGAAAGTAATCACATAGTGTGCCTCCATAAAGGACAATGGGGGTATTTACAGGCTAATTAAACAAATATCCACAGGAGAAGCACCAAGCAAGCATGAGATAGGCAGGTCAATAGAAATTGACTTGAGAAATTAACTTTTGATTCATTCAGTATTACAAGAAGCACTTAAAAATATACTGGAATTGTAACTAGTTTTTTGCAGTTGGTGAACAGGTAGGAACATAGATGGAGTCTCCAGAAGAGTCAGGAAGAGAGCATATTAATTATCTCTACCACTAAAATGTTGCATGGTAACCAACCACAGAACTTCAGTGGTATACACCAATAAACATTTATTCAGCTCATGAGTCTATGGGCTTTATCTGATCTGGGTCAGGCTTGGCTGCTCTTGGTTGAGATCACTTATCTAGGAGTTCACTAGTTATTGGCTGATCCACGGTGGCCTTTGCTAGGATGACTGAGGTAAGTAACTCTGCTCTGGTCCATGTTTTTCTCAACCCTCTCCTGGGACCAGTGGATTAGCCTAGGCATATCCTTCTTCTGTTAATGACGAAGGAGCAATCCCAACTGCACATGCAGTTTTAAGCCTCTAATTGTGACATGTTTGCTATTATCCTATTGGCCAAAGCAACTTACAAAGCCAAGCCGAGAGTCAGAGGAGGAGAGTGAAAGGAATGGATAGAGAGAGGGGTTAAGAATTATGAGCATTTGCAGGGTGCCTGTGTGGCTCAGTCAGTTAATTGTCCAACTCTTGGTTTTGGCTCAGTCCATGATCTCACGGTTTTGTGGGTTCAAGCCTCACATTGGGCTCTGCACTGATGGTGTGGAGCCTCCGTGCAGAGCCCACTTTGAATTCTCTCTCTCTCTCTCTGTCTCTCTCCCCCTCCCCCACTCACGCTGTCTCTGTCTCTCTCAAAATAAATAAATAAACTTAAAAACAAAGAATTATGGGGGGCAGCGGAGTGGCTCAGTTTGTGGAGCATCCAACTTTGGCTCAGCTCATGATCTCATGGCCCATGGGTTCAAACCCCACATCGAGCTTTGTCTGGACAGCTCAGAGCCTGGAGCCTGCTTCGGATTCTGTGTCCCCCCTCTCTCTGTGGCCCTCCCCTGCTCGCACTCTGTCTCTCTTTCTGTCTCAAAATAAATAAACATTTAAAAAATTTAAAAAATAAGAATTTTAACCATTGGGGCTGCCTGGAGTGGCTTGGTCGGTTAGGCATCTGACTCTTGATTTCGGCCCAGGTGAGGCATCTGACTCTTGATTTTGATTCTCATGGCTTGTGAGTTGGAGACCCAAATCAGGCTCCATGCTGACAGCACAGAGCCTGCTTGGGACTCTCTCTCTCCCTCTCTCTGCCCCTCCCCTGCTCATGCTCTTTCTCTCTCTCTCTCTCTCTCTCTCCCTCAAAATAAATAAAACAAAAAAAAAAAGAATCATGACCATTAATCAATCTATCATGGGAAGCATTTTGTAAAAATCATCCTTGACAGTGGAAAAAGGAGCTTTTTGAAGGATCAGGACCTTCCCCCTGATTAGGCAGCAGCATCATTAGCCCCTGAGGACTTGAAGCAGAGGAAACTTGCTTCTTCAAGGAGGAGTGACCTCTGCTCTGCATGATCCGCACTCATTTCTTGACACTGACTGTCATGAGCACTCTCTGAAGGTGCACACACAAGTTGTGTCTTTCCCCAGTGTCAGCCTTTATTCAGTCATAAAGCAAATTTATGGAAAGCATACAATTTATGCCATAATTGTAAAGCAGGTTTAGGATTCCAAACTCAATGACATTCCATCACATACTTTAACTTGTCACCCAAGTTAAACACAAAGCAAAGCTTAAGACAAGTCACTCAACAAACAAAGTAGAACAGGGGGTAGGAAGTCTATGAACCAAACGTGAAGTCAGTCTGCCAGCGTAGTTGAGATAAGGCCTCGGTTTGGTCCGGATCAGCTCTTGGCACGTGCTGTTTGTTATGTTCAGGCAGTGAAGGATCTCTGTTATGTTCAGATATCAATCTGGCAGACTGTTTGGCAGCAGCTGCCCTTGTGATATGATCAGATAGGAAAGGGTCAGCATCTAGAAAGTCAGTTTGCTGCAAAAATCCTCCCCTTTTAAAGGGATTTAATGAGTCTTGGGTCTTTGCAGACCTCCTCTGGTTCTGCTGGTCATCAGTTCCGGGTGTCATCAGTTCATGCTGGTTTTGGCAATAACTGGTCTTAGCTGCGGTGCCCTTGGTTGCTTGCATCACCGCTTGACATAAGCTACTGTTTGACATGAGCCATCTTGCTGTCTACAAACATTGAAGGAATTCATATTTCTTCCTGGTTTTTCACATGACTACCCTTTGGTGACCAACCTGCAATATCCCCTGCCTTTTTGAAGGCACAGAGAGACTACTGGACTTTAGAGTCGGGAAGGAGGCTGTCCTGAGGGGTAGGGAATAAATGCACTAATGGCAATACTAGTGGATTTTCCAAGTCTCTATTATGAACCCCAGGTGTGTTCTTAGGAAAGGACAGATGAGAAGAGTGCAACAGACTTAGTTAAGTTACACTCTCCCTATTATCAAGTAAGGGGGACTTGGATGATTTATTAAAAGGCAAATTAGATAGTAAGACATTGCCAATGTTTATCTAAGACTTCCAAGGTGGGGGTAGGAGGACAGTGCACCTGTCATTAACTAATGGCTATCAAGAGGAAAACTGCTGGAAGGTGGGACGTATCATTCAAAAACTGCCAATTCCCAATGCTCTGATTGTGCCTGACTTTACATATAAAGTCTGTTATGAATTGGATGGTTGGTATGGGCTAGTTATCCAGATCTTGAAAACCACAAACAGACGTGATAGCACTGTTTCTGGACCTGAATAACCATACTCCAGAGATCAAACACACGGTGATACCACTGATAATCTCAAATTTTGTGAGGCACTCTGGGGAGCAGCACTCCTCCCCAGTTGATATTTCTTTAGCTACAAGAAGCTACATTAGAAGAGTTCCTAATGGTAGACTCTCCACCTTCTGGAAGCCTTGACCCCTGGAAGTGTGTTCAGTACCCTGACATAAATGAATGTTTTTCAATAAAAGTATGGCATTCAATGCAATATTTATATGGTATATATGATTCTTGCTTTGGAAAGTGAAATCCTAGGAAACAGCAGCTTGTATTTAACTGGTTCTGGTAAACCACAGGATAAGTTAGAATTTGACGGGGAAATATTGGCAGATGTAAAACATCCCCTGGTAATCTTCACTCAAGATGCTGAGCAGATGTTTTAGGTGTTCCACCCAACCTCTTCTGCACTTACCTCTGCATCCAAAGGCCACTTACTGTGAAACACTGTGAGTCCCTGCCCAAAAGCTTTTTTTTTTTTCATTATGGGAGCATATTTGGTCCATGCTATGGACATACCAGAGAGTTAACCCACAACCAGTGACAGACAGATGGTTGATGGATAAAGATCCCAGTTCCCTCACCTTTGGAAGTAGAGTAACTCTGAAAAATGCAATGGTTGATATGCTTGGTAATTAACCCCACCAGACCACCTTCTCTGGCGTGTCTCACTTTCCTACTCCCCTGCCAGTGTTTCCTGGGATCCCTCCCAAATCAACTACCTCCTCTCAAGTCTATGTTTCAACCTGAGACAGCACGTGGTCTCATAAGACAACACAGTCAAAATAATGAGCTAAAGTTTTAGCAGAATAATTCCTAGGATTTTCATAGTTGTTCTGTGCCAGTGTTGAATTCAGCAGACTAGGAGCTGATATGAAAAGCTAAATGAAAGTGAATTCAGTTTATGAGATTCGAGCAAGACAAACCTCAGGGCTTCTAGGGAGGTGACAGGTAGACAGACAGACAGACAGAGGGAAGGATGGCTCCAGCCATCTATACCTATCACTCAAGGCCTTAGCCTGGGGGAGGGAGGTGGGGGGTGGGGGTGGGGGAGAGGCAGGCAAACTGCAAACCTGAGGAAAGACTGTCCCTTTACCAGCTAACCCCATGAAATGACATAAAGCTGTATATAAAGGAAAACGTCCTTCTCTAGGCCTTCTCCTGCAACTTGCCTTTCTTGCTTAATATTACATTTCTGAGATTTTTTTCCAGTTTTATTTTAATTGCTTCATTGTAATGAATACAGCACAATTTATTGATTGATTCTCCTGTGGGTGAATGTTCAGACTGTCCTAATGTTCCAGGATTGAGCCCAGCTGTGACAAACAATCTTGTCTGTGCTTAGCCCCAATGTGTGTGCATGTATATTTATACACACACAGGATTTCTAGGGCATGTATGTGCGAGTGGACTGGGAAACACCAAATCCAAAACAGTAGTCACCTCTGGCAGTGGGCTTCGTGACAGCGTGGTCCTTGGAAGGAGTGTAATTGTTCAATGGGCTTTTGTCTCATCATTGCTATACATCGGTGTGTGTCCAAAGTACATTGTTCATAATTTTAAAATATTCGTATCCACCCTGCCTTTGAATCAGCCCAGAAACAACTCTTTTCTGTCTACTTTGTTGCCTTGACTTGTAAACACACTGTAATTACTGATGCCTCCAAGAAGCATGCACTAAAGAATAAGTCCCGTGCAAATTTAGCAAAACAGAATTACTTAATCTGTGGCTAAGGAAGGTTTTATCCCACTTTAAGTTTTTTCTTTGTCTCCCAACTTTTTAAAATGTCCATTTCCAGAATATCGACTTAAGTAAACAGTCCTCGCCTCTCGGGGAATTCCAGGATATGCACTGAAACCCAGAAGCTTTGTAAGAAAAGTGATCTAGGTCATTTCAGGCTTTCATCCTTTGTTATTTCAAGTCAATAAAAATAGTTGGCCAGGAAGGTGACTCAGGATTTGGCTTGTTCGGTCTCACTGGATTAGAATAATAGCAGGTTGATTTGGCTTATCATTTGTTTTCATTTCTTTTATTCTTGCTTAGAATTAGATAAAATGGCTATTATTCCTTTCCCACCTCCAATCAGTTAACTCTGAGCAAAAAATTACTTTTGCCAAATTGACGTGATCACACACAAGATTTCTGAATTAAATAGCCCTGGTTCTTCCTCACTTCCTCACCAAAAATTCCATCCATGAAGGTATATTTCAAAAATAGAAAGTGAGCACAATGACCATGTGAGTTTCCATCAGGAGGAATCAGGGCTGTGATTCAGCTGTTTTTTGGGCACTGATTACCTAATCAAGGCAATGATGACGGCTGCTATTTAGAGGTGCTACCCTGGGGAATGAAATCTTTCCCTTTCTGAGCATTTCCTTTAGTGCAGAGATCTCAAAGTATTTTAAAAATATGAATGAGGGGTGCCTGGGTGGCTCAGCTGGTTAAGCATCCAACTCGGCTTTGGCTCAGGTTCGTGAGATTGAGCCCCAAGTCTGGCTCTGTCTGAGAGCACAGAACCTGCTTGGATTCTCTCTCTGTCCCTCTCTCTCTTCCCCTCCCCTGCTCGCTCCCACTCTCTCTCTCTCTCTCAAAATAAATAAATTAACATTTAAAAAATATATGAATGAGACCTGAAGACACTTCTATGCTAGCAGATATCAGGCCATCAATAGTTTATTTTACCCACCCCAAAAAATAATACTTTAAAAATACCAATAGCTAAAATTTATAAAGCGCATAATGTGTATGAGGCAATATTACTAAATGTGTTTTGTTTACATTATCTCATTTAACCTACACAGTATCATTATGAGGCAGAAATTATTAGTATCCCTATTGTACAGATGAGGGGGCTGAGGTACAGAGAGGTTAAGTAACTTGCCTAAAGTTGCACAGCTATTAAGTGCTAGAGCGGAGATTTGAACCCAAGCAATCTGGCTCCTCACTTCCCATTCTTAATTCCTTTGCCATCCTGAGACTCAGAGCAAGTAGGTAACTTGCAGATGGTCACACAGCTATTGAACAGTGGAGCCAAGGTTTAAACTCAGGTCATCTTGTGAAGCCTGAGATGTTAATTACTGCTCTTCCAGAAAGAAAAAATGTCCTTATTCAAGGTCCTTCTTTAGATTAGTGGCAATGCACACAAGAATCCCATTTCTCCTAGTAACCAAGCCACTTCTGAAGTGCTAGCTAACAGTTTCAAATGATTTATAGGTCATGGGTTGTATACATTTAAAGGCTCTGCCTCTGAAGCAAAAGTAAGGATTTCTAAAGATCAAATAAGTTAGAAGGAGGTAAAATATGTACTTGAGCTCCCCCCAAAAGAGAAAAGACAAAATTATCAGCTGTTCTTGGGTAGGTTGGAATTAGAAATGATCCAGACTTTTCTACTTTAGAGCAAAGAGACAAGAAAAGGTAAGTGAAAAGCCATTGGAACAGACACTGTAAGTAAGATGCTTTAAGAGCCTAGGTTCTTTTTTTTTTTTTTAACAATTATTTATTTTTGAGACACAGAGCATGAACAGAGGATGTTCAGAGAGAGGGAGACACAGAATCTGAAACAGGCTCCAGGCTCTGAGCTGTCAGCACAGACCCCGATGTGGGGCTCGAACTCACAGCCCTCACAGATCGCAAGATCATGACCTGAGCTGAAGTCGGCCGCTCAACCGACTGAGCCACCCAGGCGCCCCAAGAGCCTAGGTTCTTAAGATACGTTTTCTCTAGCAAATTCACCAGCTCTCTTACCAGACTGAGTGTAATTTGTCACAGAGGAGGCATCGTGGGTGAAATCCCAGTTTGGGCAACAAATAGGAAATAGCCAGTGGGGAGGTGACAAAGGCACAAGGTTTATGAGAGACTCACCCTCTTTCAAGGCCGTGCAAGTGCTAATTCACACAGGACAAAAGTTGAATCATTTTTCCAAGTCAAACTGTGGAGTGCAGTTAAAGGCCAGTTTCCCTGAAGTATTCAGCCTAAGGTCACAAGAGGTGGAGAGAACAGAGGTGGAGAAAGAGCTGAGCCAGGGTCTGGAGAGCTCTGTGGGGGTGTTAACACAAAGGCACTGCTAGCATCTTCAGTTCGTCCCCAGTGGGCCTGTGAAGAGGCCAAGTGAGGGGAGGTGGGGAGAGGGAGGGGCCCACCAGGTAGGCTGCATCTCCAGGGACAGCTGCCTTCTCCTGAGAAGCTTCTAGGCAGTGAAGGCCAGAGTATGGCTCCAGAGTCCTACATGTCTGACATGCCCTAACCCCTTGGAAGTTTTTCCTTGCACTCTCTCTCACATTTGCTCCACTTAGTCCATGCTGGTTTTCTCTCCCAGAAATGTTCCACCTCATGGTTTTACACTTGCTGTCACCTTTGCAGGAAACCAGTCCGACCTCCTCTCTAGCATCACCACTTCAGGGGCCCTTCCCAGCTCCCCCAAACTAAAGGAGCACCTGGCCCTCCAACATGCTGGAAATGGTCTTGTTCAAGTACAGACAGCTCTCCCTAACAAAAGCGCCCCCCTGTAATGTGAGCTAATACCCTGGGGCAGCCAGGGTATTGTTTATTTAGAGTGGCTGGCACATAATGGGTACTAATAAATGTGTGTTGGATTAACTCCATCTGCCTATTTCAAGCAGACAAGACTGTCCTGTTTATAGTTTGTCATGCTCCTCTGTCATATATTTATTATGTCCACCCTCTCTGATGATCATCTGTTTGAGAAACCAGATCTGTGATATTATGGGAGTTGCACTGGACTCTGTTGAATGAAAGAAGCCAGACCCAAAAGAACACATAATCTATGAATCCAGCTATGTAAAGTTCTAGACTGGGGAAAACTAATCTCTAGCTACAGGAATCAGAACTTGGTTCTGCATGGAGGGTTTGAAGATTGGCTAGAAAGAGTGTGATAACTCTCCAAGGTAAGACATAAAGATTCAGTATTGTTTTAGGCAGTTGTCACACAGGTATATACATTTGTCAAAAATCATTGAACTGGGGGCGCCTGGGTGGCTCCGTCAGTTAAGCATCCGACTTTGGCTCAGGTCATGATCTCCTGATTTGTGGGTTTGAGCCCCGCGTCGGGCTCTGTGCTGACAGCTCAGAGCCTGGAGCCTGCTTCGGATTCTGTGTCTCCCTCTTTCTCTGCCCCTCCCCTGCTTATGCTTTGTCTCTCAATAATAAAAAAATGTTAGAAGAAATTTTTAAAAAATCATTGAACTGAATATTTAAGAATTGTGCATTTTGGGGGCGCCTGGGTGGCGCAGTCGGTTAAGCGTCCGACTTCAGCCAGGTCACGATCTCGCGGTCCGTGAGTTCGAGCCCCGCGTCAGGCTCTGGGCTGATGGCTCGGAGCCTGGAGCCTGTTTCCGATTCTGTGTCTCCCTCTCTCTCTGCCCCTCCCCCGTTCATGCTCTGTCTCTCTCTGTCCCAAAAATAAATAAAAAACGTTTAAAAAAAAAAAAAAAAAAAGAATTGTGCATTTTGTTGCCCGTAAAAAAAGTTATTTTAAAACACTCACTTTCAACAAATCCATGGCAAAACAATGAGATAAAGCTATTATTTAATTATAAGGAAGAATTAAAACAACCAGAACTATATTTGGAGTAAAGCAGCATAACAGCATCGGAGAAGATTTTTTCCAATGCAACTCTGAAGAAGCCCAATCTAGTGGAAGAAAGAAAAGGGAATTTTTTTTTGTTTCATGCAACCAAGAGGTCAAGGCATGGAGTTGGCTTTAGGGATCAAGGCTGACATGTCAAGGCCTCCCCGGCATTCAGCTACATTCTGCTTGCTCTCTCTCTATATATATTTTTTAACAGGACTTTCCCTTAGTAGGATGGACACAGCAGTTCAAAGGCTCAAGCAAAAGCCCCAGACTGACTGTCATTGGGCCCCCATTCAGTGTAGCTGATGGATAGAGGAAAACCAAGCTGTTGGTGAGAGGGTGAGATACAAGAGGTCCCCCCCCAAATTTATGCACTCTCATAGGAGCTACAGGAAATATCCATGGAAGAAGCAAAAACATCCCACAAAGGCCACTATAGTATTAGAATAAAATGATGGACGAAGGCCCAGTTCTTCATGAACTACTTAAATGCCACCATTCACTCTATGATATGCCAAGGAAATTAATGTACTGGTATCAACTAACAACTTTCAATATGGTGAGCTGGGGAATTTTTTTTGTGTGAGAAATGTTTTTTGAATGTTTACTTATTTATTTTGAGAGAGAGAGTTTATTTATTATTTGAGAAAGAGAGAGCACAAGTGGGGAGGGGCAGAGAGAGGGAAAGAGAATACCAAGCAGGCTCCACACTGGCAGGACAGAGCACAACACAGGACTCTATCTTACAAGGGAAGTATGTCACTACCAAAGAACTAGAAATTTAAACAAAATTGGGATTCCGTTTTTCTCCTACTAAGTCAGCAAAGTCATTTTTAAATGAACAGTTAAATGAACACATTGAAACATCACTGGGTAGAGTATAAATTGAGACAGACTTTAATAAGAAGTTTGGCTTTAAATAAGTCTATACTCTTTGGTTTTATAATTCCCCATATAGGAACATTTATTTTCCTCTTTCATTTTATTTATTTATTTATTTATTTAATTTCTTAAATTATTTTTTTAATTTAAATCCAAGTTAGTTAACATATAGTGTAATAATGATTTCAGGAATAGAATTTAGTGATTCACCACTTATTTATAACACCCAGTGCTCATCCCCAAAAGTGTCCTCCTTAACGCCCCTTGCCCACTTAGCCCATCCCCCCCACCCAAAACCCTGCCAGCAGCTCTCAGTTTGTTCTCTGTATTTAAGAGTCTCTTGGGGTGCCTCCATGGCTCAGTCAGTTAAGTGTCCAACTTCGGCTCAGGTCATAATCTCATGGTTGGTGAGTTCGAGCCCCACGTCGGGCTCTGTGCTGACAGCTCAGAGCCTGAAGCCTGCTTTGGATTCTGTGTCTCCCTCTCTCTCTGCCCCTACCCCACTCATGCTCTGTCTGTCTTTCTTTCTCTCTCTCAAAAATAAATAAAAATTTAAAAAAAGAGTCTCTTATGGTTATCTCCCTGTCTGTTTTTATATTATTTTTGCTTCCCTTCCCTTATGTTCAT
Source organism: Neofelis nebulosa (assembly GCF_028018385.1). Taxonomy (NCBI): domain Eukaryota; kingdom Metazoa; phylum Chordata; class Mammalia; order Carnivora; family Felidae; genus Neofelis; species Neofelis nebulosa. The sequence continues at coordinate 95,939,576 of NC_080790.1, read as the reverse complement.
CTATTCTGTGTCTTACAGTTCTCATATGAGTGAAGTATTATAATATTTGTCTTTCTCTAATTTCGCTTAGCATAACACATTCTAGTTCCATCCAAATTGTTGCAAATGGCAAGATTTCATTCATTTCGATTGCTGAGTAATATTCTATTGTGTGTGTGTGTGTGTACATATATATATGTGTGTGTGTGTGTGTGTACATATATATATGTGTGTGTGTGTGTGTGTGTGTGTGTGTATCAGATCTTCTTTATCCATTCATCAGTCAGTGGACATTTGGGCTCTTTCCATACTTTGGCTATTGTTGATAGTGCTACTATAAACATTGGGGTGGATGTGTGCCTTCGAATCAGCACACCTGTATCCTTTAGAGAAATACCTAGTAGTGCAATTGCTGGGTTATAGGGCAATTCTATTTTTAAATTTTTGAGGAGGCTCCACACTGTTTTGCAGAGTGGCTGCACCAGTTTGCATTCCCACCAGCAGTGCAAAGGGGTTCCTCTTTCTCTGCATCCTCGCCAACATCTGTTGTTGCCTGAGTTGTTAATTTTAACCATTCTGACAGGTGTGAGGTGGTATCTCATTGTGGTTTTGATTTTTATTTCTCTGATGATGAGTGATGTTGAGCATTTTTTCATGTGTCTGTAGCCATCTGGATGTCTTCTTTGGAAAGTTTCTTTTTGTTTCTTTTGCCCATTTCTTGACTGGATTATTTTGTTTTTGGGTGTTGATTTTGATATGTTCTTTATAAATTTTGGATACTAACCCTTTATCTGATATGTCATTTGCAAACATCTTCTCACATTCCATTGGTTTCCTTTTAGTTTTGCTGATTGTTTCCTTTGCTGTGCAGAAGCTTTTTGTCTTGATGAGGTCCCAATAGTTCATTTTTGCTTTTGTTTCCTTTGCCTCAGGAGACATGTCAAGTAAGAAGTTGCTGCGGCCAAGGTCAAAAAGGTTGTTACCTGTTTTCTCCACGAGGATTTTGATGGCTTCCTGCCTTACATTTAGATCTTTCATCCATTTTGAGTTTACTTTTGTGTATGGTATAAGAAAGTTGTTGAGGGTCATTTTTCTGCATGTCGCTGTCCAGTTTTTCCAACACCATTTGCTGAAGAGACTGTCTTATTCCATTGGATATTCTTCCCTGCTTTATCAAAAATTACTTGGCTGTATGTTTGTGGGTCCATTTCTGGGTTCTCTATTCTGTTCCATTGATCTATGTGTCTGCTTTTGTGCCAGTACCATACTGTCTTGATGATTACATTTTTGTAATATATCCTGAAGTCTGGAATTGTGATGCCTCCAGCTTTGGTTTTCTTTTTTAGGATTGCTTTGGCTATTCAGGACCTTTTCTGGTTCCACACGAATTTTAGGATTGTTTGCTCTAGCTCTATGAAGAATGCTGGTGCTATTTTGATAGGTATTGCATTGAATATGTAGTTTGCTTTGGGTAGTATAGACATTTTAACAGTATTTATTCTTCCAATCTGTGAACATGGAATATTTTTTCATTTTGTTGTGCTTTCTTCAATTTCCTTGAAAGCTTTCTATAGTTTTCAGCATATAGATTTTTCATATCTTTGGTTAGGTTTATTCCTAGGTATTTTATGGTTTTTGCTGGATTATAAATGGGATCTATTACTTGATTTCTTCTTCTGTGGCTTCATTATCAGTGTATAGGAATGCAACTGATTTCTGAACATTGATTTTTATATCCTGTCACTTTGCTGAATTCATGTATCGGTTGTAGGAGTTTTCTGGTGGAGTCTTTTGGGTTTTGCACAGAGGGTATCATGTTATCTGCAAAGAGTGAAAGTCTGACTTCCTCCTTGCTGATTTAGATGCCTTTTATTTCTTGGTGTTGTCTGATTGCTGAGGCTAGGACTTCCAACACTATGTTGAATAACAGTGGTGAGAGTGGACATCCTTGTCGTGTCAACAAGAAAATTTAAATATGCACATAGATACCCATCGCAGCACCTTTTTAAAAAAAATACAATTTACCTTCCAGGTGGCAGGGTGGGCCATGTCAGGCAGCCAGCACGGGTCTGAGCTTGTGACAGAAGGGAGAACAAAGAGCCTGGATGTGGAAGAACACTTTGGCTAAGCAGACCTCTGAAAAAAACAGATCGCAAAAGTACTTGCAAGAAGAAGCCATGGGTTCCCTCAGGACTCAGAGGGGAAGATGGTGGCGTAGGAGGATGCTGGGCTCACCTTGTCCTGCTGATTGCTTAGATTCCACCCACATCTGCCTAAATAACCCAGAAAACCACCAGAAGACTAACAGAATGGATTCTCTGGAGCCAAGGGTAGACAAGAGGCCACAGAAGGAAGGGTGGAGAGGCGGTGCATGCTACATGGACTGGCAGGAGGGAGCCAGAGAGGTGGAGAGGCAGCCCGCCCAGCAAGGCAGAGCCCCAGAGACTAGCTTGCAAAAGCGGAGGGGCCAGACTGCATGAGTTCTGATGGCCAGCGGGACTTAACATCTGGAATGTTAAAAGTCAACAGCTCTGCTCTCAGGGAGTGGGGTGGGCAAGAGGACACCAGGAGGGAGAGTTGTTGAGCCCCAGAAGACAGAGCTCAGCTAGGCAGGGGAACAAAGGCACTGGCAAGTGCCATTTCCCTCTCTCATCCCCAGCCGAAATTCCAAAGGGAACCAGTTCCCCTCACTGAACTTGCTTACACCACGCAAACGCTGTGTATGCTGTGTTTCTGTGGATCCATCCCTCCCACAGGCCTGCCTCCCTTCCGGTGCTTCAGGGCCCCTCCCGCAGGGGACCACCTATGGCAACGTGAGCTAAGCCTGCTCCTCCAGCCCCTGTACACCTTGCAGATCCACTGGCTATTATGCCAGATCCCATCGAAGCAGCACCACAAGTCTGGCAGTGTGAAAGTAGCCCAGACAGGGGCCACCCCACCCCACAGTGAGTCTTGCCCTTGAGAGAGGGGAAGATAAGGTACACACCAGTCTGACTGTGGCCCCAGTGGTGGGCTGGGGGCAGATATCGGATCTGACTGCAGCCTCGCCCACCAACACAAGTTTCTCTGGAAAGCACAGGAGAAGTGCCCTGCAGTTTGGAGCCACCAGAGGGACTACCCAAATGATGAAACGGAAGAATTCTCCTCAAAAGAAACTCCAGGAAGTAGCGACAGCTAATGAATTGATCAAAAACGATTTTAAGCAATATAATGGAACAATAATTTAGAATAATAGTCATAAAATTCATCTATGGGCTTGAAAAGAGCATAGAGGACAGAAGAGAATCTATTGTTACAGAGATCAAGAGACTAAGAAATAGTCATAAGGCGCTAAAAAATGCTATAAATGAGGTGCAAATAAAATGGAGGCGACCATAGCACGGATTGAAGAGGCAGAGGAGAGAATAGGTGAATTAGAAGAAAAATTATGGAAAAAGAGGAAGCTCAGAAAAAGAGAGATAAAAAAATCCAGGAGTATGAGGGGAGAATTAGAGAACTAAGTGATGCAATCAGACAGAACAATATCCATATCATAGGAATTCCAGAAGAAGAGAGAGAGAGAAAGGGGCTGAAGGTGTACTTGAACAAATCATAGCTGAGAACTTCCATGATCTGGGGAAGGAAACAGGCATTGAAATCCAAGAGGCACAGAGGACACCCTTCAGACATAACTTGAATCGATCTTCTGCATGACATACCATAGTGAAACTGGCAAAATACAAGGATAAAGAGCAAATTCTGAAAGCAGCTAGGGATAAACAGGCTCTAACTTACAAACGTAGACCCATAAGAGTAGTGGCAGACCTATCTACTGAAACTTGGCAGGCCAGAAAGCAATGGCAGGAAATCTTCAATGTAATGAATAGAAAAAATATGGAGCCGAGAATCCTTTACCAGCAAGTCTGTCATTCAGAATAGAAGAAGAAATAAAGGTTTTCCCAAACAAACAAAAACTGAAGGAATTCATCACCACTAAACCAGCCCTACAAGAGATCCTAAGAGGGACTCTGTGAGTGAAATGTTGCAAGGACCACAAAGTACCAGAGACATCACTACAAGCATGAAACCTACAGACATCACAATGACTCTAAGCCCATTTCTTTCAGTAATAACACTGAATGTAAATGGACTAAATGCTCCAACCAAAAGAACATAGGGTATCAGAATGGATAAAAAAAAAAAAACAAGACCCATCTATTTGCTGTCTACAAGAGACTCATTTTAGACCTGAGAACACCTTCAGGTTGAAAATGAGGGGATGGAGAACTATCTATCGTGCTACTGGAAGTCAAAAGAAAGCTGGAGTAGCCATACTTATATCAGAAAAACTAGACTTTAAATTAAAGGCTGTAACAAGAGATGAAGAAGGGCATTATATAATAATTACAGGGTCTATCCATCAGGAAGAGGTAACAACTATAAATGTCTATGTGCTGAATATGGGAGCCCCCAAATATATAAAACAATCACAAACATAAGCAACCTTACTGATTAGAATGTGGTAATTGCAGGGAACTTAAATACTCCACTTATAACAATGGATAGAACATCTAGACACAGGATCAATAAAGAAACAAGGGCCCTGAATGATACATTGGATCAGATGGATTTGACAGATATATTTAGAACTCTGCATCCCAAAGCAACAGAATATACTTTCTTCTCAATTGTACATGGAACATTCTCCAAGATAGATCACATACTGGGTCACAAAACAGCCTTTCATAAGTATAAGAATTGAGATCATACCATGCACACTTTCAGACCACAATGCTATGAAACTTGAAATCAACCACAGAAAAATGTCTGGAAAACCTCCAAAAGCATGGAGGTTAAAGAACACCTACTAAAGAATGAATGGGTCAACGAGGCAATTAGAAAAGAAATTAAAAAAAATATGGAAACAAAAGAAAATTAAAATACAACAATCCAAATGCTTTGGGATGCAGCAAAGGCAGTCCTGAGAGGAAAATATATTGCAATCAAGGCCTATCTCAAGAAACAAGAAAAATCCCTAATACAAAATCTAACAGCAAACCTAAAGGAAATAGAAGCAGAACAGCAAAGACACCCCCAAACCAAGCAGAAGAGACATAATAAAGATCAGAGCAGAAATAAACAATATAGAATCTACAAAACTGTAGAGCAGATCAATGAAACCAAGAGTTGGTTTCTTGAGAAAATAAACAAAATTGATAAACCCTAGCCAGGCTTCTCAAAAAGAAAATGGAGATGACCCAAATAGATAAAATCATGAATGAAAATGGAATTATTACAACCAATCCCTCAGAAATACAAGCAATTATCAGGGAATACTATGAAAAATTATATGCCAACAAACTGGACAACCTGGAAGAAATGGACAAATTCCTAAGCACCCACACAATTCCAAAGGTCAAACAGGAAGAAATAGAAAACTTGAACAGACCCATAACCTGTGAAGAAATTGAATCAGTTATCAAAAATCTCCCAACAAATAAGAGTCCAGGATCAGATGGCTTCCCTGGGGAATTCTACCAGACATTCAAAGCAGAGATAATACCTATCCTCCTCAAGCTGTTCCAAAAAATAGAAAGGGAAGGAAAACTTCCAGACTCATTCTATGAAGCCAGCATTACTTTGATTCCTGAACCAGACAGAGACCCAGCAAAAAAAGAGAACTACAGGCCAATATCCCTGATGAATATGCATGCGAAAATCTCAATAAGATACTAGAAAATCGAATTCAACAGCATATAAAAGAATTCTTCACCATGATCAAGTGGGATTCATTCCTGGGCTGCAGGGCTGGGTCAACATTCACAAATCAATCAATGTGATACATCATATTAATAAAAGAAAGAAAAGAACCATATGATCCTGCCAATCGATGCAGAAAAAGCATTTGACAAAATTCAGCACTTTCCTAATAAAAACCCTCGAGAAAGTCGGGATAGAAGGAACATACTTAAACATCATAAAAGCCATTTATGAAAAGCCCACAGCTAATATCATCCATCCTCAATGTGGAAAAACTGAGAGTTTTCCCCCTGAGATCAGGAACACGACAGAGATGTCCACTCTCACCACTGTTGTTTAACATAGTGTTGGAAGTTCTAGCATCAGCAGCCAGACAACAAAAGGAAATCAAAGGCATCAAAATTGGCAAAGATGAAGTTAAGTTTTCACTTTTTGCAGATGACATGATACTATACATGGAAAACCTGAGACTCCAACAAAAGTCTGCTAGAACTGATACATGAATTCAGCAAAGTAGCAGGATACAAAATTAATTTACATAAATCAGTTGCATTCTTATACACTAATAATGAAGCAACAGAAAGATGAACTTATCCTATTCACAATTGCACCAAGAGTCATAAAATTCCTAGGAATAAACCTAACCAAAGATGTAAAAGATCTGTATGCTGAAAACTATAGAAAGCTTATGAAGGAAATTGATAAAGATACAAAGAAATGGAAAAACATTCCATGCTCATGAATTGGAAGAATAAATATTGTTAAAATGTTAATACTACCCAAGCAATCCTAAAATTTGTATGGAACCACAAAAGACCCCGAACAGCCAAAGTAATATTGACGAAGAAGACCAAAGCGGGACGCATCACAATCCCAGACTTTAGCCTCTACTACAAATCTGTAATCATCAAGACAGCATGGTATTGGCACAAATACAGACACATAGACTAATGGAATAGAATAGTGATTCCAGAATTGGAACCACAAAAGTATGGCCAAACTAATTTTTGACAAAGCAGGAAAGAATATCCAATGGAAAAAAGACAGTCTCTTTAACAAATGGTTTTGGGACAACTGGACAGCAACATGCATAAGAATGAAACTAGACCACTTTGTTACACCATACACAAAAATAAACTCAAAATGGATGAAGGACCTGAATGTGAGACAGGAAACCATCATAACCCTAGAAGAGAAAGCAAGAAAAAACCTCTCTGACCACAGCCACAGCAATTTCTTACTTGACACATCTCCAAAGGCAAGGGAATTAAAAGCAAAAATGAACTATTGGGACCTCATGAAGATAAAAAGCTTCTGCACTGCAAAGGAAACAATCAACAAAGCTAAAAGGTAACTAACATAATGGGAAAAGATATTTGCAAATGACATATCAGACTAAGAGCTAGTATCCAAAATCTATAAAGAACTCACCAAACTCCACACCCGAAAAACAAATAATCCAGTGAAGAAATGGGCAGAAAACATGAATAGACACTTCTCTAAAGAAGATATCCAGATGGCCAACAGGCACATTAAAAGATGCTCAACGTCACTCCTCATTAGGGAAATACAAATCAAAACCACACTGAGATACCACCTCATGCCAGTCAGAGTGGCTAAAATCAACAAATCAGGAGACTATAGATGCTGGCGAGGATGTGGAGAAATGGGAACCCTCTTGTACTGTTGGTGGGAATGCAAACTGGTGCAGCCACTCTGTAAAACAGTGTGGAGGTTCCTCAAAAAATTAAAAATAGATCTACCCTATGACCCAGCAATAGTACTGCTAGGAATTTACCCAAGGGATACAGGAGTGCTGATGAATAGGGGCACTTGTACCCCAATGTTTATAGCAGCACTTTCAACAAGAGCCAAATTATGGAAAGAGCCTAAATGTCCATCAACTGATGAATGGATAAAGAAATTGTGGTTTATATACACAATAGAATACTACTTGGCAATGAGAAAGAATGAAATATGGCCTTTTGCAGCAATGTGGATGGAACTGGAGAGTGTTATGCTAAGTGAAATAAGTCATACAGAGAAGGATACCATATGTTTTCACTCTTATGTGGATCCTGAGAAACTTAACAGAAGTCCATGGGGGAGGGGAAGATAAAAAAAGAGGTTAGAGAGGGAGGGAACCAAAGCATAAGGGACTCTTAGAAACTGAGAACAAACTGAGGATTGATGGGAGGTGGGAGGGAGAGGAGGGTGAGTGATGGGTATTGAGGAGGGCACCTTTTGGGATGAGCACTGGATGTTGTATGGAAACCAATGTGACAATAAATTTCATATTAGAAAAAAATTTTGTAAATGTATTTTTCATACCTAAAAATAAAAAAATATATGATTTAAACATTTTTAAAGTTTATTTTATTTATTTTAAGATAAAGAGAGTACATACACTGGGGGTGGGTGGTCAGAGAAAGAGTATCCCAAGCAGCCTCTGCATTGTCAGTTTGGAGCCTGATGCGGGGCTCCAACTCACCAACCAGGAGTTCATGATCTGATCCAAAATCAAGAGTCAAATGCACACCCAAATGAGCCATCCAGGCACCCCCATCACAACACCATTTATATACAGATGTCACAGCACTGTTTAATAATACTAAAACTGGGGAGCCTGGTTGGCTCAGTTGGTTAAGCATCCAACTTGAATTTGGCTCAGATCATGATCTCATAATAGATTGAGCCCCGAGACAGGCTCCTTGCTGGGTTTGGAGCCTGCTTAAGATTCTCTCTCTCCCTCTCCCTCTCTCTTTTGCTGCTTGCAGGCACACGTGCACAGTCTCTCTCTCTCTCTCAGAAAAAAATTAAGAACTATAATTAGCTTAAGTATGCAATAAGAAAATAAAGAGATTATAGCATATTTCTTTAATGGAGTATCACGTATGTGGCTGCTAAATGTATTTTACAAACATCATGACAAGGTAAAATGTTAACATTATAATACTAGATTAAAAAATATTAGAAGACTGTATATACAATATAATACAGATTTTATAATGCTGTATAAATACATGCATGCATCTGCCATTCTATATAGTGCAAGAAAAAAAGAAAACACAAGACCCCAAAATGGTTATGCAATGATTTCTATTTTTAGGGCTGTGCCTTTCCAGCTTATTACGTGAGTTTGTGTTACTTCTGACGACCAGAAAAAAGTCATCTAAAGTAAAACAGATGCGAACTTGAGTGGTATCCTCTTAAGGAAACAAAAAAATTGTAAGAGTAAAGTTTTGCAGCTTTCTACCTGGATTATTCAGTTTCTTTGTTAAAATATTTTCATTTTCAAGCCCATACAGGCCCATAAGGCAAACTAAACACTTCCAAACAACTTACTAGAGAAATTAAGTGGATACTAAGAGATTTATATTAATGGCTTCTGACAGGAGGTGTCATGACTAACTGCCAACAGGGTAATTAGAGTCTACTCCTCTATGGCAATCCTTCAGTAGTTTGGGCTCGTTATGCTTGAGTTCCTGAGCTTGCTCTTGGGGGAGTTTGCTCTTCACTATCATGAAGGCCATCTCAGCTGGGTATACAGCTTAGCTAGGCTGGACCAGAATCACAGGGAGCATCTCATCTCTAGTTTCTCAAATTTATTTATTTTATTTAAATTTTAAATTCTTTATTTTTAATATAATTTATTGTCAAATTGGCTAACATACAGTGTGTACAGTGTTGGTTTCTCAAATTTAGAGAGTCATGGAGGTAAGCAAAATCAAGTGCCATCTCCGAAGGGCTATGAAGCATAAACCTGACAGAAAATGAAGTTAGATGTAGCCCCTTCCATCAGAAACAGAAAGCCTAAGGCATTTGTTTACGTGCAATTGGTAGAAGATCCCCCTTTCCCATTGGGATTCTCCCCAAAGGCAGTCTCCGAGACTAGGATTTGGATGCAAGAAATTGATTTGGAAGGTCACTCCAGAAAGCCCAGTGAAAGAATGTGACCATGATTAGGGAAGGGAGAATACCCAATATAAGGTGTACCAATGAGCAAGTTATCACCTTAGGGAACAGGAGTTCAATCCTACTGGAGACCATCTGAGGAAATGTGTGGAGAGCAAGTCACTGTTGTCCTACTGAGGCACAAGGAAGCTGGGATATTTTTCTACCAGTTCCCATCCCTCAAGGGGTGAAGTGTGTGCTTTGGGCACTAACTCCAAATCACTGGCACTTGCAAACTTCCCTGTGATAGTTAGTCACCCTTCTGTCCAGAAAAGACTGTTGGGCACAATTATGCAGAAAGCTATAGAAGGAACTATCTGCAGGTGACTCAGAGGAGACAACGCACCATCTGCTACGTCAGGCCACACCTCAGCCACCTCACAGTGATTCCACTGGGACTTGTCCCTTTAGTTTTTTTCCCTCAAGAGATACACCATGTATTGTGAACTCCTTGAGATGGTCCTGCTTTGCTTCCAAATGGTGATGGATTCTCATTAGCCTCTTTCTTTGACTTTTGGAGTCTTCCAAACAGCTTCTTTCCCCTGGTCTAGTTTCCCCAGTCTGAGCTTCAGGTCTGCCCCAGGTGTCAGCTTGGGATGGTTCTTTGGCTTTATCCATCCATTCATCTACCCACCCATCCATCTATTTTGATTGGAAAAGAGGGGAGAGGTATGGGAAGGAAAAAATAAGACAGGGCTATATCTCTGAAAGAGATAGAGAAGCAAAGAGGAAGAGTCTTCAAGATATTATCATGTAAATAGTTGTGAGATCTGCTTCTTGTAGCAAATTGGAATGAAGAGACGGATCATGTGAGGAATGGACAAAAACAGTGTAAAGTTACTACCTTTGCCTTTGCCCTTTGAAATGGATAATTCTCTTGTGGGAAGGTACTTTGAGACTATGCAAATAATTTTTTTATACTTTTGCCACCAATTTTTTCTTCTGTTGATGTTTCTTATCTGGAACAATTGTTACTGTGGTGTTTGCCAAAAGGTGATTCTCTAAGTCCATCTTTCCTTTTACATTTATTAATTGGAATTTTGCTGTAATGAAAAGCTTTCCCTTCTCCCCTATTTATTCATTTATTTACTTATTCAATTGTTTTTATTTATATCAGTATGGACACATGGATATTTATTGTATTCTATGATTATGCATAGAATGATCTATCATTATCATTATTTGGTCACTCAAAATGTCCCAGACCAAGAACCAGGGTTTTCAAGTCTTTTAGCCACAAAAAGCCATGTGACACCTTTTCATGTTTCCTGTGGTTTACAGAAAGATACAAGTCCCTGCAAGGTTGAAGTAAAGAGGCACTAGGGTTGATGAGACAAGATGCACAGCCATATTCTTTTCAAACTCGGAAGCAAGATTTGGAAGGAATAAGTCCAAAGTTATAGGACAGGAACTCTTATTTATTTGCGTATTTACCTCTGTGATTCTTCTGCCTTTGACAGCAAAGTTCTGACCTAATTGGGATATGGGTTTAGCAGAAATAATAAACAAATGTTGAGTCCCACGCTATTCCCAAGGCGTGGGGGTCTTCGGAGATTATTGTGGCTTGGGTCCAACATGGGGACAGGTCTCACTCACCAAAGTCAGCTCTCCAGCAGTGTGACATGGAGTGTGACATTTTTATGTGTGATATCCTCCCAGGAAGACAACAGATGAAACCCAAATCAGTCTGTGGTTTGACATTTTCAGAGTAATCTATAGTGAGTGGCAACATGTCAAAATTACTTTCTTGAACAGAAAGTTGGCCTGACAAAAAGACTAGGGGCTCCAAACTGCTTGTCACAGAGAAAAGAATACATTTGGACAATATCCAGAGCTCAGATTACCTGGGTCTGAGGGGGGAAAGTGCAAGGCCATGGAGACGGCATGGCAGAGTGCCTTAGGCCACGGACTCCCGAGACAGACAGCCTGGTTCTGAATATTCAGCTTTGCCACTTCCTAGCCCGAGCACATTACTGAAACTCTCTGAGGCTCAGTTGCCCCATTTTTTCCATGGGCATTTTACATGGAGATGAAGACAAGAATATATGCTGTGTGGGTTTTTCTCCATTTGCTTCCCCAGATCCACTCTCCACTCTTCTCTTTCCTGCTCTGTGCCCAGGAAACCAGTCTTTCCAGGCTAGTTGGATGTGGCTAATGGGAGCCATTCATAGGACATTTGAAGGTGGTAGGAGAGAGGGGTCATGGACATTTATTCCTTTCTCCCTCTTCCCACCCTTTCACCTGCACTCCCTTCAGGCTCTGCATGTGGCACGTTGTTGGCAACTTCCCCTTATGTGACTCCACCTCTCACCAGACTATTTCCTCTCTTGCTCTGGCAAGCCTAGGGTAGCAAAGCCTTCCAACTCCTGCTTCTCCCTGGGTGTTTCCCATTCTATGTTGGCTCCTTAGACATGCCCTCATTCTTGTATATGTCCCTTCATTAAACTATCTTCATTTAAGCTCTTTGAGTGCTACCTGTTAACTGCCAGATTCAGAATGACATATGCAACATCGAGCTGCTGGCAAGATTCAATGAATGTCCCTCTAAAGCATGTGGTATGCTACCCTGGATGTCAGAGGTGTCTCAAAAATGTTGTAGTACTATATTATAGACCCTTCCTTCACTCTTGGAAGCCACATTTGGCTGGTGACAAATGCATAGTTGCTTTAGAAGGAAGCAAGGGAGGGTGACATTCTGGAGCATCCTGGTGTAAATGGGCCCAAAACAGGATCTCAAAAACCAAGCATTGCAGGATTAGAGTTCACACTGGAGGGAGTTATATCCTGGCATCCAGGCACTGTGTCAAAAGCAATGAGTGCAGATACTATTGCTATGGATCCAAGAGACTTAATGGTGATATTACATAACCCGATTTATGAAGGAAAGTCCAACTGGGTGATTAATACTTTACCTTTTAACAAATACTTAGTGGGGTGCTTGGGCTGTTCAGTCAGGCATCTGACTCTTGATTTCAGTACAGATCATGGTCTCAGGGTTGTGGGATTGAGTTCTGCATTGGGCTGTGCACTGAGCATGGGGCCTGCTTAGGTTTCTCTCTCTCTTCCTCTGCCCCTCTTCACCTTCCTCTCTCTCTCTCTCAAGTAAAACTAATAAAAAAAAAACAAATATCTTTGAGTAATTTTGTCTGTATTTTTATCCAGAAGCCATGAAAAAAATCCAGCAGAAACCCAAGCAGTGGCTTTTGTTCCCTAAAATACACAAACACTTTAATAATAGCTTACTAGATCAATTTGTTTCTCAGAACCAGTTCTGAGAGGTGGTCCTGCAGCTGTGGTGATAGTGGGCACATGGAAATAAGGAGTGTGACACAACCACCCTATGGGACACTTCAGTGAATGTGGGAGTACAGAAAACAAATTCTCATTCAGTAACCTTGCTTCTATATTCTTTCAAGATTTGGTATGGAATGTGCATATATTTGCAGTATGATTGCCATGTAAGATAAAACTGGTATGATTGGAACCAAACTACAGGTACAACCTGTAGGGTCTGAAGTATAATTTGAACTTAATAATTGAAAAATGTTGTAAAGATACAGATAATTCAGCATTCATTAACCTTGTCCGGGATGTTGAGGGGAGAAAATGCACTCAATGGAATGCCTCTAAAGACCTCCCTGTTTGTCAGAGTATTTCTGGAACTGAAACAAGAGTCAGTGCTGAGAGGTAAGAGGAGAAGTTCTGTAAAGATAGATTTAGCATCTCAGAGGCTTCAAAGAAAGGTCACCTTGCTTGTTTGCCAACATGAGGGGAAAGTGAGTCTGTGCACAAAGGTTCTACTGAAACAAATCATTTAAATAAAAGTGAAAAATTTCAATACACCCACCTTGCGCCTTGTGCCAAGCACGAAACCAAACCACAGCAGGTGACAAAACACCCAGTTTGCTGAGCTAGTATAGTATAGAATTTTGGAATATTATTTTATTTTTAAATAATGTCAGGAATGAAGTGACTTGATTTTAGAACTTTGGGGAAAGATTGTCAACAATGTGTCTCCATTTTTTATTTGTTAAACCACAAGTCTTAAGATAGCTCCATAGGAGAGAAAGGTGAGAGAAAGGTGAGAGAGAGAGAGAGAGAGAGAGAGGCAGAGAGAGAGAGAGAGAAATATAGATAGAAAGCAGTTTAGCGAGTAGAGCTGGATTGTAATTTGGGCTTGCTGGCTCAGTCACATAGCAGTTGTAGGATTAAAATCTGAGGCAAATTACTTCCCTTAGCCCAGGTGCCCTCAAATGTAACATGGGACCATGACACTAAAGGATTGCCCTGGGTGCAGGGATGATACCTAATGAGGCCTGGCGTGTAGAAGGGGCTCAATGCACAATGTCTACCATTGGTGTTGTTCTTGTAGCTACTATGGTTTTGCACCCAATCCCCTTCCCCTTCAATGTTAGCTGCACAGGAGCCTCTGGCCCTTGCATTTTGAGCTTATCCTTATGAAAAGTGACTATTCTGCCCGTAAAGGAAATGGCCTGGAGCCCTATTCTCAGACATTGTTCAGAACATAGGAACCAGTACTCACTGTGTGTTTACTCAAGTGAGAGGCCTCAAACTACTTCCTCTAATGGCCTCAGAGAAGGGCTAAAGCTTTGTCAGCTGAGCATTTGTGATCTGGCTGGCTGGGAATGAATAATTAAACTCCTGCCAACACAAAGTGCCCTGTAAATTCCTTAGAGCAGCCTCCTATTTCCTCCTTAATGCATGTCTCTCCTCACCCCGCCCCAACCCCCCCCCCCCCGAAATAATCATATCTGTGCTGTTGTTTTAGTCAGAAGCTCCACTGGTAAGGCTTAAATGCTGCCCTTTCCCTCGGGTAGTTTCTCAACAGCAGGGTGTATCAGCCTGTGCCCCCCACCCCCAGATCTGGCTGAGAGGGACTGTAGTGGGTCCACCAATCTGAGGCCAAGCTCCCATCTTAGCAGATTCAGAGAAGGTCACTCCATCATAATACAAAACAGGCAACCAGTGCCTTTTTGCATATCCATATCCTCATGGAAGGAAAAGCTGGCCTAATTGTATAATATCCTGTTCCTTCAGGGCCAGTATTCAAGGGTGGAGAGATACAGTAAAACAAAAAAATTGCACCCTTGAAAGTGTGCTGGGATTGAAATGGGACCCATTCAAATCCAAGCCTGTTCCGAAGATACTGTGTACTGTGTTTCCCGACTCTACTCACCAATGGCAGCATAGGATTCTCCAAGATCCTTGAATCCTAAGGGGACTGACTCAATGTAGATGCCTGCAGCTCACTGCCTCAGGCTGTTCCAGTGAAATCACACATTTTCATGCACAACATTAAGGGAAGACTCCTCCCACTGGGAGTGAGAGAAAGCAATTTTAATTCTGCCAGTCTGATCATTTCATTGTCTTATGAAGCAATGATCACTCTTTCAGATTTCTCCCTCTTGTGTTTCTCTCCCAGAATCTTTTGCAAGATGGTTATTTGGATGTTTGGGGAAAAGATTTGGGATCCTTGGGGATGATATCCTCTTTCACCTTCCTGGGCCGAAGACCCTTTGAGCCTCTGGTTCTTACCTTGCAGGTCTTTGGGGCTACCTTCTGTGGCTAGAGGACTCAAGGTCAGCCTCCTGCTCACAGGGAACCCCAGCTAGCTTCCCTTGGCTAATCAGCATAATCTCAGCTCTCCCTGATGGCAGACCTTTAAACCATGACAACTATGCCAAATCCTCCAGCAGTCTTCTGCCTGAATCCCCACCCTGATCTCTATGGAGGCATAACCTCTTTCCACTCAGCAGACCCCCAGGTAGTTCTTAAATCAGAACTCTCAATGCATGGGGCCCATGAGTATCTGGGAAAACTGCCTTTCAGGGCCCCAGTAACCACAGTGACTCAGCTGAGCCCCTGACACAAGAGTGTGGCTGCAAATCGTTTATTTGGGAGGTGACAGTTGGAAACACTGGCAGGGAGTGAGGAAGGAAACAGGGAAAGGAGAAGCTATTAAAGCTTGCATTAGAAGCAGATTGCCACTGTGGGCAACTGGGGCTTAATCCCCCAAGGGAACACTGAGCAACAGTGTAGAACATGCCTCAGAGATATGGGTTTGTTAATAATTCATAAAGATAATTGTGAAGATTACATGGAATGTGCATGTGGAGCAATTAGCACAGAACTCAACATGTAATAAGGGCTCAATAGATGTGAGCACACCCTGTTTCCCTATAAGTTTTCCTGTTTGCCAGTTCTTTCCATGGCTTCCTTGGTTCTTAGTGTTCCACCCCCACCCTTATGTCTTTGATCACTTCTTCTATTTCTCACTCATTTTTATTTTTATTCCCTAAACCCAAAGCAGGTATTTCCCAAGGTCTAGCTTGAGGTTTTCACCCTTTTCCTGTTCAGTGAATCCATCTGTATGCAAAGTTAATAGGAAAAATTACTCAAGTCCCTTCAAATGCTGAATCAAAGAGATCCCTCTGGAGTACATATTCTGTCCCACCCCTAGCCTGAAACAGTCTGTGTTAAAATAAAACTTTGTTACTTCAAATGTTTTAGAAAGTGTGTGAATACTGAAAAGTTTGATAATATGAAATGCTGTAAGGTACTGTGGGGAAGTGAGTACTCTCATACCATTTTAGTGGGAGTCCCAATTTACATGGCCACTTTAGAGGACATCTTGATAGAAATTATTAAAACTGAAAATGCACAGACTTTTTACCACCCTGCAATTAATCTTCTGCATCTCCATTATAGAAACTCATTCAAAAGCACACAACAATATTCACTGTTTTTTGCTATATTAGAAAAAAATTAGAAACAACCTAAATGTCCATCAGTAGGGGACTAGATAAATGGAAAGCCATATATTTATATGATGGAATAACTATATAGCAGTTAAAAATGAATGAACTAGAACTCTACATATCAACCTGGATAGATCTAGAATAAATTTTTTAAAAAGCCACTAGCAACCACCAATATGTTTTTTGTCCTTATAATTTTGCCTTTTCCAAAATATTATATGGATGAAATTATACGCTATGTGGTCTTTTGAGTCTGGCTTCTTAATGCATTTAAGACTCATCAATGTTATTATAAATATCAGTAGTTCCTTTTTATTGTTCAAATATTTTGCCTAGTTTTTTTTTAATTGGGCTGTTATGTAACACTGTTTGAAGAAATAAAATGCAATTTTGGCAAGATAGATACCAAACTCCCAGTTACAAACTCTGGAAGAATGGAGAGAGCCAGGATTGGAGAACGGAGTGGTTAAAGATTAAGTTTTATCTATAATGCTATCATTTAAAAAAATAGATTTCTATCTTAACATATGTAATTGCAAATTCTACTTACAAAGGCAGTAGATGAAGTTGATAATTGCACTGGTTATTACAGGATCTCTATTCTTAGATAATATACACTGGAGTCTTTAGGAGTAAAAGCTATGATATATACAACTTACCTTTAAAAGGTTTAGGAAAGAGAGAGATGAATTGAGAGAGATCATTTGAAGAAGAAAGGGAAGAACATTCTAATTGATTAAAGTTTGAAGTTTATGGAGGTTCCTTAGATGCAGGCTGCTAATTGAAAGAAGAGGACTGAGGAGGGCAGATACCCAAATTCCATGAAGCAGGAAAAGAGACCAAATGGGAGCAGCATCTATGTTCCAAGTCAAAAGGAGAAGAGAGAAGAGGAGAGGAAGGCATTGTTTCTCCTGAGACATGGTGGGGATGCAGCAGACTCCATGTGAAGAAGGAAGGGAGAAGGGTTCAAGGCTTTCAACCTGTCCTTCCACCTATGATAGATGGCTGGGTCCATAGCTTCAAATTCATTTGAGCCTGAGTGATATGAATCATACACGGGAGATACTTAAGTGATGTAACTGTATTCCCTCAGACCTTGTGACCAGAACAGTTCATGCCAGATAATGGAGGTAAGGTATACAATAAGGGAGCCCCCTAAAGAACTGATAAGAATAAGGGCAAGAGCTGGAATTTCAGAGCTCCCCATACCATTCCTATACCTTTGGCCTTCATACCCTGTCATTCTACTCTTGACTTGTGAAGGTGAAGAGCAAACCCAACATGGTCCAAGAATGTAGTGGGTACCACCACTGCACCAGTACAGGATATCAACTCTCAACAAGAGATTTACTCTTTAATGTTGTTTTACCTAACTTCTCACCCCATCTCTTGACCCTTCTAGATATTCCTACCAGAGTGCCAAGTGTTAACTTATACTCAGTCTATGTGTTATTTGGCTTCCCTTCCAAGCTAACCTTTCTTAACTATGTCCCTGTCTCTGTCAATGGCCCCAAAGATTTCAAAACCCATTCTACTCTATGTTTTCTCCTTTTATTCTCAATTGAAAATTTCATTAAAGACTGTCTCTGCTTTTGAAACTTTCTCTGAGATATCTCTTCTTCATGTTAGCATATCCACCAGCCTGGATGAGGAAGTCACTGCTATTTAACTCACCTTGCCTTCACTCTGGTCTCTCCCTGTGCATTGCTTCTGCCCACTGCCACCAATCATTTCAACTCCTCTCCTCTCTTCCCAAGAGCTCTCAGCAGCCTCCTACTATCTATCTCTTTAGTCCACTTATTAGTCATCTTTAGCTTAACTTCCAAGAAGTCACTGCCTTTTAGATTTTTTCTTTCAAATTGTCTCATATCCATCCTTTTCCCATAATTTACATTGCAGCCCCCTTAGTCCTAGAAGTCATCATCCATGAATCCAGTAACCATTAGCCACCTTGATTTTAATTCCTCTACTTTATCCTACTTTCTACCTCTGCACTTATCTTATTTAAACATCATTTCACCAGGCCACACCTCTACTCAAGAATGCACAGTGGCTTCCCACCTCTTATCACAATAAATCTCAACTTCTTTGTCTGGCTGTCATCATTGGGCCCTACACCCCAATTTTCTTACCCATCCCCACCTTTTTCCTCTTCCAAGCCAATATTCCTCCACTCCCTCTGTTCTGTAAGAATCCTATTCCTTGTCCTAATTGTACAGCCTTGCCCAGACTCTTCATTCTCTGTTTAGTCAAAACCCATTTAACTTGTTAAGATCTATGGAATCTCTCATGGCTATCCATCCACTCTCATCCCATCCTCTATCAATGTTAGAACCCAAGCATTGGGAGCAATAGATCAGATCCCACATAGACAGGGTGGAACTAAGAGTTCGTGAAACCCCACAGAGGAAATTGGGTTTCAGGGCCCTAAGCATAGGCCTGAGAGAGAACTCATTACACTAAGGATAATTCTGTGGGTCTGGGATGCAGGAGATAGTCAAACGTGGGAAGTAAGTTTATGCCAGAAGACTTTCAATCCCTGGAAAAATGCAGGCATCCCAAATTTAGAATGCATTTGGAAGTCATAGGTTCACACAAAGGAAGAACAGGTGGGAAAAAGATTAAGAAAGGAAACTGGTAGCAGAACTGGTAGCAGTGGCTCTGGCAGGCTGACCAACATAAAGATCTTACATTTACCACACGTATCTTGTGCATTTGCTTGACTTCCATGGTAGATGGTGTCCGCCGATGGCCACCATAAATTCCTTCCCTCACCTTTATGCACATATCACTCTGCCATTGAAAGGTGACATTTATTTCTCCTCCCCATGCACATGGGCTAGCGACTACATTGGTCAATACACTATGACAGACAGTGGTAGTCTGGGACTTCTGAGCCTGAGCCTTAAGAAGCCCAGTGGCTTCCACTTTCTTATTCCTGAAACAGTATTCATATGGTAAGGAGCCCAAGTCACATGGTGGAACACTGAGACACTCAATCCGTGGCCCCAGCCAGCTCCCAGCCAAGAGGCAGCACCAATCATGGGAGTTTTCCATTGTGGGCATCCAGTTCAGTCAAGCCCCCACATAGTTGATTACAGTCCCAGCCAACAACACGTGAAGCAGAAAAAACACCCAGTTGAGCCAAGTCAAACCACAGACTTGAAATATCATGAAATGACTGTGTTTCTAAGGTACCAAGTTCTGGAGTGTTTTTTCTGCAATGTCTTAACACAGACTCCACAAATTTTTTGGCTTTACTGAAAACTTCCTTAGCCATCATTCATGACAACAAATATTCTAAGAATCCAGGAGGCAAGGTGCCTGGCATGTCCTTGGGGGGAGCCAATTCCACAATGACGTGGGTTCATATTGATAATTCCCTTTTCTTCTAGGTGTAGCACAACTGATCTCATGTATCAGTTGGTTATATTCCACTTAGCATTTTATTTTAAATTATATTTAATATTTCTCTGTTTTTATCAACAAATCTCATACACTCCAAAAACAAGCTCATATTTGTATCTTTTTTTCTCTTCATTGCAAACATGCAACACATATTATTGAGTTGAAAGCTAGTTTCCAAATATTCCTTCATGCATATTGGATTGTCTTTTAAATCTAGCTCATTATCAAGAGACAACATTTATCTTAATTCAGACTTGTGTGCAACAGATTAGTCACCTGAAGCTTCCTTGGAAAATAAAACACAAAATTGCTTAAAACACATGCTTAAAATATTAAAAATTTGCTAAGATAAATTTGGAAGAAAATAAGAATATTTTTATTCAGAGGTTTTATAAGAGTGAAAATGGATAATGGCTAGTGACATATAAGACAAAACCTGGTCCAGAAAGGAATCTTGACTTATTTATAATGCCAGAATATTTACTAATAAAAGCTTCAAGCATTGTATGTCCAGCACCATATTTATTTCCTTTGGTCACGTGCCTCATTGTGGGGCAGTGGTCAAGTTTGAAATGAAGCCACACACAAGACAAATAAGGTCATCAAGATTCCACAGCTTTGTCTGAGGTCATTTAAATCCTTTAGAACACAGCGTTTTCTGGAACTTAAATATAATTAGAAGGTTATTATATTGCCAATATAGGAGTGTTAGAATTCAACTGTTCATGAGAAAAGGGATACACAGGTACTGCTACAATAAAAATCAGCAAATTTTTGAACTTGTGAGTTATAATTAAGGATAGCTGAATCTATTTAGTCAAAGAACTAGCCCAAATACTTGTCAGTTCTTCAAGCCAAAACCTAATGCTTTGCTGGGGATCTTCTCTTACTGTAAGGATTAAGGTATTGTTCCTGATGGCCTTAAATGGTTGGAAGATTAAAACCAATATGTATGGTTCCTTAGCACTTAAAGAAGTCTTGGGCCAAAGGAAAATGGAGATTTACATGATGTTAAGGCCCATGTATAGCTTGGCAAAAGCAATTAGAGTACACAGAAATCCACATTCCTGGGTTTCTGCAGCCAGAGAACTCCACTGATGGAATTAGGGTCACATAAGAGAGACTGGACAAAGTTGGAGGTGGTTTGTGAAGGTCATGAGTATGCTCTGGGTCAAGATGGCCTACACCAGTCTTCTAGAAACCACTGTCATAGCCTTGGGTGGGCAGGTAAGCCATCTGCTCTGTTGAGCCTGTTTTCCCATTTATGAAAGCAGAAAATTTCAATAATAGCTGGCCTGCTTACCTCACAGGATATTATAAAGCTCAACTGAGATAATTTATGGTAAAACATATTGAGAACACAGTGTGAAACACTATGAAATATAATATTTCAGGTATGATTTCAACATGAAGAGGTATAGACAAGAAGAGAAACGTTGAGCTGGCATGCAAATTGAATGGATGATTGATGTGATAAGCGTATAGTAATATGTGTTATTAGAACTCCGATTTCAGGGGAAACTTGATATGTAAACCATATCTTATGAAAAATTGTCAAGGCTTTACTGAGGAATTGGATTTTGGGGGCCTAAAGGAAGCAAAGAGGCAGGATGAATGGATGAAATGAGGAAGGGGGGGGCACATCAAATTATCTGGAATGTAGGAGACATCCCAAGCACTATGTACAAAGGAACAAAAGGCAACAAAATGTGCCATTTGTGAACAACCAGATGCCTTTTGTACTTTGTCTCATTTAAGCCCCCAAACCACCTTATGCGGTTGGTTGGTGTTACCTTCTCCAGTTTATGGACGACAAAACTGAGGCTCAGAGAGCCTCATCTGGCTCAAGACTAGTCATTAGTATATAGAACTTAGGTAAAAGTTTTAGCTTCAGAAAGAGGCTGATGTTCTTTCTCCTATGCCATATTTATAAAGCATTGGGAGGTCCCAAAAGTCCCAGTGGAGGTGGGGGGGGGGGTGAGGGGGTGAGGTGAAATGGGAGAAATATAGTCCAAGAAATAGGTAGAGAAAATTCTTCCTTCTCCACAATCTCATTTTGGTTTTGAAAGACCTACTTTTCTTCAGATTACTTTAATATGCTAATCTTCTAAATCATAGAATTTATCCACAGTCCTCCCATCTTCCCTCTCCCTCTCCTCCCCTCCCACTACCCACCTCAAAAAAGGAGAAGATAATTACCTTCAGGCTAAGCTGCCCTTTTTAAACACATAAGAAATAACTTCTTAGCTATCCCCTTCTTCTCCACCCAACCACCTCCTCTGGCAATAAGCACATTACCAATGCCAAAACTGCTGCACAACCAGAATTACAGGACAATCAAAAAATAGGAAATGATAATGCAAATACAATTGAGGGCATAATATACACGAGAGTCTTGTCAAACTCCTCTTACAAAACTTCCTCTTGCAAACATCCTCTCATAACTGTGGTGTGATGCCATCAGCTGAAGTGTCTCATCAGGGCTGAAATAGAGAGCCCCCTGGTTCTCATTATAATTAATTGGCTGTAATAGAAACTTTAAACAGTTGGGCTCATGATGTAATTCCAACACAGGCTTCCTTTGATGAAATCTTCCATGGGCTGCAGGAAATACCTCAGTGGGGAAGGATAGACACTGGTCACACGGGATAGACTGAAACTACCAGTTTTAGTTTCTACACATGTGTGCCAACTGTTTTTGCTGCACCCCTGTTCTAAAGAGAACTCAATTAAGAACTTGTTTCCAACCAAACTAAATCTTTCAGAAAGCACACAACGTAATTTCACTTAGGACTTAAAACCAAGTTTTCAGTATGCAAGGAATCTCTTCCAGATCTCTCTAGATCTGGCATTTGGAGCCTTTGGTGATATCAACACTGACTGCACAGATCCTCAACCCCATTTGGTCCTCTCTCTTACTAAGTTTCTCATAGCAACACCATAACTCTGGTTAGGTCCAATGCCCCGTTGGCATTGTACCCAGGCCATTGCACCCAGGCCATTGATTTGTGCTGCACCCAGGCCATAGATTGTGGCTGGACAACTAACTGGTCTACCTTTAAATGCATGATTATGTACCTCAAATGGGCTGCTAATGCTGCTTGGTAAGATGACCTCTTGCCTCAACTCTCCCACTAAGAAAATGGAAGTAAACAAGCAAGAAGTTACGTACCTTCCAACCACCATGCTTACCTGCTTACTTGCATCTGTGCCCACAGACTCTGCCTTCCTTTCTGTAACTATGAATAAACTGTCCATGCTCAAGCTAAAGCCACTCCCTCCACCTATGTCACATAGTCACAGGCCCCAGACCCTCTTATCTCCCATGGAAGTGGCTTCAGAAATTCTCTTCTTTCTCTTTTATGTTATCCATTTCCCTCTCTTTACTGGATCATTCCCATCAACATTCATACTATTGTGTCTTCCATATCAACCAGAGCCTCTCTCCTGACCACTTTCCTCTCCAGCTAGTCCCATTTCTCAAATTTACTTTTTAGCAAAACTCCTTGAAAGAGTTGTCATGATGGGCTTACATCACAATTCAATTCCCATTTTTTCTTAAACCCATTTCATCTCAGCTCTGCCTTTACCAATTTTCAGTGTTTTCAGTGCCTTTTACATTATTTCCCAGAGTTCCATTCTCAGCCATCATCTTATTTTACCCACAGCAACTTTTGACATAAGTGAGAACTTGTTTCTCTTTGAAACTCTGTTTTCACTTGGTGTTCCCATTATTAGGACAGCATAACAAATTATCTCAAAATTTAATCACTTAAAACAACATATTTATTGAACATATTTATTTTGCTCATGAATCTGTAAGGTGGACAGAACTTGTGGGGACGACTCATTTATTTTTTTGTTTAAATATTTTTAATGTTTTACTTATTTTTGAGAGAGAGAGACAGAGAGACAGAGCACGAGTAGGGGAAGGGCAGAAAGAGAGGGAGACAATCTGAAGCAGGCTCCAGGCTCTGAACTGTCAGTCCAACTCACAAACTGTGAGATCATGACCTGAGCCTAAGTCAGAGGCTTAACCAACAAAACTACCCAGATACCCAGGGGACAACTTATTTCTACCTCACTCCACTTTGGCTGGGGAGACTCAAGGGCCAGGGGCTGGAATTATCTGAGGCTCATTTAGTCACATGCCTGATGCCTTGACTAAGACTCAAACACCTAGGCGCTTGAATGCTTGAATTCCTCTGGCATCTCTCTCTGGCTCTTTTTCTGTCTGTGGTCTCCCCAACATGGCAGCATCAGTATCAGAGTAATTCTCAGACCTCACAAGGTATGCATCCCAAGAGAGTGAGAGGGCCAGGAAAAAGCTGTATAGCCTTTTCTTTTACTCCCTAATCTTGAAAATTATAGTTTCACTTTTGCCATAGTCACAGACCCCATCTGTCGAAGCAGCAGTGTTAAGATCATGGTGTAGGGGCGCCTGGGTGGCTCGGTCGGTTAAGCGTCCGACTTTGGCTCAGGTCATGATCTCACGGTCCGTGGGTTCGAGCCCCGCATCAGGCTCTGTGCTGACAGCTCAGAGCCTGGAGCCTGTTTTGGATTCTGTGTCTCCCTCTCTCTGTGACCCTCCCCTGTTCATGCTCTGTCTCTCTCTGTCTCAAAAATAAATAAACATTAAAAAAAAATTAAAAAAAAAAGATCATGGTGTAAAGGAGATAGTGTAGAGGCCATCTTTAGAGAATAGGATCCACCACACTTGGCTTCCAGGGTACTACCTCTTTCTGGGCTTTTTTCCTGTTTCAGTAGCAGCTGCTTCTCACCCTGCTTCACTGATACCTCTTCACCTTCTCCACTCCTTAAACTTAGAGTCCCCAGAACTCTGCCCTTGGGCTTATCTTTTATTTTCTCTCTCTCTCTTTTTTTTTTTTTTTTTTTTGGTGATATCAAAGAGTCTCATGGATTTACTTATCACCTATATGCTAATGACTGAAACTTATATGTCTAGACTGGACCTCTTCCATGAACTGCCAACCCAATTTCTCTGCTTGGATGTCTAATAAACATCTCAAAGTTAACATATGAAAACTGTGCTTCACTCATACCTTTCCCCATGTAGTTGATGGCAGTTCCATCCTGTTGTTTGATCATGTTCAAACCTGATCTTTGCTTCCCTTCTTCTGTCACACCACCACCAATTCATTAGCAAACTGTTGGCTTTGCCTTCCAAAACACATCCAGGATCTGACCACTTTTCTCATCTTACTTCTGTTGGCCTGGTCCAAGCCACCTATGCTGCCTCTTAAAATTACTAACTTTCTTTTGACTTGATGCTAAAACTCTCTCTTTGTTGCTGCTGGGCATTCTGCCATCATTTCAACAGTCAAGCTGAGAACAACTTGGAAAAAATGACTGCATGATATGTATGTTCCAGAACTGTTCCAGTTGCCTTGATTTGTTTTTCCTTTCTGGTCCCTAATCTGCCTCTGATGGGTTGTAGTAAGGTGAACAACAGCATCTCTTATCTCATGTCTTGAGACTGGCATGACAAGAAACTAGACCAAGGTTCCCCTACCCCTAGTCAAAGCTTGTACACCATGTAAACAAAACTGGGACATTCTGTTGCAGGGATTTTTATCCCAATTCTGAGTATGAATCCATTTGAGAATCTGGTAAAAACCACAGAAACCCGTCCCCAAAAAAGACATGTATGCCATAGGAAAAGAGCCTAAGGAGATCTATGGTGGAATTCTGCCATCCATTCTTGAATTTTTATGTCCAAAGCCCTTGGCTAAATACTTGGTTCCATAAAGACCATGAAGTGGGAGCCACTAATTGGGTTAATCATTTTCATTCTTTGACAGCGCTGTTACCTTATATTCATCATGGCTAGGGATAGGGAACAGGGAATAAGAACTGCCCCTGAATTATCAAGAACTCACTCTTGGGACACCTGGGTGGCTCAGTTGGTTAAGCCTCTGACTTCGGCTTGGGTCATGATCTTGGAGTTCATGAGTTCAAGTCCCATATTAGGCTATCGGGCTCTGTGCTGACAGCTTGGAGCCTGGAGCCTGCTTCAGATTCTGGGTCTCCCTCTCTCTCTGTCCCTCCCTGCCCATGCTCTGTCTCTCTCTCTCAAAAATAAAAATAAATAAACATAAAAAAAAAGAACTCACTTTTCAGAAAAATAGTTTGTAACAGTGATTAATCACCTAGCTAACTAGTTCTGTTTTAATTTTTGAGTTGTGAGAAAAAAGCATTATGTTGAGGATAATGGCCCTGTTTTTGTGTCCTATTTTTAGGCATGTTACATCTGTTGTAGTCTCAGGGACCTAGCAATTACTTGATTTGTTGATTATTTAAAAATATATGACAAAAATAGAAGTTGAATTATTTACACTAAGATTTACCCAATTATTCCTCTCTATTATTTTGGGGAAATTTAAAAAGTAATTACAAAAGTAAGAATTCTTTTTGATGTTAAAAATTACAAACAAGGTTGTTGTGTAAAGTCTCCTGGGCTTATTAAAACTGAAACAGCCAGTCATCTCTATTAAGGGATATTGTGAAGTCAAGATCATTCCTTATAAGTAAATGTTTGATCATAGTTCTCCAAGACAGTTAAAGTATTTTTTACTATACATTTGCAGTTATGCACATGGGGTGAAAAATGGCCAAGAGCTCTAGTTTCTTTATTACATACATTTTAAATGCATGAGTAGTGATGATTCACCTTATATTTCAAGTTGCTATGCAGTTTTGTAATAACAATGCTTTATAATAGCACTGGACTTGCAAGACCTTGATTGGAAGGATGTATATTTATGCCTCCAACCCGACGGAGGTAAATTAGGTAAGTAGCTTAGAGTTCCAACACTTTTGCACTAAAAGCTATTTTGCAGTTATATATAGTCTACCATGCAATGGTATACATTTAGTGCTGACACTAAGTTGACAGCCCAAAGGTGCTGAGTGTATAAAAGGGAGTGTGGGGGAGTTAGAACTGAATTCTTGCAAGAGTAAAGAGACTGGAGAAAAATATAGTGATGGTGAGCGGGCTTCAGCTCCTGAGCACCTTCACATCTTAATACTGATGCTCCATTTGTGAAACCCAAGTTACAGGTGACTGATTAGGATTTGGGGTCAGATCTGATCTTAGTTCAGATTCCCCAGAAGTAAACCCTAAGATGATGATTTATGTGAAAGCAATTGATTAAGGAAGTACCCCCAGGGGAGACACTAAGGAAGTGGAGGAAACAGTGAGGGGCGCAGAAGGAGAAAGCGCACAGTGTCTGGGAAGGTCCTGCGGAAGTAGCTTCAGCCTGATCCTGCAGGAACTCAGAAGCGAAAGTCACACCTCAGAATTTGTTTCAACTTGCGACAAGAGAGCTGGGCTTTCAGAGTCCTGCACCCAACAGTTGCTGGAGGGGAATAACTTCCCAGGTCTTTAGACTGACTGCATATTTAGGCAAAATGGTTGCCCAGTAGCTGGAGAACATGCCCCAAGTAACAGCTTAGGTCAGGATGTTGGAAGGAAAAGAACAGTTTGGGGGGGGAGGGGGCAGAGAGGGAGGCACATAAACACAATGGAAAGCATATGCAAGGAAATCTAGGCAGAGTGCCAACAGTGTCTGCTCTAGGTCACTTCAACTTCTTAACTTAGTGGCTAAGGAAGATGGGGACAATCTGTGTAATGGAATTCATCCAAAAACAACCACAAGCAAGAATTTTTATGATCTCTACAGAAAGAATAAGCTGCTTAGCTCTAGATTCTGTGATATGATTTTTATCAGTCCCTCTCTTGTTTTCTTGTATGTGTGAGCTTTATCTAGTGCCAGCTCTCTAGGGTGGAAGTTAAAAAAAAATAAACTGGAAACTAATTGTGCACGCAATTGAAAATAAACATAAAATTTCCCAGCATTCTCTGTCTATAGATTTTTATTAACAAGCATTTTTAGTTCACTGGTAATTCAGGGGCTTGACATTTCTTTTCTTTCAAATGGGTTGCTGAAAAAGGAAATTGCAATAATCATACCTTCAAGATTAATTTCATAATTTGTCTACATTTTTCCATCCAACAACCAGCAGAACATAACAAACTGATTAGTTTTAGTAACACAGCTGATGTTTTGCAGAAAACCATGTAAAAATCTTTGCAAACATATTACAAGAAAAATGTTAATCAACCTGTTTCTCACCAGATAGTATCTGAGCAAATATACACAAGCAAGTATTGTAGCATATGTGTAATTGGATAAGGACATTTCAGACGATAAGGTAGTTAAAATATGTAACATCATAGAGCATCCTATATGACCCAAATCATTAAAATCAAATAACTTTGGCAGTGAGATTACTATCCATATGGCTGAGAAATAAATCATGCTTAGTAAAAACTATCCTTCTTCATTATTGTTCATCCTGAGAGATTCATATAAAACAAATTGATTTATTAATTATCTAAATCAATTGTTTTCTAAATTGTTTTCTAAAAATTGCTTTCTAAATGCAGTTTCAACTATTGGTGATTGTCTTTCTTTGTTGTCATAATCCCTTAAAATAGTCAAGAATAAGTCTGAATTACAGATATATTACTTGCAAAATAGTAGTCATAAGCTACCACTGTGTGCCATGTGGTTTTTACTCAATTCTTTAATTTTTTTTTGCTTTATGTATTTACTTTATTTATTTATTTACTTTATGTTTTTACATACAGCAAAGGGCAAAAATAGCAAGCATACAGCCTGATATATTTTTCATATGTCTATACCCACAAAAGCATCAAAATATAGAATATTTCAAGCACCCAAAAGACTATCTCATGTCCTCTCCTATAGCCCCTCAAAGCAGCCACTATTCTGACTTCTATCAGCATAGATAAGCTTTGTCTGTTTTTGAACTTCATACATGTGGAATCCTTCTGTATACAGCCTTTTGTGTTCCATTTCTTTTGCTTAACATTATGTCTGTAAGATCTATCCATGTTGTGTTTCTTTAACTATATAATTTCCTCTTAAGGAACAAATAACCTTAATAATTAAGGCTGACCTTTTGTGTTACACAAAACTGGAGAGCTGAAACCAGGCTAAAATTCCATGCTTTGACTGACTTGCTCCAAAAATCCTGCCATATCAAGTGGTCAGAGGAAATGTAATGTTTTGCAATGCCATCATACTTTTGCATAATTCTACTTGCAATTTCAGTAGTGTTCTCTATTTATTGATTATTAAATCAGATTGAGTTTCCACTTCCAAACTGGAAGACAGATGAAAAGATACACGGTTAAATAAAGCCTTCATTGCATAAATTCACTGACTTGCCTGAGGCTCTAAATGCCAATTTAACATCAGCCTCATTTAACAAACCACTCTATGGGTTGATATACAAATATCTCTTTCTTATACACCAATAACTCAAGTGCAGTTGATAAGAGAATAAGGCATCTGCCTTAGATGGTCCCAAAGCAGAAAAGAGATCTAAAGTCCTCCTGAGGCTCTTTATGAATGAAAGTGACCTCAGGATCTACAATGAAGAGCTGCAGGCACAGATAGGAGAAACCAGAGCAGTGAGCAAGGTCACCTGAAGTTGGCCATCAGTCTGCAAAGGAGTTGGCTGGTGCAGTTGGCCTTCCGGGTTTCCCTTTGGCCTAGGCAACACTTCCTGGCATTGAATTTCTCTACATAGCATGACTTTTAATGAAAACACTCAAATAGGTGTAGAAATCAAGCCTGTCACTGAAGCTCAAAGGAGCTCCATTTCTACAGGAGTCTCCATTTCAACAGTGTTGAAATAAATCATTAATCAACTAATATGCTCTGGTCACACAGAATAAATAATGAGTAGGGAAGTAACAAGTAGGTAATAAGTGGTAGAAGCTACCTTACTCAAGTTAGCTGAAACAAAACAGATATACATACATAAGGGGTTCTTTAGTGGAGATATCTAGAAGTGAAATTACTGATTTTAGGTTGTGCATGTTTTAGGTTTGAATGGCTACTGTTACATTTTACAGTGATTTTTTAAAGTTTATTTATTTATTTTCGAGAGAGAGGCTGAGCGAATGAGGGAGGGGCAGAAAGAGAGGGAGACAGAGAATCCCAAGCAGACTCTGCACTGTCACTCTCACCGTCTGTGAGTTCATGGCCTGGGCTGAAATCAAAGAGTTGGACGCTTAACCAAGTGAGCCACCCAGGCACCCTTGCAGTGATGTTTTTTGATATATCTGTTCCACCTTCCTTCATATTTGGTTAGCATATAAGGCTGGACCTCTGCCTTACATTATTCTTCGTGTCTTCAGTACCGTGGTACATTTTGTGCCACATCAATCTTCCCTGATGGTGCCTTGCATCTAAATAGCTATCTGCTGAAAAAGAATGGAACTTCTGAAATCCAGAGTAGCTTTGTCTTTTATTTCTCACTGGGTACTTTTTAAGGAAGCAGAAAAATATTTATAGGTGGCAATATAAGATTTACTAGGAGAGGTTTTTTTTTTTTTTTTTTTTTACTAGGAGAGGTTTTTAACTGACATCTTGTTCTCCCTAGAAACCTTAGGCCATAGTTTACAAACTCAAATGCCTTTGTATAGCATAATAGGAAGTGGTGGGGACCTATGGGGACCTGGCTAGCCCATCCTGATGAAGATGGCAGGAGCTCAAAAAACAATCTTGAAACTAAAAGGAAACTTATAGACTGTTTAGGCAAAACTCCCCTCTACAGATCTGGATAATGAGGCTCAGGAAGGTTATTTCTCTTCTCAAAGACACAGAGCTAGTGAGTGACAGAGCCCAGGGCTTCTGGGATTGTGTTCTTCACCACCCCCCACCCTGCCCACTGCCATACCTGCATGCATTGGTTTGATCTATTTGCCCCACCTCCATCCCCCACAGTCAGGTCCACTCCACTCTATTGTTCTCCTTCCCTGGGCCCTGGGTTGCATCATCAGTGCTCCCTTGTTCTCTAGACTCTGGTTGGATTGGCCAATGGCAAGTACCAGCAAGGGAGTGAAGGGCATGGGAAGATAGAGGTTAAGGTATCTCTTCCCCATTTCCTCTCACTCTGGGCAATGTTTTATGGCAGTGGCTATATCCCTCTACAATTTCTACCAGAAGGCTCTCCTCCCTAGAGCCGTTCTTAGTGGGCTCTTGGGACACTTTTCCATCTCTTTGCCTCTTTAAGACTGAGATGACAGTGGCTCCTCACTCCTGTGGATTCCTGGGTGCTTCTTGGTCCCCTGTTAATTCTGCCTGCACCACTATAGAAGTCACCTCATTAATCTATCTAAAGTTAGATTGTTTCCCATCAGCAAACAGATATACACCTGTGTGTGTACACCTGGATAAAAAATTAAGCAAAGGCAAAAGCTTAGTTCTGCGTTTTGAAAATGTTTCTTCTTCCTTATTTTATAGCACAAGCAAACTCTCCTTGGAAATATTAAAAATCTGCCCCCTGAGGAATATGCAAATGGTCAATGAACATATGAGATATTCCAAATTAATTAATTCATCAGGGGTGTACATATTATAGCCACCATCAGAATGGCTAAAATGAAAAATATAGGTAATGCCAAGTGTTGGTGAGGATGTGAAACAAGTGAAACTCATGAACCACTGGTAAAAGGGCAAATTGACACATCACGACCTTGGAAAGCAGTTTGGCAGTACTGAGTACAGCTGAGCATGTACCTACTCTATGACCCAGAAATTCTATATTACGTATATTCTTTAGAAATGAGCATATATGTGCATCCAAAGTTATGAACATCCAGAATGTTCATTAGTAGCAGAACTATTTGCAATAGCCAAACACAACAACCAAACTGCCAGCAACAGTAGAATGAATTGTAGTCAGTTCACATCATGGAAATGCAGGTCTCTGCAGCAATAAAAATGAATGATCTGCAAGTACATGCAACCAGGGCATTATCACAAATATGATGTTGAATGAAAGAAGCCATTCTCACAGAGTACAAAAAAAGAAAAATTAATGTAAGCTGTTGGAAGTCAGGATACGGTACCCTTGCTGGAAAGTAGTGTCTGGGATAGAGTTTGAAGGGTTTGGGGGACTGGGAATTTCCTGATTCTTGATCTGGGTGCTGGTTATAAGGTGTGCTCAGTTTGAGAAATTCAGCAAACCATTTACTCTTGACATGTACTTCTTTTTTACACTTCAATAAGAGTTGTTGTATTTCTTTTCTTTTTTTTTTATCTTTTAAAAACATAAATCCTTTATCATCAAAAACAGAATAAAAGGTCATTTTTTAAATTTTGTTTTTAATTTTTTAAAATTTACATCCAAATTAGTGAGTATATAGTGCAACAATGATTTCAGGAATAGATTCCTTAGTGCCCCTTACCCATTTAGCCCATCCCCCCTCCCAGAACCCCTCCCGTAACCCTCAGTTTGTTCTCCATATTTATGAGTCTCTTCTGTTTTGTCTCCCTCTCTGTTTTTACATTATTTTTGTTTCCCTTCCCTTATGTTCATCTGTTTTGTCTCTTTTTTAAAAAAATTTTTTTTAACGTTTATTTATTTTTGAGACAGAGAGAGACAGAGCATGAACGGGGGTGGGTCAGAGAGAGGGAGACACAGAATCTGAAACAGGCTCCAGGCTCTGAGCTGTCAGCACAGAGCCCGACGCGGGATCGAACTCACAGATCGCGAGATCATGACCTGAGCCGAAGTCGACCACTTAACCAACTGAGCTACCCAGGTGCCCCTGTTTTGTCTCTTAAAGTCCTCATATGAGTGAAGTCATATGATTTTTGTCTTTCTCTGACTGACTAATTTCACTTAGCATAATACCTTCCAGTCCATCCATGTGGTAGCAAATGGCAAGATTTCATTCTTTTTGATTGCCAGGTAATACTCCATTGTATATATATACCACATCTTCTTTATCCGTTCATCCATCGATGGACACTTGGGCTCTTTCCATACTCTGGCTATTGTTGATAGTGCTGCTATAAGCATGGGGGTGCATGTGTCACTTCGAAACAGCACACCTGTATCCTGTGGATAAATGCCTAGTAGCGCAATCGCTGGGTCATAGAGTAGTTCTATTTTTAGTTTTTTTGAGGAACCTCCATACTGTTTTCCAGAGTGGCTGCACCAGCTTGCATTCCCAAAAGTCGTTGTATTTCTATAAAACCTTCTTCTCCCCTTCAAATCTGTACTCCAGCAACTCCCTCAATTGACATGAAACATTTATTCTAACTGGTGATGGTGTTTAGATCCTGTAGAAATGTCACCTTAAATGGTTTTAGGAAATATAGTGTCAATAGCTGATAGTTCAGGAATCACCATGGTGGGAGCACCTGGGAGGCTCAGTCAGTTAAGCACCTGGCTCTTGAATTTGGCTCCCGTCATGATCTCACAGTTTGTGGGTTTGAGCCCCATGTTGGTCTCTGTGCTCAAAGCATGAGCCTGCTTGGGATTCTCTCTCTCCTTCTCTCTGTGCCTCCCATGCTTGTGCTTGCACATACTCTCTCTCTCAAAATAAATAAGCTAAAAAAAAATAACCATCGTGTTTTGATGGGGTTCAGGACACAATATCCCCAAATACAGCTCCTTGGCATGTTGAATATTTTAAGCTGAGGAGTCTGAGAAAATGACAGGGACAGGAAGGCCACTTTGACTTCCTCCTCCAGCCCTTCTTCCCCAAAACAGTCCATAAAACCCTTGTGTGAGAGGTGTCCTCCCTAGACCTGTAAGAAAGGAAGCTCTTTATCTCTGAAGAGAAAGGAACACTGAAAGAATCCTAACAAGCAGGACTTGATAAGTTTCCCACAGTTTACTCCTTAACCTACCATACTCCTCCATGACCATCTACTCTCCATCAAACCTAGCATAAAGGTACATAGATCTCATGGTTTCTTTGGGTCTTCACTTCCTTTTAAAGTCTCCTATGTCCCATAAAACGTATGTTAAATAAACTTATATTAAATAAGTTTGAATACTTTTCTTGTGTTAATCTTCATTAATTTTTTAAAGTTTATTTATTTATTTATTTATTTATTTGTAATCTCTACTCCCAAAGTGGGGCTTGAACTCACAACTCCAAGATCGAGAGTCTCATGCTCTTCTGATTGAGCCAACCAGGCACCCCCAACCTTTATCAATTTAATTTCCAGAAGATCAAGAATCTCATGCTCTTCTGATTGAACCAACCAGGCACCCCCAATCTTTATCAATTTAATTTCCAGACCCAGCCAAGGACTTTATGAGGGTTGATAAATATATACTCTATGACCCAGACAATTCCCTACACTGGCAAATTACTCAAAAACAGAGATACCAAATTGTTTCTCTCACAAACATCTGGTTTTTTTGAATCTTGTTGTAAGTGTTATTGCATGTAAATGGCTATAGTGGAACTAGTAAGCTATTGGGAATGGACCTAGTTGCAACATTTGCACTGTTTATAAATTCTGGGTGCCTACTGCCAGAATAAATGGAATTTGTTGGATCCACTTGCTCACTGAATGTACCTATACAATTCCTGCTGTGTTCATTGTATACAAAATGGTGAATATAAGGGCTCAGATATCGTTTTTTAGAAGAAGTGTTAAAAGATTTGGTCTAAATATCTGGAATATTCATGCCACAGGACTCGGTCAATGCTTGGACAGGAGGAAGTCTGTAGAAAGTTTCGTTGGGGATCAGAGCAAGGAGCAGGCAGGCAGTCAGCCTGCAGTTACAGCAGTGCGATGGTCATGTTCCAATGGCAGGGATGCTGGGGTACAGGGGTAGCCCCTGAGAGATGTAATTTTCTTAAAGACAACTCTTAGAAATGTTTAATCCAAATCACAGTCATCAACATGCTCGCCATGTCCAACCTCAGAACCATGGAAGGGAGAAAGGAAGACAAGCCAACTTGGCTCAGAACAGAGAAGGAACTATGTAGCTTCTGTAGGAAGGCCAAAAAATGATTGCAACCACATGCGTATGCCAACTTACACTGGGATCTATTTTTTACAACTAAAGATGGAAGCAGAGCCACATAAGAGCGACAACAAAGGGTGAGGTCACGGCTCACCCTGGGATGCAACAGTTCATTAGGAGAACACTTCCAATGACCACTTTAATTAAAGTATTAATTAGTGATGGAGCCTCATTATACTTCCCCCCAAATCTTGCTGTAGCTTTCCCACATTCCTATTTGCAAAAGGACAAAGGCTAAGTAAGAAAATCAAGGCAGGACAAGAAGGACAAGAGAAAATATATTGGAGAGTGTAAGTAATTGCATTTTTACCTTTGAAAAATTAACAAAAAAATTGCCTGCTAAATACTCTCAATAATTTAAGTGTTATGAGAAATATAGTAGTATGAACACAAGTGATTAATGATTCTTTTAATTTTTAGTCAGAAATCAAGGGAGGAATGGAGGGAGACAGGGAGGGAGGAACGAGAAGTAGCCATAAAAATCCACAATTGTTATATGGGAGCATCTTACTAGATATTTATCTAGAAAATAAAGATTTCATAAATCCAATCCTTCTTTACATGCATTTGGGGCACTGTGGCAACTTGGTTAGTAGATCAAATATCTTTGGTGGTGTGACTTTAGCGACTATCATTGTAGTACTGCTGGCTAGCAGTCTTTTTTGGACAGCAAGTTTTACAAAATTCTTACAGGAGGAAAAATTAAGATTCTGAGTGAGCATATATATTACTTCACCAAAATATATACATTGAATTACTCGGACATAAATGGCAGCCTCTGCATAGACATAAACGCGTGTACTTAAATGTCTTACACTTTTGATTTTGCATGTTAACTCAAACTTCTTTATAAACCATTTAGTTTTCCTCCTCTTCCCAGTGAAAAGAGCTTTAATTTCCTCCCTTGACATTTGTTAGCAGTACTTGTTCATTCACTACCTTTGCAGAGGAGCATCTGAGATTGTTAGAAGGATATTGAAATCAGTGGTAAGAAAGGTGACCTTTGAAATTCCCATTTGACTGCATTTCTGAAGAGTAAGAAGGAAGCAGGAAAGACAATATCATGTATCTTTGTCAGTTTAATTTGCTGACAACTGGTGATTACTGCCAGGAAATTGTTATATTGTTCTCAGGAAACTTGAAAGGGATAGAGTGACTCAAAGTTTGGCCTCCCACGTGGGGCAAGGGAATCTTCACAATAGAGACCAGAGGCTCAGCTTCCAGACACAGAAGAGAAGAGAGCAGACCCCCTGGCTGCCCATAGCCAGACAGTCAAACTCTCTAAAACTGTCAGTTCTTGGAAACTGGACTTTCTTTGGTAGCAAAGAAGAAATCGAAAAGCAAGATGTTCAAAATAATTCAGAGAAAAAAAGTGCACTCATAGTGATAACAGCCCTATGACACTTCTGTAATATGATCCCTATTATGTTTGTCATTTTTTCTTCCTGCCTTTTTTTTTTCTTGTCTATTTTCTTAAAATGCATCTTGGTAATTGTGGCATCTATTCAAGTTTGTATTTTGTTTTCTTTTTCCCAAAAGCATTTCTTACATTGCTACATAGTCATCAGGGCCATTATTTTAAGTGGCTGTGTAAAATTCCATGGAGTGGATTACCAAAATTTAGTGCACAGGTGCTTTTCCCAGAGCATATTTTTTTTCTATCTTCTCCAGTCTGCACCAGAGAACTTCACTGTAGTTGGCCAGAGAGAGCCAAGCTCATGGACGTTAAGTCCAATGAAAAATTCCCATTAGAACCAGCTGGATCTACCCCTCCTGCCCAAGGACTGGTGCGAGAGCTGGGTGGGGTGGGGGTAATGAGTATCCATAGCTTTCTATCCCACCCCGAAGAGTTTTGGTGACAAGGAAACAACCAGTGAGTGTCCAGCCCCGAGCAACTCATCAAATGCCAGTTCTCCCTTCATGCTAATCAGTGAGAACATTTTATATGTGTTGACCTTAAAAAAACAAAAGAGCCAGCTATTTTACCAGCAAAATGAGTTTATTCTCCAATAGCAGAAAATTGCAGTTTGGGACAAGCAAACTATGGAGAACCAGAGGCAAGTCTGGAGAACAGAAAAGAGGGGTTTGTTTTTATAGGGGAAAACAGGAAGCCAGGAGGAGGTGTATGGCTTCTCCTTGGCTGAGCATGGCAGTTTCTCATTGGCTAGACTGCTGCTGGGCAAGGGGAAATGCTTCCTTCTTGTTGCTGGGTTATGTAAAATAAGCTTCCTCCAGTTGGAGAATGCAAGGTATGCTTCTTAAGGTGAGGGGTAGTATTTGAGCTCCCTATCAGGGATTCCAGACTCCATCTTTAATGAGGTTTCCTTTATTTTCACATATGTGAGTCAGACTGCTTTAATTAATTGTTTTATAGACTTTATTTTTTAGAGCAGATAAAAATTCATAGCAAAATTGAGCAAAAGGTACAGAGATTTCCTATATATGCCCATGCATGTATAACCTCCCTCGTTATCCACATCCCCCACCAAAGTGGTATATTTGTGAAAATTGATGAATGTACATTGACACATCACTATTACCCAGAGTCCATACGTTATGTTAGGGTCAACTCTTGGTGTTGTACATTCTATGGTTTTGGACAAATGTATAATGGCATATACCTCCCATTATAGTATCATACAGAATCCTCTATATTTCCCCTATTCATCTTTTCCTACTCCTTAATCCCTGACAACCACTGATGTTTCTACTGTCTCCATAGTTTTGCCTTTTCCAGAATGTCATATAGTTATAATCATGCGGTATGTAAAATCTTTTCATTTGAGCTTCTTTCACTTAGTAACATGCATTTAAATTTCTTCTGTGTCTTTTCATGGTTTCATAGCTCATTTTTTCAGGGCTGGGTAAAATTCCATTGTCAGGGTGTACCACCATTTATTTACTCAACTACTGAAGGACATCTTGGTTGCTTCCAAGTTTTAACAGTTATGAATAAAGCTTCTGTGAACATTCATATGCATGTTTTTGTGTGGACATAAGTTTTCAGCTCCTTTGGGTAAATACCAAAGAATATGACTGCCAGGTCACATGGTAAGAATATGTTTGGTTTTAGAAGAAATCACCCAAGCTGTCTTCCAAAGTGGCTATACCATTCTGCATTCCCACAAGCCATAAATGAGAGTTCCTCTTGCTCCACACCCTCACCAGCACTTGGTGTAGTCAGTGTCCTGGATTTTGGTCATTCTAACAGGTGTGTAGTGGGATCTCATCATTGTCTCAGTTTGCATTCCCTGATAATATACATTGTGGAGCATCTTTGCATATTTTATTTGCCACCTGTATATCCCCTTTGGTCAGGTCTTTGGTTTATTACAAATCAGGTTTGGGCTCCCTGTTAAAGTTAGTGTCTCACTCTCTGAGGCCATGTATGTGGATTAGGATCATCAAATGCAAAGAGGCATTTGTGGGATATGTTTCCTGGTGTAAAGGAGCCCTTGACTCTCTCTGAATTGCACCTTTGGCCAGCTGTCAGAAGTTCCTTCCATTATTATTACCCTTAAAATGAGCACACTAAGAATGAAGATTAAACACCCCTGCCTCCCCACTGCCCCCACTCCCCTCCCCAGCCCAGACTATTCTCACAGTTGCCCATGTGTACATGTTGAAAAGGAATTCATATCACACCATTCCTCCATCAAAACCCTGCAGCGGCTCATCCCTGGCCACCCCAGCCTGTAGCTGCAGCTCTAACAGGTTTGGCACACTCCCACCTCTGGGCTTTCACACAAGCTCTCGCTGCATAAAGCAGAGTGGCAACTGGCTCTCTCCCACTTCCCTCCAGACCCAGCTCAAGTATGACTTCCCTTGTCCACACTATTTAACGTTGCAGCTCCCAACTTGACTACATCTAGCTCTTATTTGCGCAGCTTTGTTCTTTTCCATCTGACACCCTGTGCTTATTTATTCACTGTCTGTTTTGCACAAATAGGTGATACTTTCACCAAGGTAGAGTCTTTGTGGATGTGGTTCACTGCTATATCCGTAGCACAGAGAATAAAGATCAGCAATTACAAGATTCTCAACAAATATGTGCTAAATCAATGAGTATTTGAGGGGTGCCTGACTGGCTCAGTTGGTAGAGCATGTGACTCTTGATCTCAGGGTCTCGTGTTCAAGCTTCACATTGGGTGTGGAGTCTACTTACTAAGTATTTGAAACAAGTGACTTAGTCATCATTTTGATACTATCATTGGGTCATATCATGTTTAGGAATACATTAAATTTGTCCTTGAAATTCGTGTTTTTGGGCCATCTTTTAAGTGAGACCATACAAGATGCTCTGATTATTTCAGTAATACAATTTCCTTGGCTGTGACCCCAAATACAACCACAGTAAGCCATAGCCTATTCTATAAGAAATATAATTTTTAAATCTCCCATTTTTTGGCTCTTATTTGCTTAGGACAGTTGTGTCTACCTGCAATGAGTCATCTCAAGCAATGAGGATTTTTTTCTGAAAGGCATTCATATGAAATACATATAGCTACTTTTTCTTTTGTCTAGGGAAACTGAAGTTGAGGCCAATTTACCAGAAGTTAGGAGGTAACCTCATGGCTGTGTCCAGAAGTGTCCATCCCAAGCTCTGCTCTCTTAATGGGAGTGTAGCTTCAAGGCAGAGGATTCAGGTCACCTACATCTGGGACATTATAGCAAAGTATTGAAATCAATTCAAGTCAAGCAAAAAAAACCCAGTATCATTGTTTTCCTTTGAAGTACCAATAATAGAGGTTTATAAGAGGAGGAGGTTAAAAAGAAAACTGGGCAGACAGCTGTGGTTCTCTCAGTCTTCCGATTTCATACCTATTGGCCTCATTTCCAAGTGGCACTCACTGCATTTCCACTGAGCATCTCCTTGCAAAGGACCAGAAGCACCAGAGGAATTAAGACCCCATGGGAGTAGCTGTCAAACAATGGTTACCTTAAGATGGTGTATAAATAGGCCAATCGTTCGCCCTCAGGAGGGATACTTCTCAGGTGGGTCTTCCACCCAAGGCCTAAGCTCCATCTGCCCACCGTGGATGCTGGCTTAATAACATCTTTGATTGGCACCCCTCCTGTCCCGTATCACTTCCCTGCTCCCTCACCTTCACTACTCATGTAAATTCTTTGCACTCTGATGCTTATCCTGGGATCAGCTTCTGAGGGAATCCACATTGAGACAATATCCATTTCAAAAGGGTATCTACCTGTGCCAAGGTACACTTTCATGTAAAACCTTTTATCTTGTTGCTTTCAATCCCCTTCTTTCTTTCTCTCTCTCCTTTTTCCTCCTTTTCTCTGGATTCCTAAAACCCCACATTCTTCTCTTCTCTGCTCTTTCTTTTCATGCTCTTAAATGACAGTTCACCTACCTGATTGCAAACCCTGTGTTGCTGCTAAAACCGAATGGTCAGTTTTACAGAACCTCTCAGGCCATTGAGAGGTCTTGGAGGGATTAGGACATTATTAACATATTCAGACAAGGAAAAATATGATCTCCTTGTCTGCGGAAGCTTCAGTTTACTGACAGCATGCTAGGGCAGCCTCTGGAAACTTGGCACAACTGCCTTTTAGACTCATGGACAGTCTTGCAAAGGCAGAGCATATGAGAGTGCAGTAAGAAAGTCGATAAACCAAGGGCAAGACTACTCCGACATGGCTCAGGACTCTTCACTGAATGCTACTAATGAGCCCAGGCAATCCTTGCCCTGGGGGCTTCCATTTGCATCATCTTGTGGTGTGCAAGAAGCTAAGAGTGCCAACCCAGAAAGTTTCGTGAAAGTTTGACAACACAAAGGGAGGTTACAAGCCACCTACTACTTGATCTCTGCATAATCAAACAAGAACTAAGTAATTTCAGCCTAGAGCAAAGTACTCACCCCCGTTACATGTTGCTTGGGTGACTTGCATTGCAGTTCCTATGCTTTTATTATCTATCTACTTATTTAGTTAGTTTTAAAGGTTATCAGATTTTTTCTTTAAGTTTATTTACGTGTTTAGAGAGAGACAGAGACAGCATGAGTGGGGGAGGGACAGAGAAAGAGGGAGAACAGAGAGAATCCCAAGCAGGCTTTGTACTGTCAGCGCAGAGCCTGATGCAGAGCTGGAACTCACCAACAATGAGATCATGACCTGAGCCGAAACCGAGATCCAGACGCTTAACTGACTGAGCCACCCAGGTGCCCTGAGAAACTATGCTTCTAAAGCCACTCTTTTGTAATCTGTGTTTTCAGAGG
This sequence comes from Neofelis nebulosa, assembly GCF_028018385.1. Taxonomy (NCBI): domain Eukaryota; kingdom Metazoa; phylum Chordata; class Mammalia; order Carnivora; family Felidae; genus Neofelis; species Neofelis nebulosa. Next base: position 95,898,583 of record NC_080790.1, on the reverse strand, counting down.
TGCAGATTTGGGAAGGATAGAAATATATGGAAAGAAATTATTGGGGTGATAGCTCTGGTCAGAGTGCAGATTTGAACTTCCAGATGTTAATTTCATACAGTGTGTTTCTAAAGACATGAATGGTCACTAGAGCACACACTGCTGGTGTCTCCCCTCCTGACATCCCCATCTTCTCAGCACTCCCATCTCTGGGCATGCCAACCCAAAATCTTCCAGTTATAAGCCCCTGAGGACCTTCTGGGGCCTCTGGAGCCACTGTGTACTTAGGAGTCGTCCTCCACCGACTGGTGGGACCTGATGAATAAGTACTCTGGCAACCTTGCCCACTCACTAAGTAATGCTGAGGTGCACCCCACAAGCCTCCCAAAGTGCCTGGGAAAAGCAAGCTGCACACGCCCATCATTAACCTGGTGGATAATACAGCATTCGCTGGCTGTTTCCCTTCCTTGTCTCTCTCCCTCTCTCTCCTACCAATGTTACCTGAAATCATCTCAAAAGTAAACACCTGCACCCTCACCCTCATCCTTGTCTCAGGTTCTTTTCTGGGGTCACATGCTAAGATTGACACAAAACTCAGAAGTCCGTTGAATATTGAAATTATGCTAAAATTAAAAAGCTAATGATGGAATGAGCTAAAGAATCTTTTTCCTGATACTTTGGTTTAAGCTTAGATATTTTCTGCAGGAACAGCACCAGGCAAAATGTGAAGCAGCAGGAAAAATTTGTTTTACAGGTGTCCTTGTCTTCCTTTTAATATGCCAAGCACCCTGCTTCCTCATGACTATGGTGACCCTCCGGTTGTACTGAATGTCCTCTTCACTACTTAGACCCTTCTTCCTAGTTCCCAAATCATACCCTGAATCTTCTCAGAACTCCCTCTGATTCAGTCAATGTTTACCATCCTATATCTATGAGTCCTGTGGACAGGGCATAGTATGTGAATCCCCTAGACATTCCTCCCCTCTTGCAGCCCTCGAGACATGGGACGTATGGCCACAGCTGCTACTCCCTGGTCCCCTAACACCTCTGGTTGTCTCAGTGCCCCCTGGATGAGACAGTCTTCATCAGAGCCTCATGCTGGGGCAGGAGCCACAGCAGGGGTGACACCCACACAATCTGACCTGCTTCTTCCCACTACTACTGAATTCCAAAGTACTACACCATATATAGTAGGTTCAATATCTACGTGCCTATCAATAGCTAAATTCTATTTCCCTTCTCCCTGATTCTGAGCCGGCCCTGTGACTTGCTTTGACCATAGAATGTGGCAGAAGTGATGTGGACAAGTCCCAAGCCCAGGCCTCCATAGCCTTGCCTATTTCTATTCTCATCATCTTCCATTGGCCTCTTCCATGTCCTCATCTGCTGGGAAGATTAGGATAAAAGACACCAAAGAGGGAACTGCAGTCAAACCAGCTGTCCCAGCTGAGCCCTACCTCAGACAACCAGCTGGCTGAATGTGGCCACATGAGTAAGTCCAGGAGAGGCCAGCAGAACTACCCATCAGCCTATAATTGTAAACAAAATATATTAAGTTGTTTTAAGCTCGTAAGATTTGGGGTAGTTTGTTGTGAAGCAATAGATGATTGAAACGACACTGGACATGGGATTTTTTTTCTCACTGGCTACCTAGTGGGTTAAGGTAAGACCACCAAAAATGCAGGGGAATTAACATCTTGTGAGGGAAACGTAGGTCAGTGAGAAAGAAGAGATGAAAAGGAGTCTCAGTAAATGCTTCTCCTTTCTTCCTCTTGACAGACTGTCCCAGGGCCAAGTGTACTTCACAGCCTCTCTGAGAGACCACTGGCAACACCGAGCAGTCAGCTATGTTTTCTTAAGAAACTATGAGCAGCTCAGTAATGTGTCCCACCCTCCCTGCCCTGCTCCTCCTGTCCCTTCACTCTCACTGCTCTGTGATTGTACTTTCCAATAAAGCCTGGACACACAAGCTCCAACTTGGGTCTGATTCCCAGACAGTCCAGGTTAGGACATCCTGCTATCTTTTCCCCAGGAAGCAAGTAACTATGGGGCACCCTCCAGGGTCCTTATACCTTTTACAGAGGCAATTTCAAAAAAGACACTACCCCCAAAGAGTAATTGTAACCGCAGTACAAAACTCTACACTTCCAGACAGATGTAGTCTTTTGTCATTTACATCACTGTAGGAGGCTATTGACTCTGCTTCTGAGACTAGCTTAGCCCTGTTGTTTGTATGTGCAATTGAGCTGAAAATAGCAGAAGGGGATTTGGACTTGAAATAACAAAATAGTGCCGATTTGTTTAAAGTGTGTGTGCGTGCGCACGTGCACACACACACACACACACACACTACCCTTAACAAAGAAACTAGTTTTTATTGGTTTCCCAGGGTTGCCCTAATAAGTACCACAAACTGGGAGGCTTAGAACAACAGAAATTTATTCTCTCACAGTTCTGGAGGTGAGAAGTCCAAAATGAAGGTGTTGCCGGGACCATGCTTCTTCTGAAATGTTTAGGGGAGAATCCTTTCTTGTCTTTTCCTAGTGTCTAGTGGTTTGCTGGCAGTCTTTGGTGCTTCTTGGCTTGCAGAAAGCATCACTCCATTCCCCTGTCTTCACTTGACATTCTCTGTGTCTCTTCATGCCATCTTCCTTCTTTGCATGTCTGTCCATGTACCTAACCTCGTTTTTGTAGGGATATTGGTTAGACTGGATTAGGGTCCAAAATAATGACTTCATCTTGACTTGATTACCTCTGTAAAGACCCTATTTCCAAGTAAGATCACATTCTCAGGGGCTGGGGGTAAGGACTCCAACATATTATTTTGTAGGGACACAATTCAATTCATAGCATAGTTTTAGAAACATTTGGAAATAGGAACCTATCTGACATAACTTCAACAAAAACTGGATTGGTGTAGTTGCTTTTAATTCCCTTCTTTAAAAAGTGCAGTTAAGCTACATAAAACACAACTGCATTAACTTCCAACGAGTTTCAAGTTAATGCTAAAATGTCTTTCATGCCTGTAATATATGATTTATTAAAAGAATTCTATCTGTTAATAGAGGATATGTTTAGGTAATTGAGGGTGTGTAAGCATGACATGATAGAGGATAATAGAAGTGGCAGTACATAAAATGTGTAAATTTTCAGAAGTGAGAGTTGACATGAATAATTGGTCAAGATTGTACTTTTGACACCTAAGAAATTTGATTCACAATATATGAAGAGCAACATCTCACACAATTTTCTTCAACAGGAAATTTAAAAAATTAGTTCACACGAATTCAAGTGGTCACAATGACTGTAGTGTACTTAGTTCTTAAGCTACAAAAGACTAATATATTTGTGCCAAAAGTAAAGTTCTGTGATGATATAGAGCTGGAAGGTAAAAGAATGTGAAATTTCTGGAATTTCTATAGAGAATGAAATGGAAGAGTGTCTGTCATCAGAATGGTCAATAAACACAATGTACTTTTTCACACATACATGATGCAATGTGGAAGTACAGACGTATTTTTTTAACGTTGGCATAATTCAAATACCATCAAATTTCATCAACAGTTGTTATTTTTGGTCACTTGATTATACCCATCCTAGTGGGTATGAAATGATATCTAATTGTGCTTTTGATTTGCACTCCCCTATGACTAAAGATGTTGAGCATCTTCTCATGTGTTTACTGACCATTTGTATATTTTCTTTGGAGAAAGATCTATTCAAATTGTGTGCCCATTTTTAAATTGGGTTAGTTGTTTTATATTATTCAGTTGTAGGAGCTGTTTATATATTCTAGATACAAGTCCCTTATCAGATACATATCTTGCAAATATTTTCTCCCATGTTATGGGGTGTATTTTCACTTTTTCAAGAGTGCCTCTGAAATACAAAACTTGTAATTAAAAAATTTTTTTTAATTTAATTTTGATGAAGTTCAATTTATTTTTTTTTCCTTTGGTTGTGCTTTTGCTATCAGATCTGAGAAACCATTCGCTAACCCAAGGTTACAAAGATTTACATGTATGTTTTCCTCTAAAAGGTTTATACTTTATCTTTTACATTTAGGTGTTTGATCCATTTTGGGTTAATTTTTATATCTTATTTAAGGTTAAGAGTCCAGCTTCATTCTTTTGTATGTGGCTATCCACTTGTCTCAACACCATTTGTTGAAAAGACTATTACAATGGCATCCTTGTCAAAAATCAATTGATTATAATGTATGTATTTATCTCTGGACTCTTAATTCTATTTCATTGATCTATGTATCTGTCCTTATGCCAGTATCACACAGTCTTGATTACCGTAGCTTTGTAGTAAGTTTTAAAATTAAGAAGTGTTAGTCCTCTAACTTTATTTTTCTTTTTCAGCATTATTTTGGCTATTCTGGATCCCTTGCATTTTCATAGGAAGTTTAGAATCCACTTGCCCATTTGTGGAAAAAAAAGCCAACTGGGATTTTTGTAGGGAAAACAGTAAATTTGTAGATCAGTTTTGAAGAGTATTGTCATCTTAACAATATTCAGACTTCCAATTCACAAAGATGGGATGCCTTTCCATTTATTTGTCTTCTTTAATTTCTTTCAATTATATTTTATGGTTTTCAGAATACAATGAGCTTATTAGCTCTAGAGTGTGTGTGTGTGTGTGTGTGTTCCTTAGGATTGTCTATAGTCAAGATCATGTCACTTACACACAGAGATAGCTTTACTTTTTCCTTTCTGATGTGAAATACTACTTATGCCCTTTTTCTTGTTTAGTTGCCCTGGCTAGAATCTCCAATACATTGTTGAATAAAAGCAGCAAGAGAAAGTATCTTTGTCTTTTTTTTGACCTTAGGGGAAAAGATTTCAGCTTTTCATCAGTAAATATGAGGAAAGATGTTGGTTTTTCACCAAGTTGAGGAAGTTTCCAGAATGTATTTTTAATTTGTTTGCAAAATATACTTTATATTAAATTCATATACCATGTCTGGAAACTTTCTACATATAGGAAATCAAACATGTGCTGAAGAGCCGACGCACTGTAATCTCCTATCCTTGAATTTTTTGTGGAATCCCAGATTACAATGAGCCTGTGACCAACCAGCTCCCATTTAAAGGAAAGGGAATGTTCTCCAAGGTTGCCTGCCAGAGTTGGAGGAAAAGGGACTGAAGACTGTGACTCCCTGAGGAATTCTTCCAAGATTCAGAACTCAATAGACAAAGCCCATGTTCCAGTAGCAGGTTCTGAAAAGAGTCTCAGTGGTTCTTTTTTTCCAGAGGAACCCACAGTTATGAAAGGCCTTCATTTATGAGTCTATCATGAAAGCATTTTGTGCTAAGTATGGAATAATGTTTTTTAGGAGCTGCAAGGAACAGGAATTTTGCCCAACATTTGGATACATTTACGTGACTTTGGAATTAAATGAGAAGTATGATATACATATCATAGATCTCAGGAAATCCCAGCCACGAGCAAGTATATGCTGAGAGTTTGAGTTCACTCATTTTGTCATAACAGAGAATGCCAGTTGTAACAAGCCATCCTTGAGTAGCCATATAAAAGAATTCAAAAAGTCAAAAAGACATTACTTACGGGCAGTATTTGTGAAAGTGTGGTATTCATACTGCTGGTGGTGGGCAAAATAATTCTAGATGTCAAACTACAAGAGTAAAACTCACCAAGAACAGCTGCTCAAAGCTAGCTTACTTAACTAAGCAGTTAGAGACTTCTTTGAGATGGCAGGCTCCTTTTCAGTCATCACTTATCACATGTTGATACTTGGACATTGGTACAGCTCAAATACTTTTGCTTTTGAATTGGCTGAATTTTTGTTGCCAATTTGCAGGTGTCTCCATACTGCTCCCAGGAATAGGAGAAAACCTTGAGTTTTAATACAATATATGTCACAAACTTATTTGTATAAGGAAACATGGAGCAAATACTGCACATTGACAAGTAACTAAGGTCTCCCTTTACCACATATTGCCCCACTCAGAGCTTGAGCTGGTCAACCCAGTAATTTACTGTATGCCTAGTGATAAAATCACCAAGAACATTGGTTTATCTCCACTTCTGACAGCCAGACATATGCTTAGTTCCAGGACCACAGATTCTATATTTCATCATGCAAATGCCTACAATTACTAAAAAATAAGAGAGGAGAGTGAATATATTTATGGATTATGTCAGTATTTCTGAAAATGTGGTATTTATATCTGGTATCTGGTGTGGCCCAGATAATACAAGGGAGTCAGAAAGATCAACTTAAAAAATTTTACTAGTTATATACTTATGCTAATATGTATTTAATATAAAACTAGCACACAAAGTCTATATTTCATTATTATAGCTTATGATAGAGCTAAAATAGGAAATTAAGTTTTTAAAAGTGAGCCCATTAAAAAAAGTGATAATGAGGCAAAAAAATCAAGAAAGTTGTTAGTGAATGTCTCAGATATCAACATAGTAGTAATTACAAAACAAAATAAATTCAGTGGCATGCAACAATAAGCATTCCCATGCTATCATGTGGTCAGTTGGCACAATTCCATGCTATGTTTCTCACTGCAAGGCAGGCCTACCTGGGGCATGATTTTCTCATTACAAAAACTAGAACGTCCCAGAGGGATGAAAACATACATGTGTGAAAACACATGATGCCTTTTTAAAAATACTTATTTATTTTTGAGAGAGAGAGAGAGAGAGCGTGCACAAGTGGGGAGGGGCAAAGAGAGAGGGAGAGAATCCTAAGCAGGCTCCACGCTGTCAACACAGAGCCTGATTTGGGGCTTGAACTCACAAACTGTGAGATCATGACCTGAGCTGAAACTGAGAGTCGGATGCTTGACAGACTGAGCCACCCAGGCGCCCCAACACATGATGCCTTTTAAGGCCTAGCCCTGGAACTGACACACTGTCACTTCTGCCCAATTTCCATTGACCCAAGCTAGTCATGCAGCCATGACCAACATCAGTGGGATGGAGAAGTATGCTGTTCCCATGAAGGTTGGAGGTGGGGGAATGAATACCTGTTAAGCAATAATTTAATCTAACCCAACCACCAGAGTAAATGATTGAAGTTTTAGGTTACCTGGGTTAGTAAAGCCCATCACCTTAATGAAGAACACATATCAAAGTCATACCCTCATTAGTGTTGTTTTATACTGGAAAGGTTACATGTATTAAAAATTGTCAAATAATATTTTATCATAGCAAAAAGTTGAAAAAGAACAAAAATATAGAAGATTAAGATTGCACATAGCTATTCTAATTTTCTAATCCTGTTCCCAAGAAGTAAATCCCTGTTAGTTTATAGTGTTTCCTTGGTTGTTTGTTTGTTGTTTCCAACAAATGTAAACTCATACCACACATACCATTTCTAAATTTTCTTTTACTTAATACACTGTTGACATTTTCCCATAGAAGTACACAGTATCTATGTCATTATTGTTTTTTAAATATTTATTTATTTTGAGAGAGAGAGGAGAGAACATGTGCATGTGCAGGGTTGAGGGGAGATGGGCAGAGAGAGAGAATCCCAAGCAGGCTCTGTGCTGTCAATGCAGAGCACCACAAAGGGCTCAATCTCACCAACCATGAGATCATGACTTGAGCTGAAATCAAGAGCTGGACACTTAACTAACTGAGCCACCCAGGCTTCTCTCTACATCATTATTTTTAATGGTGGTGCAATATGTCATAGTATGAACATAACATAATATATTAAAGAATTTCTATGCTGACAAACATTTAGGTGGTGCCCAATTTTTTGCTATCACAAACAAGAGCAAAGGAATGTATCTATATGAAAATCTTTGTATACTTAGGAATTTCCATATTATTATTCCCAAGAGAGAGTTGCCATGTCAATGCACATTTATTTTTTTTTTATTTTTATTTTTTTTAATGTTTTTTATTTATTTATTTTTGGGACAGAGAGAGACAGAGCATGAACGGGGGAAGGGCAGAGAGAGAGAGGGAGACACAGAATTGGAAACAGGCTCCAGGCTCCGAGCCATCAGCCCAGAGCCTGACGCGGGGCTCGAACTCACAGACCGCGAGATCGTGACCTGGCTGAAGTCGGACGCTTAACCGACTGCGCCACCCAGGCGCCCCTCAATGCACATTTAAAACTTTGGTGGCTACTTTTGAATTACCCTCCCAAGTGGCTGTACCAACTTCTATTCCTTCCACTGAGTTATGATTATTCATGGAACACGCTTGAGCCTTCAGCATCATTACATTTGGGAGTCTTCTGATATTAAGTATATAATTGACTGTCTGAAACCAGAAAACTTTTCTACACACTTAATTCTGTAGGAAACAAAATTTGCCTCATGTTGAGAACATACTTATGGTGACTATTCTTTCCCAGCTTATGATTTTTGTTTTTCTCAGAAGAATTTCTAACCCATTGGAATGACAATAATGAAAAAGATTCGAAAAATCAATGCTGGTGAGGAGGAGGACCCTCAACTGGAACTCTTGCTAAGGTGGAAGTGAATGTTGCTACAGCCATTTTAGAAAATTATTTGGTAGAATCTACTAAAATTGAACATCTGAGTCAACAATTCAGCTTCTAGATTTATACTCAGCAAAATTCTGCACATGTGTTCATCATCCAAAGAAATGTACTAAAATGTGCACAGCAGCACTATTCATATTAACCCCAAACTTGGAACAATCCAAATGTCAAGCAAGAGTAGAGGCATAAATTGTGGTACAGTCATGGAATGGAGTATCATACAACAATGGAAGTCAATATTTACACCTATAAGTAAAAATACAGATAAATCTTGCAAACAGAATTTTGAATGACATAAACCAGACACAAAGGAATTTGTCTTGTAGGATTCCAGTTATAAGAATGTCAAGGAGAACTGAAATTATTTAATGCTGTTAAAAGTTGGGATAGTAGTTACCTTTGGTATGGTGTGTAGAGACAGTGACTGGAGATGGCAGGAGGGGTCTTCTGGGACGCTGATCCTGTTCACTTCTTAACCTGGATGCTCACCTAGGGGTATGCTATTTGTGATAATTCATCAGTCTGTTCCAGTATAATTGGTGCCCTTTTTTTTTTTTATATGCTATATCTCAATACAAAGTTTGTTAAAAAGGAGTTTTGGTGAAAATTTGTGTCTGTTTTTTTTAAGATTTTTCTTAAAAATGTGCTTATATCTTTGAGTTCTATTTTTTTGAAGTTTATTTATTTTGAGAGGGAGAAAGCAGGGGGAGGGGCAGAGAAAGAGGAAGAGAGAGAGAATCGGAAGCACGCTGGCAGCGCAGAGCCCAATGTGGGTCTCAAACTCAAGAACAATGAGATCATGACCTGAGCCAAAATCAAGAGTTGGACACTTAATCGACTGAACCACCCAGGCGCCCCTGAACGCTACTATTTTTGAATTAGCAGTGATGGAGTAGTTCCATTTACTCATGTCCATGGCAGCATACGATAAAACCAGCAAGAGTGAAGCAAGGCCTTGGGCATGTGCTGGGCATGTCCCTTCTCGATGCTAGCAAGATTTGTTCCAGGTTTGATGCAATCAACACTGCCTCATTAAATACTTGCGCTGATAGGGGGCCATCAAAGCCTGCACACCAAAGCGGACACTGAGCTGTGTTCGTATTAGAATATTGAGAAAACTTAGTTCCTGAATAAAGTGGTGAGGAACAAAAGTAGGGCTCTGACCAGAGGGCATTTTCTTGCGCTGCTTGAATCGGAGGTTGCAGACACCATGAAAAGAGTAATCACTGTAATCAGCTGAGACTTCCTCATTCACGGTTACTCAACGCCTCCATCTGGCCCTGCTGGCTCAATTGTTTCCCCATGCAGCCAGTTGTTGCCTATCGACCTGATTGCCAGGCCAAGGAAGGTAGAGCAATACCTTTCTTGTCACAAAGGGGCGTTTGTGCAGAGCTGTCTCTAGAGCTTGGCTGAAGCCTTCAAGCCTTGTCATCCCGCAAGGTGCCAACTATCTGGAAACTAACCTCTTGAAATGGAGTTAAAAAAAAGTTTTGCTTGGAATTTTGGGGGAGGCTTTAATACAATAATAGCATGCATGTTGTCAGGATTAGGATTTCATGAGTTTTTGAAAGACAAATACGTTCATGAAATCATGGCCACAATCAAAACATTTTCTTTTATTTAAAAAAAATGTTTATTTTAATTTATTTTTAAGAGAGAGAGAGAGAGAGAGAGAGCATGAGCACAAGTGGGGAAGGGGGCAGAGAGAAAAAGAGGGAGACACAGAATCTGAAGCAGGCTCCAAGCTGTCAGCTCAGAGCCCGATGTGGGGCTCAAACCCGTGAATCCATGAGATCATGACCTGAGCCAAAGTTGGATGCTCAACTGACTGAGCCACCTAGGCACCCCACAATCAAAACATTTTCTTTATCCACAAGGTTTCTTCAAACCACATTGCAATCTACCCCTCCCTCCCCCACTCCCACCTCATTGTCACAATAGGCTAGTTTGCATTTTCTAGAATAAACTTGCTTTTGAATAAATGAGTGTGGCAATGGCCCAAATCTAAGCATCTTTCACACATGTCTGTGTACACACATACACACATGCACATATGCACACACGTACAGACAGCAAGTACACGTGTGCACACACATGCACACACACACACAGTCCTTTCTAAGGGGAGTCTTTCTATAGTCTCACACCAAGGTAAAGAGCCTTGGGTAGTTTGGGAGCATATCCTGTGACCTCCTGACCACACAATTGGAAGAAGGCAGGAAACCTGAACTTTCAGTAGCCTTTCAGAGGGTTGGTTTGAGTACCCTGCCCACCAGGAGGGGCCATGAGGCTGCAGCAACTACCAATAAGCAGAGGCTTTGGGTCAGCACAAACCATGGTCTAGAGAACGGAGGTAAGATGGCAGGGGGTAAGACAGGGGTAAGATGTAGCAGCTACAATAGCAACTTCTAGCAAGCACCTAGTTCTAGAGGCTGAAGTCCAAGATCAAGGTGTCAGCAAGATTGTTTCCTCTGAGGCCTCTCTCCTAGGCTTGTAAACATCCTCTCTCTTTCTTTACATGATCTTCCCTCCAGAGATGTGTGTCCTAATCTCTACAAATAAGGGCAGCAATCATATTGGATTAGGGCCCACCCTAATGACCTCATTTTAACTCAATTACCTTTTTAAAAGCCGTCTCCAAATAAGATCACATTCTGAGGTACTGGGCATTAGGACTTCAACATTTGGGGGTAGCAGACACAATTCAGTCCATAACACCCATAAAGACCAGGGATGGGCTGACTCCTCCTGTGGGCTGGGGGGTTAAGGGCCACAATGGACCTGAATCCTGGGGGCAGGAACCCCTCTTGGTTCCAGACAAAAACCTTACATTTCAGTGAGTCCCTTACTCTGTACAACTGTCTGTGAGTTCCCAAAAGATTCCTCTTGTCCTTGTTCATCTTTTCTTGGAATAAACCCCTGTTACTTGAGGATAGCCCAACTAGGTAGCTTTCTTTCGAAGCTAAAAGCATACATCACTGTGAATGATAACAAATGTCTGCTTACAAGTAGGTAGATACAAGGATAAGAGGTTGAGAAATGAACTCTCAGCTTACATGGGAGGGAGAAAAGGAACTAAATTCCCTTTTTTGTTATTCATAATAGCCTTTTTTTTTTTTTAAATGTTCTGGCATCTAAGGTAACAATGAAATCAGGCAATTCCAATTAATACAAAGAGGTATTTATTAAGCTCTTTTAAATCTGTGCTTATAAACTTCTCTTGGGCAGAGTACCCAAGCCAGAAGTACCCAATTATATGTTTAATAAAAAGTCCATCAGAGGGCAGGCAGAAATAGTAGGATGTCGGCTCTGGCTCCTGTGGGATCACGGGTTTTAGTGCAGCTGATAGGGAAATTTGCCTGGCTCTACATTTTTCTAAATATAATCTTCTGCCAAGTTTTCTCAGCAAAGTAGACTTGTTGCCCAAAGCTATGAGATAAAGGCAAGTTCTTCAAGGAAAAGGATTCATAAGACATAGAATTGAAATAGGGAAATATTCCTCTAGATCTTGCCTGGGAGGGAAAAGTTCACATGTCAGAAAGCAGTTTTGGGGCACCTGTCTGGCTCAGTCAGTAGACCATATGATTCTTGATCTTAGGGTTGTAAGTTCAAGCCCCACCCTGGGTGTAAAGCTGATACACAAAAAAAGCATTTTTATTTATATTTAATAAATCAAACTGAACACACACAAAGGTTTGGGGAAGTGCCATTCTCAAACAGCAACATTTTCATGAGGAAAGAATGAAGGTCAAGGGTTAATTTTTCCCCCAGTTAGTTTACACAGAGGCTGTAACTGGTGGTCCCAGGGCCATGGCTAACCCACAGACAGGTTTTTTTGTTTATCTTGCTAAAATTAAAAATATGGGTATTGGAATAAGCTACCAAAAGTTTAAAATTGGGAATTTTTGTGCAAATGTCTACATTTCTAGCTTTTCTTCAGCAGGTGGAAGACTTGGCAATGTTGGGTCCTAAATGGTAATAATTATTTGAGCTAAACAGTGGACATAGCTTTGAGATTGACTAATATCCAGTCCTTGGCCAAATCGTAGCTAGGCTCATCTGAGCCCTCCTCTTTACTAGGCTCAACCCTGGCCTATAAAGAGTTGAAAAAAACACTCATGGTTTCTAACAGCTCAAGGCCATATACCTAGGATGACCCAGCCCCGCTTAAAGTGCGTGCCTGAGAATTTCCTGTTTGTTCCAGCCACTACCTGAGGGTAGGGCCCTTGCCTCCCAGTCTCTGTCAGAGGACAGGAGCCTAATTTCCCCAAGTGTCAGTTAACAAACTCAGATGCATCTCACATACAACATCTTCCCTTCCCACTTTTTATAATTTTTCACTTGCCTTACTCTACTGAGACACCACTCACTGCCCCCCACATTCCTTCATTCACCCCTTAAAAGGCTAGTCCCCTCATACAAGTCAAATTTGAGTTCAGTTCACACTGCACACTGCACACTTTTCCCTATTGTAATAGTTATTACTGATTAAAGTCTGTCCTTACCACTTTAACCAGACCTGGCTTTGTTTATCTTTGACAAAATGTAACACACCACCCCCAGTTTGCCCTGGTTCCCACCCCCGCACACTCCTTTCTATGTGTCTAGGCTGCATATAAGTTGTCAATTATCACCTTGGTTGCTCTGTTATTTCACATAGAAGGAAAGAGAAAATAAAATAATTTTTATGCCCACATGTCTCTCCCAAAGAGGGAAAATGATAAATACAGAAAGCCATATGTCTCAACAAAAATGGGAGAATGCACGATCTTTTAGAAACAAAGGCCATGCCTACTTAATATGGAATACATTGCTCTCACTACTTTACTCCTAGACATTATCTGACTGCTTCCTGAAGGCACCTGCATTTGTGTATCAGAATCTCAAGTACCCACATCAGGCCAATTGTTGAAGGCCTAAGTGGCTAAGCCATGGGGACAACAGTAATGAAATTACAGGCTTGAAAGCTACCTAGGGTATCTCCCCATACACTTTAGCCTCTATTTTAGATGATCCTCGGGTATTAGGTTTCCATGTGAGACCAACCATCCTCAGTTTTCACAACCTGATTTCTTATCCCTTCAAAGCTGAACCCCCAAGTGTGTCAAAAGGAAGCATTTTAGAGACACTTGGTGTTGGACAAGCAGGTGGTCCTGCAAGAAGGAATGGTCCATTTTTCCCTGTGCAGCTGCATCTATGGGGTCGGCAGGTAGTTGAGGACTGATGTTCTGGGACATCGTGTCCAAGATACTGAAGAGAACAAAGCATTAAGACTGTCAACATAAGTTACAAGGCAGCGTCAGCTTCTGGCTTCAAGCATCATGAGCTGTACTGTACTTGCCTGCTTATTCTTATTAAAACTTCAATTCCGGGGCACCGGGGTGGCTCAGTTGGTTAAGCGTCTGACTTTCACTCAGGTCTTCGGCTCAGGTCCGACTTTGCTAATGGTTTGTAGGTTTAAGCCCCACATAGGGCTCTGTGCTGACAGCTCAGAACCTGGAGCCTGCTTCCTATTCTGTGTCTTCTTCTCTCTCTCTCTGTCCCTTTCCCACTTGTGTTCGCTCTCTCTCAAAAGCAAATAAATAAATAAACATTAAAACAAAATAAAAAAACTTCAATTCCAAGTAATATTTATTGTCTCAGGCCAAGGACCTGATGACTCCCTGATCAGCTAAAAGGATTTGGTTTTATCAGTGTCCAAGACTGTCTTGACAAAGGATAGAAAACTATTAGCACTTTTCCAACATGAAATGGTCCAGGCATTTAAGCTTAAGATAATAATTCGTAAAGGAATGATTTTATCTCTGGGGAGAAGTTTGGAGAGTTATGGGTGGGCTAATTTTTTTCCTGTTTTTTTTTTTTCTGTTTGTAAGACTGTGTCTAAGAGTCTATAGCCCTCCATCATTAAGAAAGAATGCCACAGTCATAGGAATTCTTGACAAGACCTTGCTTGGCAGGAATTGGTGAATAAGGGTAGGGGCCACCCAAGAGGACTCTAAAAAGTAGGGAGATTAACCAGACTTATCATTCCTTTAAGACCAAGACACTACTTCCACATACTTCTGGAATCCTTGGGTACCAGACCAGTGAAAGAGAGATATATAAATGACAAACACCAAGCCTTTGCTCAGTGGTGATTGTGTGTGTGGACTGAACCATGAATGCAGGGTGTCCTGGAAACAATCAGAATCAAGTGGGTTCATTCCATCAACTTTTCCAGGAAAGATGGGTTTATTTATTTAACTTTCTATTGTAAGGAATTTGAAACATACACAAAAGTCAACAGAACCATATAAACACCCATGTACTGACCACCAGCCCTAACTTCCATCAACCCAAGGCTGGTTCTGTCTATTCACACCCCATCCCATATTATGTTTGTTGCAAAATTTAAACATTATATGAGTTCATTCATAAACATTTAAGTATATAGCTCTAAAAATAAGCACTATCTTGAACATAACCACAATAATGCCATTTTCTGACCAAAAAAATTAACAATATTTTCTAATGTTACTATTTAAATTTCAGACCATCTCAAAAATGACATCATTTTTTCAGTTTGTTTGAATAAGGATTCAAATAAGAGTCACACCATGGTTAGGTTGCAATTCTGTGTCTCTTAAATCTCTTTTAATCTGTATGTTTTCCCCTCCATTTCATTTTAAATTTACTTAATTTATTGTGTTGTATCATATTTATTGTATTTTAATTCCAGAGTAGTTAACATACAGAGTTATATTAGTTTCAGGTGTACAAGATAGTAATTCAACACTTCCATATATTACTCAAGTGCTCATCAAGATAAGTGTGCTGTTGGGTCTCCTGGGTGGCTCAGTCCGTTGAGTGTCTGACTCTTGATTTCAGCTCAGGTTACAGTTCCAAGGTTGTGGGATGCAGCCCTGTGTTGGGCTTTGTGCTGATTGTGAAGGCTGCTTGGGATTCTCTCTCTCCCTCTGTCCCTCTCCCCTGCTCACTCACTCTCTCTCTCACTCAAATAAAATTTTAAAAATTTTTTAAAAAGCTAAGTTTACTTTTAATCCCCATTACCTATTTCACTCATCTCCTACCACCACCTCCCCTCTGGTAACCATCAGTTTGTTCTCTATAGTTAAGAGTTTGATTTTTGATTTGTCTCTCTTTTTTCCTTTTCATTTGTTTGCTTTGTTTCTTAAATTCCATGTGAATGAAATCATATGGTAATTGTATTTCTTTGACTGGCTTATTTCACTTAGCATTATACCCTAGATCCATCCATGTTATTGCAAACGGCAAGGTTTCATTCTCTTTTTTTATGGCTGAATTGTATTCCATTGTGTGTGTGTGTGTGTGTGTGTGTGTATATATATATATATATATATATATATATATATATACCATATCTTCTTTATCCATTCATTAGTTAATGGACATTGGGCTCTCTCCATAGTTTGGCTATTGTTGATAATGCTATGAATATTGGGGTGCACGTATCCCTTCAAATTATTATTTTTGAATTTTTGGGATAGATATCCAGTAGTGCAATTACTGGATCATATCTTTATTTTTAATTTTTTGGGGGATTCTCCATACTATCTTCCTCAGTGGCTGCACCAGTCTGCATTCCCACCAACACCATCTTCTTTTTTTTCCTTGCTCCATATCTGTTGAAGAAACTGGAGGTTATTTTTCAAACTGCATTTGGAAGTAAAAGCAGAACATATAGATGAATGAAAAAAAGTCTTTCCACCAAATCTCCCAGCCACTATAGCACTTTGCCTTGTCCTTTATTATGTCCCCTGCTGTCTTGCATTAGAATTGTTTGTCATGTTATTCTTTCCACCACTCATGTACCCTGGAGCCAGCAACAGGCTCTTACTTATTTCTGGGTCCCCAGACCTAGCACATTGTCCCATAAGTATTTCCGTTATTAAACACAGTCAAAAATTCTTGTACGAATGGAAGTCCATGACACACATGGAATCTGAATGGGTCTGAGAGGAAGGTTTGTTTGTATAGAGCCTGTGAGGAAGTGGTTCCCACCCAGCAATGTGGGGTGACCAGAGTGTGTCAGGGTCCCTGTGGCAGAGTGAGGAAATGTGGGGAATTAGAAAACATTCCCACAATGGCTCTGGTACTTATCCCATGGCAGATGGTGAGAATGGCCTCAGAACTCTACCCCTCCCTGTATCCAGGCCCTCTGTCATGTGCCTTTTCAGTTGTCTCACTAAAAAGGTGAGTCTCTGTTCCCATCCTTTGATTTGGCTTTGGCCAAAGGATGTCAGCAGATATGATGCATGTAGGGGTAGGAGAGAGCACTTTTCCATTTTCTCTTCCTGTCCTGCTCCTGTGCCTTCACCATGAAAAGATTCTGTAGCTAGCCTGCTGGAGGATGAAGAGTGGGGAACTGAGTCCAAATGCCCCAGTCATTCCAGCTAGGTCCATGGCCATTCTGATCAACCAACACCAACTGTCCCCCAGATTTGTGAGTGGGTCCCACTAAATCAGAATTGTCCAGCCTAATCAAGTCTGAATCACTGAACCTCAGACATGTGAAAAAATAAATGCTCCTTTTTTAAGGTGCTAAGTTTTGTAATAGTTTGTTATGCAGCATAATCATGGTGGTGGGTAACTGATACAGCTTCTCTCTCTCTCTCTCTCTCTCTCTCTCTCTCTTTCACACACACACACACACACACACACACACACTCATTTAAATACATATATAAATATATGCACACATATAACCTCTAAATTGAGAGCCACTGACTTCAATCTACAGAGGAAAGACTAAAAATGATAAAGATAAGCTATAAGGACATCATGGCAATTAAATAATGGTAGTTTGGGTGATAGTTCTTGTGAAAAAATTTTTTATATAGTCCACTTCTTGACACAAATGTGAGATTGACATGCCTGGGTGGCTCAGCCAGTTAAGCATCCAACTCTTGACTTCAGCTCAGGTCACCATCTCATGGTTCTTGGTTTCAAGCCCCGCATTGGTCTCTGCACTGATGGTGAGGCACCTGCTTGGGCTTCTCTTTCTCCCTCTTTCTTTTCCCCTCCTCCTGCTTGGGCTTCTCTTTCTCCCTCTTTCTTTTCCCCTCCTCTGCTCTCTCTCTCAAAATAAATAAATAAACTTAAAAGTTATTTAAAAAAACAAATGGGGGATTCTAATGCTATAATGAATAAACTCAGGTTGGAAAGGGATAAGACTGAGTGAAAGTGAAATGTTTTTAAATGATTCCTTTTGGGTGACTCTTCACTTCGTAGGTATAAAGAACTTATTAAGTAATCATGTATTAGGCCTATTGTTTGTCTTTCTTACAATTCTAGAAGTAACTAGAATGAATTAGGAGAGGGTTAAGAAATAAGATTTTGCCTCCTTATGAAAATCTTTTTGCATTGTAATGATCATGACAAATATTGTACTCTCTTCTTAGCAGCAGCAACAATAAGAGCAGCTAATAGTTACTGAGTGCTTTCCTTGTGCCAGACCCTGGGCTTGCCACCTTGTGTCCATCATTGCATGTAGTATCAACACAAACTCCTGAGGAGGGAACTAATGCCATCCCACTTTACAAATGAGGAAACAATCTCAGAAAGATCAAGTAACATATCCTAAGTTCACCTAGATTGAAAATGGCATGCTTAACCCTAACATGTGTGACTCCAAAACCAGTGCTCTAAAGCATGTCACATCATGTCATAAGACTTTAAATTACATTATATTACTAGATACAATTTCCTGAAAGAAGGGACCCTGACTTTACTCTCTGTAGTATCTATCCCATGTCTATCTCCCATGCACCTAGGCAGAATACTCTATGTATAATACATATCAATAAATAATTATTGAATTGAAAATTAGAAGCCTTAATTTGTATTCTACCATACCTTTGGCATCCTGCTCTTTCTCAGGATAGCCAACTTTTTGGGTGCCTGTGCCCATCTCTGATGTTCTTGCAGTGACAGTGCACACCAAGAGCTTCCTGCTTCTGCCATCATAGCACCTTTGCACTTTTCTGCCCCAGCTTTCTTCAATGCCATGGAAGCCCACATAATACACAGCAAGTGCTGAAAGGAAAAGGAGTAGGGGGAGGTTCGTGCCTCTAGCAGCACCCCTCCACAAAAGAGAGTAGGGGCTGGTGGGTAAACATCCCAACCCCTTATCCTTTGGTGGAACAACTCTGAGGCATGTCCTACACAGAGAATCCAAAGTAGGACTGAATTCAGTGACCCATAGTGATGACTCATCCCCATAGGTCATCCCAATAATGGCCAAATGACACATCCTTTCTAGACTTCTCTTTCCAGATCACTAATTCCTCACTCTAGTTTCCTGGGACCACCTTCCAAATAACTCTGGGCACCTATGTCCTTGTTGTAGGCTCTGCTTTCAGGATTATCCAAACCAAGGCCCTCAGTCTTCTCCCCACAGTAAATGGCACTACTATTCTGGCACCTGGTTGTTTAAGACAAACACTATGTATTATCCTTCACTTTTTTCTTTCTATCTTATAGCTCATCATATCCAGTGGCAACTAATCTTCTCCCTCTTCTCCTTGCTTGACCCCATTCTGCCCCTATCCTTCACTCAGATTTCTAACAACAATAGCCTCTTAACTTCCTACCTTCAGTTTCCAAAATGATCTTTTAAGGTGTTAATCATGCCACAGTGCTCTTCCACTGAATACTTATTGGTGGCAATAATAACAGGGGCATTTTCTAGGTGCTATTATCTGTTCTGAGGATGCTAGGTGTATTAAACTCATTTAAATCTTACAAAAACCTTGAGAGGTAGTGACCACTTTTATCATTTTATGATTCAAAGGAAAGCTGAATACATAGTTACATAAGAATTAAACAATTTGTCAATCTTCTTAACATGTGACCTGCTTTACACCTTCCAACTTTTTTATATTGCTGGATTACTGGTGAAAATGATTTTGCTAGTTGTGTTTTCTGTTTGATGCAATCTGAAGGGGAGAGAAAAACCACTTCAAATTTACAAATCTGACGCAAATTAACCAGAATCCCTTTATCTGATGTGTCTTTTGCAAATATCTTCTCCCATTCCATAGGTTACCTTTTAGTTTTGCTGATTGTTTCCTTTGTTGTGGAGGAAATTTTTATTTTGATGAGCTCCCAATAGCTCATTTTTGCTTTTGTTTCTCTTGCCTCTGGAGACGTGTTGAGTAAGAAGTTGCTGCGGCCAAGGTCAAAGAGGTTTTTGCCTGCTTTCTTCTCGAGGATTTTGATGGTTTCCTGACTCACATTTAGGTCTTTCATCCATTTCGAGTTTATTTTTGTGTATGGTGTAAGAAAGTGGTTCAGGTTCCTTCTTCTGCATGTTGCTGTCCAGTTTTCCCAGTACTGCTTGCTGAAGAGACTGTCTTTATTCCATTGGATATTCTTTCCTGCTTTGTCAAAGATTAGTTGGCCATACATTTGTGGGTCCATTTCTGGGTTCTTTATTCTGTTCCATTGATCTGAGTGTCTGTTCTTGTGCCAGTACCATACTGTCTTGATGATTACAGTTTTGTAATACAGCTTGAAGTCTGGGATTGTGATGCCTCCTGCTTTGGTTTTCTTTTTCAAGATTGCTTTGGCTATTTGAGGTCTTTTCTGGTTCCATACAAATTTTAGGATTGTTTGTTCTAGCTCTGTGAAGAATGCTGGTGTTATTTTGACAGGTATTGCATTGAATACATAGATTGCTTTGGGTAGTATTGACATTTTAACAATATTTGTTCTTCCAATCTGTGAACATGGAATATTATTCCATTTCTTTGTGTCTTCTTCAATTTCTTTCATAAGCTTTCCGTAGTTTTCAGTGCACAGATTTTTCACTTCTTTGGTTAGACTTATTCCTAGGTATTTTACGGTTTTTGGTGCAATTGTAAATGGGATTGATTCCTTGATTTCTCTTTCTGTTCCTTCATTGTTGGTGTATAGGAATGCAACTGATTTTTGGGCATTGATTTTATATCCTGCCACTTTGCTGAATTCATGGATCCATTCCAGCAGTTTTTTGGTGGAATCTTTTGGGTTTCCATATAGAGTATCATGTCATCTGCAAAGAATGAAAGTTTGACCTCCTCCTGGCCAATTTAGATGCCTTTTATTTCTTTGTGTTGTCTGATTGCTGAGGCTAAGACTTCCAATACTATGTTGAATAACAGTGGTGAGAGTGGACATCCCTGTCTTGTCCCTAACCTTAGGGACAAAAGCTCTCAGTTTTTCCTCATTGAGGGTGATATTAGCGTTGGGTCTTGGTCTTTCATATATGGCTTTTATGATCTCGAGGTATGATCCTTCTATCCCTACTTTCTTAAGAGTTTTTATCAAGAAAGGATGCTGTATTTTGTCAAATGCTTTCTCTGCATCTATTGAGAGGATCACGTGGTTGTTGCCCTTTCTTTTATTGATGTGATGAATCACATTGATTGTTTTGTGGATATTGAACCAGCCCTGCATCCCAGGTATAAATCCCACTTGGTCATGGTGAATAATTTTTTTAATGTATTGTTTGATCTGGTTGGCTAATATCTTGTTGAGGATTTTTGCATCCATGTTCATCAGGGAAATTGGTCTATCCAAAATCTATAAAGAACTTATCAAACTCAACACCACAAAAACAAATAATCCAGTGAAGAAATGGGCAAAAGACATGAATAGACACTTCTTCAAAGAAGACATCCAGATGGCCAACAAACACATGAAACGATACTCAACATCACTCATCAACAGGGAAATACAAATTAAAACCACACTGAGATAACACCTCACACCTGTCAGAATGGCTAACATTAACAACAGATGTTGGTGAGCATGCAGAGAAAGAGGATCTCTTTTGCACTCTTGATGGGAATGCAAACTGGTGCAGCTGCTCTGGAAAACAGTATGTAGGTTCCTCAAAAAATTAAAAATAGAATTGCCCTACAACCCAGCAATTGCCCTACTAGGTATTTATCCAAGGGATATAGGTGTGCTGTTTCGAAAGAGCATATCCACCCCAATGTTTATAGCAGCACTAGCAACAATAGCCAAAGTATGGAAAGAGCCCAAATTGTCCATTGATGGATGAATGGATAAAGAAGATGTGGTATATGATGGAGTATTACTCAGCAATAAAAAAGAATGAAATCTTGCCATTCACGACTATGTGGATGGAACTAGAGGATATAATCCTAAGCGAAATTAGTCAGAGAAAGACAAATATCATATGACTTCACTCATATGAGGACTTTAAGAGACAAAACAGATGAACATAATGGAAGGAAAACAAAAATAATATAAAAACAGGGATGGTGACCAAAACATAAGAGACTCTTAAATATGGAGAACAAACAGAGGGTTACTGGAGGAGTTGTGGGAGGGGGATGGGCTAAATGGGTAAGGGACATAAAGGAATCTACTCCTTAAATCACTGTTACACAATATGCTAACTAACTTGGATGTAAAATAAAAAAATAAATTAAATAAAAATTTTAAAAAATTAAGCAGAATCCCAAGAGAAAATGTGTACTATGACAAGAGAATCTAACTGTACTATGAAATCTATGAATCTACCTAATATGAAATAACTTCACTGGAGAGAGTGTTGGGGGGGGTGGTGGTGTAAGGGAAGGTGTTGACCTTAGTCACTTTAGAGATGAATGGAGTCTGTAATTCTAAAGGGACAAGGAAATGCACAAAACCATTGTACTCTATTTGAAAAACTTGTTTTCCATAGGGGATAGTTTAACAAGTCTGATACTGCTATACATGTATATGGAACTGAACAATTAAGCCAATGCATGGTGATGATGGGAGCCAGTTTCTCATTGTTGGAGTGGGAATTTACATATGAACAAGAAGAGGAGGCTGGAATGAGCCACATGGTAATAGCTTGTAGTTAAAGAGGTCAGTAAAAACTCATGTTTGTTTGTTTAATGTTTATTTTTATTTTTGAGAGACAGAGTGCAAGGAGGGAAGGAGAAGAGAGAAAGGGAGACACAGAATCGGAAGCAGGCTCCAAGCTCCAAGCTGTCAGCATGGAGCCCGATGCGGGGCTCGAACCCATGAACCGTGAGATCATGACCTGAGCCGAAGTTGGACACTCAACGACTGAGCCACCAGGCACCCCAGAACTCATGTTTTAACTCAGTATAAATACACATGTTTACATATGTGTTTACATGTATTTCTTTGCTCTCTCCACTTGAGATGGCCTAGAAGCAATGATACCCTTAATAATAAGAACACCTATTGCCCACATCTTGGTTTCTAATACCATTCTCCAATAAAAGGAATCAGGGCTCATTTTATAACTGGGGTGGGAAATATACCAGATGAGTCTGGAGCCTTGTAGTGCTATAAAATAAGGAAGCATCTGGGGCACCTGGGTGGCTCAGTTGGTTAAACTACTGATTCTTTGTTTCAGCTCAGGTCATAATCTCACAGGTGGTGGGATCAAGCCCCGTGTGGGCCTCTGCACTAACAATGCAAAGCCTGCTTGGGATTCTCTCTCTCTCTCTCTCTCTCTCTCTCTGTTCTCTCCCTCCCCCCCCCACCCACACTCTCAAAAGCAAATACATAAACATAAAAAAAAAATTAAAGGAGACCCTGGGTAATTCTGTCAGTTGAGCATCAGACTTTGCCTCAACTCAGTTTGTGAGTTCAAGCCCCCACCAAACTCACTGCTGTCAGAGCAGAGCCTACTTCTGATCCTCTGTACCCCCCTCTCTCTGCCCCTCTCCTGCTCCTTCCCCCACCTGCCTCTCAAAAAAATGTTTTTTAATTAAAAAAAAATAAAATAAGTAAGCACTAAAAAATATAACACGCTGAAGTGGGAATGTCAAAAGACCATAGAAGACAGCTGAAAGCTGAAAGAGCCCCCAGTGGCCAAAGCTACAACAATACGAGCAACAAAACAAATAAAATGGTATTAAATAAAGCAGTAGTAAAATAAAAAATAAGTATCTGAACCCAAACTGATATAAGTAAATGATGAATCTACTAATTAATGGGTGAGAAGAGACAAATCGCCCAGGCAGAATTCCAAGTAGATTATGTAAATATACCAGTCTCAAGGTGGTGGAGACAACTCTCTACTCCTTAAGTATGGGCTGCACACAGCACTTCCTTTCAAAGAGCACTGTGTGGAAAGAGGAAATAAAAGAGGAGCTTTGCAATGGAGAAACCTGACACACACTGCCTCAGCTAGGTGCTCAAAGGCAATATCAGCAATCATATTTGTGATTATAGTGTGTGCCCTTGATATGAGGTGAAGAAAAGGGCACTTCATCTCTGTGACCTTCCTCCTGAAAACCCATAATCCCATTCCAATGATGAGAAAAACACCAGACAAATCTTAATAGGGTGACATCCTACAACATACCTGGCCAGTAACTTCTCAAAGCTATCAAAGTCATCAAAAACAAAGGAAGTCTGAAAAACTGTCAGTCAAGAGGAGCCCAGGATAACAGGATGACAAAGTGTAATGTGGTGTCCTGGATGGGATCTTGGGACAGAAAAGAGATGTTAGGTTAAAAATTAAGGAAATCCTGATAAACTATAAACTTTGTTTAATAAGAATGTGTGGGGGGCACTTGGGTGCCTCAGTCAGTTGAGTGTCTGACTCTTGATCTCGGCTCAGGTCATGATCCTAGGGTCATGAGATCCAGCCCTGAGTCGGGCTCTGCACTGAGTATAGAGCCTGCTTGAGGTTCTCTCTCTCTCCCACTGCCCCTCTCCGCTCACACTCTCTCTCTCTTTCTACAGTAAAAAAAAAAGAAAAGAAAAGAAAAGAAAAGAGAAAAGTGTCAATATTGGTTCAATAATTGTAGTAAATGTCTAGTACTAGTGTAAGATGTCAATGATCAGGGAATGTGTGGTCAGAGAGCTATATGGGAATTCTTTGTACTCCTTCTCAATTATTCTGTATATTCAAAACGGTTTTAAAAAATCAAAAAGCAAATAAGGAACAATAAACAAAAGAAAAGAAAAAGCAGATTGAGTTATACCACATGTGCTTATATAGTACTCGTGGAGATTTGACAATTTCTGGTGAAGCTCACAAACCATTCAGACAGATAACTGGGATGTCAAGGGGGACAGCATTTGGATCAATTATCTGGTCCCACTATCGACAATGATCAAACTCATTGTAAGAAATCCAGATCTGATCCTTGATTTGTGGTGCAGAGACATCTTTGATCCATTTCCCACTCCTACAAGAACTTAAGAAATAAGAGATCTAAAATTTCTTTCTGGAAGCTTCTATCTAGAGATCCAAAGGGAAAAACATCGAAAGGAAGAAAACTAAGTCTGTAAACAAGCTTCTGCAGTATTACTTTGAGGTAAAGCCTTTTGAGAATAACTTCTGCCTGTTGAAGTCACTGATGGACTTTGTTTTTCACAACCCAAAGGCCTCACCAAGGCAAAGTCCATTACTGTAACTATGGGAAATACATTGAATTTGTTCGTGAAGCAAGTGGCTTCCCATCCACCCCCTTGGCTTATTTGCTTTCCATAGATATTACTCTTCAAGGAAGACTCTGACCAGTCTTTGTGTCTGCATGGCCCCTTCAATATCTCAGGCAGGCATCTCACCTGTATTGAAGTATAACTAACAAATAAATGTATAGGATACTTAAAATGTGCATTGTGGTGATTTGATATATAGATACAGTGTACAAGGATTCCTACCATCTAGTTAATTAACACATCCATCAATTCAAATATTTATCTTTTTTTTTTTTTTTGGCTAGAACATTTATGCTCTGCCCTCTTAGCAAATTTCAAGTAAATAATACAACATTATCAACTGTAGTCCCCATATTTTACATTCGATCTTCAGACCTTGTTTATCTTATAGCTAAAAGTTTGTGCTCTTTTACTAACCTTTCCCTACCTGTCCCTGGTATTTTTAAAGAAAACTAAATGTCAAGATTGACTTTTAAGTGAATAGTTATGCAAATGTTAAAAATTATTGGTTCCATTCTTGATTTTCCTTTTCTGCCTCAATCATTATAAATTTGGGTTTCAGTCTGGTTTGGGTGTTGTCGGAGCTCCTTGGCCCTTTACGTTTTCAAGCACACCTACCCTTGAGATGTTTTCACCTCCTACAGCCAGCCTGAGTCTCTGGCAGGGCTGTCCCTAAACTGTGGGAACTCACTTTGCCTGCAGAGCAGAAAACAGAAGTGCCTGGGAATTTACTGCCCTTAGGGGCAGCCCTGACAAGTGACTCACCCAGGGCAGGCACTGGGGTGGTGCAGGGGTGGAGACTGGGTCTGCCACCCCCGCATTGGTCAACTCCCAGCATGCCCTCACCAGGCCTGAGCCAAAGTAACCCTCAGTGGGATTTCCCCCGAGAATTCACCTGGTTTAGCTTTGCTCCCTTCTGTGGTGTACTATCCCACTTCCAGGTTTTTCCTGGGAATCCTTCATCATAAATCCTTTCACACAAAACCCTGTCTCAGCGTCTGCTTCTAGGGATCAAGCCTGGGACACAACTCAGTTCCCCATTTAGGAAAGGAGATGCTGTGCAGGAGTGTGATTGGCTTATAAGCTATTCTGGGGGTGGCCCCTGGCCAAAGACTGAGCAAGGCGCAGGTGCCAGGCCTGGCCTTTCCTTTCAGGGTGGGGCTCCTCCAGCAGGCAGTCCCTTGCTCTGGGGCTCCCAGCCGGGCTGCATCTTTCTCAGCTTGCAAAGACAAGGTTGCCAAAGTCCCCAGGTTGCCAGGTCCCCAGACAACACCTATGGCATCTGTTGTTTGTTGGGGGTTTTCATGTTTTACTTTTCTTTTAAAAATCGTACATTTTACTTTAGCCACATCAGAGTGAGGTAATCCCTGAAAAATCTTTCTGGAATGTTCCCGTTTCCTTTTCCCCCCTATAGTTTGCCGGACTAACTTTTTTCTCAGATTCCTGTTTCCACAAGGAAAAGTAAACAAGTCACAACTTCGATGGTATCTGCCAATGTGCAATGGACTTGTGATCCCGTGAGCATTGGGAATCAATTTCTTTCCTTTTATGTTCAGATTCAGGGATGAGGAACAAAGAAGGTCTGTAAATTTCTGAATCCCCATTTATTTGCTGACAGAGAGAGAAATGGGGCCAGGCGAAAGTGAAGGATGCTTTTCTCAAGGTTCATGGTAAGTTGTGGTTTTGGCCCAAATATCCTGTGCTAGATCTGTGCTCATGAAGCTAGAGCAGAGCTTCTCAACATTGGCACTACCAACATTTTGAGTCAGGTGGCTCTGTGTTGTGTGGGATTGTCCTGTACATTGTGTGATACTCAGAAACATCCCTGGCCTCTACCTGCTGGATGCCGGTAGTACTGCCCCTCACCCTCTAGCTGTGATCCAAGTGTTCCCAGACATTGACAAATATCCCCTAATTGGCAAAATCATCCCCTTCTTGAGAACCACTGACACAGAGGTTGCTGTAGTCTGAATGTGTCCCCCTCCCCATATGTTGAAACTTAACCTTTGGTTAGGAGGTGAGGCTTTTGGGAGGTGATTACAGCAGAGTCCTCATGAATAGATTAGGGCCCTTATAAGAGAGATCTGAGCAAGCTCCCTTGCGCCTTACACCACCTCATGATACAACAGGAAGTCAGAGACCTGGAAGATGGCCCTCACCCAACTGTGCTGGCACCCTGATTTCAGACTCCCAGCCTGCAGAGCTGTGAGAAATAAGTTTCTGCTTATAAGCCAATCAGACTCTGGTATTTTGTCATGGCAGCCCAAATCCACTAAGACAGAGGTAAAGCATCCCAGGAAAAAAATACCAAAATAATGATGGCAAATTCTTCCTTTTCCTCTACCGTTCTCTTCTTCCTGGTACTTTTGTTTCAATCCCCTTTTGCCTGAGGGCAAGGCAACTCTGTGTGTCTTCTTTTTTCTAAGGGAACAAAATTCTCCCTTCTCCCCTGAGAGTCCCTGACCCAAGTGGCTGTACCCAACATACTGCCCAATCAGAGCACCTTCCATGGCAACTTTGTTCTCCACAGAGCAGACTTATGGCCCAGGAATGTGGGAAGGTTACTGAGTGACTGAGAGACTGAGAGAAGGAAGAAGCTACAATATCGGTGCCATTGGATTGTGGGCGCCCAATTTATAAGCATCTTAATGGCATTGTAAGTGATCAAGGGGGCCACAGAACAGCCTGCTCATTAGAATGACATATGAATTAACAACCTTGCCACCTGGCCAGCTGTGTGACTTTAGGAAAATTATTATGCCTTTCTGAACCTCAATTTATTCATCCATATGGTGGCAAGGTTGTTGTGTGGTTTAAAGGAGATATGAATATAAAACTGTGAGGATAGTGCCTGACATTCAAAAATTGGTCCATTCCTGGTTGGCATTATTATTGGTGTTGGTTGACATTCTTATCATCAAAAACAATTCTGCCCATGCCAGTAAAAGAAATTGTATTAAATTACTTAAATACTTGAACTTTAATTTTTCTCCATAAAAGCTGGTGGATAACCATAGTTACTCTGCACTGTTTTTGATTGTCTTTTGTAAAACACCAGTATTGTCTTGGTTGCAGTGTGGGCTGGGGAGGGGTTGTGGGCACAGGGTGGGGCAGAAAGGAAAGGCCTACTTAGCCCTGTGGCTGGCGAAACACTCAAAGGGGCTGGTATTTTTGTAAATCTCTATTCCAAAATAAAATCCTTGTTTCTCTTGAATCTTTTCCTCAAGTGGAGTGAGTATAAGTCTTTCTCCCAGAAAGAATGGAACTCCTCAGTTCAGATCAGTCAGCATTACACACTCTTACTCAGACACTAATAAAACAATCACCACCACTCGCTCATTCTTTGGTCCTTTTACAAGTCAGGCTGCCAGATTTCAGACTATTTCTCTATTTTTTTCATCAGCTGCCACAAGCTGGGGGATCCTGATTCTGTTCATCTCACCCACATGCGCACTGCCTACTGCATAATAAGGGAAAAATGCAGGCAGAGACATTTTAAACTTCCTCACCTCTGAATTTACCATAAAGAATGCTGGTTCTTTCCTCTTTTACTTCCCATGATTGACCTGGCTTCTGGGGGGAGGCCACATGTGTAAAAAAGAGCACGTTCTCCTGAGAAGGAAGGGCCTTGTCCACAGAGCTGGGTCTCCTGAAGTCTTGACAGGTAGGCAACAAACTACCTATGAAAGTCATCCTCAGTTCCCTGGCAAGTATTTAGTATTTCAGGTGAAATGGTGTTGTGGTTAAGAGGAGGGTTCTGGAGACAATCGACTTGGGTGCAAATCCTGGCTCCAGGGGGACCTGAGCAAGTTTTCAATTCTCTAGGCCTCAGTTTCCTCCTCTGTTGAATGGGGGTGATATAATAATGACATAATAACAGTAGCCCTCAGGTTTGCTATAAAGAGTAATGGCTGCAAGTACTTGGAAAGCACCTAGAACCATGCCTGGATTGGTTAAACATTTAATATACGTGACATACGATTATTATTAAGCCCCTTGCGTCTTCCCCAAGGAAAGAGAGAGATGGCTATGCTTGGGCAGGGCAGGTTGTGGGATCTCATTATAGGATAAATGGTAAGATGGCCGTGGAATATGGTTAGACCAGGAGCTGTCTGGAAGCAATTTCTTGACTGTAGCGCTTTTGACATTTTGGGCCAGACAGTTCTTTATTGTGGGGCCATTCTCTGTGTGGTAGAACATTTGGCAGCATCCCTGACCTCTACCCACCAAATGCCAGCAGCACCTCTGTATCCTTAGCTACGACAACCAAAAATGTCCCCAAACACTGCCAAATGTCCCCTGGGAACAAAATCTCCCTCAGTTTGGAGTCTCTGGTCTAGAGGGAAATGAGGAAGCAGAGCAAAGGAGAGACCCCAAGAATAGTGACGTTAACTTGACTTCTCCTGGAGAGTCATAACTGAGTAATGCTTGGTGGAGATGGCATCATATGAATTAAAGCTTTTCCCTTCTATTTATCTGGTAGTCCATGTTGACTGTATATATTTGGATATGTGTGTGTGTGTGTGTGTGTGTGTGTGTGGGGAAAAACTGGTCTAAAAAGAGAAGGAACAAATACCACCTCTGTAAAGGGAAACATTTTAAATAGAAATGTTTTCATGGCATGTGATTGAGGTTTATTAAGATTAATAAAAACAGCTGTCACCTCCAGGAGTTGTGTGATGGGTGACTGCTGGTGGCTTTTTCCAAGGCCATGGAGGACTGATATCAGCTGTGGCTTTCCTATGTCACCTGACCCCAGCCCTAAATACACACTCTGTGTCCCAGACTGGACGGTGTTCTTTACTTTCTTCCCACCAGGACCGCTAAGGAATCAACCCTTTAGGGAATTCTAGAATGCTAGAAACTGCCAACAAGGCCCAGGAAACCACAAGCCCTTTCCCATTCGTTGTAACAAGCTGGCCAATTAGCTTTTTAAGAAGATCTTCTCAGGCTCTGATCTCCTGGGGATCTCCTTAAACTACAGATTGTGATTCAGTAACACTAGGAAGGGACCTGAGATTCTGCCTTTCCAACATGCTCCTTGGTGATGCCAATGTCACATGTCCACAGACAACACTGAGAAACAAAGTAACAGTGGACAATTCGACACAAGTTTGTTTCAGCATCTAACACAGAATTTTCAGCAACAGTTTGGAAACAACAAAGAGGCATTTTTATTGTCAGGAAAATAAACAGCCAGGGCAGGGTTTTGTCTGCACAGGCAGACATCTCCTCTTGTTTTCCTCCTATGTTGAGGCAGGATGGAAGGGGGTCAATACTGTATGAGTTTCATTAGGCTGGTGGCTTTTCTCTCTCATGTCCTCCTGTATTTCTGTTATGTGTGAAGGACATAAACACCTTTTAGGAGGGATGACAGAGGCAGAAAGGGAATATGGCAGGAGCCTGAGCCCCCAAGTCAGACCTGGCACGTGGGCAGAGGCAGGCGCTGGAGGCCACTCTGTGTGTGGTGCGCAGGGTCACTTGGAAATCCCCCACGAACAGCCAGGAGGAGCTTGAGAGAGGAGTGGCATAAGACACTGCTGTAAACTACACTGATTTCCCAAAGGATTTTACAAGTGCTCACAAAAGTAGAAAGGATAGTCTGAACCCTGTGGGTCCTTTATGAACAGGGAGATTATGGTTGGGCTTCGCCACAGCCTAAGGGTGTAGAACAACAGGGCTATTGTGGAGCCAGGCATTCATATTGAAGACAAAATATTAGCTGGGTGGTCCAGGATAATGAAGGCATTTATGACTCCGGCTAAGCATATGTATGTCAGACTGATCCACAGATTACTCGTACAGAGTCTGGGCTCACGAGGACTCCAGAAGGGTGAGACTGGCTGGGTATAGATTTGGGATAAAGGCACCAATGATCAAAGCGGCTCAGAAGGATGAAAGAGCTGTTTATCTGTGACCTGGGGATACAATGGAAGGAGGAATACCATTGCACTGAAAATGGAGACTGGTTTCCAAGAGCATCCTTAAAAACTCTGAATTTTAGAGAAAATGGTCTCAATCCAGCACTCAGAGGGAAAACACACACCAGAAAAACAATGGACAGTACGAGGAGCTTGGGAAGCCAGGTGACCAGGTGGCCAGGGCACAGGTCCACAGTTGGGATCTGGGAAGACAAACCGTTGGGTTGGTTGGCTGTGACCTGGTAAGTGACCTTGGACTGTAAGGGTTAACTTGTAGTGTAGGGTTAACCTGTAGCCTTAAGAAATAACAGCTTTGTTTTAACACTATAGGTTAAGAGATAACAGCCTTATCCTATCAATCAAGGGATGTGATTAGTGTTTGATTGGATTGGGGCAAGGGCCTGTTTGAACTATTTCCACCTGGGAACTATGCCTTCATTTTGTTCCCAGGTGATAATAAGATGATGTGGTCAGCTATAAAAACTCTGTGTCCTGGCTGTTCGAGACCGCACTCTGGTCAAGGGTGTAGGTCCCGATCGATAGGTTTGCCTTACCTCTCATTGCAATAAACTTTGTTGTGACTGTCACTGGTGCCCGTAGCATTGTTTCAGGAGTCGTGTGGATGCAACATTTGGTGCATTGGCTGGGAAAGTTAAAGGTCTGAAACAGGGCCCTTTCCTCGGATTGCTCCGCTGACCCCTGAAAGGAGGCTCAGGATTGGGAGAGGTAAGGATTGGGGTGCGCCATTTGAATGACTCAAGAAGGGTGTGCCAGACACGGCTATAGACCCAGAGTCAGGGTTCCTACCAGAATGCCAGTGGGTCCCATTTGGTTTGGTTTCTGTTAGAAAGGATCCTACTTTTATGTGGCTGCTGCGGCCTACTGGCCTCGAGATCTCGAACTTGTGTTCTCTTCGTGTCTTAATTATTTTCTTTCCGTTGATTGTGCATCATTCTCGGTTTTGTCTTAATTGTTTTCTTTCTGTTGATTGTGCGTCCTTCTCAGTTTTGCCTATCTTTGTCATGGGTCAAAATCAGAGTACCCCCACCCCTCTGAGTCTCATACTAACCCATTTCCAGGACTATGGGAAAGCTGCCTCAATTCTCGGCTTCCATGTCAAGAAGCCAGTCCTTCAAACTCTCTGCGAGGTGGAATGGACCAGCTTTCAGGTTGAATGGCCTCTGCAGGGGTCCTTTGACCTTACTCTGGTACATAAGGTTCATGCTATTGTCTATTCTAGGCACGAAGATCAAATCCCATACATTGAGGCATGGAGAACCCTCATCGAAAACCCTCCAGATTGGCTAAAACCTTTCTTTCCCCCTCACCTCCCTAAAGCACAGGTTTTGCCACTTAAAGGCTGTCCACTTGATAAGAATATTGATGGGACTAAGCAGCCGCCCCCTTTACCATCTGCACCGGAGGAAGAATAAGAAACTTGTAAATGGCCCTATAGTTCTCGCCTGGAGAATACGGGTCAGGATGCTTCAGACCAGGAGGCAAGCCCAAGTCGGGACACTCCCCTGAGCCCGTCTCACACCCGGTCAGGAACCTCCTTCCATCCCCCCTCCCACTGCCTTACCCCTTTAGCCAGGGCCACCCCTGCAGGGTGATGTCCAACCCTTTATGGTTTGTGTGCACTTTTCCACTAGCAGCCTTTATAGTTGGAGGCTTCAGGGCCCCCCGTTCTCAGAAGAACCCCAAGCATTAATTTCTCTCCTTGAAACTATGTTTGTGACCCATCAGCCAACCTGGGATAACTGCCAGCAGCTCTTGCAGGTTCTCTTCAGTACCGAGGAATGGGATGAGATCCGTCGCGAGGCCCAAAAATTGGTGATGGGCCAAACAGGCATCCCACCAAGGATCCCGCCTTACTCATGGAAGTCTTTCCTTCCTTGCACCCTGAAGATTGGGATCCAAACACTCCTCACGGTAGGCGATCATTGACCCTATTTCGCCAGACTCTACTGGGAGGTCTCCGAGTGGCTACCCGCCGGCCCACAAGCATATCTAAGGTAACTGAGGTAGTTCAGGGGACCGAGGAGAGCCCCTCAGCCTTCTTAGAAAGGCTCATGGAAGCGTACTGTACCTCTATCCCTATTGACCCTGAGGCACCTGAAAATAGAGGGGCATTAAACCTGGCCTTTGTCTCACAGGTAGCCCCAGACATCCGGAAGAAATTGCAAAGATTAGATGGGTTCGAAGAAAAAAATTTATCTGAGTTAGTTGAAATAGTCCAAAAAGTTTTTAACAATAGGGATTCGCAGGAAGAGAGACAGACCAAAAAATTGACTCAGGTGGTAGCGGCCGTCCTGGATGCCCGGGAGGGAAGGGGACCCCAAGTGCCCAAAGAATTCTGGTCTGGCAAAAAGAAAACTAAAACAAAAACAAGTCAGTTGGGTTAGAGCACCACTAGGAAAAAAACCAATGTGCATATTGCAAGCAAGAGGGACACTGGAAAAAGGATTGCCCCAACTTAGCCCAGCGTAAAACTCGGCTACCCCAGGCATCGATAATGAAAGTTGATTCTGACTGATGGGGTCATGCTTGGTGGCCCCTTCTGAGTCGTTGGTTACTGTTAATGTAGGGGGCCAACCTAAGACTTTCTTGGTGGACACTGGGGCAACCTTTTCAGTTCTAAAACAAGATCCTGGCCCCACCAGGCAAGGAGCAACCCTGGTGCAAGGAGCGACTGGGTCCCAAACTTGTAAATGGACCATTGAAGGACAAGTAGATTTAGGCCGTAAAACTGTTACACATTCTTTCCTAATCATGCCTGAATGCCCCTACCCTGGATTACTGGGTAGAGACTTATTACATAAACTGCTTCTTTGAGATTCACTGAAGGGGGTATGCACGTTAAAATAGGCCAGGATGACCCAACAATAGGGATGGTGACTGTGCCACTTGGGGAAGAGGGCCTACTTACCTCGGTGCCCAATGAAAATGTTCACACAGTCAATCCCCTCCTTAAAAGTCTCCAGGCAGACTTTCCCCAGGTATGGGCCGAGACCAATCCACCTGGACTGGTGATTCATCAAGCCCCAATAATTGTGGAACTTAAGGCGTCCATGCTTCCAGTAAGACTAAAACAATATTCTATGCCCCGGGAGGCTAGGTGGGGAATCGCTGTTCACATCAAGCATTTGCACGACTCAGGCATTCTGACCCCATGCAAGTCACCATGGAATACTCTACTTCTGCCTGTCCAAAAGTCTAACTCTTCCAATTTTCAGCCAGTTCAAGACCTGAGAGCAGTAAACGCCAGAGTAACCAGTGGCCTATTTATCCAAAAGGCTAGACCCAGTTGCTTCTGGGTGGCCCACATGCATTCAACAGATTGCTGCCACCGCGCTACTAGTCAAAGACGCAGATAAACTAACCCTGGGACAGACGTTGTCTGTTATGGGGCCCCATGAAGTGGAGGCCTTACTGCGGGCTCCCCCAGAATGGTGGCTATCAAATACTCGGATTACCCAGTATCAGGCATTGATGCTCGACCAGCCCCAGATACGTTTTTGTGCCCCCCGAGCCTTAAACCCAGCTACTTTGCTGCCTGAAGGACTAGGTCCCCCTCTACATTTTTGCCTTCCCTGGGGAACCTCAGCCCAGCGCACAGAGCTCATCGCACTAACTAAAGCCCTGAAACTCAGTAAAAACAAGTCAGTTAATATTTATATGGACAGCCGCTATGCCTTTGCAACTGCACATGTGCACGGGTCCATCTATCAAAAGCGTGGCCTCCTCCTCACGGCGGAGGGCAAAGACATCAAAAAGCCAAAATTCTAGACCTTCTAACAGCCATCTGGGAACCTGTGAGACTCGTGATCATGCACTCCCCGGGACCTCAAAAAGGCAACTCCCTAGAGGCAGTCGGAAACCGCCTGGCTGATGCGGCAGCCTGGGAAGTTGCCTTAACTGAAAGTAAAAGTGCTTTGGCACTACTGATCTTGATAGACCCTCTGCTTCCGCCGGAGCCCAATTACACTCCTAAAGATTTGGAGTGGATTTGAAGAAAAGGAGGAAGTATAATACCGGGACGAAAGTGGTTTCAGGATCCTGAAGGTAAGCTACTCTTACCCACGGCACTTGGGCGACGCATGGTGTGTCTGCTCCACCAAGGGACTCATCTGGCAAAAACAAAGATGGAGGAATTGGCGCAGGGAAAAAGTTCAGGGTCCAAGGCCTGGGAAAAGAGATTGAGGAGATGGTTGAAAGATGTGTGAGTTGTGCCCAAGTAAATCAGGGTGCAAATAAGCTTTCAGAAGCTAAAAGAGAGGGACTGAGCCAGGCTGGTTTTGGGGAGTAGATTTTACTGAAATTAAACTGGGGAAATACAGATACAAATATCTGCTCGTTTTTGTGGACACCTTCTCCGGGTGGGTTGAGGCGTTCCCCACTAAATCAGAAACAGCTCAGGTGACAGTTAAAAAATTATTAAATGAACTAACTACTAGATTCGGGCTGCCTCTGAACATAGGATTGGAAAATGGCCCGGCCTTCACCACACAGGTATTGGAGGGTCTAGCTAGAGCATTGGGAATAGATAGGAAATTACATTGTGCATATAGACCCCAGAGCTCGGGTCAAGTAGAAAGGATGAATTGGACTCTAAAAGAGACCTTAACCAAATTGTCCCTTGAGACTGGCAAAAATTGGGTTGATCTGCCTTTTGCCCTTTTGCGTGCGCGTTGTACTCAAGGGATTGTCCCCTTACGAAATTTTATTTGGCAGACCTCCACCTACCTTGCCGAGGCTAGGGTCGACATAAAAACAGCTAGAATGGGACCACTTGTTGGCTTCACTCATGGCCCTGCATCTTGTACAAAAGGAAATAACTAAGGCCTTGAAAAAAGCCTTCGCCCATCCTCCTGTTCTTCCCCACC
Source organism: Neofelis nebulosa (assembly GCF_028018385.1). Taxonomy (NCBI): domain Eukaryota; kingdom Metazoa; phylum Chordata; class Mammalia; order Carnivora; family Felidae; genus Neofelis; species Neofelis nebulosa. Next base: position 95,862,839 of record NC_080790.1, on the reverse strand, counting down.
CCTTTCAACCAGGAGACTGAGTTTGGGTCAAGAGGCATGAGCTCAAACCCTGGAGCAGTGCTGGAAAGGACTGCACACCGTGATCCTGACTACACCAACAGCCATGAAGATAGACGGTGTCCGAACCTGGATTCGTCATTCTCAGGTTAAGAAAAACTGCGTGGAGGCAGAAACACCTAGGACTGATACGGGGCCAGAGAATGAACAGTGATGGAAGGTCAAAAGGCACCCATAGGATCCTTTAAAGATAAGACTGATGCAGGAATAATACTTGTCTGGGTTTGTATAATAAGCTTGGCAGACTGTGTGGAACTGCACCCCTTGTCTTTTTGGCCATACCAATGGGAACTCAGACACTGTCACAGGGAAGGTGGTAACGTCTAACGCCTCTCGTACTATGCCTTATTTCTTGTTCGACCTGTGTGAACTGGTAGGAGAAGAATGGGGGTTGCAAACCTGGGCAAGAGCTCTCAGGAACATTGGGGAGAAAAATTGCGGATGTGGAAATAGGGCACTAGAGTGAAATTTGGCTAAGATGCAAATAGAAGAAATGAATGTGAAGGAGAGGGCCAATACCACTGTGCCAAAAGGGGTTGTGAGGCACTAGCCCCCTGGTTAACAGGACGGGACCTTGACACCCTAATTACTCTCCTTAGAACCCTGAACCCCCAATGTGAGGCCCAAGGAAAATGTAACCCAACACCAGCTCATCTATTTTCTCCTCATTCTGAGCTACTGGGCACACTTGAGGCCTCCGAATGATGTCATTGTGCCCTTGGGGTTCACAACGAATTTTAACCCTAGGGGACCTCCAAGGGCAGGGTTGGTGCATAATGTCTCATGCCAACAATTCCGGAGCAATTTGAGACACTCTCAGTTTAGTAAGGAACAATCTTAGAGCCAGGGAATGTGCCAGGGAGGCCAGCAATAATTGGTATCACTCTTGGTCCCCCTGGCTCACATCACTGCTTACCACCATAGCTGAGCCACTACTATTGTTACTTCTTGGGTTAACTATCGGCCCATGCATTATCAATTGGTTAGTACAGTATGTCAAGAGGCAAGTTGGTAAATGATTAGGTTCAACTATGTCCGCTTAGTTCCTAATGAAGAGTCAAGGGATTGATTCACGGACAAGAAAAGGGGGTTAACTTGTAGTGTAGGGCTAACCTGTAGCCTTAAGAAATAACAGCTTTGTTTTAACACTATAGGTTAAGAGATAACGGCCTTATCCTATCAATCAAGGGATGTGATTAGTGTCTGATTGGATTGGGGCAAGGGCCTGTTTGAACTGTTTCCACCTGGGAACTATTCCTTCATTCTGTTCCCAGGTGATAATAAGACAAAGGCTATAAAAACTCTGTGTCCTGGCTGTTGGAGACCGCACTCTGGTCAAGAGTGTCGGTCCCGATCGATAGGTTTGCCTTACCTCTCATTGCAATTAACTTTGTTGTGACTGTCACTGGTGCCCATAGCATTCTGTTTAAGGAGTCGTGTAGATGCAACAGGACGAGTAATATTGCCTTTCATTTTCCTCATCTGCTGGGGACAGAGGTTGATTCTAGGTTCCAAAGTTGCCAGGCCTACAGCAGAATGCACCTCAAAAGACAAAGTTACTCCATTCCACTTTGCTACAAAAGACAATTTGGAAGCCTTGGTGGAACACCTCTCTAAGAATTCCAGGTAAGGATTGGAATTTTCCAGAATAAAAATATCAAATATGCCAGGTACCACACCCTTTTATCAGCCTGAGGAGGAAAGATTTTTTTACATTTATTTATCTATCTATCTTCATGCCCAGTGCAGAGCCCAACATGGGGTTCAGACTTCATGACCCCAAGATCAACACCTGTGCTGAGATCAAGAGTTGGATGCCAAACTGACTGAGCCATCCAGGCACACCAGGAGAAAAAAAAATTTTTTTAACAAACACCATCAGATGAGTTCTGACAATGTATATACCCATGAAATCATCACAATTATGATAATGAACATAGACATCCTTCTCAAAAGTTCCCTGATGCCCTTATAATCCTTCTCTCCCTCAACTATCTTGTCACCAGGTAACTACTGGTCTGCCTTCTGTCAGTTTAAGTGAATTTTGCATCCCCTACCATTTTATATACATGGAAACAGGATGTACAGTATGTGTAGTATAGCTTCTTTCACCATAATTTTAAGATTCAACTTTTTGTGTATCAGTAGTTTGTTACTTTTCTCTGAGTATTATTCCCTTATATGGATATACTAAAATTTGTTTATCTATTCACTTGTTGATGAACACTTCAGTTTTGTACAGTTTGCGTCTCCTAGATTAAGTTTCTGTGAATGTTCACGTTTGTATCTTTGCATGGACACATGCTCCCATTTCTCTGGGAATGGAAAACCTAGATCATATAGGAAGCATATAACTTTTAAGAAATGGCCAAAGCATTTTCCCACGCGGTTGTACTATTTGCCAGTTTTATCAGCAGAGTGGGAGAGATCCAGTTTCTTCATATCCTTGCCAGTACTCAGTGTGGTCAGTGTTTTTCACGTTAGCTGTACTTATGGATTTGTAGTGGTGTCTCCATAGGATTTTCATTTGCGTTTTCTTAATGACCAATGATGTTGCACATCTTTTCATGCATTTACTTTGCCATTTTTAAACCTCTCTGGGGAAGTGCTTGTTCAAATTTTTGCCCTTAAAAAAAGAGCTTGAGTTGTCTTAATATTGAGTCGCGAAATCTATTCTAGATACAAGTCTTCTTCAGATACATGTTTTGGAAATATTTTCTCCCATTTTATGCCTCATGGAGAATTTTTCAGAACCAAGAAGTTACAGTTTGGAGGTAGATGGTACTACCAGGCTGGTGTATTTCATTCTGGAGTCTCTGGTATTTTAGTAGCTACTTCTGCTGCCAGACCTTCCTTTGGTTCTCTCTCATCACATTGACCTGGCAGCATCAGATCACCTCCACTTAAAAACTGCAGGTCAACACTGGCCTCCACCACTCACCCTCCACCTCATTTGAAGCAGTGGTGCTCTCCTTCCACAATTTTCTTGTTTGGTAACACATAGGGGCATATTTTCTTTGTATATCTGATTATCACACTGTATGCTTTAAATACATGCGATTTTTGTCAACTATATCTCAGTTAAAAAAAGAGTATATGTAGCAGTTACCATTGCTTCTTGTGGTCCAAATAACCACCCTTTGTTATTGCTCCAGAAGCCTACAGTTCTGCTGATCTCAGGTGGGCTCACTGGCACACCTGCAGTCAAATGGAATCTCAGTCTCTCTGTCTGCAATTGGCTCAACAGAATTCAGCCCCCATATTACCATTCTTGCTGTTTCTGTCTCTATGGTTCTGGTTCACCTCATTGTAGTACTAACATGGTTTCCACCAGACTCTTGTCAGAGAGTCTGATAGGAGAACTCTCATGTGCTACTGAGCTCAGAGGGTTTGTAGACCTCTGGAACTATCTTGATTTGGTACTCTGAGAATCAGACCCTGAGAAAAATATTTCAGTATAAGCAGCTCATCCCAGGAAGCTAAGAAGTGGAAAAGGAAAGGAAAGTAGAGGGGGAAGCCAATACAGTGTGTGTTTAATGAAGAGGCTACCACTGTGGGAAACTGGGGCACAGTCTCAGTAGGGACATGCCTTGGGACTGTCCCATCCAAGGACAAAGAATGACACCTTTCCTGAGACTGAGAATCTTCTGGTGAGTGCTACATGAACCCCTGTCCTCCTTAATCAGGACTTTGACTCTGAGGGTTCTCCCTCAAGGAATTTCTGGCCCCTGAGGCTGGGTTTAGTCTTATCAGTGAGGTTCCCATTTACCTATTTTAAGTCCACTACAAATAGGTAATATTTGCCATATTCAGGGACCTTGTGCATAATCACAAAATACAAATGGACTCAAACCACACCAGAAGTAACTCTGACCTGTTTCCCCTTGGGGCATAATCATCTAAAGCCACTTTAGAGGGACTGTGGGGTCTGGATCCCTGTGTTTAAAGGTCTGGTGTGTCACTAGTGCGTTGGCTGCACCTGTTACAACTTCGCCATGGACCAGCAGGATGGAAGGCCCATCATAAGCCACCACTCTGTCATCTTGTGCATGCGTCACCAAACACAGATTTGCTTTTAATGAAGCAGCAGATATTTTTAGTGATTTATCATGAGATGCTTTATTGCATAGGATGACGGATTACTGCAGAACATTAGAGTAATCCCTTGCAGCCTCATGATTTGAAAATCTATGAAGGAAGGTAAGCAGTTGGGTGCAAGCTAGCTTAACAGTGGGATGAGTTTAAAACAGTCTAATTTATCGGAAGATATTGTGTCAAACCTTGCACATTGTGTATTCTGAGTCTGCTGTGCTTCAAAAATGAAGAAGGGCTGTGACAAGTCCCTGATTCAGATTCACAGATTTTTTCCTAGACCTTGGCTAGATGTTTCTGAACCTGCATAGTTTTCTGCCTTTCAGATTTTCACCATCTCGCAGGGCTGAGTGGGATGACTGTTTTGCTCTTGTTTTCAGTCTCTTGTACAGATTGATGCCAATCTGAGTAACTTCTTGTTTTCCAGGCTGAATAACTCTAGCAGTATCAACATTCATACGTAGATTAATTAACATGTTCATTTATTTCAGAAAGTGGTATTGGGAGTAACTGTGACCAGTATTAGGGGCTCAGCAAACACAGAGCTCTGATATTTACTTGCACCGTCTCAATGTCAAACATTCCAGTTCAAAGGCAGGGGAAAAGAAGCATTGTCCCAGCTCAAAGGCCAAGAGGCAAAAGGAATTCTCTCTAAGTCAGGAGAGGCTCAGCCTTTTTCTCCTATTCTGGCCTTCAATTGATTGGATGTGGCCCACCCACGTTGAGGAGGGCAGTCTGCTTCACTGTCTACCAATTTAAATGTTAATCTCATCCAGAGACACCCTCACAGCCACAGCTATAATAATGTTTGACCAAATATCAGGGCACCTATGACCCAATCAAGTTGATGCATAAAATTAACCATCATAATAGTCTTCATTTCTTTTAGCAGCTCCATTTATGGATGTGCCTTAGTTTATTAAATAAGTCTCTGTTCATGGACATTTAATTATTTTTAATCTTTTGTTATGGGGAATAGCTCTGAGATAGATAACCTTGTGCACACGTATTATGTTCACTTGCCATTGCATTGGTGGGATTTCTGAGTCAAAGGGGAAATGTATATGTAATTGCACCTCTCTGGGGGGTTGTACCATTTTGCATTCTACCAACAATGTATGAAAGCACTTGTTCCATGGGGAAACAAGGACCTACATCTGGTCAAGAAGAATACTACCACCCTTGGTTATTGAGATTGGTTTAGGACCAAACTGACCAATGGGAAAGATTGATGGGAGTTTTTGTGAAAACTTGGGAACAGAGAAGCTATTTCTTCTTGTGGATTGCTTAACTAGCTGTTGTAAACCTCCAGTGTCTAGGAACAATCACATAGGGAAAGCCTGATCAAAATGATACCAACCGAGAAGGAGCAGTGCCCACAGACACAGAAAGGAAAGTAAGATAAGAATCCTGATGGAGTAATAGAGCCCCTTGATCCAGCTGGACCTGATTCAGAGTCTATTCCTGCATTTTTCAATTATGAGAGCAGAAATTCAGTTTTTAAAAGTCAAATATGATTTCATGTATATGTGAAATCTAAAAAAATAAAACAAGCAAAAAAAAGCAGAAACAGCCTCATAGATACAGAGAACAACTAGAGGCTGCCAGAGGGGAGGGGGCTGGGAGATGGGCAAAATGAGTGCAGGGGAGTGGGAGGGACAGGCTTCCAGTTATGGAATGAATAAATCACAGGGATGAAAGCATGGCATAGGGAATATCATCAATGGTATTGTAATAGCATTGTATGGTGACAGTTGGTGGCTACACTTGTGAGCACAGAGTAATGTGTAGACTTGTCCAATCACTATGTTATATACTTGAAACTAATGTCACAGCATGTATCAGCTATACTTCAATTTTAAAAATTTGAAATGAATCCATTTTTTCTACAACTGAGAGAGTTCTGCCAAATTCAGCATACTGCACAAACACGATTTCTGCCTTCAAGGATGTTTACAGTAGAAATGGAAGATAGGACTAAGGCATGAAAAACAATGAGAACAAGAAGATGGAGTCATATGAGGTGCTGTACTTTACTTATAGATGGAGTCCCGTTAGTCCTTCAGAAGGCAGAGGAAGGGCAGGTAGTGTACCTTGAGGGGACAGGATTTGGTTGGGTGGAACGTTGACTGGCTCCACAATCCTACGCCTGCAATTTAAGATCTGGTATGGTCTGAGAACCAAAAGTTATTGTAGAGTTGGGGCAAACGTGTTCAGCATGAAGATGCAGAAATTTTAAACTGTTGAGTTAGGGGATACAGCCTCATACTCTGCCAGGGATGATAGATATGTCATATATGGTATATATGTAAGGTTTTGCGTTCCCAATGTCTGAACTGTTTAAATTCTGAAACACTATTGGCCCTACAGAGTTTGCCTAAAAGACTGTGCCACTGTGCTTCATGTCTTGATGAAGTGAGGGGATGTGTTTTCCAAGGCTTGGACATTGGGGTGAGTGTCAGGGGACCCCACAGGCATGACTTGAAAGGTACCCATCCCATGGACAGCAGGAAAAAGATAAAACATCTGAAGTACTTTAGACGTACAAACTCCCCAGGTCCTTTGTAAGTCTCCACAACCACCCCAGAGGGACTTCTGTGTAAAACTCATCAGACTGTCACCTGCACAGAGTTGCTTTTTCTTTTCTTTTCTTTTTTTTTAATGTTTATTCATTTTTGAGAGAGAGAGACAGAGCGTGAGTGGGGGAGGGTCAGAGAGAGAGGGAGACACAGAATCCGAAACAGGCTCCAGGCTCTGAGCTGTCAGCACAGAGCCTGACGCGGGGCTCGAACTCACGGACCGCGAGATCGTGACCTGAGCCGAAGTCGGCCACCCAACCAACTGAGCCACCCAGGCGCCCCCAGAGTTGCTTTTTCAAGGGAGCGGGTGGGGCATCATCCAAGCTGGTCAACTCTCTGCTGACTGTGTGGGCACCCCTGGCACTGGCTGCCCAACCAGCATGTCAGTGCTATCTTCTAAGTTGTTCAAAAGTGCTATGTGCCCTGTGCTATTTCAGATCCTTAGACTGAGACAGATCAACCCCTAAAGGCAGAGCCTGAGACAAGGATTTGAGCCAGGCAGCTAACTGGGAGGTAGTCCAGGATGTGCTGGAAGAAGTGCAGAACTGAGGTGGGGACATCAATACAGGAATTGTCAATGGGTGAATTACTGCTATGGGTAATTGGGGCTCACTCCTGTTGGGGGCCTCTAGGAGACTGTGTGTGGCATGCCTCAGAATTGCCCCTCTGAACAGGAAGGAAGCCAGGAAAACTACCCAACAACTGGTTGAACATTGCACTACAGGCAGTGTCTTGCAGCCTTCAGGTTAAGAAGGGAGAGGCAAGCAGGTACTGGAGCTAGGAAGCTGTTAGTGTGCATAGAAACTGGTGCCAGCTGCAAGTGAGCACAAGGTAGGCCGAGAGGATGCGGCACACAATGTCCACTAAGAGCTCCCACCCAACATGGCTGATCTCAGTTGGCCACACTGTTCACTGACTCTCTTTTCTTGCCAACTAGAAGCCCCGTGGGGTCAGGATCTGTTTCTACTCAGAGCTGTATCCCCTGTGCCTAGCATGATGTGTGGGTCAAATCAGTGTCCAGTTAGGAGTTACCAAATCAACAAATACCACTGTATTTGTTTTAGCCTCTTCCTGGGTTTTTTACTGCAATTGTTCTCCAAAGAGCACATTGCAAGTAAGACGTAGGTTTCCCCTGCTACTACTGACTGAAGGCAAGAATCCATACCATGTCCCCACATTTAACCACTCTTGGCCCTCCCTCTTGATGCTGAGGAAGGAAGCCTGTGCGACTTGACTGAGCCATTGCCCTCTTCCTATCCACCCCTGGCAGGAAGCAAATGTTTGCTTTAGGTGTCATGGCAGGGCTGGGAAGGGTTCTCACTTATACTCCAGACAATGGCTCTCATTCTTGCCATCATAAAAGTTTTAGAGGTTGGTTGGCTGTCTTTGGGTTTCCAAAGACCAGCAGACTCATTGCTGCCCAGATGTCTGGCTAGTGACTGGTCCTCAGGTATGCTCATTCATCAGCTTTGTAGTGATGTAGAGATAAGCCTCTTCTGCCAGCTTAGGATAAATTAAATCCTCTATGTAAGCTGGGCTTAGGGGCATCCCTCTGGTTGGAAGGAGGATCAGGGGACTTATTTTTTTTAATGCTTGTTTTTGAGAGAGAGAGAACATGAGCAGGGAAGTGGCAGAGAGATGGGGACAGAGGATCTGAAGCAGGCTCTGCACTGACAGCAGAGAGCCCAATGTGGGGCTCAAAATCATGAACTGTGAGATTATGTCCTGAACAGAAGACTGATGCCACCCAGGTGGCCCTCAGGGGACTTATATTAGAGCTACCTTAATATGGCAAGCACATCAATATCACTTGGGTGCTATGTTAATTTGTGATGGCTTTGTGGAGGAGTTGGTATGTTACAGAAAGCCAAAAGATGGCACCACTTGGCCTCCTATTCCTTGAAAAAGCTATTCTACAGATAGAATTTGGCGTGAACGTGATGGGTGAGGGGCAGAGCCAAGCCAGAGAAGAACTCGACCTTCAGCCACCAAAAATTCACCTGACCTCTGCTAGGCTTTTTTTTTTTTTAAATAATGTGAGTGTTTTTGTCAGCAACTTGGATTATATCTGTTAGAAAGAATAACCATCGCTCTTGAGAATGGATAAGTATCTGCTGTGTTTACTGCTAGAATTTGCAATAAAATCCCTTGGAGCGAGCCCTGCAATCCCAGCCCTCGCCTCTGCAGCTGTTGGTGTTGAAGAGCTGCCTCCATCTGTCTAGCTGTGAAACCCTGTTTACCACATCATTAACTGATCTGCAGAGATTTTGGAACTTGTAAATCTCAGTTTTTCACTGAATGAAAATAGACTTTGTGCCAGAAATTCATTATCAAATAGAAGCATTTAATATTGATAATTAGCAAATAAAAAAGAGACCAAAGTTCCCATCTCAAACCAAGACTCTTCCTCACAGGATGGATGTGATTGAGTAAAGTAATGAACAAAATTCTTTTCTACTTCTACATGTGTATTTGGAAGTGAAATCATGTCCTTTCACAAGAGACCTGAGTTTTAAAACACAAAAGATAAGATGCCTTTATGGGTTGAAAGTATATAAGTCTTACTGAGGTGAGGGGATAAGTCAGTGGCAGACATGAGGTGTTGTATGGGTTGATTTTTTTTTTTTTAAGTTTATTTATTTTGAGAGAGAGAGTGAGAGGGGGAGGGGCAGAGAGAGAGGGAGAGAGAGAATCTAAAGCAGGCTCCATGTTGTCAGCACAGAGCCCAACATGGGGTTCAAATTCATGAACTGTGAGATCATGACCTGAACCAAAATCAGGAGTTGGACGCTCAGCCAACTGAGCCACCCAGATGCCCAGGGTTGATTTATTTTTTGCTGACATCTAAAGTGCCAACATGGAGATACCTTTTTCCATGTAGCTCAGTCCCTGAAAGTACTCAGAGAGTTTTGTGATCTGAACACCATTTCTAACTATCCTTTGCAATAGTGCCAGTCTTTTGACTTTCGGTGTTTATGACTAGGAACAACATCATATCACTTATGTGTCCCTTTACAAAAGAAAATTATTGTAATTCAAACACAAATCCTTCAATTTCAAATATCCGTAGTGTGGAGAGCCAAGGCAGGAAGCCATTGCCATTTACAGAACAACTCCAGTTTCAAATACTTCATTCTTCTGTCTCCATAAACCACTGAAACATCTCAGAAATCCCAATATTCCAAATCCAGATAGTGAATCTTGAAAGAAATCTGTAAGCATTAGAATAACTGTATTCAAAAGTCACATCACATACACATGGATTCCATGATTTGTTGTAAATGTGCACATTAGCCCATACTCTTTATTTATAACTGCTGTGTTTATTTTGTTCATTTGGGCTTTGTTTTTTGAGTCATAAAGCTCGTGAACATCTCACTAATCCAAACACCTGTTCAATTGTGACTACAAATTCCATTTGAGTTGGTGTTGATGTGCTAAGGATGACAAAATTTCTGAGTTCAGTTGTAGAGTTTAAATTGAAGAGGGTTTCAATATTATTCAATTATAAAAGATTTTATTGGGGTCAAAATGAGTGTAAAGGACAGAAGAGAATGTGTTTTAGGGTAGCTTTATGGGAGGAATTTATTTGTTTTAATAGAAAGATAAAACTGCTAATCACATGATAGCTGACGTTCTTCATATTCTATCTGAAGACATTCAGTTAACTGTCAGGCGTTTTAACATCAACTGCTACAGGGAAGACATTTCTTAAAGCAGTACCATCCAGTTGCCTCAGTTTCCCAGGTGGCTGTGAATGGTTGGAGTGTATTTGTCCACTTTCCTTTCCATGTCCATTCACACAGCATTGCCCCCCATTCACCCCTTTCCACTTGCTCCCTACACACTCTGCCATTTCATCTTTTTGACCCAGTCCCCTTCTCTCTCTCCTCAGAATGCTCTACCAACTTCCCATGGCCAGAGAAAATGGTCTGTACTCCTTAGGCTGGTGAGGTCAAGACTGGCACCCAATATGCCTACCCAAAAACCATTCTTCATTCATGTCTTACAACACTGAGTTTATCCAGGAAGCAATACCCTGTTAAAAGATGGCGTTTTCCAGCCTCCCTTGCGGCCAGGTCTATGAGCTGTATGTGGAGTCCCTGGGACCTTCATAAGAAAACTCTTTTAGGGGTGATAACTCACCTGGAGGGGTGTGACCTATCACCCTTTCTCTTCTCAGAATCAGACCTACAACGTAAACAAGATGGCGGGAGCTCCTACTGCCAACATATAGCTTTGAGGGTGGAGAAGCAGAAAGACAGATAAAGCCTGGGTCCCTGAAACTGTTATATCAGTGCTAGAGAGCTGACCTCCTGACTTCTTATCCATGAGAGAATTATCACCTAATATATTCACAAGCCACAGGATTTAGATCTCTTTTAGAGCTGCTGATCCAATTGCTAATGGATTTGGTTGGCATTGAAGGGTCCATGCTTGGCTCCAATCTTCCTTTTCAGCTTTTGTGTCACTTATTTTTTAGTCCTAACTTAAGATAATACCAAATAGGCACTTATCTCAGATTCCTATCCAGCGTTGACAGCATGCCAATTCCAATGATCTGTATCTTCTACTTCCTCCCAGAGAGAATCTATCATCAAGCCTGATTGTTTTCTCCACCCAGCCTTTTAGCATGGTTAAGGACAGGGTTTCTGGCATCAGACTCTCTAGTTCTACTTCTTACTATTCTTCAGACCTTGAGAAACGTAACGGGCAAGGAAATGTCAAACTCATTGCAAGGAAAGAGATCATATTTCATTAATTTGAAAAGTAGACAGTGGACTGAACTCAGAAATCCAGACAAGGCTCTTGATAACCCCATTTCCAGGAGACACTGGAACGATGTTTGAAAAAATTTTAGGAGATACATTCCATTTCTCTGCTTGGGTTTCCTTTCCACAAAGCAGAGACTGATGGTTTATTAAGGTTTGGAAATGATGGGAGGGGAAAAAAGGGAGCATTTTAATTTTTAAAAATGTTTGTTTTAGCCTGACATAATACATGGATATGAATGCCCTGAAAACCATCCAGGAACTGGTAAGAGAACCTAAACTTGAATACATTCATATATGTGATCCTATAATTTTCCTCTTAAAATGGATAGCTTGTTCATTCTGGTTTGTGCTGAAACAGTCACTCCTACCTTTGTGTACATTTCTAACATCCAGCTAATTTATTGCACTTTAGAATCCCCAGACTCATTTTCTCAATTTACTCTAACACAAGAGCAGAAAAACAAGGGGGCAGTGATATATTTTCATTTGGTGGATTTTAAAAAGCTCTATAATGATCTTCAATGTATATGCACCAGGAGTCAGAACAAATGGACAGGCCCCTGTATGGGGTCTGACCTCAGCTGCCTCTGGGCACCTGGCAGGTCACCATAGTTCTGAGCCACAGTGGCACAGCATTTGGATGTGACACAGCCTCCCTCTAGGCACATGGACCTTTATTTTGAAGATGTGATAATTTGCAGATATTATCTCAGTCACCAGGAAGAGAAACATCTTTACAAACAATGTAATGATTGGATTGGTTTCTCCCAGAGACCCCTGGTCACAGGAGTCAGTCTGTACCTGCTAACCTTAGTCTTGCAAGCTCCCATTGCTAAGAAAGCACCTTATAAAATAGACAAAAGCTGCTTTAAAGAAAAAGTGAGTCTGTGAGTGAATTAGCACTCTATATGAATGGCTACAGTGCTGTATTTCCTAAGAAAAGATGAAAGAAAAGAAAGAATTCAGTTGGATAATTAATAGGTGAAGGGATTAAGAGTACACTCACGATGAGTGCTGAGTAGTGTGTAGAAGGTGTTGAATTACTATACATTGTACACCTGAAGCTAATATAACACTGTATATTAATTACATTTGAATAAGAAAAAAAAATTTAAGTCCCTCTAATACAATGATGAGGTTAGAATTTAAGATAGGATGAAAACATGAGGCAAACTTTTAGTGATGTCACTTTAAGGTTTGACAGATATGCCATTTTGCTATTATTCTTCATAATCTCTAGCAGTCAATTAACATAACTTCTCCTTATTCAAAATAGGCATCTTTTGGGGCGCCTGGGTGGCGCAGTCGGTTAAGCGTCCGACTTCAGCCAGGTCACGATCTCGCGGTCCGTGAGTTCGAGCCCCGCGTCAGGCTCTGGGCTGATGGCTCGGAGCCTGGAGCCTGTTTCCGATTCTGTGTCTCCCTCTCTCTCTGCCCCTCCCCCGTTCATGCTCTGTCTCTCTCTGTCCCAAAAAGAAATAAAAAATGTTGAAAAAAAAAAAAATTAAAAAAAAAAAAATAGGCATCTTTTATATTAAAGACAGGAATTCAGTCTCTCTCTCTCTCTGTTTGTTTTTATCCCTCTTTTTAATTTGTTAAGTCCTAATTCAGGGCTTTATATATAACAACTATCCAATAAATCTTTGGAAACAATCTCCATAATTGAAGTTCATGCCATGTTCAGAAGTACCATTAGCCTATTTAACAGATGGGCAGTATGCACATCAATCAAGTTTAATGAGTTGCCATAGGTCAGAAATCAAGTCCGTGTTTGAGATTTCAAGTGTACTGAAATGTTTTCATTGAGTCAAGTTTTTTATAGTGCTGTCTGCTGAGAAACAGGTAATCATTTGCGAGTTCAAAGGTGTTTACTAATTTGTCTGCTTGCTTTTCTCTCCCTCATAAGTAATGATATAAATAAGTAGTCACATTCATGAACATTAACTCATGTGCTTTACTTAATCACATGTAAGCCTTTCTCAGTTAAAAACAAATGGTATCACATATAGGTAGTTTGTCTTGTATGCTTCCTAACTTCCAAATGAGGTAAAAGTTTAATAGTGCAAAAAATTAGATAAATTTACCCATAAAATTAAAGAGACCTAGAAAGTTACTGATGGGTGGTAGAGAGATTCCAACAGTTTTCTTGGAACTGGCAAACACAGGAAGTGTGTGGACTGACAAAACAGAGTGATAGAAGCAGTTTCCCACTCACCCTAAGAGATCCTTGTTGGGAAGTAGGGGCCAGAATGGTTATTGGTATTCCAGGGGTTTCGGTCTTGGAATTGGAAGGTTTGGTGGAGGTGGGGACAAAGTGGAAGTGAAGGAATATTTACATAGCTGTTTCTGAGAGTCCCTATCTCACAAGAGCAGAATCCCTCTCAAAACATGGGGACTCTTCTTTGAAAAATCTGCATGTACAGGGAAGGGTGTGCTCTCATGAGTGGATGTCAGTACCTCTTGAGTAAAGCCTTCCTAATTCTGGCCTCTGCAGAGTGTGTAGCTTGCCGGTTGGCCCAAACCTACTCGACTGTATCATCAGGTCCCGACATCCCAATTAGAATAGCACACGGTGGGTTTACCTGTAAGGAAGCTTACCAGACTCCTCTCATGCATCTGCTTCAGGTCCTTTGGGCCCTACATATTTTTTGGTTTGTCCACTCTTGCAGTGGCCACTTGACTGGCTCTAACCTCCTTCTTGTGGGTGCAGTTCAATAATGTGTGGAGCCAATCCTTACTAGCTTGGGAGAGTTAAAATAACCATAATTTAACAAATTAAATTATATAAACTTGTGACTAAATAAATTATAATATAAACAAAGGTAATAAATATTCTAAACTCATTACTTTCTACCTATTTTACTAGTCTATATATTCTAGAGTGTATTCTATTATATCTGTATATGATTCTATTGTATCTGTGTGACAAACACACCTTATAGGGCACCCTTCTCCACGTCTACATTGAAGTCAACCATGGTGAGTATTTACACCACGGAACTAGGAGAGGCAGTTGTCAAACATTTAGTACCACCACACTGGTACAATCTGCCAGCACTTACCCTCATACCTGCATAGCACACCTTTTACTTCCTACCCTAGTGTTTAATTAGCATACTGAGTTGGAACACCATGAGATCATGTTTGGAGCCCACCACATGCCTCCTGAAAGTGCAGAGACATTAACATCTAGCAGAGTTGCTCTTTGACAAATGGAAGCTGGGAGCTGGTGGCTAAATTCTTGCCTTTGTCTTCCCCTGGTCATCCTGACCTACTTGTATCCCATCTAAGAACACAGTCCTGTGAAACCGAGCAACCAGCTGCACTCAGTACCAGCCGGCGCCATCATATCTCCTAGTATTGGCTTCCCCTCCTTAGCCCAATTTCCTTATTTCGCTGTTCTAGGATTGAGCTCTCTAATAAAAATAGCCTGTTGCCTCAGGATTTGCCTCCCAGGGACATCAAGTTAAGAGAAGTCCTAATAAAGAAAATGAATGTGGGGTGGTGCGAAGACAAAGGATGGTGCTGGTCCCAAGGCCAGAAGCAGCAGGGCTGTCATAACCCCTGGCTTGAAGAGACAAGAGCAGGAGCAGTCAGCCAAAGGTGGATGTTGGGTCATTTTGAAAAGATCTGAGATCTTCTGTTGATGAGTGCAGACAACCTGAAACAATACACAAGGAGGAAAACAGGAAAGTACCCAGACTACACTCTGTTCCTTCCCTCTCATCTCTTACCAGCGTGCCTTGTTGACCAAACACAATTGAGAGGCAGAAATCAGGAGGGGATTGGGACAGGGTAGAAGGAAGGGCAAATGGAAAATGTCCCTCACAGTATCCTACAGCAAAATCTGTCTATTATCATTCATAGCGCTCAGGTGCACATTCCACCCAAGAGAGAGTCTGGTCAGAATATTGACCAGCCGTCTCAACAGCAAGCAGACAGAAATCAGCTGTATGCATGAGAAAAGCCAAAACAAGGGAAAAACTGACTCTGGAAAAAACAAAGAAAGGAACTTCAAAACAAACAATCCAATGAAAAAAAATGGGCAGAGGGGCAAGCACGTGGGTGGCTCAGTTGGTTAAGTGTCTGGCTCTTAATTTTGGCTCAGGTCATGATCTCGTGATTTGTGAAATTGAGCCCTGTGTCAGGCTCTGTGCTGACAGTGTGGAGCCTGCTTGGGATTCTCTCTTTCTCCCTCTCTCTATCCCTCCCCTGCTCTCAATCTCTCTTTCTCTCAAAATAAATAAATAATAAAAAAAGGGGGGCAGAGGACCTGAATAGATGTTTTTTTCCAAAGAAGACACATCCAGATGGCCTAGCAAACACATGGAAAGATGCTCAACATCACAAATCATCAGGGAAATGCAAATCAAAATTACAATGAGATGTCGTCTTATACCTGTTAGAATGGCTAAAATCAAAAAGACAAGAAATAACAAGTGCCAGTAAGGATGAAGAGAAATTGTACATTCTACTGTTGGTAGGGATGTAGATTGGTGCAAACACTGTGGAAAGCTGTATTGATGTCCCTCAAAAAGTTAAAGATAGAATTACCACATGGGCCAATAATTGCATTATTAGGTATTTACCCAAAGAAAACAAAAACACTAATTTGAAAAGACATATGTACCCCTATGTTTATTGCAGCATTATTTACAACAGCCAAAATATGGAAGCAACCTAAGTGCCCATCAATAGATGAATGGATAAAGAAGATGCAATGTACACACACACAGGAATATTACACAGCCATAAAAAGAATGAGATTGTACCATTTGAGACAACATGGATAAAGGCAAAACAGGTGAAGGGGAGTAGGAGATACAGGTTTCCAGTTATGGAATGAATAAGTCACTGGAAGAAAAGATACAACATAAAGAATATAATCAATGGTATTGTAATAGTGATATACAGGGACATATGGTAGCTATTTGTGGTGAACTTAGCATAATGTATCAACTTGTTGAATCACTATGTTGTATACCTGAAACTAATATAAGATGTGTGTCAACTATGCTCATTTTTTTTTAAGAAAGAACATATTGAAAATAAATAAATAAATAAATAAATAAATAAATAAATAAATGAAAGGGTTCCAGGGTTAAAGGTCTAAGTCTTCAAAAGGGCTAGACCTTTGTACCTCTTTACTGACAAGTCACTGGAGAAGGGCTGCCTTCAGGGAGTGTTTGTAACCTCGGGCAAAGTGGCTTCCTTTAGCCAAGGCAACTCCTGGAGAGACATTTAGCTGTTAGCCATTGGCAATCAATACCTCTAGCAGCAGGGAAAGAGGCCTAGGTTTTAAAGGGAATCTGATGGAGTGCCTGGGTGGCTCAGTCACTTGGGTGTCCAACTTCAGCTCAGGTCATTATCTCGTGGTCCATGAGTTCGAGCCCTGTGTTCAGCTCTGTGTTGACAGCTCAGAGCCTTGAGCCTGCTTCAGATTCTGTGTCTTCCTCTCTTCCCCTCCCCTGCTCTCACTCAGTCTTTTTCACTCTCAAAAATAAACGTAAATTTAAAATTTTTTTTTAAAATAAATAAAGGGAATCTGATGGTGCACCACTTTGTGCTGCTCAAATCCATTTGCTAAGTGAATAGACATTCACCCCATCTAGGAACAAGCTTGTCTGGGATTCTGGTTGGGCACTTTTCCTGGGAAAACATAGAAAAGGAAGGGTAGTGATATCAGCTGTAATACCACTCCAACTGGTCTTGAGGCTGTAGCTGATTCTCAGCTTCTCTCTCCTCTATTTTATACCCTCACCTCTTGTTACCTCCAGCACTTCTGCTGGCCTAAGATTGCTTCTCTGGTGTAGTGACCCAGACTCTTTCCCTGAGGGCTCTGAGCCCTGGTCTTGGTTTTTCTTGGGTATGGATGCATTTTCTCATTTACCATCAAAATTAGGATGGGTGTAGGTAACCAAGGGATGGCCCTGTAGATCACCTGGCTGTCATACTATGCCCTGCCCTCAATTGTATAACAGCATCCCTGTCTCTCTGTGGAACATGAATAGTCTGCCTGCCAGGACAGTGACCTCTTTTCTTGCCTGTTGGGCTCTTGGCACATAGAATTCAAAGTGACATGGCAGTAACTGCAGCTTAAATTTAGTGGAACTCTTACTGTTTCTCCTAGAAGAAGTGCTGCCAATCTGGGAAACAGGATCTCCAACCAGTGCTATCCAGTAGAACTTTCTGCAATTATGGAAATGTTTTATACCTGCACCACCCAATGTGGTGGCTGTTAACCACATGTGGCTACTGAGGAGTTGAAATCTGGCCAAAAGGATTGTGAAAATGAATTTTAACTTTTATTTGTTTAATTTGAATTTAAAGAGTTACATTTGAGTAGTGGCTACCATGTTGGGTGGTGCAGTTCTAGATCATGACAGTCTAAAGTTTCAGGTTTAAAAGCACAAAATCCCCAAGCTGCTCACTGGAACACATGCCTATGTTCATCCCTTGGCTGTCTACAGGGGAAACAGTGCCATGTAATAGTCTTTGATTCAAGACATAGACTGTACCCTAGAGACAGGAATCCCATTGTAGTAGGGCATCCTCTCCAAGCTGGAGACTTAGCTATGCCTTCAAAAGTCTCTTGAATCAATTTATGGTGGTGGTGGGGTGGTTAGATATCAAACACTTGTCCAATTTTAAAATGTCACGATTAGACAGGGAGGAACCAAGATGACAGAACAGCATGAGTTTTGTTTTTGTTTTTTGTTTTTTGCCTATCACATCCATGAAATACAGCCAGATCAACACTAAATCATCCTGCACACCTAGAAAACTGCACACCTAGAAAACTAGTTAATCTGAGGATTAACACAACAATCTGCACAACCTGAACCACGGAACTCAGCAGGTATGCAGCATGGAGAGGTGAACTGGGACAGAGAGAAGCTGCGGTGGGCAGGGAGCTGTTTTTGCTTGTGAAGAGAGGACAGAGATGGGGGGGTAGAGTATGGGAAAAGCACCCCCCCAAAGCACCTGGAGAGAAAGTGGAAAAGGGGAAACAGTCATAGGGACTGAACTACAAAGGAAGAAAGGATAAAGGAGAGGGTTTAAATTCCATTAAGACTCTATCAACAGGGGAAGTGCAGAGTCTGAAAATCTGTAGCTCAATATCTGGTGGTGCTCTGGTGAGAAGGGTGAATCCCCAGGAGCAGAGTGGGGTCCAGGAAGTTCTTGGGCCACACAGGGAGAAGCAGTCCCATTGATAGAAAGACATGTGGTAGAGAATGTGTGGCCACCTGGTCCCAGCAGACCCCAGAGAACAACCACATTCGCTGGTGCTGGGACAAGGTCATTAAGGGTGAAGCCTGGTGCCAGATGTGTGTTGTGATTTTCCTATATCCCTGAAATGCTGCTGCTACATGATTGTATGAACATTTTCTGGGGCTGGCTGGCACCCAGCCACAGCATCTAGGCATTGACAGCAGCATGGTCTCATGAACGTTCCTGGGTGCAGCCAGCACCTGGCCATTGCTTGGTGAGACCCTCCTGCAGAGGGTCAGAACGGGTTAAAGCCGCAGTCCCTCAGATGTGAGGAGTCAGGAAACACAGCCACATTTGAGATAAAACTCAAGATGCAGGAGCTGCCTGGCAACCTGACAGATTGGACACGGACAGTGTAAAAACAGGGAGTGGATGGAAGCTGGAGACAAAGGACGGGTGCGCAATTGCTGGTCGAGGAGAGCAGAGTTCCGATACTAGAGACTGGGTAGCTGGGTGACACCATTTTCACCCCTCCAGAGCATGCGGATACACACCTACAAGCGCCATAATCCACCCCAGTAAGCTAATCAGCGCCATCTACTGGAGAACGGAGCTGTTACAGTAAGCCTCACCTTACTGGGCCAAACTCACTCTTCAGGAACACCACAAATCTCTCTGCCTGCTTAGTTTTTGGACTATAAAGTGCTTCATAGTTGACTTCTAGGGGAAACAGATGTAATTTCAATTGTATTTCAGTCTGCTGATCCATCTACTCAATTTTCTTTGTTCTCTTCTTTTTCATTTCTTTTATTTTTCTTGAATACAGAAAGAGAAAAAAATCTATTTTTATTTTCAATTTTTATTAATATTTTTCTTTATTTTTTCTACTATATTTTTTACTTTTTTGTAAATTGTTCAAATTCTATTTACTTCCATCATTTCATTTTATTATATTTGATTGTATTCATTTTCTCAAATTTTCAAATGTTTTCTTTTTCTTTCCTTTTTTTCCCTAATCTATCAAGCTCCTTTAAATAACCAGACAAAAACACACCTAGAATCAACCCTCATTTGTTTCACTTTTGTGTTTGTGTATGGTTTTTAATTTTTTAGTTTTAATTTTTTTTACCTCATCAATTTCTTTTCTCCCTTCAAAATGGTGAAATGAAGGAACTCACCCCAAAAGAAAGAGCAGGAAGAAATGACAGCCAGGGACTTAATCAACACCCATACAAGCAAGATGTCTGAACCAGAATTTAGAATCACGATAATAAGAATACTAGCTGGGGTCAAAAATAGATTAGAACGCCTCTCTGTGGAGTTAAAGAAGTAAAAACTAGTCAGGATGAAATTAAAAAATGCTATAACTGAGCTGCAATCTCAAATAGATGCCACAGCGGCAAGGGTGGATGAGGCAGAACAGCAAATCAGCGATATAGAGGACAAACTTATGGAGAATAATGAAGCAGAAAAAAAGAGGGAGACTAAGGCAAAAGAGCACGATTTAAGAATTAGAGAAATCAGTGACTCATTAAAAAGGAACATCAGAATCATAGGGGTCCCAGAAGATGAAGACAGAGAAAAAGGGGTAGAAGTGTTCTGTGAGCAAATCATAGTGGAAAACTTTCCTCACCTGAGGAAAGACACAGACATCAAAATCCAGGAAGCACAGAGGACCCCCACAAGATTCAACAAAAACTGACCATCAGCGAGGCATATCATAGACAAATTCACAAAATACTCAGACAAGGAAAGAATTATGAAAACAGCAAGGTAAAAAAGAGTCCTGAACCTACAAGGGAAGACAGATCAGGTTTGCAGCAGACCTATCCACAGAAACTTGGCAAGCCAGAAAGGAGTGGCAGGATATATTTAATGTGCTGAATAGGAGAAACATGCAGCCAAGAATTCTTTATCCAGCAAGGCTGTCATTCAAAATAGGAGAGATTTAAAAAAAAAGTATCTCAGACAAACAAAAATTAAAGGAGTTTGTGACCATTAAACCAGCCCTAAAGAAATTTTAAGGGAGACTCTCTGAGGGCAGAAAAGATGAAAAAAAAAAAAAAAAGACCCCAAACAACAAAGACTAGAAAGGACCAGAGAACACCACCAGAAACTCCAACTCTACAAAAAACATAATGGCAATAAACTCATATCTTTCAGTACTCACTCTAAATATCAATGGACTAAATGCTCCGATCAAAAGACATAGGGTAACATAATGGATAAGAAAACAAGATCCATCTATATGCTTTCTACAAGAGACCCACATTAAGCCTAAAGGCACCTTCAGATTGAAAGTAAGGGGATGGAGAACCATCTATCATGCTAATGGTTGACAAAAGAAAGCCAGAGTAGCCATACTTATATCAGACAATATAGACTTCAAAATAAAGACTGTAACAAGAGGTGAAGAAGGGCATTATATCATAATTAAGAGGTCTATCCACCAAGAAGACCTAATAATTGTAAACATTCATACTCCAAACGTGGAAGTACCCAAATATATAATCAATTAATCACAAACATAAAGAAACTCTTCGATAATAATACCATAATAGTAGGGAACTTCAACACCCCACTTACAACAATGGACAGATCATCTAAACAAAAAATCAACAAGGAAACAATGGCTTTGAATGACACACTGGACCAGATGGACTTAACAGACATATTTAGAACATTTCATCTAAAGCAGCGGAATATACATTCTTCTCCAGTGCACATGGAACATTCTCCAGAATAGATCACATTCTGGGACAGAAATCAGCCCCCAACAAGTACAAAAAGATCCAGATCATACTGTGCATATTTTCAGACCACAATGCTATGAAACTCGAAATCAATCACAAGAAAAAATTTGGAAAGATAGCAAATACTTGGAGACTAAAGAACATCCTACTAAATAATGAATGGGCTAACCAAGAAGTTAAAGAGGAAATTAAAAAGTACATTGAAGCTAATGAAAATGATAACACCACAGCTCAAAATGTCTGGGATGCACCAAAGGCGGTCATAAGAGGGAAGTATATAGCAATCCAGGCCTTCCTAAAGAAGGAAGAAAAGTCTCAGATATACAACCTAGCCTTACACCTTAAAGAGCTGGAAAAAGAACAACAAATAAAACCCAAAACCAGCAGAATAAGGGAAATAATAAAAATTAGAGCAGAAATTAATGCTATCAAAACAGAACAAAACAAAACAAAAAACCCCAAAACAGTAGAAGAGATCAATGAAACCAGAAGCTGGTTCTTTGAAAGAATTAACCAAATTGATAAACCACTAGCCAGTTTGATCAAAAAGAAAAAAGAAAGGACCCAAATAAATAAAATCAAGAATGAAAGAGGAGAGATCAAAACCAACACAGCAGAAATAAAAACAATAATAAGAGAATTTTATGAGCAATTATATGCCAATAAAATGGGTAATCTGAAAGAAACAGACAAATTCTTAGAAACATATAAACTACCAAACTGAAACAGGAAGAAATAGAAAATTTGTACAGACCCATAACCAGTAAAGAAATCCAATTAGTAATCAAAAATGTCCCAAAAAACAAGAGTCCAGGGCTTTCCAGGGGAATTCTACCAAACATTTAAGAATGAGTTGACATCTATTCTCTTGAAACTGTTCCAAAAAATAGAAATGGAAGGAAAACTTCCAAACTCTTTCTATTAAGCCAGCATTACCTTGATTCCAAAACCAGACAAAGACCCCAATAAAAAGGAGAACTATAGACCAGTTTCCCTGATGAACATGGATGCAAAAATCCTCAACAAGATATTAGCCAATCAGATCAAACAATACATTAAAAAAATTATTCACCATGACCGAGTGGGATTTATACCTGGGATGCAGGGCTGGTTCAATATCTGCAAAACAATCAATGTGATTCATCACACCAATAAAAGGAAGGACAAGAACCCTATGATCCTCTCAATAAATGCAGAGAAAGCATTTGACAAAATACAACATCCTTTCTTGATAAAAACCCTCAAGAAAGTAGGGATAGAAGGATCATACCTCGAGATCATAAAAGCCATATATGAAAGACCCAGCACTAATATCATCCTCAATGGGGAAAAACTGAGAGCTTTCCCCCTAAAGTTAGGGACAAGACAGGGATGTCCACTCTTGCCACTGTTATTCAACATAGTATTGGAAGTCTCAGCCTCAGCAATCAGACAACACAAAGAAATAAAAGGCATCCAAATTGGCAAGGAGGAAGTCAAACGTTCACTCTTCACAGACGACATGATACTCTATACGGAAAACCCAAGGATTCCACCAAAAAACTGCTGGAATGGATCCGTGAATTCAGCAAAGTGGCAGGATATAAAATCAATGCCCAAAAATCAGTTGCATTTCTATACACCAACAATGAAGGAACAGAAAGAGAAATCAAGGAATCAATCCCATTTACAATTGCACCAAAAACCGTAAAATACCTAGGAATAAGTCTAACCAAAGAAGTGAAAAATCTATGCACTGAAAACTATAGAAAGATTATGAAAGACATTGAAGAAGACACAAAGAAATGGAAAAATATTCCATGCTCACAGATTGGAAGAACAAATATTGTTAAAATGTCAATACTACCCAAAGCAATCTATGTATTCAATGCAATACCTATCAAAATAACACCAGCATTCTTCACAGATCTAGAACAAACAATCCTAAAATTTGTATGGAACCAGAAAAGACTTCAAATAGCCAGAGCAATCTTGAAAAAGAAAACCAAAGCAGGAGGCATCACAATCCCAGACTTCAAGCTATATTGCAAAGCTGCAATCATCAAGACAGTATGGTACTGGCACAAGAAGAGACACTCAGATCAGTGGAACAGAATAGAGAACCCAGAAATGGACCCACAAATGTATGGCCAACTAATCTTTGACAAAGAAGGAAAGAATGTCCAATGGAATAAAGACAGTCTCTTCAGCAAGTCGTGCTGGGAAAACTGGACAGCAACATGTAGAAAAATGAACCTGGTCCACTTTCTTACACTATACACAAAAATAAATTTGAAATGGATGAAAGACCTAAATGTGAGTCAGGAAACCATCAAAATCCTCCAGGAGAAAGCAGGCAAAAACCTCTTTGACCTTGGCCGCAGCAACTTCTTCCTCAACACACCTCCAGAGGTAAGAGAAACAAAAGCAAAAATGAACTGTTGGGAGCTCATCATAATAAAAATTTTCTCCACAGCAAAGGAAATAATCAGTAAAACTAAAAGGCAGCCAATGGAATGGGAGAAGATATTTGCAAGTGACATATCAGATAAAGGGTTAGTATCAAAATCTATAAAGAACTTCTCAAACTCAACACCCAAAAAACAAATAATCCAGTGAAGAAATGGGCAAAAGACATGAATAGACACTTCTTCAAAGAAGACGTCCAGATGGCCAACTGACACATGAAATGATGCTCAACATCACTCATCATCAGGGAAATACAAATCAAAACCACACTGAGATACCTGCTCACACCTGTCAGAATGGCTAACATTAACTACTCAGGCAACAACAGATGTTGGTGAGGATGCAGAGAAAAAGGATCTCTTTTGTACTGCTGGTGGGAATGCAAACTGGTGCAGCCACTCTGGAAAACAGTATGGAAGTTCCTCAAAAAATTAAAAATAGAACTACCCTACGACCCAGCAATTGCCCTACTAAGTATTTATCCAAGGGATACAGGTATGCCGTTTCAAAGGGGCACATGCACTGCAATGTTTATAGCCGCACTATCAACAATAGCCAAAGTATGGAAAAAGCCCAAATGCCCATCAATGGATGAATGGATAAAGATGTTGTGTATATCTATATCTATATCTATATCTATATCTATATCTATATCTATACACGATGGATATATGATGGAGTATTACTCCGCAATAAAAAAGAATGAAATCTTGCCATTTGAACTACATGGATGGAACTAGAGGGTATTATGCTGAGCGAAATTAGTCAGAGAAAGACAAATATCATATGACTTCACTTATACGAGGAATTTAAGATACAAAACAGATGAACATAATGGAAAGGTAGCAAAAATAATATAAAAACAGGGAGGGGGACAAAAACATAAGAGATGCTTAAATATAGAGAAAAAACAGAGGGTTGCTGGATAGGTTGTTGTAGGGAGGATGGGCTAAATGGGTAAGGGACATTAAGGAATCTACTCTTGAAATTATTGTTGCACTATATACTAACTAACGTAGATGTAAACTAAAAAAATAAAAATTAAAAAAATAAAGAACACAAAAAATAAAATAAAATAAAATAAAATAAAATAAAATAAAATAAAATAAAATGTCATGATTAAACATGAGCTGGTCCCCACTCCCTCCTCCTCTCAAAAAAGGCCAGCAGTTTCTGAGTGGTGTAGACAGGACTACTGGATCCCACCACCAAGTGTCTTTCCTCTGCTACAAAGTGGATCTCTGGGTCTGAGGTGGTGTAATGTAGTATTCCATGTTGGTAGATCAAATAATGTAAGATGGATACTGGTGCTGACCAAGTTGCTCTACAGACTGGAAAAAAAAATTCATACCGAGAATATTTTTGCTTCCAGTCAAGATGAATCACTGCTTTTTCAGAGTAGAGTCAAATGCAATCAACTTGCCACCAACTATCTCATTGGTCACTTAGTAATGGTGCCAAAATGGGGACTCAGCTTTGGTTTATATGCCTGGCAAATTGGACATTTGGCTTTGGCAGTAGATCAGCCTTTGTCATTTGGAACTCTTGCTGTTAGGCCCATGCATAGCTTCCATCCCTGTCACCCTTATTCATTCATGTACCCATTATGCTAGCACCGGGATGGCCAATGACAGAGGCTGGAACTGATATCAACTGACTGAAATATACTTGGTAGCTTAGTGCCTTTTCTAGGTTGGATGCTCTCTGGTAGATATTAATATGTGATGCAAAGGTCTTCATACTTGGTGCCCACTCCTGTGTGCCCACCTACATGTCTGTTCCCCAGAGCTCTTTATTCCCAATCTTCCTCCTTATAGGTCCTGACCTATCTGCCAAATCATCTATCACTGCCATAAGCCCATGTATATTCTTTCCCCAGACTACTTCTCTTTCCACACTGCCTGAGGTTCTGTCTATTGAAAGAATTTCCCCTCACTGCTGTCATTCAAGACCACCCTGAATGGGACTATAGTATATGTGCAGCCAATTTTCATCTTGCATTCATATTCAAGTCCATCCATCCATGAACCAAACTCAATCTTCTCCCTCTTCTTTCACCTGGAAAAACATTGAGTGACATGGGAGTGTAGTCCATCACACTTGTACAGTTTGCTTGTGCCCTCTTTCCTACTCACGCACAGTTATGTATGTACCAATCCCATCTTACAACGGATTGTTGTTGGGACCAGCCTACCTTAAGACTTAGTAGGTTTGACAGATCCCAGCTCATGGTGACCTTCTCTAGGCCACATGTCACTCAACTTCTACTCAGGCAAATTTGCACACCAGGATCTCTATTTGAATGGTATATGGATCTCTACTGCAGGTGATATGGCCTTACTCCAGAACATTAGGAATCTACACTGTGGTCATCCCATTGGATCTTACCATGAATTTTGCATGCCAGCTTTTCCACAGAAAAGTGAGGTTTACTAGGTTGTATGGTAGAAGCTGCAAAGTGGCTTGCATTGCAGATTTCACCTGCTGCTAAGTCTTTTCCTGTTCTGGACCACATTCAAAGTTGGTATTCTTTCACATCACTCAATAAATGGATCAGAGAAAATTACCAGTTGTGGAATATACTGTCTCCAGAACCCAAAGAGTCCTACAAGGCATTGTGATTTCATCGTAGTGATGAAGGGTGTATGTTAAAATAGTTTCTATTTTATTTTGAAGGTTATCTGGGCATGCCCCAGACCAATGGGCCATTAACAGTTTTATAGATACAGCAAGATTTTGACTCTTCATATATTTTATCTGTCACCCTCTGAGATGTACCTGTGTAACCAATGCCTTGATCTTCTTGCTTGACTAGTCTGATTAATATTAAATTATTAATATCAATGACAAATTTGATGCTCTGCAGAATGTCTAGATTTCCTATATTTCTTCAGAGGGTAATGATAGAGGATGGGAGAATTAACACTGCTCCAGGGCAAAGCTGTAAATGTATAAATTATTTGTTCCTTGTGAATACAAGGAGTTTCTGACACTTCTTAGAATAGAAATGGAACAGAACACATTTCCCAGATCAAAGGTACATACCATGTACCTTAGCCTGAGCTAATCTGCTCTAGGAAAATACTACATCTGGCAAAGAACTATAATCATGGTTACTATTTGGTTAATTTTATGTTAGTCCACAGTCACCCTCCAAGACCTGTCTGCTTTATTAAGTGACAGACTAATGAATTAAGTGGGAATATCGTTGGGACCACCAATACTGCATCCTTTTGATCTCTAAGAATGGCATGAATTTCTGCCTTTATCACTGGAATGTGGGTATTTAAATTTTCTTTGATCAGCCTGAGACAAGGCAGTTTTCAGGTCTTTCCCTTGGTCTTCTTCGCTATCACACCTCTTGCCCTACAGTTCAGGGAAGGAATCTGAAGGTTCTGCCAACTATCAAGTGTATACATGCCAATGATACTTTCGGGGACTTGAATATGAACACCATGTGAGTCAATGTGAGCTGGATCTGTCTTGGACTCCATATGTAGCTGGGTCCCTATGTGCATCCTCTCTAACAAGGATCCATGGTAATGTTTTGGGTCCCTAGGTATCAGTGCCAATTCAGACCCTGTGTTTAATAGTCCTTTAAAAGTTTGGTTATTTCCTTTTCTCCAGTTTACAATTACCTGAGTTTAAGTGGCTGTAGATCACTTAAGTACTGGCATATACAATTGTCATAGAGTAGAAGAGTCCTTCCACCCAGGACCTAGCCTCTTCTTTGTTCAGTGTGCTTCAGGATTTAGAATTGGTCCAAATTCTGAAACTGGCAAGAGATTGTGACCTTTCTTTGGAAACCTATTCTCAGTCTCCTGATCAACCATCTTTGCTTTCTTTTTAGCTGTACAAAGTAAGCGGGACAACTCTTGGCCTCGGGTGCAATAATAGGTTAACTCAGCAAGTTTGGAATGTTCAAACTGCGCATATTCCAAAGAAATTGGTCCTTGGTTGGCTCTTAGGAGATAACCTCTAAGCCCTGGGAATATTCTGCCTGGTAAAAGTGTCTTTATTCTGGGGCTTTGGTTCACAGATAGTTTGTCTAACAATGTGACTTATGGTGGGGGTCTTAGGCAACATTGTATCAATTTGATTGGGAGAGGGGCTGGAGACTAAGCAAGTAACGTCCCAGTCATGTGGGCACGCCAGCCCTACATGACCGACCCCCCCCAGAAAAAGTCTAGACATCAAGGCTCAAGTTTTGGTTGGCACAACTCCATATGTGTTGCTGGGAGTATTAAGCACTGCTCCTATGGCTCCACTGGGAGATGATGACTGGGAGCTCTCACATGGTCTCTCCTGCACTCTGGCCTATGTGCCATTTCCTGTGTCTGATTTTAATCTGTATCCTCTCACTGTAATAAACTGTAATCATGAGTATAACAGCTCTTCTGAGTTCTCTGAGTCCTAGTGAATCACTGAATCTGAGGGTGGTCTTACAGACCACCGACACATCTGTCCAATTATTTCACCCCTCAAAACACCATGTTTTATTGGTCATCCCCATGGCTCTCAAGGGACCCTGGCCTCCCTTCCAGTCGTGCCACTCACTACAATAATTGGGCCCACCTAATAACTTCTAATGCCTAAGTGCTGCCACCTGGCTTCTGTCATTTCGGGATCCCTTCATCATCATTGCTATCAGGGAGCCCATTTCTGTAAGATCACTTCCTGCCATCTGCCCTGCCCTCCGGGGGATAGCTGCTATGAAGCTTCCTGAAGATTCGGGGTCCCTTTCAGCAGCACACTCCTAACTGCTTTGGTAACTGGCATGTTCCCTGGGCTGGTCCACAGCACCTGGTCATCTTGTAGGTTTCTGACTTTACACAGTATATATGCTCCAGTGTGATCACTTCACTGAGCCATTCGATCCTAGTTCTGGCATTTCTACTGCACTTAGTATGGGAAACCACTTCTTACAGACTTCTAAGTCACCCTAGCAGTGTGTTAACTTGCTGGGATCCTTGCTGGATGTTAAATCCCATGTCTTGAGTGAGCATGCCCATGCAAATGAAGTCTCCCTTATCCAAATTCATGAGCTACCCACCTGGGTCCAGTCTCCTCAGGGCACAGTCCCATGACTAGCCTCCTGGCTCCTGCTGGTACATAATGGCTGGGTCCTGCAGCTCCATCACTAGCTAGTGCCTCTCTTTACCCAGCAGACCCAGCACTTTCTCCACTGGATTATGTGTGACTTGACCCTAGTTCTTCTTGTGGAGGTCAGGTGGGAAGGTGGGCATGTCCTGGGAGTAGGGTGGGGTAGGTATTGTCTGGCAAGGCCAAGCCTCAGCTGATCCTACAGGGAGTTCTGGAGCTGGAATGTCTCTTTCAATATCATCCTGAATTGAGGAAAGGTAACCCAGCCTTCTACCTCCAGACAATGGATGCAAGCTGCCTTCAAGAATAGTCCCTTTGGCAGAGGTCAGTTCCCAGAGTGTCTCAGCTGTGAGCAGTGACAGCAGTTCTCCCAACCTTTGGGGGAACAATCATCTTGCTCCTGAAGGGGAGGCACCTTAACATTCCCTTCAACCACCAATAATGGAGAAAATTCTGCAAGCCTCCAGAGAGAAAAAGACAAGTTAGGACAAATAAAATGATAAGACGATGATTAATTTCTTAAAATTCCTTCCTTCTTGCAAATGTTGCATAAAATCATTGATCATCTGCATACATTAAAGTAAAGGAATCAGGAGTGCCTGTGTGGCTCAGTCAGTTAAGTGTCTGGCTTCAGCTCAGGTCATGATCACACAGCTCATGAATTCAAGCCCCACATCCGGCTCTCTGCTGTCAGTGAGGACCCCACTTCGGATCCTCTATCTCCCTCTCTCTGGCCCTCCCCTGCTCTTTCTCACTCTCAAAAATAAATAAACATTAACAAAAAATTTTAAAGGAATCAATTCAAAGAATAGTACTACTTGAGATAATAATACTATCAGGGTATGTCAAAATAACTTACTTTATTAAGTGAAGATTTGAATAATCCTTCTAGTAGTAGTATTTGGTGCTGTCCTACATAGCTACTTTCCCCTTCAACCCCGTATTTTTTCTCAAAGGAGAGAAAATAAGAATAAGAGAAAAGGCTAAGTTGGTAAAAAAAAAAAAAAAAAAAAAAAAAAAAAAAAAGTGGGAGATTTACTTTGAAATATGTAGCGAAAGTGTGATCTGTGGAAGATTGAGGGTGCCCATGGATCACCATAAAGTGCTCACCAAGCAACAGTTCAAAGCCTTACCCACAAGGCAATGACTGTCATTTATAAACACGATACATGTTTTTGATTCAGAAAATGTCCCAAGGTCTGTTTCCTGCTGTGTCGGACGTGCAAGAGCAGGGCTGGAGGGGCTGCATTCTGAGGTGGAAAATTAGGAGGGGCCGGGTTGGTGGGGAGAAAAAAAGCCTTGGGGAGTGAGGCTGCATTGTTGGTTTATTGAATTTGACTTTGGTCATCGGTTCCCAGACTCTCTAGTGCCCTCTGCTGGAGGACAACTAGAACTGCTTACTACACATGTGTAATGAGCATTTTTCAGTTTCTAGACTTTAATAGTGATGGATTCACAGTGCTCTCTCCAAAGCCCAGCACCTCCCACAAAGGATCAGGTCGCGGGCTGGCAGGAGGCATTCTAGTGGGTAGGAAAATTAACTCTTTCTCCAGTCTGATCTCAGGAGGTGCCTAAGAATTGCCAACCTGATACGTAAGAGGAGAGGTTGACCAGGTGCACGACTTTGCCTCCCTATTATTGGCTGTATCAGGTGATAAATTGGTCACCCATAAAGGAAGTACAGCTCCTGATGTCCCTTGGGATTCTGCCTCTCAATTCCCATCTCTCTTCCAGGTTAAAAAACAACAACAACAACTTATTTTTGAAATTTAAGGGGTAAAGTATATTAGATCCAGAATTTATTTTTATACTTTTGTTCTCAAATGTCAAAGAAGTGCTATTCTCCAGCATCGTCACTCAATATCATGCGTATGATAACTTTGGCCCAGAACAAGATATCTCCATGTTAAAATACAACTCTCATACCATATTTACTTGCCTGTTTCCCTCATGAGGCCAAGTTTCTTGAGGTAAAGATACCTATGCCTAGTTGGAGCTCAGTGTTTGATTATTTGATGCATGAATGGGTGGACAGATGGAAAAACAAATAAATGACATAACCTTTTTTTCCTCATTGTTTCTTTTTTAAACATTTCTTTATGCATAGAAATGTGAAAAATAATAATTTTATGGCTTGATGAATTTTCTAAAATTAAAGTCACCCCGTCAATAGCACCCAGGTCCAGAAAGGGAATATTCCCAGATGGCCTCCTCATACACCAGTCACCACCCATCGCTGGAGGTGGCCACTGACAGCATGAATTGCTTGGTCTTCTATTGCACTTAAAGTAGAATCACATAGTGTATTCGCTCTTGTGTGCTCTCTCTGTTTTAGAATTATTATGTATTTACATTTTCTTTTTTCTTTAATGTTTATTTATCTCGAAGAGAGAGAGACAGGGCACAAGCAAGGTAGGGGAAGAGAAAGAGGGAGGCACAGAATCCGAAGCAGCCTCCAGGCTCTGAGCTGTGAGCATAGAGCCTGACATGGGGCTCGAACCCATGAACCGCAAGATCAAGACCTAAGTTGAAGTCAGATGCCCAACCGGCTCAGCCACCCAGGTGCCCCGTTATTTACAGTTTCTTATTTGTTCTTATTGAAACTCTTATGTCAGTGGGTGTGCCTGTGGTGGCGTGTGGCCTCTTTTGTATCTGGCTTCATTTGTTCCATATTGCGTGTATAAGATTCAGCTGTATTGTTGAATGCAGTTATGGATCACTCATCATCACTGCAGTATAGTATCCAATTGTATCAACACACCATGATGTAGTTTGGGTTCTCCCCAGACAGACACTGAGCAAGGATCTGAGTGTAAGTAATTCATTTTGGAGATGAAGGAAAACCCCTGGAAGGTGAATGAGGGAATGAGGCAAAGAACAGAAGACAGGCAGCAATGGCTGTGTTACCAGGTGAATCATTGTGGGCCTCTGGAGCTCAATCTTGCTGATGTCTCTGGGGAAGAGTGTAGCAATGCCCCAGAGGGATGAGGGGTTTGGGGTATTTATACTCTGACACTCTTCAGTCATTAACAGGACTGCTGAGCAAGGAATGGGCTGTTCTTGTTCCCAGGCTCTCCTGGCCTGCTGGGGGCAGGCAAAGGAGCTCTGGTGCCGGACAAAGCTTTTAGACAAAGAAAAGTAGGTGAGGGCAATTGGAACTCAGGCAAGCAGTTAAGATTTTTCCTTAGACCTACATAGTCTTCTAATATCTTCCTCTTATTGACCATATTAAGTCCGTGCCCTCCCAGCAACAGATGCCAAGATGAAATTAGATTTGTAGGAGATTTATTGGGGAAAAAAATGGGAAGAGAGCCAGAGGAGGCTGCAGGGCTGACCCCTGTGGAGGAGAGAGGGAAAGAAGGAGGGAAGGGAGATTGGACAGGAAAGATCTTTGCACTTCAGCACATCTGATGGGGAGTCTGTCTTTAAGCTCAAATTACGTTGGTCTCAAGGAAGAGACCTGCCTCAGTGTCCCTGCTATACCCAGTCATTAGCTGACACAGGACATGGAGTCAGCTGCAGAACCTGGAGCTCTCAGTCAATTATGCTCCCCGAGACAGGACACCTGAGAGGCACACGGTCCCAGGTGCCGGGTTGCCTAAGTTAATGGGACAGCAATCAAACAGCACTATCCGACCCAGCACCCTTGCTCTTTGGTGCTGTTTCTTTTAATACTAAATGTATAATTTCAAATGCAAAATTCAAATGCAAATCACCTTCCTCCCTGAGTTATCCTTTCTCTATGTGATGTCCACTTATGCCACTCTCACTGTCCCCTCGAACTAATTAAGCCAGTTAAAGATTACTTTTTTTTTTATCTGAAACTCTGCCCATAAGTTCTGTTTTTAAGATTCAAATACTTCTGGGAAGAGTTAAGCTC
This sequence comes from Neofelis nebulosa, assembly GCF_028018385.1. Classification (NCBI taxonomy): domain Eukaryota; kingdom Metazoa; phylum Chordata; class Mammalia; order Carnivora; family Felidae; genus Neofelis; species Neofelis nebulosa. The sequence continues at coordinate 95,829,940 of NC_080790.1, read as the reverse complement.
TTTAGTTGTTTATTTAAACTTTGGAAAGACTAGTGGTGATTTAACCCTATTTCCTGGCTGTGGTAGCTTGGGCAAGTCTTGGCTGCAGTTTCTTCATCTGTAACACCTTCGCTCACAGGCTTGGGGCAAGAAACAAGATATGCATGTGACATTCCCAGCACACAGTTCATTCTAAATACTGGTTCTCCTTCTTTCTTTTTTTCCATCCCTGCATCCTGGCTCCTCTTCCTTGGTTGCCAGGATTGCTTTCCCCCTAACACTGAGATTTATTAAGACATGGGGATGCAATAAGGGTCAGTGGGGAGGGGAAATGGAAAATAGAGCATGGTCCTATTCACAAGGCATTTACTGAGGCTGAGGGCCCACTAGTTAAAGCACTTTCCATGTTCTCTCGTTATGAACAAATGTTGATTACTGTCAGATCAGATGGCTCTCAGGGTGGGCAGGGCTCTGCAGAGGAGAACCTAAAATGAAGAGGTTCTCTGGAGAGTTGTAGTTCAGGGGAAGGGAGCAGAGGGAGCCCCAGAAAATACATGCCAATATTAAGTGACTGAGAGGTGGGAGGAAGGTATGAAAAATGAAGTTGCAGATCTGCTTGGAGCCTGGGACTTGTCTCAGCTGGGGATGCAGTTTCCATAGTAGGTGTCCCCTCAACATACATATACATCACACCCTGGCTCCCTTTTCTCCAGCCCCTGCTCCACTGAGCCTCTGAGAGCCCATGTACTGTTTTGTACCCATCATTCTTTGAAGTTACTGGGCTTTTACTTAATGCACATGTCTATCTCTGTGTAAGATCCACATGCCCCCAGAACAGTTGGCAGGCGCCATTGCTTTTCAAAAATTGTCACAAGGGTGTCCTTTTAGAAACCTCTGGGTAAAGTATTGGGTTTGCAAGAATTCTTCTTACAGAGAAAATTTCCAGGATGCTTAAGTTGTGTACCATGAGCTCTACCTAATTGATCCATGGGAAAAATAGAGGTGATATTTCATTGCTGATTTGTTTGTCTACAAGTGGGGAATGGTTTTACCTGGAGCTACCCATCCTATTCTGTCTAGTGCCTCTTGTGGTTAGTGACAGGCATGTATAAGAAAGCTCACCTGGGCTGGGAGACAAAGCTGGATGAGGAGTAAAAGGCAGGTTGGAATGGACAGTGCCAGGCCAGTGGTCCACATCCTGGACTTTGCTTAGAGCCTCAAAGACCTCTCTGTGCATGCCCCGCAGGTTGGAAATGCCAGGGAATCAACGCCCCCCCCCCCCCTCAAACTGTGGGATCGTTCTGGAGAGAGTGCTCTAGGCTGCTTCCCAACTATCCCTGTAGGGCTGCCCTGAGGAGCCCAAAGCTTAACAATTGTACCTTTTATTTGCCAAATCTCCATGCCATTTCACTACCCACCTACCCCCTGCCATCCATAAGGACACCCTTGTGACAATTTTTGAAAAGCAATGGCCCCTGCCAATTGTTCTGGGGGCATGTGGCTCTTTCACAGAGACAGATATGTGCATTAAGTAAAAGGCCAGTAACTTCAAAGAATGATGGGTACAAAACAGTACATGGGCTCTCAGAGGTTCGATGGAGCAGGGGCTGGAGAAAAGGGAGCCAGGGTGTGATGTGCACATGATGTGCCCTGTTCTCTGCACACCCCACCCCCTCCAAATAAACCATTTGCACTGGAATCCTTGTCTCTGGAGAACCCAAGCTAACATGCATACTACTACAGTCATGGGGAAATGTGTGAAGATTCAGTCTGGTTTGACACACTCAGATATGATAAATTCAGGGAGGCAGTGTGGTGCACAATGGGGAGTGCCTGGCATTGGCAGGGACACCACCTTAAAATCTGGTTTTGTTGCTCCTTAGCTGTGTGACCCCGGTGAAGCTCTTTATTTACCCTAATGGGATCTCAGTGAGCTCATCAACAATAGAGAAATAATGATGATAAAGGTCTTGCCTCCTTCCTGGGGCAACTCTGAGACTCAGATGGGAATTGGAAGAAAAACACTTTGTAAACTGCAAAGCATTATATGAAGGGAAGTGAAATTTTAAGTTGACTGTCTTAAGTATTTCTTCTTCTCATATTCTAGATAGGCGTTAACACTGCTTGTAGTCTATGGTGAGCCAAGCACTTTTTAAATGGCTACCTAATTTTACATGAATATTACATGAATATTTTAAGAGTCATCCTTCCAGGGCATGGAAATAATTCCATGCCCTGGAAGGATGACTCTTAGGTAGATAAAAGCTTGAGTGGCTTCAGGGTCCCTTGACTTAGAATAATCATATAAATTGGATCAGAGAGGGAAGAGCTAAGAACTAGAATATGTTAGTTCCAGGGTGGCTCAAATGAATGAAATACTCTAAAAAATTCCAAACAGTAACCTCAGGAGCTAAATTATACACAGATACGAGGTCAAACCCTTCTGTTTGCACCTTCTCATCCTTGTAGGCTTGCAGAAATGAAGGATGGCATCAGCTGGCCATCCACAGAAGGTGACACGACACAGAGGGTCTTGGGCCAGCCAGACCACAGGGTGTTGCTTGCACAGGGTGCAGATCAATTCTTTGTAAGATTATAGAAATAGTATTTGTGAAATAAAAATAATGTGTAAAGTTAAAGAACTAGTTATTTTGTCACATCTGACTTAGTCACTGAGAGATATGGTGGTGACTCAGGTCTGGAAATGGACAGAGGGTGATTTCAGTTCCAGGATGCCACCTAGTTGTCTGAGTTATGGCAGATGGGGACCATCAGAAGAAACAGGCTTGGGGAAGAATACCATGAATTCCACTGGGATTATTCTGGATTTGTGGTGCCTTGAAAGCACCCAGTGGAGAAGTCACATGACCAGCACAGCTGGTCACATGAACCTGGAACTGGAAGGAGGGCTGTGCCAGAGATGCACCTGTTGTCTTTGTTACTGTGAGGATGTTACTGTGAGGATTCAAGCTGAAGTCAGAGATGGGAGTCCCCAAGTGTGATTTTTGGACAGCAGCAGCAGCAGCAGCAGCCAGAAAATGTGTTAGAAATGCAGAATTTCTGGCCCCATCCCAGACCTAGAGTCAGAAACTGCTGGGTGAGGTCAGTCGTTTGCATTTTAACATGCCCTCCAAGGAGACTCAGATGCTCGGGAAAGCTTGAACTTTGTTTCATGCTTAATTTACATGGGAGAGGCACCTGGGTGGCTCAGTCAGTTGAGCTTCTGACTTGATTTTAGCTCGGGTCCCGATCCCAGGGTTGTGGGATCAAGCCACATGCCAGGCTCTGCAATGAGTGTGAAGCCTGCTTGGAATTCTCTCTCTCTCACTCTGCCCCTCTCCCCAGCGCTTGCTCTCTCTCTCTCTCTCTCTCTCTCTGAACACAAAAAACAAAACAAAACAAAACAAAACAAAACAAAAACTTACCTTGGGAGCTTTTTAAATCCCCAATGCCCATCCTGTACCATTACATCAGAATCTCTGGGGCCAGGATCCGGATAGGGTGACCAACTTGTTCTAGCTTGTCCAGGGCTGTCTGGGACTTTCCCAGATTTGCTCTGAAAGTCCTGCATCCCAGGAGATGCCTCAAACCCTGACACGTAAGATCCAGTCACCAGAAGCTTTTATGAGTCTCCAGGTGATTCCACCTGTTCAGCCAACTTTGAGAACCAACTTTGGGTCCTTGCCCAAAAGAGCTGTGAGTTTTGGGCCACAGGACAGGGTCACTGCTGAAGTTCTGCTAATTTTAGAAACTGACAGTGGCTTGCTGATAATCTTAGTGTAAATGGGGAAGAGCCCAGGAGTTCATGAGTTCATCCTGGCTGAGTGTAAGAATCAGCTGGGAAGTTTTAAAAAATATTGAGATTTACCAGGGATAAGTAGATTTAAAAAGACCCCAGACAATTCTAGTTACAGACAGGGCTGGAACTTCTGGTCTAGGGAGAGGGTGCCCAGTGGGAAGCAAAGGGTCCACCAGATTATGACCAGGTGGACAAGGACATTCCTTCCAAATAAGGATGAAGAGGGAAACGGAGAAGCAAGAGGAAACCTGGGGCACATGGGGCCTCAGCCGTGAAGGGGATATGTGGCTGGACAGTCAAGAGCAAGGCTTACAGAATGTCCATTGGATCGAGCTGCATGGAACGCAAGGTCTGAGAGAAGAAATGGATGCTAAGGAGTGAGCAGAAAATGGGCAAACTGAGAGCAAGAGGCAACTCTTTTTGAAAGCAAGGTGGTGGCAGGGTAAGAGCGATGATGTGCTATCACTGTGGCAGGGGAGCTGGAGGAGACATCCTTGTATTTCCACTTTTTTCCTCTGCTTTCTTACTTCTCACTTCTCTCCTTTCTTTATCCATGGTTATACATTTCTTTTATCCTGAGGAGAAGAAGAAGGATTTTTTAAATTGTATTTATTTGTTTTGAGAGAGACAGAGACAGCGCAAGCAGGGGAGGGGCAGAGAGAGAGAGAGGGAGAGAGAGAAAGAATGCCAAGCAGGCTCTGCACTGTCAGTGCAGAGCCTGATGCAGGGTTCAAACTCACAAACCATGAGATCACTTCCTGAGTCCAAACCAAGAGTCGGACGCTTAACCCACTAAGCCACCCCAGCCTCCCAAGAAAAAGAATTTTTAAAAGGTCCTCTTGATGTAAAAAGTGGTGCAGCTACTTAGGCTGCTTTATTCTCACTGTTGAAGAGCAGGGGCACAGTAATAATTCCAACTGATGGCATGCAGGAATGGTACAAGGGCACACACTATTCCTGTCAGAGCCAGGAGTGGAATCCAGCGTCCTGGAGCCTCATGTCCATCTCCTGCACACTGTGTCCCTCTGTCCAAAGGAGCTGTGGGTTTGGGACAGCAGGACATGGCCTCAGCTAAAGTCATGCTTCTTTTAGAACTTGCCAGTGGCCTGTTGATCATCTTAGCATAAGTGGAGAAGGATCCTGGTCCCTTTGGCCATGTAGTTTCCACCTCCGTTAGCAATCATATCACTGGGGCACATAAAATTAGGGACAGCTATTGAAGAACCAGTTGTCCCTTTGAAGATCTGGTGTCTGATCATTTGAGAGCTGTGAGTCAGTCAAGCCACCACTTCTTTCTCCCCTGCCCCACAAACACACTTAGCTTTACACATGCTGTGTATTCACCAGAGACTATTAGAAGCTCTCTGTTCATTGAAAACACTTCCTGTATTTTTTATCTTGAAAGAGTAAACACAGGGATATCCAAGTCCCCCCACCCATCAGAATATATTATTGAGGGGGCTAGGGATTTCACCTAAATGTACACAACGGCTTGAGAGTTACCCCTGGGAACCTCAGGAGTGTGTTTTTCTTTTTTCTCTCTTTTCCCATCCCTTTAACCCTCCTTAGTTTCTTTTCCTTTATTTATTTAGTGGTGAGAGGCAATAAGAAGAGAGAGTAAAAATAAGGCTAAAAGGGGGAGGACAAGAATAATTAACCTCTGAAGGACTTTGCAAACTCATTATGTGTTTGGCAGCTACATAGGTAAATTATTCAAAAACCCTCTGTAATGGCTTTCCAAACACATGTTGACAGTTTCCTGACTACCTGTATTAAGTGATGTCCCTGAAGTAGTCCGTGCTGATGATAAATCGCTGCTTCTCATGAACCTGTTGTCTGTCATCCAGAGACATTTTCGTGTTAAATATTTATTTGCATATATAAAAACCCCATAACAGCCCACTAATTACCATGGGGCTCCAGAGGAACGACAAGAAGATGCTTAATCAACAGGCGTTGTTAACCCCGTCCACAAACAGATACGTACCCATCAGATTTACCTGTTTAACTTAAACTATAATTACTGGGCAATCAGACAACCAACAAGTGTAGGTATTAATTATCCAAATGAGACTTGGTATGTTCAGAGTCAACTATTTCTATTTTGAGCTTCGTGACTGTTATTTCGCTTCACATCCACAGTCCACATGAGTAACTTGTGTTCCATGAATTGGTTTATCAAGTGCTTTCCTTAATGTTATGGGAAATATAGTGAGGTAACACTTCTAATATATGAGTATTTGAGTAAAATATAAACGGCTGGATCCACAGGGAGAAAACGACAAATGTTTAGCGTAGAGAGATGGCCAGACCAGCAGGTGGCAGTGTGGACCAGAAAATGAAAGAGCCTTCTTTCCAGCCATCAAGCTTTTAGGGCAAAGACACTCTAGGTTTATTTACTACTCCTGAAGAGCTTTTGAATTAAAAGGCCTTTTAGTCATCCATGCAGAAGTCCTTCTGATAAGGGGCTCAAGAGAGTATTGCTATACCCAAGGCTTTCAGGTCTGGAAAGGACCACCCAGCAAAGCAGCTAGCAGAGACGCAAGGCTCAGAAGGCCTGAGTTACGAGGGTGGTCTCCCTGAGTTCCTTCCCTTCACTGGACTTGGATGGCTCATCGGGCCCAACCTGGTGGATTCTGCTTCTGGATCTTTCTGGTTTCTTCCCATCTCACTCCCTTCTTGGCAAACTTGCTACTCTTCAACTCAAAGATTTATGGCAGCTGTATTGCAATCATTGGGGGGAAAAAATCTTCAACTTAAAGGCAGTTTAGGGGCACCTGGGTGGCTCAGTCGGTTAAGCGTCCGACTTCAGCTCAGGTCATGGTCTCGCAGTCCATGAGTTCGAGCCCCGCGTCGGGCTCTGTGCTGATAGCTCGGAGCCTGGAGCCTGTTTCAGATTCTGTGTCTCCCTCTCTCTCTGACCCTCCCTTGTTCATGCTCTCTCTCTGTCTCAAAAATAAATAAATGTTAAAATAAATAAATAAATAAATAAATAAAGTTTACTTTTTTTTAAATTTTGTTTCCAAATCTTGGTTACCAGGATGGTTGAAATGAAAATAAGGTCATATATATTTTTATGTTCATTTTTGATTCCCTGTTCTTGGCAAAACACATGACTTACGTGTAAGTAAAACACTGAGTCCTTGGGGAAAATGTCACAAGAAATCCCATTTTTAAACAATCATTCCTATAATAAAGGAACAAACATAAAGTAATGGGAATAAAAATGAAAAATTTTTTAACGTTTATTTATTTTTGAGACAGAGACAGAGCATGAATGGGGGAGGGGCAGAGAGAGAGGGAGACACAGAATCGGAAGCAGGCTCCAGGCTCTGAGCCATCAGCCCAGAGCCCAAAGCGGGGCTCGAACTCACAGACCACGAGATCATGACCTGAGCTGAAGTCTGACGCTTGACCGAGCCACCCAGCCGCAAAAATGAAATCATAAATAGGTCACATCATCATGACTATCAATGTAAAATATCGTCCCTTGGCTTTGATTCACTTCAGTTATTTAACTGGAATAATATATGAGAATAGAATTTACAAATGTTTTCTTTCTGCTCTTCTTCCTTCCTTGTGCACATTTTTTTTTGTTTGTTTCTTTCCCCTATTAACCTACTAAAAAGTAGTATTTAACTCAGGATACTAGAAATGTTACTAGAAATTTTTAGATCCAGTTCTTAAACTTATTTATTCTTATTATTTATTTATTCAGAATCTGGGGTAGTATGATGGAGCTTATTCTTTCACTGTTTTCATACCTGTCTTAGGGTTCTCCAGAGAAACAGAACCAACAGTGTGTGTGTGTGTGCGTGTGTGTGTGTGTGTGTGTAGACAGAGAAAGAGAGATTTTTAAGAAATTGGCTCACATGATTATGGAGTCTGGAAAGTCTAAAACCTGCAAAATCTGCAGGGTAAGCCAGCAGGATGGAGACCTAGGGAAGATTTGCAGTTTTAGTCCAAAGGCAATCTGTTGGCAGAATTCCTTTTTTTTTCTGCAGAGATGAGTTTTTTTTCTCTTAAGACCTTCAATTGATTGGAGGAGACCCACCCACATTATGGAGGGCAATGTGCTGGACCCATAGGCTACTGATTTAAGTGTTAATCTCATCCAAAAATACCTTCTAAGAAACATCCAGAATAATGTTTGCCCAAATACCTGGGTACTATGGTCCAGCCAACTTGACACATAAACTTAACCATCATAACCTATAATCTTTTTCCTCCTACCTTTCCTGAATGCACAGATAGACCTTGGGATGGGCAGGCACTTTCTGTATTATCTTACATTCGGGCATGAAGCTTTTACAGAAGACAACATGGCAGAGAGCAGACAGCAGAGAGAGGGCACTGGGCTGTGGAGGCCGCTCCCATCTGTACTGACCACTCATGTGACATTGGGAAGTATAAGGCCCTTAGAGTCCATGATTTCCTCCTCCAGGAGAGTAAAATCTCCAGAGAGCCACAAGTCCTCCTGCACAAGGTTGTGAGCTAGCAAATGCCATAAGAAGGTCAATTAAGCCAGAAGGTTCCAATTAAGCCAGAAGGTTCCAACCCAACTCCTGGAGGACCCAGGGAGGTGGGAGAGATGCTTTGTGGGGATTGAGGTCGAGCTCTTCATTTTCATTATAGGGAGGGAGCAGAGCTCACTGGTGTGAACCAGAACTTGGGATATATTGGGGGTTGAGGCTCTGGTAAATTCCTTCCAAAAATGGCTGCAATTATTCCCCTCTCTGTATCCGTGCCCTTTTCACTGTGACTTTGCCACTCTTCCCACCAAAAAGCAGAGTCTGTTTTCCCATCCCTTGACCCTGACTGGTCTTATGACTTGCTTTGATCAATAGAATGTGGCAGAGCAATGGTGTGTCAGTTCTGAGCCTAGGTCTCAAGAAGTTTTGTATGCCTCCTTTATCCCTCTTAGAATCCTACCTTATCTCCACATGAGCAAGCCTAGGATAACCTGCTGGAGGACAAGGGATGTTTGGCTTGGGTACCCCCATTGCTCTGGTCACCACTAAGTTAGGGCTAATTTGTTAAGCAGCGTAAGAATGAAGTGGCTGACCAGTTCCGGTGAGAAATTTCTTTACCCAGAATCTTGCTAAGAGGAATAGCTCCAGTGGATGGGTATCCGGTCCACTCCATACCACTAGCTAAAACTAATTTTAATGGGCACAGGTACCTTCTTATGCAAATAAAATAAATGAATATGTTTTCCTTGCCAGTCATAATACCTTTAACTTGCTGGGAGCTCAAAATCAAAGATTTTACAATATAAGGCTGCAATTCAGTTTCTGTGGTCTAGTGATCTTTAAATCATTGCATCCTCTTTGGGAATTAAACCTTGTTTTGAAATTTCTAGTAGACCATTGCTTGTTAATATCACTTGTCAGAAGTCCTGCCTCAAGCTTCTTAAGTAAATCTACTTCTCAACCTACCCCCAGCCATGTCTTAGGTCCCAGACCAAACCCAATGAGAGGCAGTATAAGACTTGCCTTAATAGCCTGAGTTCTCTCTTAAATCCCCCATTCAGACCCTGGCCTTCAAAGCCATTTCGATTCTAGTTAGACTCAAGGACAAGACCCTCTAAGTGATAAATTCAGGGAACCTGAATTGTACCCTACATGAGTCTCCTTTCTTGCTATCAATCCAGCCTTGGAATAGACCTACATTCCAGCTTCATGTCCAAGTCCTTCCTGGGTCAAAGTCCAGTGCTGCCTGCTCCCTCTCTGTCTGCAGTCCTGACACTGATTCACCTTCCAGGTGGCACTCTTCTCTCTTCTCTCTGGCTTTCAGTGATTACGTTTCAGGACATAAAATCACTTCACCTCGCTGAGAAGCCATGACATACAAGGTAGTTAACAGCTCATTCAGATCTAGAAGGCTCTGAAATCTCAGGGCACTCTATTCCTCTTGGTAAATAAAAATTGGACAGTGGGTAGGCACACTGCCCTGAGTGAACTATACCCATAGGATAACATGCTACTCTCCAGTGTTTTCACTGGAGCAGTGTCATGATACACAGAGCACTCTTCACATGAGATTACTTGTGTTTTGTCATAGTCCTCTGAGCTACATAGCACAGCTATCAACATTTCTGTCTTACAGGTGGGGAAGCTGAGGCTTGAGATCACATGGCTTGTAAAGGATGGATCTGAGAACCAAGCTCTGCTTTTCTGATTCCAGAGCCACCTTCCTAGAGTGAGAGGGGAATGCAAACCCCTGGCAAAGTCCACAGTCCCAAAAACTCATTTTCCCCCTTCAAACTCTTTTGCAGGGTTTGGTATGGTATGACAGGTGCCACGTTTGAATGTCTTTGAATAAAACACAAATTTTACAAGAATGTATTACTATAGAGGAAAGTATATTACAACAGCTGAAAAACAATGTGTTGCTGTCAATTACTTTATCTTGTTTAAATGGAGGATTTGTTGTTCATTTAAATACATGTTTAGGAGCACCTGAGTGGCTCAGTCAGTTAAACAATAGACTCTTAATTTCTTCTTGATCTCATTGTTGGTCTTAATTTCATCATGATCTCATAGTTTGTGAGATTGAGCCCCGCGTCGGGCTCTGTGCTGACAGTGTGAAGCTTGCTTGACATTCTCTCTCCCCTCTCCCTCTCTGCCCCTCTCCTGCTCGTGTGTGTGTGTGTGTGTGTGTGTGTGTGCACTCTCTCTCAAATAAATAAATAAACAAATAGATAAACAAATGAACAAATACATCTTTAGACATAGTATTTCTTAAGCTTCCTTCCCAACCAGAAGAAAACATCATTTGTCAATATTTGAATCATTTTACAAAGGTTTCCAGGCCACATGGAAATTAGGAGCAATGTCTGGAGTGGGAGGAATCCCAGGACCCCTGGACTTAGGACAGAAAAATACAGGCACATCCCCAGTGATGTTGTGTTGGGTGACGACAGCACACATCCCCTTTCTCCTGGTTGGCTAAGCAGCTCCCCCAAAGCCTTAGCTCTCCCGGTGCTGGCTCAGTCCTTGGCTGCACTCCACTATTACAACCCGAAACCTCACAAGGTTTGACAGTGAAGCATTAAAATAATATTCCATCAGTATGAAGTTTGAAAGTTAACAAGGTTTTAGACTTCAGGTTTTAGACATTTCTCAAAGATATTATGGAACTGGGGATAATTTATTTTCCCAAACTGCAAAAATGTTCTTGCATCCTCTGACTTTGTGACAGAGTGCCTGATGGGGGTACTGGAGGCCTTGGGCTGGCGTCAGGCTCCCCAGTTGGAACATTCTAGAACATTCTCCTTTTCCCAAGGAAAGGTCAGGAGGGGAAGCTGCAGGACAGCACTCTTCAAGTCCTTCCTCCTGCTTCTCCCATCACCCAACCCCCTTCCTTTACCTACTTTTAGAGGGAGTGACAGGTCTGCCCATGGTGGACACCCACTAAGTGGCAGACATTATTACAGTCATTAATACTTTCCCCCGCCAATCCCTCCACATGCCATCTTGACCCCTGCCCCCTATATCCTGGCAGCCCTTGCTTCCCCCTGGGTGGTCCCTCCCCAGCTTGGAAAGATCTTAACTCTCCAGACTGGGTCCTTCAGGCTCCACAAGTGATCCTCTAAGAGGGTCAAGGGAGAACACACAGAAAGTCGTAACTGTTGTGTATTTTATACAAAAGCTCAAAGAATTCTCATCCCCTGAAAAACACCCCTTGAAGACTATTTCTCTGCACTGTTGTCTAACCTAATTTTCAAGTTGTGTTTGTAACCTTACTGGTTTGTGTGTTTGTCCCTTTGTTTCACAATTGGAGTTGCTCATTTGCTGTGTTGGGAAGAATGCCCCCCTTGCCCAAAAGTACCAGCAAAATAGTTATACAGCCTGAGAACAGGCTGTCATGAACCCAGGGATGAGGAGATGTTATATAAATGTAACAAGCATCCAGACAAACAGTGTCATGTGTCTACATAAAACAATGAAAAAGAGAAAACAGTGTACTGGACAATGAAATTGTGAAGGGTTCTGGGCTCTCCTTCCTGTGTGAAATTCCTTCTTGCTCCAGATAGCCACCACATAATCATGTTTGCATTTCCCCCTTTAATCCAGAAGGTAACCTCTTTGGTCTGAGAAGGCCCACAACAAAACCGGCAGGGTGAGCTTTGCAGGATGATGCGACCTATGTGGTGTCCCTAGGCAGCTTTCTTATGCCAGGTTGATAGAGGTACCTATCTCCCAACAGTTATGACAAAGAACAGGGACCCTTCACCTGGGGCTTATGGGACCCAAGGTTGGGCATCTTGGAGCCTGTGACATGCTCTGCGTGTGTATCCCAGGCACAGTCTCTGGGGAGAGAGCTCTGAACTGCATAAGGTTATCAAAATGAATCAGTGACAGACAAAAAATTAGGAACAACTGCTAAAGGAAGGAGAAAGAGATGAAAGAATCCTTCTTAGGCATGCAGAAAAAGTCCTGCCCCAACGTGGCTGGAGTATTTTGTAGATTCGTTAAAAAAGTAACTTCAGACATCCTATATCCACACTGGCAGCTTTTTCCAGCAGGGAGGCTCCCCCAGAAACAAGTAGAATGTTTCTGAGGAGCTTCTTGAGTGGGAAATTGAGGTATGGAGCTTCTGTTCAATGACTTGGTGCTTTAGTCTTCAGATGCTTTGTGCAGGTTCAAGGTCAGATGCCCTATTAAGCTAGAAAGAGGGCAGAAAAGGCATTCATTTTGTGCCTTCATTAAGGAAAGCCGAGAAAAAATAGATCCTGGTTTAGTCCTGGTGGACGGTCCAGGCTCTGGAACAGATTGGTAAACTCTGGTTAATGGACAGGGCAAGGGACACTGCTCGGCTTTCCCAGGAGAGGTGACAATGCAGTTCTACTTGTCTTGTTTGTCTTTGAGCACTGCCGGCCAGGACTGGGGAGTTTAGAGATTTTTGTTTTAAGTACTCAAACGATTTATAGTTGCTTTAACCATTCTAGAAATATTGCAGCATTTCACATCAGAATGTACATTTATGTTTTTTTGTTGTTGTTGTTGTTTTTTAAGGTGGCTTAACCAACAGAAATTTCTTTTCCAGCAGTTCTGGTGGCTAGGAAATCCAAAATCAAGGTACCAGAAAATTCACCTCTGGTGAGGACTTTCTTCCTGGCTTATAGGCAGATATTGACCCACTGTATGCTCCATGGCGGATAGAGGTAGAGAGAGAGAGAAAAGGAGACTGGTTGAGAGAGAGAGAGAGAGAGAGAGAGAGAGAGAGAGAGAGAGATGGAGCTCTCTAGTGTCTGGTCTTTTTTGTTTTTTTTAATGTGACTTATTGTCAAATTGGCTTACATACAACACCCAGTGCTCATCCCAACAAGTGCCCTCCTCAATGCCCATCACCCACTTTCCCCTCTCCCCCAGCCCCTATCAACCCTCAGTTTGTTCTCTACATTTAAGAGTCTCTTATGGTTTGCCTCCCTCCCTCTCTGTTTGTAACTATTTTTCCCCTCCCCCTCCCCCATGGTCTTCTGTTAAGTTTCTCAAGATCCACATGAGTGAAAACATATTTCTCTGTCTTTCTCTGACATATTTCACTTAGTATAGTACCCTCCAATTCCATCCACTTTGCTGCAAATGGCCAGATTTCATTCTTTCTCATTGCCAAGTAGTATTCCACTGTATATATAAACCACATCTTCTTTATCCATTTGTCAGTTGATGGACATTTAGGCTCTTTCCATAATTTGGCTATCGTTGAAAACGCTGCTATAAACATTGGGGTACATGTGCTCCTATGCATCAGCACTCCTGTAGACATTTATGATTTTTCTTTTAATGTAAAATGCCTTGACAGTGTGAGCCCCCTTCCCCTGCAGGGATGCTATTCTTGATATGTGACAGATGTATTCAGTGACCTCCCAGCCTTGAGGGGAGGAATCAGGGGTTGGAAAACCCCCAAAGTCATTAAATGGTGAGCTTCCCCCTGACCATTTCCCCCATTTCCTTCCTTTGGTGTTTCTTCTGTGTTCCTGCAGTGGGTAGTCACCTGTCTTTCTTCCTTCTCTCAAAATAAGCCACTTATTTTCTGATGTAACTGATATAAACACATGCCTATCTTGCCAGCAACCTGAACTTGTCATTTTCATGGTTAAAAGCCAAAGTGTGGATTCAGAAGGATTATTTAGAATCTTCAGACAATCTTGCTTCAGAAAACAGCTCAGATTCACAGTAGCAGATCAGCAGATCAAATGTCTTCTAGCAGAAGCTATTGATAGCTTTGTTTTTCTATTTTGTAAATATATCTATATATACCTTTCTTCGATTAAAACTATTTCCAGTGGCTAGTTTCTATTTTGTGATATGAAATAATTTTAGTATTGGGTGCTGCTTCTTTGACCATTAATGGATTGACAAAACATTTTCTTAATTTGTTTTAAGAGGTTCTTTTTAAAAAAAAATTTCCTTAGGCATTCCTTGTGTGCCTTTTGTACCATCTACTTTGTCATGCAAAGCCTCTGATTTTGCTTGTCGTCAAATGTCGGGAAAAGAATTACAGACTACAAAAAGAGATGGAGAGGCTCCTTTTGTGATCCATTTCTTGGTAGGTGATGTCCTTCGGTTCAAATGATACAGCAGTATTATTATACTGAGCAGGTTATTAGAATGGGTTCTCTTACTGTTATTTATGTAAGGATTTTATCTCCTGAAATAGATGGATGCAGAATGGGGGGTTGGGGTGGCCTGGGAGATGAAACCTGGTGGCCCAGGTGTTGAAGGGCAGGGACAGACCCAGGACTGTGGATGACAGGAAACCCATCTGGCTGGTAAAATACGGTGCTAGGCAACTAGCAGTCACCCAGGCAACCAGTGGGGTTGGGGGATGTCCATCAAGGGGTGACTATGGGCCCAGATGATGGGTAATGATGTGCACACAGAGGCAAGCCATGCAGGCAGGCACTATTCAGACACCCAGGCAGGGTCGGCACTGGGGACATCTGCCAGCTGCAGAGACAGGATGCCAGTCCATGGGAAGAGCAAGAGAGAGACAGTGTTCCCTTAATAAGAAAGTTACTAAAGAGGAGGTGGCACAAGGGGAAGAGATGTGGGTGCAAGAAGGTGAACTTGAGATCCAGGTGGGGCAAGACTCTTGAGGGCAAACAACCCAAATTACCTTAAGAATTGCAGAACTATGAAGTTGTTTAAAAATTTTCTTAGGACTTGAGGCACCTGGGTGGCTCAGTCAGTTAAGCGTCTGGCTCTTGATTGTGGCTCAGGTCATGATCTCACGGTTGGTGAGTTCAAGCCCCATGTCGGGCGCTGTGCTGACAGCATGGAGCCTGCTTGGGATTCTCTCCCACTCCCTTTCTCTCTACCCCTCCCCACTTGTGTGCACGTGCCTGCAGTCTCTCTCTCTCTCTCTCTCTCTCTCAAAATAAGTAAATAAATATTAAAAAAATGCTCTTAGGACTTTTAAGTTTCCATCCTAGGAAAGCCTACTGTGTGGTTTTAAATCTGAAAACAGTAGACAGAAGTAGGGACCCAGACGGGGCATTTTTGTGTTGGGGCACCTGGTTGGACATTACTGGATTTGAAAGTCTGTGGTGTGTGCACAGAGAATGTGTGAAAATGAGAGTGCGTGTAAGGGAATGTGTGTGTGCAAGGGTGTGTGTGAGTGTATGCAGGGATGCGAGTGTGCATGTGTGTGCATGGATGTGTGTGTGGCATGTGAGTGTGTAAGCGTGGGCAGAGATAAGTGTGTGCAAGGGTCTAAATGTGTATGAGTGGGGGCATAGATGTGTGTGTGCAGGGATGAGTGTGTGCAGGGGTGTGATTGTGTCAGTGTGTGGGGGGCAGTTTGGATGTTGGTGTCCAGAAGACAGAGAGCAATAACCCCATATCCAACAGTGGGCTGTATTTATCAAGAGAGGAATTGGAGTCCACTTTCATTTTCTCAGAAGACGCTTGCTTGTGTTTAATTTCCACCTGCCAGATGGGCAAACTGATAGGTGAGCTTTGACAAAATAACTTCCTTCTCCCTGAACAGAGAGCTCCATAGAGGGAAGCCATAAGATGCTTTATATTTGTTTTTGTCTTTCTGGGGCCTCCATCTGAGTTTTCAAGACACCAGGAGATTGAAGGACCCTGTGCCCCACAAAAGGGGGCTGGGCAGGGGAAGGAAATAAGGTCCTGGCTGTCAGAGAGGACGGGCTCCAAAGTAAGCCAGAGCTTTGAGTGACCTCAGACTCAAGTGTCCCTTCTGTGGCCTCACAAAGGGTGAACACCCTAAAGGGTACCATAAATCTGTTCTGATTTCTCCAGCCGGGATCATCCAGCAAGTGGGGCAGTGGCTTCAACAGTCCGGTGACTAGAATAAATAGTAGGGCTGAACGTGGAAGTCAGCGGGTCTTTTCCAATGAATGGAGCTCTCAGTGTCTCTGATGCAGAACTGTTCTCCTTTTGTCTCTCTCTCTTTAGCTCTCTGTTGCATCAACATCTGGAGGGCCAAGTATCATTTTAGCCATAGTAAATAGCTTAAAGGAAGAATACATCTTATATTTCCCCACAAAGAAGCAAAATGGTGTGTGGGCTGCACCAGCAAAGGAACTGGAAAATCTCTGTGTGGAGTGGATTTGAAGGACAATCACTCTTCATGTATGAATCACTTTTCTCTTCTTCTTCCAAACATCTGTGAAGCAATGAAATAATATGTATGAAGACTCAAGATTCCCTTCCGGATCAATCTGAGTATATTTGTTTTACATCAATGGTCATAAAGAAACAGGTTAAAATGTCTAATGGGCATGAAATTGCTTCCATATAATTTTTCAAACCCTATTTTTCCCCCAGTGTATTAAGCAGGCTGACAACTACCAATCTGCTTATTTCTGTATTTGGAATAATTTCTCTTGTGATGATATGTTTCTGTACTTTCTGGAGTTAGGATATCTGGCAAAAAAAAAAAAAGGAAGAAAAGAAAAAAGAAAACAATCAACTTTGTTATCTGGTCAGCCTTCTGTTCTCAAGATAAAATAAAAGATTCAATTATTTTAAAACATTGTTTGGTTATCTACAGCTACAGCCTCACTACTCAAAACGTGATTCACAGACCAGTGGCATTGGCATCCTCCATGACCTTGATACAAATGTAGAATTTGGGGCACTCTCTGAAACACATCCTAAATCAGAATCTGTATTCTAACAAGATCTCCAGGGGATTCTAGTGCACACAAAAGTTGGAAAAACATGGGTCTAAAGGCTGTGTCTGGATGGCTGGGTTTCTTTTTTGCAGACTGACTTTGCTTAGTGCCTATAGCTGGCACAGATCTGTCTCAATTTTCCTCATAGTCTGCTTGTCTGTCTCTAGATAGTTAGATAGATGGATAGATAGATCATTTTGTACTTAGTTCAATAATTTTGCATAGTTCCCTATCTTGTGTGAAATATGGGGCGGGGGTACTGATGCTCTGTTCGTTGATCACAATCAGTCAGCAAGTTTTGATTGAGCACCTACTGTGTTCCAGACACTGTCCTAGGTGCTGAGGACACAGTGATAGCTGAGACAAAGTCCTGCTTTCACGGAATTTAAGTGCCAAAAGATGAAGACAGTCAAACAAGCAAATTACAAGGTTTAATATGGCCTCATATCAGAAATAATACAAAACAAACTATAGAAATAAGACCAAAAAAATAGGGGAAAGTTACTGTTGGTGTCCATGGAAATCTTTCATAGCTGTCCATAGAACCACCTGTCAGATGGATTAAGAGCAGGTGGACCAAGGGGCAAGAAATGAACTAAGAAATCTCTGAGTTTTCATCTTGTCTTGAGAGTTTTTATATTAGTAGAAATCCTAGTTGAGATTTCTATTGCAGGAAAACCCAGGGAGGAAGTGAAAGATGGGGAGAGAGCAAAAACTCATTTCCTTGGGTTTGATCTAAATGCCCATCACTGTTCAGATCAGGAGGGGCTAGGAGACAGGCAGAGATGATTCAACCACAAGAACAGCTGCTACATCAACACCGACTCTTCCAAGTGGGTTCTTGACCCAGCAGCAGGTGGCTCCTTCTAGGTGTGCATCCTAGCCATGACAGGACAGGATAGTGGAATCATCACCTTTATGAAGTAAGAGTGGCTGTGGATTCAAGCACCACATTTAAAATAGGATTCTGTCAAATCCTAGCTAACTGTCCTCCAGTTGGTGAAAGAATTCCTGAAAATCAGTGTTAACAGCAACAGACATGGGAACTATAAGTCAAGGCAAAGGCTGCTATACATATGGAACTTTTTTCCAGTGGACTTATGTTAGGAAAAGGGATTTCCTGCTGGAAAAATATCTGCTCTGAATTATTGTTTTTAGTTCATTATTACTAGTTTTTTTTTAACCAAAGGGAATAAAAGCCAAGTATTTGTTGGCTTTTTAACAAAACATTTTTACAAAAAAATTTTTAGAAAAATACTTTAAAGTATTTTTAACCAAAGGGAATAAAAGCAGAATAATGTCCACAAGAGCCATTTTGAACACGAACCCTTTGAAATAGGTGGAATAATTCTTAGATGAAGGTAGTCAATGTTCTTCCCACCTGAGCTTCCTGTTGGCTCTGACCAAGGCAATCTACAACTCCTCTTTTTCATGAGCTTAGAAAACAACTTTTTCTTATCCTTCATTTTTGTCACTTAGCTTCTTAGATGGGGAAAAATGAGAAAAGAAACATGTCTTTTTCAATTTCTTAGTAAGGTCATCTTAGTTCAGTGCATAAGGACATTTGTGGATTGAGATGCATACCTGCCATTGTGTGGATGGCATTGCCATTTGTAGGTGTGCCCTTTTGTTCGCTTTTGGGATGAAAGGAAGACATTCATGTCAGAGAGCATCACCTAGTGACTATTCTTCCCTTTAGCAAACAATTATTAAGATGATGAAGGCTTCCTGAGTAAAATACTGTGGGCAGTGGTGGTGGAAACATATAAAAATGTGGCCTCTAACCATGAAGGTGACTACTCTCTAAGAAGAGAGGCAGATGCACAAAGACCATCAGAGGGTACCACTGAGGAATTTGGGGAAAACCAAAGAAAGCAAGAAATTCATGCTGAGACAATAGGGGAGTTGCTTGGAGGAATGCTTAGTTAAGCAAGACTTAACCCCCTGTCCAAGAGATATCTAGAGGTGCTCAATCATAAGTGCTCTCAGTTACAACATAGTGTCTACCATCAGGGGGAGATAAGACTCCAAAGGGAAAGACTTATAAATGAGAGGTAATGAGTTTCTTTTGGAATATAGAGATTAGAAAGACAGATTGTGACCAGTCTGCAGAGAGTCTTGCAATCCCAATCTGCAAACGGATTGGAGCTTATTAAATCAACAATGGGATGTTATTGAAAGTTTTTGAACAGGGGACCTGACCAAACCATAGAAAAACTACACTGCATTAATCTGGTGGTTTTATGCAGACACGTTGCTAGAAGAAAGAACTGAATTCAGTAAGATCTGTTTGGATGTATTTTTAATGAATTCCCAGGAGGTGGCAATGGTAATGAAAAAGAGGAGGTGGATGTGAGTGAGATGTGGAGGAATTATCCATAGGACCAGTAGGATGAAGGAAGCAAGAAACAAATCAAATGTAATATCCAACCTTCTTGTTGAGAGATGGGTCACATCATTAACCGAAATCAGACAGTTGAGGGTGGACTGTGTTTGGAAAGGCTAGGTAATGAAAGTGTTTTGACATATTGAGCTTCATGTTCTAAGGGAATATTTATAATGTTTATAAATCACTTTATATATGTATAAATATTTATATATAAATATATAAGTATATATAAATTTACTTATAAAAACATTTACAATGTTTATAAATTATTATTATTACCTATGTTTTACAGGATACTTGTTAAAAGAACTAATAGCAATATGACACTTCAGAGCATACTGAGCCCTCCTCCTAGGCTTGGAAAGACCTTTACATTGCTCATCTCTTTAAAAAAATTTTTTAAATGTTTATTTATTTTTGAGAGGGAAAGAGAGAGAGAGAGAGAAACCCAGAGTTAGAGTGTGGGAGGAGCAGAGTGAGAGAGATACAGAATCTGAAGCAGGGTCCAGGCCCTGAGCTGTCAGCACAGAGCCCAATGCAGGGCTGGAACTCATTAACTGTGAGATTGTGACCTGAGCTGAAGTTGGATGCTCAACCAACTTGAGCCACTCAGGTACCCCATGTTGCTCATTTTTTTAAATTCATTTTCTGTTTTTCTCTTAAATAATTTGGTTAGATTGATACAAGAGATTACAGCCTTGTGGTCATCTGGAGTCTTCTCTGTGTGCAGTTAACTGGACCTTTGGTACCCAGAGCACAATTCAGGACTCATGCTATTTTGGAATATCACTGGAGTTGGAAGCAGGGTAAAAGGGGTGGCTTCTCTTTTTAAGAGACTCTGGATAATAGAGGAGGTGCCATGGAGGCTGTCATTCTTGCCAAGAAGAGGAAAGAAAAGCTCCAGCAGGCCTCATTCACAGTGGATCACATAGGGAAGTGCTAAGGGCAGTGAGATGGGTGAGATGGTAGTTTCTAGTGTCTACACTGGTGATGTTTGGAGCAAATCAGTTGGAGGACCCCAGATTGGGCTCTTTCTGTCATCTCTGATTATGCCAGAGACAATCCTACTAAATTCTCTAGGAAATATGAACAAGTTTAATATGACATAACAGTGTACATTTGACTCTGACAATGTTCTTAAGGGTTCAGACAACTTATTGCAGCTACCATGAAATATATGAGGTGAAGCAAGGAAACCTCTGCCCCTCAAGTTGATATGACATTTAAATAACAAAGGATCTCTAAGAAAAATACATTTGAAAGACTCTATAATGTCCCAGAAACATAGGTTATAAAGAGGATTGAGATACAGTTAAACCACATTTTGAAGTTGTGAGCATTTTTATGCCTCAATCAGTTGAGACAATATCTCAGCGACTCAAAGCAGGCTTTTGTGGTAGGATCCCATGGATCTACATTGACTGAACCCCTTGAAGCTCATTGAGCCTTTGTTGTTCATTCTCTAAACTGCTATACTCCTCTCCCTATGTTCTAGTAAAAGAAAGATACCTGTTGCTTGGTAACTTGAAATGCCCACTCCTAAAATCTTGGCAAGCAATAACGAGAAGCGTAAGCATATTTCTTGGAACTCTAGCCCTTGCCAGGGAAATTTCTGGAACTCCATTCCTCCCAGCATTTCTTCACACATGGCCAAGAGGTGCCTGAGCTCTGCTCAGCATCAAGTTCTCCCAGCTAAATCTTGGTGCCCGCCATCTTTCTTCATTCCTGCTCTGACCCCACTTGGCAGTGTCTGTGGCTGATTATTTTGCTGCCAATAAAGCCACAAGAGTAGGAAGCTGGCTGCTGTCACCAGTGTTCCTGCCAAGGCAGCTCTTTCCTGTATGTAAGTCCCAAAGGGGCTGGTGCTACTTGTTCTTGGCACTGCCTCTATGCTGCTGAAGCTATGCATGCCACCACCTGAGTTATTCTTTTATTTATTCAGTAAGTAGTTATAATTATTGATAACCTACCAGGCTCTGAGGTAGGTACTGTGGATATAGTGACTATATCCACATAAGGTCCCTTATGGACCTTAGAATCTAATGTTAGATGCACTCACAAAATAAGCAATGCAAACAGAGGAGGCTCTTTGGATTTGAGAATGATTGGAAAGATAAATCTGAGGCTTCACTAGCCTTGTGAGCTAAGGGTTGGGGATTTTAGTCTTTATTCTAAAAGCAATGGAAATCCTTGAAAAGTTTTAATCCAAAGAGTGAAATGATTGGTTTGAGTGTTTTGAGGAACACTCTGACTCAGAGTGGAATTGCAGGTTGCCAGGAGGACAAATGAAAATGGAGAGAACAATTGTGAGGCTGTTATTAGGATGCAGTAGACATAGTGGTAGCATGCACTGGGGTGTGGCCACGGTGGAGACGTAGAAGCTGCCACTGCACTGGGCCCTGCTGCTTCACTGGAGCAAAACCTGACCAAGCACTGGATGCCATATTAGTTCTGCATCAATTCAAGGAGTTTCTATTTTCCTACTGTGGCAACCTGAGGCCTCAGCCCCATAGGAGCATTGACTTACACTACCAATGTCTCATTCCAGTGTGTGCCTGCCATGTTAGTCCTCCATGTTCTGAATGTGCCCAGGAGTGTTGGAATCCAGAGATGAACATTTCTTGGGTTTCAGCCAACTACCTAGAGGTGGGATGTTCATATTCAGGGAATTGGCTGGTTACCAGAGCGTAGCTGCTTTGGAAGATGAGCAACGTTTTGGAGGCACATGGAAATTTCAGAGTCACCATTTGGCCACATTTCTATTTCATATAACTAGACAGTTAAACAGATATTTTTCAATGCATTATAAGTGGGGTGGTGGTCCACAGTTTCCATCTAAAAGCAGTCGTCTGACTGGAAGTGGCAGTGGTGGAAGTAGGGGTCTTGGATGTGCATTTGTATAACACCCTATAGAAGGTTGAGGAAATGCTAGTTGCTCATATTTAAAAGAAATGGAGGAGCTGATGGAAATGTGGGAGCTGGACTACATCTCTTTCTCCCTCTCCCTCTCTCTCTCTGTATCTCTCTCTCTCTATCTCTCTGTCTCATACACACACACACACACACACACACACACACACACACCCTGCTACCTCCTCTATGCCCAGGAGTCCTGCTTAGAGCCTCTGTCAAAATAAATATTAAAACAAGACCAAATTCCTTAACAGCTGTTACCATAAACTAAGCCAGCAGGGGGCGCACAAATGCAGTCATGGCAAAAGTAGAAACCCTGTTTATAATTCTACCTCTAACTGCAATTCTCTCCTGCCTCCATGATTCAGGAGGGAACAGCAGTAATGTCAGTCTGTACGTGGACTTAGAATCCTAAAAAGCAATGTAAGTTCTTTTTACTGTTGGGACTAAAGACCATTATGTAGCATCTCTTAATTGTTTTTAAAAAATTAGAAATCAACTAAAGCTTCCAGTACCATTAGTTTACAAATTGACCAGAGCACTAACTTAAAAGAAAGAAAGAAAAAACTTGTTATAGCTCCCAGCAGACTCATCATGCACATTTGGGGGAAAAGATAAAATAATCATAAATACCAGATTCTTTTCTGAAAGCTCGAAAAGGCAAGGAAAAAGATGAAGGCAGAAATGATACTTAATAAACACATTCAAGTAAACATATCAGTTTCTGCACACTCCATTCCCATTGGCATCTGAGCATGGATCTTAATTCAAGAGGTTTAACCTACTCCAGGGAAAACGAATAAAAAAGAATGCAGCACAATGCTTGAGGATCTTCACATTTATAGACTGGTATGAACTCTCTCCCCCACACACTGTAACTTGGGGGACTTTCCTTCAAAACTATTAAGGAATCTTCATGGAGCTGGGCAATCCTCAGCAACACTAATAGTGTTCTCGATGTTACTATAAGTGAGATAAATGATAGCTAACTTGTCTGAACAGACTCATCTAATAACAGAGGCATAGAAGCATAATATGGAAAGAACAGAAATGTTCAATGGCAGAAAACAAGAGCGCATGGAATCACTATGAGCATGTTAGTGTGCGGTCGGTGAGTGAACAATACGTGTGTCTCATCAGTTTTGCCCACATCTCCGTCTCTCTCGAGTGGCCAACTTCTTCAAGAGGTCAGAGTCACAGGGAAAGAGAAGCCCTTTTGGGTTTCAGGAAACCCCAATAAATTTCTAGTGGAGGAATAAAGAGAAAGTCCTTGAGTTATAGGGCATGCAATGGGATCCAGAGATTGAGTCTCTAATATCTACCCACATTCAAGGAAGTGACAAATGTGTTGATTTCAGCCTCAATTCTTACACACCAAAGAAAATCTAAGACAAATAGTCCTGGCTTACAACATTGTCCCACCTAATTAGTTTGTTTCCTCCCTTACCCACTCCCAGTGTGGTTGATGTTATACATTTTCTCCTTATCCACACTGGAAAACTCCCACCACTCAAGAAAGAGATTTCCTCAAGAGAGGGAAAAGATGGAGCCAGAACAGTTTGGGCAACTATTTTAGTCTTTGGCATAGAAATATAATGGAAAGGAGAGAAAAGACATATTCAAAACTAAAGGCACCATCTTTTGATATCTAGTTCTCAACATTTTAATATTATGTCTTCACATGACCTGATAGAAACGAGCCTAATGCATGGTTCTGTGTGGGCAGTCACTTGCCTGGTTTGCTCTGTACTCCAGAATGGAGCATAGCTCATTGAATCCTGGTAGTCACACATGGCACTCTTTTACAAGGTTCATCAACTTGTAGTTTCCATGAAGATGACAAATGGGCATGACAATAATTGGACCCACACCCAGAGAATTAGAACAATGTGCATTTTACCATACAGAGACTAAACTGGAAATATAACCAACTAAAAGATTTTGATGTGAACTACTATTACCTTCTCACAAAAGAATTGGTGATATTGCAGAGGCTGGGCAGGAATTCCTCTTTTCCTGACGTGTTCAGAGAGTTAGTGCCATTTTCATTTTGTCCCGTCCATGCTCTCAATCTCATATGCACAGTTAGCTTTCTGCTCTACTTGAGACCCTGAAAATGGCAGCCAGTATGGCAACCTGCTTTCTCACACCTTCTAGCCTGGGCACTGAGAATTTTCTGCCACACCTCAATGGAAGAGTGGGCATTCCAAATTCCTTAGGAGGGAAACAACTTCTTCCTGATAAGAGCTTAAACTGAATATGGTTTCCTTCCCTGGAACCACAACATTTCCTATATGGCACCACTGAAATTCTCTGTTGCTTAATCCCTCTGCGCATGGAGTGGGGAGGCCATCTCTGTTGATAATTTCATGCCCAATGATCCACGGGCCAGGACTTCCCAAAGGCTGACCCAGTTGCAAGTGTGTGGTGACTGTGGCACTGGAGAGTTCATCAAATGTAAAGATTTGGGGTATCTACCTCAGCACATTCTGATTCATCAGGTCTAGGAGGGACCCTGAGAACTTTGTTGGAGGAGGAAACCATGGGTAAGCGCTATACCTATATCCCTTAGTAGGGTTCTGGGCTGCAGAGCTACTGGAAATTTTTCCACCTGGACAACAGAGGCCGAATGATAAGTTGTTTCATGGAGTGTTAGGTAGCTTGAGTCTAGTTAGATAATATAGAGGACGTGGGGAAAAAATGTAGCTCCTGAAAAGACTTTAA
The DNA here is from genome assembly GCF_028018385.1 of Neofelis nebulosa. Lineage (NCBI taxonomy): Eukaryota > Metazoa > Chordata > Mammalia > Carnivora > Felidae > Neofelis > Neofelis nebulosa. Next base: position 95,804,983 of record NC_080790.1, on the reverse strand, counting down.
TTGTGAACCCCAAGGTTCTTTCTGCGATGTTTGCCTACTGAGGTTGGTTTTTAGTAGGGTGGAGGGTGTGTTTATAAAGTATGTCAGTGTGGGAAAATTAAAATGAGAAATGGATTAGCATATAGAAGCCGAGAGAAGGCAGAGAAGAAGCAGTTTGTTTCAGACACATCTGGTGGAAACCATCCTGGTCTCCTGTGGCAAAATCCTGATTCAGTCTGTGTCTTTCCACAAGACTACTGAGATTTAAACTGATTAAAATGAAAGAAAATGAGAAATTCAGTTGCTTTGTCCCACTAGCCTCATTTCAAGTGCTCTAAGGCCCACACATTGTCAGGGGCTACTACAGTGCACAGCACCGATAAAGAACATTTCCATCACCACAGATGTTCTGTTGGACAGTGCTGGTATAGAATATCCCCAGGGGTAGATATAGGGCCCCACAAGCAGTGACCATGGCTTGGGTGATCTTTGTTCTCTGATGTTAGTGGAGCTTACTGAAAGAGTGTCACGGTAGAATCCTTCACTCATTTAAGCTAAAGCCTGTAGACCTTGGTTAAAGGACAAAGAGAAATGTGCATCGTTGGAATACCTCAGTGCTGGTCTGAGCTCTTCTGAGATTATTCAACTGTTAACTTCACGATTTTCTGAATCCCTAGCCAACACTTTTGATGTGGAGAGACAAACGTGTAGAATCCTCAAATCTTTATTATTGCTCTATTTTTTTCCTCCAGAATTGCAATTGGAGATCTGGCTCTGAATCAGGTGTTCAGTGTCAGCTGCATGGTCTGGAAAGACCCTTAAAATATGCCTGCTCTTCAGAGAATTTCTTCTTCCCACCATTTTCTGATGTCTAGGGGAAGCAAATGGCCTGAGACTGGCCTTAAGAATCAGGCTGGTCTGTTTTGTTTTGTTTTGTTTTGTTTTGTTTTTATGGGGATATTGCTGAGGGGTTGGGGATGGAAGAAATGAAAAAGGAATCACAGATGAAGTTGCTATAGAGTGTGCTGTTTGGTCCTATATCCAAAAAGGGCTGGGCACTGAGGCGAGTTTTGCATTATTTCCTGAAGGTGGAGATGTTGGAGCTTGGATGGGCTCTGTGGCTGTGAGGAGAGGCCCAGCCTTTCCAGAATGAGTTCAGTCTCCAAGTAAAGAGAGCTGATTCTATGATCCTACATTGCTGGCTGGGTGATGAGCTAGGGGTGGGTCACACTTTAAAACAAAAACAAAACTCATTCAAGTTCTTAGAAAGGAAAAACTGGATCCCAAGCCTGTGGTCTATGACCACATAGACGTTGCTTGCCTGGGAAGAGTTACAAAGAAATCATTTGACAAAAAATATATTTATAAACTATTTATGCCCCTTGTTACCTTGTTGTAGAAAGGTATTTATGGCTGGTGATTTATGGCCACTACTTTGTCTGGCATTTTTTAAAAATTGGCTAGCTTTCCCAACTTGCCCCAGGGACTCTGGTTCAGCCCATCAATGAATCAATACCCATTTATTTAATGCAAACTGGAGCCAGTGTTTCTCAGCTCAGCATGTTCCTTAGTATACAATTCCTAATGCCTTGAATTCTAATTTACACTAGCACTTAGAAAAACCAGTCTCTGCTGCTTTCTCTCTATTTTCCACTGTACCCTCTGACTCCTAGATCAAAAGCACGGTATCAGGCATATGAGTATTTGTTAAATAAATGAATGAAGTTTAAAAATCAGGCTTGGAGTAGGATGTCCTAGGTTAGAGTCAGTAAAATGTACTTAGAGTGTGGTGGTCAAGACATCATGGGGCACCAGCATTCTTCGTAATAACGTCCTATATTTGGGTAGTGCTCTCCACTCCTGCAAAACTCACACCTATAATTTCATCTGATTTGATGTTAAACCCTAGATAATGTTATTAGCCTTTTCATGCCTTCAGTTTTCACCCAAGGCACACAATAAGACACACAATGGATATACCATTATCTTTTCATCAAGATGCTGTAATAGTTATTACTGAGTAATTCTCTAGAATATCTGAACATAAAAAGTCAATCTGAATATAAAAGGGAACATCATCACTTTTGAAAGTTTTTTTTAAAGTTTATTTATTTATTTTGAGAGAGACAGAGAACACACATGAACAGGGAGTGGCAGAGAGAGAGAGAGAGAGAGAGAGAGAATCCCAAACAGGCTCCATGCTCAGTGCAGAGCCTGACATGGGGCTCTATCCCACAACACTGGGATCATGACCTGAGCCAAAATCAAGAGTCAAACGCTTAACTGCCCCATCACTTTTGAAGTTTTTAAAGCCTATTTGCTATGGTCTAAATGGGAAAAGCTACCTCCACTAAATTAGTACAATTCAAATACAAATATCAGGTTACCTCTGACTGGGACTCAGCAGAATGTCAGAAACTTGGGCTTTAAAATCCTGCTGAGATGCTTCTGGAAGCCAAGCCACAAACAGATCTGCTTATTTCAAAGCCAACCTATTTTCTGTATCTCCAGACTGCCCTCTGAGTGTTTTCCAGGTGGGTTACATAGTCAGCTTGTGTGCACATAGAGTTTTATTCCCCAGGCTATGTATACATTTCTTCAGGACAGAGGTTATGTGAGGCTCCATGGTCAAGAGCATAGGTTCAAACCCTAGCTCTGCCACTTACCAGCTATGGGAGTTAGAATTCTCTCATCTCTTTGAATCTAAGCCTCCTTGTGTCTAAAATGGAAATACTTACCTCCCAGAGGAGCAATAAGAAATCAGTGTGAGCAGTAGTGCCTGGCACGTAATAAATACTCAATAAATGGTAACTAGGGCTATATTTTTATTGAATTTTTTTTCCTCATTCATCCCTCAGTGCCCTACATAAAGGTTAAGAAGTTGGAAGGCAATAAGTAACCACCTACCAACTGAAGTAGAATGGTCGTTACATGGTATTAATGATCTTGATCTTTCTTTCATTGATTTTTGATCCATTTTCTATATGTGGGTCAGATATATTTAGTACTAATGGTAAGATGATGAAGGTTCAGCATATAATGAAAACATACGTCATTTTTCTTCAGTGAGTTGAGAGGATTCTGGATAAATTAAATACTAAACTTTGCTCTCTTAGAAACAGCTGTTAACATCACAGAAAGCCAAACTAAAGACAACTACAATGTTAATTTAAAAAGCCTCAATTTCATTGACTTGTTTTACATAAGTAAGCCTAATTTAATCGATAGGAAAAAACAATAGCAATGCCCTGAATACTTCATCTCAGCAAATATAGGTGGTTTTTAAAATGAACCTCTCACTCTGAAAATCTAGAAGGGAATCCTTTATTTGGTAGCATTGTAGGGCAAGCATGTTGGCTGTTGGTGGGAATTCCAGGATCCCAAAGTTAGATTTTCACCTGACATTAGCATTTCTATGGGGAAAATTATGTATGAGATCATATTTTGGGTGAAGGAGAGTGGGTAGCTCAAGAAACTCAAAGCTTCTCTGGAAGGTGTGTCCTCATTGTCAAAATTAACTCTCTGCTGACAATGCTTATCATTTTTCATCTCTTATAAAGTTCTTTCTGTTGCAATGCTCCCACCTCTTACCATAATAATAGATTTTTAAATTTTTACTTATTTATTTATTTTTAAAATTCCAGTATAATTAACATACAATGTTATATTAGTTTTAAGGTGTACAAAGTTTCAAACAATCAATTTTGCCAGACTAAAAATAAAAAAGAAGGAGGGGTGCCTGGGTAGTTCAGTCTATTGAACAACTGACTCTTGATTTTGGCTCAGGTCATGATCCCATGGTCATCGGATCAAACCCCACATTGGGCTTGAGCTAAGCATGGAGCCTGTTTAAGATTCTCTTTCTGCCCCCTCCATCAAAAATAATAACAATAAAAGAAGGAAAACACAGCAATTTACATAGCACTGTGATATTTGAATCAATAGCACTGTTCCTATGGAGAACAGAATAATCACCAATTAGTTCAGCGTTGAGAACTCCGATTTATCTCCTTGTGATTTTGTTACTGGACCACCAACAGAATCTTTTTGTTTCTTATCAGTCACTTGCTCTGATTCCCCCTCTCCTGGATATTTGGGATTCTTTCTCTGTGCCAGAAACTTAGCCTCTATTCCTTGCTGATAAGTTGGCATTGCTTTAAAAATGTTTTCTTTTTTTTTTTTTTTTAATTTTTTTTTCAACGTTTTTTATTTATTTTTGGGACAGAGATAGACAGAGCATGAATGGGGGAGGGGCAGAGAGAGAGGGAGACACAGAATCGGAAACAGGCTCCAGGCTCTGAGCCATCAGCCCAGAGCCTGACGCGGGGCTCGAACTCACGGACCGCGAGATCGTGACCTGGCTGAAGTCGGACGCTTAACCGACTGCGCTACCCAGGCGCCCCTTCTTTTTTTTTAATGTTTATTTATTTTCGAGAGACAAAGAGAGTTAAAGCATGCATGTGCATGTGCATGTGCATGCATGTGTGTGAGTGGGGGAGGGGCAGAGAGAAAGGGAGAGAGAATCCCAAGCAGGCTCCACACTATCAGTGCAGAGCCCAACACGAGGCTTGAACTCAATGAACCATAAGTCTTGACCTGAGCTGAAATCAAAAGAAAAACGATTAACTGACTAAGCCACCCAGGTGCTCCTGAAAATATGTTTTCAAATTGATATTTTCATAAAAAATCTAAAGAACAGAGCACAGCATTTTTCAGATGAGGAAATTGACAATGGTACTGTTTCTAGAAGGAGCTACCTAACAAAAAGGGAGGTGGCACGGATGATTGTGTTTTGGAGAGAGGAAGAATGGCACTTACTTTACTGGTCACTATGTTTAAGGCACCCTTCTGAGTATATGCATCATGTCATGGCTTCATTTCATCCACCAATGCCACTCAAGGATATGTGCGACTATCTAGTTTTTACTTCTGTGGAAATTGAGGCTCAGTGAGATTCAGTTTTTTGAACAGAACATGTTTTTTTTTTCTTTTTCAGAAACTCAGCAACCAAAAAAACTTTTCTGTCAGAGCTTCTGATCAAGAGTTGGGAAAATTTGAAATTTCCAGGCTCAACAGTTATTCCAGAAGGAACTATATATGTGAACAATGTTGTTTTACTTTATTGCCATGATGAAATGATTAAACTTTCCAGATATTTCCAATTGGTGAGGTTGGTATGCCATGGAGAAGTGTTGTCAACATTTATGATTAGACGCTTTTGCCCCATTGGGGGATGGAGACTGAGTAGAGCAGTGTTTCCAAGATGACCTCCATGGGGCTTAGTGGGAAGGGCTTACACTTACGTCATGGAACAAACAAGTGCCTGGTGCCTTCTTTAAAAATAAAGGCAGGCCAGGGGCACCTGGATAGCTCAGTCGGTTAAGCATCCAACTCTTGGTTTTGGCTGAGGTCATGATCTCTTGGTTTCATGGGCTCAAACCCTACATTGGGCTCTGCTGCTGGCAGTGCAAGGCCTGCTTGGGATTCTCTCTCTCTCTCTCTCTCTCTCTCTGCCCCTCCCCCATCCGTGCTGTCTCTTTCCCAAAATAAATAAACTTCAAAAAAAATAAATAAAAGCAGGGCATTAGCTCAGTAAATGTTGCCTTACAAGAACTGCATTGCTTTTTAACCTGAGGTCTACAGGTCCTTGAAGAGAGAGGTCCATGGCTGGAATTCAGAGAATCTGTGAACCTGAATGAAGGAAAAAAAATTATATCACTATTTTCACAAAACTGTGACTGAAATTTAGCATTTCCTTTAGTTATGAATGTAGAAGACAAACTACATTAGTATCAACAATGCCTGTGACCTGTCACCAATAGATATCAGACATTTTCGCATCACATTGTGGTTGTTGCAGAGATATCAAACCAACATTTGTGCTCATCGCTTTGTCAAAATGATGGACATAACTGAATTTATGACTAGGTACTATTATTTAATGCACTAATAAAGAAGTATTCACATGCCATATCACACATTTGTTTTTTTTTAATACTTTGATAACTATTGCAAGGTATTGGTTCTCTTTGTAGTTCTATGTATTTCATGCATTTAAAACATTATTTTGAGACTATTTTCAACAAAATGAAGTCAGGATCCCTGCTTAGGAACAAGTAACAAAAACGCACATTTAAAATTATAGCTATCTTGCAGTTTGTTTGGTGATTTTTGGACTTCATTCAGTGTAACTCAATACTTCTTCAAATTCTATCCGTGTGCCTGTTTTAACTACAATCTGTAACAAACTTCAGAACCTATACCTATTAATATTTTTTAATTAGCCACCATTTTGTATTGAGATGATTAAATAAACCACATTTTGAAATTTGCATATATCTTACAGGAAAAAAATATATCAGAGTCATTTTTCTACGTGTCGAGGTATTCTGGGGAGGGAGGGGGAGGGACGACAGATTTGAAAGATCACTTGTCTTTGAGTGTTTGTCACAGTTTCAGCCTTCCTTGAGGAGCTGGAAGCCTTCTTTAGGGTCCTTTAAACTATAACAGAAAATGACCCTCTGTCCAAATATCTTCCCCACCAGCCTGACATTGTGCCTGAGATCTCCGCTACTAATTTGATTTTGGATTAAGGCATTATAGCTTTAGAGCCACTGCTCTAAGAAATAATGCAGAAAAGAGGCACCATTTCTCATATTTTAGGGGCATTATAAAATAAATGCCCCTTTCATCCTCTCTTCTGTATAAATTCTTTCCCCACTTCACCCACTGAATAATACAGATTCCTGTGGAAGAGTTCAGTTGATTTTGTTGTGGAAAGCAAGAAAAAGAAAACATCACTACTTCTCAGTGCTGGTTAACACAAAAACAACATGATATGTGTTTTTTCCCTTTCGCTGAAATTTTGATTATGCGGGTCGGTCCCAGCACAGGCCTATGAAGTCCTGGTGGTGGTGAGTCTGCTTGTGGACTTCAACTTCTTTCACTGAGTAAGCATCAATATCTCTCTGGTAATTGTAGATTATCTGGTAGGTGTTTGTTGGTTTGTTCCACCAGCATTTCCCAGCCTAACAGACGTCTCTGGACTGAAGTGCAATTTCCAGGAAGCCTGGATTATAATGGAATATCTCTCCCAAGAGGGACAAATACATTGACAATGGCTGACCCTTTACTGGGGGACCATAATCCTGTATGTCTGGTAGAGTCCCAGCCCACCTCAATGTCCTGGTGTAATATTATAGTGCTTTCATTCTTGAAAGTGTCTCAGTTGGAAGACAGATTATACAGCTGCTTGCTTATTGGGAATAACTGTCATGCAGGCAGGTATAAGAATGGAGTAGAAGACGGACACCTGGGTGGCTCAATTGGTTGAATGTCTGACTTTGGCTCAGGTGATGATCTCACAGTCCATGAGTCTGAGTCCTGTGTCAGGATCTGTGCTGACAGCTCGGAGCCTGGAGCCTGCTTCAGATTCTGTGTCTCCCTCTCTCTCTGCCCCTCCCCCACTCATGCTCTGTCTCTCTCTGTGTCAAAAATAAATAAACATTAAAAAAAAAAAAGAATGGGGCAAAAGAAATGGAATGTGGTGAAGTGTAGTTTATGTGTAGAGGAAAGGTCCGAGACAGAGTCAACTATCGTTAAGAATATCACTAATTGGAGGACATTGGTAAAAACACTGGGTGCCCTTTGGTGATGGTGTACGGGAGAGCATGGAGGACCAAATATGTGAAGGGGCCAATGAGTAATTTGACCTCCTTCCAGGTTTCCTGACTGCTGAGACCATCATGGTGATTGAAATGTGCACATATGAACATTAAGGCCTCCTCTATACCAAATCTTGGGTTTGTAAACCCTCATGTGGGCAGGTTTTGAAGTGAGTTTCCGACATCTTACCCACAGGAACTGGAAGAACTCTCCAACTATTTTTGTCAGTCTTCCTCTCTTCCCTGCCTTCTATTTCCTATCTTGAAATCCACATCTCTGCAGCTCTTGGAAACCTAGGGGTGTGCTGGTGGTGCTTGCTCATTAAAAAGAAGCCCCCAGACTTCATCACCAAGGAGAATGAAAAACTGAAGACATCAGTGCTTCGGTAATCCACACTTATTGTTACTTTGTATTTTGAGCATCACCTTTTCCACTTACAAACAGTTATATTATTAAAAAGATATTTTCCGAAGATAGTAACCTTGGCAGTAGTTGTCAAGGCTAATAGTTTGACATTTCAGATCACCCACAACTAATCAACTGAACATGGCAACACATTTGAAAAACCCATTATAGGCGGAAGGCCCTGAAGTAATATGTCAACGCTCGCACTAACAGCTGTTATGTAAACGGGCTGATTTTTCTCTGCTGAATGGTCACATGGTTGGAGGGAGAGTGGCTTTGAAGGACGCGTGCATGTAGCTGGGAAGGGAGATTGTGTTATTGAATGCCACATATTTATGGGGGAAAAGTCCCTATCACTGATGATAAAAACACTCAGTCATCTCTCACAAATGCTTTTAGGGATGTTTTCTCTTCTAAACATAACACTCCCTGAAGGGCGTGGAGAGCTGTTACACCATTATTGCCTTCTGTATTGGGGAAATGATCTTTAGGACTGAGCATCCCAGAGCTTTTTTCCCAGCTTCCTTGAAAGATAAGAAAGAAAATAAGTCAGTGTCTCCAGCTTTCAAAAACTCCCAAGTCCAGATGGGCAAATAAAGAAGGGAACTAATTTTGTTTCCATAATTCCTATAGATTTTCAGGTTGTTGAAGGTATTTGAAGAACCTCACTCTGAGGGCAGTTCTCTTTATCTCCAAGCCTTAAGCTAGATTTATTACTGAAGGGTCTTAAAGCTCTTTGTGTTTTTTGAAAAACAAAATAAGTCAAAGAGGACTTACATATTACTCCAAAATGACACAGAAGGGTTGAAAAAAAGGGGCTGGGAAAGACCCCGGGTTCGTACTAAACCAGAGAAAGCTGGTAGCTGTATTCATAGCAGACAACAGTAGACTTTAGGGTAAAAAAGTTTTCATACAGGAAAAGATAGACATGCCAGGTTTTTAGAAAGGAAACATCCATACGTATGATAAAACATTCATGAATCTAATAATTTCACCTTTAAATATATAAAGCAAAGGGTGGCCAAGATGCAGGGATAAATAAATCTACTTAATGAGGAACTGTAACCCAACTCTTAGAAGCAGAAAGATTAAAGCAACCTGAAAATCGCTCAGGATAACACAAACAACGCAAATAAGCTGTATCTGAGAGATGCGCACAGACGTCTCAACAGTACAGGGAATATGCTTTCCTTTTTCAAACATATACAGAAGATTTAAAAGAAGAAATTCTCAGCAAACCTGAAAGAATTGAGAGGTTGGAAGCCTATTCTCTAAGATAAACCTCAGGTTGAAATTAATATGAAAAAGACAGCCAAAACCTCTTCAACTTTTTGGAAACTAAAAAAAAAACCCACCTACCTTCTTCTTAAAGAAAGAATAACAGTGAAGATCCACGTTATAATATTCACTATTACAAGAACAGTGAAAGATTCATCAGACCAGAGTAATAAAAAGACTACAGATCACAACAGGTGTGGCAGAGCCAAGGTTATACTGAGAAGATAATCTTTAAACTTCAACGTAGTTACTAGGAAATAAGAAAATAAGTGTATCTCACTTATTAGAGGAAGAATGGCAAGATGGAAAGAATTACAAAAGAACCAGGAATTAATGAAATGAGTCATTTTATGTTTCTCCATGGAAATTATGGTTACTGAGTAATGGTTTATGCTAAATGGTTTATTAAAAATCATGTATTCAAACCATGATTGGGGAGTCTTTTCAAAATAGCATTTCTGTTTGTTTAATCATAAAGAAGTTGTACGGTGAACGAGAGTTTCAGCTGGTCTGCGTCTCACTGTCATGATGCTGGAATTACAAAGTGGAGACAAAAGTGGAGGAAGGACAGCCTGTCACTGGCCCTTTTGCATACCTAGGTCAAGCTGGGAGTGCACAACTGACCAGCTTCAGTGGCTTGGAATGTGGCAGATTTTCCTTAAAAACTGGACTCAGAAAGTTCCTTGTCCATTATTTAACATTCGTCCATGTCAGCAAGGCACTTAGCCCAATCAAGACAATTTCTCACAATTTTCTGGTCATTAGAAATATACTTTAAAACCTTGGACTTCACTTGAGGGCTTTCTTGGTGCCATTGAATCAAAGTTGGAAGTCCCATGGCATTCCATTCATTTCATCGCTCTTTTGATTATTCTGGCCAGCATCAATGCTAAATCTGAGAGACTGAATTTTGTGCACAATTAAACACAGAATTAAAAGCTCAGAAAGGCACATCCATTATCAAAAATTGAGTCCTTTTACACCATACATTCACTCACAACATTTCCTAGTGAACTAAAAAACCTCAGCTGGTTGTCATTCCAGCAGTGTGCTGTGCCTGTTTGCAGTGAAAGGTTTACAAGTCTGAACAGAATCCAAAATAGCTCAGTTCCTGTGGACTAATTGAAAACCAGGTAAGTCAGGACTCATTTTCAGAATTAATAACATTGCTTACAGCTTTGGAAATCTTAACTCTCAGCCTGGTCAAAAATGGTTCTTGGGTTGGAAGAAGAGAATAAGGCAGGACACAAAGGTAGAATAAAATCCTGTCTAATGCCATTCTCTTTTCTTTTTGCTATTTCCCCATTTAAATATGTTAGATTCATACGACAAGAGGAATATGAAATGCAGTGAAATGTATTGAACTTTCACATATGGCCATAATAAAAATCTGTTCTTTTATAAAACAGGACAAAAAAGTAATCAAGCTCAAACACAGGCTGGAGGTGGAAACAGATAATTAATAATTAGCTATTATTCTTGGAAATTCTATAAAGCAGATCTGACTATATGACAGGCAAGCTAGGGTAGGAAGAGACTATTTCATCTGTATTAGAATAAGAAATATATATATTGAAGTATGGAGACTAAGCAAATTTAGAGTCTCTCTTATTTATGCAGGGAGTTCTGATTTCCTTGGTGTATGTCCCTGGAATTTCTATCTCCTCCTCCCAAATTCACTTACCTGCGTAAATATGTCATATTTAGAGTTGTGATGGAGTATGAATGGTGAGTGGTAAGAAGAAGCAAAGTATGGAAATGTCCTGGTCCCGCCCTTCAGGAAAACTGGGGGAGTCCCAATGAATCAAGCCACTGTGTCCCTTGGTAGGTTAAGAACAATCTCGTCCTAAGCCCAAACTAGGAAATCTAAGGTCATTGCCATGTTGGAAAGCAGAGGTTCTGAGTCTCTCCTAGTCAAATAAATGTGTAATCAGAAAGTTTGATAATTTGAGGTCATTCCACATCATCTCTCTTAGTCATTCCAGAGGTGTCTTGAAGGTCATATATATTAAGACCTTGGGGTGCCTGGATGGTTCACTTGGTTGGCGTTCGACTTCAGCTCAGGTCATGATCTTGCCGTTAGTGGGTTGGAGCCCAGTGTTGGGCTCCGCACTGACAGCTCAGATCCTGGAGCCTACTTCAGATTCTGTGTCTCCCTCTCTCTCTGCCTCTCCTCCCCCCCCCCTCAAAAATAAACATTAAGATAAAAAGATCCACCTTAGAACAGTATACTACAACAGGCAACCTGTTTAGTCTCTAACGTGGACAGACGCACCTGCCGCTTCAAACAATACAACTATTGCTTAATCTATTGGTGTCATGACTTTTTTAGACAAGACAGACTTGAAGGCCTGAGAGTCAGGACTGTGGGTGTCAGTTGTGGCTATACCACCAATCAGAGGTCTGTCTTCTCTAAACTGTCATCTTCTCCTATAAAGAGGTTAAGTGAATGTCTTCTCCAAATTTCTTTCCTCTCTCACAAGTTACATATTGTTGCTCCTTGAAATTCACTCTAATATATGTTGAACCTTATAATCCATTTTGAAGGTTAATTTTTGTAGGAAACACTGCATGATAACAAAGAAAAACCCTGGACTCTGAACTCAGTCAGACACAAATTTAACTTCCTGCTCTGCCGTGTGACCTCAGGAATTTGACTGAGCTTCAGTGTTTTCAAGGGATAAGAATATCTACCTTCCAGGTTATTCAAGAACAAAAATGGGGCAATGTATCCAGAGACCAAAGCCTGGTATGCAGTAAACAGTCTGGAAATCATAGTTTTTACTATTTTATTTTCTTTGCTAAGATTTGCAATTGCCTTTTGCCATAAGAAGCACACATTTTATATACAAAAAAAATCTGTTAGGCTGACTCTAAGCCCTTGGTAAGTCAGTCTTCTCATCTTACTTGACAGAGCTTTGCTACATTTCCCAGCACCCTTTGCAGTGACGTGTGCATATGTGACTGCATTCTGCCAACGGGATGCGAATAGAAATCTCCCACTTAAAAACAGCCATGTTCTGTTTCCCTTTTCTAACTTGATGCAGACAACTTCAGAAGCCACATGTGGAAGAGTCCAGGGATGGAAGGATCCTGGGCCCTAGATTTACTGCTTGGAGGACAGATGCCTGATGATCAGATCACTATTTTTGGGCTTTGTGCATGGGGGAAAAACTGTGTAGTCTTCAAGTCGTTTTATACCTTTCAGCTTATTTATCATAGTAGATAGCTTTGTCTAATTTGTCTGGAGAGAAAGGTTATGATTAATACACATATTATAATATGATATATTATTATCTGTAATTATATATCATTATATCATTGTATTGATATATATAAATATATATTAAATTATATAATATAATTATGCACTTTTAACTAACATTTATCAATTACTTATGATGTTCCAGACCAGGCCGGGTGACCTACATGGAGAATGATGAAGACTAGGACCTATTGTGTGTGGGAGGTCACAGCAGGCAACAAGAGAGCCATTTGGCTTAAACTGCCCTTTACAAGACTTTATATTTAGCTTCTTGGTGTTATATCCAAGTAAGGCTATACACATAATCACAAAATTAACCCAACAAGATTAAAAGAGGACATTCATCGTGAAACACCCAAAATATTTTGAAAATGTTTTTTGGCATTTCCTATTTTTTTCTTATTTTTCAATATACCAGGAATGCTGTGAAATGGAACAGGTCTTGTAATCCCTGCTCCCAAGAAGTATCCAGCTACAAACACACACAATTACGTTAAGTATTGCAATGGACATATGGAGCAGATATAGAGAAAAAGAGAGAGAAAGAGAGAGGTTTATTCTATTGGGGAGTGAAGTTCCCAGAAGAGGGGTCTGAACCAGCTGATAAAGGATGATAAGGAATGTTCAAGTGGAAAGTTCAGGTGGGAAATGAGTTGGGGAGGTGGATTCCTGACAATGACATTCGGGCACGGAACAATGTCAGGGAGCCCTTGAAGGACTTTGAACTAGAGATAACCTCCCTAGATTTCTGATTGAGAGCTATCTTTTGAACAATAACCTTAAGAATAAACTGAGGAGCGAATATAACATTGGCAAAGAAGAGTGGTAGGGAGTGATCCTGATGCTCTAGAAAAAAAGGTGATGGGTGTAGGGTGCAAAGCATGGGGCAGAATCAAGACATCTGGAAGGTTCAAGTCACAGAGCCTGGCTGGCTTTGGGGATGAGGGAAAAGGCCTCTTGGATCATTCTGTGGTTCTAGCTTTTTTTTTTTTTTTTTTTTAATTTTTTTTTTCAACGTTTTTTATTTATTTTTGGGACAGAGAGAGACAGAGCATGAACGGGGGAGGGGCAGAGAGAGAGAGGGAGACACAGAATCGGAAACAGGTTCCAGGCTCCGAGCCATCAGCCCAGAGCCTGACGCGGGGCTCGAACTCACGGACCGCGAGATCGTGACCTGGCTGAAGTTGGACGCTTAACCGACTGCGCCACCCAGGCGCCCCTCTGTGGTTCTAGCTTTAATGGCTGGCTGGCTGGTAACCCTTTTGGTGTTCGGGTCAGTGTAATACACTCTTATCATGACCAGTAAAACTAAAACTCAGAGCTTCTCAGGTCATCTCCTACCTGCTTCCAGGTTTTGCCCAACAATCTCTTGGCTTACAAGAAATACTTACTTAGCTAAATCATGGGCCAGTTGTATTTGGGTCTTGTGTGTGTGTGTGTGTGTGTGTGTGTGTGTGTGTGTGTGTGGTGTGGATGTTTTCCTACAAGGCTTAATTGAAATAACATTTATATCACATAATATAGTGCACTGAGGTTGTAATTTTCCTATCATCTAAATTGCAGGCTGAAATTGTGTTAAGGAAGGACTGTAGAGAATGAATTACTGCTTTCAAAATGACTACTTTTAACCAACAATGTGACTGGCAGATGAATGCCAGAGACAGAAAGACATTTTATATTTAACATTAGTCTGCCATACCCCAGGACTTTTTAAGTGTAGCTAGCTCACACCATTTACGTTTTAAATTTATAACTGGTACCTGGTCTACCTAAAACATCATTTTTTACACTTAATATTATATTACCTTTGTCTAGTAGTAATTTTTGAGAATATCATGTGGACAGTTCAACCTGTCGATTTCTTTCAGACTCTCCTGCTGGGTTGGCCTGAGTTTATTCATAAAACCCAGAGCTGTGGTGTAAATTAGAGGGGACACAATTGGCCTCTTGCCAGTAATGAAATGAGCAAGGGAAAATTCAGCATCTTAAATCCACCAGACTTTTTTTTTCTTATTACACACAGTGACATTGAGAAACAGGTCTCACCAGTGAGCAGGCATAGTAGGTATGAAGGTGGGTGCTGGGTTCAAATTCTGCTCCGCCATCAACTCCACCATCCACTGGATGACCTCAGCAAGTAATGCAACCTGTCTGAGACTCAGCTTTCCCATGTGAAAAATGGATATAATAATTAAGCAATGCTCACAGGGTGTGGGAAGGTGAAGGCGACAGTGTCCATAAAGTAACTGCTTAGGGCAAGTCCTCAGGGAAGGTTAGCTATTTGCAAGACTGTGATAGTTCTGGATGACAGTTTAGTTTGAAACGAGATTCTGACCCATGAGAGAAATCAAGCTAACAAAATAAACCAAAAATCAGAACATCTCTGGAAGCTTCCACAGTCTAAGCTTCCAAACCAAAATGGATCAGAGAGGGGAAGGTGAATCACTGAAAAGGACAGGGAGACCAGATGCCTGCAGAGACAAAGGTCCCTGCTCCCAAGCTCTTCATAGACAATAGCTCACTGCATATAGCCTTACAGCCTGGAGCCTGGGGACCAGTGTACTTTTATGACTCTTCCAATTCTGCAGTTAAAGATGTGGTGATTAGTTGGGGGCAGCAAATTAGAAATGCTAGCTGTGACCAGCTGGATGCTATCAAGTCTGCAGGGAACTTTTTGTCACTTCAGAGCCACTTACCCCAAGCCTCTTTTCCCCTGGTGACCTGAACTTGGCTGTTAACCATAAGGTCTGGGACACAAGCTCAGGTTTGAGTAGAAACGGCTGCTCTGTGGTGCCCCTTGCAAATCGGGCACACGCTTGCTGGGCGTGCTCCTCATCTGGGATGTGTTTGGGATAAGGGACATGAAGAGGAAAGTGTAAAGGTTTGTCTTCCTGTCTCTACCCACCACCCCCCTTCCTTTTCTTCCCTTCCTTGCTCCCAAAGGCCCTTCTTAAGAATGGGGCTTTTAATCAGTGGTGTGGGACAAACTGAATAGTTTTGGAAAAAAATAAAATTAGATCCATATCTCACACTATATGCAGGAATAATTACCCCCAAGGATTCAAGAGCTGAATGTAAAAATGAAGCTATACCAGCATTTGGAGCAAATGCATGAGTTCCCATATGATTTGCAGTTCAAGGAAAGGCCTTCTAACTGTGTCCCTAAATCCAGAAGCAACAGAGGACCACATCAATAACTGATTATGGAAAAGAATTTTGAACTTTTTCTGACAGAATACACTGTAACAAAAGCCAAAAGACCATGGCACACTGAAAGAAAGTGGTTTCAACATGTATCACAGACATAGGACTGGTGTCTCTAACATAGGGACATTTCTTAACATTTGAAGGAAAAAGATCAGCATTGAATAGAAACATAGGTAAAAGACATGAATAGACAATTCAAAAGAAGATGTAAAAATGGTCTTTAAATATAAGATGTTCAACCTTATTCATACTAAGAGAACCATGAATTAAAATTACACAGACACCACTTATCATCTGTGAGATTGGAAAACATTCAAAAGCTCCACAACACAGTTAAGGAGCCTGTGGGGCAAGTAGATAGTCTCCGTGTGTCGGTGAGAATACAACTTGCTACCACTCTGGAGCAGGGAAACTTAGCAATAGCTAACACACTACATAGGCCCTTGCCAGTTATGCAGCAGTACCAACCCTATGAACTCACACACTTTTAACAATCCAAAAATACATATACACAAGATTATCCTTTGTAGCATTGTTTATAATTGCAAAATATTGAAAACTGCCTGGTAGCTTAATCATAGGAGACTGCTTGCATCAACTGTGGCCCATCTACACAACGCAGTACTAGGAAGCTATAAAAATTATTGAGAAAGTTTACTGTGAACTGCTATGCCGTGATTTCCAGGATATGCTGTTTAGTGAAGAAAGCAAAGTGCAAAAGAGTATCTATCGTCTACCTCCTTTTGTGTAAGGAAGAGAGAGACATAAGAAAACATGCATTTATTTGCATTTTTTTTGGCAGAAAGGAATACAGGGAGGATAAAACCAGAAACTGACATGGCTAGTTACCTACAGGGAATTGGTTGGAACAGGGTGAAGGAGCTGGTGGGGTAAGAATGGAGTGGAGGGGTGGGGGTGAGAGAGAGCTGGAGCCATGGGAGCCGGAAATACCACTTTTTTAAAAAGGATATCTTGGAGTATAGATTTGACTTTGGAACCATGTTAATTTTTTCATACTCAGGGGAAAACATTAAATGAACAACAATGTGGAAAAACCCTAAAATGAAATATAAACAGAAACAAATAAACATAACTGCATTTCAAACGAATAGCCCAGCCACGGTGAAGGGCAAAATGGTGGGTCCAAACCTGTTATGGCCTGAAGTACTTTATTTCCCTACAAGCCCACTTTAGCATGGGAAATGGTACAAAAAAAGCTCTGGAGGAGGGGAAGAAAAACTTGGTAGTACAGATTTTTGAAATGATCCTTCAAAGCTCTTCTTGTAGCACATGTTTTCACAGGTTCTTAAAGTAGGGGCAATCGGACATGGATTCAACTTTATAGGTAATAGCATGAGGGTAAAGATCACATCAGACATTTGGTTATTTTTTTTTTTAATTTTTTTTTCAACGTTTTTTATTTATTTTTGGGACAGAGAGAGACAGAGCATGAACGGGGAGGAGCAGAGAGAGAGGGAGACACAGAATCGGAAACAGGCTCCAGGCTCCGAGCCATCAGCCCAGAGCCTGATGCGGGGCTCGAACTCACAGACTGTGAGATCGTGACCTGGCTGAAGTCGGACGCTTAACCGACTGCGCCACCCAGGCGCCCCAGACATTTGGTTATTAAAAGTGAGTGATACTAAGATTTTACATACATATACATACATATAAATTATATATATATATATATATATATACACACATTTTATTTATATATATAAAATTATACATATATAAAAATTTGCCCTGTATAAGGTCAAATCCAGTGGACTAGTTTGCTTGCTGCCACCATAAAACAGAATTTCAATAGAGAACCAAGAAATATCCAAGTAAACCCCAAACAAAACTGTCAAGTGGCTTCTCCTTATCTTCCAAATAGAGTTGTCCCAACAAATATTTATCAAGTGCCTACTATGCACCAGGCATTTTTGTTCCAAGAGAATAGGGGACGAGACCTTCATTGACAGACAATGCATGGGAAGACAATCAGATAAGACAAACTGAAAGAGGGAAATAACTCCAAGACAACAGAGTGGGGTTAGGAGCTCATTGTGCTATGATAGTCAAAAGTCCTTTTCAAATAGGAGGCATTGAGCTGAGACCTGACTGGGAGGAAGAGACACCACGTGGCGATCTGGGGAAAAAGAGAGGCAGGCAGATAGAACAGCAAATGCAAAGGCCCTGGGGTGGGATCAGCCTTGGAGTGGCCATAGCAAAATGAACGAAGAGGAGCCTGGCATGAGATTAAGTATGTGTGCATTATAAAATAATAAACGCACTCAGATAAAGCTATATTCTTTAAAACACTGACCAAAATTATATTCCAGTTCCCTGAACCTGAAAATTGTGTTTCTACTTCATGAAAATTCCTACGCTCAAGATAAAACTTGAAAGGGATTTAATGAAAAACCTTTACTCTTTTCCTTATCTGTTCTGGTTTAGCTATTTCCTCGGAGGTTGTCAGGCAAGGAGAGGAAGCAAGCTTAATGTTTTAAAAATGCCATTGCTCTGTGAAGAGTGATGCTGTTTTGCTAGGTCATGGGTGGGAAAGCTACTTTAGGTTGATGAAAACCATGATATTTATTTATTAAATAATTATTTAAAGCATATGTGGCTTTCTGCAGAAGATGCTTCCTGCAACCTTGCATAGCAAAATGGGGAGGCACAGGCCATGAGAGCAATTTCATGGTTCATGCTGCCATTAATGCCCTGTCGTAACCTATGAGAGCAAAACTCATTTGTTCAAGTTCGGTCAAGGAAGGGTTTAAGTTTTAAGTTCTGTCCGATTCCATCATCCAAATGAAAATGGTGCAGCTTGGCTGGCGTGCCATGAAGGTTAATATTTGAGCAGCCCTGGGGAATCTGCCTTTTGGCCATGAGGGAGAGCAGTTTCAGTAACCACCATCCAATGCTTTGGGTGGGAAGGCCCAACCCTTTGCTGTCCTCCTCACACAGTCTGGTCCAGGACAATCAAACCACAGAGTCATTTTCTGCATGAGCTCACCTTCTCCTTGTTACAACCAGAGCCAGTGCTGGCAATGAGATGCTCAGAAACATAGAATTAACACACCCTATGCGGGGCTGTAAATTCACAAGAGGGCCGAGGAGAGTACAGGAGATCATGCCACCATTTGCACATTACTTAGCTCCAGTCGGGCTCTCCCCTGCACAGAGAGGGAAGCAATGCTCTAGCAGGCATCACTTACCCATCCCCAGCCACTAGCCCCCTGCTGGTGCCATGAGTCCTGCTGAGTCCTGTCCCTACAGAGATAGGGAGGGAGGAGCAAGAATACCTTAGATGAGCTCTTGAGAGGGCTGCTCCAGATGTCCTCTCCTAGAGCCAAGGATACCACCAATGTGTGGTTCTGCGTGGTACCTGGGAAACAGATGCTCAGCACTTTCCTGTTTGTTTCTGTTTGCAACCCATCTTGGATCATGGAAGAAGTTAGATTTGTTTTGGAATCCAAAGCAGGCTCCAGGCTTTGAGATGTCAGCACAGAGCCCAATGCCGGGCTCAAACTCACAAACCGTGAGGTCATGACCTGAGCCAAAGTCAGAGGCTTAACCTACTGAGCTACCCAGGTGCCACATTTTTGTGCTTTTTTAGATTTAAGAACCATTCCCTCACCTCATGCCTGCCTTTTATTTTCTTCTCTCAGTTATACGGTTTCCTTGCATTATTTGTTCCAGCTCAACAGATTTAAATGCAGCATTTCATCATTTCTTTTGAGAAGGAAGGAGAGATGGAAAGAGAAATAATTGATCACCAGCTCTTTCCTTCAATAGGAAATCTACGTGTCACACTGGGATTGTCATCATCAAGCAGATGGGCAGAAATGCTGCATTGAAACTCCATTACCGTGGAATAGCAAACAACACTGGTGAGACTTTCCCTTCTTCACACACGCACACACACATATCCCACATGCTCACACTTACACACTCACACACACTCACGCTTGTATACATGCCCACACAGGCATATATACTCACACACAGGCTTACATTCACAGTCACGTGCTCACACATGTTCACACTCACACACAAATGTGCATAGACGATGATACACACTCACGCACATGTGTTCACACAGACATACATTCACACTCATGTGCTCATACATGTTCACACTTGTATACATTCACATACAATCATACATATTCGTGCACATACATTGACACAGACCTGCATTCACACTCACATTCTCATACATGCTCACACTTGTACATGCTCACACACACATTCTCACGCACACACCCATACTTTACCTCTGCTTACATGAGTGGGTCCAAGTGGCAGTCTTCATATCTCCAGTGAAGGAAGAAATTCACTGCCAGTTTAGGTACCTTGAGATCTGAATAAAACACCTAATTATGCCAAGGACACTCTTGACAATCTTTTCAAAGATGCCCACAGTTTGTGAACAAGAAAGCCCTCACTCCTGGCCCATCTCCTGGACTTTACCACCTAGATCATGTTCGGCCCAGACTCAGGACCAAGAGTCGCCTAGGCATGTCTCCAGGCTCTGTCTACTCTGTGGAAGGTATAGTTGGCTTCCCAGGCGGTCCACTCAGAGCTATGCTGGGCTGAACAGTTCCCGAATGCCCTGGGGCAGGTGACATGCCCACAGTCAGTGTCACTCAGGTGCCTGATCCCTGGGGACCAGATGGAACCAGAGCAGGGCTTAGAGACCTTTTGATCACATGGTTAGCTTCCAGCATGGGAAGGCAGCAAAGTGGGGTTTCGGGACGATATTGATATACCTCACGGGCCCTTCTGATTCCCCAGAGGGTCATGAGGCCAGGCTTGTATTTAGTTAGCTGTAATGATCTCGTTAGGGGTATGAAAGGGCCGCCACCAAGACATTCACCCTTGCCAGCGGGCCTCCCCACCCAGCTCTGCCTCTCCTGTGTGGCCTCACATGGGACATGACCTGTGATTAACAGACTTCCAATGCTTAGTAATTTGCAAAACAGCATTAAACAAGGGAAGTTGAGGACAATGGGAATAGGACACTGGCCAGGTGGGAGGTGGCTGCCAACAGAGCCAGGACAATCCCTCTGGCAGGGCACAATGTCACAGCTGGCTGCTGGCAGGGTGCCTGGTGACAGAGCCTCCTGCCACCCAGGTGGTCGGGTTGAGCTGGCCTTTTAACTTCCTAAGTTTTTTAGAAAGGGAAGAGGGAGAGAGACTAAAAAAAAAATCCTCTCATCAGGAGAGAAAGTAAGAGGAGGCCATTGAGCAAGAGAAAGAAAGAGATTAAGGAGCAAAGAAAGTGACAAGCTGATCATAGAAACCCCTTTCAATAGTGGTAATCCTGGACATACAGGGACAAATATGAATGCTATTGTTCTTGAATTTAGATTAACTTGGCTGCAGGAGGGAAACCAAAATGAAAGTTGGTCTGGTGGGACCTCCTGTGAAGCTCAAGAAAGCGAGCTGACTGCAGATGGATGAGGCCGCTGGAAAACTGCCTCTTTCAGGAGTATTTCCCAAAGACAACTGCGGCCAGTCAGTGTCTGTATTAAACCACAGTGGTGGAAGGCTGAACGGGCAAATTATTAACTATGTGAGACGTGAGGGTATCTGCCCTGTCTTCTTTCTTCTCTCCATCCTGCACACCGCAAGGTCACCTCGGCCCTGTGGACGCTGCTTAGCATTCAAAAATCATAGAAGTTTGGTATTTTTAATATCCATCGCATGCAGAAAATCTGATTTTTATCAATGTGTATTCAAACTTCCATGTATCAGGGCCATTATCCACAGTTCTCAGAGCAACAGGAAGTAAGTTTTATAGGAACATCAAAATGAGGAGACTTGTTTGATTCAAAAAGACTTAATGACTTATTAAGACCCAGGGAAAGGACGTAATAAACCAAGAATTGTCTGGGTGGGATGTATTTTCGGCTTCTTGTAAGCTCTGTGTCTGCACCTGCTGCAAGAGTCCAGCATTTGGCTTAGGTGATGCTGATTTATCTCCCATCTACTGATTGGAGTAAACAAACCCGATGCCTTTTTCCAAGGAGTTCACCTCATTGCTAAACATATTTCACCATTGGAATAGTCAGTAATGCCACTGCCAACCCAAATAGTGCACTGTTTCCTCAGGCAAATGCCTTCATGGCTTTGAAAATACAGCACCAGCTGGCACTTTGGACATGCCCATGGGATTCATGATGGGAGTTTGCAAAATGGGTTCTTGGTTTCATAAAGAACCTGTCTGGAGTGACAATCAGAGACAGGAAAAGGGACATGCTATCTGTAGGGAAATAAATATGCAACACATGAGGTGTTTCAGTGAGGGGGTATCTGTGCGTATGACTGCTTATAAGTCAAAATCTCTTCTTACAATTAAGGTCAAGAGATAACATTTCTTGGGAAGAATAGTGCCACGCAGCTGGGCCCGAGACCACAGCAATGTTGGTGATGGAGGTGCCAGAAAGGGGGTAGGACTTGGCAGGGGGCATGGTGTGTGTTATCGGGCAGTGACACAGTGACATTTCATGGATGTTGTACTTTTAGGGCCACATGTCATCCAGTCAGGATGACTGACAGACTTATTCTGTGATTTACTTAGGATCTTGGGATTTGTCTTGACAGCATGTTGATGTGTCCCTCTCCAGGACTGGCAGGCTGCAGAAAAAAGCCTGGAGACCCCCACCCGGGCGCAGGCCACAGCTTGTGCTCGTCCTGCTCCTACTCAGGGTTGCCATGTCAGTCTAAGAAACCCCTGCCACAGGCTTTCCCTTGGGCCCCTCAGACCCTCTTCCTGATTCAAAGAGAAGAACAGAATGGTTTTTTTCTTAATGTTTTATTTATTTATTTTGAGAGAGAGAGCAGGGGAGGGGCATACAAAGAGGGAAAGAGAGAATCCCAAGCAGGCTCCACGCTGTCAGTACAGAGCCTGGCACAAGACTCGATCTCAGGAACCGTGAGATCATGACCTGAGCAGAAATCAAGAGTGGGACCCTTAACTGACTGAGCCATGCAGGCACTCCAAGAACAGAACGTTTTTGCTAGGAGTTTTTTTTTTTTTAGGGACCCTGCTTTAGCCAGTCTGAGCTGCTGTGCCATAACACAATACCACCTACTTTGGTGGCTTCAACAACAGAAATTAATTTTCTCACAGTTCTGGAGGCTGGAGGTCCAAGACCAAGATGTCCATAGGGTTGGTTTGCGATGAGGACTCTCTCCTTGGCCTATAGACAGCCATCTCTTTGCTGTGTCCTCACATGGCCTTTCCTTTGTCAGTATGAGGAGAGAGAGACAGAGATATTTAGTGTCCCCTCCTCTTCTTATAGAGACCCCAGTCCTATCAGATCAGGGCCCCACCTTTATGACCTCATATATCCTTAATTACCTTCCTAAAGACCCCGCCTCAAATAGAGTCACATTGGGAGTTAGGGTTTCAACATACAAATTTGGGATGAGGACACAAATCAGTAAATAACAGACCGTTTTCTGGAAATGTGCCAAGCAGACACATTCTGGAAATTCTGGAAGAATTAAGGGGAGTTTCATCTTCAGCCAAAATAATTGCTTCAGGAGAATTGCTTCTTCCTTAACAAATCAAAATTGGATTCGTATTTCTTTCAAATTTTCATGGGGAGGGTCTTCCTGCGAGAATAACTAAAACTAGCAGTTTTGAAAAAGCTTTGGGAGTTCTGTATGATACAGTAATGACAGATATATGCCATCACACATTTATCAAAACCGATAGAGTATAGAACACAACGAGTGAACCCCAATGTAAACTGTGGTGAACACCAATGTAAACTATTGGTGGTCCAATATTGAGGCATTATTAACTAAAGTTAATAATGCCTCAATATTGGACCACCAATTGTGACACCTAAATCACACTAATAATAAAAATAATAGGGGAAACTGTGGGGAGGAGCTACTGGGAACTCTGTACTTTCTCATCAACTTTGCTATAAACTTGCCATAAAGGTTCTGTATAAGTTCTGTAAACCTTTCTGTAAACCTTCTCTTAAAAAATGAAATCTATTGGGGCGTCTGACTCTTGATCTCAGGTCAGGTCATGTTCTCATGGCTTATGGGTTCGAGCCCCACACTAAGCTCTGCATTGGCAGAGCTTCCGTGTCTGGGAATCTCTCTCTCTCTTCTGCCCCTACTCTGTCCATCCCCTACTCCCCCCCTCTCTCTCTCTCTCTGTATCTCAAAATAAGTAAATAAATAAAAATTAAATAAAAATGAAGGCTATTATTTGGTTTTTTCCATTTTAGTTTATTTTTTTAAATATGAAATTTATTGTCAAATTGGTTTCCATACAACACCCAGTGCTCATCCCAAAAGGTGCCCTCATCAATACCCATCACCCACCCTCCCCTCCTTCCCACTCCCCATCAACCCTCAGTTTGTTCTCAGTTTCTAAGGGTCTCTTATGCTTTGGTTCCCTCCCTCTCTAACCTCTTTTTTTTTTCTTCCCCTCCCCCATGGACTTCTGTAAAGTTTCTCAGGATCCACATAAGAGTGAAAACATATGATATCTGTCTTTCTCTGTATGACTTATTTCACTTAGCATAACACTCTCCATTTCTATCCACATTGCTACAAAGGGCCATATTTCATTCTTTCTCATTGCCACATAGTATTCCATTGTGTATATAAACCACAATTTCTTTATCCATTCATCAGTTGATGGACATTTAGGCTCTTTCCATAATTTGGTTCTTGTTGAAAGTGCTGCTATAAACATTGGGGTACAAGTGCCCTTATGCATCAGCACTCCTGTATCCCTTGGGTAAATTCCTAGGAGTGCTATTTCTCAGTCATAGGGTAGATATATTTTTAATTTTTTGAGGAACATCCACACTGTTTTCCAGAGTGGCTGCACCAGTTTGCATTCCCACCAACAGTGCAAGAGGGTTCCCGTTTCTCCACATCCTCTCCAGCATCTATAGTCTCTGATTTGTTCATTTTGGCCACTCTGACTGGCATGAGGTGATATCTGAGTATGGTTTTGATTTGTATTTCCCTGATGAGGAGCGACGTTGAGCATCTTTTCATGTGCCTTTTAGCCATCTGGATGTCTTCTTTAGAGAAGTGTCTATTCATGTTTTTTGCCCATTTCTTCACTGGATTATTTGTTTTTCGGGTGTGGAGTAATCATCAAGATAGCATGACATTGGCACAAAAACAGACACATAGACCAATGGGATAGAATAGAAACCCCAGAACTAGACCCACAAAAGTATGGCCAACTAATCCTTGACAAAGCAGGAAAGAATATCCAATGGAAAAAAAGACAGTCTCTTTAACAAATGGTGCTGGAAGAACTGGACAGCAACATGCAGAAGGATGAAACTGGACCACTTTCTCACACCGTTCACAAAAACAAACTCAAAATGGATAAAGGACCTGAATGTGAGACAGGAAACCAAAACCCTAGAGGAGAAAGCAGGAAAAATACCTCTCTGACCTCAGCTGCAGCAATTTCTTACTTGACACATCCCCAAAGGCAAGGGAATTAAAAGCAAAAATGAACTATTGGGACCTCATGAAGATAAAAAGCTTCTGCACAGCAAAGGAAACAATCAACAAAACTAAATGGCAACTGACGGAATGGGAAAAGATATTTGCAAATGACATATCGGACAAAGGACTAGTATCCAAAGTCTATAAAGAGCTCACCAAACTCCACACCTGAAGTCTATTATTTTGAAAGCAAACAAACAGGGGCTCCTGGGTGCTCAGTCGGTTAAGCATCCAACTCTTGATATCCGCTCAGGTCATGATCTGGAGGTTCGTGAGTTCAAACCCCCCATCAGGCTCCACACACTGACAGTGCAGAGCCTGCTTAGGATTCTCTTCTCTCTCCCTCTCTCTCTGCCCTTCTCCCACTCACTCTCAAAATAAATAAATAAACTTAAAAAAATAAAAGTAAACAAAAAGCATGGGGTTGAATTTCAGTCAAGGTAGAGAATTTTTATTTTTAATTTGTAGCTACAGCGTGCCAGCTCACACTGTTGCTGGTCCCCTGTACCCCCTTGGTGCTCCTCACAACTCACACACCCAGCCCATGCCTTCCATCTGCAGGCATCTGCTCCTCTTGGCTGCGAATTTTCTGGTCCATAGTTTGAGGTAAGCCAGAAATACTAAGAAATTATTTCCTCTTCCCTGGAAGCAGCCTTCAAATAACAATGGAGAGGTGTTGGAGAAGAAACGCCAGCTCCTGTGCCCCTGGGTAGGGGGCTCCGTGTTTTCTACACTGTCACGTGGGCCTCCCAGAGGGATGGAGCCCCCACTGCCCACTGTGGAAACCCTCTTGTGAATGCCCCTTTACTAAGTCCCTTCCTCTCCTTTGTTCACTTCCCCATGCTCTCCTGATGTTTCCTTAGTTCACTGTCAATTACTGTTCCTCACTCATATCAGTGTCTGGGAGAAAAGCAGATGCAGATGTGGATTTATGCTAGTTGGATCCTGTCTCCCATTATCTTTTTTTAAATTTTATTTTAGAGAGAGACAGCAGGGGAGAGGGGCAGAGGAAGAGAGAGAGAGACAGAGACAGAGACAGAGAGAGAGAGTCTCGAGCAGGCTCCACACTTAGCGTGGATCCTGATGTGGGGCTTGATCCCATGACCCTCGGATCATGACCTGAGCTGAGATGAAGAGTTGGACACTCAACCAACTGAGCTGCCCACGAGCCTCCCCATAACCTCTGATGGAAACCAACAGCACACTTGTATATGCTTCTTGACTGACTATCCTCACACGCATGGTGCCTGTCCCCATGAGAGCCTCTGAGAGGCAGTAACATTAAAGTCCTTCAACTGGTTATTAATTTCCTGATCAAAACAGTCTATAGGTGGGGTACCTGGGTGGCTCAGTCAGTGAGTGTCTAACTTAGGCTCAGGTCATTATCTCACAGCTCATGGGTTCAAGCCTCGCGTCAGGCTCTGTGCTGACAGCTCAGAGCCTGGAGCCTGCTTTGGATTCTGTATCTCCCCCTCTCTCTGCCCCTCCCCTGCTCATGCTCTGTCTCTCTCTCTCTCTCTCTCTCTCTCTCTCTCCCTCAAAAGTAAATAAACATTTAAAAAAGGTTTATAGGCATTTTATGATAGAGTTATTGAAAATCCCAGTTTCTTATGCAAAGTTAGGATTACAAAGTAGGACAAACTGCACTCCCCCTTCAAAGGCTATTTTGGAGCCACAGAAAGACACTACCATATAGCATTATTCACTCGCTTTACCATCAGCACCCTCACTAGAAAGCCAGATGTAAAAACCAAATAAATTCCCAAATTAGTCAACAGGACAAATGTCCTAGGTGCAGCTTTAGTTGCACTGAATACTCCACCTGGGAAGGACTTAAAATTTGAAAAATACATGCTAAAAAAATGAGAACATAAACATTTGCATGTAGGAAGACAGTCTCTTTTTCCCTTCATTTTATTTATCTTAGAGAGAGAGAGAACACAAGCAGAGGAGAGGGGCAGAGGGGGGAGAGAGAGAGAGAGAGAGAGAGAGAGAGTCTTAAGTAGGCTCCACCCTCAGCACAGAGCCCAGTCAATGTGGGTCTTGGTCCCATGACCCTAGGATCATGACCTGAGCCAGAATTGAGGGTCAGACACTTAACAGACTGAGCCACCCAAGTGCCCCTAGGAAGGCAGTCTCCAAAATGAGACACCAGCTGGGGCACCTAGGTCGCTCAGTTGGTTGAGCATCCGCCTTTGGCTCAGGTCATGATCTCACAGTCTGCAAGTTCAAGCCCCACATTGGGCTCACTACTGTCAGTCCAGAGCCCACTTTGGATCCTCTGTCCCCCTTCCTGCCCCTGCCCCAACTGCTCTTTCAAAAATAAATAAACATTAAAATTTTTTTAAAAGGTTCTGTTAAAATGAGACACCTGCTCATCGAAGATATCTTTCACCTAGCTTTGGTGAACTGAGGAATGTGGGCACATAAGAAGTTGTTGCCTTATTTTACTACTTTGGTTTGTATTTAAGGCAGCTACAAGCACTTAGAAAGACTTTTCCAGAGAGAAGCCCTTGACAGTTGCAAGTCTTCTTTCCACATCATTAGGGGCTTGTGTCTACACACTCAGGCAGGAACCTACTGGGAGAGGCCATGTGCCCACCCTCCTGCAACCTTTTCTCTGGGACAGATTAATGCCACACTGTGGGCTCCTGAGAGGACAGTTCTCGCTTTCTAGAGAAGACCTGAACCAGCTAATCTTATTCTATTTGGTTACTTCCTGTGAACAAGTAATACATGAATATGATACAATAATTCAAACAGGAATAATAAAAACAGCAGAGACATCCCCCTGCTCTGTTTCCAGGTTTCCAGTTCTGCTTTCCAGGACAAGCCTGGTTTTAGTTTCTCCTGGACTCCTATAGATATATTTTATATATATTCAGTATACGTTTCTCCTGTTTGTTAAAAATAACCATTAGTGTTACAGGACCCTGGGTAATCCCCTTTGAATGTGGCCAACGATGAAGATGACAGATGTCACTCCCATGATTAGGTAAGTCTCCTTACCTAAGACTCCGCCATAGTGGAGCAGAGGAAGATGCTCCTGCTGGCCTTGAAGCAGCGGCTGCCGTGTGTGGGAGAAGCACATTACTGGGACTAAGGGTGGTCCATGGGAGCTGAGAGCAACTCCTGACTGTGTGCCAGCAAGAACCAGATTCTGCTAACAACTAGTGAACTTGGAAGAGGAGCCTGAGCTTCAGGTGGGATCTGGAGTCCTGGTTGGTACCTTGATTTCAATCTGGTATCAAGAGACCCTGAACAGAGGACCCAGCCAACTCATACTCTGTCTCCTGGCCCCTGGAAACTGTGAAATACTAAATTTGTGTTGTTTTAAGCTGCTACCTTTGTGGTAATTTATTACACAGTAATAAAAAGCTAATGCAAGTAATGTACTGTGCATACTATTTTGTAGCTTTCCTGTTCCCCTCCCCCCGACTCACTTAAAAATCCATCTTGGAGATGATTACAATCAGTACTTCCTTTAGCCCTGCTTATGAACAACTGTTTGTTTGCCAGATGATTAGTTGAGATCTTTCCAAAAGAAGATTATGTTTCACGAATCAAAGTTCAGTAGCAGCAGCACTTGATAATGGTCTTAGGCTGTCAGCTAGGTGATGCCAAAGTAATTTGACCAAAATAATTTCCTGACCTTTTTTTTTATTAGTTGGTTTATTGGTTTGAAGATCAAATCCATGAATACCTCCTTCTCTGTTTTTATCTTATTTTATTTTTCCTTCCTTTCCCCATGTTCATCTGTTTCAAACCATAAGAGACTCTTAAATACAGAGAACAAACAGGGTTGCTGGAGGGGTGTTGGGTGGGGAGATGGGCTAAAGGGTGATGGGCATTAAGGAGGACACTTGTTATGGCGAGCGCTGAGGGTTGTATTCAGCAACCTCTTTGACCTTGGATGCAGCAACTTCTTACTAGATACATCTCTGGAGGCAAAAGAAACAAAATAAAATGAACTATTGGAACTTTATGAAGATAAAAAGCTTCCAGTTTTGTTGACTGTTTCCAGTGCAGAAGCTGTTTATCTTAATGAGGTCCCAAATGTTTATAGCAGCACTTTCAACAATAGCCAAGTTATGGAAAGAGCCTAATGTTCATCAGCTGACAAATGGATAAAGAAGATGTGGTTTATATATACAATGGAATACTACTTGGCAATGAGAAAGAATGAAATCTGGCCATTTGCAGCAACATGGATGGAACTGGAGAGTATTATGCTAACTGAAATAAGTCAGGCAGAGAAAGACAGATATCATATGTGTTCACTCATATGTGGATCTTGAGAAACTTAACAGAAGACCACGGGGGAGGGTTATGAGTTACGGAGAGGGAGGGAGACAAACCATAAAAGACTCTTAAATACTGAGAACAAACTGAGGGTTGATGGGGGTTGGGAGAGAGGGGAAAGTGGGTGATGGGCATTGAGGAGGGCACTTGTTGGGATAAACACTGGGTGTTATATGGAAACCAATTTGACAATAAATTATATTTTAAAAAAAGATAAAACGCTTCTGCACAACAAAGGAAACAACAAAACTAAAAGGCAACCAACCAATGGAATGGGAGAAGATATTCGCAAATGACGTATCAGACAAAAGGCTAGTATCCAAAATCTATGTAGGACTTATCAAACTTTATCAAACTTTATAGAACTTATCAAACTCAATATCCCCAAAATAAACAATCCAGTTAAGAAATGGGCAGAAAACATAAATAGACATTTCTCCAAAGAAGACATCCAGATGGCAAACTGACACATGAAAAAATGCTCGACATCACTCATCATCAGGGAAATACAAATCAAAACCACAATGAGATACTATCTCAAACCTGTCAGAATGGCTAAAATTAACAACTCAGAAAACAACAGATGTTGGCAAGGATGTAGAGAAAGGGGAACACTTTTGCACTGTTGATGGGAATGCAAACTGGTGCAGCCACTCTGGAAAACAGTATGGAGGTTCCTCAAAAAGTTAAAAACAGAACTACCTTATGACACAGCAATTGCACTACTAGGTATTTATCTAAAGGATACAAAAATACGGATTCGAAGGGACACATGCACCCGATGTTTCTAGCAGCACTATTGGCAATAACCAAATTATGTCCATCAACTGATGAGTGGATGAAGAAAATGACACACACACACACACACACACACACACACACAGAGGCCGTCAAAAAGAATGAAATCTTGCCATTTGCAAAGACATGGCTGGAACTAGCATATCATGCTAAGCAAAATAAGTCAGAGAAAGACAAATACCATATGATTTCACTCATTTGTGGAATCTAAGAAACAAAACAGATTAACATAGGGGAAGGGAAGAAAAAATAAAAGAAACAGAGAGACAAACCATAGGAGACTTTTAACTATAGAGAACAAACTGAGGGTTGCTGGAGGGGAGATGGGTGGGGGGATGGGCTGAATGGGTGATGGACATTAAGGAGGGTGCTTTGTTGGGATGAGCACTGGGTGCTATATGTAAGTGATGAATCACTGGGATCTACTCCTGAAACCAACACTACACTATATGCTATCTAACTTGAATTTAATTAAAAAACAAATCCATGAAGACCCTTAAAGATTAATTTCCAATAGCACATACTTCATAAATGAATTTGGCTTATTACAATTTTAATATGCAGATGCATTTTTTTTCTCTTAGGAAAACCACAGTAGAGACATTTAGGATATTTAGCAGACACTGGTGAGTTTTTCACTGACTCATTTTCCCTTTCCTCTGGCAAGTAGCTAGACCATGTGTCTCAGCCTTCTTTGAGTTCAGTTTGGTTGTGACTTCTGGTGAATAGAAAACTGTAGACATGATGTATGCTTTTTTGGGTTTGGCCCACAGAAACCTCCCACTGGATCTGCCACATTCTCTCCCTCCTCCCACCTACCAGCTGGTAGCAGAAGCGTTGAGAGAGAACTTCAGGTTCTCAGGGATGGTGAAACTACAAGCTGGAAGGAGACTAGTCTCAGAATCACCAGATAGAAAGCTGCCTCTATGGAAGCATTATGTGAGTGAGAAAAAAAAAAAACTTCCATTGTGTTAATGTGCTGAAGTTTGGGGGGTGTTTATTCCAACAGAGAGCCTCTTCTAATGATAGTGGACTGAAGATTGCCTTTCAAAAAGGATTTTCTTACCTTACAAGAGGAATCATGCTGGGATCTTTTTAAATTGCAGGATGGCCTTACAGAAGTGATGCCATTTATTACAAAATGACTTCAGGGCCACATGGGTTGTGCAAGCTACCAGCGCACTCAGGGCCATGCTCAAAATGGATGTTCGGCAAAATTTATACATTGAGCTCCAGGGGTAAGATATACATAGTGATACCTGTGGTTTGTTCTGCCTAACCTCATGATCTCCCAATAATTAGTTGCACACAAATGCTAGGTCTATATTTGTTTTCCTATACATATTAACCCCAACTTGTTCTCTTAGTTTTTGTCCTTAACCTCCTGTTTTTCACCTTATTATTTGAATTTCCCCATAAGTAGTCTTTTAATTCAATACAAAGCAATAAAAAGGATTCCCTGCTAATTCTGTTTTCTTCCCCCCACAGGAATAAACACACTCTAGGAAAATCAATCTATAAGTGGCTTCTGTTGAATTCAGAGGACTTGACATTTTGACCAATGAAATATTTTTAATATCAGTTATATTTTGAGTGGATAGTTTGCACTCCATGGGATTCTGGAGGTTTATATGCACTTTTCTTCTGGACTATGAGCTCTGTGAGGTCAGGAAGCATGGCCCTTCGTGCTTTAGCCCAAGCTTATGGCTCAGAGCCTCATATAATTTATGATCAATAAATTCCCACTGAATATAAGAATACTTCATTCAAAGACCCTTTGATTTTTATGAACACATATATGCTAATTTAACCCACATGCAGAATATGACCTTAAGCGATGTGTGTTGGAGGTAGTATAGATTCAGCTGAGCATCCTGGTTTGATAAACTTGAGATTCCAGTTCAATGATTCATCTTTGGTCTAAGGTCATGGAAAGAGGACTGGATGGAAGAAGCCTGGCTTTAGAGTCTGGAAGAATCAATAAACTGCCCACGGGATGAGAGGAAAACTTGACGCTTTGGAGAAAGTGGGAAGCTTCTACTTAGGAGCAAGAAATACTTGACTTGAAGAGTAGAGGGAATTACAAATATCGTCCGAGGCCAATTTTTCTGAAAAGCTTCTGTTGGCAGCTATGAGAATTCATTTGACTGGACAATCCTGTGAAAATGAACAATCAATTCCAGGAAACCTGGGTACACTGCATCTTGCCTTCTTTTAAGAAAAGATACAACAAACTCAATTGGTTTGGCAAGGAAAGAGGAAGAGGAAGGAGAAATGTCCCCGCTCCAATTGGAAATTGCCAAAGCAGCTCTAAGTGTGGCCAGTATGGCCTCATGGTTGTGGCAGCTGAGAGCTTGAGCTCATGGGGTGGTGTGCACAACCACTTGGGAAACCCAAGTGGGAGGGGTTGTTGGATTAATTGTGTTTTGATGAGGGCACATTTTACAGACTTCAGGAGTAAGAGAATAGGGGGAGGCAACATAGTAAAAGATTACAGACAATACTAGGATGAAGGAGGGTACACAGAACTACATTCAAGGACACCCATGCTTTGGGTTGAGTCCTGCCTCTACTGAATCCTGTGTCACTTGCCTACATGGATTAACTGAAGGTTTCTTTCCCATATATAACTCTTTCATCCTAGAAATCTGGAGGGATGGTTAGTTAACCCAAAGAAATCTTCGTGGTTCCAAAAACTAGAGTCAAAGGATCTTTGTTAGGGTACTGTAAGTTGAAAAGTAAGATATTGGTCTACTTTTCTCATGAAAGAACCTCTGAACATTTCCAAACTCACTCCTGGGACCAGGTTGTACTTCCCCCATTTTGCTCTATTTGGTAATGACTTTGGCTCTAGATCCCCATTAATTTCTATTGAAAAGGAAGACTGTGCTGTTTCATTTCAAGACCTTACGGGATGGCAGGGATTCCTATTGGGAATAAGTGTGACCAACAGAGACACAAAGTACCTAAGAAAGCTAGTTACAAAGAAATGTCATTGTTGAAGCTGAAGAATAAAAGTGCATGCGGGACAGGCGTGAATTTTGCAGAAGGAAATAGACTATTTGGGCAGGTCTGTGTGATTTGTTCCTATTGCTACTTTTGGGCAACCGCCATTGGCTGAATTCCCAACTATTTCCTTCTGTTGTCCCTATATATGGACAGAATAAAATGACTTTAGATGTTTTCAATATAGAAAAGCATGGTGAAAAAAATCAAGTGATTACCAAAAAAAAGCAAAATAAATAAAAGTCACATTAGAACTTCCGTTCCCCATCTCAGACTGATTATTAGTGTGTGTACAAGTGCCTGCCTTTGTCTGGAAGAGAGTAGGTGTTCATTAGATGTTTGTTGAAGTTTCCTTTAATATATCTGTTTATTAAATATTAATCTCCTAAATATTTTCTAGCACAAAAGAACATTTTTTTGATAGGCAAATTCTTTCAATGAATGATCACGATGGTACTTGTTCTTCTTAAATTCCTTGAGTTAAAGAAAATGTTGACTGCCAGATAACCCAAGTCTGAATTTTAATGGCTTTCACATCATGAATACAACTACAATAGAAAATAAACTCATCACTAGATTTCAATTTACTTACAAATGATCCCAGCTGTCACCCAATGCCAAAATGGGTAGAGATGGTTTGGTTCACAGGACTGGATCTCTGGCTATTGAAAAAGCATTTAGAGGCATTCTTAGCAAGAAGAATCAGCCTAGTGAATAATACAATTATGAGCTATGGTTCAGATGTTCAAGTGCAAGTGTCCAGAAGGTGATGTAGCAGCTAATCTCTGAGGGTAGTTTTGAAAATAATGACTTTTAACCTATTACAGCAATTGTTCTCATAGAAAGTGTGAACTGTTGTAATGAATAATAAAATCCAGCATAAAAAATTACATCCTGGCTGTAGAAATCATGAAACTGAACACAGTTGGTTTTGTCATATGAAGTTGCCTATGTGGGAGAAAAATTATCAATGCGTTTACAAGTACTTAGGGAACTTATTAAAAGAGGAAAAAATACTAGGACACCGTTATTTCTTCTGTGCATTTCTAGACAATGCTTTTTGCCAAATTCTCTAAGAATAATTTTGATGATTATTCAAGGCATAACATGAAAGACAGCAGTTAATCTGATTACGGTAATGACATTTCGAACGTATTTATTTGGAGTAGCGATTGCTGAATTGCACTGTTATTAGCAAGCTTACCCTGTTTACTGGAACGCTGATACATATTTAAAAATCTGCCTTTGAATAATTCAGCCTGAGCATGTGGACAATAGACAGGGTCTTTTGCTTTCCTATCTTCCTTTATGTATTATCTGATCTGCCTGCCTTGATCTGGAACTGCCCCCCCCGCCCCCACCGGCTTTGCTATTGTTGATGCCCCTGCTCTCCCCTACCTCCCGGGTTTGGCCTCACTGGGCCCTGATGTCTGATACACTTGTGACACCTTGGAGGAATGCAGCTGAGAATTCATTGTCCTTCTCTTTGCTTTTTAAACATCTTCATGAAAGCTCCTCTTTTTGCAGAGTTAGGAACCATTTCCCAGGCTTGATAAGTTAATTGACCAACCTTAAAATTATTGCATCTGTAATTTGTGAGTAGGATCAATTACCTAAGACATTCAGCTCATAATACTATCGTTCCCATGTGAGACAAGCCAGAACAAAGACCCTCCAAACCTGAGGCTTTTTCTAAAATAGTGCTATCTGATTTGTGTCCAATCTCCATCCCAGCTCCAATCCCTCTCAAATGGTAAACTCAACTGTACTACTTTCTTTAATTTGCACTTCAAGAGCCCCCAGTGGAATTTGAAAGTTTAAATCCATCAGATGTGAAATAGAATAAGTGCACATTTTAATCTTATTTTTATTTAATTTTTTTAAAGTTTATTTACTTATTTTTAAGAGAGCAAGAGTGAACGGGGTGTGGCAGAGAGAGAGGGAGAGAGAGAGAATCCCAAGGAGGCTCCACGTTGTCAGTGAGGATCCCCACACGGGGCTGAGTTTCATGAACCACAAGATCATGACCTGAGCCAAAATTGAGAGCTGGACATAATTAACCGACTGAGCCACCCAGAAGCCCAAATAAATATTTTTAAAAGACTGCAGTGGAGGTCCAAAAGGAAAAGGAGAGATGTAATCCAAGCCATTAGGTATTGGCAGCCTCTCCTATAGGAAAGACTATTGTTTATAAGAGAGCTGAGTGAACTTGAAGATTTGGACAGACCTGTAGCTAAACCATTCTTCTGATGCCATTGAATCAATGAGGTGAAAGTTGTGTCAATCAGTTGATGTCTGTAGAGCAACAGCTACATTCCAGGCTGTGGATACCAGGGCAGCTAGGACAGGGGACATCTATCCATGCTCCCAGGTGGTTTTCTAGCATATCATTGACCCCCATATCATTTTATCCTGGGGGATTTAGAGGTCAGTAACCATCTGGATCTGCATAAAGTTTGCATGTGAGCACAGGATGATATTTTACAAAAAGCATCAGACTCCTTGTATTGATGATTATTGAAATGGTTCCAGTCTGATTGACATAAAAGTAACTAGATTTGGCCATGGGTAATAGAACCTGGGAACAGGGCTCCAGTGGAAGTGGGTGGCCCCTGGCAACTCTGTGTAGATTAAAGGGGGAATAGCAGCAAGGCAGCAGGGGCTGGGCCTGTCCATTGCCCTGGGGTGAACCTGCATGGTGGGAACTTCAGGGAAAGCAGATGGGTAGTCTTGTTGTCAGGAGCTAAGGCTCCAGGTTGTGGCCATGCCAGATACGCAGGCTAAGGTACAATGTTCCCTCCAACTGCAAAAATGACCCAGTGTTGGGTACCTAATAGCCACCAATTTAATAAGAGAGATTTTGATGAGTTTTCTGTGTTATATCATGCAAAGGCTGTCTATATATGAACCTTGTCTATCATTTCCACTGTAGAATTCCCAGTACCTACTGGAATACCTGAGCTGGAGCAGGTGCTCAGTAATATTTGTCATGTAGCTCGTGACAGTTGACTTAAACAAAGGGTCACACAAAAATTCCAAAATCAGTAATAAATTATTAGAATGACTTAATTAGCTCTAATTATTATAGTTGGTAAGAACTTTTATTGTGAGATATAGAATATATTATATATCTAGTATATTATGAAATATATAAGATAAATATATAAAATACATAAATATAACTTGTTTAGGAATTTTTAAAGATTTGTATATTAGTTTATATTACTTACCAGTTCTTAGAATTCTCACTTTTTTTAATTCTCTCTTTTTTTGAGAGAGAGAGGGCACACATGACCAAGGGAGAGGCAGAGAGAGAGAAAGGGAGAAAGACAGACTCAAGCAGGCTCTGTGCTATCAGCATAGAACCTTATGTGGGCCTTGATCCCATGAACCATGAGATCATGACTGAGCTGAAATTAAGAGTCTGACACATTTTTCAAAATATATTTTTATTAAATATATATTTTTTCTCTTTATTTTTGTTTATTATTTTTTAATATGAAATTTATTGTCAAATTGGTTTCCATACAACACTCAGTGCTCATCCCAAAAGGTGCCCTCCTCAATATTCATTACCCACCCTCCCTTCCCTCCCACCCCCCATCAACCCTCAGTTTGCTCTCATTCTCTAAGAGTCCCTTATGCTTTGGTTCCCTCCCTCTCTAACCTCTTTTTTTTCTTCCCTTCCCATGGACTTCTGTTAAGTTTCTCAGGATGCACATAAGAGTGAAAACATAGGGTATCTGTCTTTCTCTGTATGACTTATTTCACTTAGCATAACACTCTCCAGTTCCATCCACATTGCTACAAAGGGCCATATTTCATTCTTTCTCATTGCCAATAGTATTACATTGTGTATATAAACCACAATTTCTTTAGCATTCATCAGTTGATGGACATTTAGGCTCTTTCCATAATTTGGCTCTTGTTGAAAGTGTTGCTATAAACATTGAGGTACAAGTGCCCCTATGCATCAGCTCCTGTATCCCTTGGGTAAATTCCTAGCAGTGCTATTTCTCAGTCATAGGGTATATCTATTTTTAATTTTTTGAGGAACCTCCATACTGTTTTCCAGAGTGGCTGCACCAGTTTGCTTTCCCACCAACAGTGCAAGAGGGTTTCCATTTCTCCACATCCAGCATCTATAGTCTCTGATTTGTTCATTTTGGCCACTCTGACTGGCATGAGGTGATATCTGACTGTGGTTTTGATTTGTATTTCCCTAATGAGGAGTGACGTTGAGCATCTTTTAATGTGCCTGTTGGCCATCTGAATGTCTTCTTTAGAGAAGTGTCTATTCATGTTTTCTGCCCATTTCTTCACTGGATTATTTGTTTTTTGGGTGTGGAATTTGGTGAGCTCTTTATAGATTTTGGATACTAGCCCTTCGTCCGATATGTCATTTGCAAATATCTTTTCCCATTCCATCAGTTACTTTTTAATTTTTTTGATTATTTCCTTTGCAGTGCAGAAGCTTTTTATCTTCATGAGGTCCCAATAGTTCATGTTTGCTTTTAATTCCCTTGCCTTTGGGGATGTGTCAAGTAAGAAATTGCTGTGGCTGATGTCAGAGAGGTTTTTTTCCTGCTTTCTCCTCTAGGGTTTTGAAGGATTCTTGTCACATTCAGGTCCTTTATCCATTCTGAGTTTATTTTTGTGAATGGTGTAAGAAAGTGGTCTAGTTTCATTCTTCTGCATGTTGCATAACTCCAATACTCCCAGCACCATTTGTTAAAGAGACTGTCTTTTTTCTATTGGATATTCTTTCCTGCTTTGCCAAGGATTAGTTGGCCATACTTTTGTGGGTCTAATTCTAGAGTGTCTATTCTATCCCATTGGTCTATGTGTCTGTTTTTGTGCCAATACCATGCTGTCTTGTTGATTACAGCTTTGTAGTAGAGGCTAAAGTCTGGGATTGTGATGCCTCCCACTTTGGTCTTTTCTTCAAAATTACTTTGGGTATTAGGGGTCTTTTGTGGTTCCATACAACTTTTAGGATTGCTTGTTCTAGCTTTGAGAAGAATGCTGGTGCAATTTTGATTGGGATTGTTTTGAATGTGTAGCCTGCTTTGGGTAGTATTGACATTTTAATGCTATTTGTTCTTCCTATCCAGGAGCATGGAATGTTTTCCCATTTCTTTGTATCTTTTCCATTTTCCTTCATAAGCTTTCTATAGTTTCTATCATACAGATCTTTTACATCTTTGGTTAGGTTTATTCCTAGGTATTTTATGCTTCTTGCTGCAATTGTGAATGGGATCAGTTTCTTTATTTGTTTTTCTGTTGCTTCATTATATTAGTGTATAAGAATGCAACTGATTTCTGTACATTGATTTTGTATCCTGCAACTTTGCTCAATTCATGTATCAGTTCTAGCAGACTTTTGGTGGAGTCTATCGGATTTTCCATGTATAATATAATGTCATTTGCAAAAAGTGAAAGCTTGACTTCATCTTTGCCAATTTTGATGCCTTTGATTTCCTTTTGTTGTCTGATTGCTGATATTAGAACTTCCAACACTATGTTAAACAACAGTGGTGAGAGTGGACATCCCTGTCGTGTTCCTCATCTCAGGGAGAAAGCTCTCAGTTTTTCCTCATTGAGGATGATATTAGCTGTGGGCTTTTCATAAATGGCTTTTATGATGTGTAAGTATGTTCCTTCTATCCTGACTTTCTCGAGGGTTTTTATTAAGAAAGAATGCTGAATTTTGTCAAAAGCTTTTTCTGCATCGATTGACAGGATCATATGGTTCTTATCTTTTCTTTTATTAATGTGATGTATCACATTGATTGATTTGCGAATGTTGAACCAGCCCTGCAGCCCAGGAATGAATCCCACTTGATCATGGTGAGTAATTCTTTTTATATACTTTTGAATTCGATTTGCTAGTACCTTATTGAGAATTTTTGCATCCATATTCATCAGGGATATTGGCCTGTAGTTCTCTTTTTTTACTGGGTCTCTGTCTGGTTTAGGAATCAAAGTAATGCTGGCTTCATAGAATGAGTCTGGAAGTTTTCCTTCCCTTTCTATTTTTTGGAACAGCTTGAGGAGGATAGGTATTATCTCTGCTTTGAGTGTCTGGTAGAATTCCCCAGGGAAGCCATCCGGTCCTGGACTCTTATTTGTTGGGAGATTTTTGATAACTGATTCAATTTCTTCTCTGGTTATGGGTCTGTTCAAGCTTTCTATTCCTTCCTGTTTGAGTTTTGGAAGTGTGTGGGTGCTTAGGAATCTGTCCATTTCTTCCAGGTTGTCCAGTTTGTTGGCATATAATTTTTCATAGTATTCCCTGATAATTGCTTGTTTTTTGGGGGGATTGGTTGTAATAATTCCATTTTCATTCATGATTTTATCTATTTGGGTCCTCTCCCTTTCCTTTTTGTGAATCCTGGCTAGAGGTTTTCTCAATTTTGTTTATTTTTTCAAAAAACCAACTCTTGGTTTCATTGATCTGCTCTACAGTTTTGTAGATTCTATATTGTTTATTTCTGCTCTGATCTTTATTATTTCTCTTCTTCTGATGGGTTTGGGGTATCTTTGCTGTTCTGCTTCTAGTTCCTTTAGGTGTGCTGTTAGAGTCTGTACTTGGGATTTTTCTTGTTTCTTGAGATAGGCCTGGATTGCAATGTATTTTCCTCTCAGGACTGCCTTCACTGCATCCCAAAGCGTTTGGATTGTTGTATTTTCATTTTCCTTTGTTTCCATATATTTTTAAATTTCTTCTCTAATTGCCTGGTTGACCCATTCATTCTTTAGTAGGTGTTCTTTAATCTCCATGCTTTTGGAGATTTTCCAGACATTTTTCTGTGGTTGATTTCAAGCTTCATAGCGTTGTGGTCCAAAAGTGTGCATTGTATGATCTCAATTCTTTTATACTTATGAAGGTCTGTTTTGTGATCCAGTATGTGATCAATCTTGGAGAATGTTACATGTGCACTCAAGAAGAAAGTATATTCTGTTACTTTTGGATGCAGAGTTCTAAATATATCTGTCAAGTGCATCTGATCCCATGTATCATTCAGGACCTTTGTTTCTTTACTGATCTTGTGTCTAGATGTTCTATCCGTTGTTGTAAGTGAGGTATTAAAGTCCCCTGCAATTACCACATTCTTATCCATAAGGTTGCTTATGTTTGTGATTAATTGTTTTATATATTTGAGGGCTCCCATATTCAGCGCATAGACGTTTATAGTTGTTAGCTCTTCCTGATGGATAGACCCTGTAATTATTATATAATGCCCCTCTTCATCTCTTGTTACAGCCTTTAATTTAAAGTCTAGTTTTTCTGATATAAGTATGGCTACTCCAGCTTTATTTTGACTTCCAGTAGCATGATAGATAGTTCTCCATTCCCTCACTTTCAATCTAAAGGTGTCCTCAGGTCTAAAGTGAGTCTCTTTTAGATAGCAAATAGATGAGTCTTGTTTTTTTATCCATTCTTATACCCTATGTCTTTTGGTTGGAGCATTTAGTCCATTTACATTCAGTGCTATTATTGAAAGATATGGGTTTAGAGTC
Organism: Neofelis nebulosa; assembly: GCF_028018385.1. NCBI lineage: Eukaryota > Metazoa > Chordata > Mammalia > Carnivora > Felidae > Neofelis > Neofelis nebulosa. Next base: position 95,764,050 of record NC_080790.1, on the reverse strand, counting down.
ATTGTGATGTCTGTAAGTTTCATGCTTGTAGTGATGTCTCTGGTACTTTGTGGTCCTTGCAGCATTTTACTCACAGAATCCCCTTAGGATCTCTTGTAGGGCTGGTTTAGTGGTGATGAATTCCTTCAGATATTATTTGTTTGGGAAAACTTTTATCTCTCCATTTATTTTGAATGACAGATTTACTGTGTAAAGGATTGTCGGCTGCATATTTTTTTCTGTTCATCACATTGAAGATTTCCTGCCATTCCTTTCTGGCCTGCCAAGTTACAGTAGATAGGTCTGCTACTACTCTATGGGTCTATCTTTGTAAGTTAGAACCCGTTTATCCTTAGCTGCTTTCAGAATTCTCTCTTTATCCTTGTATTTTGCCAGTTTCACTATGATAGTCATGCAGAAGATCAATTCAAGTTATGTCTGAAGGGAATTCTTTGTGCCTCTTGGATTTCAATGCCTTTTTCCTTCTCCAGATCAGGGAAGTTCTCAGCTATGATTTGTTCAAGTACACCTTCAGCCCCTTTCTCTCTCTCTTCCTCCTCTGGAATTACTATGATATGCATATTGTTCCATTTGATTGCACCACTTAGTTCTCTAATTCTCCCCTCATACTCCTGGATTTTGTTTTATCTCTCTTTTTCTCAGCTTCCTCTTATTGCATAATCTTATCTTCTAATTCACCTATTCTGTCCTCTGCCTCCTCAATCTGTGCAATGCTGCTTCCGTTTTATTTTGCACCTCATTTATAGCATTTTTAGCTACTCATGACTATTTCTTAGTCCCTTGATCTCTGTAGAAATAGATTGTCTGCTGTCCTCTATGCTTTTTTCAAGCCCAGCAATTAATTTTATGACTATTATTCTAAATTCTTGTTCCGTTACACTGCTTAAATGGTTTTTGATCAATTCATAAGCTGTCGCTACTTCCTGGAGTTTCTTTTGAGGATAATTCTTCCATTTCATCATTTGGGTAGTCCCTGTTGTGGCTCCAAACTTCAGGGCACTTCTCTTGTGCTGTCTGAAGTAACTTGTGTTGGTGGGCAGGGCTGTAGTCAGACCCGATGTCTGCCCCCAGCCCATCACTGGGGCCACAGTCAGACAGCTGTGTACCTTATCTTCCCCTCTCCCAGGGGCAGGACTCACTGTAGAGTGGTGTGGCTGGGCTACTTTGACACTGCCAGGCTTTGCAGTGCTGCTTCAATGGGATCTGACGTATTAGCCATGGTGGATACACAAGGTGCACAGGGGTGGGAGGGGCAGGCTTAGCTGGGTTTGCCATCGATGGTTTCTTGCTGGGGGGGCCTGAAACACTGGGAGGGAGGCAGGCCCATCAAAGGGATGGATCCACAGAAGCACAGCATTGGGCATTTGGACAGTGTAAGCAAGTTCAGTGAGGGGAACTGGTTCCCTTTGGAATTTTGGCTGGAGGATGGGAGAGGGAAATGGCGCTGGCCTCTGCCTTTGTTCCCCACTGAGCTGAGCTCTGTCTTCTGGGTCTCAACAACTCTCTCTCTCCACATCCTCTTGCCCTCCCTGCTCTCCGAGATGAGAGCTGTTGACTTTTAACATTCCAGATGTTAAGTCCCGCTGGCTGTCAGAACTCACAGAGTCTGGCACCTCTGCTTTTGCAAGCCAGACTTCGGGGCTCTGCCTTGCCTGGTGGGTTGCCCCTCCACTGCCCCAGTTCCCTCCCACCAGTCTGTGTAGCACGCACTGCCTCTCCGCCCTTCCTACCCTCTTCTGTGGGTCTCTTGTCTATTCTTGGCTCCGGAGAGTCCGTTCTTCTAGTCTTTTGGTAGTTTTCTGGGTTATTGAGGCAGATGTGGTTGGAATCCAAACGATCAGCAGGACGAGGTGAGCCCAGCGTCCTCCTACACTGCCATCTTCCTGTGGAGCCAATGGCTGGGTATAATGCTCAGCTTCACTTGCAGCTCTCAGACCTTGTGCTGTGGCCAGTAGTCAAAGCTGATCGCTGCTCAAGGCCTGTGCTGTCCTGAAGAATCTAGTCTATTGTCATGCAGTTCAGAAACCCTTCTTGTGATGTGAGATGATAAAATGCCTCAGCAAAACTAAGCAAAGTAATGATGCGGCATTCTTAAGAGTCCGATACTTGGGGCGCCTGGGTGGCTCAGTCGGTTAAGCAGCCGACTTCAGCTCAGGTCATGATCTCGCGGTCCGTGAGTTCGAGCCCCACGTCGGGCTCTGTGCTGACAGCTCAGAGCCCGGAGCCTGTTTCAGATTCTGTGTCTCCCTCTCTCTGACCCTCCCCCGTTCATGCTCTGTCTCTCCCTGTCTCAAAAATAAATAAACGTTAAAAAAAATTAAAAAAAAAAAAAGAGTCCGATACTTAACCAACTCAGCCACCCAGGCACCCTACCAGTTCCCAAAATTCTTAAATCTTCTGAATGTTATCTTCTGCCTATATATGGATTTTTCAGGAATGTATAGCCATGGCTTCTAGTAAATTTTCAAGTGGTTCTAATATTGCAGAGCCCTGCACAAGGTACAGATGTTTAGCTATTTAAAACTTGCAACAAGCTTTTGATAAAGTGTGTTTAGCCTCTAACCTTGAAAGAATACTCCTCCTGGAAGGCCAGGTTTGCATTTACAGTTCTTGGACTCCTCTGAGTTCCTGCTGGCATGGCAACTCAGGAAGAGCTCACCCCTAATCCTTAACACATGGCCACCTCTCCTTTTATTTCTGCCTCCATCTTCCTCCTTCACTGTGGAATGGCTGGATGTGAACATGGAGACCCACCCACACCCACCTGCAGGCTCAAGGTTATATGGACTATGAATTCCGGGTTCCTGGTTATTCCCAGCATGATCCAATCCAGAGGAGAAGACTCCAGGTAGGGATGTGCCTAAGACCTCATGCTTCCAAGGACTACTCCCAAGCAAAGTTGAGCACTGAGGAGGGGCCACTAATTCAGGCTCATTCCTATGAGATGGAGGACTCCTTTAAGGAATAACTTTGGCTCCAGGACTCCCCATGGGTTTGATTGCAATTTCCTGAGAACTGCAATACAGTCTGTGCCATTCTTCACCAGCCCTCCTACCTTCCTCTTTCTATCAATGATTGGGTCTTTATCGTGGTCTGAATGCTCTCTTAACCTCCTGGCCTGCCTACCCTTTATCCTTAACACGTGTTCTCCCCAAATCTCCTGCACATCTGATCTCATATTGGTATCTGCTGCTTGGAGGACCTGAGTGAACACAGACCATAATTATTGTGAATCTACATTTCTGGATCTTCCAGAATGGCTGAAATTTTAAGAACTTTGTCACATTAACCTTTTTAAAAAATTTTTTTAAAATTTTTGTTTATTTTTGAGAGAGAATGTGTGAGCAGGGTAGGGACAGAGAAGGGAGGGACAGAGGATCTGAAGCGGGCTCTGCGGTGACAGCAATGAGCTGGGTGTGGGGCTAGAAGTCATAAGCCCAGAGATCATGACCTGAGCCTAAGTTGCACGCTCCACTAGTATCGAAGTTAGATGCCACCCAGGTGCCTCACACTATCCTTTTTATAAATTTATCCCTAGGATATCTTATCTGGACCCATGGATTTTATTGTTAACTTTTGTTTTGAAATAATTATACAGTCACAGGAAGTTGCAAAAATAATCCTAGGTACCCCTTACCCGGTTTCCTCCGATGGTGACATCTTATACAGCTTTAGTGCAATATTGGCCTATGGATCCTACCCAACTACCTGCTGATGATATCTCCATTTTATTTCTAGCTCAGACAGACTCCTCTCTCCTGAGCTCTTCATGCATCTATTTCTATCTACTCAGGATTTCCATCTGGATGTCTAACAGTCATTTCACATTTCACGCATTGAACATAGAACCCTTGATCCCTGACTTCCTTAATTCAAACATTTGTAAGTCTTCTTCATTTATAATTTTTTTTAATGTTTATTCATTTTTGAGAGACAGAGACAGAGCTAGAGGAGACTGGCCAGAGAGAGAGGGAGACATAGAATCCAAAGCAGGCTCCAGGCTCCAAGCTATCAGCACAGAGCCTGACACAGGGCTTGAACCCATGAACTATGAGATCATGACCTGAGCCAAAGTCGGATACTCAACTGACTGAGCCACCCAGGTGCCCCAAGTCTTCTTCATTTTAGTTAATGGCACTGCCAGCCACCAAGTTGCTGATATTAGCAATAATCTCATGATATGTTTGCTTACTTGTTCATGTTGGCCCATCCCCATGGGCATGGGCCACACAGAGACCTTGTCTGTCTTCTTCACTGTGAAATTCCCAGCACCTCCTACAATACCTAGACTGGAACAGATGCTTAGTAATATTTGTTAAATTAAATATTATTCGCTTAACAAATGCTTGCATGTTAAATGAATAGATGATTTTGGCAGAGAGAGTATGGCAATGTTACAGTCTCAGAGGACACCAAACCTTGGGATTTGGTTTTCTGAATCATGGTTTACACGCTCATGGGATGGGCAGCTAGGAAGGGATAATGTGTATCTCACAAATTGATAGAAAAGAAATATATTGACCTGGTTAAGAAAGCTTCAATCTGAGAATTTGGTGAAAAGCAAAGATAAAATGAAAACCCAATAGCCTCCCTCCCTACCCACCTTCCCTCTGTTGATTCCCCCAGAGTCCATTTTCATAGCTTTTTGAGGATAATACATTGGACTTGTTCTTATTTTTGCATATTTGGCTTTCCATTTCTTTCTTTGACTTCCCTTACCAAAGAAAACGAAACTGAATACACCCTGTTCCTTCAGCATTTTGTAGATACCATTGTCTTCTGGCACTTCATGTGGTAGTGAAGCGAGCTCAGCTGATATGCTTTTCTCTTTCAATCCCTGTCTACATATTTGAAGAATATAGCAAAGTGGTTAACATTCATGCGTTCTAGAAATTAGCAGTTTGGAATCCAGTTTTAACTTAGGACCCCGGTCGAATTAGTTCATTGCTCTGAGCTTCACTTAGCTCCTCTGAAAATGTGGATTACAACACCTACTTCATGCAGTCACCATGAGAATCAAATGAACTACAGTGTCTTAGATTAGTGTCTGGCATATAGCATATTTGGCACATAGTTCAAAAAATAACAATGCTTTCTTTACTTTCCCTTATAATGGAAAACACTTGCCAGGAGGAGGCCAGATATCTGCTACTTTTGTTGATTTTTGCCTGACGTACAACCTACTCAGATTTTGGTCTTATCTTTGCTTTTGTTTCTCAGTATATAGAATTCTCTGCTTCAAGCAGTGAGCTTGCATCAGGCCTATCTTGTTCAAGGGGCTACTTTTAGGCCTCTCAGGCATGGCCATTGCCTCCTTTGGGACAGTGGCTCAAGAAGCTGGAGGCCCCAGCTGTATATGTGCTGTTTTATTTCTTTCTTATTTCTTGTTTGCAGAGATGAACAGTCATTGTTCATCTCTTCGTATCTTGTGCATCACTCACTTCCCTGTGTTTGGAGAAGTGATGATTATTGAAGTGAGAACTCAGTGCTCATCTTGGTCAGAAGACCCATTTACCTTGAAGCCTCATTTTTTTCAAATTTATTTATTTAAGAGAGAAGGAGTGTGAATGCATGCATGTACACACATGTGCACAAGTGGGGGAGGAGCAGAGAGAGAGAGAGAGAGAGAGAATCCCAAGCAGACTCAGTCCTGTCAGCCCAACCGGCCATCAAGCTCGATCTTACAACTGTGAGATCATGACTTGACCAGAATTCAAAAGTCGGATGCTTGTCTGAACTACCCAGGCATCCTTCAACTTCATTTTTGCCTCTAGTTCCTTGGCTTCTCTGGGCTCCTCTTATGTCAGGAACTTGTGCAGCCTTTATTCTCCATCTCAAATGCTCTTACCCACCCCACTCTCAATGCATTACTTCATATGATTGATTCTTACGACCTTCAGATCTCAGCACCACTCACTACTGCAGTGGACCCAGTCTGCGCTCAGTCCAGATCCCCTCGAGCCTTTCCATGGTATCTGTGTGCTTCTCTCCAGCTTGTCCATAGTGCCTGAGTGAGCTCTTCTTCCAACCACTCATGCCAATGACTTTTATTCAGAGGATGGCTGTCAAGTTACTAGAGCCACTTTGTCCCCAGAGAACCACATGCCTGGGAGCTGACAGCCCCTAGGCAGTGACCAATAAATGTGTATGACAGCCCAGCCCCTTTCCACCAGCAGCACAAACTCTCAGGCACACCTTACACTCCAGAGTCTCCTGGAGTCTCCAGAGTGGAATCAGGCTGAAAGCACCCTCTGCAATGCTTTGCTCTAGGTTGCCTGCTGTGGGGCTCTCCCTTGCCTCTCTGTCTTGCTCCTCATGCCTTGCTGATTCCTCCTGGGACCACTTCCCTAATAAATCTTTGCACAATCAGTAATTAGATACTCATGTGTTTGTTTGCTTAGTTTATTTCAATCGTTTCCCCCAAACTTTAAGTCCCAGGACAGGAACCATATTTTAACAGTGAGTGTGGGAACTGACATTCAGTTATTCAATAAATTAAATTATTCTATTCAATAAATTAAAAAACAAGCCACAGAGGATTGAGCAAAATCATAAATGCATGTATGCAATTGGCTTACATCTGAGTTTTGGAATCCAGTCCCCTCCTCCCAAAGCCTGTAACCCTTTATAGCCAACCTATAGAAGCCTTGTTTAAAGATATAAATACCCTTCAATATCAAAATGACATCACACATACTCAAGCCTCCCTCTCTTGGTTTATTATAAGGCTGGCTGAAGCCTTCAATGCAGTTATTTCACCATTACTTACTTGTTCTTTATTACCTCCATATGCATTGTGTGAGTTTATGCTTGTATGTTTATATAAATTCTTATTATTCAGGTTCATAAAATATCCTTTATAAGAGGAAATATACATGGCTGACCCAGATGAACAAGAGATGTTTCATTTCTCAAGAAAAGCCTTCTGTGCATCCTGCCACCTCCCTGCTCCATGAGGTTTACCCGCGGGACATAATGGTCCTAAAAATTGGAGCAGCTGCTTGGTTCATAATTTATTGACCTACTGTGCACATACCAAGTGGGTCTTAACTATAACCAGCTGGAACTGTTTTTGTCAAAATCAGATTTTGAATCTTTCACTTGATGAAAGATTCTAGGATGTTTTTCTGATGCTCACAATTGTGTGTACCTGTGTCTATATACCTGTCTGGTTGTCTGTCTGTCTGTCTGTCTGTGTATGGAAAAAAAGGGACAGAACACATGGACAGGAACTCAGGTGAGTGGATTTCATACTTTTTATTAATCACAAACATATTTTCTTCTTTTTTTTTTTTTAAATTTTTTTTTCAACGTTTTTTATTTATTTTTGGGACAGAGAGAGACAGAGCATGAGCGGGGGAGGGGCAGAGAGAGAGGGAGACACAGAATCGGAAGCAGGCTCCAGGCTCCGAGCCATCAGCCCAGAGCCCGACGCGGGGCTCAAACTCGCGGACCGCGAGATCGTGACCTGGCTGAAGTCGGATGCTTAACCGACTGCGCCACCCAGGCGCCCCATCATATTTTCTTCTTTAGCAAAGTTGGGCTGGCATATCCAACACTTGTCTGAAAAGGAAAAAGTTGCCATTTATATTAAACCACAATTCCAAGGTCAAAAGCAGCCTGAACCTACAAAAGATTATATTTTCAAGATAAAAAGCTGTTAAAAACTGGTCTAGGAGGAATATGTTATCTCTGTTGGGCAACTACAATTAGCACATATTTTATATCATTTAAAAATAAATATTAAGTGGTTTTAATCAAGCCATTCTTAATCTGAAAAGGTCAACAATTGGGGAATATGACAATGTTCTCTCCACAGCCCTTCTCCTGAAGTTAATAAACAAACAAGCTGTAAAGAGTGGTTGCTAACTTTGGTGAGGGGTTATGGACTCTGGAAATCTAATGAAAGATATGAACACTCTCCACAGGAAAAAAACCCCACAATTTTACATACAATTCCCAGGGGTTCGTTGACCATCTGAAAGCTACCCATGAGTCCCACATTAAGAATCCCTTCTCTAGGGGTGCCTGGGTGGATCAGTCGTTTAAGTGTCGAACTCTTGGGTTTGGCTCCAGTCATGATCTCACCGTTTGTGAGTTTGAGCCCCTGAGTTGGGCTCTGTGCTACAGCATGGAGCCTGCTTGGGATTCTCATTCTCTCTGCCCCTATCCCCCCTCAAAATAAATAAATAAACTTAAAAATAAAGAACCCCTTCTCTAAAGGAGACACAACATGTGACCATGATTTAAAGGAAGTCATGGGGGTTTTAACTTATTAAAGAACCTTTGAAATTACTTATTCCAAACTCTCATTTTCTAGATGTGGACAGAAATCTTGTTGAAAGTCACAGGACAAGTTGGTGACAGAATTAGTAATTTGAATGCTATTTTAAATCCATTTCCTTAGAAGCAGACCCTTCAGGGACAATGTTTTGTAGGAAAGTGATTTATTAAGGAGGTGCTCCCAAGGAAGACAGGCAAGGGTGTGGAGGTCCAGGACAGAGAAAAGGAGGTCAGGCCAGGGTGCCTCTCAGGCAAACACCTGTTGTAGGAGGTGGGGTACCATGGGGAGCTCTGGAATGTAAGACATGCCCAAGGAATGAGTCAGCTTTCCTACCTGTACATCCTCATCATGGGTTAAAAGGGAGGAAGAAATGAACTCACAAGAATCAGTAGCCTAAGGACACTCCTCCAAAAAAGAACTGTATATGTCAGGTGAGGACAGAGCTCAGCAAGAGTAAAAGGGGACCTCAAAGGTTGCCAGGTGGAAGGTAGCTAATGTGACAGCCAAGCTTTCTTGAACCCATGCTGCTTCCCCCACCCCCAAAGAGACACATATAAGCTTTTTAGTAAGTGACTCAATGCCTGCTTTCCCAAGATTAAAAATTAATGGATGCATAATATTTATTTTAAATTTTAGTCTGAAGCATGATAAAGGTTCCCAGGCCTTTAACTGTAAGCCCTGTGCAGAGTGACACCAATGACAAGGACTGCCATACAGATAGCTTCCTTCTGAAGGATCCATCATACTTGGCGACCCAGGACCGCATTCTGCCCCAGTCTGTAAAGCCACCATAAACTCTGCCGCAAATAGCACACCACCTCCAACCTTACATATGCCTCCAACAAAGGCCAGACAAGCTTACTTTGTTTCTGCAGAGCACTTTATTTTCTGGGGTTGCAATTCCCTTTTCCCTGCTGAGCAACATAGCTGCATTGCGGGAGAGACCCTACACGGTGCTTCTTAGTCTTGAAACGTCTCCCCTCACCCACCGCGCCAACAGAAACGAAGTTTGGCTTTACTTAAGTAACAAAATCCTGAAGACCGAAGCCATGCCATTGGAGTCCCTGCTCCGAGGCTACAAACTACCAGAGAAAAAGATCAACACCCCAATAGAAATCTAGGTAACAGAAATGAAAAGACGGTTGGGAGGGTGAATAGACTCACCGACAATGGCCAGACCATACATGAAAATAGAAATCGAATCCACGTTGGATAGCAATCAGTCCAGGAAGCCAAAACCACCATCTCTGCAGCAGCTGACCCCAAACAGCCAGGACTTAATCAATAATTGATAGCTTCCCTAATTTATGCCCCTGCATCTAACTTAGGACCTACCAGAGAAAGCCAAATATGTGCCCCTGACCAGTCACATAGGATGCTGGCTACTAGTTAGCCAGCTGCAGCTTCCCCAGGCCAACAGCCTGTAGTCAGGGCACACCTGACCTGAAGCCTTCCTGTTTTCCCACTACAAATCTTTCCAATTCCTCTGCCTACCTTTGAGTCTCCACCAAACACAACAAATGGTGGCCGGTTCCCTTGCTCTAGCAAGCCTTTACTTGTTCTCCCTTGGGTACCCCTTGTTTATTTACACACAGTTCACAGGGAAAATACAAAATGTCAATAAATGTGGGGAGCTTAATATAGCCATGAAGTGTGCTTTTTTTTTTTTTTTTTTTGCTTGATTGGGAAGGCGGTTTGAAAGTATTAAGCAAAAGGTGAAATATGCATGCCCTTAAACCTAATCCCAGTAACTCATTTTGCAGAAATTGTCTCCTAAATACACAAAGGTATGTGCAAAGATGTCCCATGTTTAAATATTTGTGCAAAATAAATGTCCAAAGGGGGCTGCATAGAATGTGGGAGAACCGTACAGTGGAATTCTGTGAGATAACCCAAAGAATAAGATGTCGGAGATGAGTAGATGGCTGGGAAACATAGACGGCAGAACGTTGTGGTTGTGTGGTTGGGTACACCTCTCTGGCTGCTTCACACAGCACCGATAATGGTGCATCCCAGAAGTGGGGCTGGAGAATGGGAGAGGGCCTTTCACTTTATACATTTCTCATTGTTTGCGGTTTTGAGATGATCATGTATTACCTTGGTAATGAAAATATTAAAATAAAAAGAATCCGCTGGGAAATGCAGTGGCTTGCATGAAATGTGGTCCTGAGAACATTATTCACTCTGTCACCTATTTTCTCACTTCTCCACATATTGTGGCTGAGTTATGCAGAATAAGGCATGGGCATTGATTACAGCTTTGATTCCTGGAACAATAGCTGAGATAATGAGGAGCCCACTTCATTGACAATACCCAGCCACACCTTGGCCTCGAGACAAACACTGGTGCAGGTGCTGGAACAATCACATCTCATTTATCTGCCATTGTCCAGGAAGGAGCCCTGGTGAAATTTCTAAAATAATAGAGGCTTACCATCTGTTTAAAGTGCCAACATATTTTTTTTAATGTACTCATTTTGACAGAAATCTTTCTTAAAAAGATTCAAACTCTTACTTTCTCCTAGAGAGTACAGTGATCGTAATAAAGTCAATTCTTGATGATTTGGAGCATAGTGCTGACCACTGAGCCCTGAGCAGTGACATTTCAGCGCCCTATCTGGGAGAGATCCCAGTGGACGGGGAAGCTTCTTTTACTTTGAGTCCTCACCAATCCCCGTGATGTTAAATTCTTTTCTGATTTGAAAATTTCTGTGGCTTTTCTCACTTCTAGCTGTCCTTTAAAGATAATATACCTGTTGGATCCTGCCCTGTCTGGAGGAGCTCTAGCTATTGTTTATACCTCATTTCCTTTGATGCTCCATCCCAAAGAGGAGCCAGAGTAAAGGCACAGGTGAACATAGTCTCTGGGAGGTGATCCCAGGATACAGAGTGAAAGAGAGAGGGAAGGGAAGGCAGCCAGCAAGAGGGGGTGTTAAAGAGCAGGTTACCACATGGACAATGATAACTTGCAATCACAATGGGGACACAGCCTGGGGATACACCTTATTACTGTGTCACTGAGGAGTGAGGAAATTGGAGTATTTTTTCACCACCTAGTATCCTTCCTATCTTCCCTGATTGAGGATTGCTGCGGGGATTGAGGGAAAGTCCGATCTTCAGCACTTTGGGTCTGCATCTACCTGGCTGTGCCAGGTAATGCCTTCAAGCAGAAAGACCCAGGAACCAGCCAAGATGATATGAGCAGAACACTAAAAGTCAGCTACACTCTTATACAAGCAAATGAAGTCAGCAGTACTACCCCTTTTTACATATTAGGGAAACAAGGTTATGAAAGGTTAAACTATCTGTCCAGGGTCACACAGTTAGCCAATGACAGAGCTAGGATTCTATCCTAGGTTGAACTGGCCCCAGAGTTTTTCTCTGCTATCACAAATGGCTGCTGTGCACCCAGGGGCCTCTGGGGACCCTTCTAAGTGGTCACCTTCTGAAAAATCAGCTGACCCAGACTATTAGACCTGAGAAGATATGACTCTTGTTTCCTGATATATCCTGGTTCCTAGAACATTACCTGACATGTGGCATGCACTTACAAGTGAATGAATGAATGAGGCTAAACTCTGAAATGTCTTCAGGGGTCTAATTGCAGGTGTTAATGGGACTGGGGAGGATTACAGTTCATTGCCTAGTAGTGTAGCCACTTACTCCTAGGTTCCTATGTGTATTTCCCATTCATTCTTTCTTTCTTTCAACTAATATTGGTTCATTCAACTATAGATACTGAGTATCTATTATACACAAAGCACCATGCTACATGCTATATTTTCAGTTGAGAGACAATTATTCCTGAGCCTGCCTCCATGGAGTTCACAGTCAAGAGAAGGGGGCAGGCATTAATCAAAAGAATCATGCAAATTACATCTGAAAAAGCCTCTTGTTCACATTTAAATTTACAGGAAAAAAAAAGGTAAGGAGAGTGGAACATGTTAGACATGACCCAGAGAACTGTCAGTGAAATCCAGACTCTATGAAACTCTATAGGACAAATAATCCACTTCAACAAATAAATTTCAATGGGAGAAAATGAAGGGGTGGAGAGAAACACCTACAAATTAAGAGATTTAAAATACATATCAATTAATCACACTATGTGACTCCTATTTTGATGCTAATTCAAACTAACTATAAAACTTATGTAAGATAACTAGACATTTGGAATGATTGGATATTTGTTATTGAAGAATTATTGTACTTATTTTCAGTGATAGTGTTATAGTTGTGTTTAGAAAAGAAGAGGCTTTCTTATTGAAGAATTATTGTACTTATTTTCAATATGATAGTATTATAGTTGTATTTAGAAAAGAAGAGGCTTTCTTGTTAAAAGACATATAATGAAGTATTTATGGATGAAATAGGATGTCTCAGATTGGCTTCAAAAGGAAGGAAAGATGTGGATATGACTAGATTTCCCATGAGTTGACAAAATGTTGAAACTCATAACGGTGGCTTGGAAGTTCATGATACTATGTTGTCTACTTTGGTATGGTTGAAATTTTTCACAATATAAAGTTTATAGAAAGGATCACACAAATATTTTGTTATAAACCAAGGATCAAGGATGAGGAACCATGAAGATTGGAACAGGTGAACCTGATAGGCAGGCCCAGGAAGGTTTCCCTGGCAAGAAAGGGTGTTTCCTTTTCTGTATTGATTCTATTTATTTAAAAATAATATTTTTGGAAATATATTTTTGAAACCATTTTCCTTTCCTCCCCCCTCCCCTTTTTTCTGGTAGAGAAACTCTTCAAAGTACATAATACTAAGTGGGAATATATTTTTTCTTGTCTCTATATTTGCAAAAGTGCTTATTTTCTTTCCTAACTTGAAATTTGTTGGCTTGAGTGGAAAACAGAAGGAGATCCAAGGATGTCATTATCCTAATAAAACCTTATTGCCTGAATATCCATCACACATTAAACAATTACTGAGAGTGCTAGCTTCAGCAGCACACGTACTAAAATTGGAAGGACACAGAGAAGACTAGCATGGCCCTTATGTAAGAAAGACATACAAAATTGGGAAACAATGCATATTTTGTGTGTCTACGTGGGAAGATGGATGTTTGCTGAACCTCTTGAGGTAACCATTTCACAATATGTGTAAATCAAACCATCACACTGTATGCCTTAAACTTATACAGTGATGCATGTCAACTATTTCTCAGTAAAACTGGAAAAAACATAATTACTAGATTCTTTGTGGAAAGAGGGTTAAGGGGTTTTAAATTAAGGCCACACATTCTTTGAAGCCCCTCCCATCTAGAGATATAGACTGTATCCCCTCCCCTTTGAGTCTGGACCAGCTTGTGATTGCTTCAACCTGAAGAATGCAGTGAGAGTGGTTAAGGTGTGACCTCTGAGGTTGGAAAAGCCTGGGAAGCTTCACCTGTTTCTCTTGGGACATTCACTGTAGGAGCCATAGCTGCCATATAAGGAGTCTGATCAACCCAAGGCTACCATGCTGGGAGGAAGCCCTGGCTGTGTGGGGCAGCCCCATGTGGGTGCTCTGATTGACAGTCCCAGCTGAAGTTCTAGCCTTGCTAGCATCAACTACCAAACCTGTGGGTAAGGAGGCCTCTAAGTGACTCCAACCCCCAACTGGTTAGTTACCCTTAGCCATTAAGTCTTCATAGCTTCATTCATCCCACATCATAGAGCAGAGACAAGCCATACCTACTATGCCTTTTTTGTGTGTGTGAGCAAAATAAAATTACTTCATGACACTAAGTTTGGGAATGGTTTGTTATATAGCTATGGCAACCAGAACAGAGGGCCAGCAGGAGGACTGGTAAGTGGGTACTCTTAGAATGCATTTAATAAGGGACCTCAGTGCTCACAACAGCTGTGGAAGAGCTGGAGGTAAGGAAGGCAGGGGCTACCACTGGACCACACTGCTGCAGCAGGAGGTCATGAGACTATGTTCACTCCTGCCCTCACAAATGCCACCAGAACAGTCTTCTCACACACATCACTGCAAACTGGGAGGTCACAGGCAGCCTGTCAACCATCATCTCTGCAGAGGTACCCTCCACATCCCTTCCACCATCCAAATTTTGCATGAATAAATAACACTGGCAAAAATTGAATTTAGAATCCTAGCTGCAAGGGAGCCTGGAGAGGCTAAGAAGTTTAGTTTTCAGACTTCCAGCTTCTACAGTGCAGTGGGAGTGGGACAGAATTAGGTGAAAGTAAAAAACCTTGGCCCTGGAGAGTTCTTTCTCTTCTTGGAGGTAGAAGGAGAACCAGGATGAATTCAGGTTTTCCATTTTGATATTTACGAATGTAAAGCATTTATTTAAATCCCCTTTAGAAAATAATCAAATTTTCATTTTACAGAAGAGGCAGGGCTTGGAGAATAAACAATCTGCACAGTGAGAACACATAAGCAGAACCAGGACCAGGTAAAATGGCAGGTGCTGGAAAGGAGACCTGGGTCCCCAGCTTAGAGGAGGAGGTGACACTGGAGAGGGGCAGAGCAGGGCTGGCCTCCATCACCACCATCACACCTGTGAGGTCTGCCACTTTGCTATTAGGCAATCCCAGGGTCTGGGGAATAGGAGTTCACCTTAAGGACTGGATAGGACTAGAGGTAACCAGTACTCAATATTTCCTTACATCTTCGTTGTCACACCTTCTCTCTGAGCCTTAATTCCCTTACTAATAAAATGGAGAATAGCTTATAGACTCATATTATAGGAAAGCATACGTGAAACCACATAACAGATCATCCTCTATCCTCTCTGATAAGTGTCCTTTCCTTCCTGACATGAGGCAGTAAATGGTTGTAAATGAGATATCTGACATAAAGAGTTTCTCTTTTTTTAAATTTGTTAAAATTTTATTTTAAAAATAAAATAAATAAAATTTATTCATTTTTTGAGAGACAGAGACAGAGCATGAGTGGGGAAGGGGTAGAGAGAGAGGGAGACATAGAATCCGATGCAAGCTCCAGGCTCCAAGCTGTCAGCACAGAGCTTGAACTCACAGACCGTGAAATCATGACCTGAGCCAAAGTTGGACACCCAACCAACTGAGCCACCCAGGTACCCCAAAGAGTTTCTCTCTTAATCGTATTTCTCCACTTCTTGAACACAAATGGTAGCATTGTGGTGTCTTTTCTCTTTTCAATCCTTCCCATGCTTTTTCCTCCAGAAGTACCAACATGAACTTGTAGAATCTCTCCTTTGAAAAAAGTGTCATGGAGCTGGGCACACATAACTGAACCAATAACTTTCAATTTGCTTTTCTAGTAGTGTATCTGAGGTCCCAGATAATTTTCTCCAAAGCTTCTCTAACCTCTCAGCAGCTGGTGTTTCTTATAACCCCATTATACACCTGGATGGGTCTGCTTGAGACTCTTCTATCTTCAACTACCTAATGAGCCATTGTGATCAAGAGGGCACCTTCAGCTGGCCTTACAACGCACCATGATGGTAAGTAATGCTTAGTCAAGTTGTTCTCATCATCACCTTGCAACAAGCTCTTGAAAAACATGAGGACTCTTAAGTGGCTATTGACTTGAAAGTGATAATAATGTGGCTTTTGGTGAGACCACATCAGTACCCCTTATGTTGGTCTAAAAGTTGATGAAGATTTTCTACTTGTGCAGCAGTTTCCTTACATAAAATGGGCATACCTGTACTTTCATGAAAACCTCCTGGCAAGCTCTGATTAGACGCAATCCTCCCCTCACAAAAATCTTAGTGACTTCATGAGATAGTCAGAAATTAATCTCAGTTCTCTGAATTCTCTCCAAACATCAGGATGTCTCCCCAACTCAGGCCCATACTAGAGTATGTGTAGAACACTTTCAATGTTGTATCTGGACAAAAGGGTAATCATAGCCTCTTTTTCTCTACTGTAGCATCGCTGTCAGTGACTTTGAGTGAAGCTATTTATCCAACTATTTTGGTTTGAGCTCTTCCAACAGCTGACCCTGAGACAAGAATTTGGGAGCAAGTAATTTGAGAAGCAATTCCAGGAAATACCATGGGGAAGAAAGGAAGTGAGGGAAGAGAAAGAACCAATACAAAGCGGTGAAGAGCAGGCTAATGCTATGAACAACTGGAGTTCAATCTTACTGGGACCTCTGGGATCATCTCAAACACTTCAGAGTTGTCCTCCTGAGCAAGTCAGAGTATTATTCATTAACCTCCACCTATCATTGCTTGAGGGCTGCTCCTGGAAGGATTCATTCTCCAATACTTCCAGCATGACCACCTTGTAGGCTAAGACTGTCCTATAACCAGATGAAGGACTCAGGAAAAGAGTTTGAGGTAGAAAGCCATCAGCCTATATAAGAAGAGTTTACTCAAGCTACAAGTGACTGCTAATGTGAACCAATGGGCTATGAGCAGAGAGTATCAGTATCACCTACTACACAAACCAATAGCTAACATTAAGATAAACTATTCACACTTGAAGATTAAAGAACATCCTACTAAAGAATAAATGGCTAAACCAAGAAATTAAAGAGGAAATTAGAAAGTACATGCAAGCCAATGAAAATGAAAACACATCCCAAAACCTCTGGGATGCAGAAAAGGTTGTCATAAGAGGAGAGCATATAGCAATCCAGGCCTTCCAAAAGAAGGAAGAAAAGTCTCAAATACGCAACAACCTAACCTTACACCTAAAAGAGCTGGATAAAGAACAGCAAATAAACCCAAAACCAGCAGAATAAGGAAAATAATAAAGATTAGAGCAGAGAACAATGATATTAAAATTGAAAAAAAAAGGGGCGCCTGGGTGGCTCAGTTGGTTAAGCGTCCGACTTCGGCTCAGGTCATGATCTCGCGGTCTGTGAGTTCGAGCCCCGTGTCGGGCTCTGTGCTGACAGCTCAGAGCCTGGAGCCTGTTTCAGATTCTGTGTCTCCCTCTCTCTCTTCCCCTCCCCCATTCATGCTCTGTCTCTCTCTGTCTCAAAAATAAATAAAAACGTTAAAAATTTTTTTAAATTGAAAATTGAAAAAAAAAAAGAGTAGAATAGATCAATGAAACCAGGAGATGATTCTTTGAAAGAATTAACAAAATTGATAAACCCCTAGT
Source organism: Neofelis nebulosa (assembly GCF_028018385.1). NCBI lineage: Eukaryota > Metazoa > Chordata > Mammalia > Carnivora > Felidae > Neofelis > Neofelis nebulosa. The sequence continues at coordinate 95,746,701 of NC_080790.1, read as the reverse complement.
CAGTTTGATCAAAAAGAAAAAGGAAAGGACCCAAATAAATAAAATCAATAATTAAAGAGGAGGGATCACAATCAATGCTGCAGAAATACAAACAATAATAAGTGAATATTATGAGCAATTATATCCCAACAAATTGGGCAATATGGAAGAAATGGACAAATTCCTAGAAAAATATAAACTACCAAAACTGAAGCAGAAACAAATAGGAAATTTGAACAAACCCATTACTAGTAATGAAATTGAATAAGTAACCAAAAATCTCCCAAGAAATAAGAATCCTGGGCCATATGGCTTTCAAGGGGAATTTTACCAAACATTTAAAGAAGAGTTGACACCTATTCTTTTGAAACTGCTCCAAAAAAAAAAAAAGAAAAGAAAAGAAAAGAAAGAAATGTAAGGAAAACTTCCAAACTCATTCTATGAGGCCAGCATTACCTTGATTCCAAAACCAGGCAAAGACTCCACTAAAAAGGAGAACTACAGACCAATTTCCCTGATGAACATGGATGCAAAAGTCTCAACAAGATACTATCAAACCAAATCCAACAATACATAAAAAGAATTATCCACCACAATCAAGTGGGATTTATTCCTGAAATGCAGAGCTGGTTCAATATCTGCAAATCAATCAATGTGATACATCACATTAATAAAAGAAAGGATAAAAACCACATGATCCTCTCAATAGATTAAGAAAAAAGCATTCAACAAAATACAGCATCCTTTCTTTTTTTTTAAGGCTTACTTATTTTTGAGAGAGAGAGAGAGACAGACAGAGTGCTAGCAGGGGAGAGGCAGACACATACACACACACACACACACACACACAGAATCTGAGGCAGGCTCCAGGCTCTGAGCTGTCAGCACAGAGCTTGATTCAGGGCTTAAACTCATGAGCTGTGAGATCATGACCCGAGCCAAAGTTGGATGCTTAACCAACTGAGGCACCCAGGTGCCCCTACAGCATCCTTTCTTGATAAAAAAAAAAAGGGGCAAGAAAGTAGGGACAGAAGGAACATACATCAAGATCATAAAGGTCATATATGAAAGACCCACACTTATATCATCCTCAATGGGGAAAAACTGAGAGCTTTCCCCCTAAGGTCAGGAACATAACAATGATGTCCACTCTCAACACTGTTGTTCAACATAGTGTTGGAAGTCCTAGACTCAATAACCAGACAACACAAAGAAATAAAAGGCATTCAAATCACCAAGGAGGAAGTGAAACTTAACCTCTTCGCAGATGACATGATACTCCATGTGGAAAACCCAAAAGACTCCACCAGAAAACAGCTACAACTGATACATGAATTCATCAAAGTGGCAGGACATAAAATCAATGTATAGAAATCAGTTGCATTTCTATACACCAATAATGAAGCAGCAGAAAGAGAAATCAAGAAATTGATCCTATTTACAATTGCACCAAAACCCATAAAATATCTAGGAATAAATCTAACTAAAGGGTGAAAAATCTATACACTGAAAACCATAGAAAGCTTATGAAAGAAATTGAAGAAGACACCAAAAAATGGAAAAACATTCCAAGCTCACAGATTGGAAGAACAAATATTGTTAAAATGTCTCTACTACCCAAAGCAATCTACATATTCAATGCAACTCCTATCAAAATAACATTAGTATTCTTCACAGAGCTAGAACAAACAATCCTAAAATTTGTATGGAAGCAGAAAAGACCCCGAATAGCCAAAGCAATCCTGAAAAAGAAAGCCAAAGCTGGAGGCATAACAATCCTGGACTTCAAGCTATATTACAAAGCTGTAATCATCAAGACAGTATGGTACTGGCACAGGAACAGACATATATATATCAATGGAACAGAATAGAGAGCCCAGAAATGGACCCACAAATGTATGGCCAACTAATCTTTGACAAAGCAGAAAGAATATCCAAAGGAAAAAAGACAGTCTCTTCAGCAAATGGTGTTAGGAACTGGACAGCAACACAGAGAAGGATGAACCTGGACCACTTTCTTACACCATACACAAAAATAAACTCAAAATGGATCAAAGACCTAAACATAAGACAGGAAGCCATCAAAATGCTCGAGGAGAAAATAGGCAACAACCTCTTTGACCTTGGCCACAGCAACTTCTTACTTGACTTGTCCCTGGAGGTAAGGGGAACAAAAGCAAAAATGAGCTATTAGGACCTTATGAAGATAACAACTTCTGCACAGCAAAGGAAACGATCAATAAAACTAAAAGGCAACCAACGGAATGGGAAAAGATATTTGCAAATAACATAGCGGACAAAGGGCTAGTATCCAAAATCTATAAAGAGCTCACCAAACTCCACACCCGAAAAACAAATAATCCAGTGAAAAAATGGGCAGAAAACATGAATAGAAACTTTTCTAAAGAAGACATCCAGATAGCCAACAGGCACATGAAAAGATGCTCAACGTCGCTCCTCATCAGGGAAATACAAATCAAAACCACACTCAGATGCCACCTCACACCAGTCAGAGTGGCCAAAATGAACAAATCAGGAGACTATAGATGCTGGAGATGATGTGGAGAAACGGGAACCCTCTTGCACTGTTGGTGGGAATGCAAACTGGTGCAGCCACTCTGGAAAACAGTGTGGAGGTTCCTCAGAAAATTAAAAATAGACCTACCCTATGACCCAGCAATAGCACTGCTAGGAATTTAACCAAGGGATAGAGGAGTGCTGATGCATAGGGGCACTTGTACCCCAATGTTTATAGCAGCACTTTCAACAATAGCCAAATTATGGAAAGAGCCTAAATGTCCATCAACTGATGAATGGATAAAGAAATTTGGTTTATATACACAATGGAATACTACGTGGCAATGAGAAAGAATGAAATATGGCCCTTTGTAGCAACGTGGATGGAACTGGAGAGTGTGATGCTAAGTGAAATAAGCCATACAGAGAAAGACAGATACCATATGTTTTCACTCTTATGTGGATCCTGAGAAACTTAACAGAAACCCATGGGGGAGGGTAGGGAAAAAAAAAGAGGTTAGAGAGGGAGAGAGCCAAAGCATAAGAGACTCTTAAAAACTGAGAACAAACTGAGGGTTGATGGGGGGTGGGAGGGAGGGGAAGGTAGGTGATGGGTATTGAAGAGGGCATCTTTTGGGATGAGCACTGGGTGTTGTATGGAAACCAATTTGACAATAAATTTCATATATTAAAAAAATTAAAAAATAAAAAGTGTCTGCACAATGAAGGAAACAATCAACAAAACTAAAAGGCAACTGACAGAATGGGAGAAGATATTTGCAAATGACATATCAGATAAAATATAAGTATCCAAAATCTATAAAGAACTTATCAAACTCAATCTGCAAAAAACAAATAATACAGTGAAAAAATGGGCAAAAGACATGAATAGACACTTCTCCAAAGAAGACATCCAGATGGCTAACAGACACATGAAAAAATGCTCAATGTCACTCATCATCAGGGAAATACAAATCAAAACCACAATGAGATACCACCTCACACCTGTCAGAATGGCTAACATTAACAACTCAGGAAACAATAGATGTTGCTGAGGATGCAGAGAAAGAGGATCTCTTTTGCACTGCTGTTGGGAATGATGAAAACTGGTGCATCCACTCTGGAAAACAGTATGGAGGTTCCTCAAAAAATTAAAAATAGAACTGCCCTATGACCCAGCAATTGTCCTACTAGGTATTTATCCAAAGGATATAAACATGCTGTTTTGAAGGGGCACATGCACCCCAATGTTTATAGCAGCACTATCAACAATAGCCAAATACGGAAAGAGCCCAAATGTCCATTGACTGATGAATAGATACATAAGATTGGTAGATGATATAGATATAGATGATATAGATGATATAGATATAGATGATATAGATATAGATATACACAATGGAATATTACTTGGAAATCAAGAAGAATGAAATCTTGCCATTTGCAATGACATGGATGGAACTAGAGTGTATTACGCTAAGCAAAATAAGTCAGAGAAGGACAGATATATGATTTCACTCATATGTGGAATTTAAGATGCAAAACAGATGAACATAAGGGAAGGGAAGGAAAAATAATATAAAACAGAGAGGGAAGCAAACCATAAAAATTCTTAAATTGTATTTAAGAACAAACTGAGAGTTGCCTGTGGGTTTGAGTGGGGAGAAGTGCTAAAGGGGGGAAGGGCATTAAGAGGACACTTGTTGGGATGAGCACTGGGTGTATACGTAAGCGATGAATCACTAAATTCTTCCTGAAGTTATAATTACACTATATGTTAACTAACTTGGATTTCAATTAAAAAAAAAAAAAGATAAACGATTCACTTTAACTCTCATATGATTCTTGTGAACACTAAATGATTTGTTTGTGAAAGATTTGATATATCAATGTAACCACTGGTCTTACACCCTAGAAATAGTAGCAAATAACTCAAAATAGAAAATCTAGAAAAACTAGGGACAGTGCAAGGTCAAGAGGAATTAACAACTAGTTGGAGAGCTAAAAGACCACACAATATCAAAGACCAAAGTAAAGGATAAGACACAAAGGCAGGTGGAAGTGAAGGTGTAACCAATACCCAAAGATCAGCACAATATTGGTGCAGAATAGATGAGAAGAGATAGGCTAAATCTTTAATTTTTACTAAACTATGTCTCTTTCTTCTGAAAGGAGTAAACATTCTTGAAAAATAAGGAGAGTTTTGTATGCTTGTTTCAAGAACAGTATTACAGAGAAAGGTGGAAGCGGTTTTCTTGGTCTTCAGCAGCTCTGTAGGAAGAGGACCCAGGCAGAATAAAAGAAAGGGTCCGAGGAACGACAGAAATGTGGGAAGAGAGTGCTAGCCTAGCCCTGAAAGGAGTGCCCTGAAGGTTGTGTTCCTAAAAACAAGTTTCCAGAACATGCATGAGAGAATGGGGTCACTGGTGCAGAGGGAGAAATTAACTGTGAAATCTGTACTAAAAATGCAAGACTACCTGCCTTCCTTTTCCTTGCCACTACCTCCCAACACAACTCTTGTATGAGACAAGGGGTCAGGGGGCCATATTTATACATGGTCTTCCACTACAAATATAGATGACTAGTACAGAGTGAGTCATTCTATTGCCTGGGATGTTTCAATCAGATTTCCTTTTTTTTTTTTTAACGTTTATTTATTTTTGAGACAGAGAGAGACAGAGCATGAACGGGGGAGGGTCAGAGAGAGGGAGACACAGAATCTGAAACAGGCTCCAGGCTCTGAGCTGTCAGCACAGAGCCCGACGTGGGGCTCGAACTCATGGACCCCAAAATCATGACCTAAGCCGAAGTCGGCCGCTTAACCGACTGAGCCATCCAGGCGCCCCTCAATCAGATTTTCTATCACAGCAATTTGAACTAAGAGACTCAGAAAATGGGAATGACTAGCACAAGAACTGTAAAGTCATTTAGCTCTGCTCAAGTAACAGGGCACATACAACAGAGGAGTGGACTGATGTATAAAAAGAAGTAGAGACAAAAATGGTGTCAGTGGGAGATGGCAGAGTAAGGATATCAGAAAGTTCCCTCCATAAACACAATGAATCAAATGGCAAAAATTGTCAGAATCAAGTTTTTCAGAACTCTGTAAATTAACCAAAGTCTCTAGCATCCTTAGGAACATAAAAAAATATTGCTGAATCTTGGTAAGAATAGAAACCTTGGGCATTTTGATCCCCAATTCTCAGCTCCCCAGCTCAGTGTTAGCCTCAGAAAATAATAGTCTGTATTCCTGGTACCAGAGGGAGTAGAATGAACCTTAGTTCCAAATAACTGTGATTATTTGTCATGGTGGTTCACTGAAAAACTCCACACAAATGGCTTGTCTTTATTTGATCTCACTTGAGGAATTCTGAGGAATCTAGAATGGTACTTGCCTCTTAGGGTGGGTGCAACTGTAAGCATGCTCAACAAACACCTAAGAAGGCTCTAAGCTCTCACTTCTGACCAACCTGGAGGCTCCACACAAGCAGGAAATGAAGACTAAGGCAGAATTATAAACTACCTGGCTGGGTGATGAACTCATGTAACAACACACACACACAGCGGCCCCACGCAAATACTTGGAGACTTATAGGCTACAGGCATTTGAGAAAATCGCTATCTAATCGTTAGTCTACCATAAGCTCACTGAGTAGAGATTTCAGCATCTACACATAACAAAGATGCAGAGATTAGAGAATTTATTCAAAAAATTCATTAAACAAACAAACAATAATTTCAACAATGAGCAACAAAAACTAATCCTGAGGAGAGAGGGAACCTAATTTTCAGAGTTTCCACATTATATTCCTTTAAGTGTCCAGTTTTCAATAAATTTTATAAGGCATGCAAATAAAAAAGTATGACCGATACATAAAGTGGGGGAAGCAATCAGTAGAAACTGTCCCAGAAGAAGCACAAACACAGGAGTTATTAGACAAAGACTTATATCAAATATTTTAAATATGTCCAAAGAGCTAGAAGAAAGTATGAAAATGATATCTCAACAAATATAGAATATCAACAAGGATGTAGAAGTTATAAAAGGAACCAAACAAATTCTGGAGTTGAAAAGTATAACAAAAAAGGAAAAATTAAGTAGAGGTATTCAACCACAGATTTCAGGAGACAGCAGAAAGAATCAGTGAACCTGAAGATTGTCAATCTTCAAGTCAATCAAGTCAATCAAGATTATCCAGTCTGGGAAGCAGAAAGGAAAAAGAAAAATGAGAAGAGCCTTACAGACCTTTGAGACACCATCAAGATACCAATATACACATAATGAAAGTCCAAGAAAGAGAGGAGAGAGAGAAAAGGGACAAAGTTGATATTTGAAGAAATAATATCTGAAAACTACCGAAGTTTTATTTTTAAAAACTTTAATCCACACATCCAAGGATCTCAATGAATTCCTAGCAAGATAAACTCACAGAGATTTGCATCTCAACACATTAAAATAAAAGTGTCAAAAGCCAAAAGCAAAGATAAAAATCTTAAATCTAGCAAGAGAGAACTCATCATGTACAAAGGATCTTTAATAAAATTATCAGCTGATTTATCATAGGAAAACATGAAGACAAGATGGCTGTGGGATGACATATTCGAAGTACTGAAAGGGAAGCAGCCCAAATATCCATTGATAGATGAATGGATAAATAAGATGTGGTATATATGTATCTCTGTGTGTGTATATGTATATATATACATATACACAGACACACACACATACACACAGTGGAATATTACCCAGCCATTAAAAATAATGAAATCTTGCCATTTGCTACAACATGTATGGATCTAGAGGTTGTAAAGCTAAGTGGAATAAATCAGTCAGAGAAAAACAAATACCATTTGATTTTAGCCAGATGTAGAATTTAAGAAAGAAAAACAACAACAAAAAGAGATAAACAACAACGACAATATCATATTCTAATATACAAAGAACAAACTGATGGTTGCTAGAGGGGAGATGGAGGCGGGGAATAGGTAAAACAGATAAAGGAAACTAAGAGTGCTTATTCTGATGAGCACTGAAAAATATATAGAAATGTTGAATCTTTATAATGTATACCTGAAACTAATACAACACTGCATGTTAATCATACTTGAATTTTAAAAATGGTATAAAAAACCATCAAGTGATGAAACAAAAAAATTGCCAGTGAAGAATTCTGTCTGACAAAATTATCCTTCAAAAATGAAAAAGAAATTAAGACATTCCTGGATAAACAAAACTGAGAGAGTTCATTGCTAGCAGATCTGCCTACAAGAAATTCTAAAGGGAGGCCTTCAGACTAGAAATGAATGGAAGGCAAATCCTTATGAAGAAAATAAAGAGCAACAGCAAAGGTAATTACATAGGTAAATATAAGACAGTATAAATGTATTTTTAGTTTGTAATTCCTTTTCTTAGACTTAAAAGACAACTGTATAACATAATAATGAAAAATGTAAGTTGTTGGGTAATGTGTGAAGATGTAATTTGTTACAATAAAAACATAAAAAGAGAGGAGAGATGGAACTTTATAGGAGCAAATTTTTATACATTATTGAAATTAAGTTGCTATTAATCCAAATTACATTGATGTAAATTAAGATGTTATTGGCAATTTCCAAGGAATTAATAAGTAAATAAGCCAGAAATAGAAAGTATAGAAAGAGCAAAGGCATCAAAATGGTACACCAGAAAATATCTATTAAACGCAAAAGGCAGGAATAGAGTAATTGAGGAATAACAAAAACCCCACCTAAGACATATGGAAAACAAAGAGCAACTTGGCAGATATAAATGCTCCCATATTAACAATTATATTCAATGAAAATGGATCAATTTTTCCAACTAAAAGTCAGAGGTTGGCAGAATGAATTTAAAAAAAAAAACGTGATTCAAGTATATAATGCTATCCACAATAGACACTCTTTAGATTCCATGACACGCTTGAAAAACTACAACAAACAATATAAAAATCCAGCAAAGAAGATACAAAATTAATGCATAGAAACCAGCAACTTTCATAAATACAAATAGCAACCAGATCAAATACATAACAGAAGGCTCTGCTTGTAAAAGCATAAGTACAGGTGAACCACTTACATAAGAAATGTTCACGGCCTCTTTGAAGAAAACTAAAATATCAATGGAGGGTAAAGAGAAAACTTAAGAAATGGAAAGATAGAAATGTCAGTATTATAAAGATGTCATTTCTGTTCAGATTAATTTAGAAATTTAACACAAAGCAAATAACATTAAGGCTTTTAAAAACTAGATTATCTGGTTAATTTTTAAGTTTATATGGAAAAACAATTTCTTAAATAGTGAGAAAAAATCCAAAATGTATTATATTAGTTGGGGATTAGAGCATATGATGTTTGATCTTTTATGAAGCTTCAGTAATTAAAATAGTGTGATACTGGCATGCAGATCCAGTAATAGACTCCCAAATATAAAAGAAAGTAATATGTGATCAGGGAGGCATTTCAGATCAGTGGCGAATAAGTGAACTATGCAATAGTTGGGACAACTGAGTAGCCATCTGAAAATAAATAAAGCTTGATCCATCATTACCTTACATCAGAGTTAAATCCAAATGGGTCAAAGATTTAAATGTTAAAAATGGGGCGCCTGGGTGGTGCAGTCGGTTAAGCGTCCGACTTCAGCCAGGTCACGATCTCGCGGTCTGTGAGTTCGAGCCCCGCGTCAGGCTTTGGGCTGATGGCTCGGAGCCTGGAGCCTGTTTCCGATTCTGTGTCTCCGTCTCTCTCTGCCCCTCCCCCGTTCATGCTCTGTCTCTCTCTGTCCCAAAAATAAATAAAAAACGTTGATAAATGTTAAAAAAAATTTAAGTTGAAATACTAAAAAAAAAAAAAAAAGATTTTTAAAATAACTTTGTAGGAGATGTTACTTTCCTAATGGTGACTCAAAATCCAGAAGTTAAGAAAAAGATGGAAATGAATATAGTGAAAAGCATCTGCATGACAAAATAAGTCAAGTTAAAGGAGAAATAATATTTGTGGCTCATATCAGGGCTTAAGCTTTAAAAAGTAGTTGAGGGGAGCCTGGGTGGCTTGGTCGGTTAAGCGTCCGACTTCGGCTCAGGTCGTGATCTCACAGTCCGTGGGTTTGAGCCCCGCATCGGGCTCGGTGCTGACAGCTCAGAGCCTGGAGCCTGTTTCAGATTCTGTGTCTCCCTCTCTTTGTGACCCTCCCCCATTCATGCTCTGTCTCTCTCTGTCTCAAAAATAAATAAACGTTAAAAAGTAGTTGAAAATATGTGTATAATGCAGATTAAACTTTAGTTTTCTCTGTAGCCATTACATTATGAACTGCATAGAAAAATTGAGGAAGTATTCTTTTATCTTTCAAAACCTAGTATTTGATTCAGAAAGAAATCACTTATGTAATTGATAAATGAGAGAAGTTTCAATATACATCTCCACTGTTTCATTTTCATCTTAAATGAAAATATCCACACTCTTCCATCAATTGCAATCAATTGATAGTGGTACCAATAGCAATGAGATGAAGCGTTGACCCAAAGTCACAGAATGAGGAGGGATAGCTGAGAGCAGTAGGTCAGAGTTTTTAACAAGCACATATGAGGCACTTCTCTGGGAACCCTCTGAAATAACTGACTCTATTCCAAACAGAGTCGTAAAGTTAAAGAGATTGAACCTAATTGCTTGCTTAATTGGCTACTAATGTCAACATGACCTCATGTATACCCACAGCCTGTGAGATCTAGGGACATCCAGGTTCAATTAGTTATGGATTGAAGATGATATTTTACACCACAAATATCAGAATAGCTAAGCAATGCATACCATAAAAGGGGTGAGGCTGTGATTTCAAAGTGAATGAAACCAATTGACATACCCATAGCCCAGTGCTATCAGTGAGGTCTTAGGAGAAAAGCCCTGTGCTGCAATATGTATCTGAATATTCTATCCCTGATTCCAAAAGTTACTAGCCTTCTGACTGGGGCAGTCATTGAACTTTTGATATGCTCTTCAGCAAAACAGGCTATGGTGGTGAATGCTGTTGGTGCCCCACTCAGATTCCCAGTACTGGGAAGCACACGCAGCCTTGATGCTGTTGGAAACATGAGCTGCTGACCACCCACAGCTTCCCGCCTTCTCTGGAGAACTGCCTTACTCTGATAAATCTCCCTCACCTGGGAAGTTAGAGCCTTCACTTCCTATCCCAGGCAGCTCCCAACTAATGAATGGTTGTCATATAGGCACAAAAGTCCGACCCCTTGCCCCAAGGGGAACGATACTGCAGCCTAGATAGTGCTCCAAAGCCCCTATACCCATCCCATGGATCAGGCCACAACTGAGACCACATCTTTGGTGGGCTCCTTCCCTTTCCCTACCTGTCTGGCCCCCTCCCTTATTGAGAACCCTCCCTCAACCATTCATATGTGCCATAATGCCTGCTTGAGGCTCTGCCTCTAGAGGACCCAAACTAAAAGAGAGTTTTAATTCCCAAACTGTCCATTGTATACGGTTGTCATTGTCTGAGACCAACTTGGAAGACCTGTTTAACTGAAGAAGCCTGCTGTGAGCCATGGCAACTTTTGTGAGGTACAAGGTTCAGGGGACTGGGCTGGGCTGGACCAGGCAGGGTATTAGAAGGGCAGTCTAAAGCAGTATCATATCAGGGGTAAATAGGGGTTGTTGCCAAGGAAGCAAGTCAAGAGCAGACACAAGTCAGCTCCAGCTTGAGGTGAAGCCACGAAAGGCCACCATCATTGCTGGCCTGAAAGGGCAGCACAGAATCCTCCAAGAATAGTAGCTCAGGCAAAGTGTGAACCAAGCAGGCTGGTCAGGCTGGACCAGACCATGAAAAGGAACAATTAAAATAGAGTCAAATAAATCCATGGGAAAACAACCTGAAAAGAGAAGTGCTGTACAGATGAAAGGAGGCATTTTGGTTCATGTTCAAGTAGATGGGGTCCTAGGTATTCACTGTGATCTAGATTGTATTCTGCATTCTGAAAGCAGGATGAGGAAACCTCCTTTGAGGTCCTCTAGCTCTTAGCCAACAGGACTGCATATGGGTAAACTTAAGTCACAGGAATCTGTTTTCAGAGACCAAAATCCTTTTGCTGGCATTTAAGATAAACCACAATCCATGAAACTTGCAGGATGCAACAGAGCCTTTAATTCATATAGTAGAAAAGAAGAAGGGCTGTGGCCCTACAACTTAAGCTAACATATCCAGAAGTCATAAGAGGAACCACAAAATGAAAGAAAAGAAATAAGATGAGAAAAGAAATCAATAAAATGGGAAATAAAGGTGCAGTACAGAAAATCCAGAAAGCCAAAAGCTAGCTATTTGAAGACTAACAAAATAAATAAAACTCTAGCAAGACTGATCAAGAAACGAGAAGACAAGATGAATTTCCACCATCAGGAAATTAGACCCATTTGGTGTTAAGTGCTCTTGGAAGAGGGTGGAGGTTTCTGGGGAGCTGCCTTGGAGATGCATTCCAGATATTCAGTGGTTAGGAGCCCTGAGTTGACAGGTCACCAGTTTAGCCTCCTCGTGCTCCAGGTCACTCAGCTCTGTTCATGGCAAATTCTCGACTGTAGAGTTTGTATATCATGTTAGAATAAGTTTTTTATAAAATCATTTGCCCACCCGAAAAACAAATAACCCAGTGAAGAAATGGGCAGAAAACATGAATAGACACTTCTCTAAAGAAGACATCCGGATGGCCAACAGGCACATGAAAAGATGTTCAACGTCGCTCCTCATCAGGGAAATACAAATCAAAACCACACTCAGATACCACCTCACGCCAGTCAGAGTGGCCAAAATGAAGAAATCAGGAGACTATAGATGCTGGAGAGGATGTGGAGAAATGGGAACCCTCTTGCACTGTTGGTGGGAATGCAAATTGGTGCAGCCGCTCTGGAAAGCAGTGTGGAGGTTCCTCAGAAAATTAAAAATAGACCTACCCTATGACCCAGCAATAGCACTGCTAGGAATTTATCCAAGGGATACAGGAGTACTGATGCATAGGGGCACTTGTACCCCAATGTTTATAGCAGCACTCTCAACAATAGCCAAATTATGGAAAGAGCCTAAATGTCCATCAACTGATGAATGGATAAAGAAATTGTGGTTTATATACACAATGGAATACTACGTGGCAATGAGAAAAAATGAAATATGGCCTTTTGTAGCAACGTGGATGGAACTGGAGAGTGGGATGCTAAGTGAAATAAGCCATACAGAGAAAGACAGATACCATATGGTTTCACTCTTATGTGGATCCTGAGAAACGTAACAGAAACCCATGGGGGAGGGGAAGGGAAAAAAAAAAAAAGAGGTTAGAGTGGGAGAGAGCCAAAGCATAAGAGACTGTTAAAAACTGAGAACAAACTGAGGGTTGATGGGGGGTGGGAGGGAGGGCAGGGTGGGTGATGGGTATTGAGGAGGGCACCTTTTGGGATGAGCACTGGGTGTTGTATGGAAACCAATTTGACAGTAAATTTCATATATTAAAATAAATAAATAAATAAATAAATAATAATAAATAAAATCATTTGCCTTCCTAAGTTGGGATTGAACACTAGAAAAATCAAGAGTAAGTCTAAAAACAAGATTTGCCTGCTTGAGGTTGGGGTCCCCAGAAGCCAACCCTGTGAACAGGCTTCTAGTTTAAGTGGGACATAGCCCTAGGCTGTAGGACTAGCCCTAGCCTGGTAGTAAGACTAGCCCTAGACTGGTGGAGAAGTGGGGCCCTTATGTAATCTCCAAGGACAGGCACCATGACCACTCCCTCTAGCCCACCCTCCTTCCCCGGGACCTGAGCAGGCTCTGTAACTGCCCCAACCCACTAGCATGTGCACAAGCACATGTGCTTGTGACTTCTGAGTTCAGGCAGAAGAAGGCTGGTAGCTTCTGCCTTCTCTCAACTGGAGAATCTTTCCACCCAGCTACAAGGCAGCTCATGCTGCACAACTGACAATGAAACACGACAGGAAAGAGAAGCCATGTTCAGCAGCACCTAGGGATCCAGCCTGAGTGAAGCCAGCTGGACCTTTCTGTTCAGTGCTGTCACCAGCTGAATGCACCAGAGTGATGACCCTGATCAACACCACATGGAGCAGCAGAACCACCCAGCTGAGACTTGCTCAAATTTCTGACCCACTGAATTGAGAGAAATAATACATAATTGTTGTGATCCCTGTCTTTGGGGGAAGGCATCATTGTACAGCAATAGATGACCAAAGGATATCAATGCCAGTGGAATGAATGAGCAGGTTCCTGTGTGGGCTCCATGAGAGATGGTGTCGGGCATCCTTCAGAGGTGTCTCAGTTGAGAGGTAAAGAAGTTGGGATATTATTTCACTAATACCCATTAGTCATGGGTAGAGGACTTCTCCTTGGGGTGTCAACTCCATTTGTGTAAGAGCAGTGTCTGCTCCTATAGCCAGTGAGGGGCAGGTGCTTGCTGGAGGATATTGTCAAATGTGCAGGAACTATGAGGGTCCTAGAGCTCTGAGCAGGGCACAAGCAGCATGGGCCACAGGCAACATGTCTAGTCCCTGAATGCAACACCTAACTCATTCCTCCTAGTCAAACCCACAACCAGATCAGATTTCTTGGGTTCTTTATCTGATCCTGACAGTTCATTCCATTTCCTCCTGGCATGATGTAGCATTTTCCTTGGGGGCCCCTTCCCCTTCCATTATTTTAACTCCTACTGTACCTTCAGAGGTCAACTTGAACATGACCTCTTCTTGGAAAATTTCAGTATCAGTTAAATCTCTTTCAGTCACACACTTAAAGCAGTAACACTCAATTCAAGTGGGCTTCAATGAAAATTATTGACTCATTTATTTGCAAAGTCCCATAGTAGAGCAAGCTTCAGGTTCAGCTTGACTACAGTTCAGTTGAGGTCATCAGAAATAGCTTCTCTTGGTGTCTGGATTTAGCCCTATTCACCTCCACATAGTGACTTTATTTTCAATAGCAAATGACTGCCACAGCATTGACCCACCATCTTCAAGACAGAGGAAAGAGATTTTTTTTTCAGCAGCTCTTACACAACTCCTGTAATTTGCTAGCATTAGACCAGCTTAAGTTATATATGCTCATCTCCAAACCAATCAATGTAGCCAGTGGAAGAAATATGCTTTTGCCTTTGGCCTGGATCATTTGCTCTAGTCCTGGGGCCAGGGGTTTGGGCCTTCTTTGAACCAATGGGTGATGAATTGCTCCACAAATAAAACTCAATGATCCTGCCTAAATAGGGTGAGGGGATGTTGAGGGACATAAGGCAGCAAATGCTCTCTATTCCTTTCCTAAGCATCTCACCATACCCACCTAGCTTGAACCAAGCACCCTTCCTCTGTGAGGAAGCACTGGCCACATTGTACTGTAACAGCTACTATTTGTGATTCTCTCCACAGATGCCTTGTGAAAACCTTGGGGCTAAAGATCATGATTGATGGGTGTTTTTATCTTCACACACACCCACGACCATCAGCATTACAAATTAATAGGTACTCAATAAATACTTGTGGAATGAATGAATGATCAGACCTAAATTATCATGTAGCTACTTACATTAGAATAAGCACTAACAAGGGTGCCTGTGGCTCAGTCAGTTAAGTATCCAACTCTTGATTTTAGCTCAGGGCCTTGATATCAAGCCCATGTCAGACTGCACTGAGCATGGAGCCTGCTTAAGATTCTCTCTCTCTCTCTCTCTCTCTCTCTCTCTCTCTCTCTCTCTCTCTTTGCCTTCCCCCAGTCACTCACATAGGCTGTCTCTCTTAAAAAAAAAAAAAAAAAGAGGGGCGCCTGGGTGGCGCAGTCGGTTAAGCGTCCGACTTCAGCCAGGTCACGATCTCGCGGTCTGTGAGTTCGAGCCCCGCGTCAGGCTCTGGGCTGATGGCTCGGAGCCTGGAGCCTGTTTCCGATTCTGTGTCTCCCTCTCTCTCTGCCCCTCCCCCGTTCATGCTCTGTCTCTCTCTGTCCCAAAAAAAAAAAAAAAAAAAAAAAAGAATAAGCACCAACACAAAAATAAAGGCAAGTCTCTAGCTAACAGAGTTTTTGTTTTACAAATTTTATTAAAATATAACATGCATAAAAGTTTCATCAATCATAATCAATCAATAAATTTTCACAAACTGAACACATTTACATAACTAGAAACCAGATCAAGAGACAACATTACCAGAACCACAAAAGTTTTCATTTACTACCCATCTCTAAGGATAGCTACTATCCTGACTTCTGGCATCATAGGTCAGTTTTGCTTGTTTTTGAACTTTGTAGAATGTCCATTCTCATTGCTATACATTATTCCACTATGGGAATATTCCATAATTTATTAACCCATTTGACTGTTGATGGGTATTCAAATAGTTTCCAGTTTGGGGCTATTATAAATAGTGCTGCACTGAACGTTCTAATATGTGTCTTGTTAGTGAACATGTGGACATATTACTGTTGCCTCCATACCTAGCAGTAGAATTGATGTCATAAAGTAGGCATGTATTCAGCTTTAGAAAATGCTGTAAATTTTCCAAAATGGGGTACCAATTTACACTCCATCCAGAAGTAAAATTCAATTGATTGAATTTTGCAGTGTTCATCTTTACACTCCATAAACACATTTTGGGTTATCTTCACAGAGCTATACACACAATAGATGTCTGACAAATACTTACTAAATAGATGAATGAATGAATGAATGAATGAATGAAGTAGCCCACTGAAGAATTCTGAGGAGCCACAGAATTTGCTGAAAGTAAACTTTCTCCTTCCTTGACTATAATGTGAATTAAACGGAAGACTTTGTGGAGGATTTCATTCATAATCCCTTCAAAATGAGTTAGTCCTGCTATGTACTAAATGGATTATGCACGAATCCCAAAACAAATCCGACTGCAATTAATGTTTTAATAAACCGGTTGCTAGTGTATGCAATACCCACAACTCATCAGGAGGGATTTTATTATATTTATAAACATTAATTAGGTGTTTGTTATTGTCAAACTAAATTTAAAATAAATCCACAGCATCACTGGCCACTTGGGTGAAAAAATCTCAGTGGTGACTGTAATTAGAAAATAGATGTGAGAGAATAGCATTAATTAGTTAGCTAATGGTGAGCTTTCCACTAATTGAAATGAGAAGGCCCTATCTTGCAGGATGATAAAATATCTTAGGTGTGAGAGTGAGTAAAAAGTGAGCTCCTTTGGGTTTTAATAATAAGCCAAAATTTCATTTAACTCTTTCCTCTTGGCATTTTCATATAAACTCACAATGCTCATTGCTAAATAGAATACAAAGTTATAAAGTTTTTTTTTTTTTTAAGAATAAAGACAGAAAAAAAGAATAAAGACAGGAACAGGAGGAGTTTTGCAAAATGAAATGGAATCTGCTCTTGTCAAATAGGGCATGGGCTCCAGATGGCCAGATTTAATTTTGGTCCTTGTCTTTTTTTATTTATTTTATTTTATTTTTTTAATTTTTTTTAACGTTAATTTATTTTTGAGACAGAGAGAGAGCATGAACGGGGGAGGGTCACAGAGAGAGGGAGACACAGAATCCAAAACAGGCTCCAGGCTCTGAGCTGTCAGCACAGAGCCTGATGCGGGGCTCGAACGCACAGACTGTGAGATCATGACCTGAGCTGAAGTCGGACGCTTAACCGACTGAGCCACCCAGGCGCCCCAGTCCTTGTCTTTTTTTAATTAATTTATTTAAATTCAAGTTGCTAACATACAGTGTAGTATTGGTTTCAGGAGTAGAACCCAAGGATTCATCACTTACATACAATGAGGGCTCATTCCAACAAG
Source organism: Neofelis nebulosa (assembly GCF_028018385.1). NCBI lineage: Eukaryota > Metazoa > Chordata > Mammalia > Carnivora > Felidae > Neofelis > Neofelis nebulosa. The sequence continues at coordinate 95,729,379 of NC_080790.1, read as the reverse complement.
TGCCCTCCTCAATTCCCATCATACATTTAGCCTATCCCCCACCCATCTCCCCTCCAGTAACCCTCAGTTTGTTCTCTGTATTTAAGAGTCTCTTATGGGTTGCCTCCCTCTCTGTTTTTATCTTATTTTTCCTTCCCTTCTCCTATGTTCATCTGTTGTGTTTCTTAAATTCCACATATGAGTGAAATCATATTTGTCTTTCTTTGACTGACTTATTTAGCTTAGCATAATACACTCTAGTCCCACCCATGTTGTTGCAAATGGCAAGATTTCATTCTTTTTGATGGCCAAGTAATATTCAGTGTGTGTGTGTGTGTGTGTGTGTGTGTGTGTGTGTGTGTGTGATGTTTTCTTTATCCATTCATCAGCTGATGAACATTTGGTCCTTGTCTTTTTAAAACTCTTCTGAGACAGGGGCACCTAGGTAGCTCAGTCAGTTAAGTATCTAACTCTTAATCTTAGCTTAGGTCTTGATCGTGGGGTCATGAGTTCAAGCCCCATGTTGGGCTTCACACTGGGTGTGAAGCCTACTTTAAAAAAGCACCCCCAATGACACAGGTGATCCCCTATTTTCCTGGTTCTCCTACTTCTTTGGATGCTTGCTCTCAATTTTCTTCCTTTATCTTCTCTCTCCCAACACTCAAGCATTGATGCTCCCCAAAGTTCTAGCCCTTCCACCTTTTATTCTTGCACACTGTCTCCCATAACCATCTCCTGTCCTATGGTAGCTTCAGCTTCCACTGTTGTTCAGAGTCATGGGTCTGCCTCCCTCAATCTGAATTGAGCATTCAGGTTCCAGACTCAAATATCCCATCATCTGCTCACTTTTCCTACTCGCTTGACGCACAGGGACTGTGTAACAGACACTGTTTGATGCTATGCCCAAATGCTCTTGGATCCCTTATTATCTCTTGTTCTCTTTCCCCAGTTTTTGTGTGGTTCAGCTTCTATCTGCCTTCCACACTGAGAATGCTGAAAGTGCCAGAATTCCCCTATGGGACCAGACTGAGAATGGGATCAACTCAAAATATTATCCCTGTTCAGCTGATTCCCTGGGCTGTCCTGTTTTCTCATTCCCTTAATATTCTCCCCTGGGAGTGTGTCCTTAATAAGTTACGTGCACACACATTCTCATCTCAAGGTCTGTTTCCAGAAAGCTTGGCTTAAGATACATACCCAGCAAAACACATCCTCTTTCCCAAAGAAATATAGTTTTTTCTCTTATCTTTCAACTGTCACATGGTATTGCCACAGTCTAAGTCAAAAAAGAAAATGTAACACCCTTCCCCATTTGCCTGCTACTTTCGGCCGAACAGAAATCCTCCCCAAGTCTCACCAGTATGACTCCTCCATGTTTCTCTCATCTGTTGCAAAGACATCTAGCTGTCCTCCAAAACTTCATACTTGCATCCAAGGTACCAACCTGTGGCTAGGTCAGTACTACAGATCCAAGCCATCCTTGTATTTGAGTGGGTGGTGTGACCAGTTCTCATCTATCAAACTGGAAATGATGTGTGTCTCCTCCCGACCAAGGTCTCCAAGAAGTATGTGAGCCTCTCCCACCTTCTCTCATTCCCTCCTACTCAGATGCAGAGAACCTGAGGTCCTCAGGACTGTGGAGCCACTAGAAGGAAAGGGTCGGGGCTGCTGCACTTCCAAGTGGAGGAAAGCCCTCCAACTGAACAGGAAACCACCCCATGGACTGTGATGTGAGAAAGAAATAAGTTTGTATGGTACTAAGCCCACTGAAATTTTGGGTTTTGTGTGTTATGGCTGCCACCATGCCCTTGATTATTATACCAGTCCTGCTGCCACTACTTAAGTCAGATTTGCCATTATTGCATTAGCTCCTGACCTGATCTCCATCCTCCCTACCCTTCACAGGCTGGCCCTTTATCTATTCACTGGAATAGAACAACTACATGGAAATGCAAATCTAACCTTGCACCTCCTTCATTCTTTAACCCTCTTGAACGTGTGTCCTGTTAGGTATAGAATAAAGGTCAAGTTCCCTGGCATCTTAAGATGGGTGGACAGTTCCTCTCTGCCTTGTAATTTACAACCCAGACGTTCCTGCCTACTTACAGCTCCATGAAAGCATCACTGTTTCACTCATGCCTGTCCAGTCCTTCCTTGCATTTGTCTGATTGGTTGCTAGTGGTCCTTTCAGATTTAGCTTGGACAAGAAGCCACTTTTGGATTCCCCCAGCCTGTTAGAAACCTTCCTTGGGGGCTTCTCTTAGAGCACATACGTATGAGAGGCATGGAATCACCACTCCCCATCCCTTTCCTGGACCAGCCTGCATGCTTCCCAAAAGCAGAGATCTCAGCTTTCCATTCCAGAAGTTACTCTGTTCTTACTGCCAATGAAAATCATGTTGAACCAACTTTTCAAAATTATTTTTAAGTTCTGAGATCATTTCCAAGTTCAACAAATATACAAGTTACATATAGCAGAATAAAGCCCCACATTTTATCATACACATGACATCGCTGTGGTGGGTTGAGGAACACTTTGGCAGTTACAGGGTGGAGATACTACTAAAACAGCAGGCAGGGAGGAGCGGAGGGTTGGCAGATAGAGGGAGAAGAGAAGTCAAGAGCATGGGAGTGGGACTGTGGCTCAAAATCCTATTTTAACCCCAGAAGGAAATGTTCCAGTTCAGTTGGTCCAAGTGTCAATTGCACATTGAGAACATGGAGCCCTGCACTAATGGGCTGCTTGTCTAAGTGCATCCAGCCCCAGTCCCAGGCCAGTCTACACTAGGATGCTGATCGCCCACACCCAGGTCTCTTTCAGCCTTACTTTCTGCTGCTAAATTTGGTCCAGATGAAGCCAGAAACTTCCATTAATTAGTAATAACTTGTTTTTCCAACAGAGCTCTAGGGATCAAACAGCAAGCGTGAGGTTAGGAGAGGTTAGGAGAAGAGTGCGTCTGAAAGGGAAAGATTCTTTCTTAGCCCTAACACTGAAATTTTAAAATTGTTTCACATCTCTCATTTTGGCTTTGATTTCATGAGAACCCCCTCAGTCTGTGGGTCTTATAGAAATAAGCATTTGAAGAAAAAGATGTGCATTGGAAAGAGCATATAAATAGTACTGCTGTTTTCACATGGTTTGCTATTGCAGGGGGAGGGGTGTGCTGCTTTGTGAAATGTAGCAGACAAGGAAATTTCTGTAGAGGCCTCTAAATCACTTAATGGCGAAAAGGATTCCCAGAAGGCCTTATCAGCGTCTACGTAAAATTGTTAGATATCAGCGCCAACTAATAAATTTGAGTTCAGGCTTGGTTTTCTGACATTTGCTCAAATCCTCAGAGAACCGTAGTTACTGTATATCCTTGTACAGTATTTGAATTCTGAATTGCTATGCGTGGTTGGCTGCCCGCCGGGACAGGAAATAAAGCTCCATAATAGAATGTCATTTTTTAAAAGTCTGAGCATTATGAGTTGCAGTGATATTGTATGACAAACTCATGTTTCTTTTTTGTCTCAAATGTTTTATTCTCCAGTAAAACTCATTTGCATTGTTGTCCCATATGGGGATTTGTACATCCTGGTACATGATAAAGATGCAGAAGGGAATTAGGTCACTAGGCATGCTCTTTTTTCTTTTAATAACCCCATCCAACCTCCTCCTTCTTAATCCCATGCAGACAAAAGCAATAGAAGCTAAACCTTCCAGAGCCGTGATAGGAAAGGCGGATGAGCAAATCCAACATGCACCCTTTCACTCACTATGGATGTATTTAATTAATCCCATGTGGACTGGTCTTATTCAAATAAAACTGTATTTTATAAGATTGCCGCCTTGTTTTCTGGTCTGTGTGGTGACCCCTGATGTAGGCAGCTGGGCCATTTTAAGCAGTTATTACAGATCTGGGTTTCTTTCTGCTAATGGCGCCATGCTGGAAAGAATCTGTATTCTATGCAGGGTAAAACCATCCCCAGTGGGTAAGGAATTAGGAGAACATTAGAAGGGTATGAAGCAGCAGCGGCAGCAGGCAGAGAAGGGGTGGGAGAGCAGGGGGGAAGTAGGAGGCAGCTAGGTCCCAGATGTGCCCTTGGGCAGGTGGCGAGCTTGGATGTCTTCCACAGGCTGGCACCCACGTGGGCAAGTTCTCCCTGTGCCAGTGGAGTTCTGAGTGGTGATGTGCTACTTACTACGTGCTGCTCTTTACCCAAGACAATCCCATGATGGTGAATTAGGAGTCAGGTTGCCAGCAGAATGACAATATGAGAGAACTCTCAATTAGAGCTTAGTATGCGTCAAGACTTCTCTGGCATTGACTCATCCAGTCCTCATAAAAACTCCATAAGCCAGCTGTTGTCATCACCCCCTATGAAAGAAGTGGAAACTGAGGCACAGGATGGTTAAATAGGGCATCCAGTAGCACTCAGGTAGCAGATGGCAGAAGCAAAAAACATTAACCACTGGTGCCCCCTCAAACCTCTCTGTTGGTCAAATATTTTGGCAAATATTAGCTGGATACTCAGTAGGGTCTAAAGCAGGTGATTGTTGATATATGATGAGGAAGAAAAAGCAGGCCTGTTGGTCTTGAGAAATGGAAATTTTATTTTATTTGAGTTTTGGAATGTGTCCATTTTACCATCAAAATCCTCTATGAAGGAGTAAGTATAAAAATCCCCTTTTATTTTTATGGTGGATAATATTGCTCTGCAAACCCTCAAGATAATAGCAAAATTTTAAGAAAACAAATCAGAGAATCCTCTCTGGCTCAGCTTTATCAATATGTTTTTTGAGAGAGAGGGAAAGCACGAGTAGGAAAGGAACAGAGACAGGGAGAGAGAGAATCAGCACAGTTCAAACTTACAAACTGTGAGATCATGATCGGAACCAAAATCAAGAGTCGGATGCTTAACCAACTGAGCCACCCAGGCACTCCATCTTTCTCAATATTCTTAAATTATGAATGTGGAGTTTCTTCTGCTGTGTCTGTTTTGGAAGTGACTCCATAATAAACCAGAGCATAACATAACAGTTGAATGTCGAAAACAGGTGTGTTTCTTAACTTGCAGTCGTCATTCTTTTATGAGAGTTTTGCAGTCTGAGGATGCTTACTTATGTTCTTTATTTAATAACTTCCAGCATGTTTCAGTCACATGAAATATGATTTTTTGAGGGGTTTGTGTGTATTCAAAAGTAGGATGATGAATTTCCACCTGATTTTTTGTAGAGTTTTAATTGGTTTAACAGATGTGAAGGAAGTGCACAAATGACAGGTTTGCAACCCAGTGAATTTTCATAAACTGAGCAAGCATATCATGCAGCCAGCACTTAGCCCCTCCAAACCTTCTCCACACCCCAGCACCCTCCCTTCATCAAGGAAATGTGTTATCCTGACCTCAACAGTGGAGTATTCATTTGATCCGTGTTGAAATTTGTATATCAGTGCAATCATTTATCATCTACTCTTATGCCTAACTTTCTTTTCCACCCTCGGCTTGTGAGGTTCATCCATATTGCTGTGGTGTAGCAGTGGTTTATTTAGTTCTGTTGTCATGTTGGATGTTGTTATATGCATATGCCCTAATTTCTTTTTTTTTTTTTAATTTTTTTTTCAACGTTTTTTATTTATTTTTGGGACAGAGAGAGACAGAGCATGAACGGGGGAGGGGCAGAGAGAGAGGGAGACACAGAATCGGAAACAGGCTCCAGGCTCCGAGCCATCAGCCCAGACAGAGCCTGACGCGGGGCTCGAACTCACGGACCGCGAGATCGTGACCTGGCTGAAGTCGGACGCTTAACCGACTGCGCCACCCAGGCGCCCCTGCCCTAATTTCTTTACTCATTCTCCTGCCCATGGATAAGCTGACTTGTTTAAGTTTGGGATTTTTTATGAATAAAGCTACTCTGAACCTTTTTGTATGTCTTTTGCTGGGCAGAGGTATTCATTTCTCTTGGGTACATACCTAGGAGTGGAATTTAGGTCACAAGGTACGTGAATGTTCAATTTTAGTAGATATTGCTAAACACTTTTCCAGAGGGTTGTACCAGTTCACACTCCCTGTCCTGGAATCTCCTTGCTATTTTATTGCGTTACACGAAGACCACAATGCTCTATCATTTATACTGTGTACAATGGTATTGCTTTCTCTTCCTGCCTACGTTTTTCAATCTTCTGGCTCATCACTCATTGTCCTTCCAAACTCAGACTCAGCCTCTGGGGCACTGAACAGCAAGTGAAGGTAAAGGTATATCAGTCATTCCACTGTTGATTTGCCTGTTAAAGAGGGAGACTAGGAAGACTAAAAACAGGTCTGGAATTATTTGTACTTTATTCCAACAAAGGTCTCCTTACACTCCATCCTCATGGGCCACCTAGAAACTCACCCATGCAGAATGCTGGTAGAGATAGTTTGAGAAGGTTAATAGCACAGATGAAAAGTTAGAAAAATAACCCACAATGCATTATTTTCTTCTTAAGGATCAGCTCGTGGATTCATACAAATGAAATTTTTAGCAGTAGATTCAAACTAACTTCTACTAATAGAGCTGGTTGGATCTTAAGCACCATTCTGGTGTCCTTCCGTTATTTGCTGATGGTTAAGATAATCAGAATAAGTACAACCCAGGAGTAAATAAACACCAATCATTTTAAGTTGCCCCTCCACTGAAACAAAGCTGTCTCTTCAAGCAGGTGGGTACTAAATTCTACCCTTCCTTTCCTTAGTTTTCACAAAAGATTTTATTTTTATTTTTTATTATTTTTTAAAGATTTTTTTAAAGTTTATGTATTTATTTTGAGAGAGAGAGTGTCTATGTACCCATGTGAGCGAGTGGGAGAGAACCAGAGAGAAAGGAAGAGAGAGAGAATCCCAAGCAGGCTCTGCACTGTTAGCACAGGGCTTGATGTAAAATTTGATTATCATGAACCACAAGATAATGACCTAAGCCCAAATCAAGAGTCAGGTGTTTAACCGACTGAGCCAATTAAGCCCCCCTCCCCCACAAAAAGATTTTATTTTTGAGTAATGGATGACAATGAAGGTAGTGAATGGATGGGGAAGTAAGCAAAAGAAATTGTCTTCTATCAGTGGATCATGAAAGAATAAGACTCAGACAGAAGGAAGGAATCTACTGTATATGAATGGGTTTAGGGAGCTCAGAGCACCCCAAACTCACCCCCTTTGGGAAGCCTCCTAAATTAGTCAAAGAAACGTTTTTCCCTAGTCTTTTGATCCTTCTCTACCTTTCGCTGAAGACTATGGGAAGACATGGTTTAAGAACTGACTGCTCCTGCTCAGTACCCCTCCCCCTTCTTAGTGAAGCTCACACCAAAGCAGAACCTTATAAGGACTTGAGTGTCAAGGCTACCATTGTTTTCCTAGGATGGTCATAGCAAAGTACCACCAACTGGGTGGCTTAAACCATAAAAATTTATTCTCTCATAGTTCTGGAGACTAAAAGTTCAAAATAAAAGTTTCATCAGCGCCATGCTCTTTTTGGGTAGAATCCTTCCTTCCTTGCCACCTCCCAATTTCTGGTGGTAGCTAGTGGTGACTGGTGTTCCTTGGCATATAGCTGCACTACCCCAGTCTGCCTCATCTCCTCCCTGTGTGTCTCTGTCTTCACATGGTGTTTCCCTCTTCTCATAAGGACACCAGCCATACTTGATTGGAGTCCACCCTAAGGACTCCATCTTAACTTGATTATATCTGCAGAGGCCTTATTTCCAAATAAAGACACATTTGCAAGTACAGGGAGGTGGGGGCTATAACTTCAATGTATCTTTTGAAGGGGACACAATTCAACCCATAACACCATCTGACTTAAGTTGAATTCCCCACAAGCAGAGCTTGAGATGAGGATTTTTGTTCCAGTGATTTCTTGAGGGTGTTCCCTCAAGAAAATGGGAGGGAGGGGAGCAGGAGAAGACAGGAGAATTGTTAAGTAATGACATGGCTTCAGGTGAAGACTAGCTTCAACCACATCCCACAGGGATCTCTACAGAATGAATTCTACCACAGTCCCATCTCTGGGCAAGGGGCCCAGCTTCTTATGCCATCATATCAGTCAGTCGCTGGTCACAAGACACCCTGGGTGTATCTCCTGGGCAAAGCCTTCTGTTTGCTGAGAAGAGTTCCCTGAAGAAGCAGAAACTACACTCTCAGAAAACAATTCTCGAGCACTTAGGTGAGGAAGATGGTGGCTTGGAGGACACTGGGCTCACTGTGTCCTGCTGACCCCTTAGATTACACATCTGCCTAAATAACCCAGAAAACCACCAGAAGACTAGCAGAATGGACTCTCTGGAGCCAAGCATAGACCAGAGGCCCACAGAAGAGGGTAGGAAGGGCGGAGAGGCAGTGCACCCTACACGGACTGGTGGGAGGGAGCCAGGGCAGTGGAGGGGCAGCCCGCCTGGCCAGGCAGAGCCCCCTAGTCTGGCTTACAAAAGCGGAGGGGCAGAACTGAGTGTGTTCTGACAGCCAGCGGGACTTAACATCTGGAATGTTATAAGTCAACAGCTCTGCTCTGAGAGCAGGAGGGCTAGAGGACAACGGGAGGGCGAGTTGTTGAGCCCCGGAGGACAGAGATCAGCTTGGTGGAGAACAAAGGCACTCACCACCGCCATCTCCCTCACCCATCCCCCAGCCAAAATCCCAAAGGGAAGTGGTTCCTGTCATGGAACTTGCTTACACACAAACACCCAACTCTGTGCTTCTGTGGATCCATCCCTCCGATGGGTCTGCCTCTCTCCCAGTGCCACAGGGCCCCTCCTGAAGTGGACCACCAGAGGCAAAGCCAGCAGAGTCTGCCCCTCCTGCCCCTGTGCACCTTGCGGATCCACCCTGGCTAATACACCAGGTCCCATAGAAGCAGCACCACAAGCATGGCAGTGTGCAAGTAGCCCAGACAGGGGCCACACCACTGCACCGTGAGTCCTGCCTCTGGGAGAGGGGAAGATAAGGTACACACCAGTCTGACTGTGGCCCCAGCGGTGGGCTGGGGGCAGACATCAGGTCTGACTGCAGCCCTGCCACCAACACAAATTACTCCAGACATCACAGAGGAAGTGCCCTGCAGTTCTGCGCCACTCCAGGGACTATCCAAATGCCGAAATGGAAGTATTCTCCTCAAAAGAAACCACAGGAAGTAGCGACAGCTAACGAACTGATCAAAAATGATTTAAGCAATGTAACAGAAAATGAATTTAAAATAAAAGTCATAAAATGGATCGCTGGGCTTGAAAACAGTATAGAGGACAGCAGAGAATCTATTACTACAGAGATGAAGGGACTAAGAAACAGCCAGGAGGAGCTAAAAAATGCTATAAATGAGATGCAAAATAAAATGGAGGCGACCACAGCTCGGATTGAAGAGGCAGAGGAGAGAATAGGTGAATTAGATGATAAAATTATGGAAAGAGAGGAAGCTGAGAAAAAGAGAGAAAAAAAATCCAGGAGTATGAGGGGAGAATTAGAGGACTAAGTGACACAATTAAACGCAATAATATAAGCATAATTGGGATTCCAGAGGAACAAAACAGAAGGAAAGGTGCTGAAGGTGTACTTGAAGAAATCATAGCTGAGAACTTCCCTGATCTGGGGAAGGAAAAAGGCATTGAAATCCAAGAGGCACAGAGAACTCCCTTCAGACGTAACTTGAATCGATCTTCTGCACGACATATCAGAGTCAAACTGGCAAAATACAAGGATAAAGAGAGAATTCTGAAAGCAGCTAAGGATAAACATGCTCTAACATATAAAGGGAGACCGATAAGACTCGTGATGGATCTATCTACTGAAACTTGGCAGGCCAGAAAGGAATGGCAGGAAATCCTCAATGTGATGAACAGGAAAAAAATGCAGCCAAGAATCCTTTCTCCAGCAAGTCTGTCATTTAGAATAGAAGGAGAGATAAAGGTCTTCCCAAACAAACAAAAACTGAAGGAATTCATCACCACTAAACCAGCCCTACAAGAGATCCTGAGGGGGATCCTGTGAGACAAATTACCAGAGACATCACTACAAGCATGAAACCTACAGACATCACAATGACTCTAAACCCATATCTTTCTATAATAACACTGAATGTAAATGGACTAACTGCTCCAACCAAAAGACATATGGTATCAGAATGGATAAAAAAACAAGACCCATCTATTTGCTGTCTACAAGAGACTCATTTTAGACCTGAGGACACCTTCAGATTGAAAGTGAGGGGATGGAGAACTATCTATCATGCTACTGGAAGTCAAAAGAAAGCTGGAGTAGCCATACTTATATCAGACAAATTAGACTTTAAATTAAAGGCTGTAACAAGAGATGAAGAAGGGCATTATATAATAATTACAGGGTATATCCATCAGCAAGAGCTAACAATTATAAATGTCTATGCGCCGAATATAGGAGCCCCAAATATATAAAACAATTAATCACAAACATGAGCAACCTTATGGATAAGAATGTGGTAATTGCAGGGGACTTTAATACCCCACTTACAACAATGCATAGATCATCTGGACACAAGATCAGTAAAGAAACAAGGGCCCTAAATGATACATGGGATCAGATGGACTTGACAGATATATTTAGAACTCTGCATCCAAAAGCAACAGAATACACTTTCTTCTTGAGTGCACATGGAACATTCTCCCAGATAGATCCCATACTGGGTCACAAAATAGCCCTTCATAAGTATAAAAGAATTGAGATCATACCATGCACACTTTTGGACCACAATGCTATGAAGCTTGAAATCGACCCAGGAAAAAGTCTGGAAAACCTCCAAAAGCATGGAGGTTAAAAAACACCCTACTAAAGAATGAATGGGTCAACCAGGCAATTAGAGAAGAAATTTAAAAACATATGGAAACAAAGGAAAACGAAAATACAACAATCCAAATTCTTTGGGATGCAGCGAAGGCAGTCCTGAGAGGAAAATACATTGCAATCCAGGCCTATCTCAAGAAAGAAGAAAAATCCCAAATACAGACTCTAACAGCACACCTAAAGGAACTAGAAGCAGAACAGCAAAGATAACCCAAACCCATCAGAAGAAGAGAAGTAATAAAGATCAGAGCAGAAATAAACAATATAGAATCTAAAAAAACTGTAGAGCAGATCAACGAAACCAAGAGTTGGTTTTTTGAAAAAAATAAACAAAATTGATAAACCTCTAGCCAGACTTCTCAAAAGGAAAAGGGAGATGACCCAAATAGATAAAATCATGAATGAAAATGGAATTATTACAACCAATCCCTCAAAAATACAAGCAATTATCAGGGAATACTATGAAAAATTATATGTCCACAAACTGGACAACCTGAAAGAAATGGACAAATTCCTAAACACCCACATACTTCCAAAACTTAAACAGGAAGAAATAGAAAACTTGAAGCCAGCGAAGAAATTGAATCAGTTATCAAAAATCTCCCAACAAATAAGAGTCCAGGACCAGATGGCTTCCCTGGGGAATTCTACCAGACATTCAAAGCAGAGATAATACCTATCCTCCTCAAGCTGTTCCAAAAGATAGAAAGGGAAGGAAAACTTCCAGACTCATTCTATGAAGCCAGCATTACTTTGATTCCTAAACCAGACAGAGACCCAGTAAAAAAAGAGAACTACAGGCCAATATCCCTGATGAATATGCATGTGAAAATCTCAATAAGATACTAGAAAATCGAATTCAACAGCATATAAAAGAATTATTCACCATGATCAAGTGGGATTCATTCCTGGGCTGCAGGGCTGGTTCAACATTCGCAAATCAATCAATGTGATACATCACATTAATAAAAGAAAAGGTAAGAACCATATGATCCTGTCAATCAATGCAGAAAAAGCTTTTGACAAAATTCAGCATCCTTTCTTAAAAAAACCCTCGAGAAAGTCGGGATAGAAGGAACATACTTACAAATCATAAAAGCCATTTATGAAAATCCCACAGCTAATATCATCCTCAATGAGAAAAACTGAGAGCTTTTTCCCTGAGATCAGGAACACGACAGGGATGTCCACTCTCACCACTGTTGTTTAACATAGTGTTGGAAGTTCTAACATCGGCAATCAGACAACAAAAGGAAATCAAAGGAATCAAAATTGAGAAAGATGAAGTTAAGCTTTCACTTTTTGCAGATGACATGATATTATACATGGAAAACCCGATAGACTCCACCAAAAGTCTGCTAGAACTGATACATGAATTGAGCAAAGTCACAGGATACAAAATCAATGTACAGAAATCAGCTGCATTCTTATACACTAATAATGAAGCAACAGAAAGACAAATAAAGAAACTGATCCCATTCACAATTGTACCAAGAAGCATAAAATACCTAGGAATAAACCTAACAAAAGATGTAAAAGATCTGTATGATAGAAACTATAGAAAGCTTATGAAGGAAAATGAAAAAGATACAAAGAAATGGGAAACATTCCATGCTCCTGGATAGGAAGAACAAAGTGTTAAAATGTCAATACTACCCAAAGCAAGCTACACATTCAAAACAATCCCAATCAAAATTGCACCAGAATTCTTCTCAAAGCTAGAACAAGCAATCCTAAAATTTGTATGGAACCACAAAAGACCCCTAATACCCAAAGTAATTTTGAAGAAGAAGACCACAGTGGGAGGTATCACAATCCTAGACTTTAGCCTCTACTACAAAGCTGTAATCATCAAGACAGCATGGTATTGGCACAAAAACAGACACATAGACCAATGGAATAGAATAGAGACCCCAGAATTGGGCCCACAAATGTATGGCAAATTAATCTTTGACAAAGCAGGAAAGAATATCCAATGGAAAAAAGACAGTCTCTTTAACAAATGGTGCTGGGAGAACTGGACAGCAATATACAAAAGAATGAAACTAGACCACTTTCTTACACCATTCACAAAAATAAACTCAAAATGGATGAAGGACCTGAATGTGAGATAAGAAACCATCCTACAGGAGAAAGCAGCCAAAAACCTCTTTGACCTCGGCTGCAGCTATTTCTTACTTGCCACATCTCCAAAGGCAAGGGAATTAAAAGCAAAAATGAACTATTGGGACCTCATCAAGATAAAAAGTTCTGTACTACAAAGGAAACAACCGACAAAACTAACAGGCAACCGAGGGTATTGGAAAAGATATTTGCAAATGACATATCGGATTAAGAGTTGGTATCCAAATTCTATAAAGAGCTCACCAAACTCCACACCTGAAAAACAAATAATCCAGTGAAGAAATGGGCAGAAGACATGAATAGACACTGTTCTAAAGAAGACATCCAGATGGCCAACAGGCACATGAAAAGATGTTAGACATCACTAATCATCAGGGAAATACAAATCAAAACCGCACTGAGATACCACCTCACGCCGGTCAGGGTGGCTAAAATGAACAAATCAGGAGACTATAGATGCTGGAGAGGATGTGGAGAAACAGAAGCCCTCTTGCACGGTTGGTGGGAATGCAAACTGGTGCAGCCGCTCTGGAAAACAGTGTGGAGGTTCCTCAAAAAGTTAAAAATAGACCTACCCTATGACCCAGCAATAGCACTGCTAGGAATTTATCCAAGGGATACAGGAGTACTAATGCATAGGGGCACTTGTACCCCAATGTTTATAGCAGCACTTTCAACAATAGCCAAATTATGGAAAGAGACTTAATGTCCATCAACTGATGAATGGATCAAGAAATTGTGGTTTATATACACAATGGAATACTACGTGGCAATGAGAAAGAATGAAATATGGCCTTTGTAGCAACGTGGATGGAACTGGAGAGTGTTATGCCAAGTGAAATAAACCATACAGAGAAAGACAGATACCATATGTTTTCACTCTTATGTGGATCCTGAGAAACTTTACAGAAGTCCATGAGGGAGGGGAAGAAAAAAAAAGAGGTTAGAGAGGGAGAGAGCCAAAGCATAAGAGACTCTTAAAAACTGAGAGCAAACTGAGGGTTGATGGGGGGGTGGGAGGGAGGGGAGGGTGGGTGATGGGTATTGAGGAGGGCACATTTTGGGATGAGCACTGGGTGTTGTATGGAAACCAATTTGACAATAAATTTCATATTTAAAAAAAAAAGAAGAAGACAATTCTCACAGCAGCTGGGGCATCTGTTGTCGGGCACTAACATCAGCCCTCTGCTGTCTTTAAACAGCTCATATGTAGAAGGCGATGGCACTGATGGGTTTTCTCTTTTCCTTCTTCCCATGCTCATTCTCCCTGCTCCCTCACTCTTGCTTCTGAGCTCATCTCCTAGATAAACCACTTGTATCCAAGACATGTCTGAGGCCCAGCTTCCCCAGAAGTCCCTGGTAAGACAGCTGCAAGGAAGGGCATTTTACAGCCAGTTTCTTGGAAGAGTATAACTTTCCCAGGATTGGCCAGGGGCTGTTGGGCACTTTCTGAGGAGTCCAATTATGGCTGACATTTGTACTGAGTTAGCCAGGTTCAACACACAAAAAATTGGGTCTTGGTAGTCCAGTCTGTATAGGCCAGACTAAACACAAAATTTCACTTTTTAGTTTTTTTGGTTTTTTTCTTTTAAGTAAAGTAAATTTACACACACTGAAATGCATATTTTTAAGTAAACAATTTGATGAATTTTGGCAAACGTATACACCCCACATAAGCAGCATCTCAGCCAAGATAGAGCATTTCTCATACCCTCAAATTTCCCTCCTATCCCTCCTAGTCAAGGGCAATCACTTGTTTGATTTCCATTACTTTAGGTTAATTTTGTCTGTTCTTCCACTTGATATAAATGTATTCATACTATATGTATTTTTTAGCGTCTAGCTCCTTTCACTCAACGTAATGTTTTTTAGGTTTATACTTGTTGCATATATTGATAGTTTATTCCCTCCATTTCTGAGTGATATCTCATTGTGTGAACATACCACAATTTTATTGCCCATTCTCCTATTGATCAATATTTGAGTCGCTCCCACTTTGGGGCTGTTATGAATAAAGTCACTAGGAATACTCATGTACAAGTCTTTGTGTGATTATATACTTTCATTTCTCATGACTAAATACCTAGCAGTAGATAGCTGATAGTTTAACTTTTAAAATCTGTTTTCCAAAGTGGTTGTACCATTTTATAATCCCACAAGAGGTATCAGAGAATTCTAATTGCTCCACTTTCTTGCCGATATTTGGTATTGTCAGTCATTTTAATTTTAGCCTTTCTTATCAATGTGGCAAATTTTGAGGAGAATGTGATGGTTTGGATTATTGTTTAGAATGAATATTATTGACTCTCTTTCCATTGGGGCCAGTGTACACTTCCTCATCCCACTGATATTGGGCTTGGCCATGTGACTTGTTTTGACCAATGGAAGATTAATGGACATGATAGAAGCAAAAATATATAATGTCCTGTGCAGTGAACTTTGCCTTCTAGCACTTCTGCCAGTGGCATGAGAAAAACATGTGCCAGCCAGCCCACTAATAAAGTAAGGAGGTGAGATGTGAAGAAGAGCTGGACCCAAACTACTGTCTAGAGCTAAACACAGTTGAACCGGCTACCTTGGACATTTTGAGAATAAATTGTCATTGTTTTAAGCCAATGAGCTGTGGGAGGGTTTGTTACACAGCATTAGTGTGGCAGTGATTGATTGTCACATTATAGACAATTGTCCTTGTCAAACTCATCAAACTGACTAGAAACATAACTCTCAGCTAGACTGACTAATAAAGTCTGTGTTTAGCTAACATGGTGAATAGCTGCATTCGAACCACTCCAGGCAACCTTGAACTCCCTGCCACTCAATATTTATCAAAGGCTGATTAAAAGAAACAATATTTACAAAGGACTGCCTGAAAGTTATTCAATCCATCCATTGCCCACCTTCTCTAAAATATCTCTCTGCAGTAATCCCAGGTGGCAGAGAGCTGTGTCCTGGGACTGAATTGTTTTCATTCTCCCAGAGCAGCTTCTACTAGGTTGTGCTTTGGCATTCGCCATCAATGTATTTTAGAGGAAATCACGTAAGAAATCTTCATAATACTTGTGGTCATATCTGGTGTAAGGACATTGTTGGGGACAATCTATGAAATACGGGTGTAGGACATAAGGGTGGGGTTGTTTCTGGTTTCAGTACCTGGGACAGTTGAAATCTCCTCAAGAACTGAATTTTTATCATATCGCAAATCATGTGACTGGTCCAGTTTCTTTTTTCGTATTGGCCACCACAAACTTCAGACCAAATTGGTGGTCTACTGTATTTATCCTTTTACTATGAATTTTAAAAACAATCTTTACATCTGGCTGCTCCCTAATTTTCTCCCTCAAGTAATTAACATTTTTTTAGTCTTCTTTTTGTGTGTGTGAGTTTTGGTAGGGATTTGGTTGCAGAATGTGGTGGCCACCATCACTGGTTCTACGATCTGCCCAACTGCCTGGTTTCATCACAGGGTCCTCTCACTTAGATACTCCCATTGGTTCAACCTCCAATTATTATCACCTTGCCCTCTCTAGTTCAGCAAATGTATGTGTACTGAGCACACACAACGTGCCAACTCTGTCTTAGGCATGGAGAAAAATTATGAGCACCATAGGTTTTTGCCCTCAGGGCACTTGCAATATATGGAGGGGGTCAGACAACTCTGTCCTCAACTCTAAATTTGGAGTCACAAGAGTACCTGCACAGTGGGCTACTGAGGGGATCAAGTCAGAATGTCATAAATAGAGTGCTTGGCCCTCAGCAATTGCTCTGTTTTATTATAATGATACTGTTGCATTCTTATTTCTTAATTATTTCGACATTGTCTTACCTACCATTCCTGTCTCCAGTTTATCATCACAACAAACTGTCCCTGACTGTTTTTGCCAGAATAATCCTTAAAATGTAACTTTTCTTATTTCATATATATATATATATATATATATATATATATATATGAAAATGTGTGAAACATAGACAAACATACAGAAGGAAATACAAAATTACTCCCTCTACTCAAAAATTTCTGTTTAACATCTTGGTAAGTTTATTCCAGACTTGTCCTTTGTACATGTGTATGGAACAGGTCAGAAGAGAAATTTAGAGTCTGGGGTCTGAAACTACATTATCAAGATTGGAATTCTACTTCCATCACGTACATTTAACAGACTATTTCATTTTTCTTTTCCTGGGTCCTCGACTTTAAAATGGGATCTAACAAGATATTCAAGTAGGTCTTAGCCCAGGACAATCATGCTCCTTCCAAATGAGTTGCAAGACCATAATGTAAGTTTTGCAAAAGAAGTGGTTGACACTGGCTATGTGAATCTTAATTGTTCACCCACAGAATAGAAATAAAAGGGTTGGGGGCTATTGAAGAAGAAAGGAGAAAAGTTTTGAAAGAGTACTTACTGCTCTGAGTCCTGCATTCTCACATTGGAGAAAGGGTTGAGTGTTCCCCTGTTCACTTCAAGTCAAGGAAGAAGCCTGTATAGAGAAGTCAAAGGGCATGGTAAGGTCTCCTGAAGCCATAGAGACACAGTGGACTGGTGTGACCTGAGCAAGAGACCCTAAGAGGCAAGGGTCAAGCCATCTATTCTAATGGCAGAAGGAACCCATGGTGGCTGTCCTGGGGACATTCACTCCCAGGCTCTGAAAGGACAAAGGATGTATCAGTCTTTCTCGTGTGTCATCCATGAAAGAGAAACATCATGAGATCATCCTAAAAGCTTCCTCTGAGTCATCTGGATAAGAAAAAAAGTGAAAGAAGGTAGAGGTACTATCAGGTGACTTTTGGCTGAGGAAGGAATCATAAGAGAATATCTGAAGAGAGATCCTTTCATCAGTAATGAAAGAATCAAAGGTGGCAAGTCCCAAGGCAAGTGGGAGAACCCACAAACACTGCCTTGTGGAAAAGTGTTAGCCTTAAGACCTGCTACCCCAGAGAGTGCCAACATAAGTTCTTCACATTATCCAGTGACCAAGTAACAACCTTCCTGCCTCTGTTCCTCCCATCACCAATCCAACTCTCCACCTACTCCCTGGAACTCAATCTCCCAGAATGAGAAGGGGAAAAAAATGTAACCATCAATCATGTGTAAAGGATTGGCTACACCCTGGACTAGCATATTAATTATTGACCCGATGGTATTTTATTACATGAGGTGGCCAGAAAATGCATGAGATATCCTAAGTTTCATCCATGCACAAGAGGAAAATGAGTCCAAAAAATTAATGTCAAAAAGCAGTGGCACAAATGAAGCTAATTTGGCATTACAACCATGCTTAAGCCATGCCTATTCACCATGTTGGCTACAGGTGGATGATAACAACATCTACCTCATGGGGTTGTGATAAATAAATGAGCTAATGCATATAGAGGACTTAGTATAGTGCTTGACAAAATTACACTACCAGCAATTCATTACCACTTTGATTAGTGGCTTAATCATATCTATTAAAGTTTTAAGTTTAAAGTTCACAAGCACTTAAAATTTTATATGATTTAATAAAACTAGAATGTGGATTTATATTATTTTTAGCCATTTAATTATAACCTATGTCATTAAATGATTTTCTTAAACAAATTTTTTTTATTACAAATATTCTATCCCATGTGGCATAACAATATGTTGTCATTTGGCTGCTCCTGGATAATTCAAATCATTTGTTAAACCTCAATGCAGTCTAGCAATATTCTTCCTTTCTGGTCTTAAGTCCATCTGTATCACATCATGCTTCAAGCAAATCAGGATTTTTGCCTTATCCCTGATAGGAGCAGTAAGTTTAGCTTCTTCATTTTTTCTCATACAATTAACAATGACTGTCTTATTCACCAGTTCCTTTTAATATCCTCCCCATCCTTTAAGCCAAGTTTAAATGCCACAACTTACAGGATGTCTTTCTGGATTTCCTTGCCTCCAGATAGAAATAGTTGCTTTGTCATCTACCTTGGTGGAACTTAGCACTTTCCATGGCACTTTTTATTGTTGTCTGAGGTTGTTATTTGAATATGTATCTTATCTCCATAAGTAGACAGCAAGCATCTTGAGGACAGAGAATGCCCTTTTTTAATTTTGACATACATTCATTTGAGCACACATACTAGATGCCAAATATTGTTCAGGGTGATGAGAATACTAAATAAACAAGACACAATCTCTACCACTAAGGATGATTTTGTGTTGTATGGAAAACAGATGTTGTTGTAGGTTGTATTGCTTTTTCCAAATATGTGCTTCCCTTCCCAGTAAAAGGATTATATCCACTGACCTTGGGTTTTGTCCCTGATTTGCATGATGTATCAGTTTGCTTTTGCAGCATAACAAATAGGTCCAAATCTTAGTGGCTTAAAACAAAATCATGTAGGAGTTCATGAATCTATGGGTTAATGATCTGAGCTGAGCTTAGCTGCATGGTTCTTCAGCTGCTCCTGCCTGGGCTCACTTGTGCTACTTTAGTCAGCTAGGGCTTCCACTGTACTGGGTGGTTCAGGATGGCCTCACTCCTATGACAGGAGGTTGTCAGGCTATTGGCAAAGGTCCTTGGTCATCGTCTGCATGTCTCTCCAGTAGGCTAACTCAGGGTCATTGACAGGGTGATCAAAGAGTTCCAAGAGCAATAAAAGACAAACCCTAACAATATGCAAGCACTTTTTAAACCTCTGTTTGCATCACTGAAAGAACAGAGATAATTTGCAAGACATCAGTGAAAGCAGAAAATTCATGGTCATGATGTGCCAATTCAAACTGAAGGTATAAGAGATTAGAAACTATGAATAGGCAAAAACTAATGAGATTGAAAAAAATAGAGAGAGAATTAACTAGAATCAACAAATGAAAGAAAAGCAGAGGAGAGATAAAGAGAAAAGTCAGTGTTCTGAGAGAGTTCAAGAATTCCTGATGGCTTTGAATATCATTCCAAGTTCAACTTTACATCATAATAAGTTACAATAAATCTCTTTGTTCCTAGTTCATCTAAGTGAGCCTCTGTTTCCTGTAATCAGAGAGCCTTGCTATAACAAAAATTAGTGCCATGAGTGGGGTTGCATGGAAGCAGACGTTCATAAGAAACACAGGGTGTTTGGAATAGACAATGAGGTATGTGAGAGAGTCTTTATAACTCAGGATAGATTCTATTTTAAACAACAATGTAATGAAACATTAAGTTACTGTTTGTGGTTCCTTATGACTTACACCATCTCTGCAGGTCAGGCTTTGAGAGCTTGGGTACCCATAGAGCAGTTTAAAGAGGAAAGGAGGTACTGGACTACAGGTATCAGATGAGCTCAAGATAGCAGTGAGGCATTTCCAGTGGCTGGAGAATGAGTATTGTATCTGGGTAGTGCAGCTGGAAGACCTTTGGAAACAGTGACCCTACTGAATGATGCCCTTCCTGTTGAGAGCTGACACAATGAGTCCATTGGAAAACAAGTCTGAAAATGATAATGTGCATTGATGAATTGCAGCATAGGCCAGACTCCCAATATTACCATTTTCTATGACCCAGGTTAAGTATATGATTGATAAAGACTGAGACTTTGCTATGAATATGGGATATCTGGAAGACACCCAAATATTGGAGGCCCCCTATACCCTAGACTCTTCCTTAACATTTCCCACTTCAGCCCCACTCCACCCCCATGCTCACACAAGCTACTCTCTCCATTAGGAATGGGTAGTAGACAACATTGTTGCTTCTGTTAGATCCCCACAGATTACTTTTTACTATTTTGGGGTGTCTCTAGCTTTGATGTGCTTTTCCTGACAAGAGCCTGTATTCCTGCCTCTTAGAGGCTCCTAGAGCCCATTCTGGGGAGTGCCTAGAAATGGACCTAAGATTCTTTACCCAATTCCAATGTATGGGGTTTTCCCTCCACCGAGTAATTGACACCAGCTGAGTGTCCTATGATTCAACTCATTTCTGACACTATCTCCCAGGTTAAGGGCTCAGTCCTATAAGACTGCCTAGACCCCAGTTCAGACACCAGTCTCAAGTTCAGGTTGTCACCTATGCTTCTGACCAACCAGCAATAGATCAAATGTTCCAACGACTCCCTCCCTGGGTTTGATGAATGTGCTAAAACAGCTCAGAGAACTCAGAAAAACATTTCACTGACTGGATTAGAGGTTTATTATAAAAGGATACAATTCAGGAACAGCCAAATAGAAGAAATGCACAGGGCAAGGTAAGTGGGGAAAGGCTGGGAGCTTCCATGCCCTCTCTGAGCATGTTCACCAACCAATAAGCTTTCCGAACCCCATCCTTTAGGGATTTTATGGAGGCTTCATTTACATAGATGTTATGGGTTAAATCGTTGGCTGTTGACAATTGAACTCAATCTCCAGGCCCTCCCCTCTTTTTAGAGGCCAGGAAAGTTCCAACCCTCTAATGTCAAGGTTGGTTTCACTGGCAGCCAGGCCCCATCCTTAGGTGGGATTGAAAAGTCACCACATCAGGAGGCAGCCAACATGGCAGAGAAGTAGGGGGAATCTGTATGTCCCACGTCTCTCAAACAAAGAAGTGTAGAAACCAAAGGACTTTGAACACCAGAGCCTGGGAGGAAAAGAGACTGAATTTACTAAGAAGAAAATGGAAAAGCTGGAAAAAAGATAAGTGGGTAACTGTGAACTGGGAGAGATAAAAAAAAGGCCACGTGAACATGGAGGGGAGGCACCCCCTTCTGTGGAGACACAAAGGGAAGGAAAAGAGCAGCTAGGGAAGTGCAGGACTGTATCTGGACAGGAGAAAGACCTCGGAATGAGACTAAGAGGGATCTGATCTCTAACTGCAGGGCTTTCTTTGGACTGGAGCCAGCTCCCTGTTCCCACACCTGGGGAGAAGGGGAGCCAGGCCTGGGTGTGGTTGTAAGTCAGGGGCTCAGTCCTCAGCTGGAGAAAGTGGTTCCCTCCCTGGAGGGCTGTGTGATAGCACGGAACCTGCCTGCGTCTGCCCCCCCCCTCCCCCCCCCCCCCCCCCCCGCACAGTGGTTGGCCTGAGGACTCAGTCTTCAGAAGGATAAGGCCGCCATTTCCCTGGAGTGCTGTGGGAAAATACAAAGCCTGCCTGCATCCACCACCCTGGGGGCTCACGGCGAGGGCGGTGGCTCAGTCCACAATAGAAGAAGGCGGTCCTCCCTGAGGTGCAGTGGCACAGGCGGCAGCACAGATAAAGCCACCTGGGACCACATATCGCACTGAGAGGCGCTTCCCCAGCGCCAGAGCACACGGAGTGGGACTTTGAATCCTAGCCAAGTGCAGGGTCAGGAGAGTTGGTGGAGAGAGAAGAACCTCCCTGTCTGCACCCGTGGCACAGTGAGGATGACTCAAACTGAGTCCACCCGGTCGGTTCTGTGGAGAAGAGACTGGGAGGTCACCATTCCCTCCCATCACCGCCACCACCACCATGGCAGAGCCTTAGGGATCATTCCCAGGGTCCATAGTGGAGGTGGGTCCAGTCTAGACCAAACCACACCCCTTTCTACTGGGTAACAGCATATCCACCAGAGCAGCACAGACCCTGTGGACAGCTACTCCCGACAAGAAGTGCAGCATTGCCTGGATTAACTCTATGTCAGTTCTGGATATATAGATGTATCCCCCCCCCCCCGCATTTCTCCTCCTTATCTCTTCCCTCCCCTAGGCTGGTTACTCTGGTTATTGGTCTGTCTAAACAGACATATTTAATCCATTGTCTTGATATATGTTGTACTCCTCCTTCTTTACACTCCTTTCTCTCTGTCTGGAATAATCAAGCCATATAGTTTCTCTCTCTCTGGGTAACTTTATCTTCGTTACATTTTCCCCACCTCCATTTCTCTCATTTCATCAACACCACCTCCACCCTCTTCTTTGCTTGTATTCAGTGTTATTGGGTTTTTTGTTTTTAGTCTTTAGGGTTTTATTTTTGTTTATTTGTCTGTTTGTGTTATTTGTGTGTTTGCATGTTTTTGTCTCCTGTTTGTCTATCTATTTTCCTTTACAGGGCTACTCCAAGGAACAAATCAAAGCACACCTGGTGGAGCGTCCAAAATATTACCATGAGTAGGGTGACAAAATAACCAAAGTCACAACACAGAGAGTAAGTAACAATCCCCGGAAAAAAAAACCTCCTGAAGGGCCAGGACCTGAAAAGTGTATGACCCTCCTTTAATATAGCAGTGCTCACAGGTGCAGAGCACACAAGTTTTTAAAACACATAAGTTACAGAAAACTAGTCAAAATGATGAAACAGAAGAATTCTCCTCAGAATAAATTCCAGGAAGTAGCAACAGCTAGTGAATTGATCAAAACCAATTACAGCAATATAATGGAACAAAAATTTAGAATAATAGTCATAAAATTATCTCTGGGCTTGAAAAAAGCATAGATGACAGAAGAGAATCTCTTCTACAGACATCAAGGGACTAAGAAAAATCATGAGGAGCTAAAAAATGCTATAAATGAGGTGCCAAATAAAATGGAGGTGGCCACAGCGTGGATTGAAGAGGCAGAGGAGAGAATAGGTGAATTAGAAGAAAAATTATGGAAAAAGAGGAAGCTGACAAAAAGATTAAAAAAATTCAGGAGTATGAGGGGAGAATTATAGAACTAAGTGATGCAATCAAATGGAACAATATCCATATCATAGAAATTCCAGAAGAGGAAGAGGGAGAGAAAAGGGCTGAAGGTGTACTTGAATAAATCATAGCTGGGAATTTCCCTGGTCTGGCGAAGGAAAAAAGCATTGAAATCCAAGAGGCACAGAGAACTCCCTTCAGACGTAACTTGAATCGATCTTGTGCACGACATATCAGAGTCAAACTGGCAAAATACAAGGATAAAGAGAGAATTCTGAAAGCAGCTAAGGATAAACGGGCCCTAACATACAAAGGTAGACACATAAGGGTAGTAGCAGACCTATCTACTGAAACTTGGCAGGCTAGAAAGGAATGGCAGGAAATCCTCAATGTGATGAACAGAAAAAAATATGCAGCCAAGAATCCCTTACCCAGCAAGTCTGTCATTCAGAATAGAAGGAGAGATAAAGGTCTTCCCAAACAAACAAAACTGAAGGAATTCATCACCACCAAACCAGCCCCACAAGAAATCCTAAGGGGGATTCTGTGAATGAAATGTTGCAAGGACCACAAAGTACCAAAGACACCACTACAAGCATGAAACCTACAGACATCACAATGACTCTAAACCCATATCTTTCTATAATAACACTGAATGTAAATGGACTAACTGCTCCAACCAAAAGACATATGGTATCAGAATGGATAAAAAAACAAGACCCATCTATTTGCTGTCTACAAGAGACTCATTTTAGACCTGAGGACACCTTCAGATTGAAAGTGAGGGGATGGAGAACTATCTATCATGCTACTGGAAGTCAAAAGAAAGCTGGAGTAGCCATACTTATATCAGACAAATTAGACTTTAAATTAAAGGCTGTAACAAGAGATGAAGAAGGGCATTATATAATAATTACAGGGTATATCCATCAGCAAGAGCTAACAATTATAAATGTCTATGCGCCGAATATAGGAGCCCCAAATATATAAAACAATTAATCACAAACATGAGCAACCTTATGGATAAGAATGTGGTAATTGCAGGGGACTTTAATACCCCACTTACAACAATGCATAGATCATCTGGACACAAGATCAGTAAAGAAACAAGGGCCCTAAATGATACATGGGATCAGATGGACTTGACAGATATATTTAGAACTCTGCATCCAAAAGCAACAGAATACACTTTCTTCTTGAGTGCACATGGAACATTCTCCCAGATAGATCCCATACTGGGTCACAAAATAGCCCTTCATAAGTATAAAAGAATTGAGATCATACCATGCACACTTTTGGACCACAATGCTATGAAGCTTGAAATCGACCCAGGAAAAAGTCTGGAAAACCTCCAAAAGCATGGAGGTTAAAAAACACCCTACTAAAGAATGAATGGGTCAACCAGGCAATTAGAGAAGAAATTTAAAAATATATGGAAACAAAGGAAAATGAAAATACAACAATCCAAATTCTTTGGGATGCAGCGAAGGCAGTCCTGAGAGGAAAATACATTGCAATCCAGGCCTATCTCAAGAAAGAAGAAAAATCCCAAATACAGACTCTAACAGCACACCTAAACGAACTAGAAGCAGAACAGCAAAGACACCCCAAACCCATCAGAAGAAGAGAAATAATACACTGTTGGTAGGAATGCAAACTGGTGCAGCCACTCTGGAAAACAGTGTGCAGGTTCCTCAAAAAATTAAAACTAGATCTACCCTGTGACCCAGCAATAGCACTGCTAGGAATTTGCCCAAGGGATACAGGAGTGCTGATGCATAGGGGCACTTGTACCCCAATGTTTATAGCAGCACTTTCAACAATAGCCAAATTATGGAAAGAGCCTAAATGTTCATCAACTGATGAATGGATAAAGAATATGTGGTTTATATATACAATGGAATACTACGTGGCAATGAGAAAGAATGAAATATGACCTTTTGTAGCAACGTGGATGGAACTGGAGAGTGTTATGCTAAGTGAAATAAGCCATATATAGAAAGTCAGATATCATATGTTTTCACTCTTATGTGGATCCTGGAACCTTAACAGAAGGCCATGGTGGAGGGGAAAGAAAAAAAAGGAGGGAGGCAAACCATAAGAGACTCTTAAAAACTGAGACTAAACTGAGGGTTGATGGGGGGTGGGAGGGAGGGGTGGGTTTTGGGCATTGAGGAGGACACCTGTTGGGAAGAGCACTGGGTGCTGTATGGAAACCAATTTGACAATAAATTTCATATTAAAAAAAAGTGACACACCTAGAACAGTAAATCCTATACCATATATGGTCTGAAATATAGTAAGCATTAGTTAAGTTTTTGTCCTAGCCATTAAAAAGTACATATTTGGGGAACAATATAAGATAATAAAAAGTACTCTAAATAATAGAGGTGGATCTATTGATCCTTTATCAAAAGAAAATTGAAGGCTTTTAATAAAATAAACTTTACATTGAGTAAAAACTTAAAAAAAATAAATTTCATATTAAAAAAATCACCTCATCAACATAACAGAAGTCACCTTTATCTTTCTCATCACTGGGGGGAAATTTCAAGGATTTTAGGAGTTCTGTGCCAGAAACAGGAACAAAGACCAAATATGTATTTCTTACTATTAATTACAATATCACAGGACACTTTGCATCACTTTGCCTGAGTAGCATCGTGGGAATTCTGTCTCATCCCCATTCTGCATCCTCCACCCACTAATTGGCTCCTCAAGGAGCACTCCCTTAATAAATCACTTGCACATAAATCTTTATTTCCAGGTCACATTCTGGGGATCTGGACAAAAGGTGGAATAAAATGGGTACAGAAGCAAGTGAGATGGGCAATAGTTGCTAAGTAAGGGAAAACACCTTCACAAGGTCACTTTCTTATATACTTATCAAACATGCCAAGTGTGCTGGGTGGCTTGATATGGAGAGTTTGACAAGGCATTGCCAACTAGTTGGGCCTTGGATAAAAGAGGACAGCCTCAGAATAGCCTTGGTTTTTGACATGTACCACTTTCAGTTCCAGTGCAAGGGCATCTAGAATGAGCAGCCTCTTTTCACTCCTTCAGATGTGAGTTTTCATAACAGGTGATAAAAGATTCTAACGTGGGGCACCTGGGTGCCTCAGTCGGTTAAGCGTCTGACTTCGGCTCAGGTCATGATCTCACAGTTAATGAGTTCGAGCCCCGTACCGGGTTCTGTGCTGACAGCTCAAAGCCTGAAGCCTGCTTCAGATTCTGCATCTCCCCCTCTCTCTCTCTTCCTCCCCTGCTTGTACTCTGTCTCTCGAAAAAAAATTAATAAATGTTAAAAAAAAGATTCTAACTAATCTTGCACCTACCTGAAGGATGGATCAGAAAGGGATCCAACACTATTTGCTCTTCATAGTAAAGCGACCGATTAATGTTTCTTGAAATCACTGTTGTTTAATTATAAAATTCCATAGTGCCACCAGTGGATGGTCTACAGGAGGGTGAGCAAGCAGGAGTTTGTGGTAAATACAATCACCATCTTTTCAGGAATATTCACAATTGTGGGTCACTGGCCTGGCTTGCAAGGCAGAGCCTATGTTTGGGATAACAAAGCATTTACCAGGATCCAAATGTTTTCCAAAAATTTAAGAAGGAAAAGGAAAAAAAAATAGGGCATGATGGAAATTTTGTGTGTACTTAAAGTGTTTTAAAATCTTCCTCCAGGGGCTTCTGGGTGGCTCAGTTGGTTAATCATCTGACTCCTGAATTCAGCTCAGGTCATGATCTCACAGTTAGTGGGATCAAACCCCAAGTCAGGCTTCACACTGACAGCACAGAGCTTGCTTGGTATTCTCTCTCTCCCTCTCTCTCTCTCTGCTCCTCCCCTTCACTCCTGCCCCCCAAACTCAAAATAAATAAATAAACTTTGAAAAAATAAAATAAAATTTTTGTCCTAATAAACATAAAGGATGTTTAAAAAGTGTTCCCATTGTCTTTGATTAAAAAGAAAAGCAGTTTGGAATATCAGAAATTCACTTGGAATTACCTTCACATCAATTCAGATGAGGGTCTCGTCTTAGGATCTCCCACATCTCGTCCTTTTGGAACAAGAACAAGCGTGTAAATGTGCTGCTTTAAGGATACCACCAGTACATAGAGAGATTATCATTTTTTTAAGCAAAATTCTCCTTCTTTGGATTGCAACTAATTCTTTTTTTTATCTGTCAAATGGGATTATTTTTTATATGAAATTTATTGTCAAATTGGTTTCCATACAACACCCAGTGCTCATCCCAACAGGTGCCCTCCTCAATGCCCATCACCCACTTTCCCCTCCCTCCCACCCATCATCAACCCTCAGTTTATTCTTAGTTTTTAAGATTGCAACTAATTCTTAAATATCATTGTGATTAAGCTGAGTGGGAACAGGCTTAAACCAGCAAGTTGTACTGGAAGAATACTTCTTGGTGAAATTGCTTTATAGATTGAGGGGGTGAAACACCCCACATCACAATATGACTTCCCCTAACATCTTGTCTTTTTATTATCAATGGCAAACATGCGTTGAGTACCTGTTATGTGTGTCACACTGAATTGCATGCTGGACATGTTTTTAATGTCTGTTTAAGGAGGATTTTACCTGTGAGTGGTTTTCAAGGCCATTGAAAGAAAGACAGTTTAGCTGCATAGAAGGTTCAGATCTAGAGGACAAAGGGACGCAGGCAGAGCAATATACATGGAGATCTCCTTGACGCTGTGCGCAAGGTGGTTTGCTCAGAGAGGAAGGCCCTAATCCATCTGTGTATGAGTCAGGTTGGGTGGGTGTCCGAGCCAGCCAAGGGCACCAATCCACCAACAGCATCAAATGCTGTAGCCCCAAAATAAGTAGCTATCCCTTTTGGGGGGATTATTCCAGATAAGTCTGGATGGAATAGATACACATGTCTTTTGGCCTGGGGCATATCCCAGCTCTGCAATAAGTAAGTTTGGTCTAATGGCTACCTACCTCTCTGGACTCAGATTCCGATCCCAAACCTTCTCTTTTTGATCAATGGACCATTAATGTCTATGGTGGCACCAACTGTGCTTCCTGGGCCAGTACCCATTCCTCTTCAAGTGGTCCCTTGACTTACCTTTGGGTAACTATGGCCAGGAGCAGCATTACAGTGAGGGGCCTTTGAGAAGCTGTGAATGTAGGAATTCAGAGTTCAGAATATGAGGTCAATGTGCTTGAGCCCTGGTGATACTTTTACCAGCTGAGCAGCCTTAGGCAAGCAACTTACCCTCTCTGAGCTTTAGTCTCCTCATCTATAAAAGGAGGATAATCATAGCTCCTGCCTCCTGGTGAACATGAAGTGACTGAATCTATGTGCTTGGCATATTCTAAGTGCCGAATGCAGGTTAATGATGATTGTTATCACCCCACCATCGTGTATAGTCTCAGCAGACGTGTCAGTCAGCAGGCCCAGGCCATTCCAGGGGTGAGCACATGACTCACACTAGGCCAGTCAAACTACTTCCCCTCCGAATTCGATTCTTGGACCAAGTAAAAGACAGAGAAATTCATGGCGCCAGTTTATTCCAAGATGGTGTCGTGAGGATGCCACTCATGTGTGTTTACCTCCCAGCTCTCTGGATGGCTGGGTCCCAGACCTTCCTAAGACCTAGCTGTTGAAGCCTCCCTCTTGAAACCTGGGAGATGTCCCATGTCCTTCCAATACATCCCTGCTTTGCTAAGTTATTCAGAATCTGTTTCCTTTGTTTGTAATTAAAGCACCCTGACCAACTCAGGGACCCTTCATAACATTGGGCCACTGCATTCTTTGTGTGTTTGAGTCCTCTGGTTTGCTCAGCCACATTCTCTGGAATGGAAAAAGGTAAAGGATTTCTGCCTGTAGAGATGTGGTAGACATCAGAGATCCACCACACAGATCCCCTTTGAGGAAAGATATGCCCAGTGGCATAAAGGTGACCCCAAAACTTAGTGGCATGAAACAATCATTTGTTTGGCTCATGGTTTCTGTAGGTGAGAAATTCAGACAGCGCAGAGCAGGGACAGTTTGTCTTTGCTCCAAAAGGTCTGAGGCCTGAGCTGGAAGACTCCAAGGCTAAGTGATGGAATCATCTGACTTCTCATTCCCTTGCCCAAAGGCATTTGATGCTGGCTATTGGCTGAGATCCTGGCTGGGGATGTGGCCAGAACACCTACCTGTAGCCTCTCTCTGGGACCTGGGCTGGGTTCCCAGGGCAGTGTGGGGAATCAGATAGAGCCAGATGGAAGTTGTATGGCTTTTGATGACTTGGCCTCAGAAGTCACAGTGTCCCTCCCCCCACAATCTGTGTCCAACTTCAAAGGGAGGGAAAAAGAGGGAGTAGCAATGTTATAGAAGAGCATGAGGGACCCAAAATAGTGCTTGGGCCACTTTTGGAAAATATCATTTGCCACAGGTATGTTCCTTTAAAGAGAAAATCGAAATAGTGAGGTTTCGATCAACAGGAGAGGCACCATGGATGCAAGAAGGCAATATACAAATACCAGGATATAGAAGGAAAAAATGGTGGAAACATACAGATAATGTTAAATATCCATATGTTTGTATCTCACAAGTAAAACCATTAAAATAAGCTTGGAAACACCTAAATGCTTAACCTCATGTAGACCATGACCCAAACTACAATACTTGCAGCCTTTGGAAATACAGTCTAATAGTCACCCAGGAAAATTTGCTATCCCTCATTACAGCCCTTGACTCCAACCACAAGGCTACATGAAGGAGACCTTGCTTGGGGGTGAAAGGAGATGGCTGGATCAGACTGGTGGTAAAAGCCTTGCTTCTACCTTAGAGATAATACCAGAGATGAGCCAGCTATTTCCCAAGGGAGTAGAAACTGATGTCACCTTTGCTTCTGCAATGGGCACTGCTTATACCCTGTTCACATTGCCTTGAGACTAACAATTCCTACCCATGCCAACCCTCTGTCCTGTTCTTAGTACCCAGGACCCTGAGGCCAAGAAAGCTGTCCAGCAGAAGCCTCTCTGTTCCAGAATTTGCTTAGCCCTTGAATGGGGCAAGTCAGAAGTTCCAGGGGCTGATGCCCCAGGAGCAGCCCTCAACCCATGGGAGTTGGAGAACAAGTCTGAAGAGTGCTATATCCCAGGGCCCAGAAGGACTGAGCCTCTCTTTTTCTCTGTCCCACTTCCTTACTCCCCTACAGGGAATGCTGCTTGGCACCATCTCCAAACAAACTAGTAGCCTTCAAATCCCAAATCCCTTCAAATTAGGGTTGGCTTCTGGATGATCTCAACCAAAACTTGCCATCGATGATCCTGGGAAATAGAAAATGGAGGTAGAGGGGAGAATCAAAGAAGCAAGCAGCTTGGTATGTCCTACAAGTGGGACTTGGAATTTTAGGTCTGTTTGTGTATTAGAATAATCACTGTTACATGTGATGATGATAAATTTCCAAAAGTGACCATATTTGGATTGTACCCTTGTAAGCTGCAGGATCACAAAGCTTCATTGATAAGCAATATAAGGCTACAAAGAGCAAGGTAGGACTTCAGGCAGGTCCTTAACTGCTATCATCCACTATTCTTATTTGTAAAATGGAAGTAACAATAGTAATTATTGTGTAAATTGGTTATATAAATATTAAGTGATCTTAATGTCTTTGAAAGAGTACCTGGAAAGCAGCAAAGGTTCAGAAAAAATTACTGTTTTTATATCCACAAAGTTTCTTCTTGAAGTCTTAGAGTTACCTTAAATAAAACTGATCCAAAACTGAACTCACCAACTTCCCCCACATCCATTTCTATCCGCATTCTCCACCATATACCTAGAATGATTAGTTGCTAATAGTTGGGAAGCAACTCAAACTGGCTTAAGCAATAAAGGTTTAGCTAAGCAATAACCTTTGGGGTAAATTGGCTAGAGCCAATGACTAGAGCCCCCAAGCAGGGCTGGTGTTGGGCCAAGTTGGTCTCTGCATCCGGTATTACTCTTCTTATTTCCTAGACCTGCCTTATCAAGGCTGGCTTCATTCATGGCAGATTCACCCTTGTGAGGCAGCTCTGACTATGTGCTCACTCACACATGCTGCCAGTGGGGTCCCTTCCACACAAAACCAATTCCTGGGCTTTATAGCCTAGATGGGCCAAGGGGAGGGGATAGTGCTGACTGGTTTCTGACAGAACAACCTGTCCCAACCTGAGGATTACTGTGTCATCCTTAAGAGGATCAAGGATGGACATGGGAACAATAATAGGAGTGAAACTTGCAAGAGAAGGGGAGCGAATGCTGGATGGCCAAAAGCATCAGAAAATATAGACCTCACCTACCTCACTTCAGGCCCCTCCTTTCACCAGTTGTTTATTTTAGAAAACATCAGTCCTTTCTCTTCCTTTCTCCTCCATCCCCCAGTTTCCATGACTTTTTTATTAATCGATTTCCTAAATATCTTTCCAATCCATCCTCTTTTCTGCATTCCCATTTTAATGTCTTATCTTGCCCAGGCTGCCGCAGTGGTTTCAGCAGCAGTTGGAAGTCAGAAGCCTCACCTGATATGTTTTTAACAAAAATGGAATAAAAGAGTTATTCACTCTGTAATGGAAAGGGTAAAAAGTGAACTCTAAGGATTCTTGGAAGTAGCAACCACAGGAAGCAAGTACCATTTCTAGGCATGAGAGATAAAAGAGAAGAGGCTGAAGTACAGAAACTTAGAAGCATAGAGAAGGGGCTCCATGGAACTGAAATTCAGACCCTTGAAGAGGGACCCTGGCCAGCTGTGCTGAGTCTTTAAGCAGAACGAGGAAGTAGTTCTGCAAGTATTATAACAACTGCAAATTGCTCAAATGGAAGATGAGCATTTGCTGCTGGGGTGAAGTGAGGCTGGGGAGATGCTGTCAAGGACAGGAAGTAAGTGGGAATGGGAAGCAGTCAGGAAGTGTGGCTAAGGCCATGTCCATGTGAAGGACCGGAAAAAGAAAGTCCTTCTTACTCTAGTCTTGCGGTCTCCTTCGAGCACCCCATTTTGCCAGAGTCTGGGCAAAGCAGAGATGAGATTTGCAGATTCTGAACCCTAGCACTACAGAGCAGAGTATAAAGGATGACTTAGAGCTGAGAGACAAGATCCTAATCACTGGCTTCCTAAACAGTCCCCCTTTTCACTCTTCACTTTCCAATCTATCCTCCATCCCAGCTGCCTCAACTAACACCCAAATGCATCATGGCTGGACTGATGAAAAACTAGTAGTAGTTTCAATAGGGAACAATGTGGGGTGGGGAAAGGATGTGCAGTCGTGTTGAAAAAAACATCAAAGTAAATGCAGTCTACCGGGTGCTGTATGTAAGTGATGAATCACTAACTTCTATACCTGAAACTAATATTGCACTGTATGTGAACTAGCTGGACTAATTAAAAATTTAGACTCCACACACCTCCCCCCAAACAAAAGAAAGAAAGAAGGTGCTCTCTAGTGGCCAGTACCATACTCATGCTGTGAGTAAAGATTTAGATTTTGCAAAATGACCCCTGATGTGAAATTAGCCATGACAATTTGAATGTTATTGGCTTTGTAGGATTCTTCTTGCTTTGAATTTGCAAAATACTTAATAGTTGCATATATGATGTGGTCTGAGAAGGTGAACATATATCTGTACATACTTAAATGACAGTTTTATTTTAATGAATATGAGTCAACACTGGGAGTCTGCAAGATTTGTTTCCCTTTAAAATGGGTCGATGCATTGCTCACATTGGTAACAAGAAGGATGCCATCTGATTGGTGGCCGGGAGGTCTGGTAGCCCCGACTCCATGGTCCCCTGGCCTGCAGGATGAGAGAAAGGCAGAACCATGAGCACGTGTGAAGGAGAAATGCTGTTACATGTTGGGGATGTGTTGAGGGCTGGCGAAGTTTGGTTGGGAGTCAGAGATGTGGGGGCCAACTAGGTAATAGGAGTGGAAGGATGATTCAAGAAAGAAAGGCAGAGAAGCATTTAGTATTATTAAAAATAATACTGTGCTTGGAAATGTTGCTGATTAATCATCCATCTGTATCCACTCAGTGAAGGTCAGGTGTGCTGAGGGGGTGAGAAAAATGACGAGGATCCATCAGAGAAGATGGGTAATGTGGCATTTGAGTTGGGCCCTTAAAAGGATTAAAGAGGTTTTTTTCTTTTAGAGGTTTTTTTCTTTTAAAGGTTTTTTTAAAATGTTTTTTTTCTTTGAAAGAGAGAGAGAGACAGACAGACAGAGAGACAGAGAGACAGAGAAAGCACACATGAGCAGGGGAGGGGCAGAGAAAGTGGAGAGAGAATCCCAGGCAGGTTCTGCTTTGTCAGCTCAGAGCCCAACTCAGCCCTTGAACTCACAAACTCACAAAACATTAGATCATGACCTGAGCTGAAACCAACAGTCTGAGGCTTAACCAACTGGCCGACCCAAGTGCCCCTGACTGGAGAGGTTTTAAGAGGCAGAGAACTAGGGTAAAGTCCTTCCAGGCTAAGGGAAGGGGCCAGGGCCTAAGATACCCAAGGGAGAAGGACAAGTGAGGCACCAGGTGACTGACCACAGGGCTTGAATTCCACATAAGGGAGTGGGGAATTTATTCTGAAATAAAGTTGGAGACCCTCTGCTGTTTACTAAGGGAGGGGGTGCAAAATTTGTTACCGAATTTGTTATCTTCATTTTCATTTTCCCATCAAGGAAGGTGTGATTTGGAGACATTGGTGAGACCCCCAAGATCACAGGACATTTAAACAGGTGTGAAGGAGCCGTTCCTGCCCCCTGCCTCCTTGTCTATGCAGGGACATCACTCCTACTCCTGTTTTCCCTGCAGCTCAGGGAAACTAGGGGTTAACACTATGTGCCTGGCTGGCATCCGGAGTCAAATGCCTCATTTGCATATCTCTCTGGCCCACAGGGAGGGAACCCTCAGCATCCTCCCAGACTCTGTTCTAGCAAAGCTGGGACTGAAGGTGTTCACAGGCCCCAGTTCATCTGGGAGATGTATAACCATGCAGCTCTCCCTGAGCTGCCATTAGTGCTTTATCTGAAAAGGCCAAACAGTTCCTGCCCTGTAAATTATACCTCATTTCTTTAAAAAAAAAAAAAATGTGTGTGGATGGAGAAGGGGCAGAGGGATGCATGGGAAGAGACACGGAAAGGGGGGCAGCAAAGAAGGATAATAGATAAAATAAATGGGTTTGGGGCATGCCTTTTGACTATTTTGCTTTAGTCTATTGATTTGGATTTTTCCCCCTTCCCTAGGAGTAATCAATTTTTCGGTGGATGGGCAGAATACAATAATTTCAAGCAAACTCTTCAAATGGGTTGTCATTAATTTGCCTTTTGCTGGTCCTTATTCACTCAGAGTAAGATGTGTTTTGCTTTCTCCAAACACTATTGGAGGAATACTCTGGGGATTTCCTGGGGCTGATTGGCACAGGGCAGGGAATGTGGGCTTAGGATGGGGCGAGCAGAGCTGGTGCCGACTAATGAAGGCACTGTGTTTGTTCATCTTTACAGAGTCACTTATTACCACTAATTGGGAGGGACAGTTCAAATAAGCACAGAGGAGCAGTTATCACATGAGCGTGACATGGTTTTAAAGAGAACTTCATGACTCCCTGAACTCCTGCCGCAGGCTGGCTGGACGCCTGGGCCTTGAGCCTCCACAGAGTGCAGGCTTTGTCAGGGCACCCCATAGAAGTCAGCAGCCTTAAGAAAGCTAGGTTTGGCAAGTCATTGCAGGGAGCCACAGACAGACACGCAGCTGCCTGGGACACTTAGAAAGTCAACAGCTGACGGAAGGGGAGGACTCTGAGTTTGGCTATAATGGACTTGAAGATGTGATTGGAATTAATTTGCAGAACATAGAGGTTGTTTTCTTTAAAGGGCCCAATTGGTTTTAAAGAACATTCATTTGTATCAGCACTAAAATATTAATAACTCAACTTACATCTCCTAGGGTTCTGCCACTGTATCTTTTGATTATTTCCCTTGTAAGAAAACATTAATTTCCTCTCCAGTCTGTTAAATCAATATGAGTGAATGTACCATGTCCATCTCAATAGTATGGCCAATATTTCCCAATTATTTGGTTGCATTTGTGCAAAGCAATTAGTCATTAGTCAATGCTATCAAAAAACTCCTGGATTTTCCAGAGCTCCACAAAGAAGTAGTGTCCCCAATCCTTTCATTCTACAAAAGTTGTAGCGCCTACAATGAACCAGGATCCACTTTAGGAACTGGGTAGGAACTGGGGACACAGCCATGAAGGAAATGAAGTCCCTCCTATCCTGGGTTTTCATTCCCCTGGAAGGTGGGGACATGGAGAGTAAGCAAGTGATGAACAAGGTCATTTCAAACAAGGTGCCAGTTCTGGAAACAACAGAGCAGTCTATGCTCAAGCTTTTGAGATGCCTGCTTTTAGTCTTGCAGAAAACAAGATCAAGCAACTCTGACAAGTCTATGGTGGAGCTCAGAACTTTGCAAGGATTCTAGGTAAGGCTAAATTTAGTTTCCTGTTTGTAGATTCCAGAAATACAAAACCTTCTGATTCAAATTATAATCCTGTCCCAAGGAAGTGTGTGAAAGATTGACTATTGTCAACTGAGAAAATTTGTCATAAGTCAAAGTCCTGGTGCCAAGGCATGGCACCTTTCCTTGGGGCTGGTTTCATAACCACTCTCTTTTGGTTCATGGTTGTTCTCATGATTCATAAAAACTACACACATACACATACACACAATCATCGTCATCATCATCATCATTATCATCATCATCACACATACACACATATCCAACTTATAGATAGTAGCATCTTAGGAAGGAAAAAAAGTCATTTCCTTTCTCCTGGACACTAAAAATTGTATTATCTATTTATGACAGAGGCAGATGGTGTGTATCTAGGCTTCCACTTAGAAAGTATTTTCAAGGTGACTGACCTTCCCCAGTGAGGAGAGCAGATCTAAAAAAGGAGCATCAGTTTATGAAATTCATTTTAGCATTCTGGCAAACCTTTGCATTTGTTTTGAAATTTGAATAATGAGCTATTAAATCAGACTAGTGAGTAAGCAGCCGAATGCTGTCCTGGAGAGCCTTAGTACTTAACAAGAAACTAGGTTTGGGTTTCTCAGCCTGAAAAATAGGAAATTATTTGCTGGGCAATACATTCCATTTTAGATTTCCTGTGATATATTAAGAAAGAATTTGTTGTTCATTGATACCTTCCAAGAGACCTCAACGTAGGAAAAACAATGCCCCCTTCACTTCTGCATGAATGCATTTGGTTCTTTTCTTCACATCTGGAAGTCATTTATTTTGCCCTGAGACATCTGCAGGGGCTGTTGACATACAATGAAGGCAGCAGAGCTGGCAAGCATGGTGAGACCTTGGACCATCATCACTCTTGGTGAGGCCTGGCTTTGTTGGAAGCAAGAAGAGAACCCACTTCTCCACTGGGTGATGAGTACAGGTTGACCAATTAAGAAGCCAGTTGAATAAGCCTAAAATGCCTTTGCAGTGGGGGTTGGTGAGGGGGGGGGGATTTATGTTGTGAAAATGAATCCTTAATTTTAAGACCTGAAAGGAAAACTTCTGGCTCAGCTCTCTGTGGGATTTCTTTCTTAATGGACCCAAACACAAAATGTCTTTTTGTAGAATGTATATGTGTATATGACTAGATGTGTAACACTGAAATCTGTTGTTTTAAAAGAACTCCATGTGATGGCTGCTTTGGTCCCTTTTGTATTCTCGTAGGTCAGAAGAAGTCCTTGGAATCCACCACCAACAAATGTTTGAGGGAACATATCGGGAGCACCAAGCTGGGTGCTTTGGAGAGGCAAAAAGCATCTGTTGATGAAGCCAGCCTGAGGTTCCTCCTCTGCTTTTGTGAAGAGCAGAGCATATGAAACTAGCCCACACCCCTAGGCCACAGGCTAAACTGTAGGGCTGTGCCATGTTGAGAATGAGCACGGTGCTCCAAATGCAGAATGAAGGATGTAGGAAAGGCCTCATTGATCTCACATCAGCATCCCATTCTCTGAAATACCTAAAATGCCACCCTTAGAACTTTATGGGAGTAGTAAGCAAAGCCCTCTCCTGGCAGATTTATTTAACCGGCCAGTCCCCCTGTGAGGGGCCATTTTTGGAGCTGCTAGGAGTTCAGTGGGCACCTCTAGCCATCCAAGTAGCTTGATAGGAAGGAGGGAAAGAGGAGAGAGAGTGAGAATTTAGGGCTATTTAGGGCTGGAGGTTGGGAAGGGAACTCCAAAGACTGGCTCGGCCTGCTACATAACTATAACAAGGACCTGCCCTGCTGAGAACTCAAGAAAGGGGCAGTAGTGGCTGAAGAGAAGGAACAGAACTGTGAGATGGGATTGTTCCCCATAAAGCTGAATCCTTTTAGGCTCTCACGGGGCACACTGAAGGGAGGAGGGTGGGGAAGCAGCAATAGGATGCAGTTATGGTTGTGGGGTACAGGATGCCTATGATAGTGGCAGAAAGAAGCCACATAGGATAACATAGCACCTTGTGGAGCCAAAGAGTGAGACATGGAGTCTGGTCCACACAGTGAGGAGTGTGCCTTGGACTAAAGCTAATGTGATGAGGTAATAGCCCCTAATATTAATAATTGAAACATTTGCCTTGAAACCCAAGATTCTTCTTCCAGCCCTGAGAGAGAAATCCTGTTCTTCTAAACCAGAAAACAGATCTACAAATACTGCCCACCGGGCAATGACAGGAGAGGGAGAGAGGGAGCTGATGGCCGTGGCCCATGACAGAAAGATTCATAGGCCTAACTCGCAGCATTTTCCTGCTCTGGGAGAGAAGATAAAAGCTACCCTGACTTAAGCACGTGTTGGAGGGAAGGATGAGCCACAGGGATAAGACACAGAGAGAGAACTCCAGAACAGGCTTCACTTCCATAGACATGCTGAGTAGTTGCAAGGAATTCATTCATCCATTCATTTAACAAATATTTATTGAGTAGCAAGTGTTAGGGCATTTGGGACAAGTCTATGAACCAAACAGATAAAGATCTCTGCCCCCATGGAGCTTACATCCCAGGAGGGAAGACAGAGAGTAAACAATAAACATAAATAAAGTGTAGAGTCTCTCAGAGGGTAAAACATAAGAATAAAAGAAAAGCAGAAAGAGGGCAGGGACCAGAAGTACATAGGTGAAGTTATAATTTAGCATGGTGATGGTGAGCCTCACTGAACCAGATTACAGCCAAGACATGAAAGCATTGAGGGAACAGGTCAGGTAGACAGTGTGGCCCTCATAGCTCATCACAGCTGTCCAGTAAGGTGCCTATTTCTGGGAGATGGTTCAGCCATGGCCTACTTTGGAATGAAACTTGTCTGTGTGCTCCAGATTCTTTTCAGCAATCTGCAACTCATTCTGTGAAAGCCACCACCTTTGGCCAACCCAGCACACATCAGGGTGAAGAGAGAAGATGGGGATTATTTGAGAAGGTGACATGAGGTTTAGAAAGCCTTGATAATGATCAACATGGCATGACACAGAAACACGTGACAAACTTGCCCACTGAGCTAGTACAACAGTGGAACCCTCCACCAAAGTGGATTCCTTCTACTTCAGAATATCACCCAAAACCCAGCCCCAAATGAGCTGTCAGATAACCAGGTGTTTCTTCCTTATTGAGTTTATATTTTACAGCTGACTGTCACCAGAACTGAGCCTACATCTTGTGATAACTTTCTAATTTTGCTTTTACTTTTTTCAGGCTTATTTCATTTTGACCATTGAATCATTATGCTTTCTATTAATTACACTTATTATTACTTTTCTTGTCAAAAGTTTTGTCAGTTACTCTATTTATGAAGTCACAAGTTCACTAGAAATAAAGCAGGGTATAAGTAACCCCCCAAATGGATAGGATTTATGAAACTCTTTTATCTCCAATTTTATGAGATTACCTTGATTTTGAAATCTGCTCCCAACAAAATTACCACAATCTAGAAATTCAAACTTTATGGCCTAGCCTGTCACTCATAGGCAAGCAGCCTGGTAATTGGTATGACCAGGTGTCTGAATACCTGGCTTAGAACATGTAGCCATGGGAGAAGTGTCTGTGTTCACGCATGTACACACACACCTATGTCCATCCACATTGTAGCTTGTCCTCTTTATGAGTCCTCAAGAATATTTCAGTCTTTCTACTTCCCTTATTTGGAAACAACCCCAAAGCTAATATCTCCAAGAGCTGCGATTTGGTCCCCAGAATCATGAATCCCAATTTCCCATAAGCCCTTGTCCTTTGCTGCTAGGAAGATTCTAGCAGAGGTAGAAAGCATTTCTTGGTAATTTTACAACAATCATTTCATGTCTGTCCATATCTATCCAAAAGACCAGTTCAGTGGTTAAGAGTGTGGTTTGGGATATTCATGACCTCAGAGGTATATATCTAAATGGATTCCCACCCTCTCTTTGCCCTCCCCATTTTATGATCATTACTTTTTCAGGGCACTGAAGGTAAGGTAGAGAAAACAAAGACTAATCAGGATCCAATGGTGTTATAATGCCTTCTAGCATGGGGGGATTTGGACAGTTGGAACCTAGCTCATAGGAAACACATTTCATCAAGGGTTATACAGATCAAAAGCTCTCTTCCCTTTGCAGATACACTATCCCCAGTCATGTTCACCCAGGATCATAACAGCCTGTGTCCATGACAAGCCATGGAGCACAGGTAGAATTAGCAGAGGCTCTTTCTGTAATTTAGAGGAAGGCAAGGAAAAATAAAATTAAATTTTTTAAAAATAAGATAAAAACAGAGAGG
The DNA here is from genome assembly GCF_028018385.1 of Neofelis nebulosa. NCBI lineage: Eukaryota > Metazoa > Chordata > Mammalia > Carnivora > Felidae > Neofelis > Neofelis nebulosa. The sequence goes on along the minus strand of NC_080790.1, from coordinate 95,689,128 downwards.
GAGGCAAATCATAAGAGACTTCTAAGTACAGAGAACAAACTGAGGGATGCTGGAGGGTAGGGGGGTGGGGAATATGGAAAATGGATGATGGGCGTTAAGGAAGGCACTTTTCAGGATGAGCACTGGGTGTCATATGTAAGAAATGAATCACTGGGTTCTACTCCTGAAGCCAAGACTACATTGTATGTTAACTAACTTGAATTTAAATTAATTTAAAAAAAAATTAGCAGAGGCCTTCATTCCCAAGTTGACCTCTTTTCTTTTGTGCACTCAGTATCATATTCTGTAAAGCACCACTCTCAAGCCCTTAGATGTTCCTAATGAATACTCTCTTACACATCTTGGCACCAAAGATATTATTTTAGTCTTTCTTTATATCCAGAATCAGTAGGTCTCATTGAACCATGAAGTCAAACTGTCTGTGATGGGAAAGAAGACAAGATGGCCAAAGGTGAAGGAAAGCGAAAAATATTAATGAATAAATGTGACCCTTGCCACGTATGCAGGGAGTGGCCCAGCTCTTCCAGTTCTGGCCAAAGGCCCCCACTGCTGTTCTAGATGGGAGGACAGTGCCTCCTTGCATCCCACCCTTTACAAGCTCCATCTCCTCATGTGTAAATTTGGGAAAGCATTATTTATATATATATAAAAAAAAAACTGTGGTCAGGATTAAATGAGAGAATACATGTAAAAGTCTAGCACTTTGCCCACCACATAGCCAAATTTAAAAAAATGGTGGTGGTAGAGGCACCTGGGTGGCTCAGTTGGTTAAGCATCTGACTTCAACTCAGGTCACAATCTCACAGTTTGTGGGTTTGAGCCCCGCATCAGGCTCTGTGCTGACAGCTCGGAGCCTGGAGCCTACTTCGAATTCCTCTCTCTCTACCCCTTGCCCACTCACACTCTGTCTCTCTCCTCTCTCTCTCTCTCAAAAATAAACATTAAAAAAATTTTGTTAATAAATAAAAATAAAAAATGGTGGTGGTGATGATGATAGTGAGTGGAAGGCAATTTTAATTAATTTTTAATGTAATTGTTTAATACAATTCAATGAAGCTTTATTAAGCACTTCCCCAAAATGTGGGTGCATGTGGGGAAGACTGCACTAATTAGGAAAACCCTAGACTAAATAAGAAGGTGTGGCCCCATAGACAGGCATCTCAATGTTTTCTGTCGTCTAGCAGTGAGCTGTTAATCCCCTGTAACCCTCATCTCCCACCTAAAAATAGGATTGGCGATATCTTTCCTATCCTACCTCATAAATCCTATATGAAGAGATGCAAAAGTGAATTGCATAATCCTTTGTACCCTAAACAAAACAAAGCAAAACCACAAGACAGACATCCGCCTTCAGTGATGGAATGATAGTATATGTGGAATAATATGTGACTCCATGCTGAGAGTTCTGTGGTAAACTGTGCTTTCCTCAGCCAATCTAAGCATTTGAGTATGGGGGACCATACCAGACGTCTCTTATCCTTGGAAATAGACTTTTCCAGGTGTTCAAATTCAATTTCAACAAATATTATTGAGTGCCTACTATGTGCCAGGCACTACAAGGCCAGCACTGTGCCCTAGAATTGTTGGAGGCAATGAGAATGTTCTGTATCTGCACAGTCTTGATACAGAAGCCACTAGCCCATGTGGTCATCGAGCATTTAAAATGTGGCTTATATTACTGAGGAACTGAGTTTTTAATTTTGTTTAATAACAATGACTTTTAAATTAAATCCAAATGGCCACACGTGACTAGTGACCGTCATGGAAAATGCACAAGTAGGCCCTGCAGATTTGGCAATGAACAAATGAGCTGAAAGTCTTTGCTTTCTTGAAGCTTATATTCTAGAGAGAGGGGAGTGGGGACGGACAAAAAAAATAATAAATAAAACACATTGTGAGTCAGGGAGTGAAAAGTGCTATAGGAAAAAAATAATAAAGCCGAAAGAGTCAGGAAAGGTCAGAATTCTGAAAGGAGTAATGTACTTAACTGTTTCCATATCCTGTAAAGTGAACCTCTCGAACTTTACATCAGGTAACGCCTAAAGCAAACTGTAGAGTCCAGAGCATGTAGATTTTTTAACACATCCAGGAATCAGGTGTCTGATTCGGATGGTTGCTTCTATCCTTCTAACTCTGTACTCAAAATACACCACTTCTCACTTGGCACAATCATCAGGAATAATGTGTAGCTTAATAGAACTTCTCCATTAAAAGGTTTTGGAAATAATATATGAAATTAATGGTTTACAAGAATAGTTTTAGACACTTGAAAACATAGCTAACCTAAAGACCTTCAATGCACCATGAATACATTCATTCCCTGACTAAAAATGAATCCCAAAATTGGTTTTGATTTTTATTTAAAATTCAAATGTCTGATGTCCTTAAATTGAACAAATGATATTTAAAAATATCCATATCAGCCTCCAACATCTGCATGTTGCGATTTGCATTTGGAAATTGGCTGCTTGAAATGAACGACATGAGCACTGCCACTCTTCCCTGCCTCCCTCCAGTTAGTTAATGAAATGCGAGAGGTCAACCCTTTGTCCTTAAATTAGTTCCCATAAAAATCTTTTTGTACTTTGCAGCTTGTTATGATGTCTTAAGGCTGAAGGAAACGTTGCCATTAATTATGTCTTTGTTGAATATGGATATCTATTCAGAGTTAGTTGAACAGTTTCAAACAAAATTAGCATCTAGCGACACTCAGGCCAGCTTTGGGTTGGTTATCAGGAATATTTTTCTTTTTTTTCCTTTAAAAATTTTTTTTAAATAGCTAAGAGAATGCTCTTCAGCAAGTGTGTATTATCTAATATATTCAGCCTTCAGTTGCTACTTTTTTTCCAGATGAAGATGAGCTTAATTGAGGTTGTCCTTTTAAGTTTGTAGAGCCCTCCAACATCTCACACAAAAGCATCTAGAGGCTTTTCATTTGTCTTGAGTATGTTTCAGATGTACAAATATTATTTACTTTAAACTCCAAATCAAAAGGTGCACCGTAACTATTTTAAATAAAACATTAGCCAAGGCTGAAATATATATAAATTCAAAGCAAGCCTTTTTTTGAAAAAAAAAAAAAGAATCATTTATGGGAAAGGAGCTCAGTTAACAAATTTTAGAATACATGTGGGAGAAACTGTTTAGCAATGCACTTCAAGCAAGTACTTAATAAAGGAATTTATTTTGAGCCCTCCAAAGATAAATATTACAAACCCACTCTAGAGCTGAGCTATGAAGTTAGCTTCCTGTTTCAGATGCTTCAAAACATTTGCTTGAATAAGATGGGGTAAAGCTTGATTTTGAAGAAGTGAAGTTGATCAGTGAAATGTACCCAGTGTGTTTGACCACAGGGCATTTTGAAGAAATGTAGAAAAACATTCAGCCCCAGGCTCAGCTCGGTAAAAACCTGTTTGTAGTACGAGGGTTGTGAAGGCTGATGAGTGGGATTCCAGCCCTTGGAAGGAAACCCTATTTTGTGAGCATTTAAATCAACACATTGGAAATGATAATACATCTAGGGAAGATGGTAGAAACTGAAAAATAGAAGGAGATCTCTTTCTGTTTCTAATAAAAGAAAAATAAAGCCCCAAGTAGTACACAAAGTAGCTTAACTGGTTTTGGAATAAAATTCTCAAACCCAGAGAAAGCCAATAATTCCCCATTGTAGGAAAGACAAAGAGTATGAATCTTTTTTTTTTCCTCAATAAGGGACTTGTTTAATATCTCAAAAATATATTCTAGTGATTTTTATTTTCTTTCACTTTCCTCCTGCTTCTTTTCTGAATATGGAACCATAGTGTCCCTTGTTGTGAAGCATTCCCAGGAAGAGGCGCTAACCTTGTATCCCTTTTAAGTGAAATATACATTTTTCATTTTAAATGGGAGCTCATAATGACATTGTGTAGAAGGGATTCCAGGCACCACCACCACCACCCCCCCCTCCCCGATTATCACCATGTCTCCTTGAGCTGCACCTCTGGAAAAAAAATGTGAAGAAGGTAGCCCTCTGGAATGAATAAATTCTGTAGCTGCCTGTAATTATTTATTAAAATAGATTAAAGAAATAGGCTAAAAAGGAATCTGTCACCCATGTTGGAGATAGCATAATAAGAGGACACAGAAAGGGAAAATTAACACCAGGGAGGAAAGAATGTTAGATATGTGTGTTCAAGAATACAGCCATCTCTGCATTGTTGGCTCACACGCAGACACACTCCTCGGTTTTCATTTGGCCCGGTGGGCTTTGCTGATGAAAATGTGGGTTACAAATACGGATGTGTATGTCTCTAATTAACATTAGAATTGAGTGGTAAACATAACCAGGAGAGAATTCCAGAGATGGATGGACTAAAAGAGAAGCCAGTGTATTGAGGGGGAGGGGAAGGAGGCGGGTTCCAGAGAAGAAATCGGTCAGCCCTTGTTCAGATGGGCTTAATTTTGTCACTTGAGTCAAAATTGGAAACCCGTTTTCCAGTACAATTGCTTCTGTGTTTAGTGGGCACTGTACTTACAGGCTCCTTCTATTGAGGGAGAATTTTATAAACTTAGCACACCATCATCAAACCATCTTGGGGGTCAACTTTCCACTTGTGCCTTTAGCTCTTACACAAGTACTTTTATAGTGTCTTCTAATATATAGGCTTTATCTTCGGTTCGGAGAAGAGCTTTTAAACTTAATCCCTCGCTGGAGTACTAATTTGTTTCTTCATCCTTAAAACATTACTTGCGATTAACTTTCATCACATGCACTAGATTTTTTTAAATACAGACCCTCAAAAAAAGTAGGTTTGTGTTCAGTTTTTGTTTTCTTTTGCTTTGTTGCTGTTGTTTGTGATGGCTAGGTGTGGGTACAGTGAGGGGGAGAAATATTGATTATAGATGCTGGTATTATTCATGTATTTCTTCTTTTTTTAAGTCAAAAAGATGTAACTAGAAATTATATTTGTGGAGAGTTGCCTTAAAACATTTCAAATCATATTTGACTAAAGAAAACAAAACTACCACCTATTTTTTTTTAAAAAAAGAAGATTTTAAAGATATGCTTTAATATGCCACAACTTATTTTTCCTTTTTTTTTTTTTTTTGTTCTGGCTTATTTCATGCTATTTGGGTGTAATATTATTCCATGATGTTTATGTAAGAAAAACAATATACTGCATATGTTATAGAGAAGAAAGCTTTTTCTAGGAAAATGAACACTTTTCCTTTTCTTGGGATTTTGGTAATGATTTATCAAAGTAACAAAATGACTCATCGGTAAGGCTGTGTTATCTTTAAAAACAATCTGTGTTTTACTTCCTTTCATACTTATAAGCTAATGTAACAAAGATATTGCAGAGACAAAAAATGCATTAGAATCCTTTAACCATATGAATACTTATGAATTTTATTGAAGCTCATATGTAACCACTTCTTAACCCCATTTAATAAACGTGTGCTTTTTCTTAATATTTATTTGATGCTCAGCCTCCAAGATTGTGTCCACAGAAAATTTACATTTTCTATATAATATCTGCTTTTCCTTGTTAATTTGTTAGGGGTGGGGAGAACACGTATGAACATACCCAGAGAAATGCTTTGAATTTATTCCTCTGAATGGAATACATGTTACATGTAGAGAGCACGGGCACTTCATTTACACGTGAACAGAAAGCAGAGACCTCCAGTGTCTCCGTTCAGAAAATGAAAAGAACTTATAAAAATGTACAGCTGGAAATGTCATTCCAGTGGATCTCCCCACCACAAAGTTATTACCATTCATTAGCTTTACCAATATTGTGCTTCTGTTTATCTGTCCATTACCATCTTAACAAAGTAAATCATTCCTGTTCTGCCCAGATCACATTTCTTCCCCCGCCCTCAGAAAACCAACATTTGTTACCCATAAACAGGGGATGCTCGCTCAGTGATAAGTATAATAGCTTAAATTGAATTTTCCTCTGAATGATTTAGTGAATTCTAGAACACATTTTTACTTTGTTGTTTAGACTCAAGAAGGCATAAAATCTCCACCATCTATTTATCATGTAGTTATTTTAATGTAAACATGTGTCCATTTAGATGAAGTGTTTCCATTATTAAGCTAATTCTGACGTGTCTCAGATAGACCATGAGAAGGGAGCTCAACTCTTGCTGATGGGGGACCGAAATCTGTCTCTGCTCAGCCTGCTGTCAGATATGTCTTCATTAGTTTTTTGTCATTCACTGATGGCAAATGCTGTATAAATGGAATGACGATCAGGTCCGCCTTGATAACTTGTCTTATCTCATTAGTTTTCACATCAAAGTTAATCAGCAATGTGAATTGTAATTGCTAGAGGAGACAATGCGTAGATCACTGGTCGTTTTTTTTCCCCCCTGTATGGCATCTTGAAACATCAGCAGGCTGGTTGGAGCAGATAGGCTCAGAAGGAAAATGATGTGGAAGGCATAATAAGCAAGCTGCTCAGAATTAATGAGCTAACCCAATAAGAAAAGAATGGCCAATCAATGTGAGTTGGGCAAATATAATTTAGAAATAATTGCTTGATTGGTTGCCTATAGTAGACTGATTTGACCACACACAAGGATTAAGAATTAAGATGTCAAGGCAAAAAATAATTTGGCAACTGAGGGCATGTAATTTTTTGTTTCCTTCCCTTTATGATTGAAAGAGATGGGTGTTTGATATGCTGTTCACCAGAATGAAAACATTAGACACCCTCTTGTTCTCTTTCTGTTCCCCTCACAATGCAGGCCTATTCAGAACACAATTGTGGTACTCCTGGACAGGACAGGAAGAAGGTGCGGATTAAGAGAGAGGGGGAGAGAGAAAGAGAGATAGAGTTCCCATTTATGGCAGTGATGCCCGAAGGATTGGTACAAGGTGTTTGCATCTGCACTGAGCTGCAACATCATTTGGAGGCATGGCCAAGTGATAGATGTGGATGTTTGCAAAATACATCGATCGTCTTTCTTAGGCCCAAAGAGTTCTCACATCCTACATGTTCCCAATGCAATTTTCCCCTCAGCTATTCACCAATTAGTAAAGGGCCTTTGCTATATTCTTCTGTCTAAACTATTGGGGAAGTTCAGCCAGAAGGTAAATTTGCTTTGATCTACATTACACCTAATTGAGTCACCAGCAATGTCTCTATCCCAACATCAAGAAATGTGAAAATGTTAGATTATTTCACTGGGGATTAAACCTAATTTTCGCGTGTTCTGCATTAACCTATTAGGCTGGCTAATCTGCATTGCTAATGTGGCTGAGGCAGCTGTCACAGCTAAAGAAAAACATGATCATGCAATCCTTGAATGAATGATTCCCGGCCTGATTAGTCTTAGTGAAGTTAGCTGAGCCCTGGTGATAAGGAAGGAAAATTCCCAGGTTGCCAATAGCTTTGAAAATTATCAGACTGTAGGCAAAAATATACCTCATGATTCACAGGCTTCGGTCCAAACGCCGAGTTGAGTGACATTATTTAAGACTGACTAAGGCTAACTCGAATTGTCACTCGCATAAATGTTTGTGTTTATTTTAAGGGACTAATGTAATGGATGCAGATTTAAATGCTAATAGAAGCCAGCCAGACACATAAAACCCCAGGCGTTGTTACTCTGTTGGTCTTTTATTAACACAGATTAAATTGTAATATTTTCTAGATAAATTGGCAAAATCAGGAAGATGCATTGCCCCCCAGAACGCTGGATAAGAATGACTCTTGCAAGACTTCTAGTTTTCTCATGGATGCACAGGGCGGGTTTATGCTGTCACTACTCTCCTTCATTGTTGTTGCTGTTTTTTTTTTTTAAGAAAATTAGGAGAAGATATATATTTATAAGAATGAAAATTAATTTCTGCTCATTGGCCGTAGCCACTCTCTCTGCCTGCCTACTTAATCGCAAAGGCTAGGCATGTGTTTTTCCTCACCCCTGTACTTTGTTCGCTTGGAGACAGGCTTCGCTACAACGAAGACTTTGCCTGCATCTTTCTATTTGATTTCAAAGACAAGAGAGCCACCATGATGGGTAGCCTTCAGAAGTGGAAAATGTTCAAGGGACTTTGGCAGCAGCAAACAGACCTAGGAGTCCATTTAATCCAATTACCAGTTGTGCACAATGGGCCTGCACAACCCACTGTGGACAGAAGTTTTTACTTTGTTCCTATTAGCCAAGAATCAGTTATCAGAAAAGTGGAATTCTGCCCCATCAGATTGCCCAGAAAATCAACAGAAAATAAGTGAGGAAATAGTCTAATGTGTCAATATTTATCTTTTGGCCCTAATTGGACTTGTTGAGCATGCAGAGTTGGCAGCTCTGGTTCAGCTGTGTGCTCTTGATTGCTCCTCCCATTGGGTAGGCACTGTAGCCACCACACAGGGTAATGACATCTCAAAGGCCAAGAGCACTGGCTAGAGAGTAAAGGCATTTTAAAGGTCCAAGAACTCTGGATTGGAAAGCCAAGGAGAACCCAAGGAGGAAGGTAGACCCTAGCAAATTGCAAGGCATTTGTGACCAAAATGGGGTGTCCTTTCCCACGCAGGTTCCTGGCACATAGTACATTGTCCTCTGGTTTTCTAGGAAGCTCAGCTGGCTTTAAGCCCCTGGGAGTGAAGCCCTCCTCTTTGCTCTTGTTGCCTATCGTTGGTTGCAAAGTGTTAATGTCTACCATACTCTTCAAATTGCCCTTAAAAATGATGGTAATCAAAGTCATTGTAGCTAACAATATTTGAGCACTCACTATATACCAGATATTATTCTACACATTGGATATATGATTTCCCTGAAGCCCCACAAGATGACTCCTATCATGAGGCCCATTTTACAAATAAGTAGGTGAGTCCCCAAGAATAACTCACCCAAGGTCACTTAGCCATTGGCTATAGATCCAGGCCTTGAACCTAGGTGGTCTGACTCCATGATCCTAATTACCACTAAGCCCCAGAGTCCAGGCCCTGATTGGAGAACAGTTTCTCTTTACATGTTTCATCCCAAGTACCTGGCTTGCCTAAGCACCGACCAGAGTCCCCTTCTCTGGAGACCTTCTTTCCAGATGGTGACTGTCTCTCTCTCTCCCTATCCTGAAAAGCCCGAGTCTATAACAATGGTATAAATGGTGTATAATCTCTTGCTTATGGTCCCATTGGCCAAGTGTTTCCAATTGCGCATTCCACTCAGTCCTCACAGCATCTTTTCACGGAAGGGGGGACAGAAATTTCTATTATCCGAGCCTCCTTTAGGCCTCTCAGAACACAGTGACACTTGAGTCCCGAGTCAGCAAAATTACTGCCTAGGAGTCAGGTCTCTGTAACTTATCTGAATCATGGGCAATGCCTATGAACTGACCCCCTTTCCCTCGCTCAGCTGAAAAGCAACCCCCTCCCTGGTTGTCTGAGATGAGCTGTGGTTCCCGATTCATTCCAAGAAGATAGCAAATGGATCTAATCACAAAGCACAGCACACACGGAATTGGCCATAGACAGACACAGAGCCACAATCTCTTCTATAACCAGCCTATTGCACAAAGTTAACGGGCTTTTTTCTTTCTAGCTGGATCTGATAGCATCCTGGGAAGTCTTTGTATCGCTTGATATCACAGGATCACAATACCAGTGTGGGAATGGTAACAAACCTGGTGCTATGAATTCTTGATATTATCTTTTAGCAAATTAGATCTGCCTTCCTTATGAATAGCAGAGTTAAGAAATCTGAGACAAATTCTTTCTTTAAAAAAATATTTCTTTGAATTCTATATTACACGTAGGTTATTTTCTCTTTCTACCAATTCTACTGGGTTCATTCTTTCTCTGACAATGTGTTGTGCCATCACCATGCCAAACATATTTTTGACCTCCAATAAGAGCTTCCCAGAGAGACAATGAGGGTCATTAACATTGGCATGATCTCAACGCCAGTTGCATGGCTGTGAGATACAAATTTATTCTTTTATAGTTCTGGAGGTCAGATGTCCAAAATGAGAATTAGAGAACTGAAACCAAGGGATCAGTTGGCCTGGATTTCTCCTAGAGGTTCCAGGGGAGAATACATTACTTGCCTCTTCCAGATTTTAGAGGCTGTAGCATTCCTTGGCTCATAGATTCATCACACCAAGCTCTGCTTCTGTCTTCACATCCCCTTCTCTCCCTCTTATAATGACCACTGTGAATGCATTGACACCTGGCGAATCCAGGATAATTTCCTCATCTCAAGATCCTTAACTTGATCTTATCTGAAAAGTCCCTTTTGCCATTATAAACTAACATTCATAGGTTCTGGGCATCAAGACTTGGGCCTCTCTAGGGAGCCATCATGCAGCCCACCACAATATGCAGTAGATTCTGGGAAAAGAGGTGAAGTGCTTGTAAATCACTCATTTATTCATTCATTTGTCCATCTGCAAATATTGACTTCTGGGCACTGTGCAGGAGCAGGACAGTTTCACATTGGAGTATTGGATCTAGCAAGTGAGCTTGCCACCCACTAAACAATCACACTCAATGTGAGTTCATTTCTGTTGGGGTGCAAGCAGGAAAGGAACAGTCAAGAGGAGAGATGACAGGGGAGGTAGAACTAATCCAGTCTGGGGTGAGTACTGGTGTCCTTGGGAAGTGTTCCTTGGGAAGATGACATTTTAGCCAGGAACTGAGGGAAGCAGAGGACTTTGCCAGAGGAAGAAGCAGGGAAAGGTGAAAAGCCACAAAGACAAACTGGACATCCAGACCTCAAATAATTGTCAGTCTAGAAGAGAGGTGTTTAATTGCAGTGACAGTGGTTTTACTTTGTCTAATGCAGTCAAATTCAAGGTCCCTTTTGTGAGTGAGCATCAGTTTTTGTGTTATTTCCTAACAGGGCAAGGGATCCCTGGAGCTGGGAGGAAGGTAGGGCAAGGCTTGTGTGTGTTTAACAGAAAAGGAGGCAGAAAGCTTCCCCAGTTTTTCAGTTCTTGAGTCCCAGCTCTTGTCTGAGGAGAAGCAGCCTTTTGTTGTGTTTATTCCACTCAACTGCAGAGTTAAAATTGGTGCAGAGTCAATTGGGTCCTCTTCCTAGAAGGGCCAGGTGTACAGCAGTTTCTGACAAAGCAGCTTCCCTCCCTTCTGATTGGACTTAGTGGTTGCATAATATCCATGACCAAAATGTTCTATTGTAAGGTTACTTATACAGCCTCAAGATAACCCCTCCTTACAGGATGTTATTCATTACAAAGGAAACAGTAAATTCATGGTGAGGAAGCCTAGTAGGCAATTCTTTAACCAAGTGATCAGAATGATCACAACCAGTAATTGGACTGGATATCACACACCTCTTTTTTTTAAGTTTACTTATTTATTATGAAAGAGAAAGAGAGAGAGAGCAGATCAGGGGAAGAGAAAGAGGGGGAGAGAGAGAATCCCAAGCAGGCTTAGCACCCACAGCAAGGAGCCTGATGTGGGGCTCTAAGTCATGAACCGTGAGATCATGACCTGAGTCAAAACCAAGAGTGGGATGTTTAGCCTACTGAGCCACCCAGGTGCTTAGTGCACCTCTTTATAGGATGCAGTGAAAAGCATACAACAACCATTCTGGGGTCTTCCTGTCTGAAATACAATGCCCTTAATGTAATCATGAGAAACATCATGTGAACTCAAATTGAGGGAGATTCCACAAAATAGCTGACTTGTACCCTTCAAAACTATCAATATCACAAAAGATACATCTATTCTTTGTCTCTATAGATTTGCCTATTCTGGGTACTTAATATAAATATGTAGTTCCTCGTGATTGGTTTCTTTCACTTAGCATGATGTTTTAAGGGTTTGTAGCACATATAGTACTTCATTTCTTTTTTTTGACAAATAATATTCTGTTGCAGGGATACATCACACTTTGCTTATACATTCATCAATTGATGGGCATTTGGATTGTTTCTGCTTTGTAGCTATTATGAACATTAATATGCAAGTATATAAACAGAGATTTCATTTATCCTGGATGTATAGGTAGGAGTGGAATTTCTGGTCATATGCTAACTCAATGTTTAACCTGTTGAGGAACTGTCACACTGTTTTCCACAGTGGTTGTACCATTTCACATTCCCACCAACAGTGTATGGACGGTTCCAATTTCTCCACGTTCTTGCTAACACTTGCTATTGTCTTTTTTATTTTAGCCACCCTAGGAATTTTGAGCTGGTAACTCATTGGAGTTTTGATTTTTTACACTATTCTCAAAATTTTTCTCTAAGTCTAAAATTGTGTCAAAACAGAAAAAGAAAAGAAAAATGTCCCATACCATAATTACTCTTAATGAAGGGACTTTGGAGAGAAATCCTTTCTTTTTCTTAGGCTGAGCTGATGAACCAGCAAATAGAACCTGAGGACAAAAGTGGAGTCAGCGACCTGAGTCCTAGAAATTTGGATACTTCCTGGTTCAGTGTTTCTATTCATTCATTCAAAAAACATTTATCAAACCCCAGTTAAAATCAGTTAATAAGATGAGTACAGGGAAATGTGTACTGTTGTCCTTCTCATGTAAAATTGAACTGCATTTGAAGCTTCTTCCTGATAGGAATTGAAAATAACACATTTGCAAGTGCAATAGATGCATACCAAGTACCAAAAGCTACATTGTAATCATCAGCACAGCATGGTATTGGCACAAAAACAGACACATAGACCAATGGAATAGAATAGAGACTCCAGAATTGGACCCACAAAAATATGGCCAACTAATCTTTGACAAAGCAAGAAAAGATATCCAATGGAAAAAAGACAGTCTCTTTAACAAATGGTGCTGGGAGAACTGGACAGCAACATGCAGAAGGATGAAACTACACCACTTTCTTACACCATTCACAAAAATAAACTCAAAATGGATGAAGGACCTGAATGTGAGACAGGAAACCATCAAAACCCTAGAGGAGAAAGCAAGAAAAAACCTCTCTGACCTCAGCTGCAGCAATTTCTTACTTGCCACATCTCCAAAGGCAAGGGAATTAAAAGCAAAAATGAATTATTGGGACCTCATCAAGGTAAAAAGCTTCTGCACAGCAAAGGAAATAATCAACAAGACTAAAAGGCAACCAACAGAATGGGAAAAGATATTTGCTAATGACATATCGGACAAGGGGCTAGTATCCAAAATCAATAAGGAGCTCACCAAACTCCACACCTGAAAAACAAATGATCCAGTGAAGACATGGGCAGAAGACAGGAATAGACACTTCTCTAAAGAAGACATCCAGATGGCCAACAGGCACATGAAAAGATGCTCAACGTCACTCCTCATCAGGGAAATACAAATCAAAACCACACTCAGATATCTCCTCATGCAAGTCAGAGTGGCTAAAATGAACAAATCAGGGGACTATAGATGCTGGAGAGGATGTGGAGAAACGGGAACCCTCTTGCACTGTTGGTGGGAATGCAAACTGGTGCAGCCGCTCTGGAAAACAATGTGGAGTTTCCTCAAAAAATTAAAAATAGACCTACCCTATGACCCAGCAATAGCACTGCTAGGAATTTACCCAAGGGATACAGGAGTGCTGATGCATAGGGGCACTTGTACCCCAATGTTTATAGCAGCACTCTCAACAATAGCCAAATTATGGAAAGAGCCTAAATGCCCATCAACTGATGAATGGATAAAGAAGTTGTGGTTTCTATATACAATGGAATACTACGTGGCAATGAAAGAGAATGAAATATGGCCTTTTGTAGCAACATGGATGGAACTGGAGAGTGTTATGTAAGTGAAATAAGTCATACAGAGAAAGACAGATATCATATGTTTTCACTCTTATGTGGATCCTGAGAAACTTAGCAGAAGACCATGGGGGAGGGGAAGGAAAAAAAATAAAAAGGTTAGAGAGGGAGGGAGCCAAAGCATAAGAGACTCTTAAAAACTGAGAACAAACTGAGGGTTGATGGGGGGTGGGAGGGAGGGTGGGGTAGGTGAGGGGTATTGAGGAGGGCACCTGTTGGGAGGAGCACTGGGTATTGTATGGATACCAATTTGACAATAAATTTCATATAATTTTTTTGACATTTCTTAATTGAGAGAGACAGAATATGAGAGGGCAGGGACAAAGAGAGAGGGAGACAGAATCTGAAGCAGGCTCCAGGCTCTGAGCTGTCAGCACAGAGCCTGATGTGGGGCTTGAACCCATGAAACATGAGATCATGACCTGAGCTGAATTTGGACGCTTAAGCAACTGAGCCACCCAGGCACTCTTTCAAAAGCTACATTTATCTGTTCCATTAAGATTCCATATTCAACATTACACCTATAACTAGAGGTATCACCTGGTTAAATTTATGGTAGTTCACTGTCATCTGCCGTAATCCATTTGGCTTTTACAAAAGCTCATACAGGTTAATTAGATTAAGTATATGATGGGGGCCACCATCCTTGAATTCTTAAAGTGATGCACTTCCTCCTGGGATGTGTCATGATTCCATCTTGGCCAGGACAGGGGAGGAACAGTTTCAAAGCCTTCCCCTTGGACTTTCCTTCCATAATATCTCTTAATCCCCATAACAAGGAGTAAATGTAAGGAGTCTTCCAGTTGCTAAGGATCTCCACCCTGACTATGCATCTGAGTACTGAGTAAATAACCCTAAGATGGATATGAGGACCCACTGGAAATACTATGAGATGAACATGGACCAGAATTTAATTTGTCACCTGGTCTGCATAAACCTCATTCTAATAAGTGGCCATTCTAATAGGATCTAACTCTGACATCCCTGTCAGCTCACATCTATATCAAATAGCTCTCTAAAGGTCCGGATATTTCTTTTTCTCTAGTGTACAATGACTATGGCACATACCCAATGGTGGACTAATTGACTGAAAACCAAATAGGACACAGAGAAAATTTGTAAAACCTGGAGGAAACCCCAAATTCCAGACCCACAGAAAGAACATGGAATTTGGATCCATGAATATCTAGGTTGGATGTCCGCTCCACCACTCATTAGCTGGATAAGGCTCAACATCAATCCCATAAAGTGGGATTGTTAATGCCTACTTTTCAGAAACACTCCAAGTAAGTATATAGATCAGAAGGCATGACACAGAGAAGATTGTCAATAAATAAGTAGCTATTTCTATTAATATTACCAATGGAAAAAATCTTACCAATGGGATGCCCCATTGCTCATGGTTCACAGTTTATGTGGCACATGAATGTTCACATGGTACAGTCTTAGCCAGTTGAAACTTGAAATATGTATGATTATGGAATAGTCTCACTTGGTACTCTGAGATAAAAGAATAATAAAGCAACTGCCTATAATAAAGAAAGTATGTCTTTGGGGCAACAGGATTTTACCAAAGAGCAAGAATTTGGTCTAAGATGAAATGAAAACAAGGAGACAAATTTATATACTACTTTAGTTTGGATCCTGCAAAATCTGAACCTGAGTTAGGGACATGAGTGCTGGTAATTTATTTGGAAGGTGATTCTAAGGAGGAAATGGGGAAAGTCTTATAAAAGAAAATTCAGAAAAATGTTCATTAATATTATTACTGCTGTGAGAATTGAGGTTAAGTTATGCTGGAAAATCATGTAGAATGCACTGCTATATTGTTCCTTCAAAAGACTAAAAGTTGAGAAATTTATTTTTTAACTCTTATCAGCCACTGAGTGAGGTTTGCCCTTGGAGACATTGGCTCAAGCCTACTTGGGGGCACCTGCAGCTGATCATGGCTCCAAAATCCTAACAGGGGAGGTGAAGCTTTGTGAGGGGTTTTTGAAGTGGGCCACAAAAATGGTGGAGATACCTGCCAAAGCCAAAATTAGAGGCAAGCTTAGGGCATATTGAACAGGGCATAAAATGCTCCTACATACACTCTACATCTTCAAATTTCATTATCATTTGTTGGCTAAGCCACTGAGGTATTTTGATTTATTTTTAATTTTATTTTAATTCATTTTCATGTGGTCCCATGGGAGACCATAAAGATTTTGCATTTTTACATGGCTTTCTGGCATTTATTTTTAAGGATGCCTACCATAGAGCAAGAAATCGCTTGAGAATCTTCTAAATATCATAGCCTTTCCTGATGCAGTCACTATATGTGACTGGAAGCAGAGAGCATGGGCTAATAGGTCCAACACAAACAGCAAAAGCAAAACATACTACTTGGATTTGGAAGGGTGTCTAAAGGATTTGGATTCTAAAAACAGCATTTTTGGCAGTGTGGGACAGCTATAATCCTGTGTCCATAATTTCATTTTATTTTAAGAAGAGCTGTGCCTATTTTCTTTAGCTGATAAGAATTCTCCTTGTGTTATGAATAAACTCCAAAGCTTTTGTGAAAATTCATTTGGCTCTACCTCAGAAATTTCCCAGTTTCCCATTTGGGGCCTGTCTGTGTACAACGGAAATAGTTTTCTCTTAATTGATTCTGGAGAGAATTATAATCACTCTTTGGCTTGGGCTTCTCAGCTTCAGAAGGTGAAAGAGGTATGTTATGATTGGCCCTTTGGCTTCTTGGTGACCCCCACAAGGTACACTATGCCATGGGTACACTTTACATATTAGGAGCCTAGGCCCATGGGATGACAACGGGGCACTGGCAGCCAGAAAGGAGGTGGAAGCCTACATGTCAGCCCAGTCTCCCCTCAACAACTCCCTAATCAAACACATACAAAAGAAATGGAATTTCTCTGAATTGCATTTTTATTGTAAAGCCCTTCCAAAGAAGCAATTAATAGTATAAGCCATAGTTTCATAAAAGCTTTTGTAATTCAGAGAATACTTTTTTTTCCCTCAAGATGGAATGTACATCCAATATCACACAATGAAATACATCCTTCTTCCTCAGCATCATTTTCCCCCTGTTCAAAATTTGTAGCCTGTTTGTTGAGACTGTTTTGATTGCAAGTGACAGAAGTCCAACTGGAAATGGCTTAAATTCAAAGGCAGTGTGATCATAAGGGTCCTGGGCTATTTTATAGGAACAAGGGCAGTGATCCACACCTATAGGAGGAATATGTCCAGCCTCAGGAACAACTAAACCTTGGAAAACACATTTAGTAGACTCTTTCTCCATCTCTAGGATGTGTCCTTTTCCGAACATCTGCACCATTCTCTATATACTGATCTATTCTGTCTTTCTGGTCTCTGAGGTAAAACCATACAGCCCTTAATAATTCCTAAGTATTATATCATAAAGCCTAGCCACCAGTAGGAAGACATTTCAGATCAAACATTCCCACAGAAAGACTCCAGTTGGCTCACTTTGCACCAACCAACTGAAGTAAGAGCTCCAGTCTTAGAAGAACATGGCAGATCGCTGTATAACCTTGGTGAGAAGTCCCCAGAAGAAAGGAGATCGTAGGTTGCCAAACCATAACCTTTTCTTACCAAAGGGTTGGATCCAATGATTACTAACATTTAATAGCTTCAACAGCTGCATTCTTTGCTTGATTTATGCTGACTCTCAGTTCAAGGGAGCCAATGATTGTGTATTTCCCAAACAGAGGTGGAAATTCTCTAGCCAAAGGCTGAGCCTGCCATAATGGAATCCCCAGTTACTACGCTGTTAAGTCCCATCCATCCCAGCGCTTTTCATTCCATGAGCTGTTGGACATCTAAGCTTTCAAACAGCTCTCTTGGGAACACTGTAATACCCACCTGAATTTCTTGCCAGCTGAGGTTGCCTTTGTTCCAAGTCAGAAATCAGTGGCCCCAAGATGGGAACCCTAAGGACCAAGAACATTTAAAATCCAAGTCACTATTGCAGAATTATCTTCTTTGTCTTCTGTTTATTGTAAAACCAACACATCTTTAGCAACTATTGTTACCATTTATTCACTCATTCTGCAAGTCTTTATTACATCCTTAGTATGGACAAGGCACTATCTAGATTCAAGTGGTAAAAAAAAAAAAATGAATGCATTGATGGAACTCAGTTATTTGTTCGCATCTTGTCTCTGTTAGTTTGGGCTGCAGTAACAAGAATACCAGAGACTGGGTGGCTTCAACAACATTTACTTATTTCTCACAGTTCTGGAGGCTTGAGGTTCAAGATCAGGATACCAGCATGGTCAGGTTCTGGTGGGGGCCATCTTCCTGACTTCTTCTCATGATGAAGAGAGAGAAAAAGAGAGATGGAGAAAGAGGCAACTCTGTATCTCTTTTTATGAGAGCACAAATCCTCACATGAGGGATCCACCCCCATCACCTCATTACCTCACAAGGGCCCCCTCCTGAATATCATCACAATGAGGATTAGCATATAAATGCTTTATATGCTTATCTCAGCATATAAATTGGTGGAGAACACAACCATTCAATCCATAGCATGCCTGTTGGAAAGATAGACATAAGCAAGTACTTACAATAGCATATAAAAGATGCAAAAATAGAATTAAGTGGCACAATGTAGGGAATTATTAAGTATACTGAGAAAAAAGGATAGAGGGCTCAGAGAAGAATTCATAAGGGAGGTGATGCTTAAAACAACCTTGTAGGAATGAGGAGTTTCCCAGAGTAACATAGAAGAAGAATTCCAAAAAGAACATGAACGGGGTTTTCTAAAAATCAGAGACTTAATACTCACAGCAACAGCAAACCAGTTGGTTTTTGAGGAATCTTGCTACAGGGATTCATGCATTTCTTATGTCAGATTTTAATTATCCTAGAGACTGTCCTTACTGTGTTAGTTAGGGTAAACTAAACTGCCACAAAAAAAACATGCTCCAAAAAATGTATTAAAGCAAAAATCCAATAGAGAGTTATTTCTGATTCACATGATAATTGGCTCACACCCTCACTCCACATCATAATTTAAGGTTTTGGATTCCTTTCATCTGTGGCTCTACCAGCTCTTAAACCCTCATCTGTTTTTATTGAGTTGATGGTAGGAGAGTATAGTGGAACATCCCCATCTCTCAGTCCATTGATGAGAGCTAGTCACATGTACATTTGTTTGCCAGGAAAGCTAGGAAAAGTAGTCCCTTCCTGAGCAGTCACTTTTCAACTACAACAAAATCTTTCAGCAAGTATTAATTTCGGTCACCAGCTAGCTATCTCTGCCATGCTTACAATATCTATAAACCATCTATAAAATATAAGTACACTTTAAATTACTGACACAAAAATGAGCCACAATAAGAATTGGAAACATAAAAGAAAAATAAAACCCGCAAACTTCAAAGTTCCTTCTTAAAAATACTTCAGAAGGGGGTTTTATTTACTTTCAAATATGTATTTTTTATTTGATTAATTTTGAAATGGTAGCTGGCTATTTTAAAGTAATCTTGATAAAGTGATATATATCTTTAAATGTTCTCGGTCTTCCTTCTGACTTGTGGCGTAATCAAGTTCATTGTAATCTTAAAATAAGAAAAACAAAAACATCAACTTGTTTTTTAAAAAAACAACAGCAGGAAAATACAATTTATTTCTAAGCATTCCAATAGCTATTATATAAATAATAAGTCAAAAGAAGAGGTATTTTCAAAGAACAAAAATAAAAAATATCTTTTTCTTCACTAACCTGTATCATGTATATATGAACTAATTTGTCCTAAAATACAATGAGATTTTCGTTGGCTAAATTCTTTTTTAAAAATTATGCATGCCTACTAGGTATTTATCCAAGGGATACAGGCATGCTGTTTCAAAAGGACACATGCACCCCAATGTTTATAGCAGCACTATCGACAATAGCTGAAGTATGAAAAAGCCCAAATGTCCATTGACAGATGAATGGATAAAGAAGATGTGATATATATATATATATATATATATATATATATATATATATGAATATTACTCGGCAATCAAAAAGAATTTAATGTTGTTATTTGCAAATACATGGATGGAACTAGAGGGTATTATGCTAAGCAAAATTAGTCAGAGAAAGACAAATATCATATCACTTCAATTATATGAGGACTTTAAGACACAAAACAGATGAACATAAGGGAAGGGTAGCAAAAATAGTATAAAACAAGGAAGGGGACAAAACATAAGAGACTCTTAAATATAGAGAACAAACTGAGAGTTGCTGGAGGTATTGTGGGAGGGGGATGAGCTAAATGGTAAGGGCCATTAAGGAATCTACTCCTGAAATCATTGTTTCACTATATGCTAGCTAACTTGGATGTAAATTTAATTTTTTTCTTTCTTTTAACGTTTATTTATTTTTGAGAGTCAGAGTGTGAGCGGTGGAGGGGCAGAGAGAGAGGGAGACACAGAATCTGAAACAGGCTCCAGGCTCTGAGCCATCAGCACAGAGCCCGATGTAGGGCTCAAACTCACGGACTGTGAGATCGTGACCTGAGCCGAAGTCAGATGCTCAACTGACTGAGCCACCAAGGCGCCCCATCTCGGATGTAAATTTAAAAATAAATTTAAAATATTTTACAGGTAAAGAAAAAAATTTGTGCATGCAATTGTGACCAAACAATGATATAGTTACTAGTTAATCCTAAAGAAATAATCAGAAAAGTGTGAAAGACTGCATGTTTATGAACTTTTACCCTCATCATATTGTTTGCAATAGTAAATTAAGTTTGCACTTAAATGCCCCAAAATAAGATATGGGTTAAATAAAAGGGGCCCAGCCAGGAGAATAACCTGACATCTCAGGTTACTCCTGCTATCCCCGTGCAATTAGAATTAGCACCTCTTTTTTACTCTTAAAAGTATCTCAGTTTGAATGATAAATTATGTGGTCACCCTACATATAATGAAATAATATTGCATCCTAAAAATGCATGATGAATGAGATTATATAATACAAAGGTAAATTATTTTATTTTATTTTATTTTATTTTATTTTTGAGAGAGAGAGAGGGAGAGAGAGAGAGAGCAATCATGGGCAGGGGAGAGAGAGAGAATCCCAAGCAGGCTTCACAACCAGCGCAGAACCTGATGCAGGGCTTGATCTCACGACTGTGAAGCCATCCTACATTTGTAGGATGTAGCCATCCTACATTTACCTAAAAAGGTAAGTTTTTAACAATTTTTTGATATATGTAAAATGTAGTTTACTATCTATAGACTTAATGCAATTCAAATTAAAATCCCAGCAAGTTATTTTGTGGATATCAACAAACTGATTCTAAAGATTATATGAAAAAGCAAGACCCAGAATAGCTAATACAGTATTGAAAGAGGAGGGGGAGAAGGAAAGTTGGGGGGAGAGAGGAGGAAGAAAAAGGAGGAGGAGGAGAGTAACAACAGCAACAAAGTTGGAGGACTAGGGGCGCCTGGGTGGTTCAGTCGTTGAGCGTCCGACTTCGGCTCAGGTCACGATATCGCGGTCCGTGAGTTCGAGCCCCGCGTGGGGCTCTGTGCTGACTGCTCAGAGCCTGGAGCCTGTTTCAGATTCTGTGTCTCCCTCTCTCTCTGACCCTCCCTGTTCATGCTCTGTCTCTCTCTGTCTCAAAAATAAATAAACGTTAAAAAAAAAAAGTTGGAGGACTAATGCTACCCAATTTCAACATTTACTGTAAAGCTACAGTAATCAAGACATTGTAGTATTGGTGAAAGAGTAGACAAACTAATTGATTAGTTGGTGATGACTTTTTAGATCCAACAACAAATGTATGACACATGAAAGGAAAACTTGATAGGTGAAATTTCATTAAAATTAAAAACATCTGCTCTGTGAAAGACATTATTAAGAGAATGAAAAGACAAGCCAGAGATCAGAAGAAAACATTTGCAGAACTTATATCTGATAAAGGACTCGCTTCTAAAACATACAAAGAACCTTAAAATCTAACAATAAGAAAACAACCTAATTAAAAATGGTCAAAAGATGTGAATAGACACCTCACCAAAGAAGATGTTCAGATGGTAGGTAGGTATTTGAAAAGATGCTCGACATCATATGTCACTAGGGAGCTGCAAATTAAAACAATGAGATATCACTACACACCTGTTAGAACAACCAAAATCCAAAACACAGACAGCACCAAGTACTTACAAGGATGTGGAACAACAGGAACTCTCATTCATTGCTAGTGGGAATGGAGAATGGTATAGCCATGCTGGAAGACAGTCAGAGGTTTCTGACAAACTAAATACAGTACCACCATAGATCCAGCAATCATGCTCCTTGGTATTACCCAGAGTTGAAAAGTATGTGCACACAAAAGCCTAAACACAAATGTCTATAGCAGGTTTGCTGATAACTGCCCGAACTTGGAAGCAGTCAAGATGTCCTTTGGTAGGTGAATGGATGAGTAATATCTAGACAACGGACTACAACTCAAAAATTTTTTAATGAACTAATAAGCCACAAAAGATATGAAGAAACTTAAATGCAGATTGCTAAGTGAAAGAACTTAATCTGAAAAGCCCACATGCTATATATAATACCAATGATATGACATTCTGGAAAAGCCAAACCTATAGAGAAAGTCAAAAAAAAAAAAAAAGGTCAGTGTTTCTAGGGAAGGGCGGAGGGGTGAGCAGGTGGCGCACAGGGGAAACCATTCTGTGTGGTTCCATGATGGTGGATGCGTGACATCATGCATGTGTCAAAACCCATAGGATGTACAAGAAGAAGATCGAACCCTAACGTAAACTATGGAATTTAGTTAACAATGTGTCAATACTGGTTTTTGGTTCATTAATTGTAACAAATGTACCACGTTAATGCAATATATTCATAGAAGAAACTGTGGAGAAAGTGAGTAATATGGGAACAGTACTTTCTGCTCAATTTTTCGGTACACTTAAAACTTCTCTAAACATTACAATCTATTAATGCATAAATGCAGTTACTAAGCAGTATCATTGTACAAGTTCATATTTGTCAAAATATATATGGCTATATGGGCTTAAAAACAAACACAGAGGATACAAACCAAAATGTGAAGCCATGTTTGCATTATAGAATTAGGGGAGGGTTTTTGCCTCTCTGTAACTTCCAATTCTTAATATGTATTACTTGAGTTATTAAATACATATTCAAGAGAGGGGAATGTTCTTGCCTCAAGAATCGGGCTCTCAAAATGTTAAGTACTAATAATGACTCCCATTAATGTGAGCTTACCATGTTCTAGGCATTCTGCCTGCAATACCCCTGAAAGTTAGGTCATTTAGGCCCATTGTACAGATGCAAACTGAGACATTAACTACTTTGCTCAATGTTATGTATGTCCCTATAATTTTGAGAAGGATGGGCCAACCACATCCTTCTCCCTTTTTGCTGCTACGTAGACAGCTTAATGGGAAAGTGTTTGCCAGCTTCCACATGCATGTGGAAGTATCTACAGGCATGTTAGCTCCCTTACTGTGGAGGTCCTCAACTAGACCAGGGAGAAGTCATTTTACCTTCCCCAACTGAAGACAAATATCATGTCAGTCCAGTGGAAGTTTGGGCAAATATCATATAACCACAGCTGGAAATTATTTTAAGTTAGCACTAAGCTCTTGGTTGGATGCCAGCTTTCCCTCTAAAATCATGAAAAGCAAGTCACTTTTCTAAAGTAATAATACTTTAGCTTTGTGTCAGCCTTGTAGCCTGGTTTAATGTTTGCATCTAGAGTACCCTTACAGATAACACCTTGTCAAAGGACAAAACAAATTTCTGTTCATGTTATTCTTTGCTTCCCTATGCTATCTCTGGTAGGGAAAATAGGTTGGCTTTAGTCTTTGTTTTTAATTATTCACATACAGAAACCTGTAAATATTTCATACCTATTTGCAAGGCTGTTTTTTGAGACTCCTTTAAAAATCACCTACTGGTATCATTCTAGAGAAGGACAGCCCTTGAGGTCACACCATAGACTGTGCTTCTTGACCACTACCTCTGGTTGCATTCTCCAGGAAGCAGATTCTGGACAGGAATTCAGGTGCAAATAGGCGATCACTTAGCAAGCAACCCCAGGAAACAGCAGTTGGGGAGTGGGGGGTGAGATAGGGAAGGAAAAGAGCCCATACAGGAGCTCTTGAGGCAGTTACTGTGCTGCCCTTGGGACTTCAGGTTCAGTCCCTCTGAGTTAAGAACATGCTGTTCTCCAACGTAGCAAGCACTGGCTGCTCCCACACCAGGCTGAGGGTCACCCATATCTTTTTTCTGTCTTTCCCTCCACCTCCTGGTTACCCTTTGTCTCAGTTTAACTTCCCACAGAAATAGACCCTGAGACAAGGAGACCACGGGCAGTCTAGGTGGGAGGAGATGCCAGGAAACACACGTGGGGAAGGGAGAAGTAAGACAGGCCAGGGAGCAGAGCTTAGCTCACCTGAGCTTGGGAGGAATGTGTACATCAAACCCCCCAGGGTAGTGAGGAGGCCTGCGGGGAGTAGCATTCTCTACTCCCCTCTTCCCAGAGAAGTGACTTTAGGAAAATGAGTCTCAGATTCTCCTGGAGGTCCCTTGTCCTCAGTGTGCCCACCTGGGCTTGACCCAACACCAGCTCCCCCTCCTGCAGATGTGCTGAGTCAAGGCAGGGACTTGTGAGAACATGTCTACATTTGTCTCCTAAGCCCCTGGACTTTTCAGAAGCACAGCAGAGTATAGTCAGCCTCCTGTGTGGCCGCTTCCTGCATCAGTGGTGTAGCCCTGAGTTCTGCTGGTTGGAAGGCCTGGTATGCCTGTCATCAGGGGGACCTGCTCTTCTCCACCCATCCTGCTCCCAGAGACCATTAAACAGCACTCTGAAAGTCCGGGGGCACAAACCCTCCTCAAAGCTCTCCTTTTCTCCTTCACAAAACAAGATAGGAACCATACCCCATGGTTCTTCCGTTTGCCTTTTTTGGTGGACTTTGGAGTTTGGATTCCTTAACTCAGAATGATGGCATATGGGTCACATAAGTTTTCTTAACTCAGACACCGCTCCATGCAGTGAGGATTCTCAAAGTGCAAGCTTCAGCCCTGCGCCCTGACATGGGTGATTTTCTAAACCAGCTTCTGTATCTTTGATCTCTAGTGCATGATGAAGGAGCAGAGAGAGCGACAGAGATAGAGACAGAGACAGATAGATAGAAAGGGAGACAACAGTTATTTCCAGGCTTTTTTATAAAGAGGGTAGGGGAAGAAAAACAGACTTGAAAATTTATTAACATCTAATCCTGTTAAGATTTTCTCCACCATATGCCAGTACAACAGCACACTGGAAATGTGTACTAATTACCCCGTTGTATCGCGTGTGTATGCTTTATACGCAGCCCCTGACCTTTTTGTTAATAACTTTGCGTTATATTCATTGACCTGAAACAAATTGAATTCAGTGGCACTCACTCAAGAATTGAATTACACAGTCTTCTTAATTGGTCTCTTATTTATTTAAATGTGAAAAAGTAACGGTTTGCCACCTGTAATATTTTTCCAACAAAATAAAATTAAAATTCCAGTATTTTCCCTAAGCTAGATGATTTTTTTTTTCAATCATCTAGCCATGAATATATATTAGCCATGAAACTATATTTCTGGTATTATCTCCAAAAAGAATCTCTTAATTTTCTCTTTCATTGCCAATGCTCTGAAAAATGCTGATATAGAAACGTATTAATTAGAGGAGGTTTATGTAAATCAGCTGGGCTAGGAAGGCTTTTCTGGGAAGTAGTCTTGAGAACAGGTAGCACTCCACCTCCGTCACCAGTAGTTACACTGTCTTACCCTCCCCAGCTCTTTGGAGCCTTCTTCTGTGATTTAATATACCTCTGGATGGCAAAATCGGGAACCCTAAGACAGGAATATGCTAAGCATGTGAAGATAATTTCCGCTGCATTTGTTAGTTTTAAGTCCTTGAGCTGCATTGTCTGTTGACTGGAGGGGGGCAGAAATCTAATTTCAGGAGTTTAGTGATGTTCTTCTATCGACGGTCTCACAGGCAATAGATACTGCCGGTAACATTGTTCTTAACACCATTCACTCATCTCTTTCCTTGGAGGATTCTTGCAAGCGATTGAAGAGATAGGAGCCGCTAGAAATTTTTGGCTTTGCTTTCTAATTCCAGTGTGAAATTAATTGTCCTAACTGCAAAGAACTACTTACTCCTTTACTTACTATATTTAACTTAAAAATGCAAATGTTATTAGTGAACTGATGACTGATAAGGGTGCCTTTGTGCCCGGCTTTAACCTCTATTAGTGAGGATTATGAGGACGTAGCCACATTGGCATTTTCTAAGTGTCACCGTGACAGCACTTGCTGCACAAATGCCTAGCTGTCACCGTGAGTTTTATCACTCGGTTTTTCCCTCCGAATGTAGACTAATAAGCCCAGAAATTACAATTGCCTCCCTGCCGAATCTGTGATAGGCGGAAATAATGATATCAGTGCCCTGCTAATCTTCTTGCCTCTGCGCTTGGCACTGTCCTATTGAGTCACCTGTCACACTCCGCTTTGATGAGGCGAATTCAATCTCCCTGCTGTAATGACAATGGAGCCATTTTAATGTTTGGAAATGATTATGTGGAAGCTTCACTGTGCTCTGTCTTGGCAAGCAAGTCAGGGTGTTATGCACACCAGGAGAGTGGGCTCTAGCTGGCGGGCAGGTAGGGGTAATGCTGAGTTATTGGGAAGCAAGTGTACAGTTGGCTTCATTGTCAGCCTTCTGGGCTGGCCTTGTAGGAGGGCAGGATAGGGAGGGGAAGAGGTGGGCTTACTCTTGCAGAAGCATAGCTATTGGCTAATCTCTCAGTTGCCTGTACATGTTTGCCTCTAGAAGGATTTCCCAAGACCATCTGTGTTGTTCAAGGAGGAAAGGGTAGCTGGAGCTTATGAATAACTACTGTCACACTACCAATATCTTTTGCTGGGCTGGGGGTAGGATGGCAGTATGTGAATTTTGGAGTATTTAATATCCAGGGCATAACCAAATTAAATTACTGTTACCTAAAGCCTACTCTTTCCTTCTTCTTTGAGAGTAATTCTGCTGCAGAGCCAAAAAATACATAAATTGGAAAATTCCAGATATTTTGAGATGTGGAGCAACCAGTGCTGTTATTCATTGCTAAAACTACTTTGGAAAACCAGCAGTCTCTACTAAAGTCAGACATAGGCAAACCCAGAAATTTTACTCCTAGGTAGGTTTCCAACAGAAATGCATGTCATAGCAGCATCCTTCATGACTATGCCAAACTGCAATTCATCCAAATGCCCACCAACAACAAAATAGATTAATGGACTAGGAATAAGGTTACAGTGGAATACTATACAGCCATCAGAATGATCGAGCTATAACTACATGGAGGAATCTCCCAAACAGGATGCTAGTTGAAAGAAGTGAAACTTAAAATAGTGCGCATACAAAGCGTTCCATTTATAAACTTCCAGAGGCAAGTAAAGCTGATCTGTGATGTAAGACGTTTCAATGGGTGGTTGCCGTTGGTGGAGTGACTGGAAGAGGCCAGCAGGGAGAGCTTCTTGGAGTTGATAATATTCTGATTCTTGATCCAGGTGCTGGTTACACCAGTATATTTGGTTTCTGAAAACGTATTGGTTTGTGTACTTCTCTGTGTGTATGTTATACTTTAATAAAGGGCAGGCTTTTCATTACATTTAACCTAATGTTTTTAATGTAATGTATGAGGCACCTGTGTGTTCTCTCTGCCTCTACAGCACAAGGTGACTAAGAGCAGAAGACACTTCGTAACTGGACCTCAGGCTACTTCACCAATGACCTGATCTGTGCAAATGGGATCAGGGAAGGGGACCTATTGTTGATAAGCAAGAATACTAAGCACTGAACACTGAAACAAGAACATTGGTCACTGAACTGGAGAAGGAAAATGCTATGCCATCTGAATCTCCAGCACTTCCAGCATCCTGCCAGTGTGGTCCTTGTGGGCTCTTGTCTTTGGGAAAGAGAAAAAGAAGGTGCTGGAAGCCAAAGGAAGTGTGTTTGCCACATTCTTCAGGAGGTGGGACAAGTGCCACGGTCCATAGGGATGACAAATCAGGTGTCCTAGGACCCCTTCCCAACTATATCTTCTACAAACTCTTCCTACTCTGCTTCAAATCATAGCTTTTCTGGTGTATTTGCCAAATATAAGTCATGTGAATGAAAACTTCTCCCTTTTTGAGGTACTACTTACACATGACTTCCCTTTTTAAACAGTAAAGTTCAAGGAAAGCATTTTTATCTCTGGTAATCACATCCCAGAGGGATAGCAGCACATGGAACAAGCCTACAGCCTCTGATATTTCTAGAAGTGCAGCTTCCAAGTTCACAGTTAACATGAAAAAAAAAAAAGGTGTACAGAAACAAGTCAGAAATTCAGCAGGCAAAATCATGTGCTATTGGACTGGGCTCTGGAATGTAAATTGCTTGACTTATTTCCAGAGCAAAATAGAGATGCCCCTGGCCAACTAAATAGTCTCCAAACTCACTGTCTACCTTCATTTGTTTCTTCTGGCAATCTGTTGTGTCCATCTTACCTGTCCAACATAGGATAGGGTTCATTTAATTTACTGGTCACCAGCTTATGGTTACAATAAAAATCAATTGCAAAAACATTTTTTAGATTATTTTTATTTTTTTAGAGACAGTGAAGGAAGGGCAGAGAGAGAGGATCCAAGTAGGCTCCCCACTGTCAGCACAGAGCCTGACACTGGGCTAGAACTTAGGAACCGTGAGATCATGACTTGAGCAGAAATCAAGAGTTGGACACTTAACCAACTGAATCACCCAGGCACCCCAACTGCAAAAGCATTTTAATCCTATTACCCAAAACTCTTAGCAGGGTCTTGATCTTTCTTAAATGTGGAACCTTAGGAGTGTTGTTTTAAAATAATACCAATAACCATAATAGTAACAATGAGTCCACCCAATTTTAAGTTACTTTCAAGAAAAACAGTGTTTTTTCTACCATTGGCCAACAGTGTGATATCTTGGAAAAGTTTCATATCCTCTCTGAACTTCAGCTCCCTTACATGTACAGTAGGATAAGAAAAGTACCTGCCCTTCAGGGTTATTTTGAGGATCAAATGAAATAATGCATGCGCACTCAGAATGGCACCCAGGAAACTGTACACTCTAGGTAAATGTAGGCCACTAGAGCCATTACAATGATGATGCTACTTCCTTGAGCAAAGCTCATCAACAAGCTTCCACTTCCTGAAAAACAAAACCCACACTTGACTATGGCAGCCAAAGCCCCATGTGATCTGACTCCAACCATCTTCTAAGCCCTAACACCTTCAATAGATTGGACCCCTCCCATTTTCCAAATCTGTTCTGTCCTTTTTTTTATTTTTTATTTATTTTTTTTTTAAATTTTTTTTTCAACGTTTTTTATTTATTTTTGGGACAGAGAGAGACAGAGCATGAACGGGGGAGGGGCAGAGAGAGAGGGAGACACAGAATCGGAAACAGGCTCCAGGCTCCGAGCCATCAGCCCAGAGCCTGACGCGGGGCTCGAACTCACAGACCGCGAGATCGTGACCTGGCTGAAGTCGGACGCTTAACCGACTGCGCCACCCAGGCGCCCCTCTGTCCTTTTTTTTAAATTGTCTGTCCTTTAATTTTAATTGAGGCATAGTTGACATATAACATTATATTCATTTCAGGCAAAAACCATAATGATTCGATATTTGTATATATTGTGCAATGATCACAATAAGTGTAGTTAACATCCATTGCCACACGTAATTACAAAAGTTTTGTTTCCTTGTGATGAGGACTTTTAAAATTTACTCTCTTAGGGGCACCTGGGTGGCTCAGTCAGTTGAACATCCAGCTTCAGCTCAGGTCATGATCTCACAGTTCATGTATTCAAGCCTCACATTGGGCTCTGTGCTGTCAGCACGGAGCCTGCTTTGGAATCTCCGTCCCCCTCTCTCTGCCCCTCTCCCCTCAGAAAATAAAGTTTACTCTCTTAGTAACTGTCAAATATGCAGTACCAGTATTGTTACCTACAGTCACCATGCTGTAACATGAAACCCCCAAAACTTACTTATTTCATAATTAGAACTTTGTACCTTTTGCTGCTCCAATCTTTCTTTCTCTCCACCCCTTTTCCCATAAGCTTCTGTGATAGAATTTCTTCCTTTCTCTCCCTTTATTTCTTCCACTTTAGAGCCTATTATTTCTTCAAGGCACAGACCAGAAGCTCTTCCCTTCAAGTTCTTGGCTCCCTGAGATGGGAATCTCCACTTTGGTGGGCACCAAGAGGCAGGCACACAGTAAGATCTCATGGGTTTTAGTTGTGTGGCAGAGGAGTTATCACTCTACTGCTACCCACGCGATCCCTTTCACTTCTCGGCCTCCCTTGCAATGTCACTGGTTCTGACCAACAAAGTGTGAGGAGAAGTGATGTGTGACAAGTTCAGAATAAGCTCAGCTCCTCAGCCCCTCTCATAGCAACCTCAGAAGCCACATGATCCCAAAGACACAGCTATAAAATGGCAGCAGTACCTTCAGCTGGGATCCTTGACTGAGTGAGAACAGCCCTAGCTGACCTGGATGGATGGTCCAGACCTTGTGTGAACCAGTAATCTGCCACAATTAGTTTGCTGCAGGGACTGAGCCTGAGTGCAACTTCCTCCTCTGTGCTCTAGATCCGTATCTTAACAAGCATTGCATTACAGTGACTGGGGATGCATGTATGTGCACACAAGAATTTTCTTCTTGGCAAGGATGTAGCCTCCTCTAGAGTTCTGGGGTCAAGTCAGCTTCATCTTTGACAGTCCTATGGGCCCAATACTTTCTAGGTACTGGAACACAGTAGGAGTTCAGAAATATTTGTTGAATTTGTTGTACTTCCTTTGGTTTCCAAACTGAGACAAAGTCCAAATGGGTAGAAGCACAAATTTAAGTCAGGATATTTTTCCCTAAATATAGTAATAAATGGTTATTCTCCAGCTCAGGGAATGTCTTCCTTTTCAATAAAAGAACTCCCTAAGATAGCTCCAAATCATTTGGATGTGAAACATTATCACAGTTGAGTGAAGTGCCAGGTGCCTTCCTTCTGGAAAAAGACTCTTCCCAGCTTTGCTGGTTGAACTATAAGTCACCTAGTGCAATGATTTGTAGCAAGTTTGTGAATTTGAATAGGTAAATGGTGGTGTGTTTTTCTGAAATGAATCCTTCTTAGAATCCGTGTGTGTGTGTGTGTGTGTGTGTGCATCATGGCTGATGCTGGAGCACATATAGTTACTACCTCTTTATGCAGACTAAGGCTACAAAGGAAGGGGCATTCTTACATTACAAAAGACAGTTGTGTACCCTCAGTTTATTTAAATCTGTTCTTTAGTGCTGCCAACAGCTGACCTCTTTATATATAAAATAGTCACCTATAATGATAGCCAGGCTTTCATTTAAATCTCAACAAAAAAAAAATCCACTGAGAACATTTCAGAGTCTTTAGACAACCCTAGGTCAGTCTTATTATTTTGTCTGGCTTGACAAGGGATGAAATGAAAAATAGAAAAGAAAGTGCTCTGGTTTGACTGAACGGGCAATAAGTTTATTGATTTTGTGAACAAACTGTCTGTGAAGCCAGCCAAAATCTTGGTCTAAGAGACCCCTAAAGAAAACGAAACGCCATGGGGCGCCTGGGTGGCGCAGTCGGTTAAGCGTCCGACTTCAGCCAGGTCACGATCTCGCGGTCCGTGAGTTCGAGCCCCGCGTCAGGCTCTGGGCTGATGGCTCGGAGCCTGGAGCCTGTTTCCGATTCTGTGTCTCCCTCTCTCTGCCCCTCCCCCGTTCATGCTCTGTCTCTCTCTGTCCCAAAAATAAATAAAAAACGTTGAAAAAAAAAATTAAAAAAAAAAGAAAACGAAACACCAGTTTGCTAAATTCAAAGAGATTTGGTTTGAACAAGACACAGAGAAAAAGTATACATGTCTTAGGGAATAAAAATGTGAAACAAACAAACCAAAAGGATGCCCTACATGGGAGCATATATTTCCAAATATCACTGAAACAATCAAAACAGAAGAAACAGGCGCTAGTGAAGACTGAGTGGATTTGGTACTTACTATGAAAGGTGGATCTTTATTGGGGAAGCTGGTCTTCTCTCAGAGCCTTTATTAATCCTTCCATCCTTAATAAGCCTTATTAAACTCCTCCAGAGCCCAAGATGGACCCAGACCCTGAGTGACTCACTGCAGTTCACAGAATAGGGCTTCCCAGATGGTGATCTGAAAGAGTGAGCAGTCCTTCTACTGTTCTCCAGGTGAACACGCCTCCTGTCTGAAAGATGTATCCCAGCTTGGGGCTTGTAAATGGAAACCAAAGAGAGTTCCAGAGAGTATATGGAGAAAATATGGCCACTGGGACAAAGCACAAGTTTAAGAGATAAACCAAAACACCAACAGAGGTGACTACAGGAGCAGGATTCAAAGGCTTTGCAGACTAGAAGCCACTCTTAACCAACCAGCATGGCCAAGTCAGCAAGTCAGGCTGGCAACCTCTGAACAAAGTGTCTGCATGGTTTATACTCCCTAAAAAAGTTCATGAATATTATACAAACATTAAATATTGCAGGCGTCCAAAAGGGGAAGACAACTCATTTTTACTCCATTCACAAGCTAATGAAAATGTCTTCTGAGCTTTACCTTGTGCCTCAGATGAGACACTGAGACTTTAATAATCAACATGTGCCAGATGATCAAGGATCCTAAATCATCAACCAAACGCATGCCTATTTTTGGAGGCAGAGATTTTGATCTCCTTCATATTCCAGAGACTTGGGAGCTGCCAAGAGGGCTCCTAGAGAAAGGTTTGAAGTGAGCTTAATAGCTCCTTACTGCAGAGTAGGTTTAGCATATGCCCTTCAAAAGTTAATGACCCTACTAATGTGTCGTTAGCACACGGTTCAGGCTCTTTGACTCTCTTTAGGCTCTCAGGATCCTCGGAGCTTGAGCAGAGGAGACAGCGAGGAGTGATTTAGCAGAAAAAATAAATGCACAGCACATTTTACAGTTATTTGGGAACACTTTTCAGTGTTATCATATGTAGGTATGTCTATTTTAAATGAGTTGGGTTATTGATTTTGAAATCTTGAAGAAACTTAAAAGGAAATTCTCTTATTCCTTTATAGAGGGAGTTTACAAACACACGCACAGCTTATAAAATGAGGGCATTGTCTACTGTATAGCAACAGCTCTCAGGGCAGGCTCCCCAGAAACAGATCCTGAGAAGGGAATTCTTAAGCAAGTGTTTTCTAAAGAAAGTGCTCCCAGGGAAAACTGAGAAGGGCTTGGAGAAGCTGGAGAGAAAAAGAAAGGAAGCCAAGAAAAGGTGTGGTCTCAGGTAAAGTTCTGCAAATGACAGCGGGAGCCTGGCTTCACAGGGACTAGGGAGTTATGCTTAAATGTTATCTCAACCTGGGGCAATGGTTCAAAACACTCCCAAACCAGGCAATGCCCACAATAGAAAAGGTAAAAAGGTACCTGAGGGGGATATAGGCAAAGTACTAAGCAACATCTTTTCTGGTGGATACTTTAAGAAGCATGTGACATAAGGAAATGGAAACAAAAGTTATCAAAAAGTGAAAGAAAGTGGCTGAGTAATATGAGTAATATTCCATTGTGTATTTAGATATACTATATATAAATACTATACAAATACTATATGTATATATGTATATATCTCACATCTTCCTTACCCATTCATCTATCAGCAGTCACTTGAGTTGTTTTCATATCTTAGCTGTTGTAAATAATGCTGCAATAAACATAAGGGTGCATGTATGTATCTCTTTGAATTAGTGTTTTTCATTTTCTTTGGGTCAATACACGGTAGTGGAATTACTGGATCATATGGCATGTCTAGTTGTTTTTTTTTTTTAAAAAAAAACCTCCATACTGTTTTCCACAGTGGCTGCACCAATTTACATTCCCACAACAGTGCACAAGGTGGGATCTATAAAATAAAACAAGCAAACGAAGTGGTTGCTAGAGGAAAAGGGGGTGGAGAGTGAGAAAAAGGAGTGAAGGGGAGTGGAAGGTACAGGCTTCCAGTTAAGGAATGGATAAGTCACAGAGATGAAAGGCACAGCATAGGGAATACAGCCAATGGTATTGTAGTAGCATTGTATGGTGACAGGTGGTCTGCCCTTGTAGTGAGCACAGCATAGCATATATACTTGTCCAATTACTCTGCTGTACACCTGAAATGAATGTAACATTGTGTCAACTATACTTCAATGTAAATGAATGAATGAATGAATGAATTTAAAAGTGGAAGAAATTGGAAGTGAGAGAAAAACAAATGTTCCAAAGATTAGAACAAAAATAAAAAACAGCACAGGGAACTGGCAGACTGCTAGTCTTTTATGAAATGTGGTAGTCAGTCTCCAAAATGGCCCCCAAAGACCTTCCCCTCCTGGTCTTTATACCTCTGCATGGCCTCCCCCCAAAGTGGATCCTGGTTGGTCTGTGTGACCAAAAGAATATGGCAGAAGTAATGGTAAGTCAACACCTCGAAGCTAGGTTATAAAAGACATATTGGTTTTTGCTTCTCTCTCTTGGGCCACTTGCTCTGGGGGAAGCCAACTGCTGAGAAACCCTGGCAAACCCATGAAAGGCAAGGAACTGAGGCTGCAAGCCAACAGCCAAGGTGAGAAAGCTGTTGGAAGTAGATCCTCCAGCCCCTGTAAAGCCTTCAGATGGCTGCAGCCTCTGCTGACATCTTGACTGCAATCTCATAGGGAAATGAGCCAGAACCACCCAGATAAGCCACTCCCAAATTCCTGGCCTTCCAAAGCTATAACATAGTAAATGTTTTCTGCTCTAAATCACTAAGTGTGGGAGTAATTTGTTACATAGCAATAGTCAATGAATGCATGAAGCCTGTATTCAAAGCACGTTTTGTGCCCTTACAAACACTGGGACCGAAACAAATCTAGACACCACACTGACAGGAGAGTCCAGAACTAAGCCAGAGTGAAAATGCAGGAGTCACCATGGATGACAATGTCAACAAAACAGCTTCAAGGGGACTAGGAATATTTCTCACACTGTTGAATGAACAGCAGCTTCCAATTTAGAACCAGTGTCTCAAATGAGGACAGAGAAGCTTCCAAGTAGTTAAAGAAAAAAAAGTAAAACAAATATTTTTGAAACATTTTCATAATGAAAATTACTAAATAAAATAAAACTTTTCCACCTGACAAGAAAGCTTCAGTTATCTGGAAGCTAATTTTTAGTGAACACTTTAGGTTGTCTATTCAACAATCATCCCCAACCCTCTTTTCCATGGTGGCAGAGCCTACCTCCTACATTAGAGACAAAAATTATGTGATATTCAGTTTCCCAGCCTCCCTTGTAGCTAGGTTGCAGCCAATGGGACACAAGGGCAGTCTTAAAAGGGAAGTTTTGGAAAGATTTTCCATAAAAAGAAAGAAAAATAAGGCAAAATACACCTTCTTGCCCACCTTTAGAACTTGTGTGAGAATATTTTACTTGGATTTGCAGCAGTAGTCTTGCCATCATGAGAACAAAACAAAATGTACACAGAGAGGCTGCTCCCCACCCTCATAGCTTCAGGGTAGTCAGGTCAGACCTCTTACATGGTAGCCCAAGGTCCCATAAGGGAATATTCCAAGAGAAACCAAGAGAAGTGAGGCCTTTCCTAACTTAGACTCCGAGTTCACACAGGCTCACCTTCATCTCATTCTATGCATCATGCAACATAGACCCGCCTCTTGATGGGAGAAGTTTCACGTAACTGCTGGATGTGTTTTCAAACCACCCAAAATATCCTAACTGGTACCTTTGGGTTCCAGTGACAATCTAGAGAAATATAGCATCTCTGTTTTGCCCTCTCTGGGATGACTTGGGAGTGCCCCCTCATAAGACTTCTCACACGATCTTTATTGGGGAAGCTGGTCTTCTCTCAGAGACTTTATTAATCCTTCCTTCCTTAGTAAGCCTTATTAAACTCCTCCAGAGCCCAAGATGGACCCAGACCCTGAGTAACTCATTGTAGATCCCAGAATAAGGTTTCCCAGATGGTGATCTGAAAGAGTGAGCAGTCCTTCTAATGCCAAAGTAGTGAATTGAAAAGGCAGAAAATTTTGCAGACTAATGGTTCATACTTGGTTCTGTTGAATAACAGTTCATGTTTTTCTTAATCTTACTTTTAGAAGTAAGATTAAGAAAAGTAGCTAAGAGTATATCAAATACCAGTTGTAGTAATTCTGGTGGAGTGGGGTTCCTCCTCCCAAAAGTAGATGCTGAAATAGAGAATTGGGTACAAGTGGCTTACTTATGATCTCAGGAAGCAGGACATGAAAGAGCAGGACATTAGATAAGGAAGGGAGAGAAGCTAACAGAAACTGTGGTAATGAATGGATTATCAATGAAGGCAACGGAGAACTTCCAAGTGACTGTGTAGAACCGCATTTAGCTGTCACACTAAGGGTCAAGGAACTTAGGTCTTTACCATCTCCTGTCCATTGCAGGTCACTCCTGGGGACATTTAGTCCCCATAACTTCTGGGCTGCCCCACCTCAAGAGTCACAGAAAACCACAGGAGATCTTCATGGTAGGCTGAGGGAATACAGAAGGCAAGGGCACTGGCATTGTGTAACAACCAGATCCTGGTATAAACATATCTTTCCATCAGATTTTCCATCACATCAAATTCTTTTTTAGAAGTAGGCAGAGTACAAATTAGTTTTCAAAAACAAGATTCATTCATTAGAGTTGGAGTGTATGGAAGAAGTAAGCCTTGGATGTGTATCACTGTGCATTGTAGCTGATATGATCCAAGCTGATCAAAAGGCCACAGGAGAGAAAAGTGCTCACTGGAGGGTAGACCCCTGGTGCTAGTTGACTCATTAACCAGAAACTGATTATCTCGATCTCTTATTTCTCCCCCCGCCCCCACAGCTCCTGGCCTTTTCCCCTCTCACTGCTCATTAGCACCCTTGGCAAAGGAACCATGGGTGAGATGAGATCCACAGGAGTCCTTTTTTTAAAAAAACTTGATTCAGGCCAGAAGGAAGAATAAAGTTAAAACTAGTAGCAGACGAATATAATTTTTTTTCTTTTTATTTATTGTGGTAAAACATACATAACATAAACTTTACCACTTCAACCATTTTTACGTGTACAGCTCAGCAGCCCTAAGTACATTCACACTGTTGTGCAACCATCACCACCATTCGTCTCCAGAACTTTTTCAACGGATTGTAGAACTTGGCATTGTCTATGAACATTGGGTTTTCATTTTATCCTTATTGTCTGTTTATTCAAATATTCAGGAGTTGGTTGTATTAAGCAAAATGTCACTTCTGAGGAGCTAAAAATAAGTATTATGTAAAAAAAAAATTTTAATGTTTTTATTTATTTTTGAGAGAGAAAGAGAGAGAGCATGAGTGGGAGAAGGGCAGAGAAAGAGGGAGACACAGAACCTAAGCAGGCTCCAGGCTCTGAGCTGTCAGCACGTGGGCTTGAACCCTCTGACCACAAGATCATGACCTGAGCCAAAGTCAGATGCTTAACCAACTGAACAACCCAGGCACCCCAAAGTAAGTATTATTTTTGGTATTTTTCTATCAAATACTATAAAGCAAGGATATTGTATCAGATAGATATTGCTATATAACAAACCATCCCAAAATATAATGGCTTCAACATCATTTATGTAGTTGCTATCCCAAGGAATAGCAGTTTGATCTGGGCTTAGCTGGGTGATGTGGCCTATTTGGACTGACACAGTTGATGATGGCTAGGCATGCTGTTGTGGCTGCTGTTGGTTACCAGGTCTGCTAAGGTCTTGCTGGTGTAAGACAGCTCAGCTAGAATGGTTCATCTCAACTCGATGTGTTCTTTCAAACTCCAGCAGGCTTATTCAACATGGCAGCTCAGCAACACCTCAAGAGCAGTGAGAGGGCCAGTGCTCAAGTGCTCTTCTTACCTCTCCTTAAATCACAGTTGCTCCTGTTCCATCAGACAGAATAAGCTACATGACCAAGCCTATGGTCAGTCTGATAAAAACTACCAGAAGTCATGTAATGGGGAGGCATGAACAAATTGGGACCATTCCTGGGATTAATCGACCACAGATGTTATCCTTTCTGGGGCTAGAATTCTATATGAAAATAGCTGTTTGTCTCAGATCACCTTAGTTTACATTAGAGTCTTCCAGCCCCATTCTCTTGCCCTGATAAGCATTTTCAAGAGCTGAATTTATATAATCGATATAATTGAGTCACGGCCATTTGACTCCAGCAGTCACCATTTTTGTGATCCAACACAGTCTCTGAATCTAAACCATATTTTTTTCTCTGACCCAACTAGGTAGAGCTCTGTTTGACCATCATGGTTTAGTGTTACCTCTCCTGATGGTCATCTTGCATATCTTCTCTTGGAAAAAAAAAATCAGAGGGTTGGAAGAGCTTTGTACTATGGGCAAGAAATAACTAAAGGAGAAAGAAGACTGTGTACAAAATTGGCTGTGGCTTCTGCTTTCTAAACATCTGCTCCCATCTCCAATCCATGGCATGTTCTCACCAGCAAAGTGGAGCTTGTTTTGATTAAAGGATCTTTCTTGCTTAAAGTGTTCTCAAAATAAAAAAGTAAACATACTCCATTTCTCACATCAGAATTTTATGAAATGAAAAGTCTGACTCAAGTTTTTTAATACTTGGATCAAGAATCTGTCATAAATTAGAAAACCTATTACTTCATATTAAAGGTATCAAATATATCTTTCCTTTTCATTATTTTTATTTTATAAAATTAATACTTGCTCCTGGCAGTAAATTGCCTGTCCTTACCCCAGACCTCTAGCCCCCAGTCACCTGCCCAAGATACATACCCTATTACTAGTTCCCTAATATATTATATGCTTCTACTAGTGAATGTGTGTGTGTGTGTGTGTTTGTATTTGTGTTTGTTACACATATATAATAGATTAAACCATATGATATTGCCATTGTTGAAACATTTTTGAGCTACAAAAAGCAGGATTGTCCTATCATACAATCTAATATATCTTTTTGAACATAGATGAAAGCATAAAAATATACCAGTCTATATCATGGTGTTTTTACTTGCCTAACTGTCCTGGAGACCATTCTACATCAGTGCATAAGGCTTAATATTATTCTTTTTCACGATTGCATAGGTATGGCTGTAATTTATTTAACAATTCCCTCTCTGATGCACATTGGGCTTGTTTCCGGGTTTTATTATTACAAATACTGCCTGGGTATCCCACTCAGCATTTGAATTGGAGCATCTGCAAGAAGACAGATGGGAATACACAAGGCCAATCTGTTGTTTTCCTGTGTCCGTGGTCTTCTGGTTCCTAGCAAACTGACTCAGGCCATGAGGGAGCACCTTAGTCACTGGCTTCTGTGTCACAAGACCTGTTGACTGATACTTGTAAGGGGCACTAGAAACACCAACCAGATTCTTTCTTCTTCCCATAACCTATAGCTCATAAATTGGTTTGACTCATAAAATCAGAAGGATTTGAATGCCCAGCAAACTCTTACCGCTGTGGACAGGAGTCTTTCTTGTCTGAAAGACAAGATCTGTGTCTCATACTGGTTTCCCAGTCATACTTGGTTTCAGTTCTTGACTCTTTTGCTCAGTAGTTGTATGGCTTTGGGTGACTTATTTACCCTCTCCAAACTTCACCTTGGAAATGGCATACCCTTCCATAGTGTTCTGA
This sequence comes from Neofelis nebulosa, assembly GCF_028018385.1. NCBI lineage: Eukaryota > Metazoa > Chordata > Mammalia > Carnivora > Felidae > Neofelis > Neofelis nebulosa. Next base: position 95,649,608 of record NC_080790.1, on the reverse strand, counting down.
TAAGGAGTAAATGAAATGATGTACCTGTCACATAGTAGGCACTCAACAAATCAGCCAGTTTCTCCTTAAACCTAGTTTCCACAGCCAAACAGTATTTTCCTAGCAGAGTCAGGCCAGTGGTGTTCCTATGGAAATATGAAAAACTCTTCTGCAAGCCCTTCTTGCTGGCTGGCATGCAGTAGGCAGTATTTATTTTCTGATCTCAGAGTTCTCAGTGGATTGTGATTCCTAATTGCCAAATTCTGACCCCATCTTTGTCACAGAGAGCTTGGCCTGAAAGGTCTTATTCCTGAAAACTTAAAAGTTAGCAGACAAAAGAACATATTCCCAGGAGCCTTGGCAGTACCAAGTGCTCTGTCTTATTTCCTAGCTTCTAGTTCAGTCAGATGATCTGTAGACATGTAAATTACCTACCAAGTGGTACCTCTTATGGACCTTCCATGAGGAGCAGAGGAGGAAAAGCAGGTCAGGGATGGAAAGGAGACACTGGTCAAAGGGCCCAACACTATACTTTTATTTGTTCATTTTAGAATAATGCTTTTTGACTTTTTAAGCACAAGCTCATTTTCAAGTGATCCACAATGCACAAAGAAAAAAAAGCAGAACCTTTCTGTCTAGAAATCACAATTTTCAACATTTGGTAAACACTATCCTAGACATCTCTCCACACACTTACACAGCTCAAATGTTCAAAATATGGATAGGTGGTCTATGTGGGGAGAAAAAATTATATTAAATATCCTATTTGTAGGGGTGCCTGGGTGGCTCAATCGGTTAAGTGTCCAACTTTAACTCAGGTCACGATCTCGTGGTCCTTGAGTTAGAGCCCCGCGTCGGGCTCTGGGCTGCTGGCTCAGAGCCTGGAGCCTGTTTCAGATTCTGTGTCTCCCTCTCTCTCTGCCCCTCCCCCCATTCATGCTCTGTCTCTCTCTGTCTCAAAAATAAATAAACGTTAACAAATAAATAAATAAATAAATATCCTATTTGTTTACTTTATTTTCTGTTTTCCAACATTCCCACCCCAACTCTACACTGGAAAAGTCTATGAGGGCAGGAATTTTGATTATCTTGTCCACTGAGAAGAATCCTCAAAGCCTAGTACAGGTCTGACACATAGTAGACTCTCAAGACATGCATTAAATGTTGAAATATTTCTACCTGGGTGTCTTTGTAACTTTTTCTTTCACCATGGAGTTCAATAGTTTCCCTAGGATATGGTTTAGTGTTGATCATAGTACATCATTTTTTTTTCTGGGACATTTTTTCTTTCAACGTTTCCTTATTTTAGTAAAGTTTTCTTCTATTACATCCTTGAGCATGTTGCTCCATTTTCCTGTTTTCTTCTTCAGAAACAGTAATTATGGAGTGTCCTTTATCTTTTGTATCTATCATCTTCCTTGTAATCATTATTTATAATTGACTTTCCATTTCATTTTGTGCAATGATCTCAAGCCTACACACCATCTCTACTTTCGTCTTTATTTTCTGGTATTTGTTTCCTGGACCTTTAATTTGCTTCCCCTCAGGGCGCATCTTTCCCCAGGTCTTGTGCTCCTGGACCAGTGTTGCTTGCAGAGGCTCTTTAGAATACAGGCCACCTGGGCTGCAATCCATTGGCTATCCATTCCTCACCACTCCCCTAGCTTGCTCTCTGGGAGTTTTGCTTGTTTGTCCATTTTGAGTAAAAGCCTGGGTCACAGGCAACAGAAACAGACTGCCAGCATACAGATTCCTTTTATAGCTACCCCTCTATCCCTGACCTCATTATAAGCAGTGGGTATCTCCTCATACAGATAAGGACATCCCCTGCCTCTCCCCCAGGCTTCCCATGGAACTGGATCTCAACTCTCTAAGAATCCTTGGATATATTCTTCTTGATGTTGACAAATACTTTTGAAGAAATACATATCCTTATCAGAGTTTGAGGCAGCTTGTGTCAGCTGTCGGCTTACTCCTTCATCTCAGTCTAGATTTCTTGGCATTTGCCAGCGATGTTTCATCCTCTGTGGTGTGATGTAGTTACAGATTCCTACTTCATTGTATTCCCTCTATCCTGTGTCACTTCTGCTAATTTAGACGGAGTTCAACCTAGGGTTACAGGGAAGATACCACCATTTCCCCACCACTATAGGTTGATCACATCGTTTCACACCACTACTAGTTTCATTAGAGGGGTCAGACTTGAACCAAGTGAAAGAGCTTTTTGCAACTGGGAATTATGAGTCTGATTCCAGTTGAATGTCTATGATGCTCTCACTTCTAAACTTCACCCTCCTCAGCCATCTATCTCTGTGGTGAGGACACTGCTTAATGCATACACCACGTGTCCCACTAATGATGTTTTCCACAGGCGTGCTGCATTCTCCTCTCTGTTATAATAAGTGTTATGTGGCCCTCAATGCCTGGACCTCACACTCATTAATATTTATGCTTCCTGAGAGTGATGGGGTGTCCCAGTGATTTGCAGACATGAGCAGGTGCCCATAATGGAAGAATAAGTAGGAGCCATCTCTCGGGGAATAGCAGCTTTCAGTCTTCCTGCCATAGAAAAGAAGAATTTAGGTTGGTGATGGAAATATCCACAGCCTTCATGGAGTAATCTCCCACTATCCAATTGGCTGACTTGGACTACAGTTGTGAGAAAAATTGTAAAAAATGTGGAGAAGTAGCTGATGCCCCTGGGTAGACAGAAGAAAGTTCCTATTTCCTTCCCTAGCCAGAAGTTTCCCTATTGTTGGGGAGGTCAGACACAGAAGCTATTCTAGTGGCAAGTTGCACATATCCCCTTTTGTTTCCTTGCACACCCAGATTCCACTTCTCTGACTTTGACATGTTGTCTCCTACTCATAAACTTCTCTTCAATGCATAAAACCATAGTGAAATATTATTGGCCATTATCTATATTGGCTATAAAATACCGTATCTACTTCAATCTTTGGTTTAGTTATCAAGTTATGATGACAGAAATAAACAACTGATCCCATGGGGTAGAGTCAGGGTACTTCAGTTGCTGACGGGTGAAATGTCCTGTGGTCCATTGGTTCAAACAGGGCAGTTTAGGGTAACCACTATACAATAAAAAGACTATGTTAACGTTTTTATATTTCAGTTTGTATTAGCTTTAAATATGTGGCAATGTCAAGTTCACTAGATTCTGCTGACCACATACATACAATAACTCCCCTATGCCCACATTGAGAGTGTGTAATTTCTGCAAATTGTACTCATGTGAATAAAGTAGGAAAAATTACGATAGGAGTCCAAGCTGGTATGACTTATGGTCTTCCGAGGCCTTTGTTCAAATAAGGATGTTGATTGGCTTGCCTAATATGGTGATTTAAAAATATGTCTGCAAATTTTTTGACTCTTATCCCATCAAAAGGTAAGGATTTTAATTTCCCTTCTATGGAGTGTGAACTGGCCTTTATGATACACTTCTAATGGATAAAATGTAGTAGAAATGTCTCTAAGTGACCTCTGAGCAAGGTCTTAAAAGGGGCAGCTTCCACCTGGCTGGTTCCAGCCTCAGAACTCAGACACATGGTTGTGAGAAAGCCCAGGCATGCAGAGAGGCCACATGGAGGTGTTCCAGCTGACAGCCCCAGCTGAGGTCCAGCCACAAGCCAGCATCAACCATCAGACATATCACTGAAGAGCCTTTGGGTGAAGCCAGCCCCCAGCTTGAAGAGCTACCCTATTAACACCATGCAAAGCATGGATAAGCAACCCCTGCTATGTTAGTATGCCAACGTGACCATAACAATGTACCATGGACTGAGTGGTTTAAACAACAGAGATTTATCTTCTCACAGTTCTGGAGGCTGGAGGTCAGAGATCAAGGTGTTGGCAACATTGGTTCTTTCTGAGGGCTGGAAGGAAGGGTCTGTACCAGGCCTCTCTCCTTGAGTAGAGGTCACATTGTCTCCCTTCCCACACCTGCATCCAGATTTCCTCTTCTTATAAGGACACCGGCCACTCTGAATAAGGGTCCACCTTAATGACCTTGTTTTCACTTAATCACCTCTGTAAAGACCCTATTTCCAAACAGTCATATTCTGACCTCAATATAAATTTCTTTGGGGAAACACTATTCCAACCATTACACTTGCCAAGCCTGCTCAAACTGTACACTCATGAGCAAAATGAATGTTGTCATTGTTTTGAGCCACTAATACTTGGAGTGGTCTGTGCAGCAGGAGATAACCAGCATGCCTAAGGTAAATGAATGGCTTGGTTCCTGGCAACTAGAAGAATGTGTTTTGCAAATGCCCTCTGGCAATAGGACCACACCATTGGGGATGGTGCCCACAGGGTCAAGGTCAGACCACATGCAAACACCTAGAACACAGTTTCAGGGACCACATGTTCAGTGCTATCTGTTTTTCTGTTTTAATTTTGCTCTTTGATTGCAAAGCCAAAGACTGAGGCTGTCTCCAATCAGAGTGATGAGGAGGGAAAATGTTTGTAAGCATCAGCATGAAGCAGCAGGGGAATGCATCAAATAAAAATCTAAGGCCAAACATGGAAATAGTGTTGGGCCTCATGGTAATTGACTTTGAGACCCATTCTAGATGCAAGGTGGCCTGGGGCTTTTAGCAGAGATGAAACAGTGCTAACAGCAGGCTTTCCTGAGCACCTGATCTGGTTCAAATCCTTTTTCCACCTGGCACTAGCTGTGTCATCCTGGGAAGGTTACTTAATCTCTCCATGCTTCTGCTTCCTCATCTGTTAAAATGGATAATACCAGTACCTACTGCATGAGGTTGTAATCTAAAGCCATTCATATGACAAGTTAACCATTTTTATCTTTATTATACAGCGTGCCATAAATGAGTTCCACTTCTGACTGTTCTGTCTCCAACTGGTTTCCTTTGGTGACTCACCATTGCTACTTCTGATTACTTCAGGCTGCACAATTAATTTATTCATTTATTCAACAAATGTCTATTGAAAACCTACTATGTGCAGCACTGGGTAAATGGGACAAATATCCCTGACCTCACTGACCTTGATTCATTCTTGCTCTTGACAGCTAAACTTCTACCTTGTGACCTTCCAGCTGCTCTCCCCATCATGTATGGGCACATTTTCCCTGCCTCTTAGCTCAGATCCTCGAAAGAGGCACTCAGATTAGCCCAACTTATCTTTTCAAGTCATACTACAAACTGTTTCTAACTAGCTTTCTGATTGGTTGCTAGGATCACGTGGCCACCCTAATCCAAACAACTATATTCTAGAGCAGGAGATGGACATGAGGTCCAGGACATTGCCCCACACTGATTGTGGGGTAATAGCCATGATGGGAGACTCTGGAAGAAGTCCATAGAGCAGTACATTAGAGTGGGGGAGACCAGAGTGGACTCCACCTGGAGCTTGCAGCACCCTGGGGAGATCTTTAGTCAGTTTCATACAACACAGGCTGAAGGAGGTGCATGACTTACAATGTCATGCACAGCCTTGTAGCTCCAGAATCAGGCTCGAAGCCAGGCCTTTGAAAGAGTATGCTGGCACTGAGTGATTTCAGCCTGCTGTGCATAGCTGAAACAGTGTTCTTTCCATTTCCTTTTGCCACTTACTGTTCCCATGCAAGTCAGCAACTTCAGAGAGGGTGTACTTGCTCTGGCCGAAGGGGTATACTCGGCCCCTTAACCAATAACAAACAGGAGTTGGTACGCACATACTCTGGCTTCTATGCCCTTTGGGTAGGACCACTCTGAGATGTGTTCCACATCACCTCCCAGAGGAAGGCAGGGAAGTGCACCCACACCTGCAACCTGCTTATTAATGCAAACATGTCTCACTTCTATTCTTCTCTACCTGTACTTTCTGGAGTTACCCTTAGAATAAACTACTTGCACTCAAAACCTTGTCTAAGGGTCTGCTTCTGGAGAACTGAAAACTAAGACATCTTTTAAGAAAAACAAGTGGCGAGGGGCGCCTGGGTGGCTCAGTCGGTTAAGCGGCCGACTTCGGCTCAGGTCATGATCTCATACATAGTCTGTGAGTTTGAGCCCCGCATCGGGTTCTGTGCTGAAAGCTCAGAGCCTGGAGCCTGTTTCAGATTCTGTGTCTCCTTCTCTCTGATCCTCCCCCATTCATTCTCTGTCTCTCTCTGTCTCAAAAAAGAAATAAACGTTAAAAAAAAAAGAAAAAGAAAAACAAGTGGCGAGGCCATGTTGGTAAAAGAGAAGCAAGAAATCAAGGCATGAGCAGAGGCCTGGATAGACAGACACAGAGATAAAGACCATTCATGCGGTATTACTTAACTATCAGCTGCAAGGGTAGTTCACCTGGTCTGGAACCACAGAGAAAAGCAGGCTGCAGATGAAGAGATGCAACCATCGGAACAGGGGCTACTTGTAAATGGGGTGCCCAGGTACCATTCTTAAAATGTTTCATTTGTAATCTCACTCATTACCGAGTCATTAATAATGATTTATATGACATCGACTTTTTTCAGAAATCTTGACTATCTCTTTGACAAGAGATTAATAAAGAGTGGGACTTCAGATGTCAAGTTTTTATGAGCAAAAGTGTCCAAGGCCATCTCTGGATGGGTATTCTTGGCTGTGTTCACCACGCTCTCCAGAGACTGAAAAGCAATTGTTTAGCTGGGCAGAGAGAGCCGAACTGAATTAAATTGACCTGCATGATACAGAAAGTAGCATTGAGCACATTTAAGTGAGGGTCTTTGAAAGAAATCTATTTTATTGTAGCTGAATGATGGAATTATTTTAAGGAAGTAATTATCCGTCTTATAATTTAAAATGCCCAAGTGATGTCAGCACTTAAAATTAAGACAGACTGGGAGAACAACATATTTGGTCCTAAATAAAAAGTTAAATGCATCTTTATTTCTTTCTGTGTTTTTTTTTCTTTTCACAAGCATGGATCTGACTGCTTTCAAAGCCAGTTCTTATGCCTACATCCCGAAAAGAAAGAAGACATTTTCATTTGTATAGAATACCAGCAGCCTCATTTAATCCAGACACACATAGACCTAAAGGCACCTTTGTTCCAAATATAATTATTACTCCACAGGAAAATCTGGTGTGATTCTCTTGATTTGGAGTTTTAAGCCTGTCTTTAATTTCACATAACTTTATTAGAACTCCTGGAGATGAGAGAGCACACAGTACAGGAAGGTAGTTTTCATGATAAACAAAACCAGAGCATGTGGAAATTCCTTCAACGCCATCTTCCAGTTAGAGTTATTAACTCTGATACAGAGTCTGAGCCCTTTTCCCACTTGGGCAGTGGATGAACAAACATGTGTTGAAAAACCCTCTGCAGCCTGCAAGTCCTGCCCTTATGCACGCATGTGACTCTTAGAGCACCATGGTCATGGTCAGAGCAAAGCCGAACCCTCCCATGGAAAGGGTTTCTCTCATAGGCTTTTCTCAAAGTCAGTGTTTGCTGGAAAGGCAGCAATTTCTTTCCTCTTCAAAAGGACCTTCATGTACTAACTCACTCCCACCTACTGTGCATGTAAATTATTCATCAGTGATATGGCCTCTATTTCTGACTTTGATCCTTTTCTACCCCTGGGTTCCACAAGGAGCTTGATAAGGCCTGCAAGTTTTCGGAGGCCCTTTGATCTCCTACTCACAAATGACATTTCGTGGGGGAATTTGGGGTCCCCTCCTCAGCTTCAGGGTGGTTCAAAAGGGAGCAGGATTTGGGGGTTCTGAAGTCCACCCCTTAGCGTCAAACCATCTTCAACACAAAATGGGATAGGGACAGAAATGGGCACACTTCTCCCTGAAACAGCAACTGCTCACCCAGTAATTAACAGGCACCCAAAACTGCTCTCCCAAAAGGCTGGGCGGTGTGATGATGATTCAAGGGTACGATGGTCCAGAACTTGTTTCAGAGGAATTACACAATCGAAGTCATGTGCCACAGAGTTCCAGAATAAATAAAAGTCATCTGGGGAGAAAACCAGGGATGAATGAGGGGCAGATAACCCCAAAATGTTTTCTCCTTCTTTTGAGGTAAAAGCGAGTGTTTCCTTGTAAAATGGAGTAAAATATAGGGCCCAGAGAAAGCTGGAAGGAACAGGGAAAGGTCTACGTTTCTCGCAGCTCTGAAATGATCTCTCCCTGCAGTTTGTCATCAACTATCAGTAACTGGCCATTGTGAATCTTCAGAGAGCTCACAGCTTAGAGACCAAGGACAGTGGACTCCCTTTCATAATGGCAGTGTAAACCACTTTGCATTAAGTAGGAATAATAACCTTTTAAAAAAGAATGTGTCAAAATAATTACATTTCTTGCTTTCCTTTCTTCCACATCACATGAGCAAACACATCAGCCTCACTTGAATGGATAAAAGGAGGACTTTTTTTTCAGTGAGGGCTGCTCTCAAGGGAAACACAACCACCAGTAAGGAACGCTTCATTCTGTCATGGCTGACCGGGATTCAAGGCACAGCCTGGGCTAATTCTCCCCAACATTTGGGATTTGCTTGGACCTCTTCTTTCTGGTTGAGTGGGGAGCCATACTGGCAGGAATATTTACCCTACAACTGTCCTATTTGATGTCTGAGACATGGTGCCTTCTTTCAAATTTCCTCTACTCATTTCTTTTTCTTTTTATTCAACAGAAGGTGCTGTCCTCCGAAATGTTCATTCTTTAACTGGGAAGCTGCCTTTAAAAAGGCGGATTTGACAGTAGCTCTGATGTAAGTTTCATCATTATGTGAAGAAGTCCTTTAGAATGCATTGGAAATCCATTTTTAGAATTTCAAAATAAAGCCTGCTAATGTTTTTCAATAGTACATTAAAAATTCAACAGCATTGTCCTCAGCATGGTCTGTTGTGATGCAGGTTACCTGGCTGGCTTAGTCTAAAATTGATATCATGAGTGGCTTGAAGTGCATTTCATCAAATGTTGATATCTAATGAGATATTTAGGGGACAGATCATTTTTTATGTCTTGAATGGCCTGATGTACAAATCACCTCATCTCTATAAAGCAGAGGGAACCATTTTAATTTGGTAAAGTGGGAACAGATTATTGGAATCTTTTCACGTTTCCTGATAATATGTCAAAAATAAATAGCCTTGATATTCCAGAAAGCAAAAATCGCTGAGCTGAAAACAACTTACACACACACACACTCACACACACACACACACACACACCACACACACACACACACACACACACACTGCTCTATCTCTCTCACACACACACATGCTCACATACACCTTCGGCTTCTCCCTTACCACTTCCAGTGTGGGAGGAGAGATGCCTCCAGAGCATGAGCACAGTACACCTGGTGAGTTTGTGATGCATTGGTGGCTGTTGCGCTTCCTGTCTCCTTGTAGCCACTGTGGTCTCTGATTATGAGAAGGTCCCACCTGATCATGGGTAGATGTCTCCCTAATGTGCACTGTGTCCACAGCTCCAGCCCGACCTTCATCCTTCTGCCCTCCTTGCCAGCCCAGCTCTATATGATCAGGGCCAGTGTTTCTAAGTTTGCCTGAAAGCTCTGGCTGATGGATTGGACAATTAGGATTGTGGTTCCTCAGTAGCTAAGTGTTTGCTTGGGACCTTGAATTACGTGTTAGTTGCTGGCCCCCAAATCAGAGACATACCGTGGTCCTCAATCCCCACCTCCTCCCAGTCTCCAAAACTACCTCCAAGAGCCAGCTTCCACAGGGTGCCTGCATCTGAGGTTTCCTCCTGTCTGCCTCGTTACATCTTGTGGGGCGGGCAGCAGCCAAATGAGCACGACTCCTGTTGCTTTGGCAAGGCTGCCGCAGAGGGGCAGGCCTGCAGGTCCCCCCGCCCGGGACTCGCAGACCCCACGGGGCCGCTTCGGAAGCACAGACGCCCCAGCGTGGGCATAGCTTTGTGCTCGGATCTCCCGGGAGGAGGCTGCAAACCTTCAGATCCCAGCGCGGACCCGCCAGCTTCCCTCTGCCCGAAAACTTCTCCTAATTAAGCCAGTCCATCTAATTATGGGGCGTTCCATCAAATATTTCTCCAGATGCTTCCGATGCAGCCTGTGGGCGCTGGTCAAAGCTGGCGAGGCTTCTGATCAGGGGGGCTGGCCCTGCGGCGCGGGTGCTCGGTCTCCTCTCGCCTGGACGCACCCGGCTCCAAGTGCTGCGCAATCCGCCCTCACTCATTTGCTCTGTCGCCTGGCGAAAGCACAGAGCGTAATTACTAAAGTTAAGAAAACATCCCCGTAATTAGCCAAGCAACTCTAAGCACAAGAAATGGAAATTAGTCACAGTATCACAAATTAGTTTGTGCATACATTACATCCAGCATGGCCCTGGGGGCCCGATGTTTGCAGCGTTTGGCCGGCAAACCACTGTATCTCAATAAAGCATTCTTCCCCAGTGAGTGTGTGGCGCAGAAAATGGAGTTTTGCTTGAATTACAAATGATTTAATTCTTTTGTAGATGGCAATAAAGTCAGTATTCGGGCTGGGAAAAGGGAGACACGTAAACAGTGATTTTCCTGTTGATTTTATTTTCCTTTGCCGGCGTCTGTTAACCTGGAGCCACCGACGTGTCTCCAAACAGTGGGCTCATCAACTGTATTGTTTCACTCATTAGGAACAGTAGTTATAAACTCTTTAAATAACCCTGATTTTGAACTATTTTCCAAGTCACTCCTCTTCCTAGCAAAAGCCAGGAAATTGGACTCAGGCACACACAACACAGCATTTGCATCAAAATAATACAGCGGGCAGCAGCAAGCCACAATCACATCACTCAGAAGGAAGGAATAGAATACAAATTAAAGGAAGAATGTAAATTTTTTGCCATTAAGCTTCAATGACCATTTGAAATGGTGCAAGGCACAAAGGTTCTTGATGAGCGTCATCTAGTTTGATTATTCATACTTGTGTTTCTGCTTGAATTAAAGCAGGAGTGCGAGAGCCTGTTATGGGAAAATATTTGAATTGATAGTGAACTCTCACCTTGCCGTGCATCCATTTACTTTTCAAATGAATACCAGATAAGTTAGTGCATTTTCTAATCGGCCTGTTTTCCAGTGAGTGCTGTCATTACATACCAATTTCTTTCAGAAGTGCTTGCTAAGAAACATTAACTACTTACAAATAAGGAGCTGTCTGTCACAGGCTGCTGTCTTCAGCCCATGGGCATTTTTGCTAGGATGGTTGAGGGCTATATAGTCCAAGTTCCCCCCATTTGTCATCGCTTCTGCCTTCTTCCTGTTTCCCAAGTGAATCCTTCAGTGTAGGCAGGGCACTTGCCAGGTGCTGTCCTTCCAGAACCAAGTGGAATCGTTCCGGAAGCAGAGCCAAACTGGTTTACCATGGAGTAGCTATGTCACTGGGTGCAGGTGGCCTGGGTCTGCCCCACCCTGGGATCCTAATCGCTGAGGCTGAGCAGCCAGAATGGTTTCTGACCCAGACTTCACATTCGAATCTGGCTGAGGACACCATCAGAGTATCATCCCTTTCTGGACATGGGCTCTGTTGCTGGCACGTGACTCGGTTCAACAAAGAAACAAAATGGATATAAACCACAATTTTTTTAATCCATTCATCAGTTGATGGACATTTAGGCTCTTTCCATAATTTGGCTATTGTTGAGAGGGCTGCTATAAACATTGGGGTACAAGTGCCCCTATGCATCAGTACTCCTGTATCCCTTGGGTAAATTCCTAGCAGTGCTATTGCTGGGTCATAGGGTAGGTCTATTTTTAATTTTCTGAGGAACCTCCACACTGTTTTCCAGAGCGGCTGCACCAATTTGCATTCCCACCAACAGTGCAGGAGGGTTCCTGTTTCTCCACATCCTCTCCAGCATCTATAGTCTCCTGATTTGTTCATTTTGGCCACTCTGACTGGCGTGAGGTGATATCTAAGTGTGGTTTTGATTTGTATTTCCCTGATGAGGAGCAACGTTGAGCATCTTTTCATGTGCCTGTTGGCCATCCGGATGTCTTCTTTAGAGAAGTGTCTCTTCATGTTTTCTGCCCATTTCTTCAATGGAGTACTACGTGGCAATGAGAAAGAATGAAATATGGCCCTTTGTAGCAACATGGATGGAACTGGAGAGTGTGATGCTAAGTGAAATAAGCCATACAGAGAAAGACAGATACCATATGGTTTCACTCTTATGTGGATCCTGAGAAACTTAACAGAAACCCATGGGGGAGGGGAAGGAAAAAAAAGGGGGGGGGGTTAGAGTGGAAGAGAGCCAAAGCATAAGAGACTCTTAAAAACTGAGAACAGGGGCGCCTGGGTGGCGCAGTCGGTTAAGCGTCCGACTTCAGCCAGGTCACGATCTCGCGGTCCGTGAGTTCGAGCCCCGCATCAGGCTCTGGGCTGATGGCTCGGAGCCTGGAGCCTGTTTCCGATTCTGTGTCTCCCTCTCTCTCTGCCCCTCCCCCATTCATGCTCTGTCTCTCTCTGTCCCAAAAATAAATAAAAAACGTTGAAAAAAAAATTTTTTAAAAAAAACTGAGAACAAACTGAGGGTTGATGGGGGGTGGGAGGGAGGGGAGGGTGGGTGATGGGTATTGAAGAGGGCACCTTTTGGGATGAGCACTGGGTGTTGTATGGAAACCAATTTGACAATAAACTTCATATATTGAAAAAAAAAAAGAAAATGGAAAAGGTAGATTCTGAAGGTTGTGTGTGGGAGGAAAGGGAGGTGGTGTCTCACTTAAAAACCATATGTTCCTGGCACAAAAACAGACACATAGACCAATGGAATAGAATAGAAACCCCAGCACTAGACCCACAAACGTATGGCCAACTCATCTTTGACAAAGCAGGAAAAAAGACAGTCTCTTTAACAAATGGTGCTGGGAGAACTGGACAGCAACATGCAGAGGGTTGAAACTAGACCACTTTCTCACACCATTCACAAAAATAAACTCAAAATGGATAAAGGACCTGAATGTGAGACAGGAAACCATCAAAACCTTAGAGGAGAAAGCAGGAAAAGACCTCTCTGACCTCAGCCGTAGCAATCTCTTACTCGACACATCCCCAAAGGCAAGGGAATTAAAGGCAAAAATGAATTACTGGAAACTTATGAAGATAAAAAGCTTCTGCACAGCAAAGGAAACAACCAACAAAACTAAAAGGCAACCAACGGAATGGGAAAAGATATTTGCAAATGACATATTGGACAAAGGGCTGGTATCCAAAATCTATAAAGAACTCACCAAACTCCACACCCGAAAAACAAACAATCCAGTGAAGAAATGGGCAAAAAACATGAAGAGACACTTCTCTAAAGAAGACATCCAGATGGCCAACAGGCACATGAAAAGATGCTCAACGTCGCTCCTTATCAGGGAAATACAAATCAAAACCACACTCAGATATCACCTCATGCCAGTCAGAGTGGCCAAAATGAACAAATCAGGAGACTATAGATGCTGGAGAGGATGTGGAGAAACAGGAACCCTCTTGCACTGTTGGTGGGAATGCAAATTGGTGCAGCCACTCTGGAAAGCAGTGTGGAGGTTCCTCAGAAAATTAAAAATAGACCTACCCTATGACCCAGCAATAGCACTGCTAGGAATTTACCCAAGGGATACAGGAGTACTGATGCATAGGGGCACTTGTACCCCAATGTTTATAGCAGCACTCTCAACAATAACCAAATTATGGAAAGAGCCTAAATGTCCATCAACTGATGAATGGATAAAGAAATTGTGGTTTATATACACAATGGAGTACTACACGGCAATGAGAAAGAACGAAATATGGCCCTTTGTAGCAACGTGGATGGAACTGGAGAGTGTGATGCTAAGTGAAATAAGCCATACAGAGAAAGACAGATATCATATGTTTTCACTCTTATGTGGTTCCTGAGAAACTTAACAGAAACCCATGGAGGAGGGGAAGGAAAAAAAAAAAGAGGTTAGAGTGGGAGAGAGCCAAAGCATAAAAGACTCTTAAAAACTGAGAACAAACTGAGGGTTGATGGGGGGTGGGAGGGATGGGAGGGTGGGTGATGGGTATTGAGGAGGGCACCTTTTGGGATGAGCACTGGGTGTTGTATGGAAACCAATTTGACAATAAATTTCATATGTTGGGAAAAAAAACAATATTTGTTCTTTCAATCCATGAAAAAAAAAAAACATATGTTCCAGTTTTAGACAAGGGCAAATGAGCAGAAACCGTTCCTCCCAGGGTGAGGAAGTTACTGGAACACTGCTCTGCTTCAAGAAGAGACTTAAAAAGTATTTTTGCTGAATAGAGGAGAAAGGGAAAAGCTTGTTATTACTCAGTCTGCATTTGGCATCATAAAAAGCTTTCTTAGGCTACTTTCCTTTTGAATGCTGCTGGACACACATTTGTTGAAATGTGTTGACTTTTTTTGGTCAAAACATTTTCAAGAGTAACCACAAGGTAAATATAGGTGTATCCAAGTGAGCAAAGCAATATTCCAAATGCTGAGTGACCTTGCCTCCAGATGATTTTGTTGTACAGACTCTGGTTTATTCGTGGAAGAAGACACACACTGTGTGGCCACAAGTGATGAGCAACGTACAGAAAATGTGAACTCTTTACACGACATCCCCAAGGTAAAGAAAAAAGGAAATGCCTTGCAAAGTACCCTCCTGAGTGGAGAACAGGGGGACCTAGTTCCAGGTGAGAAAAGGGTACTTATCAGGTTGTTACCCTTATTTTTATTTTTTTGACTTGTATTCATTTTTGAGAGACAGAGAGAGACAGAGCATGAGCGAGGAAGGAGCAGAGAGAGAAGGAGACACAGAATCCGAAGCAGGCACCAGGCTCCAAGCTGTCAGCATGGAGCCCGACGCGGGGCTCGAACTCATGGACTGTGAGATCATGATCTGAGCCAGAGTCGGACACTTAACTGACTGAGCCACCCAGGCACCCCTAAACGTTACCCTTATTTTTAAAATAAAAAGTAAATATCCACAAATCTCTTAATCCCATAACTGATTTAAAAGTCAAATGAAAATGTGGAAAAAAGTGTTCTTGAACATGTGTCACGACCACCTATATTAAGGAGGGTTATGAAGTTAGGGATTTATTCGGACCAAATGCACACGTGCACACACGCACACAGAGGAGTAGTGAAGAAGGTGTTCTACGGTCCGAGCTCATTATTACCCTTTTTAGAAATGTATAAACACTCATGTATCTAGAGAGGTGATAATGTCCAAGGCCATTTTCTTTAACATCTATTTTTAATATATATATTCACCTGCATTTAGGTCTCTAAGTCCTGGCAAATCATTTATGGATTTACAATTTTAAAATAGCACTTACATTTCAAGGCTTCAAATAAATAATTTTATACAAAGGGATGTAGTCAGTTCCCTTTTTTCTATTTCTTTGAAAAGTTGGTAAGTTTTCTGAGAAATTGAGTCTGAGCACAAACACCCACAAAATATGACTGAGCAAATATGTAATCCTCAAATCCTCAAAATTTGAGGATTGGCAAAGGGCCACAAATTCTTTTCTCTCTACACCCACACACGCCCTTGGTAGTGCCCTCCAGACATCAAGTTGTCCATTGCTTTGATTCATTTGTTTTGGCCAATGAACATCGCGATCAACATGACACAAGCAGAAACTTAGAAAGCATTTATCACATCCCCTCTTGGTGCACTTGATGTGAACAAACTAAGTTATCCTAACAGAAGGTAAGAGACACATGAAGAAAAGACTCAGTAACCTGTTGATTGTCAGTGAGGTCATCTTCTAGTATTCTTCTATTGGACAGCCACAAACATATGCAAGAGCCCAGCAGGGGTCAGCCAAACCAGCCCAGCCCAGGAGAGCCACCCACCAACCCATAGAGTCACTAGCTAAACTTGGACTCAAGTGCTATATGTGCTGAGTATTGTGACTGAGATCTGTTCTGATTTAAATTCTCTTTTGTTATTGAACCATCAAAATTTTTTTTCTTTCGTGAACCATCAAAATTATAGTAAAACTATACACTGTTTTGGTGCCACTGAGTCTTCATGGCACATTTATGACTCTCTTGGTGTTTTCAATTATTCCAGTTACACCAAATCATCTATCAAAGCTGGCCCTTAACTATACAGGCACTGTATTAAAAATGACACTTCCTGGGGCACCTGGGTGGCTCAGTCAGTTAGGCATCCGACTCTTGATTTTGGCTCAGGTCATGATCTCACAAGTCATGAGTTTGAGCCCCACTGTCAGTGCAGAGCCTGCTTGGGAATCTCTCTCTCCCTCTTTCTCTGCCCCTCCCTTGCTCACTCTCTCCCTCTCTTTCAAAAAATAAATAAATGAACTTAAAAAGATTTTGAGACATGACACTTTTCATTATTTTGAAGACTGAATGAGAGTGTATGGGTGTAGCAGATGCTATCAGTGTTGTGCCTACCATCCCCTAAATTCTTTGTCATTGTCATGCAAACCCTTTGCCATGTGTATTCACTCCCCAAAGTCAGTACTTGCATCTCTGTTGGAGGACAGCCCTTGAGCTGCTAGAACCCACTTTGCTTGAGAATATGGAGAACTTGAAATCTGGGGGGATTACATCATGTCTCTTCCCATTAGGATATGACCCTAATTCCACAGCTCCTGAAGGACAGAGCCAAAGTTATCCTCCAAGAAATTTTGCTAGATACCAAGTCTTTGCTCAGCCTTTTTGGCCCTTCTTCCCCACTCTTGTAGTGAACTTTCCTGGAATCACTTCTTAATGAATTCCTTAAACTTTGTTTCAGAGATTGCTTCTGGAAAACCAATCTAACTTAGCTGCTTTCTCCTTCAGGCCAAGATTATGCCCCTCCTATGCCCAAGAGAAGTTTTTAGCTGGCCTAGAAGCTGTCAGTTTCAAGGATATCCTTTGCTTGGACAAGATGATCTGATGTCCGTGCTCTCCTGCCAGCACATGTCTAATCCTGGCACATTACTAGCCAACACTAAAGATTCCTCAACCTATATCTGATGTGAGAGAATTGACAACTCTCCCTCTTTCTCTCTCTCTCTGTCTCTGTCTCTCTCTCTCTCTCTCCTCTCTTTCTATATCTGTCCTTCCTTCTGCAAGCAGATTCACTTCTTTGGGAGAAACTGTTCCTCAAGCATGGAACTGCTCCCAAGCATGGAGTTGTCATGGACTGATAGTCTTAGCCACCCCACCCCAGCCACAGCTGGCAAGTGACCATTCAGACCAATTGGAATCCTGCCCTGGAATATTTCAAACTGGAACTGAAGAAAGACAGGTAGTTAGACCAAGAACTTCTCAGCACTGTTTCCTTCCAGTATGACATTCAGAGAGACAGGCACAAGAGAGACCAATAGGAATGTGTCACAGGAGTCCCTGAGGCCCTCCCCCACTACATAAGACATTGGCAGGTCCTTTTATCCCAAGTCAGTTTGAGGTATATTTTTGTCACTTGCAACCAACATACCTCTACGTGATGGATACCTCTGGATTCTGGGCTTGTTGTCACTCATGGTCCTGTGTGAAAGCCAGTGGCTGAACTCACCTATGAGAACCATACCTCTGGCTGATTCTTCCTGGTCACGTCTTGGGTACGGGTGTGGTATTTCCTCTCTGGGAGCCTTGAAGTCTGTTCTTTGCTTGCTCATAGGGCATGATCCTAAGAGGAACAAAAACAGGAATTTCACTGGACCATGGCAAATAGCTTCAACCTCCTTCCTAACCCAAACTCTTACTTCATTAGACTTTTGTTTCCTCTTCTTCCTTTTTCTGTTCAGCCATGGGTGATCAGCATTAACCTCCTTGAGGTTGTCTGAAGATAAAAAAAGGAAGGATCCAGATGATTCTTGAACCAACATAAAATCACAGTGACTCTATTTGACATAGAGAGAAATTGGACAACATAAGAGTTCTAAACTTTTGCTTGAATCATTCATATGAACATGTGCATGTTTAATAAAGTTGGCAGAGGTGAAGCTCTTGCCACATAACACAGTGGCTCTCAAACCTGACTTGTTTCAGAAACATTTGTGGTGCTTTTATAACCTACAGATACCCGTGTTCCTTTCCAGACCTCTCCAATCACCATCCTTAAAGAAGGTTAAAAATGAGAACTCTCCAGAGAATCCAATAAAAATCAGGCCAAAAAAATAAACATTTCTCCAAAGAAGATATATAAATGGCCAACAAGTACATGAATACCCAACATCACTAATCATTAGAGAAATGCAAATCAAAATGACAGAGATCCCACTTCATATCTATTAGGATGGCCTCTATAAAAAAAAAAAGAAAAGAAAAAGAAAAAAGAAAGAACAGAACAAGTGTAGGCTGTGGAGATGTGGAGAAACTGGAACCCTTGTGCATTATTGGCAACATAAAATGGTGCAACCACTATGGAAAACAGTACAGCATTTCCTTAAAAATAAAATTACCATATGATCCAGGAATTACACTTCTGGATATATAGTCAAAGAAACTGAAAGCAGAATCTTGAAGAGATATTGGTACATGCATATTCGTAATATGTTTAATCACGATAGCCAAAAGGTGGAAATAATCCAAGTATCTACCGGCAGATGAATGGATAAACAAAATGTGGAATATACATACAATGGAATATTATTCAGCCTTTCAAAGAAAGGAAATTCTTCTTTTTTTTAATGTTTATTTATTTACCTTGAGAGAGTGTGTGTGTGCACATGTGTGAACAGGGGAGGAGCAGAGAAAGAGAGGGAGAAGATCCCAAGCAAGCTCCATGCTATCAGTGCAGAGCCCAACATGGCGCTCAAACCCACAGACTGTGAGATGATGACCTGAAGTGAAACTAAGAGCCATATGGTTAACCAACTGAGCCACGTAGGTGTTCAAGGGAAGGAAATTCTGACACATGCCATAATATGGATGAATCTTGAGGATATTATGCTAAGTGCAATAAACTAGGCACAAGAAGACAAATACTATATGATTCTTCTTATCTAAGGTATGGGGAATAGTCAAATTCATGGGTATGGAAAACAGAATGGTGGTTGCCAGGGGCTGGGGAGAGGGGTGAGTGCCATAGGAATACAAGTGGTTTAGAGATTATATATCTACCCTTAATCTGCACCCATGACTCCTCTCCCAGCCTCTCAAATCCAGTTCATCAATAAGGTCTATTACAGAAACATTCAAACATAAAGGGGCATCAAAATCCCCTGGGAATCTTGGTAACACACAGATTTCTGGGCCCCACCACTAAGATTTCTGATTCAGTAGTTAGATTTGTATTTCTAGCAAGTTCCCGGGAATTGCTAATACTGCTGGCCTGGAAATACTTTGGGAACCACTGACCTATTGATTTAACTCAACAGTCTGCCTAAAATTAATCCTCTTTCTCCTGCCATCACCAGTTCAGACTCTCATTCCCGAATGTTCTGCTTAAAAACAATGGTTGCCTGGTGTTCGAGATCCTGCATGAGCAGCTTTAGCCTCCTTGGTGTAGTGGGAAGAGTTCAGGACTAGACTCAAATGCCCCAGAGACTGCACTGAATTAGCCAGGTGGTTTTGAGTAAGCTACCTCATCTTTTGCTACTTAATGTGTTCATCAATAAAATGGTGATGAGAATATCTATTTTGTAGGGTTATTTTAGGATAGAATGAAACAAGGTATGTAGAGACGCTTGGCACACAGTAGAGCTGTCCCACAGGCCTTCCACAGCCGTTGGTTCTCTCTTCCTTTTCCATCTTTGTTACAAACTCTTCACCCACAGGAAACCTTATGCTCCCCTTCCCCCAAACATACTCCCAGTGCTGCCATCTCTGCAAACTTCCATGTACCTTTTCTTCCATGTGGACATTGCCCTGATTAACATTTTTTAACAGAAACTCTCTTTGGATCAGGCGATCACTGTTTGGTACTATAAGGCCCTAGAGTACCAATGCTTCAATCCTGAGCATTGAAACATAGTCCACAGTAACAGGGCACAACCCCTGATTGTCCACCCATGCAAGTGTCTACCATCCTTTTACCAGGCCCTTGTCGCCACCTCAGGAAATCCCTCTTACCTTTCCAAGCCCAGTGAACTGCCACCTCCTCCTTGAAACGTGCCTTTCTCCTTAACCAAATATGACCTCCCCCTTCTCAACCAGCTTTGCATTCAATTTATGCCTCTCGGACAGCCCCTGCCACATGGTGCATAGTGATCTGTGTATGTGGATCTGCATATCGAAGGCCTGCCACTTGCTAACTCCATAGCCTTGGACACATTGTCTCTCTGGGCCTCATTTTCCCCATCTCATAAATGGAAACAGTAACAGTGCCCACCTCCAAGGCTTGCTGTGAGAATCAACAGAGCTGAACCATATAAAGTGCTTCAAACTGCACTCCACATAAGGACACTCAATAATTGTTATACATGATAATGATTAATTTTCTATCCTTACTTATGAGCCCCAATGATCAGAGGCTATGTTTTTAATCTTGGCACCTTGCAGTACCTTATGCCAGATACTAAGCCCTCAGAAAAGCAAATAAGTTGTATTTTATTGCCCTGGCCTTTCCACTTATGGTTACCTCTTAGGACGGGTGGGGGGTGGTTCTCCTTCAGAGAGAGGCAGACTCCCTCCCATACCCCAATCTAGTTTAGTGGGCAGACAAGTTTATCTCCCGATTAAATCTTCCTCTGAAGTCACCTTATTCTATTTCATGAAAGGTTTGGGATATGAGCTTAGCTCTAAGGATGCTCCATTAACATTCTTTTAATTGATATTTTCACACTAGTATATGAGACTTTTTTGAGAAGGGGGGGTGCAAGTGAGCGAGCGGCAGAGGGAGAGAGAGAATCCATGTGGACATTGCCCTGATTAACATTTTTTGTTAATGTTAAAATGTAAATGTTGAAGCAGGGCTCAAGCTCACCTGATGCAGGGTTGAATCTCACTAACTGTGACATCATGACCTGGGCTGAAGTTGGATGTTTAACCAACTGAGCCACCCAGGTGCTCCTAGTATATGAGGCTTTTTGTGGCTCAAAACTTTTTCATAAAGATCCCAAGCTACCAATCTTAGATTTCAGAAACAGAAAGTTTCTGAGGATATTCAACATGTACTCGGAGATGATACTTTAAAAGTACCACCACTATCCCTTTTCCCTTTTAATTGGGCAAATTTTAGTGTGGGTGAAGATTCCTTCTCTCACTGCTTATCTGCTTCTCTAGAATTCAGTGTGGTGATTCTCCATCCATCTTTGAATACTTTTTCCTTTTTATTTAAACACAACCCCCCCACCGCCAATAATCTGCACAAACTCTTGCCAACATGAAGAATATGAAGCCAGAAGTTTGCGCTCATTTCCACAGCATTCCACAGGACTGGCCCAGGAAAATAAAACATGCTCTGGTAGAAACTATTTTGTAATAGTTGGGAACTTTATAACAATGTCGTACTTACTATCCAGTTTATTCTAATATGTTTGGTGGACAATTATTAATCACCAAAGTAGAAAAGGGAGCTTGCCTTTTCAAAAGTGGTGAAAGTCCCCCACCTCAGGAGCCATGTGGGATTACCACACAGTTTTAGGTGGCCCAGCCCCAGCCTCCGCTGACAGCCAGGCTGCTCAGCAGAGTCTCTGATCTGGTGAAAGGGAAACTGTCTTCTCAGGAAGCATGTTACAATTAAGTAGAAACCCTGGGCTGTAAATATAGATACATGACAAACAAATAACTCAAAGCTTGTTTTCTTGTGATTTCAGGGAAGACACAGAAAGCAATATGTTTACACTCAGATGTTTACATGCATGATTCAGAACACTCTCAAAAAACTGGTGCTTGGGAAAAACAAAAAACAGAACAAAACAAAACAAAAAGTCACCAACTGCTTTTTGGCCAGTTCACCTATGTCTGTTAAATCAAATAGGGAGGAAAGTGCTTTGTCTGGAAGGTAGAACTTCTGCCCAGCGGAAATGAACTTGAAAATGTATTGTGGACACCGGCAGAGTGATTACATAATTAAAATTACTAGATCTGAAAACTCCCAATTATTTGTCCTCTTCAAATCCTAATTATCTTTTTAATTTGCAAAGATAGTTTTTTGGGTTTTTTTTCTGTGTTTTTTGTCTGTTTTTTAGAGCCAGTTAGATGTGCCAGCTGCTCAGGGCTCTGTTGTGAACACTGAGAAGGGTGTTTAATGATGTTAAGTTAGGGTTAAATTTCACCTTTGAAACAAAGAAACAAACAAAATTGAACAGGGAGTGGGGTGTGCACATAACTTGGGTTCAAGAAAGGCTATGGAGAAAGCTGCAGAAGCCCACATCATGTTCAAAGTTCCATAAAAATCCCTGTCCCCTCTCATCCCACCCCCACTATTTCCAGTTTAATCTTTGGATGGGGGGAGGGAGTGGGTGATGTTATTATTAACTTATTATGCTGTCAAGAGCTCCATATGCAAATTAAATGTGTTCATTTTTCCAAAATCTGCTGTTTTCTGCTCTCAATAACTAAATTTCCTCTGTCATCAAGTCTCAGAATTATAATTCAGGAGGGAGTTAAGCTGTGGCATTAGCCAGGCTCTATATACATCTCCACCCTGTGACCCAAATGTTGGATTAATGAGGACATATGGCCTGATCCCAAAGATAAAGCCTTTGGGGTCAGCCCCAGAGGCCAAACTGGCACCTCTCCCTGGTGGTCCTCATTGTTCCTCCTCAGCATCCAGGGAGCTTACCAAATCCTAACTCTCAGGCAATTGTACATCTGACCTTGTGCAGCAGCCTGTGGGGCACAGTGGGCTGATGGGAAAGAAGTCAAAACCCTCATAGGGAGAAAGGCTGGGGACCCCTAAGCCAACCAACCTGGGTTCTGGGTGACTGGCCCCCCTGCAGCATAGAGGCAGGCCAGGCAGGCTTGGCAAGCCCCTCCAGGGTAGCTGGAGGCTTCATGGCTGCCTGTTTATTTTCTGGACCAAGGACTCCCAGCACACACACCCTCATGAAGACAGCCTTGATTTCACTACTTCCTGAGAGACAAATGGACTAATAAAGCCTGCAGGGGGTGGTTGGAGAAGGAGTCTCTCCCTATTCTTTCTCTTGGTTGCTTCTTTCAGAAATCTAGGGTTACTCCAAAGGGATGCCAGGGCCCTGGGCAAATCCAACTCTATACCTCACCTCACTTCCTTGAGAGGAAAAACCTTTCATGTATAGAGGAGGTTTCATGGCTTACAAGATGCATTCACTTCATGAACTTACTGGTGCTGTGCAGTAATGGGAATATTTCTCCTATGTTACAGATGAGAGAATGGAATTCAGAGTCCAAATGGCTTGTCCAACACCTCCTACCTTCTAAGTGATAGAAATGGGTCTGGTCCCCAGATCTTCTAGTCCAGACCTCCCCATATTCTTCACAGAATTCTTCATAAGAAACAAACAACCTCATCCTGCCAAGGAAAGGGACTTTAGCAGCCAACCCCAACCAATGCTGGCCCCAGTTGGGAAGGCACAACCTCTTGTGCATTCATTGAACCATCTGAGTTCCTGATCTCATCCATCACACAGGATGGTTTCTCCCCTAAAAGAGTCCTCCAACCTGCTTGCAACAACAGTCACTAAATGAGTGTGAAGGGATGGGAGAGGCATTTGAATCATTCCAAATCTAAGAGCATCAGAATAACTTCTGCCTCCCATCATGATGGAGAACCAAGTTCCAGACCAGCCCTCCTACTGTAAACCACTATGAAACTGTAAAACAAAACTGTTTTCAGACATTGGAATGCAGCACAACACTGGCTCTGTAGGGAAAGGAAGTACACACGGTGAGACCCATGTTGCCTTCGCTGTCTATCTGAAGGTGCTTTCCAGAACACACTATAAAGAGCTGGAGACCAAACAGACCATGGTGGTTTCACTGAGGTAAAGAGTCAGTGATCAGAGTTTGGATCTGCTGCAGTGGGTAGAATAAAAGAGGCAGGATACCAAAGAGGATTGAGGTGTACAGAGAAAGAGTTCCATAAATCTGCATAAAGTTCCCCTTGAACGTTTGGCCAAATACTAAGCTGCATATGTGCAGAGTGAGAATTCATGAGTCCTGGGAAAGAGCAATCAATGGAGGTGTACGTGGGTGCTATGAGCCTAATGGGGATTCTGGGGTTTGAATAAAAGAGGGAGACATTGGAGTTCTAACAGCCAGACTGGAAACGTACCACTCAATGTTCCAGGCAATGAGTTAAGACTCTTGAAATGTCACACCTTGGAAGTAGAGATAAACTAGATCTAAAGTAAAGGCTACTCAAGACCTACCCTGACAAAGCTTAAAAATAAGCTTCCAAGGGGTCAACTGATCTGCAAGTAACTGCAAATTAACTGCTTACCAGAACACTCAGCATTCAGCAGAACCCAGAACTCTATAGCATACAATCAAAAAAAAAAAAAAAGTAGCCATGCAAAAGAAGGAAAATGAGACTCATAATCAGAAGAAAAATCAGTCAATAGAAATAGACCCAGAGGTGACAGCACCGTTGGAATCAACAAGCAAGGACTTTAAAACGGCTATTACAAATACGTTCAAAATTTAAAGAAAAATACACTATAATTGGAAACAAATGGGGAATATCAACAAAGAAATGGAAAATATTAACCAACAACAACAAAAACACCAAGAGCCACCCCAGCCCCATGACCTACCATGTCCATGTGAACTACAATTTGCCCTGGCACATGCCTTCCTTTTACCTTTCCTGACCATACATTTCAGCTCAGTTCCCTTTATGCATTCCACTTCCCTTCCCAAATTTCCAGTGCCCACCCCATTCCTGCGTCTGTTCATATCCACCACTGACCATTCTTCCAAAGGTCAAAATAAAGGATTAAGTAAATCTCTTAATAGTGCTAAGAATGGGAACAAGAAGATTTTTCCTTTGCATTTTCACTTTTTATGAGCAGTGTGGCAACGCAGCCAGCTCACAGACTCTGACTGGGTTGATGCTGGCTCTACGACATGAATATTGCAGTCTGTGTGAATGAGGCAGGGTGAATAACACCAGCCGCTATCACAAAGTCCCACATCTCAGCATCTTGGCACAATAAGAGTTGACTTCTTGCTCACACAAAATCCAAAGTGGATATTTCTGGTCAGGAGGTACTTTCCACATGATCACTCAGGAATCCAGTTTCCTTCCATCTTATGGTTTCACCATCGCCCAGGGCCTCAGAGTCCTCTGTTGGGTCCTCAGCACTCAGCTACCAGACAGAGGAGGAGAGAGCAGAGGATCAGGTAAGAGTTTTGTGTGGCCATTTCTATATACAATCTATTGGTCAGAACCCATTCACATAGTCACACCTAACTGCATGGGCAAATGAAAAATAGAATTTAACTAGATACATAGGAGGAAGAAAAAAAAATAGGTTTTGTTGACCAGATAGAAGTCTCTGTCTCACTGTAATGTCTTGGGGCAATTACCTTTCTCTGAGCCTCAGTTTCCTTGTCTGTTTACAGACAAGGAATAATACCTTCTTCATGGGGTTATTCTGAGGGTTGAAATGAGATAGTTCATGCGAAGCAACTAGCAGCATACCTAGAACACAGGAAGTGTTTTAGAAATTTTGCCTGTTACAATTTCTACAATAACTGCATTAGTAAATCTTTGTATGCTCCATAGGGTAGTTCTAACCTTGTGGACCGGGGCCAGGCATGCTTTAACTTTTTCCCATTGTGTTGTTTTCAGTCAAGAGATAGTAAAAAATAGAACTACTATGAAGGGGTTGGTCCATAGCAAAATGGAACAACCATTTTGGTTGTAAGATGGTTGTACTTAAAAAGTTTGAGAACCGGGGCACCTGGGTGGCTCAGTCGGTTAGGCGTCCGACTTCAGTTCAGGTCACGATCTCGCAGTCCGTGAGTTCGAGCCCCGCGTCAGGCTCTGGGCTGATGGCTCGGAGCCTGGAGCCTGCTTCCGATTCTGTGTCTCCCTCTCTCTCTGCCCCTCCCCCGTTCATGCTCTGTCTCTCTCTGTCTCAAAAATAAATAAAAACATTTAAAAAAAATTAAAAAAATAAAAATAAAAAGTTTGAGAACCATTGCTCTATGGGACCCAGAATGCTCTTTTGCACATAGTAGATAATCAATATGTCAAATGAATAGGCTTCCTTCACACCTATTTTGTTCTTCCCTCATTCCTATTTCCTGGTCTTCTTACTTTGCTTACTGCCTCCATGTCACATACTCAATACTTCACTACCACCAGCACCTCCTCACACACATGTGTAAGCACACACACACCTACTACACAAACATATGCTGACCATAATTCAAACAGATTATCTTGGATTGACATGTCTACAGCCATACATAGCATCCACCAGCCAGCCTAGTCCTGACATGTCCTATAGTTCCCCAAAGGTAGCCTCCTGATCCTGCTTCCACTGCTGGCCCTAACAAAACTCTTGTTGCCTTTCTATGTTTCTGTGAGGCTCTGGGAAAACAGACCAAACTAATTCATACTAGGTAGAGAATGATTTGCTATTATATTTTCACATAGAGATATTTATTTGCTAAAATTAATTTTTAATTAGTAGTATTTCAAACCAAGTAAGTAAGGAATTTGTCTACATTGGTGAAAGTCTCTCCATAATTCATGACACTCAGCTTTCTTTGCTATTTAAAATTGGTCTGAATAGGAAGTATTCACCACCACACATACCCTTATTTTCCTGACAAACTCTTTCCCCAACCAAATGGATGAATTGGCCACTCATTAGCTTTTAGTCCTAACTTCCCTGTCAGATCCTCCTTCCTCAATGAGCAAAAACATCTTCCAGGACAAATGGCTGTCCCCCCATCCCTGCCTCCCTCAACTACGTAGTATAAAACTCAATATCTACCCAGTCCCTGTTCTTCATACCTGTTCAGCATACCTGGAGGTGGCTGAAACATCTGGTTGTAGGTGCTCCTAGAAGAAAGGGAAGAAGCCTAGGCTCCTGTAGGTTATGATCCAGCTGACACCACCCCTTTCTTTGCTCTCATACCTCCATCTCTACAGTCATTCAGAAAGAACCAAAGCCATTCCCATGACTTACTCTGGGCCTAATTCACAACTAGCCCAGAGATGATGATGCATTTCATTAAGTGTGTCACATCAGCTCTGATATAAGTTTTATTTGATCACAATACTATGATTTGAGTCCTCATGCTGCTCTTCATTTTTCAAGGGCAATGCCAACTGCCATTGACGCCTCTAGAAACTGAGGCCTGCCATCCTGGCTCCATAGGGATGGTCCAGGATATAAGTCCACAGCATCCTTGATTAGAAATAAGACATTGTGGGGGCGCCTGGGTGGCTCAGTCGGTTGGGTGTCCGACTTCAGCTCAGGTCACGATCTCGCGGTCCATGAGTTCGAGCCCCGCGTCGGGCTCTGGGCTGATGGCTCAGAGCCTGGAGCCTGCTTCCGATTCTGTGTCTCCCTCTCTCTCTGCCCCTCCCCCATTCATGCTCTGTGTCTCTCTGTCTCAAAAATAAATAAACGTTAAAAAAATTAAAAAAAAAAAGAAATAAGACATTGTGCTCCCATCTTGTATACACAGAGCTCACACCAGCTTCCAAAACCAACAGACAATCCCCACGCCTCATGTTGGCTATTAAGCTCCATCTCCTTCAACCATTTCTCCAGCAATGCTAACAAGGGAAAATGATCTGATGAGTGTTTCCCTCTCCTTTTCTTCTCTGGTCCCACTCAGTAATGCAGTGAATGCTGGAAACACTCTGTGCCATGACCCTTCCTCCCTCAGCTGTGCAGGATAAGGCTCCCTGTATCCAAGCTACGGGAGGGAGGGGGTGGCCTGGAAGGGAGGGAGGTTTGGATGTCGATAGACATATTGGGCCCACCAGGATTGAAATCAACATTTGTTTCTCCAAAGGTCTTGGGCTAAAACACTGTGCAATGTTACCAGGTTGCAAAAGGAGAAAGGATGGTGACTAAGACAGGAAATGTAGAGTTGGGGCTCTCTGGGTAAGCCCCACCCCATGCCCCACCATCCCATCGAGACAGCACTGGCTGAGAGAGTATACAGGATGTCAACTTGCTAAGGCTGAAATCTCTCAGCATTATTTCTCCTGTAAAACTTAAACTGCTCTTGTCAACTTAACACCAAGGAGCAACAGCTGGGTCTTCATGAAATATGGATGCCTTAAACCCTTAAGTTTACTTTGGGTCTTTTCTTCATAATGATGTAGGATAGGGAGGAGAATGTTTTAGAATAGCTAGGAAACCAAATAATAGAAGGAGCAACATATGCCAGAGATAACCAAGAAGGTAAAAACATCTGCCCAGGTTTGCCTACGAAGGAAAGAAATCACATTACTGAGAAATTAGTACATGGCCAAGCATACCTTAAAACAGGACAGGGACGTTTGGGTCCTGCTCACAAAGAAATAACAATGTCTTCTTACATTTGCATTTGCCAATTAAATTCCGTTGAAAAATGCAGACAGTTTCCTGTGTCAGTATACCTGCATTATCACAGAACAAAATAAGGAGACATCTGATCTAGGCAGAAGGCCCGGGTCCACTTGCAAAATCCAAGAGGCAGTTTTGAAGTAGGAGAGAAAATAACCTGTGCCAGGCGCTGTACCAGAAGCTTCCATATGGGAGCTATAATTAAATTCTCACAACAACCCTGCAAAGCAAAGTGTAATTATTCCCATTTTATAGATAATGAAACTGAGCCTTGAAAAAGTTAGGTAATTTGACCAGAACTAGAATTAGAATCCACATCTATGTGATTCGAAGACCACATTCCTTCTACTATAGCACCTCATGGTTAAACAACCACCTTATCCATCAGACAGATATTATCAGGTGCCATGAATGAATCTGTCAAGAAATACACTGTAAGACCGATGGTTGCCAGAGATAGGGGTTGCCAGAAGAATTAGGTGAAGGTGGTCGAAAGGTACAAACCTCCAGTGATAAGACAGGAAAGTCCTGGGTATGTAACATGCAACATGGTAACTATAGTTAATAATATTGTGTTGTATATTTGAAAGTTGGTAAGAGAGTAGAGCTTAAAAATTCTCATCACAAGAAAAAAAAATAGAACCATGCAAAGTGATGGATGTTAAGTAAACTTATTGTGCTGATCATTTCACAATGTATACATATATCAAACCATTATATCGTATACTTAAATTTTTTTAAATGTTTTTTATTTATTTTTGAGAGAGAGAGACATGGAGTATGAGCAGGGGAGGGTCAGAGAGAGAGGAAGACACAGACTGTGAAGCAGGCTTCAGACTCTGAGTTGTCAGCATAGAGAACAACGCAGGGCTTGAACTAACAAACTGTGAGATCATGACCTAAGCTGAAGTCGGCTACTCAACCGAGACACCCAGGTGCCCCTGTATACTTTAAACTTATACAATGTTCATTATATCTCAATAAAACTGGAGGAGGGGAGAGAAATCCATTGCATCCATTGTTTCCTAGTGGATACAAGCATGCTCATGGCTGTGAGTCACTATCATGCAGAAAACTTTAATAAAAATACTAAAAATATTTCTAAACATCTTGGGCTTTTGCAGCTCAAAAGGGTGAATTGAGCACATACTTTTTGTCTCTACACCCTTCTGAGATCCTGTGAAAATTGTAATACTGGATTTACAAAGATGAAACCCAGTAACAGCAAAGCAAGGGATAAAGGATGCTTAGCAGCTAGTGAGGTGTCAGCACATTTCCAGAAGAGTGGAAGAGGGAGAAAAGTGGGAGAGGATTAGTGAAAGACACAGAGGTTGCCACAGGCACAAACATTGTAGATGGGGCTGAGATGGAGGGGTGCCCACCAGCCTGGAACCCTGCCAGACTGTGACGGGGCGGGGCAGACATGGCATGGCAGGGATGAGAAGTAAGCTGGACCATAGAGGAGTAAAGAGTGATTCTCAAGTGGAGCTACATGGTGGGATGTGGAGAGCTTTAAAAAGCAACAATGCCTGGATTCTATCCTGAGAGGTTCTGACTTAATTGGTGTCAGGTACAATTCAGGTATTGGGAGGGTTTAAAAGCTCCCCCAGGTGATTCTAATGGGCTGTCAGGGCTGAGAACCACTGGCTTAAGGTGATGGAAACATGGAACCCCTCACCCCACCACAAACAGCTGCTCCCTCGCCTACCTGGAAGCAGGTAGAGGAATCTACCTAGAGTAGAATCAGAAATGTAGAGCAAGACGTATTCTAGCCTTATACTTAACATTTCGGTGAACACCAAATAGTCACATCATGCCAATAATATAAATATTGGTTATTGATTTTCAAATTTTAGCCTTACTATATACACACATAAAGAATAATTTTAGGACAGAATATAAATATTTTTAACCGGACTATTATAAAACCGCAGAATCAGAAACCCATATGTAGGACCCAACCAGGTACATTTTTTAAAACATTTGGATACATAGCCAAGATGGAAAGAATCTGAATCATCCTTCATCATTTTTCTTCTTCATAAATTATTTTCCAAACTAGGTATCATGGGCAGTCCCTCTCAATCTGCCCCTCACACATACACATGCATACACAATGACATCCAGATTCCCCATGTCATTTGGTGAGTTCAACCTTTATTTTGAGGCTTACCCATTCTTTGGACCCCCACCACCTTTGTCCTGCACACCTCTCTCCTGGCTCCGCTGGAGCCATTCTCACTGACAGTCTTATGGTTCTGAAATCTTGTACACCATACACTGTCCAGCACACCAAGCCAGCTACTTGCTAATGCTCAGACTCTTCTGGTAGAAGTTTTTGCATGGATCTTGGAGTCTCTTCTTAGAAACAGAACTAGTGGCATGGGTGGAGTAGGTTATATTTGTGGCCCTGAATCTTCATCCCTCTCTTCACCGTGAGACTAGGCAGTTCCTCCCGCTAGAGAAGCAGAGTATATACCCCATGATGGCAGATTTAGCTCTGTGACTTGCTTTGGTGAATGGAATGTGAGCAGAGGTAACATGACTGTAGGTTTGAAAAGTCTTGCGCAATTGGGCATGAACCTCAGCCATGATGAGAAGCCCTCCCCTGGTGTAGCTGCATGCCTTCAGCCTGAGTTCCAGATGGACACATGTAGGGCAGACCTTAGGCCAGTCCTCAGGGAGGAGATAAGGCACAGAATGTTGATATCTTCAAGTACAGCTGCCCAGTCAAGCCATTCTAATTCAACCAGCCCTCAGATATGTGATCCAGCCCAGACAAAACCAGACAAGATCAACCTACCCTCCAGCCAACCCACAAATGAATGAGTTAAATTAGTGCTTACTGTTGTATGCCCTTGAAGTGTTGTGGTTGTGAATGATGTAGCACATGTAGCAACTGTTATTTAATACAGATAAACTAAATGCTATGAAAGCAGAGACTCAGTCTTGTTAACTGTTGTACATCCAGCACCTAGTACAGTGTCTGGAAAATAATAATGCTTAATGAGTAATTGTTGAGTGCATAGAAAAATAAATAAATGAATGAATAGATAACAACCAGAGGAAAACACTGAAAGAGCTAGCACATTGGCAAGGATGTGGAGAAATGGGAACCCTCTTGCACTGTTGGTGAGAGCGCAAACTGGTGC
The DNA here is from genome assembly GCF_028018385.1 of Neofelis nebulosa. Lineage (NCBI taxonomy): Eukaryota > Metazoa > Chordata > Mammalia > Carnivora > Felidae > Neofelis > Neofelis nebulosa. Next base: position 95,618,130 of record NC_080790.1, on the reverse strand, counting down.
AGCTGCTCTGGAAAACAGTGTGGAGGTTCCTCAAAAAATTAAAAATAGAACTACCCTATGACCCAGCAACAGCACTGGTAGGAATTTATCCAAGGGATACAGGAGTGCTGATGCATAGGGGCACATGTACCCCAGTGTTTATAGCAGCGGAATGAAATCCTGCCATTTGCAGCAACATGAATGGAACTGGAGGGTATTATGCTGAGTGAAATAAGTCAGAGAAAGACAGATACCATATGTTTTCACTCATATGTGGATCTTGACAAACTTAAAAGAAGACATGGGTGAAGAGAAGAGGGGAAAAGAGCTACAAACAGAGAGGGAGGGAGCCAAACCATAAGAGACCCTTAAATACAGAGAACAAACTGAAGGTTGATGGGGGATGGGGGAGAGGGGAAAGTGGGTGATGGGCATTGAGTAGGGCCCTTGTTGGGATGAGCACTGGGTGTTGTATGGAAGTCAATTTGACAATAAATTATATTTTTAAAGAGAAGAAAGAACTAGTGTGCAACACATAATTTGAGTTAGTTGTATTAGAATTGTGTAGAGAAACAGAACGAAAATAATGTGTGTACACACACACACACACACACACACACAGATTTATTATAAGAAATTGGCTCACATGACTATAGATGCTAGCAAGTCCCTGATTCTACAAGGTGTCAGCAAACTAGAGACCCAGGAGGGTTGATCATTTAATTCTAGTCTGAGTCCAAAGGCCTGAGAACCAAGAGAACCTATAATGTAGTTCTAGTTCAAGGGCTCAGACTCAGGAAGAGCCAACATTTCAGTTCTGATCCAAAGGCAAGAAAAACCTTATGTCTCAGTTCAAAGGTGATTGGGAAGGAAGAATTCTTTCCTACTCAGGGAAGGACAGCCTTTTTGTTCTATTCAAGCCTTCAACAGATTATATGAGGCCCAGCCACTTTGGGGATGTCAATCTGCTTTATTCCATCTACTGAATAACATGTTAATCTTATCACACACACACACACACACACACACACACACACCATGCAAAAACACCTAGAAAATTTTTTTACCAAATATCTGGCTACTTTGTGGCCCAGGCAAGTTGACACATAAAATTAACCATCATGCTGGTTTTATGCACATCAACAGGGTTTTTATGTACTCTCTCCATGTGGCAAATCCCCAGCAGAGGTGGCTCACCCACCACCCATCATTTTCCAGAACAGTTATAGCAATGAATTGTTCTAGTATGTGGCATCTTTGCTATGCTGCTACCAGTCAGGGTCTGCTGTCATTTAGATATAAATGGGAAAGGGAAGAGAGATGGGGAGGAGAAAGGATACTGGCCAACATCAGCCCCAAAGTCCAGAAACACCATGTGCAAAGGTTTTTTAAAGGATGACTTCCCCATAATACGTTTTGACGGGTTTGAAATTGGCCCTATGTAGACCAACAATAAGGGAGAGTCAAGTTTATAGAGCAGAAAATCTATACTCTCTAGACACTTGCTTACTGCAGGAGAATTCACGGTATTGACCTTCAATTCAATGCTGAGATAAGAGGCGCTAATCTGTCCAACCTCCCAGGCACTTCCAGGCTGACACGGATCTCTTCAGCCACAGCTTTGTAAGTTACTAAATGGCCCTTTATTGACTCCGTCTGGGGCGACACTCCCAGGATAGAGAGGAAGGCTCTATCAATGAGCCCAAAGTCCTCTTCCCTACTTCTTCAGTTGTGCCTGAAATTCTCTTAATAGAGGTTTAAAAATACAAATGACTTTGGCAGAGGAAAAAATGAATGTATATTCACTGAGATCTCTAGAGATGGGAGTTTCACACTTCAGTTCCTCCTGTCTCTACACCTCCTCTTCCCCCAAAAAAGGAACCCCACTAAACTTGGTCAGTTTCAAGACATCAATTGGGGCATGTTTATTTGTGTAGTTCCTCTTGTCCTCTTCCAGCCAGAGCAATGGCAGTCAATGGTCCGAGGCCTTGCCCACAAAAAGGAGGTCTGATCCTCTTGCTTTATCTTGCTGGTGCTTCTCTCTGTCTCTCTCTCTGTCTCTCCATCCTCCTCCCACAAAGCCATTTGCTCCCCTGGATGCAATTTGGTCTTTTTCTATGGGTCCCCTGGTCTCTGGATGGCTAGCCAGTGTATGGAGCACTTTAAGATCATGGGTTTGCTATGGGGGAGCAGTGCCAGTCTGGCCATCTTCTATACCTCAGAATCCTCAGAATTCAGTGTTCTGCACACTGGCAGCCCAACCATGATGGACAGCAATAAGGGACTCATTTTCCTTCACTGCTGTCCCTGTCCATCTCTAATGGCATCCTTGAGGGTAAAACAACTGCAGTCCAGGGTCAGACTCAGGAATGCCTGCTCTCTTGGCCCCTATGCCATCCCAATAATGTTCAAACCCCTTAATTCTGCTTAATAGCATTAAGGTGTAAAGGACTTACTAAAGATTCTTCCTGAACTTTGGTGGCAGAGAAGGGGCCAAAATGTAACAAACAATAAAGAGACTAAGCTTCTGACAGGACAAGGTGGCAGTGAACAACACATCCAAACATCAAGACTGCAAGCAAATACTTAGCCCACAGCATGATTCAGTGCCACCCACTTCATGTGAGCACGCAATGGAGACAGAAACACTCCATTGAGTCTTGCACACTCTATCATGCAATGTGATCACCAGAGAGCCCCCTTTCTTGCGGGAAACTAGAAATCACTTGTTCAAGAACTCTCACTGATGGAAACTTCCATATTAAAACCTATGTCAAGGGACCCGGCTATTTGGTAGGACAGGTAAGGAGGAGAGTGTTGTTTAAGAAGTTTCCAAGGAAGCTACTGGTGGTTATGTAAACTGGTGCAGCCACTCTGGAAAACAGTTTGGAGGTTCCTCAAAAAATTAAAAATAGAATTACCCTATGACCCAGAAATTGCACTACAGGATACAAAAATGCTGATTCTGAGGAGCACATTCACCCCAATGTTTATAGCAGTGCTCTCAACAATAACCAAATTATGGAAAGAGCCCAAATTTCCATTGACTGATGAATGGATAAAGAAGATGTGGTATATATACATAATGGAATATTACTTGGTGATCAAAAAGAATGAAATACTGCCATTTGTAACAACAGGGATGGAACTAAAGGGTATTATGCTAAGCGAAATAAGTCAGTCAGAAAAAAAGACAGATATATGATTTCACTCATATGGAACCTAAGAAACAAAATAGATGAACATATGGGAAGGAAAGGAAAACTAAGATAAAAACAGAGAGGGAGGCAAGCCACAAGCGACTCTTAAATACAGAAAACCAACTGAGCATTACTCACTTAGGGGTGTTGGGTGGGGGGATGGGCTAAATGGGTGATGGGCATTGAGGAGGGCACTTGTTATGATAAACACTGGGTTTCTGTGTAAGTGATGAATCACTGGGTTCTACTCCTGGAACAATTATTATACTACATGTTAACTAACTTGGATTTAAATAAAATTTTTTAAAAATTAAACAAAAAAATAAAAAATAAAAAGTAAAAAAAGAAGTTTGCAAGGAAGAAAGATGGTGGTTAGGAATACAAGGTTAGGGAAGGACACAGAGGGACTCCCAAAATAATTCAGCTTTTCTTTTTTTTATACGGTTGCTTGTCCGGGTCACAGCAAAATCAGTGTAGTAAATTCCCCACCCAAAAATGGCAGCATTTGTCGCTTTCTGGCACACTTGCCCTCAAAAACAAGTGTTAGATGAGAACTTAGTTTGGAGATAAGAGAGAAAACTTGTAGTTTGAAAAGGTTTTTTTAATATGAAACTTATTGTCAAACTGGCTTCCATACAACACCCAGTGCTCATCCCAACAGGTGTCCTCCTCAATGCCCATCACCCACCCTCCCTCCCTCCCTTCCACCCCCCATCAACCCTCAGTTTGTTCTCAGTTTTTAAGAGTCTTTTATGGTTTGGCTCCTTCCCTCTCTGTAACTTTCCCCCCCTCACTCCCCCATGGTCTTCTGTTAAGTTTCTCAGGATCCACATAAGAGTGAAAACATTTGGTATCTGTCTTTCTCTGTATGACTTATTTCACTTAGCATAACACTCTCCAGTTCCATTCACGTTGCTACAAGAGGCCATATTTCATTCTTTCTCATTGCCACATAGTATTCCATTGTGTATACACTTTTTAAGTGTTTTCCAAATTATGCTTCCACAAAATCGTAAACAGAATTAGAGACACATTCCAAAAGTTGCAACTAAGGAGAGAAAATCAGATGAAACCTTATCCTTTTAAGAGGCACTGAAAAACTTGCCATTATACAATTAGGATCTGTAAATGCCAAGCTCCAGAATTCAGACATTTTATGCCATAGAAATATTCTGAACCAAAATTTCATTGCCAATATGGATTCCTTATAGCATATCTACCTTAAGGCTAAGCCAAAGAGGGGCCCCTAGGTGGCTCAGTTAGTTAAGCATCCAACTTCGGCTCAGGTCATGATCTCGCGGTTTATGAGTTCGAGCCCCGAGTCAGGCTTGTGCTGACAGCTCAGAGCCTGGAGCCTGCTTCAGATTCTGTTGTCTCCCTCTCTCTCTGCCCCTCCCTCACTCACACCCTGTCTCTCTCTCTCTCTCAAATATAAATGAACATTTTTAAAAGAAGACTGAGCCAAAGAAACAGATTACAAACTTCTAAGTTATGTGAAAAAATACATGCTAAGAAGTTAGGCATGCATAGTAGTGGCCATAACGTTAGCAATAATAATAGCGGCAATGCTAACATTTATTAAGCATTTTCCATGTGTTGGGCACTGGACACAAACATTTTTCTCATTCATCTCCTGCATTGATCTCTAATCCTGGCTAGAAAGGACAAGTAACTTGTCCAGGGCTACCCAGCTCCAGATGGCTGAGCCTGGAAATAAGCACAGGTGGTTGAACTCCACTGTGAGGCCTCTCAGCATGCAGGGGAGCCAGGTAGGACCACTGCACAGTGGGGAAGGAGGGACCAGGAGTTGCATAGCCAACCCTAATCTGCTCTTCATGGATCAGCCTCATCTTTGTCAAATGACAGCATCTATTATTAAACTTCACTGCCCTCACAGATAGAATTAGGCTAGGTCCCCCCAAAAGAGACCCTGGGACAAGAATTTGGGTGCAAGTAGTTTATTTGGGAGATGATTCCAGGAAAAATGGTGGGGGATGGGGAAGTGAGACAGGGAAGGGAAGGAAGCCAATCTGAGGCGCTCTCAGGAGTTGGTTACCACTATGGCCAGCTAGGACACAATCCCCTGGGGACATCTAGGTGACTATGTCTAATGCACCTCATAGTTTCCCACCAGGGCTAAAGAAGCTGGGCTCTGTAGCCACAAATTCCTGCCTGTCAGAGCTTGAGGGCATTAATTTCTAGGCACTTTTGGCCTGTTCTTTGCCTAAACTATGCAGATCATCTGCTTGACACAGGCACTGGATATACAAACATGAGGGCCAGGAGATGGGATGTGGTGGCTATGGACAGTGTTTGTTCCACTATATTCGCTTCCTATTTCTACACACTGTATACATTATATACAAGGATATTCTTGGATTCTAATTAGACAATCACTTTTTCTCACAGAGGTATCATTCTAAGAAAAATGTTGGGCAAAGGGCTTGGAATTATATCCACTGAAGATCAAACATACTTTTTTTAGACTCTTCCAGGTTCTCACCATGAGAGAGGGAAGATATCAGACCCCTCTTCTGCATGAGACATTATTTGGCACCAAGGAATCAACGTGTGCTGGGAAATTCCCAAACTGTTGGCTTCTACCTACTTCTTTCATCTGTGGTCCAAACCTTCTGAGGGTCTGGGGCAAAGGGGTTTTGAGTAATACAAACTAGGGTGCATACTCAAGGCAGGGAGGGAGACTATATATTCCTTTTGCCTAAGAACATATGGATTTAAAAGTCAGTATTAAAAGAGGGAAAATGATATACAGTATGGTCAAGGACATTTAAGCCTTGGAAATCAGATATGAGACATTGTATGTATTTTTGCTACATTGATTTGGTCCACTTTTTAGCATTTAAAAGGAAAAGATGAACTTATTTATGTACCACATTATACCAGACCGTGTAGTAGAAGGGGTGTGCGTGTGTGTGTGTGTAGTATGCATACTCTGGAAAGACTCAAGAGTGTACAAAGAACAAGAGAGCATCCTTGAAATACGTCATAGTAGATTGAAAACATGATACTACCAAATATATTAGAAGCCAAGTTTATATTGGAATTAAATTTGAGTTCTGATTTTGTCCTTTTTGATTAAAATAAAAACTTTTCAACAATTAAAGCTTTGATGGCATTTTCACATAAAGAATACAGATGGAACCACAAATAATTTTTTTTCTTTTAAAATCTATTTTTGAGTAATATATTGCAAAGATGTATTCTACAAAATATTATTTGAATGCCAAGTCACCCAAGTATATGGAGAAAAGGTGATCTTCTAAAGGTTTACGTTTTTTTATTTCCTCCTGGAGGACTTTGTTCAGATAAGGATGATTTCTGCCTTCAATGTCTATGATTTAAAATATGACTTTTCTGAACTTTGTAACCTTATTTTGAAGGAAACCATTTTAAGAGCAAGGGATAAAATTCAATTAACTGAGATGACAGAAAATAATCTACTAAGCGAATATATCAAGCAATTGGAAGCTTTCATACCTTTCAAAAAGGAAATAACCTATTTCTTGCCTTGTTATCTAATGACACAGGAGTTTATTTCTCTTGAAGCTGTTACAAATCTACCTAATGAGGCCTAAACACTGTTGCCAAGCAATTAGAGTTTTTATTGTGTCACTGATTTCCTTCATTTCCGTAGTTGCTGATAATCATTAGCCAATACTGTCTCATCTAAAAATGCACATGTGCACACATGTGCATACACAGGCACACACACAAATAAATACACACACTCCAGCTGGCTAAGAATTATAACAGAGCCACTGACAGCTGGGGCCAGTGGGTGGGCATCCTTAGAGAGTTACCAAACTTGGACATTTCTGCATATCTTATTGGCTAAGGCATTTGTGCTGACCCATGCTCATTGCTCATTTGCTATTCTGTGGGTACAATTTATTTCAAAGGCATTGAAAAATGGCAGCATTTCCTAATATGAACACACACACACAGCAAGTTGTATTTTCCAAAGAGCCACTTCACTATTTCCTGTCCCACAGGCTCTTCTAGAACCTTGTCACCTCCCCCATCAAGAATCTGAGGTGCCTGGGTGGCTCAGTCAGGTAATGTCTGACTTCAATTTTGGCTCAGGTCATGATCTCTGGGTTCATGAGTTCGAGCCCTGTGTGGGGCTCTGCACTGACAGTGCGGAATCTCTCTCTCAAAATAAATAAATAAACTTCTAAAAAAGAAGAATCTAATTCACTTCCCTTGAATGTGGACTGGCTCATGACAAGCCTGGAACCAACAGAATCCTGCAGAAGTGACTTAAGGTCATAAAAACAAACGCACTTTCTGCCTTAGGCTCTGAAACACCTCTTGCAGACTTCAGCTGCTAAGCCCAATGGCCAGAGGGCCATCATGCTGTGAGGAAGCCTATACAGACAGACTGCGTGGAGACAGAAAGAGATTCCCAGCCACCTCTAGCTCCTCTAGGAAGCCATCCTCTGCCAGCCCCAGCCACCAACTGATGGCAACTGTCTATAAAATGCGTCCAGTGAAACCTTCCTGAATTCTTGACCACAGAAACCACAAGTAGTAATAAAATGATAGTTGGAGATTAAGACAGTAAGTTTTGCATGCTCATAAGAACATGGGTATGGGAGCACCTGAGTGGCTCAGTTGGTTGAGTGTCTGACTTCAGCTCAGGTCATGATCTCACCACTCATGAGTTCAAGCCCTGCATCAGGCTCTGTGCTGACAACTCAAAGCCTGGAGCCAGCTTCAGGTTCTGTGACTGTCTCTCTCTGCCCCTCCCCTGTTCACACTCTGTCTCTCTGTCTCTCTCTCAAAAATAAATAAACATTAAAAAAGAACATTGGTATGATTAGAATATTTCTCTATACATACTCTTTTCCTTAATAGAGCAGACACTGTTGGTATTATGCCCACACCCTGTTGCCACTCATTGTTCCCATAATGGTTTTTGACTTTCCGAAAGCTGCAGTCACTTTCCGTTTGGGGGCTTTCCTGGCTGCAGCCTGGGTGGCCACTGAAGGGCAAACCAGAAGTACTAGGGAGTTGTTGCCTACAGGTAAGCCCTTAATTAATGGAAAATGGAAGTTTCTAGATAAATAGCCCAACTCTTCGTCCCTTAGATGGAAAAACTCCAATGCAGGCTCTCCCCCATCCTCAGAGTGGTAGTAAACTCTATAAAACTCTTCTGGCTGCCTTTCCCCTCCTGACCAACCAAGACACCCCTGGGACACATGCATTTTAATGGGTGTCTCAGTCAGTTAAGCACCAGACTCCTGATTTTGGCTCAGGTCGTGATCTCATAATTTGTGAGTTTGAGCCCTTCATTGGGCTCTGCACTGACAATGCAGAGCCTGTTTGGGATTCTCTCTCTCTCTCTCTCTCTCTCTCTGCCCCTCCTGCACACTATCTCTCTCAAAATAAATAAATAAACTTGGGGCACCTGGGTTGTTTAGTCGGTTAAGCATCCAACTTCAGCTCAGGTCATGATCTCACGGTTCGTGAGTTTGAGTCTATGTCAGGCTCTGTGCTGACAGCTCAGAGCCTGGAGCCTGCTTCAGATTCTGTTGTCTCCCTCTCTCTCTGCCCCTCCCCCACTCATGCTCTGTCTCTCCTCTCTCTCAAGATAATAAATAAACTTAATAAAATAATAAAATAAAATAAAATAAAATAAAATAAAATAAAATAAAATAAAATGCATGTGTCCTGAATGGAGAATTTTGTCAAATACAGTCTTTCCCCTGTAACCCTCCAAATTTTGAAAAATATTTAAGTCAAAAAGACATATTGCTAATTAACTGTATGCCTGGCACTCTGTTAGACAATGCAACAAATGCAAGAGAAAAGTCACACCCCAAATTTATAGTACTTGAAGTGTGGCCAGAGGAACCACCCTTACTCACAGCAAAAATCCAGAAATGGTGTATACCAGTGACTCAGGGAGGTGAGAGGCTTGCAGAGAAGGGAACTCCACACTGGGCAGTGATATCAGGGTAGTGATGCCACCCGCCTTTCTATTCCCAGGGACTCCCTCTATGTTGGTGGAAAAGGATTCAGGAACAACCAGGCTTGTGGGAGCACAAGTGATTTGCTTGGTACCTAACCAAAGACTATACCTTTATAGTAACTGCCATTCATAGAATACCTCTTCCACGTCACACAGCCTTTGAGGGCTTTTTATATGCAAGGTGGTGACACTTTATGCAAAGGGTATTGTACCTGAAGAAATTGCATAATGCAAAGCCTGCATTATTCAACATTAATCCCAGGAAGAAGGTGAGTATTTCTTATTACCAGCCAGTCATGTGGCAACAGCATAAAACCAGTGTACCATTCCCCCCAACATGTTAGCTTTGAAATTACACAATTCTGGATTAATATTTATATCATGGGGACTTGCATTATTTCAAATCTGGGGTGAATATATAAAACAACTAATATTTTACATTATACTAAATTCAACTCATATAAATATGTCCTCTATACATAATTGTCATCATCTTCATTTGTACGCTAACAATTAATACTGACGTTAATAGTAATATAATAATTATATAATACTTATAAAGAGCCCCATATTTATTAAGTGCTTACCATACATAAGTGTTTAGCACAGATGTTAACTCATTTAATGTACTGCAAAGTACATGTTACTATTATCCCAGTTTATAGATAGAAAAATTGAGGCACAGAGGTTAAATAGCTTGCTCACAATTATACAACTGATCAATGGGCAGTTGTATAATTGGATACAGCCAGGCAATATGGCCCTAGAACCTGCCACACTCTCAATCACCAGACTCTACTTCCTCATTTAACCCCCATAATTAGTCTATCATGAAAGTATTGCTTTCCTATTGTACAAATGAGAAAACTAAGGCCCAGGTGAGTTCATCAGAATTCCAACCCATTTCTCTCCAGCTCTAAACCCCACACTGCTTGCATCAAACTCAGCTGGATCCTTCTGTTTCCTGGCTGTGTTGATGCCAAGGTAGACTAAGGCCAGCACTCACCAAGACTGCTCTTGTCAAGACAAACTCTCTTACTTCGATATAGAGATAGACAAATGGAAAAGATCCATTTTACCATGAAACATGATGAGAGGTAGGAAATCCTAGTGCTTAGGTGATCTTACACCAATAATAGCAAACATTTATTAAGTCCTGACACAAACCAGGCACTGTTCTGGGCACCTTCCACATATCAGCTCTGTACTGCTCTTTCTCCCATTGTACAGCTATGTCAGAGGTAAAGAGAGGGGGAATAGGGGTCCAGGTGTTGCTCTGGGTAACTGCCACTATTCAGTAGAACTGAGAACAGAGTGAATGACAAAGCTCTCCTCCAGCTCACTCACAAAGCTGAAGATGTACTCCAATGTATGGTGTGAAAGAGAGTTGCTAAGAGGAGAGCAGCAGTGACCCCGACAATGCCCAGAGGAGAAAATGCAGAGCTAAGGCCTACTTCACTATTCTCTGGAAAAGCTGGGGTGCCAGGTTTCAGACACCCTGTGGGTTTCCTGGAGGACCCATGGGGCAACTTCAGTGATGGCTACCACAGCGCCCTCTAGGGGCAACAGTGAGCAGCCCGGGGCAAGAAGAAGGCACCAAAGGCTTCTCCTGGTGGGGAAGAATGAATGCTGACATAGCCACCTGAGGATGCTAAGACAGGAGACAAATTCACAATGCTGGTGAAGTAAGAGTCCCCATGGACCTCGTGTGACCTTGGGAACTAATTTTTACAAAGCTTTGAGAGATTGTGACTCATTAAGGACTACTAGGTTATATAAGCCTAATGGTGCATTATATCATAAGTGCTGACTTTGTTATTGTTTAATTGAAATTTATTTTAATACATCATCAGGGTATTTGGAAATGGAAGGGGCAGGCAGCCTCACTGAGTATATAGCAAAGGTGTGGGTTGAAAATTGATAATCCATATATATCATAAAGAGAATGTACTATAATTCTCAGTTAAGCACTATTCTATACACGAGCATATACTTCAGTAAAGTAATATTCTGTATCTGTATAAGTGTATACATTATATAAATGCTGCTGTTGCACCACCCAGGCTTCCTTTATGAGGCCAGGTGCTGGCCTCCAGCTTCCAGGAGTGGTGGCTGCTAACAGCTGTCACCTACCTTAATCTCTGGAGAATCACCCACTGCCAAAAGGGAAGCTACCTCACCTATGGGGTTATGCCCCGCCCCAGGGGCAGCCAGTGTCCAGTGACTGTTTCATAAGGGTTCATATGTACCTCAAGGAACATGAAATCCATGGTGCAATTCACACTCCAGATTACCCCATGGGATAAGGTTGAGACTAGACCCCAGGCAAAGATCATAGCTTTGCACAGCGTTAACTAGTGAGATAGAAACTATATTTCCAGCTACCGATCAGAGTGGAATTTTCAAGGCTCGTTAGTTCCTACTAGATAATGCTTTGGAAGTAATCCAGCTTATTGTCATTTAAGGCTAGGATCCTGCGTGAGACAGCAAAAACTTAGAAACCATCTGACGAGTTAGGAATAGCATGGTACATACAATGGAAAATATTACACAATCATAGAAATCAGGATACAGATATGTATCTACCGACATACAAAGTGCAAATCCAGGTTACAGAATTGTGTGTATAGCATGTGCTTTTGCTTGATGCTGTACATTATTCATACACACACACACACACACACACAGAATGTCTTAGTGTGTCCGGTTCCCCCCCAGATCAGCCTGAGACAAGAGCTTGTGTGTGGACAGTTTATTTGGGGAAGTTATCACAAAAATGGAAGGGGAGGGCTAGAGAAATGTGAAACAAGGAAGTAGGGAAAACCAACCCAAGGACAATTGTTGAGCCAATCACCCGGGACTCAGTCCTATTTGGGACCCTCTCAGGAGCTGTGTAGACAGCCTCAGAATTGTCCACTTGCAGAAGAGGAGAAAGGGTGTTTTTATTCACTGGATCTAGGCCCCATTGGTCAAGGGTTGCCCCATAGGGTGTTCACTCCTTTCAGCTTCCTATGAGTACCTGCCCCAGATGGGCATAGGTAATCTACCTACAGTGGTAGAGGAGCCCTGGGGCAAATGTAGGCAGGGGAGCTGGGGTTACACCTGCACAGTTGGTGGCCATGGCCGGAGTTAAAAGGTTGGCCAAGGGGCTTTGAAGAGGGCACAGGGGATGGTGGTCATTCCTGGGTGGCAAGATTCTTTATTCTCTTCTTTATGTTTTCTATACTGTTAAATTGTTTTTGTAAGAAGCATGTAATTTTTTACAAAAACACAGCAAAGCTATATCAAAAGAAGAAATCATTGCATTTGACTCCATCATTTGACAGAGGAGCAGATGAGGTTTGGGACAGTGCTCACAGACTGGTAGCTCAGAGGACATCTGCAGTGTAAGCATAGTATTATGGCCCACCCAGCCCTGCGGATGTATAGGATTCTGCCTACACACTGCAGCTCAGAGCAGATGAGGGACACAGCAGGTGGTAGAGTCCTATGAGGGATGAAGAAAACGGAACAGGGTACCTGGCTCCATTGGCTTATCTCTGCGTGAAAGAACAAGTGTGGAATCATTTCCGTGGATCTCAAACACTAAAGAGAAGGGTGGATGCTACAAACAAGACTGCCTTTCTTGCCCACTGCTTCTTGGGCCCATTCTCACAGCTTCAGCCACTGGCACAGGGTGCCTGACTTAGTTTATGTTCACCCCCAAAGTGAAGCCTGAGACAAGGATTTGAGTGCAGATGATTTGTTTGGGAGTTAGTCTCAGGGAGCCCTGTGAGGAAGGGGTGGGAGCCAGGCAAGAAGAAACCCGGTGTGCATCAGTGAGGGTGGGTACCAGGGCTCAATCCCCCAGGATCCACTAGGAAGCTATGGGGAATTTTCCCTCTGAGATGCTGGAACACTGGAACATTTTTCTGCTAATCCCACCCCTCATTGGTTGAGGATCACTCCTGGGGTGTTAACTCCCTGACACTCATGGTCTGCCCCATCCATGGTGAAGGAAGTTGATGGAGTGAGGGAGCTGTATGCAGGCCACATCTCCATAGTAGGCTTAGGGAACATGGGTAGAATCCTAACAGCATCTACTATACTCCCGAAACTCTGAACTGAGATTTTCTCCTGTGTATCCTGGGCCTACTGGCTAAACCATTCAGATGATGACAGAGCAGCAAGTGGGACCCTGACTATAATTTCTGTTCCCTCCTCTATCACTCCAGCAGTTGGGGGCGGGATGGAGACAGTGGGAAAATGTGATGCAAAAGGCCAAAGATAGGAGAAGATCAACTGCTTGAATGAATTGCTTGTTCTCAAATAGAGAAGGAACTGTATCTGAATGGTTAATCCTCATGTGTTACAACAGCCAAAGACCGCCCCACAAAGATTATTATTGGCCCAGAGTGTTATAGACTGGGGAAATCTTCATGTGCCGCTTTTCATTTTAAACATCAGATCCTAGAGCCAGGCCAAGATATTTGAAAGCAAATTGTGAGCCCCGTCTGCCAGCTGGGGGCATGCTGAGACAAAGGAAAGATTCTAGCTGGCAGAGCTCACTGGAAACCCTTAATCCAGCCAGGCTGCTTTTAACACGTTTGTTCCTATGTTGCGTGGATATTCTTCCATCCTCAAAGCTGCCTCTTCAAAAAGAACTTTTCTGTTTGTTATCAGCTTATTTACTGTTTTAGATTCAGCTATAGATCATAGAGTTTAAAAACCTTGGCCAACTGAGGGGGAAATCTCCCCAGGGTTCCATCTAAATTGTAAATAAATAGGTGTTGCAGCTCAAGGGGTCATAACATGCCCTCTGTGATTCTGTGGGGTGGCTTCACGCAGGATCTCTTCTAGAAAACAAAAGAACTGAGGAAACACGAAGCTCCATATGCCACAAAGTAATCCTCAAGGTCATAGGTCACATTGAAAGGAACCCTTTAAAAACTTTTGCTATCCATAAAGTGAGTGTCACTTAAACATGAGGGTCAATGAGTTGAGCCAACTTAGTTTGCCAGAAAATCATGCAACATTGCTGAAATTAGCAGTCTCTCACACTGACAGATAGACAAACTCTATGAATGAGCCAGTAACACTGAGTTTCAGGGTGAGGAAAAAAATATAAGCTGAGCCTCAGTTTAGAAAAGGTTAAGGATATTTTTGCAAATGCTCTCAGAAACACACTCAAAAGTCCATTTAAAATCCTGAATGGGGGTACCTGGGTGGCTCTGTCAGTTAAGCGTTCAACTTCACCTCAGGTCAAGTTCTCATGGTTAGTGAGTTCAAGCCGTGAGACCAGCTCTGTGCTGACAGCAGCTGTGCCTGCTTCGGATTCTGTGTCTCCCTATCTCTCTGCCCCTCCCCTGCTTGTGCTGTCTCCCTCTCTCTCTAAAAAATAGGTAAACATTAAATAATAATAATAATTAATAATAATAATAATAATAATAATAAAATTGTGAATGAATACCCTTAAAAAATATTCAGGATGCTCACAGGTAATCAACTGTTTGTGCATGTCTCTAAAATTAATAGATATACTGAAGGTGAGATTTAATTTACCCAGGATGCAAAGCCTGGTATTATGATCACTTATTTGGAAATTGCTAAATTCAGAAAGAAAGACTTCCTCAGATGACATTAGTAAAATTAGTCAAATATAAAGAAGAATATTTTCATTTTCAAGGTCATATAAAGTTTTTTTCATTGAGAAAAAGTATTAAAGGATGCTTATAAAAAAGACACAGGGAAAGACTAGACAGTCTTTTATGTTACTGCCCTTGTAAGTCATCCATTCAACAAAGTAAAATTTGCAATTCATTCATTCATCCATTCATTCAACAAAGATATGCATGACTTCCCTGCCAGATACTCTGCTGGGCACTAACGATATAATAATGCTGTAGACGGTTGGATTTTTGACCCCTTGAGCTTACCATCTCGCACACAAGTGAAAAGGGAGGTATTTTATATTATGCATGGATGTCCATTATAAAAAAAAAATATTAGTTAAAGACCAAAAGAATTTTAATAGAGACCAACATGAGAAGGTAGAGGCATAGGAGGACGCTGGGCTCACCGCGTCCTGTTGATCACTTAGATTCCACCCACACCGCCTAAATAACCCAGAAAACCACCAGAAGACTAGCAGAACAGATTCTCCAGAGCCAAGCATAGACAAGAGGCCCATGAAGAGGGTAGGAAGGGCAGAGAGGCGGTGTGAAATACACGGACTGGAGGGAGAGAGCCAGCAAAGCAGACCCCTGAGTCTGGCTTGCAAAAGCAGAGGGGCTGGATGGAGTGTGTTCTGACAGTGAGCAGGACTTAACATATGGAAGGTTATAAGTTAACAGCTCTGCTCAGTGAGCCGGAGGGCTAGAGGACAACGGGAGGGAGAGTTGTTGAACCCCAGATGACAGAGCTCAGCTTGGTGGGGAACAAAGGCACACGCCAGCGCCATCTCCCTCGCCCATCCCCCAGCCAAAATCCCAAAGGGAACCAGTTCCTGTCAGGGAACTTGCTTGCACCCCGCAAACACCCAGTGCTGTGCTTCTGTGGATCCATCCCTCCAGTGGGTCTGACTCCCTCCCTGTGCTGCAGGGCCCCTCCAGAAGCAGATCACCAAAGGAGAAGTGAGTTGAGCCTGCCCCTCCAGCCCCTGTGCACCTTGCCAATCCACCCCAGGTAACACACCAGATCCCCAGCACCACAAGCCTGGCAGTGTGCAAGTAGCCCAGACAGGGGCCACACCACCCCACAGTGATTCCCGCCCCTAGGAGAGGGGAAGAGAAGGTACACACCAATCTGTGGCCCCAGTGGTGGGCTGGGGGCAGACATCAGGTCTGACTGCGGCCCCACCCACCAATGCAAGTTATTCAAGACAGCACAGGGGAAGTGCCCTGCAGTTCCACACCACTCCAGGGACTATCCAAAATGATGAAACGGAAGAATTCCCCTTAAAAGAAACTCCAGGAAGTAGCGACAGCTAATGAACTGATCAAAAATGATTTAAACAATATAACAGAAAGTGAATTTAAAATAATAGTCATAAAATTAATCACTGGGCTTGAAAACAGTATAGAGGACAGAAGAAATCTATTGCTACAGAGATCAAGGGACTAAGAAACAGTCAGGAGGGGCTAAAAAATGCTATAAATGAGCTGCAAAATAAAATGGAGGCGACCACAGCTCGGATTGAAGAGGCAGAGGAGAGAATAGGTGAACTAGAAAATAAAATTATGGAAAAAAAGGAAGCTGAGAAAAAGAGAGATAAAAAAATCCAGGAGTATGAGGGGAGAATTAGAGAACTAAATGATGCGATGAAACGTAATAATATATGCATAATTGGTATTCCAGAAGAGGAAGAGAGAGAGGTGCTGAAGGTGTACTTGAAGAAATCATAGCTGAGAACTTCCCTGATCTGGGGAAGGAAAAAAGCATTGAAATCCAAGAGGCACAGAGAACTCCCTTCAGACATAACTTGAATCGATCTTCTGCACGACATATCATAGTGAAACCGGCAAAATACAAGGATAAAGAGAAAATTCTGAAAGCAGCTAGGGATAAACATACTCTAACATATAAAGGAAGACCAATAAGACTCGTGACAGATCTATCTACTGAAACTTGGCAGGCCCGAAAGGAATGGCAGGAAATCTTCAATGTGATGGATAGGAAAAATATACAGCCGAGAATCCATTCTCCAGCAAATCTGTCATTTAGAATAGAAGGAGAGATAAAGGTCTTCCCAAACAAACAAAAACTGAAGGAATTCATCACCACTAAACCAGCCCTGCAAGAGATCCTAATGGGGATCCTGTGAGACAAAGTACCAGAGACATCACTACAAGCATGAAACCTACCGACATCGCAATCACTCTAAACCCATATTTTTCTATAATAACACTGAATGTAAATGGACTAAATGCACCAACCAAAAGACATAGTGTATCAGAATGGGTAAAAAAAAACAAGGCTTGTCTATTTGCTGTCTGCAAGAGACTCATTTTAGACGTGAGGACACCTTCAGATTGAAAGTGAGGGGATGGAGAACTATTTATCATGCTACTGGACGTCAAAAGAAAGCTGGAGTAGCCATACTTATATCAGACAAACTAGACTTTAAATTAAAGGCTGTAACAAGAGATGAAGAAGGGCATTATATAATAATTACAGGGTCTATCCATCAGGAAGAGCTAACAATTATAAATATCTATGTGCCAAATACAGGAGCCCCCAAATATATAAAACAATTACTCATAAACATAAGCAACCTTATTGATAGGAATGTGGTAATTGCAGGGGACTTTAATACTCCACTTACAGAAATGGATAGATCATCTAGACACAGGGTCAATAAAGAAACAAGGGCTCTGAAAGATACATTGGAGCAGATGGACTTGACCAATATATTTAGACCAAAAGCAACAGAATATACTTTCTTCTTGAGTGCACATGGAACACTCTCCAAGATAGATCACATACTGGGTCACAAAACAGCCCTTCATAAGTATACAAGAATTGAGATCATACCATACATACTTTCAGACCACAATGGTATGAAGCTTGAAATCAACCACAGGAAAAAGTCTGGAAACCTCCAAAATGGAGGTTAAAGAACACCCTACTAAAGAATGAATGGGTCAACCAGGCAATTAGAGAAGAAATTTAAAAATATATGGAAACAAACGAAAATGAAAATACAACAATCCAAATTCTTTGGGATGCAGCAAAGGCAGTCCTGAGAGGAAAATACATTGCAATCCAGGCCTATCTCAAGAAACAAGAAAAATCCCAAATACAAAACCTAACAGCACACCTAAAGGAACTAGAAGCAGAACAGCAAAGACACCCTAAACCCAGCAGAAGAAGAGAAATAATAAAGATCAGAACAGAAATAAACAATATAGAATCTAAAAAAACTGTAGAGCAGATCAATGAAACCAAGAGTTGGTTTTTTGAAAAAATAAACAAAATTGACAAACCTCTAGCCAGGCTTCTCAAAAGGAAAAGGGAGATGGCCCAAATAAATAAAATCATGAATGAAAACGGAATTATTACAACCAATCCCTCAGAAATACAAGCAATTATCAGGGAATACTATGAAAAATGATATGCCCACAAACTGGACAACCTGAAAGAAATGGACAAATTCCTAAACACCCACACACTTCCAAAACTCAAACAGGAAGAAATAGAAAGCTCGAACAGACCCATAACCAGTGAAGCAATTGAATCAGTTATCAATAATCTCCCAACAAATAAGAGTCCAGGACCAGATGGCTTCCCAGGGGAGTTCTACCAGACATTTAAAGCAGAAATAATACCTATTCTTCTCAAGCTGTTCCAAAAAATAGAAATGGAAGGAAAACTTCCAGACTCATTCTATGAAGCCAGTATTACTTTGATTCCTAAACCAGACAGAGACCCAGCAAAAAAAGAGAACTACAGGCCAATATCACTGATGAATATGGATGCAAAAATTCTCAACAAGATACTTGCAAATTGAATTCAACAGCATAAAAAAGAATTATTCACCATGATCAAGTGGGATTCATTCCTGGGCTTCAGGGCTGGCTCAACATTCGCAAATCAATCAATGTGATACATCACATTAATAAAAGAAAAGATAAGAACCATATGATCCTGTCAATTGATGCAGAAAAAGCTTTTGACAAAATTCAGCATCCTTTCTTAATAAAAACCTCAACAAAGTCAGGATAGAAGGAACATACTTAAACATCATAAAAAACCATTTATGAAAAGCCCACAGCTAACATCATCCTCAATGGGGAAAAACTGAGAGCTTTTTCCCTGAGATCAGAAACACGACAGGGATGTCCACTCTCACCGCTGTTGTTTAACATAGTGTTGGAAGTTCTAACATCAGCAATCAAACAAAAGGAAATCAAAGGCATCAAAATTGGCAAAGATGAAGTTAAGCTTTCACTTTTTGCAGATGACATGATATTATACATGGAAAACCCGATAGACTCCACCAAAAGTCTGCTAGAACTGATACATGAATTGAGCAAAGTCGCAGGATACAACATTAATGTACAGAAATCAGTTGCATTCTTATACACTAATAATAAAACAACAGAAAGACAAAGAAACTGATCCCATTCACAATTGCACCAAGAAGCATAAATACCTAGGAATAAATCTAACCAAAGATGTACAAGATGTGTATGCTGAAAAGTATAGAAAGCTTATGAAGGAAATTAAAAATACAAAGAAATGGAAAAACATTCCGTGCTCATGGGTTCAAAGAATAAATATTGTTAAAATGTCAATACTACCCAAAGCTATCTACACATTCAATGCAATCCCAATCAAAATTGCACCAGCATTCTTCTCAAAGCTAGAATAAGCAATCCTAAAATTCATATGGAACCACAAAAGGCCCCGAATAGCCAAAGTAATTTTGAAGAAGACCAAAGCAGGAGGCATCACAATCCCAGACTTTAGCCTCTACTACAAAGCTGCAATCATCAAGACAGCATGGTATTGGCACAAAAACAGACACATAGACCAGTGGAATAGAATAGAAACCCCAGAACTAGACCCACAAAAGTATGGCCAACTAATCTTTGACAAAGCAGAAAAGAACATCCAATGGAAAAAAGACAGTCTTTTTAACAAATGGTGCTGGGAGAACTGGATAGCAACATGCAGAAGGTTGAAACTAGACCACTTTCTCACACCGTTCACAAAAATAAACTCAAAATGGATAAAGGACCTGAATGTGAGACAGGAAACCATCAAAACCCTAGAGGAGAAAGCAGGAAAAGACTTCTCTGATCTCAGCCGCAGCAATTTTTTACTTGACACATCCCAAAGGCAAGGGAATTAAAAGCAAACATGAACTATTGGGACCTCATAAAGATAAAAAGCTTCTGCACAGCAAAGGAAACAACCAACAAAACTAAAAGGCAACCAACGGAATGGGAAAAGATATTTGCAAATGATATATCAGACAAAGGGCTAGTATCCAAAATCTTTAAAGAGCTCACCAAACTCCACACCTGAAAAACAAATAATCCAGTGAAGAAATGGGCAGAAAACATGAATAGACACTTTTCTAAAGAAGACATCCAGATGGCTAACAGGCACATGAAAAGATGCTCAACGTCGCTCCTCATCAGGGAAATACAAATCAAAACCACACTCAGATATCACCTCATGCCAGTCAGAGTGGCCAAAATGAACAAATCAGGAGACTATAGATGCTGGAGAGGATGTGGAGAAATGGGAACCCTCTTGCACTGTTGGTGGGAATGCAAACTGGTGCAGTCGCTCTGGAAAACAGTGCGGAGTTTCCTCAAAAAATTAAAAATAGACCTACCCTATGACCCAGCAATAGCACTGCTAGGAATTTACCCAAAGGATACAGGAGTACTGATGCATAGGGGCACTGTACCCCAATGTTTATAGCAGCACTCTCAACAAGAGCCAAATTATGGAAAGAGCCTGAATGTCCATCAACTGATGAATGGATAAAGAAATTGTGGTTTATATACACAATGGAGTACTACGTGGCAATGAGAAAGAATGAAATATGGCCTTTGTAGCAACATGGATGGAACTGGAGAGTGTTATGCCAAGTGAAATAAACCATACAGAGAAAGACAGATACCATATGTTTTCACTCTTATGTGGTTCCTGAGAAACTTAACAGAAGTCCATGGGGGAGGGGAAGGAAAAAAAAGGAGGTTAGAGTGGGAGAGAACCAATGCATAAGAGACTCTTAAAAACTGAGAACTGAGGGTTGATGGGGAGTGGGAAGGAAGGGAGGGTGGGTGATGGGTATTGAAGAGGGCATCTTTTGGGATGAGCACTGGGTGCTGTAAGGAAAACAATTTGACAATAAATTTCATATATTGAAATTCAAAAAAAAAGAATTTTAACAGTTAACAATCAGAAGGATCGAACGCAAAGAGGTTGGTGCTGGGTTCTGAAGGAGGAATGAGCAAGTTTGTGGGTTTCCAGATACTGAAAGCCATGCCTTGCCCCACAGCAGGCCTCCAGATGAACCAGGGAAATACCAAGCATTTCTCACCTGTGCAACAGGGAAGTAATGATACTTAACTCTTAGGATTGCTTCAGGGTATATGCAGAAAAGGCCTAGTCTGGTAGCACCATGACAAATGCTCAATTGATGTGACCTGCTTTGATACTAGCAAGTAACTCACACAGCACCATGTTTGGCACTAGAAAATGATCTATAAATATTGATTCATTTCTCTTGCTATGCTGACATACACACATATATACACATACCTTAAGCCAGGGTCTCCAAAGTGGGGTATGCACAAAAATCCACTGGGTGAAGAAAAAAATTAGGATTTCTATTTGTAAGTTTTTATATAACAGTGGTAAAATGATTAAACTTTATTGAAATGTATGGATTGACACTAGTGCCCTTCCTTGGTCTGTGTGTCTGTCTTGCATTATTGGTACCTGAGGAGGCCCGAGGGAATGTAGGAATGCCCCTGCTCCAAAGAGCAGAGAGTGGCATTCTTATTTGGTGGCCTTTTGTGAGTTCTATTAAAGGAATGTACAGATTTTATAAATCTAGCTTTAACTAAATTAGTTTCCCAATTTGGGGAAAGTGGCTTTAAAATATTCTAGGGGCACCTGGGTGGTGCAGTTAGTTAAGCATCCAATTCTTGATCTAAGCTCGGGTCATGATCTCACAGTTCATGAGTTCGAGTCCCACACTTGGCTGTGCACTGATGATGCAAAGCTTGCTTGGGATTTTGTCTTTCCTTCTGCCCCTCCCTCACTTGTGCTCTCTCTCTCCCTCTCTCAAAATAAATAAATAAACTTTGAAAAATAAACTAAAATATTCTAGCGAAGAGAGGGGGACTGGCTGGCTCAATTGGTAGAGTAGGTGACTCTTGATCTCAGGGTCATAAGTTCAAGCCCCACATTGGGTGTGGAGCCTACTTAATAAAATAAAATATTCTAGCCAAGAAATCACAGATTGAAGATACTCATGATATCACAAGCACAAAGGAATAAAAAAAAATGGCAGAGCTGACTCTTCCATTCCCATTATCTTCTATCAGCTTCATTATAAAAACTATAATGCTCCCATTAGTGTGACAAGAATTCAGCCAAAGAATATTGAAATTATAAAGACTACCAGAAATAAGGATATACAATCGTTATGATTGACAATGAAACTAACTCTATGTGTAGGTTGTTGCTCTGCTATAGTAGTTATTAATACATGGTTTCAAAGTAGCTGTACAATTTACACTCCCACCATCACTATGTGACAATTTCAATTGTCCCACATCCTCATCAAACCTTGGTATTGTTTTTTTTTTAATTGTAGACATTCTGGTAGATATGTAGTGGTAACCAATTAAAGTTTTAACTTGCATTTCCTTGCTGCCTAATGAAACTGAACAACTTTTCATGTCTTTAAAAGACTTTAACTCGTTTTTCAAATTTTATGGTCTTTTTCTAACTGATTTTTAGGAATATTATATATATTCAAGGCCTGATACAGACAGATATATAGACCTATATTACAAATATGTTTTCTTATTCTATGGCTTGATTTTTAATCAAGGTATTGTATGATTAGTGTTTATCAAATCCATTTAAGAAACGTTGGCCTTCAGAGTCAGGAAGATATGTGTCCATGCTACCTTTATGTTCAAATGTACATTCCACTTGGAATTGGTTTTGTCTCTGATGTAAGGAAAAGTCAAAGATCCTTTCCTCCTTATGGGTAGTCAATTAACCCAGAATCATTTATTGTGAAGACCATCCTTTCCCTACTGCACCCTTGTTGCATTTTTGCAATAAAATCATGAGACTAAATGTTGTGAGTCTGCTTCTGGACTATTGGTTCCATTGGTCTGTTTGTCTGTCTTGCATCTGTTCCATACTGTCTTATTATAAAGCAGCAGCAATTAATTAAATCCATCGACTTTGTTCTTCTTCAAGATTACTCGGCTATTCTTGGCTCTTTTCATTTCCATTTGAATTTTAGAATCAACTAATAAATTTCCACCACACACACAAATCTGACGATTTTTGCTGGAATTGCATTGAATCCGCAGATATTGCAGATTGTCTTCCAATATATAATATTATATTGTCTTCCAATCCATTAATATTGTCTTCCAATCCATTAATATCTCACAGTAATTTTGTGAGACCTCTGTGCAGATCTCTTGCACATCAGTATTTATTCCTAAATACTTCATTTTTAAAGATATTTTTAAACGTTTATTTACTTTTAAGACAGAGAGAGACAGAGCACGAGCAGGGGTGGGGCAGAGAGAGAGGGAGACACAGAATTTGAAGCAGGTTCCAGGCTCTGAGCTGTCAGCACAGATCCCGATGCGGGACTCAAACCCACAAATCATGAGATCATGACCTGAGCCGAAGTTGGATGCTTAACCGACTGATCTATCCAGGCGCCCCTAAATACTTTATTTTTTAATGCTATTGGAAATATTGACTTTTTTCAAAGTGTCATGTTCTAATTGTTGTTAATATATTTTTTAAAATCTGATTTTGGCATATTTTCATTTTATTCAGCAGCCTTGCTAAGCCCATGTATTGATCCTAATTATTCATCTGTAGATTGCTTTAACTTTCCTATGTACTAAACACACCATCTGTTTTATTTATTCCTTCTCTTTTCTTTCTTCCTCTCTTCCTTTCCAACCTTCATAAATTTTCATTTTATACCAAATTTCCACTGGCTAGAAACACCACGATAATGGTGAATAAATGTGATAGCAGGCATCCTCCTTTCTTTCCTAATCACAGAGGGAAAGCTTTTAAGTAATTATTAATAATTTAATAATGGAATGTTTTCCATATGGTTTTTACAGAGACATGTAAGTTCTCTTGTATTCCTAGTATGCTGTGAGTTTTTTTTAATTAGGAGTTTAATTCAATGGTATACTATTTTTGCTTTCATTGAGATATTATTTGATTTTTTCTATTTTTTTTCTGTTATTATGGGGAATGACATCCAATGATTTTCATATATTAAACTAAGCTTGATTTCCTGGAATGAACCCAATTTAATCATAATTATCTTTTTGAAACATATTGCTGAGTTTGATTTGCTAATAATTTGGGATTTTTTTATCAATATCCATGAGAGATATTAATCCTGTTGCTTTCATTTCTTATACTATCCTTGTGAGGTTTTTGCTATTCTGGCCTCATAAAACAAGTTGAGAAATGTTTTCCCCTTCTCTCTTCTCTAAAAGAGTATATACAATTTAAAAATTTTTAATGTTTATTTATTTTTGAGAGAGAGAGAGAAACAGAGAGTGAGAGCATGAGTGGGGGAGGGGCACAGAGAGAGAAAGGAGAGGGAGACATAGAATCCAAAGCAGGCTCCAGGCTCTAAGCTGTCAGCTGTCAGCTTCAGCTGAGCTGAAGTTGGAAGCCTACCAATTGAGCCACCCAGGTGCCCCATATAAGTTTAATGTATATTATCCTTAAGTGTCAGAAGATTTCAACAGTAAAGCCATTTCTCTTAAAGTTTTATTTATTGGAAGTTTTTAAATTATAAATTCAACTTAATAGAAATAGGAGGACTATTCAGATTTTAAATTTCTTCATGTGTCCATTTTTTAAATTTATGTTTTCTATGAAATATGCACAATTCATCAAAATTTCAAACGTATTGGCACATGTTGTTCAATATATCATTTTATGATCTTTCTAATGTATAAAAGATCTGTAATTATGTCCTATTTTTTGTTGATAAATGGTAATTTGTGGTCTTTTTCTTCATAGTAAGTGTTGCTAAAAGTTTAATAATTGTATTAATTTTTAAACAGAACTTTTTACTGCATTGTCTCCATAGTATGCCTGTTTTCTATTTAATTAGCTTATATGTTATCTTTCTTATTTCCTTTCTTTTACTTTCTTTAGGTTTTATTTAATGTTTTTCCTGACTTCATGAAATATTTAAATCATAAATTATCTTCTTTAGATGTATACATACAATAGAATACTATTCAACCATCAAAAAGAATGAAATCTTGCCATTTGCCGTGACATGGATGGAGCTAGAATGTATTATGCTAAGCAAAATAAATCAGCGAAAGACAAATACCATATGATTTCATTCATATGTGGAATTAAAAAACAAAACAGATGAACATATGGGAAGAGGGGAAAAAGAGAGGATAGAGGGAAATAAACCACAAGAGACTCTTAATGATAGAGACTAAACTGAGGGCTGATAGAGGGAGGTGGGTGGAGATGGGCTAGATGGGTGATGGGTACTAAGAGGGCTCTCTTAGTTATGATGTGTTATGATGAGCACTGGGTGCTGTATGTAAGTGATGAGTCACTGAAGTCTACTCCTAAAATCAATATTGTACTGTATGTTAATTAAAATTTAAATAAAAAATAATAAATAAATAAATAATCTTATTTTATAATGTATGCATCTAGCACTACAAATTTCCCTCTAAGATCAGCTTTGGCTACTTTCCATAAATTTTATATATCATACCTTCATTGTTAGTCTGTTAGTAATATCTTCCATTGTCCACTGTGATTTCTTTTTTTTTTTTTTAGTTTATTTTTGTTTTGAGAAAGAGAGAGAGAGAGCAGGGGAAGGGCAGAGACAAAAAGAGAGAGCAAATCTCAAGTAGACTCTGTGCTACCAGCATAGAGCCTGACATAGGGCTCTATCTCACGAACCATGAGATCATGACCTGAGCTGAAATCAAGAGTCAGACACTTAACCAACTGAGCCACCCAGGAACCCTGATTTCTTCTTTAAGAAGTTTTACTTAGAAGAATATGACTTAGGGGCACTGGGGTGGCTCAGTCAGTTGAGCCTCTGACTTTGGTTCAGGTCATGACCCCACAGTTTGTGAGTTCGAGCCCCGCATCAGGCTCTGTGCTGACAGCTCACAGCCTGGAGCCTGCTTCAGATTCTTTGTCTCCCTCTCTCTGCTCCTCCCCCACTCACACTCTATCTCTCTAAAAAATAAATAAACATTAAAAAAAAAGAATATGACTTAATTTCCAATAGAGATTTTTCTAATTATCTTTTGTTATTGATCTATAGCTTAATTCCACTGAAGTCAGAAAACATGCTCCCCATGTTTTTAATAGTTTGAGGTACAACTCAATTTATGACCTAGCACATGGTGATTTTTGGTGAATGTTCTATTTGAATACACCCGAAAAACCAATCAATCTCCAGTTGTTGTTTGAATTATTCTCTATATGTTATTTAGGTCAAGTTGACTAATAATATTCTCCAAATCTACAGTTTTATGATTTTTCTGTTTGCTCCATCAGTTACAGAAAGAAGTATTTAAAAATTTATAATGGATTATAATTTAACTTATTTCTTCTTTTCATTCTATTGCTTTATACATTTTGAAGCTGTGTTACTAACTGCATACAAATTTAGGGTTGTCATGTCTTCTTGTTGGGTTGAACATTTTATCATTATGAAATCATTACAACTAGTATAATTAGTAGTTCCTCACTCTTAAAGTCTATTTTGTCTGATATTAACATAGTTGTACCAGGTATCTTTTTGTTAGTGTTTCCATGGTACCATGGTACATGGTACATGGTACAAGTTTCCATGGTACACTTATATTTCCAACCCTTTAGTGTCATAATAATAAAACTGTGTCACAATTAAGTTGCTACTATTGATTTTTTATTTTTATTTATTTTTGAGAGGCGGGACGGGCAGAGAGAGAGAGAGAGAGACAGACACACAGAATCCAAAGCAGGCTCCAGCCTCCAAGCTGTCAGCACAGAGCCTGACACGGGGCTCAAACTCACAGACGGTGAGATCATGACTTGAGCTGAAGTCACTCAACCAAATGAGCCACCCAAGCGCCCTGCATATTATTGAATTTTTAATGCAACATGACAGTCTTGACCTTTAATTACCATATTTTATCTGTTTGTATTTAACATATACACTAATGTGTCAACTAATATATTTGGGTTTAAATCCACCATCTTATTATTATCTATTTGTCCTATCCTTTATTTTCTTTCTCTTCTTTCTTGTCTTTGAGGATTAATCAAGTATTGTTCTCATTCCATTTTCGACCTCTGTAAGTAAGTTATGCATTCTTTTATTATACTTTTAGTGGTTGCCCTAGAGATTACAACATGTACCTTGATTCATTAGGGTCAGTTATAAATTAGCAACATTAAATTTATGGTTAACTTTTTAACCGAAATTGTGGAATGATAATGCATGTGTCTTCTACCATCATCATGATGCTACTCCTCAGCTGCCTTTAGGATTTCCTCTTGGTCTTTCCTTTTCATAAGTTTTAACATGATATCCGTAGGTATGGTTTCTTTGTATACACCCTGTCTGAGGTTCATAGTGCTTCTGAAATCAGAGACTTCTTATCATCTTTCAGCTTTGGAATAGTCTCAGCCACAAAATCTTCAAATATTGTCTGTCAGTTCCCCACCCTCCTCCCCTAGAACACCAAATTCACATGTTTAGACCTTCTCACTGTGTCATGTGTATGCTTGGTGCTCTTATATGAGGCTTATCATCTTTCAGCCTTATTTCTGGGCAATCTGAGTGGACTCTTAGTTGACAAACATTCAATATTTATAGTTTTGGATATTTCCTTTTGGGCTGTTCAGATTTCCACTTTTCTAGTCTTCTCTCTGGAAGGAAAACATTTGACTTCTAGCTTTCTGGGAAGCTCTGAAAGAGGAGCAAGAATCTCTGCAAGTAGCATTCACCTAGCCATTTGGTCAATTAATCCTCTGTTTGTATTATGGTATTACTGTATCACTTGTCATCCTAGCATTCTCCGGTCCAATGACCCCAATTTACACTTTCAAACAATGTCTTTATAGTAAAGGCACTGAGTATAAACTTTTTGTTAAGTATAGCAGCTGTTTCAACTTTTGGTATAAATAGTTTTATCAACTAAAAGAAGTTCAATTCTGTTCTTGAT
The DNA here is from genome assembly GCF_028018385.1 of Neofelis nebulosa. NCBI lineage: Eukaryota > Metazoa > Chordata > Mammalia > Carnivora > Felidae > Neofelis > Neofelis nebulosa. Next base: position 95,590,009 of record NC_080790.1, on the reverse strand, counting down.
TTGATAAATTTATCGTGCGTAGGTGTTGAATCTTATCAAATTATTTTTCTGAGTTAATTAAGAAAAATCAGACTACTGAAGGAAGATGGTGGTGTAGGAGGTTGCTGGGTTCCCCTCGTCCTGCTGATTGCTTAGATTCCACCCACATCAGCCTAAATAACCGAGAAAACAGCTGGAAGTCTAGCAGAATGGACTCTCCAGAGCCAAGCAAAGACAAGAGGCCCATGGAAGAGGGTAGGAAAGGCAGAGAGGTGGTGCATGCTACACGGACTGGCAGGAGGGAGCTGGGGTGGTGGAGAGGCAGCCCACCAGGCAAGGCTGAGCCCCTGAAGTCTGGCTTGCAAAAGCAGAGGGGCCGGACTGCGTGAGTTCTGACAGCCAGTGGGTATTTAACATCTGGAATGTTAAAAGTCAACAGCTCTGCTCTAAGAGAGTGGGGAGGGCGGGAGGACACCAGGAGGGACAGTTGTTGAGTTCTGGAAGGACAGAGCTCAGTGGGGGAACAAAGGTACTGGCAAGCACCATTTCCCTCTCCCATTCCGCAGATGAAATTCCAAAGGAAACCAGTTCCCATCACCAAACTTGCTTGCACCGTGAAAACACCCAATGCTGTGCTTCTGTGGATTCATCCCTCCAATGGGCCTGCCTCCCTCCTGGTGCTGCAGGGCCCCTCCCACAGGGGACCACCTATGGCAAAGCTAACTAAGCCTGCCCCTCCCACCCATGTGTACCTGGTGGATCCACCCCATCTAATACATCCTTGGCCATATCCCACCAAAGCAGCAAGACAAGCCTGACAGTGTGCAAGCAGCCCAGACAGGGGCCACACCACTCCACAGTGAGTCCTGAACCTGGAAGAGGGGAAGATAAGGTACACACCAGTCTGACTGTGGCAGGGGTCAGACGTCAAGTCTGACTGAGGCCCCTCCCACCAACACAAGTTTCTCTGGACAGCACATGGGAAATGCCCTGCAGTTTGGAACTACTGCAGGGACTAGCCAAAATGACAAAACGGAAGAATTCTCCTCAAAAGAAACTCAGGAAGTAGTGGCAGCTAAAATTGATCAAAACTGATTTAAGCAATATAATGGAAAAAGAATTTAGAATAATAGTCATAAAATTAATGGCTGGGCTTGAAAAAAGCATAGAGGGCAGCAGAGAATCTATTGCTACAGAGATCAAGGGACGAAAACATAGTCATAAGGAATTTAAAAATGCTATAAATGAGGTACAAAATAAAATGGAGGTGGCCATAGCACGGACTGAAGAGGCAGAGGAGAGAATAGGTGAATTAGAAGATAAAATTATGGAATAAGAGGAAGCTGAGAAAAAGAGAGATAAAAAAAATCCAGGAGTATGAGGAGAGAATTAGAGAACTAACTGATGCAATCAAATGGAACAATGTCTGTATCATAGAAATTCCAGAAGAAGACGAGAGAGAGAAAGGGGCTGAAGGTGTACTTGAACGAATCATGCCTGTGAACTTCCCTGATCTGGGGAAGGAAAAAGTCATTGAAATCCAAAAGGCACTGAGAACTCCCTTCAGATGTAACTTGAATCGATTTTCTGCAAGATATATCATAGTGAAACTGGCAAAATACATGGATAAAGAGAGAATTCTGAAAGCAGCTAGGGATAAATGGGCCCTAACATACAAAGGTAGACACATAAGGGTAGTATCAGACCTATCTACCAAAACTTGGCAGGCCAGAAAGGAATGGCAGGAAATCTTAAATGTGATGAACAGAAAAAATATGCAGCCAAGAATCCTTTATCAAGCAAGTCTGTCATTTAGAATACAAGGAGAGATAAAGGTCTTCCCAAACAAACAAAAACTGAAGGAATTCATCACCACTAAACCAGCCCTACAAAAGATCCTAAGGGAGACTCTGTGAGTAAAATGTTGCAAGGACCACAAAGTAACAGAGACATCACCACAAGCATTAAACCTACAGATATCACAATGACTCTAAACAGATATCTTTCAATAATAACACTGAATGCAAATGGACTAAATGCTCCAACCAAAAGACATAGGGATCAGAATGGATGAAAAACAAGGCCCATCTATTTGCTATCTACAAGAGACTCACTTTAGACCTGAGGACACCTTCAGATTGAAAGTGAGGGGATGGAGAACTATTTATCATGCTACTGGACATCAAAAGAAAGCTGGAGTAACCATACTTATATCAGAAAAACTAGACTTTAAATTAAAGGCTGTAACAAGAAATAAAGAAAGGCATTATATAATAATTACAGGGTCTATCCATCAGGATGAGCTAACAATTATAAATGTCTATGCACCAAATACAGAAGCCCCCAAGTATATAAAATAATTAATCACAAACATAAGCAACCTTATTGAAAAGAATGTGGTGATTGCAGGGGACTTTAATACTCCACTTACAACAATGGATAGATCATCTAGCTACACGGTCAATAAAGAAACAAGGGCCCTGAATGATACATTGGATCAGATGGACTTGACAGATATATTTAGAACTCTGCATCCAAAAGCAATAGAATATACTTCCTTCTCAAGTGCACATGGAGCATTCTCAAAGATCACGTACTGGGTCACAAAACAGCCCTTCATAAATATAAAAAAATTGAGATCATACCATACATACTTTCGGACCACAATGGTATGAAGCTTAAAATCAACCACAGGAAAAAGTCTGGAAAACTCCAAAAGCATGGAGGTTAAAGAACACCCTACTAAAGAATGAATGGGTCAACCAGGCAATTAGAGAAGAAATTTAAAAATATATGGAAACAAAGGAAAATGAAAACACAACAACCCAAATGCTTTGGGATGCAGTGAAGGCAGTCCTGAGAGGAAAATACATTGCAATCCAGACCTATCTCAAGAAACAAGAAAAATCCCAAACACAAAATCTAACAGCACACCTAAAGGAACTAGAAGCAGAACAGCAAAGACACCCCAAACCCATCAGGAGAGAAATAATAAAGACCAGAGCAGAAATAAACAATATAGAATCTAAAAAACTCAATGAAACCAAGAGTTGGTTTTTTGAAAAAATAGACAAAATCAATAAACTTCTAGCCAGGCTTCTCAAAAAGAAAAGGGAGATGACCCAAATAGATAAAACGATGAATGAAAATGGAATTACTACAACCGATCCCTCAGAAATACAAGCAATTATAAAGGGATACTATGAAAAAATATATGCCAACAAACTGGACAACCTGGAAGAAATGGACAAATTCCTAAACACTCACACACTTCCAAAACTCAAACAGGAAGAAATAGAAAACTTGAAGCCAGCGAAGAAATTGAATCAGTTCTCAAAAATATCCCAACAAATAAGAGTCCAGGACCAGATGGCTTCCCTGGGGAATTCTACCAGACATTTAAATCAGTGATAATACCTAGTCTTCTCAAGCTGTTCCAAAAAAATAGAAAGGGAAGGAAAACTTCCAGACTCATTCTATGAAGCCAGCATTACTTTGATTCCTACACCAGACAGAGACCCAGCAAAAAAAGAGAACTACAGGCCAATATCCCTGATGAATATGGATGTAAAAATTCTCAACAAGATACTAGCAAATCAGATGCAACAGCATATAAAAAGAATTATTCACCATGATCAAGTGGGATTCATTCCTGGGCTTCAGGGCTGGTTCAACATTTGCAAATCAATCAACGTGATACATCACATTAATAAAAGAAAAGATAAGAGCCATATGATCCTGTCAATCGATGCAGAAAAAGATTTTGACAAAATTCAGCATCCTTTCTTCACAAAAACCCTCAACAAAGTCGGGATAGAAGGAACACTTAAACATCATAAAAGCCATTTATGAGAAGCCCACAGCTAATATCATCCATCCTCAATGGGGAAAAACTGAGAGCTTTCTTCCTGAGATCAGGAACATGACAGGGATGTCCATTCTCACCACTGTTATTTAACATAGTGTTGGAATTTCTAGCATCAGCAATCAGACAACAAAAGGAAATCAAAGGCATCAAAACTGACAAAGATGAAGTCAAGCTTTCACTTTTTGCAGATGACATACTGTACATGGAAAACCCAATAGACTCCACCAAAAGGCTGCTAAAACTGATACATGAATTCAGCAAAGTTGCAGGATACAAAATCAATGTACAGAAATCAGTTGCATTCTTATACACTAATAATGAAGCAACAAAAAGACAAATGAAGAAACTTATCCCATTCACAGTTGCACCAAGGAGCATAAAATACCTAGGAATAAACCTAACCAAAGATGTAAGAGATCTGTATGCTAAAAACTATAGAAAGCTATGAAGGAAATTAAAGATACAAAGAAATGGGAAAACATTCCGTGCTCATGGATTGGAAGAATAAATATTGTCAAAATTTATTTGACAATATTTGTCAATACTACCCAAAGCTATCTACACTTTCAATGCAATCCCAATCAAAATTGCAACAACATTCTTCTCGAAGCTAGAACAAGCAATCCTAAAATTTTTATGGAACCACAAAAGACTCCAAATAGCCAAGTAATTTTGAAGAAGACCAAAGCAGGAGGCATCACAATCCCAGACTTTAGCCTCTACTACAAAGCTGTAATCATCAAGACAGCATGGTACTGGCACAAAAACAGACACATAGACCAATGGAATAGAATAGAGACTCCAGAACTGGACCCACAAAAGTATGGCCAACCAATCTTTGACAAAACAGAAAAGAACATCCAATGGAAAAAAGACAGTCTTTTTAACAAATGGTGCTGGGAGAACTGGACAGCAACATGCAGAAGGTTGAAACTAGACCACTTTCTCACACCGTTCACAAAAATAAACTCAAAATGGATAAAGGACCTGAATGTGAGACAGGAAACCATCAAAATCCTAGAGGAGAAAGCAGGAAAGACCTCTCTGACCTCAGCCGTAGCAATCTCTTACTCGACACATCCCCAAAGGCAAGGGAATTAAAAACAAAAATGAATTATTGGGACCTTATGAAGATAAAAAGCTTCTGCACAGCAAAGCAAACAACCAACAAAACTAAAAGGCAACCAACGGAATGGGAAAAGGTATTTGCAAATGACATATCGGACAAAGGGCTAGTATCCAAAATCTATAAAGAGCTCACCAAATTCCACACCCGAAAAACAAATAACCCAGTGAAGAAATGAGCAGAAAACATGAATAGACACTTCTCTAAAGAAGACATCCGGATGGCCAACAGGCACATGAAAAGATGCTCAATGTCGCTCCTTATCAGGGAACTACAAATCAAAACCACACTCAGATATCACCTCATGCCAGTCAGAGTGGCCAAAATGAACAAATCAGGAGACTATAGATGCTGGAGAGGATGTGGAGAAACGGGAACCCTCTTGCACTGTTGGTGGGAATGCAAATTGGTGCAGCCACTCTGGAAAGCAGTGTGGAGGTTCCTCAGAAAATTAAAAATAGACCTACCCTATGACCCAGCAATAGCACTGCTAGGAATTTATCCAAGGGATACAGGAGTACTGATGCATAGGGGCACTTGTACCCCAATGTTTATAGCAGCACTCTCAACAATAGCCAAATTATGGAAAGAGCCTGAATGTCCATCAACTGATGAATGGATAAAGAAATTGTGGTTTATATACACAATGGAGTACTACACGGCAATGAGAAAGAACGAAATATGGCCCTTTGTAGCAACGTGGATGGAACTGGAGAGTGTGATGCTAAGTGAAATAAGCCATACAGAGAAAGACAGATATCATATGTTTTCACTCTTATGTGGTTCCTGAGAAACTTAACAGAAACCCATAGGGGAAGGGAAGGAAAAAAAAAAAAAAGAGGTTAGAGTGGGAGAGAGCCAAAGCATAAGAGACTCTTAAAAACTGAGAACAAACTGAGGATTGATGGGGGGTGGGAGGGATGGGAGGGTGGGTGATGGGTATTGAGGAGGGCACCTTTTGGGATGAGCACTGGGTGTTGTATGGAAACCAGTTTGACAATAAATTTCATATATTGAAAAAAAAATGTTTCACGGTGATCAAGAAAAATCAATCTCTCATTCTCAGTATAGAACTCCATATATGTGTGTTAACTCGAGCTATACTATACTGTTCCAATTTTTTGTATCTCTGCTTATTTTTAATCTATTTGATCTAATAGTTTCTGAATGGGCTGTATTACAACCTCAAAAACATGTTTTATCTAATTTTCCCTGCTGTGCTATCAGTTGTTGCTTGATATATAAGGGCCATATGTAATCAGGATGGATATATATTTTTGTCTTATTGTTCCTCTGCAATTATAACATTTTGTTTTGTTTTAATTATATTTTGCCTTAAATTTTATTTTGTGAAATATTAATGTTGCTATACCAACTTTGTTTTGATTCATATATTCCTGGTATAACTTTTTCATCCTATTATTTTCAAGTATTTTTTACCTTTCCACTTTAAGAGTATCTTTTGTATACTAGATTTTTAACTCCAGCCTAAAAATCTGTTTTTAAGCCACAAACATTTATTCCAATTACTAATTCATTAGAAGTTAATGTACTTGCTTATTTTTATATTTTCTATTTAGCTCATTTTCTTTTCTTTCTTTTATCCTTCTTATTCAATAGATGAAATTTACTCCTGGTGATTTTAAATGAAGTCTCTTCACAAAGCAGGAAAGAATATCCAATGGAAAAAAGACAGTCTCTTCAACAAGTAGTGTTGGGAAAACTGGACAGTGACATGCAGAAGAATGAAACTGAACTACTCTCTGACACCATTCATAAAAATAAATTCAAAATGGATGAAAGACCTAAATGTTACACTGGAAACCATCAGAATCCTAGAGGAGGATTCAGGCAGTAACCTCTTTGACCTTGGACGCAGCAACTTCTTACTAGACACATCTCTGGAGGCAAGGAAAATAAAAGCAAGTATGAACTATTGGGACTTTTCAAGATAAAAATCTTCTGCACAGCAAAGGAAACAATCAACAAAACTAAAAGGCAACCAATTGATGGAATGGGAGAAGATATTTGCAAATGATGTACCAGATAAAGGACTAGTACCAAAATCTATAAAGAACTTATCAAACTCAATACCCAAAAAAGAAATAATCCAGTTAGGAAACAGGCAGAAAACATAAACAGACATTTCTCCAAAGAAGACATACAAATGGCTGACAGACATATGAGAAAATGCTTAACATCACTCATTATCAGGGAAATAATAATCAAACCACAATGAGATATCACTTCACAACTGCCATAATGCCTAAAATTAACAACTCAGGAAACAACAGATATTGACAAGGATGCAGAAAAAGGGCAACACTTTTGCACTGTTGGTGGGAATACAAACTGGTGCAGCCACTCTGGAAAACAGTATGGAGGTTCCTCAAAAAGTTAAAAATAGAGCTACCCTATGACCCCACAATTGCACTACTAGGTATTTATCCAAAGGATACAAAAATACTGATTCGAAGGGACACATGCACCCAATGTTTACAGCAGCACTATCAACAACAGCCAAATTATGGAAAGAACTCGAATGTCCATCAACTGATGAATGGATTAAAAAAAATGTGACACACACACACACACACACACACTGGAATGTTACTCAGCCATCGAAAAGAATGAAATCTTGCCATTTGCAAAGACAAGGCTGGAAATAGTGTATCATGCTAAGCAAAATAAATCAGAGAAAGACAAATACCATATGATTTCACTCATATGTGGAATTTAAGAAACAAAACAGATGAATATAGGGGAAGGGAAGGAAAAATAAAATAAGATAAAAACAGAGAGGCAAACCACAGGAGACTTAACTATAGAGAACAAACTGAGGGTTCCTGGAGGAAAAGTGGGTAGGGGGATTGGTTACATGGGTGATAGGCATTAAGGAGGGCACTTGTGAAGAGCACTGGCTATTATATATAAGTGATGAATCACTAAACTCTACTCCTGAAACCAAAACTAGACCATATGTTAACTAACTTGAATTTAAATAAAATCTTGTAAGAAAAAAAGTAATAAAATAAAATCAGTCTCTTCATTCTTTTTTTACAGCTGTATGGTATTCCCTTGAATGAATGTGTTGTGATTTACCTGTATCATCCATTTTTTTTTATTTTTTTTAATGTTTTATTTATTTTTGAGAGACAGAAAGAGTATGAGTGGGGTAGGGGCAGAGAGACAGGGAGACACAGAATCCAAAGAAGGCTCCAGGCTCTCAGCTGTCAGCATAGAGCCTGACGTGGGTCTCAAACTTGTGCAAAATCATGACCCACACCAAAGTCCGATGCTAACCGACTAAGCCACCCAGGTCCCCCCTATATCATCCATTATTGATAGATATTTAAGATGTTTCCAACTGTATTACAATCATATTCTATCTCAAATAATGAAAAACTCTGTTCGTACTCCCAGTTCAAGTTCATCATTTACCTTTTGAGTATATTTGACTCTAAGAATTGACAGCATTTTTCATGGGTTCTGTCTTGAGCTGGGCTCTCCAGAAGCAGTCCCCTAGATGAGCATTCCTGTGACCATGGTTTAGTAGGAGCAGAGTCCAGGAAAAACTGGTGGGATGGTGGGAAAGGATGACAGGGAAGGAAGCCACACCAAGTGTAGTATCAAGCAAATCACCTAGGAAGGTGACTTTGGTTCAGTCCAACAGGAAATCTCTGGAGACGATACAGGCCCCTCCTGAGTGAGCACACTGCTCCCCTCTTACACTGTTACAGACTGCACCTGTAACAAGGTCAATTCTAGCACCTGCACTAACCATCAGGGTGGAAGAGCCCTGAGCCCACCTGTGGACAAAGAAACACAGGCAATGGCTCTGGGGGGCTACTGTACATGAGAATGCCTGCAGACCTGGCATTGTCTGCTACAGCATCCTGGCCTCTGACTGGGTGCAGGCCAAAAAAGAGGTTCAGCAGGAAATGCAAGGGAAATTTTCTAATCTTTTAGATTTTCAGCCTTAAGGCAAATGAGGGCTTTAAGGAGTGTCTAGGCTGATTCTTGTCTCCACCACTTGTAGGTCTTGTGGCCTTAGGCAAGTCATCACTTAACCTTTTTTAAAAAAAATATTTTTAATGTTTGTTTTTGAGAGAGAGAGAGAGTGTGTGTGTGTGTGTGTGTGTGTGTGTGTGTGTGAGCGGGGGAGGGGCAGAGAGGGAGGGAGACACAGAATCTGAAGCAGACTCCAAGCTGCCAGCACAGAGCCTGATGCAGGACTTGAACTCACAAACCGTGAGATCATGACCTAAACTGAAGTCAGACGCTCAACCAACTGAGCCACCCAGGCACCACATCACCTAACCTTTTTAAGACATATTTTCCTCACCTACAACTGGGGATGATTATAGTTTTTATAGCAGAAAGCTTACCAGTGTGTCTGGCACAGAGTAAGAGTTGATACAAGTTCCTACCATTATTACTCAACAGAACTTTACTCAAACGATCCCTGAAGGACTTTAAGCTGATTAAACAACCACTAGAAAGTACCTTACAAAGCAAAAATGCTAGAGCATTTATTATTTATATAAAATGCATAACTAGGAAGAAATCACATAAATCATAAGTTGCTACTTTTCTTGGAGTTTACAATAGCTATATTATTTCATGAAGAACTGGACCATATTAAATTACTCAGGCCTTAGAAACTTGTAAGCCTGTACAAATTCCACACTGGAAACAATCATTTGTATGTACTGTCACTTAAAACACAAATTATGGTTGGTATAAAATATCTTAATTCACATCAATTCACCAGTAAAAAGTATATACCAGGACAGAACTACTCAGGGCTTGTCGCACGTATGAGGAGGCTGCTGGTTTCATCTAGTTACATTCGCAGTGCTTTACATTCTCTTTGGGTGATGTGGTAGCAGGATTGGGTGGAGGGGAAGTAGGGAAGAATTTTTAGTTGGGTTCCTCCAAAATCCAACCTTGGCAAGGGCTTGGGTAGAGATAGTTTACTCAGGAGATGTATTAGTCAAGTTTCTTCAAAGAAACAGAATCAATAGGATGGATGGATAGATAGATAGATAGATAGATAGATGATAGATAGATAGATAGATAGATAGATAGATAGATAGATAGATATGGAATTGGCTCACGTGATTATGGAGGCTGAGAAGTCCCATGATCTTCTGTCTGCAAGCTGGAGGCCAGGAAACCTGGTGGTGTAATTCAATCTGGGCCTAAATTCAGGAGGCAAACTCTATAATGAGTCAGGAAGAAAAGGGGTAAATTTCTTCTTCATCTGCTTTTTGTTCTATTGGGGCCCCCAATGGATTGGATGAATGATGCCCACCCACACTGGTGAAGACAATCTACTTTGCTGAGTCCACCAATTCCAATGTTAATCTCATCCAGAAATACCCTCACAGACAAACCCAGAAAATGATGTTTAATCTAGGTACTCGAGGGCCAGTCAAACTGATGCAAAAAATTAAGCATTACAGAAAATAATGCCAGGAAACACAAGTGGAGGAATCTGGAAGTTAGATGGGAAGAGAGAAAAGCCAAGAAGGACAGCATTCATGAGAGAGTTACCACTATGGGCAAAAGGTGCTCAGAGGTGCTAGGGACTTTCAGAAAAACCATGTGGAACACACCTTCAGAAAAATCCCGCCAAAGGAAGGGTAAGCAGGGAAATTTATCCACCTATTCCCAGTCCCCTTTGGTTGAGACTTACCCCAAGTTGTTGAATCCTTGACATTTAGAGGTTGCCCTACAAGTGGGTTGACCAAGCTCATGGGGTGCTGAAGAAAGCCTTTTGGAAGAAAAAGAGAAAGACAAAGATGCTTGGGGTGAGAAGTTTACAGTATATTCAGGGACTGTCCAGTGCAGCTGCAGGTGAATGCATTGACCATGGGAGCACTGGTTGGGACATCCACATCCACAGCATCTGCTACAAATAAATGTCAAAAATCTATCATGACTCAAAACACAGTGAAATGTGAATGCATTTTAGAACCCAACTTTTATTTATTACAAGGAACAAAATATCATTATAATGTTATTGCTTGCTAAAACTTTGTTCCATAAAATGAACCTCCGAAATTGTGCTCTATGAGAATCTGGGCAATTATATTCATCTTTCCTCTTAAAAAGAATTATTTCTTAATCTAGTTTTCCTTAGCCATATGACAACCATGATAATTTTAGAGTACAATACACCCTGAGTCAACAGTCAAACGTATCATAAATTAATGCCAGCACAAATACAACATTTTGGTCACCATATCTGTTACAGAAGAATCTAAATGTGTTAATACCATCCAATAACTCTGTCCTCAAGTTTTCCAGGCCATTTAATTATTAAATTTCTCTTTTAAAAAGGATCCCTATTGTAAGCAATTCAGACTTTGGTGGATGTGAGGGGTTTTTTGTGAGGTCAGTAGAGCTTTTAACCACTGCCTAAAGTGCATCCTGTGCTGATTAACATACTTTGGATTAACTACATTTAGCATGCGGCAATCATACTCCATTCAGTAGAGCCCACCTCTGGTGAATCGTGGACATTAATGACAGTTGCAAGAGCTCAAATATTATATAATCACTAATTACATTCTGCGCAATTAGTGGAGGCTCATCAGTGTGAATCACTAATGGCTGATCACCCTGTTCTCTCTGGAAAGAAATAGACGGTCTGCATAATTTTCTGATTGTATTAGCATAGTCACAAACGCTATTAATGAACTTTGGCAATCCTGAAGAGGCTCCACGTCTGTGATGGACAAAGGCAAGAGGCTCAGCTTGATGGGGACAGATACTTCATTTTGAACCTCAAAGCTATGTGTTTGTGGTTTGTTGATGTGACTCATTCACTCCCCTTCCAAAAGGAAAACACACACAACATCCTGCCCAATCAACCACTAAAGAACTTTCACACAAGGCCAGTTAAAAAAAAAAAAACACCCTATGGACATTTATTTTCTTTAGCTGGTTTTCAGAGAGCCAAGATCTAAGGATTTGTGGGATATTCAAATATGAAGCTGGTGACAAAATAGGAAGAAAACATCTGAAATGGTGAAGGACTTATCTATTTCTTTTAACCCTCTACATGCTGGGCCAGTATATTAGTCTGCATAGGCTGCCATACAAAGTACCACAGACTGAGAGGACTTCAATGGCAGAAATGTATTTTCTTACAACTCTGGAGTGAAATCCAAGATCAATGTGGCAGCAGGTTTGATTTCTTCTGAAGCCTCTCTCCTTGCCCTTACAGATGGCCACCTTCTCAGCATATCCTCACAGGTCCATTCTTTTGTGCACAGGCAAGGCTCATGTCTCTCCATGTGTCCAAATTTCCTGCTCTTATAAGGACACCGGTCATATTGGATTAGGGCTCACCCATATGACCTCCATTCACCTTAGTTACCTCTTCAAAGTCCCTATTTCTGAGGACAGTCATATTCTGAGGTACTGGAGGTTAGAGCTTCAACATATGAATGGAGGGAGGGGACACAATTCAGCCCATAGCAGTCAGGATGTGCACAAACCATGACTATTCTAACTCAAGAAGTTCTGGCTAGAAGACTAACAACAGAATTGGACCACTTGAGAGTCCTAAAGGCATCCTTAGATGAGAGCTCTGTTGTTCAAAATAGCAGTCCACAGCCACACGTGACTATTGAGCACTCAAAATGTGGCTAGTGTGGGTGAGGAAATGAATTTTTAATTTTACCTCACTGTAATTAATTTAAGTTTTAGAACCAAAGAAATATAAAATGTGTTTCTATGAAACACAACTTTATTGTTCTAGTAGAGATACATTATACCTCAACCATTAAAAGTTTAGTGTCTCAGTTGAGATACACTATGAGTGTGAAATACATAATGAAATCTGAAACTTAGAGTAAAAAATGTAAAGCATTTCATTAAAATATTTTTACTGATTGTGTGTTGAAATTAAAATATTTTTAATATTGATTAAATAAAATATATTATTAAAATTAATTTTTTCTTACTTTTTATGATGTATCTATAAGAAAGTTCAAAGTTGCATATCTGGATTGCACTACATTTCTATTGGACAGCATCAGGTTAGAACTTTAGTCCTCCATGGGGTGCCTGGATGACTCAGTTGGTTAAGCGTGTGACTCTGGTTTCAGCTTGGGTCATGATTTTATGGTTCATGAGTTTGAGCCCCGTGCCAGGCTCTGCCCTGACAGTGCAGAGCCTGCTTGGGATCCCCTCTCTACCTCTCTCTCTGCTCCTCTCCTGCTCTCTCTCTCTCAAAATAATAAATATAATAAATAATAAAATAAACTTAAAAAAAAGAATGTTAGTCCTCCAATATCCCACCACTCAGCAAAGTTGAGTCAGTGGGTAAACTAAAGGAAAAATTCCTTTAGCCAAAATGATTAAAGTTCCATGTCCTTTTGTGTCCTTTGTACTAAGATTTGGATAACTGAAACCAGCCATTTCTCCTTGAGTACTCATACAGTTGACAATGTGGGGGTGAAGGGCATGGACCCCTGTACAGTTGAAAATCCATGTATCATTTTGACTCCCCCAAAACTTAACTACTAATAGCCTCCTGTCAACTGGAAACCTTACTGACAACATAAGCAATCAATTAACATGTATCTTGTATGTTAGATGTATTATATTGTTATATACATATACTGTATTCTTATAGTAAAGTAAGCTAGAGAAAAGAAAACATTATTGAGAAAATCATAATGAAGAGAAAATATATTCATGAACTGTACTGTATTGAAAAAAAATCCATGTATAAGTGGACCCTCACAGTTCAAAACCTGTGTTGTTCTAGGGTCAACTATATATGATGAAAGCTCCCATTTCTTGCCATATATGTACATTTTCTCAATAATGCTTTCAGCACCAAAACTTTGTTAACAAACACTATATTTATGAATCAGGAATAATTTTCTTCATAATGAAAAATTCTTGCCTATAAATGAATCCAGCTACCCTGGTGGCTCTGGCTTTTTCTCTATACCACCTGGCTTCATTTGTCCTCCTGTGATCTCATCTTTGTATTCTGTCCTCCTGCCTCAGTTGCTAAGAAATTCTCAGATAAGGCATCATATACCCTTTCCTTATATCTATTTAACACAAGCTGAAAACCCACTCTTATTTCTTCATCTGCACTATGGAAAAGTCACACTGATTTCACATATTAAAAATTAAAGAATTAAAAATTCAAACAAAATACAGTAAAACCTTGGTTTGTGAGCATAATTCATTCCAAAAACATGCTTGTAATCCAAAGCACTCGTATATCAAAGGGAATTTCAAGAACACAGGCTCAGTTGTGATCATGTGACATTCGATACCTGGTACTTACTCATATTGCAAGTCATCGCTTGTTTATCAAGTGAAAATTTGTTAGAAATGTTTGTTTACCTCGCAGAACACTCACAGAACAAGTTACTCCCAATCCAAGGTTTTCCTGTAATTGTTTGATATTAGGTTAGAACAACTGGTTAGTTGTCTTTAACCCTTTCTTAAGCAGTTTAACCCATAAATGTCACAAAGAACAACAAATAAACAACAGAGCAGACAGAACTTCTGGACACCTGAGCCCATGGTACAGCTTGTCCTCACCCTACCCATCAGCATATATTAGCCCCCAGTAGAGAATGTCTGAAATTTCTTAAAAGACCACAGAATTTGCCCAATATCACATGCTCATTCTAAAATACAGGATGGGGAGGGGGACAATAAAAGCGATGGTTTTTGCCTTATCTCTTTGTTCTTTCTGGCATCAATCAGCCTTTAGAAATAATGAAATCAATGCAAACATTTGTTGGAAGGATGCCCACTTTGAAGATCATTTGCTACCTAACTATCTTGGTCATTTACATGGATCCCAGGGAGGATTTCAAAGAGTTTCTCACCCTTGTTCCTCAGATGAAAGAATCAGGTGTTAACTTTGGTTGTGCGTGTGTGTGTGTGTGTGTGTGTACCTTAATATTTGATGAGGCTTCCATTTCACACACACAGGATTCCCATGTGAGTTTTATTTTTCTGTCCTTTAATTGAAGTGCTACAGATTGAATCAAAGATGAAAACTGTATTTATATCCAAAAGGAAAAAAATATTTACATCCAGAAAAGTGACATGTAAGTGACTGTTTTCATATACATAAAGCAAATGCTGCTTTTCTACAGTAGCAGCAATATATGGCTAAGTGGTTTCAATTAGAAAATATAAGGGAATGGGGCGCCTGGGTGGCTCAATCTGTTGGGCGTCTGACTTCAGCTCAGATCACGATCTCGTGGTTCATTAGTTCAAGCCCCGTATCGGACTCTGCTGACAGCTCAGAGCCTGGAGCCTGCTTTGGATTCTGTGTCTCCCTCTCTCTCTCTCTCTCTGTGCCCCTCACCTGCTCACACTGTTTCCCTCTCTCAAAAATAAATTGAAAATTAAAAATATATTTTAAATTTTTTTAAGAAAAAGAAAAAAGAAAATATAAGGGAAAGAAAGTTTGGTAAACAAAAGACTTACTTACCAAAACTTAGGAGCAGAAGATAAGGAAAGGATATACATGAACCAGATCCTCATGTAATATAACAGAAGTTCAATAGAAAACATGAAAAGATTTAAAAAATCAAGAACTTATGGGAGACCACGTTAACTGGGTTTTGGAGACAACTACTAGAAGACAGAAAAAAATTTTTTTTTATTTTTTTTAATGTTTTTTTTTTTTTGAGAGAGAGACAGAGACAGAATGCAAGTGGGTTAGGGGCAGAGACAGAGAGAGATGCAGAATCCTAAGCAGGCTCTGAGCTGTCAAAACAGAACCCAATGCAGGACTGGAACTCACGAGCTGTGAGATCATGACCTGAGCTGAAGTCAGACGCTCAACTGACTGAGCCACCCAGGTGCCCCAAGACAAAATTTTTAAAAAAAGAAAAGAGAAACATTTGACCCATTGATTTCTCAGTAGTGTGTTATTTAATTTCCAAATATTTGTGAATTTTCCAGTTTTCCTCCTATTATTGATTTTAGGGTTTGTTTTTTTAAGTTTATTTCTTACTGAGAGACAGAGCATGAGCATGAGCATGGGAGGAGCAAAAAGAGGGGAAGACACAGAATTGAAAGCAGGCTCCAGGCTCTGAGCTGTCAGCACAGAGCCCAACGTGGAACTCGAACTCACAAACTGCAAGATCATGACCTGAGCCGAAGTCGGATGCTTAACCAACTGAGACACCCAGGCGCTCCTATTGATTTCTCGTTTTGTACCATTTTTGTCAGAAAAGATACATGGTATAATTTCCATGTTTTTAAATTTGCTGAGTCCTTTTTTGTGACCTAACCTATAATCTGTCCTGGAGAATGTTCTGTGTGCCCTTGAGAAGAATGTATAGTCTGCTGCTGTTGGATGGCATGTTCTGTATAGGTTTGTCAGTACCATTTGGTCTAAAGTATAGTTCAGGTCTAATGTTTCCTTTTTGACTTTCTGTTGGATGATCTATTCATTGTTCAAAGTGTGATTCTTGAAGTTCCCTGCTATTATTATTCCCTGGATTGTAGTCTACTTCTCCTTTCAGATCTATTAGTATTTGCTTAATATATTTAGGTGCTCTGGTATTGGGTACATATATATTTATAATTGTTAAATCCTGTTGATGAATTGACCCTTTTCTCATTATATAATGACCTTCTTTGTCTCTTTTTACAGTTTTTGGCTTAAAGTCTACTTTGTCTGATGTAAGTATAGCTACCTTGGCTCTCTTTTGGTTTCCATTTGCTTGGAATATATTTTTCCATCTTCTCTTCACTTTGAGCCTATGAGTGTCCTTGAAGCTGACGTGAGTCTCTTGTAGGCAGCTTGTAGTTGGGTCTTTTATTTTTTTAATTCATTCAGCCACTCTATGCCTTTTGACTAGAGCACTTAATCCATTTATACTTAGAGTAATTGGTAGGTAAAGACTTACTATTGACATCTTGTTAGTTGTTTTCTGGCTGTTTTGTAGTTCCTTTGTTCCTTTCTTCCTCTTTTGATGCCTTCCTTTCGAACTGATGATTTTCCAAAGTGGTATACTTTCCCAATCTTGTGTGTATCGGTTATAGGTTTTGGGGTTTTATAGGTGGTTACCTCAAAGCTTATGTAAAATTGGATAGATTAGCAGTGTATTTTAAGTTGATAACAATTTCACTTTGATCACACAAAAACTCTTACCTTTCATTCCTACACACACGCATTTTGTTTTTGATGTCACATTTCACATGTTTTTTTTTTAAGCTTACTTATTTGCACTGTCCATGCAGAACCCAACATGGGGATCAGTCTCAGGAACTGTGAGATGATGACCTGAGCCGAAATCGAGAGTCAGATGCTCAACTGACTGAGACACCCAAGTGCCTCTGTATGTTTTTATATTTATATTTGTATCCATTAACAAATTATCATAGCAATAGTTGTCTTTAATATTTTTGTCCTTCAACATTTATACTAGAGTTAAGTGGTTAACATACCACTGTATTACAGGATTCTGAAGCTGGCTATATACTTGCTTTTACGAGTGTGTTGTTTATTTTCATATGTTTTCATATTACTAGTTAGCACCCTTTCATATCAGCTTGAAAAACTCCTTTCAACATTCCCTGTAAACCAAGTCTAGTGGTGATGGATTCCCTTAGCATTTGTTTGTTTGGCAAAGTCTTTATCTAGCCTTCATTTCTGAAGGACAGCTTTGCTGAGTACAGTACTGCTTGTTAGCAGTGTCTTTCTTTTAGCATTTTGAATATATCATCCCAGGAAACCTATATTTAAAAAATGAAACTTGACCCTTACTTCACACCACCCACAAAAATTAATTCAAGATGAACTATAAATCAGGGGTGCCTGGGTGACTCAGTCAGTTAAGCATGACTCTTGACTTTGGCTCAGGTCATCATCTCACAGTTCATGAAATCAAGCCTTGCATGAGGCTCTGCACTGACAGCACAGAATCTGCTTGGGATTCTCTCCTCCACCGCCAACCTCTCTCTGCTCCTCCAATGCTCACTCTCTCTCTCAAAATAAATAAATTAACTATAAAAAATTTTTTAGGGGTGCCTGGGTGGCTCAGTCAGTTAAGTGTCCAACTTCAACTCAGGTCATGATCTCATGGTTCATGAGTTTGAGCTCCACATTGGTCTCTGGGCTGACAGCTCAGAGCCTGGATTCTGCTTCAGATTCTGTGTCTCCCTCTCTCTCTCTGCCCCTCCCCCACTCACACTCTGTCTCTCTCTCTCTCAAAAAATAAACATTAAAAAATTTTTTAAGATAAACTATAAATCTAAATGTGAAATTTAAAACCATAAAAGTCTTAAAAGAAAACATAGAGATGATCATCATGATCATCATGAACTTGGGGTAGGCAAAGATTTCCTAAACAAGACACAAAAACTATGGACCATTAAAAAAAGAAAAAGACTGATAAAGTGGACTTCATCAAAATGTAAACTTAAACTCATAAAGAGACGCCATTAAGAATGTGAAAAGATAAGCCACACACTGGGAGAAAATATTCTCAACTTGCACATCTGTCTTAGTCCGTTTGGGCTGCTAAAACAAAATATCACAGACTAGGTAACTTATAGACAACAGAAATCTATTACTTACAGTACTAGAGACTAGGAAATCCAAGATCAAAGTGTCAGTAGACTGGGGCTCTCCTGAGGCCTTTCTCCTTGCCTTGCAAATGGCCACCTTCTGTGTCCTAAAATGGTATTTCCTGTGACACCCTGTGTCCTAAAATGGTATTTCCTTTGTGCATGTACACTCCTGGTGTCTCTCTGTGTGTCCAAGTTTTCTCTTCTTATAAGGATACCAATCAAATTTGATTAGGACCCACCCTAATGACTTCTTTTACCTTAATCACCTCTTTAAAGCCCTTATCCCTAATACAATCACATTTTGAGGTACTGGGAGTTAGGACTTCAACACATTGATTCAGTTCATAACACATGAGTAAGAAAGAAAACAAAATCCCCAGGAGCCGAAACAAAGCGAAAACAGAAATACAGAGAGATACGCAAGCATTGAAATCAGCTCACCTGAGGTCAGATATCATTAACTGATAACAAAAGCTTTCATTTTGATGATTTGCCTATAAAGACAGAAGACAGTGCCTACACTAGATGGGGAATAGAAATACCTCACAT
Organism: Neofelis nebulosa; assembly: GCF_028018385.1. Taxonomy (NCBI): domain Eukaryota; kingdom Metazoa; phylum Chordata; class Mammalia; order Carnivora; family Felidae; genus Neofelis; species Neofelis nebulosa. Next base: position 95,570,900 of record NC_080790.1, on the reverse strand, counting down.
AAAACAGCATCTCCCAGAAAACCATACCTCAGTGAAAGGTAAACTAGAAAAGAAAATCTCCCCCATGTAAGTAGAAAGCAAAAAATGGCTCTGTCTCAACATGAGCAATGGGCAGGAAAAAAAAAAAGGACCCTCCCCTGAAAATCTTTACATAACCCAACCTTAATACAAGATTGGGATCTAAATTTACCCTTCCTTGGGAAGGGTTAATGTGTCCACATCTGATCCCTTCAGGTTAACATTCCAGAAGAGGGATTGCCTCCCAAACATTTTGAGGGCCCTTGGTCACAGGGTCTAATGTGATTTTGATACCCAAGGAACCAAAGCGTCATCATGGAATTCCTATTAGATTGGGGCAGGTATAAGTAGTCTTAGCTAGGCTCCCATTGTGTTCATTGAATCCATGGACTTATCTATTGGTATAAAATGGACATAGTTGGTGGTTAGCACAATACCTACATTGGCTCCTCTACCAATAATGTGAAGGCTATATAGTGAGTAAGACAAGTGAAATAGCCCCTCTGACACAACCCCTCCCACCCCACTCTTCACCAAGAAGTTACACAGAAACAATATCATTCAGAGGAAATTGTAGACATTATTGAAAAAAGAAATTATAAGTTAAAGGAAAGAGGAGTTATCTCCATTATATTCTCATCTAATTCACCAATCTGACGCTGCAAAACCAAGACAGATATTCAAGGATGATCATGGACTAAGTTCAAATGGAACCAGATCATAGCCACAATGATAGCTGTGCTAGATATGGTACCTGTACAACAGATTACTATGTTTTGATGTCATGGCATGTAGCCATTGATTTGGAGGATGTTTTCTTTTCCACACTTATCAAGAATGAGAACCAGAGCAGAACCCAAGATAGACAACACTACATTTGCAGGCTTGGTCCAGGGCTATGTAAACACTCCCTCCCTTAGGCCTATGGGATTTAGGCATGACTCTGTGACCCATAGAGACCTTGACTGGCTGGACATCTTGCAGAGCATCACATTGGTCTGTGTATTAATGACATTAAGTTAATAGGACCAAATGAGCAAGAAGTGGTACAATATATGTGCTCCAGAAAATGTGAGATAAACCATATTCAGGAACCTACCCATCAGTGAAGTTTTTAGTGGTCTGAGGCATGATGTAACATCCCCTTCAAGGAAAAGAACAAATTATTGCATCTCACACAATGCCTGGTAAACCTATTCAGGTTCTGATGGGAAAATATTCCACATTTTGAAAAAGACAGTAGAAGATTAGGTAGACAAAATGACTCGGCCTTCCTCTATCACCAATTATTCTAGTGTCAGCAAAATAAATATGTGAACTAAAATGGGATGATGGCAGGTTTGGGGGTCATGCATGGGCTCAACAGCATGGGGTCCATCTCACCATGGCTAATGCTGTTACTGAATGTCCAATATGCCAACCACAGGGACCAATGGTCCTATTATAGCACCATTTTTCAAGGAGATCAACCATCCACTTAATAGCAAGTTAATTACTCTAGACCTCTCCCATTCTGGAAGGAGGGGCTATTCCTCTTCACCAGAGTCAACATATATTCCAAGTATGAGTTTGCTTGTCCTGTCCTTAGAGTCTCATCCAGAAGCACATTTATAGGGCTTAGAGTATTTAATCTGCCAACATAAGATACCTCATTATGTCACATTGGACCAAAGGATCTACTTTATAACAAAGATGGTCCACCAGTGGTCTCATGTCCATGAGGTTTAACAACTCTATTCCATTCACCACCACAAAGAAACTGTCAGCCTGACAGAGTAGTTAAATGATCCTTTCAAAGCACAGCCAATATGCCAGCTGAGAAATAACATCATGCAAGGATGGGCCTCTGTCCTCCAGATTGTGGCATACACCCAAAATCAATGACCATTTTATGGCACCATGTTCCCAGTAGGTGAAATCAATAGGTCTAGAGTGAACATAGAAGTGCCCCCACACACCATCACTTTCAGTGGTTTATTTAGAGAAGTTGTACTTCTATCTCTGTAATTCTAGGTTCTGTAGTTCTAGACATTCCAGTTCCCAAGAAGGGGAACACTTCCACCAGGGATGTAAGTAGCCCACTAAGCTTTGATATATGAATGCCAACTTCAGGATCTTCATGCCAAGAGACCAGCAAGCCAGGAGATGGGTCACTATCCTGGCTGGGTAATTGGCCCTGATCAGGAAGAGGTGGGGCTGCTCTTACCTAGTGGGATAGGGAGGAACATGCAGGGCACCCAGGTGACCCACTGAATGCCTTTTAGTCTTTCCTTGACAAGTTTTGATAGTAAATGATCAAGAGCAGCAACAGTCTACGAAGGACTTGGAGACCAGAGGCTCTCATCCCACTAACTTTGCTTTTATAACTACATTCTGCCAGGAAGAAACAAGGAGAATCCAGAAGGGATCAATTGATATGCAGCAAGTGCACCTCGGAGGACAAGGGGTGTTCTACAGCAGATGCTGTAAGACTATGCAGAGTCCTTCTTTATGTCTGGAACACTCACTGTATGGTTGCATGACAGATTGCCTACTTAGGACTTACTCTTGAGTCCCACCCTGAAACAGCCATTAGCTGAAGGGAGCTGCCTGGCCCAAGTTTCTGCCCCTGGTTAGGAGCAATCTATATCCACTGACTGGTCACTGAAGGGGTACAACTCAAAAGACAGCTGATCTTGAATCTAAGCATATTCCTTTGAGACAGTATTCTTAAATTGAGATTTATGGAAATGCATTTATTCCTTCAGCAAATATGTATTAAGCATAAACCGTGCATCTGAACTATTCCAAGAATTTGGTATACATCAGTGAACTAAACACACAACAATTCCTGTCTTCATGGAATTTACCTTCTAGTGAGAAAAGACAGAGAGTCAACAATCCACATAATAAGAAAGTGAGTTATATAGTATAAGGGGGAAAAAGAGCAAGGTAAGAGAGATAAAGAGTACAGGGAAATGGAGAATAGTTACCGTTTTAAATAGCCTTGTCCAGGTAGACCTCACTGAGAAGGTGACACTGAGCTGTTTGGAAGGAGATGAGGAAGGGAGCTATGTGATTGGGAGGAAAATGTAGCAGGCAAAGGGATCAGCTAGGGAACCTAGTGTATTCAGGAGGCAGCCAGGAGAGCATGCAGCCACAGACAGTGAGCAATAGGACCATGGTAGGAGAGGAGGTCAAGAGATAAACAGGTAAGGGTGGAAGGAACCACCTTGTAGGCCACTCTGTGAGGATTGTGACTTACACTGAGGGAAATGGAGAGCCAGTGAAAAGCTTGATCAGAGGACTAACAGGATCACTTCCATTTCGACAGGACTTTTCATCCTGCTTTGCTAGGATGAGACAAGTTGGGGGAAGGTAGAAGTGTAGAAACTGGTAGAAGCCAAGAGAAACTAAGAAGCTGTAGCAGTAGGTCCATGAGACAAGATGGTGGCTCAGCAGGGTAGCAGTGGAAGCAATGAGGAGATTCTGGATACATTTTAAACATTGAGACAACCTGATTCCCTGATATATTGACAAGGCGTAACAGAGAGAGAGTCATGGATGACTCCAAGGTGCTCTGTATAAGTAATTGGAAGGATGGAGTTGGGGAATGGGAGTTGGGGGAGGGGTCTCAGGAGTTTTGGACACATATAGTCTGAGATGTTTAATGGACTTAGAAGCAGACCCTGCTGCTGCTCCACTGCCAAATTGGAAGTGGCTGGGAGTTTGTGTCCTCGCTCACCACCACCCCCCCACAAAGCCACCCTCGGACAATGATGGATGAGTGCAAGAATATAATAGCCCAGCTCCTGTTTCTTGCACTGGAACAAACTTCAAGACATAACGTATACCTTAGAGGACCTTTGTGGGACCAAGTTGAAGCTGCCTTCTGCAGAACTTTGCCTGATATTGTGTGATGCTTCGTTTCCTCACCTGCTCTATCCCTGTCCTATTTTCCCCATCCCCTCTCTAGTTTCTTCTGAAAGTGGCTCCTTATAGATCACGTAAACACAAACCCTCATGTAAGGTCTGCTTCTGAGGAACCAGACCTAAAATGACATCCAAGCAGAGATGGATATATGAACCTGGAGTTCATCAGAGGGCTTTTGGCCAGAGAAATAAGTTTGGATGTCAACCAGATATAAATGTACTTAATGGCATGATCATGAGAGGGACTTGGCATTATTCTTCCACTATAGAGACACTCTCATCTTGAAACTGGGGAAGAAAAGTGGGGAACAAAAAGACTGATTTTGTTTTAAATACCATTAAGTTGTAATTATAATTTAATTATAGCAAAATGTCAGAAGTTGGGACGCCTGGGTGGCTCAGTCAGTAAAGCGTCGACTTTGGCTCAGGTCATGATCTCACGTTTCTTGAGTTTAAGCCCCGCATCAGGCTCTGTGCTGACAGCTCAGAGCCTGGAGCCTACTTCAGATTCTGTGTCTCCCCCTCTCTCTGCCCCTCCCCTGCTTGTGCTCTCTCTTTGTCTTTCAAAAAATGAATACATGTTAAAAAAAATTTTAAACAAAATTTCAGAAGTTGATCATTGTTAAAGCTGGGCCACAGGCACATAAGAGAATCATTATATCACTCTTTTTACTTGTGTGCATGCTTGAAAATTTCTATAATGAAAATCATGTAAGCAATATATGAATATGCTCTCTTTAAAAAGAAGAAACAATTGGAGGAATTCAGGAAGGTGATCAAAAGTTACGAAGTTTCAGTTATAGATAAATACTAGGGATATGTACAACATTATGACTGCAGCTAATGCTGCTATAAAGTATATAGGAAACTTGTCAGCAGAGTAAATCCCAAGAGTTGTCAACTCAAGGAAAAAATTTTTTTTGCTATTTCTTTTTATTGTATCTGTGTAAGATGATGGATGCTAACCAAACTTACTGAGGTAATCATTTCATAATACATGTAAGTCAAACCATTATGCTGCATACATTAAATTTATATGGTGATGTACATTGATTATATCTCAATAAAACTAGTAAAAAAAAGAATTACATAGTAAAAAACTAGAAATCATGTAAATATCCATCAACAATAAAATAAATATGTAAGTTGTGGTTTACTGATCCAGTAATGATTATGATGAACTACCTGTAACAATATGAATGAATGAATCTTATAAACACAATGTTGCAAGAAATGTACACAAAAGAGTACATGTCATATAATTCAACTTATATAAAGTTCAGAACAGACAAAACTAATCTATACGGTTAGATAGGAGTGTGTTACCCTTGGGGGGATAGTGACTAAAAGGGTACATCAAGGAGATTTCTGTGATGCTGGTAATGATCTTTTTCTGGATCTGGTGCTGGTTATACATGTGAATCCACTTATTCAATATTTACATTGCATTGTGAACATGCTGAGATTTTAGCTTGCCACAATCTCAGGGATGCCAGCAGAAGACATGAGACTTCAGGGTCAGAGACGGACTTTATTATGGTCTATGATGGACTTCATGTTTGTATCGGTTCCTTTTGACCTCTAAGTACTGTGGGGGTGACAGGGAGCTGGGCCCCTGTGAATGCAGCACACGCACAGGGTTTGCAGCAGACCTGAGGGACCCTAAGCTTAGAAAGTCTGCCTTTGAAAGGGGCTACAAGCAAACTGCTCAAATTTTGTCCCAGATGGGGACAGTGTCTTTACTACATTGGACAGCAGATAAACTTATCCTCACCTCAGAGACACCATCTCTGTCTTCAAAGGTTGTTTTCTGTACAAACATAGTTGAATACATAGTCTGGAACAAAAACTCTTGGTGCCACTACTCATAAGACATGAAGTATAAATATGAGAAACATAGAAATTTGCCAACTAACAATATTGCAATAAAAATGTGCATTTAAAAAATCACTTAAGTAAATCACTAACCAGACAAAGCCAAAGATCAACTTTCTTTGACCATTTTCCTGTTCCAAGTCAAGACGTGATCAATGTTGGGTGTAATCATTTCTAGACCATTAGCTATACAATGGTATGAATATATTATAAATGGTATAAATATATTATAAATGGTGTAAATTATACCATATATTTATACCATTATATACAACGGTATAAATATTTTATAAATGGTATAAATATATTATAAATATATATATATGTGTGTGTCTAGAGAGACAGAGACACAGTGAGAAAGACAGAGACAGAAAAACAGAGAAAAGAGTGATTTGGAATACAGTATGGAATGAGTTAAATATATGACACATATTCTAAACCCATGTACTCTTTTTTTTTTAATTTATTTATTTTTGAGAGACAGAGAGAGACAGAGCATGAGCAGGGGAAGGGCAGAGAGAGAGGGAGACACAGAATCCCAAGCAGGCTCCAGGCTCCGGGCTGTCAGGACACGGGGCTCAAATCCAGGAACCGTGAGATCATGACCTAAGCCGAAGTCAGATGCTTAACCGACTGAACCACCCAGGTACCCCATATATGACATCATATTCTACATATCATTCTGCAACTTGTTACTTTCACTTAACAAGGTCTTAATATGCCTTCCCTTTTTCTCATTCCTTATCACTACATACCCACAGATCTTCCTCTTTCTTCTAATTTTCTGCATAATGAGACATACTATGGATGTTCTACAGTTTAATTAAACATTCCTCTTTCGGATGTGTTCAGTTTTTGCTGTTTTTTGTTTTCTGAATTTTGGGGGGTTTTTTTGTGGGGGGTTTTTTGCTATTACAAGCAGTACTTCAATGACCATCGTCAGACAGATCTCTTTATACATTTGTGCAAATATTTTTCCCTAGAGTGGATTCCCAGGGGGACTACTGCCAAATTGCCCTCCAAAACCATTGTTCCAGTTATCTCACTAGTAGTTTATGAATGCCCATTTCCCCATGAACTTGCCAACAGCGTACATTATTGTTCATTTTAATTTTTGTCAACTGGAAAGGAGAGAAAAGTGATATCCTGTTGAGGTTTTAATTTGCATTTCTGTGATCTTTAGTAAAGCTGAGCATATTTGCATAGCTCATTTATTAGGTCACTGTATCTTTTCTTTTTTTTTTTTTTTTTTTAAACGTTTTTTATTTATTTTTTGGGGACAGAGAGAGACAGAGCATGAACGGGGGAGGCGCAGAGAGAGAGGGAGACACAGAATCGGAAACAGGCTCCAGGCTCCGAGCCATCAGCCCAGAGCCCGACGCGGGGCTCGAACTCACGGACCGCGAGATCGTGACCTGGCTGAAGTCGGACACTTAACCGACTGCGCCACCCAGGCGCCCCTATCTTTTCTTTTTTAAGAGAGAGAGAGCATGTCCTTGCCTGCACCCACACAAGCAGAAGAGGGGCAGAGGGAGAGGAAGAGAGAGAATCTCAAGCAGGATCCACACCCAGCACAGAGTCCAATGAGCGACTCAATCATACGAACCTGTGAGATCATGACTGGAGCCAAAATCAAGAGCTGGATGCTGAATCCACCAAGCCACCCAGGCACCCCTAGGTCACCATATCTTAATATTTATGTGCCCAGAACTACAATGGGTGTTTCATGCAAAATATTTCACTTTATTCTCACAGCCCATCCTGGTCTGATAGTGAGGAAAGAGCCGCTAGATCCCCCATGAGACAGGCAAGTCAACTGAGAACTAGTGTGGATTCACACATCTAGTAAGTGCTGGTGGCAGCAAACTCTTCTTCTAACTAATTACACAGTATCTGTTCTCTTCTTCCTTAGTAAGAGAACCCAGACTGTGGAACGAGCAGAAACCTGTCAGCTTTGAATCTCCCCTTTCCAGCCTACTTTGTAGGTAGCAATAGCCATGAGAAATCTTGCCCGTGAGCTATTGACGCCGTTGAGGGGTAGAGCTGCTTCCAGCAAAGCTCCTTGAAAGGACAGCAACCATCTGACTCTGCTTTGCTCTCCTCCCTTCTTCCTCCTTAAGATAAGTTGACTCAAGCTGTATAGCCAGGGCATAACCCTGAGGCAACCTTAAGGTGGAAATGAGTTCAAAACAAGGCAGAACAGGGAGACAAGAGGAACGTGGGACACTGATAGCATCATGGGGCCTGTTCTCTTCCACCTTAGACTACCTATTTCCACCCTAGATATCTACCTGCTATTACTGAGACAGTGATGGAACCAGGATTTGAACCAAAGCCAAGCACATGATTGTAACCCTTAATCTATGTCGAATCACTGCTCTTTATCCAGGCAGCTTCTCTCCACACAAAAGGGATGCTTTTACTATAACAGTCACCTCCAGTGGCCCTTAAAGACTGGAAGAAATCTTACTCTTGGCTATTCTTCCTCAGGACAATTGGAGTCGCACATCCTGCTTCCACGTCAGAACAATTCAACCTCATAATGGCAACAGAAGAGGTAGGTAGCGCTTGTGAAAGATAAAAGTAAAATAACCAAATACTGCATAACTTCCTTTATTGATTGATGGTGTCTATACAGGGGAGCATGGGCTTACAGAAATGAATACCATGGCAAATGTTGAAAACAAAATTTCCAGTCCTGGTTTCACTATTGCATGGGCTGTGTGATCTTAAAAAAAAAAAAATCGTATCACTTCTCTTAGCTCCCTTTTCTTGTGTGTTAATAAAATAGACCTTTGTGCCAGGCTTGTGATGAAGAGTCCAGTGAGGAAATACACATAAAAGCTTTTCAAAAAAATCAACGCTGCTCTGACCACGGAGAGAATCACTCTATAAATATTGAATTCCCAGTATACGTGTACACCATGCACAGAAAGCCTTGTGGTTATCATTATCCCATTTTAGTGACCCCAATTTTCTCCCTCTTTTTTAGCCATTATGCTGTGGGAGACCCCACGAGACACAAGGACATTGTCACAGTGAGGGGTAGGTTTGCCTGTATGCGTGTGTTTTTAAGATTTATCCTTTTTCTCATTGAGTTTCATATATTTCATGCAAAGGATTGCTGAATATTCATTGATCTATCTAGGATCCACAAGTATGCTATTAGAAATGCATTGCTTATCTATATTTCTGAAATGTTGAAATAATTCAGTGTTGATCCTTTATGAGATAGGTTTGCTACCTTTAAACTGAAGTGACAATAACACCCCAGCCGTCTTCGGTTTCTCTCAAGTTGTACTGATATCCTTGATGTCGCTAACAAACCAAAGACTGCCAGTGAGAATCTTGTATGTCACCATTAAATTGAAAAAGGCCCGAAGTATCGAAATCTTACTTCTGGTAGGGAAGAGAATTGAGAAAAGAGCAAACCGATGGTTATTCATGAATCACTCTGGCCTGCGATGATACCCCTGGCCTCACTCTCCTCTTCTCCGGGCTCATAATTTTCTCCCTGACGGTGTTCCACCTGCACAGGAAGAACTGGGATGGAAGGATGCTAGTAAAAATGATTTTTAAAGCCTCTTAAAACACAAAAGGCCGTGTGGGGGTTACAAGCTCTTCTTTTTGCATAGGCAGCACAATGTCCAACTAATCTCAGCAGACGGGGGAGAGGGGATGAAACAGTATGTCATGTTTGGTCTGGGGTTTTGTGACAACCCAGGAATGTGCAGGGAAAATGATATAAACCCCGGACGAAGGAACTTCTTTTAAAAGATTGCAAGTGAATGGCTCCAGATCTGGGCTTCTGTTGCAACACTGAACAGAGAGATCCACTATCCAAACACAGATTCTGCATCTAAGCTAGGGAATTTTCTTGCCCCTTCTACATGAAAGGCTAGGATGGGGCATCTGGAAGGAAATACAGCAGTGCACAAAGAGCCAGTAAAAGTGTGGCTTCCAGGTTTTATTGTACACTTCCCAGTGTCTTCTCATTGTTTCCACAAGGAGTTGCCTTCCCACCACCGGTGCTGACAGGCCGTGCTATGTGACAGGTTAGCAAACAATTTTACGGTTTTCCTCTCTCTCCTTATGAATGATATTTATAGACTAAGAATTGCATTTGCTTCCGATTTCCGACACAGTTATCTTCTTGGGCGTGGATTAAATGTAGATCTGGGTGTTGAAAGACATTTACATAAGTGCTGTTTGTGAACAGGGAGGCCAGTTCTTCTATTATCGCCAGAACATTTAAATCTTAATGACTGGCATTGTTGTCTAAAAGACGGTGTTTTTCCTGCTGAGAAACTGCATTAGATTCAAGAAACGGAGCTCATTTCCATTCCCGCAGCAGTCTCTCTAGAAATGACATGCAGTGCTTGAAACTGTTTATTTCCAAATTCAGGCCTCCCTCGCATCAGTCATCAGCTTCAATTACCAGTTTTCCGGAGCCGAGCCATCAGGCAGTCTGACACCGGGGTCCGGCCTAATTCCCACCTTCTCCAGAGTCAAGAGCATAATGTGCGGATGAAAAGGTGCAAAATAGCCCGGACTTCATTAGCATGCAGGGCCTGGCTGTTCATTTGCCGGCTGCGAATGGAAGTTCTGACACTCGGAGCTGGCTGCAAAATGAGAAAAGTCCTCTTCAGGGGAGATGGGGTCCTCGGTGGTGAGGAAAGGTCATCAAAAAGACAGCCACTGCCCTTGCTCCCTGCTCTCCAGGACTGCTTATTGATTCCAGGGACACCTCATTACACGCCGGATCAACATATTATTGCCATGTTCTGGGACTGAATTGTTTACAAGTGTCTTTATCACCAGCAAAGGCCTGCCCGGCGATGCATGACTACACTCATTTGGCTGTGACCCGCCAATTATGTGTTATCCGATATGTTGCTGGGTATCTTGATCTTTGCCCGGGTCTTCTCGCGGCATCAACACAGTCCCATTTACTACTTTCTAACCACTCTTTGGGAAAGTAGCCATTAGCCTGTCAGTGTGTGTGTGGGAGGGGGGGGACCGGGGGGGGGGGGACAGTGGAGTTGGGGGAGGGTGTCCTCCACTACAGGAAATCTGAGCCTGATTTCTGTGTTGCTTCCTGTGCATGAGGTTCATAATCAGTTGGTAGAAAAAAAATTCTCTGTCTCTGTCTTTCACACACACACACACACACACACACACACACACACACACACCCCTTTTCCCTTTTTTCATGGCATGGAGGAGAACCCACGCAATTTGCAATCAGTATGCATGGCAGAGAGCATAATGCGGCTTGTTACCAAGCTCCCTCTGCTTACACATAGGCCCTAGGAGAGAGCTGTCATATTTTATTTGGGCACAGCCACTGCAAACCACTGCACAGAACCATTTTAATCTTTCATTACAGACACTTCTATGGCTCCATAAAAGAAAGAGTGGAATAGCAACTCGATTAAAAACTCAGTAAAGAGACTGTGGAACCTATCCCCCTCCCCAAAAAGTGGAGACAGAAGCCATAGTTTGGAAATGAGTGCATTCTGTTGCAACTTGATTTCCATTTCCCTCCACTGGTGACTACTGACATAGCTTTAATGATGTTGCGTGTTGACAACTTTGGTTTATTACCATGAATACTGCTTGGGGGAAGGTTTAATGACTACCAAACATTTGGGCCATCTCAACCAAATACTAAAAAGAGGCCATTTCATTTACATCTCTAATTGCCATCAGGAATGGCTCTTTGATGAGTTTTCCAGTGGGGCGATGTAAAACAAATGCTAAGGAATTTGCCTTTACTTTCCCTGGAAGAATACATCCCTGGCAATGGGCACAGACTACAATGAATGAAATGAAACTCAAAAATCTAACTGCCTTTGGAAAGGTGACGTCTGTAAATACATTCATTTCTAGTGATTTTCTATATTTGTCTGGTATTTATCTTTAAGTTAATTTTCCCCAGGGGCACATGGATGGCTCAGTTGGCTAAGTGTCCAAATCTCAATTTCCATTCAGTTCATGATCTCACAGTTCATGAGTTCAAGCCACATATCAGGCTCTGCACTGACAGTGTGGAGCCTGCTTGGGATTCTCTCTCCCCTCTCTCTCCCTGCCTCTCTCTCTCACTCTCTGTCCCTCCCTAAAATAAATAAACATTTAAAAAAATTAATTAATTTTTTTCAGGCATTTTTCTTTCCTTCTTTCAATTTTTGGAGCAGAGTCTTATAAAGTTACTGAGTTCTTTTTGTTCCTTCTGAAATCCCTGGGCCCTGGCTTCTTGGCAAATAACTCACTGAAAAGGCTAAATAAAGCCCCCCTCATCAGGGTGCTTCAGCCCAATTAAAGAGTCAATGGAGAGATGTTTGCTCCAGCAAGGGTTTAAGGACACTGCAAATTCTGTAGTGTCATCAACCAACAAATAGCCTTTGGAAGAGAAGAAAATACTCTTGCTTTTTTTTTTTTTTTTGAGACATGATTGCATCTGGAGAAGTTTAGTCAAGTGATAAAGATGGAACAAGCAGGACTGTTTACCAAGTTTTCCATGTGAAGAGCAAGTCTCAGTGTGGTTGGGATTCAGCGAATGCCAAAAAGGATGACTCTCAATAACTAGAGATCATCCAAAAGAGAAGGGTTTCTTTACACACTTATAAGAGATTGTAACAGTGAAGCTATAGGAGTTCCCAGTCAATGGACAATCTGGGGTTGAATGCTCTAAGCAGAAGGAAGAGATCCATCCAGGGGTTTCTGCCAATTTTTATAACCAGCTCATTTGTGTTTTTAACCATCAAAAAGAATTCCTTGTTGTTATGGCTTTAACATCTCATCTTCTTTATGAACCCCCATACTGGAACCAAAAGATTCTCTTCAAGTAACAGGATGGCTGGTAATCCTTAATCTTCTTGATCTTAAGGAATCATGCCTTTGCATAATTTCTTTCTTTTTTTTTATTTAAGGCAGGGACAGGAGGGAAGGAGCAGAGGAAGAAAGAGAAAGAATCTTAAGAAGACTCCATGCTCAGCATGAAGCCCAATGCAGGGCTTGATCCCGTGACCCTGGGATCATGATCTGAGCTGAAATCAAGAGTTGGACACTCAACCGACTGAGCCACCTTCATATAATTTCTGATAGTTAATGGAAAATGCATACACAGAATGTGCAAGCATAATGATAGGGTAAAATGATCAAATGGTAACTTGAAATAACAAGTGTTAGAGAAGATGTGGAGAAAAGGGAATCCCCAGGTACTCTTGGTGAGAATGTAAATTGGTGCAGCCACTGTAGAAAATGGAGGCTCCTCAAAAAATTAAAAATAGAAACATTATGTGATCCCTCGATTCAACTACTGAGTATTTACCCAAAGAAAATGAAAATACCAATTCAAAAAGTTATATGTCTTTCTGTGTTTATTGCAGCATTATTTATAATAGCCAAGATATAGAAACCCAAATATCTATCCATACATAAATGGATAAATAACATGTGGTATATATAATTTTATAAATATATATATAATTGAATATTACTCAGCCATAAAAAAGAATAAAATCTTGCCATTTGTAACAAACTGGATGGACCTAGAGCATATTATGCTAAGTGAAATAAGTCAGAAACAGAGACAAATACATATGATTTTACTTATATGTGAAAAACAAACAAACAAAAAAGCAAAAACAGACCCATAAATACAGAGAACAAACTGGTGGCAAGGGGTTCGGCAGAATGGGTAAAATGGAGAAAGGGAATGGGAGGTACAGGCTTCCAGGAAAAAAAATAGTAACTTTTCTTTGAAAGTCATTTATTAAACATAATTTTGTTTCAGGGAACTTTCTAAAAAATTAGTACATCTTTACTTATTCAATATAACAACGCTGTGACTTATTGTTATTGTTATTCTCACTTTCCTCATGAGGAAAACTTTTCACACATCCAACAGAGTTTTCAAATGTGCTCAAGGTCACAAGACTAACAACAGAGGTAGAATTTAAACCCAGGTATGACCCAGGGCAGAATCCATACTGTATTCTGTCTCTCCTAGAGCTGACATCCATCACACATTTCCACGAGCCCAGTAAAATGCATTTTCTGCATGCTAGCTAACATCGATGCACAAAGAGCTACTAGTCCTGAAAATGTGTCTAACCCATCATCTTTTATACATCTGATATCTTTAGCCATGAGGTGAGCTGAAGCAAGCCTACTTTGATTGACATGATAAAGTTTTGATCCCAAAGGGCAATTCAGGGCATTTAATAAAAAAGTGGGGTGGGAGTTACAGAGAGAACATGTTCAGGGAGCTATAGAAATACCCCCACTTGTCACTAGGAGAAACAGAGGAAGTCTTGTCAGTCTTTTGCACTTTTATGCATCCCTGCTGTCTGCTGATCTTCCCTTAGTGGTTCTATTAAAGGAAAACAACAACTCTTATTTCATTTTCTGTGGACACCATAGGCCCACTAAAGGCTTACTCTACCTTTGGAAACCTAGTGACAAAGGACCAGTCACAGTGTAGGAGACTGAATGCCAGAGACTGGAGGGATGTCCATTTGCTGACTACAAACCCACAAAAACATATGCATAGGTTCTAGAATCTTCCCTTGGCTCATGTTTTTATTTTTCTCTGTTGTCTCTGAGAATGGCAGCTACCTTCTAATACCCAGGGCAGTGCATTCTTGAGAATGTCTCCTCACAACTGGCCTGGCTGAAATGAAAGGAGACCACTTGGCCATAAGGATCCCTCCTCCTCAATTCTACCCCCCTCAGCATCAGTGGGTTCCAATCTTCCAGCACATCCATACTGTCCCAGTTTCTTCTGTTGAAAGAGAAACACTTCTCTTATCAGTTAATTTATCACTAAAACATCAGAGATTCAAATTCCCTCCCCTCTCCTTCCCACTCATCTCCCTCAGGTAGTACTTGAATTTTAAAAAAGGGCAAAGCTTGACACAAGGGAATCATTAAGGCAGAGGAGTGGTATTTGGGAAGGGGAGGCCTTCCTGGTGATCCATTCCATTCACAAACATGGCCATTCCCTCGTGTGGCTATGTGTGTCACCTAAGCCTCACTTAGGCTGGGAGGATTTCAGAATTATTTGATCTTCAGAATTTACAGTTGAAGACTCCAGATAAATCTACTAGAAATGAGTTCTACTGATCTAGTTCTTAGCCTAAGGGCATATACTTGCTAGTGACTCCTTCCACCCACCTCTTACTTCTATGCCCTTCCTTTGCTTTTGCAGAGATATACACTATACAAAATGTTCTTGGAAATCTAATATGCATTTTCTGCTCTCAAAGAGGCAGCAATGGGTAGCAACAAAGTGTTACAAGACAATAAATAATTAAGGACAAGATAAGAAGTGTGTGTGATAAGAAGCACCCACAGAGTTCAGGTGGGGCTAGAAGACCCCAGTGGCCTAGCATAACAACAAAAGCTTTCTATATGAGCATGGACAGGAATATGTCTTGAATTTGAATAAGTGCAAAAGGGGCAGGTAGGCATGATGGACAGTATACAATGCGGCCACTGTATTTTGTTCCTTTATGCATATGCAGCTCCTCCCACAAAGAGGAAGAGCCTATTGCCCCCCTTGACCTGGGCAGACCTTGTGATCTGCTCTAACCAATAGAATGAAATGGGAATGACATTTTGAGACTTCTGGCTGCACAAGCCTTCAAAGGACTAGCAGCTTCTACTTCTTCCCTTATGGAACCCAGCTGCTGTCCTGCAGGGAGGTCCTCACTGGGCTACTGAATGATACACAACCACACAAAGAGATGTCCTTGAAGATAAGAGGCCATCCTGGTGGTTCCAGGTGAATAAGCCTAGCTGACCTTCCATGGAGGAGAAGTGCCTAGCAGATCCTGCCCCAATTTCTAACTCATGGAATTGTGAAAAATAACAAATTATTGTAGTTTTAAGGCACTAAGTTCTAGAGTGGTTGGTTAAATGCTGACAAAAAAGGGGAGTACACCCGTGATGGGATACTTTCCCCATGAAAGGATGGCACAAATAAAAGGAGAATAAATGCTCATGGTATTTGGGGAGCACTAAATCAAGTAAACCACCCTGGCTGGGGCAGGCATTTCAAATTAGCAACTGGAAGAACAGATTGATAAACTGAGTCCAGATAACTTCAATGTAGGAAGGGGAGCTTCAAGACTATTCATCAATGCTTTCTGTAGCAGATGTGGTCAGTGTCCTATCAGTAGACCTTTGCCCTTAAACTTCAGTGCCTACCAGCTCAATATCCAACCACCAGCATATGCGGTACATTGCCTGAGTACTTCCTTTGGTCCCTAAAGCCTACTTTGCCTATGAAACAGGCCAGACATGCTGAGGAAATACTGCCCATGAAAAGTAATCCTCAGCTAATGATTGATGGGAGTTGGTGTATAAATACTTTGGCTCAGGTGGACTTATCCTAAGGCAGATGTTCTATACCATTTCTCAAAGTTGCCTCGATAGAATTAAATCCCAGTTACCCACAATGGTAATTCGCTTTAAAGTGCACTTTAATGGCTGCCTGCATTTTCCTGTCTGTCAACCCCACTCCTCAACTGGGATTTCCTCAGATCACTTCCCAATAAACTGCTTGCTTTGGGGGAAACCCAAACTAAGATACTTTCACTTTACAGTTAAGAAAAATAAAGCCTGGGCCCCCTGGGTGGCTCAGTGGGTTAAGCAACCAACTCTTGATTTTGGCTTGGGTTATGATCTCACAGTTTGTGGGTTTGAACACCACGTCAGACTCTGTGCTGTCAGCGTGGAACCTGCTTGGGAGTCTCTCTCTCCCTCTCTCTGCCCTTCTCCCACTTGCACTCTATCTCTCTCTCAAAAATCAATAAATAAGCACTTAAAAAAAGTAGAAAGAAAAAGAAAGCCAGGATGTAGATTACTTTGGGTAAGTGCTGTAACAAAGTGAACCAAATATGCAGTTTTTCAAACAAAATAGACATTTATTTCCCTCCATATAACAGTTCAGGGTGAAAGTGCAGACTCTGATCTAGGGAGTCATTTTGTGAACCCAGGTCTTTGGGCGAGTTTTGTCATCCTCCAGGTCATTGGGCGAGTTCTGTCATCCTCCATATGTGGCTTCCATTAGCATCATTCCAGCCAGTAAGAAGGAACAGGAAGGTGCAAGTATGAGATGACAATTACTCCCATCACTTCTGCTTGCATTCCACTGGTGAAAACTTAGTCACAAGAGTTTACACAACTGCAAGGGAGGCTGGGAAATGTAGTCCAGCTGGGCATCCATGTGCCTAGCAAGAAGAGAATAAATTGGTGAGAAGTGGCAGACAGGATCCCTGACACAGGGAGATTAGGTGATTGCCCAAGTGTCTACAGCCAGTTAGTGGACAGATAGAACTATAAGCCTTCTGCCCACCATTTATTTCCTTCTGACCCCGACATTGATTCCAACCAGACTGTGGCAGGTCTCAAATGTCATGCTTATCAGTCCGGTATTCTGCAGGATCCATCTGCTTTCCTCACAGAGTCAGCAAAGCAGAGTAAGTCCTTGGAACCCCTCTTAAATTCAGTCTACACTAGGATGCTGGATTGAACTTTCTGGCCAAAGCCAATGGCCCAGGGAGTCCACAGTCCCCACTATCCATGACTGTCTTCTTTAAGCAGAGCCAGCTAGACTTACACTTAACCCATGTAGCCCCTTGGTACATATTTTAAAAATAATAATAATAACAGCCTTCTCCCTCAACTTTAATTTACTGTCATACCACAGAGCAGTGTCTGAAAATCCATACACATCCATAGTGACAATGGTGTTGAATGGTGCACCTGGAGTTAGGTGAAACTCAACCTGTGGATTGTAATCATGACTCCTGGTGGGAGTGGAGGGAAAGAACCATGGGGCAGGCTGACGTCCACAATGATCAGAGACATTTTGCAGTCATCTCTGAGGAATCTGGACTTGTTTCTGTGGCTTGCAATTATCCATAGGCTGATAAGTATTGAAGCTCTTTCCTTTTAAACCCAGTATCAGAACCCAGCATAGCTTATTTAAATATTAAAATAGAAGAAAATGAGAGGAGACAGGTTTATCTAAGTGAATTCTGTTCCTAACTTTTACAAGCTAACCTACATTTTCCAAACTCAGTTTTTCAATAGATTTGGGTTTGAGCTGGCCACATATGTAAAAATCACTTTCTTTAAAGAGCAATAAGAATCATTCATTCTTTCAAATAATTGCAAAAATTTGTTTTTTGGGAGAATTTCTTTAATGGCTCTGCACTGTTCTTTTCCTTCAAATTAAAAAAAAAAAGTCTTTTATCCTTGAAGAAGATAGCACTTTTTAAAATCATTATTCTGCTCCTTGTCTATTCTGTAACTTTTCACAAGAGAGAAGGCTTATTTCTTTTATAATTAGGTTGGAAATGACAGGGTATGTGTTGTTAAATTACTGAATATCACCTAATACTGTATTTCCAATATTTTTACTGCAAGTGTACATGAGTAGCAGTTACCTTTGATTTGAACTCTACAAAATAAAGTGATACTCTAGATTTTTTTCACCAACAGTTTCCAGTTATGTTCAGCAAACCTCCCTCCAAATGCAGATCTCAGTCTCATTTAGGAAACTGCTGAAAATATGTGTCTAATCACCAAGAAGCCAAGCATTTATCAGGATAATCCTTCCAAACTCATCAACTTTAATGGTATCCAGACGGCTTTTCTGGAGAGGGCTCATTAGTTTAAAATAAAGAAAAGAAAAGAAAAGAAAGAAAAATACCCGCAAAATTTCAATGTACTATGGCTTGACTTACATAGTCAAAATATAATCAGAGTCCCCATATTCTTGTTTAATAGCCATTTTCTGCCCATATACTGCCTTGAAAAATAGTCAAACAAATGTAAAAAAAAGATAAATATCAAGCATAAACAAACTAACGCCATAGGGGATAGGTTGTGTGCATAAAAATGAGTAACATCAGAGCTGCAGATTAAGAAACTGAATATGTTGGTGTTTAGAATGGTTCCCAATTGAATTGATAATGTTCCATTTAAGAAAAGAAATGTTTTCAAATCACTCTGCTGACTGCAAGTCTGAATCAAAGTCAGAAATTAATAAAAAGATGCAGACAGAGACCCCTAATCATAAATAACAGAGATGATTTGTATGCTTTTAAAACCTGCAAGGCACGGGGGCGGGGTGGGGGGGGGAGCACCTAATGAAATGCAAGAAGAAAATGTTAAAAAATAGAAATGAATGTGCTTGGTTGAAATGCTATTGTATTCTTGTGACACAATGACTTATTTTCTGGAAAAGTAATTCTTCAATTGAGCCAGGCAAACATTGTATTCATTGTAAAGTATATTTAGACCTATAGTCTGAAGAGCTTGCTTGTATTTAAAGCTCAGTGCTACCCCAGGCTCATTAGAGTACAAGGACAGAGCTCGATCATATTACTGCTTAGACACTACTCAGAACTTCAGGGTAGTTTTCAGTGGTTTCAAGTACTTAGATTGTTAGCAGTGTAGGAAACAGAAAAAATACTGAATGGGTGAGGTGTATACATCAAACATGTAAGAATGTATAGACAAAGATAAGCATCCCAGTTGAACATCCTGTTATAGTGAAGTCAGTGCAGAACAATTCCAGGGTAAACACAGACTCATAGTCAAAAGAGCTGCAATGCACAGGTTGCAAAATTAGAGCGGTCTGAGTCTCATTCAAGATCAAATGGTTCTTTTCTAGACTTAATATCAGGAACAGGGTTCTGCTATGGGTGGCAGAAAGATAAAGGAACATAATCACAGCTATGAAATCTTCAGTATAGGAACAGGAAAAGCAAGGGAAACGTGTCTAAATTCAGGTCTGTTTTGACAACAGTATGGCATCATTGTGCAAAGTGTTTCCTTCCAAACTGTGGCCAACTCAACGTTTAGGTGACATACTTGTGCTTTGTGGGAAGTTGCTATCAGGATGGGGGTGGGAGGCACTGGCTGGGGGTGAAGGTAGGAAGGAGGAACTGTGGTCAGGAGGAAGAATGGGGAGAAGTCAGGTAAGGACTATAGGCAGCCAAAATAATTCACCCCTGCTTTTTGGTAATTCAGTTTGTCTTTTATGTATTTATTTTTGGAATAAATAATTCGCATGTAGGGAAACATTGAAAGGTACAAGAGGCAATCCAGTGAAAAGCTGATCTCCTCTCACCCACCTACCACATTCCCCTTCCAGTAGATATTTGCATACATAAGTGTAGTCAGTCAATTTCAATCCAGACATTAAAGAAAGCAGCCCCCTATTTCACCCCCCCCCAACACCCAAGTCTTCTTCCTTCAGGCAGTTCTTCACTCAGTACCCCTCCCCAGCAAGTCTATTAATCTCAGGGTATTTGATACACGACCTGCCGACACCGTGATGACCCAGGCGTTTTTTGTTTTTTTTTTTAAGGGGTAGGGTTATTACTTAATGATAATGACTTATCCTACACATTGTCGTCTGCTGATGTTTAAAAGATAAGAAGACATTTGTCTGAGCGGGCGCCTGAGGCCCTCGGAGGACGCTGGGAGACCCTGCCAAAGCGTTTCCAAACTGAATAGTCATTGGGTTGCCAGATAATTCAGAAACTATTTGTATGAGCTGTTTATCAAATTATTAACCGCACAGATGTTGTTTGGCTGAAGAGCAGCTGAATCCCCTCTCTGGCAGCCGCGGAGACAAAGGTCTCCAGGAATAATTGGAGATGTGCATGGAATATTAAATTAATTTACTGCTCTTAATTCTTATGCAAATTCTGACCTCCGATGGCGCCTATCAATTACCCCGCGCGCAGTGAAAGCGAAGGCGACAGTTTCTTTTCTTCTCTTTGCTTTTTTTTTTTTTTAAGGAACTCGAAAAAGGAAATATTTGCAATAAGCAGGCGGTAGGAGCACCGCGTAACTGGAATTATTTAATTGAATCTCCAAGTTTTCAGGGATGTCCGTAGAGGATAAAACCCCAGGACCCAGGGGAGAAGGCGGGAGGGGTGCGGAGCGCGGAGGAATTTGTTGGTTTGACTGTACACCTGCGGCAGGAGGAAAACTGCAGCAATGAGCAGGGACCCGGATAGCTAATAATATATTGGCCTGCAGGCGGTTACCGGCCTTAGTGATCCTGAGAGCTGAGCGTTAGCGCCGGGCCCCTTAGTGGCAGGTGATTAGGTCTAAACAGCGAGCGGTTGGCAAACCCGGGTCCAGATTTGGAAGCGCCTTTGCGCTGCTTTCCTCGACCGCAACCTGTAAGGTCTTCTGTGCTCGGGATTCCCTTTACTTATTTTTTAAGTGTTTTAACCTGTCTTTACAAACACCCCTCTCCCTCCCCCCCAAAAATTATTCTTTATTTGAACACACACACACACACACACACACACACACACACCGCTGCGCGCGCAAGTTCAACTCCTATGGAAATCCCGGGTAGGCCGAAATGCGATTTAATTGTCTCTTGCGTGGAGAGTGACACCCTCTCTTTTCTCAGAATTAAGCAAACGTCCAGGCTTTGTCTGCGCTTGTGGCTTAAACTCTGTGCGGTTTCTACGCCCCAGTGGTGGGTTGTAAAACTGGGGTCTCCGAGTCTTTCATCATCCTTTTAATAAGGAAAACCAAATCGGGCGCATAATGTCATCAGCCCCGGCTCGACCTCGCCGGGACCTCGGCAGCCCGATGATGTAGCCAGCGGCCCCCGGCGCAGTCACGACGCGCCGCCTTTCAGCTCCTCACGGCCCCCACAAAAGCCAGACAACAATATCAATTAATCATGCAGCCGGCAAACAAGGAGATTTATCCCGCGACAAACAGCCCCACCGAGAGCCGCTGAATGGGTATGATTAGCATGTGAAAAGGCGAGCAAAACTCCGCGGTTCAACAGCTAAAGAGCAATTTGATGGGGCTGGGATGGGGAAATTACTTGATTAGCGTCCATCGGAGGAGAGCACGGTAACTGCCCCTCGGCCGGGAATCCGACAAGGGAACAAAACGCGCTGGTAAACTAGGCGACGTGGAAGGAGAGGAAGCGAGGGAGGGTGGCGCGGGGTCCGCGCTGCCTAGAGGAGATCAGGGATGGGGGCGGGAATAGTGAGCAAAGGGGAGGACGCCCTAGCCAAAGCCAAAGCCCGAAGCCAAAGACTACGGGAGCTGCGACAACTGGTTCTCGCCGCCCTCACCTCGGGCTCCCAGGCCGGGACAGGGCGGACACAAAGCTCCCACCCAGTGCTGGAGGCCGATTTTGAACGCGCTGCCCCGGCCCTGGTCTGAGAGAGAGGTGCGTGCGGAGGGAAAGGCCCACCCTCGAGGTCCTGAGAGCCCCCTTCGGGAACCCCAGGGGCGCAACTAGTCGCGGCAGCAGCCTCTGCCTGCTCCAGGGCTCCGGCCCCGGGTCAGTATCGCGAGGGCAGAGCGCGGTGGTTCCACAGAGGTAGCTCTGTGGTTCCATTCTTGCCTGCTGAGAAGATTGGAGTCGGTCAAGACGTGTTTTCCGGCTCCTCCGAATTTGATCACCCTTTCCCTGCCTCGTCGAAAAGTGGCCGCGTTTGGGCTTGGCGTTTGGCAAGAAAAGGGTTCCTTGCTTGCGCCCCCACGGGGAAGCGAAGGCAAGTTGGGAGAGAACGCCCTGAGTGCGGGGGGGCTGGGGCAGAGAGGGGAGCTGGGTGGGGACGCCAGGGCCTTGAGGTAGGGACCTGGATGGAGCACGCGCTGGGACTCTTCGTAGGCTCTGGTGGGCAGCCCAAGGCCTGCCTTGGATCTAGAGGCGCAGGGCCAGAGCCGGCTGCGTGGGAAACTGCGCATCGCAGCCTATTCCCAGGCCCGGAAGGCAGCTTCAAAGGCCCAGGCGCACAACTTGGTCCAGAGTTTGGTTTGGGCACGCACACTTGATGCTCGCGGACTGCGCTTTTATTTGCTGGGGGAAATGAGTGAAGGGGGAAAACGCTAAGGCGTAGCGCGGCTCAGGGTCCGCAGGGCAAGGCCAAGTGGAAGGTGTAGGCACTCTCAGAGCCCCATCACTCCATCTAGGGCGGGCATCCGCACCTTTTCCTCAACCCCCGACATTGCCCCGGCACTGAAGTCTGCGCCAAACCCAGCAAAAGAAATTTAGTTTCTCACTCGACGCACCTGCAACCTTCCTTCTGGACTCATGTCCACAAACTCCTGCTCCCTGGCTCCTCCCAGTGCCAGGGAAGAGAAAACGCTCGCACCCAGTCCCCAAAGGCCCAGACTAACTCCCTCTGGGGCTCGCGATCCAACTCATGCCTCGAATTGGGGTGCACATATGAGTTCCCAGGATGCGGCCTTCAATTTACCTGAGGGAGTCTAATTCGGCCTTCGTGAAGTACATTAACACAAATGTAATAAAAGACTGCAAAGGGCAGATTCGCCAAGGCCCCGTTGGTTTTAAATTCACCCATCCCCTTAGCACGAATGAAACAAGCACCAAGGAATCAAATCTTGTTTTACATAAAAGTGAGGGGGGATGGATCGCCCCCATCGAGCTGAACAATTGTCACTCAGTTGAACAGAGTGTCTATTAAACCTCAGCTCGTGACCAATTTTAAAAAGCTTAATTCTTTCTGAAATGTCCCTGGCGGCGGGTGTGCAGCGAACTCTCCCTTTCTCCTTCGCCCGCTTTCTGTCCCTCTGGACTCCTTACTGAAGCCACAGTGAGGCTCCCTTCTCTTTCCGTCCCAACTCGGACCCCGAGAGCCACAGCTCCCGATTTGGCGCAGGTACTGAGGTCAGAGTGTGTCGCGGCGGCCGGCAGGTCTGGAGAGTGCACGGGTAAGCCGGGCGCGGCGGCAGTGGCACGCTCCAGGTGGGAACCCATGACCCGAGAACCTGCGGAGTGCACAGCCCAACTGCGAACCCCAGACCCCCGGCTGTCTGCCAGCGTCAAAGCCCTGCTGGCACCTCGGCGGCACCCAAGCAAATCCGTGCCTTTCGCACCCGCCCATCTCTCTCTGCTCATCCCTAACTCGCGGTGTATTCCGAAGCACTTTCTCAGAGCGGCTAGGGCTGTGCATTATAATCCCAAATCCAGGTGGATAAACCATCGCTAAATTGGAGGGCGGAGGGGGAGGTGGAAGGAAATCGGGTGGCTAAATGCCTTTGCCTGCAGGGTAGCAGAGCTGTTCCCACCAATAGCGACAGCTCAGGGCTGGCTTTGTAGTTATTTTTACAAGTTCTGCCCGGTGCCCATCATATTGCCCTGAAAAAGCAAAAGAGGCCGCCGCAATTTATTCCAATGGGCGGTTTTTAAGAAGCTGGCAATTTGAACCGGCTGGGTGTTATTTAGTGCAATATGAAATCAAATGATCCTATTTCTCAAATAACAGTGTCTGTGAGGAGAAGTGAATCCTCTGAAAGGGTAATTGTCTGCTGATAGTGTTTCCCATTATACCCGATCTTGGCCTAAATGGTGTTCGGCAGCAGGCTGAGAGCGCGGGGTGAAATCAATGCGCGAACTCGCCCTCGGGAGACAGGGAAAAGGCACTAGCGCTCAGTCCCGGCAGGTTGAGTGAACAATGCCACCCAATGCGCCGCCGGTTTCGACGTCATTTTGCAGATGTCCGACATCATTAAACAGGAGTGATCTTGTGGATGAAAGAAAACTAACTTTTCCTCCTTTTGCAACTTTGGGAGTCGTTAGAAATTGGATATGGCCATCGCTCTCGCGGTATCCTGGCGCCGTTTAGTCCGACTACAGATGGACAATAATCTGGGAAAGAAAACCTAGCTTGGCGCCCGTCATCACAACACATTAATATCGTGAACGCGGGGGTCCCTCCTTCCAAGGACACACTTCTGTCTAGGACTTTCCCAGTCCCATTTCTGGAACCCAGATTTAATTCCGGGGAAAGGTATTGCGTCCACGAGGCGTCTGTTATTCACACAGTAAATGGTACCTTTTGGAGGAAGAAGTTGGCCCCGTCCTTTCAAATTGTCCTCCGTGGGCCCAGCCACTGTTTTGGGTGGAAACCAGATAAAGGGATGCAGCTTGTATCAGACAGAAGCACGGAGGAGGAGCAAACTTCAGGAATGTTTTAAGAACAGGGACATAAGCAGCCTTCCATAATCTCCCGTCTGGCTTTGGGGCGTGTCAGTATGCTGGGGTCCAGTGCCAGCATGCACACTGGTGATGTCCGGGGCTACCTCTCTGCAGAATTATTCCCAGATACGGAGGCGGTCGCAGGCAGCATCCTTGCCTATGAAACCCTTTTACTTAGTACTCAGGCACCTTGAGGGGGCTGCCTCCTCCTTAGAACCTGTGGGCCTGGACAGAGTGGAGTTCGACCGGAACAAAGCCACCCGGGGTAAAGGCGCTTCCAAGGACACACGCAGGCCAAGAGTGAGAGAAGGTTTCTGGGTGTGTTTTCTCCACCCCACCCCACCGCACCTTCAAACTTTTTTTCCTAAGGAGCATTTTGTGTGTTTTGAATATCCTGGGTTTGCAGGTACAGCCTACCTACCTACACCCTCTGGTAATTTGAGGTATGTCGGGCTAAGCCTCCTAGAACAAATTTGTGGTTTGTTTCTGCTCTAGCTAGGCAGGTCCATTTTCATAGTCTCTCTGGATGTTTTGAATATATATATATATATATATATATATATATATATATATATATATATATAGTCTCCCCCAGTACTGTGACCTTTGTTTACGCCAAGCAGGCGGGAATCACTACCACCACCACCACCACCCTCCGCGCTTGGCGCTACTTCCAAATTTTTAAAAAAGCCAAAGAAAAGGGTGGTGATTCCTGCATATCCGAGGAACCCGACCTGGGAAGCTTCTATCCCTTCCTAGCAGGGAGCATCTGCCACCGCACCTCGGAGGGACGTTCTGCCATCGCACCTGGAGCCCAAAACACCCGACACCAGACGCGCCATTCCTGGAGCTCTTTCGGGCCTCTAGTTGACGATCAGCAGGTAGCCTGGGTTCAGCCTGCAGCATCGCCTCTAGCATTCATTGCCTGGCTGAAAATCCAGCCAGTACCCATCCTCTTGCCAGGCCCGGAGCAGAGCTTGGACACCCCACCCTCGGGAGCCCTGATCGGGCGTTTTCATTTCTCACCCTCCTGCTCGCGTCTGAACAGCCCCAGGTGGTTTCCTAGGGTCTTCTGAAGACATCCTCGCCTCTCGAGGGCCTGCCCTCCCTGTGATGAACGTGAAGCCCTCCGATGAGACCACGAAGACGCGACGCTCCCTCTGGCCCACCGAGGGGCTTCTCAGGTTCCCCCTCCAATACTGCCGTCCTCCGCGCAGAGTAGGGGCTCTGCATTGCTGCAAAGGCAGCCGTCTACATCTCGCGCGCAGGAGCTGAGCCAGGGCTGTGCAGGGCTGCGCCAGGGCTGCGGGGACTGTGCGGGCAGTCGGCCCCTTTACCCACGGGGGCCCACGCGGGGCGTTCGCCTCGAAACCTGAGCTCACACTTCCAGAGGAAGGGATGGCCACGCCTGAGCCTGCCGACCAGTCTTTAAGGAGAAGGGAGTGACAGTAAGGAGTCCCTCCAGTAACCTCAAAGGGGCTTAGATAGGATTCCCGCGCCTCCTCCCCAATAAATCAAGCTGGGAACCCCAGAGACTGTCAGCGTCTGTCCGCTTTCCAGAGGCTTCAGGCTTTTGCGTGGTTTTATACTCCCTCTCTCCTTCCGAATGTACCCTAGGCTGGCTTGGACTCCGCGTTGCACTGGACAGGGCTGGGTCCGCGGCTGGGGAGGAGAAGGGGCTTTGGGGGCTCAACCCGGCCGCCACCCCTTGCCTGCAGAGAAACCCTCTCCAAGTCCAGGCGCATGGGGTGGGGGCCGGGCGGAGACCCAGCCGGACCAGGCCGCGCGCCCCCTCTTCCAGGGGTTTCGGGGTCCCAGAGGGACAGGGGATTTCAGAAAGAGATCTTCCCTTTGAAGCCATTGCCCGGCCCCAACGCGCCTTTGCCAAGGAACAGCCGGCCGCTCACCCACCTCTTCCGCTCAGACCCACGCTGCCTGGTGCCAGCACCTCCCCCTTCGGCTCTTCGAGTCACCTTTCCCCCCACCTCAAACCCCTACCCCGCCGCCCTCCCCTCCCGCGGCCCACTGACCTTGGGAAGGCGCGGACCCGCCGCTTGCCGAGCCTGCCAGGCACTGAGCGAAGGAAGAGCGCGGTCCGCACTCAGAGGAGACCCGGAGGCTTGGCGGCGTCGGCCCTGACGGGCGAGGGAGCTCAGAGCTCCCCTCCCCCACGCCTTATAATTTAATCACACGCGATATTAAATTATCAAGTCGCTCATTAATCGTCATGCGAGTTACTGGGACTCAGCACGCCGCTGCGTGTTTTGACAGCCCAGACCCGTTCGCGGGGTCGGGGTGTGTCTGGGTTTGGGGGGTGGGGGTGGGGGTGTCGAAGCCCTCGCGAGGAACGCTGCGAGCCCCACGCGGGCTGATGGGGTCTCTTGCCTGGAAAAAGATTAGGAAAGCACAGGCTGGGCTTACAGCCTAGCCTAGCCTAGCCTAGAGTTTGGTCGAGGGTTTGTCAAAAGCCCAAAGGCATCTCTCAGGGCCCCTTTTCTTAATGTTTGGATTTTGATCAAGATGATTAAGACAGCCAGCAGCGGATCAATCAGCAGCATCTTAATTTGTAGTTTTTCTGGAGGGTGAATTTGACCCGAATCTGTGCATCTTCATTACCTAGCTTGGACGGTGTGAAATTAATGCGTTTGAAATACAGATGAAATCATATCACTGAAGTCATTTCAAAGGACAACTTCCCCCCCCCCCAGTTCAAAAGGGCTTTCTTACCTTTGCATACTGTAGATGTCAAGAAAGGAAAATAAAGGTGTTTTTTTTTTCAATTCAATCCTTAAATTGAGGCTTTCTTTTTAAAACTAATCTATGCGTTTCACTCTAAAGTCTTAGAAACTGATTTTATTTTCTAGTTTTTTTCCCTTTCCCTCTATTAGATGGATATTTTTAAATGAATACACCAATTGAATTAAAGTTCGTAGGATTTGATTCCATACAATGAAGAAGCAAGTGCTCATAAAAAGTTGTTTTAGTGACACAAAGAACGCTAATTAGTTCTCAGTGTTCAGGATCTAACACAACAGCAGAAAATAAACAAAAGAGCATCCGCTGCCCTGGAGGGGGTAATGTAGATATGAATCTGTCAACCAACATATTTTTTTAATATTCAGTTTGAAATTAGTCTTTAAGGGAAATGTAATTCCGAAATTAAGTCTTTTCTCACCTTAGCAGAAGCCAAGGTTAGGTGTAGCAAGAGGCCAGTTCCTGTAGGAAATAACTGTGGATTCAGTCAAGTTGGAAAGTAAAGTTTTCTAAACAAACTGTAGACCAAATCAAATTATTTCCCTTTAAAAATATAACATAAAAATATATGTCAAATGAAAGTAAATTCCAAATCCTTAGAACCTAAATCACATTTTACCTTCTCAACCAGTAAAGTGTGATCGATTTAGTAAGCAAATAAATAGATACATCCTGACCCTGTGGTTACATTTTATCACAGAAAATTATCAATATTATTACTGGTGTCCAAGACCATTCTTGAGATATCCTGTCTCCTATTAATCTGTTGTCTGTATTTTTCAACCCTCCTCACTAGCACACAAAGAGATAGGTATCAAAAACCCAACGCGCGCGCACACACACGCACACACACACACACCAAAAACTAGGTGAATTTCATAAATCCTAAAGAAGCTAGTGAGTGGGGGCGGGGGGGAGCTATAAGACATAGATTTTTCTTTTTTAAATAAACCAATGGAAAAAAAAAATCTTATCCAGGCCATTCATGCCTATGTATGCTCTGCAATGATAGAACATTTGTTGTCTGGTCAGAGAGATCACTTTCCATTCCAGGAGCCCTTTCTTGTTAAAGTAGGCCACTGGCAACTCTCTGCTAAAAATTATATCTGAAGACTTATTTTTAAAACCAGAGACTTTCAGGGCACAGTCTACAGACTTTATGGCTCAATCTGACTTTCGCTCAGGTCATGATCTCACGCTTGTGAATTCAAGCCCCATGTTGGGTTCTGTGCTGACAGCTCAGAGATTGGAGCCCACTTTGGATTCTGTGTCTCCCTCTCTATGCAACCCTCCCCTCCATCCCCCCTTCACCACCACTCATGCTCTGTCTCTCTCCCTCAAAAATAAATAAACATTAATTAAAAAAAAAAAAACACCCAGAGGGGCGCCTGGGTGGCTCAGTCGGTTAAGCGTCCGACTTCAGCTCAGGTCACGATCTCGCGGTCTGTGGGTTCAAGCCCCGCGTCAGGCTCTGGGCTGATGGCTCAGAGCCTGGAGCCTGCTTCTGATTCTGTGTCTTCCTCTCTCTCTGCCCCTCCCCCGTTCATGCTCTGTCTCTCTCTGTCCCAAAAATAAATAAACGTTAAAAAAAAATTAAAAAAAAAAAACCAAAAACACCCAGAGACTTTCAATATAACCTGATCATCCAAACAGTGTGGAATGATGGACTAGGCAATTATGTACTTCTGAAATGTAGAATGTGGATCAAGTCTACATGAGAAGGTTGCAAGAAAATTTAAAACACAATATTTTGTTGACCCAAAAGACTCCACCAAAAAACTGCTAGAATTGATTCATGAATTCAGCAAAATTGCAGGATATAAAATCAACGCACAGAAATCTGTTGCATTCCTATACACCAACAATGAAGCAACAGAAAGAGAAATCAAGGAATTGATCCCACTTACAGTTGCACAAAAAAACCATAAAATACCTAGGAATAAATCTAACCAAAGAGGTGAAAAAGCCATACACTGAAAACCATAGAAAGCTGATGAAAGAAATTGAAGAAGATACAAAGAAATGGAAAAAAGATACCATGCTCCTGGATAGGAAGAACAAATATTGTTAAAATGTCAATACTACCCAAAGCAATCTACATATTCAATGCAATCCCTATCAAAATAACACCAGCATTCTTCACAGAGCTAGAACAAATCCTAAAATTTGTATGGAACCAGAAAAGACCCTGAATAGCCAAAGCAATCTTGAAAAAGAAAACCAAAGCAGAAGGCATCACAATCCCAGACTTCAAGATATACTACAAAGCTGTAATCATCAAGACAGTATGGTACTGGCACAAGAACAGACACTCACATCAATGGAACAAAATAGAGAACCCAGAAATGGACCCACAAATGTATGGCCAACTAATCTTTGACAAAGCAGGAAAGAATAGCCAATGGAATAAAGACAGTCTCTTCAGCAGGTGGTGCTGGGAAAACTGGACAGCGACATGCAGAAGAATGAACCTGGACCACTTTCTTACACCAGACACAAAAATAAACTCAAAATGGGTGAAAGACCTCAATGTAAGACAGGAAGCCATCAAAATCCTCAAGGAGAAAGCAGGTAAAAAGCTCTTTGATCTTGCCCGCAGCAACTTCTTACCCAACACGTCTCTGGAGAAAGGGAAACAAAAGCAAAAATGAACTATTGGGACCTCATCAAAATAAAAATCTTCTGCACAGCGAAGGAAACAATCAGCAAAACTAAAAGGCATCCAACAGAATGGGAGAGGATATTTGAAAATGACACATCAGATAAAGTGTTAGTATCCAAAATCTATAAAGAACTTACCAAACTCAACACCCAAAAACCAAATAATCCACTGAAGAAATGGGCAAAAGACACGAATAGACACTTCTCCAAAGAAGACATCCAGATGGGCAACGGACACATGAAAAAATTCTCAACGTCACTCATCATCAGGGAAATACAAATCAAAACCACAATGAGATACCACCTCGCACCTGTCAGAATGGCTAACATTAACAACTCAGGCAACAACAGATGTTGGCGAGGATGCGGAGAAAGAGGATCTCTTTTGCATTGTTGGTGGGAATGCAAGCTGGTGAAGCCACACTGAAAAACAGTATGGAGGTTCCTCAAAAAATTAAAAATAGAACTACCCTATGACCCAGCAATTGCCCTACTAGGGATTTATCCACGGGATACAGGTGTGCTGTTTCAAAGGGACACATGCACCCCCATGTTTATAGCAGCACTATCAATAATAGCCAAAGTATGGAAAGAGCCCAAATGTCCATCAATGGATGAATGGATAAAGAAGATGTGGTATATATATACAATGGGTTACTCGGCAATCAAAAAGAATGAAATCTTGCCATTTGCAACTACATGGACGGAATTGGAGGACATTATGCTAAGTGAAATTAGTCAGAGAAAGACAAAAATCATATGATTTCACTCATACGAGGACTTTAAGAGACAAAACAGATGAACATAAGGGAAAGGAAACAAAAATAATATAAAAACAGGGAGGAGGACAAAACAGAAGAGATTCTTAAATATGGAGAACAAACTGAGGGTTACTGGAGGGGTTGTGGGAGGGGGGTATGGGGTAAATGGGTAAGAGGCACTAAGGAATCTACTCCTGAAATCATTGTTTCAGTATATGCTAACTAATTTGGATGTAGATTTTTTAAAATAAAAAAGAAAATTAAAAAAAAGAAAAAAAACCAATATTTTGTTGAATGAACCATTAAAATTGAGAAAAAATAAATTGTTCCATTCATTTGCCTGTTTTTCTTCCAGTTAACCACTTTTGCAATCATCTGTTTGACTCTCGCAGGAATGCTATGATTGTGGAATGGGAATTTAGTCTTTCCAGTTCATGCTTGGGGAAATTACACAATTTATTCATGATGCAGAATAATAAGCAAGAACCCAGATTCCTTGACTCCTAGTCCAGTGCTCTTTCCAACCAACATCTGCTTAGTATAGCTAATATGTACTTCAAATTTTTCTCTTTTATAAGCCCTTCCCCCATCACTCAATAAAGTCAAGCACTTGATTATTCTGAAACTTTCAGAATGTAACAAATATGGGAAATACTCTTGACTGGGGTGGCGGGGGTTAGCTTAGCCTCTAGTTTTAGCTCTGACTTTGGACACATTAGTCTATAACTTCAGTTGGGTTCTCCCATAAACTGACCTTGAGACAAAGATTTGAGAGCAAGTAAATTTTTCAGGAGGTGATCTCAGGAAGCAATATAGTAGGGGGATGAGGGAAGAGAAACAGTGAAAGGAAGGCAGTAATAAAGAGTGAATTATCAAGCAAGTTACCATTGTCTGCAACTGGAACTTAATCCTGCTAGAGGAGCTCTGGGAAGCAAGGGAACTGTATCCAACTCTTGTCAATTATTGGCTGGGAACTATAGGAGATGAGTGTTAATTCCACACAGCTGCAAACCTGTCCCACAAGAAGCACAGCAGACCCTGGTCACCAGAGAAAGCTCTGAGGCACAGGATTGCAGGTGCTGGTAGTTTGGATGGCTGGCCAGTGTACATGGAAAAGGTGAGTGCCATTATATTTTCCAAAAATGTCCACAACTAAATCTCCCAGCCCATATGTTCTGTAGTGTGGCCTTGCCACTCTTCCATAAAAGGATGGAATCTATTTTTCCACCCTCTTGAGTCTGAGTGAGCTCCATGACTGCTTTGACCAATAGAACATAGTACATACCAATAGAACACTGTACCAACTCCAGGCATAGGTCTTAACTGGCCTAGCAGCCTCCATTTCCTATTTCTTGGAATGCTGGCTCCTAGGACACTCCCTTCAGAATTCAGCCCTCTTGCTGAGAGAATTCCAAATCAATGGAGAGGGATAAGTTTGGCATGGTCAAGAGCCCTAGCTGAGCTTCCAGCTGATGGCCGGCTCAAATCACCAGCCATGGGAATGACTCATCTTGGACATCACATCCAACTGAGTCTTCAGAAGACATCTGACTATACCCCTATGAGAGGCCATGTGATAGTTTTATGTGTCAACTTGGCTAGGCTATAGTATTCAGTTATTTAATCTAACACCAATCTAGATTTTACTATGAAGGTATTTTGTAGATGTAGTTAACATCAAAAATCAGTTGACATTAAATAAGGAGATTACCCTCAAATATGTGGGTGGGTCTCATCCAATCATGAAGGCCTTAAGAAAAAAAACTAAGGTTAAGAGAAGAAATTCTGCCTCACGACTGTAGGGGTTGCCTACACCAACTCCTGCCCAAGCAGGATTTCAAAAAAAGATTTCAAAAAGTATATATGTATATAATTTAATATATAACATATAAATTATAATATATTATAAATTGCATAATATAATTATTAATTTACATTTCTTTATATTATCAATATATAATTATGATTATATATTATTATAGTTATTATCTTGATATAACATATAATTATATAATACAATTTATACAATAATTATATAATTAAGATGATAACTATAATTATGTATATTTATATTAATGTGTAAAATAATTATATAAATATTATATACATTATATAAATTATAAACCAAATGTATACATAAATATATGATATATAAATATTTATATATTATATAAATGGTTCTGTTTCCTTGGAGGACACTGGTATAGACTGTAAACAAGAACCATCCAGCTGATTCTAATCTAATCAACCCACAGAACCATGAAAGATAATAAAAAATCATTTATCTGAGGGCCTGGGTGGCTCAGTCCATTAAGTGGTTAAGCGTCCAACTTCCTCTCAGGTCATGATCTCGCAGTTTGTGAGTTCAAGGCCCTTGTCAGGCTCTGTGCTGACAGCTCTGAGACTGGAGCCTCCTTCAGATTCTGTGTCTCCCTCACTCTCTCTGCCCCTCCCCTACTCATGCTCGCTCCCTCTTTCTCTCTCTCAAAAATATAAACATTAAAAAAATAATTTATCATGCAAACAAGAAATAATCAGAACAGGAACTGACACTGTCTACTATATTCTATATTCTGCTTCTCTGGGTCTCAGTTTCATCATTTCTACAGTGAATATCTTCTAGATTTATCATTGAGATCTTTTCAAAATTTCTTGTTCTCAAAATCCCAAGACTTATTAGTGAGATGGAATATTTTGCTGTTGTTAAATTGATAACACATAATTTGTTAATACTGAGGCAAAGAAAATAATAAACAATTAAAAATGAAATAATATGGACCAACTATTGAACTATAAAAATTGTAGGACCTAAAGAGGTTATGGAATTAAATAGTTGGTAAGTTAAGGTGAAAGAAGCTTTATTTCACTTTCTCTATAAAGTTGCTCAAATAAACCTTAAATATTTCTGTGGTTTCATGATGAGGGAGCTCTTATCTAATGCTTCTGTAAAACACAGTGGCAATCAACTATGTCTATAGGCATTCTACAGAACAAGAAGTAATCACTTTTTTCTTTTTATTTAATTTTTTTAAATTTACATCCAAATTAGTTGGCATATAGTGTAACAATGATTTCAGGAGTTGATTCCTTAATGCCTCTTACCCATTTAGCCCACTCCCTCTCCCACAACCCCTTCAGTAAACCTCTGTTTGTTCTCCACATTTAAGAGTCTCTTATGTTTTGTCCCCCTCCCTGTTTTTATATTATTTTTGTTTCCCTTCCCTTATGTTCATCTGTTCTGTGTCTTAAAGTCCAAAAGGTAATCATTTTTGTCAATGATGTGGCCAAAATGTTCTAGAGACATAGTTGAATATCTTAATGGAAATAACGTGAGGTCAAATATTCTACTCTTGGAATGCCAGGGGCATTTTCTGAGATTTGGGACATCATGGGAACTCCTTGCATTTTTCTTCTACTGCGATAGCATACTATTCTTTCCCCGTCTATCCTTTTATTGCCCAAAGATAATGATGTCACAATTTCCAACATGTTCCAACATGTTAGAGAATCCGCTTTGAAATACTCAAGGAAGCTTTAAGAGGTAAGTAATTTATAGAATGGTGGAGAAGGAATCTCATGTGGTGTTGAAAATGGGAAAGTGACAGAGAACCTTGACTTTGACGTTAGGGCTTTCTGACAGTCTTAGTTTCTCTACACACCTTTAAGCAACCAGTTGGCCTGAGGCCCTCTTTTTATTTCACATTGTCACTTCTAGACCACTGAATTATTTCATCCCCTCTCCTTTTTATTTAAAATTCATTTCATTGATTTACAGTTTCTTCTTGGTGATGTAGAGAGCTGAAAAGAGTGCTATTCCCAATCTTACAAAAACAAGAGCCAGAAAATCCGCAAGTATATAATAGCAAGAA
This sequence comes from Neofelis nebulosa, assembly GCF_028018385.1. Classification (NCBI taxonomy): domain Eukaryota; kingdom Metazoa; phylum Chordata; class Mammalia; order Carnivora; family Felidae; genus Neofelis; species Neofelis nebulosa. Next base: position 95,536,032 of record NC_080790.1, on the reverse strand, counting down.
AAAAAAAAAGTCACTTTCTTGAATGCACTGGAGTTGCCACTGTCACAAGACAACAAACTGGCCCAAGACTTAGGCTCAGGATGAAACCTGCTTGTGCTCAATCCCCTCCTACCTTCCAGCTTCTGAGTGTATCCACTGACTTCTTCAACCCAAATCACGAGGAGGCAGTGGAACCATTTCTTTTTAAGCAAGGTAGTATGTTACTGCAGCCCTGTAATAAATCTAGAAATCAGTCTTATTTTGGATAGTCTAGGTCCTTTGCATGTCCATATGAATTTTAGAGTCAGCTTATCAATTTCTACCAAAAAGCCTGGTAGGGGGCACCTAGGTGGCTCAGTCAAGCATCCAACTCTTGATCTTGGCTCAGGTCTTGATCTCAGGGTCATGAGTTTAGGCCCCACATTGGGCTCTGTGTTGGGTGTGAAGCCTACTTAAAAAAAAAAAGCCTTCTGGGATTTTGATTGGAAATCCATTGAATCTATAGATCAGTTTGGGGAGAACTGACATCTTAACAAAGTTGAGTCTCCTGACCCAGAGTTCCCTCCATTTATTTAGATCTTTTTTAATTTCTTTCAACAATATTCACAGTTTTCACTGTATAAAACTTCCACATCTTTTGTCAGATTTATCCCTAAGTATTTCAATTTGTATGCTATTATAAATAGTATTTTTTTAAATTCCATTGTTTTCTGCTGGTATATAGAAACATGGATTTTTAAAAAATATTGATATTTTCTCCTACAGTCTTAATAACCTCATTTATTAGTTCTCAGCAGGCCATTCTGAAGGGGAGTCAGACATAGCCTGGTGTCCCCACTCACCTTTAGCCAGCTTAGAGGACATTTGTCACATAGATGACCATGGGTTGGTTGACCTCTATTTCTCTATCTGCTGTGGAATCTTGAACAATCTCTGAGCCTCATGATAATAATGCTTACTTTGCCATACTACATTAGGATTGGTGGGATCATGTATGTTAAAAGCCTACCCAAGGCAAACACTTAGCATGCTTGATATTCTAAACACCATATAGTAATTTCGTTTGCACCTTCACATGCTAAGCACCCTTTAGGCCCAGAATTAAGTGCTCAGAAAGCCCTACCATGAAGTACTCCATTAAGGGGCCAAAGGCTAAATTCCTAGCTAATGTACATGCTACTTCCAAACACAACAAACTCTGTTCAAATCCATTTTCCCTTTTTCCCCCCAGAAGCAACCTTCACAGTTTCTGTATAGCCAAGGACATCCTGCATCTCTCTGCCTGAGGATGTTCTTTGGTCCTGGAGCTGCATGGACAATTGGAAACACCAGGAGCAATCTTCCATCAGCGAGTGATGAGAGTAGGTAGATAATAAAAACCCTACTTTCACATCCCTAAATCAGGATGTTTCTGTTCTTTGCTACAAAGTCGCCTAGATGTCACAGTTGAATTGAGAATAGTTTCCCACAGTGGTGACCCACTCATTAAGGCATGTTATGTCTGCTTCCTTCCCTTTCATGTCTTACTTTTCCTCTCTGTCAACCACTTCCTGGGATCACACCTTACATGAACCAATTGTGCCAAACAACAACACAACACAACAAAACAAAACAAAACAAAACACCTTGTCTTGAGATCTGCCTTTGGGACTTGAATTAAGGCAGGTCACTTGACAAATGATCAAGCCAGTAGCAGAGCTAGAGTTAGAACTCAGGTCTTCTGGCTCTAGATTGTGTCCTTTAGTCTTACTGAATATGAGAGTATACACTTGAAATAATGATGATACAACATTGAGATGCATGTACTTGGATACTAATGGTGCAGTACTGACTCTGCCCCACTTGTCTCCTAAGGCTAGTAATAGATCTACAAAGTAATAGATCTGACTCTATGTGGTTTCAGGCAGCAACATAAATGGCTAATGATTGAAGGAGGGGCTCAGGTGCAGGTCACTAAAACCAAGAAGGGATAATTTCTCTAAGAAAATGGAGTAGAAGTGGTGTGTGGGGTATTAAAAAAATCTAATGAAAACTGGGGAGAGAGACCTTAAAGTGGTAGAGCATATCTGTAAGTATAACTTAACAATGCAAGTTTTAAAAACACCAGAGTTTTCAGTCAGCAGCATTTCTGAGATCATGCTTTCATAAGCATGATACATGTATACATTTGATGAATGACCCACTCGTAGTGCTACAATGGGGTGGCCCAGTGGTGCACCAGAAAGATACCTATCTCTATAACATTATAAAGCCAATTTTTTAAAGTGAATAGTTACTGCATTAAGTGTCACCACTGTCAATATCATTGTATATTAAATAAAAACAGGTCCATTGAGTGGGGACTCATTAAGTTGCTTCATGTAATATTTGTAAAATGAAACATTGTATGGCTATTTAAAAAGAATGGGATGGATCTATAGCTCTCCATATCCTAATATAGAAAGATCACCAAGATAGCTTTAGCAAAAATGCAAGATGCTGAAGTGTGTAAAGAATAATACCATTTATATTTTAAATGCTATAATAGCTAGCTTCATAGATAAAAATATATAGATATACATATAGACTCAGGAAATCTAATTTAAAAAGTGGTAACTGGTTGCCTTTGGGAAAAGAAGCACAGAGGCTCTGGTGGCAGGGATATTTTCACTGTACATCTTCTCAGTTGAATTTTGCATGACATATTGCTTTAAAAATAATGAAATATATGACAGCTCTTTTTTTTTTTTTTCAACGTTTTTTTAATTTATTTTTGGGACAGAGAGAGACAGAGCATGAACGGGGGAGGGGCAGAGAGAGAGGGAGACACAGAATCGGAAACAGGCTCCAGGCTCCGAGCCATCAGCCCAGAGCCTGACGCGGGGCTCGAACTCACGGACTGCGAGATCGTGACCTGGCTGAAGTCGGACGCTTAACCGACTGCGCCACCCAGGCGCCCCTATGACAGCTCTTTTGGAAGCTGGCCACTGTAGAACAAAGCTAAACCATTAAATGGTGCAAGACCATGTGGAAAGAAAGGTCCAGCCAATAGCTACACCAGAGCTCAGATATGAGTGAAGCTGTCTTGGACATTCCAGTCTCAGCTGAGCTCCTGATTGAATGCAGCCTAATATGCAACCTACATCACCCAGCTGAGCCCAGCCAAGTCACAGATTCGTGGGTAATAATAAGTCATTTTTCTTTGAAAACACTAAAATGCACACACACACACACACACACACACACACACACACACACAGAGAGAGAAGAGAAATATATGAGAGGCAAAAAAAAAGAAGAAGAAAATGTTGCATAAAAAAGGGTGACTTTTCCAAAGAAGAATTCTAAGGTAAATATAAGACACCTTTTAGCTCACTTTCATTGCTGCTAAATAATAGCAAGTTGTTAAGTGCGTGCACAACATCAGTCATGGTATGAGAGTATCCTACAATAGGGATCCAGTGATAACAGTGGAAAGTACATATATTTAAGACCTCAGCAATCTCCTTAACCCCTGAGCCTTGATGAAATAGTAATGATAACACACATTTTACAGAGCTTGGAGAGGATTCCCACAGATGATTCTATGGCTAGAAGATAGAGGGCATGTAATAGTCATTAGCTTCTTCAATCACTGCTCTTCATCTCAGCTGTATCAGTTATCTGATGCTGCATAACAAATAATACCAAAACAATGGCTTAAAATAACAAGGATCATTTAGTATCTCACGGTTTCTGTGGATTAGAATTCAACAAAAGCTTGGTTGCTCAGTTCTCTCTTGAGTTCTCTCACAAGGTTATAGTCAGATGTTGGCTAGAGCTATAGTCATCAGGAGGTTAGATCGGGCTAGAGAATCCACTCCCACTCACATAAATGGCCATTAAGTTGGTACTGGCTTTTAGCAAGAAGCCTCAGTTACTCTCCTAATGACCCCTTCCTAAGGACTGCTTAGGTGTCCTCACAAAGAGAGCCATCCTTGGATGGTATCACCATCACATGAGTTAGCCTCTATTCAATGTGGAAGAAGGCATGAACTCCTGGTGGAAAGGAACATTGAGGGGCTGCTATTGGTTGAATTGTGTTCCCCCCAAAATACATATGTTGAAGCCCTAACCCCTAGCACTTCAAAATGTGACTTTATTTGGAGATAGGCACTTTAAAAAGATAATTAAACTAGGGGTCCTGGGTGGTTCAGTTGGTTAAGTGTCCAACTTCAGCTCAGGTCATGATCTCATAGTTGATGAGTTTGAGCTCCACATCAGGCTCTGTGCTGACAGCTCAGAGCCTGGAACCTGCTTTGGATGGTGTCTCCATCTCTCTCTTTCCCTTCCCTGCATGCGCTCTGTCTCTCTGTCTGTCTGTCTCTCTCAAAAAATATAAATAAATATTTTAAAAAGAGGTAATTAAATTAAAATGAGGTCACTAGTGTGGGACTAATCCAATATAACTGATGTTCTAATAAAATGAGATTAGGACATGGGCAAGTACAGAGGGAAAACCACATGAAGACACTTGGGAGAAGGTGGCCAGCTGCAAGACAAGGAGAGAGGCCTCAGAAGAAATCAACCCTGCTGAAACCTTGGTCTTGGACTTTCAGCCTCCAGAACTTTGAGATAATAAATATCTCTTGTTTAAGCCATCCGTCTGTGGTACTTTGTTATGGCAGCCCCAGCAAACAAAGGCAAGGGTCATTATGGAAGCTAACCTCCATATTGACCGTCCTATCACATTTAAAAAATAATGGCTTCTTCAAATGTCCATTGACTGATGAATGGATAAAGAAGATGTGGTATATATACATAAAGTGGAATATTACTTGGCAATTGAAAAGAATGGAATCTTGCCATTTGCAACTACATGGATGGAACTAGAGTGTATTATGCTAAGTGAAATAAGTCAGAGAAAGACAAGATATGATTTCACTCATATGTGGAGTTTAAGAAACAAAACAGATGAACATATGGGAAAGGAAGCAAAAATAAGATAAAAATAGAGAGGGAGGCAAACCATAAGAGACTCTTAAATACAGAGAAAAAACTGAGGGTTGCTGGAGGGTTGTTGGGTGGGGGATGGGCTAAATGGGCAAGGGGCATTAAGGAGGACACTTGTTGGCATGAGCACTGGGTGTTATATGTAAGTGATGAATCATGAAATTCTATTCCTGAGATCATTATTACATTTTATGCTAACTAACTTGGATTTAAATTTTAAAACATTTTTAAATAAATTAATAAAATGTATTAAAAGTCAAATAAAAATAGGGGTGCCTGGGTGGCTCAGTCGGTTGAGCGACCGACTTCAGCTCAGGTCACGATCTCACAGTTTGTGAGTTCCAGCCCCGTGTCAGGCTCTGTGCTGATAGCTCAGAGCCTGGATCCTGCTTTGGATTCTGTGTCTCCCTCTCTCTCTGCCTCTCCCCCACTCATGCTCTGTCTCTCTCTCAGAAATAAATAAGCATTAAAAAATTTTTTAAAAAAAATAAAAGTCAAATAAAAATAAAAATAAAAAATAATGGCTTCTTCAGACACAAGGCTATGTACTATATTTATATGAAATTTCCAGAATAAGCAAATCAGTAGAGACCAAAAGTAGACTAGCAGTTGTTAGGTACTAGAGGTCCAGGGGAATGAAGAGAACTGCTAATGGTTATAGGGTTTCCTCTGGGGGTGATAAAAATATTCTGTAATTACAGAGCAGTGATGTTTACATAACTTTGAGAATATACTAAAAACCACTGAATTGTATGGTTTAAAGAGGTGAATTTTATAATGTGTGAACTATACTGCAATTTTTAAAAATGCTTCTTGTTGCTGCTTCTGCCCATCAGTTGGTATTTGGGGATAATCTTCTTGCTGGGTTTTAGTCCTGCAGCTAAGCTAAAGAACACCAAAGAAATATATGCCAGTCTTCCTCCCTGCAGAACACTTACAATTAAGTTGTGATAATGAAACATGGTTTTAAAATATTCCCAATGTATTATTTAAATAGCTGCCAAGATTCCAGGTTGAGTCTAGCCTAAGAAAGTCTACCACTGGGGAGACACAACACTTCCATCACACCTCCACAGGCCCACTCCAACTTCTGCTCCAGCTACAGTGGTCTGCCCTGGTCATGTATTACCTCTCATGCCTCATTTTCCCTGATGAACAAATACTTGTCATTGTGAGAAGTAGAACAGAGTGGTGGAGAGTCTGGGCTCTGTGCTACATTGTGTAGGTTATAATACCACTCCTCCTCTTATGAGCTGTGTGGCCTCAGTTGGATTGTGTACCTTGAGGTGCCCCAGATTTTTCATCTGGAAAATGGGGGCAATACTTATAAAGAACTAGGAACAAAGTAAGGCTCCATTAATGGTAGCTATTTGATGATATTTATTGGTGCATGTGTGTGTACACACAACCATTAACAAAATGAACCAGTTGTCATCCTCTTTGATTACATTTAAAAGTTCTAAGAAATTGGGGTGCCTAGGTGGCTCAGTCGGTTAAGCACTGACTCATGATTTTGGCTCAGGTCATGATTTCATGGTTGTGGGGTCAGGCCCTGCATGGAGCCTGCTTGGGATTCTCTCTCTCCTCTCTCTCTGCCCCTCCCATGTTTTGCTCTCTCTCTCAAAATAAATAAACTTAAAAAATAAAATTAAGTAAAAGTCCTAAGAAATTAGGAATTCTCCTTGTCCTCAGGGAGACATTGGAAGCTAACCTCCATACTGACCATTTACTAATCTCCATTTGTTTATTGAATGTTTTCTATGGGCCAGTTCTGTGCTAAGAGCCTCTCAAATGGTACCTTATTCACACCTCACAGTAACTCCATTAAAAAATGTCATTACCCTCAAGTTTGAAACTAGCAAAATGAAGCATTCAAGATGTTAAGACATGTGCTCAGAGTCACACAGATGGTATGATGCAAGTTTAGGATTTGAACTCAGGTCTCCAGATGTTAAAGTATGTGATCTTTTGACATACCCCATCCCGTGCCCTTGACTTCTATTCTTGAGAGATGGTAAGCTAGGATTCCTCAGCTTCAAGGGCTAACACAAAAGGAGTGAAACTGAACCATGGTTGAGGTTCCCAACTGAACACCACATACTGAGTCCTTGGTGATAAGTTCAGGTGACTCAACCCCTCTCAGTGGGCATGTGAGGACTGATGAAGGACAGTGGAGAGAAAGCTTGGGAAATATCTTTGCAAGACAGACAATTAGGAAGAAGCAGAACGTGGGCCCTAACCTCTGATGGCTCTCTCCATCTCACAAAGGGATATTCTTCTTGCCTGCTGAAGAAGTGATGCTAACTTATGTTTATTGAGGGTTAATTCTATCAGACATGGTTCAAGTGCATCACACAGGTTACCACACTCAATCTGCTCAACAAGCCTGAAGAATTTGAGGCAGTGCAAGTTTAAGTAATCTGCCCAACTTTGCATAGTTTGTAAGAGAAGGTATACTATGCAGAGGGGGACCTGAGCCAAAATTCTTAACCTCTGTATTCTACCACTTCTGTAGGACATGATGGTAAGTGTTTGTTGGAGCAGGGAGGGTGCTCTGTGTGGCAGCCACCATCCAAGTGCCCCAGGAATGAATGAAGTCAACATTTCTACAAAGACACATGCTACAGATAATTGCAGATGATGAGAAGTGGAACATTCTTCACCCTGTCAACCTTATAAATATAAACTACATAGCTGGCAAATTAAATGGTATTTATTATGCAAAACCGTTTGGTTTCAACCTGTCTGTGAGTTGTAAGAGCAAGCCCAGAGCATCCCTTTGTTTCCAATCCTTGTCGTTAGGAGTACTTGTTGAACCCTGATGAGAAGTGCATCCAAGTGGCAAACAATTATAAAATCCACCAAATGATTTTTAAGGAGAATCTCAGCATTCAAAGATTGTTCACGCATGACGTCAACACCTAGGGAGGCAGGGCTGCTACTCATGCACCCAGGGAGCCACAGCTACAGAGCAGTCCCTGCCAGGCAGCACCAAGCCACCATCCAGTCCTACGGGGAGAAAAGAGTACATGAAAAGATTTGGTGCTGCAAATCTATCGCCTCTGGGGATTCCTCTTTGTCAACAAAGGGATAGTCCTGGAGGGCTCATGGAAGCACAAATTCAAGGACTTCCATGGAAATCATAGGTATGCAAGAGCTGTGAGATGAAGTGAACCCATCTCATTTTAGAAGTCTCTAGCTAGATCCATTTCAATGCTCTGTTATTCTATTTTTGGCTGTTATTTAGCTATCACAGAACTTGCATATTTTAGAAACCCGCACATTAGTTGGTGGCTTACATGATATGAAATAAAATGAGGAAAACTATGTTTTCACTTTATTTATTGGAATTTGCACCCAATTCTTATTGTTTCAAATTAGCTGTTATAAATGCCTTTGAGCAAAATTCGCTTAGTAACCTCATGCTATCCTGTATAAGCCAGGGTTCTCCAGAGAAACAGAACCTGTAAGACAGGTAGGTAGGTAGGTAGGTAGGTAGGTAAGACAGATGACAGATAGAGAGATGATAGATAGATAGATAGATAGATAGATAGATAGATAGATAGATAGAGAGAGAATCTGAAGAGAGGGAGAGATTGATAGATTTTAAGGAACTGGCATACACAATTGTAGGGGCAAGCAAGTCCAAAGTCTATAGGGCAGACCTGCAGTCTAGACATTTCAGCAGAAATTGATGTTACAGTCTTGAACCCAAAGGCAATCTGGAGGCAGGATTCTTTTTTCTGGGGACCTCAGTCTTTTCTCATAAGGTCTTCAACTGATTGAATGAAGCCCATCCATATGATGGAAAACAATTTGCTTCAATCAAAATCTACTGATTTAAATCATAAAAATATTTTCACAGCAACATCTAGACTGGTATTTGACCAAACAACTGGGCATCATGGCTTAGCCAACTTGACACATAAAATTACTGATCACACCTCCCTTGCTGACCACCATTACCTCCCACCAAGGATGGCATCTCACACTCTAGCTTCTACTTTTCTACCTCCTGGTAACTTATAATCTCCCCTTAACTCACTGTGCTTATCCATCTTTCTACTTTATCTCTAGATCTGCACTGTCCAACATAGTAGCCACTAGATACACATGTCCTATAAAATTTTAATTTTAATTAATTAAAATTAAATGAAATAAAAAATTCAATTCCTCATTTGCACTAGCCATATTCAATTGCTCAACAGTCACATGTAGCTAGTGGCTACCATATTGGACAGCACCAAATAGACCATTTACATCATTGCTGAAAGTCTCATTTAATAGAGCTACTCTAGATGCTTCTTCCTCAGATATCGACCCTCAATCTCTGAGTTCCAGGTTTGGTGTCTCCTCGACCATCTGGATAGTCATGTAAATCCTGTTTGAGAATGTTGTGGAAAGGCATTTTGATGCACTTGTATAAGTGTTCTGTGGAATGCTTGTGTATTAATCAGGCTAAGTAATGCCAGCTGCTGAAACAAACAACCCCCAAATATCACTGGCTTAACACAATAAAGGCTGATTGCTTGCCCAAGTCACATCCTGTGCTCTTTTCAGGAATTCTCTCTTCTTCCAGAGCCACAGAGTTCTCCACTGGAATCTCTGCATGTAGGCGGCCAATGAATGAAAACTGGGGAAGAGAGTATAGCATATTTGCAGGTCATGCCTAGAAGTGACTGCATCATTTCTGTTCACATTTCATTGGCCAGACTCCATCATGTAGACCCATCTAAACTGCTAGAAAGGATGAGAAATGTAGTGCCAAAGAGGAAAATGAACAGAATGGTGAACACATAGCGCTATATCACAGCATGTAGAAAAATGCATTCTATGTCAGTATATAATTACTATTCCCCCAAACAAATGAACCATGTATATGTGAAAACCCTCCTGCATACATTATATTTTACACATCTAATACTGGAAAATAAAAAATATCAGTAGGTATTGATGAATAGAAAATGGTGAGTTTCAAGGCCATGTAGAATGGAGGTTAAGAAAAGACTTTGGAATTGGAAAAGGTTTGTGTTGGAATTCTAGCACTACTTACTGCTAGCTGGCCAAGAAGACACTGGCAGCAGAATCTTAGGCCTGTTGTTTAAATGTGTGGAGCCCTCAAAGAACCCTCACTCACGGGGTTTAAACGAGGCAATAAATGCTTACATCAGTGTAAGTGCTCAGTGGCTGGAGGGGTTGCATCCACACATGTATGTGATAGTCTTTTCTCCTACCTTCTCTTCTTTTTTTTCTCTTACTTTCCACTTTGGAGTCATCATTTCTCACAAACTGAATTTTCTCATAGCATAGGACACAAGGTCTAATATTTGCATAGTGATTGCAAATAATGAAATACTTTTCCATGCTCCTGTTTGTGGTAGGTTTAGTTGCTTCTCCCCCAACTCCCACCCAAATTCACATGTTGATGTCCTAATTTCCAATACCTCAGAGTGTGACCTTACTTGGAACTAAGGTCATTGCAGATGTAATTAGTTAAGATGAGGTCATGCTGGAGGAAGGTGGGTTCCTAATCCAGTATGACTAGTGTCCTTATAAAAGGAGACATTCAGAGATGTGCGTGTCCACAGGGAAAGCACTATGTGAACATGAAGGTAGATTGGGGTGATACATCTATGAGCCAAGGAATGGCAAAGATTGCCAGCAAACCCCTGGAAGCTTGGTGAGAGGCATGGAACAGATTCCCCCTCACAGCTCTCAGAAGGAACCAACCCTGCTGACACCTTGATCTCAGACTTATGGCTTCCAGAACTGTGACACAATAAAATTTTGTTGTTTAAAGTACCCATGTGGGGTACTTTAGTACCTTTGCTAGGCAGCCCTAGCAAACAAACATAATATTCAAACAGTTATTGACTCAAATATACAGGATCCATTTTTTAAATGGCATTTAAAAACATAAACTTTAAATTGTCCAATTCTAATTTCAACGTATTTCCAAAACCAATTTTCTATTTGTTAATCTGCTTTTGAGCTTACAAAAGCAGCAGTTTAATTTGGGTCACCCTAAGATCCATGACTACAGGACTGACACACTGGCTTTCCTTGCTGTTTGCTTAGTGGGGCTCCAGGGGACCCATATTTAGAACAATTCACTGGTATAACACAGATTGCCAGCTGTGTGACCTTGGCCAAGTCCCTTACCTGCCCTGAATCCTTTTCTTCCTCTAAAAAATAAAGGGGTGACTAGATTCTCTCTAACTTCCACCTACGACATTGTGTAGCTTATAGGAAGCCTTGCCCACCTAGGCAGACTTGCTGGCCTGTAGGCCAGGTAAGTAAAAGTAGAGCTGCTTACAGAAATTACCTCTGCTAATGTAAAGGGATTTAAGAACAATATTAAAAGACAGTGCTCCGGCAAATTAAATATTCAAAGTGAAGAACACTGCATTTTATTAAAAGTGTCACCATTTAGAATGCATAATTTTGGCATAAATACTCTAGAAATATTCACTTAGTTTGCTATGTGGTATTGTTAATAAAGGAGGTCCTGCATCTAGATTTGTCATATGTCATTAATAAATCCAACCATAAAATGCAAATTGTAATTATTTTGAAATATCTATTTACTGTTTAATTATATTTAATTTTAGGCTCCCCTAAAATGGCCTAATAAAAATTTGAGATGCTAAGTGACTGCTTCATCTGCTTACTCTGTATATTTGCTGAAAATAATTAGTTATATTAATAGAGGAATATTTTCCCTCTAAAAACTTACCTGGGTGAGAGTGAACCTAAATAAAATATGCTAAAAATATGCATTTTTTTTTTTGCCAGAGTGGTGGCAAAATGTAGTTTGCGCTGAAATCAGCAAAATAAACGTTTGTACATGACCATAGAATCAATTTGGTGTAATGATTTCATACAACAACTAAAAAATGGAATGTTAGCACTACTCTTAGACCCAGGTAAGAGGGCCCCTGCCCTAGCTTCTGTGTATTACATAGGCTGTTTTTGGCTCTTTTTTGGCCATGCTACTCCATACAAAGCAAAGAGGCCCCGAGGCCAGGGTACATGCTTGCCTGAAGATCACACATACACACACCCTTCCAGAACACATTTCAGGTCCCTACAACACCAACATTCTTTGTTCAAAGGGGCCTAACTTTCCAAGGCCTTTAAAGACCTCTTTCTTGGATCCTTCCTGTGAGGGTGACTATCACTGGTGTGCTCACCATCAGGCTTGATGCATGGCCAAGAAGAGACTAAGGTTGGAATGACGATAGATCTGGGACTTGTGGACTGGAGTGAGGGAGACACATTACTGCCCGTACAGGGAGCCCCTCCCAGTGCAGGACTGAGCCTGGGGGTGATAAATAAGAGGGTAAGTTGGGGAATGAGTCACAGAACTAAATTCCCCTGTGACTTCCCAGGTTCTTATGAAGGTACATTGGTCAAGGTTGGAGGAGAGAATATAGTTTATCTATAACCTGTCATCATGAGTTATAATTAATACTTCAAGAGACAGTACACAGGCCTCCATGTACTCTTGCCCTAGACCTGGCAAATACAAAGAGAAGGCTGAGTAACATCATAATTTTATACTGCCAACCTTTAAGTGGTCCATCTGTCTTACTAGCTTAAGTCACACCTAAGAATAAGTGAAATTAATGACTAAGAAAAGAAGCCAAGTGAGGAATAAGAGAGTAAAGAAACTCTATACTGTAGTAGTTCCTTTTCTTCTGCACTGTGGGTTTAGACTATGTTTGTTTTTCTGCAGGAAGCTTATCCCCCAAGATGATGATGATGATGATGATGATGATGATGATGATGATGATACAAACTTACTATGTGTGGGGCCCTCTTATAAACATCACACACATTAATTAATTATTATAACAGTAGCATAGGTGGGTCCTGCACTAATAGCCTCCCTGTTTTACAAGAAGAAATCTGGGCATCAAGAGGGTAACTTGCCAGCAGTCACACAGCTGGGCAGAGGAAGAGGAGATTCAAGCCCAGGAGTCTGGGTCCAGAATCCATGAGGAAGGATTCACCAGGGCGTTTGTACACCGAGCTTGGTCTACACAAACAAATGCCTGCTTCATGAGCACCTAGTTAGCAACTTTTCCCTCTTCACCAACCAATAATGTCATCAGCATTCACCACAACCTTGGTCAGCATGGACTTTCAAGCAATGGGTTGTTCTACTGTCAGGGCTGAGAGCAGTTGCTTAGTATTTTGGGTTTTGTCTTTTTTGTAGTGTTTTTTTCTGCTTTTAAGTGTGGTAGGAAAACAAGTTTACCACAGTGCCTGGAACTCAGAAATCCTGAAAGAAGGGAGGGACAGCTGGGGGAGGAAGGAGAGAATGAGCTTTGGAAAATTCATGCAGTCTGATGCCAAAGGCAAAAATGATCAAGTGAGGGGCGCCTGGGTGGCTCAGTTGGTTAAGCATCATCCAGCTTGGTCTCAGGCCATGATCTCAGGGTTTGTGAGTTCCACAAGAAGAGCGTACGGAGCTCTTCGCTGTTAGTGCAGAGCCGGCTGTGGATCCTCTGTCCGCCTCTGTCCGCCCCTCCCCCACTCATGCGCGCGCGCGTTCTCTCTCAAAAATAAATAAATATTAAAAAAAAAAAAAAAAAAGATCAAGTAAAGTGCTCCCGCCCAGCGGTGCCCCCACCCTCCCAGCCTCTATCAAGGTGGGGGGTTAGTAGTCAGGACCACTTCTCACTTGTCCCTTACAGGGGCTCCTTGCCTCGGGGTGGGCTACGGTCTGTCTCAGGAGAATTCTGAAGGGTGAGAGGAAAGGGAGACTGCAGACTTCGGGCGGAGAGGCCAGGGCACCGCGGCCACGCCGCGTCCTGCCTGGACACAGGCCAGTCCCTTCGGAGCCGACCTGCGCAGCCTTAAAAGAGGCCCCGCCTCCTACCCCACCCTCTCCCCCGCCCCTCCACGCCGTCCCGCCCCCCCGCGGCCCTCTGTCCCGCCCATCCACGGCGCCCCGCCCCTGCAGACCTCCGCCCCGCCCCCTGTGCGGCGGCCTAGGCCCTGTTTACCCGCGGTGCATGGTGGGGCTGTCGCCTGGGACAACCCAGCCACCCGACAGTCTCTTGGCGTTGCAGAGCGAGCGCGGCGGCGGTAGCATGCACCCGGCCTTCTCATCCTCAGCGCCCCTGGCGAGCCCCGACTACTACGAGAGGCTGGGCCGCCTCCAGCACGGGCTGCGGGACAGGTACGGCCTACCCGGGGCGGGGGCGGGGAGTGGGCCTGGCCGAGGGTTAGCTGGTGCCCTAACCCCTGTTCCCTGCCACTCCCCGCGCCGTGTTTCCCAGGGCCCGGATCCGCCCGCGACGCCCCCCGCCCCCCGCCCCAAGTTTCTGGTGGGGCCTGGAGGACAAAGTTTACCAAATACCGTGGCCCACTGCCTTTATTGGAGGTCTCTGCCGGAAGATGCGGCCGCATCACTGCATGTGCCTAGAAGTGAGAGTGGGATTCTCCTGCCTGTCACTCTCAATCACGCCTTGTGAATTTCTCTACTCCCCTTCTACACGCCTCCTCCCCTGTCTCTCTTCAAATTGTCATCCCACCCTGACAGCTGCACTGCATCAATGATGACAAGTCCAGGAACGCAGGCGGGGAGTGTGTGTGTGTTTGTGTGTGTGTGTGTGTGTGAGAAACATATGCAGGAAACATTTAAATGCAGGAAGCATTTTGGGGAGGAACGAGGGCTGGCCAGATTTCCAGCAGAGGTGAAATTTACAGCAGAAGTCCAGCTTCCAGAGGGTTCATCATACTTTGATTAAGACATGAAAGATGAGAGCCACTGAAAACAGCTAGATCTGAGAGCACAGAGAGAAAATTATAAAGCAATTTATTATAAATAACCACATAAAAGATAAGTTGTTGGAACTATTATTTAGCTGCTAAATTAATTGGAGTTGGAAATCTCATTAGTTGACAAGAAAGGAAATAGATATTTGGATCACTTGATAAACAAAGCGTTTAATGAATGTTAAAAGTTACAAAATCATTTCAGTGAAGAGGAGAGCTTTGTGTGTGACAATTCTAAAATGACAACAATAATTACATGTAAAGGCAGGAGTAAGTGGTTATGAAAAGGAATTATATTCATCTTATCCTAGATTTAATTCTTGTCAAATATTTATAGAGCATCCACAACAGGCCTCCATAATTGTCCTCACCATATTTTATCCCTCAGTCCTTTTCTATATCCTATTTTTCTTTCTGACATATTGCCACTCACCCACTCTGGGGACCTCCTCACCTCCAACTTAAAAAAAAAATATCACTTCCTGCAGTGCTTTCCATGTGGCAAGTATTGATCAACCCATTCTCTAAATTATGTGATCTCTATATTTTTGTAGCACTGTAGACAAGTGGCTTAAGTAACTCGCTCCCTGCTGAGATGCAGAATTCCAAGAGGACAGGAACCATATCTAGCTGGATCTTTCGCTGATAATAGAGTAGCTGAGGTGGAGGAGGAACTTGACAAATGTTTGTTGAGTGAATGGCAGAAATCCCAAAGTCAACCATCCAGGGTCCAGCTGTTATGAATGTTTTATATACAACACTGTAGCCACCCATTGTCACTAAATCATGACCATTTTTAGTCAACCAGGAAAAGTGAACAGTATGATATTTCAAAGACAGTATTAAATGTTTGCACACACCTTATAGTTAAAAGACAAGACACTGGTCTGCACATTAGTGCACCCAAAGTGCTTTTTGACTCTGTTTTGCCAGAAGAATAGCTTAGTTATCTAAGGCCTTCTGTTATCTCTTAGCCCAACTTCTTTTTTTTTTAATGTTTATTTTTAAGAGACAGAGTGGGGGACACAGAATCTGAAGCAGACTCTGAGCTGTCAGCACACTTAACCAGCTGAGCCACCCGGGCACCCCTCTTAGCCCAGCTTCTAATTTTAAAATGTTACTGGTTCAAATGGCATTCTTTTTGAACTAAGTTCATTGTGAGTTATCATTTTTGCTTCCATGCTAGGAACACCTGGCTGCTTATAGTCCTTATGGTATAATAACTGTAATGATTAGTACTCACTTTATGTTTAACACTTAATGTTTTAACTGTTAAGCAAGGTGAGGCTGTTGAAATTATATAAGGAATTCAAATCAGATTTTATAGCCTATTCACGGTTCTGCATTTGGAGGTTTTAAATTTATTTTTTTACTTAGTACAAATCTGTTGCAGTGTGTATTCATATTTCATTTTAAAAGTCCATAACTATCTCCAATGCATAGTAAGCACAGAGGCAAATAACTTTGAATACAGAGAAACTTCAGTAGACATGTGGAAAGTTGGTTTCTACTCTAGGAACAGTTGTGTGACCTTGAGTAGTTTGTTCAGCTTCTCTGAACCTTAGTTCTTCACCAGAAATGAAGAGCATTGAATTATATGTAAGGTAAAACCATAGGTTTTTTTTTTTCCTCTAGTAACTAGCTTCATACTAAAAAAGTTGAAATCTGTAGTTTTGCAGGGTGCCTGGGTAGCTCAGTCAGGTAAGCATCTGACTATGGCTCAGGTCATGATCTTGTGATCTGTGAGTTCAAGCCCTGCATTGGGCTCTGTGCTGACAGCTCAGAGCCTGGAGCCTGCTTCAGATTCTGTGTCTCCCTCTCTCTCTGCCCCTCCCCCGTGCGCTCTCTGTCTCTCTCTCTGAAAAATAAATAAACATTAAAAAAAAAGGAATCTGTAGTTTTGCAAAGCAACAAGTAATGAATATCATTGTTTGTATCCTATTTGACTGTTTGAGTGTACTTGCTTTTTGTTTAGTTTTGGTTTTTAACCAATTTCAGTGACTGCAAGGATTGTAAAACTTCAGAGTCCTTTTAAAATCTGCATCCCTGGATCATCACAGCTGCTTTATCAGTCCAGAAATTTCCTGGAGGTGGGAGATTAAAAAAAAAAAAAAAAAAAACTTGCCCTTTTCTGGCCTCCTTAGAGCTGGGACATTGTGGTGTTAGCTCTAATAACTGGGCCTTTCTCTTGTAAGTGGTATATTTCTAGCCCAGATTGTCTCAGCTGTAGTCACATGTAGGTGTACTTATATAGTCTTAATTTTTTCCTCTTTGTATATGGTGTTTTCTCTGCACTGTGGTGAAATCAGTCATAGAATCTTAAAGAGCCTGCTGGAGTGACTCATTACCGTGTGTGTAGTGCCACGAGCACGGTAGAAACATGTGAGTGGAATTGACTCTTATAATTATATAAAAACATCCCTTTAAAAGGCCCATTAACCAGCCCCAGTTCTTTCAATGCCAGTATTGATTCAGAGTGAGATATCATAATGGTCCAGAAATTGATTCTAAGGTATTAGTTGAGTAAAGCTGAAGTTGGTGTTGAGGCAAAAACAGAATAAAAAGTGGCTTAAAAGGAGAAAAGGGAACCATGTGGCTCTGCTGTAAAGACCACCCAGCTGTGTTAACCTTTGAATGGTCCAGGGGCACCTGGGTGGCTCAGCTGATTGAGCATCTGACTCTTGATTTTGGCTCAGGTCATGATATCACAGTTGTAGTATCAAGCTCCATCCTGGGGCTCTGTGCTGAACCTGCAGCCTGCTTAGGATTCTCTCCCTCTGCCCCTCCCCTCCTGTGTGAGCTCTCTCTCTCAAAAAACAAAAACAAAAACAAAAAACAGAGCACCTGGGTTGCTCAGTGGTTAAGCCTCCAACTCGGTTTTGGCCTAGGTCATGATCTCATGGTTCATGGGTTCAAGCCCTGCTTTGGGCTCCGTGCTGACAGTGCAGAGCCTGCTTGGGATTCTCTCTTTCCTCTCTCTCTCTGCCCCTCCCCTGCGCTCTCTCTCTCTCTCTCAAAATAAACAAACATTAAAACAATGGTCCAGGTGAGGGGTGCAGGTGACGGAAACCATAGGCTATGGATACACATCCCGGGGCTGGTGTTTCAGATATTCTGAAATAAAGATTTAGTATGTAAGGGTTGCAAGAGATCCTCCCTGTAAACCTTTCTCTGGCTTAAAAAAATTTTTTTTTAATGTTTATTTGTTTTTGAAAGAGAAAGAGCAAAAGAGGGGGAGGGGCAGAGAGAAAGGGACACAGAATCCGAAGCAGGCTCCCGGCTCTGAGCTGTCAGCACAGAGCCTGACACGGGCGCAAACCCACAAACCGCGAGATCATGACCTTAGCCGTAGTCAGATGCTTAACTGACTGAGCCACCCAGGCGTCCCTCTGTGGCTTTTTATTGAGGGAGATGTTTTGTTTTACGTCTTAAATTTAAACTAGAAATGAAGGACAGCATTCTGAAGCTCTGCAGTGTGGTGAGGAGGTTGGGGAAAGGGCCTGTGATTAAGAGTTAATGAGACTAGCATTACGTTGTCTGGAGCGTAAGGCCAGAAAGTGTTTGCGATTTTTCACCATATGAAGTGTCATAATAGAGAAGTGTGACCTGCAGATGTCTGTATGTACTAAAGACAGAGCAGGAACAAAGAAGTTTTATCTTTGTGATTAAAAAGAACTTGCTGCACGGGAGATGATGGATTCCCAAAAAGGCTGTGGTCCTTTTTCACTAGAGGTCATAGGTGAATTTTTAAAATTATTTTTATTTTTAATTTTTT
Source organism: Neofelis nebulosa (assembly GCF_028018385.1). NCBI lineage: Eukaryota > Metazoa > Chordata > Mammalia > Carnivora > Felidae > Neofelis > Neofelis nebulosa. Next base: position 95,517,518 of record NC_080790.1, on the reverse strand, counting down.
AATGTTTATTTATTTTTGAGAGAGAGAGAGAGAGAGAGAGAGAGAGAGAGAGCAGAGAGAAAGAGGGAGACACAGAATCCAAAGCAGGCTCCAGGCTCTCTGCTCTCAGCATAGAGCCTGATGTGGGTCTTGAACCCCTGGACTGTGAGATCATGACCTGAGCTGATGTTGGACACTTAACTGACTGAGCCACCCAGGCACCTCAAAATTATTTTGAATTAAATTCAAGCTTACAAAAAAAGTTGCAGGTGTCTAGTATTCCCCTCACCCAGATTCCCAACTCTTAACATTGAATTCCATTTTTTTCTATTTTGTCTATCAACCTGTTTAAAATCATTAGTCTTTTCTGAACCATTTGAGAACTACAGAAATGATGCCCCATTACTCCTAAAAATTGTCTATTTCCAAAAAGGGATGCTCCCTTACATGATTACCCTATAACTCTCCCAGTAAGAAAATCAACACTGATTGATACCAGTACCCAGACTCCAATAAAATTTCACCATGTGTCCATTTTGCCAACTGTCCCAAGGCTGTGTTTTTCCTTTAATGGTCCAGGCTTCCATCTGTGCACCCATGTTGCCATGTCTCTTTAGTCTCCCCAGACCCAGTCTGGAGCTATTCCTTAGTCATTTCCTGTCTTGTGTTCCTGAAAGTTTCATAGAGTACAACTTTCATTCCAGAGGGTGATCCTCAAGCTGGGTCCATCTGATGGTTCCTCATGACCAGACTCTGATCTCGTTTCTTGACAAAAATAGCATAGAAATGAAGCATGACATCAGGGGCACAAGGTCATAGATACACTTAGGGTCTTTCTGTCTTTGTAATTTAGTGACAGCTAGCTGACTGTCCAGTCATTCATTCTATATGAGCTAAGTGTTGAACATGAAATCTTAGAAGAGGAAAAAGCGACTAATAAAAATTTCTAACATGGAAGCACTTATATCGTATTTCCTTCATTTCTTTTCTAAGTTCACTCTTAGAAGATGAGAAAGTAAAGATCTGTGTGGAGCTACTACTTAAAAAAATGGTGTCTCTGAATTTTTTCCTTGTAATCTTTTTTTTCCTTTTTAGGCATGGGCATACCCCAATTAAGGAATAGATTGTGGGGTGCCTGGGTGGCTCAGTCGGTTAAGCGTCCAATTTTGGCTCAGGTCATGATCTCATGGTTTGTGGGTTTGAGCCCCACCTTGGGCTCTGTGCTGACAGCTCAGAGCCTGGACTCTGCTTTGGATTCTGTGTCTCCCTCTCTCTCTGCTCCTCCCTCACTCATGCTTTGTCTCTCTCTCAAAAATAAATAAACATTAAAAAAAAAAGATAGATTGTGTTGCCCAAGCCAAGATTCAGTATTTGGATTTTGGACCCCATTTTCCCATTAACAGAATTTGGTTAAATGGAAGTTTCCATTCTAGATTATGCTAAGCAAAGAAATTTACTTATAATGCAACTAACTTTTGAGATTTTTTTTTTTAGAAGGGAAAATATATCTGAAGGAAAACGGAAACTAATAATTAAGAGTTCCAAAATGGAATGTGGGCTCAGCCCCTTTCCCTTAGCAGGCCACCTGAGGTCACCTTCTGTTTGGATATGTCTTTGATTCACAGTCTTTTTTTTTTTTTCTTGGCATTTTTCTTGCAGACATTATGTGATTTCTCTTTTGGCCTTTAGTTAGTATTAATTTAGATTAGCAATTTGGCTTCAGTGGAAGCTGGTATGTTGGTGGTAGAACAGAACCCCCCATGGTCAAACCCCCCAAGGGCTCTTTCTGGGATTGGGATGGCTAGTCCTGTTCAGCAGCTTTACCCCGTAGCCCCTTGGCTTTGGCTATTGCCACCTTGTCTGCTGCCCAGTTTCCCTTCCTCTTATCAGGCTTGGGCATATAGGTGTGCAGAGTAAGGTCTGTCCTCTAGCTTATTGCCAGCAGTCACCTGAACAACACAAGCTAATAAATCTTTAGTGGAGTAGCTCTATGGAATGGCAGTCAGTGACAGATCATGATGTTACAAAGATATAGAAAGAAATTCCTCCAAATTTGAAGTAATTGTGTTAGGGGACTTGATCTTTATTAAATGTGAATGGGGTTGGGCCTACTTTTCAGAGACATGGCTCTACCCAAGTCTGGTTGGGAGTAGAGCAAGCCACCAATCTTCACTCCAAGGTGGATTTGTGGAAGTGTGGTGTCTTGACCTGGCAGGACCCCTATCATGCATATGCCACTGTCCAGAGAAATCTGGCCATATTATATTTTATGTATTCATGTTTCTTATTGTCTGTCCTTCCCCACTTCTCTCTCTCTCAAAAAAAAAACAAATACAAAAACAAATTCAGGGCACTTGGGTGGCTCAGTGGTTAAGCCTCCAACTCGGTTTTGGCCTAGGTCATGATTTCATGGTTCGTGGGTTCAAGCCCTGCATTTGGCTCCATGCTGACAGTGCAAAGCCTGCTTGGGATTCTCTTTTTCCCTCTCTCTCTCTGCCCCTCCCCTTCTCTCTCTCTCTCTCTCTCTCTCTCTCTCTCTCTCTCTCTCTCTCTCTCAAAATAAATAAATAAACATTAAAACAATGGTCCAGGTGAGGACTAGAATGTCAGCTGCTTGACAGCAGAGGCCTTGGTTGTCTTGTTCCCCATGTTAGTCTTCAGGACTAGAACAGTGCCTGGCTCATCATGGAACTCAAGAAATTCTTATTGAATGAATGAATCTACCTTCCAGTCTTTTCTTAGTGCATTTCCCCCATTTACTTTGAAAATCTTGTTCTTTTTACTTCATATTGGTATCGTTTTGCTTTCTAGACTCCCATGGTGACTACCAAATGTTTTTGTGACTTGAGTTTCAATCAGCTGGCATTTTCTGCTTCTTAGAGAGTCCAGAGATGCATTCTCACAAAGGTGTAATTTCAAAAGAGATCATGTTCTAAATCCAGCTGCTTATTACTTATCAGTGTAATTTATTCATAAAGTGTTTTCTTTCTATTTTATAGTGAAAAAAAGAGACTGGACCTGGAAAAGAAACTTTATGAATATAATCAGTCTGATGTATGCAGGTAAGATGTGATAGTGGGAATAGTTTTTAAACCAATTGGCATATGTTAATCAAAAAAGTGTAACCCTAATGTATGTTACAGATACCATAATTGCAGTACTTTTACCATTCTCTTATGTCTAATATATAATCATTTCAAGTAAATACTGAAATTTAATATAATCACTATCAAATGTAGGAATAAATTTGGCTAAATTTTGTGTAAGATGATTTTATTTTCGCTATTTGGTATTCGTGGTATTTCAGAATCTATTTTGCTTAAATGTCTGAGGAATAAGATGCATCATAGTCTTTATCTTTTTGATCACAATTTAAACACATTGAGCTTGTGTAATGATTAAGGCATAATGACTATAGCTGACCTTTCAACAAACTGTTGAAGGCAGAGTTACGTGATGTCTCATTTGTTCATGGATATTTGACAATGCCTGTGAAAATTATTATGAGCAATGGATAATATAAATGTTGTCCTTTCCAGGTTACTTAATCTGAAGAGCCAACTTTTAATATTTTTAATTCTATTTTATGTAAATTGAACTTCATCCTTAAGCCAAATGTGTGGTATTACCTCCAATATTATTCATATGAAAAATTTCTGGCTATGATAGCATTAATTTTGTGATTTAGCCACATCATAAGATGAGTGAGAAATGAAAACACCTCATCCAGAAGAGAGATTTAAAACCAAATCACCCATCAGGTCCATTTATTTCCTCCTATGCAAAATTATTCTTTGGTTTTAGGATTGAGTGTACTTCCAAGGATACCAGTCATGGTGGACATTGATATGTCCCCAGTAGTTCTAGAAGAGACAAGAAGCCAGTAAAATAGTGTAAGGAATAGCAGTGTTATGGATGCCATGGCCTCAGAAGTGGGCCCAAGTCTGAGAGCATCTGTGGCAGCTGCCATTTTTCTAGACTGCAGCCAAGAGGGTGGCCAATGGAGTGTAGACTTTTCCTGCAGCCTGGTTGGGGGCGGCTTCCTGGCATAATGGTGATGGGAAGGGGGAGGTAAGAAGAGACTGGAGACTTTTAGCAAGCTGTCAGTTTGCTGAGTCTGTTCCCCTCTTGTTTCCTAGAAGACAGAGGGTATGATTTGCTAAAAAATATCCTTTCTTTGACTGCCCAACAGGATAAAATCCAAACTGTCTAACATGGCTGTTTCAACCTGGTTTCCCCCCGAGAAGGCAGAGTCTGAGATAAGGGTTTGTATGTAGATGGTAGTTTATTTTAGGAAGTGGTCACATAAAACTGACAAGCAGGGCTGGGAAGAATGAAATAGGAGCTGGTCACTGCTGTGGGCACCTGGGGCTCCACCCTTTTAGATCTTCAGAGGAGCCATGTAGATTGCCTCTCTGCTCCTCACAAATGTTCACTCAAGAGAAGGAAGGGGGGCCATTTACCTATCCGTAATCCCACATTGGACAGGGCCACCAGGGAGGTGTTAACTCCTTCTCACATCCATGCTGCAAACACAGAGAAGCAGCCCTGGAAAAGCAAGATACCAGGTGCTACCATGGCTGGAGAGGAAATGCTGGGCCAGGAGGATGTAAGGAGGGCCTGAGAAGTATCCGGAACAACAGCTTACCAGACCCTCCATTATCTTCCCCTGGTTCATTTTCATCATCACCCTCTTTCATCAGCCTCCACTAACATGTTACACAGAATCTTCAGTGTCTGAAGCATGACAAGGACTTTCGTAGTATCATGTAAGCAGGTGGGTTTTGTTACCAGGGACTTCTGTTCAGTCTGAGCCCCACCAGCAGTTAGCCATGTGCCATTAGGATAATTACTTCAACATTCTGTACCTCCATTCCTTTATCTGTCAAATGGGGATAATGGTAGCTATGAGGACTTAACAGAGCCTTAAAGCAGTATCTGGCCCTGTGTAAGAGTCAATAATTTATTATTTGTTGCTATTTTTAAAATCAGTATTACTGTTATTCTTCTTAATTATTGCCTTTAAGCTTTCCAACATACTATTTCCCCTGACTGAGTGTTTCCCCTCATCTTCTCACCCTTGCTTTCCCCAGTTTTGGGTTTAATTCTCACCCACCCTTCATGTCTAAACTAAAAATTAATTTCTGTTGGGAAGGCCTTCCTGACCCCTTCAACTGGGTCAGATTGCCCACTCTGTAAGAGTCCCTGGCAGTTTTCCCTCTTAGCATTTATCACACTGCATTGGACTCATCTAATTTTTTGTTTTCCCTGTTGACTAGTGAGTGGCTTTCCTATTCACAGTACTGCACATATGAATGACTGCACGAGTGGGTGGATGACTGAAGTGGTGAGCTTTGAAGGTTCATGTGGGCAGGAATGAAACTAGACTTTGGGTGGAGAAGGCATGGTTACTATTGTATGTACTCCAGCTGGACACTGGCCACCACCAGCAACTTCACCAGGTGCCTGCATGTGGAAGACAGTATGTTAGGTTCCACCTCCATTATTGTCGCTCAGCGTCGAAAGTGGCAGACATGGGCAACAATAAAACCAGTTTTAAGTTTTTTTTGTTTCAGAAGGAAAAATGGGGACAGCCAACCAAGGTCAAAAGCACAAAATTATTAGCATTATAAAGAATTTCTTGAAAATTTTTGGCTTAGGTGTAGAGGTTTAAGGTCTATTGCTGATGAATTTTTTTCCATTTTCTTATTTCTTTTTTTAAAATTTATTTTATTTTTTAAATTTACATCTAAGTTAGTTAGCATATAGTGCAACAATGATTTAGGTGTAGTTTCCTTAATGCCCCTTACCCATTTAGCCCATCCCCCCTCCCACAACCCCTCCAGTAAACCTCTGTTCTCCATATTTAAGAGTCTCTTATGTTTTGTCTCCCTCCCTGTTTTTATATTATTTTTGCTTCCTTTCCCTTATATTCATCTGTTTTGTATCTTAAAGTCCTCATATGAGTGAAGTCATATGATATTTGTCTTTCTCTGACTAATTTTGCTTAGCATAATGCCCTCTAGTTCCATCCACGTAGTTGCAAATGACAAGATTTCATTCTTTTTGATTGCCGAGTAATACTTCATTGTGTGTGTGTGTATGTATGTGTGTGTACATATATATATATATGTATATATGTATATATATGTATATATGTATATACGTATATACATATGTACATATATACATGTATATATGTACATATGTATATACGTATATACATATATATATATATATATGTACACACACATACATACACTTTTTTATCCATTCATCCATCAATGGACATTGGGCTCTTTCTGTACTTAGGGTATTGTCGATAATGCTGCTATAAACATTGGAGTGCTTCAAAGCACCATACCTGTGTCCCTCGGATAAATGCCTACTAGTGCAATTGCTGGGTCATAGGGTAGTTCTATTTTTAATTTTTTGAGGGACCTCCATACTGTTTTCCAGAGTGGCTGCACCAGTTTGCATTCTCACTAGCAATGCAAAAAAGATCCTTTCTCCACATCCTTGCCAACATCTATTGTTGCCTGAGTTGTTAATGTTAGCCATTCTGACAGGTGCAAGGTGGTATCTCATTGTGGTTTTGATTTGTATTTCCCTGATGATGAGTGACATTGAGCATTTTTTCATGTGTCGGTTGGCCATCTGGATGTCTTCTTTGGAGAAGTGTCTATTCATGTCTTTTGCCCATTTCTTCACTGGACTATTTGTTGAGTTTGAGAAGTTCTTTATAGATTTTGGATACTAACCTCTATCTGATATGTCATTTGCAAGTATCTTCTCCCATTCCATTGGTTGCCTTTTAGTTTTGCTGATTGTTTCCTTCGCTGTGCAGAAGATTTTTGTTTTGATGAGGTCCCAATATTTCATTTTGCTTTAGTTTCTCTTGCCTCCAGTGGCATGTTGCGTAAGAAGTTGCTGCGGCCAAGTTGAAAGAAGTTTTTGCCTGCTTTCTCCTTGAGGATCTTGATGGCTTCCTGTCTGACATTGAGGTCTTTCACCCATTTTGAGTTTATTTTTGTGTCTGGTGTAAGAAAGTGGTCCAGGTTCATTTTTCTGCATCTCATTGTCCAGTTTTCCCAGCACCACTTGCTGAAGAGACTGTCTTTATTCCATTGGCTATTCTTTCCTGCTTTGCCAAAGATTAGTTGGCCATACGTTTGTGGGTCCATTTCTGGGTTCTTTATTCTGTTCCATTGATATGAGTGTCTGTTTTTGTGCCAGTAGTTGCTGATTAATTTTTAATATCTGCAGCATGTTTGCGAATCTGTTTTTAAGGGTGAACTTTTTTGTGCTTTTCATCTTAGTTTTCCTTGATAGAAGAACATGAAAATTGTGAGCACTGAGTAATGTATAGAATTATACTCCTGAAACTAATATTACATAGTGTGTTAACTATACTTGAATTAAAATATATACTTGAATTATTAGATACTTAATAAAAATGTTGAATTATTTTATTGAACTAACAATAGAAATGCTTCATATCACGTACTCTTATGATGTAAAATTTGTGAAGAAGAAAGAGCTAGAACATGCAGGGTTGGTTCTGTGGGAAGAGTGGGCTGCACAACTTGAGCCATTCAGTGTGCCTTTTCATTTATTTGTTTATTCATTATTCATTCATTCACTCATTCATTTTTTGAGAGAAAGTACACTGGAGCAGGGGAGAGGGGCAGAGGGAGACAGAGAGAGAATCTTTAGCAGGCTCCATGCCCAAGGTGGAGCCTGACATGGGGCTCAATCTCCTCGATCTCGGGATCATGACCTGAGTCAAAATCAAGAGTTGGACGCTCAACTGAGTGAGCCACCCAAGCACCCCAATGTGTGCCTTTTGTTTTACACTTTGGATGAGAGTCTCTAAAGGTTTTGTTCACAATTTGAGTAGAGTCACAGCCTATATATTATCATAAAATATTTTAAAATATAGTAGGTTGTTGCAGTTCCTAATAAAATTTTAATATTATCTAAAGGAGAACTTTTTGGGTATTTTAAATTTTAGAATTTCTCAATGTTTATGGATTGTGGTTTGTAGTTTGATTCTATTTCCATATGAGCAGATAGTTCTGAAATTGTCTGTCATAAAAAGAATGCTAATGGACTATTCATCCGACCATGGCCACATAGCCACCGCTCTTGAAACCACATTTAATATTGAGAAAGAAATCCATATAAATCTTTATTGTGTGAATGTTATAATGTAGTCTTGTATACATTTCTCAGGAGAGTTATGCCTGGATGTGATACTCAGTGATGTTGCATTAATTTCTTCTAAAAATGTGTGTACATTCTGCTCTTTAGCTTTCAGTGTTTAGTTAGGTAAAGTATCTCAGAATACATTGTCTCATTAACAATTTTGTTTGAGAAAAATCTCTTTCTTTGATTTGTTAGTGTCTAACTGCATAATTTAAAAATCTGCTTTTATTTTTCTAGAGTTAAGCTGAAGTATGTGAAACTAAAGAGATATCTGAAGGAAATATGTGAATCAGAAAAGAAGGCTCGTACTCGAAACCAAGAATATTTAAAGCGATTTGAGCATGTCCAAGCTCATGTTGGACACTTTACTACAAATACAGAGAAGCTTCAGGAACTAAAGGTAACATCTTGTTTTTCACTATATTTCTCTTTATCTCTCTTTCTTTTGCTAAAATTGGAAGGAAGTAACGAGCACTAAGTTTCAGATCAGTGGTGGTCATTAATGTTCAGTTGTTCATCCATAAGAGAATTGCTCATTTTCTCTGTGATTTATGATGTGGCCAAATTTTGATCAGGGAACTTGAAATTGAATTTTCTTAGATTCTACTTTAGTTGAGGAATTAATGGAATATCTGTACTTTGTTATACTGCACAAATAATTAACTTGTAACAGACATGGGCACTAGTCACTACCTGGCACGTGGTATTTGGTGGCTTCATGACTGAATTTGAGCAGCATTAGGGTTCTCTCCAGAGACCGTTTCCTTCTTTAACGGGTTTTTTCCCTGGGCTCCTCTGTTCCCATCAGGCAGTGTGTTGGGAAACACTGAGGGTAGAACTGGCCCCACGGAATTCACCTTCATACTCCTCATCTGTGCGACCCAGAGCAACTGCTTTCTGCAGCCCTCTCTGATTATGGCATCTCGTTCCTTTAAGGTGCTGGGCAACCTTCTCCTCCACAGATTATGCCCAGTGAGGAGGGCTAGGCCTTTTTTCTCTAAGCAGTTGTGCTGGCCAAGGGTTGTTGCTCATGTTAACCCAACAAAATACTGGTTATAGAAGAAGTTGCCTTTAATTACTTTTTTTTTTTCCTCTAGCAATTTCCCCCACTGAGGCTTTATTTCAGGTACACAGGAAAATGAAAATACTATGCAGTGGTCTGAATGTTTGTGTCCTGAAATTCGTATCTTGAAATCCTAACCCTAATCAAATCCTAACCAAATGTGATGGTGTTCATACCAGGGGCCTTTGAGAGGGGCTTGTGTCATGAGGGTGGAGCTCTCATGGATGAGATTAGTGCCTTCTAAAACAGGCTCTGGAGCACTTCTACCAGGTGAGGATGCAGTGAGAAGGTACTGGCTCTGAATGAGGAAAGAGGCCCTCACCAGAAGGTGACCACACTGGTACCTTGATCTTGGACTTTCCAGCCTCCAGAATTGTGAGCAGTACATTTCTGATGTTTATAAGCCACCCAGTCAGGGATATTTTGTTATAGCAGCCTGAATGGACTAAGATAACTCACATATTCTGTACCCAGATACAGTAGTTGTAAATATTTTGGTATATTTGCTGTGTGTGTGTGTGTGTGTGTGTGTGTGTGTGTGTGTGTACATTTTTTCCTGAGCTGTTGAAAGTATGCTGTGGACACCATAACAGTTCTCCCCTAAATACTTAAGTGTGGATCTCCTAAGAACACAGTCTCCTACACAATCACACTACTATTATCACACCCAAGAAAATTAATAATGATTTCATAATACCACTTAATATCTATCTGATATTTAAATTTCCCCAGTTCCTCCCAAAATTTTCTTTATTTTTCCAGACCAGGAGCCAACTAGGGTTCACATTACATTTGCTATTTTGGTTTTTTGGTCTCTAAATCAAATTTAGTGTCCTACCACTCTTCCTTTTTTTTTTTTTTTTTTTTTTCATGACACTGGCTTTTTGAAGAAGGCAATTTAGTTGCCTGTATAATGACTCACATTCAGAATTTGGTTATTTCTTTGAGGTATAATTTAACTGGAAATTTGGATTAGATCAGCACTGCCCAATAGAACTTTCTGTAGTGATAGAAATGTTCCCGATCTATACTGGTGCTAATTTAGTAGCCACTAGCCACACATGACTACTGAGCACTTAAAATGTGGCTGTGACACTAAGGACTGAACTTTTAATTTTGTTAATTTTAATTGGTTAAATTTAAATAATCACAGCTGAGGTTACATACATCCTACTGTATCCCATCAGGAGGCTTATGAGTCGTGATGTCAGGTGGTCTGACCTGAGTGAGGTTGAGTTTGATGCATTGCTTAAGATGGCAAGCTCTAGATCTCTCTTATAAGGACCTTTTTTTCCATTTGCAACTGAGCATATAATCTGTGGAGTGATAGTTTGACATCTTGGGAACATCTTGTTTCTAAATAGCCTTTTACTTAGTGGTTTTAGGATCTGTTAGTGATGCTTGAATCAGTGTGGTGGAGGTTGTGGAATGGGGATTTTCTAATTTAATCTTCCTCTTTATTAGCTTAAATTGTTCTATAAAGAAGAGCTTTCTTTCTTTTCTCTCCTCTTTCTCTTTTTTTAAGTATCACCATAGACTTACAAATTTTTACTTAGTATATTATCAATTACTGTAGTTATTATTTTTGTTGTTTGTATTTCTCCAAATTTTGCTTGGGAGTGTCTCTTCAAATTGGCTTCTGTGTCCTTTTGGCCTGACCTCATTAATCCTGAGCCTTCTTTGCTTTGGGGCACAACATGTTCCAGGTTTACTTTGTACACCGCTGCCTCAGACATGGAATTAGCCTCTTTTCCAAGGAGCTGTGGTTCCTTTTAGTGGGGAAGGGTATTTAGAAACCAAGATCTGGAAGTAGATGTGCTCAAACAATAGCACGTTTTAGCTACAGCACTACAGTTTTTTTTTTCTTTCTTAGTTTTCAAGTAGAATACTTAACATCCAAAAAGTAATTATTATAAAATTGTAAATCTCTTTGCTGTTCAGAGATTTTACAGAGAAAGTAAAAGTGATGGACAAAGCAGGGAATTTTGCCTTCCCAATAGAAAAAAGGAAATAATAGAAGTTTTCCTTTTATTTTCACATTGATGCTTTTTTTACTTAATTATTGATTTGATGACATAGCTAAATGTGAGAGGGAGGAATTTGAAAGGGAGAATCCATACTTTTATATTGAGAGCATTTTAAAATGGATAAGGAATGCCTTTAGAGAACAGTCTGTGATGGCACAGAAGAGCAGATCATGTAGCTACAGTTGGGAAAGATGGGAGCACCATTGGGAGTCACCCTGAGTCCAAAGCTGAATGCAGGCAGCAATCTTTGAAACTCCAGCCAGTGACACCACTTACCTCAGCAAGCTGTACAGTAAGCAGAGATTCAGAGTGGGGAATGTTTGCCATGCTGTCTTCCCATTCCTTTCCTCCTCTTCATTTCATCTTGGTATCCAGTGGTAGCCTTAGGAAGGCTGGAGTCTGCCCCACTCAGGTAGCAGATCTTTACCTCCACTGATTGACCACATGTAAGTCTTAGGAGAAAGGTGTTCTGGGGAAGCATATTGCCCACACACCCCACAATGCTAGGGGTATTTCCCCTTGAATAGAATATAGTTGATGCAAATGGACTAATAATTGGTAGAGTTCCAGAAAGTGAAACGAAATGAGGCAGTATGTGAGAAGTGGGGATTTGGCCCAAGTTGTATTAAGTGAATTTCTCCCTTTTTGTAAGACTGTAAGACTATTTATTATATAATATTAAAATCTTTTTAAATGGGATAAAGGCAAACATATTTTATGAATTTTTTTATTTTAAACTGATTTTATGAATTATACTACTTTGGGGTCCTATGATAATTTTCAGGGCTTTTAAGGATGTTGATTTGTCATGTCATTTTGAAAACACGGTGTTGTGGCTATATTGCTACTTGTCAGATAAAGAGGCCAACTAAGCTCAGTTCAAGAATATAAATATTAGTAGTACTGTGAAGATTGTGTCCTTCTCTCCCCCTTCCTGCTTCTACTCCCCCTCCCTGCGTTGGTGCTTGTCGAAGAGCCCCAGTTGGGCCTTAAAGCAGGTGTTTTGGTGCCCTTTGTGCTTATCTCAGGTTGGGTTCTCCTGAAGTGGACCCTGAGACAAGGATTCAAATGTAAGTGGTTCATCTGGGAAGTGCATGGGATGTCAGGAGGCAAGTGGGGAGGTGAAACAGGGAAGGACAGGTAGCTGGAAAAGGGTATATATACACTAGTATATACATACACAAATATATATATATATATATATATATATATATATATATATATATATTGCTGTTCAGAGATTTTAATATATATATATATATATATGTTTGTGTATGTATATACTAGTGTATATATACCCATATATGTTTATATATATATACAAATATATATTTTATATATATACACAAATGTATGTTTTATATACATATATGTATATATGTGTGTACATATATAAATTGTGTGTGTGTGTGTGTGTATATATATATATATATATATTTTTTTTTTTTTTTTAAACCAGCCTCCACAACTCCCCACAGGCCTGACCACCCTGACCCGAAGCGGATGGGCGACCCCCCCAAAGGGTCTTTAAACCTCCGCGCCGGCGACGCCCTAGGTACCTGGACAGGGTGAGGGCGAGCGAGGTGGGGGACCAGGGGCCGCAAGCTGCCACCTCAACACTGACGCCTTAAGGGCCCCGCAAGGGCGCCAGCCCCAAAGCTGCCGTGCTGTTGTAGGCCCAACGGGCAACCGCCCAACAGGCCTCGCCGCCGCCACCACGGGACGCCATCATCCCACCTCCCCCAACAACCCCCATGGAAAAGGGTGTATTATCAAGCCAACTACCATAGTCAGCATCTGGAACTTAACTTACAGGGAAACCCTGGCAAATGGTTCCGAGCATTTGGAATATGCAGACATGGCTCCTGAGCATCACTGATTAAAGGCTGATGACAAAGAGATGGGGGGAGGAGAAATTAACCACAGGCTCCTTAGGCACAGAGACAGGAATGTTGAGACTTAGGAGCACCCAAAAGGGTCCCAGGGACATGTGTGGAGCATGGCATCTGTTTCAGCCTTCCCCATTCAAGTGCCAGGCATGAGGCTGGTATGTCAGGGCATTCAGGGAGAGTCCCCATCTGATGATATCTCTCATCTGCCTGAAATCCTTGAGTGCTTGCTCAGCCTTTCAGGATAAAGCCCAGATGCTGGCGTCTGCCTGCATACCACCCTGCAGCTCAACCTTATGACCCTTAACACACACATGTCCTTTCTCATTTCTGTCTCACACAAATATACAGACATGTGCACATTTTTTCTTCCCTACTGCCTCCCTTCACCTCCTTCCTCTCTCCCCATCTCTGCCTCCCATCTCTGCTCACTCTCTGCCCACGCTCTGCTCTCCCCGAACCTGTCTCCTCCATTTCCCCCCATCTCTTATGCAATATTCCCTCCACTCCCATGTCTTCCCACTGTCCCTCTCCATCTTTTATCTTCCAATCATGTGCGCATTCTTTCTCTTACACACTAATACACTCACTCACATGCATCCAAGTTTTAAACATGCTGACTGCTATATTTTCTTGAAAGCATCACATCATTTCCTATCTTCTTCAACTAGAAGCCCTCTCTCTCTCTATCCTGCCTTAGGTCTGGGCCGTAATTATCTCAGTAAGCACTTCCTTCATAGTGTTGTCATTGCTTACATGTCTGTTTTTCCACCTCGTTGTGGGCTCCTCATCTTACTATTTCAGTGCTGTCAGTATCTGGGCCACAATGTGGCACATAATAAGCACTCAGTAAGCTTTGAGAACACCTCCCTATTCTTTAAGCACTCAGTAAGCACTGGGACTTCTCCCTTGACTGAAAATTAATTCTGTATTTTTCAACTTGCTCTCTTCTGGACCATGAACAACTATGTGAGAGCTAATGTGGTATTGGTTCTATCCTGTGTTATACCTTCCCAGGAGCATTTCTGTTTAATAGCAGAGGCACTCTGAAGATACAATGTCACTATTTAAAGATGTGATTCTTGTTGGAAATTCAGTCATTAGGGTATATGTGCCTACGAGGGATAAAATTTGAAGAGAACAAATATTTGAGCCCTCATTCGATTCCTACTGAGCATTGTGACAGCCACTCTGGGCAGGGCAGGACCTTCAGGCTCCTGGAGGACAGTCTGTAGCTTTTCCCATTTTTTATCAACCAGAGTGTCTTACTTGTTAATATGTATTAGTTGAATATAAATAAGTGTTCCTGCATACCTTTTTGTAAAAAAACATCTAAAAAGGAAACTCATAGGGGCACCTGGATGGCTCAGTCAGTTAAGTGTCTGACTTTGGCTCAGGTCATGATCTCACAGTTCGTGAGTTCAAGCCCCACTCTGGGCTCTCTGCTGTCAGCACAGAGCCTGGAGCCTGCTTCGGATCCTCTGTCTCCCTCTCTCTCTGCCCCTTCCCCACTCTCTCTAAAAAATAAATAAACGCTTAAGAAATAATAAAAGGAAACCCATATCCTGGAAAAAATAGGAGAAGAGAAAAGACTGTGACTTGTAGTCCTGAGGGTCAACTCAAACAATTTATGTAATTCTCTGTACCCATTTTTTCAACTCTAACATGTGGAAGCTGGGCCAGCAGATCTTAAATGTCTGTTCAGTTCTGTAACCAAGAATTTTTATATAATCCTGGAGACCACTGAAAGAAGGAAGCCTGTTTAAAAAAACAAAAAGGTAGTGGTGGCACTTTCAGGCAAATGGTAATGTGACGAGGGGAATTTGAAGGAATGTAAGTGGGGATACAGAAGAAAAGAAGAAAAGAATGGAAAATGAGATGTGCTATTAACATGGAAACATATCCCAGAGACCTGAAAGATATCCCATGACCTCCACCTCCTTCAGATAACCCCAGATGATCGTCAACAGATTTCATCAGTTGAGCTGAGATGAAATTGTGCACAGCGGGGAAGTGAATAGAAAGTTCTCCTAAATTTAGGTGGGCAGCATCAAGCTCAGTGCTGGGAAGCAATACATTAGCAGACGGAACAAGTTAGTTACCTGATAGGTTGATTCAGTGCTCTTGAGTTCATTAAAATAGGTTTCCCTGGGGGATTTGTGGGAAGAGGGGACTGTCCTTAGAGGTGCTGTGGACTGGCAGATGCTACCGGGCCATGAGAACTTTGGCCCCTGAAACAGCAAATGTAAGAGGAATCTGGGCCACATGGCAAGAAGGGAACAGAGACCTGAATCAGCACCAGACAGAAAGGATGCAGTACAAATCCTGATGTATTGTGGAAATATAATGGGACCTTATCAAAGAAGAAGTGGGGCATAAAACATGGAAAGACTGATAGTTGGAAAAATAGGGCACATGCTCTGCTGTTTTATCATTTTTAGCTAGGGAATTTTTGGAAAGATTTGTCTATACAGGTTTCCAAACTTAAAAAACTTTTAAACATAGTACAACCCTTTATATGCAGATAGAATAGGAGGTGGAGTTGAAAATCCCTGCTCTCCAATGTTTAGGAGGTAAATTTGATGGATAGTAACCAAGTATCATATGTATGAATAAATGGCAAAGAGAACAAAATGTTTGTAGGTGCAAATCTGTGGTCCTAGGGGATGCAGAATTATAGTTTGCATCAGTTTTCAATTTATCATAGCAACTTTTGATTTCAAGTACATTGTTCAGTTTTTATTTGTATCACTAATTTAGGAAAGTACCTACACTACAGTGAATTTTTCAGGTGCATTGAGAGCAATGTAATTTGGACTCTTGAGACTTCTGTTACTATTCTTTATAAAGTCCTAATGCAGTTACAAGTTTTTTGCTGCAGCAGAATGAATTAAACAAAAGTCATGTTTCCATGAGAAAGTGCTCTGTCTTTAGAAGGTATGGCTCTGAAATGATCCCATAATGAGAAAAGTAGGTATAATGCCTGTTGCGTGTTTATAACTGATCTCAAAGAACATAAGAAAATATTTGCAGCCACAGGAACAGAGTTTTTATTTAACCAGCAATTATTTAATAAACCTCAATATTTATTTTGTTTATTTCATAATCCACTCCCATCCCTTTTTAAAGATACTTTCCCTTAGAATCTGTAAAGTATGCCTTTTGAAAGCTCTTGGAGTTGAAAAGTAACTATCTCTGAGTCCAAAGGAGTAGGTAGAACAGAGAGATGTAAATTGTATTGTCTTAATTGCCTTATTTTTAAATCTTTTCTTGGTTTATCTTTTTTACCGGCCTTATAAAACTTTCATTTAATTAGGTATTTCTTTAGATTATTACTGTCATCTATCATGTTAATAGCATTCTGATAGAGAAAAAAAATTCCCTGCTAAACTCTTATTAGAAATGGGGCAGCATGTAATATCTTTTAAGATATTTTGAGGGAAACAAGTGAGTTTTCATGATGATTGTCTGTTTTTTTATATGTCAAAACAAAGCTCAGACCAATTTCATGTTCAGACTAAGAACTAAGGAAACAGTTCTCTGATTATCTCATAGGTGTTTTTCTAATTGCAGTGCATCGCGGCCTAATTTAGAAAATGTTCTGATACTTATCTGTGATGAACCACCATCCGTGAATTTCTTAAGGCTTTAATTACTAACATACTGAATCAAAGCCCTTTTTATGCCTTGCTTTTAAGAAAAAGTCATTTTATGATGGAATCACTTTCATCAATTATAGTGTGATAATGATGCAGGCATCTTCATGTAGTTATTAGTGCCAGAGCAAACTTCATTCCTATGGTGCTGATCATTGATGTTTCCTGTATATTTTTATTCATAGAAAATGGAGTTTGTTTCAAGTCGATGAGCTAGCAAATAATATACTCTGTTCCTGTGATTAGTAGGACCATGATACTAATGTAGATATCTATAAAGATAAGAAGTCTGTAGGATTGATTTCTTTTCCTTTAGAACAAAACTTTTCAGGGTAAACACTGTCTAATGTGCTGCTTTCATAATAAAGTAACTGGATTTTCCTGATAGCTTAATATGCTAAGGTTTTATTCCCTAAATTGATGGAAGACAGTAAGAAGCCATCAGGTCTTATTTAAAAACATACAGCATTTTATAGACCTCAGCTTTTGACATTTTATTTGTGAAATTTTCTATTCTAAGATAAGTTGAATTTCTTAGTAACATCAACTTTTACTTTCTACTTCACTGTTTTATACTCTAAAGACTAAAAAATATAGGCAGATGCTGGTTATAATAAGAGCCACCACAAAATCAAAACTTCGTTTCTGTTTAGACCGAATATGAGGCTCAAATTAAGAAGACACAGCTACTCTCAAAAGATAGACCTGGAATAAAAGGTGAACTGAAAGATGAAGACAGAGAAAAGGTAATAAATTAAAACAATAAGCTTTCTGTTAACAGAGGATTTCTGGAGTGTTTCTCTTTTACTATATTGTTTTAAATAAAATCATCTTATTACAGAGATCTTTTTTATTAAACCTTAAGTATTATTTAAAGACTTATAGAGTATTGCTTTAATGTCTAATTCAATTAAATTTGCTAAAAGGCAGTCACAGCAGGTTTAAAAGAGATAGATTCCAAAGAAAACCTTAGTGTTGTTAGCAGGTGAAATTATGTTTCTCTAAATAATGCTTTGTCGCTGCTTTTTTTCTTCGTTCCAGAAATGTTTTAAATAAAAGGTAAACAAAATATGGAATTTTGCTTTTCTTTGTATATATAATTTTGTACATTTTAACCTTTTCACAGAGAAAGTGGAAAGAAAAGATTGCATATCTAAGCAACAGACAAAAAGACTGGCAAGGAATACTTAAATAAATTCTGCTATGTATCTGCCGTAATGCAGGCTTCTAATCCTGCAGCCTATCTCCATATAAATGATTCTGTTCAAGACCATAGATGTTTTCTTCACTAAAAGCAGTAAAGCTCTTTTAGATGAAATGTCTAAAAACATCTTGTAATAACTTGGAGCATGCTGGCAAGAGTAGTCACTTGTGACTATGGTGAAACCCCCTCAGCCAGTCGATATTGTAATAAGCAAAAATGGTAGCATCACTCCATTATTCAGAAAAGCCAACAGCGTGCTTGTTCCTTAGGCTGCAGCATTCATTAAGAAAAGCTTACTGGGCTGAAAGCTGGAAACAGATGATAACGGGATATGATTTTCATATTTAATGCTTTCCTTGGAAGAGTATGTGTGCTACAGATTGATAGAAGAACCAACTGCTACTTTACTAAAAGACTTTCAGGTTTGCCCTATAGCTACCGATGGAATCATTCAGCCAAGAAATTAACTTTTTCTCCTTTTACCTGCTTTATATATCTGCTAAGCAGGCTGCCTGGCTGCCAGTAAATGTTATTATGCAGTTAACTGTTTGGTATTTAAGACTCTTATCAGAAAAGAAACAGAGGCCACACTATTTTGTTTTTATAGTAGGAGGAAGGTTTTAGTTTTCCTTTTTTCCATGCATTAGCAGGCATTAATCTGAGTTTATAGGAAGTTTTAGTTTTCCTTCCCAAAGATTAAAAAGTTAAAAAACCTAGAATTTAGAGCATTCTTTAAACTGTAAGATACAAAACACCAAGCCCCAGAAACCTTGACCTATATAAAAAGGCCTTTTAATGATAAATGATTTCTGTGCCATTAGATGTATGCCAAATGTGGTATGATGTGATAGACTTCTAAACCATTCAGGCAGTTTTTCTGTTTGACATTGGGTCATGAAATAATTGATGTGTTTTTAATCTATAAGCCGGTTTGTTCTTTCTATGCCATTCCTGATAAAGGCATTCTTAGTACGGCAGTGTCAATGGTACTTAAGTAAAATGGGAGACTTTTTTTTGTATTTGCACTAGTGATCCCTTACCTTACATACAATTACATAGTCTCCTTTTAAGTTATATTTAAAATTAGGGCAAGAGACATACAGCTGACAACCCCTTAAAGACGTTACATATAATAATTAGAAGACAGGTATTTTCCTGTGTACTATAAAGTGTCATCTTAAAAGCTTTGATTATTGACTGTATATAACAATCAATTAGGTAACATTTTGAGAAATTTCTTTCTTGCCTATATTC
Organism: Neofelis nebulosa; assembly: GCF_028018385.1. Lineage (NCBI taxonomy): Eukaryota > Metazoa > Chordata > Mammalia > Carnivora > Felidae > Neofelis > Neofelis nebulosa. The sequence continues at coordinate 95,498,238 of NC_080790.1, read as the reverse complement.
AATTTCTTATTGGTGTTCCATCAATTAAAAGGTAAATACATTTTAGTAAAATGATGAATTAATGAATCCTTATTATATGCTAATTCCAGAATAATTGCTTATCATATGAGTTACATTTTTTTTCCGGTGGAAATCCATACATGTCTTCTTTAGACAGTCATATGAATTAGTCTCTGTTCCCAGAGTTGTTGGTCTTCAGGTATTGGCCTGAAGCGCAATATGGAGTCACTGGTTGAAGTCAATAAATCGTTTTTAAGCATGTGATCTGTGTGAGAAGCCACAGTAGATCCCCCTATGAATTCCACAGGGCTTGTGCTCAAGGTGCTTCCTACAAGGAGATGTCCTTTCTAAGGCACAAGATAGTGTGTAATGAATGCCAGTTACATGTGGTGGGCATGTGCTGCATGAAGAAAGAAGGTATGCTTCTACCAAAATGAGTGGCCCAAGACTCAGTGGAGGAGGTGGTGTTTGAACTAGTGTGAAGGATGGGAAAGATATCAGTCAGTGGGGATGTGGTAGACATTCGAAGGCCAGGAGATGTCATGATTAAAGGAGTAGAAGCAGGAAAGCCCAGTGGGCAGTTGTGCAGCCTGGCTGAAGTCCAGTGTTCTTGTACGGAAGTGGTAGACAGTAAGGTTGGAAAGTTATATCATGGAACTTCTTAGTGCCACATTAAGAATTGAGATTTCCTCCTGGAATCGTGTGTGTGTGTGTGTGTGTGTGTGTGTGTGTGTGTGCGCGCGCGCGCGCGTGCGTGGGCATGTGTAATTGTGTGTGTATGTGTTGGGGCAGGTAAAGGCAGGACTTGTGGATGGAGCAGTGACATCACAGCTGTGCAGCAGCAGGGAGATAAGGCTGGAGGTGCCATGGAGGACGAACTGGGGGAAGGAGTTGGTGGAACTGAAGAATCGGGGTTCGTTCAGACAGGAAGAATTAACTAAGAGCCTAAATTGAGGGTTGCCATTAAAGTGGAAAACACTGATGAGGGGGAGAGGACTTGTCAAATTAATGATAATTCTGAATTATAAGAAGCTATATTTTTTAAGTGATTGTATACCTTTCAACCATAGCAGTAACATGGATACTCTATCAAGAAAAGTCATCAAGCAGTGATTGTCCATTTTCTCAATGTAAAACTCTAGCTCAGTTTCATAATAAGGCATCCAGAGTTTTCATGCCTCCTCTGGCTACTTTTCAGAGTCCTGTGTTCTCTTAAGAGAATTAATAATTGGTCTACTTGTTCCCCAAGCTTATTTCCATGATTAGTTTACCTAGTAAACTTTTGGTTTTTGGTTAATAGATAGCAAAAAGACAAAGTTCAAGCCCCCATTCGGATCCTCACAAATTTTACTATAATTCAGTAATCCTTTCCCTCTATTATACATTGCATTTTTTTGGTTGTTGGGGCAGGGTGTAAATTCTAATTCTGTTGGTCTTTTGGCATGTTCTAGTTACTTAGTTTTTTATATGAGCAGTGACTAGAGAACATACATAAAAAAACATCAAGGGGCACCTGGGTGGCTCAGTCAGTTAAGCGTCCGACTTCAGCTCAGGTCATGATCTCGCGGTCTATGAGTTTGAGCCCCACGTTGGGCTCTGTGCTGGCAGCTCAGAGCCTGGAGCCTGTTTCAGATTCTGTGTCTCCCTCTTTCTCTCTCCTCCCCCTCTCATGCTCTGTCTCTCTCTCCCCAAAAATAAACGTTAAAAAAAAATTAAAAAAAAAATCAAAGCGTATGTATTGTCATTTGTGAATGAGATATCAATTTTGGGATGGGGTTTGTGAAGTTTCTTTGAACTATTTTTGTGTGTGTTTGTGTGAGAGAGAGAAAAATTTTTTTTATATTTTAAAATTTACATCCAAATTAGTTAGCATATAGTGTAACAGTGATTTCAGGAGTAGATTCCTTAGTGCCCCTTACCCATTTAGCCCATCCCCCCTCCCACAACCCCTCCAGTAACCCTCAGTTTGTTCTCCATATTTATGAGTCTCTTCTGTTTTGTCCCCCTCCCTGTTTTTATTTTTGTTTCCCTTCCCTTATGTTCATCTGTTTTGTCTCTTAAAGTCCTCATATGAGTAAGGTCATATGATTTTTGTCTTTCTCTGACTGACTAATTTCACTTAGCATAATACCCTCCAGTTCCATCCATGTAGTTGCAAATGGCAAGATTTCATTCTTTTTGATTGGTGAGTAATACTCCATTGTATGAAAGAAATTGAAGAAGACACAAAAAAAAGGAAAAAGATTCCATGCTCCTGGATAGGAATAACAAATATTGTTAAAATGTTGAAACTACCCGAGGCAATCTTTGAACTATTATACTATGAAACTTGTTCTACTAAAAGCAGAAGTGAACTGGATCCTTCACAGCAAGAGTGTACCGTGCTAGGCCTGGCTGGAGATCTGTGGAGGACCAGGGAATTTTGTCACAGGGCTGAAGGCTAACTGGAGAGGTCCATTTCACTGTTGTAATACTTCCTGCAAGGGTCACATGGAGAATGGTTATGCGGGCTGTTACTTCTACTTCTCATGTTAATTGTAACAATGGGTAATGATCAGTGCACACTTATTCTGTGCCAGGTGCTACATGAAGCACTTTATGGTCATCAACTCATTTAATCATCTCAACAATCCTGGAAGTAGATGCTGTTGTTATCCTCATTTCATGGGAAGGCTCAGAGAGGTTAGTTAACTTCCCCAAGACTACATAGCGAGGCAGAGCCAAAACTCAAATCCAGACTCTTTGGCTTCAGTGTCCATGCAGTTAGCCATCTTGCTGCCCTGCCATCTGAGGTGGTGTGGGTGAAATGCTCTTCAAAAGTTGGGAAAAATTCCTGATCCAATAAAAACACCCTGGCCAACATCATGCAAAATATTCCAATTATCCATTTAGATGCTGCATTTGTGCCTAACCTTGGTCTCATTTGGTGCTATAATATTCCAGCTAAATCAGGTGAGCCAAGGAAAGCAGAGCATCTGTCTCTGAACTGCTCATGTTTACACTAAAAGGAGAATCCGGGGCGCCTGGGTGGCTTGGTCGGTTAAGCGTCCGACTTTGGCTCAGGTCATGATCTCGCGGTCCGTGAGTTTGAGCCCCATGTCGGGCTCTGTGCTGACAGCTCAGAGCCTGGAGCCTGTTTCGGATTCTGTGTCTCTCTCTCTCTCTCTCTGCCCCTCCCCTGTTCATGCTCTGTCTCTCTCTGTCTCAAAAATAAATAAACGCTAAAAAAAAAAAATTTTAAAGGAGAATCCATTTGAGTTGGTTTGGTAGGGCAGAAGAAATACCTTAAAGCTCTGCTGAAGAAGAACTTCCAGTTGAGAAGACATGTGCACTTTGTGTACACTGGCTTCACCTGTGGGTTGGAGCTGTGTCAGGAGAGGTGGTGAAACTGTGGTGGGGAGCAGCCCTGTTGCAGGGGAGGCACCAAACAGGGAAGACAGCCCAGTATTACATGATGGGAAGAGTTCCGTTTCCAGAGGACAGACCGTGGCTCCTGGGATCTGAGCAGTATTCACAAGACCAAGGCAGCCACTGTAGGGCCTGGGCTCATCTCCAAGGGCTGAAGTGACCGGCATTGTGGAGGAGACAAGTGATTGAAATAACATGATGGCAAGGGTAAAGGAGTCGTAAGACTCTCCTGAAATACCCATAAAGAGAAAATGACTCAGGTTGGAATCTTCTGGAAGCAGATCCTAAGACAAGGATTGGAGTGTAAGTGGTTTATTTGGGAGGTGGTCCCAGGAAGCACAGAGGAGAGAGGAAGGTGACACAACCAGTAGTGTGTGATTGAATGATTGAATGGGTTACTACTGTGAGCAGCCAGAGCTCAGTCCTATTGGGGAACCTTGGAAGACTGTGTAGCACATGCCTTAGTGTCTTCACACATGGGCGTAGAAAAGGGAGTGGGGATATATTCTTCAGTTCCTATCTGTCATTGACTGAATGTTGTGGCTGGCTCTACTCCTGGCTGCTGCAGAGCAGTGAGGGAAGCTCCCAGGCCAGAAGGACACTGTGGGCATGTACTGGGATGGTGAGGTTCCCATAGATATGGGTCTGGCCCTGTCATACCGGCTACTGGAGAGAGCAGTGCAGGGCAAGAGTAGAGTGGTTGGGTTATTACTTAAAGTTATCTATATAGGCCCCAATTTCTTACCCTTACTGGCCCACAGTACCTCATTCACCAGCAGTCTCCTTGAACCACTGCTCAATTCTGAAGAGTGCAAGCATCTCCCTAAAGTGGGGCTCTGAGCGGTTGCCCAGGTTTCTAATACTGGGACATTGTACCTTGCTTGGGATAGTGATACACCCTTGCAGAGTTGTGACTTTATTTGACCTAGAGCAATGACAAAGTCAGAAGGTGTTCAGCTGGGCCTCTTTTATCTAAATAGCTTTTTCACTTGTATGTGTTTCTATTCACAAGACATTTAAAAATTAAACTGAATTACACAAAGTTTTTCAAGTCCTGGCGCTAATACTAGATTTGCAGCCCTTTTTTTTCAGGAGAGGCTAGAAAATGCTCTTCTCTCCATGCTCATTAGACCATGAGCTCCTGCACAGTAGGGTCTAGGCCCATCCACTGCTCCACCTGGTGAGTGGTAGCAGCGCACCAGCCTGCAGTGAGGAAGGGGAGGGAGCCATTCTTCTTGAGCGAGGGGTGTGCCCTATTCCACTGGAGTCTGAGGCCGGATGAAGTTTGAACTCTCCACATCCTGCTTCCTTTTGAGGGTACCTCCCAAGTGGGTAGTGTGGCTCAGATTGACAGCTAACATTTGCATTGGTCTTACTCTGTGTCAGGTACGGTTCTAAGGACTTTATAGAATACAGTACACACACACACACACACACACACACACACACACACACACACACGTCTACACACATTCGTTACAACAACTTTCCGAAGTGAGATTTATTTTTATGCCCATTTTACAAATTAGGAGATGGAGGCCCAAAGAAATTAAGTAACTTGTCTCCAGATCACCTAGCTGGTCAGTGGCAGAGCCTTAATTAATAAATACATCAACTTTGCTTCTCAGTCATTGCAAGAAAGGTTTCACTTAGGAGAATGGTGGGAAGATGTCTCTCTGGAAGAGACTTAACCTCTTTCTCACAGTCAAGAATGAAAATAACCATATTTTTAAATTTTCCTTTTGTGAAGACATTTGGCTACACAACTATCACTCCTTTGCTGTCTCTGTGGTGGAATTATGTGACAAGTGTGTTATGTGTAAAAGACTCTTACAGGTGAGAAAATTGCATTCATATATATATAGGTATACATCTTGTAGTAGAGTGATAGGGAAGAGAGAAAAAGTCAAGGAGAAGGGGAAACGGAAACAAGCCGATTTGGCAAGAGGAAGATAAAATTTGTGGAAAACACTGTTTCTTTTCTCCCTTTGATGGTACAAGGGATTATGGAAGCCTCCACAGGAGAACAAATTTTGATTTCCATTTTTTATAAGATTTTCCAAACTTCATATACTTATATTCTATGAAATAATGTATTAGAAAAAAAAAAGTCTTTTTCATGTAGTCTGAAAAAAATGTATTCATGCCTAGAACTTTTTTGGAAAGGAATCTGGCAATAACTATCACAATTATATATGCAGTTGACCCTTGAACAATGTACGGGTCCACTTATTCACAGATGTTGAACTTTATGTACAGTTGGTACATGTATTTTCCTTATGATTTTCTTTTCTCTGGCTTTATTGTAAGAATGCAGTATATAACACATATAATATTAAAAGTATGTGTTAATCGACCATTTGTGTTGTGGATAAGGCTTCCAGTCAACAGGAGACTATTAATAGTTAAGGTATATACAGATTTTTGACTGTTCAGGGGGTTGGATGTACACGTATGCTTTGTGCCAGCAATCCAGCTATCCTCAAGAAATAGAAACTCTAATTAGTTTAATAACATTAATACACTAGGGGCGCCTGGGTAGCTCAATCGGTTGAGCAATCAACTTCGGCTCAGGTCATGATCTTGTGGTTCGTGGGTTCGAACCCTGGGTCGGGCTCTGTGCTGACAGCTCGGAGCCTGGAGCCAGCTTCGGATCCTGTGTTTCCCTCTCTCTCTGCCCCTCTCTCACTTGTGCTTTGTTTCTCTCTCTCTCTCTCTCTCTCTCAAAAATAAATAAACATTTAAAAAATTTTAAAATAATGTTAATACAGTAAAAAAACCCAAAAAGTTTGAGGAAGGGATGAGCAGTGGTTAATCCATTTTAGGAAGAAAGAGCCTGCCTGTGTATGGGATCGCTCTTTTAATTGTAGTATGTTAGTTGCTTCTATCCTCACATCTCTCAAAATCAGAAACTGGAGTTGGCATTCTGTCTTTCTAATGTAGTCCTGCACATTTCTTTTTTAACAGGAAGCTCTAAGAGACACAGTTATATCCCGAGCCACCCTGTGTAGGAACCACAGAGCATGTACAGAGCATACTAAAGTGTATTATAAAAGAAAAGGCTATTGTCTTGATATTCTCAGACACTTGTTAAGCTTCTTTTTTTGCATGCTGTGGCTTTCTATTGTTTTGATCAAGGTTAATTGCATAAACCTAGGGGTATTGGGGAAAATGTTGGTGCTGGGGTGTGTGTGTTTATTTTTTGAAAATCACCAATTGGTACAATTTAGGAATGCTGAATTTATGTTGAAGTTTTTATCTGCTCTTCTCCTACTCTTCCCATTTACCCTATATAGACTTGGTTTTATTTATCAGGTACAGGTTCCACTTAGTGTCCTATTTTAATAGGTCTGATTTTATACTGGTTGAATTTAGTAGGAAATTAGATGTAGACTTCCAATTTATTATTAGAGACTTTTATGTTTGTTTTTCAAAAAAGCTGTGGTTCAATGATACAATTTGAGCTTCATTGATTCCATTTTGAACGTTGTAGCATAAGAGATGGGCATTGGAGTCCTCGTGTGTGGGTTTGAATCTGTGACCAAGAGCAAATTGTTCAACCTTGCTAAGTCCCATAAGGATGAGTACAATAATAATGGTTGTTTTGAGAATTAAAAAAAGGTAATGAATATAAATCTGTTTGACACCTGGTAAGTGCTTGGCAAATGTTCACTGATCCTGCCACCACTCTCACCACTGTCCCCATCATCTCCGTCTTTGGTCTCCGTGAGAGTAGCCATTCTTTGGTCCAGCTTTTTGCCACTTATCTAGAGAGTGGTGACACGAGCTCTGGGGATGGAGAGGCTACCTATGAGTTAAAGAAATGGGACGTAAAGCCACCGGGTGGTAACAGCTTGTAGTTGATTTATGTTATAGGGATTTGCCCAACAAAGTTACTTCTAGAAGATACCTTTGAAGCCTAAACTTAACGGATCCATTTTAAAATTAATATGGTTCTAGTGACTATTGGATTTAATGGCCAGAGATATCTCTTTGTGGCCTTAGTTGTGAATTGATTGTGTCTATAATCTATCACAGTGGCAAAATGAAAGAAGTGTTAAGAATTACTTTGGCATGATGTCTTAGCCAGCTCAGGTGGCCATAACAAAATACTGTAGACTGGGGGCTTAAACAATGGAAATTTATTTTCTCACAATTCTGGAAGCTGGAAGTCCAAGATCAGGCCTCTCTCTTTGGGTTGCAGACGGCTGTCCCTTCTCTCTGTCCTCATATGGCCTCTTCTCTCTCTCTCTCTGTGTGTGTGTGTGTGTGTGTGTGTGTGTGTGTGTGTGTGTGTGTGTTTATAGAGAGAGATCTCTGGTATCTCCTCCTCTTATCAGGACACCAGTCATATTGGATTAGGGCCCCACCCTTACAAACTCATTTAACCTGAATCATCCCATTAAAGACCCTGTCTCCCAGTAGTCATACTGGGAATTAGGGCTTCCAACATAAGAATTTGGGGAAGGGGGACACAATTCAGTTTATAACACATGATGAAGTAAAATAATTCCTTCAGGATTGTTATATGTAAATTTTTATTAAGGGATTGTTTTTGAAATCTCAATGTGACTTAAGGACTTGCTTACACAGAAACTAGAAATAATCATTGAACTGTGTGAAAGCTGAAAATTTGGTCTGATAGTTCCATTTCTAGTCTGCATTCATCTTGATATTTCTCAGTTCCCTCACCTGTGAAAGAAATAATATAGTAAGAAAAAAATTAAGATTTTCTGAGCATTTTTTAAAGAATGTGAAGTGGGGCGCCTGGGTGGCGCAGTCGGTTAAGCGTCCGACTTCAGCCAGGTCACGATCTCGCGGTCCGTGAGTTCGAGCCCCGCGTCAGGCTCTGGGCTAATGGCTCGGAGCCTGGAGCCTGTTTCCGATTCTGTGTCTCCCTCTCTCTCTGCCCCTCCCCCGTTCATGCTCTGTCTCTCTCTGTCCCAAAAATAAATAAAAAACGTTGAAAAAAAAATTAAAAAAAAAAAAAAAGAATGTGAAGTATAACATGTATTTTTCAAAGTACAGTAATGATTAAGATCTACCTGCTTTGACAGCTGTAGTTAGTAATTTTTTTTAATTTTTAAATGTTTATTTATTTAAGAGAGAAAGAGAGACAGAGTGTGAGCAGGGGAGGGACAGAGAGAGAGGGAGACACAGAATCTGAAGCAGGTTCCAGGCTCTTAGCACAGAGAGTGATACAGGGCTTGAACTCATGAACTATGAGATCATGACCTGAGCCAAAGTCAGATGCTTAACTGACTGAGCCACCCAGGTGCCCCTGTAGTTAGTAATTATTAACTAAGTCATCATTATAATAATTGTAAACTAGGTCTCTCTTCTTTCCCCCCAGTAAAGATGTAGTCCTGGTTTTAAAAGTTACCTTCTGGGGGCCCTGGGTGTCTCAGTCCATTAAGCGTCTGACTTTGGCTCAGGTCATGATCTCACCATTTGTGGGTTCTAGCCCCGTGTTGGGTTCAGTGCTGACAGCTCAGAGCTCAGAGCCTGGAGCCTGCTTCGAATTCTGTCTGTCTCTCTCTGCCCATCCCCCACTCATGCTCTGTCTCTCTCTCTCTCAAAAATAAACATTATTTTTAGTCATATCCATTTCCTTTGCAATCACTTTCCCCAGCTCCTAAAATGTTTAAAGAAACTACAGATAGAGAATTGTGTCAGGAAAAGGAAGAACTGAACCAAAATCCTGGATTAGAGATTTACCTCAAGCACTGAGCTACAGAAAGTAATAGGAAGGCGTAGAAACATTGATAATTATTTCAGATCCTTAAATACTGATACATGCACCTTCTTTTGGCAATAATGTCTGTCTCAAACTGTTCAATTCCTAATATTATTCCTGTGTCAACAAGAATGTGAAACACAACATTTCTCTCTTCAGCTTTCCTGGCTCAGAAACTGCTTGAGACACATAACAATGTCAGAATTTTAAGATTAAAGACCACCCTATTTCCTGTTGCTAAGCAAACAAAATGCAGTCTGTTTTAAAAAAGAAAAGAGGCAACTAGGGGTGCCTGGGTGGCTCAGTCCCTTAAGCGTCCAACTTCGGCTCAGGTCATGATCTCATGGTCCGTGAGTTCGAGCCCCGCGTCAGGCTCTGTGCTGACAGCTCAGAGCCTGGAGCCTGTTTCAGATTCTGTGTCTCCCTCTCTCTCTGCCCCTCCCCTGTTCATGCTCTGTCTCTCTCTGTCTCAAAAATAAATAAATGTTAAAAAAATTAAAAAAAAAAAAAAAAGAAAAGAGGCACCTGTCTCACGACCCATCTCAGCAAACAGGAAAGCTGCCAACCTGTAGAAGCCCAGCTTGTATTTTACTGGAGCCACTATTTTACTTTGCAAATGTTGAGCCAGTTGAGATGTAGCATTGCCTTACAGCAAGCAGCAGTTCAATTGTACAGGCCTATTGTACATTTTTTGTTGTTATAAAAGTTTAAGTAATTGCTGGTAGGAATGTAAAATGGTGCAGCAGATAAGTGGTTGCCTAGGGCTGGGGGCTGGTCAGGGAGGATGGGGAGTGATTACTAAAGGGCACTGGGTTTCTTTTTGGGGTAATGAGATGTCCTAAAATTGATATAGTGATGGTTGCACAACTGTGATTATACTGAAGCCTCTGAATTGTATACTTTAAAAGGATGAATTTTATGGTATGTGAGTTATATCTCAATAAAATGGTTTTTGTTAAGTTTGTGAAATTGGAAAAAGGACAAGATGAGCAGAACAATGTTCATTTTCCTGGCATAATCCTATATAAACACATTTTGGTTAATTTCTTTCTCTTCTGTTGATTTATCTTTACATAGGTGTAAGCATATTAAATATATAATTTGGGTTTTATTTTTCTTTTGCCATATCTAAACATTTCCCTTGTTATGGCATAGTCTTCATTTGCCTCATTTTTGTGACTTGCCCTATTTTATGTGGTTTACTTCTAACCTTTCATGATTGTAAGTAATGCTGCAAATGAACTTGTTTGTCCCATAGCTTTTTATTTTCCTGTAAGGCTTATTTCCTTAAGGTGTTTCCTTATAAAATGAAAGAATCAAAGACAATAAAAATGTCTAGGACTCTTGATGCTGGATTCTTTCCTATTTGCTTTCAGAGGATTCTGCCTGTTTATTTCACTACCAACAATACAGGAGCATCTATTTCACCTAACCTTCATCACTACTGGAGATTCTGAAAATTGTTACTGTTATTTTTTTATTGAAATATACTTGACTTATAATAGTGTATAAATTTAAGGTGTATAACAGGTTAATTTGTTACATATATATTTTAATATGATTGCCATTTTATGATAATTAGCACCTTTATCGCATTACATAATTACCATTTCTTTTCAGTGGTTAGGATAATTGAGTTCTAGTCTCTTAGCAAGTTTGATGATTGTAATACAATATTGTTGCCTATATTCATTGTACTGGGCATTAGATCTCTAGGACTTACTATTCAATGCACGCTTATACTGTTAAGCCTATCCCCAGCCCCTGCTTCCCAGGGGTTATCTTTTTTTTTTTTTTTTTTTTTTAATTTACATCCAAATTAGCTAGCATATAGTGCAACAATGATTTCAGGAGTAAATTTCTTAGTGCCCCTTACCCATTTAGCTCATCCCCCCCCCCACAACCCCTCTAGTGACCCTCAGATTGTTCTCCATATTTAAGAGTCTCTTATGTTTTATCCCCCTCCCTGTTTTTATATTATTTTTGTTTCCCTTCCCTTATGTTCATCTGTTTTGTCTCTTAAAGTCCTCATATAAGTGAAGTTATATGATTTTTGTCTTTCTCTGACTGACTAATTTCACTTAGCATAATACCCTCCAGTTCCATCAACGTAGTTGCAAATGGCAAGATTTCATTCTTTTTGATTGCTGAGTAATACTCCATTGTATATATATACCGCATCTTCTTTGTCCATTCATCCATCTATAGACATTCGGGCTCTTTCCATACTTTGGCTATTGTTGATAGTGCTGCTATAAACATGGGGGTGCATGTGTCCCTTTGAAACAGCACACCTGTATCCCATGGATAAATGCCTAGAATTGCAAATTGCTGGGTCGTTAGGGTACTTCTATTATTAGCTTTTTGGGGAACCTCCATACTGTTTTCCAGTGTGGCTGCACCAGCTTGCTTTCCCACCAACAATGCAAAAGAGATCCTATTTCTCTGCATCCTCACCAACATCTGTTGTTGCCTGAGTTGTTAATGTTAGCCATTCGACAGGTGCAAGGTAGTATCTCATTGTGGTTTTGATTTGTATTTCCCTGATGATGAGTGACGTTGAGCATTTTTTCATGTGTCCGTTGCCCATCTGGATGTCTTCTTTGGAGAAGTGTCTATTCATGTCTTTTGCCCATTTCTTCACTGGATTATTTGTTTTTTGGGTGTTGAGTTTCAGAAGTTCTTTGTAGATTTTAGATACTAACCCTTTATCTGATGTGTCATTTGCAAATATCTTCTCCCATTCTGTCGATTGTATTTTAGTTTTGCTGATTGTTTCCTTCGCTGTGCAGAAGCTTTTTGTTTTGATGAGGTCCCAGTAGTTCATTTTTGCTTTTGTTTCCCTTGCCTCTGGAGACAGGTTGAGTAAGAAATTGCTGCGGCCAAGATCAAAGAGGTTTTTGCCTTCTTTCTCCTCGAGGATTTTGATGGCTTTCTGTCTTACATTGAGGGGTCCAGGTTTATTTATTTATTTTTTTGATTTAACTTTATTTTTTTATTTTTTAAAATTTACATCCAAATTAGTATATAGTGAAGCAATGATTTCAGTAGATTCCTTAATGCCCCTGACCCATTTAGCCGATCTCCCCTCCCACAACCCCTCCAGCAAAGTTTGTTCTCCATATTTATGAGTCTCTTTTGTTTTGTCCCCCTCCCTGTTTTTATATTATTTTTGTTTCCCTTCCCTTATGTTCATCTGTTTTGTCTCTTAAAGTCTTCATATGAGTGAAGTCATATGATTTTTGTCTTTCTCTGACTAATAGCATAATACCCTCCAGTTCCATCCATGTAGTTGCAAATGGCAAGATTTCATTCTTTTTAATTGCTGAGTAATACTCCATTGTGTGTGTGTGTGTGTGTGTGTGTGTGTGTGTGTGTGTGTGTATATATATATATATATATATATATATATATATATATATATATAACACCACATCTTCATTATCCATTCATCCATGGATGGACATTTGGGCTCTTTCCATACTTTGGCTATTGTCAATAGGCTGCTATAAACATGGGGGTTGCATGTGTCCCTTCGAAACAGCACACCTGTATCCCTTGGATAAATGCCTAGTAGTAAAATTGCTGGGTCATAGGGTAGTTCTATTTTTAGTTTTTTAAGAAACCTCCATACTGTTTTCCAGAGTGGCTGCACCAGTTTGCATTCCCACCAACAATGCAAAAGTGATCCTCTTTTCTCCGCATTCTCGCCAACATCTGTTGCTGCCTGAGTTGTTAATGTTAGCCATTCTGACAGGTGTAAGGTGGTCTCTCGTGGTTTTGATTTGTATTTCCCTGATGATGAGTGACGTTGAGCATTTTTTCATGTGTCCGTTGCCCATCTGGATGTCTTCTTTGGAGAAGTGTCTATTCATGTGTTTTGCCCATTTCTTCACTGGATTGTTTTTTGGTTGTTGAGTTTCAGAAGTTCTTTGTAGATTTTAGATACTAACCCTTTATCTGATATGTCATTTGCAAATATCTTCTCCCATTCTGTCGGTTGCCTTTTAGTTTTGCTGATTGTTTCCTTCGCTCTGCAGAAGCTTTTTATTTTGATGAGGTCCCAGTAGTTCATTTTTGCTTTTGTTTCCCTTGCCTCTGGAGACGTGTTGAGTAAGAAATTGCTGCGGACAAGATCAAAGAGGTTTTTGCCTGCTTTCTCCTCGAATATTTTGATGGCTTCCTGTCTTACATTGAGGTCTTTCACCCATTTTGAGTTTATTTTTTGTGTATGGTGTAATAAAGTGGTCCAAGTTCATTCTTCTGCATGTCGCTGTCCAGTTGTCCCAGCACTACTTGCTGAAGAGACTGTCTTTATTCCATTGGCTCTTCTTTCCTGCTTTGTCAAAGATCAGTTGGCCATACGTTTGTGGGTCCATTTCTGGGTTCTTTATTCTGTTCCATTGATGTGAGTGTCTGTTCTTGTGCCAGTACCATACTGTCTTGATGATTACAGCTTTGTAGTATATCTTGAAGTCTGGGATTGTGATGCCTCCTGCTTTGGTTTTCTTTTTCAAGATCGCTTTGACTATTCAGGGTCTTTTCTGGTTCCATACAAATTTTAGGATTATTTGGGTTTAGGTGTGGGGAAGATGATGGCATAGGAGGATGCTGGGTTCAACGCGTCCTCCTGATCACTTAGATTCCACCCACATCTGCCTAAATAACCCAGAAAACCACCAGAAGACTAGCAGAATGGACTCTCTGGAGCCAAGCATAGACAAGAGGCCCACAGAAGAGGGTAGGAAGGGTGGAGAGGCGGTGTGCACTACACAGACTGGCAGGAGTGAGTCGGGGCGGTGGAGGGGCAGCCCACCTGGCAGGGCAGAGCCCCTGAGTCTGGCTTGCAAAAGCAGAGGGGCCAGATGGAGTATGTTCTGACAGCCAGTGGGACTTAACATCTGGAATGTTATAAGTCAACAGCTCTGCTCAGAGAGTGGGAGGGCTAGAGGACAATGGGAGGGATAGTTGTTGAGTCCCAGAGGACAGAGCTCAGCTTGGTGAGGAATAAAGGCGCTGGCCAGCGCCATGTCCCTTGCCCATCCTCCAGCCAAAATCCCAAAGGGAACCAGTTTCTGTCACGGAACTTGCTTGCACCACGCAAACACCCAATGCTGTGCTTCTGTGGATCCATCCCTCCGACGGGTCTGCCTCTCTCCCAGTGCCATAGGGCCCCTCCCGAAGCGGACTACCAAAGGCAAAGCTAGCTGAGTCTGCCCCTCCTGCCCCTGTGCACCTTGCGGATCCACCCCAGCTAATATGCCAGATCCCATCAAAGCAGCACCACAAGTGTGGCAGTGTCAAAGTAGCCCAGACAGGGGCCACACCACTCCACAGTGAGTCCTGCCCTTGGGAGAGGGGAACATAAGGTACACACCAGTCTGACTGTGGCCCCGCCCACCAATGCAAGTTACTCCAGATAGCACAGAGGAAGACCCCTGCAGTTCCGCGCCACTCCAAGGACTATCCAAAATGACAAAATGGAAGTATTCTCCTCAAAAGAAACTCCAGGAAGTAGCAAGAGCTAACGAAATGATCAAAAACGATTTAAGCAGTATAACAGAACATGAATTTAAAATAATAGTGATAAAATTAATCTCTGGGCTTGAAAAAAGTATAGAGGACAGCAGAGAATATTACTACAGAGATCAAGGGACTAAGAAACAGTCAGGAGGAGCTAAAAAATGCTATAAATGAGCTGAAAAATAAAATGCAGGCGACCACACTCGGATTGAAGAGGCAGAGGAGAGAATAGGTGAATTAGAAAATAAAATTATGGAAAAAGAGGAAGCTGAGAGATAAAAAAAATCCAGGAGTATGAGGGGAGAATTAGAGAACTAAATGATGCTATGAAACGTAATAATATATGCATAATTGGTATTCCAGAAGAGGAAGAGAGAGAGGTGCTGAAGGTGTACTTGAAGAAATCATAGCTGAGAACTTCCCTGATCTGGGGAAGGAAAAAGGCATTGAAATCCAAGAGGCACAGAGAACTCCCTTCAGACATAACTTGAATCGATCTTCTGCATGACATATCATAGTGAAACCGGCAAAATACAAGGATAAAGAGAAAATTCTGAAAGCAGCTAGGGATAAACATACTCTAACATATAAAGGAAGACCGATAAGACTCGTGACAGATCTATCTACTGAAACTTGGCAGGCCAGAAAGGAATGGCAGGAAATCTTCAATGTGATGGATAGGAAAAATACGCAGCCGAGAATCCTTTCTCCAGCAAGTCTGTCATTTAGAATAGAAGGAGAGATAAATGTCTTCCCAAACAAACAAAAACTGAAGGAATTCATCACCACTAAACCAGCCCTACAAGAGATCCTAAGGGGGATCCTGTGAGACAAAGTACCAGAGACATCACTACAAGCACGAAACCTACAGACATCACAATGACTCTAAACCCATATCTTTCTATAATGACACTGAATGTAAATGGACTAAATGCACCAACCAAAAGAGATAGGGTATCAGAATGGGTAAAAAAACAAGACCCATCTATTTGCTGTCTACAAGAGACTTACTTTAGACCTGAGGACACCTTCAGATGGAAAGTGAGGGGATGGAGAACTATCTATCATTCTACTGGAAGTCAAAAGAAAGCTGAAGTAGCCATATTTATATCAGACAAACTAGATTTTAAACTAAAGGCTGTAACAAGAGATGAAGAAGGGAATTATATAATAATTACAGGGTCTATTCATCAGGAAGAGCTAACAATTATAAATTGTTATAATTTATAACATTAAAAATAAAATTATAAATACGAGAACCCTCAAATAAAGAAAACAATCATAAACATAAGCAACCTTATTGATAAGAATGTGTTAATTGCAGGGGACTTTAATACGTCACTTACAACAATGGATAGATCATCTAGACACAGGATCAATAAAGAAACAAGGGCCCTAAATGATACATGGGATCACATGGACTTGACAGATATATTTAGAACTCTGCATCCCAAAGCAGTAGAATATACTTTCTTCTCAAGTGCACATGGAACATTCTCCAAGATAGATCACATACCTTGTCACAAAACAGTCCTTAATAAGTATAAAAGAACTGAGATCATATCATGCACACTTTTGGACCACAATGCTATGAAGCTTAAAATCAACTACAGGAAAAAGTCTGGAAAACCTCCGAAAGCATGGAAGTTAAAGAACACCCTACTAAAGAATGAATGGGTCAACCAGGCAATTAGAGAAGAAATTAAAAAATATATGGAAACAAAGGAAAATGAAACTACAACAATCCAAATGCTTTGGGATGCAGCAAAGGCAGTCCTGAGAGGAAAATACATTGCAGTCTAGGCCTATCTCAAGAAACAAGAAAAATCCCAAATACAAAATCTAACAGCACACCTAAAGGAACTAGAAGCAGAACAGCAGAGACACCCCAAACCCACCAGAAGGAGAGAAATAATAAAGACCAGAGCAGAAATAAACAATATAGAATCTAAAAAACTCAATGAAACCAAGAGTTGGTTTTTTGAAAAAATAGACAAAATTGATACCTCTAGCCAGGCTTCTCAAAAAGAAAAGGGAGATGACCCAAATAGATAAAATCATGAATGAAAATGGAATTATTACAACCAATCCCTCAGAAATACAAGCAATTATCAAGAAATACTATGAAAAATTATATGCCAACCAACTGGACAACCTGAAAGAAATGGAGAGATTACTAAACACCCACACACTTCCAAAACTCAAACAGGAAGAAATAGAAAGCTTGAACAGATCCATAACCAGCGAAGAAATTGAATCAGTTATCAAAAATCTCCCAACAAATAAGAGTCTAGGACCAGATGGCTTCCCTGGGGAATTCTACCAGACACTTAAAGCAGAGATAATACCTATCCTTCTCAAGCTATTCCAAAAAATAGAAAGGGAAGAAAAACTTCCAGACTCATTCTATGAAGCCAACATTACTTTGATTACTAAACCAGAGACCGAGTAAAAAAAAGAGAACTACAGGCCAATATCCCTGATGAATATGGATGCAAAAAATCTCAATAAGATATTAGCAAATCGAATTCAACAGCATATAAAGAGAATTATTCACCATGATCAAGTGGGATTCATTCCTGGGCTGCAGGGCTGGTTCAATATTCACAAATCAATCAACGTGATACATCACATTAATAAAAGAAAAGATAAGAACCATATGATTCTGTCAATCGATGCAGAAAAAGCTTTTGACAGAAATCCGCATCCTTCATAAAAACCCTCAACAAAGTCCGGATAGAAGGAACACTTAAACATCATAAAAGCCATTTATGAAAAGCCCACAGCTAATATCATCCATCCTCAATGGGGAAAAACTGAGAGCTTTCTTCCTGAGATCAGGAACATGACAGGGATGTCAACTCTCACCACTGTTGTTTAACATATTTTGGAAGTTCTAGCATCAGCAATCAGACAACAAAAGGAAATCAAAGGCATCAAAATTGGCGAAGATGAAGTCAAGCTTTCAGTTTTTGCAGATGACATATTATACATGGAAAATCCGATAGACTCCACCAAAAGTCTGCTAGAACTGATACATGAATTGAGCAAAGTCGCAGGATACAAAATCAACGTACAGAAATCAGTTGCATTCTTATACACTAATAATGAAGCAACAGAAAGACAAATAAAGAAACTGATCCCATTCACAATTGCACCAAGAAGCATAAAATACCTAGGAATAAACCTAACCAAAGATGTACAAGATCTGTATGCTGAAAAGTATAGAAAGCTTATGAAGGAAATTAAAAATACAAAGAAATGGAAAAACATTCCGTGCTCATGGGTTCAAAGAATAAATATTGTTAAAATGTCAATACTACCCAAAGCTATCTACACATTCAATGCAATCCCAATCAAAATTGCACCAGCATTCTTCTCAAAGCTAGAACAAGCAATCCTAAAATTCATATGGAACCACATAAGGCCCCAAATAGCCAAAGTAATTTTGAAGAAGACCAAAGCAGGAGGCATCACAATCCCAGACTTTAGCCTCTACTACAAAGCTGTAATCATCAAGACAGCATGGTATTGGCACAAAAACAGACACATAAACCAATGGAATAGAATAGAAACCCCAGAATTAGATGCACAAAAGTATGGCCAACTAATCTTTGACAAAGCAGGAGAATATCCAATGGAAAAAAAGACAGTCTCTTTAACAAATGGTGCTGGGAGAACTGGACAGCAACATGCAGAAGGATGAAACTACACCACTTTCTTACACCATTCACAAAAATAAACTCAAAATGGATAAAGGACCTGAATGTGAGACAGGAAACCATCAAAACCCTAGAGGAGAAAGCAGGAACAAACCTCTCTGACCTCAGCCGCAGCATTATCTTACTTGACACTTCCTCACAGGCAAGGGAATTAAAAGCAAACATGAACTGTTGAGACCTCATGAAGATAAAAAGCTTCTGCACAGCAAAGGAAACAATCAACAAGACTAAAAGGCAACCAACGGAATGGGAAAAGATATTTGCAAATGACATATCGGACAAGGGGCTAGTATCCAAAATCAATAAGGAGCTCACCAAACTCCACACCCGAAAAACAAATGATCCAGTGAAGACATGGGCAGAAGACATGAATAGACACTTCTCTAAAGAAGACATCCAGATGGCCAACAGGCACATGAAAAGATGCTCAACGTCACTCCTCATCAGGGAAATACAAATCAAAACCACACTCAGATATCTCCTCATGCAAGTCAGAGTGGCTAAAATGAACAAATCAGGAGACTATAGATGCTGGAGAGGATGTGGAGAAACGGGAACCCTCTTGCACTGTTGGTGGGAATGCAAACTGGTGCAGCCGCTCTGGAAAACAATGTGGAGTTTCCTCAAAAAATTAAAAATAGAGCTACCCTATGACCCAGCAATAGCACTGCTAGGAATTTACCTAAAGGATACAGGAGTACTGATGCATAGGGGCACTTGTACCCCAATGTTTATAGCAGCACTCTCAACAATAGCCAAATTATGGAAAGAGCCTAAATTTCCATCAAATGATGAATGGATAAAGAAATTGTGGTTTCTGTACACAATGGAATACTACGTGGCAATGAGAAAGAATGAAATATGGCCTTTTGTAGCAACGTGGATGGAACTGGAGAGTGTCATGCTAAGTGAAATAAGTCATACAGAGAAAGACAGATACCACATGGTTTCACTCTTATGTGGATCCTGAGAAACTTAACAGAAGTCCATGGGGGAGGGGAAGAAAAAAAAAAAAAGAGGTTAGAGAGGGAGAGAGCCAAAGCATAAGAGACTGTTAAAAACTGAGAACAAACTGAGGGTTGATGGGGTGTGGGAGAGAGGGGAGGGTGGGTGATGGGTATTGAGGAGGGCACTTTTTGGGATGAGCACTGGGTGTTGTATGGAAACCAATTTGACAATAAATTTCATATTAAACAAAAACAAATTTTAGGATTATTTGTTCTAGCTCTGTGAAGAATACTGGTGTTATTTTTATAGGGATCGCATTGAATACATAGATTGCTTTGGGTAGTATTGACATTTTAACAATATTTGTTCCTCCTATCTAGGAGCATGGAATCTTTTTCCATTTCTTTGTGTCTTCTTCAATTTCTTTCATCAGCCTTCTATAGTTTTCAGCATATAGATTTTTCACCTCTTTGGTTAGATTCATTCCTAGGTATTTTATGGTTTTTGTGCAATTGTAAATGGGGTCGATTCCTTGATTTGTCTTTCTGTTGCTTCATTGTTGGTGTATAGGAATGCAACCGATTCTGTGCATTGATTTTATATCCTGCAACTTTGCTGAATTCATGAATCAGTTCTAGCAGTTTTTTGGTGGTGTCATTTGGGTTTTCCATGTACAGTATCATGTCATCTGAGAAGAGTGAAAGTCTGACCTCCTCCTGGCCGATTTGGATGCCTTTCATTTCTTTGTGTTGTCTGATTGCAGAGGCTAACGCTTCCAATACTATGTTGAATAACAGTGGCGAGAGTGGACATCCCTGTCTTGTTCCTGACCTTAGGGGGAAAGCTCTCAGTTTTTCCCCATTGAGGATGATATTAGCGTTGGATTGTTCATATATGGCTTTTATGATCTCGAGGTATGATCCTTCCATCCCTACTTTCTTGAGGGTTTTTCTCAAGAAAGGATGCTGTATTTTGTCAAATGCTTTCTCTGCATCTATTGAGAGGATCATATGGTTCTTGTCCTTTCTTTTATTGATGTGATGAATCACGTTAATTGTTTTGCAGATATTGAACCAGCCCTGCATCCCAGGTGTAAATCCCACTTGGTTGTGGTGAATAATATTTTTAATGTTTTGTTGGAGCCAGTTGGCTAATATCTTGTTGAGGACTTTTGCATCCATGTTCATCAGGGAAAGTGGTCTATAGTTCTCCTTTTCAGTGGAGTCTCTGTCTGGTTTTGGAATCAGGGTAATGCTGGTTTCATAGAAAGAGTTTGGAAGTTTTCCTTCCTTTTCTATTTTTTGGAACAGTTTCAAGAGACTAGGTGTTAAATCTTCCTTAAATGTTTGGTAGAAATCCCCTGGAAAGCCATCTGGCCCTGGACTCTTGTTTTTTGGCAGATTTTTTATTACTAATTTGATTTCCTTACTGGTTATGGGTCTGTTCAAATTTTCTATTTCTTCCTGTTTCAGTTTTGGTAGTGTCTGTTTCTAGGAATTTGTCCATTTCTTCCAGACTACCCATTTTATTGGCATATAATTGCTCATAATATTCTCTTATTATTGTTTTTATTTCTGTTGTGTTGGTTGTGATCTCTCCTCTTTCATTCTTGATTTCATTTAGGTCCTTTCCTTTATCTTTTTGATCAGGCTGGCTAGTGGTTTATCAACTTTGTTAATTCTTTCAAAGAACCAGCTTCTGGTTTAATTGATCTCTTCTGGGTTTTTTTTTTGTTTTGTTTTGATAGCATTAATTTCTGCTCTAATCTTTATTCCTGTCTTCTTCTGGTTTTAGGTTTTATTTGCTGTTCTTTTTCCAGTTCCTTAAGGTGTAAGGTTAGGTTTTGTATCTGAGATCTTTCTTCCTTCTTTAGGAAGGCCTGGATTGCTATCTACTTTCCTCTTATGACCACCTTTGCTGCATCCTAGAAGTTTTGGGTTGTGGTGTTATCATTTTCATTGGCTTCCATATACTTTGTAGTTTCCTCTTTAACTGCTTGGTTAGCCCATTCATTCTTTAGTAGGATGTTCTTCAGTCTCCAAGTATTTGTTACCTTTCCAAATTTTTTTCTTGTGGTTGATTTCCAGTTTCATGGCATTGTGGTCTGAAAATATGCACGGTATGATCTCGATCTTTTTGTACTTACTTAGGGCTAATTTGTGTCCCAGTATATGGTCTATTCTGGAGAAAGTTCCATGTGCACCAGAGAAGAATGTATATTCCACTGCTTTAGGATGAAATGTTCTGAATATATCTGTTAAGTCCATCTGGTCCACTGTGTCATTCAAAGCCATTTTTTCCTTGTTGATTTTTTTATTAGATGATCTTTCCATTGTTGTGAGTGGGGTGTTGAAGTCTACTATTATGGTATTACTATCAATGTGTTTCTTTGTGTGTTTAATTGATTTATATATTTGTGTGCTCACACATTTGGCACATAAATGTTTACAATTGTTAAGTCTTCTTGGTGGATAGACCCCTTGATTATGATATAATGTCCTTCTGCATCTCTTGATACAGTCTTTATTTTAAAGTCTAGATTTTCTGATATAAGTATGGCTACTCTGGCTTTCTTTTGTTGACCATTAGCATGATAGATGGTTCTCCATACCCTTATTTTCAATCTGAAGGTGTCTTTAGGTCTAAAGTGGGTCTCTTGTAAACAGCATATAGATGGATCTTGTTTTCTTATCCATTGTTACCCTATGTCTTTTGATTGGAGCATTGAGTCCATTGACATTTAGAGTGAGTACTGATACTCACTCTAGATGATATGAATTTATTGCCATTATGATGCTTATAGAGTTAGAGTTTCTGGTGGTGTTCTTTGGTCCTTTCTAATCTTTGTTGCTTTTGATATTTATTTATTTATATAAATAAATACCTCCCTCTGAGGGGAGAAAAGATGGAAAAGTATATACACATATACACGTGTATATGTATATATATAAACCTATATGTATATATATATATGTATATACATAAAACCTATATGTATATACACATATACTTTTTGATCTTTTGTCCCCTCAGAGAGTCCCCCTTAAAATTTCTTGCAGGGCTGGTCTAGTGATCTCAAACTCCTTTAATTTTTGTTTGTCTGGGAAACTTTTTATCTCTCCTTCTATTTTGAATGACAGCCTTGCTGGATAAAGAATTCTTGGCTGCATATTTTTCTGATTCAACACACTGACTATATCCTTCCACTTCTTTCTGGCCTGCCAAGTTTCTGTGGATAGGTCTGCTGCAAACCTGATCTGTCTTCTCTTGTAGGTTAGGGACTTTTTTTCTCTTGCTACTTTCATGATTCTCTCCTTGCCTGAGTATTTTGTGAATTTGACTGTGATATGCCTTGTGATGGTCGGTTTTTGTTGAATCTAATGGGGGTCCTCTGTGCTTCCTGGATTTTGATGTCTGTGTCTTTCCCCAGGTTAGGAAAGTTTTCTGCTATGATTTCCTCACATAACCCTTCTACCCCTATTTCTCTCTCTTCCTCTTCTTGGACCCATTTGATTCTGATGTTGTTCCTTTTTAATGAGTCACTGATTTCTCTAATTCTTAAATCGTGCTCTTTTGCCTTAATCTCCCTCTTTTTTTCTGCTTCATTATTCTCTATAAGTTTGTCCTCTATATCGTTGATTCTCTGTTCTGCCTTATCCATCCTTGCCACCACTGCATCCATCCATGTTTGCAGCTCAGTTATAGCATTTTTAATTTCATTCTGGCTATTTTGTACCTCTTTTATCTCTGCAGAAAGGTATTCTAATCTGTTTTTGACTCCAGCTAGTATTCTTATTATGGTGATTCCAAATTCTGGTTCAGACATCTTGCTTATATCTGTGTTGGTTAAATCCCTGGCCGTCGTTTCTTTGTGCTCTTTCTTTTGGGGTGAATTCCTTTTTTTTTTTTTGTCATTTTGAAGGGAGCAAGGAATTAATGAGGTAGAAAAATTAAAATGAAAAAATATTAAAATTAAAAATTACACACACACACACACACACACACACACACACACAAATCAAATAAATGATGCTAGATCCTAGATGTGTTTTGGTCTGGGTGTTGAAAGGGGTTTGACAGATTAGGGAAAAAAATCAGGGGGAGTAAAAAAAAGGAAATCGTTCGAGAATTTGGAAACATGAATACACTGAAGTAGACTAAAATGAGATGATGGGAATATAACAGAAATTGACAAAATATACACAAAAGTAAAGAATATAGTAGAAAAATTAAAGAAAAATATTTTTAATAAAAATTAAAAATAAAAATGATTTTGTTTCTTTTTCTGTATTCAAGAAAATGGAAAGAAACAAAAAAGAAAAAAGATTAAAAAAAGGAAATCATTTGAAAATTTGAAAAAGTGAATACACTGTAGTAGACTAAAATAAAATGATGGAAGTAAAATAAAATTTGAAAAAAAATTACCTAAAAGCAAAAAATATAGTAAAAAATGAAATAAAAATATTTTTAATAGAAATTGAAAGTAAAAATGAAGTTTTTCTCTTTCTGCATTCAAGAAAAAGAAAAGAAACGAAAAATAAGAAAAAAAGGAAATTGTTTGAAAATTTAAAAAGGTGAATACACTGAAGTAGACTAAAATAAAATGATGGAAGTAAAATAGAATTTGGAAATTTTTCCACAAAAGTAAAAAATACAGTAATAAAAATTAAAGAAAAAATTTTTAATAAAAATGAATTTTTTCTCTTTCTGTATTCAAGAAAAAGAAAAGAAGTATAAAAGAGAAAAAAAGAAAGAAAATTGAATAGATGGACCTGCTAACAGATTGAAGTAGGAGTGAAATTACTTCGCTTTCCCCTAGAAGTCAGACTATGTAGCGCTTTATAGTCCATAAACTAAGCAGGTGATGAGACTTGTGTTCTTGAAGAGTGAAGTTGGCCCAGTTGGACAGGGCTCAGTATAACGACTCTGCTCTTCACTAGATGGCGCTGCTACCCTAGTGGGGTGGAGTGTTGTAGCGCTCCTAGGTGTGTATGCACATGCGCGGGAGCGGTGAAAATGGCGCCACCCAGCTACCCAGTCTCTAGTTTTGGAACTCTGTTCTCCCAGATTAGTAATCGCACACCTGTCCTCTGTCTTCAGCTTTTGTCCACTCCCTGCGTTTTCACTCTCCATGACCAGACCCCAGGCAGTATCTGTCTCCTGAGTTTTGTCTCCAATGTGGCTGTTTTTCCCAGCCCCTTACTTCTGAAGGACTGTGGCTTTGACCCGTTCTGCCCCTCTGCAGGAGGGTCTCACTGCACAATGGTCGAGTGAGCAATGGCCGAATGTCGGCTGCGCCCAGGAATGCTTGCTAGACCCCGCTGCTGCCGGTGCTTTGAGACTGCGGCCAGGTACCAGCCTGCCCCAGAAAAAGTTTGCGAGATAGTGTAGCGGTAGCTTTTCAGGGATTGTGGAAAATCACAACACACATCTGGCACCAGGCCAGACCCTAATGACCTTGACCCAGCACCAGCAAATGTGGCCACCTTCTGGAGTCTGCTGGGACCAGGTAGCTTCAACAGTCTCTACCAAATGTCCTTCCAGCAGTGAAACTGCTTTTCCCTGTGTGGCCTGAGAACCCCTTGGACCCCACTCTTTTCTTGGGGATTCACCCTTCCCAGCAGAGCACTGCCAGGTATCAAGATGCAGAGTTGCAGACTGCACTCCCCTTGTTTACAGTCTTATTGGAATTTAAACCCTCTCCTTTCTCCTTTCTCCCTTTTTAGTTTAGTCCCTGCAGCTGTTTCCAATTTTCCACTTTCTCTCCAGCTGCTTTTGGGGAGGTGTGCTTTACCCATATTCTCCCTCCACCAGTCTCCATCCTCTCTTTGCTTGCAAAAGCACCTCCCTTCCTGCTCCTCGCTTCCCAAGTTCAGCTCTCTGTGCCACGTACCTGCTGAATTCTGTGGTTCAGGTTGTGCAGATTGTTGTGTTAATCCTCCAGTGAGTTTTCTAGGTGTGTAGGATGGTTTAGTGTTGGTTTGGCTGTATTTCTTGGACGTGAGACACACAAAAAACTTCCATGCTGTTCCACCATCTTGGCTTTTCCTCCCCAAGGGGTTATCTTTTTAAGTAAACTTTTTATTCTAGAATAATTTTAGATTTGCAGAAAAGTCACAGAAACAATATAGCTTCCTTGGATCCCTCACCCATTTCCCGCAATGGTCCACATTACAATGCCACATTTATCAGATGTAAAAAACTAACTTAGGTACATTACTGTTAACTAAACTCCAGACTTTGTATTTCATCAGATTTTCCCTCAATGTCCTTTTTCTGTTCCAGGACCCAATCCAGGATTGGGTGTTATAATTTTAATTTCTAAAATTTAATGTAATAGGTATAAAGTGATATTATGTTGTTGTCCCTCTTGTTTTTTAATTTTTTTGTTTTTTTAAGAAGGCAAATTTTTAAACAAATATTTCTAATTATTCTGCTTCATAGTGGGAGGATTGGGGGTTAATTTCCATCCAAATAAATTTGCTTTATCAGAGTAGTATTCCTGTTACTGAAAACTGTAAACATACTTCTGTGGTTTTCCTGCGAAAAATGAATAACCTGGACATAATCATGAGGAAACATTAGTCAAACACACATTGGGAGACAGTCTGCAAAGTAGATAGCTTATATTCTTAAAAAATGTCAAGGTCAGGAATGACAAAGACTGAGGAGTTGTTCTAGGTTAAAATAGGCTCAAAGAGAGATGGCTCTAGATTGGATCCTGAAACTGGGAAAAAGGTAGCTATATAAAGGATATTATTGGGGCGCCTGGGTGGCGCAGTCGGTTAAGCGTCCGACTTCAGCCAGGTCACGATCTCGCGGTCCGTGAGTTCGAGCCCCGCGTCAGGCTCTGGGCTGATGGCTCGGAGCCTGGAGCCTGTTTCCGATTCTGTGTCTCCCTCTCTCTCTGACCCTCCCCCGTACATGCTCTGTCTCTCTCTGTCCCAAAAATAAATAAAAAACGTTGAAAAAAAAAAAGGATATTATTTGGCCAAGTAACAAAGTTTGAATGAGGACTGTGGAATAGAAAATAGCATTTTATCAATGTTGAATTTCCTGATTTTAATCATTGAACTCTCTCTACTGATGAAAGAGAATGTCCCTGTGCTCAGGAAATATACACTGAAATGTCTGGGGGAGAGGGACCAGATATCTCCATTTACCCTCAAATGGTTCAGGAAAAAATTGTGTGTGTGTGTGTGTGTGTGTGTGTGTGTGTGTAAACATACACATATATGTAGAGAGAGAATGATAAAACAAATGGGGCAAAATGTAAATAATTGATTATTCTAGACAAAAGATATTAGGGGAGTTTTTCTTATGATTCCTGAAACTTTTCTGTAAGGTTGAAATCATGCCAAAAACTTAACCCTCGTCCCCCACAAATGAACAACTAGAGATAGCGCAGAAAAAACTTCCTATTGGGTCTCAACAGATCCTCAAATGCAAGTTGTCTCTTTTGGTCCTATAGGCAAACAAATGCACCAGTCTGTAGATTCTAATTTTATGCATAATTACAGGCCACCTTTCCATAACTTCTGGTTTATTATAGGCCACTAAAATGTAATGTTCTGGGTGCCTGGGTGGCTCAGTCAGTTAAGTGTCCAACTCTTGATCTCTGCTCAGGGCATGATCTCATAGTTGGTAAGATTGACCCCTGAGTCAGGCTGTGTGCTAACTGCATGGACCCTGCTTGGGATTTTCTCTCTCCTGCTCCTCCTCCACTCATATTCTATTTCACTGTCTCTCTTTCTCTCTCAAAATAAATGAATAAACATTTTTAAAATATTAAAAAAATTAAATGTAATGTTCTCATTGATTACTATATTGGTAAGTAGTATATTAGTAGAGTTTGTTGAGGACCCACAGTTCCATATTCTAAAAAGTGTTGAACGCTTGGCAAAAATGGCAGTTTATAACCATTTGCTGTCATAGAGATTTGGAATCTCTCCTACTTTTATGAAGTATTCTTCATTAACAGCACTGTCTTGAATTGTTGTTGCTGTTTTTCACTTACTGTGGTTTTAGAAGCATTTACTGTAAGTTAAATCATTACATGCTAATTTTGTTGATTGTGCAGGTTACTATATTGCTGTTTCTCTCCATTTCTTAGCTCTTGGGGTTCTTTGTTCAGTGGGAATGGACTTGGAGTTTTTGGCCTCTTAGTAAGTTAGAGGACTTTGAGAATTACTGGTAGAAAGGAGTAATCCAGGGTACTTCCTTTGGCCTTCCCCAGGTGGCTTTCTTCTCTCTAAGACATGCCTACTCCTTTGCTTTATGTTTTGGCCTTTAACAGACAACCAAAGAGGCAGGTGTGTATTCCCTGTGCTGGGTTAGTAATTACTCTGGTATTGGTTCATTAACATTCTCTAAATGGGTCTTGAAAGTGAAAAATCAAAGACCTCCCAAACCCATAAGTCTGATCATTGATTTGCCTCAATTTTGTACTAGCTGACCTCAGCATATGGCCAGCTTTAACTTCTACACAGGAGCCCATCCCTTGAAGCCATATATTTAAAGAACTTTTTTTTTTTTGACAATAGGACAAGTGAAAGTAGTTGTTAGATTAGGATAATGGTAATAGGTGATTTTGCCTATTTTAAATTTGTCTTTGTTCTTATATTAGCTTTTCAATTACAAAAGGAATAGAGAGACAAAAGGAATAGAAGTCACAAATTATATCAGGTGAATCAGAATGTTGATTACTATAATTTTGCTATTTAAACCTTATGGTGCAATGGAATATTCTTAATAATGACATAATGGCCTCTTTGGATGGCAAAATGGCAATATCCTATAAGTCAAGTGTTGATCCAGCAATTTCAGTTATAAGAAGCTGTCTTGTACTTGCATATGTACAGAGAGACATACGCTCAAGGATCATCATTGCAGCATGGTTTGGAATGGTACATGGTGGGAAACAAACCAAGGTCCATCAAAATAAGATGGGTTAATTAAATTATTGTACATTTATAGAAGAGGATAATATTCAGCTACTGAAATTACTTTGTAGTCTGCTTTCTGACCCAACATATAAGAAGCTTGGAAGTCACCACACTGTCCTAACAAGTAAAAAGCTGAACAAACCAAAGAATCAACAACTCTTAGATCTCTCAGAGAAGTGGGGTTACAGAACAATCTGCTGCGTCTAAAATTGGAGAGACCAACAGGGAATACAGAGAATCACAGCTTGTTAGAGCAGAGCTGAAACCACTACAATAACTGGTGCCAGGATAGAGAAATCCAAGCTGTAATTGACAAATTGCTGGAGGCTCAGCATGGACAGGTCTGAGAGATAACTCCAGAGAGACCTAGTCATAGCCCCCCGATCCCACCTTTTGTGTTTTAATTCCAGGGAGCGTTACCAGTTCCACACAGTGAATATCAGAGAAAAATCCCCCTATAATTCAGGCATGGGCAGGGAAAAAGTAATCATTTTGAAATATAGGAAAGAATTCTGTTCTTAAAAAGATCTGCCCTCAGGAGAAACTGACCAGAGCCTAACTGACCTGAGAGAAGAGAAATACCAACCCAGAAGGCATAGCCTTCAATGTGAAGGAAGGGAAATAACCAATTCCAGCCCCTTCTAGCCTTGAATCAAAAACTACTCTTTAAAAATGTCTTTAAACAAGTCAGTTGACTGTAGATGCATGAATATTTCTGGGCTCTCAATTCTGTTCCAATGATCTGTATGTTTATCCTTATGCCAATGAGGTCTACAATTACCCTAGTTTTGTAGTAAGTTTTAAAAGTGGGTAATATTAGGTCTCCAAGTTTGCTTTTTTGGAAAATTGCTTTGGTTATTCTGGGTTCTTTGGATTTCCATATGAATTTTCGTGTCATCTTGCCAATTTCTGCAAGAATGCTAGCCAAGATTTTGATAGAGATTGCATTGGATATGTAGATCAATTTGGGAGTAAGATTTGGTCCTCTTTTTTTTTTTAACGTTTATTTATTATTTAGAGACAGGGAGAGACAGAGCGTGAGCAGGGAGGGGCAGAGAGGCAGACACAGAATCCAAAGCAGTCTCCAGGCTCGGAGCCATCAGACAGAGCTGGACGCAGGGCTCGAACTCACAAACCGCAAGATCATGACCTGAGCCAAAGTCGGACACCTAACCGACTGAGCCATGAGCCACCCAGGCACCCCAGATTTGATCATCTTAATATCAAGTCTTATGTTCCTTGAATACAGAATGTCTTTCCATTTATTTGGGCCTTCTTTAACTTCTTTCATCAATGTTTTGTAGTTTTCAGTATACGAGTCTTGTGCTTCTTTGTTAAATTTATTCTTCTGTGTTTTTATGCTATTATAAATAGAATTGTTTTCTGATTTCAGTTTCAGATTGTTTATTGCTAATGAATAGAAATACATTATTTCTATTTGTATATTGATCTTGTATCCTACAACCTTGCTGAACTTATTACCTCTAATCTTTTCTTGCGATTCCTTAAGTTTTTCTTTTCTTTTCATTTTTTAATTTGAGGAGGGGAGGGGCAGAGGGAGAGCCAGAGAGAGAATCTTTCTTAAGCAGGTTTCACGCTCAGTATGGAGCCCAGTGCAGCACTTTATCCCACAACCCTAGGGTCATGACTTGAGCCAAAACCAAGAGTTGGACACTCAACCGACTGAGCCACCCAGGCACCCCATTAGGTTTTTCTTTATATGAGATCATGTCATCTGCCAATAGAGATAGTTTTACTTCTTTCTTTGAAATCTAGATGTCTTTCATTTTTTCTTTTTTTCTTACCATACAGTCCTGGCTAGAATCTGCATGCTGTGTTACATAGAAGTGGTAAGAACAGATATTCTTGTGTTAATCTTGATCTTAGGAAGAAAGTTTTCAGTCTTTCACCATTGACTATGTTGTTGGGTGTTTTTCAGAGATGCACTTCATCAGGTTGAGGGAGTTCCCTTTTATTCCAGGTTTGGTGCTTTTTATCATGAACATGTGATGGATTTTGTCAAATGATTTTCCTGTGTCTATGGAGATAATATTTGGGAGTTTTTCCCCCCTTTATTCTATTACATTACTTGATCTTCATACGTTGAACTAACTTTGTATTCTTGGCGTAAATCCTACTTAGTCATGATGTATAATTCCTTATATTTGTTTCTGAATTCAGTTCTCTAGTATTGTGTTAGAAGTTTTTCCATCTATATTCAAAGAAATATTGGCCTGTAGTTTTCCTTTTTTGAGATATCCTTGTCTGGTTTTGGTATTAGGGACTGACTTTATAGAGTGTGTCAAGAAGTTTTTCTTCCTTGCCTATTTTTGGAAGAGTTTATGAAGGATTGGTGTTAACTCTTTAAACCTATGGTAGAATTAACCAGTGAAGAGTTGTGATCCTGACTTTTCTTTGGGGTAAGTTTTTTTTACTACAATTCAGTTTCTTAACTAGTTACAAGTCTATTCAGATTTTCTATTTCTTCTGGAGTCAGTTTTAATAGTGTGTGTCTTTCTAAGAATTTGTCCAATTCATCTAGGTTGGCTAATTTGTTGGCATACAATTATTCATAGTATTTCCTTATAATCTTTTTTATATCTATAGGGTTAGTAACAAAGTACTTACTTTCATTTCTGATTTTGATAACTTAAGGTTTTTTTTTTCTTAGTCTAGCTAGACATATGTCAATCTGTTGATCTTTTCAAAGAATCAGCCTTTGGTTTTGTTGATTGTCACTGCTGCTTTTCTCTTCTCTAATTCATTTAGTTCTTCTCTGATCTTTATTATTTCCTTCCTTCTGCTTGCTTTGGATTTAATTGGCTCTTCTTTTTTTAATTTCTTAACATGGAAGGTTAGGCTATTGATTTGAGTTCTTTCTTCTTTTTTAATATAGGCTTTTATAGCTATGAATATTAATATAGGCTTTTGTAGGTATGAATTTGCCTCTACAACTGCTTGTTGTAGGCTTTAGTATGTTGTGTTTTGCTTTTCATTTATCTCTGACTATTTTCTAATTTGCCTTGTAATTTCTTCCTTGACCCATTATTTATTTAGAGAGGGTTTTGCAATTTCTACATATTTGTGAATTTAACAAATGTCCTTATTTTATTGAGTTCTAATTTCATTCCATTGTCATTAGAGAACATACTTTCTAACCCTTTAAATGTATTGAAACTTGATTTATTGCCAAAAATACGGGTCTATCTCACAGAATGTTCCATGTGCACTTGAGAATATGGATTCTGCTGTTGGTAGGTAGAGTCTTGTATGTATGTCTGTTAGGTCTAGTTGGTTTACAGTTGTTCAAGTCTTCTATTTCCTTAATGACCTTCTGTTTAGCTTTATATATTGTGCAATGTGGAGTCTTATTGAATGTGGAGTAATAACAACTATTATTATTGAATTGTCCTTTCAATTCTTTCAGTTTTTGCTTCATGTATTTTAGGAATTTTTTTGACATATATATGTATTTTTTCTAATTGTTATATCTTTTTCACAAATTGACCATTTTAACATTATAAAATGTCCTTTGTCTCTAGTATCAATTTTGTATCTTAAAGTCTATTTCATGTGATATTAGTATAGCCACTTCAGCTTTCTTTTGATTACTGTCTGTATATTTTTTTTCATGAGGTTCTGTTCATATATCATTTACTCTCCTGTTCCTTTAACCTGTTTGTGGCTTTGAATCTAAAATGAGTCACTTTAGATAGCGTATAGTTGGATCATGGCTTTTAAAAAATCTTTTCTGCCAATCTCTGACTTTAATGGTAGTGTTTAATCCATTTAAACTTAATGTGGTTACTAAAAAGGTAGGATTCTATTCTGCCATTTTGTACTTTCTTTTCCATATATCTTATGTCCTTTTATCCTCCATACTGCCTTCTTTTGCTTTAAATATATATTTCTTAGTGTGCCATTTTGATTCCCTATCATTTCTGTTGCTGTGGGTTTCCTGGTGTTATAATTAATAGCTTATAAGTATCTAGTCAGACTAATACCAACTTAATTTTAATAGCATGCCAAAACTTTGTTGCTATACAGTTCTATTCCTTTCCTGTTCCTTTGTGTTGTAATTATAGTACGAGCTATGTCTTTATATCTCATATGCTGCTCATCAACATATATTTGTAATCATTGCTTGATGCAATTGTGTTTTAAATCATATAGGAGAAAAAAGTTACAAAAATATATTTATGCTATCTTTTATGTTTACCAGTGTAGTTACCCTTATTAGTACTATTTATTTCACTCTTTTCCCTTTTTAAAAAAATTTTTTAAGTTTATTTCTGAGAGAGAGAGAGACAGAGCATGAGTGAGGGAGGGGAAGAGAATGAGGGAGAATCTGAAGCAGGCTCCAGGCTCCGAGCTGTCAGCACAGAGCCTGATATGGGGCTCAAACTCACAGACTGTGAGATCATGACCTGAGCTGAAATCAGACACTTAACCGACTGAGCTACCCAGGTGCCCACTTTTTTCCCTTTTCAAAATTGAAGTATAGTTGACACACAATGTTACATTAGTTTCACTACACAACATAGTGATTCAACAACTGTATACATTGTACAATGCTCATAACAACTATAACTACCATCTGACACCATACAATGCTATTACAATAGCATTGACTGTGTTCCCTATGCTGTACTTTTCATTCCCATAACTTATCCATTCTATAATGGGAAGCCTGTACCTCTGTCTCCCCTTCATCTTTTTGCCCATCCCTCCACCCTCCTTCCTTTGGCAACCATCAGTTTGTTGGTTTTTTTGTTTGTTTGTTTGTTTGTTTTCAGTGTTGATTTTTGAGAGAGACAGAGAGTGAGCGGGAGAGGGGCAGAGAAGAGAGGGAGACTCAGAACCCAAAGTAAGCTTCAGGCTCTGAGCTATTAGCACAGAGCCTCACTTGGGGCTCAAACTCACGAACTGTGAGATCATGACCTGAGATGAAGTCAGGTGCTTAATCAACTGAGCCACCCATGAGCCCCCCATCAGTTTGTTTTCTGTATTTATGGGTATGTTTATGCTTTTTTTAGAGAGAGAGAGAAAGCAAGTGGGGAGGAGGGGCAGACAGAGGGAGAGAGAATCTTAAGCTCTGCGCTGCCAAAATCAAGAGTTGGACACTTAACTGATGGAGCCACCCAGGTTCCCTGTTTCTGCTTTTTTTTTAAACAAAAATTTGCTTGTTTGTTCATTTGTTTTTTATATTCCACATATAAGTGAAATCATATGGTATTTGTCTTTCTCTGTCTGACTTATTTCACTTAGCATAATGTCCTCTAGGTCTATCAGTGTTGTTGTAAATGGCAAGATCTTATTTGTGTATGTGTGTGTGTGGCCAGGTAATATTCCTGTGTGTGTGTGTGTGTGTGTGTGTGTGTGTGTGTGTGTGTGTTACTTTAGTAATCACTGCATCTTCTTCATCTATTTATCTATTGATAGATACTTAGGTTGCTTCTATATCTTGGACATTGTAAATAATACTACAGTAAACATAGGGGTGCATGTATCTTTTTGAATTAGTATTTTCGTTTTCTTTGGGTAAATGCCAAGTAGTGGAATTACTGGACCATACAGTATTTCTATTTTTAATTTTTTGAGGAACTTATATACTGTTTTGCGCAGTGGCTATACCAATTCACATTCCCACCAATAGTGCACTAAAGGGTTCCTTTTCTCCACATCCTTGCCAACACTTGTTATTTCTTGCCTTTTTGATTCTAGACATTCTGACAGGTGTGAGGTAATATCTCATTGTGGTTTTGATTTGCATTTCCCTGATGATGAGTGATGTTGAGCATCTTCTCATGTCTGTTGGCTGTCTGTCTGCTTTGGAAAAATGTGTATTCAGGTCATCTGCCCATTTTCAATCAGATTATTTTTTGGTGTTGAGTTATAGAAGTTCTTATATATTTTGGATATTAACCCCTTATTAGCTATATCATTTGCAAATATCTTCACCCATTCAGTAGATTGTCTTCATGTTTTATTGATGATTTTCTTCATTGTGCAAAAGCTTTTTTTGGTGTAGTCCCAATAGTTCATTTTTGCTTTTGTTTCCCTTGCCTAAGGAGGCAGACATATCTAGAAAACTATTGCTAAGGCTTATGTCAAAGAGGTTACTGCCTATGTTTTCTTCTAGAAGTTTTATGCTTTCAGGGAGGGATGGTATATTTGAAGAGAAGCAAGACCTGGATTCTGTTTCAGCTGTGTATGTGACATTTTCTCCTCTAAAATTTGGGCCTCAGATTTTCTTGTCTGCAAAAGAGAGATGCAAATATATCTCCCCATGTATTCTGTAAGCCTCTGTGAACTAAATGCTATCAGGTCTGTAGAGATGCTTTGGTCCCTTCAAAAGAAAAGCATGTAACTTCCTCAAGGCTTCATTATTGTTACATCCAGTTCTACTTCCCACTGTGTGTCCTTGACCAAGCCACTGAACCAATTGCTTCTGTTGCTTCACCCAGCCCCCTCTCTTTTTAAAAAAGAGACAATGCTCATTCTCCCCATAGACATGACTGTAAATTTAAATTGCTTTACATGTCTTTAAAATTACTTGAGGGGCACCTAAGTGGCTCAGTCAGTTGACAATCCAACTCTTGGTTTTGGCTCAGGTCATGACTCTAGGGTTGTGGGATTGAGCCCCGCATTGGGCTCCACAATGAGTATAGAGCCTGTTTAAGATTCTCCCTCTCTCTCTCTCTCTCTCTCTCTCTCTCTCTCTTTCTCTTTCTCTCTCCCTTTTTCTCTCCCTCTGTCTTCCCTCCTCTGCCCCTCTCCCCACCTTGCACTCATTCTCTCTCTCAAATAAAAATAAATAAATAAAATTACTTGAAGATGTGGAGGAAAAACTGTTATTTGCAGTTTGACTGGCAATCAGGATTATTTTTGCACAAATGGAGTATATTTTAATGCAATCCTGTATATGATTAGTGGAAGTTTTTTTTATATTACCCATAATACTAGAAAGAGTTTTTAAAACTCATATAGTCCTTTGTATGCATCTCTCCCTCCCTCTCTTTCTCTCTCTCTCTCTCTTTTTTTTTTTTTTTTGGTATAGTATCTCCCTAGTTCTATTAAATCCAAGCCTCTCTGTGAAAAGTGGTTAGAATTCAGTTTTTTAAATTGTGCTAAAATATATGTAACATAAAATTTACCATTTTAGCCATGTTTAAGTGTACAATTCAGTGGCATTAAGTACTTTCACATAGTTGTGCAATGTGTGCATCTCTTTTTGAAATGTAGATTACATAGTTGTTAGATAATATTTGTTTGAGGAACCAATATTGTGATTCAAAGTAAATACTATGGACTGTACCGTTTTTCTGACTTATTTTGTGGAAGCCGTGGGTTTTATAAAACGTGGTCAGTATTGATTTCAGTGGCCGTGCTTCCTTTTCCTCATTTCATTTTTGAGAAGGATGTAAACAACCTAATCGTCCAGACACAGTATGTTTAACTCACCTCTCCCTTGGCGTTGCAGGTTACAAGGCAGGCAGGAACTAACTCGGGGACAGCCATGTCAAGAGGATTGTATCAACCGGCAACAATCTTTATGGGCCGCCAAATGTCAGCCATCTCAAGCATTGGAGGTTTCAGTACAGAGCAGAAATCTCCCCAGCCCACAAAGAACTTTTCAATTCCTGACCCACATTCACACCGACAGACAGCCCAGAGCGGTAATGTGACAGACAGCTATGTAGTACAAACTAATAGTGACACACAGTGCTTAAATAAGTCTGACAAAATAGATGGAAAGACATCTCTTCAGATTGGTGAGAAAACGCCAGTCACAGCCAGCGCATTGTCTGAGGAGGAACAAACTCATTGCTTACAGATAGGAAGCAACACGCGTCACGGCGGGAGTAGTTTATCTGAAGGCAAAAAGTCTGCTGAACTCCATTCCCTGTTACGGGAAAGATTAAGTCCAGAGAACAGAACCACTGATTTAAAGTATGACAGTTGCAGCAGATCAGAGGGATCAGAGGGAGAAATACTGACACAGGAATGTATTGAAGTCAAGGAAGAAAGAGCCAGACCGCCAGTCTCTCCGCTATCAGCCTCAGAATACTGTGCATCTGTAAATAAGTGTTCTCAAGAGAAGGATTCTGCTTGGGAAGGTTTCCCAGGTGGGTTGAGAGGCTGAGATTGTTTGCTGGTTTTTGTTGGTGTTTAGGTATTGGGAGTGGTGGTGGTCTTATGTAAGAACAAAATACATTCTTTAATTTTATCTCTGTCAAAAAGCAAACCAGTGACTTGGCTAAAAAATTCCATTCTCATGAGTTCTTAAATACACAGGTGGAAATATTTTTGCAAGCTAATTCACTGATTTTAAAACCCACTGTGATAGGTTTAAAGATATTTTTAATGATTTTTCACGTACTATATAATTAATTGTGGATTGTTTCTACATGTTTTTAACTGAGTAATTTATCTGCCTGTGAGGCAGAATGTGTTAACCTTGCTTCTCCCTGAAGTTGTGATCTGTAGTCTGTTCATATTCCCTCTTATAGATCATCTTCCTCCTGGGGACCCAGAGTCACAGAAACCCTTCAGAAAAATGCAGGAACAGCAAGAGGAGGAAAGTTTGAGCAGCAGCAGCAGTGATCTCACAGTCTCTGTAAGTGAAGATGATCTGATTTTCAAGAGTTCAGAACCACAGCCAAATCCGGGTGACGTGATGGAAGGAGAAAATGGAATAGAGGCCTTAAAATTAATCCACTTTGAGCAAGAACGAGATGCCCTATCCACCGAAAAACATAATTGTATTTTGCAAACCCTAAGCTCTCCTGATTCAAAAAAGGAATCCGCCACTCACTCACCAACAAGAGAGTAAGACATTCAATTTTTTTTTTTTTTTACTGTTCTGTTTTTAATTATAGACATTTTTAGAGACCATTCCACTGGGAATGTATTATTGAACCTTCAGCCATGGATGTGTAAGTTCCTTAAGTCCCATAAACAGTCTTTTAGATAAGGTTTAATTTTCTTTCTTTCTTTCTTTTTAATGAAATAGATTTAAAAGTCTGAATATCATTGACTCATGGTGATTGGCAGTTTATAATTATATCCAAACAACCCCTGGTTAATTCATAAGTCATTCCCCCCTACACCCTGCCCTCCAGCATTCTAGAAAGTAAATCATTTTTGAAGTTGTGGTAGCACAGAAGGTAACAAATAGTTAAACTTACTAGGAGTTCAGCTTTAGAGGCTAAGAACTTTGTATCTAATTAATTTGCTTAATCCTTCTATTCCTTGCCACTGTGTCTTACGATTAAACATGAGTTTATAAGTTCTGCTAAGTATATTTCCAAGTCAGCTTTCATTTTTTGAATGAAGACACTGGAATCTTTAATATTATTATTTTTTTTTTTTTAAACTTTTTTTTTTATTTATTTTTGGGACAGAGAGAGACAAAGCATGAACCAGGGAGGGGCAGAGAGAAAGGGAGACACAGAATCGGAAACAGGCTCCAGGCTCCGAGCCATCAACCCAGAGCCTGACGCGGGGCTCGAACTCACGGACCACGAGATCGTGACCTGGCTGAAGTCGGACGCTTAACCGACTGCGCCACCCAGGCGCCCCTGGAATCTTTAATATTAAATAGGAACAACATTAGTGTTAAACATTCTGAGCACTTCTAATATCCAACTTATAAAAGCTCACATATGATTTTTCACTATTGACTAGAGATACTGGGTGGAATTATGTAGAAAGCATTGAAACTATTAGGGAACTTATTCTGCAATGAAAAATAGCACTGATAGGATCTCATCTCTTGTAGGAGTAGAAGAAACCTAAGTAAACAACCTAAGGTAGATGTTATCTTTTAAAAATGGGGAAACCAAGGCCAGGGGCATAGGAATGACATTTGTGCCATTGGGGCAGACCTGCCTCCTCAACTTACATGCTACCCTCAGAACTTTCTCTTATACTATGATAATGTCACTCTTCCTTTTAAAAAAAATTTTTTTTAATGTTTATTTATTTTTGAGACAGTGACAGAGCATGAGAGGGGGAGGGACAGAGAGAGAAGGAGACACAGAATCTGAAGCAGGCTCCAGGCTCCAGCCTCTGAGCTCCAAGCTGTCAGCACAGAGCCAGATGTGGGGCTCAAACTCATAGACTGTGAGATCATGACCTGAACCGAAGTCGGACACTCAGCTGACTGAGCCACCCAGGTGCCCCTGATAATGTCACTTTCTTTTCAATGGTCTCAGCAACAGTGAAAAGACAAGTAGGCATTGTTGTGTATTGGGATATATACTCTCTTTTAGAGCACTGTTGTACCTTTCAATATGTTGCTTTTCACCATTCATAATCTACTTATGGTGAAAAGTTTAATTTATAGTTTGACTCCAAGAGTTCAAGAAAGATTTATTAAGAGCACATCAAATACAAAGCACTTGCACTATGGTTGGAAGCACTGACAAACTTCCTGGACTTACTTATTGTAGAGGCAAGCCAAATGGATTTTTCTAGTCATAATACTTCTCTCTCATCAAAGAGGTACAGATATTATATACTATATCATCAGAAACTTTATTACCGGAGATAAAATCATCTATTCTGGGTTTTGTATTCACAGGCTTCTTTTCATACCAATCCATTGGCCAAGTTAGCACTTTGGTAGGCTAACAAGGGGGCTCATGTACTAGTGTCTTTACTCAGAATTCAGTCTTTTCCTGAGATGAAAAACGATGAGCATGTGTGTGGAATTAAGAACACTCTATCTCCTTTTCTCCTATGTGAATGACTTTTTCCTATGACCTTAAAGCCAAGCTCCTTGGGAATTTGGGATATGGTGTTCCAAAACTTATTGGGAAATATGGTCATTTGGTGAATTTTTGAATATTTGTCTTAAAAGAATGTCCCCAGAATAAAAGGTCAGTCAGCAGTGGTTGATGTCTGTGCTATCAAATTTGAGCCTATTGGTTGTCTGTGGTGAAAGTACTCCCACGAATAGGTTGGAAGTGCTTTTAAATGATGCTGGTTAACCTGCTGACATTCCTACTGCTTTTGAGGCCCTACTTTCTCTTATTTATTCTTTAGCATGAGTTGTTCTCCCTTGCTCTGAAGGTTAATTATTAATCTGGGGCTATAGCATTGTATTTACAGAGCTGACACTGTGACCTCAAAGGTTCATTACCTCAGTTAACTTTAGGGTCTTTGGGGGGGCTTGGAGAAAAGTCACTTGAACGAATTTTAGTTAAGAAAGATGAGAGATGGGACAAAGGCAGACACATAGATACAGACAGGAAACTGGACCCTCTGATTTGATGATGATGATGATGATAGTTATTATGTTTTAGCACATCTGTATGCCCACTAAATTGCTGTGTTTGGACATGAAACTTGGTC
Source organism: Neofelis nebulosa (assembly GCF_028018385.1). Taxonomy (NCBI): domain Eukaryota; kingdom Metazoa; phylum Chordata; class Mammalia; order Carnivora; family Felidae; genus Neofelis; species Neofelis nebulosa. The sequence goes on along the minus strand of NC_080790.1, from coordinate 95,458,594 downwards.
TTAAGCTTCCTGGTAGTAAAGGTGAAAAGAGGAATACAGTGTGCTGGATAGTTTCCATTAGAGGGGAAAAGTGAAGCCAAGGATTATTTTTGTGTTGTTTGGTTGTTGTTTGTTTTGTTTAGAAAAAAAATTAATGGCTCTATTGAAATATACTTCACATAACATACAGTCCAGCCATTTAAAGTGTATAATCCAAGGGTTCGGGGTATATTACATTACTGATTTGTGAAAAATGTGCTAAAATGTAAAAAACATTTTAAAATTGCGATTTTAAGCATATAATTTAGTAACATTAATTACATCCACTGTACTATGCAGCCATCAGCACTATCTCTTTCCAAAAGTTGTTCCTCACCCCAAATATAAACTCTGTAACTCTTCATTCTTCCCTCCCTCCAGTCTCTGGTAACCTCTAATGTACATTCTGTCTGTAAATTTGTCTATTCTGTTGGTAATTATACATTATTTGCACTTGTCTGGCTTATTTCAGTGAGCATAAGATCTTTTGGGTTCATACATGTTGTTGCAGGTATCAGAACTTCATTCTGTTTTATGACTAAATAATATTCTGGTGTATGGACATACCACATTCTGTATATCCATTCATCTGTTGATGGACACTTGGGTTGCTTCTACCTAAAAGCCAAGTGTTTTTGAGAAGCTTCATGACCCACTCCCATGGATACTTCCAGATATTGAAAACCAGGCTGTGCTTCATGCATAATTCCTTCATCACAAGTTAGAGTTAACCCTTTTCACAAGAAAGCATACCAAAATAAATCTGAGCTTAAAACAAATGTCAAAAAGGAAGACCTAGAATCTTTTTATTCTTTTTTTCAATGTTTTTATTTTTTATTTTTGAGAGAGACAGAGCGTGAGTGGAGAAGAGGCAGAGAGAGAGACACACAGAATCTGAAACAGGCTCCAGGCTCTGAGCTGTCAGCACAGAACCAGATGTGGGGCTTGAACTCATGGACCATGAGATCATGACCTGAGCCAAAGTTGTACACTTAACTGGCTGAGCCACCCAGATGCCCCTAGAATCTTTTTATTCTTAAACAGTAAACAGTTTGCTGCAAACATTGGTACAAAACTCCATGACTTAACCTGATATTTGCTGCTTTTCATGTGTCGGGTGTTGGCCCAGTGTCAGTTGGGGCCTCAAGGATAATTTAGCTATGTGCCCCTCTTCATCCAGGAGAGTCGTTTAGCCTGTCATCTGGTGGTGGTAGCAGAGTTCCCAAGACAGCAAGAGGGCAAGCCCCAGTGCCCAGATGCTTTTATAGTGTCTGCCCGAGTCACATTTGCAAGTGTCCCATGGCTAAAGAAAGTCACAAGGCCCAGCCCAGAGTCAACAGGTGAAAAAGTCAAGAGGTCCACCTCTTGATAAGATGAGTGGCAGAGTCACATTGCAAAAGAGGAGACACACAGGGATGGGAAGCTTATGGCCATTTTTTGCAACCCTCCCACAGTATTTTAGGACAAATTCAAATGAAGGTAAGTTCAGCATGGGTCCAAAGGTCAGGAAAGGTTTTATAACAGGTGTTGATGTGGCATCTTGAAGGCTGTTGAGGCTTTGAGTAAGAAGGAGGTAGGAAGAGGTGGGTTAGTTCTCTGAGAGGAGTGCTGGCAGGCATGTAGATGCTGAGTGCACAGAGGGGATGGGTGGGCAGAGCAAAGGGTGTGATTGAGGCTCAGTGAGCAGGACTCCTTAAAATAAAGGTTTAAAATGGTGCCTGAGGCATGGCTGAGAACAGGCCTAGAATATCTGGTTAATAAATTTAGAGTTGATTTTCTGTCTTTTGCACAACTGCTGAAGGATAGTATGGTGCGTAACTTGACTTAGGAGAATTAATCTGACTTGATTAGTTTTGTCAGGATTAATTATCCACGAGGTAGGCAAAATTCTAATGTGGCTCCCCAAAGTCCTGCCTCCTGGTGTGTACTGTGTATAGTCCCCTTGCCTTGAGTGTGGGCAGGAGTGTACATTTGATGGATTTCCCTCCTACAATTACTCTATGTTAAATGACAGATATGAAGCTTTTGCAAATATGATAAAGTCCCAAATCAGTTGCTTTTGAGCTAATCAAAAAAGGAATTCTCCAGGGTGGGCCTGACCTAAACTGATCAGATTAGCCTTTTAAAAGGGACTGGGTCCTTACTGAAGTCAGAGATTCAAAGCAGCTGATGTACTCTCCTGTTTGCCTTGAAAAAGCAAACTGCCATCTTGTGGAGAAGGCCACATGGTAGGAAATCGTTGGCTGGAAATTCATTTGCCAACAACCAGTGAGTTTGGAGGAGGACCCAGACTTAAACAAGATTGCAGACCCGGCCAGCAACTTGATGTCAGCATGGTGGGACTCTGAGAATAAGGCTCCACTAACCTAGACCCAGACCTCTGACCCATGGGAACTGTGAGAAAGGTTTATGGTAAGTGTGAAATTTGTGGTAATTTGTTATGCAGCAGTTATGATCCAATTGAAAAATTGGAATCAGGGATTGTATCTTTGCAAAATTTTATGGGTAGAAGTCACTACCCATAGTGACCCAAGGCAGGCTGAATCAGATGTGTTCAGGGTCCATTGTGGGAGCACATGGTGCCAGGGTGGCAAAGTGAGTGACCTAGCAGCTACCTGGGTTGGGCCCAGCAACTGACCTGTGCTTTCTCTTGCCCTGTACCCTCACCATCTGAGCAAGTGCATTTTCACACATGGCCACGTGCAGGTGAGCAGGCATGGAACATGGTTGACTGGTAGGGACCTAGAAAAGTGGGTGTGCACAACTGCATTACTCAACAAGCAGTTTCTCATGCAAACAGTATTTCTCTGGTGACTTTTCTAGTGAATGAAGCAATGTATTGATGGTTTTTTGGTTTTGCTTTGTTTACAATGCGTAGTATCATATATGCACCTTTACATCATACAGAATACTTTCACTTCCTGAAAACCTCTATGCTCTGTCTACTACTCATCTCTCTTTCCACCCCCTCACCCAAACCCTGGGTCACTACTGAACTTTCATAATTTTTTTTTTTCAACGTTTTTTATTTATTTTTGGGACAGAGAGAGACAGAGCATGAATGGGGGAGGGGCAGAGAGAGAGGGAGACACAGAATCGGAAACAGGCTCCAGGCTCCGAGCCATCAGCCCAGATGCCTGACGCGGGGCTCGAACTCACGGACCGCGAGATTGTGACCTGGCTGAAGTCGGACGCTTAACCGACTGCGCCACCCAGGCGCCCCTGAACTTTCTATTGTCTATAGTTTTGCCTTTTCCAGAATGTCATATTCTTAGAATTATACAGTATATATAGCCTTTTCAAATTTCACTAAGCATTATGCATTTAAATTTTTTTAATGTTTATTATTTTTAGGAGAGAGAGAGAGAATGTGTGAGCATAAGCGGGGAAGGGGCAGAGAGAGAAAGGGAGACAGAATCCAAAGCAGGCTCCCTGCTGTCAGCGCAGAGCCTGACTCTGAACTCTGAGATCATGACCCAAGCCAAAGTCAGACACTTAATAGACTGAGCCACCCAGGCGCCCCAAGCAATATGCATATTTTGAACTCTTGTTCATGGCTTTTCATGGCTTGCTAGCTCATTTCCTTTTAGTGCTAAATAATATTTTGTTACCTGGATATACCACAGCTTATTTATCCATTTACTTACTGAAGGCAGCTTTGTGACCTACACATTTTGTCAATTATGAATAAAGACACTATGGACAATTACGTGCAGGTTTTTGTGTAGACATCAGTAAATATCCTTGTCAGCCTTTGGTATTTTAATTTTTTTTTTTTAATTTTAACTATTCTGATAGGTACACAATGGTATATTTTAATTTACAATTTTCTAATGACATATGATGGTGAGCATGTTTTCATGTAGTTAATTACTATTTGTATGTCTTCTTTGGTGAGATACCTGTTCAGTTCTTTTGCCTAGTTTTTAACTGGATTGTCTGTTTTCTTATTATTCAGCTTAAATAATTCTTTGCATATTTTGGATACAAGTCCTTTGTCAGGGGGATAATATGTTTTGTAAATATTTTCTCCCTGTCTGTAGCATGTCTTTCCATTCCCTTGACAGTGTCTTTTTCAAGGCAGAAGTTTTTTGTTTTGTGTTTTTTTCTTTTTTATTTAACCTCTCCCAGGGCAGTGAACCCCAGCAGTGAGTGCTGGCCCACCAGTACTGCAGGGCTTAGCCACTTGCATTCCCTGCCACCATCTTGAGGTCCCATCACTGAATCTAAGGTGACCTAGATTTTTTACTATGTTATCTTCTAGAAATATTATAGTTTTGCAGTTTACATTTAGATTTGTGATCCATTTTGAGGTAATTTTTGTGAAAGGCACAAGGTCAGTTTCCAGATTCATTTTGTCTTTTTGCTTATGGATGTCATTCTTTGCAGTGCCGTCTGTTGAAAAGACTATCCTTTTTCCATTGGAGAGTTAAATAGTTGACTTTATTTGTGTGGGTCTATTTCTGGGTTTTCTGTTCTGGTCCATTAGGATCTGTTTGTTCCTTCACCAGTATCACACTGTCTTTATTATGTTAGCTTTATAGTAAGTCTTGAATTCATGTAGTATCAGTCCTCTGACTTTGCTCTTCTTCAGTACTGTATTGACTCCTCTGGGTCTTTTGCTTTTCCATGTAAACTTTAGAATCAGTTTGTCAATATTCAGAAAAATAACTTGCTGCGATTTGATTGATACTGTTTTGAATCCAGAACTGGGAATTCAAGTTGGGAAAAACTGACATCTTAACAATGTTAAGTCATCCTGTGCATGACATGGAATATCTCTTTGTTTATTGAGATCTTTGATTTCTTTCATCAGTTTTGTAGTTTTCTTCATGTAGTTTTTGTTCATAAACTGTTAGACTTATTGTTAAGTACTTTTCTCTCTTTTGTGCTAATGTAAATGTATTGTGTTTTTCATTTCAAGTTTTACTTGTTCATTGCTGCTATATAAGAAAGCAATTGACTTTTGTAGATTAACCTTATATCCTGTAATATTGCTATAATTGTTATTAGCTTCAGGAGTATTTTGTTTTTGATTCTTTGGGATTTTCAACATAGACAAGCATGTGATCTGTGAATAAAGACAGTTTTATTTTTTTATTCCCAATCTATATGTCTTTTCTTTTCTTTTTTTTTTTAATAAAATTTTTAATGTTTATTTGTTTCTGAGGGGTGAGGGCAGGGGACAGAGGATCCAAAGTGGGCTCTGTGCTGACAGTAGAGAGCCTGATGCAGGGCTTGAGCTCACAGACCGTGAGATATGACCCGAGCCAAAGTCAGATGCTCAACCAACTGAGCCACCCAGATTTCCCTTATTTTCTTTCTTACTGCATTAGCTAGGATTTCTAGTACAATGTTAAATAGGAGTGGTGAGAGGAGACATTCTGGCTTTGTTGTTGATCTTTTGGGGAAAGCTTCTAGTTCTTTCACATTAAATATGATGTTAGCTATAGGTTTTTGTTCTTTATCTGTTGAAGAACATTTGTTCTTTATCAAGTTGAAGAAATTCCCCCTTTATTCTTGGTTTGCTGAGAGTTTTTATTGTGAATGAGTATTGACTTTTCTTATATGCTTTTTCTGCATGTAATGGTACAATCATATGATTTTTCTTCTTTAGCTTTGGATGTGATGGGTCATATCCATTGACTTTCAAATGTTAAATCAGGGATATACCTGGGATAAAATCCAACTGGTCATGGTGTGTAATTTTTTTTATACATTCTTGGATTCAGTTTGCCATTTTTTTGAGGATTTTTGCATCTATATTCATGAGAGACTCTGATCTATAGTTTTCCTTTCTTATAATGTCTTTATCTGGTTCTGGTGTTAGGGTAATGCTAGCCTTATGTAATGAGTTAGGAAGTATTCTCTTGCCTTCTATCCTCTGAAAGAGATTGTAGAGAATTGGTATAATTTCTTCTTTAAATGATTGGTAGAATTTGCCAGTGAACATATCTGGCCCTGGTACTTTCTGTTCTGAAAGATTGTCAATTATTAATTCAATTTCTTTAACATATATAGTTCTATTCAGATTCTCTGTTTCTCTTTGTGTAAGATTCGGCATATTGTGTCCTAGGAATTGGGTCATTTCATCTGAGTTACCAAATTTGTGAGTTTAGAGTTATTCATATTATTCTTTTATTTTCCCTTTAATGTACATGGGATCAATAATGATGGTCTGTCATTCATTATGACTTATGTATATCTTTTTTTTCTTGGTTAGCCTTGTGTTATGGATTGAATGTCTGTGTCCCCCCAAATTCATATGCTGAAGCTCTAGTGCTGCAAGTGACTGTATTCAGAGATATACAAATACAGTGAGGAGGTGATCTAGGCTAAACGAGCTCATAAAGGTGAGGCTTTAATCCCATAAGGCCAGAACCCTTATAAGAAGAGGAAGAGACACTAGAGCTCTTTCCAGCTATGTGAAGACACAGTGAGAAAGTGGCCATCTGCAAGTCTCACCAGGAACCAAATCAGCCAGCACTTTGATCTTGGGACTTCCCTACTTTGAGAATTGTGAAAAATAAATTTCTGTTGTTTAAATCACCCAGTTTGTGGTATTTAGTTATAGCAGCCTGAAAAGACTAATACACCTGGCTAGAGGTTTATCTGTTTTGTTGTTTATTTTTTTTCAAGGAAACAGTTTTTTGTTTTGTTGATTTTGTCAATTGTTTTCCTGTTTTCAATTCTATTGATTTCTTCTCTAGATTTTATGATTTCTTCTGGTTACTTTGGAAAATTACCCCCCCCTTTTTTTTCTAATTTCCCAATATAGAAGCTTAGATTACTCATTTTTAGATCTTTTTCTTTTCTAATATACGTGTTCAATGCTATAAATTTCCCTGTAAGCCCTGCTTTTGACGTGGCCCACAACTTTTTATAAGTTGCACTTTCATTTTCACTCAGTCAAAATATTAAATTTCTCTTGAAACTTCTTTGACCCATGTGTTCTTCAGAAATGTGTTTTTTAACCTCCAAATATTTTGAGATTTCCTGTATTTCTGTTAATGATCTTTAGTTTTATTCTATTGTGGTCTGAGAGCATACTCTCTCTGACTTATGTTCTTTTAATTTCTTTGGGGTGTGTTTTATGGCCTAGAATATATTTGGCCTTGGCAAATGTTACATTTGAGCTTGAGAAGAATGTGTATTTTGCTGTCGTTGAATGGAGTATCCTGTAAATGTCAATTAGATCCAGTTGATTAATGGTGCTCTTCACTTCAGCTATATCCTTGCTGCTTGTTTACCTGCTGGATATGCCAGTTACTGACAGAGGTGTGTTGAAGTGTTCAGCTGTAATGGTCAATTTACCTGTTTCTCCTTGAAGTTCTATCAGTTTTGCCTATGTATTTTGGTGCTCTGTTATTAGGTGCATACACATAAAGGATTTTCATGATATTCCTAAAGGTGGTTTTTTGGATATTTATCCTGCTTCATGTTCTCTGAGCTTCCTAGGTCTATAGTTTGGTGTTGTTAACTTTGGAAAATTCTCGGCCATTATTACTTCAAATATTTATTTTGCTTCTTTCTCTTCCTTCTTCAGATATTCCCATTATTTGTATGTTAACACCCTTTGTAATTATTTCACAGTTCTTGGATATTCTGTTCCTTTTTTGTTATTGTTCATTCTTCTTTCTCTTTGCATTTCATTTTAGCAGGTTTGTATACTAGCATATCTTCTGGCTCATTGATTCCTTCCTCAGCTATGTCCTGTCTACTTGTGAGGCCATCACAGGTATTCAGATTTGAGTTTGATGTGTACATTTTTGGTTTTGCACTTAAGTAGACTGTTTTAAATTAATTATTTTTTCGAAGCCCTGTATAAAAGAATCAAACTGTTCTTCCTTCTAGTTATAGTATATAACTAATTGAATATACAGTTGAAAATCACACTGTATAATTCCATTTTGAACCAAAATATTCTGAATGCCTGCTAGGCTCAAAGCTCAGTACTATGCACTATGGGGTTGTGGCAATTTAAAATATGGATGAAAGACCTAAATGTAAGACAGGAAGCCATCAAAATCTTCGAGGAGAAAACAGGCAACAACCCCTTTGACCTTGGCCACACCAACTTATTACTAGACATGTCTCCAGAGGCAAGGGAAACAAAAGCAAAAATGAACTATTGGGACCTCATCAAAATAAAAAGCTTCTGCACAGCAAAGGAAACAAGCAACAAAACTAAAAGGCAACCAACGGACTGGGAGAAGATATTTTCAAGTGAATATCAGATAGAATAAGGTTAGTATCCAAGATCTATCAAGAACTTATTAAATTCAACACCCCCAAAATAAATAATCCAGTAAAGAAATGGGCAGAGGACATAAATAGACACTTTTCCAAAGAAGACATCCAGATGGCTAACAGACACATGAAAAGATGCTCAATGTCATTCATCATAAGGGAAATACAAATCAAAACCACAGTGAAATACCACATCACACCTGTCAGAATGGCTAAAATATAATAACTCAGGAAACAACAGATGTTAGTAAGGATATGGAGAAAGGGGAAGAACGGTTTGGAAGTTCCTCAAAAGGTTAAAATAGAACTGCCTTATGGCCAAGCAGTTGCATTACTAGGAATTTATCCAAAGGATATCAAAATGCTGATTTGAAGGGACACATGCATCCCAATGTTTATAGCAGCATTATCAATAACAGCCAAATTATGGAAAGAACCCAATGTGTATCAACTGACGAATGGATGAAGAAGATGTGAGATACACACACACACACACACACACACACACACACACACACATTGAAATATTATTCAGTGATCAAGAAGAATGAAATCTTGCTATTTGCAACAACGTGGATGGGACTAGAGTATATTTTGCTAAGTGAAATGAGTCAAGTCAGAGGAAGACAAGTATGATTTCACTCATGTGGAATTTAAGAAACAAAATAGATGAACATAGGGGAAGAGAAGGAAAAATAAGATAAAAACAGAGAGAGAAGCAAACCATAAGAGACTCTTAAATATAGAGAACAAATTGCAGGTTGCTGGAGGAGAGGTGGGTGGAGGAATGGGCTAAATGGGTGATGGGCATTAAGGAGGGCACTTGTTGGGATGAGCACTGGGTGTTATATGTAAGTGATGAATCACTGAATTTTACTCTTGAAACCAGTACTACACTATAGGTTAACTAACTTGAATCTAAATTTTAAAAAAAGGAAAGAAAAATATGGCTACAATTTTTTCAACATTTTTCTTATCAAAAGATGGGGTTTCTGTCCATTTCCCTTGAATCTGAGTAGGCTAATTACTGCTTAACTAAGTAGAGCATGGTGGAATTGATGCTCTCTGACTTTAAAAGTTGAGTTGTAAAAGGCCATGCAGTTTCTGCCCTGTTTGCTACACCACTTGTTCTTGGAACCCTGAAGCACTATGAGAAATCTGACTAATCTGAGACTGCTGTGCTTGAAGAAATTATGTTAGGTGCTCTAGATTATAGTCCCAGCTGGGCCCATCCTTCCAGCTATCTCCACCAAGATGCCAGATATGCAGTGAAGCTTTCTTGGACCCTCTAGACAAGTGCATTCACCCCAACCAACCTCTCTTAACACATGAAGTAGAAGAATCACTCAGCCAAGCTCTGCCTAATTCTTGATCCACAAAATCATCACGTATAATATAATGATGGTTGTTATAAGATACCAAGTTTTGGGGTACTTTGTTATGAGTCTACAGATAACTACTATAAGACTTCGTTCATTTTACCTTAAATATTTATTGAGTGCCTCCCCTGTGCCAGGCACTATTTTGCTTTTACATTTATGATCATCCATGTAGAGGGGAGGAAGATACCATAAACTGATAAACAGTCTACGTGGAAAGTGTTATGACAAAGAATAGCAGGTTAAGTGTATAAAGAAGGCATAGATGCAACTTAATATGGGATGGTTAGGGAGAGTCTTTCCAGTAAGATGATATTTGAGTAGAGACCTAAAGTGAGTGAGTAGGCCACATTAAATTGTACCCATACCTTCTCTATCACTTAACCTGCTTTATTCTTTGTCACCTTAATTTTCACCCTGGTATATTTGTTTATCAATTTATATTTCCTTTCTCCCCTTACATATCTGGGCGATGGATGGGATATATCTTGAGGAAGAACATACCAGGTAATGGGAATGACAAGTAAAGAGGCCCTCATGTGGGAGCATATTTGATGTTTCCAGGAACAGCACACAAGCCAATCCAGCTGGACAACAAGAGGTGAGGGGGGGGGGGGGGGAGGTAGGAGATAGAGTGAGAGAAGTATCAATGGACCAAATCATGAAGGGTCTTGTAGGCTATAGGAAGAATTTTGGATTGTGCTTTAAGGGAGATGAAGAATCACACTGGCTACTTAATGGAAAGTGAACTATTGGGGAAAGGGTGGGAACAGGGAAACCTGTTTGGAGAATATCACAGTGATCCAGGGAGAGATGGTAGTGCCTTGACCACAGTAACAGCAGTGAGAAGTAGTCAAATTCTGGAAATATAAATGTATGTGTTGAAAATCACATACACACATAACATGAGATTTACCCTAACATTTTTTAAGGCTTTATTTTTATAGAATAGTTTTAGGTTCACATCAAAAGTGAGAGGTAGATACGAAGATTTCTCATATACCTTATGCCCCCACACATACATGGTTTCCCTCATTATCAACATCCTGCATGACAGTGGTTCATTTGTTACAATTGATGGGCCTTCATTGACACATCATGATTACCCCAAACCCATAGTTTAAATTACAGTTCATTCTTGGTGTTGCACATTCTGTGGATTTCGATAATGTATAATGACATGTATCCATCATTAGAGTATCATAAAGAGTATTTTCATTGCACTAGAAATTCTCCGTGCTCCACCCATTCATACCCCTACCCCTACCCCCTGGTAAGCACTGATCCTTTTACAGTTGCCATAGTCTTACCTTTCTAGAATGTCATATTCTTGAAATCATACAGTTTGTAGCCTTTTTTGATTGGCTTCTTTTACTGAGCAATATTCATTTAAGGTCCCTCCATGTCTCTTTGTAGCTTGATACCTCATTTCTTTTAAGGGCTAAATAATATTCATTACTTGGATATACCATAGTTCATTTATCCATTCACCTACTGAAGCACACCTTTGTGGCTTCCATGTTTGGGCAATTATGAATAAAGCTGATATAGACATCTCTGTGCAGATTTTTATGTGAGCATAGTTTTCAACTCATTGGGTAAATACTAAGGAGTACAGTTGCTGGACTGTATGGTAAGACTATGTTTAGCTTTGTAAGAAACTGCCAAACTGTTTTGCAGAATGTTTTTTGCATTCCCACCAGTAATGAATAAGAATTCTTGTTGCTTAAAAGCCATATTAGCATTTGTTGTCAGTTTTTTGGATTGTAGCCATTCCAATAGATCTGTAATAATATCTCATGTTGTTTTAATTTTCAATTCCCTAGTGACATATTGAGCATCTCTTCATACATTTACTTATCATTTGTATAGTTTGGTGAGGTGTCTCTTTTTGCCCATTTTTAATTAAGTTGTTTATTTTCTTATTGCCCACTTTTAAGAGCTCTTTGTATATTTTGGATACAAGTCCTTTATCAGATGTGTCTTTTGCAAATATTTTGTCCAAGTCTGTGCTTGTCTTCTCATTCTCTGGCTATTACTTTTCAAGTTTCTAATTATAATGAAGTCTAGCTTATCAATGATTTCTCATGCCTTTGTTGTTGTATCTAAAGAGTTAAAGCCATAACCCAACATCATCTAGGGTTTCTCCTTTGTTCTCTTTTCGTTTTGTAGTTTTGTGTTTTACATTGTGTGGTCCATTTTGAGCTAATTTTTATGAAGGGTATAAGGCGTGTATCTAGATTCATTTTTTTCTTTGCATATGGATGTTATTTTACCATTTATTAAAAATGTACCATTTGTTAAAAAGTTAGCATATTTTTAAGTGTACCATACAGTATTGTTGACTGTAAGCACAATGTTATATAGCATATCTCTAGAACATTTCCATCTTGACTAACTGAAACTTCATGCTCATTGAATAGCAAGTGCCATTGACTTCTCCTCCAGCCCTGGGACAACCACCATTCTTTCTGCTTCTAAGTTTGACTACTTTAGATATCTTATATCTGTGGAATCATGCAGTATTTGTCCTTCTGTGACTGGCATATTTCTTGTAGCATAATGTCGTCAAGGTTCATCCATGTTGTAGCATCTGACAGGATTTCCTTCTTTTAATGGCTGGATAATACTCCATTCTGTATATATACACTAGATTTTCTCTATCCATTCACCTGTCTGTGACATTTAGTTTTTTTCCACCTCTTGGCTATTGTAGATAATGCTGCAATGAACATGAGAGTGATGCTATCACTGTGAGGTCCTGATTTCAGGTCTTTTGAATAAATACTCAGAAGTGGGATTGCTGGATCATATGGTAGTTCTATTTTTATTTTTTTTAAGGAGCCTCTGTACTGTTTTCTGTGGTGGCTGCAACATTTTACATTCCTTTCAAACGTGCACAAGAATCTAGTTTTCTCTATGTACTCACCAACACTTGTTATTTCCTGTTGGCCTTTTTATCCCCCCCAAACAATAGGTGTTCTAACATCATTGAAGTGATATCTCATTGTGGTCTTAATTTGAAGTTCCTTTCATATATATCCTTTCACATATATTTTGGTCATTTGTATATCTTCTTTTGAGAAATATCTATTCAAATCCTTTGCCTTTTATTTAAAATAAAAAATTTTTATTTTTAATTTTTTTAATGTTTATTTTTGAGAAGGGGGGGGAAGCATGAGTGGGAAGGGGGCAGAAAGAGGGAGACACAGAATCTGAAGCAAGCTCCAGACAGCAGGCTGTCAGCACAGAGCCCAGCACTGGGCTCGAACCCACAAACCATGAGATCATGATCTGAGCTGAAGTTGGATGTCAACCAGCTGAGCCACCCAGGTGATCCTCAAATCCTTTGCCCATTTTTAAATTGTTTTTTTTTTTTTTTTTTTTGCAGTTGAGTTGTAGGAGTTCCTTATATTTTTTGGATATTAATGCCTTATCATATATATGTTTTGAAAATATTTTCTCCCATTCCATAGGATGCTTTTTCACTCAGTTTGTGGTTTCCTTTGCTGTGTAGAAACTTTTTAGTTCAAAGTATTCCCATACAAATAGACAACTATTTTTGCTTTTGTTGTCTGTGCTTTTGGTGTCATACCCAAGAAATAATTGCTAAGACCAATGCCAGGAAGCTGTTCCCCTGTTTTTTTCTAGGTGTTTTAAAGCTTCAGATCTTATGTTTACATTTTCAGTACATTTTGAATTGACTTTTGTGTGTGGTATAAGATAAGGGTCCAGGGGCTCCTGGGTAACTGAGTTGGTTAAATACCTGACTCTTGATTTCAGCTCAGGTCATGATCTCATGGTTGTAAGATCCATGCTCAGTGTGGAACCTGCTTAAGATTCTCCCTTTTCCTCTCTCTCTTCCCTTCCTCTGCTCTCACTTGTGCACACACACTCTCCCTCTTCTCTCTCTCTCAAAAAGAAAAAATAAGATAAGCATCCAATTTCATCCTTGAATTTGGATATCCATTTTTCCCATCACCATTTGTTGAAGAGACTATCTTTTCCCCATTGTATATGCTTGACCAAAGATCAGTTGACTCCATGGATTTATTTCTGGGCCCTTTGTTCTATTCCTCTTGGCTATATGCCTTTGTTTCTACCAGTACCATACTATTTTGATTATTGTAGCTTTGTGATATGCTTTGAAATCAGGAAGTGTGAGTCCTCCAGCTTTGTTCTTTTTTTCTCAGTGTACTTTGGCTATTCAGAGTCCTTTGTAGTTCCATATGAATTAGGATTGTTTTTTTTCTATTTCTGTAAAAAAATGCCCTTAGGATTTTGATAGGAATCATATCTATCATATCTGTAGATAATTTTGGGTAATTTTGACATTTTAACAATATTGAGTCTTCTAATCCATGTACATGAGGTGTCTTTCCATTTATTTGTGCCTTCTTTAATTTCTTTCAACAATGGTTTGTAGTTTTCAGTGTACGGGCCTTTTGCCTTATTGGTTAAGTTTATTTCTAAATATTTTATCTTTTTAATTCTATTGTCAATGGGATTGTTTATTTAATTTCCTTTTTGAGTTGTTATATAAAAATGCAACTGATTTTTGTATGTTGTTTTTGTATTCTGCAATTTTACTAAATCATCTGAGTATAAACGCATTTTTAAATCATATACCCGGGAGCCATTAGAACCGAGAAGTTGTGCCGTTGGTGTCAAGTGGAGTGTCTCAGGTGGGGTTTAGAAAGACTGAGTAACATTCCCAGATCATAGAGCTAGTCAGAGGTGCTGCTAGCATCCATGCTGATAGTCAGATGCCAGAATTCATGCTCTCAATTTCTGTGCTCTATCCCCCAAATCACAATCATAATGGTGACAGTATCCTTCAATAGCACCAACTCTGTGCTGGGCACTGTTCTGACAGCTTTGTAAATCCATTTTTTCCTACTATCATCACCATTTTACAGAGGAGGAAACAGACACAGAGAGGCTATGTTCAGAGTTACAAAGTATCTCAGTGCACTTTGAACTTGGCTGCCTCCACAGTCCTAACTGGTACCCTGGGCTATTTCCCAGTAACCTTCCCCTGCCTAAATAACTGGAGTGTCATTGAAGATATTATTTCATAGGGTCGAATAATGAAGTTCGGGAAGCAAATTAGATTCTTTAATTGAAAAAGAAAGGAAAACCAAGCCATGACAATTTGATCTTTTGCTCCATCCATATTGATTTTTGTACCTTCCAGTCGCAAATAATCTGGTGAAGAGCTGTGTGCCTTTCTTCAAACTTGAACAAAGTACTTGCAAAGTTGCTTTGTTCTTTTCCCCCTGGAGTACGACTGAAAGCAAAATGTAATGCTGCCTTTTAAGTTAAGTCAAATGAAAGCCTTGGTTTCTCAAGGTCATAAAAATGTGATCACATAGATTGAATCTCTTCCAGTGATGTTAATTTAGCCCCTCTTCAAAGTTAAACATAGGAAGGAAGTTCTTATATTTGAGAAAGGATTGCTGCTGAAAATCATAATTGCCAGGAATCACAGGTTATAACTGTATTCCTTTAGAATTTTCCCTAAATTCACTTTAAGAGCTGAAAACACACACACACACACACACACACACACACACACACACACACATTCAGCATTCCTTCAGATGCTGTGATGCCTTCAGATATCTGTTTTCAGTTGCTTTTTTTCTTCACCACTGTC
Source organism: Neofelis nebulosa (assembly GCF_028018385.1). Lineage (NCBI taxonomy): Eukaryota > Metazoa > Chordata > Mammalia > Carnivora > Felidae > Neofelis > Neofelis nebulosa. The sequence continues at coordinate 95,443,288 of NC_080790.1, read as the reverse complement.
ACTTGTTTTTCCTGGATATGACCTCTACCTCTCAATGCAGGTGGTCCCCTGAACTTTTTCTTGCCACCCCATAGATTCTTGCCTTTGTTCCCAAAGTCAGGTTGTGCATTACATTTCTGGAAAAATAACCCAGCGCCAGCGGTGAGGCCATCAGTGTATCATTCTCCAGTTTTGCCTGTGCCTCTTGTTTTAGCGAACCTATTTCAGTCTGAAAAATCTGGGACCTCCTTATCTTTACTTTGGTTAAAAATGTAAAAATCCAGGGCCAGGTTTCTAAGAGGGCGGTAGTTCTGATACCTGATCATTAGCAAAATAGTCAATAATCACAGTCATTGTTCCTTGGTGTCTATGCAGGGAATAAAAAAAACAACAACTCCCTTGGCCATCTTGAACCTCAGCCTTTGCCAGCCATCTTATGTTGATGGCCTGGGTCAGATGAGGTGAGTGACCTGTAGCAAAGACAGTCTTGTGGGGTACTGAGGAGCACTTGCGAAGGTTACAGCCTAAAGAACCTCTTTAAACATTTTTTACAAGACAGCTCTACCAATGAAGAGCCCGTCAATTTGTGTTTGATTACCTATTCCACTTCTTAAATGCTCATATGTTTATGTTTTCATTCATCTTGACTCAGTTTGCAAATGTATACTATGCTAGAAATAGATCCATTTTCTAAGTTTTCAAATGTGTGGGCCTATTTTATATTTTAGGATTTCTACTATATCCATAATTATGCTCCTTTTCTCACTCATAATTTTTTTGTCTGCCCTATTTTTTAATGAGTCAATCCTGCATAAGATTTGTCTATGCTATTACTTTTCTTCAAATCAGATTTTATCCCATCTATTGCTTTTTAAAAACTCATTCATTTCTGGGGTGCCTGGGTGGCTCAGTTGGTTAAGTGTTTGACTCTTTGTTTCGGCTCAGGTCATGATCTCACGGTTGTGAGACTGAGCCCTGTGTTGGTTCCTTGCTGAGTGTGGAGCCTGCTTAAGATTCTCTCTCTCTCTCTCTCTCTCTCTCTCTCTCTCTCTCTCTCTCTCTCTCTCTCTCTCTCTCTCTCTCTCTCTCTTTTCTCTCTCTCTTTCTTCCCTTCCCTCTGCCCCTCCCAGCTCTCATAATGTTGTTATGGTTTACACCCATTTATGAAAAATCATCCAGAATATGAACCTGTTTCCTTACTTTTATTAGCTCAAGCTTATTAATTACATAGTTTTAACCTGCGAGTTCACTAACTTTTGATCTATAAGTTTCAGACCTTTCAAAAATCTGTTGTTAATTAATTAATTTACATTCTTCCTGGGTAATATAAGTACCTTAGACACTATATCTCCATTTATTCCTTGAAGGTCTATTTTCTTTGGTTTCTTAATCACTGTCTTGTTTTTTTCAAATCTCTGGTAATTTTTGAATGGATATTGTATAGAAGCATTTTTGAAGTGATTTGAGACCTAGGAAGTTCTCTTCCTCTGGAGAGGATTTACATATGCTTTTGGCATGTGTCTGGGGCAGAAGCAATCCTGGATTCTTTCATCCAGGTGTGAGGATTTTGATGGTTTGGAGCCAGACTTTAGTCCCTTTGATGACCAGACTATTCTATTTCACCCTTATCTATAGAAAGTAGCCCTTTGAGGTTCCAGTTCAAAGTGTGGGTGATTTATTAGGGCTCCCTTCTTTAGTAGACCCAATGTCGGTTTTTATTCTCCAACTCTGTGGGTTTGTCCAAAGCTCTACTTAGCATCTCAGATTCTCAGCTTCCTGTTCTGGAATTTACACATGCCCTTCAAAGAAAAGTTGCCGCACATACTAAGCTCATTTCACTGAATTTTCTTTTTTTCTTTTTTTTTTTTTTTTTACATTTGATCCTGTAGTCCTTCATTACCTTATCTGTCTAATGCTGTCAAGGAGATTTTTCAAATATATGTTGTTGTTCTTAGTGCAGGGTTTCACCTGCATTACCTAGGATGCCATTAGGAGAACCTGAAGTCTTTGTCATATGCACTTATAAAAATAAATTTTATTATTGCGGTATAGCATACACATAGAAAAGTGAACAAATCATAAGTATACAGCTTGATTGATTATCACAGAGTGAACACCCCTGGTAGCCCCTCCCTGTCCAGAAGTGGTTTTGGTACCCAAAGCCTGCTCTTTGTCCCCCTCCCACGCTTCTCCCTCATCATCACTTCCATTAACTGCTGCTTCCTTTCTGAAGACCAAGGAAACCAGATATCATTTGGCCCCTTTGAGTTTTAATTATGAAATGCATAGCTTTGGCCAAAGCCTTCCTAATTTGGTTTGCCTTTCCCCCTTTAAATCTGTTACTTGGAAGGTTTTCTTCCTTTCCATTTTATCTTTCTTGCCTGTATGAACCCTCTCAAGTCTTTCAACAGTCTGTCTCTGTAGTTTGCACACAATACTTTCTTGTTTTCGTATGTGTAGTTACTGGAAAGCCTTCCAAACTCATGACTGTCTGCTGACCTGTAGAATATGCTATTTCAAAATGTTGTTATGGTTTACACCCATTTATGAAAAATCATCCAGAATATGAACCTGTTTCCTTCCTTTTGTTTCTCCTGTCAGGCTAATGCTAATTCCATTTCTTTAACTAGAGATGATCACAAGAAACAAATCGGGAACACATTTGTTTGGTTTGGAATGTTCTCTTGCTGTCTCCCTGCTCTAGACATGTGAAATCACAGGAGGAATGGCAAAGCCATGACCTCTTGTAATTGTCATCTTGTATCTCTTTGTGGCCAGTATTGAAATTGACTAATTGAACTTGACTTCTAGTTCTCATTTCCACCTTCATCAGATTCATTTCTTTCAGCTAAAGCACCTGTACAGTGGCTGGCGTATGTTATAATTTGAATTTTTATTAGTTGATGATAACCTGATATGATGGTTCTAGAAGTCAAGATCCAGGGACATACATGAAGTAAAACAGGAATGGCCAACATTTTTTTTTTTTAAGTTAGAAATGAACTTGGCTTCTGTGTCTCTTATTTCTGACTGTTGGTAATTTGGTAAATTTCTTTTCTAGCATCAAATAATCAGAATCATGACAAAATGGGCATTTTGCTTTACTTTACTCTTGAAAGTGTTGGGTATGGTGCACTCACTGTAAGTATAGTTTGTACTTAACATCAATATATAAGGTCACCAGCAAAGCCCCAGAACTTGGAGAGTTCAACCAGGAAGTCATAATCCAAATGGGTGTGACCAGAAGTTTTCCTTAAAAAGGGATACTTTCCAGAAAAAAGACACATACCTTGTTTTATTGTGCTTCACTTTATTGAGCCTCACATATTCTGCATTTTTTTACAAGTTGAAGGTTCAAGACTTCAGTGGGAAGTGACTACAGATGTGGTGGAAACAGCAAGAGAAATAGAATCAGAAGTGGAGCCTAAAGATGTGGCTGAATTGCTGCAATCTCATGATCAAACTTGAATGGATGAGGAGTTGCTTCTTATAGATGAGCAAAGAGTGTTTTCTTGAAATGGAATCTACTCCTGGTGAAGAAGCTGTGAAGATTGTTGAAATGACAACAGAGGATTTAGAATACATGAACTTAGTTGATAAATCAGCAGCAGGTTTTGAGAAGATTGACTCCAATCATGAGAGAAGTTCTACTGTGGGTAAAATGCTATCAAAGAGCACCACCTGCTATAGAGAAATCATTTGTGAAAGGAAGAGTAAATTGATGCATCAAACTTCATTGCTTTAAGAAATTGCCACAACCACCCCAGCCTTCAGCAACTCCCACCCTGATCACTCAGCAGCCATAAAGGCAAGACCCTCCACCAGCAAAATGATTATGACTCACTGAAAGCTCAGATGCTGGTTAGCATTTTTTTAGCCATATTTTAAAATTAAAGTATTTACATTGTCTTTTTAGACATAATGCTATTGCACACTTAACAGACTACAGTATAGTGTAGACATAACTTTGATATGCACTGGAAAACAAAAATATTCATTTGACTTGCCTTATTGTGATACTTGCTTTATCACGGTGGTCTAGTACCACACCCACAGTATCTCTGAGGCATGCCTGTAATCAGGGTTGAAAAGTTACCTTCAGGGGCGCCTGGGTGGCGCAGTCGGTTAAGCCTCCGACTTCAGCCAGGTCACGATCTCGCGGTCCGTGAGTTCGAGCCCCGCGTCAGGCTCTGGGCTGATGGCTCGGAGCCTGGAGCCTGTTTCCGATTCTGTGTCTCCCTCTCTCTCTGCCCCTCCCCCGTTCATGCTCTGTCTCTCTCTGTCCCAAAAATAAATAAAAAACGTTGGAAAAAAAAAAAAATTTAAAAAAAAAAGAAAAGTTACCTTCAAGGAAGGTCATAGACTAATCAGCTGTAGGGTCTGTCTGAAGCAAGGATGTGTGAGCATGTGGAACAGGGGCAGCATACAGCCCAGGAAAGGGAAGGCTTGAGGCAGAATCAGGTAGTTCCACATCCAGTACTGATGTGGGGAGAGACGCACCAAGTCCAGGGGCGGACAACTCGGGAGGTGTCCCCTGGAGTGGAACAGTGGAGTTTTACCACACTTCACCTGACCTACCCAAAATCTTTAATATTTTGTTAGGGTTAGGCTTAAGGTTGTCATATAAACTTGATATGCTAATATTTATAATAATAGTGATAATTTCTATTATCTTTGAGTGCTTGCTACATAGCAGATGCTGTGCCAGTCACTTTATACACATTATCTCATTTATGACAATGGTCCTATGTAGTAGAGGTGTCATTACCTGCATTTTACTGATAAGGGGACGAGAATCACCTCTGGGACTGCCTTCCAATGAGATGCCTTCTCCCGCACTCTGGAAGGGCAGGTGGACCAGGCTGGCTTTCCTGCTTTCATGGCTCCAGAGCTCCCTCTTCTGTGGTTCTCCCATAATGTTTCTAAGTGTGGCTTCTAGCTTTCTTGGATCTCTTGCCTCTTTCCCCTCATCCACATTAAGTGGAAAGAGTCTTTCTTATTGCCTTAGTTCAGTTCAACTTAGAGGTCACTTCCAGCAGTTTCTTCTCAGGGCTGAACTCTCTGCTGAAAAAGCACTGAGAACAGTGAGGTCCCAGACCGCAGGGCGGCTCCTGTCCCTGCCACAAGCCCCTCTGTTCTCACCCTTGAAATGGGCCTGCAGACCCCCTTCCAGATGGGCTGCTGTCCTTCTGGTGAGTACCACCTGCTGATGTGGAGGGGAGGTTTTGTGTTCTGGGGAACATCCTGTGTCTCTTTGCTGTCCCTCCACTTCCTTTTGTACAGTTGCAGATGTAATGGGTTGGGTTGCTCTTGAGTTGGTCACACTGCCTTGTGTTCTGTCACCTAATTTTTTGGTAGATATTACTTGTGAGTTTTTGGTTTGCTCTACTAGTTGTTGTCTTTATTTTTTATTTTATTAGGGGAATTCTGAGAGATTAAAAAAAAAAAGTACGCTGACACTATTTTCCTAGAATTCTTTTTACCATTTGATATTTGGGTAAATCACAACATTTTAAGGGCAGTCTCCCAATGGCATGTGAAGGTGCCCTGCCCCAGCTTTCTGGGAGCCAAACAAGAGTTAGAAAGGGAGGGGAGGGAGATGGTAGAGGAGGGAAAGATGAGGGAGGCTAGTGGGAGAAGGTAGCAGACCTACACCTCTGCCAGGGAGGGAACAACGGACCAAATCCTGCTCAGTGTGTAGCAAAACTAAACCTCTTTCAACACAAATTTGAGATCTGTAAGTAGTTTATTCTGAGTGGGACAAGTTTACCATGGTTTCAGATGTTGGGAGAGGAAACTCTGACAGTCAGGCCCTGGTTGTTTAAGACCCAAACAAGGTAGGAAAGACTGGAACATGGCTAGGCTTTCAAGAAAATGGGGCTAATAGCAAACGGGCCTCAGGGAGAGGCCATGTATAGGCCTGGCCATCAGTAGGTCCTGCCAAGCCTGAAGCCATCCCAGCCTAGGATGCAGGTGTGAGTGCACAAGCTCCCAAACAGTTACAGTCCCCTGAATTCCAGGCCACCCCTAGATGTTCAAGCTGAGGCCCCAGACATTATGGAGCAGACAAGCCACCTGCTAATTACTGACCCACAAAAGCCATGAACATAGTGCAAGTTGAATAACACCACTGAATTTGGATTAACTTGTTACACAGCAGTGGATGGTTGGCTAGTTGAAGGAGATCAGCCATTCCAGATTGCAGGAGGGCAATCCTAGAGAAGAGCCACCACAGCCCATGTCTAGGAGACTGTTGGTGACTCCAACTGAAAGGGTGGCTCATGTGGCAGCATGTAGCACCACTTCAGGAGCCGCAAGAGTCTTTCTTTATCTCTCCAGTGCCAAGCACACCAAGAGCAAAGATCCTTCTATTGCTCATATTTATAAAAATAAGAGGAGATATGGTGGGGGCCAGGGTGACAGGAGCAGGATTGTCATTTTAAGATACCTCCTTAAATTTTTTTCAGTGAAATATGAATCTGAATTACTGAAAAGCCATCTGTAAGAGTTTGTTGTTTTTCAAAGTTAGTGTTTTGGCCTTGTTGAACATTCAACTATAAATTATCTTGATGTATCAGGTTGCTCTTGGCTACAAATAACAGGAACACTGTTTCAAACTCCTTTCAATAATAAATATATTTGTTATTTCTTATTTCTGGAAGTCCAGGAATAAAGCAGGCCCTGAGATTGGTTAATGCCACCCTTCACTTCTGTCATCAGAGACCCAGACCCTTTCCATTTTGTTGCTGTCAGCCTCAGTACTGGCCTTATCCTATGGCCAGGAGCAAGATGGCAGCAGAATGCTATTATGGACTAAATTGTGCCCCCTCAAAACTCATGCCGAAGCCCTAGACCCCAATGTGATGGTATTTGGAGATGGGGGCTTTAAGAGGTGTTTAGGGTTGGATGAGGTCATTGAGGCTGGGGCCCTCATAATGGGATTGGTGCCCTTTTAAGAAGTAACTTGAGACAGCTCTCTTTCTCCCTCTGCCAAGTGAATACACAGCAAGAAGGTGGCTGTCTATAAGCCAGGAAGAGGGTCTTCACCAAGGAACCAAATCAACTTGCACCTTGATCTTGGACTTCCTAGCCTCCAAAACTGTGAAAAATGAATATGCTATTTAAGGCACCCAATCTGTGGCATTTTGTTATAGCAGTAAAAGCTGATGAATGCAAGTGCCAACAACTTCATCTAGATACCACAAAGGTAAAGAGACACCAAAGATAGAAAGACATTCGCTCTTCTCCATTCTCTTTATTAGAAGCAGGGAAAGCCTTCAGTAGACTTCCTCTAACATCTCATCACCTAAATTCAGTCACAGGCCCATTCCTAAGTCAATCACTGGCAAGGGTTATTATAACTGGCTGAGATGAAAGAAGCCTATAGTGGGAGGGACCAGGTAGTAAATATTTTAGGCTTTGTTTTCCTCTTCCCACCCCCATCGCCTTTCCCTCCTTCTTCCTCTTTTAAATCTTAGCTCCAGGCTTGTACAAAAGAAGGCCGTGGCTGGATTTGGTTACCCCTGGCTTAGACTAATTGTGATCTAGTCCTGAATTGGAGTTACTCGAGAGGAAGGTTGATTCCTAAACAAAATTGAGGTTCTGTGAAAGGGAAGTAAGGATCTGGGCAGTGAATAGGCAGCCACAGTGCTGCTACACTTGGTCAAAAGAAGACTTTGTGGATGCAGAAACAGCCAAAGGAGGTGTGTCCAAGATAGCACTTGGGCTTTTTTAATAATGAATAAGTATTGCTTTTATAATCAGAAAATAGTTAAGCTAAAAACAAGCCCTCAAAACTATCTTTTGGAAATATTCTAAAATTAGATTGTGGGAGATTACACAACTATGAGTTTGTTAATAAAAACCATTGAATATATACTTTAAATGAGCAAATTTTATGTTATATGAATTATATGTCAGTAAAGCTGTTGTGGGCTTTTTTTTTTTTTTAATCTTCTGAATTCCAAAGGTTAAAAAACATGTCTTGCAGCTCTGTGGTGTTTGCCCTGTGGAGGCAAGGGCACCTTTGATTATATGGCTGGTTTCATAGCTTTCACTGACAGCCTTGGAAAGCTTCCTGTAACGGTGATGCTTTTAATGGCCAGTTTTTTGGACATGTGTGCTAAATATCCTTAGAAAGTATTTTCTATTTTATAATCAAATGCTTAGCATGCTTATAATAAAAATAAAACTGAGACAAAAGCAAGGAATTACTGAAAATTTTTGCCTTTTCACCTCTTTTAAAATTTCTTTACTCTTTGTGTCCATTACTATTTCTGTTGTATTTACTTATTTTAAACAGCTTTAAGTCAGAGGGAACTCTATTGGCATGTGGCAAGAAGTCCTGTGGTAGATAGTCTGCAGCGTGGCTTCATCCAAGGCTCAGATGATGCCACTGGGCTCTGACTCCTCTCTTTTTCTTGGCTCCATTTCCCCTGAGTTGGCTCAGTTCTCAGCCCCAGCATCCTGGTGGCCTTTGTCCTGGAGTGCTGAGCCAAAGTCTTTCTTTGGCTCTGATCCCATCCTGTTCCTAGCCCTTCCTCAGTCACTGTAGCAAGGGGAGAGCTCCACTAGCTTGCACCTGGACCCCAGACTTCACCCTGAGCCCCATCCATGGTGGGGGGTGGTTGGGATGGGGGAGTGGTAGTTCTTTAGAGCAAAACAGAAATGTTACAGGTTGCTGGGTGGCAAACCTCAACACTTCATCTCTGGCTTCACTTCCCCATTTTGCTGCCTATTTTATTCCTCCTCCTTCACTTCCTTATGGCTCATCTTTCCTTTTAGTCTCTTTAACTTATATTTCTCACCTTTAAAGAACAGTCTTGGAGCTGTTAGTGATAGCCTTCTGGAAAACCCAAATGCATCTTAAGGTGGGATTTGAAAAAGAACATTTGAGCCTGAGAGCTGAGTGGGAAACCTTCCCTTCAGTGAGGGCTTTTGCAGGGAGTGTGTGCAGACAGGACAAGCAGGTGAGACAAGGAAAAACTCAAAAGTTAAGCAAAAACCGAGACTTTGATATATTTGCTTGTACTTTTATATTTAATCTTACCATTTGAGTCCTAGTTTCCAACTATTGCACTGTTGCCTTAACCTGTAAGAGAGATGTGAGGAGCAATTCTTTTTTTTTTTTTTTTAATGTTTACTTATTTATTTAGAGAGGGAGAGAGAGAATCCCAAGCAGGCTTTGTGCTGTCAGTGCAGAGTCCAACACGGCTCAATCTCACGAACCGTGAGATAGTGACCTGAGCCAAAATCAAGAGCCAAATGCTTAACCGACCAAGCCACCCCAGTGCCCCAGATGTGAGGAGCAGTTCTGGATCCCCTGTCTTTTATGGCTTTGAACTAGTTGTCTTTTTTTCCTATTTTCCTTTGTCAGTGTAAATTTATTTTAATCTGCTTGTTATTTTGATGGACAGGAAATGTGTTTGAATCTGCTGTTTAAAATAATGTGGTTTCATTTTTTGGGGGTTTTTTTTGGCAGTGATTCTCACATGTATTTCAATAGAATTATTCTGCAGTTGAGTATAATGATCTTTCCCAAGTTTGTAGGACAATGAATCTTTGTGATTTTGAGAACTTTCTCAAAATCATTTTACTAAAACTTTGGTACCTGCTACTGCCTGCCTACTTGAAGATAAAATGCATGAGAGCAGCAGATGAATAATAACAAAATGTGGAGCAGCTGATCTTGTTAGCTTTGACAGATTGATTTTTTAATCATGCATATATGTACCTGTGGTTTGATTTTTATATTGCATACATATAGTCATTGCTTATAAAAATGTTTCTATTTTATATGATGAAATGAAATATATCAATATTTCATGCAATTTTGAAAAAAAAAGTTCTGTGAATTCCAGGTGTTCTGCCACCTTAAACATTGGAAAGCACTACTTTCCTGGGCAATCAAATCCCTGAATTTCTGGTATTGAGTCATGCATCCTATGTCCTTACTGATGAGCTGTGTTATGTATGTACAAGGACATGCACTGTACCTGGTAGTTTGGAAGCACTATTACATGTGTAATAATGAGCACACTTGGAATTGGTTCCCACTGTTTTGAAAAGTATACTTAGCAGGAATCAGGGATTTGCTTGTCTGACATCCCCTGAACTCTGACCCAAAGGAAAGAAGCCTTATCACCTGGCTCCCAAGGTCTATGTGGGAGGGCGGAGCTGTTAGCTTTCATTTTCTTGTTTGCATCCTGCCTGCCTCTCCTCCACAGTTAATCCATTTATTAATTCGTCCTGATGATTTAGTATCTCCCACTTTCTTGTTTCTTGTTTTCTCTTTTCGTCTTTAGCTTCTTCTGAGCAGCCTCTTAGGTGAATGCACATTTAAGTAATAAGTTGATTCAGCTTCTTCGTTGTAATAGAGCAATGACCTGTGAAGGGCCAGCAGCAAACCAGCAGTCTTTTCAGCAGTCCTGCATTTGACTTCTACCATCCTGGCATAGCAGAAGGCAAATGTCAACAGCCAAGTGTTCTTTTTGGCAGTGTCCTCCCAGGGAGCTGCCACTTCCATCTTATTGTCTTCATGGTGGTGGACCCAGAACATGGAGTCAGAATCCAGAGAGGGAACTGGTCTACTTATCTGAGCTCCCCCTCAGTGAGGGTGACTGCACTGGACCTCATTCCCATTCATCAGTTATTGGCCTCCAAGGAGACTCACCTATCCCACCGAACTGGCATACTAACTTATTATGGGGTCTGGATGTGGCAAGAGCCCTCCTTAAGCCCACCCACCACACTATTGTATCCTCTGGTTTCCCTTCTCTCTGGATCCCCTCCCGTGCTGTAACCCTTGTCAGCCCAGTCTGAGGCTCCATGCTTCCCTTCTTACACATGCACACACACACATGCAGAGGCAGACAGGTAACAGCACAGCAAAAGTTTGATTTTGTTTTATGGTCCTCCATCAGTCATGAAGTCCCAACAAAGATGGAACTACCCTGACAATATCAGATGCCCTTTTACCAAAAGCACTCCCTAGAGCTTAATTGTAGAAATGATTATGATAATGTCTAATAAGCAGAAATTTATTATGTTCATAATATTTTTTAAACTTTTCCAAAATGAAGGTCCTGATTGTATTCCATTTTTGAAAGGCATAAGGTGTATGGTGGTAGGACGTTTACCGTGTTCTCTTTTGCAGCAGATATTTGAAGCCAGGTGTAATTAAGTGAATGGCTCCATAAATCTGTTGTGTGTGCCTGAGACTGGGGAGTGCAGCCCTAATGACAACACCCCTCTGCTAACATGTCAGCGCTGACTGAAAGGACACCCAGGGAGCAAGAGTAAATGTTTCTGGTCTTCACCCTCCTTGCAAGGGTTTTTATCAACCAAAGTGTTAAGTAGGGGATCCATAGATTATCAAGGAGAAAACAGACTGGAACCCTTACACATTTCACAAAGGATGTCTGCAGCTGGAACTAATGATTCTGGGCTACTAAAATCTCTTTATAAGTTCAGGCTGCTTATCTCTGTTTAAGGGTGAAGAAAACACCTACTACAAATTCTCTCAGGCTGTCCAGTGTCTCGTTCAGGAACTTAAAATTAAAAAAAAAAAAAAAAAAAAAAAAGGTGGCCTGGGAGAGAGAGCAGTTCTGAAAATTACAGAGTGATGAGGTCTGTTTTGAGGCCAAAGTGGGGGAAAAGGCAAGGGTTTTGCTTGTGCAGCCTCTGCTACAATGGAGGGGACCTTAACACAGACGGACAGTACCCTACAAAATGTAACCCATAATTCAAGCTGTCAGTTTAATCACACTGTTTCCAGGTAAAGAGAAGGAGCCCTTGTTTCCAGGGTAAAGAGAAGGAGCGTTGTTTGCTGACCCCTGGTCCTTAGCCTGCGCAGACCGCCCTGCTCTGTTGGCCTTTGTGTCGCAGTCCCCTCCTTCCTCCTTTTTGTCATTGTGCTCCCTTCAAGTGGCCCCCTGGAAGGGACCACCCAGGGGGCTGCACAATGGGGACCGAGGTAGCCACCAAAACATAGGTTTTGTAAGACAGCCCGTTAAAAGAAAAATACTGTTTAACTATGTATGTGTTTGTCCTTTCTACAACTGTTTTGTGTGGCAAACAAAACCCCATATACAAACTTCACTGTGGCCGCACATACAGCTGTTCCAGCCATCGGGTGTCAGGCTTGAGATAGTAGCTTCCAGTTTATTTTCCCAGGGCACTAATTCTTGATGTGGTTTATATTTACACGTTTGTTTGGATTTATGGTCAGGAAATTTGGTATCAAAACAAACAAATTGCACTGGATTTATGAAACTATTTTATCCATAGTCCTCAGAGTTGGTGGCTTGGCATTACTCTCTGATGAAATTTGTCTGTAATGATACTTAACAAAAGCTAGCAGCCCGGAATTCAGTTCTCAATAGCCATTTACACCTCTGTAAAAGGATTAGCTCTGGCCAATTGTTACACTGTTTAAATCTTAATTTGCATCTTTATGGAGGTAGAGCTTCTAGAGACCTCTCGGGTTCTCTGTTGTATTTGTATACCTATGGGTGGGAGGTCACTGGAGGTTTTCTCTTATTGGTGAAGGTGCTAAATTGCCTCAGGATGACCAGTAAGCTCCACAAATTGAATTAACGTCTCGGGTTTTGACTGACAACAGCCGGCTTTGGTTCGTTAGTTATATTTTGTAGCAATTGTGGTCTGAATGTTTGGTACATGAATGCACTCTGTTCTATTTAAACTAAAGAATCCTCATGCTTCTTAGGATTTTAAATGTTAATTGTAATCAACAAATGTCCATGGGAATAAAGTGTAAAAAACCAGAACCAGAACTAGATAAAATGATGGTTTTAAAAAGTAATCTTTTCTGTCCCGAACATGTGCTATTAGCTTAAAGATCAAAGCCTTCTTATGTTTAGGTCAAACCGATGAAGAGGAGCAAGTTGAGTTTTCCAGCCAGTGTTGCTGCAGGCACTAGAATTGGAAACAAAGGTCCTATGTATTGCTCCTTTCCCACCTTTCTGTGTATGGGTTATTCCTAAATTGCAAGCTCCCAGCTTGTGGACCACCTCTTCGAATGATGCCTTTTCATTTTGCTTATTTTGAAATACAGATTTCCTTCACTAAAACTTTGCTCTGTGACCAGCCCTGGTGCTTTACAATCCTTCAGCATTAAAAATTTTGTAAGCCAACTCATTACCATTTACCATCAGTGATTCCCATACTATTTTGAGACTGCTGTTCCCTAGAGAAAATAAAACCTGAAAGTTGAGCCTGTAGTGCTGCAGCTGAAATGCTTAAATTCGAAGTCCCTGAAAAGGTAACACCTACAGGAATGGGTGAGAGTTACCTGGCAGCGTTAAGGAATCATTTACTTTCTGTAACCCTCATACAGGGTTTGTTTCTATTTTTATGTTTTTGTCTTGTCAAAAAGTAATTCTCAGGTCACAATACTGAAAGAAAAAATCATAGCACTTTTCTCTCTTCCTCACTTTAAAATACATATACTGAGTGTTCACATTAGCCTAGAATGGGGTTGTTTTCTTTCAAATTACCTCCAAAATTCAGTAAAAGATGAAAGATGTGAGTAAAAGATGAAAATGAAACTAGGAAGAATTATTTTAAATTAGGCCCTCCCAAAATTTTATGTATTGTATGCTTTAACCATTGCTGGGTAAAATAAAATACACCTCTTAAAGGTTCCATTTGTGTGTCTAACAATTCCCTGTCAACCAGCAGATTTGTCCACCTGCTGGACTTCACAAAGAACAAACTGGCCCCGTGTGTTGAGGCCAGGCCAGTCCACACATTCCCCAGGCAAGACTGGACCTGGCCTCACTGGACCAATGCCCCTCCAGCAGGAATCATTTTGGTAGGAATACAAATAGAAGACACAAAAGAAGTTGAGTCCTGAATTCCAATATAGTTAGTCAGTGTTTCCATAACACATAGTCTTTAACCTTTAGTTCCATAGTGTTTGAATTCTTGAATAGAGTTATTTTTAGCAAAGGACTGATGGATACTTTGCAAACTAGAGCCAGGTACCATGTGGGGGAATACCTATTAGAAATCCCCAGCACATACCAACTCTTCTTTCAGCCAGAGAAACTTGAGTTCATCTAGAGTAGTTGTAAGCTCTGTGCAGATAGTAATTATCCATCTCATTGATCACTTGTTGCCCAGCCCTGGAAGTACTGGGCTGGTAGAACAACTATGTAAAAACTGTAGAAATAGGTGTGTCATGAATTTCTCTAATCTGGGTTTAAATCTTGGCCTGCCATTCAACACATATTGCTGTTAAGTGTGTCTTCAGTGTCATGCTGAGTGCTACATGAAACTTAAAACATAACAATTCACAAGTCCAATTGCTGTTCTCAACAAGCTTTTGGTTTTGTTGAGAAGGCTAAGCAGAAAGGACATAACTAGGGGACTATTCAGTGTAACTAAGGATGCCGTCTGTATGGTGAGTGCTAAAGGAAATCAGGGATAAGAAAGAGCCCGATGAATGAGATGGTCAGAGAAGCATCTAGACTGGTGTGAGATAAGCTAGTCTACAGGAGGCTCACATTTGGAAAAGAACAAAGGTTATGTGACTGGACAATCAGGTGTTACTGAACACTGGCACACCGTGCTCAATGGGGACAGAGATGCACACACAGGCAACGAGGGATGCGCTTTCTCTAGAGAATTTGATAAACAGTAACAAAAAACTGTCTGCTTTCTCTTATCACCACTCCTAAGAATGGCAAAGATAAAACACTCTTCCCCTGGAGGGAGGCTGTTCTCATAGCAACACCCTGCCCACACCCTACGTTGGTACCCCAGCATTAGTGAGTGTCTGCTAACTTCCACTACCCGTGGGAACATTTTAGAGGTGATATAGAAACATCCAAGCCATGGTCCTTGTTCAGGGTGCACCACCTGGTTCTGAAAATCAAATTAAAGGCAGTCGAACTGGAGACCCCAAACCCACAGGCAGGCTCTGTGCAGCATAGTATTTAACCTTCTTTTGAGTTAACTGCCACATTTGTAAACTTAGAACATGGCAAATAAAAATAAACTTTGCAATTGTAGATTTCTAGCTTCTCTTGAACACTAGGAAGATCAGCATCACTGAGACCCCCATTTCACAGTGGGAGCTGTGAGTGGCTGGCCCTTTGCAGGAAGCACGGGCCCCAGCCTTCCACGACTGCCCCACCAGCCCCCACTGTGGGTGATCCCTCCCTCCTCTGCCTCACCCACCACTGCTTTCCCCCTGCTGGCTCCTAGAGCATGAGCTTAGTCTCCTGGCTCCTGGGGCCTCACCAGTAGCATTAGCATATGGCCGCCAGGCTAACCCTCTCAAAAACACTCACTGCTTTTAGGAAACCAGCCATTGCGTGGACATCTGAAAGATTTGTTGCTATTTTCTCACGAGAGTTTTATATCGAATTTTATTTCCCATTACAGTTGCCCCTTGAACAACAGGTTTGAATGGCACAGGTCCACGTATACGTGTTTTTTGTTTTTGTTTTTTTGTCACTAAATATGGTATTGTAAATGTATTTTCTCTTCCTTATGATTTTCTTAATGATATTTTATTTTCTCTAGCTTTACTTTAAGAATACAGTATAGAATACATATAACATACAAAATATGTGTTAACCATGTTATCAGTAATGCTTCAGGTCAACAGAAGGCTATTAGTAGTTAAGTTTGGGGGCAGTCAAAAGTTATGTATGGATTTTTGACTGCATGGGCGTTCGGTGCCCGTAACCCCCGTGTTGTTCACCAGTCACCCATACTAGCTTATCACCACCAACAGCAATCCCTACCTGGCCAAACTTGTCTCCTTACTGGCACCCACACCCCCCATTACCTGGCATTTCCTATCACCTGCTCCTGAGCTTGCAGTCTTATCTCCCCTTCTGTCTTAATGATCGCTGGCAGAAGGTCTTCCTCATCATTCCTGATGGTCTGCCTCCTCATCCTGAGCTCCCCTTTACATCTCTAAAATTGGCTCACCACTGATGGGCTTATCTTCCTCTTCTTAAGGGCAAGTATTGTGTGAATTGAGTGGCAGTAAGATAAAGCCTTCCAGGAAGAATTAGGACACAGATTTTACCCAAGAAAAAAGTATTCTTAGGTACTGTAAGTGACATAGGCCAGGAGTCTGGAAGGTTTTGGGCAGCAGAGCTCATAAGTGAAGGGCCCAACCCAGGGTCTGGCCCACAGGGACTAAGACTCCAAACTCAGAGTCTAGACAACAGGTCAGGACTTGGCAAGGAGCTGGGGCACTGACAGTGTGGCCCAGAGCCCGGAACAGGTTTTGAATCCAGGGATCCATTTTTATTTCCTGCCCAGGGTAAAAGCCTGTATCAGAGTAAGGGAATGGTGGTGGCGGGGGGGGGGGGGGGGGGGGTAGTGGTAGGGAGGGTACTATGCCCACAGTTTTTTCTCACCCTCAAGTAGGACAGATCACATCTCTTTTATCCCCATGATATCAGGCACATGGCCATCAAATGGATCCAGTGACTTAACCAACTATAGAACTAATTACAAATTAATAATACTTTGCTGTTAACCCATTGCCTTAGGAATTGCTTCATTTTCATTTGGGGGCATGTATCAAACATTCCCAACTGTGATCTTTTTTAATGTAGAAATACTGTTTTGTTTTTTGATATCCTCCCCAATAGCTTTTTAGAATCATGCTTTCCCCCAAACAGACACCTCTTTTTAAGGCAAGTTGCTAGCCAATCTCTTTGGAGGCTATTGGTACCATGACAGACCTAACTAGAAACAGTGGCCAAGTTGTTAGCCTCTGCCACTCCTCCCCTCTACCTGGAAGTAGACAATGAAGGCTAAATCCCTCTTCCCTTGCCTTCCTGTTCTTACAAATAAAATGTTATTGTAGTGAGATCCAAATGAAGAAATAATAGTCATTTTTTTTTTTTATTATTCAGGAATGGAGGATATAACCTATACTCTAGCCAACAGTTTTCAATTTCTTAGCAGTGACAATTTAAGTAAATTTCACATGAGTTGTGGGGCTCTAACTTTGTTATGATTGACAATATAAAATTAGCCTTTTCCGCTGTTAAGATTATCTAGCATTCCTATCAGTCAGGTGCAATGTGGCATGAGATTGCACAGCCTTAGATTGAAAACATTAAAGTCTTCAAAGGGTTAAAAGTTGCTTCCTCTGATGGATTTAAAACTGCCACATGCACACAAACAAGTTTTCCCAAACTGCCCCATTTTACATTTTTGTCGAGAGACAGTCTAGTTGGTGCATTTTTATGTCTAGATTATATTACAGATATATTTCAATAAACCACGAAAACCACTATAGATTCTAGAAGCGGGCCGTCTGTGCTTAAATAAACATCTCATGCAGCACCTGTTTTGTTTTATAGGCTCTATAATCACAGTGACATTCTGAAAGGAGACCTTGAAGCCTGCAGAGCAGCTGTCCTTCACCAGCCCCCAGGACTCTTACCTGGGGGTGGCAGTGATGAAAAGCAAGTCAAGTATTAATCACTGCGGGTGGGATGGCTGTTCTTGCTCCCAGACACTTCCAAATGTAAAGGGTCACAGAAGAACTCACACAGTCTCCACTGGGGTAGTCACTTATAATTGTCAATTTAGCCTTTTCTTACAAACTGTATCATTTACTACTTTGTAAATGTATTTGTTTCTGTTAATTGGATATATACACTCAATCCCTGATCATAGCAATGTTTTAAGGGTTTACTTTGGAAGGGGGGAGGGAGCACAGGTAGCCTTTGGCATACTCGTATACCCGAGAGCAACCCAGGATACCATCCAGTATAACCACCACCCGGAGGGAAGCACTCCTTAATTTCCAAGGTCGTGCTAGTGATACCGGTCTCCAATCTGTATGTATGGGTCACTGGACCATCAACAAGACCTAGGAGCTTGTTAGAAACATGCGTTCTCAGGCCTCACCCAGGACCCACTAAATCAGGAATCTGGAGGTGGGTGCGGCCACCTGTGTTTTAATGAGCCCTTAAGGGAACTCTGCTCCCTCAAGTTTGAGAGCCACCATTTCAGAAATATCCCTTAAATGGCCACAATTCTGGGATGAGAGAGAGAGAGAGAGGGAGAGTTAATTATTTGCAAGGTAGTCAGCACATATGAACCATGACTCTTGTACACTTTTCCTAAGTCAATTAGAAACCAATTCCATACCCTCTACCCGCCTTTTAGGCAGTTGGGTTTCTTTTCATGGCCTCAGAAGTTTTGTGGCATTGGGCTGCTTATTGAGTTCATAGAATTACAAATGTGTAATGTGTGTAATGGTTTATCCAGTACTGTTATCTGGTGGGTTCCTAATTCATGTGGCGTAAATGTTGCCTGTGTTCTAACTTTGATTTGTATTTTGGGGGTTGACTCTATTTCCTCTTAGTAAAATATATCCTGCCATTTACTAGTTGAGAACAGATGATTACTCAGGCGTGGTCAGCAGAAGGGTGTCTGTGAAAGTCCATCTGCAAGGACCTTGTTTGGCTGAGAGCCTGGGAGGGGCTTCTGGGGTCTGGTTATCTTACCTCCAATATCATTCTCTATCTTTAATGTGCCCTGTAGGCTGTTTTATGTTCACAAGTTTTTAGAGTAGAGTTCAGCCTCTAAGTCTAGTGTGTATTGGATCCCATTAAGGCGTGAGAAGTCAAATAAATAATGGTCTCTAAAAGGGCCTTGTCACAAGAAAACTTGGCCAAGCGAATGGTTCCATTTCGCAGACCACAAGATGAGCTTCACGAGTCCTGAGTATATTTACATCAACTTCTACATCTCCACTAGTGATCCCCAAGTTATGGAAAATGTTGGAAATGACCTTCCTATTCAATAGCTTTTCAGCCTGAAGCAATAAAGGCAAGGAAATACAAGAAAATCCTCTGGCATATATTTATCATGTGAAATAAAAAAAACAGCAGTCTTAAAATACTCCTTTACAAGGTGGTGGAAGAAGCTGGCTGGGAGGAGTCTTTCTGTGCTCTATAGGTCATTCAGTGCTTATGTGTCGTGAGGCTCTTTCCCTGGGCCCCTGTTTCTTTCTCACTGCCTTTTATGTCTGTTGATATACTATTTGGCATAAACCATAGTGTGACGTGTGGCATAGGAAGCATATATGCATTTATAATTCTCTGTGCAAACTGACTTGTTACACTAAATGATTCATTGTTTGACTCTCTTAACCTAGGCTGCCAAAGTGTGATTGTGGGTGAGAAGATATAATATCTACATCTACTAGACTGATGTTTGTTATAGTTTCTCAACATGCATGATAAAGCATTGATTTCCATTATGAAAGGTTGCATTTTACATTACTATTGACCTACAGTTATGTATAAATCAGCCTTTCCTAAGAAATGAGCCTTCTTTATGACCAACACAAATTTTAAAATTAATATCTGGAGCCTTCAAGACTGGTTACCACAATCATTTTTAAAGCCAGATAAAGAAGTCAGGAATGGTTACTAATGTCAGTGTTATGTTCTGTTACAATTAGAATTGTCCCATGTACTGTGACTGGGGACAGTAGTGTTTAATGCGTTCAGATTGTCACTGCTTCACTCTCTAGCTTCAGAAAAAGTGCCAAGTGTTTATATGACCTGTGAGAGACAAGTAGTCAAGTCTTTAAATACGTATTCCTTCTAATGGTTTTAACCGTGGCATCCAGCTCCCCACTGCCTTCCTTGCTCCAGCCACCCCCTGCACCCCTCAACATCAGTAGTTATTGCTGGCTACTCCCCTAAGTGAAATATTCCTGTATGCTTGGTGATCTCCCCTGGATCAGACTAGTCAATTTGATAAACCATTCCAGAAACACAGATTTGGAAAGAATTATGTGCTTTTGTTCTTCAATTGCTAATGACTCTGATGTCATAGAAGTGTAAGCCAGGCAGAGTGGGAAGCCTCTAACAGGTTATGAACTCCTTAAAGCCCATTCAGTAGAGCCATGTTCGATGTGTCCGAATTCCTGTTTGTGCCCCTGACCAAACCATGGCAATCGACATCTGTCTCTCTAATCTCATGTGTAGAATGGGACACCTGCCTCATAGCATACTCTAAAAGATAGTGTGAAGACCTCCAAATTCCTGCTCATAAAATGAAGCATCTTAAAGGAAAAAAGAACAAAATGATTCTTATCATCATTATTGATTTTTGCTATATCAAGGATTAAGTGTTCAAAGTCCTTCATTTGAAAGAAAGGCTTCCTATTAGGTAGAGTATCAAGTCACTATTTTAGACAATGATGAGTTATTACAATTTGATTCATGTCATTTGGGGTACTTGATAAAAAGTTCTGTTCATTGTTGCCTTTAGGAAAACATATTTTAAAATGAAAATGGTTACTAAATAAGTAGTTTTATCTTATACAAAAACCATAATGAGACTACCTATTACTTTATACTTTTTTCCAGGTGCAACTAATTAGTTGTCTCTTTTACTGGCTACTCTCAAATACAATTGCCCAATTGTACTCTCAAAATCATGCTGAAAAATTGAGTCAGCTTTATATTGTTTGGGTTACAGTATGTAAAAGCCTCTTTATTTTATTCTGCCTGTATTCATAACAAAATTCAGGCTGTTTATTAATTTGTCTCCATTTAAAACTTTTGGTCAAATTACCAATCTGTTATAAATCAGTTGTGGTTAGGAAGAACTGGTACATTTGTTTCAATTGCAATTTTCTGATTGGAAGCCAGTCCAAATATATGAAGTTAATTAAAGTCTCTTCTTTTGTTATATTTTTAATTAGAGGAGTATATTGGGGCGCCTGGGTGGCTCAGTCAGTTAAGTGTCCAACTTTGGCTCAGGTCATGATCTCACAGTTTGTGAGTTCGAGCCCCACATTGGGCTTTGTGCTGACAGCACAGAGCCTGCTTCAGGCTCTCCCTTTATGCTTCTCTCTCTCTCTGCCCCTCCCCTGGTCACGTTCTCCCTCTCTCTCTCTTTTCTCTCTCTCCTCTATCAAAAGTAAATAAATAATTTAAAATTTTAATTAGAGGAGTATATAATTTATCTGACACCAAATTTTGTTTTTCTTTCTGTGTGGCACTGATGTTATAAATTTTCCAATCAAGGTGGAAAAATTAAAAAAAAACTTTTTTAAGTCCTTTGTACCACTTTGCAGATCTTCTGATATGGTGTATTCATGTAGAACCATGGGCAACACTTCATACAAAGGCAGCCATGACTCTTGGACTCCTTGCCCAATCTATCCTGAAATAAATCTGCAGAAAAGCCTGGTTTTGTGCTTTGATTTTTGACTTAGCTGTTCCAAAGTCACAAATTCTTGATGCTGTACCTCCTTCAGGAGCTCATTTTGCTGTTTGACCCCCTGCAAGTCAATTAATGGTTTTGTCCTTTTGTGAAGTATGTATAATAATTATAGGAAACCTTAGCAAGTTCTTCATCCCAGGACCCAAGGGATGGTTATGGTTGGTGGGGGTATTAGTAGCCAGAGTCTTGCCTTGGCTTTGCCTCTACAGAAGTCATGTGTATCAATCACCAGAGAGATTGGTCTCTGTTCATTCAATCCATCCCAACTAATTTAATTAATTTAATTCATCCAAAATCAACCTGTTTTCAAGTTTAATTCAATTTAGCTAAACATGCTTTCAGACCAGAAACACAATTGATTTACTCATTATAAGAAATACAACAGTTGAATAGACTAGAATTTGCTCATGCCCTGTGAGTGCATTTTCCCAGTAGTGAAATCTATTGTGAAACCAAATGTAAATGGATGTTCCTTCATTTATATAGAATCAGAACAAAGGAATTGGGTGGCATTATGACTTCAGTGAAGTCTCGTAGAAACTAAGAAATTCAACTTGCTGAAGGACCTTTCTACCAGACGAGCCAGAAACTTTAGAATCATTCTAGGAAGTTTTTAAAGAAGTTCAGGGATCCCCATGACACATCCCACTTTATGCAAGTCTTGGTTAGGTGAAGCAAAGATTATAACAATTGAGATGCATTAAAGAAGGTTCTGAATTGCATATAGACTTACTTTTCCCCCCAAACATTTTATTTTGAAAATTTCCAAACATGCAGAAAAATAAAGGGAATGGTACAGTGAGCATCCATACGCCCACCACCCATATATACCACTGACGTTTTATTGCACTGACGTTTTATGTCTGTCTTTCCATCCTTCCATCTATCCATCAATCTGAGTCATTTATTTTTATGCATTTCCAATCAAGTCACAGATATTAATGCACTGTTTTTTTAACTTTTTACTTTGAAACAAAAATTCGCAAAAGCAAATATAACAACATAATGAAATTTCATGCATTCATCATCCCGATCCACCAATTGTCAACATTTTTTTAGACTTGTGTTATCTCTTTCCCTTCCCCACATTTTTTTCCTGAGTCATTTAAAACAGACAAAACATTTCATTTACAAATACAAATGCTTATCTCTTTAATCTATAAGCATTTAATACATTACTGTTTAATTAGATTCCTTATCTAATACCTGTTTTTTGCCAGTTGGCCTTGATGGTCTCAGTCTTTGATTCAGTCTTTTTACATTTGATTTGTTTGAATTAGGATCCAAGTGATATTACCCATAAACTGGTAGCTCGATACAAATACAAGATTATGTTCCAGGCCAGTTATTTTGGCAAGACGACATCATAAGTGGCGCTAGTACTTCTGGTACACCTCTGCAGGCAGCACACGATGGCTGGTCATCCCACTGGTAGTGTTGCTAGGACTGATCCATGGGTTCGAGTGTTGGCACACTGATACGTTTAGTACAGCGTTTACTGTTACACAATTTTCACAAAATTATAATCATCTCTTAGATGCATTCATTAATCTGGACTTAGAAATGGTGGCTTTTCTAGTTTATTCATTTGTTCTGCATTTATTAGTTGGAAGAACTTTGCCCATCAACTACTTGGTAACCCTGAAATGCATTTTTTTACCACAAAGGCAGGATAAATGATACTGTCCCTTTACTTACCAATTTTCAGAATGAGTAGTTGCCTTACCAGCCTCCAAAGGTTTGTTTGTTGGTTGGTTTATATTTTTAATTGTGGTAAAACACACCACAAAAGTTACCATTTTAACCATTTTTAAGTAAGTGTGCAGTAGCATGAAGTACATTCATACTGTTGTGCAACAGATCCCCAGAACTTTTTCGTCTTACAGAACTGAAACTCTATACCCATTAACCAACTCTCCATTTCTCCTTCCCCCCAAACCCCTGGCAAGCACCATTATGATCACTATTTCTGTGAATTTGACCATTTTAGATGGCTTACATTAAGTCAAATTATACAGTATTTGCCTTTTTATGACTAGTTTATTTAACTTAGCATAATGTCCTTAAGATTCATCCATGTAGCATGTGACAAGATGTACTTGCTTTGCAAGGCTGAATCCAAAGGTTTTTATTATTTTTAAAACTTAGGTATTTTTTTATTATTTATTTTTTAAATGAACTCATGATTTTCATATATTTGCTGTGTTTCAGTCCATTGCAGTCATTATTGTTGTTGGTGCTCAAATTGTTTCATCTTGGGCCAGTGGGATCCCCTTCAGGGGAGCTTCTGAGGCCTTTTAACATGACTCAGTAGCCTCTGAGAGTTTCCTTACTTTGTGATGCCCAGATGTTCCAGGCTCATCTCGTACATCTCCTACCCTAGAGATGTACTACATGCCAGAGTCTGCACGTATAATACATGCTCACTTTTTAACTCTTTACTAATATTATCTCAATGCTTTTTAATTACAAGTAGACCTTAGTGAGAGTATAACAAGGATAAATTATTGTTCAGAAAGAAATGTGATGGGTTTCTCTTAACCACACGTAAGAGGAGCTGGACTATCTATCCCATGATTTGAAACCATGGCTACTATATATTAGAACCACTCTGAGGGCCTTTAAAAAAATCCCAGTGGCCAGGCCACACCCAAGCCCAGTTTGACTAGATCCTTTAGTGATGGCACCAGGCACCTAGATTTTGCAAAGTTCCCCAGGTGGTTCCAGTATGTGGTCAAAGTTGAGAATGCTCATTTAACAATGAAATCATAACCAAAATAAATTTTTAAAAAACATACCTGAACTCTGAAAATTACCTTAGTCTAGAATATATTAGGTTCCTGACTTTTCTGTAAATAATCCTTCACTAGCTTGATTATGGGGCCTTTAAAAATGAAGGAATCTCATTTAGTCACACAATACTGCCAATGTCTAATGTGTCTCCTGTTTCTGTTTTATAGATCTGAACAGGCACCAGGTCAGCATGTTGCCACCTTGAAAGAACATGATAATTCTATCAGAGAAGTAGTAGTTAAGCCATCTGAAGTTTTCCCGGTCAAAAAAGTGAACCAGATGACAAGGGTTAGTAATTTTTATTAAAAAAAAAAAAATGAAGTTTCAAGATTATACAAATGATTCATTTGAGGAAATAAGTCACCTTCTTAAACATGGTTAAAATATTTGGAAAAAAATGTTATGTAATAAGTGAGGTTTTGTGGTTTGTTTGTTGACACTTTCTGATCTCAGGCCTTTTGTGCAGAGTTTTGTGTAGGAATCCCAACTTCCTACATTCAGATCCTGGAGGTAACCTAACTGAGCATAATGACCACAACATTTTCCAAGTAACTTAGAAGCATCTTGTAGCATTCTGGTTTTCTTTCCCCACTCTATACTTTAAAAATACAGTCTGGGGCACCTGTTGCTCAGGTGGCTCAGTTGGTTGAGTGTCTGACTCTTGATTTCAGCTCAGGTCATAATCTTGCGATTGAGAGATTGTGCTTGGAAGATTGAGCCCTAAATCAGGCTCACCACTGAATGTGGAGCCTGCTTAAGATTCTCTCTCTCTCTCTCTCTCTCTCTCTCTGCCCCTCTCCCAATTCACACACTCTCTCTCTCTAAAAAATAAATAACAAAAAATACTGAGCAATCATACATGTTAATTCAGCAAATATGTACCAATCCATTTCTGTATAAAGGTACCAGCCCAGATCCATTGAAGGGAAAGAGATAAATAAAATGTAACATTTCCTTCTGGGAAATGGCATAATAGGATGTGTGTAATAAGAAAATATCAGAGAATATGGGCCTCCAGTAAAAGGAGCCAAGCCATCTGGAGAACAAGTGAGGCAGACTTTACAGTGGAGGGAGTAGAGAAGTATTGAGGTGACCCTTAAAAGAGAGACAGAATGGGGCTCAGTCAGTTAAGTGTCTGACTCTTGATTTCAGGTCATGATCTCATGGTTTGTGAGATGGATCCCCGAATCAGGCTCTGCCCTGGCAGCACCAAGCCTGCTTGGGATTCTCTCTCTGTTCCTCCCTTGCTTGTGCTCTCTCTCTTTCTCTCTCTCTCTCAAAATAAATAAATAAACTTTAAAAAAGAGAGAAAGACAGAATTTTGACAGGCTAAGATTGCAGGGGGTTGCATCAGGCAGGGAGGGGCAGGGGTGACAGGGAAGGGCTGTTAGGAGCCAAAGAACAGACCCAGGAAGTAGAGCCAAGCTCTGGTCCTCCTGGCTGAAAGGCAGGCTTCAGGCCCGTGGTGGTGGGCGAGAAGGTCCAAAGTAGTGCTGGGCCCTGTGTGCAGTGACCATCCAGCACAAGTAGGGAGTTTGTGTTTGCTTTACTAGACCCTGGAAAGCCCTGAGAGCTTTTTGAGCAGGGCTGTAATAAGATTTCTGCAGTGCCTTAGGGAATTGTACCCCCTTGGATTTGGACTGAGAAGGCAGAGGAGGGACCCCCACAATGGTTCTGACCAGACAGACAAGGAGGCACCCGAGGGTGAGTGTGAAGATGCTGAACAGAAAGAGGAAAGCGATGGAGTAGATCCCCTAGAGGAGCACTAGGGAGGACCCAGAAGCCCAGGTCTAAAGTGTGCCCATTGTAGTCTTCCTTGTTCCCTAGAAGGCCGTCTATTGAGAGAGGTGGCACTTCCTCTAAATTTATTGTCTTGTCAATGTGTTTTGTCTCAAAGTATATTTTCTCATCTTTGTAATGTAGGGTTTTCTGGCTTTGATCCTTTTAAGTTTTTATGTTTATCATGTTCAAAGTTCAAGGATTCGACATGTGTCCCTCCTGGAGGCAAGCCTTGCCCCCTCTGCACCAAAGTCACATGTCTGTGTCACTGTGGTCCAGAGCTTCTGCCATCGCCCCCACAAGCCTTTCAGAGCACCTTCAGCCCTTACCAAGCACCTCCCCCCACTCCTCGCCTCTTTAAAAAAGAGAGGAGAGAGACTTTAAGCATTTCAAAATATGCACATAGAATGATATAATGATCTCAACAATCCCATGCCTGCCCAAGTTCATGGATGTTGTTACCATTGCACCATATTTGTTTCAAACCTCACCTTCTGCCTCCCCTCCCCCATCGCCCTACCCCTCCTCTTTCTCCTCTTACCTGCTTCCTCCCCCCTTTCCTCTTCTGAAATAAATTATTGCAGATATAGACACAGCCCCCATGTGCCTTTCATGGATCCCATTTCCCTTTTCACAGATAACCTTGTATGTATCCTTCCCACACACATTTGCATTTTACTGCATTTTGTGGGACTCAGTAAATAAAGAACAATATTCTTAAGGAAAAACAGGTCCATTCCATATCTGTTGATAAATGTAGTTCTTAAGCAAGATTTTCTCAGGTTTTATTGTCCATTTTATTTAGTACTATTTTATAACAACAGTGTTTTTCATTCATTCCATTCACTGCAAGTACTTCACATTTCAGCCATGTCATGGGTGAAAGATGTATTGGGTGCCCTGGTGGCTCAGTCTCTGACTTTGTCTCAGGTCATGATCTCATGGTTTATTAGTTTGAGCCCTGCATTGGGCTTGCTGCTGTCAGCACAGAGTCTGCTTCAGATCCTCTACCCCTTCTGTCTCTACCCTCCGCCACTTGTGCACTCTCTCTCTCTCTCTCTCTCTCTCAAAACTAAATAAACATTTTTTTAAATTTTATTTTTTATTTACATCCAAATTAGTTAGCATATAGTGAAGCAATGATTTCAGGAGTAGATTCCTTAGTGCCCTGTACCCATTTAGCCCATCCCCCCTCCACAACCCCTCCAGTAACCCTCAGTTTGTTCTCCATATTTCTGAGTCTCTTCTGTTTTGTCCCCCTCCCTGTTTTTATATTATTTTTGTTTCCCTTCCCTTATGTTCATCTGTTTTGTCTCTTAAAGTCCTCATATGAGTGAAGTCATATGATTTTTGTCTTTCTCTAACTTCACTTAGCATAATACCCTCCACTTCTATCCACGTAGTTGCCAATGGCAAGATTTCATTCTTTTTAATTGCCGAGTAATACTCCATTGTATATATATATACCACATCTTCTTTATCCATTCATCCATTGGTGGACATTTAGGCTCTTTCCATACTTTGGCTATCGTCAGTAGTGCTGCTATAAACATGGGGGTGCATGTGTCCCTTTGAAACAGCACACCTGTATCCTGTGGATAAATGCCTAGAATTGCAAATTGCTGGGTCATAGGGTAGTTCTATTTTTAGCTTTTTGAGGAACCTCCATACTGTTTTCCAGTGTGGCTGCACCAGCTTGCATTCCCACCAACAATGCAAAAAGAGATCCTCTTTCTCCGCATCCTTGCCAACATCTATTGTTGCCTGAGTTGTTAATGTTAGCCATTCTGACAGGTGCAAGGTAGTATCTCATTGTGGTTTTGATTTGTATTTCCCTGATGATGAGTGACGTTGAGCATTTTTTCATGTGTCCGTTGCCCATCTGGATGTCTTCTTTGGAGAAGTGTCTATTCATGTCTTTTGCCCATTTCTTCACTGGATTATTTGTTTTTTGGTTGTTGAGTTTGATAAGTTCTTTATGGATTTTGGATACTAACCCTTTATCATATGTCATTTACAAATATCTTCTCCCATTCTGTCAATTGCCTTTTAGTTTTGCTGATTGTTTCCTTCGCTGTGCAGAAGCTTTTTATTTTGATGAGGTCCCTGTAGTTCATTTTTACTTTTGTTTCCCTTGCCTCTGGAGACATGTTGAGTAAGAAGTTGCTGTAGCCAAGATCAAAGAGGTTTTTGCCTATTTTCTCCTCTAGGATTTTGATGGCTTCCTGTCTTACATTTAGGTCTTTCAACCATTTTGAGTTTATAAATAAACATTTTTTAAAAAGGGGTGAAAGAAGTATTGGTCTACTTCACTTTGCTATCTAATCATCTTATTTTTTTAAGTTGTTCATATTAGAAAACATGTCCCAAGTTCCAGACAATTCAGTCATGGTTTTTCAAATAAAAACTCCATTATTAATGGAAAGGGGGCTGCCCAATTAACAGCTTAGGATTCAAATGATAGTATGCCTCCCCTAGCAGGTTTTTTTAGATTCTTTAAAAAAATTTTTTTTTTAATTTTAGACAGAGAGTGCGAATGGAGGAGAGGAGCAGAGGGAGAAACAGAGAAAATCATAAATCTTAAGAGAAATCACAAGCATAAGAAAATCATAAGCCCTTGAACACGGGGCTTGATCCTATGACCCTGGAATCATGACCTGAGCTGAAATCACGAGTCAGACACTCAACTGACTGAGCCACCCAGATGCCCCTTTTTAAAATTTTTCTTTATTCTAGAGAGAGTCCCCTGGTAGGTTTTTTTGTTCCTTTTTAAATGATCCTGATCTCATATTAGTGACAATCAAAAAAATTACCAACAAATTAATGACAAAGTCTGTCCTTAAAAATAGAAGTAAGCAGGCAATTTCTGTTAGTTTGGGACCAAAGAAATGCACAGCCTGAGAGAAGTACATTACCAAAATGACATGAGCAGGACAGGCCTTGTGAACTTTATGACAAAATGCTTTTGTGAGTCCTAGGACTTACTTCGTTCACACATCATCTTGTCACAATTAGCAAAATCAAGTGTCTTTGAGTTGTTTCTCTGCATTGAAACAATACACACATTTAGTAAATAGTATCAGTTAAATAGTTCCCCATAGATAAAAATTGTGAAACTAAGAGATTTTCAAAATTTAAGGAAGCTCTGCTAGAAATTACTTGGTTAAGAATCTAATGAAGCTCAGAAATATTTACTTTGATCTCTTGGGTAAATGGCTAATTAAACAGCCACATGTAAATGATGTTTACCTGTGGGTCCCTTTGCTGTCAGCTGGAGTCAATCCCGTCTCTTGAGTAAATACATCATTAAAGCCACCGAAACTCAGATTATGTCCCCTCGAGACCAGATAAGATCCACAGCACCTGCATAACCTATTAGGTAATTACATAATTGAGCTGCATGCTTTTAAATCAGAAAAATTTGTAATTACTTTATGTGGACAAAAAAAAAAATGAGTTGGGTGCTTCATTAAAACACAAAGTGCCTTAATACTCCTTTTCTCCTAAGTGATGTCTCTTTCCACCCAAGAGAATTTCTCCACGCAAAAGCAGAGGGGCATGTTGGTATCATTCATACAGTAGGTCAGTCCTGTCCCCTACCACACACACATTGCCAGAAGAGACAGGTGACTGGTCACAGAAATCCCTTCAAACTCTTCCTAAATGATGGCCTGTTTTTTTGGTTTTGTTTTTTGTTTTTTTTATCTTATCTCTTGAATACTCATTTACCGGCTTGTATGAATACTTCCCCCTCTCTTCCAATTGCTCCATAGATAAAATCCCCTTCTCTTTCTATCCCTTTCCCCTCCTATAACTTAAGAGCATTTCATTTTAAACTCTGAAAAATTACTTTTGGTGTGCAAAAGTGAGGTTGTTGAGGAAGGTCAGTTAAATATGTGTATTAGGAGAAAATGTTATGTGCTGTTGACAGCCCTAATTCTCTTGCTTTTTTGTATCAGCATTAATAGCACTGATTTACATATAGAGCAGGATTTATTTTTACTAGATGCTTTCACATTCACTTTCTGTTGTATTTGTACTGCCTATCACAGAAATCACATTCTTTTAGGGCTAGCATAAGTTTAAAAAAAACAAAAAACTAACAGGAAAAAAACTTCCAAACTTGGAATATTAAGGTAAACAGAAAGAATAAAAGAAAATTGTCAATTGAAATTGCAGTGTGTGGTTTTTAATATTTAATGTATTGACAAGTGTGGGCTATACTGACTGTGTACAAAGCTTCTTTTTTTCCTACTTGTCACAAGTGAACTTCCCTTCATATCATCACATTCCCTTCATATCATCACATCACATCATTTCAAACATCTGTATGGATGTTTGAGACCTCTGTGTGAATACTCCAGTCTCTTTAACCACACTTCTGTTGAACATTTGTGTTTTTTTGTTTTGTTTTGTTTGCTTTTGTTTGTTATTGTGGTTTCTTTTTTTTTTTTTTTTAATTGTTAGAGAGCGTGAGCTGGGGCCAGGGTCAGAGAGAGAGAGAGCAAAGAGATCTTAAGCATGCTCCACACTCAGCACAGAGCCCAACACGGGGCTCGATCCCACGACCCTGGAATCATGACCTGAGCCGAAATCAAGAATCAGATGCTCAACCAACTGAGCCACCCAGGCGCCCCTAACATTTGTTTTTAATTGTTACTCTAGTAAAAAAAAGTTTCAAAGAACATCTGAGTAATTCAGATTTTACAACTGTTTATGCTATTTCCTTAGGATTAATTTCTAGCTGTGGAACTGTCAAGTCAGAGGGTGTGTGCATCTCTCAGGCTATAGCTATGCACTGGTACATCTCACTCTGGAAGGGTCATCAGTTATGAGGAATGAATGAAAATTATCATTTCTGTGAACTTTTTATGAAACTGGATACTACAGACTTTTTTTTTTTTAGCACCAGCATTGAGAAGTGCAAATGACATCCAATTTTTTTTGTTCATTTGACCTTTACATTATAGTTGAGGTCAAATTTTCCCCTACCTATTTGTTAGCCATTTGTATTTCTTCTTTTATAATTTGCAGGTCCGTGTTCTTTGCTCATTTTTCTATTAGGTTAGAAATATTTTTTCTTACTGACTTGTAGGAACTTTTTTAATATAAATTGGTACAATTTGTTACAATATTTGGAGCAGTTTGATTTTCTCCTTTCATTTCTTTTAATGGTGTTTTGGACATAATGTCTTTTCCAGTAATATCTTCATTTATCTATGCATGTGAATATCATAATTGATAAGTTTCTGGATATAAATTAAGAGACGATTCTTGGGATTTTAGACCTAGCAGGATCCATATTTAAACCTGACTTTGAGAAAAATTCTAGTAGAGTTGAACCAGTAACTAGGTATCCTGCTGAATATAATTCATGGGACGATTTATCTTTCATAAGATCTGAAATGTGGAGCTACCACCATCAGTCATCCTGCAAACAGTGTGTGTCTTTCTCCTGGCTCCTGGGAAGCCAGAAAAGTGAGGGGACTAGTTTGTTGGTATTGACTTAGGCATCAGACAACTGAGAGAAGTGAGACAGTCTCCATCTCCCTCCTAGGCTCCAAATGTATGAAATCAAAGAGAGCCTTTATTTGCTAACGGGTAAGTTGAAACCCAAGCATAGTCCATTCATAAGCACCATCAGGAGGCCGCTAGTAAAGTTGTTGTCTGGTGACATTTTTCACATAGAGAGCTCCAATTTGCAGAGCCCATTCAGTCCCAGCATGAGCTGTGTAAAGTAGCTTGTTCTCTCTTCTCTGGGCTTTTGTTCCTTTGCAGGTACTGGTTAGTGTTGTGGCCTCAGACTGCAAACTGCTTCAAACTGGGGGCTTCCTTAGAAATATGCCCTTCTGAAAGGTCTGCAAACAGTACGTCTTGAGAATGTATTACAGATGTTTCTTCTGACTCTGCAGAAGTTTTTTTTTGACTTGAAACTTTCTCAGTGTTCCTCCTTGTCTGAGGCTGACATTTCTTTCTGTCCTGCTTATCATTATTCCCTGCTTTTAGGGTCTTATATTGTGGATTCCTCTGCAGATGACCCAGTGGGCACATCTGCTCTCTCTTGGCTCCATGATCCAGTAAAGCCAACCTAGCCATTCTTATGTTATAATTTGACCCTCTACCAAAAATCTTTACAGATATAAAAAAGTCATTGTTAAGACATAGAGGTGCCTGGTGGCTCAGTTGGTTGAGCATCTGACTCTTGATTTCAGCTCAGCTCATGATCTCACAGTTCATGAGATTGAGCCGAGTCAGGCTCTGCACTGACAGCATGGAGTTTCCTTGGGATTCTCTCTCTCTCTCTCTCTCTCTCTCTCTCTCTCTCTCTCTCTCTCTCTCTCTCCCCCCCCCACTCATGTACTTTGTTTTCTCTCTCTCAAAGTAAATAAATAAACTTAGAAAAAAAGAGAAATTATCTATAGACTTATCTTAGAAGATGAGTCCTTTTAGTAAATGTCTCTATGAAAAAAAGTAAGAGAAATTCCAGAGACAGGAGTATTGAGTAAAGATAAATGGCATGAAATGTACAAA
Source organism: Neofelis nebulosa (assembly GCF_028018385.1). Lineage (NCBI taxonomy): Eukaryota > Metazoa > Chordata > Mammalia > Carnivora > Felidae > Neofelis > Neofelis nebulosa. The sequence goes on along the minus strand of NC_080790.1, from coordinate 95,410,951 downwards.
ATAAATAAAAACCTGCAGTATTCCTATCACTCTACTTACCTCTCTGGAGTGAAAGACGAGGGGTGCTTGGTATAGAACTAGTGGTAGTGCTGTATGGTTATCAAGCATATAAGGACTTATTAGAAAGAAATTTACTGTATTAGTATAGCATTTTATTCTGTGTTCTTTTTGAGACCCAGTTGGAACCCAGCTAAAGCAAAAGGGATCCCATTTGCTTCATGGAAGGGATCCCTTCTATGAAAAGGGATGCATAAACCAGTGAGATAAATTATGTGTCATCTCTGAGGAGCTAGTGAGAAGTAGTTTGAATCACTGGCAACCCCAGTTTCTGGGGTCTGCAAATTCTACAGCACAAAGCACAAGAAGCTTCAATAGCCCTTGAACAATTCTATTCTTAAGATAAGTGTTAAGACAGAGGCTATTATGAAGTCATGCCAAGAAATTATTAGTTACAGCTATTGCATAAGGTAAGATGGGGAAGAAATGCATATTTGAGGCTCTTTCAGAATGTTTGGATTATTTTAACTATCAGAAAAAGAAATGTACAGCTTTCACTACAGAATTTGGGCGAATTCATTTTGTTCACATTCTAAAATGCTTTTCACATAGCCAGCATTATTGGGGACACAGAATTGGAGCTTAACTCTCTGGGGGAAGAGACTAGATCAGGATGGGTGGAGATCTAGAACTGAGACATGCTGGAATGGTCCAGAGACCATAATGACAGAGAGATGGCAGTTCAAAGAGGTGGTCCTACTCTTTATACCTCTCTTCCTGGACAGATTCTGGAAGCAGGTGCAGCACAGTGGTCCATGTAGGCAACTGGAATTAGGGCACTATGGCAGCCAGTGATGGGAACCAGCTCTCGCTTGAGCTTTGGAAACAGGACTCTACACCTGAACTCTAGTCTGCAGAAGCACAGATACTGTGCAGATCATCCCAGTACAGAGTTACCATAACTGGAGTAAGAGTAAAATCAAGGACTAATTTAAATAAATAGAGGAAAAGTACCTGGTTACTAGAAGTGGACTACAGACAGATCCTTGCTATAAGTCTAACTTGATGCGAAGTTAGGCCAGAACTCCTTAAATCCTCTACAATCATGGAAATCCTCTATAATGGGCATGAGTCCAGGAGGCCAGCTGGTCCTAGGAAAGGCAGAAGGCAAGAACCTTGCAGGAATGTCAAGGCTGACAGCAGTGACCTCAAAGTATGTTCCAAGCCAAACTCACAGGGCTGGATCTTCCATGTTCTGCCTCAGTAATTCCCTTTGTCAGGGCATCTTCACTTTCTTTCATATTAATCACAAGGAAAGATTATTATCTTCCCTCTTGTTTACTAGATAATTATGGTTTTACCACTTTTCACTTAGACTAAAGATAACCTGTGAGGCTTTGTGCAGTTCCACTCTTCTAGAGTCTTGTGTTCATTTCCCACAGGTTGGGTTCAACACCACCCTGTGTTTACTCCTGTTGTCTGATACCAGTGATAGGTCAGCACCACCACCTCGTTTTCCTCTGCCAAAAGACTGGGCAAATCATCAGTTCTAAGTAGGAAGAGAGGTAAAAACATATTCTCTGGAAGGAGGTGATGTCATCATTGGTTACCTCTTGTTAGCAGTGTATTTTTATTTCTTGGGAGGAGAGTGCTGACCTGACGAATAGACGTGAGTATTAACCTGTCCTGTTAATTGCCACTTGTTCTCCACTGCTCAAGTTGGCCATGATGAAATCTGTGCCACCTGCCTGCCCGTGAGGCATGAGCTGATACAGGTAAGACATTTCAGGGCCCTTTGAAAACAGATAGGCAGTGTGGTGGGCAAGTTTCCCAAGCTCCCCAGCAGACTGAGGGGCAAAGTGCAGAGTGTCTTTATCCTTGATTGAAGACTATGATTTAGAATAAGATTAGTTCTCTTTTTGCTTTAGTATATCCTCCTTAGCCACAAAGTTTTTCTGTAATCTTCCCGTTTGGGGGAAGTTCAGGGGTCATTTCTAGAAGGATGAGGATATTGGGGCACTTGGGTGGCTCAGCTGGTTGAGTGTCTGACTCCTGATTTTGGCTCAGGTCATGATCTCATGGTTCATTAGATTGAGCTCAAGCAGTGTGGAACCTGCTTGAGATCCTCTCTCTCTCTCCCTCTCTCTGCCCCTCCCCCACTCATGCTCACTCTCTTTCTCAAAATAAATAAATAAATAAATAAATAAATAAATAAATAAATAAATAAAAATAGAAGGATGGGGATATCTTAAGGTCACATTTTTCCAGATCTCTTTTACTTTCCAAACCCAACTGTCTTACATGCCTGAAAAACAGATTCATGCAATGAAAGAGTAAATCTTGGATAAACAAGCCCAGATTAACAGAGATGCTCACATCTCATATACATACTTCACGAGTCAACACTTATGCATTCTGTAAGTCCTCAAAAAAGGTGTCACTGCAAGTGCAAGTTGTTGTAAAGAAATTATGCTGGAAAATAATCAGATGTTGTGTTATCTTGAAGACATTTAAATTTCAGTTAAATGTCAGGAAGCAAATTAAATCCCAAGTAAAGCTTAACCTGAAATTACATTTGAAGGCTGGGTTTTTGAGACCAAGGGTAATGTGACTAGAGTTTGTTTTTATTTCTTTGTGCTTTCTTTTAAACACTGTAGGCAACGGCATTATTGAAAAAAGCCCTTACAGAAGAGTGTGATGATAGGTCAGCTATTCACAGTAATGAATCATCTTGCAGTCTGCCATCTATTCTGAATGACAATAGTGGAATAAAGGAAGCAAAGCCCACTCTGTGGCTCAACAGTGTTCGTACAAGGGAACAAGGTAACTATTGTTACAAATTCTGTCCACAGAAGAAATGCGTTCAAAGTCACCATAACACCCTCTTTCTCAAGGTATACATATAAAATTAAGCTGACCAGAGAATACCTCTGATTTTAATATGCATAATATCTTACTTGTTTTAAGCCACCTTTTAGTAAATGTATTTGTTTTCCTTTAGTCTAACAGGAATGGAAAACCTAATCGTAGGTCTGCAGTTCTGCTGAATTTCCAACAAAATAAGTTTTCATAAGTAATGAAATCTTAGCAAAACTAACCTCTTGACAGTAGATCATTTTGATTGTGTCACAAAGATGAAGATGATTCCATTAAAATGATTCCATACAATACTGTGAAGTTTTTGATATCACTTAGTAAAATTTACTCATAATTTGTAAACATTCTTTTTAATTGTAATGGAACCTCATAAAAGTCTAAACAGATGACCAAGAATCTGAGTTTATGCCTGCCAAATTTAATAGCCAATGTTTAGTGTCCAGAAATTGTGATAATTTTAGTGTTACTGTCAATTCATGCCAGTAAACTGCTGTGATGGTATTTCCAAGAGAGCTGTGAGTTGCTCAGGACATACTCAGCAGTTGATATACATGTGCAGGATTTGAAGCTTACTTGTTTTGTTTTGTTTTTTTAATTTTTTTTTCAACGTTTTTTATTTATTTTTGGGACAGAGAGAGACAGAGCATGAACAGGGGAGGGGCAGAGAGAGAGGGAGACACAGAATCAGAAACAGGCTCCAGGCTCCGAGCCATCAGCCCAGAGCCTGACGCGGGGCTCGAACTCACGGACCGCCAGATCGTGACCTGGCTGAAGTCGGACGCTTAACCGACTGCGCCACCCAGGCGCCCCGAAGCTTACTTGTTTTAAGCCCCATTTGAATTTGATAGATGCCACGCTAAATTATTTTGCTTGAAGACAGCATAGAGAGAACTTTTGGTTTAGAATCAGTTTCCTTTTAGAAACAGTACTATTTCAGACAAAAAAATAAATAAACTAATCAAAAAACGGACATGGAGAGGCAATGAAAATAAAAGGAATGGCAGTTAAAATAAAAGGACCAAGGTCTACTCCATAAATATATCCTTGAAATACACTTTTATCATCATGTGTTCTGTTTTTAGAAGTTTCCAGTGGCTGTGGAGACGAGACCAGGGAAGAAAGCGTGGCAGCAAAGATCCCCATCACAGGTAAAGTTACGGTCGCCTGTGAGTTTCAAACACAGGATTCAACCTTATTATGTAATCAGAACCTTCTAGGTTAGTGGTTTGTGGACTCCGCTAAGAGCAAGGATATTCAACTGCTACATGCTGGAGCAGGAGATTAAATTGTAAGAGCAGGATGTGTGAGTTTATGTTAACATAAACTAAGGTGGAAAATAACCGTGTCTATTGAATTCTTCATAATCGTGTCTTACATTTACACATGTGAGCACCCCCATCACACAGCCTTTCAGCACCTGCGTCTGGGTGACAAGGTCAGTCTCCATGGGGAACACCCAGTCATTATATGGCAAACTACAGATGTTTCTGATGTTACTCTTTTCTTTCCTGTGATAATTGAATGTGTATTATTAAAATAAGAGCAGGGAGGGGGAAATGCCATCTGGGAAGCTTGTCTTGTACCTCTGATAACTTAAAACTAACCAAAAATAGGAGGTGGTTAGCCTGTCTGATAATTTAACAATTTTAGCAGTAAGGCTTCATCAAGACCTATTAAGATTTCTGCACATGTATTAGGCTTGTTTATATGGAATCTGAATGTCATTACTTTTTTTAGTTTTAGAATATCAACAGCAGCAATTAGTATTCTGAACAGAGTTCTATTTGTCATACATCTAAATTTACTAGTACCTTATTTTGTAAAGTGGTGTCCTACTTCATTAGAAATTCAAAGGTCTGACTTTAAATATTTATACAAGTAAATACACCATTGCACGGAGGTACTGAGGCATGCATCTGCATATGTGGTAGTTTTGTTGTTTATAAGCAGAAAAGAATGGCTTTCCTTTATGGCAATACAATTCATGGCCTCATGATTAATTTTTTACGCCCATGTTTCTGTGATGAACTCTGGTTTTGAAAAGGGAGTTTATAGTAGAGCAATTATTGTATATATTCTGCATCAGATAATATTTCACTCCAAAATGCAGAGGTTTTCTTTTCTTTTAAACCTTTTCCCAGCGAGATATTTATTGCTTTCTTATTCTTCGTTTTGAGAGAACTCTGGTAGAGTCTCTTCTTATTAATAGAAGTATGGATGATTCCAAACTGCAAATAACCAAGAAGTCATTTAGATGCTTTTCCTTTGCAATTTACCTTTGAATGCACAAGTATCTAATGACCCCTGAAGTTATTTCAGATGAAATGACAAAGGCTTATTGGGTGGAAACCAGGAAATGATCCACTTACCCATTCTTACTTCTCCAGTATTCTTTGGAATCATCCCTTGCATATAGATGACTCTTCCCCAAATTAATGCAGATGGTATTTTCTCATAGACTTTCTTTAGAATAGAAGAGATAGTTAAATACTGGGCTTTCAAAATTTTCTCCTCTTCCTGAAGAAAGGGGTGTGACAAGCCTAGAGGTAACAAGGATTATTTGCCATTAGGATCTTTAAAGAAATTGCAATTCCATCATCATGCCATTGACCCATTGATAGTTGGCAGTTAAAAAAAAATGCCTTGCTCCTGGTTCTATGCCAAAGTAGTAGTCATAAACTAACTTGGGAAATGTGAAAGAAAAAAAAAAAACTTGCAAAGCCAGTGACTTTGTTTGAGCATTGCCTTCTGTCCTGGCTACCACACTCTCCTCTGTGGAGACCCACCAGACTTCCCATGAAGTTGATGTCTGAGGGCCTCAGGCACCTTGGCTCTGCTTAATACTATATTGTACCATGTGTCACTGAAGTTACTTTGATCTTCAGTTCTTTTTTTTTTTTTTCATTTTTTTCCAGATATAATTGTCATATAACATTGTATTAGTTCAGTCTCCAAGGTCTTGACCATTGTCTCTTTATTAGATCTTTGTGACTTTTGGCATAATTATTTGGAGATTTGGCCTTTGGTAGAGTAGGGCAGGTGTCCTGTTTGGCTTAAGATACAGTCCGCCACCCCCTTCATAATAATTTTGTTGAGGCTTTCCTGTTGTATGAGCTGCATTCCTTCTAGAGTATTCCAAAGGAAAAGAATATTCCAGGGGCTGTCCTCTGGGAGAGATGTGGCAGCTGAGCCTGGGCTTTGGCATCAGCTGTCTATGTCAGCTCTTTACTCCCTGCTCTATTTCTCCACCCCTCTGAGCCTCTGTATTGGGAGAGACATACTACCTGGAAAAGTTGTCCTAAAGTTGAAATGGGTCATGTGTGTGAAAGCACCAAGCATGTACTACACTACCTCCTGAACTGTAGTAACCACTTGGGACCAAGACCCACCCAAGCCTTTTGCTGCCATAATTTCTCATAGACAGTACTTTGCATAGTACTGCTAAATTAGTTTCTGCAGGAAATTTCCACTTGAAAACTCAATGGATGGTTTGAATCCAGAAGGATGTTTACTTTATCAAAATAGAATCTTAAGGAGAGTTCCATGATATTTTAGGAACTTCTACTTAGTCCCATGAAGGAGTTAATGAAGTAGTTCCTGGAGTTTTCCCTGGTGGAGGCCGGATGTCTCTGTGAGGACTTATGCACCATAAGCCTGAGGTGCCCACGGTTGAGGACATTGCAGGGTCCTTCATCACCAGAGAAGTCTTCCCTTGGTGTGCTCTCACAGGTATTGATGAGCTGATGCAGCATTTCCCCAAATCTGCTCTGTGCAGTGCTCCACCCAGAAGATATGTCAAGGAATACGTGTTTTGTGACCAAACCCTATTTGACCCCTCTTTCTCTCTACAGCCAGCACAGTGTTCTGGAGCTTGCTAAAGACTTTTAGAACTTTCAGTGAATGAACAATTTATTTATTTTAATTTTAGAGAGTGAGCACGTGTGAGCAGGGAGAGGGGCAGAAAGAAAGAGAGAATCCCAAGTAGGTTCCATGCTCAGCACAGAGCCCAGGTCTGGGCTCGATCCCACAATCCTGGGATCATGACCTGAGCCAAAGTCAAGAATCAGACACTCAACAGACTGAGCCACCCAGGCGCCCTGTAAATGAACCATTTAAAAGTGTGAATTTAGAGTTTCAAATAATCTCCTATCTGAAAATGGAATCCTTCCTATAAATGGCCTACAGAATTAATGTTCTGTGAGACACATTTTGGGAAATACAAATATACACACATATATGTGAAACGTTTGTTAAAACCTTAAGTCTAGTGAGGACACTGGTTTTCTCAGCAGTCTAAATTTATCTTCAGTGTTTTCCTGTGGTTCCTTTTTGTGGGAACATCCCTCATGGATAAGCTAGCTTCTAATAAGACCCTGGGCTGCTTTAGTGTAAGTAAACCTAGATGATGTTATGATTGAAAGTTATATGTTAGTTATATGTTAAAATGCTCCCCGAATGGACAACCAGCAGGTTACAGTAGTAACTTATGACAGTCCAAAGTGCTCCTCTTCAGCGTGGGTCCTCTGTGTGACACTATTTGTTTTACAGCCATCTCAGGAGAGATGTAGTAAAGAGAGAGGCTGAGGCAAAATTCAGGGCAGGCACCAGGAAGCTGGGCAGAATGGGTGGGAAGCTCTGAAATAGAACTGTTTTCAGAATGACAAGGGTCCTGGGAAAGTTTAACTTGAAAAGGGCACAAAAGCTATCTTTAAATATTTGTGGGGCTGCCACATACCAAACATTTATCAATGTAAATGTTTTTTACATTGTACAGAATGTACAAATGTACAGAATGTAGCCCAGGGGGCCCTTATGTGAGTGTTGCAGGAAGGAATTCACAGCTCAGTCATGGAAGAACTTCCTCACTCTTCATTTCAGCAAAAGCAAGTGTGTCCTCCAGCTGCCAGGTGGTTGAACCATGGCAGGAACCCACTGTCTAGAGGGGCTCTGTGGAAGGATTCCTGTTTCTGGGAATGCTGACATTCCTTCTAATGCTAGAAGTCTGTGATCCTCAGTCCATATTGAAGGAATCAAGTGTACCACCATTCTCATTTCCTCTTTTCCTTTTCTTGTTTGTTTATCACTCTCAAACACAGGTTTTCTTGGCAAGGGGGCTCATCTTTAAAGAATTTGCTGTCACTCTGAAGGCATCTGCTTTGTTAATCATCATTTGGGAGAGTGTGAGTTTCATAACTCTGGCTCCCATAATCTGTGCTTAAATTTACACAGAAATCCTTCCATACACACCCACACCCACATCCACAGCCTGTATGATCTGCCGTTGTTAATGCAGTCTGCTCCTTCTATTAGTCTGGCTGTTCACACTAAAGAATCCAGGTAGAAATCAAAGATGAATTTGAATATCAGTGAATATGTGGTTTTTGTGTACACCAAGTAGTCTCTCATTTGCATGCATGCTGCATCTTTACTTGGGCTGCATCCTGGAAATACCAGGACAGCAAAAGACTGCATGCGACCCTGCCCTCACTAAGCCTCCGTCACCCCCAATCTTCATAACAGCCTTGTGAGGTAAACATCAGTGCCTTGTTCTACAGATGGTCCAACAGAAATTTAGAAAGGTTAAGATTCCAGCTCAAGGCCATGTTGCTAGAGTGTTAGATCTTGAACACAAACTTTAAGATTTAAGCCTTGAACTCCTTCCATCCCACCACTCTTCCAATTTCTTTTTATGTTGGAGTCGACTGCATCAGGATGTCTGGGTCAGTGAAATGTCAGTGTGTATCCCAGCGAAAGAGGAGCTGTGCAAAGGATGCTTTGAGAGCACTGATGAACAAAGCCGTGTGTTTCCTTTCCCTTATGTTAGACCTAGAGAGGTGGGCAGCTTGTGAGGCTTTCCGGGCATAGCTTGTACCAGAGGTCTGCCCTTGATAAAGAGGGGCGAGCCTGAGTGCACTTAGGCCTGAGACTATGTGCCAGTAGTTGGATATTCAGCTCAGTGTTTCCCTGAAACACTTAAGCCAGGATTAAAGTGATACTTACCTACCTTATGAGAGAAAGTCTCCCTCTGAACAGCTTGTACCCCCGAGTAAAATTTCCCACATTGGGAATTTTCCTTGTATTTGCACTAAATTTACCTTTGCAGGGTAAATGAGTTTTTCAGCAAGTAATGCATGCTTATGCTAAATTTCATAAAAACCCATCCGTTAACACAGTATCTGGCACACAGTGGGTACTTATTTCGTCAAATGAATGAATAAAAATGAGAGTATTAAGGAGTTTCTTTAATGCTTGTTGATTCAGGCCAGAATACTATCTCTTTCAGTCATTCACTCCACCAGTTCTTTTCCCACCCCACGTGCCCATCCTGGCAAAACTCATCTCCTTAAGCTCCATGTGAAAAGGCCTCTCAGCTTTTATCTCAAGAGGATTAAGCCTCTAAGAATGTCCATTCAGCCTCTCATTCTTTTGACACCAATTCTCTTGGTCAAGCTGTGTTGAAAGTGGTTGCCTGACTGTGCCATTTCTCACTGATATTCTTTGGCAAGCTGAAATATTCAAGGTCATACTGAGGTACGTCCATTTAAAAGCTTTGTGGGAGGTCAGCATAGATTTGAAGGTTGCCACTTGGGGTTCTGGGCGCTGCTTCCCAAAACACGATTACTTGAGTTTCTCATCACACTGGGAAAGGTCTGGAAACACACAACAGCCAGGTGGTCGCTGGTGACTAGAGTTTTCCTGGAAGACAAGACTGCAGTGACAACTGCTGGTGGCCAGAGTACAACCTCCACTGCTCAGACTTTTCTACGAGTGTGTCTCATTGTCCTGTCCCAGAAATGCACAAAAGTCATGTGAAGACATGTTACCTGCTGTACCTGAGACAGGGAGCGCCCAACTCGTGCAAAACCGAGGGAACCTGCTATGTGCTGCTGGGCTGTCCAGTGCAGTCCCCATGGCCCTCCTATATGGTAGGGGTCAGGTTGCTGGGGCTTCACCCATGGGGCCTACTGCCTATTGCTTGCTAGAGCAAAATATTCCTCACTCGTGACATTGAGGGTGGTGGTGTTGATTTAAAGTGGTCAGTAAAGAATGAAAGATATCTTTCTGTAGAGTGCTCTTGATTGGATGCTCCTGCCTTCAAGGTAATCAACTCATAGGAGCCTAGAGAAATTCTTCTCAGTGGTTGTGCAGTAGAATCCCATGCAGGGTTTTTACACATCCGTGCCCCAGCTACACCCTTGATCAGTGACATCAGAACCTCTGAGGGGGTGGGACCCAGGCATCAGTCTTACATAGACCCAGGTGGTCTCCCAAGTTTGAGGACCATGGAGCAGGGGGTCTCAAAGCTGAGAGAGCCCTTGCAAGTCAGGTGGTGAAACACTGCCATTTTACACAAGAGACTCAAGTGAAGAAAGAGAAAGAAGAGAGATTGGGCTTTAGATATTTCAATAAAACTGGGGAACAGGGAGTGTATTATTTTCCCAGGAGTGCTATAACAATGTACCACAAACCTAAGCCAACAGAACTGTATTATCTCACAGTTCTGGATGCTGGAAGTCTAAAATCAAAGTGTCAGGGGGGCTGTGCTCTTCTGAAGGCTTCAGGGGAGAATCTTCCATGGCTGCTCCAGCTGCTGATGGCTCCTGACATGTGGCAGTATCAGTCCAGTCTCTGCCCCATGTTCACACTGACTTCTCTCTGTCTCTGTTTGTTCCTCTTCCTACCAAGACCCCAGTCATTGGATTTAAGGCCAACATAAATCCAGGATGATTTCATCATAAGGTCCATTGCTAATTACATCTGCAAAGAACCTGTTTCCAATGAAGACCACATTGTGAGGTTCTGGGTGGACATAAATTTGGGGAGAGATACTTTTCAACTCACTACACTGGATGAGGAGGGGTTTTCTGTGTATTTTATGTTTCTAGCATCCAGCTCATCTTTATACAGCAATTATTCTTGGTCCTACTATAAATGATGAAATAATAATATTACTGTCTTTATTTCTGATTCTTCTCATATAAATCATTGCCTGCAAAGCCACTAAAAATACTGTTTTGAAAAACAAATAGTGCCAATAAAATACAGCTTCCTCATCAGATTGTGCCGTCTTTGAAAAGTTAAAGCTTCTATGACTTTCAGAGTTGAAAACTCACCTCCCAGGACTGAGCAGTGTTAAGTGGCAGGCACTAGAGCTGTCAGTTTACATGGGAAGTAATACCAGCAGAAGTGTTTCAGTTCGGTTTTGGAACATTCATTAACGGGCAGTTTCAAGCCTGCCATTTATTTTCAGGAGTAATTGTTGAATTGCTCCATAGAATTTAAGAATGTGATGTAAATACTTATTTTCTGAAGCAGCTCCAGGCAAGTCAGCTGAATCCAGCATTTCTTCTCTTCTGTATGCATCAGCCTTCTCCCTGGCAATGGTTTACCAGCCCAGGACAACTGATGGAGTGAGGTTAATGGCAGAAAATCTAGACATGAAAAGCGATTGTAGTTATGGATCCAACCTTGTATGTCTCACCTTCACATAGACTTACGGCCTTTAACTTTAAAAATCCTAAATATAATGAGTATTCTGTATTTTCAGATCATGGAAGCACCCATATCCTCATAGTCTCTCATATTCATTTGAGCAGATTACACTTAGACGAATAATTCTGAATTTTAAGCGATAATCTTTATCTTCAGAATTAATTTTAGAAATGCATCCCCCAATTTTTATTTTATTTTGCAAAGATGACTGGGTTTGCTGCATCAGCCACATATCTAGCACAGGGCGGGGGGAAAATTGCATGGGTGTAGGAATATGAGTAATAGCAGTGGGAAACTCAGCAGATGGAAAGTACCTTTCAAATTTCATTTTAAAATTACTGCACACTTCAGATGGGAATAGTAATTATCCTTCTGTACTCGAAGATGCCCAGTTCTTGTCAGTTCAAGGTCGTTTTTTTCTAGCCGGAGTGATAGTATTGTTTGCATCCCTCTTTGTTATTCCTTTTCTGGGCCCAGCTCTTCCCTTTCTTCATGGGGGATTTCTGCGAAAGCCCTGGGCGGACTCTCTGCCTCGGAGACACCCCTTCGAGGCTGGTGAACCCCACATTTATCTGGCTCTTGTAACGGGTTGTTAAAAGCACTTGTTCATCAGATATTTTCTTTTTATTTGTAGATTTAGAAGTATTTTAGCAGGTGTACATTTGCATATAAAAGAGAACGACCGATAAGAAGTTGAAGCTTTTTCTTTCTCCTTTTCTCACCAACATCATCTCCTACCTCCCTTTATTCAGCATGTTTTCTCTTTCTTTCCCTTGCTGTTCCATTTTCTAGACACAAAATGCATGTCAAAAGAAAAACACAGTCTCAGTGATCCCTCACCACTTTGCAGGAAGACATGATTGGGTTTGGCCAGCATATGTAACAAAGTAGGAAAAAATATATTTATCTTGTGTCACTGCTCTGGAATTAATCACCAAGGATAGATTTTAACCCCCTGGGACCTCTTGCCATGTTTTATGTTTTAAACCTCCACTATTTTCTACTTTTTAAACTAAATCTTGACACAGATTTGAGTATACAATGGATGCTTGACTGAGAGACCCAGAAAGGAAAGCTTGAGGACACATGTGTATTTGTTTCTGTGTACGCCAGAACATTCGAATCTATTCTTTAGAAACATTTATCAAACTGTTTGCACTACTCAATAATTTCCTGAGAGTCTGACATTACCAATGGGAAGAAACATTTTTCTGGAGTTCTAAGTCACAGGCTGGAAAGTGAAGACTTAAGAGGCCACCCAGGCCTCCAATTTGCAGATTTAAAGTTTACTTGCAGTTGGGAAAACTAAAGTCTTATCCCTTGGAACCATATGAACTTTGCCCCTACCTTGTTTAAGCCAGCTAACTCGAACCTCTACATTTGTTATTTTTTGTTCTTTGTTTTTCATTCATTCATTAAGTAACTATGAATTTGCTGGGCAACACAGTGCAACTTTTAACAGCCTGATCCTTTATTTCCCTTCCTTCCAGGAATGCCTGGGCCTTAGTTGCCACAAACCTCATGCCAGTAACTTTTGCTCTTTTGCTTTATAAAGTTGATATACTCACCTTCTAAACCACTCCAAGAGGATGTCTGAATTGTTGGAGCACCCCTAGCAAAAACTAGAGTCTTGCCTCCAAAGATGGCTCATTAAAAATCTCCATACAGCTGTTGCAGCCCCCCTTGATAATATGTTCCAATCAACTTTCAGCTAAAAAAGCTTTTCCTAACATCAAACTTGTATCCCTTGGCTGAAGTTTTTCTCTAAGGGTTCTTGTGCTTACACAGTGAAGAAAAAATTGCTCACTGCCTTTCAGTTTTGAGGTTACAGGTATTCTCTGTTTGACACGTGCAGTGTTTTATTTTTTAAAAAAAGACAAGTCCAGGGACGCCTGGGTGGCTCAGTCAGTTGAGCGTCTGACTTCAGCTCAGGTCACGATCTTGCGGTTCATGGGTTTGAGCCCCAAGTGAGGCTCTGTGCTGACAGCTCAGAGCCTGGAGCCTGCTTCAGATTCTTTCTCTCTCTCTCTGTCTCTCTGTCTCTCTGTCTCTCTCTCTCTCTCTTTGCCCCTCCACCACCCACTCACTCTGTCTCTGTCTCTCAAAAATGAGTAAACATTAAAAATATTTTTTTTAATTTTGCCAGAAGTCTGGCAAGAAGTCTGGCCCACTCTCCCAACTGGCAGCAATTGGCTGTCACCAGAGAATAGCTGTCCCCTGTGGATAGGGCTCCAGCCCTGCTACAGGGCTCCCCTGCCCACTGTTCCCACTACGCCAGAGTTACTTCTGTATGGTACCTGCTCGGCCCCAGTAAGTGTCTGCGTTTATGGTCCCACCCTGTCCAGTCTGTATGCAGTATCTATGGACTTGAACCCTTCTTCCCCTCTTTCTTTACAGGCTCTGTAGCCTTCAACCTCCCCTAATTATTTTTTTCACCAAATTGCCTTCGAGTCCACTCCCAGCCCTTCATATGTTGTGTGTTGCAGCTCTAATGGCTAAAATAAGGATGTGAACATGCCATGGGAAAGTGACTCCCAGCTCTGAGTGTCTGATCCCCAACACAGACTTCCTGATAGCCAGCAGCACGCGCCTGGCTGCTCCAATGCCTCCAGCTGTTTTGGTGTCTCTGGTGTTTATTCCTCCAAGTGAATGCATTTAATCCTTTTACCTTTTAAGCTTCACTTTGCCATGAAACCATTGGAAGAATCACACATGGGGATGGGGCAGGCGATGTGCCCAGCACCCCCCAGCTTGATTTTGCCAACCCTCCCTCTATCACTCAGTTCAGGGCAGCTACATCTAAGATAAAAGTTTTCCAGGCAAGCTTCGATGATCCTGCTCAGAGAAGGGCCACAGGAGGTTTAAGGATCAAATACCAACAAGGATTTGTGTTTGGGAAGGGGGTTGGGTTCTGCTTGAAAAGAACAGGAGAGATGAGCTATCTCTCTCCAATACTGTTGTAAAGTTGAAAGCACAGAGCCCAAGTCCCTCAAGAAGGAAGGGAAGGTAGATCTTAAAAGTCCTCATCACAAGAAAAAACAAAGTGTAACTGTGTAAGGTGATGGACGGTAACTGGACTTATTGTGATAATCATTTTACAATATATACACTATCAGATCATTAAGTGGTACACCTGAAACTAACATAATGTTGTATGCCAACTACACCCCAATTTTTAAAAAGAAGAAGAAGGGAAGGAAACCAGCATAGAAAGTACACAGAACGTGGAAATGGTTTATCTTTCCAGAGTAGTAAAATGGCCCCTTACTGCTAAGCATGAACTCACTTTACATTTCTCCCTTGCTAGACTCGGACCAGTAACAATATCAGCACTAATATTTGGACCACACATTTAATCCCCCCAAATCTGAAATTACCTCTCAACTACTAGCTTGCCATTTTTCAAGCTGAAAATAAAAGGTACACATTTTCCTGGTTTCTGAGGAGCAGGAGAGCCAGCTCATTGGGGTGAAATGATTCACTTAAGACAGCAGCTGAGAGAAAACCCCACTTCAAGTTTCCAGATGCCAGGAAACAAAATCTTTGTGTTCTGTTGTTGTTGTTAAATGTCTGGCTTTGCTATCTCTTCCTTGACCAAATAAATGTAATTGAATGCAGAAATAGCATATGGTCATTATGCTCTGGACTCGTATCCTAAAGGCTGGAAAGTTTTTATATAGTAAAAACAAAACTGTGCATTTTCATCTCCTTTACAATGATTCTTTACCTACTTAGAATCCAGATGCTCTGTCTTTGATTTTATTAATACCTTCCCTCTTCCAAAATAACCTTACAAGTCTGGAGTAATATGGACGTGATGATTTTAATTAGAGTATTATGATGCCATCCTATTGAAGCCATCCTAGGACAACGAGACTAACCTATAGCAAAAAACACTTTCTGTCCCAGGGCAGCTCGCACGCGCATGCACACACACACACACACACACACACACACACACACACGCATCACACAAAACAATACTTTCCCATTCTGCATCCACTGCCTCTGGTGTTTTCTGTACTAAATCTGGTTCCAGTGTGTTCACAATCCAGCAGTGTTAAAAAAAAAATGTTGCCTTAGAATTTGTTATTTTCAGAGTTAAGAGTCCTTGATCTGTACATATTTTTAATTATATATCATTTAACATTCCAAAATATGATGCTCATTTTCAATACTTATTTTTATCTTGATTCTCAGTAGGGCAAGAGAAGTTATATTCTTCTTCTTCAGTGTGATGGTAGTTTTAATCCAGTAAGAAGGGCCTCATGATTAAGTTCTTAAATGGAGCCAGCAAACACAGGGATGCAGCTGATTGCCAGCCCCCAGTGCTGACAGCAGGAATCCTTTTATTTTGTGGCCACGTTGAAGGTACAGCCATGGATGTTGTTTTGTTATGTTTGTGCTATCAGTTTCATTCAGGTATCCTTGAGACTTGAGGGGATACAGAAGGTTGTGTCACTCGGGTTCTTTTTATTTGTCGTTGTTCCCAACAGTCGTCCCCACATTAACTCACAGCAGACACCATGAGAAGCCCTGTGGGAACCTCAGTCAAGTGGACCTGAGCCAGGTCTGTGCTGCTGCTGATCCCTCAGGGGTGCCTGGCTTTGCTCCCTGCAAACACTCTGTCCACACGATGAGCCCAGATTCGATTTTCTCAGCTGCGGGCCTTGGAGCTCATCCTGTGGCTGCTAGTCTTCCTGACTTTCCTGTCCCCACCCAGCCTCTCCTCTGGTCCCCCTTCACTCCAGGGTGAGGAGTGCTCTGGAGGGACCAGGAAACCAAGGAAATCAGTTCTGTCTCTTGAGATTCATTCCTCTAGTGGCTTCTGCAAGGCCCAAAGAGGAGAGAAACCATTTTACTATGATGTTGAGACTACCCACAGACCAACTCAAAATAATGACTGGAATTTGGCCACTTCAGATAAACTCATACAACTTATCTTCAAGTTTTGAAACCTGGGTTCAACTAAATTGTTTTTTGTTTGTCTTCAGAATTCCTAAAAAGTGACAGTTCAAGAAAATAATCTGCATGCATTTTAAAGTATCATCACAGGAGGAATTTAAGAAACCTCTCTGGGCAGTAGAATTTTCTGTATTTATGTGTCTTTTTCCCCCACAATTAAAACAGTTAATAATAATGTATCAGTATCATCAACTATCCCATCAGTGTTCTACTCTTCCTCACAGTTTTTTTTTTTTTTCTTGAGTCAGTAGCCAGACTATGCCAACACGCTGTGTTTGGTTTGGGTGACCACATAAGTCACCATCTAAATAAGGAAACATTTGGTAACAAAAGGGGATTCTATTAATAGTTATACTGGGACAACAGGCACAAACTTGAATTGTCATGGACCAATTGCGATGTTTGGTCATTCTCCTTTTTTTTTCTTAACTGTGAATAAAAATGCATAACATGAAGTTTACCATCTTAACCATTTTTAAGTGTACAGTTCAATAGTGTTGAATACATTCGCATTGTTGTGCAGCAGATCTCTGGAGCTTTTTCATCTTGCAAAACTGAAATACTCTACCCACTAAACACTGATTTCCCCTTCACCCCTGCCCTCAGTGACCGCCTTTCTACTTTCTGTTTTTATCATTTTGACTCCTTTCAATACTTCATATGAGCAGACTCATATGGTATTTATCTCCTGGTGACTGCTTATTTCACTTAACGTCATACCCTCAAGGGTCATCTATGTTGTAGCAGGTGTCAGGATTTCCTTCTTTTTAAAGGCTGCTTAATATTCAACTGTAGGTATATGCTACATTTGTGTATCATCTGTTGATGAATATTTGGGCTCCTTCTACTTCTTGGCTATTATGAATAATGCTGCAGTGAACACAGATGTGCCGGTATCTCTTCCACATCCTGCTTTCAGTTCCTTTGGATATATACTCAGAAGTAGGATTGCTGAATCATATGGTAGTTCTATTTATAATGTGTTGAGGAATCTCTACACTGTTTTCCATGATGATGGCACCATTTTGCATTCCCAACAGTAGTGCACAGGATTCCAACATCTCTGCATCCTTGCCAAAGCTTGTTATTTTCTGTTCTTTTGATAATAGCCATCCTGATGGGTCAGACCTGATTACCTCATCGTGGTTTTGGTTTCCATTTCCCTAATGATTAGTGATTTTTGAGCATCTTTTCTTGGCTTTTTGTATACCTTCTTTGGAGAAATGTCTGTTCAAGTTCTTTCCCCACATTTTCACTGGGTCATTTGTGTTGTTGTTGTTGTTGTCATTGTTGTGTTGTTGTTGTTGCCAAGTTGTAGAAGTTCCGTATATATTCTGGATATTAATCACTTATCAAATATATTACTTCAATTATGTTCTCCCATTCTGCAAGTTGCCTTTTCACTCTGTTCATTTTTTCCTTTGACATGCAAAAGTTTTGTTTGTTAGAGTCCCACTTGTCCATTTTTAATTTTCTTGACTATGTTTCTGGTGTCATCCAAGAAATCATTGCCAACTCCAATGTCCTAAAAGTTTTCTGCTATGTTTTCTTCCAGGGATTTAACAGTCTTAGGTCTTATGTTTAAGTCTGTAATCCATTTTGAACTGATTTTTGTGTATGGTGTAAGGCAAGGGTCCAAATTTATTCTTTTGCATGTGAATTTCCAGTTATCTGTGTCTTTCTTTTTAATCTGTAGAAACAAAAGCCTACCAGTTGCTGAAGCAGTCTACCCTTCAGGATAATATAAATCACACTGAAGACAGATTCCAAAAAGCGGATGTTTCTGTAATACAACTGTCAGGTAAGCAAGGGCATATTCAGTGCTCAAAGTGAGGATCCAGGGGACCTAGGAGGGCAGCCAGTGCCTGGTTCAAGCAAGGGTGGTCACCCTCTGAAGGTTTCTGGAGTTTGCTTTGTAATAAGCTGCCATCAGGTCAGAATAAGCCAATACTTTTTCAGTTCTTAACGAACAACAGTTTGGAAGTCTTCCCTCCTGGATATGTACAGGCCCCCAGCATGGCAATGGCCCAAACAGTCCCTTGGATTCTACCTGGTATGTCATGATAGTAACTTGTCACTAAGTACCACTGGAAACACCCCAAACTCCTTCTTTTCCCAATATCTCCCAGTTTCTCTCTCTCTCTCTCTCTCATTTTTTTTTAAGTTTATTTATTTACTTTGAGGAGGGGAGGGGCAGAGAGAGGGAGAGAGAGAGAATTCCAAGCAGGCTCCACACTGTCAGCACAGAGCCTGATGTGGGGCTCAAAACTCACGAACCATGAGATCATGACATGAGCCGATTTCCAGAGTCGAATGTTTAACCGACTGAGCCACCCAGGCGCCCCCTCCCAGTTTATTAATCATCAGTGGGAGCATCAGGCTGGGCTACCTTCCCTCCTTAGAATGTTGGTTCTTTAAATAAAAATACTGCAAATCCCAGTAAAGCTAAATTTTAAGTTTAAATGCAGTTCCTTCAACTGTAACTTTCTTTGTTTTCATATATTGTGTTATTGTATTTTTATTATTTGCAGCAGTTTTTATCTTATTGTACCTTTTTTTTTTAGTTGGAGTCACCTCAGCTCTCTTCGTGAAAGTAAATGCATTAAAGTATACTTTAATTGACCTTATTTTCACATAAACCACAGTGTCATAATTTCACCTAACAGAATGAATAGTGATTTTTTAATATCATGTAATTTCCAGTCCATATCCAAGTTTCCCAGTTGTCTCATGAGACAGACCTTTCTTTTGAGGGACATACTTACGGTGTATCAGACTTAGCTGTCTTTGGAGAGCTATTTCCTAGATAATATTAGTATTAAAATCAGTTACTGTAAAATTGAGTTATTTTGGCTATTTTGAGGATTCAGTGAGTCTTTGCAGGTTAAATGCCAGCACAGTGCCTGTTAGAGAAAAGCCCTTAGGAGAATGGTGGTTATTATTTGAACTCCACAAACATGAGACCTTGCTGTATAATGCAGGGCCTTTACCCGGATGGAAAGATACAGTACTGTGAACCTGCAACTGTGCTTTTCATCACCTTCTTCACATTTGAGTCACAGTATTAGAGTCCAGAGGGATCTTAGAAAGTATTTATCCAACCCCTTATTTTACAAATGAGGCCCCAAGACAGTGATGTCTCTCTCAGAACAGTACAGCCTATTAGCAGACACACATTTGGAAGGGGACTCCACAAGTCTGTTTCTGCTAAGTATATTCATGATAGTTCCATGGACAGGTTCAAAGGATAAGTAAGTTTGACATAAGTTATAGTCCCTTGGATGTATATTAAACAGTTTGGTACTGTTAAGATAGTAATAATTAATATATTCATTTCTTAATCTATTCCTAAGTGAAGTGATAGGTTGTATCAAGTCAAGCAGCCCTAGATCCAATTTCCTCACCTACCCTCACAATTATACTATATGCTTTGCAAGATTCCATATTTTCTAACACTGGGCTCACAGAGGTGCTTCTGATGGTCCTGGCTGTCATTGTAGTTAGACATTGCTTCTTGTATTTATTTTACCTTTGGTCACGGCTACCTTTTCACTTTCATGCTTACTCCGAGCCTAGGGACTTCTCTGAGCTCCAAAGAAAAGCAGGAAGTGGGATGGGACAGTGAAGGGAAATGGAAGCCACGTACCCGTATTAGACCTCACAGCGTTGTTACAGGTAGCCGTAGCGCTGTGGACCCTGAACTCAAGAGTTCATCTAACTGTTGAAGAAATTCAGGTTTCAATTAACTTCTGCTCATAGGTCTTTTTTTTTTTTTTTCCTAGTTATTTATTTATTTATTTATTTATTTTTTCTTTTTTAATATATGAAATTTACTGTCAGATTGGTTTCCATACAACACCCAGTGCTCATCCCAAAAGGTGCCCTCCTCAATACCCATCACCCACCCTGCCCTCCCTCCCACCCCCCATCAACCCTCAGTTTGTTCTCAGTTTTTAACAGTCTCTTATGCTTTGGCTCTCTCCCACTCTAACCTCTTTTTTTTTTTTTTTCCCTTCCCCTCCCCCATGGGTTTCTGTTACATTTCTCAGGATCCACATAAGAGTGAAACCATATGGTATCTGTCTTTCTCTGTATGGCTTATTTCACTTAGCATCACACTCTCCAGTTCCATCCACGCTGCTACAAAACGCCATATTTCATTTTTTCTCATTGCCACGTAGTATTCCATTGTGTATATAAACCACAATTTCTTTATCCATTCATCAGTTGATGGACATTTAGGCTCTTTCCATAATTTGGCTATTGTTGAGAGTGCTGCTATAAACATTGGGGTACAAGTGCCCCTATGCATCAGTACTCCTGTATCCCTTGGATAAATTCCTAGCAGTGCTATTGCTGGGTCATAGGGTAGGTCTATTTTTAATTTTCTGAGGAACCTCCACACTGCTTTCCAGAGCGGCTGCACCAATTTGCATTCCCACCAACAGTGCAAGAGGGTTCCCGTCTCTCCACATCCTCTCCAGCATCCATAGTCTCCTGATTTCTTCATTTTGGCCACTCTGACTGGCGTGAGGTGGTATCTGAGTGTGGTTTTGATTTGTATTTCCCTGATGAGGAGCGACGTTGAACATCTTTTCATGTGCCTGTTGGCCATCCGGATGTCTTCTTTAGAGAAGTGTCTATTCATGTTTTCTGCCCATTTCTTCACTGGGTTATTTGTTTTTCGGGTGTGGAGTTTGATGAGCTCTTTATAGATTTTGGATACTAGCCCTTTGTCCGATGTGTCATTTGCAAATATCTTTTCCCATTCCGTTGGTTGCCTTTTAGTTTTGTTGGTTGTTTCCTTTGCTGTGCAGAAGCTTTTTATCTTCATAAGGTCCCAGTAATTCACTTTTGCTTTTAATTCCCTTGCCTTTGGGGATGTGCCGAGTAAGAGATTGCTACGGCTGAGGTCAGAGAGGTCTTTTCCTGCTTTCTCCTCTAAGGTTTTGATGGTTTCCTGTCTCACATTCAGGTCCTTTATCCATTTTGAGTTTATTTTTGTGAATGGTGTGAGAAAGTGGTCTAGTTTCAACCTTCTGCATGTTGCTGTCCAGTTCTCCCAGCACCATTTGTTAAAGAGACTGTCTTTTTTCCATTGGATGTTCTTTCCTGCTTTGTCAAAAATGAGTTGGCCATACGTTTGTGGGTCTAGTTCTGGGGTTTCTATTCGATTCCATTGGTCTATGTGTCTGTTTTTATGCCAATACCATGCTGTCTTGATGATGACAGCTTTGTAGTAGAGGCTAAAGTCTGGGATTGTGATGCCTCCTGCTTTGGTCTTCTTCTTCAAAATTACTTTGGCTATTCGGGGCCTTTTGTGGTTCCATATGAATTTTAGGATTGCTTGTTCTAGTTTCGAGAAGAATGCTGGTGCAATTTTGATTGGGATTGCATTGAATGTGTAGATAGCTTTGGGTAGTATTGACATTTTGACAATATTTATTCTTCCAATCCATGAGCAGGGAATGTCTTTCCATTTCTTTATATCTTCTTCAATTACCTGCATAAGCTTTCTATAGTTTTCAGCATACAGATCGTTTACATCTTTGGTTAGATTTATTCCTAGGTATTTTATGCTTCTTGGTGCAATTGTGAATGGGATCAGTTTCTTTATTTGTCTTTCTGTTGCTTCATTATTAGTGTATAAGAGTGCAACTGATTTCTGTACATTGATTTTGTATCCTGCAACTTTGCTGAATTCATGTATCAGTTCTAGCAGACTTTTGGTGGAGTCTATTGGATTTTCCATGTATAATATCATGTCATCTGCAAAAAGCGAAAGCTTGACTTCATCTTTGCCAATTTGGATGCCTTTGATTTCCTTTTGTTGTCTGATTGCTGATGCTAGAACTTCCAGCACTATATTAAACAACAGCGGTGAGAGTGGGCATCCCTGTCGTGTTCCTGATCTCAGGGAAAAAGCTCTCAGTTTTTCCCCATTGAGGATGATGTTAGCTGTGGGCTTTTCATAAATGGCTTTTATGATCTTTAAGTATGTTCCTTCTATCCCGACTTTCTCAAGGGTTTTTATTAAGAAAGGGTGCTGGATTTTGTCAAAGGCCTTTTCTGCATCGATTGACAGGATCATATGGTTCTTCTCTTTTTTTTTGTTAATGTGATGTATCACGTTGATCGATTTGTGAATGTTGAACCAGCCCTGCATCCCAGGAATGAATCCCACTTGATCATGGTGAATAATTCTTTTTATATGCTGTTGAATTCGATTTGCTAGTATCTTATTGAGAATTTTTGCATCCATATTCATCAGAGATATTGGCCTGTAGTTCTCTTTTTTTACTGGGTCTCTGTCTGGTTTAGGAATCAAAGTAATACTGGCTTCATAGAATGAGTCTGGAAGTTTTCCTTCCCTTTCTATTTCTTGGAATAGCTTGAGAAGGATAGGTATTATCTCTGCTTTAAACGTCTGGTAGAACTCCCCTGGGAAGCCATCTGGTCCTGGACTCTTATTTGTTGGGAGATTTTTGATAACCGATTCAATTTCTTCGCTGGTTATGGGTCTGTTCAAGCTTTCTATTTCCTCCTGATTGAGTTTTGGAAGAGTGTGGGTGTTTAGGAATTTGTCCATTTCTTCAAGGTTGTCCAATTTGTTGGCATATAATTTTTCATAGTATTCCCTGATAATTGTTTGTATCTCTGAGGGATTGGTTGTAATAATTCCATTTTCATTCCTGATTTTATCTATTTGGGTCATCTCCCTTTTCTTTTTGAGAAGCCTGGCTAGAGGTTTGTCAATTTTGTTTATTTTTTCAAAAAACCAACTCTTGGTTTCGTTGATCTGCTCTACAGTTTTTTTAGATTCTATATTGTTTATTTCTGCTCTGATCTTTATTATTTCTCTTCTTCTGCTGGGTTTAGGCTGCCTTTGTTGTTCTGCTTCTATTTCCTTTAGGTGTGCTGTTAGATTTTGTATTTGGGATTTTTCTTGTTTCTTGAGATAGGCCTGGATTGCAATGTATTTTCCTCTCAGGACTGCCTTCGCTGCGTCCCAAAGCGTTTGGATTGTTGTATTTTCATTTTCGTTTGTTTCCATATATTTTTTAATTTCTTCTCTAATTGCCTGGTTGACCCACTCATTCGTTAGTAGGGTGTTCTTTAACCTCCATGCTTTTGGAGGTTTTCCAGACTTTTTCCTGTGGTTGATTTCAAGCTTCATAGCATTGTGGTCTGAAAGTATGCATGGTATAATTTCAATTCTTGTAAACTTATGAAGGGCTGTTTTGTGAGCCAGTATATGATCTATCTTGGAGAATGTTCCATGTGCACTCGAGAAGAAAGTATATTCTGTTGCTTTGGGATGCAGAGTTCTAAATATATCTGTCAAGTCCATCTGATCCAATGTATCATTCAGGGCCCTTGTTTCTTTATTGACTGTGTGTCTAGATGATCTATCCATTTCTGTAAGTGGGGTTTTAAAGTCCCCTGCAATGACCACATTCTTATCAATAAGGTTGCTTATGTTTATGAGTAACTGTTTTATATATCTGGGGGCTCCGGTATTTGGCGCATAGACATTTATAATTGTTAGCTCTTCCTGATGGATAGACCCTGTAATTATTATATAATGCCCTTCTTCATCTCTTGTTACAGCCTTTAATTTAAAGTCTAGTTTGTCTGATATAAGTATGACTACTCCAGCTTTCTTTTGGCTTCCAGTAGCATGATAAATAGTTCTCCATCCCCTCACTCTCAATCTAAAGGTGTCCTCAGATCTCAAATGAGTCTCTTGTAGACTGCTCATAGGTCTTATGCTGTGTCTCTGGACCACTTAAGGCAAGCCACTTAAACCTTGTGCCTTCATGTTCATGTCTGAAAAAACCTTGTCTTGTTAAGCATGGGGGACTCTCTTTGGGCAAACATGGACACCTCATTAAGGGAATCACTTGGCTGCAGAGGTTCTGTGAGACAGGCAGGTTACAGGTCAGAAACTCTGCCAGTGCCTTTCCCAGCGATGCCCATGCACTCTCTATCCATGACCCCAGTGACCACCAGTTGAGAATCAGACTGGTAGCTGACATCCAAGGGCACCCAGGAGATGAGGTGAGGGTTGCCCTGCAAGCTGGATGTACCATGGGCATGGTCTGGTTCCCCTGCTCCAGAGAAGAGGTGGATTGTCATCTTCCCCATCAACCTTTTCAGGCTGATTAAAGAGTGGCCTTGATGGCTTTCAGTGGAGTTTCATTCTTCCCCACAAGATGGAAGAGAGAGGATTTGGCAGAGGGGTATCTGTCATCCTGGGATGTCAGTGATTTCTGTTCTGAGACCTGGTTCCCAGCACCCATCATTTTGGTGATTTCTCACTGCCCATGTGTTACAACAAGGTAAATTATCAGCATTTAGTGTCATAGGAGAGACCCATATGCGCAGACATGTGACTTGGTCATTTAAAATTGAGGTCTTTGAATGATTTTGTTTTTTCGTTTTTGTGGCTTCTGCATGTCACAGGAAGCCCCTCCACCCACCCACACGCACACACACTTCCTTTCAGTATTCTGCCAACATGTTGTTCCTTGCCTCAGAAGCTCCTTTGCCTTCTGTGGCTTGGACAGCATCTTCCCCCGTCGACGTTTGTTTCACCAAAATTATTGTGAGGCTGCTTCTTCATTCAGTGCATTTCTCTGCTGCGTGGCGGCCAGCACTCACTCTCCACGTTTGTGCTTATCACAGGTTTGAACATTGGCAGCGGTATACTCAAGACAAAGACAACTAACAAAATCGCCTCGGAGGCTAGTTTTTCATCGAGCGAAGGAAGTCCTTTGTCAAGGTAAAGTCGTGAAAGCCTTTCTGAACAGCGGTCACAAGATGAGAACTGTCACTCCGTAATGAATGCAACTCTGGCTGCATATTATTTTGTTGTGTGACTTGAGGGAAGGTTATGGTTTGGTTTTTTGTTTATCTAAAATAACAGTTGAAACTCCAGTCTACCTTTGAAAATATTTGTGCCAGAGAGCCAAGTATTGTTTTGCAGCTGTTGTTTCGTTGGTTTAAGACTCAATTGACACCTCAGTGAACCACAAATTAGCGTCTACAGCTGCTCGCAGTAGGGCTGCTTAGAGACCACACAATGGAGGGTGTCGGAAAAGGGCAGAGAGAAAACATCGGGCCTTAAAAGAAATAAAGTGGCCCGTTTCTGCTTTCTGAGACGGCTGATATATATACTGGCAATTGCTGGGTATTTGTTTCTGTATTCTTCTTTTTCACCAGGCATTTGGGCAAGATTATTCTTCCCTTTTCTGATACTTCCTTGCTTATTGTCCATAAAGAACAAGATGTATCCAACATTTGCTGAACCCCAGCACCTCTTATAAGTTTTTCAAGCAATGTAAGTGAGTTGGTGAGTTGTGTGCTGGATTTGTCATCGACATAAAATACTAGCCATGCGATGGCATTGGGTCGGAAAAAATATATAGATGGGAATCAAAGCAATTGTCTGAGGAAATACCTGCCTTTTAGGCTTTGGCTGCATATTGTTTAAAACTGCACAAATTTCCTTTTCTAATAACATTTCTCATTAAAAAGGTGTCTTTTAGATGCTTACATTACATTAGAATTAACTTGCCCTCACAAAATTTTAAAACAGAAACTTTACATTTCTAACATCATATCCAGTATCCCATAATATAAAGTGATTTGATCCGGAAATGTAGTATTTTTTAAATGAAAAAAAAAAATCCTATTTTCACTTATATTTTGAAAAACATTATACTATTTTTAGGACTGGAATATCTTAAAATGAGATGGATTTTCTAAAATTAGGTTGTTGCTTTTAGAAACCCGACAAGTTCAGTTTTAGAAAACTACTCAGGTAGACTCAAAAATTAGCATGTTTAATACCTGGGTTTTCATCCTTGGTTTTGAAAGAAGTGGGAGGAAATGAATTATGGGACGGGAAGAATGTTCAAGTGTTATATATTTTTGATTATCCTGTAAATTCAAGTTCTAGGTCTTTTAAAGGGTATTTTAAAAGACAGTAAGTTCTACAGGTAGGTGTCAGCACTCACTGTTACCATCTGGCTCACTAACACATCCTGTAGTTGTTAAAAGATCGTTGGAAATGGTCATCTCCATTATATTTTAGAGGCATTAAAAAACCCAATTCTTCTTGAACTTGTCTTTATATGTATATACTCTTCAGGCAATGTTAAAATACATTCAGAAAGCAGCTAGACCCAAAGAATGTTTTCTCGGCCGGGTAATTTCATGTCTTGTGTCTATATTTCACTAAACTAAATTCAAACTTTCTTCCCCATCCATTTTGAGGCAGGGACCTTGTGTTACTATTGCTCCTGCATGAAATTAATTTTCTAAATAAATCATGAGTAATCTCATAACCCTCTTTAAGAAAAAAAAAAAAAAAAAGGTCTTCAAGGAACATTTGGTTCTAGACACTTGATAATAATCCAGTGATGAAAAAGGTTTGGGCATTGAGTGTGTGGGTTTGGCGTGCTGTTTGTTACGGTTTAGTTCTTTTGCTGGGTTTGGTGTTGTTAATACACCACCCTGGGCTTTGGAGAGCTCTGGTTTTGCTGTTTGTGCCTGGATTCACTGAAATTTCTTAGAGGCTTACATTTAAGGATCCCACTTACTGCAGTCACTCCTCGTGCTTTATTGCTTTTACAAGTGGTCTCGAAACCCAGTACTTGAGAATAAACATAACAGTGCAGTGCTGCTGTAGCACTTTTAAAAATTCTTCTTTGCTCTATTTTGTCAGTGAGCTGATGAGCAACCTCAAAAAAAAAAAAAAAAAAAAAGACCCTGCTGGACCTAAAAAAAAAAAAAAAATGGCTTCTTCTGATGTCCTAGAGACAATAATTATGATGTGCTAGTTAAGCCCAAACTACAGCTGAGGGATTTTACTTTAAAGCAGCGGCTTGGGTGCAAAAATGCATTTATAGCTCTTTGTCTGCACCTCATTATGTGTGGGCCTGATTCATTAAGTAATTGGTTTGCAGTTGTTTACATGAGTATTAAGGCCTTCTTTTCAGCCGCCTTTGAGAGATACATTGTGCAAATGTTGCCTGTGATGAATGCAGAATGAGGGCCAGAGGGTCCGTCCTATTGGCTAAACAGTGCACTCTGTTGAAAAGCCAGAGAAAGGGATTGGGTGCTGCTTTGCATAGCAATGACTTTCTTAATAAGCGTTACAGATTAATACACACCAGCTATAAAAGATGCAAAGAGATACTCTTAGCACATTTATCCATGCTCATTTCATTGTGATGGTGGTGGGATCCGGGTGCTTTCATATTCCGTTTTTCCGAGCAGCAGCTTCAGTGCATGAGCCGTAATAGAATCCGATGTTTATTGTATTATAAATCACGGGCAAGTAGGCAGATCGGCAACAGTTTATTATTAAAGATTCTTTCAGTGTAAATCTTTTTCTACCATTGTATTTGCTTCAGCAAAATCATTTTGTGGTTGAGTGGGGATGAAAGGCATAATGTACGAAGGAGTGAGTCCTAATAGGAAGCCGTTCTCCAAGTAAAGACCACTTGTTCCCTTTTGTTCAGGGGTGCATGCCAGAGCTTCCTCTCCTCTGCAAACATTGTCTCGCTTTACCTTCCCCAGGAAGCGGTTTTCACGCTCCCGGATCCATTTATTCAATGGAGAGTATATTTTAACAGCCTGCCATGTAACTTCAGTTTACCGTCTGGATCGAGATAACATTTTACCGAAGAAAAGGATGTGTGCTTGCAACATAATTGCCTGGGGGAAAGGTAGCAGAAGTCACCCAGCCATGGCACCCTGGCAGGGCCGCTGTGGGTGGCATTTTGTGTCCACCCTGCAACCACCAGAGTGGCCAGCGGAGGGCGCCTGGCCGCAGCTGATGCCGTGTCTCTCTCCTTGCCTGGTCACTGGGCCATTTTCCCTTGGGAGAATACAAAGATTGCACGGAATCAATACCAGTGAAATAAAAATCAGGTATTCCTGGAAGTCCTTTAGGTTTTATTAAAGCACCCGTTCTCCGTCTCTGGCTTAGCAAATCTGCAATCGCCTTAAATCCTACTGAATAAGCAGCTGCCTAAATATCCTACGTGTTCTCCTCATAGACCCACCTACTTTATTTTTTTCTACACAGAGCATGAAAGAACAGTAACTTCCTAGATTAGCAGAAGGGAAGGAGTTAGCAAATTGACCCCAGGCAGCTTAAAAAAAAAAAAAAAGAAAAAAGGCTTCTGCTGCAGGGTCCCTGGCTAACCATCAGGGGGCGCTCGGACTTTGCCAAATTAAAACTGTCTCAGCCTTTGGTCAGCCCTTAAAATTAGAATTTACAGAGATTTGTTGGCATACTCATGGGGTTCTTTTCCTTCCTGAATAATTTTATGCCTTCTATTTTTCAGAAATATATGTCTCTTGAGCAAAATTGTAGCTGAATATGCTATTTGAGACATTTTAATACCGATTTTAGCTAGCAGTCAAAATCATTAAAAATTACAGAATTTGGAGTCTAGAGACCACATCTTCTCATTAGTTAATATTTTCAGTCTTATATAGTAAGACCCTAGAACAGGAAGGACACTTCCCACTAGTAGTCCCCCCCCCCCCATGTGGTCTCCCATCCCATAGACCCCTGCTCTTGGCAGGACCCTCAGAGTCTCATTGCCAGACTCCACTGACATGACCTCAAGGTCACAATAACTTGGGTAGTTTGTTGACAGGCTGTGGATACTTATTTCCTTCAACACAGTATTGACCATGAGGTTGAGAATCATTGTGTTACTAATATTAGGACATCCCCCAGGTCTGCTGTTTTCCAGATTCCTCCTCCCACAGGGCCAAGAATGAGTGTCTGAAATCCTAGCCTGACTGTTGCACCTCTGCTGCTGTGAGTCTCTCAAGGGCTTCTGTTACCCATACCCCCCTCGAGCACTGCATGGCCTACAGTCTGCAGCGCCTTCCAGCCTGCTCCCCCATGTCCCTGTGCCCACTTGACAGCCTCATGTCATGCCCTCATACAACCAGCTATGTCATGAGCCCCAGCTTCTATTCCTGCTCTTTTGCTGGAATGCTTCTGCCCCACACTTTCACCTGGCTGATGCCTACTAGATTGTCAGGGCTTAACTATTAACCTTCTAAAAGTCTCCTAAGCAAAGGATCTGGTCATACAAGACGCCCCTCCTGTGGCCCCATGGCTATTTCTACCATCATCTGTAGCATAGGGATTGTAGCCATTTGCAGGTACCTTCCCCTCACTGTGAGCTCCTCACTGGGGGCTTGGAGGGCTTTTCTGATTACCAGTGCTCAATAACTGTTGGACTTGCTGAGTAAGTGAACCTCTGTGTATAGCTCCACATTCACTCAAGCATTTGTCTTAGATGCCCTCACCTCTGGGTGGCATCACGTACCCAAGCTGCAGGAAATCATGCATTCCACAAAGGTCTCTGCATGAGTGTATAGGAGAGGGAGGGCACACACACATTTCCCAAGGGAGACTCCTGCAGTCAACCTCGATTGCACCCTCTCCAATCGTGCACCCTGCATTTGGCTTCCAGGAAACACACTGGGCATGCACCCTCATACAGTGCATTACTGGGGTCCTCACCTAACTGCTGTCCTGTCTATTGGTAAAAGGATATCTGGCTCTTGGCCCTGAACTTGACATGGGCTCTTGGTATGTGCTAGGGGCCTGCACGTTACCCCCTAATTCTGCTGCTGTCAGTTCTCAGCTTACCCCACAGTTGCCCTTTTTGGCTTGTGTCACAGTTATTTTGGTATCTGTCTCCCCACTGGAGCATGAGAGGCCCAAAGACAGAGATCAAATGGGTGTTGTTTGTTGCTGCGGGCCCAGCATAGAGCTGATGTGTAGTGTGACCTATGAGACGGTGAATGAGTAAGGGAATGGATGAATGAACAAACCATTGCTCTGCTGACCTGCTTGTGCAAGGCCTGGCAGAGGCCATTTCCCTGTGTCCTCCCCGTCCCAAGTGCTCCTGCCCATCAGGCTCCTTAAGGAGGAGACTTCATGCATCTCAGGCCTGTTTCCTTTCTCTCTGTCCCCACATTTTCCCTTTCCTTGGCCACTGTGCCAGAGTACTTGTCACCTTCACTTAGAACCCATGACTGCCATCACCAAACCAAGCACATGCCTTTGTGCACCCGAATGCTGTGACAGTGAGCAGCACCAGTCCCCCACACCTGCTGTAGCCAGGCTGTCAAGCAGGATTCTCTCTATACTTACCAGAACACTGCAACGAAGGCCTACTTCCCCCATTTTGCAGACAGAAAACGGGTGCTCAGAGAGGTAGGGAGCTTGCCCAGGGCCACACAGGGAGCAGAGTAGAGCATCAAGGGAGTAGAGGCTGTCTGGCCCCAGAGCTGACACTGTCTCCCATCAGCAGTCCTGCGCTGGGATAGGGACCGGCTGCCCCAACCCAGGTTCTCTCCACCCTGCTGTTTGACCACATCTCACGAGGTGAGGCAGGTGTTTGCATTTGGGAAGCATCCATGTGCTGGGGGGCTCTGTCCTCGTCTGCCCCCACCCCCATCTGACAGTTCTGTGTGTCTTGAAGCACAGCCTTCACAGCCTCTCTGGGCCCCACCACCCATACAGTGAAAGCGATGGATAATCTATAAGTGCTCTGCTATAATTTAATAATGGGTTTCTTAGAAGCTCATAGGTTTTCCACTTCTCATTTTGTCTCTACTTGCCAGTTCC
The DNA here is from genome assembly GCF_028018385.1 of Neofelis nebulosa. Taxonomy (NCBI): domain Eukaryota; kingdom Metazoa; phylum Chordata; class Mammalia; order Carnivora; family Felidae; genus Neofelis; species Neofelis nebulosa. The sequence continues at coordinate 95,379,942 of NC_080790.1, read as the reverse complement.
ACAAAGCAAAACTTCATGCTTACAGTAGGCCTTGCCATCTAATTTTGTATTTATGTTGACTAAGTATTCCTAGCTACATTAGCCTTTTGCTCACATAACATGAATAGTTGACACACATAATTTCAGTGATACCTTGTTTCACCACGATTGTGGATTGTGCACGTGGGTGCCAGGTGCTGCTCTTTGAATAAAAACTGTTAAGGCCCTGACCAACCTTGACTTCTTAAGTTTAGCAAGGATGAGAACAAAAGTGACTTTGATTAGAGTTGTCCTAATCTGGTTTATCAATAGCAGGGGAATTCATAAACAATTACTGAAAAGCATCAAAAAATGAGATGGCTTGATGGGTACACAGAGGGAAGATATGTGATAAAGCCAATATGGCAAAAGGTAAATTAAACATCCCCTTCATGGGTATGTGGTATTTATTGTACAGCTATGGGGAAAAAAATACCTAACCTGCTGGGAAATTCTGCAGAGGTCATTGTCCCATTATGATGAGACCAGCAGAACGTGGTCACATTTTAATTTAATCCATTGTCTGTGGTGTTTTACCTGAAAATGGTTTGTTTTGAAGTAGGACCTCCAATCTAATTGTAACCTTCTGGGGAAAAAAAATCAAGTCTGCCATCTTGGATTCTAAGAGTTACCCATGAAAGACCATGCAGGGGACAGGCAGACCCTTTGGTGTGCTGTAAGTATGGCAGTGTCACCTGTTCAACCGGCTCGGTGCACTGTGGCCCCAGGGCCAAGTCTTGGCCTCTGCCTGCTTTTGTACACCTTCAAGCTAAGAGTGGGTTTTACATTTTTGGGGGATGAGGGGAAGCAAAGAAGAGGGAGAAGGAGAATCTTAAGCAGGCTCCACACTCAGCATGGAACCCAACACAGGGCTCGATCTCACAACCATGAGATCATGACCTGGACTGAAATCAAGAGTCAGACGCTTAACCAACTGAGCCACCCAGGTTTTTACATTTTTAAATGTTGGAGGAAATCCAAAGAAGAATGATGTTGCATGACACCTGACCTGGAAGTTCTATGAAATTCAAATTTTAGTGCCTATAAGTGAGGTTGAATTACAATACAGCCCCACCTATCGTGTTCATGGCTTGTTTCCATGCTATAGCCACAAAGGTGAGTTGTCCTACAACCATATAGCCCACAACAGCTGAACCATTTACCCTCTGGCTCTTTACAGCAAACCTTTGCCAACCTCTGTTTTACAAGATGAAAATGTTACTTTCGTGCTCTTAGGGAAGACGAAGCAGTCAGACTCCAAGTATGTGTGACCCAATCCCATGGCCTATAAGACTAACTCTTCCATTTCTTATACTTTGCCAGAGTGAATGTGTTCCTCATCTTATTTATTATAGTAGCTCAAGTTGACTATATCCAGTATTCCAGGGAAAGTTCTCCCACTATGCCCGTTGGCCTTGTCTTAGCTTTACACATTAGGTGTGACTCAGAAAGAACCGTTGACCCTAAGAATTGCATGTGACTCTAGGTCAGCTTTGAATTGGGGTGTCACATTGGTGGGCAGAGCTGGCTTCCCAAAGGGAAACATAATTGCCCCTAGTGCATGGGGATGGAGTAGGAGACACCTGGAAGCAGTGTCCACCTTTCTCAGTGGGTGACGTACATGCATTTAGTTCTGCAGATTTCTTGCACGATTCCGGTAAGAAACTTAACCTGATTCTGAAGTCACAGAAGTAGAAACATGAAAGTCAAATAATGTGCCAGCAACTAGGTCGAGTGTCTTTAAGCAGGGCCCTGCTCTTGGTGAGCTTCATCTTTTCATTCTGCACATAATCACCAAGCGCAAAGCCCTGGGTTACCCAGGGGAGCTGAAGCAGGTGCCATCGCTTCCCTCACAGAGCTCATAGTCTATAGAAGAAGTGATCACACATGCATTAGTTACACAAATGAGTGTAAAACAGCAACTTGGGTGAGGAATCAGTGGTGGGTGGGGGAGCAGTAGGGGAAGTGAGGCTGCAGTAGAAGGACCCAACCAAGTCTGGGGATCAGCCTTTGAGGTGCTGTTCACGATTTAGGGAGTTCATCAAAAAACAATGGGAAGGCTTTAAGGAGCTTTAGCAAGGAAGTGGAGTGAGAAGTTCATTCTTGCTGCTGAGTGGAAGATGGACTGTAGGGGACAGGGTGTGTGTGGCATCACCAGTTAGGGGCTGTTACAAAGGTCCAGGCAAGAGGTGCTGGTGTAGTTGGCCAGGTTGTGGCAGTGTGGAGGGAAGAGCAAGGATTGAATTGTAATACAGCCCCGTCTATTGATTTACACATGGGAGCTGACTGGGTGCAGGAGGGCCTAGGAGTGGAAAGGGTTGGGGAGGGAGCAGAGGATCCGAGTGCCCTTGACTGAAACAGGAGGGACCTGGCCTGGCAGGAGAAGAGAATCACAGTGGGGAGATTGTGAATTTAGTCATGGATGAGCATGTTGCCCACAAGGTGCTTGGGAGGCAGCCAAGTAGAACTAGCACATGAGCACAGGCCATGTTTCTGGAGCTCAGAGAAGTGGCTGGGGCCACGGGGATCTGGCCCGTGCTTATCTGCCATTGTGTACTTGCTCTTAACAAGAGCTCCCTGCTACCACATCCCACTGCATCCCCCCACCCCTTTACTGGCCTGTGCGATCCTCTCTGGCTTTCAAAGCAGAGTCCAGGAGATGCCCTGCTTCCTCAGGGGTCCTGCAGCCACCCATCACCCACCCTCTGCTCCCTGTTCTCCCAGCCCTCAGTGCTCTACCCCTCTCCCCGCTGTTGCTCTTATTACCTGGACTACAGCCGGAGACTCTCTGGCCCCCACCAGCACTGTTCTAACCCACCTCTGCCTCCAGCATCTAGACTAGTCCTCATGAAATGAGAGGTAGGTAAATAGTAGACATACAACCCACAGTTGCATTTAATGTGTGTGTGTGTGTGTGTGTGTGTGTGTGTGTGTGTGTGTGTGTGTATATACACTAATACTTTATGAAAGATGGATTCATATGGTCAGTGGCCACCTTACCTGCAGCCTCCATGACTGATGGTTAGTGCTGGGCCCTTTCATAGGACCATCCACTCTTCATGGAGAAACAGCTGTGGGCCACTAGTTGGTCATGACAGATAATGAAACAGGCACCAAGTTTAAAGGAAGCATTGACAGATGTTGAGCCTAGAAAATGATACCTAAATGGAGCTCATTTTACAGGAAAAAAAAAACAAGTATGGCAGCTATGGAAAACAGCAGATTTTTAAGCCATAGGTTAGCCAGACTTGACACAAAGGAGGGAGAAGATAAGTTCACAGGGTTTCCTATGTTAAGAGGACCAGGGTCCTGGCCATGAGCAGTGACCATACACATTGGGGTCTGTCTTTTCTTGACATTCTTCTCCTCTAACAGACTGGAATCTGTTTTAATGCAATAATATATAAATGTAAATCCCAACAAATACCTTGGCAAGAACAGGTTGCTAGGTATTAGATGCCATAGACACTAGCATCTTTGTGTATGTGATACCCAGAAACCTACACCTCGGTGTCCAGGATACTACGTTTTTCTCTGTCTTGAGTTAGTGTTTTTAATTAAGCAGACTGAGAGTTTATCTTGGACTCCCTTGTCAAGCCGTTAAGGATTGGTATCACTGGCTTGATGGAGATGAGGATCTTATCTTCCCCGCCAGCTTCTCCTTGTATTCTATCTTGGATTCTCTACTTCGGGTATTTCACTTTTAGCTTGTCTAAAAGTGCCAAAGCTTTGTCTGGACATGTTTTGGGAAGGCTGTTGAAGGGAAGTGGATCCTCTACCTCACCATGTGCTCATTGTCCTGCGCTGCAAGGGATGCCCGCAGGGCACACTATGACCCGGTGTCTGCAGGGCCAGCAGAGAATGCACTCAGGGATACTGGTGATGCTGTCGCAATAGGGACCCACCCACCAAAGCATCAGCAAGTACCTCTGGCCACCGAGGTCCTGACATTTTCTTCTTCTTCTTTTTTTAAAGTGTTCTATTTATTTATTTTGAGAGAGAGAGCAGGGAAGGAGCAGAGAGAGAATCCCAAGCAGGCTCCATGCTGTCAGCACAACCCCGGTGCGGGGCTCTATCCCACGAACCGAGAGATCATGACCTGAGCCGAGATCACAAGTCAGAAGCTCAACTGACTGAGCCCCCCAGGCACCGCCTGACATTTTCTTCTTGCTCTTAAGACTCAGGGAGAAGTGTAAAATTTCTGGCCTTTCAGTGTAGTACTTCTTTGCTAATGTGCTCATTGTAAAAATATCAGTCTGATTGTCATTTTTTTTGCAAGACTCAGGCTATTTCTTTATTTTTCAGGCATGAAAATGAAAAGAAACTAACTACCAATTTAGAGTCTAAAGGTAAGAGAAATCACTGGAGGCTAGATTTTCATCTTGTGTTTTAACCCAGAGTTGTTTTGTGACGTGTTTCTTGTTTCCTGCACCCTCCTGTAAGGACTGTGAAGCGTGTGTGCGATCACTGGGCGCCCTGTGGCTCTCCCCAGGGTGATTATGGTCTCTGAGGGGATTGGAGGGCTATCGAGGAACCATTCTTCAATGACAGGGCTATGAGCTGACAATATATGGCGTGCCATGGGCCACGGTGGCATAGCATTCTAACTTGCAAGTATGAATTTGCAGGGTATCCCAGCCTCCACATCCAATTGATTGACAACACTGGTATATTCTACCTGTGAAATGGTTTTTGACTCTGTCCCCATCCTCATGGCTAATGCCCTGAGAGTACCCACTGCTCATGACATGACAGGGCTCTTACAGTAGACACTAACTGGTTTCCTCCCATGTGGCCCCTCTTCCACTCCCCATTGTCCTCCACCTGGCCACCAGCATCTAAAATCTCATGTAACCTTCTTACCTTCCTGGTTAAAAATTGCTAATGCCTCCTGCTACGTGCAGGATAGAGTCCACAACTTTCTCCCTTTGTGGTCTGGCCACATCCCTACTTTCCAGCTCAGTCCCTACCAAGATCTTGTCCTCTGTGGATCTAGTCACAGTCAGCTTTTTCCAAATATAGATGTACTTCAGAGATACTGCAGGTTCGGTTCCAGACCACCGTAATAAAGCCAAATAAATTTTTTGGTTTCTCAGTGCCTGTAAAAGTTGTGTTTACACTGTACTGTAGTCTCTTAAGTGTACAACGGCATTCATTATGTCTAAAAAAGTGTTAATTAACATTAAATTAACTTAAAATACTTTAAAAATAATTTAAAAACACCTTATTGCTAAAAGATGCTAGCCATCATCTGAGCTTTCAGTGAGTCATAATTACTGATCACAGATCACTGTAGGAAATATAATAATGGAAATAATAATAATTGGAATAATGAGAGAAGTACCAAAATGTGACACAGAGACACAAGGTGAACAAATGCTGTTGAAAAAATGGCACCAATAGATTTGCCTTGTGTAGGGTTGCCATAGACCTTCAGTTATAAAAAAAACACAGTCTCTGCAAAGCACAGGAAAATGGGGTATGCCTGTATACCACGCTTGTACTTCTGTGCCTTTGCTCATGCTGTTCCCCCCCCTTTTCTTTAGCACCATGAGCTCCTATTTGTCTTTCAGCCCCACCTTCCATGCTAACACTGTGGTATATCCTATGCAGGATATACCTATGCAGAGCTTGGGCTTGTTCTATTCCTGTCTGCTTAGACCCCCGTCCCAGTAGGTTGTGGTCAAGAGCGTGGGTATAAGTCCGACAACCTGGGTGGGACTCCTGGCTTCAACACCCGCTAATTCTGTGATTGGGGCCAGTTACTTAACCTCTCTCAGCCCATTTGCTCAGTAAATGGAGACATTAACACTTACCTTCCCAGGTTGGTACAAGGATGAAATGGGGTTGTGTGTAAGAAGTCATCACAGAATGGCAGGTAGTGCCGTGGAGATAGCGGTGGTCATGGGGATTGTCCGTATAGCAGACCATGTCCCACCACATCCTGTCCGACCACGCTGGAGATCACAGTGCAGTTTGTGGGCATGCTGTGGCCTTCCACCACAGGCAGCTGTGCATCTGCCTAAGGGCTTTCTCTGGCTGCAGGCGCATGCCCAGCCCCAACGGGGCAGCCCAGAGTACCCAGGAGTTGATGCCCTGGTTGAGAATGAGAATAACCTTCAACCAATGAGAAATGGAAGTTGGTCAATAAATAACCCCACTGCCTTACTCTTTGTTGGGACAATTCGAGGAGAGTTCTGAGTTTCTCAGAGAGTGCCCTGCAGGCCTGAGCCGCCTTGTCCACTGCCAGCCCCCCTCATTAACACACCCTCTGCTGGCTTCCTCTCTTCCTGTATCACTATTCCAGCCCCTCCCATCGTTCCTAGGATCACCGCCCAAGTAAACCATGTGCACCCAAAGCCTCCTGTTCTTCCACCATGTCTTCCTTGTGAAGTATAGAAGGGGATCAAAGTGCAAGAGCAGCTAAGCTGAGGTGGTCTCAGGCCTGGTGAAATACCTGGCTAACCCTGCTTCTGTGTTAATCCTGATTTAAAATCCCCATCCTGCAGTAAAGAGCTGAGCACAACAAAAGGGGAAGGAAATATTCTGCAGTGTTTCCATAGAACACACTGAGATGTGCAAATTTGTGCAGTATGGACATGCGTCCAGATGCACCTGGTCAGGTTCAGCCCTCAGTGTCCCTAGTAGGCCTTTTGCAGGCCAGTGCTTCCAGTCCCCTGGAACCAGTCTACTGATGAAGCCAAGCTTATCAGAGTGGAGAGATGTTAAATAGCTGTCTTTTTTTCTCTTCCAGCCTTTTGGGATGAATCCGACGACAGTAACTCAGAAATTGAAGCTGCTTTACGCCCTAGAAACCATAACACATCTGCCGATGACTTTGGTGATTTTTATGACTAATAAGCAGTAACAACCATTGGAAATAAAGTCATTAAATAACCTAAAACCCTGTGTTTGTATGTGATGTCCTAAACAAGCATGTCTTTTAAAGCTTCCTAATTGTTTAATAGGAGCACTTGGGACCATATTGCTACTGGAGTGAAATTCCATGGCATAAACATAAACTAGCATATTCATTTGAAGTGTTATCAAAAAACAAAGTGATATGCAATGCCCATCAAAATGTAAGTTGCTTTCTTTGTAGAAATTGACAAGCTGGTCCTAAAATTCATATGAAAATCCAAGGGACCCAGAATAGCTAAAACAACCTTGAAAAAGGAAACAAAGTTGGAGTACTCACACTTCCCAATTTTGAAACTTACTTAAAAGCTGAAATAAACAAACAAACAAATGAAAGCTGTAGTAATTGAGACTGTATGGGACTGGCATAGACATACAGATCAGTGAAATATCAATTTATATATAATCTAGAACTGATAATCCAGAAATAAATCCTCATGTGTATGGTCACTTAATTTTTGACAAAGGTGCCAAGCCATTCAATGGGGAAGGAGTGATCTTTTCAACAAATGGTGCTGGGACAACTGAAGAGCCAAAGAACTGCAGATGAATGAAGTTAGATCCCTACCTCACACTGTATACAAAATTAACTCAAAATGCATCAAGGACCTAAGTGTAAGAGCTAAACTATAAAACTCTCAGAAGTAAGCATTGTGTAAATCTTTCTGACCTTGAATTAGGCAATGGTTTCTTGGATATGACACCAAAAGCCCTTAACTGAGAAAAATAGATACATTGGACTTCACCCAAATTAAAACATTTTGCTGCAAAGGACACCATCAGGAAAGTGAAAAGAATGGGAGAAAATATTTTCAAATCATATATCTAAAAAGGGACTTGTATCCAGAATATATAAAGAATTTTTATAATTCAATAAAAATACAACAAACTCAATTTAAAAATGAGCAAAAGTTCTGAATTGACATTGCTCCAAAGAAAATGTACAAAAACAGTCACAAACTAAAGGACACATGACAACTAAATGCAATGTGGGATCCTAGGTTGGATCCTCGAACCAAGAAAGGACATTAATGGAAAGTTTGGGGAAACCCAAATTAAGTTTGGAGTTTAGTTGATAGTAATTATACTAGTGTTGTTTTCTTGGTTTTTACAAATGTACTGTGGTAAGGTAAGATCAGAGAGATGTAACAAGAACTCTGTATTATCTTTGCAACTTTTCTATAAATCTAAAATTATTCCACACACAAAAATCCAGCAGTAAACATGAACATTTGGGTGATACCCTTCCAGACCTTTTCTATGTTTTTACCTTTTCTTTGTTTTTCAAATCGTCTTGAACATTTCATTTTTTAATTCTTAAATCTTAGCAGACAATAACACAGCCCTTCAGCCAGCACACTAGCCAGGTATTTGTCAGCAGTGCTCGTGGAATACAGAGTCCTACATCTGAACACCTTTTGCTGGAGATCACATGTCATGTGTACTGATGATGACCCAGAACAAAGCCTAGCTTTGTGCAGTCTACCACTTTCCTAATGCTTAATCTTACTTCTGAATAGTGGTAGAGTAGGCCTGGGGCCCAACACCTTTTGCAGGCAAATTTTCCAGCTAAATTTAATAACATTCTTTTTTTCCTTCCTATTGACCTCAAGTGACCCTGATTTAAAATGCATAGAAGTAATATAAAGTTTCCCTTTTGTATACATTGTAAAGAAAAGAAGATAATTGACTTTTTAAATTATACTAAGAAAATAACAGGACAAGTGATTGGCTGGCATGGCTAAGGGGCTGGCTAACTAAGCTCCACTGTGCTGTGCTCACCAGACAGCTCTCTGGTCCATTTTGGGGTCTCCAGGGGTTTAAATTCCTGGAGGGTCATGCACTGGCCCATAGGTGGTCTTGTTTCCCCAGGTAAAGGCAGTGGGACAATGTAAGTTTGTAAACTATTTGTATGAACCACCCTCCCTCCACCACGTTCTCCTGCCCCCTCATACCGCTACCACAACTCACAACACTCCTGACACCAGACATGTGGGGTTTTCCCACACCAACCAATTATCTGACCCCAGCTGGGCGTCCTGCAATGCGATTCAGTTCTGACACTACCTGCGCTTAGTGCAGACCCCACAGGTTAAAGACACAGTTCCACAAGGCTGACCGCCCCACCCCCGCCCGACTTCAGACACAAGTCACAAGTAGTAGGTCCCCAGGTTATCTACAACTTCTGTCTGACTTGGCTACAAATCTGATGGCCACAGCCCCTCCTTGGTTTTGATAATTTGCTAGGTGGCTCATGGAACTAAGGAAAACACTCAATTCCTTTTACCTGTTTATCATGAAAGGTATGATAAAGGATATAGATGAACATGCAGATGGAAGAGGTGCATATCAAGGTGTGTGGGAAGGGGTGCGGAACTTCCATGCCCTGGCCAGGTGGGCCACTCTACCGGCACCTGCTTGTGTTCAGCAACCTGGAAGCTCCCAAACCTCCTACTTTTGGGATGTTTATGGAGGCTTCATCATGTAAGCATGATAGATTATCAACCCCACTTCTACAGAGCCCCACTCCCCTCTCCAAAGAATGGGGGGATGGGCCTGAAAGTTCCAAGCTTCTCATCATGACTTGGTCTTCCTGGTGACGAGCCCCTAATCTGAAGCTACCAGGAGCCCACCCAGAATCACCTCATCAGAACAAAAGACACTCCTGTCACCCAGGGAAATTCCAAGAGTTTAAAACTGTTTAGAGCTCTGTGTCAGGAACCAGAGAGCAGAGGACCAGAATATACATTCTCTATTAATTCCCAGTGGTCTTCAAATTTATAAATGAGACTTTGGTGAGCTTGGTTAGCATGGAGACCTGAACACCTGACAAAATCAAGTGCTATAGCTCAGTGCTAAGGACCCAACTCTATGTCAGAAGTAACTGCCCTTCCAGCACCTATCAATCGAGCTTCCGACACAGCTTTAACATCTGCTTACTAGCAAGCCTCTTCTGACACTTTCTGCATGTCAGGCACTGTTTGTGCTAGTCATTGGGAATAATACAAGGAGGATCTAACATAGTCATTGACCTCAGGGTGCTCACACTTCAACAAAGGAGACAAAGCCTGAAGCGAGGTACATTATGTACAGTAAGATGATGACAGATGATAGATAATCTTAAACACACACACAGGCTCAGAGGAGTGAAAACATTGTCCCTCCTGGGTTGAGTTAGGGAAGGTAACATTTGTTGGGATGGGGCGGTGCTGGAGGAATAAGGGACTATAGGCAGAGAGATGACTCTTGCAAGACTGAGACCCAAAAGAATGTGTGTAAAGGAAACAAGCAATGCTTGTGTGAGGCTAGCACAAGACATGTGTGCAGCAAGCATGAGCACACATCTGCGAAGGCAGGGGGGCACACCAAGAGAAGGTAGCAACTCTGGCTGGGAGGGAAAGAATTTGTGCTCATTAGCCACAGATGTCAAATGTTTCGAAAAGACCAGAAGCAAAACTATTCAATCACTGAAGTAGTAATTCATAGAAGTTTGTCATGCACATGCCAAAATGTTTGCAAACCAGGAGCACTGAAACCAAAACATGGAATGAGGCCCAGGGGTCTGTTTTCATCAAGCAGCTTAACAGTACAGAACCAGTGACTTATTCTTCATAGTGATTGGTTCCATTAGAATATTCTTATTTTTATTTTTATTTTGTATTTATTTTTGGGAGAGTGCAAGTTGGGGGGGGGAGCAGAGAGAAGGGAACAGAGGATCTGAAGCGGGCTCTACGCTGACAAGCTGACAGCAGTTTGTGGAGCTCGAACTCATGAACCGCAAGATCATGACATGAGCTGAAGTTGGACATTCAACCGACTGAGCCACACAGGTGTCCCACGTTAGAATATTCTTAAATGAAAGGGAATTGGTTAGTGGCTACCACTTATCAACTTGGGGTAACAATTTAAGTTTCACTTATGATTTTCAAAAGTATAAGCAAGAGGTAAAGGTCAAGTTAGCCTCGCTTGTCTCACAAAATAAGCTAAATTAAGCTTTGCTTGTACGACTGAAGTGGTTTTGTCTGCTCAGAACTGTTTTTTTAATGTTTACTATTTTTGAGAGAGAGAGAGAGAGACAGAGACAGAGACAGAGCATGAGCGGGGGAGGGGCAGAGAGAGAAGTAGACAGAGAATCCAAAGCAGGTTCCAGGCTTAGAGCTGTCAGCTCAGAACCTGACACGGGGCTCGAATCCACAAACCATGAGATCATGACCTGAGCTGAACTCAAATGCTTAACCGACTGAGCCACCCAGGTACCCCTGCCCAGAATTTTCAAGACTGGTCTCTGTGTGTGTTTTATTTTCACACAATCTGATTATCTCCAAAGAAAATCAAAAGACTCTAAAGGCAAAGTATTAGAACCATGGAGCTCAGCAAAGTTGGTGACAGTTCAGCAATGCACTAGGAAAACCAGTTTGAAACTAAATTTTTGAAAGACATCATTTACAGTAACAACCAAAATGATGTATCAAAAATCTAAATTTTTTTAAAGGAATTATTGAAAGACAAAATTGTACACACTTACTGAGACAAGAGAGAATGACATGTTCCATTTTGGGGACAATCCTGTATCTTGAAATTCACAATTCTGTCCAAATTAATCCAGAAAGTTATTCCATTTCAATCAAAATCCCAACAGGTCTTTTGCAGTACTGGTCATAAAACTGAGAAGGAATTTAAAGGACCAAAATGGCCATGACAAGTTTGAAGAATAGAAAGGAGGTCTTGTGGTGGCAAACATTAGGATTTATTATAAAGAATAGTAATTAGTCCCTGTGGTAGTGGCTCGGAGATAAAAACATGGAGCAGAAGGGAGGCTCTAGTGATATTCCCAGGCAGGAGAACTGAGTGTAGACAGATGTAGTTTTAGAAATCAGGGAGGCGGTAACAGACTTTTCAATAAATGGTACTGGACCAATTGGCAAACCACGTGGCAAGACACCAAGCTAATTTTTTTTTTACATGGTCATCATGAAATGTTTATTTTTGCATAAATTTCACTCTCAGTGCCTAGTGACATATTTAGGGCCCTTTATCAATGGCACGCCACTGCCCCAGCCCTTCTGAACCTCTTTCTTCCCCTGGCTGAAGGATGTAATCTGTCCCCTATTTTGCTGAGATTGAAGTATAAGCTGCTTTGTTTTCCTTTTGCTGCAACCTCTTAGTGGCTGACATCTCCTTTCTTTCCAGATTAAAGAAAGTAAAGGCCGTTCCCTCTTCCCTGCCTCACTCCTTCCCACCATTAATTAATTCATTTATTCATTCAGGGTACATTCGATGCCCTTCCAACTCCCCCCAGTACATTTTTTCCCAAGCTTTCTTATTGTGGCAAAATGTAGGTAACATAAAATGTATCATCTGAAGAATTTTTAAATGTATGAGTTGGTGGTATTAAATACATTCACAATGTGCACCCATCACCACCATCCATCTCTAGAACTCTGTCATCTTGTTTAACTAAAACTCTGAATTCCCCCTCCCTACAACCCCTGGCAACCACCATTTTACTTTCTGTCACTATGATTTTGACTACTCAAGGTACCTCATATAAGTGGGATCATGCAGTGTTTGTCTTTTTGTGACCAGCTTACTTCACTCATATAAATGTCCCTAAGGTTCACCCACACTGGAGATGTGTGTCAGAATTTCTTTCCTTCTTAAGGCTGAATAATATTCCATTGTATGTATATGCCACATATACATGGTTATCTATTCCATGGATATGTGGAATGGATATGTGGTTATCTATTCATCTGTCAATGGACACTTGGGTTGCTTCCATGTTTCCGCTATTGTGAATAATGCTGCTATGAACATGGATGTACAAACGTCTCTTCAAGATCCTGATCTCAGGCCTTCTGGATATATACCCAGAAGTGGAGTTGCTGGATCATATGGATCATCAATTCTATTTTTATTTTTATTTTTTTTTAGATGTTTATTTTTGAGAGAGTGCAAGTGGGGGAAGGGCAGGGAGAGGGGGACAGCTTGTGCTGACAGCAGCAAGCCCAATCTGGGGCTCAAACTCACAAACTTCAAGACCTGAGCCTATGTAGGAAGCTCAACCAAGCCACCCAGGTGCCTGAATTCTATTTTCAATTTTTTAAGGAAACACCATACTATTTTTTACTTGTTTAATGATAATTATAGTACCAAGCTGTTTTCCACAGTGGCTGTACCATTTTACATTCTCAAGGAGAGTGCATAGGGATTCCACCTTCTCCACATCCTCACCAACAGTTATTTTCTGTTGTTTGATAGTAACCATCCTCAGGTGGTGAGGTGGTAAAATTAAATTTCTACTTCACTCTTTCCTTTTTAAGTTTTTTTATTTATGTTTTTTGAAAGAGAGAGTGTGCAGGGGTGGGGGGCAGAGAGAGAGAGAAGGTGACAGAACCCCAAGCAGACTCTACACTGTAGTGCAAAACCCTGTGTGGGGCTCAATCTTACAAACCATGAGATCATGACCTAAGCCAAAATCAAGAGTCAGATGCGCAACCGACTGAGCCACTCAGGCACCCCCCTCACTCTCAATACAAAGGAAATTTCAGCTCAAATAAAGAAGCAAATGTGAAAAAGAAAAACTTGAAAATTCTTAAATAAAAAAAAATAGGCAATTAATTTTATGACTTCAGAACAAAGAAGAATTTCTTAACCCATGAGGAAAATGCACAAACTCACATAAGAAAATATTGATAAATACTACCACATTGAAATGAAAATATTCCGTATAACTGAAACACCAATATGAAGATAAATCATAGGCTAGAAGATGACTTATGTAGGATACATGCCCATCAAAGATCTGTATACATAGAGAAGCATAGATCAATAAAAAATACAACTCAGCAGAATGTGAAAAAAAGGATTAGAATGAGCAATTCATAGACAAAGAAAACCAAATGATCAGTAAACATAAAAGGTACTTAGAGTTACTAGTATAGCAAACAGCAAAAGAAAAGTACAGTGGGGTGTCATTTCATAGCCAGTAGACTGGCCAAGATTGGAGGCAGATCACTCTGAGGTTTGGGTAGGAAGCAGGAAAGAAGGACTTTCATTAACTATGAAGAAACACACATCAAGTAAGGTTGCAGATGGCATATCAGATCCTATGACGCTATGGTTCTCCCTCTAAATATATAGAGCCACACTGTCCAATACAGTCATCACCAGCCGTGCGTGACTCTTGAGCACGTGAGCAGTTTGGCTTAGTCCAAACTGAGAAATTCATTTTGGATCTCAAGACTGTCTCTGAAAGAAATAACATAACATACTTCACTGATTTTGTAAATACATTACACTATGTTCACTACAGGTGTAGCTACCATCTATCAGCATACAACAGTATTACAGTACCACTGACTATATTCCCTGTGCTGTGCCTTTTATCCCCATGACTTAGTCACCCCATAACTGGAAGCCTGTATCTCCCACTCCCCTTCACCCATTTTGCCTATCCCTCTATCCCCCACTGTGGCAACCAACAGTTTGTTCTCTGTATTTATGGGTCTGTTTCTGCTTAACTGTTTTTTTAGATTCCACATATAAGTAAAATCATTATATTTTTCATTATTTCATTATTTCATTAATTTGTATATTGGTTATAGCTTGAAATAGAGACATTGGATATGTTGAGTTAAAATATATTGTTAAAATTAATTTCACCAGTTTTTGTTTTTTTTTTTTACATTTTCTAATGTGGCTACTAGAAAATTTAAATTACTATGTGACACACATTTGTGGCTCTCTGATATCTCTATGGGACAAAGAGAAACTCTCACTGTAGTACATAGAGAGACAAAAACTTAGCTGCAGTATTGTTTGAAATAGTAAAAATTTGGACATTTAGTGCCCACCAACAAGAAAACAATAAGAAACACATTGCTGGAGGATTTATACAGTTCATAAAATACATGTAAAAGTGAAAAACATGAAACAATTCAGTGTGTTGTTTATAGAAAGGGGAGAGAAGGTTTGTATATGACAAAAGTATAAAAACATGCAAGGAAGAGGTTCACAACATCTCCAAGAAAGTGATTAGCTCTGGGGAAGAAAAGAAGACACTATGATGAGTGGTAAATAGAGAAGTATAATGCATCAGTAACAGCTTCTTTCTTTAGATTAACAAGCAAATATTCTTGGCAAATATGGCCAAATGTTAACATTTGTCAAATATCTGTCCAATTTGGGTGGTGTTTCATGTCATTCATGTAATGCTGTTCTCTGCATTTTTTGTGTGTTTAAAATAGTTTACAATTTTTGGGGGCACCTGGGTGGTTCAGTCGGTTAAGTGTCAGACTTCAGCCTAGGTCATGATCTCGTTCCTGTTGAGCCCTGCATCAGGCTCTGAGCTGTTAGCACAGAGCCTGGAGTCTGCTTTGGATTTTGTGTCTCCTTCTCTCTGCCCCTCCCCCACTCATGCTCTGTCTCTGTCTCTCTCTCAAAAATAAATAAAACATTAAAAAAAATAAAAAATAAATTAAATAAAATAGTTTATAATTTTTTAAAGAAACGAGTCATGAAGAACTTTGTATCACATGCTAAGGAGTCTGGACTTTCTTCTGTTGATCAGTATTTGGAAGCCATTAAAGAGTTTTATTATTTTTTGTTTTTTTAATTTTTTTTTAACGTTTATTTATTTTTCAGATAGAGAGAGACAGAGCATAAACGGGGGAGGGTCAGAGAGAGGGAGACACAGAATCTGAAACAGGCTCCAGGCTCTGAGCTGTCAGCACAGAGCCCGACGCGGGGCTCGAACTCACGGACCGTGAGATCATGACCCGAGCCGAAGTCGGTCGCTTAACCGACTGAGCCACCCAGGCGCCCCCATTGAAGAGTTTTAAACAGAGGAAGAGATTTCCATCTAGAGAGAGAATTTTGCACTCTTATCTTAGGCTTATCCAGCTCATCATCTAATAACAGTCAGGAAAAATATGTCATTGCTTCTAACACATTTTTTTTTTATTTGAATAACTCTGCAATTGGCATGTATCGTATTGTCCAGTTAACACTCGGGGCATAGACGTCATTGCCTGAGCTGATGCACCAATGTGCAGAATGCACGGCAGCCGCTTGGTAAAAATTATGGGGACACTAGAGGAGCACTCTTTTTTTTTTTTTTATTTTAGAGAGATAGAGACAGAGAGAGAGAATCTTAAGCAGACTCCATGCTCAGTGTGGAGCCTGAGGTGGGACTCAAATCTCGCAACCCTGGAATCATGACCTGAACCCAAATCAAGAGTCAGACAGTCAACCAACTGAGCCACCCAGGTGCCCTGGGGAGCACTCTTAAATGTTACCCTGCCAACACACCTCATGGCACAGACAAGGAAAACATGGAGAATTGTTGACATCAGCAACTCTGAATCAAAAAGTGATTTAAGGGCACCCGAGTAGCTCAGTCATTTAAGTGTCTGACTTTGGCTCAGGTCATAATCTCCGGTTCATGGGTTCAAGCTCCGTGTCGGGCTCTGTGCTGACAGCTCAGAGTCTGGAGCCTGCTTTAGATTCTGTGTTTCCCTCTCTCTCTGCCCCTGTCCCATTCTCTCTCTCTCTCTCTCTCTCTCTCTCTCTCAAAACTAAATAAATATTTTTTAAAAATTAAAAAAATGGTTTAGAAGATGCACATTCTATATGTGAAGGAGTTTTAGGAAAACAGTGACATTTAATTGGTCTACTACATTTGCCTTTTTATATGTGCACAAAAGTGAAATATTTTTTTAAGTTTTTTTTTTAAATTATGGTAAAACACACATAAAGTAAAATTTGCCATCATAACCATTTTCAGGGCACAGTTTAGTGGCAGTAAGTACATTCACATTTTTGGGCAGCCATCACCACGATCCCTCTCCAGAATTCTTTGCATCTTGTACAACTGCAGCTCTGTGCCTATTAAACACAAACTGACCAATCTCAGCCACTGTTATGAAACCACTGTCCAAATCCCATACAGCTGATTGGTAGGACCTGCCTAAATCACAAAAAACTCTAGCTGAGGGGAATCTAGAAAATGTAATTTTTAGCTTTCCAGGATCTGCAGTATAGCAAGCGTACCACAGGCTGCTGGAATGGATGCTAAGCACCGTCCTACCATATCTACTGTAAAGATCTACCAGTACTGGTCCTGGAATACACTTGGGAAGGGTTGTTCTAAACAGGGAAGCCAAATTCAGGGGCGGATTACGTTGAGTTTGAATGACCAAAGTCACCCTCACTGAAGTTTGTCCCTGGGATCCATCCCTGTACCTCCCCACGGAAGTGTAGGCAGGGTTTTCCAACAACAGTGGGAAATCACATTTCCTCCAGGCATAAATCCTATGAAGGTCAGTGCTGGATGAAGACATGGTCTAGAAAAAGGCCCATAAAATCTCCCACGTTTTCTGCCACTGGGATTTGGCTAGCCTTGAACCTTTCATCTTGGTGAATTGCTTTTCTAATTGCACTTGCTTTTTAAATTGTTGGTCGCCACTGTGTCCTCCCAGGCTTCTCTCATTACCGTGTGGTTTGCCACTCTCAGCATTAGTGGCATTACTGACCAATTCTCCATTGGTGACAGCTCATGAGTTCCCTCCTCCCTACCCTCAAGAAAAAATAAGGAAACCAAACTATGAATCCTGAAAGCTTTTATCCAGTTCTCAAGCTTTCGTTCACTTTCAATATTCCTGTCACTACAGCTGTGTCATCAGCAAAGTGCTTCGGTGACGATCAGATTTCGATGTATCAAACTGGCAAAAACACATTAAAGAAGATTGCAATAATTCCAGCCCCAAATCCAAGCAGATAAGGATTATATTACTCAAGAACTTACCCCGAGTGACAGAAACTGAACTCATCCAGTAGAAACACTCATTAGCATTCAGCAGCCAAGATTTCAAGTCTAACTGCTTCTGGTAGCGGTCCTGTGTATTTATTTCAGAATCATCTGGAAATCTCTGGCTCCTTAAGGTAGTTCCCTTTAAATCTTTTTGAACGACGTGGTGTCGCCATTTGCCTCACTGCGCTGATGTTTTCCATTTCCTCAGGCCAGTCCAGCCATTGACACAAAGACTAATATTTGATGACAGATGGCTCTGTGAGCTTCTGGTAAGGCCATATCTCACTTTTGGAATGCAAGCGATAACCGAGTTCCTCTAGAGCCTTATTTATTATACTATTATTGTGCACAAACTCATTAGATGTAAAACATTCTGCCAGTCAACCTGATCCTGCTCTACCCCAGCTGTCATGCTGGCAGCTCAAAGATGGCGACAGATGATACTGATGGACAGTATGGCTGCCATCCCCTGCCTTCCCAAATTTAAAGCTGGATGCTTCTCAACCAAGGGAACATGCTGGAGAAAAGAGCTAGGAAGCCATTCTGCAGCATCCTGTGGTTTAATCACCATGATAGTTTACTAAATGGTATTCATAGGGCCCTGCTGGCCAGGCCTTAATAGCACTTGCAAGCATAGTTACGGCAACTGTATGAAATCAGCTGAAATCAAAATACATCCCTCCCTCTGGTGCAACAAGAATGCTGTCAGTCTTACATCCTGGTCCCAGTTCTTGCCAAGGACCAGTTCTTTCTCCCTTTTCAGATATGCCTGTATGTACTCTCAGTGCTCAAACATTTCTCATAGGCATCTTTGCAATTGTATAAGAAGTAACAATTTATTCAATCACTTGTTTAATAAGAGCATTCATTCTGGAGCACTTGCTATGCCCCAGCCATTATGCCAGGCCAAATATATGGAGAGATGAATCAAGGACTTCCCTGTCTCATAGGAAAGAAACAGGTCATCTATATGCAAATTGTTTAGGGTGATGTTTTAGCTGCTATGACAAATAGGCCCCCAAATACAGTGGCTTTGAGAATATGGAAATTTATTTCTCTTTCATTAACAGCCCCAGGTTTGGCAGACGGTCTTTTCTTACACATTCAGAAATCCAGGTTCCAGAGCACCTGCGTGGCTCAGTCAGTTAAGTGTCAGACTCTTGATCGCGGCTCAGGTCATGATCTCACAGTTTGTGTGTTTGAGCCCCACATTGGGCTCTGCACTAACAGCATAGAGCCTACTTGGGATTCTATATTTCCCTCTCTCTGCCCCTCCCTTGCTCCTTCACTCTCTCTCGAAAATAAATAAATAAACTTAAAAAAAATAAATCCAGGTTCCTTCCATTTTCTTCCTCCACCATTCCTAGGGCATCATCTTGGTCTGCATGGCCAAACTAGGTTGCAGACACAGGAGGAGGTAGAGACTGGAAGTCCTAGGAAAGGAATTTTCTATTAAGGGATGACATGGTTATTGTTTACATTTCATCAGCAAATGCTTAGTTATTTGGCCATACCTAGCTATAAAGTAGGTTGGGAAACAATCTCCAGCTGGGCAGCCATATTGCCAGGAAAAAGAGGACAATGGATTTTGGTGGAAAACTGGTAGCCTTTGACACACAATGCTATGTGCTAAATATTGATAGAGGAACATCTCTGGAGAGGCCAAATCATGAAATGGTTAAACACTCAGGTTCAGGAGGCAAACGAGCCTATATTTGAATCCCAGTACGCAACACAGTATCATTCACATAGTAGGTACCAATTAGTATTAGATGAGAATATTATTTGCCATTCCATGGAAATACAGTTAAAGGATTAAATAGACTACTGTCTGTGAGTGAGTCCTATCAGGCTTATATAAGAAGGTAAACTTTGGCTAAGTCTCAAAGGACCAATAGAAATTGAGCAAGTGGAAGTTCAGTCATTCTGGGCATGCATGTGCCAAAGGAACTACGTGACCACATAATTATTTTTACCTTTGAGCAATTAGGATTTTCTCATACCAAAGGAGCTCATATTAGGCTCCTGAGTCTCACATTCTGACTCTATAGTGACATTGAACCTCAGATCCCCTTGGCAGGATATAGGAGAAGAAAGACTATCAACATACATCATGAGACTCAGGGGCAAGTGTCATGTTGGCACTGAAGACAGACAGCAGAAAAACCAGAATTATAATACAATGAGAAACTCATCCTCTATGTTTGGAGGACAAGAGTCCAAACTAGAGAAGAAAGGATTCTGGGAAGATGGCAGAGTAGAAAGCACCAGGAATCTGTCTCCTGACCTATGCAGTGATTGCATTGGCAGAATCTGGCTGATGTAACTATTTTGGAACTCTGGAGTATGCTTCAAGACTTGCAACTTCCAGAGGAAAATTGGAATGCCTGTCGCAGTTAATTCTGGACAATTTCAGCTCCCAACATTGTAGCACTCTCCCCTCCTCCTGCACTCAGCCACATGGCACGTGGCATCAGTCAACTACTGGGTGCCAGGGTGGGCAATAAGGACACTGTCCTCCAAAAATTGAGGATTTGTGTTCTGATTGTTGATTGTTGCTTCTGATCTTGGAGATGCAGAAACATAGGCAGGTGTCCACTGTTGCACCTCTCCTCACAATGTTGCAAGCCCTTCCCACTCCAACTGAAACAACTTCCAGGGGAATTCAAGGGCCAGCACTCCTTTTATTTCCCTCTTTTATCCTCTTCATTTTTCTCCTTTCTCCGTTCCCCTTTATGAGAGCCAGACATATAAAGTCTAGGACTTTCAAAAGGAATCACATATATGAGGGTACTTAAAAAATCACCACACATGGCCAGGAAAGGCACAGGCTTAAAAAAAGCCCTGAGAAGACCTTAAGTTTATGCCTCAGGCTTATCCCCAGCACAGACACAGCCTACAAAAATCAAAACACAAAAACAAAAAGCATCAATCCCAAGAAAATGGAGGAATCTGATTTCCAGAGTTACTACATTATTAGGTTCAATTGTCCAGTATTTAAAAAAAAAAAAAAAGAATCACAAGGTATATAGGAAAGTATGGCCATTCAAAGGAAAAAGAAAAAAAAGAAACCAACAGAAACTGTCACAAAGAAAGACCAGAGGGCAGTCTTTCTAGACAAAGACTTTAAAACAACTGTATGTAAGGATGCTCAAAGAACTAAAGAAAGACAGGGAGAACGTCAGGAAAATAATGTGAGCAACATGGAAATATCAATAGAGATATAAAACATAAAAAGAAACTAAAAAGAAATTCTGGAAATACAAAGTACAATAATTAAAAAGAAATATTCACTAGAGTGATTCAAAGGCATAGCAGAGCAGCCAGAAGAAGAAAAAAAATCAGTGAACTTGGAGATAGGACAATTGAAATTACTGAGTCTGAAGAACAGAAAGAAAAAAGCCTGAGGAAAAGTGAATGGAGCCTAAATGACATGTAGGACACCATAAATTGGATGAACATATGCATCGTGGGAGTCTCAGAAAAAGAAGAGAGAAAGAGGCAGAGAGATTAGTCAAAGAAATAATGCCCCAAACTTCCCAAGTCTGATGAAAGACATGAATATGAACATCCAAGAAGCTCAACAAACTCTAAGTAGGATGAATTCAAAGAGAACTATACCAACACACATTATAATCAAGCTGTGGAATGACAAAGACAAAGAGGGAATCTTAAGAGCAGTAAGAGAGAAGCAATGCATCACATATAAGGGATTCTTAGTAATATTATTAGCAGATTTCCCATCGGAAACTTTGGAGGCCAGAAGGTAGTGGGCTGTTATATTCAAAGTGCTGAAGGAAAAAAAAAAAAAGGTCAACCGAGAATCTGACATCTGGCAAAACTGTCCCTCAAAAGTGAGGGAGAAATTAAGATATTCCCAGATAAACAAAGGCTGAGAGAGTTGATTACCACTAGATCTGCCCTGCAAGAATGCTAAAAGGAATGCTGTGGTTGAAATGAAAGGACACTAGACAGTAACTTGAAGTTTCATGAAGAAATAAAGATCTCAGTAAATATAAACACACAAACAAGTGTAAAAGCTGGTATTAGTTTAACTTTGGTTTATAACTCAAATTTTTGTATTCTACATGATTTAAGAGACTAATATACTTTCTAAAACTATTAGTTTAGAAGCTACTATTATAGCTTTGGTTTTATAATTTCACATTTTGCTTCCTACATAATTTAAGAGATTGATGCATTAAAAAACAATTGCTAGTTTATGTTTTTGGACATACAATGTATAAAGATGTAACTTTGTAACATCAATAACTGAAAGGGGGTGAGGACAGTGTTGTATAGGAGCAAGGTTTTTGTATGCTACTGGGGTTAATCTGGTATAAATTCCAATTGGAGTGTTATGATGTTAGAATGTTAAGTGTAATTCCCATGGCAACCACAAAGAAAATAGCTATAGAATATACGCAAAAGGAAATGAAAAGAACTACATTTCACTGCAAAAAAAAAAAAAATCAACTAAACAAAAAAGAAGATAATAATGAAGGAAATGAAGTACCAAAAAGCTACAAGGCATATAAAATATACCAAAATAACACAAGCAAATCCCTTATTATTGGTAATTACTTTAAATGTAAATGGACTAAACTCTCTGATCAAAAGACGGAGATTGGCAGAATGGATAAAAAAAAACAAACATGATCAAACTCTGTGTTGTCTACAAGAGACTCACTTTAAACCTAGAGGCTCAAACAGATTGCAAGTGAAACTATGGAAAATATATCCCATGCAAATAGTAACCAAAAGAGAGCAAGGGTGGCTATCAATAAGCTAATCACAAAAAGACAAATACTGTATGATTCCACTTACATAGTTAAGAGTGGATAAATTTTGTAGAGACAGAAAGTGCAGTGGTGGTTGCTGGGGGGTTAAGAGGAGATAGAAATGAGGAATCAGTGTTTAATGAATATAGCCTTTTAGTTTTACAAGATGAAAAGACTTCTGCAGATGGTGGTGATCATTGCACAACAATGTGAATGCACTTAATACCACTGAACTATTCACTTAAAAATGGTTAAGACAGTAATTTTTTTCTATTTATTTATTTATTTATTTATTTATTTATTTGAGAGGGGCGCGGGGGGTGGTAAGGGCAGACAGAGGGGAGAGAGGGAGAATCCCAAGCAGGCTCTGCATCATCAGCACAGAGTCCGACTCAGGGCTCAAACTTGTGAACTTCGAGATCATGACCTGAGCAAAAACCAAGAGTTGGATTCTTAACCAACTGAGCCACCCAGGTTCCCCAAGATAGTAAATTTTATGTCATGTATATTTTACCACAGTTTTTTAAAGTGTTATTAAATTTTAAATTTACTTTCATCTAAATTTGAGTCTTTACAGTTCTTAATGTCTCTAAGCATACTCTTATAAAGTGTTCACCATGGTCAAATATGTCTGGGAAATATTTTATACTATATCCTAATGTAGATGAGCTTCTTCAATTCTTGTAGAGGAGCTGCAAGAAGAATACCTTTGTTTCCCTCTGTTTTTACGGAACAGTTCAACTACTATTAACAGAGATCAAGGAGCCAAAGATTTTTGAAACATAGTCACCTCTCATGTACCCTGTTCCAGCAGTTGCTGGCCCATTGGAAATATCACTGGTCACAGTCCCTGATCCCTATGTGTGGCAAACTGTTCATTTAGTGACCCCCACAATGAGCCCCTCCTTCTGGTATTTAAGTCTTTTAATCTGGCCTGGACTTATGGTCTGCAGCAGAACTGACACAGTGCCCATTCTAGGCCTAAGACTTATGAACACTTGGAAGGTTCCAAGTTTTGTTCAAGGGCAATCAGCTACTGTGTAAGAAATCTGACTTCTCTGAGAACACCATGCTGTAAGGAAGCCCAAGCTAACCACATGAGAAGATCTGAGGAGGAGAACCAAGGAACCTGGACAACAGCAAGTCCAGCCCTCAACCCTTTGAGCACCAGAGGTGATGCCACACAAAGGAGATACTAGCAGCCTGCCCAAAGTGCAGATTGGGAACAAACAAGCAATTGTTGTTGTAAGCCTCTATGTTTCAGGCTGGTTTATTTATGCAGAAAGAGATGTGCAAAAAAGTATGTTTTCCATCTAACTGAGTGGGGTCTTGAGCCCCCCAGTGGGGGCTTCTGATACCTCTACTCTCCTTTCCTCTGTGGTACCCTTTTCCCTGATGGATGTTCTACATCCTCCAGCTTGCATCTCTGAAGAATAAGGACATCTCCTACCTAATCACATTACTATGGTCATATTTAAGACAATTAACATTAACTCAGCAATGGCATTCAACGGATAGTCTATATTTGAGTTTTGTTATTTGTGCCCAAATGAATCCTTAGGGCAATTTTCTTTAAGCTGCAGAAGCTACTTGAGGATTGCTCACTGCATTTGGTTTTTAGAGACATGTAGAATTCTTGAACTTACTGAAGAAAAGGATCATAACTAGAAATTCACAGTGTGATTATTACCTGGGCAGCAATTTGCTCCTCTCAGAATGGGGAGCAACACCTGTTCTACCTTTGTCACAGGTCCTGAGTTTTAACAGGGGCTATCATTTGTGGTAAAGACTATTCTAAACTAGTCTTTTGTAGGTTATAACATGTTTCATATATATTATTTTCATTTATGGTCATACATAAACACTTAGTGTCCTTGCTATATGGTATATTGTAATAATATTAGTAATTCCAAGTTGTTTCCTTTAGGGGAACGCCTACCTCCTTAATGTTTACTTCAGGGTACCTTTTTTGAGTAGAGATTAATCACTCTGGGAAGTGATGCTTAGAAAGAATGAGACCCGGTGATTAGGAAGAAAAGAGGGTGGACAGTTTTGGCAATGTGGTATCAAGAGAGTGAAAGTAAGTCAGCTCAGGACCTTCTTGCTTCTGTTGGTGGAAGAGATGGTAGCATATCTCCAGAAACAGGGAGGAGTCCAGAATACAAGAGTCTATTAACACTAGTCATGTCATTAACAAAAGTAATCTTTTTTTTGCAGGAAGAACCAGACATACACTGTTCTAATTCTTCTTGGTTTGCACATTATCTAGCCTAAAGTCAAATAAATTCACAAGCTTCTTATTGATACTGCATGGAAGGATCCTGAAGGGTCCTGATGAGCTTCTACTGCTTTTGCATCATGTAGGGAAGTCATTATTTTATTCTAATAGACACCAAAATGTGTACAAGGGCTTTGGAAGGTTTATTCATGTTCTCAGTTCTCTAAGGCACAGTCCCTTTCCTGTAAGTCCTCTGCCTGCAGGGAAAGGGACCATGCATGACCTTTGGTTTGGACAGTTCCCCTCTTCCACCTTCTACCCCAGGAAACCATCAGAAAACAGACCACTATGGGAACCCCACAGACTATCCCTAGGACCATGGAAGTCAGATGTAAATGTTTATCTATTTCTTCCCAAGGAAACAGCTCTGCAAGGACTAAGGAAGGGCTTCAGAGAGAGAAAAGAAGGGGAAAGGACAGATTGCAGGCTCCATCTTCTGTGCGGCCTCAGGGGAAGAACCGTTGATTAAAACAGAAGGTCAACATCATCCCTGCTGGGCAAACTTGAGATCCTTGAAGAGCCTCTCAGCCCAGTAGGACTCTCAAGCCTGGCTTTGAGTGGGCAGAAAGAGACTAAGCGGTTCTCCCTCTGAGGCCAGTCTTGGCCTGAATTCATCTTTAAGTACAAAGTGTTTAGATCTTCATGCTACCTTTGTTGCCCTGGTCAGGAAAGAATTTGTCACAGCTCCTAGCTTTGTAATTTGCTGAAGAAGCCTAAGGTTTAAGTCACTCTGAGCCTCTCTTCGCAGAAAGTGGGAGATAACATTGGCCCACACGAGTCCAGAATAGCACACCAGGTCCTGTTTGCATAGCTTATTTACAAGGCTTGTTTGAAACCATTCTTCACCCCTCCATTGTAACTCTGCATCCATTTGCCAAACCCATCAGTCTCTTTTTCTAGGACAGCAAAAAGTTTAATCCTGAAATTGTAAATAGATGTCAAATAGTATTATGGCTGCAGTTTGGGATCATGGTCATCTTCCCCCATCCTCATGATTATAAACAGAGATTCTGAGGTGGCCACATTCTTATTGAAGGGATGGACTTGGGGGATGCTCCCTGGCCTGTGAAAGGCAGACCACAAGGTCAGGGAGAAGCTCCCTGCACCTTTGTCTTTACCCACTAGCCCTCAGCCCCTGGCCCCCAACCTTTTCCCCATAAGATTATTCTGCCAAGGCTTCCCATAGCTATTATCTTGGAACCTCCACATTCTTACTTGTCAGGTGAGACTCAACAATGAGAAAACCAACATCCCAAGAAGATTTCTCTGAAACAGAATCAGGTATAGGCTGGGGAGCCAGTGGAGACAGCAAACAGAAATTATTCTTGCTCTCACTAGTGTTAAATTAATTAAACAAGGAGGCCAATCAGTGAGGTGGCCTTAATGCCTTAGTAGCCTGCATAAACAAACCAAAACTCAAGCCTATAAATCTCTCAAAGTTTAGAAATCAAAACCCAAGGACAAGCAATCACAGCCAACTAGACTTTTCCAAATAAGGCAACCACTCAAGTTACAGCCAATCAATAATTTCCTTGCTTTGCTTCGGCCTCTTCTTTAGGGAAGTCCTTCCTTTTCTAGCTCTTGTGCATGGAGTGCTCCTAACCACTTCCTGTTTGGTGCTCCCTGATTCAAATCAATTTTTCCTCCAATTAACTTATAATTTTTACTTAAGATTTTAAGTGATCTCTACACCCAATATGGGGCTCAAACTTACAACCCCTAGATCAATAGTTGCATGCTCCACTGACTGAGACAGCCAGGCACTCCAAAAATTAACTTATAATTTTTAATATGCCTCACTTTGTCTTTTAACATGTTCCCTGTGGATTTTCTGTGAACATAGAAAACTCTCTACTTGGAGATGTTCCTGCAATTTCTGGTTCACCTGAACACCTGAATCTGGACAAACCTGGCACTGTTTGAACCTGCCCCTTTAGTATAAGATGCTTCCCTTTCCTGCTTGCATGCCTGTGTCCACTGGAAAACCAGCTGGTTTGTTAGGCAGTGAAGCTCTAACCCTCCTCCCCCACTCCTTAGAACATCAGTTCCCAAACTTGAGTGGCATCAGAATCATCAGAATCCCCTGGATAAAGCATTTTACAACCAAGATTCCTGGGCTCCACCCACAAAGATTCAGATCCAGAGGTCTGGGGTGGGGACTGAGAACATACATTTCTTATAAGTTTCCAGGAGATGCTATTATTGGTGGTCCAGGGGCCACAGTTTGAGAAACACTGCCTTAGATCTCTGTGGCATCGATTACCTTCTCTCACCTTGTTTTCTTTGCACATCCTCATACTTTGGGAGAACCATGTCTCCAAATTATGTGACATGGTAGAAAATCCCTTTTTTTCTTGCAGTTTATTAGACAATATTTTCTGAACTGATCCCTAGTAGAACATGGAAAAGAATAGAAGAGCTGAGTTATATGCTAAAATAATACCTTCCAACAATGGCAAGAGTCAAGCTTTGAGTTGGTTCCCAATTAAAGGTAATTACAGATGAATAGAAGCAGAAGAATTTCAGGAGTAATGGAGAATTTAAACTTTACTGGATAGTTCAACTGCCTTTGAACCGATCTTATGAACAATTTATCTTTCAAAGTCCATTTACAAATTGGTTGTTTTTACCATCAGAAAGCATTTTCCCATACTGTACTCTACATGATTATAGGAAGGTGTTCAGATAAGCCTATAGAAGCTTATGTACCCCATTGTGTGGCCGAAAATATTCATTTTACCCAAAACAAAAGGTAGGAAACCATATTATATTTATTATATTTCATAAGACATTTAAAAATATAGAGTACATCAAATGTATCTTTTTAAATTTTTTTTAACGTTTATTTATTTATTTTGAGAGAGAGAGAGAGCATGAGCAAGGGAGGGGCAGAGAGAGAGGGAAAGAGAGAGAATTCCAAGCAGGCTCCACACTCTCAGCAAGATCATGACCTGAGCTGAAATCAGAAGTCAACCTTTAACCGACTAAGCCACCCAGGTGCCCCAAAGTTTCCCTTTTTAACTTTTTTTCAATGTTTATTTTTGAGAGAGAGAGAGAGAGAGCATGGGAGGGGGAGGTACAGAGAGGGAGGGAGACACAGAATCCAAAGCGGGCTCCAGGCTCTGAGCTCTCAGCACACAGCCAGACACGGGGCTCAAACTCACGAACCATGAGACCATAACCAAAAGTCTCTCTTTTTAATAAGTATTTTACAATGCACTATACTACAAATAATTAAGACACAGACTGCAGTCTGTTTGGAGGCTGAGCCAGCCACAGGCACGACCAGAGGCAGATTGCATTAGACTAGGAGTTAAGACAGTGGAGAAGTAGGGGCACCGGGATTGCCCTCGTCCCTCAAACTCAGCTGTATTGAGGTCAGAACACTGGAACACCCGGGTATACAGGCTGTGGAGTGACAGAAAAATCTCCACAGGTGGATGGAGACAACTTGGCTGGACAGAGGTGCGTTTACGTGAATTGGAAGAGATAAAATGTAGGCACCGAAGGGAGGGAACCCCTTCTGTGGAGAAACAAAAGGATGAGAAAGAGAGGCTGTGGAAGTGTGGGATTGTGTGTTTGGACAAGAGAAAAACCTCTCCAGACCATGGGCTGGGGAGCAATAAATACAGTTTCTACTTTACAAACAGCCTTAGGAGCTGAAGATTGCAATTTTCAGTGATGCCAATGTTCTCTAGACGGGAGCTCCTGCCCTGTGGGTGTATCTGGAGGAGAGGGAGCCAGCCCCTGGGGTGGGGGGGGGGAACAGTAGCCATCTCAGGGGCGCACTGGGAGACAACAGTCCCTTCTCTTGAGCACTGTGGGAAGAGAGTTTGTTGCCACCCCCAAGGACAAAAGAACCAGGAGTTCAAGACCTTGTGTCAGCTGGGCAAGGGCAGAGTGGTGCTACCCCGGAACCAGGTCTGCAAGGTGCGAGACCCTTTAAGACATTGGGGGTTGAATCTCAGCTGAGCGCCCAGAAGGTGAGGGAGACTGTGGAGCAGTGCAAGCTGGTCACCTACACTACTCTGTGAGGGCTGCCTGAACAGTGTGGTTTGAGGCACCTGGTCCAGGGATAAAAGATTGGGTTGTTGCCATTTTTCTCCCCATCTTCCTTCAGGGAACAGAACAGAGGGCCCCCAGTGGAGGCGGGACCACTTACACCAAGCCTCACCTCTCTGAGCCTGGTAACTGTTTGTATACTGAGTGGGACTAACACTGACCGAACCAGCTGGCCTCTCCTCCAAACCAGTACAGCCATCAGTCCCAGGCACCAACTGACAACTGTCCTACGGTTTTGTACATTAGTCTGTTTTTTTTTCTATTTTTCATTTTTTTCTCTTTTTTTCTTCTCTTCTCTTTTCCCTTCTTTTTCTTTCTACCCTTCTCTTTTTTCTTTTTTTTTTTTTCCTTTGGAATCAGGCTCATAGTTTCTGATTTGATTTTTGGTCCATTCTTATCATATATGTCTTTCTTTCTTTCTTTCTTTCTTTCTTTCTTTCTTTCTTTCTTTCTTTCTTTCTTTCTTCCTCTGTTCTGGTTGTTTGTTTAATCAGACATTTTTACTCTATTCTTTTTACACCTTTCCTGTATCTCTTTCTTCATTATTCCCCCCCCCTCTAAATTAAGCCTTCTAGTTTCTTTGAAGCTCTGCCTGGTGTTTTTTTTTTTCCCACCCCTTTCATTTCTCTCTTTGTATGGGATAAGGTGTCCTCTTTCCTTTTTTCCAGGGTTACTTCAACAAGCAAATCAAATCCACACCTGGTGGAAGGTCCAAACAGTCCACCACTACAAGTAGTGGAATAGGGCAGCCAAATATGCAACAACAGAGTGCACGCAACACACTCCAAAAACACTTCGTGAAGTGCCAGGCCCTGGACAGCATATGACCCCTTAATATAGTACTTACAAGTACAGGACACATAAGCAAAAAAGACAGAAATCTAGCCAAAATGATGAAACAGAAGAAGTCTTCTCAAAATAAATTCCAGGAAGGAATGACAGCCAGAGAATTGCTCAAAACAGGTATAAACAATATATCTGAACAAGAATTTAGACTACTAGTCATAAGACTAATAGCTGGGCTTGAAAAAAGCATAGAAGACAGCAGAGAATCTATTGCTGCAGAGATCAAAGACCTAAGAAATAGTCACTATTAATTAAGAAATACTGTAAATGAGATGCAAAATAAACCAGATGCAGTGACAGCAAGGATGAAAGAAGCAGAGGAGAGAATAGGTAAAACAGAAGATAAAACTATGGAAAGTTATAAAGCTGAAAAAAAAGAGGGAAAGGAAATTACTAGACCACGATGGGGGAATTAGAGACCTAAGTGATTCAATGAAATGAAATGATATCCATATCATAGGAGTTCTAGAAGAAAAAGAGAGAGATAAAGGGGAAGGAGGTTTATTTGAACACATTATAGCTGAGAACTTCCCTAATCTGGGGAAGAAAACGGACATCAAGTTCAAGAGGCACAGAGAACTCCCTTCAAAATCAACAAAATTATGTCAATACCATGACATAACATAGTGAAATTGGCAAAATACAAAGATAAAGAGAGAAATCTGAAAGCAACTAGGGACAAACAGACTTTAACCTACAAGGGTAGACACATAAGGGTAGTAGCAGACCTGTCCACTGAAACTTGACAGGCCAGAAGGGAGTGGCAGGAAATATTCAAGTGCTGAATAGTAAAACTATACAGTTGAGAATCCTTTATCTAGCAAGGCTGTCATTCAGAATAGGAGAGATAAAGGCTTTCCCAGGCAAACAAAAACTAAGGAGTTCATGACCACTAAACCAGCCTTGCAGGAGACTCTAAGGGGGACTCTGAGTGGAATGCTGTAAAGACTACAAAGGACTAGAGGTATCACCACAAACACAAAACCTACAGATAATACAATAGCACTAAATCCATATCTTTCAATAATCACTCTGAATGTAAATGGACTAAATGCCCCAATCAAAATACATAGGATCAGAATGGATTAAAAAAGAAGAAGAATAAGATCCATCTGTATGCTGTCTACATGAGACTCATTTTAGACCTGAAGATACCTGCAGATTGAAAGTGAAGGGATGGAGAACCATCTATCATGCTAATAGATGTCAAAAGAAAGCTGGAATAGCCATACTTATATCAGACAAACTAGATTTTAAAACAAAAGCTGTAACAAGAGATGAAGAAGGGCATCATATCATAATTAAGGGGTCTATCCATCAAAAAGAGCTAACAATTGTAAATATTTATGCCCCCAATATAAAGCACCCAAATATATGAATCAATTAATCACACACATAAGCAAACTTACTAATAATAACACAATAATTGTGGGAGACTTTAATACTCCATTCATAGCAATGGACAGATAATCTAGACAGAAAATCAATTAGGAAACAGTGGCTCTGAATGACACATTGGACCAGATGGACCTAACAGATATATTAAGAACTTTTCATCCAAAAGTAGCAGAATACACATTCTTCTTGAGTGCACATGGAACATTCTCCAAGATAAATCATATACTGGGTCACAAAATAGCCCTCAACAAATATGAAA
The DNA here is from genome assembly GCF_028018385.1 of Neofelis nebulosa. Classification (NCBI taxonomy): domain Eukaryota; kingdom Metazoa; phylum Chordata; class Mammalia; order Carnivora; family Felidae; genus Neofelis; species Neofelis nebulosa. Next base: position 95,348,569 of record NC_080790.1, on the reverse strand, counting down.
GGATTGAGATCATATCATGCATATTTTCAGATCACAACATTATGAAACTTGAAATCAACCACAAGGAAACATTTGGAAAGCCCCAAATACATGGAGGTTAAAGAACATCCTACTAAAGAATGAATGGGTCATTCAGGAAATTAAGGAAGAAATTAAAAAATATATGGAAGCAACTGTAAATGAAAACACAACAGTCCAAACCCTTTGGGATGCAGCAAAGGCAGTCCTAAGAGGAAAATACATTGCAATTCAAGCCTATCTCAAGAAGGAAGAAAGGTCCCCAATATATAACCTAACCTCACACCTAGAAAGGCAGCAGCAAAGAAAACCTGAAGCCAGCAGAAGATAAATAATAATGATTAGAGCAGAAATAAATAATATAGAATTTAAAAAAAAACAGTAGAATAGATCAATGAATCTAAGAGCTGGTTTTTGAAAGAATAAACAAAATTGATAAACCCCTAGATAGACTTCTCAAAAATAAAAGAGAAAGGACTCAAATAGATAAAATCATGAGTGAAAGAGGAAAGATCACAACCAATACCACAGAAATATGAACAATTATTAGAGAATACTATGAAAAATTATATGCCAATAAACTGGACAATCTGGAAGAAATGGACAAATTCCTAGACATCCACACACTACCAAAACTCAAAAGGGAAGAAGCAGAAAATTTGAACAGACCCATAACGAGTGAAGAAATTGAATTAGTTATCAAAAACCTCCTAACAAATAAGAGTCCTGGGCTAGATGTCTTCCAAGAGGAATTCTACCAGACATTCAAAGCAAAGTTAATACCTATTCTTCTGAAGCTGTTCCAAAAAACAGAAATGAAGGAAAGCTTCCAGATTCATTCTATGAAGCCAGCATTACCTTGATTCCCAAACCAGACAAAAAACCCACTAAAAAGGAGAATTACCGGCCGATATCCCTGATAAACATGGAAGCAAAAATTCTCAACAAGATAGTAGCAAATCAAATTCAACAGTATATTAGAAGAATTATTCACCATGATCAAGTGGGATTTATTCCTAGGCTGCAGGGCTGGTTCAATATTTGGAAATCAATCAATGTGATACATCACATTAATAGAAGAAAGGATAAGAACCATATAATTTTGTCAATAGATGCAATAAAAGCATTTGTCAAAATACAGCATCCTTTCTTAATAAAAACCCTCAAGATAGTTGGGATAGAAGGAACATAACATCATAAAATCCATATATTAAAGGCCCACAGCTAATATCGTCCTCAATGGGGAAAAACTGAGAGCTTTCTCTCTGAGATCAGGAACATGACAGGGATGTCCACTCTAACCACTGTTGTTTAACATAGTGTTGGAAGGCTTAGCCTCAGCAATCAGACAACAAAATGAGATAAAAGGCATTCAAATTGGCAAAGAAGTAGTCGAACTTTCACTTTTTGCAGATGATACGATACTCTACATAGAAAACCCAAAAAATTTCACCAAAAACCGTGCTAGAACTGATCCATGAATTCATCAAAGTTGCAGGATATAAAATCAATGTACAGAAATTAGTTGCATTTCTATGCACCAATAATGAAGCAACAGAAAGAGATATCAAGGAATTGATCCCATTTATAACTGCACCAAGAACCATAAAATACCTAGGAATAAACCTAACCAGAGAGGTAAAACATCTATATGCTAAAAAATCTAGAAAGCTTATGAAAGAAATTGAAGAAGACACAAAGAAATGGAAAAACATTCCATGCTCATGGATTAGAAGAACAAATATTGTTAAAGTTTCGATACTACTCAAAGTAATCTACACATTTAATACAATCTCAATCAAAATAGCACCAACATTCTTCACAGAGCTAGAACAAACAATCCTAAAATTTGTATGGAATCACAAAAGACCCCAAATAGCTAAAGTAATGTTGAAAAAGAAAACCAAAGTAGGAGGCATTACAATCCTGGACTTTAACCTGTATTACAAAGCTGTAATCCTCAAGACAGCATGGTATTGGCACAAAATACACGCATACAGCAATAGAATAGAGAACCCAGAAATGGACCCACAAATATATGGCCAACTAATCTTCAACAAAGCAGGAAAGAATATCCAGTTGAAAAAAGACAGCTTCATTAGTAAATGGTGCTGAGAAAACTGGACAGCAACATGCAGAAGAATGAAACTAGATCACTTTCTTACACCATACACAAAAATAAATTCAAAATGGATGAAAGACCTAAATGGAGGAAACCATCAAAATCCTACAGGAGAAAACAGGCGGCAAACTCTTTGACCTCGGCTGCACCAACTTCTTACTTGACATATCTCCGAAGGCAAGGGAAATAAAAGCAAAAATGAATTATTGGGACTTCGTTGAGGAAAAAAACTTCTGCACAACAAAGGAAACAATCAACAAAACTAAAAGGCAACTGATGGAATGAGAGAAGATATTTGCAAATGACATATCGCATAAAGGGTTAGTATCCAAAATCTACAAGGAACTTACCAAACTCAACACCTGAAAAACAAATAATCCAGTGAGGAAATGGGCAGAAGACATGAACAGATACCTTTCCAAAGAAGACATCCAGATGGCCAACAGACACATGAAAAGATGCTCAACATCCCTCATCATCAGAGAAATACAAATCAAAACCACATTGAGATATCACCTCACACCAATCAGAGTGGCTAAAATTAACAACTCAGGAAACAACAGATGCTGGGGAGGTTATGGAGAAACAGGAACCCTCTTGCACTGTTGGTGGGAATGCAAACTGGTGCAGCCACTCTGGAAAACAGTATGAAGGTTCCACAAAAAATTAAAAATAGAACTACCCTACAACCCAGCAATAGTACTATTAGGAATTTATCCAAAGGATACAGGAGTGCTAATTCATAGGGGCACATTTACCCCAATGTTTATAGCAGCACTTTCAACAATAGCACTTAGCTATTGCACAATGGCACTTTAGCACAATAGCACTTTCAAAAATTATGGAAAGAGCCTAAATGTCCGTCAACTGATGAATGGATAAAGAAAATGTGGTTTATATATACAATGGAATACTACTTGGCAATGAGAAAGAATGAAATCCTGCCATTTGCAGCAATGTGGATGGAACTGGAGGGTATTATGCTAAGTGAAATAAGTCAGTCAGAGAAAGACAGATATCATATGTTTTTACTCATTTGTGGAACTTGAGAAACTTAACAGAAGACCATGGGGGAAGGGAAGGGGAAAAAGTAGTTACAAACAGAGAGGGAGGGAGGCAAACCACAAGAGACTCTTAAATACAGAGAACAAACTGAAGGTTGATGCAGGGGGCGGGGGCAGTGGGAGAAAGGGGAAAATGGGTGGTAGTCATTGAGGAGGGCACTTGTTGGGATGACCACTGGGTATTGTCTTTAAGCGGTGAATTAGGAGAATCTACCCCCAAAACAGCACACTGTATACACTGTATGTTAGCCAACTTGACAATAAATTATATAGATATATATATATAAAAGAATGTGTAGTATCTACCTGTTGTGGGGCTAGAGGGGCCCAGAGCTCTTGGTTTCACATGATACTGGAAGCAGAATAGGTCTCTATCTTTCTATATATTTTTTAGTTGAACATACAAGAGTTTAATATTTTATACATAGTCAAATCATTAGCTCTTTTTTTTATGGGGGAGGGAGTATTTCCACTATTCTATTTTCTCTTATTAGTTTTCTCTTCAGCTACCTACTGATGTGTAGCAAACCACTCCAAAACTTAACGGCTTTAAATAATAATTTATTATTTCTCACAGTTCTGTGGGTTGACTGGGATTAGCTTGGCGGTGCTTGCTTGGGATCTTGCATTGGTAACCCCATGGCTGAACATGGAGTCATCTGAATGCTCACCTGGGCTGGATGTGTAGGATGGCTTCTTAACTCTCTGTCTGGCACCTGAACTGAGATGGTCAGATTTAAAAAGGAAAAAAAAAAGCTGTTTTTCATTTGAAAGAAACACATAAAAAAAGCAGAATATAGGATAAGTGAAAGAAAACGAAGGAGAAATTATATACCTGACAAGTATCAAAAGAAAGCTAGTATAGCTATATTAATGTTATACAAATTAGATTTTATGACACAAAGCATTTCTCAAAATAAAGAACTACTTCATAAAGATGTAACACTGTAATAATCTAAACAGTTTAAATCTGAATGCCCCTAATAACATAGCCTCAAAATATACAAAGGAAAAAAATTAACAAAACTACAAAGAGGAATATATAAAATCACCCATTAGTGGGTAGTTTTAATAAGCTATTTTCAGTAATAGAGAGATCAAGCAGGCCAAAAGAATAATGAAAAATATAAAGGATTTGAAAACAATTAGCAAGTTTTATCTGACATGTACAGAATACTGCTCCCTTCTGCTGCAGAAGGCACATTAACAAACATCAATTGCATACTCAGCCACAGAGCAAGTTTCAACAAATATAAAATGGTAAGATAGCAGACTTCATGGCTGTACTCAAGGAGTCCATCAGCTGCACTGGGCACAGTTGTTCTTTCTTGAAACATGTTTTTCTCTTGGCCTCTAGGACACAGTCCCTTGATTTCTTTCTCATTTCACTGGCAGTTTCTTTTCAGTCTCCTTTGAGATTTTTCCTCATCTTTTTGAACTCTACATATTGAAGTTCCCTGGAGGCTTAGTGCTCAGAACTCTTCTCTTCCTTTTTAGCACTAGTCCAAAGTAATGACATCTCTATTTATGACTTTAAATAATATACAGTGCAGACTTCCAAATTTAAGTCTCCAGCCCAAATTCTTCCCCTGTGTTTCAGAGCAACAAATCTACCTGCCTACTCAACATCTCCATTTGGAAGTCTAATCAGCATATCACACTCAACACGTTCAAATCTGAGTTCCTGATTTCTCCCCAAACCTGCTTTTCAGGCATTCTTCTTATCTCAGTAAATGACTACTTTGTTCTTCTAAGTGTTCAGGCTTAAATCCTTGGCATCACCCAGAGCTTGTCTCTCTCTTTTATTACATAATAACAAATCCTGTCATCTTTGTTTTCTGCTTCTACTACTCTAGGTCACACCACCATTATCTCCCACCCAGACTAATAGTCTCCTACAGGTTGTTTCTGTTATTTATTGCTGTGTAACAAACAATCCCAAAATTAATGGCTTAAGGCAACACCATTTTATTATTTCTCATGATTCTGTGAGTTGAACAGGTGGTTCTACAGCTTTTGTTTTGTTTGTTTGTTTGTTTGTTTGTTTGTGGTTCTACAGCTTAATGTGGTGTCAGCTGGGGTGTGGGATGGCTAGAAGGATTATTATGACCTTACTGTCATGGCTGGCAGTTTGTGATGACTTCCCAGTTAGGAGCTCAGCTGGAGTTATTAGCCAGGGGTCTGGTTAGGCTGCTACACAGCATGACTTCTATGAGGGAGTAGCACTGAAAGGGAAATGCACAGTCCTTAAAATTATAGCCTTGGAAGTTACACAGAATAACTGCTGTGCATTCTTTTAGTCAGTGCAGTCACAGGACTGGCCAGATTTAAATCAGGAGGAATAAAGTCCACCTCTGGATGAGCAGAGCAGCCAAGAATTTGTGGTCATTTTTAACCCCCCATAGCTCCTGTTTCCACTTTTCCCACCCCATAATTCTCCACATAACTTCCAGACTTCCTTTGAAAACATAAGCCAGACCATGTCACTCCTATCCTAAAAACTCTCTAGTAGCTTCTCCTCTTGTCCAGACTAAAACTGCAATTCTTCACTGTGGTTGTCAACTTTATCTCATCTGATCCTTGCCCCCTTTCCCAGCTCCTATCTCCCACTCACCTCATTCAGGCCAAATTAGTCCCTAATGTTTCTCAAACTCCCTAGTCATTGTCCTGTCTGAGGGCCTTTGCATTGGCTATTCCCTTTGTCTACATCCCATGGATCTTTGCCAGTGTCATTCACTCCCTTACTACCTGCAGGTGTCTAATCAAAACTCATTTCATCCTGAGCATCTTCCTTCTCTAGAATAAGCAAAACTAATCTATGCCAGTAAAAGTTAGAGGGAGGTGCCTCTGGGTAGAGGGGGAATTGCCTGGAGGGCACAAGAGAACATTCTATATTTCATTTTGGATGGTGACTCTCCCATGGATGTTTCTGTTATCTATTGCTGTGTAGCAAATCGACCCCACATTCAGTTACGCAAAACAACTATTTATTATCTCTGAGAATTTCTGTGGGACAGGAATTCGGACAGAACACAACAGGAACAATATATTCTGTAATATCTGGGACCTTAGCTAGAAAACTTGAAGGCTGGGAGCTGGAAAGGCCCATTCACTTATATATTTGGTGGTTGATGTTGATGTTGATGTTGACTGGGACCTCAGCTGGGACTGTGGGCCGGAATACCTACACTGGCCTCTCCATGTGACTGCTTGGCTTCCTTACAGCATGGTGGATGGGTTGAGAGAGAAAGAGAGGGAGAAAGAGTGTCATATGGAAGCTGTATTGCCTTTTCTAACCTAACCTCAAAAGTTACACTATGTCCCTTCCACCACATTCTGTGCATTGGAATCAAGTCACTAAGGCCACAGAATTGTCAGACATGTTTTAACACACCACAGGTCTGAACAATTGCCAAAACCCATTGACTGAACCTTTAAGAACTGTTCATCTTATGATATTTCAATTATAGCCCGATTTAAAAAATAGAAAAATGACCTTCCTTGACCCTAAAAAAGAGGCCCCACCCCACCATTACCTCCCATCCCTTTGCCCTGTTTTATAGTAAAACAAAAAGCACTTACCACAACTCAACATAGTATTACACATTGTTTTTTCACTTATTTGCTATCTCTCTCCCACCCCATCCCCACCCCAAATAAAACTGTAAAATTTAGGAGACCAGGCGTTTTGTGCCCAATATTCAGCACATACAACAGAGCCTGGCACACAGTAGCTGCTCAGTTCAGATTTCTCAAATGTTATTGACTGCATTGAATGACTCCAGGAAAGGAAGACCCACACAGCAGAAAATAAGTGGCACTAAGGCCATGTATATCAACATTTTAAATACAGATCACAATTGTCACAGGCTTTCAGACAATGGAAGGAATGTCTAATTCTGAGCCATTCTCTAATGGCTCCAGAAGGATCCTTAGAGGTGACTTGGTGTTGCTCCTCATTTTACAGGTGAAGATGGTAGGATCCAAAGGAGGGGAGACCCTTGTTCAAGGTCACACAGCAGTAGGTTTAGGAACCAGGCTCCATGACTTGGGTAACGAGGTAAAGTTAAAACTCCAGGTATTTTATTCTTCTGGAGAAGGACAGCCCTCTCTTCAGTACAGCAACTTTTTGGAAATGAGCATTCCTAGCCTGGCAATGCTGGCTGGACACAAACAAATGAGATTTTAGAAATAAGACTATGAGTTGGATGATACGAATTGGATGATACAATTCAGGCTCATGTGTTGGGCAAAATCTCTGTGTACTACACAGAAGGGCAATGCATTCCTTTTGGAGTTTTTAGGTCATTTGATTTGCCTTGGGTGGTGGGATAAGCTGTGTGAAAAAGTTTCCTGGTCTTTGGTATCATAAAATCCTCTCCCTTCCCACCCTCCTCCCCCACCCCCACCATCAGCTAAAGAACTCTCTGTAAAAGCTAGAGATTTGAGCCAATTCTCAGGAAAGTGATTCCATGATAGAAAGATAGAAACATTTTTACTGCTATTCACTCACTGAAAAGCTTTTGGATCCCTACCTTTGTTGCATTTCTGAGAGTGCTAATTAATTTAAGGTGTTCTTCTATTATGCTATACTACATCTGGAGTATGAGCAGTACACATTGTGCAGCCATAAACCAAATAATACTCATTTTTGCATAAAACAAGAGTCCAATTCTATCTTTTAGCTCTTATTCAAGTTTCTTGAATCATTCTATTTAAGCAACATCTGTTAGGACAAAGAAACACACTAGTTCAGGTGGAAGATTCATTTCGGGAAAGAATATGGGGATTCGCAGAACAGTGTGAATCAGGTTTTAAAAAAAAAAAAGAGAGAAGAAATGAGAAATAGTGCTTGCACACTCTATACACTAAATTACTAATGTATTTTCTTGTTCAAATTGATATCATTGTATTACAAGCAAAATTAGCCATTGGAAATTTTTTAAGTGCACGATTCTGCTCCTTTCTAACCTTGTTCTTATTCTCACGATTAGCATTACCTTGAAGAAACCACAAGCTGAGCCCAGGAGACATTATGGAGCCTAATCTTGCCCATGATGATATTTCTAATAGCAATAGACTTCATTCAAATTCAGCATCACCAAATGGATGATTTTAAGTTTATTTGCTTAAGCAGTGAATGAATAATGAGGCAGGGTGAACTACATTGCTCTTTTTCTTTTTTCTTCCTCTTTGTAATTGTCATGAATCATATATTCTAATTTTCCAGTTTGTGCTTCAGTTAAAGTCACATCTACCCACTTAGATACTTTAGGCTCTCTAAGAGCCATCTGCTATTTCCCCTTTCCTACTGCTGCAGTGACTCACACTCATCCTGCAGAGACACTATGTGCCTGTATGTCCCACAAAGCTTTGCTCATAAAAGATGCTCACTAAATGTTTGTGGACTGCATCTATGAAGAGAGAATGCCCTCTGTATTCCCTTCCCTTTCAAAAAACGATTTCTCAAATCCTAGATACATGTTTGGCATGTTTAGAGACAAACATAATTTCAAACTTAATAATGTTTGTGAAATTAAAAACAGACACTCAGATCAATGGAACAGAATAAAGAACCCAGAAATGGACACACAAACATATGGCCAGCTAATTTTTGACAAAGCAGGAAAGAATATCCAATGGAATAAAGACAGTCTCTTCAGCAAGTGGTGCTGAGAAAACTGGACAGCGACATGCAGAAGAATGTACCCAGACCAGTTTCTTACACCATACACAAAAATAAACTCAAAATGGATGAAAGACCTAAATGTGAGACAGGAAGCCATCAAAATCCTCAAGGAGAAAGAAGGCAAAAACCTCTTTGACTTCAACCACAGCAACTTCTTACCCAACACGTCTCCGGAAGCAAGGGAAACAAAAGCAAAAATGAACTATTGGGACCCCATCAAAATAAAAAGTTTCTGCATAGCAAGGAAACAATCAGCAACACTAAAAGGCAACCAATGGAATGGGAGAAGATACTTGCAAAAAGACATAGCAGATAAAGGGTTAGTATCCAAAATCTATAAAGAACTTATCAAATTCAACACCCAAAAAATAAATAATTCAGTGAAGAAATGGGCAAAAGACATGAATAGACACTTCTCCAAAGAAGACACCCAGATGGCCAACCGACACATGAAAAAATGCTCAATGTCACTCATCATCAGGGAAATACAAATCAAAACCACAAGGAGATACCACCTCACACCTGTCAGAATGGCTAAGATTAACAACTCAGGTAACATCAGATGTTGGCAAGGATTTGGAGAAAGAGGATCTCTTTTGCATTGCTGGTGGGAATGAAAACTGGTGCAGCCACTCTGGAAAACAGTATGAAGGTTCCTCAAAAAATTAAAAAATAGAACTAACCTATGACCTAGCAATTGCACTAGTAGGTACTTATCCAAGGGATACAGGTATGCTGTTTTGAAGGGTCACATGCACCCCAATGTTTACAGCAGCACTATCAACAATAGCCAAAGTATGGAAAGAACCTAAATGTCCATCAATAGATGAATGGATAAAGAAGATGTGTATGTGTATAAATATATACACACACTACACACACACACACAAACATGCACATATATATACACACACATATAGATCTATATGTGTGTGTATATATATGTGTAAACACACACATATATATACACACACATATAGATCTATATGTGTGTGTATATATATGTGTATATATATCACATATGTGTATACACACACACACACACACACACACACACACACCAATGGAGTACTACTCGGCAATCAAAAAGAATGAAACCTTGCCATTTGCAACCACGTAGATGGAACTATAGGGTATTTTTTTTTAAATATGAAATTTATTGTCAAATTGGTTTCCATACAACACCGAGTGCTCATCCCAAAAGGTGTCCTCCTCAATACCCATCACCCACCCTCCCCTCCCTCCCACCCCCCATCAACCCTCAGATTGTTCTCAGTTTTTAAGAGTCTCTTATGCTTTGGCTCTTTCCCTCTCTAACCTCTTTTTTTTTCTTCCCCTCCCCCATGGACTTCTGTTAAGTTTCTCAGGATCCACATAAGAGTGAAAACATATGGTATCTGTCTTTCTCTGTATGACTTATTTCACTTAGCATGACACTCTCCAGTTCCATCCACGTTGCTACAAAAGGCCATATTTCATTCTTTCTCATTGCCACGTAGTATTCCATTGTGTATATAAACCACAATTTCTTTATCCATTCATCAGTTGATGGACATTTAGGCTCTTTCCATAATTTGGCTATTGTTGAGAGTGCTGCTATAAACATTGGGGTACAAGTGCCCCTATGCATCAGTACTCCTGTATCCCTTGGGTAAATTCCTAGCAGTGCTATTGCTGTGTCATAGGGTAGGTCTATTTTCAACTTTTTGAGGAACTTCCACACTGTTTTCCAGAGCGGCTGCACCAGTTTGCATTCCCACCAACAGTGCAAGAGGGTTCCCGTTTCTCCACATCCTCTCCAGCATCTATAGTCTCCTGATTTGTTCATTTTAGCCACTCTGACTGGCATGAGGTGATATCTGAGTGTGGTTTTGATTTGTATTTTCCTGATGAGGAGCGACGTTGAGCATCTTTTCATGTGCCTGTTGGCCGTCTGGATGTCTTCTTTAGAGAAGTGTCTATTCATGTTTTCTGCCCATTTCTTCACTGGATTATTTGTTTTTCGGGTGTGGAGTTTGGTGAGCTCTTTATAGATTTTGGATATTAGCCCTTTGTCCGATATGTCATTCGCAAATATCTTTTCCCATTCCGTTGGTTGCCTTTTAGTCTTGTTGATTGTTTCCTTTGCTGTGCAGAAGCTTTTAATCTTCATGAGGTGCCAATAGTTCATGTTTGCTTTTAATTCCCTTGCCTTTGGGGATGTGTCAAGTAAGAAATTGCTGCGGCTGAGGTCAGAGAAGTTTGTTCCTGCTTTCTCCTCTAGGGTTTTGATGGTTTCCTGTCTCACATTCAGGTCCTTTATCCATTTTGAGTTTGTTTTTGTGAATGGTGTAAGAAAGTGGTCTAGTTTCATCCTTCTGCATGTTGCTGTCCAGTTCTCCCAGCACCATTTGTTAAAGAGATTGTCTTTTTTCCATTGGATATTCTTTCCTGCTTTGTCAAAGATTAGTTGGCCATACTTTTGTGCGTCTAGTTCTGGGGTTTCTATTCTATTCCACTGGTCTATGTGTCTGTTTTTGTGCCAATACCATGCTGTCTTGATGATTACAGCTTTGTAGTAGAGGCTAAAGTCTGGGATTGTGATGCCTCCTGCTTTGGTCGTCTTCTTCAAAATTACTTTGGCTATTCAGGGCCTTTTGTGGTTCCATACGAATTTTAGGATTACTTGTTCTAGCTTCAAGAAGTATGCTGGTGCAATCTTGATTGGGATTGCATTGAATGTGTAGATAGCTTTGGGTAGTATTGACATTTTAACAATATTTATTCTTCCAATCCATGAGTATGGAATGTTTTCCCATTTCTTTATATCTTCTTCAATTTCTATAGTTTTCAGCATACAGATCTTTTACATCTTTGGTTAGGTTTATTCCTAGGTATTTTATGCTTCTTGGTGCAATTGTGAATGGGATCAGTTTCTTTATTTGTCTTTCTGTTGCTTCATTATTAGTGTATAAGAATGCACCTGATTTCTGTACATTGATTTTGTATTCTGCGACTTTGCTGAATTCATGTATCAGTTCTAGCAGACTTTTGGTGGAGTGGAACAATAGGGTATTATGCTAACCGAAATTGGTCAGAGAAAGACAAATATCATATGATTTCATTATATGAGGACTTTAAGATACAAAACAGATGAACATAAAGGAAGGGAAGCAAAAATAATATAAAAACAGGGAAGGGGATAAAACATAAGAGACTCTTAAATATGGAGAACAAACAGAGGATTACTGGAGAGGTTGTGGGAGGGGGGATGGGCTAAATAGGTAAGGGACATTAAGGAAACTACTCCTAGAATCATTGTTGCACTATATGCTAACTAACTTACATGTAAATTAAAAAAATAAAATGAAATAAAAACTTCAAAAAAATAATGTTTATGAAATCTGTCTTAGGACTGTATTGAGTCACACATGTAAGTTGTTGCCTAATCCTGATCCTGTTGAGCCCTAACCCTGGCCATTTGGCTGCCAAGCATGTGACATTGGTTACATGGACAACAAGGTAAACAGAGGAGCTGGACTTGTACAAATCCACTTGCACTGTGACTTAGGTATGGCTCATCTGTGGATGAGCAAGTAGTACAGTGGTGCATGAGAGAGTGAAGTGAGCATATACCAGAGCAGTGGAAGACAAAGTCTGAAAAAAAATAAAATAAAGGGAGGTTGTAGAGGGCCAAGGATGCTAGCCTAAGGAGTGTGAATTCTATTCTATGGAAATCAGAGAGCCTTCCAAGGTTTCCAGTGACAAAAATGCTCATGGAGGTCATTCCTATAATCATCAAACATAGTTAGGTAAAATGGTACAATTACTTTGAAAACAGTTTGGTAGTTTCTTACAAAGCTAAACATATACCTCCAGTGCAACCCTTATCCCTAGGTATTTACTCCAAAGAAGTAAAAATGTACTTCCTCACAACAAAAAAACCCTGTACAGGAATGTCCATAGGAGCTTTATTTCAAGAAGCTGGAAACAAATCAAGTATCCATCAATTTGTGAATGGGTAAACAAACTGTGGTACCATGTTCACAACAAGATACTACACAGCAGTAAAAACACGATGGGTTCACACAGCGTGGATGAATTCTAAAAACACATATACTGAGTAAAAGAATGCAGACAAAAGACTACAAATGGTATGATTTCATTTATAGGAAACTCTAGAAAAAAACGAATCTACAGGGACATAAAGCAGATCAACGTTGCCTGAGACCAGGGGTGAGGAAGGAGTTGCCACAACACGGGAGCACAGGGAACTTTTGGGGACAATGGAATTGTTCTATATCTTGGTTGTAGTGGTGGTTACCCGAGTACATACATTTGTCAAAATTCATTGAACTGTACATGTAAAATGGATTCATTTTAATGTGTGTAAATGATATCTTAATAAAGCTGACTGGTGAAGAACAAAAGAACTGTTTGGGCACAGTTCTACACATGGCAAAGAGGAGACAGAAGAAACTTTCCTAAGGTGCTTGTCATCTAGTATGAAGATGAGGTGAAGTCCTATGACATAAAGGCCCTACATTGAAGAACAATAAATGGCAGTGTGGATTAAGTGACCAAAGCAGCATATGAATAGGAAATAGAGGAGGAGAGTGTGCATGCGAGTGTGTGTGTGTGTGTGTGTGTGTGTGTGTGTAAGGATACCTATGGCCTGAAATTAATTAATAACATATCAGTTTTGCTGAAGATCTTGTTTATATTACTCTTCCATCAAGACCCACTTCCAATTTCACTTCATAAATTCTAGCTGGAGTCCCTACCCACAGCAACCATTTCTTCTTTCTCTCCTCTGTACTCTTCTAGTAAGTTTAATTTGTCTGTAAATAACCATGGCCTTTTTCTTGAACTGTTCTTCAAATTGCTTATCACTACTAACTTTAAATGTGTCATGCCTTATAATCTGTAAAAAGCTCCTTAAGAGAGCACTGTATCCTGAATCTCTAACGGTTCCTTAACTATAGCAGCTGGGCAGTTTTTGTAGGTGTTCTCGGTTCATTTTGATTTTCAGTTCCTAAAAGTGAACTGTGTTAACAACTGAGGGTAAGGAAGAGACATCTACGGCCCTGTTATGCTTGTACTTCGGGACTAAGGAGCGAGACACTGGGATTTGTGAACCCCTCAGTAATTTATCTCTACTTCTACTTTCATGGACAGACTATAATTTCTATCACAAAGCCAAGACCCTTTTCAGACAATGTTGTCTCTGAGGCAAATTGAAACTGGGTTGATATATTTACTCCATAATTTCATATACCATTGATGTGTTTTTCAATCGGGAATTTCAGCCAGGGTAGTCACATTTGTATGCGAAGCCTGCCAACCATGGCCAGAAACCAGGTCTCTGTTCAAGACACACCTTGACAAGTGGATTAGATGTTCTAGTGAAAGGCAGATAAATGTCACTCATGTCACTATAAATAAAAGTCTGGGCCTGCTTATCAGCTTGTAGGGTTGAGGTCTTACCTTCAACACTTCTGAGTGCTTTACACTTTATTATCCTCTAAACAAGGTCTTTTCTAGCCAGCTTCCCCCATTTATACACCCAGAGGGAATTATTACCGTTCAACTCTTTGAAATATGTGCCTTCTGTCAACTCCCTGTCTTTTGCTTTAGGAGACAATACAAACTGTGGCCTTAAACGGAAATCTGCCAGAATTTTCTCAGATGTCATATTAGGAAATAAAATGTAGTAGGACCCTTTCATAGTGCTGGATCTAGGACATCTTGTACCTGCTTTACAAGCGAATCATGTTCTAGCAGGCTTTGACTGTTTGGGGTTACATTTTAGAGCATGGGATTTGTCATCTAAATCCATGTAATAACAAGTATGGATTTAGACTCACGGTTTTGGTCAAATCCTATTCTTGGCAACCTGAGTACAGGCAGCCAAAGCTTGCTAAAACATCAGTAGCAGCCTGTACACACTTACACTTATAGCATCTATTCACACTGTTTCCCAGGGATACAAAACCTGCAAAATGCCTTGCAAAAAAAAAGGGGGGGGTTCCCATGGTTAGAGAAATGTAGAAATGGGGCATACAAAAAGGCTCAAAGAGGGCCATAGAATTGCGGTCTACTCAGCTCAATTTAACCCAAAGCTCCCAAAATTATTTGACCACAGATCCTATTTCTCACATACTTTGGAGTACACTACTTATTGTTATAGCTCTTTGGTTAACTTAAGGCATGAGTATACACTGAGAAAGTTTAGAGTTAAATAATCTTTCTGAATAAATTTAGCAATGTGTATATTACGGCCTTAAAAATAAATCTTTTGAAGGGGGTGCCTGGGTGGCTCAGTTGGTTGAGTGCCTGACTCTTGATTTCAGCTCAGGTCATGATCTCGCGGTTCATGGGTTCGAGCCCCACGTTGGTCTCTGTGCTTTGTCAATGTGGAGCCTGCTTGGAATTCTCTCTCCCTCTCTCTCTGCCCCTACCCCATTTGTGCTCTCTCTCTCTCAAAATAAATAATAAACTTTAAAAAATACATCTTTTGGTTATCTACATCCCTCTATTGCCCTCCTGTACCTTTATTTCTGAGCTCCAGTCTGAAGTTCAACAGAGATAGGATGTGTATCAACAAACATGTTTGTGTGTCAGCTCGCCAATGTCATGTTCATTTGTAGCTATTATTTGTACTTGGTGATAATGATTGCAGAGTGTTTTAGGTAGCAAGGAGCACTTGAGACAACATCTGAATACACAAAAATCTTGGAAAATTGAAAAGTAAGCTTTGCATTGTTTCTAAGAGCAGAAACATGTAGATTCCATTTCCATTTTATGTTCTAAGACAGAGATTTTCAAAGTTTTTGGTCTCAGGGCTCTTTTATACTCTTAAAAATTATGACCACTCCAAGGGGCTTTTGTGTATTATATCTATCAATATTTCCCATGTTACAAATCAAACTTGAGAAAATTTTAAAATACTAATTTATTAATTCACTTAAAATAGCAAGAAACTCATGCACGTTAACCTATCTTATGAAAGTATCTATATTTCCCCAACAGAAGAAATTTAGTGAGAAGAATGACATTGTTTTACATTTTTTGAAATCCTTCAATGTCTGGCTTCATAGATGACAACTGGATTACTGTCACATCTACTTCTGATATTCAATTTGTTAAGATATCAGACCCCATAGCCTCTGAAAAATCCCACTATACTCTTGGAGAATGAAAGTGAAGAGGGTAAATCACACTTGAATATTATTATGAAAATAGTTTTGACCTCAAGTCCCCCTCAAAAGAGTCTCTGGGACCCAAGGGATCTCTGGACAACATTTTGAGAACTATTGCTCTAAAAATTCAATTCAATCAATGTATTTATTGAGAATCTGCTGGATTCCAGAGAACTTACAGTATCTCCTTCCACACCTCTTTATTTTCAATCAAATCTTACTGTTATTGCAAGACTCAGTGTATTCTTTCTCCCTATCATCTGACGACCCTGTTAGATGACTAGATCTCTGTCTTTTCTCAATGTCTGTAGCAATTATTATCTATGCAGCTCATTTGGGCTTGCAGTCATACACTGTGATATGAGACTTATTTATTGTTGGCTAAACTGTGACTTATTTTATTATTTTATATTTTGTGGCTGTCGCTTATCCTTGCTACTGATGGTAGGCTCTTTGGGAGAAATAATTTATTTTGCTTATGGTACCCAACATACATAGCAAAGACTGTGGACCATAAATATATATTTACCAATTTGATTTGCAACTTTGCTGAGGAGTGTGGCAGAGACAAAGCCATGTGTTCACCAATCCTCTTTCCTTTTCCTATCCTTGGGCATGCAAGACTATATTTCCTTATCTCCTCTGCAGTTGGGTTGGGACTATGTGACTGGGTTTTGGTCAAATGGACCAAAGTGGAAATGAATAAGCCACAACCAAGCCTGGACTTTAAAAACACCCAGGACTGGAGCACCCGAGTTGAACATCCAACTTTAGCTCAGGTCATGATCTCATGGTACAGGGGCTAGAGCCCCACGTTGGGCTCTTGCTGACAGCTCAGAGCCTGGAGACTGCTTCAGATTCTGTGTTTCCCTCTCTCTCTACCCCTCCCCTACTCACTTTCTGTCTCTCTCTCTCTCTCTCTCTCAAAAATAAAAACATTAAAAAAATTTTTTAAGAAAAAAAACATCCCTCCTGCTCAGTCTTTCCTTTTAGTAACAATGGTCTGGTCATGTGTTGAGCTGGCAGAATTACAGGAAGAAAGCAGCTGAAGTCCTGAGTCACCTTATGGAGGATATCCCTGGGGAGTAGCCCAACCCCATTTACAGTAAGTTAATGAGATTTCAGGCATTATTTATTACCATAGCAAAACCCAGCTTACCCTGATAGATTAAACACAATGTTCATAGGAATAATGAAATGGAAGATGAGATGCCATGTAGAAGTCAGGGAATGTTATGGAAGATGACAGTGGGCAGGAGCCAGTTTGCACTCACATTCTGGAAGACATTCATGGAGAAGAGGAGAGAGAAAAAGTGTAATTTGAATTGGCAGGAAGGTGGTGGGAAGACTAGCAGCATACACTCAATGAGGTGAGAATGTGTAGGAAATACAACCAAGAGAGAATGAAGACAGCCTCAATGCCAGGAAGTTAATGCTGGGTGGGGGATGTAAAAATGAAGCTCCATTAGGTGATTAAATTGTCCAAGATCTTTTAGGTGGATCACACTAACAAAATTGTGAGGCTTCCTCAAGGCAAAAACCCAACAGATAACCATTCAATGGCTAACATTTGCTGGGTGCTTGGCATGTTTTGGGCCATGCTCTGAGTGTTGTATCATTGAATCTTCACAGAAACTCCATGAAGTATATAATCCTCATTTTATAGTTGGGAAAACTAAGGTGCAGAAAGGTTAGGTATCTTGACCAATATATTAGTCAGGGTTCTCCAGAGAAACATAATCAGAATCAAAAGTGTGTGTGTGTGTGTGTGTGTGTGTGTGTGTGTGTGTGTGTGTGAGAGAGAGAGAGAGAGAGAGAGAGAGAGAGAGAGAGAGAGACATAGAGACAGAGACAGACAGACACACACACACACACAGAGACATAGAGAGATTGAGAGAGCTTGGCAAGTCCAAAATCTGATGGGGAGTGGGGCTGGCAGGCTGGATTCTGAGGGAAGAGTTGCAGTTCAAGTCTGAAGGCAGTCTGCTGGCATAATTCTTTCTTGTGCAGTGGAAGTCTTTGTTCTATGAAGACTTTAACTCACACTCTGGAGAGTAATCTGCTTTACTCAAAGTCCACCTATTTGAATGTTAATCTCACTAAGACATAACACAGGGGTCTCCTGCATTCCAGGCACACCCTCTCCTACTTCCACCATGGAGTAGCAGCCCCATTTCCCCTGGTAGTTCCAGTCCATCACAGTAACTTCCTTTTTTGCCTGAGTTTAAAATGGCCTGGTGGCAGTCTTAACTTCTCGGTCAACGGAATCATTGCTGTGTCTCCTGTTGGAAGCATTGCTGCTTTGGAACTAAGACCTCTAGGTCAGCAGAGTGTAAGATCACAAATATAGGAAGCAAAAATTTTGCTACTGGGTCACTATGGGTAATAGTGAGTAGTGCCAATCTTATCTCCACACCTCTATTCCTAGACTGGTGAGTCTTGGCTATGGGAGAAACAGCATCATATACTGAATGCTGATTGAGAGCATATACAGCCTCTTTGGAGAAACTTGTTCCAGTCCTGTAAGATATTGCCCCCCTGATACTGTAACAGAGTAGTTAAAAAGACATTCCAGGGGCACCTGGGTGGCTCAGTCAATTAAGCATCCAACTTCAGCTAGGTCATGATCTCATGGTTCAAGAGTTCGAGTCCTGCATCAGGCTCTCTGCTGTTGGTAGAGAGCCTGGTTCAAATCCTCTGTCCCCCTCTTTCTCTGTCTTTCCCCACTTGCACTCTTTCTCTCTTTCCCTCTCAAAAATAAACATTTTTTAAAAAGTCATTCCACTGTTCTAGCAAGCCAGCTGCTTCAGGATGGTAGAGAACATGGAAAGGCCAGTGAATTTCATGGGCACAGACCATTGCTACACTTCACTGATATGAAGTGAGTTCCTTGATCAGAAGCAATGCTGTTTGAAATACCATAATGATAGACAAGACATTCTGTAAGTTCACGGATGGTAGTTTTGGTAGGTGCATTGTGTGAAGGGAAGGCAAATCAATATCCAGTGCACATCTGTTCCATTAGGAACAAAATGCTTCCCCTTCCATGATGGAAGTGGTCCAATATAATCAACCTCCCACAAGGTAGTGGGTGATGCCTCCTGGGAATGGTGACATACTGGGAACTCAGTGCTGGTCTGTGTTGCTGGCAAATTGGGCACTCAGCATCGCTGTAGCCAGGTCAGCTTTGGAGAGTGGAAGTCCCTGTTGCTGAGTCCATGCATAACTTTCATCTCTGCCTCTGCTGTCACTTTGTTCATGAGCCCATTGGGCAATGACAGGGGTGGCTCTGAAAGAGGCTGTCATCCACAGAATGGGGCATTTTATCCAACTGATTATTAAAATCCTCCTCTGCTGACGTCACCCTTTCGTGTGCATTGACAAGACACAGAGATTTACCATTCCACAGAGATCTATTCACATACTTCTTCCCCAGACTTCCTTGTCACCAATCTTCCACTTCTGTTCCTCCCAAGTCCTTGATCCCAGCAAAACCATTGGCCACAGTCCATTAATCAGTATATAATTGCATATCGGCCATTTCTCCTAACAAGAAAAATGAACAAGGGTGTACTGCTCAAAGTGTTTCCCACTGGGAAGATTTCCCTCCACCACTGTCCTTCAGGATGTCCCAGAAAGGGGCTATAGTATTGCAGTGGTGCCTGAATATTATGCAGAACCATTTGTAAACCAGGCTTGAGTTTTCTCTTCTTTTATATTAAACCAAGGCAGGTCCAGCATTTTTAACTTGCTCACAGTGTGCCATATTTTTGTCCATGTTTCAGCCAACCAAATTGTCAGACCCGTTTCTAAGCCCCAGAGCTACTTTCAATGCAGAATCCCTGCTCAGTGTGCCCACAACAATAAATTTGCCCTGACCCAACTTTAGGTTTCTTCTACCATTATTTCACACACTTTGTATCCATTCCCACACATACTCTCTGGATTTCTGTCTGTATAAATTAGAAAATCTAAGTAGTTATTTTGGAATGTAGTGCACCTCATGGGTCACACTTTGCACCTCACTTTTAGTGGCCTGCTGGGACTTGTGTCTAATTACAGGTTGCTATAGATGGAATGAATGCTTGTGCATTCTAAAGAGAACCCTTGCCTCTTCTGTTATGCGACATTACACTGAGAAGAGGACTGTCAATAAGGAAGCAGGTCCTCACCAGACACTGAACCTGCTACCTCCTTGATCTTGGACTTCCCAGCCTCTAGAGCTGTAAGAAATACATGTCTAGTGTTTATAAACCACTCAGTGTATGGTATTTTGTTACAGTAGTCCAAAGAGACTAAGACATTGCCTAGAAGCAAAGAGGGGAGGTGGGAGTGGGTCCTGAGGAGAATCAGTATCATCTTTCAAGGCAACTGCCTTGAAAGAGGGGAGGCCATTATAGTTTCCGCAAGCAATGCAGAGTTAATCTCCACAGGTGGGAATAGAGAGGCTGCTTCTATGGGCAAAGACGAATCAGAATGAATGGTCATAGGCTCCCAACTCCATCAATTTTCTCACATGTCGGCATTCCAGTTTTCAGGACCTCATTCCTTTCCAGTCAGTGCCTTTATCTTAACAGTAGACACCTGGGAGGCTGGGAATGCCATCTGTGTTATAAGTCAGCCACTCCCATGATGAGGTTCGGAGTTTGGCTCTCAGCAATATCAGCTGTGCCGTAGGTGATAAATGTCTCTTTCAGGGCAGACACTGTGAGGTCATTTATATGATGTTTGAGCTGGGAAATTGAATCCCTGATCTCATCTTTTTCTTCTTCTACTTTGCCCCATGATGCCAGGAGCAACCAGCCAATCTCATTACATATTTGTTGGTTGACAAAAATGTTTTGTTCTTCTTACAAGTTGATTAGGTTGATGAGGGTATCCAATGGTGATATTTTGCATCTCTCTATTGCCAGGTCACACCGTGGACTCTCAGTGCTCTCTTTACTAATGGAGACAGTCATTAGTGTGCTTAATTCTAATCAGATTGGACAGTCAATTCCAGAAGCCCCAAAACCAATTCAGAAAATTAATCTTGAAGATTCTAGTCCTCTAAAACCAGACTGGTACCAAAATCTATATTAGTCAAGGTTCTCCAGAAAAACAGAATGATTATTTATTTATTTATTTGATATATATTTAAGGAATTGGCTCATGCAGTTAGGGAGACTGTCAAGTCCAAATCTGCAGTATGAGCTGGATAACCCAGGAGAACGAATGGTGCAGTTCCAGTCCAAAGGCTGGCAGCATGGAGACCCAGCAAAGGGGAGGGTGCAGGTGAAGTCTGAAGGCAGTCTAGTGGAAACATCCCTCTTGCTCTAGGAAGCTGGTCTTTTTGCTCTATTCAGGCCTTCAGCTGACTGAGTGAGCCCTACTCACATTATGGAGGACAAGCTGCTTTACTCTACCAATTAAAATGTTAATTTCCTATGCAAACACCCTCACAAAAAAAAAAAAAAAGCCTAGAATAAAATTTGACCAAGTATCTGGGCATTCTGTGGCCCAGTCAAACTGACACATAAAATTAACCATCACAACTATTATTTCAAACATATCACATTATTCAAAATGAATTTTATAAAGACAATGAGGGAAAGGAAGCACTTGGTAATCCAGAGAGCAATCACGGGCAACAGTTTCTCAAAGATTCTTTAAAAAAAAATTTTTTTTAATGTTTATTTATTTTTTAGAGAGGGAGAGAGAGAGAGAGACAGAGTTCAACTGGGGGAGGTGCAGAGAAAGAGGGAGACACAGAATCTGAAGCAGGATCCAGGCTCTGAACCAGCAGCACAGAGCCTGACGTGGAGCTCGCAACCGTGAACCACAAGATCATGACCTGAAGTCAGACACTTAACTACCTGACCCACCTAGGCGCCCCACAAAGACTCTTTTCTATAATTACAATGTTAATAGGGCTTTAAAATAAATTTATGAATGTTTAAAAATACTGGTTTCTATATATTTCATATTATCTTCATATTAATGTAATCCAGATGTCAGCTGGGGGCCTTTGTCTGCCCCCTTCAGGCTTAGGCAAAAAACCTAATGTTTCAAAACCTAATAGTTCCCAGCCTTTAGAAGTTTACAACCTGGTTAAATATTCCTTCTAATTTCCAATACTTATAAATTCTCCTCACCTCTTCTGCTTCTTGAAATCTGCTATGTTGCGTAGCTCTGTGGGTTTAGACAACAGTGACCCCAACATGAGACTCATCCTCTTTTTTGATTTCAAAACAAAACAAAACAAAACAAAACAAAACAAAACAAAACAAAACTGACACCCATCCTGAGTTTAGTAGATTTTACTGGAAACACTAGGCTGAGAAAGGTATCTCACAACACAGCCTGTATCTTCCTGCCACTTTCAGGTTCCCTCTCTTCTCTACCTTTCACTCTCCCCTTTTCTGCCCAAAATTTCAATTTTTGTACCTAATTTACGCAAAGCAATTTTAGCACCCAGTGAATTAGTTGTGTACTCCTCAAATGTTGTTACTGGGTTGTTTGTACTATTTCCTTGGCAAGGGATAGGAACTTAGCCCAAACCAGCTTAGGGCAAAAGAATTTATTGGTTCATGGAATTAAAGGAGAGGGTTAGCAACCAAACTGCAGGAAGACGGATTTAGCTGTATTCAAAAGCCACCGGAAACAGGGACTTAAATCTGCTTCTTTGGTTGCAGACTGGCAATAAATCCCATTCTTATCTTTCAGCTTTCAACTATATGGGAGGGGTGCCTTACCTTCCTTATGGTTCGAAGTACAAAAATGCTCAGCAAGGACTCCCAATGGCCCAACTTGCCTAGCTGTCCATACCCCCATATGATGTGTGAGTTCTAAGAACATAGCACCTCCCAAGGAAACCAAATACTTGAGGAGGAGGAGCTATTTCCAGGAGACATAAGAGATTTCACCATAGACATTAATACTCTGGAATAGTTCCAGCTGTTCTTAAGTAAAACATGGGATAACAATTTCTCTAATTTCCACACCAACAGTTTAAACAAAGTGGCATCAGATCACAGAGGAGGAGGGGGCAATGAATATTGCATGCCAGGTAGCAAGGAGAAATACTTTCAGTGGCCTCTTGAGGTGAGCCTTTAGGATTGAGTGTGATTTGTGGAGCCAAGAGGGGATTCCAGGGAGAGAGACTTCCAAGCTTGAGCAAATGGACATAAATACCTCCTCTTCCAGACCTCTCTTTTTATATGCTGGAAAAATGTATTTGAAGCCACCACAAAACAAAGGATAAAAGTATCCTATTAGAGCAAGGATAGAGGATTACATGATCTTTAGTTGGACTGAAACAAAAACTGTGTGAATAAACAGGTGACTAAATCCCCCTACAAATTGACTTTCTCATGTTACATAAAGATAATAGTACCTTAAGGCTCGAGTTACGATTAGATGAGATAATCCCTTAGCCAATGCTTTAACACAACGTAAACGCTCAAAAAAACAAAAACAAAAAACAAACCCCACTAGATATCAGCAATTGCACTCATAAATGTACCTGGAAAGTTGAATTAAATGCTGAACTCCGGTTAGATTCCATTTTTTTAAGTATTTAGAGTGAACTTATGCAAACCAGTCATCATGACGGCAAAATATTAAAAAGTACTCCTTTTAATAGTCCAGGTATGTAGAGTATCACAAAACCGAGAAAAACCAGGAAGCAGAAATAACGAGTGGGTTTACATGCTGTAGTTCTACTGTGACTTGAGATAGGTTTGAAAGAGGTGATCAAACCCGCAAAGAGCTCCCCTGGGATCTGCGGAGCGCCAGGACTCAGCTATCCCGGGAGCCGGGATAGCTCAGCGGGAGCCGCGGCGAAGTCACCGCCTGGGCCCCTCCCACGACTCAGACGTGTCACAGCTCTGGGACTGGCCCCACCGACCGCAAGGGCCCTGAACCCGGCAGGGCCACCCCCTTCACCTTCCGGCCGGCGGCCGAACCCCGCCCCCAACAACAGGCCAGTTTACGCACCAAGCGGCGCAGCCGTGACGTCACTTCCTGTCGCCGGCGCGCACGTGGGAGGAAGTGCTAGTGCCCGCGGTTGCCGCTGCTGCTTGTGTCTCTGGTTACGTTCGTCCGCGGGTCGGGCGGTCGCCTCCGAGCTGGGCAGCTGCTATGGGAGTCCCGGCTTTCTTTCGCTGGCTCAGCCGCAAGTACCCGTCCATCATTGTCAACTGCGTGGAAGAAAAGGTGAGGAGGCTCCTGACGGCCACCCCGCTAAAGCCTGGCGCTCCGGCACGTCTAGGCCGCGGCCCTTGGCGCCCGCCGCCTGCCCCTGGGTCACGGTGCTCGGTCCCGCGCGGCTCTTTCAGCCCTGCGGACTGCGGTGGCCCGACACGCGGTTGGGCGCCGGCACCCAGAATCTGGACCCGGGCCAGCGGGAGGGGCGGGGCGAGGGCCGAGAGGGATACGAACTCGCGGAGGGCTGTTACTCCCTCGCCCGCTTTCTCCCCCCGGACCGGAAGGCCCCGCCCATGGCTTTGTTTCCTCCGGCACCGCGCGTAGTCGTTTCTGGAGAGACTCAAAGTCTTTTAGGCCACTTCTGGCGAGTCCGTTGAGTTAGCTGGTTAGGGCTGCACGGATGCTGATCCCGGCCTTTAACAGCCTTGTAAAGTAATCCCCGGCGGCGGATTTTTGTTTACTGTTCGTGACAGAAAGGTTTTCTCCTAGTGTGAGAGGCTATTTGTTGCTGTTTAACCCTACGTCGAAAGCAGCACCTTGGAAACGTCTAGGACAAGATAGAAGTCTGATAAGTGCCCCCTTCTCTAGGCAGTATGCTTGTAAAAATTTTCGGAATTCCTGAGTGCACTCGAACAATACACTTTTTGTTGTTACGTTGGTAATATACATGTAGACTTGTGCTCATTCTTTAGTTTTGTGTTTACTGTTTCCGTGTTTCCAGTCCAAGTTTGGTTTTGTACTCCGAATTAGAATTTCTGGATTGGGAAGATTCAGGGACACATCATGCTTCTCACCCCTTCGTTTTTGAAGGAAGTACGCATCCGTCAGTGTGAAAACATTTCTTTTGCTAAAGCTGTTGAGGTCTTGATTTTTGCTGATTTTCTATCCAAGGAGGAATCGAAAGCTTTGTTTTGATGATATTCCTTGTGTTTTTGTCAGAGAAACTGTTAAACTGAATGCTCATTTCCTTTGTTTTTAAAACTTTCATCAAGCTTTACTAACTTGGATCTTACTCCGTTTCTACTCTGCAGTGATAACCACTTTTAAGTGTTTTCGTTCTAAGTATTATGTTTATACCTGATTTATTTGTTTTGGATCTAGCTGTGGAATTCCAGCTGTGATAGATGAGGGTTTAGGCGCTCATGCAGCACCCCCCACCCACCCCCCACCCCCTTCTAATATTAGTACGTCACCATGTTTCTTCTATGGGTAATTACACTTGATAGCTTTAATATGCCTTTTTTTTTATTGACTCTCCTATATAAAGTATACCTTGAGTTTTCATCATCTAAGCTTAAGTATTAGCTTTTCTACCCCTGCTGCCCTTATTCTTTACCCCAAGCCTGTCAGCTACATTTTTCCCTTATTGGCATCCAAAATTAAATTGTCAGGGCATTGGCTATACTAGTTTGTTTTAAAAGCTGAAAAAATCAAAAAGTGTTGTCGATTATTGTCACGATGCTGATTTAGGTTATGTGCTACTTTTGTCTTAGTGTTGCTTCTCTCTTTTCCTGTTTATATGGTTCCTCATCCAAACTGCGGGTTGTCTCAGGTATTCTATCAAGTCCTCTTCTTGGAGACTGCTTTTTGAGGTCTTTTATTTCTGTGCTGTCACACCTGGTTATTTATTTAGGCTTGCTGGAAAACTGCTTCTTGAGGTTTTTAAAAATTCCTTTCTTCTGTTGGAGGTAGTTTTCTGGTCATCATCTTTGTTGGCTTAAATCCTTCCTTGGTTTTTATTTTTAGTTGAATTCTTAAGAAATGTTATGTGAGATGTGAGTTTTCTGAGTCCATTCTATCCTTGTACACATCATTAGCTAAGCATAGTTTGAGTTTGAAAATTTGTTTCCCTCAAAACTTTGAAAGCATTGTTCTTTTGACTTCTGTCATTCATTGTTGTTGATGAGAAATTCGATGTTAATGTGATTTACTTATTTAACCAATACTTATGTAGTGTTTTACATGTACTAAGTGCTGTTCAAGGCACTATACAGAGAAGTTTATTAAATCCTCATAATAACCATATGACTGCTACTGCTTATTATTATTACTACCGGTGAGAAAACTGAAGCACAGAGCACTCAAGGTCACTTGGCTAATGGGTGTTTAAAGCCAGTGTCAACTGGGAAAGACCACGTTCTTTATTTCTGTTCTGCTTTTATTCTTTTGTAGTTGATCTATTTTTCTTTCTGGATTTTTAAAAAATCTTTATCTTTGGTAGTGTAAGCTTTCATGATTATGTACAGGTTTTTTTAAAAAAATTAAATTCATTTTGAGCAGTACTTGGTTGACTTTGAGTCTGGACACTTGTGTTCTTCAGTTCTAGAGAATGCTCTTTGATTTTTTTTTTCTTGGCCTTTTCCTCAGCCCTCTGAATTCTGGATACTGGTCCTCCGATTGATTTTTCTTTTCTCTCTGTTCTCCACTTCCCCTCTCCCTTTTGCAGCTTTATTGAGGTGTAATTGACCTACGGCAAACTGTGCATATTTAAAGTATACAGTTTAATAGATTGACAAATGTGTACGTCTATGAAACCATCACCACAAGTAAACATAACTTTAAGACATTCCATCTGCCCCTTTGTTTTTTCTCCTTAAAACCCCTCCCTGTTGCCAATCTTTTTTTTTTTAATTTTTTTTTAAAACATTTATTCATTTTTGAGAGAGAGAGACAGCACGAGTGGGGAAGAGGCCAAGAGAGAGGGAGGCACAGAATCTGAAGCAGGCCCCAGGCTCTGAACTGTCAGCACAGAGCCCAACGCAGGGCTCAAACTCACAGACCTGGAGATCATGACCTGAGCTACAGTAAGATGCTTAACAGCCTGAGCCACCCAGGCGCCCCTGCCTTGTGAATCTTTAATCAACTCTGGTGTCCCTAAGTTTTCCTTTTCTACAATTGTATATCATTGCTTTGATACATTGTTTCTTCTCATGCAGGTATGGAGTGCCTGCTACCTTACATACCACAAATATTGAGATACTGTTTTTCATTTTCATTCAGTAACATTCCAATAGACTCTTTGGCTTCTTTGGCCCATTAGTTATTTATAACAGTGTTACTTAGTTTTCAAATATTGGGGATTTCCAGACATTTTTTTCTGTTCTTGATTTCTAATTTAGTTCGCTGTCAGAGAACATACTTCGCATAATTTTAGTCCTTTTAAAGTTTATTTGCTTTGTTTTATGGCCCAGAGTCTGGGCTTGGTAAATGTCATTTTGCCTTAAAAGAGATACAGGTTCTGCTGTTGTTGAATGGAGTGTTCTATAAATGTTATCATGCTGGTTGATGGGACATGGAAGACTTGAATAACATTTACTGATTTTCTCCTTTCAGTTACTTGATAGGAGCATGGAAATCTCCTGGTATATATAATTATTTGGATTTGTCTGTTCTTGTTTCAGTTCTGTTGGTTTTTGCTCCTTGCATTTTGTAGCTTTTTTATAAGGTGCATAAATGCTTAACATTGTTATGTATTCAATGAATATGCTCTTTTATCATCATAAAATTATCTTTTTTATCCCTGGTAATATTCTTTGCTCTGAAATCTTTGTTCAATATTAAGATAGCCAGATCTTCAGACTAGGGTAGCATGGTCTATTTCCACTCTTTTTTAGTCTCTTTGTGTCTTTATATTTAAAGTGTTTGTGTTTATAAGCAACATACAGTTGGGTCGTGTTTTTTAATGCTATTTGATTATATCTGCCCCTTTTTTATTGTGGCAAAATACACGTAACATAAAACTTGCCATTTTAACCATTTTTAAGTGTAGAATTCAGTAGCATTAAGTATATTCACAATATTATGAAAGTATTGTCATTATTAATTTCTATAACTTTTGCATCATCCCAAACAGAAACTCTGTACCCATTAAACAATAATTCTCCGTATTTCCTCCTCCCCTACTTCCTGTCTTAAGAATTTGCCTACTTTACGTACCTAATGTAAGTGGAATCATACACTTTTCATTTTGTGTCTGGTTATCACTTAGCATAGTGTTTTCAAGATTTACACATGTTTGCATGTATCAGAATTTCGTTCCTTTTTCAGGCTAATACCCATTGTATGTATATATCACATTTTGTTTGGACGCTTGGGTTATTTTTACCTTTTAACTACTGTGAATAATGCTGCTGTGAACATTGGTGTACAATGATCTGTATACATATCAGAGCTTAGGGTAGATGTCCGTAAGTGGTCCCTACTGTCAGTTCTTTGGGGTGTATACTTATGAGTGGAATTGCTGGATCTTTTGGTAATTCCTTTTACCTTTTGAGGAACTGCTTTTTCTAATCTCTACCTTGTAAGCGAGGCACTTAGGATATTTACGTGTATGGTTAGATTTAAATTTGTCATGTTTTCTGACTCATCTGGTCCTTGTTTCCATCTTCCAATTCCTCTGCTTCTTTTGGATTGAGTATTTTTTATGATTTCATTTTTTCTCTTCTTTTGACTTTTTAACTACTCTTTATTCATTCAGCCATCAGTTTCTTCACTTTGCATCCTTGGCTTATACAGTCCTCTGTTCATTAGATTTCTCATCTTGAAAAAGTGCCTTAAACTCTCCTAAAGTCTAAAGAATTAGTGCTTCTTGCATTCCACTGCACTGCTCCCTACAGTCTGGTCATTTCTGTGTGAGAGCTGAAACCAGGCAGAGTGTTGCCTTGTTTGACCTCAGTTGGGAATGTGCATGTTGGTGGACTCAGATTTTTTACTGCTCTGCTAATGTTTGTGAATGAATGTGGGAGTGCTGCAAATACTGATTTGGGGGTTACCAAAAAATGTTTAGTAAGGAGGTGAATTTGCAAATACGAAATTCATGAATAATGAAGATCAGTGGTATGTATATCACACAGGGTGGTTGTGTGAATTAAATCACTTTAATATAAGTGCTTCAAACATTGCTTTGTACAGAAACACTTGATATTTCAAAATTTTATTGCTAAATTAAGTTTCAGGAGTTTGTATGCCCAGGTAAAAGTGGGGATATTTTTGTGTCTAACTCTTGTGTAGTGTAAAATTGTGCTCTGTTTTCACATAGTGAAATCCAGGTTTCCTACCCTGCTTTTTTTCTCTTCTGTATGATTGAGTGAATACTTTTTTTTTTATGACAGGCACTACTTTAAGGGCAGGAAGGACAATAATTAAGGAGGCTATTGGTCCCTGAATCTGCATTCACTTTTCATCAGTGTAATATTTTGGGGGGAGATGACTACGTTTTTAGGCAGCTTTATTTAGATATGATTCACATACCATACAATTCACCCATTTAAAATTTAGAATTTGGTGCGTTTTTTGTATATATTCACGGATGTGGGCAACCGTCGCCACAGTGTTAGAACATTTTCATCACTTCAGAAAGAAACCTGTACCCTATAGCTACCAACCCACTATTCCCTGCCCCTACTACTCCTATCCCTAAGCAACCACTAAGCTATTTTCTGTCTCTAGATTTCTCTACTGTGCCTTTCATGTGAATGGAATCATACAGTATGTGTTTTTTCTGGCTGACTTCTTTCATTTACTAGGTTTTCAAGGTACATCCATGTTGTATCATGTATCAGTACTTCATTCTTTTTTATGAGTAAATAATGCTTCATTGTGTGGATATATACATATACCACATTTTATTTATCCATTTGTGTGTTGATGGACATTTGGTTTGTTTCCACCTTTTGACTTTTGTGACTAATGTGCTACGTTTGTGTACAGGTTTCTGTGTGGACATGTTTTCACAGGTATATACTTAGAATTCCTGGGCTATGTGGTAACTCTGTGTTTGGTTATTTGAGGAACTGCCAGACTATTTTCCAAAGTGGCTGCAACATTTTAATTACCACCAGCAGTGTTTCAGGGTTCTAGTTTCTCCACATTGTGGCTAACATTTCTTATCTGACTTTTTTATTTTGGCCATTCTAGTGGGTATGAAGTGGTATTTCACTGTAGTTTTGATTTGTGTTTCCATTAGGACTGAATGATACTGAGCATCTTTTCATGTGCATGTTGGCCATTTGTATATCTTCTTTGGAGAAAAGTCTATTCCTGTTCTTTGCCTGTTTTTAAATTGGGTTGTCTTTTGGCTGAATTATAAGAGTTTTTAGAATACATGTTCTGAACACAAGCCCCTTAATAGATATATGACTTGCAAATCTTTTTCCCCATTTTGGATTGTCTTTCCACTCTCTTGACAGTACCCTTTGAAGCATGAAGTTGTTAATTTGAAGTCTAGTTGCTTGCACTTTTGGTGTCATATCAAAGAATCCATTGCCAAATCCAAGGTCATGAAGATTTATGTCTGTGTTTTCTCCTGAGAGTTTTATAGTTTTAAGTTTTAGCTCTTAAATTTAGGTGTATCATCTATTTTGAGTAAACTTTTGCATGGGTCTAACTTCATTCTTTTGCATGAATAAACTATCCAATAGTTACAGCACCATTTGTTGAGAACTATTCTTTCCTAATTGAATGGTCTTGACACCCTTTTTAAAAATCAGTTGACCATAAGTGTATGGGTTTATTTCTGGTCTTTCATTTCTATTCTGTTGATCTCTATGTTTATCCTTGTACCAGTACCATGCTGTCTTTGTTACCGTTGCTTTGTAGTAAATTTTAAAATCAGGAAGTATAAGTCCTCCAATGTATTCTTTTTGAGGATTATTTTGTATATTCTGGCTTCCTTGTAATTCCATATGAATTTTAGAATCCACATCAGAGTACAGACTTTATATTTCTTTGGTTAATTTTAGTTCTAGCTTTTGGATACTGTTATGAATAGAATTGTGTTCTTATTTCTGAGTTCATTACAAGTGTGCAGAAAGTATTTTTTTAAATATCATATCCTGTAACCTTGCTGAACTCATATATTCTAATAGTTTTTTAGCAAAGTCCTTAGAATTTCCTATATACAAGGTCACATCATGCAAACAGATAGTTTTATTTCCTCCTTTCCAATATAGGTGCTCTTTTTATTTTTCTTGCTTAATTGCCCTGAGTGAAACCTCCATGACAATTTAGAATACAAATGACAAAGGACATCCTTGCCTTGTTCTTGACCTTGAAGGGAAACCAACTACTTCATCACCATTTAATATGTTAACAGCTTTTTTATAGAAGGAACTTACTTTCTATTACTTTCTACTTACTTTCTAGTTTGTTGAGTGGTCATTTGGTTTTTGTTTTTATCATGAAAGGGTATTGGATTTTCTCAAATGCTTATTCTGTATGTAATGAGATGGTCATGTTATTTTTGTCTTTCATTCCACTCTTGTTGTGACGTATTGCTTTAATTGATTTTTTGATGTTAAACCAACTTTGCATTGCTAGGATAAATCCCATTTGGTAATGGTGTGTGATTATTTTTATGTATTGCTAGATTCAGTTTGCTGATATTTTGTTGACTTTTACATTGTAAGAGATATTAGTCTCTTACAAAACCAGTAGTTTTGTTTTCTTGTGGTGTCTTTGTCTAGTTTTGGTATCAGGATAACATTGGCCTCATAAAATGTGTTGGAAAGTGATTCTTCCTTTTTTGTTTTTTGGAAGAATTCGTGAAGAATTGGGGTTAATTCTTTGAATGTTTGGTAGGATTCGGTGAAGAAACCATCCAGACTTGGACTTTTCTTTGTGGGTATATTTTTATTACTGGTTTTACCTCATATTGTAGGTTTATTGAGATTATTTCTTGTGTCATTTTTGTAGTTTTTCTGTTAACTTGTGCATCTCATCTAAGTTATTTAATTTGTTGGTGTACCATTTATGATAGTTTTTGTTTCTGTAAAGTTGTCAGTAATGTCCTCTTTTGTTTCTGATTCTAGTAATTTGAATCTCTTTTTCTAGGTCAAACTGGTTAAACATTTGTCAATTTTGTTGATCTTTTGAAAAAAACAACTTTGGTCTCATAGATTTTTTTTTTCTCTTTATTTTGTGTTTTATTAATGTCTGCTCTAATGTAATTTTTTCTGGTTGTCTTTGGGTTTAATTTGCAATTGTTTTTCTAGTCTCTTACGGTGGAAGTTTAGGTTATGGATTTGAGGTCTGTCTTAATATAGACATTTACGGCTATAAATTTTCCTCTGAACACTGCTTTGGCTCTATAGCATAAGTTTTGGTATGTTGTATCTTCATTTTCATTCATCTCAAATTATCTTCTGATTTCTCTTTTAATTTCTTCAACCCATTGGTTGTTCACGAGTGTGTTGTGTAATTTCCACGTTTATGAATTTGCCAAGTTTCCCTCTGTTATTTTCATTTCATTGTGGTTGGAGAACATATTTTGAATTATCTCTCAAAAAAATTTTTTTAAAAAGCTTCATGTATTTAAAAAGTATTTTTTACAATAGCTTTTTATTTTGTTTTATTTTATTCTATTCTATTTATTTTTTAAGTAGGCTTTACGCTTAATGTGGAACCCAACGTGGGGCTTGAACTCAGGATCCTGGTATCAGGGCCTGACTTGAGATCAGTAGTCAGATGCTTAACTGACTGAGCCATCCAGGCGCCCCTCTTTTATTTTTTAATGGAAGTATAGGTAACATACAGTGTTGTATTAGTTTCGTGTGTACAGTGTGATTCAACAATTGTATACATTACTCAGTGCTCATTAGGATAAGAGCATTCTTAACCCCCTTTATATGTTTTACTCATCCCCTCATCCACCTCTCTCTGGCAACCACCAGTTTGTTCCTGTATTTGAGTGGGGGTTTTTTTGTCTTTTTGTCTTTGTTCATTTGTTTCTTAAATTCCACAAATGAGTGAAATCCCGTGGTATTTGTCTTGCGCTGTCTGACTCATTTCACTTGGCATTTTACCCTCTAGGTCCATCATGTTGTTACAAATGGCAAGATCTCGTTTTTTTTAATGGCCAGGTAATATCTCATTGTGTATGTATACCACAACTTCTTTATCCATTCATCTATGGATGGACAGTCAGTTCACTTCCATACTTGGCTGTTGTAAATAATGCTGCGGTAAATGTAGGGGTACATATATCTTTTTGAATTAGTGTTTCTGTTTTCTTTGGTAAATACCCACTAGTGGAATTAATTGGATCATATGGTAATTCTGTTTTTAATTTTTTGAGGCACCTCCATACTGTTTTCCACAGTGGCTATACCAATTTGCATTCTCACTAAGAGTACACAAGGTTCTTTTTTCTCCACATCCTCGCCAGCACTTGTTTATCTCTTGTGTTGTTGGTTTTAGTCATTCTGACTGGTATGAAATGATATCTCATTGTGATTTTGATTTGCATTTCTCTGATAATTAGTGGTGTCGAGCATCTTTTCACGTGTCTGTTGGCCATTTGTATTCTTTCTTTGGAAAATGTCTATTCAGGTCTTCTGCCTATTTTTAAAGTGGACTATTTGGGGTTTTTTGGTGCTGAGTTGCATAAGTTCTTCATATATTTTGGATATTAATCCCTTATAGGATGTATCACTTGTAAATGTCTTCTATAAAGTAGGTTGCCTTTTTGTTTTGTTGATGGTTTGCTTCACTGTGCAGACACTTCGGTATAGTCCCAGTAGTTTTTCGTTTTTAAATGTTTATTATTTATTTATTTTGAGAAAGAGATAGTGAGCAGGGGAGGTGCAGAGGAGAGGGATTCATTCATTGGTCTGTTCTATTGATTTTTTAGTTTTTGTTTCACTTATTCCAGCTGTAATCTTTATTCCTTTCTTGCATTGGGTTTGGAAAGCTTCATGTATTTTGATGCTCTGTTATTAGTTGCACACTTTTTTTTTTTTTTATTAGTTTTAAAGAGAGCATGTGCAGAGTGTGTGCAAGTGGGGGAGAGGCAGAGAGAGAAGGAGAGAGAATCCCAAGCAGGTCCATGCTGTCATTGCCCCATGAGGGACTTGATCTCACAAACCAGGAGATCATGATCTGAGCCAAAATCTAGAGTTGGGCACTTAACCCACTGATCCACTCAGGCACCCCTATGCATGTATGTTTTTAATTATTACATTTTCTTGATGGATTGACGATCTTACCACCATAAAATATCACTATTTCTGGTAACTTCTTTTGTTTTAAAGTTTATTTTGTCTGATAACTAGTATAACAACCATTCTAGTTTTCTTGTGGTTGCTGTTGCATGGTATCTTTCCCCATCCATTGACTTTCACTTTTTCACAAGCTGAGATCATGAACTGAGCTGAAACCAAGAGTCAGATGCTTAACCATCTGAGCCATCCAGGCAATGCCCAGCCACCCCCAACCCCCGCCCAGTAGTTTAATTTTGCTTTTGTTGCCCTTTTACTGAGGAGACATATCTAAAAAACTGTTTTTGCAACCAATGTCAAAGAATTACTGCCAGTGTTTTCTTCCAGGAGTTTTATGGTTTCAGATCTCACATTTAGGTCCTTAATCCATTTTGAGTTTATTTTAGTGTGAGGTGTAAGAAAGTGGTCCAATTTCATTTTTTGCATGTAGCTGCCAGTTTTCCTAACACCATTTGTTGAAGAGACTGTCTTTTCTCAATTGTATATTCTTGCCTTCTTTGTCATATATTAATTGACTGTATATGCATAGGTTTATTTCTGCACTCTCTTCTGTTCCACTGATTTATATGTCTTTTTGTGACAGTACCATATTGTTTTGATTACTATCACTTTGTAAGTATATCTTGAAATCTGGGATTGTGATACCTGAAGCTTTCTTAGTCTATCTTAAAATTGCTTTGGCTATTTGGGATCTTCTGTGATTCCTATCTAGCTCTGTAAAAAATGTTGGCATTTTGACAGGGATTGCATTAAATCTGTAGATTGCTTTGGATGGTGTGGACATTTTAACATTATTGGCATACTCCTCTCAAGTTCTACAAACATATTTATGATAGCTATTTTAAAATCTTTTCTGTTAAATGTGACATGTGGACACTTTCACAGGCAGTTTTTGCTGCCTGCCTTTTTCCTGGCGTATGGCTCATACTTGGTCTATTTTTCTACATGCCTAGTAATTTTGTTGCTGCAAACAGGACATTTTAGATAATATAGCACTTTCTAGGTACTGGTGCCTCCTCCCTTCCCCATTCCAGGGCTTGTGTGTTCCTTGTGTATTTACTAGCTAGCTTATTGTAGTGAGCTATGTTTCTTTCTCATGGCATTATGCATCTAATATTGCTCCTTGGGGAGGTGCAGTTTGGGGCATGCCCATAACCACCCTGAGCTGACCGTGGTACAGGTAGGGCTCTCTCCCATCTATCTGATCACACCCAACAGTTAAACTTTACTAATTATGGCCCATTACTCTGTCAGTTTCAGCAGTGCCCTGGGTCATACATTTCTCTACAAACTAATGCAGTCACACTGGATCCTTCCAGGGATTAGTTTTTGAGATTAAATTGGGTATTTGTCTCAGCCATCTTATTCCCTGGTTCTCTCCTGCAAACTAGCTGGTTTGGGAAATCTAACTAGTGGAGTCTAAAACTCAGTTCTGTAGTGTGGTATTTGACTTCAATAGTGGGAACTTTCAATACAGGGGAATCTAAGGCGTAATTCATGATTTTTCTGATGTTGCTGTTAAATGCTATGCAGGTTTAAACAAAAATACATCTACTTAACTATGACTAACAGTAGTGGTTTCTGCCTCACATTTGAGGAGCCAGAAAGCCTTGTAAGTTTGGTATGAAATTTTTCTTGATGGGTTTACGTTAAAGCTTATGGAATGTATTTTTATACGGACTCACTATTTGTGTATTTGTATCATCTTTACTTTTTAAAGTATATTTATCTTGATTCCTTGACATTTTTATCAAATATAGGATAATTTATCAACTGCCTGTTTAGAATGTATATACTCCTTTCTCCATGAAGTGGAGGAGGAGTGGGCATCCTGCTAGGCACAACTGCCTAGACTGCCAGCCCTCTGGGTGGGTGTGCCTCTTGTTCCTCCAGGGACCCACTGATCAGCCAGGGTACTGCATTGCCCTTCCTCTCAAGCACCCATCTTGCCTGGTCCTTGTGGAGCCTGAGTGTAAGCGAGGGGGTAGTGAAGGGTCTGAGTGAGCCTCCTAGCTGTTACTGCTGCTGGTGCTGATGGATCATCTAGAGGCTGTCCCTTGAGCTCCCCTCTGGGCTTGGAGCCCCTTGTGTTCTCCCACTTCTTGGCAAGAGCTCCTCCCTGCATTTTTCAGACTGTCAACCCTGAACAATACCAATAATTAGTCTGTTTTATACCTTTCTATAAATGGTACTATATATATATTCTTCTGCAGCTTGGTGTTTTTGGTTTTGTTTTTTGTTTGTTTTTGGCCCAGCAATATACTTGTGACCATCCTGCCCTATTTTTTGAATCTCACTTGTGTCTGGCATTTAGTATATGGACATCCACATAATCCATTCTGTGGGCTCTTTTTTCCCCCTAATTAAGTTGACCTTTCATTTTTATTTCTTTTTTTTTAAATAGTTTCGAGATGTAATTTATATACCATAAAGTTTACCTATTTAAAATGTACAGTTCAGTGGTTTGTTTTATATACAGAATTGTGTAACAGTCAACATTATCTATTTTAGAACATTTGTATCACTCTCCAAAGAAATGCTGTCCCCATTTGCATTCATTTCCTATCTCCCTCAACCTTGCCCCACCCTCAGATTGAAACTCCTCTATTTCTGTCTCTATAGATTTATCTATTCTGGATTTTTCATATAAATGGAATCTTCTGTGGTCTTTTGTGACTGACTGACTTCCACTTAGAATGTTTTTGAGGTTCATCCATGATGTAGCATGTACATGATGGGCTTTTAAGTTCACGGTTTTTTGCTATTACAAATGATGTTTTATGTGTGTTACGGAACTTTTTAAAAAATGATTTTATTAACAGTGATTTCATATGATCTCATTTTTATCATTTGCTGAAACTGTTAGAAAAAAAACAAAGGTAGTATTAATTACAAAGATACAATTGAGTGCCTCCAGGAGTGAGTAAGATGTAGTGCTTATCTTTTTAAGAACTCACAGTGTAGTTGAGTTAGAATGACTAATTGTAAAACCATGGAAGTGCTACAAGTGAATAAGCAAAATTCTGAGGAAATACAGAAGGAGGAGCAGTTTTCTGAGAGATCTGTCCAAAGAGTTAGAAAGTAAGTGACATTCGATCGCAGTCTAGACCGTGGAAAATTAATAAGGTTTCGGGAAGTGGATGTTGGTATGGAGGCAGAAGGAGAAGCAGTGTGCAGAGGCACTGAGGGATGCATGAGGGTTTTCCAGGAACTTAGAAGAGATAGGGTTGGTCTGAATGGTACTTTGGTAGGACAGAAAGCTAATAAGAGTCCAGGCTCATTGGTCTGTACTTGGGAATCATTGAAAACCTCAGGCAAGATGAAGATGCAGCCACATTCGTACTTTAGAATGAAAACTCTGATGGCTTGTGGGGTTGCCTGGAGACAGGAGAGTCTAAGGGTGAAGCAGTCCATATGAAGGCCATTCAGATCTTTGAGGTGAGTGATGCAGTGACAGCCATGGCAGTGGTGCTGAGAGGAAATGAAGTGGAGAGACATCTTTTGGGTTAAATTGACAGGACTTTCTGATAATGCGTGGGAAGGGAAAAGAATTCCAAGATGACTCCCAGGGTTTCTCACTTGGACACTTGAATGATTTGAGAGTTTGATAGCTGCCCACTTTCCACAGACAAAATATCTGCTTCAATTTGCTTTAAGGAGTAAAATAACATCTTACAATGTAAAGATGACTTAAAGTGTTTTGTTTCCAATTCAGAGGTGAAACATGGGTTCATACTGACCCTAGGATGTGTTAATTTTAGACTTGAACAATCAAACTACTATTATCACTTCCTCATAGCCAAAAGAATGCAATGGTGTCAAGATTCCTGTTGATGCCAGTAAACCAAATCCAAATGATGTGGAGTTTGATAATCTCTATTTGGATATGAATGGAATCATCCATCCCTGTACTCATCCTGAAGACAAGTACGTAACCCATTTTTGTCACTGGTACTAAAAGTTACAGAGGAGTACTGTATTAAATGACACCGTCTGCTTGTCCTTCTAGGCCAGCCCCGAAAAATGAGGATGAAATGATGGTTGCGATTTTTGAGTACATTGACAGGCTTTTCAATATTGTGAGACCAAGACGACTTCTTTATATGGCAATAGATGGAGTGGTAAGTTCACCTAGAATCCTGTTTTTGTTTTTGCTGGGTTTTGAGTGTGTAGAATGAAAGTCAGCTAAATAACAGTAAAGGTTGACTGTGGTGAATTTGAGACAGATTGATCGTTCTGTCAGTGTTTTGTGCCAGATTGTGAGATGCTGGGGATTAGTGGTGACTGCTCTTGCTTTTGAAGGACTTACCACTAACAGGACAGAGATAAGCAAGGTTACTTACTTGTGGGCTTTAGGTACTAGATAACACCTGCAGGGTACTGAGGGAAGAGGAAATCAGTGCTACTAAGGGAATTAGGAAAGAGGAGTAATTTTTGTCTCCTCCCCTTCCTTTCCGCCTGCCTGCCTTCCTTCCTTCCTTCCTTCCTTCCTTTTCCTTTTTAAATTTATTTTGAGGTAGAGGGAGAGAAAGAGAGAATCCTAAGCAGGTTCCACACTTGGTGCAGAGCCCAAATCTCACAGCCATGAGATCATGACCTGAGCTGAAATCAAGAGTCTGATGCTTAACCGACTGAGCCACCCAGGTGCCTCACTTTTGTCCCATTTCTTGAAGCATAAAGAATAACAGGTGGGGAGGGGAGTGGAATTGCTGGAATAGATGGGAAGAAAGAAGACCTTCCAGATTTCTCAAAGCCATGCCTTTAATCACACTGACAAATTTGGGAAATCATAGGTGTTTTAGATCAGAAAGGGAAATAGAGCAATGACTTGAGAACGCCTTACTTCAGGAATTTGGGTTTTATCTTATAGGCAGTGAGCAGTCATCAGAATGCTTTAAGAGGGCAGTAACTTACTTACTGACCTAGGATGATAAACCAGCTAGCTTAGCTTCTAAATGACCACATTATATATCAGAGTTCAAGGAAAATTAAAGTAGATTGTAACCCTAAAATTTATTTAGCTGTATACAAATAGACTCTCTTTCTTTTAGATTTAGTAATCCTAATAGATAATAGAATGATTTTGAAAATCTAGAAAACTTGGGGTACGAGAAGATGAACTTTTCTGTAAGGTTCTCTTTATTCAATGAAAAATCTTAGCTACTTGATAACTTATTAAGTTTCTGTTAAAGTGCAATAAAGAATAGAGGAGATAAGAATATCTTATTTGGAGCATATTCTAATTCATATTAGTGAAAATTCTTGAAGAAAATCTGTCAGTTTACATCCAGTGTATCCTTAACTGCTAGGTCAAGTATAAACTATGTGCATATCTGTATGAGTGTCTGTAGGTCTGTCTGCATGTTTGTTCACTCGTGTCTATAACATGGTTTTGTTTAAATATAAATGTAGATCAAAGAACTTGGTACTTAGATTAGGTGTAGGAAAGGGAACTATTTAAAGAGAATTTAATAGTTTTAATACAAAATAGAACTATTTTGTAGGAAAGGGAACTATTTAAAGAGAATTTAAAATAATTTATTTTATGTAGACAGGGTACTCAAGAGTTCCTTCCAACCCCAAAACGAAGTTCAGGAACTTAAAAACTTTAGAGTCCAGTTCACTTCATTCAAACTTATACAGTGATTTTAAATTACATTTGGTAAGAGTGATTTAAAAGTATTGTCTGTTAAAACCTTGTTCCCTCTCTATCTGCTTTGTAGAGATGGAGTGGTAATCATTCCTACCTTATTGTGGGAAATACAAAATAGAAGTGCCTTGGGGCGCCTGGGTGGCTCAGTTGGTTACATGTCCGACTTCAGCTCAGGTCATGATCTCGCGGTCTTTGAGTTCGAACCCTGCGTCGGTCTCTGTGCTGACAGCTCAGAGCCTGGAGCCTGTTTCAGATTCTGTGTCTCCCTCTCTCTCTGACCCTCCCCTGTTCGTGCTGTGTCTCTCTCTGTCTCAAAAATAAATGAACGTTAAAAAAAAATTAAAAAAAAAATAGAAGTGCCTTGAGGTCCTACAGATTAAGAAGTAGTTTTCTGTTGCTTTCATGGGGCATGGTGAATCCCATGTGGAGACCATCCTTCCTTTTAGGCATGTATGTAAGGTCTTCCCAGTCCTTTATGTACTAGTAACTACTCATCACATGCTGGCTGGGTCTTTGAATAAAGTGAGCTGCTGTTCTTGGGTGCCTTGAAGGACTATAACCCAGTGGAAGTGGCATTGGGTTGTGGGCTCTGCAGTATTAAGTGGCTTCTTAGGATGTTTGTCTGTTTGACATGTCACTCACCTGACTGAGGTCAGCTTTTAGGCTCTTGGTCCAAAATTTAAGTTCTTAGGAGTTATTATCTGTTATGAAAGGATAATGTATATTATTTTTCCATTTTAGTATACTATTTTTATAAGGACAACTGATTGAAAATAATGTACAGATTTAGTTGGACATATTTCCAATAGCATCACGTGACTATATGATGTTTTCAGGCACCGCGTGCTAAAATGAACCAGCAGCGTTCCAGGAGGTTCAGAGCATCAAAAGAAGGAATGGAAGCAGCAGTGGAGAAGCAGCGAGTCAGGGAAGAAATACTGTCAAAAGGTAAAGAATATGCATCTCGAAGTTGGATTTCTTACAAAATATATATAGAATGGGGAGGGTGTGTGAACTTTCCCTCGGAACAGGAATGATTTTAATTTAATTAGGATCCAGAATATCCACGAAAGATTTATGTTCACTGTCAAAAATAGTTAATGGACTCCGTCACTCCCACTAACAAACTTTTCTTTTCCAAACTCTGTAGTAAAAGGGAAAGTTGGGAATAAAAAGGAAGGAATTCTGGTAGGGAAAGGAGATGGTCAATCCCTTTCAAGGTGAGCACAGCTCTTCAGCTAACTTTCATGTATCTGTAAAGGAGAGATACATTAAGAGTGCTTCTTACTTGTTTTTTCTGTGTGGGCTGGTAGAAAGCTACAGTTTTGCATACATTTTCCTCAAATCAGTCTTGGTAGCTTGCTTATTGCTTCTTTTTGGAACTCAGAGGTCTGTGAGAGGAGGCCCAGGATGATGTGATCCATATTTACAGGCTTTCACACTTCAGTATAGGTGGATGCAACAGGCATTGAGGCAGTGAAATACCCAGGGTTCCCTTGATTTGGGGGAGGTTTGGGGGATGATTTTTGTAGTTCCTCTAGAGCCTTGGAATTCCTAGTGGGTACATAAGGGAGAGAAGTGGGTACTAATGGGTAGAAGTTGCCAGAGTCTTGGAGGGGAAGGAAGGTCAGGGAGTCCTGATACTTAGTGGGACCGGTTCTCTACTGAGACACTTACCTGTGAACTGGGTGTGGCTTTAGCAGGATGATTTGTTTGGTGTTTTGTTAGGTAAGGCAATCTGATAGACCAAGAAAGCTATGATTCATTGGGTGAGGATAGTGTACTTTGCCAGTGAAAAAGGATACGCTAGTATGGTCAGCTCAGGCCTACAATTATGATACATTTTCTGTTTGAATTTGCTAGACGTGTGCAGCTGCATAGTAACTATAGCTGCATCTTGTGATTACTATGCTAAAACGTGTTTGTATTTATGAAAGATAGTCTTTGATTTTAAAGATGTCTTGTTTCTTGAAGATGTTTTGAAATATATTTGTCTTGAAAAAAGTAATACGACAAATAGGACTTTTATATCCCAAGTGATAATTTTATGTCTTATCATATAAAGCTGTAATAAACTCAGCACTTTAATTTTGTTTTTCTAAGGTGCCTTTATCTCAGGAATTATCGTCAAAATGAGAACTCCTAACCTGTGTGTGTTTGTGGTGTGTTTGTGTGTGTGTTCTGCTGTTGAGGGCATCATGAAGAATACCATAATTTTCATATTTCTATATTATAGTATCTTTTTGTATACTGTATATTGTTTGATGGTCATGTTAAATGTTGTATTAAATTTGAAGGGATGAATCTTACTTTCTTCCCAAAATGGGGAACATTTATTCCTCGGGTGACAGCACTTCCCTTTCTTTTGTATTTGAACTGGTTGTTTTTCTTGTTCTGGTTTAATACTGGGTAATTTACCTCACTTTTTATGGGGAGAACAAAACATTGCCTCTTTTTTCTCTAGGTGGCTTTCTTCCTCCAGAAGAAATAAAAGAAAGATTTGACAGCAACTGTATTACACCAGTAAGTAGTCTCATACTTTGCCAGCTATTGCTAACTCTTAAATGGTAGGTTAATTTATTTCCTTCTATCATTTTAGGGAACTGAGTTCATGGACAATCTTGCTAAATGCCTTCGCTATTACATAGCTGATCGTTTAAATAATGACCCTGGGTGGAAAAACTTGACAGTAAGTTTCACATTTTAGTACTTGAGAAAGATAAGAGTGATCATTTTAGGCTGTACTTTGATTTGACTGATACTGTCTTTTTTTTTCCCCCCTGTAAAATGCTGTTGACTGTCAGAGGAAAGAGAAGCTTCCAGGGTTATTAGAGATGGGGTGCTCTGCATGGTCCAGTTTTAGACTGCTGAATTTTCTCTCAATGCCAATTTTGTCCTCTTACCATCACTATGAAGCTGTAAAATGGGACCTGTGATTGATAGATAGATAGATAGATAGATAGATAGATAGATAGATAGATAGATGTGTGTGTGTGTGTATATATATATATATATATATATACCGGAAAGCAATTTTTAAGTTAAAATTTCTGTTGTTATAAATTGAAATGCAGCAAGATTAAAGTTATGGGACTGCCTTTAAAGAATAGCTGTGTTCTCCTAAGTGTTTAAGTAAAATTTAAATGAAGAACTTTTATGTAATTTTAAGTACAAAGATGGTTTCACTATAAACTAGATATAGTAAATTACATTTAACGGGTATCTTTTATTGATTACTCCCAGGGCTTATATAGTTTGTGGCTATATCCTTGGGTAGCAGTGAGAATACTAGAAATTTATAAGCTGATCAATTCTTCCTTAGCTAAATTTGACCAAAACATTTCATTTTTGTAGTCCATATAATAAGTTTACCAATGAAACAGTTTTGGTGTTTTTTTGTTTTTTTGTTTTTTAATGTTTATTTATTTTTGAGACAGAGAGAGACAGACCATGAATGGGGGAGGGTCAGAGAGAGGGAGACACAGAATCTG
This sequence comes from Neofelis nebulosa, assembly GCF_028018385.1. NCBI lineage: Eukaryota > Metazoa > Chordata > Mammalia > Carnivora > Felidae > Neofelis > Neofelis nebulosa. The sequence continues at coordinate 95,305,169 of NC_080790.1, read as the reverse complement.
AAACAGGCTCCAGGCTCTGAGCTGTCAGCACAGAGCCCGACGTGGGGCTCGAACTCACGGACCGCGAGATCATGACCTGAGCCGAAGTCGGCCGCTTAACCGACTGAGCCACCCAGGCGCCCCCAGTTTTGGTGTTTAACACACACACACACACACACACACACACACACACATTATGAAAATTTCCCAGTTAATGACACTATCTTAGTAGAATTATCCCAATTTATTTTAAGGTATTCAATTTTGATTTTTTTGTGCTAGAAAATTGGAGATGAACTGAAAGTGTTAAAAACTGTTTTTTATAGGTTATTTTATCTGATGCTAGTGCTCCTGGTGAAGGAGAACACAAAATCATGGATTATATTAGACGACAAAGAGGTAAAACTTCCTTATAAATATTATGTTATATGTTCTATTAAAAAGATAAACCACTGTATAGAAAATACATTCCTGTGCTATAAAACACATTTATAAAAATATAATACATCTTTCTCCCCCCTCTTTAGCCCAGCCTAACCATGACCCAAACACTCATCATTGCTTATGTGGAGCAGATGGTAAGTTTATTCTTTGGGTTTGATTCACTTGGATTAAAGCAAAACAAGCTGATGGGTTTGTGTGTAGTAATGGATTATTCATGATTGCCTGGAAATTCTAAAATGCCTTGCTTATTTTATGTTTGAGAAGGAACTGGTATTGTTTAATCTGTGATTAATGTTTATTTATATATTTTTCAATCTTTTGATACTGCTGCACATACTGTTCAAATGGAAGGTTTCCCCAAGTGTTGACTCTTGAATGGTAGTCCACATTCTGTGCCCATGTGTCTGGAGGACAACTTGTTAGCTGAGAACAACTAAGAAGTTTTGGCTTTTTGGCTTTGCCACTTCTATTTATGTGTTTGGGCTTTTCTTTGTGTTGGTGTCTTCTGTCATGGTGGTGTCCTCTATCGTTGTTTGTGGTAGGGTCTTCTCAAAGTGCTCACTGTTCAGTGTTTTGTCATTGTTGATTGATAGCTGATCTCATTATGCTCGGCCTTGCTACACACGAACCCAACTTTACCATCATTAGAGAAGAATTCAAACCAAACAAACCCAAACCATGTGGTCTTTGTAATCAGTTTGGACATGAGGTCAAGGACTGTGAAGGTTTGCCAAGAGAAAAGAAGGGAAAGGTAAGAACTTTGAGATGTTAGTTCTGTCATTTAAAATTTTTCTGTTTTATTTTTTGTTGTAATAAAGTCTATGTAACATAAAATATACTATTTTAACCATTTTTAAGTTTACAGTTCAATGGCATTAAGTATATTCAGGTTGCTTCATTTTTAAAATGGATAAAAAAAAGACTTTAAAGAGCACCGACTAGTTGATTCAGTTTTTACCTACTTGCTCTGTTACCCCTCACAGAAATGTGTCTTTCGGAACTCTTTAAAGGAAACACGGTTTGAAAAGCATGCATGCATTCATTCTTTCTACTCTCCGTTTTTTCTAACATAGCTTATTATATCTACACGAGTCTTAGGTCTCCTATTAATAACACTTCTTGCACATGATTTGTTTGTAGAAGTATTTGTTTCAAATGGTTATTTTTCTTAAAAAGAAGTATAAATCAAATATATTAATCTTGATACTTTTAAGTTACCTCTAGTTCCTACATATTTTGGGTTCACTTGTCACTTGATTATATTCAGTCCCCTTTGAATGGATTTTTATCTGATTTAAGAATATGGTGCCTCTTTAAAAGACATGCTGAGTGAAAAAAGAAGGTAAAAAATATACTATATATTCACAGAGGAGGGTCTAGAGGCATATACCTTGAAATGTTAATATTGGCTGGCTCTAGGTCGGGGTTGATAAGCTACAGCCCTCCAGATTTGACAAATGATCTAAGAATGGTATTTACATTTTTAAAGAGTTGTAAAAAGAAAAACATGAAAGAATATGCAACAGAGACCATGTGTGTGTCCTGTAGGCTAAAATGTTTACTATCTGGTCTTTTGCAAAAGCGTTTGCTGATCCCTGGTCTAGGTGTGATTGGGATTATGGATAATTTTTTAAGATGGTTTGGTGAGTTCCATTTTTTTTAAATACTTGTAAAATTTCTCTTTAGAGAAAGTCACAATATTTATTGAGTTGGGAAAAATGAGAAAGTTTAGAGTATACTTGTTTAATCTTGATTCACTTTCCTGCAGCATGATGAACTTGCAGATAGTCTTCCTTGTGCAGAAGGAGAATTTATCTTCCTTCGTCTTAATGTTCTTCGTGAGGTATGTAGCAATAAACATTGGGATCGGTGCTCTGAAGCAGGGTGGCTTTTGATAGCTATAATGGCAGCATTTCTTTCTCGTTGTAGTATTTGGAAAGAGAGCTCACCATGGCCAGCCTACCATTCACATTTGATGTCGAGAGGAGCATTGATGACTGGGTCTTCATGTGCTTCTTTGTGGGAAATGACTTCCTTCCTCACCTGCCATCATTAGAAATTAGGTATGTGTGTTTGTGTAAGTTTTCACACTAGTGTTTTAGCCGTCTTGCCTTTACAGTGCACACTGGTCCTAATGCGTAATGTTTGTTTCCTGGTGGCAGGGAAGGTGCAATTGACCGTTTGGTTAACATATACAAAAATGTGGTACACAAAACTGGGGTAAGTTCACTCTTGAATAATTTCAAAACAGAAGTATTTGCTTTTATAAGAAGATCATTTTACATGTATTTTATCACTTACAGGGTTACCTTACAGAAAGTGGTTATGTCAATCTGCAAAGAGTACAGATGATCATGTTAGCAGTTGGTGAAGTTGAGGATAGCATTTTTAAAAAGAGAAAAGATGATGAGGTAAAGTGTTTCTATTGCAGTAGCTAAATTGCTCCTGTCTCTAATAGGCTATGATGATCCTGTGATTGTACTTTTAACCTCTTTGAGTGCGTTCTTATATTATTATAGTGTATCAAACACCAACATAATCATGAGTGGTCAGTGCTTTATTTTATAAAGGTTGTGATGCTTGCTGTGTGGAACTGTGTATTGTACACTGTGTGAGTTGCATTGTAATTTTTTCTTTCTTCATGATCTTAAGATATAAATCTAAACACCTGTCTGATCAGTAGGCTATGAAATGAGGATGCCAACATTAGAAGAATGCTGGGATTGAACTTGTGGCTGCCATGTTTTATAGAAAATATTTATGCCCTGGAAGACAGGTTAAGACCAAGGAACTTTGTACTCTGGTAGTAGAGTGTAGGGAATCAGGGTTGGACTGCATCTGCCAAGGCAGAAGCACTTGGAAGCACTTGGAAATTGATTACATGTGATAGGGTAAATGCTTAGGTGAGAAGTCTGGGTTTCTGGCTCAGGCAGTTGGGAGATTCCTGGTGCAAGCACTTGGGGTAGAGCAGGTTAGGGTGGGGACAAGGTGGAAATTGAATTGATTTTGGAGATACTAAGTTTGAGAGGCCGTAGGACACTGGAGAGGAAAAAGTCCATGAAGCAATTAGATGGATTTGTGTAAAGCTCAGGGCAGAAGTCTTTTGAAAGGAGATTGGAGAACTATTAATTAGCAGGTGGGGGGTACTTCAAGCTATGGGTGTGAACTTGAAGTCCCTGGGAGCCTGTGTGGAGTGAAAGTGCCTCCAGCAGAAACCTTGAGAAATGTGGACATTTAAGGAGGGAGAGGGACCAGTTCTAGAGAGAGGGGAGGAAATCCCTAAAGAGAAGAGAAGCCATTTGTGTTGTCTGAGGTGTCCAAGAAAAATGGACAGGCCCCTCACTAAGGAATCTAGTCCTGAAATCATTTTTGCACTATATGCTAACTAATTTGGATGTAAATTTTAAAAAGTTGAAAATAGAACAAGTTAATTAAAAAAAAAAAAAAAAAAAAAAAAAAAGACAGGCCCCTGGTCTGTGGCCAGGGGTTTGGAGGCCCTCGAAGTCAGTGAGGAGGAAGGGCAGCAGCCTGAAGGCAGAGGGGCTTGGAGGATGGTTGTGGGGGAGGGTTAAGGGGGGCAAGGCAAACAGTGGGTAAAATGAGCAGATAATAGCTTCTTAGAGAATGAAGGAAGTCCTTTCAGATCTTAAGCGAATTCATAGGCCTATTTTGAGCAAATAGCAATATAGTAATATTGCTACGTTGCTTTGTGACCTCCTGTCAGATTCAAACATGTCATTATATCTGACAATATTTTCTTCAACTTTCTTTACTGTAGCTGGTGATCTCTTTCTTAGAACTTTGGGTACCATTTTATGTAGCAAAGTGAGTGGACTGTAAGCATTCCTTCCAAAGCCTTTGGTACTTGGTAATCCACTGTGGTGGCAAGAAATTTTCACATGTAAGGTTCAAATAACAGAACTAACTTTGGGATATCAAATGTCTACCAGAATAGCCATTTTTAATTAAATCATCAACAATTACAGTGGCTCCACTTGACCCACTTCCATTTACGCTTAAGAAAAAAACCGTATGTACTGTGTACTACTTGATATAAAAACTTTTATTAAAACCGCGCTTGTACATGGCTTTAGCAGACTTTGTACTAATAAATATTGGTGATATTTGGCATTAGAGCAGGATTATGGGATTTGATAGATACCAAAATACTTAATATGGTTTCCAACTGGACTAGCAGAGAGGGTATTTTACAGCTTTGGATCTTTTTTGGTGTTCCTTGACATCATAAAGTGTTCATCAGCAAGGTTGGTCTTTGGGGAAATTTATGAACCCTCAGAAATTCAATGTAAAAGTATCCGGGTATATGTTTTTTCCTGGAAAGTGTGTCTGTGGCTTTTGACTGATTTCCAGAAGAGTTCATAGCACAAAATAGATGGTAGAAAAGTGATGCTTCAATATTTGTTACTAAAATTGAGCAGTTGAAGGTGATGCTTTTTATTTTATAAGCTTTTATGTTTGTCTTTTACCTCACAAATGCTCATTTATTCAGCAAATACTCAGCAAATATTTATTAAGTATTTATCATGTGCCAGATAGTATTCTGAGTGTCATTGATATAACAAAAAATACAAAAAAGCTGACAAAAGTTCCTGATCTTATGGAGCTTACATTCTTCCAGAAGTGGACAATAAGCACAAAAACTAAGTAAAGTATGTAATATGTTAGTGATGAGTGCCATGAAGAAAATTAAAGCAGGTGAGAAAATATCTGGGAAGGTGGATATGAGGTCATTGCAGTTCTAGAAAAGGTGATTAGAGAAGGCCTCACTGACAGATGACTTTGAATAAAGACCTTAACAATGTGAAGAAGTAAACTATACAGGTGTTTGTAAGAAGAGCATTTCAAGCCGGGGGGGAATAGGCTGTGCAGAAGCTGTAGGTAGTGTACCTAGGATGTTGACAGAACAGTAAGGACCCAGTATGTCAAGAGCAGAGGAAACAAGAGGGAAGTGACAGGAGAAGAGATCAGAACAATGATTCAGGGCCCATTCTGGGAAGATCCTGTAGGTCATTATGAGGACTTAGCTTTCATTCTACATCAGTGGAGGGCTTTGAGTATAGAAGTAACAAGATCTGGCACATGTTGTGAAAGGATTGATCACTCTAGCTGCTGTATTGAGACTATATGGAAGTAGTGAGCCTAGGTAGGAGGCTCTTTTGCAGCAATCCAAGGGAGCCAGCATGGTGGCAGTGGAGATGATAAGAGGTAGTTGAAATTTGAATATGTTTTTTGGTAGAGCCACTGGATTGGCTGATGTTAGGTTGAGAGAAGCAAAGGTATCAAGAATGACTCCAAGGCATTTTTGTCTGAGCAGTTGAAAAATGGTCTGAGTAACTGATAAAGAAGACTAGGAGGTGGTGGAGAGGTCCTGGTTGGAGACTCATCACCATTTAGATGGTGTTTAAAGCCATGAGACCAGATGACTATTCTCATGAGAGTAGAAAAGTCCAAGTATTAGGCACAGAGGAACACTAACATTAGAGGTTGGGGAGTCAAGGAGCAAAGGCGTGCAGCAAGAGTGAAAGAGGAGAACCAGGTGAGTGTAGTGGCTGGGAACCCAAGTGAAGAGCATGATTCAAGATGGAGAGTCATGGTCAGATGTGGACTGAAAACTGACTAGGGAATTTTACAGTCTGTAGCTCATTGGTGCCCTAGATAAGAGACATTTCATTAAAGATGGAGAGGAAATCTTGTTTAAAGAAATTGGTGCATTTCATATCTTCGGAGGTTTTAAGGTAGTCATTCACCATATATCCAACATTCAGCTTCTCTTTTGACAGAAAGTACAAATTAAAGATCTTATTAAGGATGTTATTTTGCAGTTGGCATTACTGATCTGGAAGGGCAGAGAAGTGCAGCTAGTAAGGTGGCGGTCAGTACAGTAATTCTAGCCCCTGTTTTGGGCTGTCATAGAACCCCAATTGACATTCCAGTGCCTTGATTCTCACAGAATCTTGGGCATGGGAGGAATGCTGGGGCCAGGGAGGCCTTTGAATGGCCAAACAGTTAGTGGGAAACAAGATCAACCCCAAATCCTGTTTAATTGAAACCGTGACTACATTTTGAAAATGAGCAGAGGGGAAGAATCCATGCAGAGTGGACCCTTTCTTGTGGATTAAATTGGCTCAGAATGAGCAGGGCAGACATCTGAATTTCCTTCCTTTCTTTCATTAGATTGACTTCTTAGAACCTGGTGTGTGGGGCAGGGAGGTGATGTTTGTATAGAGCCCCACTTCTCTCTTTACCCACTCTGTGCCATGCATGCTACAGAATTAGGAACTGTCAAGCCCTTTTTAGGTAACACAAGCTCATTATTAAATTGTCAGTTTGTTTTTAAATGGACATCTTGGTTATTAACTGTATTCAGCTAAAACTTAGAATTTTTTGTTTTCTTACTTGCATCTTCTCCATATTGACAGCCTATTTGCTCCAGGGTGAGACCAAGAGTCTTTGTCATGACTTGCATTCTTTCCTGAAATGATGTCAAAAGCTTAAGTGAAAAAAATTAAGAGGAACAAATTATATCTAAACTCCATTTAGAATGATCTGTGTCCGTCAAAGGTTCTGATAAACAGCACTTTGAACATATGGTCCATTGCCTAGTTTAATTATATATGTCTAGGTTTCTGGGGTCTTCCTTTAAAACTTAAATTGTTTCCCAAATCATTCCTGGTAATGTTTAACTCTGACATTTTTGTGTAATTATTTGACAGAATATGTGGATTTTATACTTTTAGGACAGTTTTAGAAGACGACAGAAAGAAAAAAGAAAGAGAATGAAGGTGAGTTTTAATTAATTTCGTAAGATGGGCAATAGCATAAGTTTACAGTTTGGGGGAAAGATGTTCTTTGCAGTTGCTTTATTTCTTCTCTAATAGGAGTTGGTTAGGGATGTAATGTCTACCCAGCTGCTGTCTTGCCTAGAGAAAGAATGCTAGTGTTTTTTCTAAGCTCTGGAGTCTGAAAGGATGCACTTGATGGGCATGGGGCACTTAGCTATTTGAATTTTTTTGTCATTATCAGGTATTGTTTGTGTAATAAAAGCAGTCAACCCTTTATATCCTCTTAAAAGTTACTGCATTCTGTCTACATCTGTCAAGTTAATCTTCCTGAAACTGTTGTTTCTCTGCTTGGAAATGACCAGTGATTTTTGTAGTCCCCTCAGAACCCACTTCTGTCTCAGTCTGGCATGCAGAACGTACTCTGATCCGGTCTGATTGTAGCTGCCCGGCTTTTCCCTCCTGTCTTCTGAATGTATCACGTCCCTCCTGACTCAGAGCATTGCCTGCACTTGCAAGCTCTGAGTGGATTTCTGACTTCACGACTCCCTCACATCTTAGCTTTTCCACCAGGGCCTCTCTTAAGGACTCCACCCTCATCCAGGATTAGCAGTCCTTTCTCTGAACTCTGCTGCTTTTGCTTGTGATATTTGTTTTCTTACTTCTTGCATAATGCTCTGTAGTTACTTCTTTAGTTCTTATTTTTCTTGCTTCTTTACTAGATTTTAAACTCATGGAGTTTAAGGACTGCCTTTTATTATTATTACTATTATTATTATATTTTTTAAGTTTATTTTTATTTATTTTGAGAGAGAGATAGAGAGCAAGTCGGGGAGAAGCAGAGAGAGAAGGACACAATCCCACAGTCTGTGCTGACAGCGTAGAGCCTGATGCGGGGCTTGAACCTACGAACCGTGAGATCATAACCTGAGCTGAGATCAAGAATCAGATGCTTAACCGACCGAGCCACCCAGGCACCCCATTTATTTTTATATTTTATTAGAAGTAAGCAAGTTGGGGACTCTGGAAGGGAGAAAAGTAGAGTTCCTTATTGTTAGAGGTATGTTCAAAACCACTAGATTCAGAGGGGCATATTTGATTTCTACCTTATGTATTGCTATTTTCTTTCAGTCAGTACTTGTGTAACAAGTGTGTTGTATCAGTCAGCCACAACTGTCACTAATTACAGCTCTAATTGGAAGTGAAGAGTTAAATTCTAGCAAGGTGAAGGGTAAATAAAAATGGTTTTTCCTAAGTATAGATTAAACTCTTGAGTAGTTTTTTTAACCTTAATAGTTATATTATTTTCCTGTGCCTGAAATTGTTTCTTGAATGTGTCTTGAAATTGTCAGGAATCGTAGAATAGCTTAATGAGACATGAGTAGATTCTGTGTATCAGAACAGTGTATTATGTACTTTTAAAACAGTTATTAAATGTTACAGAATATTGTTTACAGGGTGAGTTACCATCAGATCAAATTGTGCTAACAGTTTGTAAATGCTAACAGAAATCCAGTTCCTCCTTTAAGTGCTTACAGTGAGAATCCTGTTCCATTGCCTTCTTTTCTTCCTGTCATCTGTGTTGTGATGTAATTTTAATTTCTACATTTGTTTCCACTTATGTTAGAGAGATCAACCAGCTTTCTCTCCTGGTGGAATATTAACCCCACATGCCTTGGGTTCAAGAAATTCACCAGGTTCTCAAGTAGCCAGTAATCCAAGACAAGCAGCCTATGAAATGAGGATGCAGAATAACTCTGTAAGTGACTTACTTTCATGTGGCATTGAAAAGTGGTGACCATCAGAGGTCTCTTGCAGTTGTGTGTGAATTTTGTCACTCAGCCTGGAGTTGTTTTGTAGTTTTCTCAATTTCTTTTGCCTTGAGATATTTTTAACTTTGCTGAATCCATGATTATCAATATGTAAATATCTAAATAACATGAAAGAAAAGAAAATGCATGCAAATATAGATAGCTAAGAGGCTGTAGGGTTTCTGTAATGCAACCAGAGGTACTGGGTGCTAGAAGCTTGAAGGGGACAAGAGAGAAAAATGGGTTTTCCCCTTTCTTTCCAGGGATCAGTTATAGACATTTTACAGAATAATCCCAGTCTGTCAAATATAAGCACTTCTCACTGCCCAAACCCTTACCCTCCAACTCAGGCATGGAATAGATTTGAATATATATTTTAAGGTAGCTCTCGCTATCCAAATTCTGGTTGCTCTGTACTTAGAAACTCAGGAACTGAATGGATTTGCCACCTGCAGTCCTTCCTTGTTTAAACTTGGTGATCCAAACTGAAGAAGCAGATCATCTCAGCCAGCAAGGCTGTACTCTGTCCAGTAGCTTCCTGTTGTTCAGTGGCAACACTGAGCACAGAGCACATGACAGGGCAGCAGCAGGGGTGAGGGAACAGACCACGAATTGAAGGACAGCAAATAATCAAAACGATTGCTTATTTCAGGTTGGTAGGCATAAGAGAGAAAATGTGTACTATAGAGAGAGGAAATATGTTTTGTAAGGCTTGAGATCTAATTAAATTTTTGTTATATATTCAAGGAAATTGTATAAGTTTTGATATTTAAGTTTCATTATTCTGTTATCCTATTGATGCTCAAATCCTTTATTACAGGGCAGTCCTGTTTGTGGAATCTTTGCCATACTAGGAGACTGATTTATATTCTCGCCAGTTTCCATTTTGAAGTTTTAGAACCTTAGATTTCGAATTTGGGAACTGAGATTTTGCATCTCCTGAGAGAAGCAGCCTGGGTTTCTGTTCTGTTTTTTGTTCTGTTTGATTTTTGTGTTCTTGTCTTATTCCTTTCACCATTAACAGTGGGATATGGAGGGTCAGTGAAGGATTGCGATGAGACACTTGAATAGAACAGAAAAGGCTGATGTCCATCATTTAATAGTGACTGCCTTCTCCACAGAGTGGAACTAAGTGACTTGTATTGTCAGACACCATGTTGATGATACAGTGCTTTTTTTCTTAATCTCAGGGAGTACGGCAGAGTTAAACTTGGCCAGCTGTGATTGCTTTGAGAAGGATTCCAGTATCATACTAAAGCTCCACAGGACTAGACCCACCATTGATTAATAATGTCTGCCATGGGAGTAGGAGTAGGGAGATTGGTGATTAGGTTGCTTATTTGATCCTATCTTAATTCCCCTTGACACAGTTATTTCTGTTGGAGTCTTGGCGTAGAGGGTTTTTCATCTAGGATGTTATAAATTTAAGGAAATCACAAGGCTGAATTACCAGTTCATTTAAAGGGTGCCTTTTGAGTTACAGAGTTTGTGCTTTTTTTTTTTTTTTTTTTTTTTAAAGCTGTTGGACATGTCCAGTATTGAGTAGTGTCTACTTGATGGTCAACGTTGTTAATGTTTTACTAGCTGGCTTCTGTTTCCTCATAAATCTGTGTTTTTAAGTTTTGCATTCTGAAAAGTATGGTTTGACTATATCTGCAGCCATTTGATAAGATTTGATTGCAAAAAAGAGTTTTTTAAAAAGGAATTTGAATAAATTGGTATAAATCTGGTATGTTCAGGAAAGACTATTTTTGTTGGTAGAGAGCAAAAAGAGAGCAGTAGAGATTTGGTATTAAAGAACAAGCTACTTCTTTTTTGTTTTCCGTTGTGGTTGTATTTGTTATCTAAAGATAGTTTTCTGTTTGTTTTTTTTTTTATCTTGTTTGTCAGTTTGGGAAAGTTTGCTTTTTATCCAACTTCTTTGTACTTAGATGATTGCTGTGAATATCATCTCATAATTTAATCCAAATGGATTTAGTGTTGGGTTTGAAAAATAAAAGTGATAAGCGGTTCCATTGTGTAATGGTGAGCACTCTGGACTCTGAAAAATAAAAGTGATGACTTCTTGAAAGGTGACCCACCTTACGCTATGTAGGCAGCCTGTGTTGTTGATCTTTCATACGTATCGTTCATATCATTTTCCTTTAATCCTTGCAATAACCTCCAAAGAGAACATTATCCCATTTCAGGTTGAGGCTAACAGAGGTAAATTGTCTAAGGCTGTATAACCTATAAAGGTTGGACTTGGTATTTCAAACTCAGATCTGTCTGACTGAAAATACCCATCTCAGTTTCAAGTACAACCGCACCTTCCTGAATTTATTTTTATAGTTTTGTGTGTTTTTTTAATGTATTGGCCATATAGTATCATGAAAAAAATGGAAATTATACATTTTTAAAAGAAAGTTATAAGCTCTGCTTTGTTGTAACTTTTTTTGACCTATGGTGTAAACTACATTCATAAAGTAATTTAAAAATAATTGAGTTTACTCACAACATCTAATATACTCTGTATAACAGAAGAAAAACCTTATCATTAAAACCTTTTCTGCCACTTGTGTTTTTGGTCATAACATTAAAAACTAAAGTTGCAGAAAATTTTAATTTTTAAAAAAAAAATTTTTTTTTTCAACGTTTTTTATTTATTTTTGGGACAGAGAGAGACAGAGCATGAACGGGGGAGGGGCAGAGAGAGAGGGAGACACAGAATCGGAAACAGGCTCCAGGCTCCGAGCCATCAGCCCAGAGCCTGACGCGGGGCTCGAACTCACGGACCGCGAGATCGTGACCTGGCTGAAGTCGGACGCTTAACCGACCGCGCCACCCAGGCGCCCCGAAAATTTTAATTTTTTAATGAAATACTGAAATACTTTAGAGTGTTCACTGTGTTTCCTGAGTTAGTTACAAAGGGAAGATAATACTGAATTTAAACTGGTATCCAAGTCTTTGAAATACTAAATCTCCATTTTTCTAAGTTACTGATAGATTTTTACTTGTGCATTGAATTTTAAAACATTATCAATAATTTTATCACTTACCTGGCAGAGTGTCTTTAAACTGTTGATTTCCTGATGGTTGCGTGAGGTTGAGCACTTACCATTTAACTTCGTTGTCTCCAGCATTGATTATATTGTATATTATTAATTTATGTATTTATATTTTCCCCCTCCCAACTTTGCTATTTGTTTGGTATAAAGTGGTTGTGAATTCATAATGTGAGGAACCACCAAAGAAAAAATAATCAAGCCCTATAATTTTTAAAAATTTATAAGATTAAATTCTTTTTTCTTCTGAAATAATTTTTATTCTAATAATGTTCAGATTCTTTTGAGTTTAAGCATAGGAAGCTTGGAACTATATTATTCTTTTTTGAAGAAGTGGCGTAGGCCAAGATCAGTCTTTGTATTTTCTAAATGTTTACCATATCTATTTAATAGCTTTAAAAAATGTATTATCATGAAACATGATTGTAACAGCAGTTGGATGTAACTTCTTGTGTGAAATGAATAATTAAATCCTTTCTCTGTAATGTTATAATTGTTTGCAGAGTCCTTCAGTGTCTCCTAATACAAGTTTCACTTCTGATGGCTCCCCATCTCCGATAGGAGGAATTAAGCGAAAAGCAGAAGACAGTGACAGTGAACCTGAGCCAGAGGATAATGTCAGGTGAAACCATTTTTTGGTAACACTTTGTTATCAAATTGCTGAAATAGATGCTGTCTAATTAATGCTATTTAGCTTAGAGCAGCATTGCCTTCAGATGCTTGCCTGTGATCTTTTTATCCACCAGTAATTAATGTGGAGGGTTAGAATAGTCAGTAAATTCCAGTGAGATATGTAAGCTATAGCTGTTAAACCTAAGTATCTAGATTAGTATGCGTGCAGGTTTTTGTCCTCCAAGCCACTTTTCCCTCTGAGACCAGGCACTGGATCGGCTAGACATGAGGTGTTTAGCTCTGACTATGTGATCTGAATGTTACTGTTTTGAGATTAAATCTTCAGGCTGCTTAACACAGAAAGTTCAGTTACACTTGGATACTTAATATAGTTTGCTTTAATCTCAGTTGGAAAGGTTCTTCCTCAAATGAAATATGCAAAAGAGATAAACATGTATATTTTTTAAAACCACAGACTTCGATCTGTACAATTACATTTCATGACAGGGAAGTTTCCCTTTAGCTGTATACTTGAAATTTGTAATGAGAAATTTTGATTCTTTATCCAGAGATTTGAGATCATTATGTAAGATTAACAGCCTCTCATGTAATTAAATCCGTATTTCAACCCTGTGTTCCAAGTGCAAAAGGCAAACAATCTGAATGATTGTAACTAATTAAGAATTTAGCAAAATGATATATTTCAAAGTTAAACAATAGTGGTCCACAACTCATGCTTCTTTTATAGGACGTGGATGGTATGTTTGCATTTATGATGAGAAACTTCTCAAGTGTCATATATGGTTCTGTATTTTCCTAACGTCCTTTGATGTCAGATTCTGAGATCTTTGGTGACTTGTGATTGAACATTTACCTGATCCTCTGTTTCTGCAACTCTGGATTTTCCTCTTAGAGTATGTTTTCTGTTTTATTGTGTAGCCATCTTGATCAATACCAGCTTAATAGTTAACTTGATTTATTAGTACTTTATTGTGTAATCCCGGTGCTGAGAATAGTCAAGGTAGAACTGCTTCTATTAAGAAATGCTTGGGACCCTTAACATGTATTTCATTAATATTTTCTGTAAAACAATTACAGTCCGCATCATAGAGGGTATTTCTCCTAAGTGATGTCCTGTGAATCCTTGGGGCAGGTGGGAGGGAATTAAAATTGATGTGGTGTATTCTGGAACATGACTGCAATTTGTAAGATGTGGCACATGGTAGAAAATAGCCCTTAATGAGAATCATCTTGATGTTCTTGATCTGTCTTGATTTGTTTTTTTAGTGTTCTTTGGCTTCTTTGTGTTCTTCGATAAAATGTTTAAATCTTTCAGAGAATGAAAAATGAGTACTTAAAAATATATATATATACTTTTGAGTGAAAAACGTATAGTTCACATGTATTGTCAGTGGCAAATGAGAATTTAGTGAATTAGAAGTGAACCTACTTCTAAGTTTTACCAGAACATGCATATGTGTGTTTATGTGTCCTTCCCTTAAGCCAACAGCTCTTAGCTGAAAGAATAATAAGGCCCACGGATGGGGAAAGTAGATATAAACATAATTTTCTGCCTGGTTCCTAGATTATCTTATAAACCATTTTTACCTTTTAAAAAATTACACATGCAACTCTTTTTTTTTTTTTTTAAGTAATTTGATTGACTTCCTTTATTTAGTTTAAATGTATTTTACAAACGGAGGACCTTGAAATATCTTCAGTATTTGAATCTTAAAATGTAGTTTTAGAATTGGTCCACAATCAAAAAACATGTAAAACAGTATTAACATTTGAGCAAACAAATACTCAGTATCTACTTTAATAAATAGTTATTCTTTTTCCAAAATGTTGTTTTCTAATGGTCTTACTAGAATCATCATTTGGGTTTTTGATGTTTATCTCTTAAGTTGATAATAAGTCCTGTGTAAGTGGGCTTTTAGAAGTGATTAAATAATTAAATGAAGCTGTGTTAGCATTACTGCTTAACTCATTAACATTTCACCTGGATATTAAATATAAAATGGTTTGGGTGATAAATCGGTGAACAATTACTGAAAGTATTAATTCGACATGAATCGGCTTTGCCTGGATTTTAGGCTATGGGAAGCTGGTTGGAAACAGCGGTACTACAAGAACAAATTTGATGTTGATGCAGCTGATGAGAAATTCCGTCGTAAAGTTGTACAGTCTTACGTTGAGGGGCTCTGCTGGGTTCTTCGATATTATTACCAGGTACAGAGAATATTTTCCTCTAAACCTACCTAATCATTTAAGGAAGATAGTAATTTCTATAATCATGTGTATTATTGAGCTGTGTTATGAAATTAAATCCAGACTCATTTTTTTAAAAGCTTCTTGTTCAGAAATTCATTACCTTAAATAATATTTGTTTGTAAACCCTTTGAAGCTTCTCAAGTGTTAATATATAAACAAAGATAATTTTTGTTGTGCTTATTAAAGATTTCGGCGTCAAGTAGTATGGTTGAGTGTACTTTGTCTTTAACGTGATTAAAGTATAATGGTTTTTTAATTGGAAATTAAAAATAACTAAGTAATTAATAGACAGTCACTAAATGACTGAACAAAGGACAAAGCCTAGAAAATACTAGTAAGAACTTGGAAGACATTTGAATGATACCATTTCCTTCGTGTAATGTAGTGATGTTACATGAAATGCATGATAATTGGAGTAATCTGTATCTGACTTTAAGCTTTTGATAATTGAGATGTCAGATTGTGAGAGATTAGGTAGACATAGAGGGGATTGTGACACTAGTAGTTAATACCTGGTTTTGTTCTTGGAGAGCAAAACAAGTTAGGTTTGGTGTGATCTGAGAAAAGATGGAGTTTGTCATTAAGTGGAAAGTGTAATTTGGATGCATTAAATTAGGTTGTAAAATACTGCAAATTCATGTTTTACTTTTGTCCTCAAGATTTTAATTCCCTAGGCATAGAATCAAAACATATTAGGAGGACTTTTCTATCAGTAAAACTTACTGTTTTCTTTTTGATAGGTTTACTTAAATTTTTTTTTTTAATTTTTTTTTTAACGTTTTTTTTTTTTAATTTATTTTTGAGACAGAGAGAGACAGAGCATGAATGGGGGAGGGGCAGAGAGAGAGGGAGACACAGAATCGGAAGCAGGCTCCAGGCTCTGAGCCATCAGCCCAGAGCCTGACGTGGGGCTCGAACTCACAGACTGTGAGATCGTGACCTGAGCCGAAGTGGGACGCTTAACCGACTGAGCCACCCAGGCGCCCCTTAAATATTTTTCTAGTAAAGAGAAAGTTGTCACAATGAAAATGTAATAGGGAATTGTAAAATGAAACTTTTGTTGGCAGTTTTACTCAGTCACTGTTTCAGTGATGTCCCTTACCATCTGTATGCTATAGGTAAGTGCCAGCTACCACCGCTCTTCATTCTGTTTGGTGATGGCAGCTGTAGAATTGAAAAGAAATACCACCAAGCACATTTTAAGGATAAAAATCTTCACGAAATTTGTTTGTAAATATAAAGTTTGGTGTTAACTACTAATTATTAAAAATGCTTTGCAGTAGTTTGTGGGGTTTTTTTTGTTTTTTTGTTTTTTTTTAGTTTTTTCCTGGGGGGGGTGCCTGGGTGCCTCAGTCAGTTAAGTGTCTGACTCTTGATCTTGGCTCAGGTCATGATCTCATGGTTCGTGAGATTGAGTCCCTCATCAGGCCCTGTGCTGATAGTGCGGAGCCTGCTTGGGATTCTCTTCTCTCCCTGCCCCTCCGCAGCTCATGTGCATGCACGCGTGTTCTCTTTCAAAAAAACTTTAAAAAGAAAAAAAGATTTTTATTTTTAGAGAAAGCACAAGTGGGGAAGGGGCCAGAGGGAGGGAGGAGGGGAAAGAAAGAGTGTGTGGGGGGGGGGGGGGGTAGATCTTAAGTAGGCTCCACACTCAGCATGGAGCCCCATGTGGAGCTCAATCCCAGGACCCTGGGATCATGACCTGAGTCAGAATCAAGTGTCAGATGCTCAACCAACTGAACCACCCACGTACCTCATGCAGTAGTTTTTAAATCAAGGAGCCATTGATATAAAGTAAAAGTTCAGTTAATCAAAACAACTTTTAGGACTTATGGGAAAAAATTAATATATGGAATGTGCACTGGAAATCGTGTTTTACAAATAGAATATTATAGGTTAATAATACTCTAAGTTTTGTTTGCTTTACTGTGTCCATACTGAACATAGATTTTTGGGTTTGGGTTTTTTTGGTTTTTTTTTGTTTTTTTGTTTTGTTTTTTGGTGATGATTCTAGGGCTGTGCTTCCTGGAAATGGTATTATCCATTCCATTATGCACCATTTGCTTCAGACTTTGAAGGAATTGCAGACATGCCATCTGATTTTGAGAAGGGCACTAAACCGGTAAGCCTAGTTATTTAGAGTCATAAAATTCATAGAATTTTGGCTTAGATAAAAATTGTGTATTTTATCTTAAACTTTTTTTCTTTCTTGCAGTTTAAACCACTGGAACAACTTATGGGAGTTTTTCCAGCTGCAAGTGGTAACTTTCTACCTCCATCATGGCGGAAGCTCATGAGTGATCCCGTAAGTGTCTTAGTACTGAGTTCTCTATACTTTTCACCTTTTTATTTTCTACTTTCCTTGGTCATCAGAACCCTTACCCAGCAAATAAAATTAATTTGTGTTGGGGAGAAATTCTTTTTTTTTTAACGTGTATTTTTATTTTTGAGAGCAAGCACACGTGAGTGGGGGAGGGACAGAGAGAGAGGGGAACAAAGGATCTGAAGCGGGTTCCATGCTGACTGCAGAGAGCCCAATGTGGGGCTCGAACTCGCAAACTGCGAGATCATGACCTGAGCTGCAGTCGGACAGTTAAATGACTGAGCCACCCAGAGGCCCCTGGGAGAAATTCTTGTAACAGTTACTTTGTTCTCAGCCTACCTGTAAGTTATTATTTTTATTTATTTCCACCATGTGTAGTGGCTTCCAGAGTTCAGACTGGGCTACCTCAGATCATCTCTGCGCTTGTTTTATCTGCCAGATAGAGAGCAGGGGAGACCCTGGCATGAAATAGGAATTATTAGAGTCTGTAAACTCTTCATTGACTGTCTTGGGTTCACAGTTGTCAGTTCTAAAATTTTTCTATAGTAATGCCTTCCCACCCCCCATTTTTTAAATAAAATTGTTAATTTTGTTTTACTACTGGGGTTAATGACTTGATATCTTAATAACGAGTTTTTGAAGGAATAAAACCTCATTTTCTCATCGGGCCTGATAGCATGAATGAAAGAAATGTCAAATTCTTTATAACTCATGCATGTGTGACTTTTGTTTTGAATCTTTATTTTTCTCCCTGATACAGGATTCTAGTATAATTGACTTCTACCCTGAAGATTTTGCTATTGATTTGAATGGGAAGAAATATGCATGGCAAGGTAAAATTTAGACGTTATTCCTTTTTGTTAAAATAATTTTCTCTTTTTGGTAAACGTAAGAAAACATGATTTATGGGATGAAAGAATTTCTGTGAAAGAGAAATATTTTGGGACACCTGGGTGGCTTAGTCAGTTAAGCGTCCAACTTTGGCTCAGGTCATGAACTCACTCATGGGTTCGAGCCCCGTATCAGGCTCTGCACTGACAGTTTGAAGCCTGCTTGGGATTCTCTCTGTCTTCCTCTCTGCCCCTCCCCTATTCACGCTTTCTCTCTCTCTCTCAAAATAATAAAGTTTTTTTAAAAAGATAAATATTTTAGGGCGCCTGGGTGGCTCAGTTGGTTGAGTGTCTGACTTCAGCTCAGGTCATGATCTCACGGTTCATGAGTTCAAGCCCCATGTCAGCCTCTGTGCTGACAGCTCAGAGTCTGGAGCCTGCTTCGGGTTCTGTGTCTCTGTCTCTCTCTACCCATTCCCTGCTCATGCTCTGTCTCTCTCTGCCTCTCAAAAATAAAGAAACATAACAAAAAATAATTTTAAAAAGTAAATATTTTAAGAATTACATGTGAAAATTTCATTTTTTTCCATCCAACCTGGGATTATCAGTGATTAGTAGTAATTAGTAACATTCTGATAAACAGTAAATTAGACTGAAAGAGATTAATCATTCTGTCTTTTGTCTCTTTTGTGATTGATTAAGGGGACTTGGGACTTGCTCATTGGCACCTTGTAAGATTGCTGAGAAATAAACATGGTTGTGTCCATGTGGAGATTCACTTATACCCCATGGAAATTTGAAGATGAAAAATGTATAAGAAATTTAGTTTTAAATACTTGACAGTAATCATTTCCTGTTTGTTTAGTTAGCTGTTATTTTCTCATTCCTTCTGTTACAGTTTTTATAAGAATGTCAATTTTAAATTAGTACTACTAAATTTAAGGTGCTGTTTACCACTCAGCAAATGTGTGATGATGACTGAATGTAAAACACAATAAAGAATTCTGTCACACAGTAAGTCAACTATTATTTCATGCCAAAGCCCTTTTCAGCAATCATTTTAATCTTTTCTTCCCCCATATATTTTTCTAAGATAATCAATTTGGTAAGGTTATGTGTTTACTTTTTCCTTGGTTATTTCCTCTGGTGCAGATGACCAATAACATGACTCAGAATTGTGAGACAAAGGGGTATTCATTTGAAAATCATTTTATGAGATTTTTAGGGTTGACTTTTGGTTTATGTAGTGAAAGACATTTCATTATTTCTTTAATGGAATGATAATGGGAAATGCAACCCATTGATTGAGGTTAGCAAGTATGCTCTGTGGTCATATTTTGTTATATGTAAATGGATTGGAGTCTTAGATTGTTTTTGAAGGTGCTTTGTGGAGAATGCTTTGATTACAGGGAGTGGAGGCATAGGAGAATAAAAGGCAGTGAAGTAAAAATATAAGTATATAAGCATACTTATGTAAATGTCAAGTAAGTAAGTATATAAGTGTGCAGATGTCTTGCTTTCTGTATATACCATTGTAGTATAAATCATCTGGAGGAAAAGCGAGGCAATGCACAATGGCTACAATTTCTTCACATCCTTGCTAACATTTTGTTATTTTCTTTTCTTTATTCGGTAAATGGCTTTTACGTATTTAGGTATTTTTTATTGAAGATAATTGACATACAATACCCTCTTTCAGGTGTACATCATTTGTACATCAGGTGTACAATACAAAGTTACTACAGTACTATTGAGTGTACTCCTATGCAGTATAACATACCCATGACTGACATAACTAGAAGCATATACCTCTCAATCCACTTCATCTAGTTTGCCTGCCCCCTCACCTGCTTCCCCCTCTGGTAACCAACAGTTTGTTTCCTATATCTATGAGTCTGTTGCTGTTTTGTTTTGTTTGCTCATTTGTTTGGGTTTTTTTTTGTTTTGTTTTTTTTTTTTTTTTTTTTTAGATTACACATATAAGTGAAATCATACAGTATTTGTCTTTCTCTGTTGGGACTTGTTTCATTTAGCATTATACCTTGTAGGTAACATCGATGTTTTTGGAAATGGTAAGCTTTCATTCGTTTTTGTGACTAATATTTCATTGTATACATCTTCTTTACCCATTCGTCTGTCTAAGGACACTTGGGTTGCTTCCGTATCTTGGCTATTGTAAATAATGCTGCAGTAAACAAAGGGGTGCATATATCTCTTCAGATTGGTGTTTTTGTTTTCTTTGGATCAATAGCCAGAAGTGGGAATTGCTGGACCATACATTCATTCTATTTTTAATTTTTGAGAAACCTTCATACTGTTTCCCATAGTGGCTGCACCAGTGTCCATTTCCACCGACAGTGTATGAGGGTTCCCTTTTCTCCACATTCTCACAAACACTTGTTATTTTTTTGTCTTTTTGGTAATAGGCATTCTTAACGATGTGAAGTGATATCTCATTGTGGTTTTGACTTGAATTTCCCTGATGATTAGTGATACTGAACACCTTTTTATGTGTCTGTTCACCATCTGCATGTCTTTGGAAAAATATCTGTTCACATCTTCTGCTCATTTTTTAATTGAGTTGTTTTTTTTGGTATTAAGTTGTACAAGTTCTTTATATATTTTAGATATCAACCCCTTACTGGATGTATGATTTGCAAATACCTTCTCCCATTTAGTAGGTTGCCTTTTCATTTTGTAGGTGGTATCCTTCGCTGAAACACGAGCTTTTTAGTTTGATGTGGTCCCCCTTGTTTATTTTGGCTTTTGTTGCTCTTGCCTGAGGGCACTCGCCAAAAAAAAAAAAATTATTACAAAGACTGAAGTCAAGGAGCTTATGGTTTCTTCTAGGATTTTTTTTTTTTTTTAATTTTAACTTGCATCCAAGTTAGTTAGCATATAGTACAATAATGATCTCAGGAGTAGAATCCAGTGATTCATCCCCTACATATAGCATCCAGTGTTTATTCCAACAAGCATCCTCCTTAAGGCCCCTTGCCCATTTAGCCCATCCCCCCTCCCACAACCCTTCCAGCAACCCTCAGTTTGTTCTCTGTATTTAAGAGTCTCTTATGTTTTGTCTCCCTCACTGTTTTTATATTATTTTTGCTTCCCTTCCCTTATGTTCATCTGTTTTGTATCTTAAAGTCCTCATATGAGTGAAGTCATATGATATTTGTCTTTCTCTAATTTTGCTTAGCATAATACCCTCTAGTTCCATCCATGTAGTTGCAAATGGCAAGATTTAATTCTTTTTGATTGCCGAGTGATACTCCATTGTATATATATATCACATCTTCTTTATCCATTCATCTATCGATGGATATTTGGGTTCTTTCCATACTTTGGCTATTGTTGATAGTGCTGCTGTAAACATTGGGGTGCGTGTGCCCCTTCAAAACAGCATACCTGTATCCCTTGGGTAAGTACCTACTAGTGCAATTGCTGGGTCATAGGGTAGTTCTATTTTTAATTTTTTGAGGAACCTTCATACTGTTTTCCAGAGTGGCTGCACCAGCTTGCATTCCCACCAGCAGTGCAAAAGAGATCCTCTTTCTCTGCATCCTTGCCAACATCTGTTGTTGCCTTAGTTGTTAATGTTAGCCATTCTGACAGGTGTGAGGTGGTATCTCCTTGTGGTTTTAGTTTGTTTCCCTGATGATCAGTGATGTTGAGCATTTTTTCATGTGTCGGTTGGCAGTTTTTCATCTGATGTCTTCTTTGGAGAAGCGTCTGTTCATGTCTTTTGCCCATTTCTTTACTGGATTATTTGTTTTTTGGGTGTTGAGTTTGAGAAGTTATTTATAGATTTTGATACTAACCCTTTATCTGATATGTCGTTTGCAAATATCTTCTCCCATTGAGTCGGTTGTGTTTTAGTTTTACAGCTTGAAGTGCAGAATTGTGATGGACTTTGTTTTCTTTTTCAGTATTTCTTTGGCTATTTGGGGTCTTTTCTGGTTCCATACAAATTTTAGGATTATTTGTTCTAGCTCTGTGAAGAATGCTGGTGTTACTTTGATAGGGATTGCATTGAACATGTAGATTGCTTTGGGTAGTATCGACATTTTAACAATATTTGTTCCTCCAATTGATGAGCATGGAATATTTTTCCTTTATTGTGTGTCTTCTTCAATTTCTTTCATAAGCTTTCTATAGTTTTCAGTGTATAGATTTTTCACTTCTTTGGTTAGGTTTATTTTTATGGTTTTTGGTGCAATTGTAAATGGGATTGATATCTTGATTTCTCTTTCTGCTGCTTAATTATTGGTATATAGAAATGCAACCGATTTCTCTGTATTGATTTTATATCCTGCAATATTGGTGAATTCATAAATCAGTTCTAGCAATTTTTTGGTGGAATCTTTTGGATCTTCCACATAGAGTATCATGTCGTCTGTGAAGAGTGAACGTTTGACTCCCTCCTTGCCGATTTGGATGCCTTTTATTTCTTTGTGTTGTCTGATTGCTGAGGCTAAGACTTCCAATACTATGTTGAATAACAGTGGTGAGAGTGGACATCCCTGTCATATTCCTGAACTTAGGGTGAAAGCTCTCAGTTTTTCTTCATTAAGGATGATAATAACGGTGGGTCTTTTGTATATGGCTTTTATGATTATGAGGTATGATCCTTCTATGCCTACTTTCTTGAGGGTTTTTATCAAGAAAGGATGCTGTATTTTGTCAGATGCTTTCTCTGCATCTATTGAGAAGATAACGTGATTCTTGTTCTTTCTTTTATTGATGTATGATGTATCACATTGATTGAATCAGCCCTATATCCCAGGTATAAATCCCACTTGGTTGTGATGAATAATTCTTTTAATGTATTGTTGGATCCAGTTGGCTAGTATCTTGTTGAGAATTTTTGCATCCATGTTCGTTAGGGAAATTGCTCTGTAGTTCTCCTTTTTAGTGGGGTCTTTGTCTGGTTTTAGAACCGTCTTTTAGGAGTGTTATGCTTTAAGGTCTTACATTCAAGTCTGCAATTCATTTGAGTTTATTTGTGTGTATGGTGCAAGAAAATGGTCACTCTTTTGCATGTAGCTTTACAGTTTTCCCCACACCATCTGTTGAAGAGACTCTTCTTTTCCATTGTATATTCTTGCCTCCTGTGTCATAAATTAATTGACCGTATACGTGTGGGGGTTTTCTGGGCTCTCTGTTTTATTCTGTTGGTCTATATGTCTCTTTTCATGTCAGTACCATACTGTTTTGATTACTGTAGCTTTGTAGTATAGTTTGAAATCAGGGCGTGTGATACCTCTGGCTTTGTTCTTTCTCAGGATTGCTTTGGCTATTTGGGTTTTTTGTGGTTCTATGCAAATTATAGGATTCCTTGTTAACTAGTTTGTGAAAAATGCCAGTGATATTTTGATAAGGGATTACATTAAATCTGTAGATTGGTTAGGATAGTATGGGCATTTTAACAGTATTCTTCCAATCCATAAGCATGGATTATCTTTTCCATTTATTTGTGTCTATTTCTGTTTTTTTGGTAATAGCCATCCTAATGGTTATGAAGTGGGATCTTACTATATTTTTGATTTGCACTTCCCTAATGATTAGTCATATTGAGGATCTTTTCTTGTGCTTAGCTACATCTTTGGAGAAATGTCTATTCAAGTTTTTTGCTCATGTTTGAATTGTGCTTTTGTTGTATTGTAGGAGTACTTTTATATTTTGGACACTAGTCTCATATAAGATTTTGCATTTATTTTCTTCCATTTTGTGACTGTCTTTTTACTTTGTTTGATAGTGTCCTTTGATGCACAAAAGCTTTAAATTTTGATGAAGTCCAATTTTTGTTGGACTGTTTTGTCATTGCCTGTGCTTTTGTTGTCATATCCAAGAAATCATTGCTGTATCCAGTGTCATGAAGCTTCCTCCTTGTTTTCTTTTGAGAGTTTTATAGTGTTAGGTCTTAACATTTAGGTTTGATCCATTTTGAGGCAGTTTTTGTCTACGGTGTAAAGTTAGGGTCCAATTTCATTCTTCTGCTGTAGATATCCATTTCCCAGCACCATTTGTTGAAAAGACTGCTCTTTTCCCATCAAATGGTCCTGGCACCCTTATTGATGATCATTTGACCATGTATCTGAGTGCCTATTGATAGGCTCTCTGTTTCGCTGCCTGGTATTGCTAATCTTATGCCAGTACCAAACTGTTTTAATTCCTGTAGCTTTAGAAAGTTTTGGAATCAAGTGGTGGGAGTCCTTCAACTTTATTTATTTTTTTCAAGGTTGTTTTGGGTATTTGGGGTCCCTTGAGATTCTAAATGAATTTTAGGGTGGGTTGAAACTCAGGCCTTTAATATTTTTATATTTTGTGTAAGTATTTTCATTTATTAGACTGTAGCAAGAACACAACATATTTTAAGGTAAAATTTAGTAGGGGTGCCTGGGTGGCTCAGTTGGTTGAGCGTCCTGCTTTGGCTCAGGTCGTGATCTCACCATTCGTGAGTTTGAGCCCCACATCGGGCTCTATGCTGACAGCTCAGAGCCTGGAGTCTGCTTCAGATTCTGTGTCCCCCTCTTCTGTCTCCACCCCACCCCTGCTTGTGCTGTATCTCTCTCTGTCTTTCAAAAATGAATAAACATAAAAAAAAATTTTTTTAAGGTAAAATTTAGTACTATTACAATTTTTCTCATATGTCTTTAAAATTTATCCAAAGTAATGGTAACATTTAAGTTCTTGCCTAACTTGAGTGCATCTTAAAATGATAGAAGATAAAATATATCTGGGTACATTTTCAGCATTTATTGAACGTGCAATGTTGTTCTTTTATAGTATTCATGTAATAATACTCCAGCACCTGTGTGGCTCAGTCAGTTAAGTATCTGACTCTTGATTTTGGCTCAGGTGATGATCTCATGGTTCTTGAGATCAAGCCCTGCTTCAGGCTCCGTACTGACAGCGCGGAGCCTGCTTGGGATTCTGTCTCTGCCCCTTCCCTGCTGAGCTCTCTCAAAATAAATACACATGCTTTAAAAAAAAAAAACACATTTGTTGAACATGTGTACTTTCAATGTTGTGTTTTTATATTTAATTTATATAAGAGAAATATAGCATAGTCATTTCGAATGTTGTGTATTTTATATATGACCAGAGAATTTAAGTATTTTGATCAAAGTCACAGAGCAATAGAACTAAGATCTGAACACAGAGAGTATGAGCACTATGTTTACCTAAGTTTTACTGCTACTTAGGTTACCTGTAAATAAGCACTCTGGAAAATTTTAGGTGTTAATGTCATTTTTACTATCAGCTCACTCAGGCTTTATCTTTATCACATCTGGGTGTAATGCATTTCTTCCCACCCTGGCCATTAGGGCTGATTTTTTGCTTAATAACCTTATTGTTGTCATTAGCTGCTGACCAGTTGGAGTTGGCTTTTGGAGTTGATGGAATGTCTGCTTGATAATTTGGGTTTTAAGTGTATGACTAAACAAAACTTGAAAAGCTCCCTACATTTTTTTTCTGTGTGGATGTTTACCAGTAAATGAAATAGCCTAACTCAGATGATAGATGTTAATATTGAAATCACTTTTCACACTAGAAGTTAGTTTCTTTTTAACTTTAAAAAAAATACATGTTTCCCTACTAGGTAATGAAATTGAACTTGTTTCTAAACTTTGAAAATATGGTAGCTAAGTAATTAATGACAACTTGAGGAGCCTTTCATTTCTCATTCTAAAGGGAACAATCACAAGTAGAGCAGTTTTGACTGTCAGTAGTTTCAAAATTATTTAGCTCTATTTAGCATTACTCTTTGCCATTTGTTTTAATTTTTTTAGCCAAAAGACTATTTATATTGTATACAGTACAACATACACATTTGGTTGAATAACTTCATATATTTTTCTAGTAATAGACATTGTGCTACTGGTGTGCTTCTTTGAAAATTATGAATTTAGATTGAAATAAAACAATTACCTTAATTCTGGCACATTCCAGAGAACAGTTTTCAGCCTGAATACTCCCCACAGTTATTTAAGCAAGTCTCTAAAAACTTCTTGCATATAAATTAGTTATTAGGTTTTAAAATGTAAACAAAATACTGTGAAGTTTTAGAGCTGGAAGACATTCCATGTATTTATTCTAGTTGAGTATTTTAGTTGAAAACCAAGTCAGAAAGATGAAAGGACAAACTCAAGCCCTTGGCAGATTAACTGGCTTGCCCACGGGCATCCTCGTAAGTAAGGCGAGAACAAAGACTCGTGTCCAGGTGGCTACTTGTTCAATTAATTTAAAAATTTTATCATCATAGAGTTAAGATTCTGCAAACATGGCTCTTACGAGCCATTTTAAGGATGGAAAATATATAGAACTTTTGTCTTCTCTCACCACATGGGAAGTATTTGCATCTGAGATTTGACCAAATAGAGTTCAGTTTCGAAGTGTTTTTACATCAGCAAGGATATTCTACTAGAAATGTTTATTTGGACCAATGATAAATGGAATTTGGATGATCCTAATAGCTGGGTGGTTGGTGTGCATTTTTTCCCCCAGGTGTTGCTCTGTTGCCTTTTGTGGATGAGCGAAGGCTGCGAGCTGCTCTAGAAGAGGTGTACCCAGACCTCACTCCAGAAGAGAGTAAGAATTGTACTTTCACTTGATCTCAACATTGAGTCTGTATCATACAGACTTTACATTTCCCTATGAAATTAGACTCTTCTTCCACTTGTCAAATTTCACATAAAGGCCTAAACCTTTGATGTTTTCTTTATAAGAAAAGTCAGCTTCTTAGAATTTATTATCCATAAATTGAATAGTAATTATAATTTTTTTAACTCACAAGTGTTTGTTAGATTTATTAAAAAGCAACACTTCAAGAATATCCTTTGACTTTTTGGTTCTTGTATGATATGTACACACAAAAGTATTTTTCCATACTGGGTTGTATTAGTTTCCTCCATCCTCCTTCCCTTCATCTCCCCTCAATAACAGTTTGCTTGAAAAGTTAGATTCAAACAAAGGCATTTTCTCTCAGATTGCTAACCTAAAATGTTACTTTATTACAAACAGTGGCATTTTGTCATTAATACTGATAGTTAAAAGTATTGGGAAATTGGGAAGCTAGATTCTATTGGGAAATTTATTTAACACCAGTATGATAAACCTATAGAAATAATTTCTCTGTCAGCCATTTGTTTGGGTTTCCTCATGAAATGGTTTTATATTTCTTAACGCAAATGAGTTCTGTACAGATAACTTTGTCCCTTACCTTACAATACTATATTCAGATATCTTTTAGTGATAATTTTTTCCAAGTCATTGATCTTGAAACCTTATTGTCAAAAATTATTTTTCTTTCATAGAGGCTTCACACATTTTGGCCTATAACTTTTAAATTATTTTTTGTAAACTTTATACTTAAGTTTTAAAAATTTAGGTGATTTCTTGGGGTACCTGAAAGGCCCAGTCGATTAAGCATCTGACTCTTGATCTCAGCTCAGGTCTTGATCCCACAGTTTGTGAGATCGAGCTCTGTGTCAGCCTCTGCACTGACAGCACTGAGCCTGCTTGGGATTCTCTCTCAAAATAAATAAACTGTAAAAAATAAAACAAAATTTAGATGTTTAATTTTCTCATAAAAGTTGTGCTTGTAGATGTAATTGTTTGATCTTTATTCTTTCCTTACTTTCCTCCCAGCTAAAAGAAACAGTCTTGGAGGCGATGTCTTATTTGTGGGGAAACATCACCCACTTCACGACTTCATTTTGGAGCTCTATCAGACAGGTTCCACAGAGGTATGGTCTCTTTTTCCATCATGAGGTGTTTTTAGACAGTGTAATTATTTGATTAATCAGAAATGCATTTTTTAAATTTTGATAAAACAGAAACAAGTGTACCATTTTAACTTTTTAAAAACCCTTAAAAAGTGTGTGATTTTTTTGGCATTAAGTCTGTGTACAGTGTTGTGCAGCCATCACCACTGTCCAGTTCCAGAACTGGGTATCCATTAAACAGTATTAAATGATACATCTCCATTCTCCTCTCCTCTTACTTTTGGTAATCTACTTTCTAAGAATTTACCTGTTCTTGGTAACTCACATAAATGGAATCATGCAGTATTTGTCCTCTTGTGTCTGACTTACTTTACTTAGCTTAATGTTTTCAGGGTTCATCCATGTTGTAGCAGGTGTCAGAATTTCATTCCTTTAATGGCCATTGTGTGTATATACCACATTTTGTTTATCCATTCATCTGTTGATGGGAACTTAGGTTGTTTCCTCCTCCTGGCTTTTAAGAATAGTGCTTCTATGAGCATTGGCATACAAGTAGACGTGTGAGTCCCTGCTTTCCATTCTTCTGGATATATGATCAAGAATGCATTTTTCCACAGCCAGTGGATGTACCTCCTGAACTATGTCATGGAATGCAAGGAAAATTTTCTTTGGATGAAGAAGCCGTTCTTCCAGATCAGTAAGCATTTATTTGTGTAAATTGGTACAACTGGGAAGAAGTTTAGTTAGCATTTTGTCTTTGTTGCCTACATGTTTTATTTTCTAGTAATAGTGAGAAAACAAAACAGAAAACCTGCTGCACTATGAAGAAGACTTGGGGTGAGAGCCCAGCTCTTCAACCCAGTGGCTATGTCACTGTGTATAGGGAGCCCTGGGGGTTCCTAAAGCCCTTTCAGGAGATCCATGAGGTCAAAATTATTTTCATGATAATACTAAGATGCTGTGATATATTTGCTTTTCTCACTCTCTTTCTGTCTTGAGTGTACAATGGAGTTTTCCAGAAACTGAATGTAGTGTGATAGATATCTTAGGAGATTAAATCAGAAGCAGATAAGAGAATCCAGCTATTAAGATAGATATTAAACCAGATATTAAAGAAATTTTCAGAAATGTAAGACAATGACACTTCTCATTTTTTTTCATTTTGTAAAATATAGTTTTTCATTAAAATGTTATTTATGTTATAGGTTTATTATTGTTATCTTTAAATTAGTATTTTAGAAATTTTGTAGTTTTAATTTTTAAAAGGTATATATTGATAGACATAACCAATGTAAGCAAAAGCTTTTTGAGGTCCTTGATTTTTAGGAATGTTTTAAAGGCGTTCTGAGATAAGAGTTTGGGAATTCTTGGTCACAGAGTATGTGTATCTTCTTTTCTACATAATATTGGATGGTTTTCCAAAGTGATTACACTATTTTATAATCTCAGTGGCAGTTTGTGAGAGGTGTTGCTCTGCATTCCTGCAAACCTTTGGAATTGTCATGACTTTAATTTTTGTCAATTTAGTGGATGCCTGTTAGCTTACAGTTGCCTTTCTCTGATTACTAATGAAATCAAATGCCATATGGTATATTTATTAACCAGTTGGTTTTCCTCATTTATAAAGTACCTGTTCTATTCTTCTGTTTGGTTATTTATTCCCCTGACGCCCCTTTTTTGATTTGTTTGTATCCTTTACAAATTCTGATACGAGCCTTTTGCAGAAAATAATTTTCTGTTAAGGAGATTGCAAACAAGGAAGACAGGGTCCTTTTGAAAGCTATAATTGGTTATGTTGTTTTTGTTGGTACATTTTAATGAGTTCTCTTTCCTAAAGTAATATCTTACTTCCACGTATCCAGAAGGCTACAACTTAACTGTCTTCCTTGTCTTTAGAATAGTATGTTCTCCTGTCCCCATGTTACGAGATCTGGCACAGAACACTGCGATCAGGTAAGTCTTCCAAAATTCACGTCATTTGACCAAAACACAGCTCTGTAACTTGCAAATAAATCTAAAAAGACCTCTGAATCACAAGGAAATGGCAGCTATTAATCTACCAATGCTTTGAGATTCGAGAGTCCCTGTGTTGCAAACCTTGGAACAGAGCCTCTTGACTTTAAATTATGTATATTGTTAAAGTTACTGATTGAACAAGCTTGCTTCTCGGCTTTCTGGTTTCCCTTGACAACCTCTAATTCTTCCCGGATTAGTAAGTGGGAGGTAGAAAGTAAGAGTTTGTAGGAGTAGTTCTATGTAGGAGCAAACAGACCTCTACACCCCAGAGGCCCACACAGCTTCACTGTGTTACAGCAGATTATTTTAATTATATTTACAGTTGTGGCTCTGCAGTTTAAAAACAAAACTATTACATCCTTTACTTTGGTTGAGATAGAATGATTTTATAGAAATTTTTACCAACAATTAATAGATAAACTTAAAGGGCTAATTTCTGCTACCTGGAAAACTTACTTATATTTCATTTCTTGCATGATGATAGCATTTTCTGTGTGTAAAATATAATATGATTGTTTAGAATTAAAAACCAACAAATTACTATTTGCTTAATTAGTGTATGTAATTACTAATCTTGACAACAGGGTTTTTGTTACTATCATTTTCTGCAGTCTTCAGGCAAGACTAAGGCAAACACATCTTAGTGAATCGAGGATTTTGTAAAAGCCTGTGTGGGAAGGCTATTTCCCACTCATACTATTTCTCTGATTCTTGGGAAGCATTTTAGATTTATCATTATAAAGTGAAAGCATGTTCATTTTCCTATCCTTAATGGATTTAGGTAGCACCTGCAATTTTAGGAGGTATGTATGTATGTATGTATGTATGTATGTATTGTGGTGATAGACTGAATGTGATGTTTTCTTTTTCTTTTTTCTTTTTTATAATATAATTTGTTACCAAATCGGTTTCCATACAACGCCCAGTGCTCATCCCAACAAGTGAGAAGGACTTTTATTTAAAAAAAACTGTCATGAATTTGGAAAATCTTTCTAGATTAGTTGCTTTTATTTATCTTTACGCACATGTTTTGTTTATCTTTACACATAATTTGTTCTAGCTCTTTGTCTTTGAGCTCTTCTGTTATGGGTGGAGTTAGAATTGTGAGCCAAGCTCTTGAGCCCTTCATGAATAGTCTGGTTTGGGCAGATCCATTGAGGATGCTCTGTGTTCACCCTTGGGGTCTCTGCCTTGCAGTGGTGCTTCAGGTCATTTAATCCCATTGGATCCGTCTTCGGATTGTCACATGTTTGCTTGTGCTCCTCTGTTTTTCTGCATGTTTTCAAGAGCCTTTCTGCCCAGCCCTCTAGAAGTAGTTAACTTTACTTACCTTTCTAATTAGGATAGAGAAACTTGTCCAAGGGAAGAATTACAAAATTGACAAATCCTTTAGCTTCTGTTTGTATGGTGGTGTTAGTGTTGGTTGGTTATGAGCCTGAGGGGCCTTTGGTATTATTTGGTATCCATTATGTTCACAAGATTATCTGATGTATAAGATAAATCCCTACGTGTATATTCAGGTACATGTTGAAAAAGCTTCATAATAAAATTGATTTGAGTTAATTTCCTAGAGATTTGTGAAAGACCACATTAATTTTTACCTTATGAGGTAATTTTCATTGTTTCCCCTGAGGGGTAATGAGGTTGATCCAGTTTACTGCATATTTTTGTGTGTGTGTTTGTTTGGGGGCTTGTTGTTCATCCCAGTGTTGTGTTTGCTCTGTAAGGGAAAATCTACGAATGCAGCCTCCGGTGCCAACTGCAGTTATTTCTCTCTGTTTTGACTCCTGGCATCTTTTCCCTTCTCTGTTTGGGTGCATCTGGTATTCCATTCCACATCAGAGAAACCATTGAGTGTAGGTGGGTTCTTCCCATCGCATTGGTCTTACTTGTAGTAGGAAAGTGTATGAGAGAGGTTGTTGAAGTGTTTAAGTTCCTAGAAGGACCCTTAGAAAATAGAGGCGGCTGTGACCTAGGAAATCTTTTATTCTTTTCTAATTCTGATCCCATAAATCAGTCAGTATATTAGTAGCTTAACTTTGAATAGAACTGAGCTATCCCCTTTAATTTTCCTCATCCTGCATTTCACCATTGTAATTTGCTTAGCTGTAATATCTTTAGAATATTGTTTGTTAACTTTAAATATATAAAACCTCATAAGTATATACAACCTCATATGATTTTAAAATTAAAGGGAAGTTCTCTTCCACTGCAGCGGCACAATTTTCTGTTCTTCTGGAGTAGACAGACACACACACACACACACACACACACACACGCCTCTTTGTTTTACCTCACATTCAGTGTTCCATACTTCTTTGTCCAGTGCCTGTCACTTGTTCTCCTGGCTGATCTCTCTTTTCTGTCTCTGAGCAGTTGCCCAGACTCAGGAGCCTCTAGTTCTATATTACATTCCATGTGCTTAGCCTCTCATTCTACAATAATCCCTGTATCTACACCACTGTTCTGGAATTTTTTTCCCTTGTTTTTTTTTTTTATTTTTTTTATTTTTGGGACAGAGAGAGACAGAGCATGAACGGGGGAGGGGCAGAGAGAGAGGGAGACACAGAATCGGAAACAGGCTCCAGGCTCCGAGCCATCAGCCCAGAGCCTGACGCGGGGCTCGAACTCACGGACCGCGAGATCGTGACCTGGCTGAAGTCGGACGCTTAACCGACTGCGCCACCCAGGCGCCCCACCCCTGTTATTTTTTATCCCTGGCTCTTCCCAGTGGGCCTATTTTGTAGGGTTTTTTTTTTTTCCTTTATTTTATAGTTTCTTCTCCTGAATTACTATAGTGACTTCCCAGCTGATTTATTTGATTCCACCTTCCCACTGACTCTGTTGGCATATGCTATAAGTCTTCTCTCTCTTAAAAGCACTACCAGTCCTCAGAAATCTTTGCTCTAGAGTGCCAGTGGAATTAAACTTTGCTTTGTCGAGGTCTGTCACAGTTTGGCAGAGCCATTGCTCTCTGCTTAAATCCGCGCAGTTGCTCACAGACACGTCCCTCCTCCTTGTAACCATGCTCTTCCCATCACTATCACACTAACCTCTGTATCTTCCTCTCATTGTTTGGAATGCCCGTTCCTTTATAGCCTATCCTTCATAGCTTTTCTTCTGTTCTACAAGGTGATCTGTAATTTATATGATCTTCTTGTGTGTTATTTTCATCAGCAGCATTTAGTTTTCTTTTTTTCTCATAGCACCTAGCATAGTTCTGAACCTGTGTAAAAGCCCAGTTGTTCATAGTGTTCATAGTGTCAAAGCCCAGTGTTTCACAGAGCCTTCCAGGAGCCCTTATTTCTTCAAAGAAGTGTTTCTTAAACTTTCTGTAGTCACCTTTGGATGAATCAGGCAAGGGATAGAGTGTTTTATCTCTTCAAGGAGGTTTTTTAAAAATGTGAGTTTTTTAATGTAACTGTTACTGCAGTGTCTATAATGCTCATGGCTGGCAAGCAGGTGATTTGAAATCAGAAGCCTAGAGGAAGTGGAGTATATAGAGTCAGTCACAGACTTGATGGTGAAAACTCTTGGAAGGGTTTATCTTCCACTACCTGGTTAGCCACTTCTGACAGCATGTCAGAAAAGACATCTTAAGTCCTATAAACTCTTTAAGTGCTTTAAAATGTCAAGTATATGAATCATGAAGTTTTCCCTACAAGAATAGTTTGCAGTGGTATGCTGATTTAGCATTAATTACAGAAGGTATCAGGGAAAGGTGGGGTAAAAATGGGGAGTGCAGGCAGTAACTTGATATTTAGAGTTTTCTGCTATCTTTGTGAAGTGTACTAGCACTCTCAAACAATAATAGTACTTAAAATAGCATTTCTAAGGGTAATTCTTAAAGTGAATTGAGTTGGAAAGGGGTGTTGTACATTCCTTTCCTTTCCTGTTGAGACTTTGCTGTAGTATTTTCTTCTAATAGTGTCTAAAGTGCTACTTGTGATACAGATAAAAGCACTGCTCAATTTTGTTATTTTCAACCATGCTTAAGTTTACAATTTTTATATTTTTGTCCTTAGTGTGTTTGTGATAACAACTAGGTGATTATATGAAATAATAGGGAAGTTCCCTACCAAGGGAGGGGTCCATCATACTTCTCCTGGGGCAGGGCTTCTCGGTGGGTAGAAGTTTGTGCTGGATGAGTCAGCACGGTGCCACCTAGAAGTGGTGAAAAATAGTCCTGTTTACAGAATTAGATGAAGCTGGATGAAGCAGTGTACGTCTAAACACAATTCTCTTACCTTAGCTGGACAGTCTGTTGAATGTATAAGCTGTTCTGTTAACTCATTTCCTCCCTGAAGCTGCTTCTGTCTTATCTCCCTGATACTGCTTTCCTTCCCCTGGTGTGCTCTACAGTTAAGCTCTTTTGTTTCTGGTGGTAGAAATTTGTCAGAGTAATCTGCATTTTTTTCTTTATTATTTCTATTATTTTTACTTATATATTTTATTATAATAAAATAATTTCTATTATTTTAGTTTCTCTGCCTATAAGAATTTTAATTACTTACATAAATAAACCTGAAAAAAATGAGGGAACTTTAAAAGCTTGGATCTCAATACAGTTCCCCTTTGGGACTTTGCCTAATGAGTTCCTGCCTCTTTGCATGTTTCTCTTTTTGGAGATGTTTGTTTAAGTTGCAGCTGATGTTATCACATTGGAAAAATACAGTTGAGTTGTGCTTTAGCTTCTTTTGTTCTTTAATTTCTAAAAATGTAATAGTTCTTAGTATATATTTTTGGGAACAAATTACTAAAAAAAATCTCAACCAGTGAAAGCTTAATTCATTTCGGAGAGAGTAAGTCTTCAAATTGTACTCAAAGGTCCAAGGGAAAAGAATGCTTTAATCTTTGAGGTCAAAAATAGTATCCCTTGTCCCTTCAATAGGGACCTCCAAACTTATTTTTAGATGCACCCTTTCTGTCTCCTAATGGTTTGTTCCCTCCCTATTAAGTATATAGATCACTTTGTGGAGTTTGGTTCTGAGAGGAAGTAGGGGAGATGTTGGAGATTTTTTTTCCTATTACCTTGGAAATGTTTTCCCTTTTAGAGCATGAGCATGAAGGATGGAATTTTTTTTTTAATGTTGATTTATTTATTTTGAGAGAGGGTGCAAGCAAGGAAGGGGAAGACACAGAGGGAGAGAGAGAATCACAAGCAAGCTTTGCACTGTCAGCACAGCACCCAGTGACAGGCTCAAACTCATGAACCTCGAGATCATGACCTGAGCTGAAACCAAGAGTCAGATGCTTAACTGACTGAGTCACCCAGGTACCCCAAGGATGGGATTTTTAAAGCAGTTTTATTGAGGAACAGTTGACATACAGTAAACTGCATCTTTCATAAATAAATGGATTTGTTTTCTCAAACACTGATTTCAGCTGTCTTACTAAATCTCTGATTGTAATGATTGTCGTTCAGGAGAGATTATCCCTGTGACCCTGGGGTTATCTCCTTACCTTTGCTGTTTCCTTCACTTAGCTTCCAGTCTTCCTGCACATGACTTGCAGATCTTCATCTCAAGCCCTCACCTCAGTGTGTTCTTCATTCCACTTGCAGCCCTGCCATTTCTTTTGCCTGCCCAGCATTCTCATCTCAAGCACACATTGAAGGCCCTTGTCTAGACTGTGTTGAAGACCTTCTTTTGGTTCTCTCCCTCTGCTCTCTGACACACTGTTGCCAGGAGGTTCTGTTTGAATTGCCTCCTTGATTATATTTACTCCCTCACTGCCTGAAGCAGCTTCATGTTGTGTTCAGGACAGCCTCCTGATGACATTAACCCAGTTCAGGCAGCCTGTCTTCCTGCCCACTTCCGTTCACAAACTATTTGGTCCAGTCTAGCTCTTTCCAACTGAGGTTCCACCTGGGAGTTAAGGCTTGAGAACTTAAAGCATTCATTGCGTGTAACAAGTTGGTTTGTGTCGTCCTGCTCCTTTAGAATGGAACTAGGTATGAATCTTTCTTGGGAGAATTGAGGATGTAATCACTCAGATCACTTTCATACAGCTGCTGTTCCAATTCAACTGAGCTATTCCTTGGTCCTGGGACCCCTTTCCACATCTTGGTTACATTTATTTCCTCTCTCATTTGGTAACCAGTCCTGTCCCACCTTATACCAAGGCCTCTTGGATGATGTTTTCCTTGGTCCCCTGTGAAAGAATACTCTTCCCTCTTCTCCATACACACATGCTTTGATCCCACACAAAGACATGTATGGAAGGCATGTGCATACACATGCTTTGACTCAGCATCTTTTCTGCATGTGTTGTTGCCTTTTCCACTTTCCTTCCTTATGAAAATATTATTAAACATTTCTTATTTCCTTTAACAGAAGGGAAAGCAGGGTTGCTCCCTGGCCGCCATTTGTGCCCCCACACTACTCTGAGACCATGTGTGCTGTGGGAACTCTTAAAGTTTGTTTGGTAAACTGCCGAAAAGCCCTGCTGACACAAAGATACCTGCTTTGAGACACTTTAGTTGCAAGTGTTGCTTTATTACCGATTTTCTGTCTTTACTTTGTACCTAGAAGGCCCTAATGAACTCCTGTACTTAACTACCATTTTCTCTGCCACCCTCTTAAACCTGTAACACTGCCCTAAGCCACCTTGCCCAGTAGAGAACATTTGAGATAAAGGCGGTTGCCAGTGAAGAGTGAGTTGTAAGAGGAATGGATTGAGTAAATGAAGTATTGTTCAGCTGCTCTTGAACTCCGCATTTTTATTACAAATGAAGTTATTTTTCTGTACTTAAAATATACAGTTAAATCCCAGTGCAACGAAAATAGACCCTAATAATATAAAGTGGCAGTATTTGAAGAAAAAAAAGTTAGCTGTCTCAAATGTCAACCAGTTCAATAAAACCTTTTTGAATAAAACCTTTTTCAACTGATTGCAGTCATGGAGGAATTTTGGAAATACTAAAAAAACACAGAGAAGGAAAGGCGATGATAATACAGTGAACATCACTGATAACTTTTTGGTGAATATATGTCTAGTCTGTTGTATATGTATTTTCCCCATGTCAGTGGGTGTTCTCTTACTAAATTTTTTGTCATGTCAATTGAGGATTCCGTTTTTAGGGAGAACCTTAGTTTCTTTAACCACTCCGCTATTACTCATACGCTTCGGTTTTAGTTTTTCAACATGAATACTAATGTTGTGAATATCCTTAGGTATAAACCTTGTATGTATCCAGAGTCTTAACTGCTGTGTCAAAAGGAAAACTTGTGTACTTACCAGGCTTTGGGACACACTCACCCCACCAGAAAGGAAGCTTGATCAAGCTTATATTCACAGTCCAAGAGTACAGACTTATAAAAAAGTCACTCTGTAGTTTTCAAAGTGTGACCATTCCTGATGGAAGAGAAACATCCTAATAGAGCATGATACAGGGTTCCAACTGGGAAATTTAATGTTTTTTTCTCCATAGATTATTTGTGTTCACTTTCTGAGTTTGCAAGTGTTTCTGGTGGCATTTGCATCTTATTTTTGTAACAAGAGCCAATCTTCCCTAAGATGCTAGAGGGAAAGTCTTCGCCCTACACTAAACAGAATGAAAGGCGTTTTTTGAAATTTTTTGTTGTTGCAAACCTCTTCCATCTATCTCCAGTATCCTGTTGGTATTTCTCGAGGGTTGAGGCAGGGTCTGTCCTTTGTCTGTGGTCACCCACAGTTAGTGACAGCATGGCTCTTCCCACACAGAAAATTACATGAAGGCTGTGTACTAGCGATTAGTTTGGGGAAGGAAATATTCAGCCATTTGATGAAACTATCAGTTAAAAGAATTTTTGGAGAAAACTTTGGAATTTTAATTACTCTTTTTTTAAAACATGAAAAGTACCTCAGTTTAAAATAGTTAAGCCAAGGTAATATTAAAATCACTAAATTGTATTTTGCTCTCTTCTAGTATTAATTTTAAAGACCCACAGTTTGCTGAAGACTACATTTTTAAAGCTGTAATGCTTCCAGGAGCAAGGTAACAGCGATGTGGCCATTAAATATAAACTGTCTAGTTTTATTTTGTATGAACAATGTTTATCCCAGTACTGAATATTGTATTTTCAAATGGTCAGAAAACCAGCACCAGTACTGAAACCAAGTGACTGGGAAAAGTCCAGCAATGGACGGCAGTGGAAGCCCCAGCTTGGCTTCAGTCGGGACCGGCGGCCTGTCCATCTGGATCAGGCTGCATTCAGGACTTTGGGGTGAGTGGTAGGTTGCTGTCCTTTGTATATTTTGCTTTTTTGGAATCATTCACAGGCATTGGGTCAATGTTTATGTCATAAATACTTAAGAAGCCTAGTTGGCAAATATTTTAATGACTTTGATGCTTTTATGCTCTTCTTCATTTTTTAAAATTCACTTCCGTTTCTTTGGTATATGTATTATGCTTTATGTATTGCTTGAGAATTCTGTTATTTTCCCTTAAGAGGTTTTGCTGTCTTTCTGACAGTTATTTCAAAGGAATAAAACATTCTCTTTACCCTCAAGAAAGTTTTAGCTGAATTAATATGCGGCAGAATCTGTTTAAAGTGTTACTCAATATGTTACCATATATGTAATGCGTAATACATAA
Source organism: Neofelis nebulosa (assembly GCF_028018385.1). Taxonomy (NCBI): domain Eukaryota; kingdom Metazoa; phylum Chordata; class Mammalia; order Carnivora; family Felidae; genus Neofelis; species Neofelis nebulosa. Next base: position 95,266,727 of record NC_080790.1, on the reverse strand, counting down.
CAAGTACGTAGTATGATACGTGATCAATACAGTAACTCTTAACTTTGATCCAAATTCCTACTCCTTGGAATTTGTCCTGAGAAAATAATTCTAGAGAAGCATAAAGTTATATGCCCAAATCTCTAATGAATTGTTATCAATAATAGTAATACTCAATGAGAGGAATAGTTTAGTAAACTAGAAGATGTCACCATGGTATTCTGTAGGTGTACATATTATAATTTTGCAGACTATGACAACTATAGGGTAATGTTTGATATAATTGAAAATAGCAAGATACACAGCAGCAATGTATACAGTGATAGCAACAGCATGGGTCCTTAAGGACAAAACTGAAATATGATACAAAAAAGAAAAGTAGACTCACTTTTTGCATGAAGTAATTAATAAATAAATTAATTTAGTAATTAGTAATTAATTAATACATACTTAAATAATTACCAATTAAGAATCTTGGTGTGGCAAATGAACATATTCTGTCACCATTACTATCTGTGGTACTGTTTTGAACTTTGTTAATTATAAATCTTTTAAGGTTGTGTTCTCTTAATCACATCTAGTAGTAAAGAGACCACTACTAGCATTTATTTAATTTGTGTCAGCTATGATGTGGTGGCTAGATCTATAATTTGTTTTCTGGTTGGTGGGGTCCTTTTACAGCCATGTTATGCCAAGGGGCTCAGGGGCTGGCGTTTACGGCAATGCTGCACCACCACCTGCGACCTATCAGGGAAACTTATACAGGCCACTGTTGAGAGGACAAGCCCAGATTCCAAAACTCATGTCAAGTAAGTTTTTATTAGTTGATTATTTTACATGCTAAATTAAATATTACAACAAAGGTAAACCAACCTAATCTCATTGCTAAAAAGATTTATCAGGGCAGAGATAGTGGACTTAAAAAACATAATTTAGGAGAACTGTAAGAGAATGCTTCATGTAAATTTTGAAGATACTTTTATCTTGGCTGTGTATAGTTAATTGAATAATATGAACTGGATTTCTTATTTTCATCTGTAACTCTACTAGAGTGAACGTATGCAGAAAGAAATATGTGGAGAGATTGGCTACTTACTTCATTAATACAAGTATTGGGGCAGTTAAATCAGATGCTAGATATGGAATTGCAACCTCTTAATCAATTGAAAGCTGACAGTATCCCTTTCTCACGATGCATATTGTATCTCAGGATTCCTTAGGATAAAGCCAGGCATTGCTTTAGGTAGTAATACTCCTTTAACTCTGGTTCTATGAAAATCTTGGCCCTTCCCTAACCCCTGGTAACCAGTTTTGTGCACAGAAGTGGTCTGGAAATGTTACCCATTGAAAATAGTTACATGGCATTTGAATTGGCAGTGGACAGAGGGAAGAAAGAGTTAAAGGTTAGACTTTTCATAGATTCTGTATTAATTTTAAACTGTATCCCCATATTGTTATTTTTGAGTTCTGTGGTTGTGTTTGTTTACCAAGAAAGTAGAAGTCATGTGCCAGGTTCTCAAAACCATTTTCTTTGTAAGGTCATTCCTAGTTGTCTGGTTGCTACCCAACCAAACAATGGCAGCATGGCAGCAGGGGGATTTGGTAGCAAGATGCTAACATTTGTTAAATCTAAGTGTCATTTATTTAAGTTTCTTTCTGAATGCTTGAAATATTTCATGAAAATTAATTAACAAAAATAGAGGGAGCTGCTGTAAGAAATCTTTTTCAACCGAAGTTGTAGTAGGGGTGCCTGGGTGGTTCAGTTGGTTAAGTGGTTGAGCACCCGACTCTTGGTTTCGGCTCAGGTCATGATCTCATGGGTTCAGGAGTTCAAGCCCAGATCAGGGTCTGCGCTGACAGCACGGATGGAGCCTCCTTGGGATTCTCTGTCTCCTTTCTCTGCCACTGTCCCATGTGTGTGCTCGCTCTCTCTCTGTGTCTCTCTGTCTCTGTCTCTGTCTCTCTCTCTCAAAAATAAACATTTTAAAAAATGTTTTAAAAAAGGTGGGGGGGGCGCACCTGGGTGGCTCAGGTGGTTAAGCGTCCAACTTCTGCTCAGGTTATGATCTCACGGTTCATGAGATAAAACCCTGCGTTGGGCTCTGTGCTGACAGCTCAGAGCCTAAAGTTGCCTTGGATTCTGTGTCTTGCTCTCTCTCTGCTCCTCCCCCGCTCACACTCGGTCTCTCTCTCCTTCAAAAATAAACATTTAAAAAAATTTTTTTTAAATAAAAAAATCAATCTTGGAGTTGTCAAAGAAATACCAGATTAATGTGAAGATTGTTGGGAAGTATTTATGATATGTGCCTACCACTGTTTGCATGCTAATTAAGTTATAAACCCATATTTTAACCTAAAGCCCACCCAGATTTTCCTAATCTAGTATCCAGGAAGAAATGGGTTCTAAAGGTGTCTCTCTCAGAGCCCTCTGTGATCAGTGTATTCTCTCTGTCTCTCTTTCTCTGTATGCTATGTGGCTTGACATTGAATGGAGCATTATCAGACTCCATGAAAAACATGGAGTTCAGCGGTTTTATTCTATTTAATGAACACAGAAGGGGTACAGAATTTAATGGGTCTTGTGGGGATCTGCTTGGTGCAGTAATTTACTTAATTCCTTTCCCCCCAAGATTCAGCAAATAACATTTCTGTATATTTCCATATATATATTATCAAGCCATGCCACATACAACAAGAGTCTCGTCCCTTTGAAAGAGCTATCTATGCCCTGAAATTTTACTAGTAAATGCTGAAAGCACATCCAGCTTATTGGTTTTTTTTTAATGTTTATTTTTGAGAGAGAGTGCATGTGCATGCTCATTTGGGAGCAGGAGAGGGCCAGAGAGAGGGAAACAGAGAGTCCAAAGCAGGCTCAAGTTGTCAGTACTAAGCCCAATGCAGGGCTTGATGGGGACTGAACTCACATACCTTGAGATCATGACATGAGCATAAGTCGGATGCTTAACTGACTCAGCCACCTAGGCACCCCTCCACAGTTAAAGCCAACTGTTTATTGACACATTCCTTGCCAGTTCCTTTTTTCTAATGGCTCTTCACCATGCACTTCTATCCATAATGGTATCACAGCTTCCAGGTGGGGAAAAAAATTGAGACACAGAATGCTAGAGCCAAGTATAATCTCCATAGGTTATTTCTCAAGATGATGGTTATGTGGCATTCCTGAGGTTGTTGCATCTAGTAAACTTTGAGAGATTTGGAAAGACGTTTGAGTAGCAAAGGTAAAAGCATGTGTTCTCCATTATGCAGCTTCCTTCCATTTCATGTTTCCTAAGGCCCAGTCACTGGGCTTGCTGCCACCATAATCACCCAGCTACTTACTTAAAACTTTTTAAAGTCTTTTTTTTTTTAACTTGATTTATTTTGAATACATAAATTACAGTAAAACCTTAGTTTGCAAGTATAATTCATTCCAGAAACATGCTTGTAATCCAAAGCACTTTGTATATCAAAGCGAATTTCAAGAACCATTGGCTCAGTTGTGATCATGTGACATTCAGCATCACGTACTACTCGTATCAACTACTCATTTTATCAAGTTAAAATTTATTGGAAATGTTTGCTTGTCTTGCAGAACAGTTGCAGAACAAGTTACTCGCAATCCAAGGTTTTACTGTATATCAATACCGTGTGACATGAGTTTGATGTGCTAGTTGTATTTTTTTCAAATATATGTCAAATACATAACTGTAAAGACAAAAAGCTTGTTCACAGACCCCCAGAAATTGATTGTGTGTATCACTCATGGTATACACTTTGGGAAATGTTGCCTAGATCTTTTAGGGAATCCTAGGCCCACATGAGAATCTGTAAACAAAACATGGATTCCCTTCACAGAAAATCACTCACTCAGTGTGCAGTTTGTATAAATCTGAGTGCTTCATTCTCAGGTCCCCTATCAGTCTGCAGAATTCTTCTCCAACAGTAAGAGAAAGAAGGAAGTCAGAAAATTCTTTTATTTTTCAGGGTCACACCAGAGTTAGAGAATTTCATGTCTTTTGGGGCCTGCAAGTTTATAGTTCTTAGTTTGCCTTCTTTAGGAACAGTTACCTCTTACGAGCATCTGTGCATTTTACTTCAAATAGTGGGTTCACCTCTCCCTTTTTATTACTTTGAGTAACTCCTCTTTTGCCATTGTTACAGTTCTTATGAGATCTAATTTGTTTATACTTAGAAAGAGACTTTAATTAGAATCTATTCCAGTTAGTCTCTATTTTAATTACATCATTAAAAATGGGAAATAAGTTTTATAAAGTAGGGATTGACTTAGAGCAAGACACAAGTGGCCCTCTCTGCGTGTTGACTTGTAACATTGAGCTACCTGAGGATTAGTGCTGGAACTCTATACTTAACATCTTTTCAAAGGGGATGGGAATGGTAGGAATGAAAACGTTTATAGGAAAAAAATCAGGAAGAATACGCTATTTAAATTGAGCCTACTACAGTGGGACATTTGGGCTTAGAAATACACAGCAAAAAGTCAGGTGATATTAAGCTTAGAATAACTGGTGCAAAATTCCAGGAGCATAATGGGGACAGATTACAAGGGTGGAGAGGCTGGTTTTTTCCTCCATATTTGTAGTGGCATTTTAAATGAATTTTAACTGTAGTTCTTGTTAATTAAAATGTGGCAGGTAATAAAACAGACTCCCATAATCCTGTGATCCTGCAATTTTAAAGCAGTAATTTTTTTCATTATATTCTTCTTATATGTAATTTTTGAAAATTGGATGATCATACATGTATTTTCACATATTTTTTTATTAAAATGTAACATATAAAGTTCTGAGTCACAAGTGTACAGTTTGATTAATTTTTATGAAATGAACACACTCATGTAATCACTACCCTGGTCAAGAAGTAGAGGGGTGCCTGGGTGGTTCGGTTAATTGAGTGCCTGACTCTTGATTTCAGCTCAGCTCATGATCTCACAGTAGTGAGATCCAGCCCTGTGTGGGGTCTGTGCTGCATATGGAGCCTACTTGAGATTCTCTCCCTCCCACCCTCTGCTCCTCCCCTACATGTGCTCTCTCTCTCTCTCTCTCTCTCTCTCTCTCTCTCTCTCTCTCTCAACAAAATAAAACAAAATGTAGACAGGGACCAGTCCCCAGAAGCCCACCCTTCCCCCCCATCACGTGCTTTCCCAGGTACCACTCTAGCCCATCAAAGGTAATTACTATCCTGACACAGGTGTCATAGATTTGTTTCATCTGTTTGTTTGTTTTAACTTTATATAATGGGACTCTTACTCCATTAACCTTTTAAAAAATTTGCCCTCTTCTGTTTGACATTTTGTTCTGAGATTTATCCATATTGTTGCTGCAAATTTCATCACTTACACTGTTCCATCAGTGACTACATCACCATTTCCCTCTCCATTTGGGGTTGTGTTTGGGTCGGTCAGTTTGGGGCTGCTGGAGTAGCACTGCTGTGAAATTCTTATGTTTCTCAGCACACATAATATAAACATCTCTGATTAGTATGGACTAGTAGTAGAATTGCAAGGTCAGGGTTCTGCACACATTCACCTGTAGTGAATAAGTTTCCCAAATTACATTCAGTTTATACCAGTTTGCATTCCTTTATCAGTGCAGGGAAGATCCAGTTACTCCACATTGTAATCAACCCTAAATATTATTAGGCTTTTCACTTTTAGCCATTCTACTGGATGGGTAGTGGTCTCCCACTCAGATTTGAATTAGCATCTTCTTGATGCTTACTGTAGTTGAGCTTTTTTCATATTTATTGACCCTTGAACATTTGTGTGTGTGTGTGTGTGTGTGTGTGTGTGTGTGTGTGTGTGTGTGTGTGTGTGTAATATGCCTGTTTGAGCCTTTTGTCCATTTTTCTACTGGGTAATCTGTTCCTTTTGCTTTATTAGGAGTTCTTTTATATTCTGGTTATGAGATTATTTTTATATTGGGAATACCATTTTCCACTATCACTGTTAGTTTTCCTTCTCACTTTAACTGGCATCAGGTGAGGAATAGGTTTATGCCAACATTTGGGAACTCTGGGTGAAGAGCAGTGGGAATTCTTTGTATTCTTGTAGCTTTTCTGTAAGTGTTGAAATCACAATAAAAATTGAGGACAAAAATATTCATAGATGTTTGATGTGTGTTGGTGTTTTTAGAAGTAATATTTTAAATGTCGTTTTCCAGTTGCTTGTATGCAGAAATGTAGTTGGTTTTTTAATTTTTTTAAGTTTTTTAAATGTATATTTGTTTTTGAGAGAGAGAGGAGGGGAAGGGCAGAGGAGAGGGAGACACAGAATCTGAAGCAGGCATGGGGCTCAAACCCACAAGCCATGAGATCATAACCTGAGCCGAAGTCAGATGCTTAACCAGTTGAGCCATGTAGGCACCCCAAAACGTAGTTGATTTTTGAATTTGACTTTGTATCCAACAACCTTACTAAAATCATTTATTCTGAAAGTTTGTATATTCTGGACTTTATGCCTACATAATCATGTGATCTGTAAGTGGTGACAGTTTTGTTTATTGACTTTCTAATCTTCATGCCTTTTGGTCTTTTTTGCTTTATTGCACTGTCTAGGACCTCTGGTGTAATTGGGTAATGGTAGACATCCTTGTTTCATTCCTAACCTTAAAGGGAAAATTTGTAATATTTCACCATTAAATAGTGATGTTTGCTGGGTGCCTGGGTGGATCAGTCAGTTGTGTCTGACTCTTGATTTTGTCTTAGGTCATGATCTCACAGTTTGGGGGATTGAGCCCCTCATTGGGCTCTGCACTATAGTGTGGAGCCTGCTTGGACGGACTCCCTCTCTCTCTCTCTCTCTCTCTCTCTACCCCTACCCTGCTTGTTCTCTCTCTCTCTCTCTCTCTCTCTCTCTCTCTCTCAAAATAAATAAATTTAAAAAAATAAATAAGCAAATATGTTTACTGTAGTTTTTTTTTTCTTTTAGATAAGAAATATTGAACAAGTTTTTTTCTGTTTCTTGTTTCTAGTGGGTATTGAATTTTATCAAATGCTTTTCCTCCATGTTGAGATGGTAATGATGTTGTTTGTCTTTCCTTCTGTTATGTGGTTAAAGCAACTTGGCATTAACCATTGGTAATGATATACCAATACCAGGTATTATCATTTTTTAAAAGTCCTTGCTAATTTGATAAGCAAGGAATAATATATCTTTGTTTTAAGGGATAATTTTTTAAATTGGTACTTTGATCCTAATTTTTACTAACCAGTTTTTCCTTAATAAATTTCCTATTCATGTATAAGAGCTTCTTAAAGCTCTTTTTAAAGTAGAACAGTGCACAGTTACATCTCCTTTCTAAAACCACAGCTCTGTTGGTTATGGAAAAGACTTGGTGGTTGTTTTAGTTAGGGAAGGATGAAGATCTGAACTGATCTGTGGCAAAGTGGATTCAAAGTGGAGAAGATAGGAGAGGAACAACTGAAGGGCTGGATAATTGAATATGTTACACGAGGGAGAGAAGATGAGGCTCACTTTTGCACTGTGGACACCTGGGTGACTACTGAGAATTTGGAAATCCAGGAGGGTAAAGGAATACGGAAGAATATGCTGAGTCTGATTTTTGTGCACGTTGAAGTACCTGAAGACATTGAAGTCATGTGCTGGTAGTTAGTAATATGGTCTGATTCTTGCTCAGCAGAAAGGAGAGGGTTTGGAGAGAGAAAATTGGGAATCAAGCCAGAACTGTAAAAGCTTTAGAAGGATTTGGATAAGTAAATGAATTTTAATTGCCCTTGGTTATAAGAGAACCTAGAAAAGCTTGGGGTTCTGAGAGTAGACTTCCTTGAAGGCAGCCATGTCATTTCACAAGTTATTCCCTGATAATAATTGTCCTAATCTAGAATGGTCACTGCAAGATAGTAAATTGGTCACAGTTAATGTGATGAGCCCAGAGAAATGGTGCCTACTATCAAGAAAGGAAATCCCGGGGCCCTCGAGTGTCTCAGTCGGTTAAGTGACTGACTCTTGATTTTGGCTCAGGTCATGGTCTCATGATTTGTGGGATTGAGCCCCGTGTCAGGTTCCACGTGATTAGCGCAGAACCTGCTTGACATTCTCCCTCTCCCTCTCTCTGCCCCTCCCCAGCTCACACATGGTGTGCTCTCTCTCTCTCTCTCACAAGAAATAAATAAATAAATAAATATTTAAAAATAATAAATGATAGATCAGCCTTCTTTTTTATAGAATCTTGAGCTGTAAAATTTGATCAGAAATAGTTTTAGTAAAATGGAAATCTAACAAGCCATTTAATTTTTTTTTAATGTTCGTACTGTCATAGCTGTTTTCTTCATGTGGTGCAAAATAACAAGAGAGACCATTTGGTCAAACTCTATCTGCTGTAGGTGTTTCTTACTGTTGGTTTGTGATTTGTCTTTGATGTGTCAGTTTTTGGCTGATGAGTAATTGGCCCGGGTACTGAAAACTTGTTGGAGTCAAGTGCAGTCTTGAGCATTCCCTGTGAATGAGGCATTTCATTTCTCCAACCCAGAGAACCCAGTATGTCACTTCACTTCATTTCAGTTGGTAAACTTGTCAATTAGCCGCATTTGAAAAGTGATTTTTGATTAGTGCAATCAGTAAACATGGAATCTTTCCTGTGATTGCCATGCTGATTAGGTAAATTGTCACTTGAGGAGCTATTGGTGAAGCCTTGGTTTATATGGCCTTAGAGCTTTAGAAAAGAGATAAGTTTTTAAAGACCAAAGGAAAAAAATAACTGTCATTTTTCCTCTCTCGCCTGTGCCTTTCTGAAGTGCAATTCACTGCTTCAGAATTTTTTTTTCTCCCTCTCAAATGGATCTTCTGTTAGAGCCATACAGATGAATGATAATAAGTTTGTTTTACCTTCTACTTCATTACTTATCAGCCAGGAAATATTTCTGCTTTATGAATACTTAAGGGCTATATATATTTCTCAGAGCCACACGAAGAGATCTGTTTAAAAGTAGCCTTAAAGGTTTTCTTTGATCCTTTTTATTTTTCTTTTATGGGTTGAAAGCAAGAGATGTTTTAATAATTGTGTTAGAATTTTTACGTCATAGGAAATTTGCTTAGATTTTAACAAAGAATATAGTTTTTGCATGTGCTGAGTTTGCTTATGTAAAAACACTTGTTCTGGAAGTGAGAAATAGTAAAAGCAAAGTAGAGTGGGAAGTACCTGTAATACTAAAAGTGATGGAATAGGGACTTTGGCCATTTGTCTAGGCACTTAGAGTTATATGAGTAGACTATTGAGAGGGTTCCTTCTTTCCAAAGAAAGTATTCATGGCTAATGAACTTTATATTCCAGTTCTACTTACAGATCTTGTTGTGCTTAATCTAACCAGTAGCGTATTTGAACCTAATCAACATGTGTTCTTGATCATGGTGACTTTCCCTCCATTGGTACTGTTTCTAGGAGAAGATATACAAGCTTTTTTTCTGTCTTTATTGGTCATGAAGCATTAGGATAAGCATTTCTGAAGGTTTTTGTTAATGTAGATGTATCTTTCTGTTACCTTCACTTGATTTTAAATTTATTAGGGATCCCGTTTGGAAGCTTCTGTTAAGTACCATGCAGAGTTTGTATTCTATGGAACCAGAATCACAGAATTCAGTCTTCATGGTAAAAAAAAAAGGGCATGTTTCCAGGGTTAATTACCACTGTGATCCTGGGACATGGACATATGAAGTACAGAGCTAGACAGGGATCAAATGAAATTCACTGTATTTCCTTTGACTTTTGTTAAGCTAATTTTCTATATGTAAGACACTTAAAATACTTCTGGAAACATTTAAACTAATTCTCACTAAACTAATTTGTGTGCAATATATGAATAGACCAATGGACTTCAAGTTTAACAAGGTAATGATCAGAGAAAGTGGCGCAAAAGTTGATTTTACTTTCAGTAGATCACTTTCTCATAAATGGTAATGTGTTGAAAGTCACGTATGTTTTGAGGTAAGTGTGTCTTATGTTTTTCCATAGGAATAAACCATACAAATGATGATTGCTGTTTTTGTAAAAATTTCTGGTTTTAACCTCTTAGGATTATGATTTTTTTCTGATTGTGTTTGGTCTGTAGTAGTGATTCAGAAGTTATTCTGGGCCTGTAGAGATCCTTTTTGCCCTGTTTTCTGTGGGTTGTGTGGTAAGCCTCGTGAGTTCCCATTCAGGTTTGGAATTTCTAATGACCACTGTGAAAACTCCTCAGCAGTGTTCCTCAATTTGACCATTACTAGTCTGGTTTTAAGAGAAGAAAAGAGACTTAATTGAAATTGACTAGAGATACCACATTTTCATTCAAAATGGGTTTCTGCATGAAAGTAATGGTGGTGAAAGTTTCCTGCTTCTTTGTAAGAGAAGCATCTCTTCTGGGTTTGGCTGCTGGACACTCAGGCTGGCCGAGGAGCAGTAGGCTATGGTTGCACTCTGCCCTGGCCAAGGGTCACCTCTCCATGTAGGAAACTTCCTTCAGGTGGCATAGTCAACCTTGTCGAGGCCAGGGGAGTCCAAGGCAGTAGTAGTGGGTTGTTCACACTGGAATCATGTGAACAGCCAGGTCCTCTACTTGTACTTGTTCCATATTCTCCTTTGTGGGGCTTTTAAGCACAATTTTACTTTTCTTTTTCTCCGTTTTTTGTTTGTTTTTTTTTTTTAAAGTAAACCTAGACTGTGTTTTTTTGGTTCCTAACCAGAGATGAGCTTTCATTTCTTCTTTCCTTTAAGAAAGTAATTTTGAAAAGCATGTTTCTAGTTTGTGTTTCCATTAAAATGTGAGCCTGAATACATTATGGTAAGCCTTGTTGTCCTTGGGTCTTGGGAGTCTGGAGGAGGTTACTGTCCTCACACAGTGAACTCATTAGACAACTCCTGGAACCAGCTGTTTTAATTAGGTCACACACGGACCCCACTAAAGAAGGGTGGCCAAGGTGACTGTGAGACTGGAGACGGGAATGGAGTGGCAGTTGGTTAACACTGACCTTCTGAGCCACTGAGTGCCTTCCTCACCAGTGTTTGGGGCTGCTCCTTTCAGCTCCTTTACGTGCAGAACCAGCAGCCATGTAATTGTTTCTTGGAGTTAGATATTGGCAATTCAGCTTTGTGTTAGGGGAAGAGGTTTGACTCAGAAAACAATAGGAAAGTGGGCGGTCCCTTTACTAGCATCTCTCTGGCCTGTGTTGGGAGAGATGTGTGGGCTACACTTTATAATAGCTAGGTGAAGCAGGGTTCCTTCCAGTTGCCGTGCTTAGGGGGAAAATTTCAGGATTTCTATTGAAGTTACTATTCTTTCAGTTTGTATTTATGGAAAAGAACCTAAATCTTTACCTTTCTTTTGCACAGTATTTAAAATAAAAAATGTGAAAAGTATATACCTTAACATACACATGCACACATACATAGGCAGTGAGAGAGAAATGAGAGTATAATGACCAGGGTTCCTAAAACTATGTTTCATTATCAAAGGAAAAATAATAAAGCAAAACATTTACTGACCCAGTTGATTTTATATCTTTGTACATTTGCATTGTGTATAATTATGCTAGTTTATTTGGTTTATATTCAGTCTTAGATTTTTTTCAAGAATTTTTAATCACAAAAATATATAGGTAGCTGAATCATGATTACTTCTTAATTGGATTCTGTTTGTTGTTTTTGTTGTTTTGTTTTCTTTTTTTGGTGTTGAGTTGTAGAAGTTCTTTATATATTTTAACCCCTTATTGGATATATGATTTGCGAATATCACTAGGTTGTCTTTTTTGTTTTGTTGATTGTTTCCTTTGCTGTGCAGAAGCTTTTTATTTTGATGTAGTCCCAATAGTTTTTGTTTTTGTTTTTGTTTTTGTTTCCCTTGCCTCAGCAGTCATATCTAGAAAAAGGTCCTGTGTCCTTTGTCAGAGGAATTACTGCCTGTGTTCTCTTCTAGGGTTTTTATGGTTTTGATTACATCTTAAAATTTTCTGTTAACCCTTCCCTGTTTATTTTCCAGATATGAGGCCCCAGGATTCCTGGCGGGGTCCTCCTCCCCTTTTCCAGCAGCAAAGATTTGACAGGTAATACTAAAGCAGACATGACTTTTAAGTATTTTTCCACATCAACATTTGAGGTTTGGGCTTTCTCCATGGTTTGAAATGTACTTTGTTCCCTCCAAACAGTTTCTGTTGTGTCTGTTCTTTAGACACAGATGGCTAACACGTTGAAGTAAAAGACTCCTGTTTATATACTTTCCTACTTTTCTTGGTCCTTGGCCTTTTATTTTATTGAATGTTTTAAGGTGCCCTGAAAAATGCAACACAGAGAGCTTAAAATTGTATTAGATTTTGGTCAGGCTAAACAAATTTCTTTTTAGAAGGGTTGCGCAGCTTAATGAGGCATAACTAATGGTGTTCCACTTTTATCATTTCTGTGCAGGCAACACAGCATTAGTACAGACCGACCATTGATTCTTGCTACAAACCTCTTGAAGTCCTAATCAGCTTCTTTGGTACAACTTTTTCAGGGCTGACAAGCCTATTGTAGGGCAGTGTCACTGTAGGTCAGTAGTTATTAGTTGCCACTGAAAACAGTTTCTTTAACTACTTAAGACTGAACTGAATTAAACGCAGAAGGGACTCAGAAGAGGATTATGGGATCTGCAGTCTAATAAGTACCGTGGACTAGGAAGAGTGTGACATGGTTTAATAACGAGGGATGTTTGACTTGTGTTCTTTCATTGATAAGTTGTGTGCTCCTAAGTCAGGTGGTGTCTGCACAACAAGACCGCTAGGCATGTTATGAATAATTATAGTAACATCTGTAGAATAATTTTTTAGAGGGCGTCTTTAAGATCTATCATTTTATGCTGGTTTTGCCAGCATCAGTAAATGCGGAAACCAATGAAGCCCATAGTAAGGCTTCCCTCTTTGCCTTCCCAGTTCTAATCTGTTTTGTTTTTCTTGCCTTTACCGTTTTAGCATTCTGATGTGTTCATATCTGAAATGAATAAAATGTGTTAGGAACAGGGTTATAAATGATGCTCCCCTTTTAAGAAAACTTTCTTTAGACACTCTCAGACATCATTTCATTATTTTTTTCAAGAAGATAAAAGAAATGTTACTCAGTTGCTTTAATAGTATCAACTACTTAGTGCAAGCTGCTTTTTCATTTTCAGATGACTGATACAATGCCTGTATTTATGTTTTGTTCAGTATAAGTGCTCAGAGAACACCATATGCACTACTTCAGCATCCTCAGGATAGGACCATTTTCAAACAAATTAAATGAGTAAGGAGTAAATCTTTCCTAAATTACAAATGACCACATTAGAACTGATCTCATTTTAAATAACCATCCTTCTGCATTAAGTTTGTTGAGTTTGATTTTCAGGCAGTTTCTCTACTTCTTTCCCATATTGTTAATAATCACTGACATTTATTGTCTGCCTATCATGTGTCTGCACTGTGTAAATATACCTTTAGAAACATGACTTCATTTATTCCTCCTAGCAACCCTTTGAAGTAGATCTTGCTTGTTTTTACAGATGAGGAAACCTAGGCCCACAAATCTGACAGCTTACCTAAGGTTTCTCTTCTGTAGCATTTTTACTAAGAAACTTTCACTTGAATGAGCAGAGTTCATCAGAACACTGACTTGAGCATAATGTTATAGTAAAGCCGCCAGGACTTAGAGGAAGTAAAAGGTCTCCTTCCACTTCTGAGGAGGTGCTCATTTTTCATTCCCAGCGGCTCTCCTTCCCTGTGTACACTAAAAGATTCTCTAAGATCATCATCATTGTCCTGATATCCATCGGGTTTTTGTTCTTCTGCTCTAGCCAAGTACTGGTATTATCCTGACTGCCTTTGTGAACCCTGCAGATTAGGAGCAAGTTTTGTGGGGCATTCATTTTTGGTTTAGTTTTAGGCTGAAACTGGAAATCATACCTTAAGGCAAATGTTGAATGTGAGCTTAATAGAAGTCTGTCTTATGTCTTAGACTGTGGTCTTTTAAGAAACATACCATTTATTCCTAAAGAAAACAGTTTGAATTTGGCATTCCTAAACTTGTGCATTAGCCTGTTAGCAAATGCAGTGAGTACATCGCTCACTTCTGGAGCACTTACCAGTCTAACCATTCTGACTTCACAAGATGTAGAGGAGAAGATACACACTGGCAGTCACTTTGACTTTGCTGAGATGTCACAACTAGTAAGTAATAGAATTCTTACTGGAACCAGTTTTACTGATCCTTATTAGTTCAGTAGTTGCCTGCCACATGATTTTGAGTGTTTGGTTGAGAGCCCTACTAGAAAAGAAATACATGGGTTTTTTTATGAAATACATGGTTTCTTGAATTTTTTCTTACTTTGAGATAGTATCTGTAATCCATATGTTCATTTAAAAATGCAATAGGAACACTGCTTCTCCCCCCCACACCGCCCCCCCCCCCCCCCCACACACACACACATGCACACACAGACAAGCCAGTGTTAACTTTGAGTTAATGGTAAACAGAGCATTCGAGTTCTGCCCTATTGTCTGTAATTCTTGCTAGTGGAGGCCTTCTCTTTTCTGGCCATAATCAAGGTGGCCATTTAATTTTTAACATATGGCCATTAAGTTTAGTTAGTCTTTGAAAATCTTTAAAAATTTCGCCATATATATAAATTAAAAATATCCAAAGTAGTTACTTCGCATTGCCAGCTACTTTCCAAAACAGAAATTTGGAAACTTAAGAATATTGTTGCCATAGACAAAAACTAAGAAAGAGACTCCTAACTATAGAGAACAATCTGGTGGTTACCAGAGGGTACGAGGTAAGGGGGGAAATAGGTGATGGGGATTAAGGAGTGCGCTTGTCCTGATGAGCACAGGGTGATGTATGGAAGTGTTGAATCACTATATTGTATACCTGAAACTAATATAACACTGTATATTAACTATACTGGAATTAAAATTTTTTTAAATAAATATTAAAAAAAAAAATAGAAAGTTGACAGTAATGTTAAAAAAAAAAAGTGTTGCCATCCATGATGCCAAATGCCTCAGATAGGTTGCCTCAATAAATAGCTACTAATTTAAAATAGTTGAAATCTGTCAACCTCAATGCTTCTGTCCCAGATTTAAATAGAAGGCAAATTATACTTGTAACTATTTGCAAATTAATATAATTAATATAGAAATACGGTAAACTTGTGGAAAGTAAGGAATTCTCTGCCAGTAAAAAGGAAAAGAGGGTAATTCCTGTCCCTCTTACTGTTTTTTCTGTTTAATTTCAACTAAATTATTTTTATTAAAAAATGACTGAAAAATGTTTTAAGTAATTATTATGAACAAAGAGAGGACTTTGTGTTTTTAAATTTTGGCTTTGTTTCTAACCTATTTTTAGAACATAAAATAATGTAAAAATGCATTTATAATATATTCCATCCATGTGAGCAGATTTTCCAGAAGCTCAATTGAGTGAGTTTGATCATTGCAGAACTTAAAAAAAAATTGATTACAGTTAACACAATGTGTGAGTTGCATTTTTGGTATGTGGGTTTTGTGTGAATGGCCCAGTTTTGATGAGCCTCCTTGGTTGTAGTACAAAACATTAACCCCTCCCTCATGCACAGACCAGAAGAGACCATTCCTATCTCTGTAGAGCTGTTCTTGCTAAAATATATTTGTATTAATAACAAACCTGAAAAATAATTAAAAGCCTGAATATATGGATATTCTTTCTGAGATACAGATTTTTTTAATTTTATTTTGATTCACTTACAGCAAATTTTATATTTATTAGAGCTCTGGTTTCACCACTAACTAGAAAACAGTATTGGCTGGCTTCTCTGGAGTTCTTCAGAGTCGTTCTTTGAGCCATCACACAAAAAGAATTATCTTTGGTGTTTAAAAAAAAAAAGCAAGTTCCAAGTGAAGGCAAGGAGAGTAGGAGGGTGGAGAAGATGGACTGAGGCTTGAATAGCTGTGAGAAAATTGGACTACCCAGTAAGCCCAGCTCTGAGCTCCCATCCTCGAAGACCTGGGAGGTGAAATTCTTGTGCTGGTATGGTTATCATTAATACGAGTCAGTGCTTTAGCAATTTTAAAGTTTGACTGTAATTTCTCCTAACATCTGTAATGGCCCCAAAGCATGTGGTGTTGAAATACATTGGAGAATTTTGCTTCTGTTTATTCTTTTTAGTGACTGTTCTATAAAATGGAAGTTGAGGAAAATGTCTCAAGGAGAAAGTTGTGTCTTAAATGGTGATTGCCTTTCTTAGAAGGTGTATCTTTGCTACATTGTTTATGTGATGGTTTTAAATTATGATTTAATACAGCATACCTGTAGCTTTGTATCTGCAAAGTTAAAATAGGCACTTGAAGACAATTAAAACATTTCTTTTGACTAGTAATCTGGGCCGGCAAACTGGGTTATAATAGCTGTTGAATCTGTGTTCCCATGTAAACTGTACACCAAATGCCAGTCAGCCCATGCCAATTAGTGCTCATGTTGCTAGGTCACCACGGTCAATTGTAAGCTGCATCAATAGAACTTGAAAAGATTTCCTCCTGATCAGACCTTTTGACATATTGAGCAGAATAATGGATGGGAAAAAACAGCCAAGTCCCCTACCCTAGATTCAAAATACTGAGCAGTAAGAATTCATTTACAACCTGCAATTAACTAGAAAGAATGGACTCCAAGAACGAGTCTAGACATTTTTAAAAATCAAGCCCATTTTCCTATCTTGTACATGTTTACACTTCGGATAGCATCTTAAATGTAGCCACCTCGGTGATCTTGAGTCCAAATCTTTGGGTGACCAAACAGAAATTTCACAGTTGAAAATGAGCAAAATATTTTAAGTCCTACCTTTCTGATTCAATGGAGTTTAAGTACCTTTTTAAAAAATGGTGATACTTTATGAAACATGTTAGACTACGTTGAATATGAGGGACATAAATGTCACTCTAATACTGTGTGTCCCATTTGACAAATGGCAAATTAGGTTGTCCTAAGATTTGGAGATGATGCTGGATAGTTTGAGACAATGGGCTGTATAACAGATATGACTTCTAATGCCAACATGATTCTTCTCCACAGAGGCGTTGGGGCTGAACCTCTGCTGCCATGGAACCGGATGCTCCAAACCCAAAATGCAGCCTTCCAGCCAAACCAGTACCAGATGCTAGCTGGACCCGGCGGGTATCCACCCAGACGTGATGATCGTGGAGGGAGACAGGTGATACAGCGTGGGCCATGGGACAAAAAGCCTGCTGCTCACTTTATACTTAGCATGTTTTCTTAAAAACATTTCTGGAAAAGGTCACTGATAGAGTAGCTCAGCTGAACTTGGCTCCCTCATTGTAAAATGTATATAGGGTGGTAATCTGCCTTACTAAAATCTGTTACACCATGAAGAATTTTCATTCCCAAGGGTCTTTCAATCATAGCAGTCAGTGGTATTTAGCACAAATAGGGCCAGTTGCCAAAACCTATTTTTTTTTTGGTCATTTAAGGATGTTGTTCTTTAAATAGAAACTAGATCTCATGATATTAATGTTCTAGAAACTGAAAGTAAGAATCTATCCTTTTAACCTTTTAACCTTATTCATCTTAGAAGTCTCCTATCTTGATTCATAAAATACCCTTTTTCATGGAAAGAAATCTCTCCTTCATCATATGTTTTTTGTTTTTTGTTTACTAAATTTAAATAGCCATACTTGATTCAGTATAATAAATAATTCCTAGACAAATTTATTTGGTATGTGTAAGCTTCACTTTCTTCTCTGTAAAGCATCCGGTTTTAGCATATTTAAGCCAGAGGTCTGTTTGTCTCAGTCTATTTTTCCCCCAGCCATTTGACACCCTGGTCAGTATTTACATGCTCTGCAATCAAATCCTAGCCAGAGAACAGGGTCAGAATGCTGCAATTTAGTGTTTTAGTGTGTGTGGTGTTCATGGAGTTTGGCACCTGCGGTGATGTGAAGTGGTTTTAAAATTGCTTACCTGGTATTGCCTGCAGGTCTTTTGCAGTGCTTTGAATATTAATTTTCATATGCAGGTTCTTGCCATGCATCCCTTTATGTAAGACTGCTCTTTTGACAGCTAAGAAAAAAAAATTATACTTTTTTGTGTGTGTTCTTATAAGTGTTCACTTCACAAGAAAATCATTTTAATTATCTTTTGAGAGAATTTTGTTACAATCCATTAAAGTCTGTTCATAGACTTTGAACACTGTCAGCCCAAGATGTCTAAAAATCCCATCAATGGTTTGAGACTATTTATGTTAGAGAGTTGATGGGATGATACTAGGCAGTCTAAATAATGAGTATTATTGAAATGGGGACATACTTATAAACTAGAAAAAACCCTGGAGAATCTTCAGTCCAACCACCTCATCTTCCAATTCGGAAACTGAAACCACGTGGTGCCTGCACTTGGGCAACAGAGTTGGGGCCTGGCTGCCCTGTCCTTCTGATCCTGGTTCATCATGTTTCCCATCTCCTTCAGAGGCCTTCCTTGTAAGGGACTCTCTGCTGTTATAGCAGGTAAAATAATTATTCACTTAGAAGATATAAACTAGTTGGTAAGTTTGTAATTCTTTTAGGACCTTTTAGAAATACATTTCTTTTTCTCAATCTCTCTTTTCATGGAGATACTTTTTATTAAATCACAGGTTTTGAAACACTATTAATTGCAGAAGTTCATTGTTAAAAACAATGTTAATTATGATCCCCACTGTATTTTAGTGAGGTTTATATGACTCATAATTTAAACTACTCCGTGACAACATGGGGGCAGGACAGTCTGTTTCAGAATCCTGGAAGCCTAGAAAGGAATTTTGATGGAATCTTATGTTGTGCAGAAATGTTATTTGCAAGTCTACTAGGATATGTTATGAATGTCACCGGTAATTGTTCATGTAACAATCTAATGTGTTACTTAATACTCTACAATTTATAGCTAAAAAAAAAAAAAAAAAAATCCCTAAAATAAGTAGTTCATTAGGCCTCAACTCACTTAGCAAGCTCTTGCCTTGGTTAAGCAAAAATGACTTTTCTAGTGTAATATGTCTAAAGATGATGTAGGCATCTTACTACAGTGTGGCTTGAATTAATGCCAGGGATGGCAGGGAAGATTGAGAACCACAGAACACTTAACGATAGTTCATTTGTGTACATTGTAGGGAATTTCTTAAGTGCCTGTTATGGCTCATTTGGGTAGTTTTCAGCAGTAGCATTTGTGCCGGAGTCCAGCTTTGCAACGAGCTTTGCATAAAACTGGGGGCCCAAAGCACCTATTTATGAGACACCTTCCATATGATATACTTTTAAGACCTATTCAGCTTCTTTATGGTGTGTTTTTCCAGAGCAATGTAAAATTAATTTCTTTGCAGAGGTGTTAATCCAGAAAATAAACTCTTGCTTTTGCTTATTTTCAGGGATATCCCAGAGAAGGAAGGAAATACCCTTTACCACCACCCTCAGGAAGATACAGTTGGAATTAGGCTTTTGTAAAGCTTTCCCAAATCCTTTCATCGTTCTACAATTTTATGCTATTTGTGGAAAGATTTCTTTCTCAAGTAGTAGTTTTTAATAAAACTACAGTACTTTGTGTATTTCTTTTAACTGTGTATATTTCTACTGATCTGATCTCACTGTTTATGTTGCTTTCCAAAGATGTGTGTTGCATAATACAGTGGATCTGAATTTATTATTGCTTGTAAAACACATTTGATGGAATAGGAATACTGGTTTTTCATTATGGTTAAAAATCAAACCAGCTGTGGATTTTAAAACACAGTGTATTCTAGATCATCTGAGATCCATGCTGATTTTTAATGCACAAGAATTAGGTATGAACTCTTGAGTTGGAACCCTCAGCCAACTAGAGTATATATTGTTCAGTATTTCTTTGGAAACATTTCATTAATGTACTTGTCTTATGAAAATTTCTGAACTTTAGTAAAAAAAAAAAAAAAAAAAAAAAAAACCTCTGGTCTCCTGTGTCCTTATTCTTTTATAGTTTTTAAACATTGAAAATCTTGGCCAAATGTGTGTTTTTTTAAGTCATTTTTTTCAGAAAACTATTTCTATAATTAGATATCAAAAGAAAACCAATGTAGCAAGAAAACCCAGCCATCTCCTATATTAGTAAGTATGTCAGCTATTGATTTGACTATACCTTCTCTGTGAGAATAAGTTAACATACATTTTATAAACTTCATGCAGACTTGTACTCCAGTTTTAAGGACTTGTTTTAAATCTTTAAGGTGAAAAGTTTAATTCATAGCTAATTAGTCTGTACTCCTTAGCATGTTTTACGTTATAATAGATTTGTTTTCACTCATTTTTTTTCTTGCTACTTAGCACACTGTTATTACTCCTTATATTTATGCTTGCATTCGACACATGGCACTTGCACATGCATTTTCACTTGTTTGCCAGGACAAATTTACACACACACACACACACACACACGCGCGCGCGCACACTTGCTGCTTTGTTTCCATTTGCCTGTTCTAGCCTAAGATTGTAGAAAAAGGCTTCTCTTTGACCTTTTGACTTAGGACATTTTTGCTTTAATATTTCAGCTAAGGCACACTTGTTACTCTTAGCCTATGTGGAAAAAAAGGCCACCTTAACCTTGAATAGGAAGTTATTTTGAAGCTATTGAGTTCTTTGCTGGTGATGGGTGAATAGAGTAGGGTCCTTTACTGTTGAGACAAAGCATCTCTCTGCTGGGCATTAACAACACAACTATTGTATATTAACCTTCACAATACATTAAAGTGATAACACCTTCTGTTAAATGTCTCTATCTTCCAAATACTACAAATGAATAGCCATCTAAATCAAGTATTGCATATTCCAAAGGAGCCCATATAAATGTCTTCCCGTCTGTAGCTTTATAGATACCCCAAACGCACACTTTGACAGAACCTATATTTTCTCAGATCTTTTAGGTTTTAATTTTAAGCTATCATGAGCTTGTCTATAAAGTAATTGTTTTTGCTTGGCCTTTCAATTACGTGTAACTGTTAAGTTTGAAAACGAACGTTTAGAGTATTTTGAAGACATTTAAGCAAAAAAGCCTAATGGAAAAGCTGTGCCTGCCTCCTAGATTCCCTCTTAGAGGTTTGGTGCCCCGCAGCACACCTGCCAGCCAGCTGAACCCTCACTTAACGGGCCTTCTCCGTTCCTTCGCCCTTGCCACCTCTTCTTGCTTACTCTTCCTCTCCTTCCCACGTCTGAATGTGCCAGAAAAAAATGCATTCTATTCAACAAGTGTAAACGCTTTTTAGAACTTCAAATAGAATATTTAAAGCTATAAACATTCCCTCCGCATTCAGGTATAAAAATAGTTAATGGACCAGATTTAAATAATTATATTATCTTTCAGTAAGACACCGTAATTCAGGGTCTAATATTAAAGATGCTTAAAATCTTGGAACATGAAAACAGAGTGACTTTATTGTGGCGCTAAGGGCCCTTAATGCGCAGTTGTCTAACCTTTAAAGATCAAATGAGGTGATGCACGTTAAAATACAAAGCCGTCTACAAACTATTAGCCATTTGGCGTTACAAAGGCAAATTGGGTGTAATGAGCGAGAGGTTAATGTTCTTGCCAGGGCGCGGGGCGTCTGGACCGGCGGGGGTGCGGCTGATGGTTCCAAGCTCCGGTGTTCCCCCAGGCGCGTTGGAGGTCGGGCGCACCTCCGACCGCGTCGAGGGCCCCGGGGCGCGGCGACGTCGCAGCCAGACGGGGATAGAGGCGACGCCCGTGAGCCGCGGACCTGGCGTGGCGGGAACAGACGCGCCGCTTTTCCGAGGCAAGGTCCCCCAGACCCACGGGGGACTGGCGGGCGGGGGAACGCTCGGCCCTCGGCGCACGTGGGGGTCGCGCCTGGCGTCCACCCGCTCCTCTCGGTCCTCGCGGCCCCGCCCGCCGGAGTCCCCAGTCCCGCCACTCTCCGGCCCGCCTCCCCTCCCCCGCAAGCCGCCGTTTCAAGCAGGGCGGGCCCGGGAAAGTTCAGACCCCCGACCCGCAGGGTGGCCTGTGTGTCGCGGCCCCCGCCTGGCCCAAAGCGGATCATTGCAGCAGCAGCAGCAGCCGCCCTCGGTTCCTGGAGGCGGCGCCGAAGCTTCCCCAACCAGCTCGTTTCGCCTTCTCAGTTCAGTGCACGAATGCAAATACCGGACCCGTGAAGAGATGATGGAAATCTTCTTCCAAGGCTGCAGTTTTAAGTCTGAACGTAACACAAGTGAGCTAAACTTAGAAATCTAAAATTTAGACGTTGTCTGATGAGTCAACACTCCCCATTCCGGACGGCAGAAAGCTGGCTGGTTCCGTCCGGCTAGTCCGGTACCTCTTCCCGACCGCCCCAGAGGATCATGGAGCTGAGATCCCGCCACACTGTTCCTGGCGATCAACTGCCCTACTATTACTGACCAGGAAAAAAGTCAACAAACAATAAAATGACAAACGGCCCGTTCTCGATGGATTTTTCCTCCACGCAGCGTAACGTTAACTGCTTGTGTTGCTTGTTTCGAATTTCGTATTTCTGGAATGAGGGCCAAAAGAGAACATGGTATGATTTTTGTATTTGAAATGGGAATAGAGCTTATTCACTACTGCAAAATAACTCTAAGTTTGCACAACTTAGAGTTAGGCAGTATTAGTGGTTAAACCTTTATTATAAGTCACTTAAACAATGACTGAAATAGAGGTTACAAGGGATTTTAAAAAATGGTCTTTCATTCAGTTTTGGGTACACATTTTATCCAATTGCAGATAAATGTATAAAGCAAAAACAGTGAAACCAAAAAAACCCTCCCAGAAGCTTCCACTACGTCCCAACTTTAAAATAATAAAAGTAATCTTGAAATTACAAAATTATCTCAATACTTACTAGGGAGAGGGAATTCCTGAAGGGATGTGAATGCAATTCCCATCTGCCATTTTCTCTGAATCTTCTCCAGATGTTCACCAGTTTCACTAGCAGTAAAAGGCTATTCCAAAAAAATTTATTTTAATAAAATGTTTCCTAACTCTCTGTCTCATTGGGTTTGGACATGGAAGTAGCAGCATTTTAAAAAAAACTGGACTGAAATAGTTAACATACAGGGGTTTGTCCTCACACGTTAGTGTTACATTAAACAGTTGGGCAACATCATTTATGCTTTGAACATCTGAAATTTGTCTTGCCACTACATAATGCATTATTTTATGCACAAACTGATATCTAACAATGCAGTCCGTGGGTCTTTATGTGATTGTGGTTCGCAAATTTATTCCAAAAGTCTTTCTAAATCAGTATTCAATGCAGCTAACAAAGCAACTCTTTGGAAGGTGCTTGCACTTAATGAACAGGATTCTCTGATTTGCTTTAAATTGAAAGTAAACAACTGATAGCAGGATGGAGTTTGAACACAACATCTGTGTTGATAAAAGTCTGATTGACTACTTGCTCTGACCATTAGGTTTTAATTCTGAGCAAAGCCTTAAATAGAAGACAACTGGGTTACACCCTCCACAAGTTCCATATACAAAACACCCTTCCTGTGTCCTTTAACACTGCACTGTCACACACCCAGTGGTTCAGTTTGCATCCCGACACAGATTACAAAAAAAGTACCTGCAATCCCTGCTGTTCCTTTCTGAAACTTTGATTCTGGGTTTTTGTTTCCGTGCATCAACTGGAAAAGATAAATTTGTTGTACAACCCCAAAACATTTTTTTAAAAAAATACCACATCTGCAGTTAGCATTTCTGGAACCAAGTTTTGCTGTGGCCTCTGCTAAACTTTAAGGGGGCTTTGTTCCACTCAGACCCTGCGCGGGCCCTCCCTTTTGGTTGTGAAGACACTTATCCTCCTCTTCAGTTAATGAGTTTCACCTAGTCTGGCCATTTGTGTTGTTATAAAAGATCTGCAAAGCACTAATTGCAAAAGAAGGAAAAAAAGCTCTTGCTTTGCGTTAATCAGAATGTGGAATTCTTTAGCAAAAACATTTTCTATTTTAATGTTTCAAGAACCAAACCCTATCCTAATTTCAGGATGTGCACACATAAACTCAGTGCATTTCTGGGTGTAGAACGTCAAGCCATCTGCAGCAGTTAGTTCTGGCAGTGGCTCCCTTACTATTGAGAGCAATGCTGAAAGGAAAAAGATACGCCTACAGCAAATACACTTTCAGAAAATACTGTATAAAGGCGGCTGTTTTTTCTTTTCGATTCAGAGTTCACTTAGTCTAAGAGACTCTTTGCTCTAGAAATAAATTATATCAAGGGAAAAAACTGTCCATGAAGACTTATTTTCTTTGTTACTTGGAGCCTTTAGTCCATAAGCTATTATTGTTAAGTATTGGGCTGTAAAATATATATACATATTGCAAATCTTGTGGACTTTTGGAACATGTTTTCTGGAAGTAAAATTTCAAAATTCTGGTACTACTGTGAGGAAACCAAATCAATATAAACAAACATTTCGAAACTTGGCACATCAAAAATAGTTATGTTAGCTTGGCAAACATTTTAAAAGTTAATTCAATTAATATGCAAAAGCCCAAATTGGGAGAATTTTCTGTAGGTGTGACTGCACCATTTTCATAGTATTATTTTCTGCTCAAATTATTTTTCATGTAAAATGTTTTCAAAAAATTAGTTCTTTTCCAAAAATGCATTCACAGACTTTTGATAAAGGCTGATCCCCTTGTTTCTTCAGTGGTTGCTTTTTCCCCTCTGTCAAAGGGACTGGAGTTTTATGATTACTATTACTTATTATGTAAAATACAGTTTAAAGAAAGTGCATGTTTAATTTCTAAAACACCTTCCATAGGATTCACTTTGCACATTCAGAAAAAACACCTGAACAATGAAGTGAAATGAAATGTTTCAGCCTCAAACTAATTCTAAAACTTCAAATGTATAGGAGTTTTAGGGTCTTTGGCAACCATTTGTTTATCATTTATAAATCATGCTTTATCCATGTTATAATTTTCATTCATTTTATATAAACTAAAGTCCTTCAGCTTGCTTTTGGTGTTTTTACTCCAATACCAGTTATTTAAATTGTGAGTAAACTGAGCTGCACTGTCATGTGATGCCAAAAAGTGCAAAAAAAAAAAAAAAAGCCAAACCAAAATAAAACCTGTACAACTTAGTGAAAAAGAAATGACCACTTGACTTTTACAAAAAAAATACTTCGGATTCTTTTAAGTTATATTTAAATATCCATTTGAAACATAGGAAATATAAATTGGCATATTAAAGAGTAAATACATTATTTGTACAATAAAACACCAACAAGATCGGTGTGCAACCCCTATTGAGTTCGAGATGTGGGAAGATTGTAAATATTTCTTATTCTTTACATTCTGATTACAATTCAATAAATCACTTTATTCTCCTTGACATGCTTTGAAATATAGATTAATTGATGTCAATTTTAGCAAATTTGCTTGCTTGTTCTAGTATTCTGGTAAGGTATTCAAATTCAGACAAGCAAATAATTTAAAGAAAATAATTTGTCTATGAAAGGATAGCGTGCATTTATTTTATCAGTTGATCTGTGAGACCAGATTTCACATAAAAAGTAGTTTGCAACCCTTCTTTCTTATAATGAGCTGCAATCTTACGGAAGGAAATATCCTCTTTCAGGGTAATATAGGAACACTAATTCGCCAAATAACGATTAAAACATTCTAAAATCAGCATTAAATTTAAAAAGCTGTTATCAATGCATATAAGCAATGTTTTGATTTTTATTTCATTTCTCTATTACCTAAATGGCAATGATTCCCCTGCAATAATGTTGCTATGTGCATGATCCACCTTGAGCTACAATTTACTTTCAATCAAACATTAATGAAATTGCACTTAAGGGGGAGGCCTTTGAAAATTAATCTCTCAAGTTCCACTCCAAAAAAGCATTCATTGTTAAAGCTGGGTTGGTTTTTAGAGCTACAAACACCAACAACGTTTCCTACTTTTAAAACTCTGAGAGCTTTGGTTAGGAACGTGGTGGATGTAGACACAGCCAGCTTTCGAATAATTTAGGAACTTCTGGAAAGAAGAAATCACCACTTCAGTCTCCTGGCGTGGTATTATTCAATTCCAGGGCCGTCGCGGTCCCCCAACCCCCAGCGGAGAGGTCCAGAGCGTGCCCCTCTCCTTGACCTATTCGTTAGTTTTTGATAGTCGCGTACACAAGGGTCCGCTTCGGTGTGTTTTCCCCATCCGTTCTCGAAGTTCCTTGCACACCCTCCGCGCCGCAGGCAGGACCCCAACCCGGGGCGCCCGCGCGGTCACCACGTCCTGCCATAGAGCAGGTTGGCGCCGAGCACGCCGCCGCCGTAGTCCCCTGCCGCCGCGTCCAGGGCCGCCAGACCGCCTCCCGGGCCGTGCAGCGCTGGCGGGCTGGGCGACAGCTCTTCGAGCTCGGGCGCCGGCGTCGGGGCCGGCGGCTGCGGTCCGGCCTGGCCGGGTGTCGGAGTGCCGGCACCGTTCTGGCACGGCTTGCCGTCCTTGACCAGCACGGGCACCGCCACGCGGCGCGGGGACGGTGGCGGCGGCGGTGGCGGCCCCAGGCCGCCCTCCTGCTGCAGCTGCTGCGCCGCCTTGTCCTTGGCCTGCCGCTTCATCTTGTAGCGGTGGTTCTGGAACCAGATCTTGACCTGCGTGGGCGTCAGGTGGATCATGCTGGCCAGGTGCTCGCGCTCGGGCGCCGACAGGTACTTCTGCTGCTTGAAGCGCCGCTCCAGCTCGTAGACCTGCGCTTGCGAGAAGAGCACGCGGCGCTTCCTTCGCGGCGCCGCCGCCGCCGCGTGCAACGGCGCCAAGGACTTGGCTGCGTCCGCGATGCCCGTCAGCGACCCCATGCCGGCCACATTCACGCCCGCGGATGGTCCCATGAACCTGGAGACTGGGGAGGGGCCCGAGGGGAAGCCCTGTGAGCGCCAGGCCCGCCGGGAGCCCGCTCCCGCCGCCGCCCCGCGCTCTTCACACCCCGCCGGCCGCGACGCCCGCGGGACCCCGGGTGGGTCCCGGCACCCTCCGCGCGCCCAGGGGCCTAGTGCCCCCCGCCCCCCGCCAGGTCCCACGACACCCCCCCCCCCCGCGCGCCCCCGGTTGGGTCCCAGCACCCTCCGCGCGCCCGGCGGCCCAGGGCCCCGCGCTGGGTCCCCGGACCCCCCGCCCCGCGCGCCCCCGGCCGGGAGCCCAGCACCCCCAGCCACGCGCGCGCGACCTGGGCGGTGACAGGCAAAGCCCGCGCCGTCCGCCTGCCCTCAGTCCCCGCGCTGCCCGCCCCGCTCACTTGACGAGTAGCGCGGGTCCGGGTTGGCGCCGTACCAGCCGGTGGCCGCGGCGGCCGCGCCGCCCCGCATGCCGTCGGTGTAGGCGGGCAGCTCGCCCACGTTGCCCAGGCCGCCGTTGCAGTAGCCGCCCATGGCGCCGTGCGGGAACTGCGAGACGCCCGGCGGCATGTGGTAGGTGGCGGCCGCCGCCGCCGCCGCGGCCGCCGCCGCGGCCGCCGCCGCCGCGTTGTGGCCCGCCATGGCGTGCGGCGGCTGCATGCCCGCCACCGCCGCCGCCTGCGAGGAGGGGCCGAGCGGCGGCGCGCGGTAGGCGGCGGCGGCCGCGGCCCCCAGGGGCGCCCCCAGGCCGGGCGGCGCGCCGTCCATGGCGCCGCCGAACTTCTTGTAGGTCTCCTCGATGGGGCTCAGGATGTCGGACACGGAGAAGGGCGTCGTGTGCTTGGGGCTCAACGACATGGCTCGGCGGACGGCCAGGTAGGGGTGCCCGGGGCGGGCGCGGGCGGGACGCGGCGGCCGCTCGTCGCCGCCCCCCGGCTGCGGCGGTAGCGCCTGTGACGAGGAGTCGGCGGCGCGGCGAACCCCCGAGCCGCGGGATCTGGGGTTTATTTTAGTCCGCCGCCAGGTTTACGACAGACTCGGGGGGCGGAGCAACATCCCAAACGAGCAAACAATGGTCATTGACATCTTTTTCTCTACCCTCCACCCCCTGTAATGGAGGCAAAAAAGGTAAAGGGGGCAGTTGGGTGTTTCTTGAGAACATCACCCCCCTTTGCTTTCTCCATCCTTCCCGCCTGGATCCCCGGCAGTTACCCCAGCCCTCGAGCACCAGAAATAGAAAACTCTGAGGTCGGCGTCCAGGCTTGACGTCGAGGACTCGGCGCTTCTTTCCATCCAGACCGCAGTTTTCCAAAAGGGACTTTGTAGCAAAGTCCGGTATATTGGGACAGCGGCGATGTGGTGCTGAGTTGGAGGGGGGTGTGCAGGGCTCTCCTGGTCCTCCCCGGTGACCAGCCTCTCATTCGCACCATCATCTAAAGTGTTAAAAAAAAAAAAAAAAAAGGCTCTTGGGTCCCACCATAAGAGCGCATAAAGAGATGAGGTACAATGACCACCCTCTGCCTTTGTAAGGCTTCTAATTTATGCATCTTTAGACCCTTAAGCGTCATTTTGCGGGTAACCAAACAGGCACTTCTAAATTAGCTCCAAGTAGCCAAATCCAAAGAAGAGAGAAAACATGCACACAGAGACACCCACAAATACACAGATGCTAACTTGTAAGTATTCTGTTTTTATCTGTGGGGATGGAGGTTGGATAAGAGAAAGAGTACATTTTTATTTCTTGGGCTGTTTCGTCTTCAATTTGCACATGTAAAGTTCATCACAGTTTTCTTTCCCTTTGCTGTTGCTGCTGCTTTCTTCCTTCTCCCCTCCCTCCCGCCTTCCCTCTCTGGCTGTCAAGTAAATATCCAACTTAGGGTTTATTCTCCTATCACTACCATGATCAAAGAAAAAAAAAAAAAACCTTGAAAACCTAAATATTTCTAGTTGTTTGAAAGGGGTCTTTTTGTTGTCAGAAAATACATAACCTCTTCAAGGAATATGAAGTGGATACAGAAACCAGGTAAAAATGATAGTTTCTCTTGAAAAATATGAAACCATAGATAAACTGATTTAAGAAAAAAAACCAACTTTGTCACTCTTTAATTTGCAAATTTACCTGCAGAGCAAAGAACTTAGTCTAAGTTCTCTCCACCAAATGCTGAACATGGCAAAGAATAAGACAAAAGAAGTGTGTAAAGCATATTGTCTAAATTTTGAAAACAACCTTGCAGTTAAAAAAAAATGAAAATGGGGAGATGAAGATACTGTTTTTAAGTTTTCCTGGATACTGGTGGGGCAAGAGAAAGGAAAACAAGGAGAATGCTTTCTTAAGCCAGATTTTATTGTTTAAGAAAAAGAAAAAGATGTGTGAAAATGATTCCAGTTTAACCTAAGGGTACATGTCTTGAAGGCAAGAACAGTGCTACCTATTCCTTTTCCTGTTTGGCTTCAGCCCTTTGGTTGGAATGTCTTCCATAGCTTTGCTCTTATTGTTTTAATCTTTGTTTTGTTCATTTCAGTGAGTTTTGCAAAGAATCTGCCCTCTGTGGGGCTAAGGGGTATGGGGAGGGATCAGTATGGTCATCTATGAGGACAAAGTGTCAACCAGGCAAGTGTGTAGAGTAGTATTTTAAAATACTAAAAGAAGGAAAGGCGAAGTTACATGAATTATTTGCAGTTGTTAGTTAATTGACTTGGCAAGATCAGTATTGCTACATTTAACATGATGTTACTTTCACAGACTTTTACAGGTCTTTCCTGAACATGAAACATTTGGGCTAGGTCTTCATCCTCACCTGCACTGGAATTGCCTATTCATTTTTTTAAATTAGTGACACACAAAGAAGCATTTACATATGTACTTGTGATTGCTGGAATCCTGAAAACTGCAGTTTGGCTTTTAAATTCTGGTTTAATTCAAATAGTATTGTTTACTTGTATTCGCTTAAATAAAAAATAGAAAGTCTTTCATTTCTAACTTTTCTCAGCGACAACAAGGTAAGTAAAAATATTTGTGTTAGGGCATCTATGGATTTAAAAAGTCTGTTGTGAACCATTATGTTTTATTTTTCAAGTTCAAACATGTCTCAGAAATGAAACCTAGTGTCATAATGTTCATGTTGATTAGTTACCTACTTGAAAAAGTGTTTAATAAGATTTTTTTCCAGATAATTATTATTTACTCTTTGTTCACGCTGTATACTTCACCTTGTGTAGTTTGTTATAGAACCACAGGATAGCAGTTCACATCTAGTTGTTGCTTATTTTGTTTTTCAACTGTATTTGTTCCTACTACGGGTTCATTTACATATGGAAGGCTCCCATTTTTAAATTAAAAAAACCACTTTATCCTGTCTGGAGGCTCTCTGCTGAGAGTTACTTTCTGGCTGCTGGGGAACTTGATGCCCAGAATATTGCTCCTTCACTAGAAGTCAGTAGTTGTGGGGTAAAAAAAATCCATAATCTTTAACATTTTTCTTTCTCAATTATTTGTGTCTCATTTTAGAAATTATGTACTTTTATGCTGGAAACACTGTTTGGATATATGCAGATGATTCTGAAAGTAGATGTAGTCTGGAGGATGTATATGTACATTCATATACAGACAGATTAAAACAGTCCAATTGAGACTCCATTAAAACTTTTCATCAAATTCACTTCATCCGATTATTGTCTGCCTAAGTTATGTATGGAAATTTATACTCGGTAGATTCTTAAATACTATTGACTAAATTGGATTTCACAGGAAATGTATTTTTAAGGAATTTTTTTTGGGGGGGTGGATTTTTCTTTCCTTAAAAACAATGCTGGCACACAGGGCAGCGGCGGGGGGTGGGGGGTGGGAAGCAAATACCACCAAAGGGAATACAGTGAAAAGAGAGGGCCCTCCCATTGCTCTGCTCTAGCCTCTCACTTTCTCTTTTCAGATGCATTGTTACCTGTTTCTCCTGGGGTAGTCTGTACAATTTGAAGCATACGACCATTTTACACACTAGAGGTAGCATGTTCTGTATGGTTTGGTACCTTGTCTTTTCCATAGTTTAGGTTTTTGTAATTTTACAAATCCCATTTAACACTGGCAACTTGATAAATGGGTTGTGGCAGAGAGAGAAAATTTTCTGGACAAAAAGTTTAAGATCTCTTGGCTTCTTGACAAAAATGTGGCATTTGTTGAAAATCTCTGATGTGTCCATTACCCTTAGGGCCAAAGATATTTGGGGAAAAAAAATCTGAAGTAGAAGCCTTTTCCAAATTTGGGATTTGCTCTTGTCAGATAGAAGCTCAGAGAAAGGGGCCTGCGAGCTGTTGAGAAACCGTCTGATATATCCAGCCAGTACTTAAAGGGAAATGTATTTTTTCTAGGTTGTTGCTCTTCTGTCTAGCAAGTAGATTTCTAATGTGTCCCAAATTTCCTTATAAAGACAGACTGTGTTTGAAAATGTAACTTTTGCTTGACATTCAAGAAGATAAGTGACTTTTAGAAATGAGACACTTGCTTTTGTGATTAGTTTAAAATAATTGTGAAATAATTTGGTTAATAGGATGCCTATTTTGTGGAGGTAACTTTAAAATGCCATCCTTGCAGTTGGGAAGGAATAAAGAAACATGTCAGGATAGTACTTTGTAGCAAAATTTGAGGTTATAAAGAGGAAACAAAACAGATAAAACATAAAAGTTTTTAAAAATTATTTTAACATTTTTTTCTGAGGTACCTGACTGGCTCAGTCAGTGAAGCATAGGACTCTTGATCTCAGGGTTGTAAGTTAGAGCCCCACAGTGGGTGTAGAGATTACTTAAAAATAAAATCTTGAAAAGTGCTGATTTCATCAATTTCTGAAATTTAGTCCTCATTTCTTTTTAATCATAAAAATCTTTTGTTTTAAATGTTCATTTCAATTATTTTCAATCTTTTATGATAACTTTACACTTGGATTTATGCAACTTTGTTGCTTCTCTCCCCCTTTCCCAACGGGGTACCACAGAGGTAGGATTTTGCAGTACCTGTGTGCCTGCCTGCCATGCTTCCCTCTCCGAATCCTCAGCCCATCTCTCCACAGTACACAGAAATGCAGCTTGGGAGCTCGACACTAGGGCTGAGGAGAAATGGTAACCTCTCTCTGGGAGAACAAGAGGAAAAAACTAGAGAACTTGACACCCCTCACCTCATCCCTACAGTCACCCTTTCATATTTGCTTCACCAAATGCAAACTCTGCAATTAAAAATACCTTGAGTTACTCTTTGAGATTCAGATTTTTTTAAAATTTTTTTTAACATTTATTTATTTTTGAGACAGAGAGAGACAGAGCATGAACGGGGGAGGGGCAGAGAGAGAGGGAGACACAGAATCCGAAGAGGCTCCAGGCTCTGAGCCATCAGCCCAGAGCCCGATGTGGGGCTCAAACTCACGGACCGCAAGATCGTGACCTGAGCTGAAGTCGGATGCTTAACCGGCTGAGCCACTCAGGCGCCCCAAGATTCAGATATTTTAGATTGAAGATAGTTTTCTGACCAATGAATATATTTTAACTTAAGATGGTTATTAATACAATGTGAGAATGAACAGTAGGTGTTAAAGATATTGCTTTTGAAATAATCATAATAAGGAGGTCCGGTTAAATGATTCCTAAAAAGCAAAAACTAGAAGCCTCCCTTCCTGGGGTCAAGATGTACAACAAGGTTTTATAGTAACAGAGAATAACATTAGGCTACCCAGGGATGTAAATACATGAAAATTGACTAGTATGTCATAACTCTCTTACCCTAGGATTTTGAGCTTGAGCTAGAAATTTGAATTTTTGTATGTTTAAAAAAATATTTTAGAGTAATAAAATACTAGATCAGGGAAACAATGCCAATATTGAAATATATTTTTTATTTCTGAAAAACAAGCTTACTTAGAATGTATCTTGCTTACATAGAATGTTTAAGACCTTTTAGAATATAATAGCATTTCCATTGAACAATACCTTTGACATATTTTCACATGTTTTGGAATGTCATTAAATAGCTTTTTTTATAGGAAAAAAAGAATCCTTTGAATTTTAGGCAAAACCACATTTCTATTTATTATTTTGTAGGAGGAGCTAGTCATTATAAAGATTTAACCCTATCTCTACACATACCCCATTAGTGAATATATATATCTTTTTTAAAAATATGCACTTTTATAACTTTTCTCTCATATGCTCTCAGTTCTTCCATATCTAAGGAACTCAGTGAATTTAATGTAAAATCTCTTACAGCAAATCCCATTAAATGTGTATGTCATCTTACATTTATAAATTGAATTGTAATTATAAAGGAAGATATCAGTCTTTACACTTAAGTCAGGTAATTAGGTTATTTGTTGCCATCACTTGAAGGAGAAATTCCAATTTTTGACATTTTAATAAATGGTTTATCTGTTGCATTTATTAGTAGAGTTTTACAAAATACATTTTAGAAAAAGTAACTATGACAGTAATATAATTTGAGAATAATCTGCCCAAGTTTGTCCTGTGTCCTGCTAATGATGAGCTATTTGACAGATAGTTGTATGTATCTGCATTCTAGGCTAGTGTTTGCTTCATAAATCAATATGAATTTGGGTAGATTTTAAACAACTTAATTATTGGTTCAGTAATTTGCTTTTAAAATGTATATAAATAATTTCATTAATCTACTTTATCCAAACATTGAATGCCATAAAGAGAACTGAGTGATAAAGTTTGTGAAGTAAACGAATAATGGAATCTGACTCTTCAGTAAACCTAGTATTTGTTAAGTTCTGGAAAATGAAGTACAGCACTAAATTTAAAATGTAGTTTGATTTACCACACAGGGAATGACAACAGGTAAGATTGCAAAGGTCATTCAGACTGGTTCAAACAGAACTAGAAATAATAGAAGTTTTACAAAAGTGCTACAAGCTACAAACTGTTGGAATTCGGTGAAAAATGCCAAATAAGAATTGCTTGAGAAAATCAGTACCAGTTTGAATGAAAGCAACTTACTGATATATGGTGTAATATATAATTATCTAATAGAAGAAATAGATTACTCAAAATCTCTTCCAAAATAAAAAGCATATATATCCAAAAAAAAAAAAAAAGTTTAAAAAACAGAACTAACTTGGGGCACCTGGGTGGCTCAGTTGGTTGAGTGTCCAACTTCTGCTCAGGTCATCTCACAATTCACGAGTTGGAGCCCCGCGTCGGGCTCTGTGCTGACAGCTCAGAGCCTGGACCCTGCTTCACATTCTGTCTCCCTCTCTGCCCCTCCCCCGCTCAAGCTCTGTCTCTCTCTTTCTCTCAAAAATAAATAAATGTTAAAAAATAATTTTAAAAAACCCCTAACTTAACCATAAGAATAAATGGCAAACTTCAATGGCTGAAAGATTTTTAAAAATTACACAGTATAAAGAAAGGAAGTTTAAAATTGAGCTTATAATCGTTTAAAGTTCACTTTTTAATGGCATAAATAAATCTTGAACTGTGAAGCGTATGTTAAGGCTGAATGTTGTGCATAGCACAACACATTGTGTTTATGCCCTGTTATAAAATATTCTGAAAGATCTGAATAAAACTTTCACATATGACATTTTATTTTTCTGTAAGTTCTCTGGTATGTGCAGTGATTTTTTTCTATAGTTAATTCTCTTAAATGTAATATTTCTTTAGAATAATTGGTGTAGTGCATATATGATTGAGCTGCCATTGTGGACATAATTGATGGCAGACTGCCTTGATGCAGCTCTTATGAACAATTTACGGAGATTAAAAGGGTGATGGAAATGGTGGCTTAGGAATTGCTTTCTAAAGACACTGGAGGATCGAAAAGAAACCTGGGGTTTCCAATGCCCTCTGAAATCATTTTCACATAAAACCCTGGTTTAGTAGGTATAAGTGTGGTATAAGTGTTCTGCTCATGAAAAATAATATTTATGTGGGAAAAAGAGATTATTTGGTCATGGATCTTAAATGAACAAATTGGAGTGTCTATTCTATACCAATTTCAAAAGGGGGAAACAGAATATTCTGTATATTCGGTATTCCATGTGGGGTTGCCTTTCGCTTCTTGGCAATTAATGAATATATGTAAATACAAAAATCAAACACTTTTCATAATCAAAGTCTAATCATGAATAGTCCTTAGCTTTCTTCCACATATAAATTGCCATATTTCCTTTTGTAGCAACGTGGATGGAACTGGAGAGTGTGATGCTAAGTGAAATAAGCCATACAGAGAAAGACAGATACCATATGGTTTCACTCTTATGTGGATCCTGAGAAACGTAACAGAAACCCATGGGGGAGGGGAAGGGAAAAAAAAAAAAAAAAAAAAAAGAGGTTAGAGTGGGAGAGAGCCAAAGCATAAGAGACTGTTAAAAACTGAGAACAAACTGAGGGTTGATGGGGGGTGGGAGGGAGGGCAGGGTGGGTGATGGGTATTGAGGAGGGCACCTTTTGGGATGAGCACTGGGTGTTGTATGGAAACCAATTTGACAGTAAATTTCATATATTAAAAAATAAATAAATAAAAAAAAATTGCCATATTTCTATGTGTTCAAGGAGTAAGTGGTAGCTCTCTTACATAGATATTTTGACATAGAGACTGAGGAGGAATTAATTATATGATGCAAAAGAGAAAAGCTTAATTATACATTTATTCTTCCTCTACATTAATTCATAAAGGATATGAGGCAGTTTATAAATAAATAGATTTATGTACTTTTAACATTTAGTGAGAATCTGAACTTCATAAATAAAGATCCTATAAGAGAAGGAAGTTAAGATCTAGGTGAAAAAAAACAACTATATAGGCCATGAAGCCTACTATGTTCCTACAGTTGAACTTCCCACTTGTCTCTAAGCTTCCTAACAGCCAATTTAAAAAGCCTGTTTCCACTCTTTTTATTTTTAGGGGGAAAAAAACCCTGTTTCCTCTAACACTTCACTTAGAAATTCCTCATGGGGTGGGGGGTTCACATAGGAGGCATAAAGTACTTAATAGTTCCGTAACAGATAGAGTTATTATTCCCTAAGTTTAGCTCATTATGGTGGCCATGCCTAAAAATTTGAGCCCGCAACACCAATCAGTTTAATTAAGGTAACTCTGAAGGGTGGGAGCAAAATAATATGGTCCAGATATGCAGCCTTCTGATATTCCAGAAACGAATTCCATACTTTCCAAAGAAGACCTCCTAAAAGCCACCACGGTGTTCAACAGTTTGGTATTAGAAAGTTCTTACACTGAGGCTAAGTTACTGTGATTTATACCAATTGAACCTACTTCAGTCTTCTCATGCCAAATTCTGTCTAGCCTTTTTCTGTAAAGCCCTCTAAATATAAGAAGGTATATTATTATGATATTATCTTATGTTTTCTTCTTTTCATACAAAAATAACCCCCAGAACAAAAATATCTGGAATGGACATGCACAACTGAATTAGCCAATAATTTGTCAAGTGATTACTATATGTTGAAGAGTATCCTGAGTGCTTTAGAAAGTTGGGAAGAGAGTCCCTCTGATACCAGAGAGCAGAAACTTATTCTTGGCATATGTATCTAGATCTTGAAACAGTACTTTTAAATTATATGTACATTATGTATTTATTATTTTAAGTTATATATACACATGTGTATGTTTATGTACATGTGAATATATATGTGTGTTTATGGATGGCTGTGTGTATGAAAATACATGTCAAGTTCTAAACAATTGAGTTACTAAAGAACTTTATTTAGAGTATAGCCCATTTGTAGGGTGGGGATAAGGCTAATATATTAAAACTCACTAACATTTATTAATCTTTTGCCAGTGTGCTAGGCACGTTTAGGTGTTTATTTCATGTAACAGTTACAATAGAAGAGAACTTAAAGTGTGATTGACATTGGCAGTGAATTCAAATGAAAAAATATTTTGAAAAGAAGTGGGGAAAGAGATATCAAAGAAAATTGTTTATACTGCTTTCCAGCATCTCTACAAGGTTGATGGATCAGAATTTATGCAATATTTGAGTAGCTATTGTTAATGAGACTATTCTTACATTGTTAGACTATTTTGATGGCTATCTAGAGAAGTTTACAAACTTACTATTCAACTTGATGTTTGTTTTGTATACATTTTCTCTATAAAGAGAGCAGAAAGTTTGGAAGCTTTAAGTGACTATAAGTAGGGTTTGTAATAGAGCAGTGATAAAAGGTGTTTCTTTCCTATACTTACTACAGAATAAAGTAATTTCCTTAGAAAAATTAGCAGTATAATTTCTCAGATTATAGTGAATTGTAAATATTTAATTTGTGAATTACAGGCATTAATTATTGATATCAGCTTAGTATTAAAATTATTAAAGGAACAAATAGAAGCTTGCTGCCAGACAAACTGAAAATAATATGTATGTATATAGAGCAATTCTGTCCAATAGAGATGCAATGTGAGCCACATATATAATTTTAAACTTTCTAATAGCTACATTAAATAAAGTAAAAATAAACAGGTGAGGTTAAATAAAAGTACATCTTATTGGGGCGCCTGGGTGGCGCAGTCGGTTGGGCGTCCGACTTCAGCCAGGTCACGATCTCACGGTCCGTGAGTTCGAGCCCCGCGTCAGGCTCTGGGCTGATGGCTCGGAGCCTGGAGCCTGTTTCCGATTCTGTGTCTCCCTCTCTCTCTGCCCCTCCCCCATTCATGCTCTGTCTCTCTCTGTCCCAAAAATAAATAAAAAACGTTGAAAAAAAAATTTTTTAAAAAGTACATCTTATTTAACCCAGCATATACAAATGTCCTTTCAATAACCAATATAAAAATTACTGAGTTTTTAGTCACTAAATCTTTGTAATTTTACACTATGGAATGTATATACATATTTCTTTATGTGTCTAGACCTTATACTTTAAAATGATATAATGGTTATTATCACATATATATTCATTTCCTTTCTTCATTCAATTATATTTTATTTCACTTTCCACATCAGTACCTATATGTATGTTCCTTGCCCGTACAAATATATGCTTTTATGGCATTGCACATAGATGTTAATTCCTTCTAATGATCATATCATATTCTGTGATACGGTTTTACTATACATTTCATCAGCCCCTGTTAATGAGTTTAGCCTCTTCTCGCCTCTCCTCTCTCTGTTCCCTCTCTTCCTCCTCTCTTCTCTCCCCACCCCTTTCTATTACAAACAGTGCTGCAGTGAACACACATGCAGATCTTTGTGTACCGGTACAAATATTTCTGCAGGCTATATTTCTAGAAGTGAAATTGGATCAGAGGTAAGTTTATTGTATAATTGACTTACTAATGAACTTTTTAGAATATAGCCCATTTATAAGGTGGGGATAAGGCTAATAATACACCTACCATTTTGGCAGGTGTTGTAATTGCCCACCTGGCTGGCTCAGTCAGTTAAGTGTCCAACTTAGGCTCAGGTCACGATCTCATCGTTTATGGGTTCGAGCCCCACATCAGGCTCTGTGCTGACCGCTCAGAGCCTGGAGCCTGCTTCAGATTCGGATTCTGTGTCTCCGTCTCTCTCTGCCCCTCCCCTGCTCAGTGTTCTGACTGTCTCTCTCTCAAAAGTAAACATTAAAAAAGTTTTTTTTTTTTTTTAAGAAAAGAAATTACCTTCCAAAAAGTCATCTCAGTTTACCTATCAGCAGTGTATGGTGTACTTACTCCTTTCTCCCTGCATCTCTCACCAGCACTAGATAATCATTAATTTTTTTTTTTACCAATCTAGTTTTACATACATAATTTAGTATCTCTTTATTGTTATTTTTACTAAAGTACTACAGTTTATTTAAAAAACAAGAAAATTTGCCAAGAAATATATAAAGTGTGAAGGGGAAAGTCCCCTGAAATACATCCAGGGATACCCACTCTTAAATAAGTATTCGAGCTTAAAATTTTAGCTTACAACTCTAATATATTTGCATTTTTCTCCTTGTTGTGTTTCTTTGAGGGGGTATATGGCATAATACAAAATGATTATGCTTTAGAATTAGATTTCAGTTGAATCCTACTGTAATCCAAACTGTAAAATTTGGTTGCAAACTTTACTTGACCATTCCGAACTCAATTTTCTCATGTGTAAAAATGTGAAGGTTAACTTAAATGTGTTTAAGTAATAGATGGAATCACCTCTCAGTTCCATAAAATATTCACCTTATTGCTTTCTTTTGTTCTTTCTTTCTGAGAACAAGAAAAGGACATATTTCCTAAAATACTATGTTTTATTGCCGCAGTTAGAAACCCACAATATGTCAAAGAAGATAACTGAGAAGTAACATTAGTATAGAAATGGATTTGGACGTGTGGAAAGATTTATTCCTTTGAGGACTGAGTGTTACCATCCTCCAGCACCTCCCCTTCACTTATTAATCTCTTCTTTTCCATGACGTCCTACAGCCAAAGTGTTGAATAATATTATCTTCTCTTTTGGGAAAACATGAATCTTCAGGCACAAAAGAAATACCTTTCTGTTCCAGAAAATTATCTGGATAATCCTGGAATCAACCAAACTGAAAAGTTTCTTATGCAGATAATTTCCCTTTGGGTAGTTCTATGTCAAGGTGGAAACATCTGGAAGGTTATGTCTAAAAAACCCTAGATGGGAACTCTCCAGTACAACAAATGGTATACTACTAAAGGATACCTCTGTAACTAGAACAATATTTTGCAAGTAAGTTTATTCCAGTATTGTTTGGCTGCTAAACTAACAACTACAGAATCTTTGTCTGGAGACGGAATGGCTTTTAGCCCTTTTCCACACATACATGAATATGTGCTTTATCCACTCAGTCCCTTATCCAATAAACATTTTGAGAATTGCCCACAACATGCTAAGCTATAGATAACAAAGAAGAAGACAGGACAGGTTCTGTGCTCAATGAAGTCCTGTGGTAGGAGCAGGGAAGGGTGAAGGAGAGAGAGTGATAAGTGAGCAACATTTACAATTTATTTTTTAAAGTGCTTTGGTAGTTATGCATAAGGGGCTATGAAATTACAAAGGAGGAGCCACTAACTCAGTCTGAGGAGAGGAAAAGGGTTGTGGAAAATCAAGGAAGATTACCTGGCTGAAGTGATATATGGGATGAACTTTATAGATCAGTGAGTTAGAAGGTAGAAATGGTATTCCAGGAAGAAGAGCATGTTTGAAGAGGCGTTTTAAGTCAATGAACATTTAGTGAATGTCTGCCACGTCACCACATGTGAAGCCATCTCCATTATCCACCATTAGCAGTTGTAGACCTGTCAACTTAGTTTAAAAAAAATACATAGCCCCATGTAGAAATTCATTCCACTAATTTGCATTTAAACCCATATTGTATTATTCACAACTATTTTTGGATTCAGATTATAGGAACCTACCTTGAAGTAGCTTATGTGAAGAGGGGGATTTATTTGAATGATACTGGAGTTAGTTTCATAGGCCAGAGAAGGATAGGCATGCAGCTGGGTGTCAGAAATGGAACCAGAAACTTAAATGTCACTAGCACACTCATTTCCCGATATCTTTCTGCATGTTGGTGGTGTTTCTCCTACTGTAGATCAGTTTCCTCTATGTGGCAAGAAATGGCCAGTAACAGTTCTGGGCCTCCTGTTCTGTGGTTCCTTTCTCAGAGTCATTTCTACTTTAATTCTAATGTTGGCTTAGAGTGCTTGTCCACTTTGGCCACAATTCTAATAGGCAGCTACCACAAGAACTATCAGGTTCAAAATATGTGTGTGTTTGAGAGGAGGATAGAGAACAGCTCCCAACTGGAGGAAGGGGCATAATAGGCAAAACAAAACCTGGCCACCAAAACTTTATGTCGAATCCAACAGATTTTATCCAGTACCTTTTTTTCGACTTCTGTGCTACGGCTAATGCTACTGACTATCGTCACTTTGGGAGAAACTTCCTTAGTTTCTGGTACTGCTTCCCCTTTGACCTCATGCTCATTCTGTGATTCCTATACTGACTCTATCTCCTCTTCACACCCCTCACAACTAAAAAACTGTTCAAACCCAGTCCTTGATATTCTGATTAGCAGATCTCAAACTTTGATGGGTGGATTCTCAAGCTGGTTGCTGCCACCACTTTTTCTGAATATTCAGCAGGGAGAAGAAGAGTACAGTAGCTCTGCACTTCTCTTCCAGTTTACCAGACATCTTACCACCAGCTCAAATCTCTGTTCATCTTATGGGTAAAGGGAAGTAAAAAGCCAGTCTTTTAAAGAAGGACTGGATTCCCCAGCTTTACATTCAGAAAATACGTTGTTCTTATAGCACTAGAAATATCTCTCTGTAGATGACTATTTCCTAACCATCCTACTTCCAGAATACATCTTGGGATGTAGTCAGCCAGTCTTATTATCCTGTGGATATTCCAAGGATAGTCCTGCCTCCTAACAACCCACATAACCATTCACACATCATGGCCCAGCTTAAATTCTCTCTTCCATAAAGACCTTATGGCCACTCCAGCCCTCTTGATCTCCGTACTGATGCCCTACTCCAACTTACAGTTCCTAGTGCACAATTAGATTTATCAATTACATTTATTGTCTTTGTTGTTATTTTGTCATTGTTGGAGAATATTATGTGGAAAGAGCTGGATTCTTTTTTAAAAAATTAGATATATTTGACACAAAACATTGTATTAGTTTTGGGTATACAACATAATGATTTGATATATGTATATATTGTGAAATGATTACCACAATAAGTTTACTTAACCTACACCACTGCACATAGTTACACATTTTTTTGTGATGAGAACATTTAATCTCATCTTAATCA
The DNA here is from genome assembly GCF_028018385.1 of Neofelis nebulosa. Classification (NCBI taxonomy): domain Eukaryota; kingdom Metazoa; phylum Chordata; class Mammalia; order Carnivora; family Felidae; genus Neofelis; species Neofelis nebulosa. Next base: position 95,225,094 of record NC_080790.1, on the reverse strand, counting down.
ACTCTCAAATATATAATACAGTATTGTTAACTATAGTCACTATTCTGTAAATTACACCCCCAGGACTTATGTATCTTATAACTGGACCTTTGACCACCTGTGTTTATTCCCCCATGCCCCCCACCCTTGGCAACCACCAATCTGTTCTCTGTATCTATGAGTTTGGCTTTTGTTTGTTTGTTTTAGACTTCATGTGTGAGATCATGCAGTATTTCACTTAGCATAATGCCCTCAAAATCCATCCATGTTGTTGCAAATGGTGGTATTTCCTTATTTGTTATGGCTGAATAAAATTCTATTGTATATATACATGTTTATATATGGAAATATATATATGTATATATTATAATATATACATATATATATATATATATATATATATATATATATATATATATAATTTTCTTTATCCATTCATCTGTTAATGGGCACTTAGGTTGTTCCCATGTCTTGACTATTGTAAATAATGGGGCAGTGAACATGCAAAACTAATTATCTTTTCAAGATAGTGATTTTATTTCCTTTGGATAAATACCCAGAAGTAGAATTGCTGGATCATATAATAATTATATTTTTAATTTTCTGAAGAACCTCATACTATTTTCCATAGTGGCTGCACCATTTGCATTTCCTCCAACAGTGCACAAGGCTTCCCTTTTCTCCATGTCCTTGCCAGCACTTGTTATTTCTTATCTTTTGATAATAGCCATTCTAACAGGTGTGAGGTGATATCTCAGTGTGGTTTGATTTGCATTTTCCTGATGATGTTGAGCGCTTTTTCATGCAACTTATACACAAAGGATTAATATTGCCACTATAAAAGTGCCTTCAAACAAGTAAGTCAATAGAGAATGGATAATTTACAAAATAAATAACACAAATGACTAATAACCACCTGAAAAGGTGCTCATTCCCCAGTAGTATTTAGAAACCTCCAAATTAAAAAGGCCATGAAAAGCCACTTCTCTCTCCCAGAAAGATTTACATTCTATCTAGAATTTGGAGAATTCCAAATAGGACCACAAAGGCACATTATTGATGAGAATATATTGGACAAGGACACACACACACACACACACACACACACACTCACACACATATTCTGTCCTTATGGTAGCATAATTTGTAGTATTATAAATAATATGAATTCCCATCAACAGGAAAATGTCAGGTAGTCACTGAAAAGAGTGGGGGAGGGCAGCATTCAGCTGCATTCATAGCCATGAACAGATATCCGTGATTTTGCGAGTTGCAAAACCATACACTATAATCCAATTTTGTTAAAAAAAAAAAAAAGATGGAAAGAAAGAAAATAAGAAAAAAAGAATCATGTATTTAAATATACACTTAAAACTTCATCAATCTGTTTATATGCCTGAAACATTATTTGGAAGGAGGCACACCGAACAGTTACACAGAATTACTCCTAAGGAGCAGAAGTAGAGAAATAAAGTAAGGAATTTTCACTTTTAAACATGGCTGCAATTTTTTTTAATGTTTATTTATTTTTGTGTGAGAGAGAGAGAACGTAAGAAGGGGACAGGCAGAGAAAGAGGGAGACACAGAAACCTAAACAGGCTCCAAACTCTGAGCTGTCAGCACAGAGCCCGACTCTGAGTTTAAATCCATGAATCGCGAGATCATGACCTGAGCCGAAGTCGGATGCTTAGCCGACTGAGCCACCCAGGCGCCCCAACTTGGCTGTAATTGTTAAGATTACCTGTTTTTAATATATTAATCTTCTTTCTCCAATTAGTTAACTCTTTGGTTCCAGATAATATCATCTCTTCCTCGTAGCACTTACCACAGTGCTGATTATATAAACTCGACTCCACTCTTTCTTGCTTACGTGTTTCTGATTAGTAGTGTGCTGTATTTTTTATCCCTACTCCTCTATAATAACCTTAGCCTTATTCCCTTCTGGCTGTTTGTCTTTGGTTTTCTACAGTTTTCTGTTTGTCTTTGGTTTTCTACAGTTTGAATATTATATGCCTAGGTGTAGATTTTTTTCAGTATTTATCTTACTTGGTGTTCCTTCAGCTTCCTGGATCTTTAGTTTGTGTCTGCCATTAATTTTGGAACATTCTTGGCCATTATTATTTCAAGTATTTCTTCTACTGTGTTCTCTTATGTCTTCTCCCTTTGGTATTCCAATTATGTGTATGTTATATATTTTTAAATTGTCCAACAATTCTTAGATACTTTTGTCTTTTTCATTCTTTTTTTTTTCTTTTTATATTTCAGTTTGGGAAGTTTCTATTGACACTTCTTCAAGCCCACTGAGTGGTTTTGATTTCTAGTATTTCCTTTTGATTCTTAGAGTTTCCATCTCTATGCTTCTCTTACCCTTGCATTCTCGTTTATTGTGCATTTTTCTCCCTTAGATCTCTTAACATATTTATCACAGTTATTCTAAAGTCCCTGTCTGATAAAAAATCTGTGCCATGTCTGAGTTTGATTCTGATGCTCATTTTGTTTCTTTAGACTGTGCTTCTTCTTGCCTTTTAACATGGCTTTTAGTTTTTTTGTTGTTGAAAGTCAAACATTATGTGTTAGGCAATAGTAATTGTTAAATAGGCTTTTAGTGTAAGATGTTAATGTTAATCTGGCTAAGATTTGGGCTGTGTTTAATATTTTCTGTAACTATAGATGCTGGGGGCTTCACATTTCCCTAGTGTCCTTGCTTTTGTCTCTCCTGTTGTTTTAGGGCTTAACTAAGGACTCTCTTAAATAGAGTCTGTGTCTTGAAGCTCTTTCGGCTATAATCCACTGCTTTTATAGTGGAGCCCTGATGGTGTGGTGGTAAAAAAAAAAAAAAAATCTAATTTTCTTAATGTTTATTTATTTTTTGGGGGGGTGGGGCAGAGAGAGAGGGTGACAGAGGATCTGAAAAGTGCTCTGTGCTGACAGCAGAGACCCTGATGTGGGGCTTGAACTCATGAACCGTGAGATCATGACCTGAGCCAAAGTTAGATGCTTAACCAACAGAGCCACCCAGGTGACTCTCTATAATCTTATTAAATCTCAGCCTTTTAGTGGACCTCTGTCCCTGAGTGTGACTGTCAGAAATGTCTCTTAGCTCCCCACAGTCTTTGGTGAGGCAGGAAAGCTAGAGAGGGCTAGAGTTGGAGAAATGTTCTTTCCCCAGGTTGGAGAAGTCTCTGGTAAAGTCCTTCCCACTGGAGAGTGGGCATTTGTAGGGGAATTCTCTGTGTGTATTTCACAATGTCACTTTTCCCCTTCCCCTGCCACAGTCTTGAGGGAATCTTTCTTGGTTTTTTACCATAAGAAGCTGGTTCCCCCTCCCCCCTCAAGAAGTGTAGATGCCCTCAAGGCTGAGCCCCCCAAGATATTCTCACTGTTACACTAGTCTACCCTCAGCCTCTAGAAGTTAATCAAATTTACCATTTAAGGGTCCCTACCAGTTTATGGCTCTAGCATTTCTGCTCCAGGTAAGCAGAGCTCAGCTGTGACATGCTAGGTTTTCTATCTTGCCAGATATCAAGGTGGCAGACAGCCTTGCATCCTCAATTCTCTAATGGGTCCAAGAAAAGCCTTTGGTTTTCAGTTTGTTCAGCTTTTTGCTTGTTGTAAAGAGGAGAGTGATGACATCCAAGCTTTTTACATGTTGGAAGTAAAGTGTGCTAAACACTTAGTAGCCACAAAGTAAACTTTATTAGACTGTAGAATTTTGTATATTTATTTTAACAACTTATTTTTTGTTCTGCGAATTGCCAGCTGACATAAAAGTTTTTAAATGGAAAATTAAAGCCACCTTCAAATATTTAGAGAGTTATAATATGAAAGAGAGATTGGATTTGTTCTTAATGACACCAAAAGGTCTATTAGTGGAAATTAAAATTTCCATGTAGTCAAGTCTTAATTCAATATAAGGAACTTCTAGAAAAATTATTTTATTTTATTTTTTTAAGTTTATTTATTTTGAAGGGGGCAAGGGCAGAGAGATAGAGAGAGAATCCCAAGAAGGCTTCCACACTGTCAGTGCAGAGCCCAACTTGGGGCTTTATCTCCTGAACCTGAGCTGAAATCAAGAGTTGGACACTTAACCGACTGAGCCCCCAAGGCGCCCCTGAAAATCCACTTCTAACTGTGAATTATTTTGGGAATGCCAGTAAGTTTTTCCTGCTCTCATGGGTGGGTACATGGAAGCATAAGCTAAGGGACAACTCCTCAGGTACTTGTAGTAAAGGAAAAACTATCGTGGATGAGAGGTGGTACTATATAGCTTCCAGTGTGGAGGTTCTTTGATTTTCAGTGTATCCTGTTAACCTCCCAAAGGAGAAAAACCTCCACTTATTTTTCAATTTTTGTCTAAATAGAGTTTAAATCAATTTGTACACGTGTAATGGTGATGGCATGGCCTCTGAGGAAGCCGATGTACAGTGTCCTGAACCCCATTCCATGTATCTAATATGTGTATATCTAAGGGTTAGGCATTGGACTCCTCTTGTAGCAGGCTGCTGTGTGTGGGTTACCAGCCCTGCTGACAGCCATGCCTCCAAATGAAATGCCAGTGGGCACACTTGCATGTGTGCTGGGCTGTCATGACGTTGCTCACAAGTATGCCTGTAGAGCAGAGGAGAAAGAAAATGCCTTTGCACAAGTCTCCCCTTATGCAGGAACTTACGTGCAGGGAAGAGATGGGCTCAAAAGGTCTTAAAATTTTTATCTCCACTGTTGGGAAACTGCTGTATGTAGCATGCTTGCTGAAAATATAGTGCTTGTTTGTGGCATGGCTATTTTGTATTGCTTTTGCACTAAAAGCTTTATTGTTAATGATAAAGAGGGAAAGACCTTGGTTGGTTGTTTTACATCTTACTGTTATATTTTGAAGAAACATTCATGTTTCCAGAGGGTAAAAAACAAATCAGGTCTCTAAAAAGTTGTTTTCAAGGGCTAAGAAATATGATTTTGAAATAACAATGTTTCTGAATTGTATACAGTTCATGGTTTCTGAACTGTATATAATTCATTGGGGTTTTGTTTCCCACTAATCAACCCATGACATATTTATGAATATATTTTCTCATTTTATTTTTCATTTTATTTTCTAGGAACCACTTATATTGACTTCATTATACTTATTAAAAAGATGAGAAAATTTAGGTTTTTATCCTGACTTAAGTCACATTTGATGTTAGTAATAGAGTTGATAGGTTTTATGTAAAGTGATCCCTTTCTAGCATTCATAATTAAAAAAAATTAAATTAAGTTGCCATTTGTAAACATTAAACTTCACTCTTTTTTGTATGTTTAGTTCTCTGAGCTTTGACAAATGCTTACAGTCATGTAATCACCACCACAATCAAAATATAGAATATTTCCATTAACCAAAAAAATTCAGTCATGCCCTTTTAAAGTTTTAAATTTTACTTTTAGGTCTATGATCCATTTTCAGTCCCTTTTTTTGAGGATGTGAGGAAGTACAGATGTAGTTATTTTACTTTTTTTCTTCCTTTCAGCCTTCCTTCATCATTTCTTCTCTCTCTTCATCCCTCTCTCCTTCCTTTCTTTTCCCCTTTTTTCCTTTCAAAAGTGGATATTCCATTATTTGAGGACCATTTGCTGAATTGCCTTTTTTGTTGTTGAAAATCAATTCACCATATATGTGTATATATAAAATTTCTGAGCTCTCACTTTTATTTCATTGATCAAAATTCTATAAATTTTAAATTCATTAGTGTGGTTAAGACCTAACACTTACGGCCATTGTTATCCCACTACTTGAGCTGTGACGTACCAAAAAAGTATAAAGCAAAGATTTGTATGTATATATATGTATACATTTTGACTTTTAAAAATATATTACTGTAACTCATTGACATTTATATTTCCAAGCTAAAATACTGAGATTACATTTGAATCAACACCTTTGGTACTTACATTCTGAAACTAATTATGTTGCCAGTATAATGAAATGAAAATGTTAACATGTTTAAATCTATCTTGTGAAACTATTTCAGATATCACAGTGAAACCATTTTTTGCCATCCTGGTTGTCTGGTCCCATAATTACTTTGTAATTTTGAGAAAATCTATTTCTTTTTTTAAAATATTAAATATAATTTATTGTCAAATTGGTTTCCATACAACACCCCGTGCTCATCCCAACAGGTGCCCTCCTCAGTGCCCATCACCCACTTTCCCCTCTTCCCCACCCCCCCATCAAACCTCAGTTTGTTCTCAGTATTTAAGAGTCTAATCTGTTTCAATATTAAAAGTATTCAAGAGTAAAACATTACTAAGAAAGTAGAGACATTTATTTCTTTGAACTCTTGGCAGAAAGTCTCTTTGTTTTTGTCTAACTTCCTCTTGTCTGTCCTGGGTTCAAGTTGATGAGTGTATCAAGATTGGTGGGACCCCAACTTCTCCCTTGCCTACATCCAAAGCAAGACTACTTTGGTTCCTTTGAGAAAAGCTGTATTCCACCAGATATTTTGTTTTTCAAGTACTCTCTCTTCAAGCCCATATTTAGCAGTAGATAGGTTTTGTCTCTATTGTTGGAGGTGGTGGGAGTACAGAGAGCAAGGGATGGAATGTCAACCACTAAAATCTCTGCTCTTCCCTACGTCTCCAGGGGTTGGGGCTCTAAGTCAGTCTCTCATTCTGGGAATAGCCGTGACTGAGGAAGGGAGAGGAATGAGAGGAGTTGTTATTGTTTTGTTGTTGTTTACCTTGACCCAGAGAACTCTGATCTATTCTTTGCCCCAGTGACTCTTATTCTCTATCATTGGGTTGGCTTTCTATAGCCTTGGAAATGTTCCTCTGTCATGACACTGGATGAGCATGGTCACTCCCAGACCATACCTACCTCCCACTCTGTGTCATGCACATGACGAGCACAAGATTCCAGAAAGTTGCAGATGGGCTTACAGATAGGGATATTCACTGCACCTGCTAAGAGTCTCATTAGGTTGCTTCCACTATTCTGTGGTGTTTCCTGCTTGCCGAAGCTTGGCCTTCTGTCTTTCAATTGACAACTTGCAGAGTGTGCCTCTGAAGGGACTCTGCCCCAGCATGTTCTGACAGCTCCCAGAAGGCAAGCCATTGCCATTTCCCTCCCTCCCTGATGAAGCGATTTGTTTTACCATCTCCTCTGCCTAGGCCAGGGCACAGCTCATTAAGTCAGTCCTGGTGGTTTCCAGAGTTCCTTAGCAATTTGTAACACCCCCCCTCCCACACTCTCACCCCATTCCAGTGTTACAACAGACCCTTTCATCTCCCTTTTCTTGAGGGCATTGCAGCCAGGAATAGCTAGCTCAGTGATGCTAAATGAAAAAGCATTCTAAGCCCCCTGATTTGGTTACACAAACCAATTGTGTTCATGGTGCCTTACTTGTAGGGACTGCTGTAATTGGAAGACATCTCCCTGCACCCTTAATGACAGAACACTTGGAGCAGCAGGCAGCTGGGGCCAGAGGCGAAGGTGACTTTACCTGCAGGCTTCATTATTCTGTTTTGCTTTCCAAATTTCAGTCTTCTAGGGAGGCATCTGTGCAAATGATCCTAGGGCCTTTAGTCATGCCTCCCCTGCCTTCTCTTCCAGGGCATAACTCCCAGAGTCAGCCATTTAAAGATTTGGTATGTCATTTTCCACTTTTTTTTATGCATTTTTCAAAACATACATGGGGTGATACCACACAGACAGTAGTCTTCTTTATTTAATCCTATGTTGATGGCATTGTCCATGTTTTCAACTGCATGAAATTCTATTGGATTGTTATAGCATGGTTTACTTCACCAGATCTTTATTGACAGGTGCTTATGCTGCTCCAATTTTCAGGTACTACAAATAGCAACCCCATGAACATCCATGTATGTACATCTTTGTTACCTGAACATGATTTACTCAGGATGTATACTTAGAAGTGGAACTGAATAGAGTTTATGTTTTGATACACATTACCCTTTAGGAAAGCAACATTATTTATGTTGCCAGCAGCATAAGGATCACCATTTCCCTACACTCTCACCAGCTTTGGGCTTTATTATTATTGTTTTTTATCTGTCTCACACCAAACCTATACCAGGGGAAACATAATATGTTATTGTTTCTATTAGCATCCCTTTGATTATCAGTAGAGTTGAGGATCATTTCATGTAGTGAGTAGTATTTGGATTTTTTTTCTGTGAATTGTCTGTTCATATTTTTTTCTACTGTAATGTTCATCTTTTCTGTATTGATTTGTAAGACTTCTTTATATAGTAAAGACATTAACTCTTTGTTCTTGTGTATATATTGCAGATATTCCCTCCAGTTTGTTTCTCTTTTAATTTTGATTCTAGTGTCTTTTGCCAAATGAAATTTAAAATTTTTATGCAGTCAAATGTGTTGGTATTTTCCTTTGTGGCTTCTGGTTTTTCAGTTTTCCCACTCAGTGATTAAAAACATATTTAAATGTATTTATTGCTCCTAACAATTTTTAAAAATCTTCTTAACATGGAGAATTTGTTTTGTTAAGGGAAGGATTATTGTAGGATGACTTCCCATGCTGAATGAAAGAGGGTACTATGAAGTCACTTCTTCACAGGTTTGGTGAAATAGAATCTTATAAGCACCATAGAAGTTGAGTGCAGCCAAGAGCCTACTTTGATGACATTGGATATATCCACACAGTTTTAATACAATTGCCCCAAATGTTTCATAAGTAAATGAAAGGTAGAACCCATGTTTCTCTTGTTATTAAGTTGAACAAATGTTTTGTTTCCAGTCTTGACCAAATATATAACAGCTTTATAATTTTTAGGCCACTAACCAATTGGCTTAGATTTTTCTGTATAAGGGAAAAGAAACCTGGGTAAGCAATATGTTATTAATTACTGTTGTAGCCACTCTGAGAAACAGTATGGACACCCTCTCAATATTTGTTTCATATGTTGAGACTGATGACACCACACACACACCAAGAGGGTATGGAAAAGTTAATCGAAATATAAGACAGGTCTCTGAGGAGAGTAGTGCAGGCATCCAAGAAGATCCAAAGTGGCTTGAGAGAGTAAGGAAAGGAGACTGGCATGCTATTGTGGTTGGGGCTGGGCCTGGGGCTAGGGAGAGGATTTCTGTGTGGGGCCAGAAGCTTGTTTGGTTTGAATCTTCTTTTGGAGTCAAAGGTTTTTTTTTTTTTTTTTTTTTTTTATCAGCTCTCCCAAATGTGGAGCAGAGGGGCAAAGGCAGGGATGTGTCTTACAGGCCCATAGTGTCAGACTCCTTAGTATAACCACCAATCACTGAACAGTAACATTTATATATCCTGAAAGGTGGGGACACCAGTATATTAAGGAATTTACACTCCCCCCAAAATGCTGGTTTATACCAAAGGTATTTATTTATGGAGTTGCTAATAGCCAAAACCAACCAAACACCTTCAAAAAAATGAAAATATTTGGGGTTCCTGGATGGCTCAGTCAGTTAAACATCTGACTCTTGATCTCAGCTCAGGTCATGATCTCATAGTTCATGAATTCAAGCTCTGCGTCAGTCTCTATGCTGACAGCTCAGAGCCTAGAGCCTACTTCAGATTCTGTGTCTCCCTCTTTCTCTGCCCCCCACCCCCCACTTACTCTTTCAGAAATAAACATTAAAAAATTTTAATAAATAAAAATAAAAATATTTGTGTCAGGAACTGCAGATAATCATGATGTCTGTGTTCACCACACCTAACCTAGGCTTCTTGATAGGTCAGTCATTTATGTTGAGACAGATTTTAAATGATTTCCTCAGCCACATGGACACACATGATCTTATACTCCTCTAATAATGCCTCAGTCCTGAGTTTTCCATTATTTGGTGATTTAGTTACTAATGTCCTATGAATCAGATGTCAGCAATACATTTATTTCTAGAATCCTGAATATCTAGAAACTGTGGCTATTTTTCTTTGTAAAAATTCTATTCATTGATATATGATTTTCTCATTTCCTCCTGAAATCACTCCATTATTCTCAGTAATTTTATTCTCTCTCTTTAGGCAGCAGTTACTGCCCTTGACTGCTTACTTTTCAGATTTTCTGTCTTTCTTGGTAACCACTTTCAATAGTACAAACAGACATAGTGGAGCATTTACTTCTTAGATATTCCTGCTTTTGTTGTGAGTGTAAGTGGTTATTTGATGTCAGTGGGTTCTTTGATTTAGATTAGTTACATATATCTTTGTGAATCTATTTAGTTCTGAAATAAATGTGGTTTTATGTTCAATACTAATTTTCAGGGCCTGAATATTTGGTTGGGAAAACTGAAGAATCAAATGTTACTTATTTTTTCAACACTTAATGCCATGCCAGGTAATTAATTTTTGCCTTCTGTAAAAGCTTGTCAAACACCAAGATCTTGAGTCATGAATTCCACTTGTAGTTATTTGTGTTTAAAGAGTTAGTATTCTGTCCTTTTATTTTTATACTATGTTTTTAATCCTTTGATCATGCTTTCTACACAGGTTTTTATTGTATGTACAAAAATTTTCTTTTTCAAGGTATTACTCAAACACCTTTCACTGCCATAAATCCTTTTTTTAAAAATATTCATGTTTATTTTTGAGAGAGAGAGAGTGTGTGCACACATGTGAGCGGGGAGGGGGGGCAGAGAGAGAGGGAGAGAGAGAGAATCCCAAGCAGGCTCCACTTTCAGCACAGACCCTGACATGGGGCTCGATTCAAGAACCATGAGATCATGACCTGAGCCAAAATCAAGAGTCACATGCATAACCAACTGAGCCACTCCTGAATAAATCCTTTTTCTCCCATTATTATACTTGTTGGAATTACAAACCAGAGATTTCTGAGAGATCAACATGAATTTCACACTGAGATCAAGTTCATGGAGTTGAGGGATTTCTTTACTAGATGTATTTGGCAAATATAAAACTTGTTAATATAGAACTCTCAAAAATTAAAAATAGGAAAGTAATAGGTTTGGGTCCAGCTTTCTTGGAAAATGCTGAACAAATTTTACCTAAAATAGCGGCAATGATTTTCCAATAAAAAGAGTGATGTTGGCTCCCTGTACTTGAAATCAGAAACTCTTTAGTAAAATGCAAAGGGATTGTGCTATCAATATTAACATGGATTAGATTTGTTTCTTAAGTCCAATGGAATCAAATCACTAAGCTCTGGAGGCTCTTGGGTGACTCAGTTAAGTGTCTGACTTTGGCTCAGGTCATGATCTCCCAGTGCCTGAGTTTGAGCCCTGCATCGGGCTCTGTGCTGACAGCTCGGAGCCTGGAGCCTGCTTCAGATTCTTTGTCTCCCTCTCTCTGTCTGCCCCTTCCCCACTTGTGCTTGCTCTCTCTCTCTCTCCCTCTCTCTCTCTCTTTCAAAAATAAATAAACATTAAAAAAATAAATCACTAAGCTCTGAACTCAGAAAAGTTTCAGCAAGTACTGTACAATCCTGATATAATTTACACTATAACATGACCAAGGTAAACATAACAATCTTCTATTAAAATTGCATTCAACATACCAACACATTAATTATTGAAAGATAACTATATATTATCCCCTATAAAAATAAAAATACTACTAATATGATGATGAAATAATGCTACATGGGTATAATCATGATGTTATCAGACATAGCTTCCAAGAAAAGGTTAAACTTTAATACAATATGATGATCCTCTAACATTACTATTTAATGTTCTAATTTATGCCTAAATTATGTGATCTCTTTCTGGATTCTATTCTGTGCCATTAGTTCATTTGTCTTCCCAAGCACTAAACCACCCTGTATTATTTACTGTAACTTTATAATAAATTTTGATATCTGATTAAGTCCTCCTATCTCACTCTTCTTCAATTATCTTGGCTATTCTTGGCCCTATACATTTCATATAAATTTTAGAATCACTTACTAAATGTTGATTGCATATACAAATGAATGACTAAAACCCTAAGAAAAGACCACTGGAAACTGCATGTTTCAGGGGTTCCTATGCTGTTCCACTAACTGGTTACTATGCAATGACAGATGGGAATGAGAATAGCAGGATACCACATCAACTGGTGCTCCCTGAGCCATTTGCCCTGTAACACCACCACCACTGCCACCACTAAGGAGAATACAACTGCCTGTTCTCACCACATGCAAACTTCAGATGACACAAAACTTCTGTGACTTCTTTCCCCTTCTAGGGGTAAAAAACCCTTGATTTTACCTTCAAAAAGAAATGCTGGAATGGAAAGGCAAGGAAAGAGGGCACAAAGAGTGTATTTTCATCTGCGTCTCAGTGCTAGCCCAATGGGAACATTCATTTTGTAGCTTATCAAGAGAGTGTGAAACAAGTTGTTGCAAAGCATGGGGAAGGCCTACACTGGAGTCAAGTCTATCTTCTCAGGTAGGAAATTAATACCATAATTGTATGGTTTATCACCACACAAACATAGCACATACACAAAAGCCATCTTTAAACTTCAGTGTGAACAGAATACCTGATAGGTCCCAAAACATAGAAACAATTCAGGAAGAAACAGAATTAAAGGTAAAAATCCTCAAAAATTAATCCTTTAGATTAAAATAAATGACTGAGCAGAGTTTAGAGGGGAGCCAGTTTAAAGGTGTTGGTATAGTTTGGGGACTTTTTTAAAGTTTATAAGTGACATATTACATTATGTTAGTTTCAGGTGTACTACGTAATGATTTGATATTTGTATACATTGTGAAATGATTACCACAGTAAGTCTAGTTACCATCCATCACCATATATGGTTACATTAGAATCACTTTGTCAGTTTCTATTAAAGTTTTTACAGTATTTGGAATGGATCAATTTGGAAGAAGACTTATTTATAATGTTGGTTTTCCAATTCATAAGCATGGTATATCTCTCCATTTGTTTAGGTATCTCAGTAATGTTTTATAGCTTACAGCGTAAAGATCTTACACATATTTTGCTAAATTTATTTCTAGTAAAATGATTTTAAATGTTATTATGTATGGAATACCAAAAATTTTTATTTTCTGACTGTTGCTTATATATAGAAATATAGTTGTATACAAATACTTTAAATCCAGCAAATTTGCAAAATACACTAATTCTAATTTATTTGTACACTATTTTTAACTTTATACACACACAATCTGTGAATAAGGACAGTTTTAAATTTTATTTTTCCATCCTTATAATACCTCATGACAACACAGCCTAGTTCAAAATTTAAAAAATAAGTCAGTGTAATTAATTCACTGCATCAACAGATGAAAAAAGAAAAAGCATGTGATCTCTTCAATAGATGTAGAAAGAGCATTTGACAAAACTCAATATCCATTCATGATAAAAATTCTCAGAAAAGTAGGACTGGAACTCATACAATTCAATAGAAAAAAATCCCAAACAATATGATTTAAAAATGGGCAGAGGATCTGGGTAGACATTTTTCCAGAGAAGACATATAGATGGCCTACTGTTGTATTCAAAGGTGCTCAACATCATTAATCATCAGGGAAATGCAAATTTAAAAAATCACCATGCGATATCACCTCACACCTGTCAGAATGGATATTACCAAAAAGACAATAAATAACAAATGTTGACAAGGATGTGGAGAAAAGGGAACCTTCATACACTATTGGTGGTAAAGTACATTGGTACAATCACTATGGAAAACATTATATTCTTCAAACAATTAAAAATACAGCTATTACATGATCCAGCATTCTACTTCTGGGTATTTATCCAAAGGAAACAAAATCACTATCTTGAAAAAATATCTGGAGCCCTATGTTCACTGCAGCACTGTTTACACTAGCTATATATATATACATATATATATATATGTGTATATATATGTGTGTGTATATGCATATATATATATGTATATGTGTGGGTACACACATATACATATATATATATACACACACACACATATATATACATACACATATATATATATACACATATATATGTCTTTTGCATATATATATATATATATATATATATATATAAAATTCAGCTATATGAATAGAAGGAATTCTTGCCATTTATGACAATATGGATGGATCTTGAGGACATTGTGTTAAGTGAAATAAGTCAGACAAAGGCAAATACTATATGATCTCACTTATGTGTGGAATCAAAAAAAAAAAAAGACTCAAACTCTTAGAGAAGAGATTTGCAGTTACCAGAAGTGGGGTGTGGGAGTGGGTGAAATGAGTAAAGGTGGCCTAAAAGTACAAACTTCCAGTTATAAGATAAATAAGTCCAAGCTAGGTAATGTACAGCATAATGACTACAGTTAATGTGTACTATGTTGCGTATTTGAAAGTTGCTAAGAGAGTAGATCTTAAAATTTCTTATCACAAGGAAAAAAGCTGGAAACTATGTGTGGTGATGGATGGTAAGTAAACTTAACAATAACCACTTTGCAATTTGTACATATCATCATGTTGTACGCCTAAAACTAATACAATTATATATGTTAATTTTATCTCAGTTTTTTAAAAAAGCTACTAGAACTACTGAGTTTAGCAAGATCATAGGATACAAGACCAATGTTCAAATATTAATTATATTTCTATATATTAGGAATGAGCAATTAGAAATTGAAAATTTTAAAAGGTACCATTTATAATAGAACCATAAAAGAAATAGTTAAATAGAAATCCAACAAAATATGCTCAGGATCTGTGTGCTTAAAACTATAAAACATTGATGAAAGAAATCAAATTTCTAAATAAGTGGAGAGCTATATATCATGTTCATTGGAAGACTGTTACTAGTAAGATGTTATTTCTCCCCAAATTGATTCAACACAATTTCAATCAAAATACCAGCAGAAATTTTTATAGAAATTGAGAAGCTGATTCTAAAATTTCATAAGGAAAGGCAAAAGACCTAGAATAGCCAAGATGATTTTGAAAAAAAAAAAAAAAAAGAGAGAGAGCGAAAAGATCGAAGTTGGAAGAATTAACATTACCTGTTTTCAAGACATACTATAAAGCTACAAGTCATCACGACATGAAAAGACAGACACATAGATCAGTAGAACAGCATAGAGTCCGTACATAAACCCACACGTATCCTGTCAATTAATTTTCAAAAAAAATACAAAGGTGATGGAATGGAAAAAGGCTAGTCTTTTTAACAAATGGTGATGGCATAAGTGAACAACCATGTGTAATAAAGTGAACTTTGATTCATACCAAAGTCAAACACATAATAAAGGTAAATAAATGTAATACCTAAAAGTATAAAGAAGAAAACAGAAGATTTTTGTGACTTTGGGTTAGGCAAAGATTTCTTAGATATACATGATCCATAAAAGAAAAAAAAACCCCACTAAGTTGTAAAAAACTGGAAACAGTTCTCACCTGGGGAATGTATAAACAAACTGTGGTACAGTCATACCACATGCAACACAATGGATGCATATCAAATGCACTGTACTAAGTGAAAGAAGCCAGCCTCAAAAGGCTATAATTCAGTTATATGACATTCTGGGAAAGGCAACACCATAGTGAAAGAAAACAGATAAGTAGTAATTTTAGGGGAATGGTTTGACTACAAAGAGATAGAATAAGGGAATTTTTTGGTGAGGCGTAATGGACCTATTCTGTATGACTGTATACATTTGTCAAAACTCTACATGAAAAAGGGTGAATTTTACTACAAGTAAGTTTTATTAAGGGAAAAATAAACTTCTACAATGGGACAAATTCATAAAAGTAAAATTGCTGTGTCATCTGGTATGCATATATATTTTTAATGGTTTATTTTATATTTTGAGAGAGAAAGAGTGAGAGCAGGGGAGGCACAGAGAGAGAGGGAGACACAGAATCAAAAGCAGGCTCCAGGCTCTGAGCTGTCAGCACAGATCCTGACGTGGGGCTCGAACGCATGGGCGCAAGATCATGACCTGAACCAAAGTCTGACATTCAACCGACTGAGCCACCCAGGCGCCCCCATAGTTTTTATTCAATGCTAAACTGCCTTCTAGGAAGATGGTCCAATTTAGATTCTCTGTCCCCATCCTTGCAGGGATTGCTTATTATTCCTGGGCAACAATGGATTTTTAAAAATTATTTTAATATTTGTCAAACTGATAAAAATATCTTGATATTGTTTTATTTCATATTTAAAATTCATTTTATTAAAAAATTGTTTTAACGTTTATTCATTTTTGGAAGACAGAGAGAGACAGAGCACAAGCAGGGGTGGGCAGAGAGAGAGGGAGACACAGAATCAGAAGCAGGCTCCAGGCTCTGAGCTGTCAGCACAGAGACCGACGCGGGGCTCGAACTCACAAACCATGAGATCATGACCTGAGCTGAAGTCGGACGCTCAACCGACTGAGCCACCCAGGCGCCCCTCATATTTAAAATTTTAAGCGAAACCAAACATATTTCACATGTTTATTAGTCATAAATAGTCTATTTTTCTGAGTTACCTGTTCATGTCTTTTGTTCACTTTTTTGTTAAGACATTTTTCCATTTTTTATTTATAAGTATCTTTTGTTTGCTAGAATAGTAACTTTTTTTGTCATTTGACTTTAGCTTTATTATTTTGGATTTTACTTTAAAATTTTTACTGACTATTGTCTTATTTCATAACTTTTGTGATTATTTCTTGTAGTGTAACATCACCAAATAATATGCTTTTAATGTACTTACGTGTTTTCCGTAACCTAATATTCAATCAACTTTGTAGATGTTTCCTGGATGCTAGATAAGAAGGTAAGCTTTGTTATTTGAAAAAATGTTTAAGACTTTTTTTTAAAAGAGCAGTTTTATTAGGTTTACAACAAAATTAAGAGAAAGGTATGGAGATTTACCATATACCTACCCCCTGATCCTACATATACATAGCCTTCCCCATCATCAACATTATTCACCAGAATGGTACTTTTTTTTTTTTAAAGATTTTATTTTTAAGTAATCTCCACACCCAATGTGGGGCTGTAACTTACAACCCAGAGATCAAGAGTTGCATGCTCTACCAGCTGAGCCAGCCAGGCACCCCCAGAAAGGTACATTTTTTAAACTGAGGATGAACCTACATTTGATACATCATAGCCATCCAAAGTCCATTGTTTACTTTAGGGTTCATTCTTTGAGTGGTAAATTCTATGGTTTTGGACAAATGTAAAATGACAAGTTTTCATACAGAATATTTTTACTTCCCTAAAAATCCTCTATGCACTACCTATTCATCTCCCTTTGTTCCCATCCCTGGCAACCACTGACCTTTTTGTTGTCTTCATAGTTTTGCCTTTTCCAAAGTGCTGTATAGTTGGAATAATACATTATGTAGGTTTTTCAGGTTGACTTCATTCATTTAGTAATATGCATTTAAGTTTCCTCTCTGTCTTTTTGTGGCTTGTTAGCTCATTTCTTTTTGGTGTTGAATAATATTCCATGGTCTGGATAAATAAAGGATTATTATCTTTTCACCTACTGACAGACATCTTGGTTGCTTCCAAGTTTGAGCAATTATAAATAAAGCTTTTATTAACATCCATGTGGAGTTTCTTGTGTGGACATAATTTTAAACTCCTTTTGGTAAGTATTCCTTTGAGCACAGTTGGTGGATCTTAAAGTAAGAAACTGCCAAACTGTCTTCCAAAGTGGTTGTGCCATTTTGCATTCTCACCAGCAATGTATGAGAGTTCCTATTGCTCCACATCCTCACCAGTATTTGGTGTTTTCAGTACTCTGGATTTTAGTTATTCTGATAGGTGTGTATCTATTGTTTATTTTATTTTATTTTATTTATTTTATTTTATTTTATTTTATTTTATTTTATTTTTTGTTTTGAGATAGAGAGAAAGAGAAGAGAGAAGAGAGAGAGAGAGAGAAGCAGAGAGAGAGGGAGAGAGAGACTCCCAAGCAGGCTCTATGCTGTCAATGCAGAGTTTGACACAGGGTTCGAGCTCGTGAGATCGAGTTTGAATCTGTGAGATCATGACTTGAGCTGAAATCAAGAGTTGGATGCTTAACCAACTGAGCCACCCAGGTGCTCCTCTTGTTGTTGTTTTCATTTGCATTCCTTGATGACATAGGATGTATGATATCTTTTCATATCTTCTTTGCTGAGGTCTTGGTATTATCTTTTGTGGAGCATAAGTTTTCAATTTTATTTAAGTCCAGATTATAAAATATTTCTTTTATGGGTCATATCTTTGACCTAAAAAGGCATCACGATACCCAAGGTCATCTGGGTTTTTTCCTTTGTTATTCTCTAGGAGTTTTATAGTTTTGTGTTTTATACTTAGGTCTGTGATCCATCTTGAGTTCATTGTTGTGAAAGGTGGGGGGGTCTGTGTCTAGATTCTTCTGTTTTGTTTGCAAACGGATGTCCAGTTGTTCTGCCGCCATTTGTTGAACAGACTATTTTTGCTCCATTTTATGGCCTTTGCTCCCTTGTCAGAGATCAGTTGGTTATATCTATGGTGGCCTATTTCTTGGCTTTCTATTTCGTCCATTAATCTATTAACTTCCCATTATTACATAAATGCCACATTATCTTGATTACTAGCTTTACAGTAAATCTTGAAGTTGCATATCATTGGTCCTCCAACTTTGTGTACTCTGTGTCTTTTACCTCTCCATATGAACCTTAGAATCACTTTGTTGATATAAGTAAAATAGTGTTCTGGAATTTTTATTGTGATTGCATTGAATCTATAGATCAAATTGGGAAGAACTAATGTCTTGATAATATTGAGTCTTCCTATCTGTGAACATGGACTATCTCTCCATTTATTTAGTTCTTCTTTGATTTCATTCTTCAGAGTTTTGTAGTTTTCCTCATATAGCTCTTGTACATGTTTTGTTAGATTTATATCTAAGTATTTCAATTTTGGGGGTGTTAATGTAAATGGTATTGTGTTTTTAATTTCAAGTCTACTTTTTCATTGTTGGTATATAGGAAAACAATTGACTTTTGTATATTAACCTTGTATCCTGTAACCTTGCTGTAATCACTTATTAGTTCCAGTTGTTTTCTTTAAAAAAATTTTTCTAATGTTTATTTATTTTGAGGGAGAGAGAGACAGAGTGCAAGCAGGTGAAGGGCAGAGAGAGGGAGACATGGAATCTGAAGCAAGCTTCAGGCTCTGAGCTGTCAGCAGAGAGCCCAACATGGGGCTCAAACTCACGAACCGTGAGATCATGACCTGAGCCAAAGTCAGACACTTTACTGACTGAGCCACCCAGGTGTCCCCATTAGTTCCAGTTTTTTTTTAATAAAAATTTTTTTTTTAATTTTCTGCCTAGACAATCAATCATGTTGTCTGTGGACAAAGAAAGTTTTATGTCTTCCTTCCAATAGGTATATCTGTCATTTCCATTTCTTGCCTTGTTGCACTAGCAAGGACTCCAGTATTGTGCTGAAAAGGATTGGTATGAGGGGACATCCTTGCCTTGTGCCTGATCTTTGTGGGAAATCTTTGAGTTTTTCATCATTAAGTATAATGTTGGCTGTAGTATTTTTGTAGATAGTCTTTATCAAGTTGAGAAAATTCCCCTGTATTTCTAGTTTCCTGAGAGATTTTATCATGAATGGATGTTGGATTTTGTCAAATGGTTTTCCTGCGTCTACTGATACATTCATGTGATTTTTTTCTTTCTTTAGTCTGTCTATGTGATGGAATCAAACATTAATTGATTATTGAATGTTAAACCAGCCTTGCATACTTGGGGGAAAAATCCACTTTTGGTCATGATGTATTCTTTTAATTCTTTTAATGCTTTTTAGGATTCAGTTTGCTAATATTTTGTTGAGGATCTTTCCATTCATGTCCATGAGATACTAGTCTGGTACTTTTCTTGTCTTGTAATGGGATTGTTTACTTTTGGTGTTAGGGTAATGTTGGTCTTATGCAATGAGTTAGGAAGTTTTCCATCTGCTTCTATCCTCTGAAAGAGATTGTAGAGAATTGGTATAATTTCTTCCATAAATGTTTGGTATATTGCATCACTAAGCTCATTTGGGCCTCGTACTTTCTGTTTCAGAAGATTATTAATTATTGATTCATTTTGTTTAATAGATATAGGCCCATTCAGATCATCTATTTCTTCCTGTGTGAGTTTTGGCATGTTATGTCTTTTAAGCAGTTGGTTCATTTCATCTGGATTATCAACTGCAGAAAGTCAAAGATAAAGTTATAGGTTGTTTTTTGTTTGTTTGTTTGGTTTGGTTTTTTTGTTTGTTTGTTTGTTTGTTTGTTTGTTTGTTTGTTTTTTGTTTTTTGTTTTTTGGCATTTATTCAGTTCTCTGAGCTTCCTGGACCTATGTTTTAGTGTTTCAGTAATTTGGGGAAATTCTTAGTCATTATTCTTTTAACTATTTCTTCTGTTCCTTTCTCTCTTATCCTTCCAGTGTTCCCATTATGCATATGTTGCACCTTTTGCAGTTGTCGCACAGTTCTTGCATATTCTGTCCTGTATTTTTCAGTTTTTGTTCTCTTTGATTTTTGTTTTTGAGGATTCTACAGATACATCCTCTGGCTCAGAGATTCTTTCCTCAGTTGTGGCCATCAAACACATTCTTCATTTCTGTTACTGTTTTCCTTTTTAATCTTCAGCACCTTTTTTTTTTTTAGGCTTTTCATCTCTTTACTTACATTGCCCATCTGTTCTTGCATGCTGTACCCATTAGAACCCTTAGCATTTTAATCACAGTTGTTTTAATTTGTATTTATTTATTTATTTTGAGAGTCAGAGAGAGAGAGAGAGAGAGAGAGATTGAGAGAGAGGATACAAGCAGTGGAGGGGCAGAGAGAGAGGGAAAGAGAATCTCAAGCAGGCTCCATGCTGTCAGCACAGAGCCTGACACAGGGCTCAATCTTATGAACCATGAGATCATGACCTGAGCCAAAATCAAGAGTTGGACACTTATGCAACCGAGCCACCCTGGCACCCCAATCATAGTTGTTTTAAATCCCCACTCTGATCATTCCAACATCTGCCATGTAAAGTTCTGCTTTGTCTCTTCAAATTGTACTTTTTTGCCTTTTGGTGTGTATTATCATTTATTCTTAATAGCCTGACATGATGTACTAGTTAAAATAAACTGTGGTAAATAGGCCCCTAGTGATGTGGTAGTGAGGTGTGGGGGACAGAATTGTTCTATAATCCTATGATTAGGTCTCAATCCGTTAATGAGTCTGTGCCTCTTGTCTGTGAACTTCACAGGTGTTTCTCAGTTTTCTGAGTTTATTTTCCCCCCACTTTGTTGGGACAGGATGGCTAGAACCAGCTAGAGTTGAGCTCAGTATTTCCTTTCCCTGGGTCAGTTCATTTCTTTTTTTTTTTTTTTTTTTTTTTTTTTTTTTTTTTTTTTTATTTTTATTTTTATTTTTTTTATTTTATTATTATTTTTTTTTAATATATGAAATTTACTGTCAAATTGGTTTCCATACAACACCCAGTGCTCATCCCAAAAGGTGCCCTCCTCAATACCCATCACCCACCCTGCCCTCCCTCCCACCCCCCATCAACCCTCAGTTTGTTCTCAGTTTTTAACAGTCTCTTATGCTTTGGCTCTCTCCCACTCTAACCTCTTTTTTTTTTTTTTTTTTTCCCTTCCCCTCCCCCATGGGTTTCTGTTCTGATAATACCCCAGCAGGTTACACTCAGGTTAACTAGTTTCCCCCGAGGGCAGGCCTTGTTAAGAACAGAATGGTCTAGTGTATTTCAAAATGGTTCTTTTCCCCCTGCTCCTCCTGGAAGAAGGAGGGGATTTTTCTCTGATATTTACTGTAGGAATGTGGTTGACTTGCCAGTGGCAAATCTCAGTGTTGTGAGCCTCTATGACAGGACCCACCTCTAGCTTTTAACTCTTAGAGTTGTCTGCTTTGGGCCTCCAGCAATTCTCCAATTGTAGTTCTGGTGTTTTTGCCCTGACAGTGGCTTCCACTCATGAATGTGTGCACCAGGAAGCCTTGACTTTGTCTATTCACCTGTCTTTCCAACCTTGGGGGCAATAGTTTGCCCTGTGTTCTTCCTTCTCTTATTGATCCAAGAAAAGTTGATTTTTCAGTCTGTGCAGCTTTTAACTTGTTAGGATGGAGTGGTGATTTCTAACCTGAAGAAATTGTCTTCAGCTGAAGGGAGCTCTCTTGTCCCAAATTAAGTCCCCTCCCTGGGGGCAGTCTGTAGCCAATGACTGGTTGATAGATACAGGAGTACAAAGTTATGCTCCACTTGCCTCAATGGGGAAATATTTTGAAGGACCGTGACAGCTCCAGAGCTTTTCCCAAGATCTGCTGAGGCCTTTGTTGTGACTGCAACATAGTTCAAGTTCTCCTTGTGCCAATCTGGTTTCCACCATTCCCTTACAGATGGTATTCCTGAGAAGACACTCCAGTAAACCTCTTGCATGCAACCTCTGTCTTAGGGTCTGTTTCCAAACCACGTGATCTATGAGAATTATCTTTTGTCAACTAAAGACAAAGAGATTCACTAAAAGATTCTTCCCTGTTCCTACCCTATTTCTTGCTGCCCCTGTTCATATGTAAATTTGATAAATTTATTCTTGCAAGTGCAAGATACAAATATATAACTTTTGTATGTTTGGCTGTAACTGTATTTAGAAAGTACCAGTTCATGAAACAAATTCACTTTGAGTTGTGCTCTTTTATCTGTTCTAATACTCTTTGCCCATTTTAATGTTTTGCCTTAAATTCTAATCTGTTTAATATTAATATTGTACTCTTGCTTTTTTATTTTTTGAATCTGTCTGACAGATGCTGACTCAACCTTTTAGACTTTTGGTGTCACACTGTTGTTACTGAATCAGAGAATTTGTCTTTTAATGTATTTTAACTATTATTATAATTAACTATAATTATCATTGTTATATCTGATCTTGCTTCTGTCATCTTGTGTTTTCTTGTTTTTATCCTTTTTTTTTTTTGTCTCTTGTAGATGGTTCTCGATGTGCACAGTATGTGTTTTCTGTTCATCTTCAGTGATCAAAAGGGCATATATACTGTTTTAAATTCTGCTAATAATTACCTTTGAGTTTTCCAGAAGCCGTTTTTAAACTTTATTTCTATAATCTTCAGAGATAAGAGGGAAACACCATGTATTACTCTGTTGTGTTAAGTAAAAGAGTTGGTATGATTTTATTCCTTTCTCCTCACCCCCATTTTTATGTTCTTATATTACTAAGTTTTAGATCTAAGTAACTGGTACATTTTTACATTATATTTTACAATAATTTGTTTGGAAGACTAGTGATGGCATAACTTTATTTTCATTTATTGGCCTTTGAAATTTCAAGTAGAATTTTTTCTATCTCATTTTTTTTTTATTGTGGCAAGATATAATATTTTTTACATTTAACTTTGGTTTTATAGCCAAATATTTTGAATTCTATTTCAACTTTTTGGGGTGCAAACCATCATTTCTTATAATCTTTACCATCATTTCTTTCTTATTTTCTTTTCCTTATTCAAGATGAATTCAGGTATGAATTCAGTAGGTCTGTATGGGCAAAAACTTAAAGGATAAGTTATAAAATTAAAAATATGCAAAATAAAGCAATAATCTGAATTGAGATGTTTCATTGTCAGATTATAAATATTACACATTCTTGTTGGACTGTGGTAATTTTCATTTCACATCACTGATGAGAGGAAACAAGTCCAGGATGGATTGTGTAAAATTCCAAGGAGACTGCGGCTATTTAAGAGATATGCTCAATTTCAACAAAACAATTAACTGGAATTTTGATTGGAATTGTATTGAACCTATATATTTATTTGTGGAGAACTGTCATCCCGACAATACTGAATTTTACAATTATGAACACTATTTAGATCTTCTTTAATTTCGAGGATTTTTAGTGTATACATATTACATACACTTAACTAAATTGATCTCTTAGTATTTTACGAGCTTCTTGCTATTGTAAATGATATATTTTCATTTAATTTTTAGATTGTCATCAGTGTATAGAAATACAGTTGACTTGCATATTAACCTTGTATCCCGTGACTTTGTGAAATTCATGAGTTAGTTCTAGTTCTAGTAGTATTTCGTAGACGTGTTTGAAATTTTTACATATATGCTCACAATTTCAAGTGCAGTTTTACTTCTTCCTGTTCAATCTTTGTGAGTTTATTTCTTTTTCTTGCCTTACAGCAAAGATTAGGACCTCTAGCCCAATATTGAATAGAAGTGCTGAAAGAAGACATCCTGGCCTTGTTTCCAATCTAAGGTGGAAAGCACTCAGTTTTTCACTGTTAAGTATTATATTAGTTGTACATATTTTTGCTGATGCCCTTTATCAATTTGAAGAAATTTTCTTCTATTTCTAGGTTCCTGAGAATTTTTATCCTAAGTAAATGTTGAATTTCATCATATGCTTTTTCTGCATATGTTGAAATGATGTTTGTTTTTTTAATGTTTATTCATTTTTGAGAGAGAGAGAGAGAGAGAGAAACAGAGCACAAGCAGGGGTGGAGTAGAGAGAGAGGGAGACAGAATCCTAATCAGGCTTCAGGCTCTGAGCTGTCAATACATAGCTTTATATGGGGCTCAAACTTATGAACTATGAGATCATGACCTGAGCCCAAATTGGACACTTAACTGACTGAGCTACCCAGGCGTGTCTGGAATGATATTTTTCTCCTTTATTCTGTGAATGTAGTAAATTACATTGATAATTTTTAAAAAAATATTTAGTCAGTCTTGCTTTACTGGGATAAATCTTACTTAATTATAATATATTTTCCTTTTTATAACATGGTTGATTTCATACATTTTTATGGAGTTTTGCATCTATGTTCCATTTCTCTATTTTTGAGCTCTGAGATTTTTTCCCTCTATTTCTTGGTCTACTAGTAGGAGTATATCTTTTAATGCTTCCTTTTTAAGGTATATTTTTTTAAATAACCACAATATTATAATCAGACATAAAGGTAAGCAATAATTCCATAATATTAAAAAGATCCAGTGTTTATATATGAAGACATATGTATATATAATATATATATACACATAACATATATATATATTTTTTATATATGAAAGATAGTGATTTTATATTCTCTCTATATAAATGGGAGTATATAATACACACTTATTATTCCTTTGCTTTTATCACCTAACAGTATATCCTGGAGGTTACTCTGTAGACATAGAGATATATTTCCTATTCTTTTTTACAACTGCATGATCCCCCACTGTATGGATGTACATGTATCAATTGATCCTCTATTGATGGAAATTTAAGTTGTTTCCAGTATTTTGTTATTACAAATGGTGCTGCAGTGAATAGCATGCATCATTTCATGCTTTAACCATTGTATCTTTAGGGTAGATTGCTGGATCATGGGTCTATCTAAAGTTTGGAGGGGGCACTGTGTTCTTCAAAAATGCCAATGTCATAAAGCCCAAAGGAAGTGTGTGGAAATGTCCCGATAGAAGGAGGCTAAAGAGACATGACAACTAAATGCAATACCAAACCCTAGACTGGATTCTATACTACAAGGGGAAAAATTCTATGAAAGAAATCATTAAATCAATTTACACATGGATGAGATAAAAGTGCTATGCTAATGAGATTCATGAAGTTGACACCTGTCCTGTGTGCATGTATTTCCCAATTTTAGGAAACACACATGTATTATTTAGGGATAAAAGGCCATGATGTATGTTAACCTTCATGGTTCAGCAAAAGGTATGTGGAGAGAGCAAGTAAGAAAGAGAAGAGAAATGATAATGCAAATCAGGTAAAATGTTAATAGTAGTTAATAATCTGGGTACAGAAATGCCTTGTGCTGTTTTTATTTTTGCTACTTTTTATAAGTTTAAAATGATTCCCAAATGAAAGGTTTGTGTCTTATTTTGAAGAATTTTCTTTATAAGTTTGTGGTATTTAAAGAAACCACTTTGGAGTAAGGCCTTATTCTGAAAAGTGGTTGTTGCAATGCACTGTGTAGTTCTGAGAGAGGTCATACACATTCTCTCACCCATTCACATTAGTGTCATTTGGCATGACCAAACTCAGATAGGGGCTGGGATTCTATAGGATATAGAACAGGCATGTTTGGGGTGCCTGAGTGGCTCAGTCGGATAAGTGTCCGACTTTGGCTCAGGCCATGATCTTATGGTTTGTGGGTTCAAGCCCTGTGTCAGGCTCTGTGCTGAGAACTCAGAGCCTGAGGCCTGCTTCAGATTCTCTGTTTCCCTCTCTGCTCCTCCCCCACTCATGCTCTTTCTCTGTTTCTCAAAATAAATAAATGTTAAAAAAAAAAAAAAAGAAAAAGAATAAGCATGCTTTGATGGGAGGAGGAATGAGGAATGACCAGAACATGGGAGTGGCTTTCATGGTGGGAAAGAGATTGCTGCTGAGTCTGTGTGGAAGCAAGGACTTTGGTCAGTTTGAGAGTATGGGAATTAGGAGTAGAATGGAAGAAAAGGATGCACCAAAGATTAATAGCTCAGGTTTCATGGTTTTTCTTGGTCATCATCCTTCTCATCAGAATGACTCCTTTTCTTCCATCACTGATATATCAGTTCTGAGAATTGATTTAATTCTTCTTTGAGGATCTGCTGGCCACAATGGCAACCTTGCTCATTTTTTCTTATCATCTGAAGAACAAAATTTTTGCTCTTCCTTTTGCTGTTTTCTTCAGCTGCTTAGCTTCTGTTTAGCTTTGTAAATGCATTTCTTACCTCTTCAAAAATGTTTTTGGAGACTATGGATATGCAGCAGGCAATAGTGATATATAAAATAGAGTAAATGGACACATTAAGAACAGATTATCCATCAGTTATCCAGTTTCAGTGTGATGCTTAGACTGGATATGGATTTAGAAGGACAATTTATCCCTCCCTCGCTCCCTCCCAGCTTCCTTTCCCTCCCTCCCTCCCTCCCTCCCTCTCTCTTCTTTCTTTCTTTCTTTCTTTCTTTCTTTCTTTCTTTCTTTCTTTCTTTCCTTCCTTCCTTCCTTCCTTCCTTCCTTCCTTCCTTCCTTCCTTCCAACACTAAGCATCCACGGTAGGGCACATTCTCTGCTAGGTGATGCAGTGGTGATCAAAAATGGCCATAAACTATTACAGCAAAACTGTTGGTGTCCTGGTGCTGAAGATTTATTTATCCTCAGGACAGAAATACTGAGGGTTAATACCTTCCTACCCCAGCAGCCCTCAAGTTATGCCAGATGGGTGTTAGTTGGTATATAAATCTCCAAGGAGGGGACAAATCTGAAGCACCCAGAAGTTACCTGCCTAATAGTGCACCCTTTGTTGACTTCCTTCTTTTGTCTCTCACTGCTACATTCTTAGTGTGTGCTTCCTGGGCTCACCTTTCAATAAACCACTTGTAGTAAAATCTTCATCTCAGGACCTATTTCTGGAGGAACCCCAAACCAGAACATCTGTGCTTAATGGCACTTACTGATGAGTGAGAAAGGGAGACAAATCATCACACAAATGGCCATATAATTATACTCATATTAGGTGTCATTAAACTTCTGTTTGTAACTGGATATACTTTTAAATTCTGGGGAAGACATTTTATTTTGGGAATGGCTCAGGTATTGTTTAGAAGATTCCGATTTTTAAAAAATAAAAGCACTTAATTGTTGCCAAATATAAGAAGAAGAAAAAACATTTACATGAGCTACAGAAGTATTACATTAAAGTGAAATCATAAGTAAATACTTTTTTTTAAATACTTTTTTAAAATACTTTTTTGCCTTCTTTGATTTTTGAATTCTAAAGACAGAACAAATACAGATACATACAGGGAGGTTTGAATATAACATGTTCTGTGGATTTTTTCTTAATCATTGCTTTCTCTTTGTTGTCCTTTTATACTCAGAAAAAACCTGAAAATGGTTGTTGCTTATACAGTCAAATGGTTGACAATAGTCCCAGGAAAATTATCCTTATCTTTCTTTTATAATGAATTTCAGGAACAATCAGATCAATGGAGAATCATAGGTGCTGCTAAGAACTACCAATTTTGTGACAATCATTGAAATTGTGCTGCATTACAGCTTCTTTGAGGACATACACACAAAACAGGATGTAAATAACCCTCTTTATTTTTCTCATTTCAACTTTGTTTTTTTCCTCCTTGTTAACCAAATCCAATGTTGTTGAAGACAATATGGCACAGAAAACTATATCTGATTTTTTCCCAGGTGCTTATTATTTTACAATATCTGACAAAATAAGGGCTAATATTTAGTCGATTTCCATATGCGAGACATTGTCCTTCTGCGTTATTTACAATACACAAAAACCTACTTGGCAAACATAGAGAAATATAATTCATTCAGCAATCAAAAATTGGAACATGACTGCCAGGTACTAAATAAGATGAGCTAGGGTTATGAAATGGGCTTTTACAGGGAGACTGTTTCACAGTAATCAGTGATGACATGTGAACTGCTCTTCACAGAGGTAATATGAGTGGAAAGAGCAGTGAACTCAGAAGGCTTCTGCCAACTGCCTAGAAGACTTTAGACAAGTCTGTTCACCTCTGAGTCTTAATTTTCTCATCTGTAAGTTGAAGGGTTGCTATTAGATGCTCTGTAAGGTCTCACGAGGAGCTTAACATCAATGTCTTTCTGGCCCACAGTCACCCAATACAGAGCACAGCTCATGTGACAGGGAATTGAGAATGGGACAAAAGAATAGAGTGAAAATCTTTGAGATGATTGAATGGTTACCTTTACCGATTCTTCTAAGTCAAGGTGTAATTCTATCTCTTCCAGAAGCTCAGGTTCCAGAGAAGAGGGCAGGCAAGAGGTAGATGGGACATTAGGGTAGTGCAGGATGCCTGACTAGCTCTCAGAGCAGGGAGGCACAGAAATGAGGACCAAAGCAGAAGCCAAGGCCTTATGCATGGAGCCAAAAACAAGCAATAGAGAAAGGAGTGAAGAGCCATAACTGGGCAACCACAAAGGCCTTTCAAAGTAAGATTGGCAGACTTTGTTAGACATGTCTCAGGGCAACTAGCATAATTGCAGCATGCAGAAATGAAAGTTCATTAAAAACATTTGTTGAAAGCCTACCGTGTGCTTAGGAGTTACTAGAAATAAAAAATGAATCATTTGGGGGGACAAGTATATATACCTCTAACTAGGCTATACTTTAGTTGCAGATAGCACTAAAACAGGAGATAAATCAAGTGCCATGGGAGCCCAGAGAATTATCTGGTTCAACTAAATCTGGCAAGAAGGATAATAAAAGGCTTTGTAAAGGGAATGATATTTAAACTGGGTCTTGAGAGATGAGTGGGATCATCAGGTGGAAGATTAGGAAAGGGTGGAAGGAACAGCATGTGAAGATAGATACAAGAATGAGATGATACAATGTGCCTGGTGTCCAGCTAGAAGCCGAGTGTAACTGGGGCCTGAGGAGCACCATAGAGTGGTAAGAGGTGGAGCCAAGAGGTAGGTTCCCCTGGACTGAGAAGGGTTTTGACTCTCATGCTAAGGGATTTGGGCCATAGCCTAGTAAGAGGCTGGATGGTATCATTAATATCAGCCACCCTAGCAGGTTTCTAGGCAGCTGGACCCAACCCCTGTTAAAGGCCAAGAGTAGAGGAGAGAATAGAGTGGCAGAGTACAGATGGGGAAGAAGAGTTAAAACAATCTTGCATTTCCAAGCTAGACTGAGTGGTAAAGGATTTTAGAGATCGAGATGTGGACAAACCAAAGACGTTTGAGGGAAGAGAGATGATAAATTTTGGCAAAATTGGGAACCTACGTGAGAAGCTCTTCCTTAGGCTATTGATATTGTGGTTATAGCATTTGGGAGAGAGCCAGGGCTGGATTTAACTGCTTGGGAGACAGCAGTGGGAATGGATGAGATGCTTAGAGAATGGTGAGTGGAAAGAAAAAAAGGTGAAGATGTCTTGGGGGAAAACCACCTGATGAGGAGTCAGTGAACATTATCAGAAAGATGAGAAAAGTGGAGTAAAAACAAGAGAGTTTTATTGTGGAACCCACAGGAAGTTAAAATTTTACAGAAGAGTTGGGGGATTTTTAAAAAGCTCAATGAAGGTAAAGATGGATGAGAAGTAAAAAGAAGTACAGTAAAACCTTGGATAGTGAGTAATTTGTTCTGCAAGTGTTCCACAAGATGAGAAAACATTTCTAATAAATTTTAACTTGATAAATGAGCGATGTCTCGCAATACAAGTAGTATGTGATGCTGAATGTCACATGATCCCAACTGTGCCAATGCTTCTTGAAATTTGCTTTGATATACAAGTACTTTGGATTACAAGCATGTTTCTGGAATTAATTATGCTCACAAACCAACGTTTTACTGTAATTGGAACTGGAACTTAAGTGAACACAAAATGAGAACTTGGAGTCGGTATGAGAAGGCTGAGATCACAGGAGGAAGAAACAAGATGTTAGCTTTAGGTTAAGATAGAATCTAGGAAAAGTTTGGTGACTTTATATTCAGATATAATTTCAAACTTGCATGAAAATTGCAAAAATAATACTAAGATCTCCCATACACTCAGATTCACCATTCACCATCTGTGAACATCTTGCCTCTTTGCTTTATCATCCTCTCACTTAGTTTCTGTTTATGAATGATGTGAGTTGCAGATATCATGCCCCCTTTGCATCTAAATATTCCACTGTGTATTTTCTTTTTTTAAAGAGAATTTTATGTTTCTTTTAATTTTTATTTATTTTTGAGAGAGACAGAGTACAAGCAGAAGAGGGACAGAGAGAGAGGGAGACACAGAATCTGAAGCAGGCTACAGGCTCCAAGCTGTCAGCACAGAGCCAGACATGGGGCTTAAACTTATGAACCGTGAAATCATGACCTGAGCCGAAGTTGGATACTTAACAAACTGAGCCATCCAGGCGCTCTTCGCTGTGTATTTTCTAGAAACAAGGACATTATTTTCCATTACAAGCAGTATAGTTATCAGATTAAGAAATTTCACATGGATATAATATCATTATCTAATCTACATTCTATTTTCAAATTTCAGTAATTGTCCCCAAAATATCCTTTACAGCTATTCTTTCCCCATTCTGGGTCCAAACCACGATAGTATATTTCATTTTGTTGTTATGTCTCTTTGATCTCCTTAAATCTGGAATAGTTTCCAAGACTTTCTTTGTCTTTCATGGCATTAACATTTAATTTTTTTTTTTTAAAGAGAGAGAGAGCATGAGTTGAGGAAGAGGGCCAGAGTAAGAAAGAAAGAGAGAGAGAGAGAGAGAGAGAGATTGAGAATCTTAAGCAGGCTCCACACTCAGAAAAGAGCCCAACCCGGGGCACCATCCCATGACTCCAGGATCATGACCTGAGCTGAAATCAAGTTGGTTGCTCAACTGACTGAGCCACCCAGGCGCCCTGGCATTAACATTTTTTGAGGAGTACAGACTGATTATTTTATAGGATGTCCCTCAATGTGGGTTTGATGAAGCTTCCTCAAAATTTGATCAAGATTACTAATTATTGCAGGAATATCATAGAGCATTATATCAGGAGGCATATGATGCCATTTTGTCACCATGTTGGGGAT
Source organism: Neofelis nebulosa (assembly GCF_028018385.1). Classification (NCBI taxonomy): domain Eukaryota; kingdom Metazoa; phylum Chordata; class Mammalia; order Carnivora; family Felidae; genus Neofelis; species Neofelis nebulosa. The sequence goes on along the minus strand of NC_080790.1, from coordinate 95,193,613 downwards.
ATGAACTTTGATCACTTGTCTGCTACATTTCTCCACTGTAAAGTAACTACTTCCCTTCTATAATTTGTAGTTCGTGGAAAGTTACTTTGAGACTATGTAAATATCCTGCTCATAAATAATCACCTCCTAGTTTCAGTATCCATTGATGATTTTTGCCTGAATCAATTATTACTCTGATGATTACAAAATGTGATATTTTTCTAAAAAAATTATTCCTTCTGCCTTTATTAGTTTGTTTATTACTATAAAGAAGAGCTCTCTGTTTATTTAATCAGGGTGGATACTGAAGGTTTTTAAACAGTGGGGAGACTTGAATTTTCTTGTAGATTGAATAAAAAGAGCCAACAGGTAATATAGAGAATATAGGGGATAATTAAAGCAACGAAGTCTAAAGAAAGGGTGGGATTAAGACTGCAGATTGAAGGAGCTGGTGCTGGACAGGTGTGGGAACTATGCAACCTAAAAACAGAAAGGAAGAAATGTAGGGACTATACTGGGAAGTTTAGGGACCTCATACCTGATGCCTCTCATGGCTTACATGAAGAGTGTGAATGTCAGCCACATAAGTGTCTGGTCCTTCATAATCTCTGCCCTTAGGTGGCTGGTGAGATGGGTGATGACAAGTACCTTTAACGCCAAATACTGTGGTGAGCACTAGGTATAGGTCCATAATCCCCTATCCAAAACTCTGAGACCAGAGGCACTATGGAATTCAGAATTTAAGGCAATATAATACACATACCACATTTTACATAACACCTCCACTGGGATCTTGGGAGCCACACAGTAATCATACTCAATTTTTTTAAATTTCTAAAGTGAAATGTGAATTTTCACCCTGACTGTAAATAGTCTCATGTCAGTTTGGATTAGGTTAGGCCACCAAAAAAGTTTGCTTCAAAATCACAGAAATAAATTTTAGTCTTCAGAGCATTTTAAGTTTCTGAACTGTGAATAAAGGAGTGTGGACTTGTATGAACAGTCCAATGAAAGTGAGTATTCTAACTCAAGGTGTCAGGAAGCCTTTGCAAAGGAGATGGTGCTTGAGCAGGGCCTTGAAGAAAGCATAGGCAGAAAATAAGGATTAGAAGTAGGGTAAAAGAAAGGATATTCCAAATAGAGGAAAGAATTTGAGCAAAGGCACACAGTAGGGAAGTCCCAGCTTGTCTGGGTAATTTTATAATCTCAGGCTGAATCTCAGGTTACTATACCATAGGCTCTCAGGAGGGCATGGCAGACCAAGCTAGGAACCTGAACACCAAGAACTTTGAACACTGTTCTCAGGTTTTGAAACTTTACTCTACCATCAGTGGGCAGTAACATGGTCACGTCTCTACTTTTGTTTAGTGGAACCTGAATTTACTGGTTTCTTGCTTTGTGCCAATGCAGAGAATTGATTGGGCAGAGGGGAGACTGAGGCAGAGAGACCACAGTCACGGAGGAGAGAGTCAATGAAAGCTGGTGCAAGCCCAGCCATGGGGAGAATGAAGACTTGAGAGCCAAGAATGGGCAGTCTCAGGAGCCAACTCCGAATCAATGGGACTGGAGTAATTGAATAGAAGGAGTGGAGGAACGGGAGATTGAAAGGTGGCTCCTGGCTGAACCTGCATGACAGAAAGCAGGATGGTGTATAAGTGATGAAGTTCGAGGGCTCAGGTATCCATTTGCCTGACCTTATACCCCAGCTCCCACTTCCTAGCTGTGAGAAGTGCACCAAACAGCCTAACTTTCTACTTACCTGTAAATGAACATAGTAATAGCACCTTCCCGAAAGGACATGAATGTAGTTTAATCCATGTAAATACTAATCACGGGGCCTGACACATAGGAAATACACCATACATGTTTGCAAATCTTGATGATTTTGATGATGATGGTAATGAGTGAAATAGAGATCTCCAAAAGATGTTTTAATTCTGGAATTGTCTATAGACTTGTAGTTATAAGGTAATTGCAGGGAAGTTTATCATTTTCATGTCTACATATTTACTATCCCTGGTTTCTCCTAAAAAAAATTATGCAGGGGCAAAACAAAAATCTGTCAACATTTTTCAAGCCATGGTAATAGAGAGATGATTCCTGACCTTAAAATAACATCTATATTCTATCCCTCTATCTATTATGTGTCCTTTTTAAAAACCATCAATCACTAAAACACTGCTATTAACTGGGGGGGAAAAGATCACTAGAAGGGGTGGGGGCTGTAGGCTGTAAGTTGAAGGTGCAATGAAAGGAAAAAAATAACTGCTCATGGACAGAATATCAAGGTGAAATTCAGAAAATAGCCACAGATACTCCAAATGATATTGATCAATATGGCAAATGTTGAAAGATGATTTGGAATTTCATTCTGATTAGAGAGCTGCCTGTCAATTAGGCTTTCATAAGAATCCTGGTCTGGTCTGGCCTCTTTAAAATTCTTAAAAGAATTGCTTAGTCTTCTGGATAAAAAATATATCAAGTAGGGGCGCCTGGGTGGCGCAGTCGGTTAAGCGTCCGACTTCAGCCAGGTCACGATCTCGCGGTCCGTGAGTTCGAGCCCCGCGTCAGGCTCTGGGCTGATGGCTCGGAGCCTGGAGCCTGTTTCCGATTCTGTGTCTCCCTCTCTCTCTGCCCCTCCCCCGTTCATGCTCTGTCTCTCTCTGTCCCAAAAATAAATAAAAAATGTTAAAAAAAATATATATCAAGTAGTGTCCAGCCTTGAGCCAATATCAGGTGACTTGATGTTCAGCAATCTCTGTAGCAGAGATGTGACTGAGGCCTTCTTCAGAAAGCATTTGTTTAAGGGAAGTGGGCAGAGTTGATACAGAAGTTGATCAAGGTGTGTCTGAAATGGAACTTAAGCAAAGTGCTGAGGAACTTCAAAAGTCACTGACCACAATCAAGTACTTAATGAAGAAAGATTCCAGGTAGAAAATTCAAGTGCAGATTGAAAGTCGCATGGGAGAATGTCTCTGTGCCAGTTAAGCTCTACATATATTGAGTCATATACACATAAATATTTGGTGTAAAAAACTAGTGTTATCCATAAAACACTTCTCCTATGTGCCATGTTAATTGTAAACTCTTTCACAGATCTCCCGTTATCTTTAGCAAAGATGTTCTGCATTTGGAAGACTTAGTTTCTCCTAAGTGACAATAATGAAAGCTTCCTAATATAAAGAACCATTATATTCTAAAGTTAAAAAAATGCTTGAGAAGACTTTTTTTGTGTGTCATTTTGGGATGTCATTCATGTACCTATCCTATAAGGAAGCCAGTGATGGCACTCATGTATTCAATATTAACAAATATGTGTGCCTGCAGTTCTCCAAGAATGAAATGAAGGAAACACCAGTTTGAAGACCAAATCCTTGGGACAATGAATCACCCTGAAACAAAATCAGTTTTTGGAATTTCTAATGCAATATACTAAAGCAAACATACAATGTTCTCTTTCCACGTGGACCCCTGCATTATGGAAGAAATGTATTCTTCAGCAGCTTTTATAGCAAAGAGTCACATTAACTCAAACTTGTCTCAGATGGTCCAAATAAGGCAAATCCCAAATGCATTTGAAACTACTTGTTACAGGAATTATTACCAGGAACCCAAAGACATCAGAAGAAGAGTTATGTTCAACTAGCACTTTGAATATTTAACTTCTTGCATTCTACACAGATGCATTGATATTAAACTAGAAAACCATTACAAAGTTAAGTAGTGGATGTTTTAATAAGGTATGTCTACTTATGGAAAGTTAAGGTAAGACCTGTACCAATGATCCAGTTGAAACAGGCAGCACTCTCCTTTTGTTCCTTTTATCTGAAATATCCATATAAACTTTGCTTTGGTCTTGAATTTGTTTCTTCATAATATATTGCCTGTATAGATACAACTAAAAGAGACAATTAAAAGTAGCATTATTGAAATTAATGTGAAAACACACCTACACATGCCAACCAGGAAAAAAAAATCACCTTTTGAAAGTTTCAAGACTGTTCATATAACATCTAATTTGCAAATATTGCAGGTAACAGGATTAGTGTATTTAAAAATAAAATCTGAATTTTAAAACTAAATCTCTAATCTTTTTTTTTAAATGCTTATTTATTTATTTTTGAGAGAGAGAGAGTACATGCACATGTGTGTGGGAGGGGCAGAGAGAGAGGGAGAGAGAGAATCCCAAGCCCTATGCAGGGCTCAGACTCATGAACCGTGAAATCATGATCTGAGCTGAAATCAAGAGTCTGACACTCAACTGATGAGCCATCCAGGCACCACCTAAGTCTGTAATCTTAACAAGAGATCTCAGCAATGAGAAAAATATAAGAGGTGCCTTATATTCACATAGGTGAAGAACAAGAATAAGATAACTTTGCAACATAAATATGAATTAAAAATAAACATGTGAAAAGATTCAGACTCATCTGTAATGAAATAAATGCCAATTTAAACAGCTATGCAATACCACTTTGCTTATGAAATTACAAAACATTGAGAATCAGTGATGCTATTGAGGGTGTGTTGAGACTGGGGCTATGAAATGGCTGGTGAAAGTATGACTTACTATAACAAGCCCGGAAAAGGGCTCTGCTCTGTACCCAAGAGCAGGAAAAATGGTGATAGCTTTTGCCCCAGCCATTCCTCTTCTAGGAATGCATACTAAGAAATGATCCAAAGTGCAGTCAGAAATACAGAGTTGTTCACAGCAGTATTATTATTATTATTGTCATATCAGCAAATGTCATTGGAAATACAACATATCATCTGTTTTATCAAATACAACATATCATCTGTTTTATCAAATAGCAAATATAAAAAAAAATTGAAATTGCAAATTTTGGCTTAAGACTTACCAGGCATAGGAAGCTGAAAACCTCATTAAATCAACACTGCTTTACAATCTTTTGCATAGTGCCAGTTAACATTTAAAAATAAGTTTCCAGGGCACCTGGGTGGCTCAGTCAGTTACGCATCCCACTTTGGCTCAGGTCATGATCTCATGGTTCATGGGTTTAAGCTTCACGTTGGGCTCTGTGCTCGCAGCTCAGAACCTGGATCCTGCTTCAGATTCTGTGTCTCCCTCTCTCTCTGCCTCTCCCCGGTTCTCTCTCTCTCTAAAATAAATAATCACTAAAAAAATAAAAAATAAAAGTAAGCTTCCATGTGTCCCTCTTCTTTGAATTCAATTTAATCAGTTAAGAGTAAAATGTATGTTTAAATCTAGACTAAAATAATTCTTCTAACCAAAGACAAAGATATACCTAGGTACCAACTGTATTACACCACAAGTTTTAAAAAATAGTGATATTTAAGAGTAGATAGAATCTCATTGTGGCCATTCCTAAATAGTATATTATTTCCTATTTTCCCCTTCCTTTGGATTTTCTCTTTAACCAGAGATGGGAGAAGGCATGAAAGGGGGATAAATACCCCACTCCTTTCTCCTTCTGCTCCCTCATCTCCTAACTGGAAGCCAGAGGGCACAGGAGCTCAAATAATGTAGCTTATAGAGGTCAGCCTCCCAGGACACAGAGCCAAGAGAAGTGTGGAAAATGGGGGTGGGGGAGGGGCAGACTGAAGATCACCAGCCCAAAAATGGACAAAGATTGCCTCTTCCATGTAGGTAAGCACAGTTACTGTTCCTTCTCTGCTTGATGGCACAGGTTCAAACCATGCATCTGATCATTTATGGCAGAAAGACAATGTTTGTGTCGGTGATCTCTATACTCCAGATCTCCCTCTCCTTTTCCTCCATAATATACTTTCCATAATACGCTCTTTCCCTCCTTGCCATATGCTCTTGTTACAGTGTGATCTTTATATTCCTTCTATCCAGTGGTGAGGTGTAAGTCTTATTCTGATGAACCTGAATGGGCTTTTGTGACTCAATCAATAGTGACAGTGTAAGGCATGTCACATGATGTCTGAGACCAAATCGTGAAAATGCCAGATACTTCTGCTTTGCTGTCTTGACAGAGCCACCAAGTTATGAGGAAGCCCAAGCAGCTGGTGGAGAAGTCTCTGTGCAAAGGAACCAAGGCCCCTGGTCCACAGCTCTGATAACCAATACCAAGTTGCCCTCCATGTGAATGAGCCATCTAAAAGCAGATCCCCTAGCACCCAGTTGTACCTTCCAAGCTGGTAGTACATAGAACAGAGATGACCTGTCCCTGTTCAATTCGATACACATTGTAGGTTCCTGAGAAAAATAAATAATTGTTATTGTTTTAAACAACCAAGTTTGAAATGATTTTTTATGCAGCAATAGTAACTGGAACAATGATGAATCTTTGAAAGATGGAAGGCAAGTGGAAGTGACTGAAAGAAGACATTGTATCCCAAGGTGGGGGAGGCCTACTGCAGAATGGACATACCCATGACTGAATGCATTGAGTCCTGGTCAGGACCTGAGATTTAGGTAAGTTTGTAAAATAGCAGCAGAGTAGAAAGAAGTAAATAATGAAAATAACTTAATATAAAATAGGTAAAACAAAAACCCAGGAGAGTGGTTCAATACAATTAAAAGCTGGTTCTTTGGAATATTAATAAGATAGAATAGTGATCAAGAAACACAGACAAGGGGCATCTGGCTGGCTCAGTTGGTAAAGCATGTGACTCTTGATCTCAGGATTGTGAGTTTGAGCCCCACATTGGGTGTAGAGTTTACTTAAAAAAAAATAAAGAAACACAGAGAAGATCTATCGCAAATTATAGATGCAGAGAACATGAATTCTAAGACAATATCATGGGCAATTTCATTACAATCAATAAAAAACCATAAATGATATAAATATTTTCTATAAATAGATGTAAAGTTGAATGCATTTATATCACCATGAATCTCAGTCTTTATAGAAAATGCAGGGAATAGAGAAACAAGTTTAAAGATATCAACAAGGAATAAGCAGACAAATGAAGAGTGTGACACAGTATTTGGATAAATCAAAAGCAGGAAACAGAAAAGGGTGAGGACTGTCCTAAATAAAAGGTGTACACACGTAACAATTCAAAGGAAGTTCTGGTTCTTTTTGGATCCCAAATAAACAAACCAGTTATAAAAAAGAAAGTTTGAAACAATAGGGGAAATGAGATTCTGCACTGAGTATCAAATACAGAGCTGATAGGAGGGTACCCATTCTCAAGTGTTGACCGTACATGGATGGCATGGTCCCAAGAGCAATGCTTCCTTAAATTTTACACCCTTGGTGCCTTGCTTGCCTCATCTGAGTCTTGGCCTTGAAAATAATAATTTTGGGGGATGCCCGAGTAACTCAGTTAAGCGTCCAACTTCGGTTCAGGTCATGATTTCGAAGTCCGTGGGTTCTAGCTCCGCGACGGGCTGACAGCTCGCAGCCTGGAGCCTGCTTCAGATTCTATGTCTCCCTCTCTCTCCGCCCCTCCCCACTCGTGTTCTGGTTCTCTCAAAAATAAATCAACATTAAAAAAAAATAATTCTAGACGTGATAATGGCATTATGGTTATGTAACAAGATGTCCATATATTTTAGAGATGTGTATTATGGTATAGAGGGGTGAAATGACGTGCTTAGGATTTAAAACACTTCAGCAAGAAAAAAAGTGGTTATAAAAAAGTACAGATGAGGCAAATGTGGAAACATCTAGGTAACTGTGAAAACTAGGTCATAACTATATGGGGGCTTATTGAATATTCTTCTTTTGAATGCTTGGAAATTTTCACAATACACTTTGCTTTTAAATCGGGTAACAGCGGTTGCTGTGGCAACATAAATAATGGCCTCACCCAATTGGACATATTTGCTGACCTGTCAAATCTTCCTGTTCATGGTATCCTTTATTCTTGGCCTGTGTCCCCTTCCCATGCCTAAATGCAGACAATGTGACACCCTCCCCACCACCAGTGTGCACTGTTAAGAAATTCAGGGCATCACAGCCCTAGGGTTTCTCCTGGTGAACTGGAAAAAGATGGGAACCACGGTGGATATTCTTTACTTGGAACTTTAAATTAAAAAAAAAATTAATGTTTATTTTAGAGAGAGAAACACACACACAGAATGTGAGTTGGGAAGGGGCAGAGAGAGAGGGAGACACAGAATCTGAAGTAGGCTCCAACCTCTGAGCTTTCAGCACAGAGCCCTATGAAGGGCTCAGACTCACAGAAGATGAGATTATGACCAGAGCCAAAGTGGGTTACTTAACTGACTGAGCCACTCAGGCAAGCTTGGACTTTAACCTTTTTAAAATAGAAATTATTTGAGGCCCCTAAAAAGAAACTGGGAGTTGAAGTGTGCTTCAGGAACACAGGGCCAGATCTGGGTTCAAATTCCAACTCTGCCCTCAACAAATTAACTTTCCTGAGCCTTGATTTCTTTGGCTGTAAAATTAGGAACATTAATATTTATTGCAAAAGGACTGATGTGAAGATTAAGAGAGGGGTGCCTGGATGGTTCAGTCAGTCCAACTCTTGATTTTAGCTCAGGTCATGATCTCATGATCTCAGAGTCATGGGATCAAGCCCCATGTCCAGTTAGTACTGGGTCTGGAGCCTTCTTAAGATTCTCTCTCTCTCTCCCTCTGCCCCTCCCCTGCTCATGTGCTATAAATAAGTAAGTAAGTAAGTAAGTAAGTAAGTAAATGAAGATCAAGAGAGATGCCATTTGTGATACTCCCTAGCCCCTTGCCTATGACATGGAAGGTGCTTTCCCTTCAGGGATGCCAAGATTCCCCTTGGCATCTTTAAACTTCCATTCTATGTGTGAGAATTCTGTTTTCTTGGGATATAAGTGCTGCCCTTTCCAAGAAACTTGGGTTACCCTTATTTGTCTCACTCACTTGTAGTCTGAATGACTATATTCTATACTTCATGACCCTCTGGGTCCAAAGTTTACCATGAAATTTTTCTCTGGGAGGATTCTGGCAGCATTTTTAACCACCAGGATCCATACTTATTGAATTCCACCTTCCTCTGTCCTGTCCCCCAGGACTTGGTTCCTCACCTTGAGGTCACCTGCTTTCTCAGACCACATTCTCATGTTATCTGAGAAGACCTGACTCTATACCCAAACCAGATGAGTCACCCAGATGCAAAGTCACTTTGCTGGTGTCTGAATTCCCCTCTCCAGATCTTCCAGTGGAGGTCTTGCTGAGCCCTCTGGATGACGTCTTTGTGAGGACCTGATGGCTTGTGAGACATCTGGGGGCTTCTGATGTGCAGGCCAACTTCAGATATGGAACCTGTTTTCTCTAGCCACCAGCTCTGGGGCAACAAAAATTTCCTACTCAACATTCTGTTTCATGTCTGCATAAAAATATGGGCCTACACACAGTATGCATATTAACTCATATGGTTCTGAACCTAAAAAAATTATTGGAGTTCATGAATAGGGGGTATAGGCCTTGGCTGGAATGGTTAGGGGTGGCCTCAAGGAGGAGGTGGTTTCAAATGAAGGAGAATTTTGGAGGTTGAACAGAATTTACATAAAAGAGAAGGGCATCTATGATCTTGACTTACACACAAGAACCTGTTAGATTTTTTTTATAATTTTTAATCAGAAACCTCCAGAAGAGCTATCAGATGGGTTCATTTTACAGTAAGATGAAAAAGAATGTAATATTGGAAAATCCAGATGCAGTTCAGTGCATTACTGAGTGTTTGTGAGATAGAGTCTGCACAGCCTTGGACAGACCAGACTCATGATGCTGTAAGATGGGCTCCCTGCCATGCAGAAGGTACACCCAGAGGCAGTGTGGCATTTGTACCATTAGGGCAGATTGTATTTTCAATCTTCTTCATCACAATGAGCCAAGACCCTAAGCATAGACTTTGATGTGGAGATTTCTTCTTCAGGCTAGTGTATGACTGAAGCAGTTGCATGGGCAGTCAGCAGGGGCAGAGGTGGAGGGGGAGTAACTGGAGAAGCTTATGCCAGGAGAGAAGAATCAGCTCAAAGCTGGACAAGGTTGCTGAGGGGCCACTGGCCTGGGCACCTGCTTGGCCGGAAAAAGCCTCCTCCTGTCCCGAGGGCTTCCCCTGGGCATCCTGTGATGCAGACACAGGCAGAAAGAGCTCCATAAGCAGGGGAGGTACTTTCAGAAAAGAACCCCAGTGCCCAGCCAAGGATATCAGAATCTCTGAGATGGGACCCAGGCTCGGTATTTTTTAAAGCCCTCTTGTTCATGTAGTGTGCAGCCCAGGGTGAGAATCTCTGCTATGAATATTTGTACTGTAGTCCTTCCAGACCCCAACTGCATACTCAAATTAACTTTGAAAAATGACCCAACCTTGTCGGCTCCAGCCTTGGGTTTCCAATATCATTGGTGTGGGGTGGGCTAGCCCAGGCATTGGGAGCTTTCTTAATTAATTTTTTTTAATGTTTATTTATTTTTGAGACAGAGAGAGACAGAGCATGAACGGGGGAGGGCCAGAGAGAGAGGGAGACACAGAATCGGAAGCAGGCTCCAGGCTCTGAGCCATCAGCCCAGAGCCCGACGCGGGGCTCGAACTCACGGACCGCAAGATCGTGACCTGAGCTGAAGTCAGACGCTTAACTGACTGAGCCACCCAGGCGCCCCGGCATTGGGAGCTTTCAAAAGCTCTCCAAAGTGATCCTGATGAGCAACCAGGGTTGGAAACCACTGTTCTGATTTTCAAGAGAGCAGCTAACAACTAAGGACAGGACCCATCTCCCTACACCCTTCCCAGCAAGATCCCTGCCCTCTCCTCCTTTTCTGCTTCAGAGGTGCTCCGGGAGGCCAGAGTGGGCTTTGAAGAAGGGAAGTGTTAGCAGGATCAGCTCATCTTCTTCTTCCTTATGGTGGAGTCCAGCACTCTCCCTGTCCCCAGGCCAAGTAAGGAGTGAGGCTTCCATAGGACTGGGTTAGAGATGGGGATTGCAAGAAAGGAGAATGACAAGCAGTTCCTAGCAGGGAACTTTATGAGAAGCCACTGCTGCTGGATGTCTCCCATATCTACCCGAGTAAGTGCATCATGAAAGCTAGTGCTGGGAGCCTGCCTTACTGAGGCCCTCAAGGACAAGTACTCCCAACCAGAAAAGCAATGACACAGGGGAGAGATAATGCCAGCTGCTGCCATCTGAGAAAGAGATACATTCCTTCTGCTCTCTTCATCCTTGTCCTACCTTGTGTACCCTGTACCCCCACACTCGATGTTTTCAAGGTCCCTGCTGAAACCTACACTGGGGATGGGAGGAAATGAGATTTCAGTAGAATTCCATGGACTGAACTTAATAACCAAAAGCCACTGGGAAAGTTTTCTTTCTTTTTTTAAAAATTGAGATAGAATTGACATAACTTTGTGTAAATTTAAGGTGTAAAACATGTTAATTTGATACATTTATATATTACAACATGATCACCACCATGACATTAGCTAATACCTCCCTTACATCATGTAATTATTTCTTTTTTGTGAGAACACTTAAGATCTAGTTTTTTAGCAACTTTGAGGAATATAATACAATATTCTTTACTGTAATCACAATGCTGTGCATCATAGTTCTCCAGAACTATTTGCTTTATAATTGGAAATTTGTACCCTTTGACCCACATCTCCTGCCTCTTCCTGCCCCCCTCCCCCACTTAGTAACCACCATTCTACTCTCTGTTTCTATGAATTTGGCTCTTTTAGATTCCACATATAAGTGACATCATACAGTTTTTTTCTTTCTCTGTTTGACTTAACTCACTTAGCATAATGCCTTCGAGTTCCATCCATGTTTTGCAAATGGCAGTGTTTCCTTCTTATGGCTGGATAATATTCTATTGTGTGTATACACCTCTTCTTTATCATTCATCTGTTGATGGACACTCTTAGGTTGTTTCCATATCTTGGCTGTTGTGAATAATGCTGTAATAAAATTGGAGTGTAGATATCTTTCTGACATGCTATTGTCATTTCCTTTGGATATATACCCAAAGTGCAGTTGCTGAATCATAAGGTAGTTATATTTTTAATTTTTTGAGGAACTTCCATACTGTTTTCCATTGTTACTGAACTAGGGAAGTTATGTGATGAACCTAAGGATGTAAAGGATGAGAACAGAGGCATCTGATGCAGGCCACTTGGAAGCAGAGGCTAGAGAAATTTGAAACAATTTCTGTCTATGGCCTGTTGAATAGGGACTGCCTGATACATCAGGTACATATGTCTCATGCCTCTCCACTAGATTTTAAGGTCCTTGAGGACAAGGAATAAGCCTAATGCTTTTGGAGCAACCAGAATCCAGCTTTGTGCCAGGCATAGAGTAAGGCCTTCATGCATGCATGATGCTTGAGTGGGGATTCTCCACCTGAGTCCTGCCCCACTTCCAGGATAACATTTACATTCCCCTTAATCTATTGGTGGCAAAGATTTTTATTTATTTGTTTTAAACTTGAGTTTTTCATCTCAGTGGGGGAAGGGAAAGTTATTATAAAATAAATGCATCTCTCAGATAAGTTATTTACAGTACCTGAGCCATATGTCATTGGCAGCCACAGCGACAAAAAATGAGTTACTTTAGCAGGTTATATTTGGTTCTGATGTTGAACATCTATAAGTCCATAGATACTCCCTGTCTCCAGGATTTGATGCTCCTTGGCAGACAATGATAATGCTTAGAATATGTGAAGCACAGGTGTTTTGTATTAATCCTCAAAGTAGGAGCAGTCTGGAGATCTTTATTAATCCCTTAGGTCAACCAACCTTTCTCTACTTAAAATGCCAAAAGGAATCCAAGATGGAAAGGCTGTTATTATTTAGTACAGATTGCAATGACACACCCTGAAATCATTATGCTGACAAATTAATTAGGCAAAACATGGCAGCAGAATTCATTGTCTCAACACTCCTATACTGACCTTCTTCTGAAAATCTTGGAATGGATGAAGGGACTTGTACACTTTGGTCCCCTCCTGAGTCTAGAGGAGAAACAGGTGTGCTGCTTTTAGTGTTGAAATGAGTGCTGATACAAACATTTACCCTTTTATTCACATTGATGAACTTTTGAACACTCTGAAAATATGGCCAGAGGGAGGATGGTTGCCAGGAATGATAAGCATATAATAAAGTAGTTTAATATATAGACAACTGCCTCTGGATACACCAGCTGGTGCTCACTGAAGAAAATAGTTACTCTTAAGATTGCACTATGCTTCCTTTGTTTTTACAAAAGTATCTACCTTTATGATATATTTCCTTTAAGTCTTTTTTTATGTTCATATTTTATAAGGATATAAATTCTCATATATATGCAATTTTGCCTTTCTTAATTTAATATGTAGCATAAATGTTTTCATGTTATTAGTCCTGATAACCATAATTCTAATGGCTGAAAAATATTTTGTTAGGTAATGTATAGTAATTTAAATATAACCTAATGTAAGAATTTGGGGTGCCTTCCAACTTTATTATTATATTAATGACATTTTTGCTATGATAAAAATGTATTTTTGTGATGTGCCATTTAGTATTTTGAATTATTTAAAAGTAGATTCCAAGAAGTGGCATTTTGGGACATAATGTTTGAAGTCTTTTTAGTTTTTGATTAAACAGCCAAATTTCTTCCCAAAGTGATTATTTGAAGGTACAATTCCACCTTCCCCAACCTTCTTTTTATGGTCTGGTAAAAGTCGCCTTTTATTTAGTGAGAAAAGGGTGGAAGCTACTTGTTTGATGACATGCAGCATGCCATCCCTAAAGGTGCCTCCAAATAAAAATGGAATTCATACATATTTGTAGAGAAATATGGTAGCCGGCTATCAGTAGTGCATTGTGCATGTGTGGGTGGGCAGTGGGGAGAATTGTGGCCTAACGTACCTAACAAATGGTTAATCTTTTGCCTGAAAAATAGTCTGAGCTGACCAGATGGTAAGTGAAATGAAATCACTTTCTAATCATTGTGTGTTAAATTTCCAACTCTTTGTCATCTACTCTGCTCTTATACAATAAAGCCAATAGGATGCTTGCTTGCAAAAGACAGGAGGCAAAACCCCATTTCCACCCTAATTTCTCATCACTGTTCAGTACCTATTCATGTAGACTTTTGTTTTTAATGTGTGTGTTTTCTCCTGGCAGTGCTGTGATACCCATTTATTTATTTATTTATTTATTTATTTTTTGGTCTCTCTCTTCACCATAATCATGAAAAACACAAATGTAATGGATGTAGTATTCCTTCATTTGAGTCTCTCTTGTACTCTCTTAATTCCAAACCTCTCCTCTTCCTGAACGAGGACTGGGTTACAATAGGATGGAATTTTCCAGACAATGTTTAGTACATAATAGTTTTAAGAGGCTTCATGTTTGCAAAAGACAAATTAAGCAGCCTCCTCTAATATGTAGACAACATCTGTTACACAGAGTCACCATTAATGATAACACCGGGATCTCCTTTGTGGCTGATTTTCATCCAGCTGCACCTACCCATAAAAGGTGCCAGCAAAGAGGGCTACACATTTATCTGTCAGTTCAGAATGACTCTGGAAAATGGCACATAAACCCCAAGCAAATCTTTGTTAACCTCTGAAATCAGAGCCTCCATAAATCACTGCTAAGGATAGCTTATAACCTCCTCACTGTCTCCATTTGGTGTTTTCTAAGATGCTCCAGATTCAGATTGGTATTACAGAAGAAAACCACACACAAAGAAACTGAGCCTGATGGCACCCACCTGTAAAGAGGCCAACATGCCCACGAATCTGCAGCCACAGGTTCTCACTCTGAAGTTTTCATCACACAACACTCCCATTTGTACCAGCGAGTCTATTGCTAACAAAAAACAAAACAAAACAAAACAAAACTACAACATCCCTATAGGGCTAGTTACCTGTGGTTAATGGTGTGATCTGATGAACTGTCATTATGTACTTTGATATTAAATATTAAGATTCTTACATGAAAGTCATCCAGAGGACTAGTAGAAGGGCTCCACTTTCTTTACAAGTCTGAGCTCTATAGGGGGTGCCTGGGTAGCTCAGTCGGTTGAGCGTCCGACTTCAGCTCAGGTCATGATCTCATGGTTCCTGAGTTTGAGCCCCGCATTGGGCTATGTGCTAACAGCTTGGAGTCTGTTTCAGATTCTGTGTCTCCCTCTCTCTCTGACCTTCCCTTGCTCATGCTCTGTCTCTGTCTTTCTCTCTCTCTCAAAAATAAATAAATAAATAGTAAAAAAAAAAAAAAGACTGAACTGTATAAAAATAGCAGTCTTATAATTTGGTTATAGAATGTACTCAGATACATTTTCTTTTTAGGGTTTCTCTATGGATGTATATCTTGTAGTGTAACATATCAGTTTACTCGTTTAATACCTACTTGAGGGCTGCTGTTTCAGGATTGGTGGTAGATGCTGGGGTACAAGATAAAGTCCCTGCTCTCAAGTAGTTTTACCCACCAGAGAGAGAGAGAGAAACAACTAATAACAAAAATAATAAGTAAAGCAAGAGCAGTTGAAAGGTAGCACTTTTTTAAAAAAAATATAATTTATTACCAAGTTGGCTAACATACAGTGTATACAGTGTGCTCTTGGTTTTGGGGTAGATTCCCATGATTCATCACTTACATACAACTCCCAGTGTTCATCCCAGCAAGTGCCCTCCTCAATGCCCATCACCCATTTTTCCTCTCCCCCACCCCCCCCATCCACCTTTAGTTTGTTATCTGTATTTAAGAGTCTCTTGTGGTTTGCTTCCCTCTGTTTGTATCTATTTTCTCCCTCCCTTCCCCCATGATCTTATGTTAAGTTTCTCAAATTCCACATATGAATGAAAACACATGATATCTGCCCTTCTCTGACTTATTTCACTCAGCATAATACCTTCCAGTTGTATCCACATTGCTGCAAATGGCAGGATTTCATTCTTTCTCATTGCCAAGTAGTACTCCATTGTATATATAAACCACAGCTTCTTTATCCATTCATCAGTTGATGGAGTGATGAATGAATTTAGGCTCTCTCCATGATTTGGCTATTGTTGAAAGTGCTGCTATAAACATTAGAGTACATGTGCTCCTGTGCATCAGCACTCCTGTATCCCTTGGGTAAATTCCTAGTAGTGCTATTGCTAGGTTATAGGGTAGTTCTGTTATTAATTTTTTGAGGAACCTCCACTGTGTTTTCCAGAGCAGCTGCACCAGTTTGCATTCCCACCAACAGTGCAAGAGGGTTCCCGTTTCTCCACATCCTCTCCAGCATCTATAGTCTCCTGATTTGTTCATTTTAGCCACTCTGACCAACATGAGGTGGTATCTCAGAGTAGCTTTGATTTGTATTTCCCTGATGATGAGGGATGTTGAGTGTCTTTTCATGTGTCTGTTGGCCATCTGGATGTCTTCTTTGGAAAAGTGTCTATTCATGTCTTCTGCCCACTTCTCCACTGGATCATTTGTTTTTTGGGTGTTGAGTTTGGTAAATTCTTTATAAATTTTGGATACTAACCTTTTATTTGAAATGTCATTTGCAAATATCTTTTCCCATTTTGTCAGTTGCCTTTTAGTTTTGTTGATTGTTTCCTCAAAGGTAGAGCTTTAAATAGGGTGTTCAGAGAAGCCCTCTATTTGTACAGAATTTGAAATGAAGCAAGGGAGAGAGTTGTGTGAATAGGCAAGAAAAGCGTATTCCAGGCAAAGGGAACAGCAAGTGCAGGGCCCCAAACTCGGCAAGCACGAGAAAAAGTAGGAAAGCCTGGGTGGCCAGGTGCAAGAGGAAAGGTAGAAAGAAGCAAGGGCTTACTTGTGAAGGTGGCCAGGGATCTCTTCTTGGGAGGAGTAGGGGTTTATTCTGGGTAAGGAGTATACCGGAGGTTTTAAAGCAGTGGACTATGTACTCCGGTTTGTATTCACTTCAATTCAATACCAAATTCAACCATGTGCATAAATCTCTCACCAGCTGAGAGTTCTATGAAGCATAAAGCAATCATAATGTAACTGTTTCCCCACCTGTCCTAATGAAAGGTTGCCTTACAATGACATTTTAACCTTGGTTTATAGATTTCCAGGGGCTTGCAGATAGCTTCCAAAGAGTCCACAGAAAGCTTCTAAAATGTTGTGTATTTATTCACATGGGTAAAAAGAATCCAGACCTCAGGAAGGCGAAGAACCATTGATCCAGATGACCCAAATTCAGTTCCAGCTATACTATTCTATGATGCTCTAGGGCCATAATAAAGCTGTCAGTCTTCTGGTAATTTTTCTTTTTTTAAATGTTTATTTATTTTTGAGAGAGGGTGAGTGGTGGAGATGCAGAGAAAGAGCCCAACATGGGCTTAAACTCACCAACAGTGAGATCATGACCTGAACCGAAGTTGGACGCTTGGCTGACTGAGCCACCCAGGCACCACCTAAAATAAACATTTTTTAAAACTTAAAAAAAAAGTGGTGTACCTAATTGTTCATCGACTCATTTCCTTTCTTCATCATTAATTGGGGGCATATTTTCAAGCCTCTTTGTCCCATCTGGCAGATTGCATTCAACTCTTTGCTCCTTTCTGTATCTGTGTCCTTTACTTGCACACACCCTGACTCTGGTCAGGTGAGTTGCTTCGGCCAGAGGACTGTTAGCAGGTGAGACATAGGCACAGGGTCCAACAGCACCTGTGAGTTCTTGCTCTTCTGCCTCTGCCACCATCAAGAGAAGGACGTGCCTGGGCCAACCTGCCAGTCCGATGTGGAGAGCCAGAGTCGAGGGGAGATGAGCTGAGTCACCCTAGCCACACCCAGGCTAGATCGCTGGATGCCCAGACATGCAGATTTGTGCATGCACTAAATAAGTGCTTATTGGTGTATGCTGTGGGGACTTTTTGAGAACGTTGGTCAAACAGCAACAGTTAATTTATGTTGCCACGATGCTACCATACTTGTAGTCCTCTTTTATTAAAAAATTTTTTTTAATGTTTATTTATTTTTGAGAGAGAGACTGTGTGCACAAGCGAGGGAGGGACAGAAGGAGGCATGGTCAGCACAGAGCCTGAAGCAGGACTTGAACCCATGAACCGTGGCCTCTTTTGAAAAGCACCAAATTACAGGTCCTTAAAGTGAAGTTCGTTTGTCCCCCATTGCGGGTACAAATGTGGGTACAAAGCTGAATCCCCATTTTCAAATTCCATAACTGCATTCATCAACCCTGGTTGTTTACACTTCCTTAGGGGCACCCTCTCCAGATTTCCCTTCTAAAACCCGCCCAGCCGCTCACAGAGGCCAAGTGCTAGCGGGTTCGGCTCGTGGCAGAAGGGTGAATTTGCAGGCCTAATCTCATAATGCGGTGACACAGCCTGACAGTGGCCCACACCACAGCATCCTTGCCTGCTATGGGAATGCTAATGAGGGGCACAAATCCTCACACGAAGCAGGGGTGTAAGCCATAGAACCTTGCTAAACGGCTGTAATGAATGTAAACTGTGGCACACCAGCTGAATCTCGGGATCCGCTTAATTGCCCAGGGTGGCTTAATCTTCAGCCCTGCCAGTTGCGGAAGGATTACTCGTCTTTGGTGAACTCAGTGGAGAGTTGAAAGTAAATTTGCTTAAACAGGAGTGGAGTTTAGAACAGGAGTGACAGAAGATCATAAATAGCCACTACGGAAGGGTAAAGGACAACCAAACCTCAGCCTTGTCTTTGTCTCACTGAGGACTGCTCTCGAGGGAAGGGAGAGTACCAGAATCTCTTGATTTAGGCTTCATTACACTGTAAGTCACAAGGAGAACAACACGTTCTATTCTTTAGAGGCATACGCATGACCGCAGCACCATTACCATCTCTCAAAGCTGCGCTTCGCTGCGCAGCCTTCAGTAGTGGAGGGATGTAAGGGTTTTGCTGACCGTGAACTTCCATTAGCCCAAATCCCTCAAATCCCACTTCTTCCCTGAGTAAATGGAAATGAGGTAGCCTTGGTTCTTAATCAGCTCACACATTTTTTTCTCTAAAAAATTTTTTTGGAAAGGTGATACAGGTAGATGGTAAAATGTCTTTCAGATGGCAGGAAAATAACCGTTAAGCCTTCCTCATTTGAGTTCCCAGGAAGTGAAAACGGTGTCTTGCTCTTCATGATACAGATAGAATTACCCGGAATTCATTGAAAAATTAAATATTTCTATGCATTATTTGATCTTTAAAATTATGAGTGCTAACATAAAGACTTAGAGATTATTTTCTCAATACTTTTATCAACATAATTGCCTAGCTTAACTCTACAGATTCAATTTAAGTGCAAAACAATTATGAACATCTTTCCCAAATATGACAGCCACAAAGAGTTTCTTAAAATATTGCCAACTCTAGGGGCGCCTGGGTGGCGCAGTCGGTTAAGCGTCCGACTTCAGCCAGGTCACGATCTCGCGGTCCGTGAGTTCGAGCCCCGCATCAGGCTCTGGGCTGACGGCTCAGAGCCTAGAGCCTGTTTCCGATTCTGTGTCTCCCTCTCTCTCTGCCCCTCCCCTGTTCATGCTCTGTCTCTCTCTGTCCCAAAAATAAATAAACAAAAAACAAAACAAAACATAAAAAAAACGTTGAAAAATATTGCCAACTCTATTAATAGGTAAAATATGTATTGTGGAGAAAATTATCGTAAACTATATATATTGACTTCTGCAGAAGATTGCTGTCTGTCTACAACAAACCTCTTCTTTCCTTCTTTTATAATAAGAATCTTGATATTACTTAGGGCAAACATGTGATCCCCTAAAAAGCAACATTTCCCAGCTTTCCAGCTGGATATAGCCATGTGATTGGGTCTTGGCCAATGAGTTGAGAGTAGAAGTGTTGTGTGATATTCCTTCAAGAGCAGACACACATCCTTCTTTGTTCCTTACGTGGCCAGCTAACCTGGAACACAAATGTGACCACCAGGCCTCCAGCCACAGTGTTGGGTCATGAGGACAAGGGTCATTATGTGGATAGTGGAACAGAGAACTTCAGAAAGCCTGGACTCCTGATGAATTTGTGGAGCTGCCCTATGCTTCCTGGATCTGCCTCCAGATTTATTTTGTGAGAGGGAAGAGTAAATTTGTATCTGAGATAAGCTACTGTCCTTTGGAATTTTCTTTCATTCTGAGGTAGACCTAATCCTTATTGCTATGCCTCCATATTGCTTCTGAGTCTCTGATGCAGCAGCAGCAGCAGCAGCAGCAAATAAACTTACGGCACCTCTTTCCGCCCCTGGAAGATGTGGGCACACGGTAGTAGAAA
This sequence comes from Neofelis nebulosa, assembly GCF_028018385.1. Lineage (NCBI taxonomy): Eukaryota > Metazoa > Chordata > Mammalia > Carnivora > Felidae > Neofelis > Neofelis nebulosa. The sequence goes on along the minus strand of NC_080790.1, from coordinate 95,173,474 downwards.
GCACTACTACTGCAGAGCCAACACCTTCTACACACAGTGGCACTGAGTATGACTTTCCGGTGGTGATATAGGGGAAGTGAATGAAAATTCCTTTTTCTTTCTGGCCACTTGATAATTGATGTCCCAGTTTTAGCCCTGCCATTATCCTTGGAGGTGCTTATGAGGCCCAGTGCTTTTGCAATATTTTACCAGTCTCCTGTTTCAAACCTGTCCTTCTTGCAAAACCTTACTCCTAATTTAGGATGTGGACGCTTGTATCTGCCGTTTCTAGAAGCCCCAGGAGCTGAGTGAGGACACATTCCTGGGGTTGGTTCTTTCTCTTTCATTCTTTCTACCTCCCTTGGTTCTTGCCTCCCTCCCCTGCCCTATCTCTCTCCCTTTCCCTCCCCCACTCTGTTCTCCATTTCCTTCCTTCCTTCCTTCCTTCCTTCCTTCCTTCCTTCCTTCTTCCTTCCTCCCACTTCTTTCCTTCTCTCTTTCTGTCCTTCCCTTCTTCCTTCATTCCTTCCTCCCTTCCTTCCATCCTTCTCCCCTTCCTTCCTTCCTTTCTTCCTTTGAACGATTACTAACATATAGTGCATTATAAGTGTACAGCTCCATGAGTTTTTATATACGTAATCATCTATATATAACCACCACTCAGTTCCAGATAGGAAACCTTTTCATCCCTCCAGAAGATTCTCTTAGGTCCCTTTCCAGTCATATTGGACACTTGCCCTCTGATTTCTATTATCATAGATTACTTTTTGCCTGTTTCCAAACTTCATATAAATGAACATACACTATGTGTTCTTTTGTATCTGGCTTCTTTCATTGAACGTAATGATGCTGAAATTCAGTCCATGTTGCTGCTTTCGTCACCAGTTTGTTCTTTTTATTGCTGTGTAATATTCCACAATATGAATATACCATAATTTGTTTAACCATTCTCTTGAGCAACATTTGAGTTTTTCCTACTACTTGGCTATTATGAAAGTTACTATAAACATGTAGTATAGGTATCTCAGTGGATTTAAGTACTTATTTATAAAAGATGTGGAGAAACTTGAATCATCTTTAAAAATAAATAATAATGAAGTGAGCATAAATAATAGTTGGCAAATATTATGAAGAACTGATTGAAATCTTGAAAATAAAATAAAAATATAGTCCTACAGTCATTTAAAAACCAGGGAGGACAAAGGAAGAAAAATCAGTGAATCGTAATCTAAAAGTAAGATGTAGAACAGTGATAGAGACTTTAAAACAATTACACACCTATGAAACATGCACTTAAATGAAAAATCAGTGGAGGTATAAATGACAGACTGAATGACTACAACAGTCATCCATTAGGAGATACAGAAGAAAAGAATGGTGTTCATGGCAGAGAAACCACATTTGGAGGGATCAGAGCTTAAAATTTTCCATTATAAAGAAAAGTCATATGCCCTCAAGTCAAAAGACTCTTTCTAGGGGTGCCTCGGTGGCTCAGTCGGTTAAGGATCTGACTTCAGCTCAGGTCATGATCTCACAGTTCGTGAGTTCAAGCCCTGCGTCAGGCTCTGTGCTGACAGCTCAGACCTGGAGCCTGCTTCAGATTCTATGACTCTCCTCTGTGCCTCTCCTACTCATGCTCTGTCTCTTAAAAAATAAATAAACACTAAATTTTTTTTTTTAAAAGATCGCTTCCTAGTACCAAAGATAACAGATAAAAATAAATCCATATTTTGACCCATCATAGTGAAGCTGCAGTAAAGCAAGGATGAACACTGAAGATCTGGATCCAGGGTGATTGAGGTGTCCCAGATCATTAGAGAGTTGGTTACATAATGTAGACATTTCTCAAAACTTATTCAATTGTATACGTAAGATCTACATATTTCACCTTATGTACTTTTACCTGGCTCTAAAAAAGGTATTTAGGGCTGGGTGAAGGGGATCCCCCACTCAGAATTCTGGCTAGACTGACAGCAGGGTTCTCATAACTATGCACATGTCAAAGACAATACAGCAATATCTTCAAGGTGCTGAGGGGTAAATAATTACCTGTTTTTCAAGAATGAAGACAACATAAAAATATTTTTACTTATAGAAATTTTATTTTCATATTCTCTCTAATTTTTTAAAAGGTATCCTTAAGTAAAAAATAAAACTGAAAACGCAGGAGATCATGGGCTATAAGAAATAGAAGTTATAGGTGCCAGCTGGCTCAATTGGTAGAGCATGTGACTCTTGATTATGAGGTTGTGAGTTTGAGCCCCACTGCTGAGTGTAGAGCTTACTTAAAAAAAGGGGGGCGGCAGGGTGCCTGGGTGGCTCAGTCCATTAAGTGTCTGGCTTTGGCTCAGGTCATGATCTCACAGCTCGTGAGTCTGAGCCCTGCATCAGGCTCTGTGCTGACAGCTCAGAGCCTGGAGCCTGCTTCGAATTCTGTCTCCATCTCTCTCTCCTCCCTCCCCCACCTCAAATATAAATAAACATTAAAAAATTAAAAAAAAAAGAGGGGCATCTGGGTGATTCAGTTGGTTGAGCACCCAACTCTAGATTTCTGCTCAGGTCATGATTCCTGGGTAGTGGGTTCAAAACCCATGTTGGACTCTGTGCTGAGCATGGAGCCTGCTTAAAATTCTCTCTCTCTCTCTCTCTCTCTCTCTCTCTCTCTCTCTCTCTCCCTCTGCTCCTCTCCCCCACTCATGCTCTCTCTTTCTAAAATAAAATTTAAATTTTTTTAATAAAAGAAATAAAAGTATTTACTATCAGTTGGTAAAATATGTTGGTAAATTAATTATCTATTGACTATAAAACTAAAAAAAACAACAACTCTTTTGAGGTGTAAAAAAGATAAAATCAAATTCTAAACAACAATAACAATATAGGGAAGGGAGTATTGAGTAGTATTTAATGGGTAAAGTATGCTAAAGTCATTTTTGTGGTCTATAGAAAGTGAAAAGATGAATAACTATTAGAAAAAATGCATAGTTAATTGTTCATGGTAATATCTGAAGGGCTACCATTAAAAGAATAAAGATTCCAAATGAGCAGAGGATCAAAAGAGGGAGAATGTAAAATTTTATCAATGTATTATAAGACAGAAACAAAGAACAAAATAAGCAAAGGAAAAGGATGGTAAACATAAAATATAAAGTGGTAGATATCAGCCCAAATATTTTAGTAATCAAAATATGTAAACAGAGAGGAAGAAAGAAAAAGACTTAACACATTAAAATTGACCAAAAGAAAGCTGGTGAACCATGATGTAAAAAAAAAAAAAATTAAAGTGAGAAACATAAATAAGGATGATGATAAAAGTAACAATCTATCCTTTGGATAAATACCTAATAGTGCAACTGCTGGGTCATAGAGTAGTTCTATTTTTAATTTTTTGAGGAAGCTTCATACTGTTTTCCAGAGTGGCTGCACCAATTTGCATTCCTAGCCAAATTATGAAAAGAGCCCAAATGTCCATTGACTGATGAATGGATAAAGAAGATGTGGTATATATATATATATATATATATACACACATATATGTATATATATATATATATATATATATATATATATATATATAAACAGAATACTACTCAGTGATCAAAAAGAATGAAATCTTGTCATTTGCAACAATGTGGATGGAACTAGAATGTATTATGCTAAGTGAAATAAGTCAAAGAAAGACAAATATCATATGATTTCACTCATATGTGGAATTTAAGAAACACAACAGATGAACATGGGGAAGGGAAGGAAAAGTAAAATAAACAGAGAGAGGGACACAAACCACAGATTTTTTTTTTCATTTTTGAGAGAGAGAGAGGCAGTGCTCACCCAAAGTGGGGCTTGAGCTCACAAAATGTGAGATCATAATCTGAGCCAAAGCCAGATGCTTAAGTGACTGAACCACTCAGGTGCACTCATTAATTCTTAAATACAGAGAACAAACTGAGGGTTGCTGGAGGGGAGGTGGGTGTGGGGATGGGCTAAACTAGTGATGGGCATTGAGGAGGGCACTTGTTGGGATGAGCACTGGGTGTCATATGTAAGACATGAATCAGTGGGTTCTACTCCTGAAACCAGTACTACACTTTATGTTAACTAACTTGAATTTAAATAAATAGATTTAAATTTAAGAATGTAATAATCTATAATAAAGTATAAAAATCAGGAACTGTATGTTCTTAACAACATGGCCTTGAAATAGATAAGGAAAACTAACAAAATTACAGAAAAATTGACAGACACTTTAGCAGGGATCTCTGGTTTTCATGTCATTCTTGGAAAGACCATCCCATCTACACAGTTGTAAAAAGTCCATGCTTTCATTGTGCTACTAGATATTTATTCAGGGGATACACGTGTGCCGTTTCGAAGGGGCACATGCACACCAATGTTTATAGCAGCACTATTGAGAATAGCCGAAGTGTAGAAAGAACCCAAATGTCCATCGACAGATTAATGGATAAAGCAGATGTGGAACACACACATACACACACACACACACACACACACACACACATTACTTGGCAATCAAAAAAGAATGAAATCTTGCCATTTGCAACAATGTGGATGGAACTAGAAGGTATTATGCTAAGCAAAATTAGTCAGGCAAAGACAAATATCATATGACTTCACTCATATGTGGAATTTAAGATACAAAACATGAACATGAGGGAAGGGAAGCAAAAATAATATAAAAACAAGGAGGGGAACAAAATGTATGAGACTCTTAAATACAGAGAAAAAACTGAGGGTTGCTGGAGAGGCTGCAGGTGAGGGGATGGGCTAAATGGGTAAGGGGCATTAAGGAAGACACTTGTTGGGATGAGCACTGGGTGTTCTACATAGGGGCTGGGTCATTGGAATCTTCTCCTTAAATCATTATTGCATGATATGCTAACTAACTTGGATGTAAACTAAAACATAAATAAATTAAATTTTTTAAAAAGTCCATGCTTTTTCTGAACACCCTTACTTTATCCAGGAGCACTGGCCTGAAGCTCTGCCAGTGCTAGCCTCACCATGGATTGCTCAGATCCTCAAGAGGAAAGAAAGTGTTTCATTCTCACCTTGCATGCGCAGTTGTGCTGTGGTGGTTCTTGGTTCTTGGTGTTCGCTCTTCACCTTGGGACCTCCACCTTGTATCTGCATGGGGTTGCGCAGTGTGTGTGGATGGGTCACCCACCCCTTGCGTCACTAGAATGGCCTTTCCCACTAAATTCCTTTTCCTCACTTTCAGAACACCCACCAAGGCGTCACACCATTCATTCCTCCATAACATCCACCCAACCAACCATCACTTCAGATCCATTCTGTGGATTAAAACTTTCACTCTAGGGGCGCCTGGGTGGCTCAGTCGGTTAAGCGTCCAACTTCGGCTCGGGTCACGATCTCGCGATATGTGAGTTGGAGCCCCGCATGGGGCTCTGTGCTGACAGCTCAGAGCCTGGAGCCTGCTTCGGATTCTGTGTCTCCCTCTTTCTCTGACCCTCCCCTGTTCACGCTCTGTCTCTCTCTGTCTCAAAAATAAATAAAGCGTTAAAAAAAATAAAACTTTCACTCTAGATGTTCTCATAGTTCATCATTTCCTCCCATATTTTAAAAATATGTGATGAAATTTACTGTATTTGGTCCTAGATTTTTTTTTGTTTTATCAATGACTTAATGAAAATGTTGGAGAATATTTCTTTTTTAAAAAATGTTTTGAAGTTCATTTATTTTGAGAGACACAGAAAGTGAGCAGGAGAAGGGGAGAGAGACGGGGAGAGAGAGAATCCCAAGCAGGCTCTACACTGTTAGTATGGAGCCCAGTGCGGGCCTCAAACTCATGAACTGTGAGATCATGACCTGAGCTGAAAGCAAGAGTCTCACCCTTAAACTGACTTGATCCACCCAGGCGCCTCTGTTGGAGGATATTTCTAAACAGGATGCACTCTATGTGTAAATCCATGGTGAAGGGCCTTGTTGACTAATAACATTTTAATTTTCTCAAGGTGGGCAGGGATAGGGAAGGTGTGTGTGTGTGAGTGTGCGGTGTGTATACCTCTCTCTTCTGATGTACTCCAGCCAGAGAGTGACAGCTGTGGCTCCTCTCATCCCTCGTTACTTTGTGTTGAGAATATGGCAGAAGCACAAGTAGCAAACTTCCTAGAGAGGTAATTATTTGTGTGAAATGTAATCTTATTTGAAAAATTTGAGACTTTGTTTTCTTAATAGAAAATATCACTTACCTCATAAATCAAAAGGGATAATGTATCAAAAAGGACATTCAGTGACTATTCTCCTCTTCTATTCTTTTCCCCGGTCTTTATGTTCTCCTCCCCACAGGCGATGACTATCAGTGTCTCATTTGGATGTTTTACGTAAATTTACACAAATATGACTATTTATCCCTTATTATGGTAGCACACTGGAGTACTTCAACTTGCATTTTTACACTTCATCATATATCTTACAGATTTTTCCACATTAGTTCAAAGGGAGCTTCCTCATTCCTTTTTTTTTTAAAAAACAGTTATAATACTCCATTTTAAGGATCTGCCATGACTTACCTGATGGGTGTCCTATTGGTGAGCACTGTGGTTGTTCTTACCAGCACCACTGCCATGAACAACACTGCATACCTCACATGTGTGGTACATTTAGAAGAGGGGTGATGATATCTGCAGGAATAATATCTAGAGTTGAGTAGAGCTGATGGGCTAGAAGATATGTTTCACTGCTGATTTGATACGTATTGTCTATGTGAAATATTAGACTCTGTCTTTAGTGGATGAAGAAGCTTATTACCCACAAAATAGTTATCAGAATACAAATTTTAAAAATTATTGCATTAAAATTTCCAGTGGACTTGCCTGACAAGAACATGGTGGCTGTTTTGCAAGCCAGGTGGCTCAGCTAATGCACCTTCTCCTCTCTGTAGAGCTAAGGCTGAGGAGGTGACTCCCACAGAGACACATTGGGGACCTCAGGCTCATTCTACCTTCTCCTCTCCAGTGAGTCTTGTATTAACTGTTGTGTGGTTCTGGTTTACCTTGGCCTAAAAATTGGAAGCAAATTAAACTTTCATTGGCCAGGATAAACAAACTTGGGGCAGCCATTAGAAAAGATTGGTGTGAAAACTTGAGGTAATCTTCTCAATGTGTTGGGTGATGGAAAATAGTAGACTGTAAAATTGCCTGTATTTCATAGGTACAAAAGTAGAAGGATACACAATATTAAGATAGTTCTAGTTCTACTATGGGTAGTTAAAAATCTTACTATTACTTTTTAATTTCAACCTTTTTATTTTGGAACATTTCAAGACATAAGAAATTGCAAAAATAGTTATCCTACATGACCACTGCACATTGACAAAACCAGGAAATGGACATGGGTACAATACTATTAAGGCAAATATAGACCTATTACTGTATTCTATTTTAATAAAATATGATTGAAGTTGTTCTATGTTTACTGTGTGATAATTTATTTGGCATAAATATAAACCACCTCATAGTGTGTGTTCATCAGTTGATGGACATTTAGTCTCTTTCCATAATTTGGCTATTGTTGAAAGTGCTGCTATAAACATTGGGGTACAAGTGCCCCTATGCATCAGCACTCCTGTATCCCTTGGGTAAATTCCTAGCAGTGCTATTGCTGGGTCATAGGTGGCTCTAGTTTTTTTTTTCAACTTTTTTATTTATTTTTGGGACAGAGAGAGACATAGCATGAACGGGGAAGGGTCAGAGAGAGAGGGAGACACAGAATCGGAAACGGGCTCCAGGCTCTGGGCCATCAGCCCAGCCCAGAGCCTGACGCGGGGCTCGAACTCACGGACCGCGAGATCGTGACCTGGCTGAAGTCGGATGCTTAACCGACTGCGCCACCCAGGCGCCCCTAGTTTTAATTTTTTGAGGAACCTCCACACTGTTTTCCAGAGTGGCTCCACCAGTTTGCATTCCCACCAACTTTGCAAGAGGGTTCCCATTTCTCCACATCCTCTCCAGCATCTATAGTCTCCTGATTTGTCCATTTTAGCCACTCTGACCAGCATGAAGTGGTATCTGAGTGTGGTTTTGATTTGTATTTCCCTGATGATGAGTGATGTTGAGCATCTTTTCATGTGCCTGTTGGCCATCTGGATAGACATCCATACTTCTTTGGAGAAGTAGCCAAAGTAATATTGAAGAAGAAGACCAAAGCAGGAGACATCATAATCCCAGAGTTAAGCCTCTATTACAAAGCTGTAATCATCAAGATAGCATGGTATTGGCACAAAAACAGACACATAGACCAATGGAATAGAATAGAAACCCCAGAATTAGATGCACAAAAGTATGGCCAACTAATCTTTGACAAAACAGGAAAGAATATCCAATGGAAAAAAGACAGTCTTTTTAACAAATGGTGCTGGTAGAACTGGACAGCAACATGCAGAAGGATGAAACTAGACCACTTTCTTACACCATTCACAAAAATAAAATCAAAATGGATGAAGTGTAAGACAGGAAACCATCAAAACCCTAGAGGAGAAAGCAGGAACAAACCTCTCTGATCTCAGCCGCAGCAATTTCTTATTTGACACATCCCCAAAGGCAAGGGAATTAAAAGCAAAAATGAACTATTGGGACCTCATGAAGATAAAAAGCTTCTGCACTGCAAAGGAAACAATCAACAAAACCAAAAGACAACCAACAGAATGGGAAAAGATATTTGCAAATGACATATTGGACAGAGGGCTAGTATCCAAAATCTATAAAGAGCTCACCAAACTCCACACCTGAAAAACAATCCAGTGAAGAAATGGGTAGAAGACATTAAAAGATAGGGTGTGTTTCAGTTCTTTGACAAAAAGAAGGTAAACAAGATGGACCATATTAGGGGACAACAGTTAATTTTGAGTTGGCATGTATAAAAACACACTCTCTACTTCATGACCTGTAATTTTGAATGATTTTCTATTTTATTGTATCTGTAGCTTATTTTTATTTTAATCCATTCCAAATTCTTTTTGGAAATAGGTGATATTTTTCTAAAAATAAGCAAACCTAGCAATTCCACTCCTATGTATATATACCCAATTGAAATGTATACAACTGTTCAACAAAATACATAGACTAGAATGTCCATAAAAACAACATTCATAATAGCCGCAACATGGAAACTACCCAAATGCTCACCTACAGTACAATAGATCAGTAAGTTTTGCTATATTCATACAATGAATGCAACAACAAGAATTCATGAGCCACAACTATATGCAACTATACAGATGAGTTCACTATTACACTCTTGAGTGGAAGAAGCTGGAAACAAGAAAACACATGCTGTGTAGTTCTATTTATACGAAGTACAAAAACAAGCAAGACTAACCTCTGCATTACAGGTCAGGATCTCAGTTACCCTTGGATGGGGTAGTGACTAGGAGAAGGCTGGGGGCTTCAGAGAGTGTGGGAATATTCTCTTTGTTGAGCTGGCTGCTAGTTTCATGTGTATGTTCACTTTGCAGAAATTTATCAAGCCATATACTTATCATATGTGTCTTTTTTAAGTGAATATTAAACTTTAAAGACATTAAAAGATAAATAAACAAGCATCTGTTTGTCTTCATCAACTTCAAGAGACTTTAATACTTACTAGAAGTGTCCAGGATCCTATCTTCAGGATCTGCTGAAGAGTCCTCGTCTTTCATTGGTTCCTTTTTCTTTGTCTTCCTAAGAATTCCTAAGGATGCTGTCAAATTCTACAAATGCATCTTGGTGGTCACTTGGTGTTGCCTACATGGAGTTTCAGCAACTATCTGCTCTATCTCACTGTTGTTTTTCCATAGCACAGCATTTCTGCCAGGGATGTTTTGTCCTAAAGGGTGGACCCAAAGCAACACCAAAGCAACAGAAAATGAGGCTGACACAACTAACTCAAAATGCTTGCAAATTTTTGTGAAGGAAATTAGGAAGCTACAACACAGAAAAAAAAGGAAGACTTGAAAAGGACTATTAGCTTCTACTATTGCTATGGTCTACGGGGCCATGATCCTTCGCACTCAATTTCCTCTGGGCCTAGCTCTGATGACCCCCATACTTGTCCCCTGAAACCAGGATCCCCTCCACTTTGTCTTCTTTCTTTGTGTCCATGTTCCCAAGTCCCATGAAACAAAAGACCCAATGTCAGTCTTCATGGCCTCAGTGGAGACGACTCTGTTCTAATAAAGACAATGCTTGTTAGCATTAAACAGGATATTTAATATCTCAATCTGAAAGGCATCACTAACAACCATGAAGTAAATATTTTCCTGCCTCACATTTGCTTGATTTGAAGGGGCTTACTGAAATGGTCCTACCTGGAACAGAGGAAGAGGCCTCACCATGAACAAACATCACCTTCCACTTTGGATTCTAAAAGTTGTTCATGATTGCACCCAACTTCACCCTACATCCATACAAAGGACAATGTAACCTAATAAATTGTCTCCATATTTCAGAGGTTCACAACAACAAATATTTATTTTCTTTGCTCTAGATCTGTGGTTCATCTGCAGTGACTCTTACCTAGGTTATAAGGTTTAACACTACTTTGTGTGGCTCTCATTCTGGGACCCAGAATGAAGGAGCAATGGCCTCCTTGGACACCTCTTATGGCAACAGGTAAGAGTTCAAAAGTACTGGCAGAAAATTCCAATACCTTTTGAGTTGGGATATGGGAAGAAACCTTGAGATCCCAGGATTAAGCTGGAGACCTTTGTAATGGGGGCGGGGAGTGATCCTAGATCTTTAGTACCCCTGGAGTTTTATAGCATTGATTACTCCAGTATCGAGTCTCCAGAGTGGACTAGAGAAAAGAATATTCAGTTTAGGCTCTTAGTCTTCTACCCATTAAAGAATCAAATATGAGCTTAAAATTGAAGATACCAAACACAAAAAATTCTCCATGAGTGAGAGTCAGTAGAAACAATAAATAAAAGATTTAAACTCCAGAATGTCAGACACTGAAATTTCACATGCAGAATATATAAAGACTATGTAGAAAGAATCACAAAAATGAAAAAAAAATAATAAGAGAATTAAAAAAATTATGGGATAGGGGTACCTGGGTAGCTCAGTTGGTTAAATGGCCGACTTCAACTCAGGTCATGATCTTGCAGTCTGTGAGTTCGAGCCCCGCATCAGGCTCTGTGCTGGCAACTCAGAGCTTGGAGCCTGCTTCCAATTCTGTGTCTCCCACTCTCTCTCTGCCCTTCCTCTGCTTGCTCTCTGTCTCTGTCTCTGTCTCTCTCTCAAAAATAATAAACATTAAAAAAAATTACAGGATGGATTTGAAAAAAAAACAATCAAATTTTAGAAATAAAAAAAATGTAGTTGTTGAAAAAAAAAGAACCTGGAGACTAATTGGATGAGTTAAACTCAAATTTACACTTAATTAAAATTTAGTAAAGTATAAGAGAGAGCTGGAGAATTTCCCAAACTGCAGCATAGAGAGACAAACGGAAAGTATGAACAAGAGATAAGGAGACATGAAGGATAAAATGAGTAGGTATAACAGATATCCAATCAGAAGTCCAGAAAAGACAAGAGATAAGTAGAGGCAATATTTGAAGAGATCATGCCTGAGAACTTTCTAGAACTGACAAGAGATACTGACCTACAGGCACAGAAAATGCAACCCTTGTCTACCGAGATAAATAGAAAACACATTGTAGTGAACCTGCAAAATCCCAACGACTGAGAGAATATGTTAGAAGCAGCCAGAGAGAAGAGCCAGTGAGACTACCTACAAAGTACCAGTAGTTAGTGTTACAGCAGGCTCCACAGCATCAACAATGGAAGCCCTCTTGGAAGGGGTCCTCCAGCATCACTGGCTCCAACCCCAGTTTGGACCAGCTGTGGCTCCAGACATTGAGGAGCAAAGATGGGCTGTCCATACTGAGCCCTGTCTGAATTCCTGACCAGAAAACTCTGTGAGCAGAATCAAACAGTATCTTATGCCACTAAGTTTTGGACTGATTTGTTACACTAGGAATAGGTGACCAGAACACTTGAACTAGAAACTGATCACACATACAAAGAATGTCACTGCACTGCCCTAACCCACCCCTCCAAACCCAAACCCAAAAGCTACTGGTGACCCTGTGCACATGAGAGAAAATGTAAAGAAACTGAGTTAATGTGGATGATGAAAAGAAGCCCATGAAAAATAGAAAGAGCTGGGGGTGTGGCATGCTTAGGCCAGGGACAAGTTCTTGCACAGAGCTGGCATCTCTCTGTGGTGGAATGTTCTGTATATAATATGACTTAATTCAACGATACTGCTTTTCCATGACACTCAGAAAACCACTACTCTGGGGGGAATAAAAACTTTGTAAGAAACATGAGTGGAAATCTAGGTGATATTGATATGGATCCTTTGAAGGGTAGGGCAGGGCAGCTCTCTCCTCACATGTCCCTTTTCCTCCTCGAACTGCTGTCTAGTCTCCCCTCTCCCCTGCCTCTCTTAAGATGTTTGTCCCCTTAGATTTCAATTCCTTCTTTCCTTATAACTCTAGTGGCTCCTTTGGTAGGTTGTTAGTGGGGTTTTCCTTGCCTGGGGCTCTGCTGCTCCTGAGAGTGAGGGCCCCCCAGGCAGTGGTCTCATGGGGATAGGGACACATGGTGGACACTGCCCTTCCCATTTCTGCTCCTCGACACTGGGGCTGCAGCTGCACTCCCCTTGATTTCACCTATGAGAAAACATACCTAGTTACATCTGGGGCTATTTGTTTTCTTCCAGAGTCCAGTTTCATGTAAAGAATACATATTCTTGGGGCATCTGCGGGGCTCAGTCGGTTAAGTATCCAACTCTTGGTTTCGGCTCACATCATGATCTCACAGCTCATGACTTCCAACCCCACGTCGGGTTCCATGCTGACAATGCAGAGCCTACTTGGGATCCTCTCTCCGCCCCTCCTCAACTTACACTCTGTCTCTCTCACAATAAATAAATAAATTAAAATTTTTTTTTAAAAAAGAATACATATTCCTTGTACCATTGCTTTGACCTACTTTTGTCTATAATTACTCAGGACCTTTTTCCTGCTTTGGGTTTACTTTCATTAAAAAAGCCATCATGTTGGGGCACCTCGGTGGCTTAGTCGGTTAAGCGTCCAACTTCAGCTCAGGTCATGATCTCTGGTTCGTGAGTTTGAGCCCCGTGTCAGGCTCTGTGCTGACAGTTCAGAGCCTGGAGCCTGCTTCTGATTCTGTGTTTCCCTCTCTCTGTCTGCCCCTCTCCTGCTCACTCTGTCCCTGTCTCTCTCTCAGACATGTTTGTTGTTTTATAAATAAACCTAAATAAATAAATAAATAAATAAGTGAGCCATCATGTTCTGAGATTGGCTTTGTATGGAGCTGGCCAGAACACAAGGTGCTGATGACAAATTGATCTTGCCTGATCCCATGCCCTCTCCTGATGGAAGGTAGGGGGAGGAGCTATGTTTCAGGTAAGCCTGCACCAGGTATGAAGGTTGCACCTTTCCTTCATGCCTTCATTGTGACCCAGAGGAGCTGTCTGATAGGCAGGTATGATGCTTATGAGATATAATTGTAACACCTAAGATTGGACTCTTGAGTCATAGATGGTGTTAGTGGTGCTTTTCCCAAGCATCTACTCTGATATCTCACATTACAAAAGATGCCATTTCCCTTTTATGTGATAACACCTGTGAGCCACTTATTTTGTAGCCACAGAGCTGGAAGCTTAAGGTACCAGCTCTGACTCCAGATGGCATGAACTTAAATCCCAGGTCTGCCTCTTACTGTGCAATTTCAGGCAAGTAACTTAAATCTTCCCATGATGTGGTTTTCCCATCTATAAAATGATACCTACCATCTAGGGATGTTGTAAGGATTAAATGACTTCATACATACAAAGCACTTGAAACAGTGCCTGATCACAGTAAATGCTAAACAAATGTGAACTAAATGAAATTAGTTTAGAAACTAAATGATTACTAAAATTTATTTTCTTTTAAAGAATGATGAGTTGTTACCTAAGCTGACCCGTTGTGACCTCCCCACCCCTCGTGACAAAGACAATAAGACACAGCCTTTCATAAGGCTGGAGGTTAAATCAGCACCTCATCACTTCCCTCCTGGTGTAGAGAAACTCACCCAGGCAGGTAAGGATCACTGTGACAGCAAGAAGATTACTTCAGAATCAAGACTTTGGATTCCAACTGAGCTGGACATGTCATGTTTTGAACAACCCTTTTCTCAATCTCCTTTGTTTCCAAATGTCTACTTCCTACAATCACAGACGCCTTTACTTTTTCCCTATAGAATTTGAGTAACTCGGGTCTTGGGCAGCCTTGACTTTGTTGCAAGTTCTTTCTTATAATGCCTTGTATATTTTAGAGTGGAAGATTGCTTTGCCCTCCATCTCTGGACAAACAACCCTCAGCTCTTGATCATGTTTCTTCTCTGAAACCAAATAAAGAATAAGGTATTCTATTTGAACATTAATATTCAGAGCTATCCTGGAAACAAGCAGAAGTTTGGGGCCACCTTTAGTGCATTCTTAGTTGTTTTGAGAACAAGCTGCTGTATCCTTTGTAAGAAGTTTCCAGATAATAAACACTAAAAGAAATACCTACCAGCACATTCTAAATTTACCTTTTTTAAAAAAAATTGTGCCTGCTTCCCAAGAACATATAAAAATGGGTGGAGAGGTGAGGGTCCTGGGATTGGTTGCTTAGTATCAACACTTCCGCTTCCTTCTATCCCCCGTCTCTGTTCCTAATGTCACTTTTGTAGCATTTAATTTTTGAGGTTACCTTTGATTTAACGAGACCAAACTTCTACTGTGAGAAATCACAGCTGAGTAAGAGGAGGGGAGTAGATACCCAGAGCAGACCATAGAGATAGCTTTTAATATCTTTGGAAGTTAGTGTTGGAAAGAAATTCCCAAATACATTAACTTTGTTTTGAAATGCCTACATATTTATTCAAAAGTGTCCCTGTGAATGAGGGAGATACAAAATCTCCACTAAGTGACCCCATAGTAATAATCACGAAAGGTAAGGTTCCCTGCTGGATGCCAAAATCAGGACAAAAGTTTAAAGGGGAACAGGATATCTGCATGGTCTAAGATATTTGTTAATGACAAAGGGGAAAATACTAATCTTACAGCAGAGAACCAGGAGGACACCACCTTATCCAAATGATGAGGGTTAACATCACCAGTGATAATAGACATCAACATCACATACCCCTGACTTCATGCACTGAGAGGACCCCAACATTACTTCTGTGGTATTCTTGCCCCAAATGCACAATCTCACGAGAAAACATCAGACAACCTCAGTGGAGACATTTATAAGGTAATTGACCAGTGTTCTTTAAAAGTGTCAATGTCATGAGGGGCACCTGGGTGGCTAAGTCGGTTGAGCATCTCACTTTGGCTCAGGTCATGATCTCACGGTTCATGAGTTTGAGCCCCACATCGGACTCGCTGCTGTCATCCTGCTAGCACAGTGTCCGTTTCAGATCCTCTGTTCCCCTCTCTCTCTCCTCCGCTTGCACTCTCCCCAAAATAAAAATAAATATTAAAAAAATAAATAAATATAGCTGTCAAAGTCATGAAAGACAAGGGAAGACTGAGCAACTGCCCAATTAAATGGAAAGTGGGATCCTGGAGTCAGTTCTAGACCAGAAAAAGACACGAATGGGCAAACCCAACAAATACAAATGTCTGTAGTTAGGACTGTTGTTCCAGTATTAATTTCTTAGTTTTGCTGGTCATTCTATGATTACATAACAGGTTAACCTCAGGGGAATCTAGGTGGGGAGGGAGGGGTGGGGCAGATGGAAACTCCCTGAGCTATTTGTTCATCTTTCTGAAAATCTAAAATAATTTCAAAACACAAAATCAACGAAAAATTAATTAGTGTCCTTTTCAACAAAAAGTCTCCAAACACAGATAGTTGCTTCACCAGGTTTCTTTGGCCTGGCAAGATATAAAACCATAAAAGTGCTTTGCAAAATTATAATTTAGAACTATTCAAAACAGATTCTTCCCACTTTCATTGATTCTACCAATTGAAATACCAGAAAAGTAGTTCTCTCTGATGATGAAATGTGTCATTGTGTAATTGGGTGAAAAGCAAACACACACTGGTGTGTGGCCAAATGCAGTGGGAGTTGTATGCAGAAGAACTTTAGATTCCTCTGACAGACATCTTGTCATGGAATATCCTCAATCCTGACTTAAAATTTTTTTTTAATGTTTATTTATTTGAGAGAGAGAGAGAGAGAGAGAGAGAGAGAGAGAGAGAGAATGAGCAGGGGAGGGGCAGAGAGAGAAGGAGACACAGAATCCCAAAAAGGGTGTATGCTCTGAGCTGTCAGCACAGAGCCCGACTTGGGGCTCAAACTCATGAACCATGAGATCATGCATGACCTGAGCTAAAGTCAGATGCTTAACTGACTAAGCCACCCAGGTGCACCCTCAGTCCTGACTTTTGATAGCACAGTAGGAAACCTACTGATGTTTTCTTTGGTTAAAGCTGTCTTAACTCCAGAAATCAAGGTACGTAAAGGCTGATACAACCTGGTTATGAAGTTCTAGAATTCTGACATTAGAGGAGCCTGGAAAATGTGTGCATTTTTATTTTAGAAACTTCTGTTTGCAAAGTTGGTCCAGAACTTTTTAAAGAGTGTTCCTCACCATCCCCCGCCACCACCCACCCCAGTAATTCCTCCAGGAGAGCTGAGCACAAACTATTTCTAGGATTCATATTAAGCTACAGCCCCCACAAGCCAAACATTTAAGATTCATTTGGTGACAAAGCCCAGAGAGAAAAGTTCTATCACCTGCGAGGATCCTGGATCCACTCTTGTCCTTCAGAACTCTTTCGTCAAGATGATGATGAATAATCTAGGTAAAAGCAACATTTTTATTAAGTAGGCTTCAAGCCCAGCATGGAGCCCAGTGTGAGGCTTGAACTCATGACCTTGATATCAAGACCTGACCAACAGTTGGATACTTACCGGGGTACCTGGGTGGCTCAGTTGGTTAACTGTCTGACTTCAGCTCAGGTCATGAGTTTGAGCCCCATTTCGGGCTCTGTGCTGACAGGTTGGAGCCTGGAGCCTGCTTTGGATTCTGTTTCCCTCTCTCTCTGCCCCTCCCCTACTTGCTCTCTCTCTCTCTCTCTCTCTCTCAAATATAAATAAACATTAAAAAAAAAAAAAGAGTTGGACTCTTACCCAACTGAATCACTCAGGTGCCCAAAAACAACATTTTGATTAACACCTCACTTTCTACCATGCTTTGTCGGTTCTACAGCGTTTTCTCCTCTTGTTCAAGAGCACCAGTAGATGCTGATTGGGGGCCTACCATGAGGGGGACTCCAGATACTGCTGAGTCATGGCCAGCCTGGCTGACAGGTGGAAAGGACAATAAGGACCAAACTCTGCATCAGTCTAAACAAAATTTAAAAATTGGGCACCAGGGTACCCAGAGACACCATATGATCATGTCTATTTTTGGTTCTGGTGGCTATTCACACTGCATCTAAATTGTTTATTTCTGCAGAAAGGGTACATGTTATGAGGCTTATTAGAAGCTTAAGTTGTGTACAAAGTAGGGTGGTATATTGTTACTTTTACTAAGGATTTGACACATCATACCTTTTAGAAACAGACCTCATTGAAATTTTCAGCAGAAAGCTCTAAAATATTGATATTTAACATAAAAGTATGTTTTTAGTATCTGACACAGCCAGGAACAGCTTCATTGCAACCATTACTAAACATACATTACGATATTCATGTAAATTCTATTTGAATAACTTTCATGCCTCGCAAAGTCTGAAGAACCTTTTAAATTGATGTGGTGTTAGAATGCTTAAAGAAATCCATTTGCTTTTAAGACCAGCTTTATCAGAATCCATGAAAGTTAGATTATGGCATACATGTGTGTTCTATAAATGGTGGGGGAACAAAAAGAAAAAAAGAAAAATCCATGAATGGAAAAATTCCTGTCGGACATAATATTACCAGTTTGTTACCCTGGAATCTTTTTTTTAATGTTTTTTAATGTTTAATGTTTATAATTGTTTGTTTGTTTATTATTTATTTTTGAGAGAGAGACAGAGAGAGCAAATGGGGGAGGGGAATAGAGAAAGGGAGATAGAGACTCCCAAGCAGGCTTCACATTGTCAGTGCAAAGCACGGCTGAGGGGCTCCAATCCATGTCCTGCAAGATCATGACCTGAGCCGAAATCAAAAGCTGGAGGCCTAACCTAGTGAGCCATCCAGGGCTCCCATTCTGGGATCTTTATGAAAGCAATGCTAGCATTGCCTTCTCTTATTTTTCAACCACATAGTTGAACTCAGTCAGAAATGATCCTCCAACTTTACTATCAAAAGTAGGGATCCAAAGGGGCACCTGGTTGGCTCAGTAGGTTAAGCATCTGACTTCAGCTCAGGTCATGATCTCATGGTTCATGAGTTTGATCTCTGAGTCCGGCTCTGTGCTGACAGCTCAGAGCCTGGAGCCTGCTTCAGATTCTGTGTCTCCCTCTCTCTCTGTCCCTCCCGCACTCACACTCTGTCTCTGTCTCTCTCTCTCTCTTAAAAATAAATATTTTTTAAAAATTAAAAAAAAATGTAAGGATCCAGATTAGAATGGATTGCTTTGTTTACTTTGCACTCTTTGCATTTGAAAGCTCTGAGCTTCTGCTGCAAGGTGAATTTTTATCTGATTTCCCCATTTGATTAATTAACCCAGCTGCGGTCATTTTCCCAGCGCCCCCCACATGGGCAGCCTCTCCAGAGCATCGCCCAAGTCCCCTTTAGGGCCTTTCATCCCAACTGGTGGGGCTGGCAGTGCTTGACAAGTGTTCCTAATTGCTTTGTCTAATTGCATTGGATCGGGGTGGTAAACTTTAAAAGGCTGTTTGCATCAAGAGTGGTATTTTAGGGGAACCTGGGTGGCTCAGTTGGTTAAGCATCTGACTCTTGGTTTTGGCTCAGGTCATGATCTTACGGTTCATGAGTTCGAGCCACTTTGGTGGGGCTCTGTGCTGACAACGCAGATCCTGCTTGGGATCCTCTCTTTCCCTCTCTCTCCGCCCATTTCTTGCTCGTGCATGCATGCTCTCTCTCTCTCAAAATAAGTAAATAAACTTTAAAAAAGTAGTATTTCAATTTGCCTTATTTTCTCCTGTTGCTGATATCATGCTTAATTTCACAAAATGGCATTATGTCCACAGAAAGGAGTGAAATGGGAATCAGGAAGGGTTAACATGGGAGCAAACCCAGCAGCCCATCTCTTAGTCCCTCACCCACCATGTGCCCCTTAAGACCAAAATTCTGCCTTGGAGCAATATTGTCCCTCTACTATCTCACCATGACCTGGTCTGTGGTGATTCCACACTTCTTTGGCACAGAAGGCAGTCCTTGTGCCTTTCAGTGTCACACCTTCCAGGGAAGAAGGCAAGTCCTGACTGGTCTTCTTGTCCTGATTCACCCTGAGTTGGCAAAGCAGGCAGCCCGGTTGGGAGAGGGGACAGGGGGCAAAGCAAAGGGACTGTCACTCTGTGGAAATTCAGGAGCTCCTAATCTGCAGTTTCTCATCTGCAAGGGGTGAATTATATTTCAATCTAATTTCCTTTATAAATGCATTCTTCTGAGAAGGGTTCTAGAGGATTCTGCGGCCTGCCAAAGGGGTCACTGCTTGTACATGAAAGGTTAAGAACCTGTTGGAGGTGGCTCCATTCTTCCTTCCATCTAACTGATAATGGACATTTCTGAGTATCCCCCACCTCAGCCCCCAGTGTTGCAGGCATGTGTGTGTGTGTGTGTGTGTGTGTGTGTGTGTATAGTCAGGAATCAACCAAGATTCCCCATAGTTCTTTAAAAACCTCTTGATACTTTATGGAATTTTATCCAAACTGAGGCATTTTATGACTGAGGGCAGAAAGAGTATGTGAAGGGATAAACATACTCTCCACTCCCATCCCACTTCCTAACCCTTGCCACTGTGGCTCTTCATTTCTGAGTGAACCGAAAATTTCATAAGAGCAATTCGGGCTCCTGGGTGGCTGAGTTGGTTGGGCTTCCGACCCTTGACTTCAGCTCAGGTCATGATCTCACGGTCATGAGATCAACTCCCTTGTTGGGCTCCTCACTGAGCGTGGAGTCTCCTTGGGATTCTCTGTTCCCCCCTCTCTCTGCCCCTCCCCTGCTTGTGCACATGCTCTCTCCAAAATAAAAATAAAATAAAGTCAAATAAAATAAAATAAAATAAGCAATCGAGAAGCTGTGAATCTGAGTTAGCTGTAATGATGTTAATTAGCATTTTATAGGGAGGTTAGAAGGGCTAACACATATTTTCCTTTTATAGCTCTAAACCAATGTTGGGTATGGTCGACATCTTCCCTGTCCAATACTGGCCACATGTGGTTATTTAAATTTAAATGAGTAAAAAATAAAATGTAAAAACCAATTCTGCAGTTCTGTTAGCTACATTTCCAGTGCTTGATAGCCACATGTGGCTAGTGTCCACCATATTGGAGAGCACGGACACAGGACATTTTGCTGCAGAAATATCCACTGTATGGTGCGCCTAGAGTTCTTTACCTTGTTCACCCTTCACTCCAGAACCCAGCCCATGCCTGTCCCTCCAGCCTGTCCCCTACCCATTCTGTCCTCACTCATTGTCTGAGTGTCTGACCCCTCCTTCCCTCCCCTCACCTAAGTCCTTTGCCTGAGAAGTGTGTGATGGGATTCCCACTAGGAGTCTGACACCACTATTTTCAAATGATTCAACAACACACCCACCACTTCCTTGTGATGCTTTTTGAATTACAAAGGGCAGGTGTATCCTTTTTAAGTCTTTGTAACCAGTGGGGAAACAGGCTTAGGGAGCATGAGGTATTTGTTCAAGGCTGCACATGAACACAAGGCATCTTCTGATTTCTGGTACAGCCTTCTCATGGTTTGCGCTTTGTCAAAAATGTGTCATAGTCCCATGGCCCAAGTTTTAAAGGTGGGCAAATTCAGGGTCTAGCAGCTGTCACTGTGGGAGGTGTGTGGGCATTGGAGCAGGGGACCTGGCTTTGTGACAGGGCATATGTTTCCTTCTTGGGACTTCAGTTTTTCTGTCTGGAAAATTCAGGGAGGTCACTGTTACAAAATGCTCCTAAGATTTTTTTCTACTCTAATAGTCAACATATATTTTGGATTACTTCTTACTCATATGGCTCATATGGCTCTTGATTATTTATTTCTCAAATGATTCAAAGACCATTTAAAAAAGTTTCTCTACCCTTGTTTTGGGGGGTGATAATCATTCTAGCAGGATTCCTCCTGATAATTTAATAGGGTCAACTTTACTAAGGCATTTGGATTGTCATCTAGACCCTCAAAACCCCAAGGATGGTTAGAAATGCAGAATGTCTGGCCTGCTGAACCAGAATCTGCCTTTTCTCAAAAGCCCAAGAGATTCATTTGCAACTGAGAGCTTGAGCAACCAGGATCCAGGCCCTGGGGTGACAAGAATGGATGCAACTTACTTATGTAGAAATCTGCTCAGGGGGACCAAGCCCACACAGGGAACCTGTCACTTCTCCAAACCATCCCAGCCACTCCCCTGGGGATTTTCCAGCTGGGATTTGAGCTCCTTCCCAGGGCAGGAGATACTGTCTCTGACATCTGTCTTAGAAATAGGAGAGAATTCGTGGAGAACACTTTGGGTTCTGGAGTCCACCTGCTTAGGGATTCATCATCTGCCACGCAGCCTCTTCCTTCCGTCTCATTAATACTCTGACTGAAGCTCTCTGGCTTGTCATCCACACTCTTTGGTCCTGCAAGGCCTGTAGAGAGGAGAATTATAGTAGTGGGTCCACAGGATACACATGGAGTTAAGTGGACCCTGGGCCACATGGCTAAGTCACTGAATTGCTCAAGGGAAGACCTGCTTGTCATTCCAGGAGCCAGGGGCCCAGAGAAACACCATCTCTCCTGGCAGGAAGGAAGAGCGCGGTTCCATCAGGCTGGAGCCCTGGGAGGTGGCCACTTCAGCCTTGAAGAGGAGACAAAGTGGGATTCAGGACACAAAAGTCTAAGACAGAGGGACATTCATGGTAGAAAATGTCCAGGCCGTGAGACTCTAAGTCTCCATGTATTAATCTGCTCTGCTGTCACAACAAAGTGCCACAGACAGGAGTTCTTACATGACAGAAATGTATTTCCTCACAATTCCAGAGGATGAAACTTTGAGATCAAGGTGTCTGCAGAGTTGGGCTCTTCTGAGGCCCCTCTCCTTTGCTTGCCGATGGCTGTCTTCTCTCTGTCTTCACATGGTCTTCCCTTCGTGTGTGTCTGTGTCCTAATTTCCCCTACTTATGAGGACACCTGTCAGATGGGATTAGGG
The DNA here is from genome assembly GCF_028018385.1 of Neofelis nebulosa. Taxonomy (NCBI): domain Eukaryota; kingdom Metazoa; phylum Chordata; class Mammalia; order Carnivora; family Felidae; genus Neofelis; species Neofelis nebulosa. Next base: position 95,151,103 of record NC_080790.1, on the reverse strand, counting down.
CCCCTTGTCTCCAAGTACAGTCACACATTCTACATTGAGGTGACATTTGTGTGTGTGGGGGAGGCACAATTCAGCCCGTAACACGCCATCTCTGCAGCGTCTTCTGAGTAATGAGAGTGGCTCTTTCTGCATGTGGATGTCACACCCTGTGCCTGTGCTGTGGGTCCCTGGTGTCCTGTGTTCCCAAGACAATAGTCACCATGTAGATCAGACTTTAGGTAACACCTGCCCATGAGGTGTTTGAGACCTGGAACCTGACCAGAGGGGATTCTGCCCACCGAAGGGTACCTCTCTGACACAATCAGATTCTTCCTCTTGGGAGGCAGGAATATGAGCTGTGTTCAGAAGATCTGGGAGCCCTTTTCTGATGGGAAAAGACCAAGTTACTGGCCTTGAGGATGAATTCTGAGGAAGAGCCAGAGCTCTGAGTCTGCATAAGGGCAGCTGAATGTCCCAGGTTTGACCCTGGGCAGACAAAGGGACTGGCCAGCTTCTGCTTAGTCTTGTGTCCCTCGTTATACAGTGGCTTGGCTCACTGATCCCTTGCCACTGAAAACTAATTAGGACAGAAAGATGCATGAACGGTGACATTGCTAGGGAATACAAGGGGTGAGAGTTCACTGGGATGGGCCATTAGGTCATGAGTGACCTCTGAGAGACCAACACCAGGTCTAAAATGAAGGTTGAAGTGAGATTTCAAGGATCTGTATCCTAGTTTGGGTTCTCCCAGAAGCAGAGCCTGAGACATGGATTCACATGCAAGTAGTTAATAAGGGCGAAGATCCCAGGAAGGATCAACAAGGAAGTGGGAAGTGAGACAGGGAAGAGAAAGAAGCCAGTACAGGGTGTGTGAATCAGCAGATTGCCACTGAGGGCAGCGGGGCTCCCTCCCACTGTAGGCATTGGGGTGATGGCATAGGACATAAGTCCCCATTGTTCTACCTGGGCCAAGGAAGCTGTGCTATTTGTCCAACAACTGCCACCTAAAATTGGTTGAGGACCATGAACTTCCCAGCACTTGCCAACAGTCCCAGGAGTCTAGCAACCCCCTACCCCATTCCTCCTTCAGGCAGTGATCCACAGTGCTGGGAGTAGGTAGCCACTGGCACATGTGGGCACAGGGAGTGCCCAGGGGCTGTGGGCACCATGCTGCTATCTGCAATGGACACTTTCTCCTATCCAGAGCTGTGGCAGCAGGAATTAAGGCCACGTCTTGTCACACCTGGAGGAGCTGGCTGTGTGCACCTGTGGAGAGGGACTGGCCATTTCTGAAAGGTGCCTTTCATGGTCAGACCATCAGGTGTCTTATCCCCTGTCATTGACACATCAGATTCCTTTGGCTTGACCTCAAAAAACAAAAACAAAAACAAAAACAAAAAACAACAAAAAAAACCTATCTCCCCCTTGTATGATATCAGTCTATACCGAGGCAACTCTTTTATGTTGTAACTAGCAGAGTGAAAGACATATGGAGAAGTCTGGAAGTAAATGCTTAAGTAAAACTCCTTTGAATAGTTCTTGTGAATCTCCCAGCACTATACCCAAAAAAACATGTTAACTTATTTTCCATTTCCCCCATTTCAACTAAAAGACACGTAATCATTTAAAGATATAAGATCAATTGGCAATTGAAAATGATTTTTCTTGTATCTTTTATCATTCTGTGGGGACAAAGGAGTTGCTTTCATCAAAACCAAAGAGATGGCAGGCCATGGGCCCAGCTATGGCAACAGATTCAGAGGGTACCCCTCAGGTGGAACCTTCATCTTGTTCCCCCTCACTTCTCAGGAACACTCACTGGCCTGGGACAGCTACATGGTACCCAGTGGAGGGAACTGGTGTGCAAGCTTCCTGGAAGAGATCAAGGGCCTGGCATTGTCCTGACCAGCCAGCCTGCTACCTGAGCTCCTGCTGCTGATGGGAACTGGCAGAACCCTGCTCTGTGGAGTAGCCTGCCACCCAGCTGCCTTCTCTAGAACAGGAGGAAGTCCTTGCCCACATCCACTATTCTACAATAGGATTGAAAAATCCCAATAAATCCCACCTCCACCCCAGGACTTTTTCTTTGTAAGATCACTACCTTGTCCATATACAGGGTACTTCTCTGAGCCTCCGTTTCCTCATATGTATAAGGACAGATTGAGTATGACAATCAGATAAGAGGATGTAGGAGAAGTGCCTAATAGGTGCCTGACCACAGTGGATACTCAATAAACGATGGTGGTGCTCATCATCTTCAGGTATCAGGGCTGGGAACAGAGAACTGTGGCTTTCTTTGTACCATTTTATGAACCAAGGGGAAAGTGTAAAACAAGCACTGAGGAAAGGGATGGGCTTGTTTTCATCTAAGGCTTTCAATTGACGTCTGCAAGCATTCTGATAGGAGGGAACATTTTGGGGTGGCAGAAATGTGTCTTGATTGTGGCAGTCATACAGTGTCAGCATCAGCAGCTGGAAGAGCTGGGGGGTGGGGGAGGAAGAAAGAGGTTGGGCTGGGCGGGATACCTTTAGCCTCTTCCTCAGGTTCCAGGTGCCAAGTTGAAGGGCAGAGTTTTAATTCTTCTGGAATTAAGATTGAGCAATCTGTCCTTCATTCTACAGAAAAAGCGGACAACACCTGCACATGCACGCGCGCGCGCACACACCCACACACACACACACACACACACACACACACACCAGCCTTGGTGTGAAGAATACTTCACTGAGACATCTCTTAAATCCTGCAGGTGTCCAAGCTGCACTCCATCACCCGGGACAGTGACCGGCGCAGAAATCTTTTCTTATCCAATCGCGCCACCCCGCGGACAACTTGAGCACTGCAGACTCCCTAATCACATCGCTTCACTGGTGGTGAAGGGCGGGGTGGGGGGGGGCGCTTAAGAAAGTAAAAGGATCGACGTTTGGAGCCACGAATGCTTTTGATGGGAGGTAGTCCAACCTAGGGTATTCACGGGAAAAATCAATGTCACAAGCTCGAGGTGTGAGTCCTATTTTAGGGGGCGCACGGTGATTAAGATTGAGCAATCTGTCCTTCATTCTACATTCTTTTCAGCCCCTACTCCGCTGTCCCAGACCCAGCCTCTCAGAAAGGCACCAGAGCCGGGTGGAAGTAGAAGGCATTTACAATCTGGTGACCTTTCCACTCTCAGATACCCCCTGCGCCCCAGTCAATCCCTCAGCACAAGGTGCTCTCAGCTGGGGTGCGGTGCATTCTTGCCTCCCTCGCCCGGACCCCAAAGCCCGGCGTCCGCGTTGGGTCTCTTCCTGGTGGCCAGATGGCGCCACTGCACCGCCCTCCCCTGGCCGGTGGGGTAAAGGCACCAGGTTGGTGGAGGGCTTCTCTAATCACCTTTCCTCGCAGTTAGCAGCACCCGCTGGAATCGGGATTGGATATGGGCAGGAGTAGCAGGAGTCCCGACTCAAGGTGAATGAGAGGTGAGGGTCTCTTCTGTCTAGTAACCTTACTTCCGCCCCCAACCAAACTCAGAATCCTCTTCGGAAGCATTTTCTCGCTCCCTTACAGAACTGCCTGTTCTGCGTTCACCCATAGGGGCCGATACGTGCGTGGTACGGCTCAGGTTCGCAGAGACCACGCCGTGTCTATCGTGGAGCCCTCCCAGTGGCCAGCGCACACCAGGACTACTGAACCAGTTTGCTGTTGTTTGTACCACAACTGGATGAAAGCTGGGGCGGGCACTGCAGGTGACACGTACGTGGAGGAAGAAGAGTGGGAGGAAACTACGACCGAGGAACAAGAGTGTCCTCGAGGGCAGATTGTTTCTGTCCATGCGCACTTTCCGAACCGCCTGTGCACCAGCAAGCTGTGATGGAGCCGCCTGACTTGCACGCTCTAATCCTGGTTCGGAGCCGCGGACTCCTCCTGGGTCCCCTCTCCAGGCTTCGGCCTCTTTTCCACGGAAATACAGCCCGGGACCGGGAAGCCGGACTGCCTGGTGGCACTTCCCGGCATTGGGGCAGGGCGCGCAGCGCTGTGTCCAGAAAGCAGAACTCGGGCGCCTCCTGGTGTCGGCTGCGGCGCGCGGCCACTCCAGTTTCTTCCGCCCGAGGCTGTGCCGCTTCTGGTAGCGAGCTGCGCGCACGGTCAGGTGGCCCGCGGGCCTGCATTTCCATACTTGCTCGGGTGGCGGCGCCAAGGCCTGTATCTCCTGTTTATTAATAATGATGCCCCGGGAGAAAAAAAAAATATTAGAGCCTTTAAAAACCAGACTGCGTGGAAGAGGGGAGGGTGTGTGTGTGTGTGTGTGTGTATGTGAGTGACTTGGGGCGTCGGTGAAAGCAATAAAACTCAGATCGCTTCCTTGGAGAGATAGCAGCGGCTATAATGCGTTGGGGGGATCAGGGGTTTATTTGCAGATCCTGGATAAAAGATGATATATCGACACAGTTTAGAGTGTCATTGCGCCTGGCCTCTCAGGAAGCCACAAGTACATATTTCCTGAAATACCGACCAACATAATATCTAATCCACACGCCACTTAAGTACGGGAGGGGAACCTCAGCATCTCACAAGTTTGCGCCTGGTTTCCTACTTACGGCTGGGGAGACCCCAGCCGGGCAGGATCTGGTGAGCCGGGATGCGCCCTCCCCTCGCTTTTGTCTTCAGTCCAAGTAATCACTTAGTGATGGGCCTTAATAAATACGTCCGAGAACTGTCCTTATGCTTGGTAAATATTGGATTAGCTTTTCAATGACCAGGCTCTTGAAAAGGCTCGAGAAATCCACACCAGGTCTCCACTAAGCCTAACAGTCAATAGGTAAGGAAAATAAGTGCTTTCCCTGGCCAGGGTGGGGAGCGTTGACAAGGGGATTCCTACTCTTAGCAAGTTATCTGATTCTACGAAATATGACAGTAGTACTAAATGGGAAAGGGAGGCCTCCATTTGGGATTAGCTGTACTTTCCACTGACTTAGTTTTGCTCATTAAGGGCTGAGTGACTGTTGCCTAAGGGGGCGACGTGTGTGGGTTCTGTGTTTATTTCCACAGCGTGAACTCTTTGTTTTAGCACATAGTTTTTTTGTTTAGGGGTTGTTTATGGGAGCTTTTGACCAGGCTATAGGTGGGGGGGGGGGGGCAGAGAGGCGCATGGCCCAAATGCTCTCCTACTGCCCCAGGATAACTCAGACTTAGGTGAGGCAAAACCCGGCAAATTCCTTGGAAGCTCTGCTCCGTGTCCCCATTACTTAATTTTCCTAAAATGATTCAGGAGATACTGAGAATTAAAGCGCAAGTTCCTCTCCCGACGTGAGGAGGGGTGGCGGTGAAAGAAATCTCTGAACCGGCTTCCTTGTCGCACCGAGATGCCAGAGGGATCCCCGCCCATAATTCGAATGACGGGGGTTGGTAACAGAAGGGTCTAACTCGGCGGAAGTGGCTTCAGAACCAGCTGCAGCTGAAACGGAGCTGGGCTAGAACTCAGAGGCCCCCTGGGCCTCTCCGAGTGCTTCCTGCAGTGCGCGGAAGGATGGTTGCGCGCGCCTGGGCGTCGCGACTTGGCTGAAACATTTACTCTGGAACCTTGAAGTCCGTGGGGCCCGAGCATCCCTGACTGGGCCCTGGGCATGTTGGTCTCCTTCTGAGCTGGCGCTGACCAGTGGCTTCCACGCGAGGCTCCCAGGCCGACCAAGCCTAGCTCTCAGTTCCAGCGCACAGGAACACGCAAAGTGCTCGCAAGGAGCCCAAACCCCGAGGCCAGTTTATATACCCGAGCCTGAGTGTTAGAGCCAGTGTTTGCTAGAAGAGACAGAGACAGGGAACAGAGACAGACTAGAGAGAAAGAGAGAGGGAGAGAAAGAGGAGAGGGGAGAGAGAGAGAAAAAGAGAGAGAGAGGAGAGGGATATCCAGCTCTCAGTGTGTCACGGGGCCTAGGCAGGGCAAGCGCCCTCTGAAGCCATCAAAGACAGGGGTGGCTTTTTTTCCCCTCCTCCAACCTCCTCCCCAATAGATATAGCACGAATTTTTAATGCGTCTTCCTTTCACAGACAACAATACAGGGTTTGAAAGCCGGACACAATTTGGGTTTTGTGCGGGTCCCTCCTCGCGCTCCCTCGGCCCAGCTGGCCATATGGAATCCAGCATGGAGCCCGCGGATGACAAAGGGACCCAGTGACAGGCCCAACAAAACCCCAAGGAGACTTCTGCCTGACTCCGGGATTCACTGCCCGCGATAAGCGCGCTGAATGGTGCGGGGTGGAGGGGGAGGGAGGGCGGGCCCCTTCTCCCTCTTCCCCTCTCTCTGTCCCCTGCGATCCTTTCTCTGTCTCTTTTTAATATGCACGCCTCTAACATCCCCGGCTCCCAGCTCTCCCATTGTGCCGTTTTGTGCGGCCCGCTGTAGATTGGGCGAAGATAGACTGCCGAAGCGGACCCCGCGCCGGGTGCGCTCCCAGGGCGCTGGGGTTAGGGCCACACAGGGCTCCGCGGGCGCTTTTATTGACTCCATGGGGACCCGAGGACAGAGAGAGGCGGGCGCCGGACCCACCTCCCCAGCTCCCAGCCGCTGGAGCGCATACTCAGACTGCAGGCCTGCAGTCCTGGACACCGCCCAAAATGCACCTCAATGCGCCTCCAACGCGCACTCAGTGGAAGTCTTGGAGAATTTGGACCTTCCACCTTGCCTCCTTCCTCTCTGGGAGCCAAAGGGGTTCCTATGATCATTCTTGGTTTCCCCGGAGCCCTAGGGCCTGGGACAGTCAAAATCAACTGGAGTCTTGGAGCTATGCCTCAGGCCTCGTGACAAACCCACTCCACGAAGTCTTATCTCCCTTCCCGGCGGATTTGGAGGTTACAAGGAAGTCACCGGTGGGGTCTTGAATGCTTGGTATCAGGGCAAGTTGGGCATTCGACTATTGAACAATAAATGATTTGGGGAGAATTCTCTTGGCCTTTACAAATAGCAAGAACGAAAAACGCCAAACATTTCCAAGCTAGTGTGGGGAACAAAGGGAGACTTCTCAGCATTTAGGAAAACCTGGGTGAACCCGGATGAACCTGGAGATGGGGAAGGACATTTAGGAGGATATTAGAAAGACTCCAGCGCCCTCATTTATCCAGGGGCGGGTGCGCAACGCAGGAATAACGTGTAATCACGTCCCTGGGCGTGTTGCGCTGAGTGCTATTGACGCGCAGATTTGGTCACACGGATAATCATGTTTACTTTAGATATTGAATTAAATCTGATCATCAACTAGAGGGAGCGAGAAAGTCAGCTGGGACCGCTCCCTTTGCTCTGCCTCCTCGCCCCCCCGCCTCTCCTCCCCAGTCATAAAGGTGGAGCTCAAGAGAAAAGGAGAGATACAATTTCCGAATGGGGCCGACTTTCAATCCCCAGGCATCTCAGCGCCCGCTGGGCTGTGAGCTACACAGCCCCGGGTATTTTCGGAAATCCTCGAGATAGAGGAGAGAAGCGCCCCCTCCCCCCAAGCAGGACCACCTGAGACGCTCCCCTGTGCCGGCAAGTGTGCGCCAGCATCCGCTAAAGAGATCTCCCAGAGACCAGGGTGGGATAGAATCAGTTTCGTATTAGGGAAGGGCCGATGAGCCCTCCCCCGGGCAAGCCGGGGGCTATTTGTTCGCTGCCTGCTCCCCACCCCCCACGACGGCCCTGCAGGCCGGGGCGCACCACCCCACCTCCAAACCCCTACTTTCTAGCAAGCTGTTCGCTCAGGTTCACGTCACAGGGCTGGCCTGGAGTGCCGCGCGCAGCCAAATGCTAGGAGGGGAGGAGGCGTGGGTTCCAGACCCAGGTTTGGGGGCTGGAAACCCAGAAAGGACGGGGGGGGGTGTGGAAGAGGGGGGTGGCAGATTCCACTTGTAAGGATTGCCACTGACTCGGGCTCCCAGGCTCTCCAGGGCCCAGTAGCCTAGAGGAGGCTGCAGCAGCTCCCTCCCTCCCCCACGCCCTGGTCCCCGCGTTCCTTCTTATTGCCAAAGCTTCGAGCTCCCCTCTCCGCTCCTTGCCCTGATCTCGGAGCGGTCTCCTAAGCTGCCTCCAGTCAGGGGATTTTGAAAAAGGGGTGGGGAGTAGAGAGAAAGCCGACCAGTCTCAACCTCAGCGTCCCCACCCCCCTTCTCCGCGCGAGGTAAATCAAATGCAACAAAGTGAAAGTCATCGAGTGTAGTGGCTTCAACAGCTTCTCAGGCTGAAGGAGCCACTCGTAGATTTGGGCGAGCGAGGGGGGCTTGCTCCCTTCGCTATGGCGTTTTCCAAAGTCAGTTATCCTCCCGAAGCCAGGACGCTGCGGTCCCCGATTCAGGAGGCGCTAGAGGCCCGGGAGAGGGCAGGCGACCTCGGGCTTCGGGTCGACAGCTCGAAGACCCAAGGCCAAGCGCTCCCGCCCCAGCCCGGGATCCGAGGCGCGGGGGTTGGCCAGCCCGCCCGGGCGAGGCCTGTTTCGCTAGCCTTTCCAGCGCCCTGGGAGTCCCCGGTTCCCTGCCCCGAGGGGAAGCGTGGATGAGGCCTCAGGCCCGGCGCAGGGCGACAAAGTAAGACAAACGGGAGGGCCGGGCTTGGTTTTTTTAAACACAGGATTTTTATTAAAATTCTTATTTAAAAAATCGAAAGCTTTCAGCGCCCGGCGCTCTTGGGGAACCGCACGGAACCGCTGAGCTCCAAGTTCCGGGGCTCAGGACCCGGAGATGGGGCAGGGGGCTTCTCGCCTACACATTTTTTTCTTTTTCATATTTGAGAAATGTTTGCACTGAACAAAATATAAAAAGAAAAGAAAGCAGGAGTAACCAAACAGAAGCAAACCAAAAACAAACCACAAAGAAAGGAGATGGGCCCCGAGGGAGAACAGGCCCGCACTGAAGATCATTTTGGCAACACTCACCACCGATATTTACAACGAAAAGCGAAATCTGCCACCAGTTGTGAGAACGTTTACATGGCCATAAATATTTAGCATTTTCTTATAAAAAAAAAAGGAGGAAAAAATTCTCTATATTTTTAAAGTGTTCTCCACTTGCTTTAGAAGAAGACGGCTGACAATATCGCTACTCACACAAACATATTTTACAAAATTCACAAAAGCGGGGAGGGGGATGTGTTGGTCTTTTTCTCGTTCTCAAGTGAGGACGCTATCGCTGGGACGATTTGGTTCCCCCCCCCCCCCCGGGGGAGGCAAAGAAGCGAAGCTGCGCAAACATTCTGTAAACACGGCTTAGAGTTCAGCCCTCTCCAAAGGTTCCGAAAGAGAGAGGGATGGGGCAGAGCTGCGTGGATGGAATCTGCCACTCCAGAGAGTCTCAGGCAACCTCCCGGCGCCTCCCCAACGGAGCCAAGAGTCAGCTCGACTCCAAAATAATAGTTATAATAATAATAATAATAACCACCGTAAGGACCGAGTCCTCCTCGCCGCCGCCGCCGGGGTGGGGCCTGGGCCTAGGGCCGCGAGTCTCGGAGGGGCGGCGCTCACCAAGTCCACTGCTGGGCCTGGACAAGGGGGTGTGCTGTCGGGTACTGGGGGGTGCTGGCCGAGCTGTACTGGGCGTTGTACTGCATGTGCTGCAGAGACTGCGCGCTGTAGGCCGAAAAGGGGATGCCCGCCTGGAAGGTGGCGGCTGCCAGGTCCTGGGCTTTGAGCGCGTGGCACGGTTTGCCGTCCCTGACCAAAACAGGCACGGCCACCCGGCGCGGCGAGGGTAGGGGTGTCACCTCCATACCTTTCTCCGCCCGGGCGCGCTTCATCTTGTAGCGGTGGTTCTGGAACCAGATCTTGACCTGCGTGGGCGTGAGGCGGATGAGGCTGGCCAGGTGCTCGCGCTCGGGCGCCGACAGGTACCGCTGCTGCCGGAAGCGCCGTTCCAGCTCATAGGTCTGCGCCTTGGAGAAGAGCACCCGCCGCTTCCGCTTCTTGCCCGCGTCCCCCCCGCCGCCCGGGGTCTCCTTGTCATTGTCCGGTGACTCGTCGGCCGAGGGCTCCGGGGACTTGGAGCTTGAGTCCTGGGGCGCCGCGCCGGCCGCCAGCCCATGCACTGGGGGAGAGAGAAGCGCGTCAGGCGCCTGGAGGCCGCGCGCCGGCACAGCCAGACCCTGAGCGCCCGGGATCCTCCGTGCGCCCTCGGCCCTCGGCGCCGCGAAGCCTGGCCGTACTGCCTTCGCCTTGACCCCCGCCCTGATCCCTGCACGACAAAACCGTTGGCTTCCCCCAGGGGAAAGAGGAAAAGCGACTTGAGTGGGGGGCTCCAGACTCGCGTTTCTAGGGGTTCTCACAGTGTGGGTGCGTATTTGGGGGGAGTGGCGCGCGGAGAAGATCTTTGCGGGTTAAGGGCTCCGGCCCCCTTAAGCAGTTTCCTCTCCGGAGGAACGTGGGTAGATTTTTAAAAGAAAACCCCCACAATCCCGGCATTGATCGGCTCGGCCATTTAAGGAAGGTTTTTGGGGGCTTTCGTTTTTGCTTTCGGACTTTCTGGACACCCTCCGCACCGCACAAAGCGTCCTCTATGATCTTGCAAGGGGGCAGGGTGAGCTATTTATACACGAGCTACCGGGAGCCTCCCCCACCCTCTACCCGTACCCCGAGGCTCGCTGGCTCGCTCCAGTGCTCCAGGCCAGTCTCTCCTGGCTGTGGGGATGGGGGGAGTGGGGGGGAGGGTTCCGACCGGAGCCATCAGTCCTGGGTTGACTTCTGTAACCAGCCCTTGGGAGGTATTCCCCTCCCCTCCCCCTCATTTCCCCAATTTCTTGCTTTGAAAAAAACATCCGAGACCAAGTCTTTTTCCGGTACGGGGATGGGGGCGGGGGGAGGAGGTTGAAAAGGGGGAAAGAGCTAGGGCATCATTAACAAGTGTTAAAAATCTTTCCAGAGGAGCAGGGCGAGGGGTCTGAGTTTAGATGGCTCCTTCCCCTTTCTCCCCCAGTGTCCATCCCGAGCTTCAGCCACGGGAAGAGAGGCGCTACGGCCGCAGCGGCCAAGTTTCGCTACTTACGGGAGTACTGGAGGCCCTCGGTGCTGGCCAGCCAGCGCGTATATGGGTTGTCGCTGCTGTCGTAGAAGGGGTTCTTCAGGGGCAGGCTCTGCACCGTGTCCAGGGTGCCCTGCCCCAGCGGCCCGGCCCTCTTGGCGGGCTCCGGCCCCTCGCTCTCCTCCTCTGGCCCTTCGGCCACCGAGCCCTCCTCATCGTTGGTGTCCGGCAGGTCCAAGATGTCCTTGACCGAAAACCCCGTCTTTGTGTTGGTCAGCGACATGGCTCAGGACCCCGCAATTTATGCAGCAAAGTTGTAGCTTCACTTGGTCAATTCGTGGCGCTCCCCAGTTGGGGCAGGGAGGGGGTATGGGGGGGGAGGGATAGGGGGAGGGGAGGAGGGGGTGGGCTTTAATTATTGAGATAATTATTATTTTAAAAAAGCGAAAGAAACTATAAGGAAGGGTAGGGGAGAAAAAAAGGCCAAAAGCAACGCCTGTGTCTTCTCTGAAACCACGCTGAAATGGACGCGGGGACTGGGCGGCCAGTGCGCCGAGCGCTGCGGGCCGGGCCCTAGTTTGTAACTCCAGGAGGGGTGCCAAGGAGGCGTCAGCTCGGGCTCCGGCGGCCGCTCGGCGCGCGGTGGCGGCTGGTGGCGAGGAAAAAATGGGCCATTGCCCGAGCGATCAGTCCATATAAGGCTGGGCTCCACTCACGAACCTGGGGAGAGGGGGGAGAAGAGGGGGAGAAAGAGAGGGAGGGAAAGAGAGGGAGGGAGGGGGAGCCAGAGAGGGAGCGAGAGAAGGGTGGAAAAAAAAGGGGGGGGAGACGTTAAAACGCAAAGGTTGGACACGTGTGGGCGGGTCTTGGAAGTCAAGTGGATGAAGACAGTATTTGCAGATGTGAAATTGTGGGTTTTGGGGAGCTCCGCGCTCCCAGCCAACGGCCCTCTAGAGCAAGATGAGAGGTGTAACGTGTCAATTAATTGCAAAGACGGGGCGAGCCTTTTTTACCCAGTATTTACATACAAAGGACCACCGCGTCGCTCGCGAGTCCACACACTTGAAAAGGCCGTTTTAACAAATTGCATCTTTAAAAAAGCGGAGGAGGAGGAGAAAACAAAACAGAAACCGAGAGGAGCAAAAAAACAAACAAACAAAAAAAACCCACACACACACACACACACACAAACAAAAACAAAAAACAAAGCAAAAAAAACAAAAACAAAAACAAAAAAACCCCAAAACCCAAAAAACCAATCTTAACATTCACCGGTTCCTACCTCCCCGCCCCCGTGCGCCCGCCCCCAGCAAGCCAGAAAATTGGCGATTTGTGGTGCCTTTGGAAAAGGGGGAGGGGGCGAAGGCTGAGCCGCGGAAATCTCTCCTCCTCATCGCTGGTGGTTCCCTAAACAAGATCCGGTTCAAATGGCAAGAGCCCAACTTCTGTAAGCCTCCTAGGTCAATATTTTGGTTGAGGCTTAAGGATGAGCACTAGAAATGACAAGGCAAGTAATTGATTCTAGTTAACGCCGAAAGAGCCCGAAACCCAGGAGAGGGATCGGCTTGGGGCCGGCCGGAGCCACCACCAAACGACCCCACCCCCCTCCAGCCACCCTTTATTTGCTAAAGACTTATTTATTTCCTTCACTCCGCCTCTCTCTCCCCAACCCCCTTCCTTTTCTAAGCGGCCCGGGAGGACTGCGCAGTTCACTCGCTGCTTTGCGGGCGGCCCAGGGAGGGGCGGGTGGGGGGTAGGGAACTCGAACTTGGGCTGGGTTCTGTCCCCTGCCCCGCCGCCTCTGGGCTCCGCGGGCCGCAGTCTCCTGGCAGAGGAAAGGGCAGACGGCCCCGAGCCCTTCTTGCCCATTATTATGCCTCGACCTTCCAGCCCCCTCCCTCTCCAGCCTCCAGCAGAGGTGGAGCGTTAGGAAGGGAGAGGGGAGGAGTGGAGAGACAGGGGCGCTGTATCCAGCCCGGGTGAGGACCCCGAAAGCCACGGGGGAGGGGGTCGCAGGGTAGGCGGATGGTGCTGTGTTTTCTTCGGAGTTTTCTTCTCTCAAGCAAGTCCTTAAATTTCGTCTCCTTTTAGTCACCCCAGGAGCGCAATGGGAGTACTAGCTCCAGGCTCCCAGCGGGCATTAGGTTTGTGTGAAGTTTCCAACCTTTCGCCAGCCTGGGAACTGAACTTTCCTAGGGCAGCACCTTCTCTGGGGCGCTGGGGAAGAGAAGTCAAAGCAGTACTGCCCGCCCCTCTTTCCAGTTTTTTTTTTTTTTTTTTTTTGTCGGGGAGGGAGCAGTTGAGGGGTAAGGTTTGCTACCTGAGGCTCCTGTCCGTCCCAGAAATGCGTCTTGAAGGTGCTTTGCCCGGGGGTGGGGGTGGGGTGGGAAGGAACAGAAAGGGCCGCGCGCGGAGCTCTGGGTCTCGCCTTCCCCTCTGCCCTTAGCCCCACGGCGCGGAGCGGAACGCGCGGACGCCCCGTCTGCTCCACGCTCAGCTGCGGCGGCCGCCTAGCCCCTGTCGCCCCCGGGTTGCCAGCGACCGGCGAGGGCGGCTCTCCTCGAGCCGTTCGGCGGCTTTCTGCAGCCCTGGCTGCCTCGCCCCCAGTATGTGACGTGGGTGACAATGGCCCAGGTTAGAGCGAGCCCCTCGTCGGCGCGTCCTGGGTGGTCGGACCCGGGCAAACACAAATACAAACCGATTGCTAAGCTGCGGACAATGAGCGAAATGTAGACAAATGTCCCGCTCCCGTTGGAAGCCTTTGTCCCGGCTCGGTTTTTGCATTTATTTCAGTGGCGAAATAATACATGATTGACGCTCTCTTTCAACGTGTCCTAACTGTTTGGAATAAATCTAAGGCTGTTCCTAGTTGTCATGGCGTTCAACCCTTTTCAATGGACTATCTCTTCATTCATTTCTGAATCCGTCCACAATATTAAGGAAACCCCTTCATGTCGACGCTCCCCATTCCTCTCTTTCTCCTCCTACTTCTTCTTTTCTCCTTTCTCCCCCTCCTTCCTCTTTTTTTCCCTGCAAGAATTAGAAACTGGTTTGAATCGTGTTCCTCGAACCCCTTACTTTTCGTGCTTTTTTCTTCTGTCTCTCCAGTCTCTGTCTTTCCCAGCCTCTCTCCCCATTGCCTCCCCCTCCCCCCTTTCACGTGGGAGCTCTCTGCCCTGTCCTGTCGGAGCGAGGAAGTTGGTTCTCCAGGAGTTGGGGGGTGGGGGGAGGCAGGCGGGCTGAGTTTGGAAACAGAGGCAGGCTGGGCCTGCCCCTAGCCATTGTTAGTCCACTGCTAAATAAATAACTGGCCAGAGAAAGTTCCTCAACGAGAGCATTGCAGAAAATACCCTCCTGTGGTTCCTCCCCTTGCTCCTCTCTCCCAAGGAGGGGGGTGTCTTGGGGACTAGAGCAGTCTCCAGGGATGGGGAAGGGCCAGAAATGAGTCTGATTGGGCCAGGTCAATCAATTCTTGGGTTAGGTGAAAAATGGTCTTTTGGCAAGAAGTGTCCCTTTTTGCACATCCTCAGAGCCATCTTGGGGGGGGGGGGTGTCACCTCCAGGCTCCCTCTCAGAGTTCGCTCATTTCCTCACCTTGGAACCACCTAGTTCCATTCCCAAAGTCTCCCTCCCTTCCTCCAACTTAGAGGGCCTTTCTCCCAAGATGTAATCATCCTGCCCTCATTTGTCTGGGCCCCTCCCTTCTCCCTGGGAGCCTCCACGGTAGGCCAAGCACCTGAGAGACCACTATTTTCCCACCGGAATCCAGGCTCCTGGGAATTCATCATGGAGAGGGAGTGCTGACAATGGGGCCTGGAGAAGGAGACCCCTAGCTCAATTCTGGAAGGTCGAGCTCCCCAACCGTTACTGCTCCCTTGGTCTCCACTAGCCAGAGAACTTCCACACTTCAAGTCACAGGGTTCCCTTCCAGGAGCACTGGCGGGGCCACACTTTTCCTGCCAGCACAGGCCAGTGGCTGGATATCAGCTTCCTCCTCCACGTTCACCCCAGCTCGGACTCGCATTTTTCCTTCCCTTGGTCTCGGGAACCTCCGCCTCGCCTCCAGCAGCCGTGCTCCGCTCCCCGCGGAGCCGGAGCCTCTGCGCTCAGGGTCTCTCTCCTGGGACCTCGCGAGTCCATTTTCCCCATCGCTTCGTCGCCCGTGTGGTTCCCGCGTCCGCTTCCAGAGCGCTGACATTTGCAATTGAAAAGGCGCAGGGAGACCGCTGGGAGGCTCATAATTGAAGGGGAGAAACTCTGCTTGTTAGAGGAAGATCATAAAATGCAAGTCCCCCAGGAGTGGCCTGCGGACGCTGGGAGGCCGGCGCCGGACCAGCTGGCTGCCCGGGGCAAGTCCTGTGCCAAAGCACGCTCCAAGTTCTCCCCGATTTCGTGCAGCAGGGAAGAGCCGGGGCCCAGCACCAAACGCACCTTTCCACACAAATTAAACAGGTGATTGCATTCCAAGGACTCCTCAAGAGGTCTCTCTGGGAGCACCCCAGCCTGGCCTTGCCCAGCCTTTTCCAGCCCGAGATCTCGTGTCCAGGGAGATCCCATGCGCCCAGCAAGCTGAAGACCCAGCTCCACACCCCTGTCCCATCTCTAGAATCCTTTATTAATATCCCCACTACCCACACCCTGTCAGTTCTAAACAATGCATGTCGCCTGGCACCATTTTCAGCTGTACTTGGATGTGCTCTAGTCTCCCCAACTGGGTACTTTAATAAATTCTCTCCAGGTTCCATCTTGCAGCCAGGAGAAGACACTGTCCTGGTTCCACCACATTTGGGTTGGGGCTTTAAGCTCTGCTGGCGGTGAAGGACTGGTGAGCGCTCTGCTAGGGGCCTTCTGCGGCTGCAAACTTGGGGAAGAAGTTGAGATGGGTGCTGGAAGTTTGATCTTAGCATGTTCTAGGCCTGAGATAGTTTGGGTGTCTTTGGTGTGCAGCACCAACTAGCACCCCTTGCCAGGGTTATCAGGGCAGCTAGAAGTCCTTGTCCCTGGTGTTCATCCTCAGCGTTGGGGTTCCAGGTGCTCTAGAAATCTCAGAAGTCTGTATTCCTTCTTCTGGCATTTAGTATGGGTACAAAGGGAGGCGCAGCCACCCCCCCTCCCCAGGGCAGGTGGGGGAGAGGGACAAAGGAATCTTTTTCCCTAGAGGCCAGACGGAACCTCCTTTGGGAGGTTTCTCAGGCGGCTAAGCTTCCCTCTGCCGCTCTGGGTTCCGGAGGGATGAAGCGCAGGCGGCTGGAGAGGGCGGCTTGGGGAGCTAAACAATCGCGGGAGGCCCAGGAGGGGAGGTGAATGTACACAGGCTAAGTGGCCCCACTCCAGGACAAGTGGCCCTCCAAGTCGGCCCAGTGTTTACCTGTTTACTTTCCCAGGTAGCTCAAACACGAGCGCCTTTTCTGAGCTCCGGAGCATGTGGACGGCCCTGGTGCGCCCTGCGTCCCAGCTTCTCATTTGCCCCACAACGCAGCTTTACCGTCCCTCCGGCTGGGGGAGGGGTGAAGTCCAAAACGCAGGAAACCAGGCAAGAAAGGAAGATACTTGTGGAAAGTGAGGAGAGGCCTGGGTACACCCACGCCTGAGAGCCCGGCTAGGTGTGCCCGTTGATGGAGTGGGCGTGCTGGGATGGCATTCGGCCCCGCCCCCACACCTCTCCATCTCCGTTCTGGGCTTTAGAGCCTCTTGGGAGCCCGCTCTGCTCACATCCTTCCCCTTTCAGGCCGGTGAAAACTTGCAGCTTACGTGCGTCCTCCAGGGGAGTTTAGGGCAGAAAAAGTCCTGGGGAGCACCTTGTGGGTCAGTTCTAAAGAGGGGTGGCCTTGAGGAGTCCAAAGCTTCCGCAGCCCTAGGTGGCACCCCTCACCCTCCCTACCCACAAATCGCCTCCAGTCATTAAAAATACAAGGTCTTTCCCCTTTATTTGGAAACACTGATTTGTTTGATTTCATTCTTTTTCTTCTTCCTTTTTGGAGTGAAAGAGGTTGAAAAGAAACTCCTTCCCTGGTACAGTATGTGGCTGAGCTCTCAGTTCCCCGCACATCCCATCTCGGATAACAACCTTCAAGTGGATTAATTTATTGTCTGGTTAGCGCCAAGGTGCAAGCGCTTGTCTTCACTCCCGAAACAAAGCGCGTTGCACCTTCCTGCTCTGGCGAGGATTAGAGGCGCGCACACAAAGGTTTTGTCGGAAGGGGAAGGTTTATTTTATCGCGGGTTGGAGACTCGGAGCGTGGCGTGCACTCGAAATCAGTGGGGGAAGGAAAATGTCGCCCAGTCTAGTCCCTGAGCCGGGAGATAAAGACGCTCACCTTTAAGATGCACACCTCCCAAACGGCCCGATGGCGGCTTGGATATCAGGTCGGGGTTGCAGGAAGCAAGGTGTGAGCTCTGGCCTCCCCATGAAAGAAGTCGAGGTGTGTGGCCCAGGGTACCACCCCAAGCAGAGACGTTTCCTAACCAGAAAACTGAAAGTCAGGCTTTTCTCTGGTGGGTTCAAGCACCAACTGGCATTGCTTTCTGCTCCTGGGAGAAGGAAAGTGAGTCCTTGCAGCCTGTGTTGGGGAGGCCTAAAGCCCAGTCAGAGTACAACTTTCTGAGGAGGCCAGGCCACCACAGGGGCAAATCTCTGGCAGGAGAGACCCACAACCATTGGACCAGATGGCCAGAAAGTGGGGGCTAATGAGAAGGGAAAGAAAATTTCAGTCCCCTTTGGGTTCAAGCATAAGGTGAGTTTTTTCTTTCTTTGGTTAATACTATGTTAACTCTTAAAATTGACCCAGAAGGACAATCCTTCCAAGTCACCAAGAAGGTGACTTCTTGGACAGATAAGTTTTCCAGGCCCAGAGAAGGAGCTCAGATTCTGTGTCTGGGAAAAAGCCCCTCCCCCCACTTAGTAGCCGCTCTGAGAAACGTGGAAAGAAGACCTGATCTTGGCACCTAGAGCTTGGATTTCCCCTGCAATTAATTGTGGGGGCAGCTAGCAGGCATCTTAGTGAACTATCTTCCCCTAGTCTTTTTTTCAAGGTGAAATACACAACACTTCCCAATTATCTGCCTCAAATAGGAAAGAAAGAATGAATGAAAGAAAGAAAGAAAGAAAGAAAGAAAGAAAGAAAGAAAGAAAGAAAGAAAGAAAGAAAGAAAGAAAGAAAGAAAGGCAACTATCTCCCGAGGACATAAATTGTAATAGAAATTAGGATTTCTCTATTAATCAGCCTCATTGTGTGGGCGTAAAACCCCGAGGACATATGTTAGGACTTTGATAAATGCACTTTAATGACATCTTTGAAAATGCATCCAATAAAATAAAAGGCGAGAAAAGCCGTTTAACTTTCATGGATGTTAAATTGAACACGAAATGTGGCTCGGGGCACGCTACAAAATGGAACCGGCCTCCCTCCAATATTTTCTTTAAAAACGCAGCTCTAAGCCCCCCCTTGGGCCAAATGAGCCTGTCCCAGCCAATCCATTGTCGCTGGTTTATTGGGGAACCAAACGCCACGTCCCCCCGGGGCGAACCCCTTTGCTTTATTCGTTCGCGCTGCTCTGATGATTAAATATGTTACAATGAGATTACACAGCGTCAGTGTTGCCTTCAGGAACGTTCGTCCAGCCAAGCCCGACCTTCCCCCCCGATAAGGGCGATTTTAATGCAGGAGATTTGGGTTTCTCAAAGAAACACGACGCTGAAAGCACGTTCTTATCTGAATATACTTCTTAGCACGTGACAAAATCATTACCACAAGACTTGGAAAAACAAGCGGCCTCTTCTAATGGGTTAGTATTCAACACCCAACGCTGGGTCGGGCGGGCTGATGTGCAATGTAGTCATTGCCGGCGCAGGGAAGCCATGCTCTCAGCCTGCGCTGAAACAGGCTAGGGCCAGGCAGGACGAGGAACCGATCTGCGAGGGCACTGGAGGGAAGGGGTCCTGGGGATCTCCCTCTCAGGTCTAAAATCTGAGGATCAGAGGTCTGCGACCCTCCTCCAGACGCAACACCCCCTTTTCACCCCCCCCCCCCCCCGGCACCACCAGCGCGGAGCAGGCGCTAGAGGCGCACCAAAGGGCCCCTTGCTCCTTGCGGTGTTTGTGTGTGGCTGGGGGAAAGGGTTGGAGCTGAGGGGGCGCCCCTGGGAGACCAGGACCTCAGCAGACCCCACAGAGGCTCATTTCTGATCCTCTGGCGATCTCTACTGACGCAAACGAGAACTGTCTGGTGCCCGGCGAGGCCCGGGAGACACTCGCCCCCTCAAAGTCCAAGCTCAGGCCGCCTCCTCTTCCCCCCCTACCACGGCTCGCGCCCCCGCGCTGGGCCTTCCTGCCTGCGACTCCCGCCACTTACCCTCCTTCTGCTACCTTGCGGCCCGGTTCCGCCGGAGAACCCCTTTCTCTACTAGGCGCCACCTCCAAATTACCTTCGGGACTTCTGCCTCCGCCTTAACCCCCAGTCCCGACCACCCACTGCTCACAGCAGGAGACTCACCGGGCGGAGGTGGGTGCAGAGGCGCGCCCTCCCTTACCGCGGCCAGGGCAGCCCCGGAGCATCCGGCACCCGGCAGTGGGGAGGGGGCTGGCGAGGCGCCCGGAGCGCCCGCTCCGCCTCCCACTCCCGGCGCCGCGACTACAGCCGCGCAGCATTTCAAGGCGCGTCTTTATCTAGCCCTCCACCTACTCGGACCCCCCACCCCCAACCTCGGGCGCCCCTCCCCCACCGCGCGCCCTCCCGGGCGGGGCTTGCAACACCGCCGCGGCCCTCCACCTCCCCTCCTCCCGGCCGCGCACCTGCCCAGCCCCACCGGGCAGTCCCGTTTCAGCGGCTCCGCGGGAAAGCGCACGGCGTCAGGAGCACTTGGCCTAGGCTGCAGGTAAAACTTTTACCGTCTGGGGGCGCGACGGGAGGGACCGGCCCCTCCCCGAGTGCCTCCGCCCCCCTAGACCAGCGGAGTCCGCTGATGACTTCGGACGCCCTGCACTTGCCCACCTGCTGCTTCCGGACTCCAAGGCTTGGGGACAGAGCCCAGTCGGGCGCCGCAAATGGGAGGGGCGCTCCAGAGGGTGCGCGGAGGACTCAAAGCCTGGCACAGCCTGGCCGGACGGCAGTGCCCCAAGACCCCTCTCCCTTGGCCCGCCGCAGAGACAGCGCCCGGAGCTCGTTCCGTTCCCCGGCGGCAGCGGAGGCCCGCGCCTGACCGCGAGGGGCGACGCCGACTCCACTGCGGCTCTCGGGCTCCGCCGGGTTCCTCGCGCCCCCAGTACGCCCGCCCCGCATGCGAGCAGGAGGCTCACCTGGAGCGCGGCCGACCGCTGGAACCAGGGCTCCACCAGCGCGCAGGTCCCCGGCCGCTCTTTATCCCAAGCTGCGGAGTGGCGGGCACTCGGGCAGTGGCGCTGCGCGGCCGGCCGGAGAGCGCCCCCCCTCCCGGCTCCGGCTCCCGGCCCGGCGGCCCCACCCTCCCGACTCCGGGCCCCGCGGCAGCCGCGCAGCCTCCGCGGAGGGGGCCGCTCCCCAGCGCCGCGCGCGCTCTGTTTGTTTTCCTTGCCCGACTGACGTGAGTCAAAATATTGGCCATATGTTCAGCGGTAATAAATTGGGTATGAGCGCAAACACACTTGGGCTTCGATGGCTCTTTCAGCTGCCACATGGCGGGCTTCGGGGGGGAGGGAGCTGCCACTTTGCCTCGGCCCCGACCCCCTCAAACAAGCGGGTAGGTGCCCTCTCCCTAGCGTCCCTCTGAGCTGGAGATTGGGACCCCAGATATCTCCTCTTCTTCGCCCCTCCTCGGTCGCAACCGTGCCTTGGACCCTGCAGCCTAGAGCCGGGGCTGCTGGTTAACAAGGTCGCCATCTATAAATTGCTCGGTCGCTAAGACGCCATAAAACCGAAGGGCCAGATGTGGCACGTTATTTATGTGTGAAACAGCGTTTACATTAGATACGCCGACCCAAGGCAGATAGCACGACTTCTCGGGAGGTCACAGACCTCTCGCCCCGGGCTATAGGCTCCGCCCCCAGGACGCTTACTCCCTCCAGATTGAGGGGTGTTGGTCTTTCTGGGAAAGGGGTTCAGCTCTCTGCGGCCTAGGAAGAAAGTGATTTCAGTGCACCCGTGCCAAGGTGCCACCTGTCCAGGATTAGAGACAGCCTCTGGGATTTATTTCTGTAGTTTTTCTGTTTCTTTTCTTTCTTTTTTTTTTTTTTTTCTTTCTTCTCAGAGGGCCTGGGAGGCTGTTTCATTTTCCAGGCGGTGGATACGTTCCATGGGACTTTGGTCTGAACAGGAAAGGTGGCATTTGAAAGCTGAAGATTTTCGGCCCTGTGAGATTTGAGGATGGGAGCTCCCTGACTCCTGAGGGAGGGGGTTTTTTGAAGGGGGCAGAGATGCAATTGGAACAGTCCACCTGGCTGAGGGAGCAACTGAGATTAGTCTTACCTCAAACCTGACTGTGGACTCCAGTGTCAGATGTCACCCACCTTATTTAAATTAAATGGAGCCAAGGCACTCAGACAGAGGCAATCCTGGCATTGGACATGAAATTGGAGCTGCCCTGTGTGCTTTAGGAAAGGGAGGTAAATACTGTGTAGTAATAGAAAACAATTGTTTTGTTTTTTCTCCTCTGGAAGGAGGCCTCAGGACTGCATGTCCCCAGACTGGTCACCTCACACTTTACTCTTATGAATTCATTAAGAGTCATTGTCTCTCCCGTGCCATTATTTTACTATTTCTTGAAGTGAACCAAATTCTCTCTGTGGTTAATAAGCACTGAGTCAGGCCCCCTACCTTCCTTTTCATCTTCAAAACACCTGGGGTTCCCTGAATGACATCTTCCATCTGGCCAAGGAAAATAAGAGATGAAAAATGTTGCCCTACTGCAGGGAAAAACATAAGCATTTGACTTGACTATTACAAGTTATCCTGGGTCTGTGTTCACTGGATAACGGTCCTTAGATGGCGGTTAAGGATGGAAAAATGATGCTGTAGAAAGAGGGTGGGAGAGAAGGGAAGAGTGGATATGGGGTGGGGGTGGGGATGAGGAACCCATTCAACAGGTGCAAAGAAGAGCTATAAAATGAAGCTCTTAATCTTAAGTGCCAAGCACAAAGAGTGCCTCTCCAGTCTGCTCTCCTGGGCGGTAGAGTGAGTTCCCAGAAATCTTTAGTTACTTCAGAGAAATCTGAGGCTGCACTCAAGCCTGCGGAGCTGGTGATCTTGGAAAATTATTACTGCATTTCATTCTTTTTTCTTGGATTTTTTCTGTAATCTTTGTTTACAGTTAAACCCCCAAATCTAGAGCGTATTTTTGGGTTTACACCACCTCCAAATGTAAACTCTGGGATCATTGATGAATAGCTTCTTTGGGTGAAAATAGTGTTTTGTGCCCAAAATTGGACAAGGGGATTTGAAGGCAGACCCTCACATTTGTAGCCCTTGTGAGAATGGGTCTCTTTGTCTAGCAGATGCCCTGGAGAGAGGCTTCTGTGTTTTTCTGCCCATATTGCTGACACCTGCTATGCAGTGAACAGAGATGCCCAGAGCTAGCTTATAACGTCGGTGTGTGGTGGTCTCCAGGTGGAAAACTGAGAGATGTTGACAAAGAGTACATCAAATCTGTCTTCATACCACTCTCCATTTAGGAAACCCTAGTTAAAAATAGCAAATGTACCAGGGCATTGACTAGGTAAATGCTAATAAAAATCTATTATAAAAGAGATGCAGTGGGGAGCAAGGTTTAAATGAAATACAACTGTTTAGGTACAACTCACTTGTCTTCTTATTGGGCTTATTTAGTAATCTGGTGCTAAACTTGATATACCTAAACACCTTCAGACCTACACAGATTTCATGCAGTGGCATTTCTTAGTTCCATAGTGTTTTGTTTTTTTGTTTGTTTGTTTGTTTTTGTTTTTTTTTTTTGAGAGGGAGAGAGAGAGACAAAGACAGAAAGCATGCATGTGCTCACGAGCAGGGGAGGGGCAGAGGGAGAAAGAGAGAGCTAAGCATGGAGCCTGATTCAGGGCTCGGTCTCATGGCTGTGAGATCATGACCTGAGATGAAATCAAGAGTTGGATGCTTAACCGACTGAGCCACCCAGGCTCCCCAGTTCCGTAGTCTTTTATACTATTATTACTTTAGAGACATTTCTGTTCTATCCATGGACTCAAAATTCATTGACTTTTAACACTGGAAAAACCTTCCTCCATGAAGTTCTCCAAAGGTATCATCATCTGCAAGGTGCTTGTGTTGTACCCCTCTGGGAGAGAGCAGTTCTTTGTACTTACAAATAAAATTAACCCAAACAAAACTTTATACTGCTTTGAATTCAGCTAGTATATAATTGCATGATTTCAAGAAGAGTTCTACTATGCTTCTTGCCGAGAGAGTTCCTTACCTGTCACTGCTGCCTAGGCCACTATGCAGTCCAGCCAATCAAGGAAGGCCAGTGCCTTGCTTGTGTTTCACCTGGGCATCATGCATAGTGGCCAGGGTGGCTCCATGGAGGTGAGAGCTGAGATGGAGGAAAGTCAGTGACCACCATGCCTGATCATGGAGAAGGTGCTGTCAGGAAGCTCAGAGTATCTGTAGATAATGTCAGAATGCAAATGGGGTATGGTAGAGACTCTACAGATGGGCAATGACCCTTCCACCTGCCCTCGGCCAGTGAAAGAGTCAACTGAGCTCATCTGAGATGGATTCATGGTCCACTTTATTTGAAAGCACACCCACTTCTTTTCCTCCAGTGCACCCCTTAGCAGAGCCAGAAGACAGAAGACATGGTCTTGTGACACTCTTGGGCCCCCAAAGATCAAGAATGATACGAGCTCCCTCTTATCTCCTGCAGCTCCTGGGTGAGTGAACGCAGCTGGACACAGATCATTTTGTTAAAGCATTAGCAGTGGGCAGGGAATTTGGCAACATGTGTCAAATCTTCAAGGAGCAAAAATCAGATGCATCTAGAGATAAAAACTAGATTAGTAGTTGCCTAGAGTTGGGGACCCTGGTGAGGCTAAGTGATGGCTAAGGGATGGGAGGTTTCTTTTTGGGGCAATGAAAATGTTCTAAAAATGATTGTGGGATGATGGTCACACAACTCTATGAATATACTAAAAACCATTGACTTGTACAGTTAATTGGGCAAATTGTATGGTATGTAAATTATGTGTCAATAAAGCTGCTTAAAAATATCAAATTCATCCGTTTTTTTTTCCATCAGGGGTAGAAGGTGCTAGGCTAGAAGTTAGGAGGGGCTGGAGGAGATGGGGGAAGACAAGTAATTCTGAAAGCTGATTTTCACCCCCACCCTTTTCTGAGTATTTTCAAACAGAAATATTGAAAATAGTAGAGTGAACATTTATTCACCCTCTACATGGATTCAACAATTGTTAACATTTTGGCACAGATACTTTATCACCCTAGTAAAGACATTTTATTTTTGTTAAACTATTTAGAATTAAGGTTGTAGACATTGTGATACTTCCCCACAAATACTTTGTACATGTCTCCTAAGAACACACATTCTACAACATAATTACAACACCATTGCCATGCTTCAGAAAGTCAGCAGTTGTTCCATAACTTGCTCAAATTTGACCCATGACAAAGTGTATCTTTATAGCCTATTGATTTTGTCCAGACCCAGGACTTACTCAAGGTTTATATGCTGCGTTACTGCATTTTATATATATTTTTTATTTTTTACATCATTATACTTTGATTTTGTTTTTAATTTTGAGAGAGAAAGAGAAGGGGAGTGGGGCAGAGAGAGAGAGAGAGAGAGAGAGAGAGAATCCCAAGCAGGCTCTGCGCTGCCCGTACAGAGCCTGACATGGGGCTTGAACTCCCAAACCATGAGATCATGACCTGAATTGAAATCAAGATTTGGACACTTAACTGAGTAATCCACCCAGGCAACTCAATGTCCTTATGCTCTTAATTTACAACAGTCCTTGTTATTTTCCTTCCTTCCCTTCTTTCTGGCGTCAAGTTTTAAAGAACCCAGACCATTTGTAGAATACCACCCCCATTCTGGACCTGCCGCACTATGTTTTCCTGGTGTCATTTCCCTTGCTTCTTTATGTCCTGCACAGCCATAAACTGGATGTTAGATCTAGAGTCTGGATTGGGAGCATCACATGTGTGGTATGTCACTTTGCAGTTTGTTGGGAAGCAAATTCCTCCATTAGTGAGGCTAAATTTGATTACTTGGTTAAGATGGTGATTGTCAAATTGTACCATGTGAATTAGTAAGTGATTAGTAAGTAATCTGAGGGGTAAGCAATACTTTGGCATTGTTCTGATATTCTTTGTCACCATATTCCCCAATAACTTCCAACCACTGGTTTTTGGCATCCATTGCTTGAATTCCATTACTCCTCCCATCTGTACTTGCTGGTATTTTTTTTTCTGTAAAGAAGAGCTTCCTTTCCCTTGGGCCCCGTCATGGACTCATGGAATTAAAATTTTTAATATGTTACAATCATTTAACACCATTCTTTTAATGCTTGAGTTCTCCAAATTGTCCATGGCACAGCAATGCACTAGAAAGTGCTGTGGGAAAAGTCAGACATAGAAAATGATGAGAAACTTGAAGGATCCAATGAACCTGCAGAGTTAGTAGTTCTCAGTGGTTCTCAGTAACCCTAAATTATCATGGAAGACTTCTGTGTATATTTCTGGCCAACAATGAATGGCTCATCACCAGCTACAAAAAACTCATATTACACAGTTTCAGGGAGTTCAAATATGTTACAGATTAAAACCAATCAAAATACTTAACATAACTCAAGTATCACAGCATTAAAACAAGATGAAAGAGATCGATTATAAGAAATTGGTTCACATGACTATAGAGACTGGAAAATCCAGAATGTGCACAGCTGGCTGGCAAGCTGGAGACCCAGGGAAGAACTGATGTTGCAGTTCAAGTCTGAAGACCATCAGACAAGAGAATTCCTTTTTGTGCTGTGGGGGGAAGGAAACAAATATTTTGTTCTATTCAGACCTTCAACTGATTAGATGAAGCCCACCCACATGACGGAAGGTAATTTGCTGTGCTCTGATTTGAATGTTAATTGCATTCAAAAACACCCTCACGGAAATAGTATTTGACTACATGTCTGGGCACTGTGGCCCAGCCAAACTGACACATAAAATTAACCATAACACCCCTAATTAACTGATGTTGACAGTTCTACCCCAGGATCCATGAGTGTTTGTGGAAAGTCTTGAGCTAAGTTTCTGAGCAGCTATAACAACACAATGTTACACAATGCTGTGTCCTCTGCTCCAAATCTTGTCCTTCCTGTTTCCTAGCATTGGCCTGGACCACTCCCTGGACATTCCTGGTAAATGTTCTTCTTTATAACTAGTACTTCTGAATCAGACATTGGATGTGCTTCCTATAAGACAAATACACATGGCCAACATAAGGCCATTTGCAGCCCATAAAAATATCCAGTTGTTTGTAAATAAAATCAAGGAACTTGTTTTGGGTTTTGAGGGTAAAATGAGCCCTGTGAGAGTCAAATACACAAGATCTCTAAGTCTTTAATCCTCCTAGAATAAACATAGGCTCACAGTATACTTTGAAATAATGGAATATTGCTCATATTGATCTCTGATTCATTGAAATGAATTAAGAGGACTTCTGATATTTTTAAGACCATAGGATTGCTTTCTTTCTAAATAAGAATATTGGATTCCAAGAACCCTGCAAATTTACGGTAAGCCATGCTTGATGTTGAGCTAATTCTTAGAAAAGAATGAGTGGAACAATAAAATGGGAATCAACTACTGTTTGGGGCCATTCAAAGTAGTTACCATTTAAATTCTAGCCAGTATAGGGGATTGGACTTTAATGGCATGTATTTTATTGAACACTTACTATGTCCCTGACAGTGTTCTAAGGTCTTTAATATATATGATTGTATGATTATTATAACTCCCACAATAACCTCATGATTTAGGGAACACCAATTATTACCTTTATTTAATTTATTTTTATTTTTTAAGTTTTTATTTTGAGACAGAGAGAGAGAGAGAGAGTGTGTGTGAAAGCATGGCGTGGAGTAGGGGGAGGGCCAGAGGAAGAGGGAAAGAGAAAGAATCCCAAGCAGGGTCTGCACTGTAGTGGCTTGAACCCATGAACCATCAGATCATGACCTGAACTGAAATCAAAAGTCAGATGCTTAACCAACTGAGCCATCCAGGCACTCCAAATTATTACCTTCATTTTAAAGTTAAGGAACCTGATATTTAAGGAATTTACACATAGATTTTGGAGTCAGAGTGCATGGATATAAATTTCTCCTCTGTCTTGTGACCTGGGGCAAATTACTTCTTTGTGCCTCATCTCCCCCCTGAGTAAAATGGAGATCATGATCTTAGTCTGCTGTGAGAATAGGATGAAATAGTGTATGTAAAGCACAGTGTCTGGTGGTTCCTGACAAATGGTAGACACTCTTCTCACTTCAGTTATCATCATTATTACTAGCTCTAGTTATAGAAAAACTGGGATTCCAATCATGGTCTACCTGACTCTAGAAGCCCTGCTCTTGACCATGACATACATCATGACACATGACTTTGTCTGTCACTGAAATTCTGGAGAGTATTCCCTACCCAGTATGAGCTTTCTTGGTCTTTCTCCTCCCTTTCCTTCTCTCTTAAATATGTTCCCCTTGTAGTGTTTTCTTTCTCTTTGATTCATAGTCCATTCTGTTGGTATCAATGAGGAATACTGCCTTGGCTGCTGGCATTCAGGATAAATAAACAATAGATTCATAGATTGTTTTATTGTTTTTTAGTAAAAGGATAAGGCAGAAGACTGGAAGTTTGAGATGGAAGATCTTGTCACTTTCAGGTAACAGTGGTTTAGAGAAGTATTGCATTTTAAATGTAAGTGAAGCCAGATTGTTTGATTTCTGGTTAGGGGTTGTGTCTCCCTGGTGTATTTCTCTTATGGACAGGAAGTCACTAGACAGGAGTAGGACTGGGTTAAATCAAATCTTGTGATTAAGTGGGGCCAGGCCCAAGGTCATCTAGAGGGTGGGGATAGTAAGCTTTTCTGACAGTGGGTTCTCTATAGGTTAACTTTTTATTATCATCCATGCCCTCTCTAACTTCTTTGTTCTGCATCTCTTCTGAGGGTATGAGGTCTGCACTAAGGAAGGGAATGCTTAGGGAGGACATATACAACCTGGGCTTGTACAACCTGGAGAAGAAACAACTGGCTTAGATTTTCCTAGAAGGCATATGGCCCCACTGCAATATTGGAAGTAAAGCACTTAGAACAAGACACAGAGAGTAAGTGAATTGACATTTCCCCTAATTATTCTGAATTCATGGTCACTAACTCCCTGACACGTTCACGTGTTAGGAATAAGAGAATGAAGATAGGAAATTATGCTGGTTTATACTTTCCCCATCCTTAGCAGCTTTCCATAGGTGATGGGCAATCCATCGGCTGAATTACAAGGTTGCTTTTGAGCCCTCTAGGGTTTTCTTGGAGAAGTTAATATTTATCTGGCTCTGGAGAGTTTAGCTCTTTGGGAAATCTTTTGGGAAAAAAAGGTATCATGGTGGCTGATATCACAATAAAGTCAGTGGTAAGGTCTGGACAATTACAGCAGTGGAGGAAGAACAAATTACATTTAGACCCAATCACAAAATTGTCATCTAGATTATGGTTGTCAAGTTTTAACCGATGCTGTTGGGGAAAGAAACAACTTATCATAAATCTCAGTGATTCTTTGACAGTTTTCAATTTCAATGGGAAGCATCATGGAAGTGAACTTGATAAAGGACTTGGCAATGAGGAAAAAGTTTCTTTTTTCTCTTGTCAGTTTATTTTTTTTTCTCTTGTCAGTTTAAAGATCATCTGAGAATTTATAAATCTTTTTAGGCTTAAGATTTAAAATTGTTTGCACATGAACTTTTTATATCGTGAGGATTTCCCTTCAGAGAAAATGGCATTTTCCATTTATCCCAGTTATTCCATTCTGCATAGAGGAAATAGAGTAACTCTTGTGTTGTTGCTTCTACCATTATTCCATCAATTAATCAACCAACGAATCAACCCACCAATTAACAAGCTCATTGTTTTTACTTGGTGTATTAATTTGGTATGGCTGCAGTAACAAATCTCCCAAACTAGGTGGCTTAAACAATAGAAAGTTTATTGTCTCACAGTTCTGGAGAGGAGTTTAAAGATGTCAGTAGGGATGGCTCCCTCTAAGGGTGGTGAGGGAATGTTCTGCTCCAGGTCTTTCTCCTTGGCTTGCAGGTGGCCTTCTTCTCCTCTTGTCTCTTCACATTGTGTTCTCTCTGCACATGTCTGTTCACATTTCCAAATTTCCACCCCCCCTTTTTTTAATAAGAAAATCAGTCATATTGGATTAGGGCTTGCCCTTGTGACCTCATTCTAACTTGATTATTTCTGTAAAGAACCCATCTGTAAATAAGGTCATGTTAAGAAGGTATTGTGGGTCTGGGCTCCAATATATTTTTTTAAGAGGACACAGTTCAATCTGTAACACTTGAAATGAGTTTGGAGCAGGGGCAATGAAGACCTTGGAGGCTCCAAAGCCCCAATCCATACCCTGTAAAGCCAAAGTGTAGTCCATGTCTAGTACCTGCCTCTGAGTGTAATGGCTTTGGAGTTGGTGTGCAGTTGATGGTGGGAATTTGGCATCTAAGGTATATGACTTTTAAAATAATGAAAATAATACTTTTGAATAGTATTCCCATTAGGAAAATGGGCATGTATGTATTGAATAGCTTCAGAAGAGCAAGCAAGTTACCTAAGACTGTTCTTTCTGCTGATGTGGCAACTATAAACTTGGTACATTTGAGCTCTACCTACTAATGCTCTGTCACATCTTTTTTTCTCCACCCCTATATTTTTAATATCATAGCATCTAACTCTGATAGACATCTAATTCTCACTGAATTAATGGGAGACTTTAGGCATTTCTAATAACTGTGAGTGAATATTAAGATGTAATTGTAATGCCTTGATCTTTATATGACTCATGGCTTTAAGGAGCTCACAG
This sequence comes from Neofelis nebulosa, assembly GCF_028018385.1. NCBI lineage: Eukaryota > Metazoa > Chordata > Mammalia > Carnivora > Felidae > Neofelis > Neofelis nebulosa. The sequence goes on along the minus strand of NC_080790.1, from coordinate 95,121,118 downwards.
CATACCAAACACAGCCTCATTACTGTAATCCTCTTACCGTCACTTGGACTTGAGTTGCAAGTATCACTACTTCCATCTTGGGGAATGAAAACCCAAGGAACAGGAGAGGAAGTTGTGTTGTTTAACACCACAAAGAGGGCAGGACGGTCCTTTTATCATGGTCCTTTTAACTCTCCCTTTATGCTGGAGAGTTCTGTATTTAGCCAGATTGTCTTCCAAAGCTATCCTCACATTCTATTTTAGCATCCCCGGTTGCTGTTTGTGTATGCTGGCTGGTGTCTGGGGCAGGAGCAGTTCTGGATGGATTGAGAAGAAAGACGGCAAGACTTCTATTATAAAGCACTGTTTATTATTGGATCAATATGATCGATGTCCACCTGTCAGATCTGTAACATTATCTGGGAACCAGCAGATGGAGCTGTTACAGATAGCATTCAGAGGTTTGTTTGTTTTCCCTAGCACGTGTTTCCATTCTGGGGGAAATACCACTTCATTGTTAGATCAGTGGGGTTGTTTGCAGCCAGAGGTTGAACACACCTTTTCTCTTGGCCCAAGTCTGCAAAACTGGAAGGTCGTTTAGGTGGGGGGCCAAGGTTTTCATGGGGAAAAAGTATGATGACAGTCTTGTACTACCTCCCAGAGGCCTCTTCATGGCAGGAATGGATGCGTGCTATGCACAAGGAGAGAGGTGTATATACTGCTTCCTGAAAAGCCCACACTTAGAGTCACAGAAGTGTTTACATAGAGCTGACCAGAGGGGAAACGAGAGACTGTGGTTGGTGATGACTTGTTTCGTGAGCACAGCATCAATATTGATAGACTCCAAAAGAGATGCATGTGCAGAATGTCCCCTTGGGATTTGCAGGGACCATTTGTCCAGGAGAACATCCAGTACTATTCATTCCAGCCAGACATGACAGATGCTTCTTACTTGTGTTATGGAGGATGGAGAGGCTTACTTTTCCCATCTTAGACTTTGGAGGATACTCAGAAAACTTACAATCTATCCTTGTTCCCTGTAGTACGGGGTTCCAGGGGGAGGGATGGAAACTGTGGTTTTCAAGCACTATGTAAAAGACCCCCAGCAGGGACTTTCCACTTCTGGTGCAGTCAGAAGGAAAGGAAACTCATTTGGGGCAGCATGAGGACATGGAGGTGACAAGATGTTCCAACAGTGAATGCTGATAATTATTAAAATGTGTTCCCATGGCCTTTTCCTTCAGAGTGGGTAATAAATACTGATTTGGAAAATGATATCTGAAGAATCTCAGATGGCCTAAGTGTGAGACAAGAGGGAAAAGGAGCACCTTGTGCGGTGCTTTATCAATTAAGAGTCCTTAATTGTTCTTCTTGAGAGAAGAACACCACTACCAATTACTTTTTGAAATGTTCAGGGCTTTTTTCTAAAAGTTTTTTGAGGACTGAAACTATAAATAATTAGTGGATCTGGGACCAAATGTTCAATTGATTCCCTTCTAGCCCACATCACTACAATTTTAAATTATAATAAATGCTTGAGGAATGAGGATTTTATGGTTATAACACTTAAAATTTAATTTAGAGCTAATGTGATTTTTTGGTTTCATTCTGTAGTTGGAAGTATTTCTAGAGTGTATTTGTCGAAATTCTTCCAAAGTGGTCAAAGTATGCTAAAGGTAGTGGAGCATTTTAAGAAGCGTTCTAGGATCTGGCAAGTTCTGGAGTTGTACAGCTGTAGGAAACGGAGTGTGAGTAGTCAGACTGTGCTCTAGCACTAGGGAGCACATGGATTCTGCCCTCCACCCCCGCCCCAACCTTCCCCCTGGAGTGAGGAGTAGATTTCTCAGCTGTGCTCTGAGCAAGTTCATCCCTTTGATGGTGCCTTGTTGAGAACTGGCTGGGTTCTGATTAGTCCAATTCTGGTCAATGTTCTTCTGGAGACAGGACTACCACTTAGGATATCATTTTCCAAATGGTCTTAGAAGGAAAATGTCTTTGTCTATTCAGAGTTTTTTAGATTTTAAATTTTATGATGACGTTTTCTCCAACAAGTGGAAATAAAGTGCTTTGAAGCAGGATGACTTTTCTAATTTGTGTGAAATCCCCTGTGGGTAGCACTGGGGCTATATTTACACACATGCAATGTACGTATACTCCCATGTATTGCATCTATATACTATTTATGTATTATACCATACTATATGCATTGCTCTTTCTTGCCTTTTTTCGTTTACCAATATATCTTGAAGATCTTTCCATGTCTCTCTTTCATTCTTCTTCATGGTGGCATAACATTCTACAATATCAACCCATCACAATTTATTTAACATATCTCCAAATGATGGACACTGAGTTCTTTCCCCATTTTCATTTCATAAAAGGCACCAAAAAAAGCCTTGAATGTACCGATGTTCAAATTAATAGGAGAGTATTTATTTAGAATAGTTTCCTAGAAGAAAAATTTGTGAGTTAAAAGGCTTCTCTTAACATGTTTAAATATGGTGCCAACCTAAGGCATTTTTCTATGTGTCCACCTGCTAGTCAATGATGTAGCTCCTGGACAAAGTGGATCTTAAAAGAGGTGATAATTAAATCTTCAACTGTTCCAAACATCTCTAAGTGGCATTTGAAAAGAACTCTCTTTCCTCCTTCCCATGACAATGCCAGTCACACTTTCCCTCTCTTTGTTGCCTAGACCAGAATTAATCAACTACAGACAGTGGACTGAGGCATTTGCAGGAGAGGGAGGTGCTAACTCCTATCTATACTTCCTGGCACTTGTCCCGTGACAGCCAATCCCACTATATTTTTGCTGATAGGATAAAAGATGGCAAGAACTTTCACTGGCCTTCCAAAGTTGTTTCTTAAGTTCTCCCTAAAAGAAGAGGATCTCAGGATGGTGGTGGTGGGCTAAGATTCCACCAGGCTCATGCTCAGAGAAAGACAGAGTTCTCAAATTGTGGGGAATTCTTTGGACCAAGGGAATACGGATGGATATGACACTGGGGAATGGAGCGAGGGTACCTGAGAAAATGGGCAAGACTCATATATGAGATGCCAGGAACAATGAAGAACCCAAGGGAGAGGCATTTATTTGAAAGCGGAGAGTTTAGAAATGGCAGTGTGGGAAGAATCAGATTGGATTGGAGGCACCAGAAAAACATGTCAAGAGGTAAAAGGAAGTGACAATACCAGAAGACAGGATGATGGCAATTCCATAATCAGGTGTGATCTGAGATCAATACGGTCTGTTTGGTTTGAGTTCACTTAGCCTTAACTCAGATGCAGCTCCCTGTTGTCATTTATTGGCAGCCTTTCAACTGGGTGCAGACACTGTTTGCGGTGTGTAGCAGAGTATGTATGTGCATGTGTGTGTGTGTCTGTACGTACATGCATTTTCCTGAGGATTATTTTAATGCATTTGTAAGTAAGTTCGGATTCTCAAAACATAGCAATGCCCAAACAGAGAAGAAAAATTGCCTGAATGCCACCTTTGATAGGCAGTGGCAGCTGTCTTCACTAGCAGCCAGCTTTCCAAAAACCAAAGATATGCATAAATGTAACTTCTTGCCAGCTAGGCAACAAAATAGGTAAGGGGACCTTTCTATCCGCTCACATTAAAATGTTGGTAACACTATTTTTTCTAATATGAAAAATACAGACATATTGTGGAATAGAGGTCAAAATTTGTGTGAATTTTTATGGTAAAACATAAACTGTCTGGGAAGTGTCAAACCTGCTGCTGGTTCTTCAAACTATACTAGCCAAATAAACCAAACATTTAGTTTTCGTGTACTTTAAACTCTGATTTTAATCTTTTTTTCCATCTGTAATGTTAGGTGGGGGTAACTATACTACATTTTAAAAATAACTATATAATCATCAAAATGTTTATCTTTGCCATTTTCCAATGAGTATCCGTGCATGAATGGAATTCATTCTCTCAGTGCATGATATCTGCTGGCTCACACATGTTTTTTTTAAAGAAAACTGGGAGAAGACCAGCCAGCCTGAGATCCTTGGAGACCTGTTGGCTTTTGAACTATTTCTGAAGTTGGCCAGATGTTCACTCTTGTTCCTACTTGTCATGAAGGTGGGGATCTCTATGAAGAGCAACAACATCTAAAGGAAGGGCCTCTGGCTTCTTGGGGAAGTAGCTCCTTTCACGAGGAGCAAAGTCATCCCTCGGCTGGTCTGAACTCACCTGGACTAAGTTATTCCAGGTGAAAATGGTATGTTTGTTCCAGGCACAAACACAGATAGTGGTTCGCCATATTCCAAAATGGCACATAATGCCACTTGACTACCCGGCACAACACCCATACTGTCAAGCCACTCAGAAGGCACTTTCCACAACAGAAACCAAACAGAAGCTGAGACACCACACTCCCCACCTCCCCATCTTCCTCAGTGAGCTGAGCAGAGCCACAGAACACACACACCTGGGTGGAACAGATGGTGCCCTGGTGCTATTGTCATTTTACAGTCCGGCTGAAAGGCAAACTGAACTGTCAAGGACAGCATGTAGACTCTTGCAGTTAAACAAGGGATTGTATCCCCTAGGATAGTAGAGTCAAGTGTGGCTCCTCTTCAGAGGAGGAAGGAACTTCAGAGGAAGTGAGGACAGCTGGGATTTTTCAGACACAGTGATTTATGTAATGAACCTTAATGGATGATTTGCAGGGCATTGTCCACAGCCTGGTACTGTTCTAGCTGCCTGTTAGGAACTTCCTGGAGGACTGCCACGGGGGCCCAGAGCTTGAGCTTCTGTTGCTTACAGCAGCCATCTGCACATATGAAGACCATATATTTTAAATTTTATCTCCAAACTATAACTGCTCTGCAAAATTGTTTGGATGAAACAGGACTGACTGACAAGTACACAGCCTGTGTGTGAGAACTTGGGAAGCAAGATGACAAGAAGATCCTGGAGGGCTGTATTAATTCTTAACATGCAAAGACAGCCACATGTTGGAAGCTAATACTTCAGCAAGACTGCAATCTATTATTATTTCAGAGTATTAGCATTGTTTGGTGTAGAATAACTTAACCGTAATGACACATTGAGAAATCAATATGACACGAGAGCTGGTGTGCACTTTCTTAAAGATGAACTGGCTGATGGCTTTAGCAATGTCTTAACAGAAGGAATAAGCAAATTTTGAAAGTAAATGAATCAGAAACTGATAAGCAAGTAATACATTTGTAGTACATAAATGATTTTGGTTTCGCTTGTGATTATCACCATATTGTTCTAGAAAAATATATTATGTTTTTTTTCGTTTGTGTTCAAATTATTCCACATGTCCTGGTGTTGCACACATTTGATATATTTCAGAGACTTGTCACTCGTCAGCAAGAAAGTCAAATTTTCTTTTAAGGACACTCAATTTAGTATTGTTTGACAAGATGGTATGAAAAGTTGAAGACGGAGAAAAAAAATTGGATTGTAATGTTAGCGACTGAAGGAGAAAATAATATCCTTTAAAATTCTGTACTCTTGTATAAAAATGAAATAGGTTTTTTTTGCTGCTAATTATAAGAAAATTAAATGCTTGTTGAAAGCAATTTAAATAATGCAAAAATGTAAAGTAAAAGGTGAAGGCACCCCTATAATCCTGCCCCATAGGCATCACAACTATTAGCAGTTTGATTTATATTTTTCTTGGCTTTTAAATGCATAGATACCGGGAAATATGAATAAATAAAACGGGGTTATTGTATATCCATGGCTTTATGAACTGCTTTTATATTTGACTAGATCTCTAGGATGATTTTCCATCAGTAAATATATATCTGGCATTAAACGAGATGTTCCAGTACTTATTCCACTGGTCCCCTGCTGACAGACATTTAGTTGCTTGCAATTTTCCACTTTTCTAAACCAACATCCCAGCCATTATTTTGTACATACATTAGTGTATATTTCTCAGTTATATTCTTAGGGTAAATTACCACTGGTGCTATTGCTATTTTTTTTCCTAAAAAAAATTAAAGCAAAATATTTAGATTTTAAGGGATAAGCCACTCTCAATTTTCCACATGGTGGGCTATCCACGGTACAGCTGAATTCCTGGCTGACTTTTTCCTGTCACAAGAGGTTGTGGTAGATAGAATTCTAAGGAGGTCCCCCAAATTCCAGCTCCTTTGAAATACATCCCTGTATGATTCTTCCCCTTGAGTATGGGCAGGACTGTGCATATGGTGGATGTCTTTCCCTTGATTGGGTTACTGTCAGTTGATTCTGAGATTATCACAGGGAAGATTATCTGGGTGGGCTAGATCTAATCAGGTGAGTCCTTTTTTTCCTTTATTTATTTATTTTGTGAGAGAAAGAGAGAGTGGGGGAAGGGCAGAGAGAGAGGAAGAGAGAAAATCCCAAGCAGGCTCTGCACCAGCAGTGCAGAGCCCAAAAGGGGGCTTGAACTCCCAAACAGTGAGATCATGACCTAAGTCAAAAGCAAGAGTTGGACACTTAAGTGACTGAGCCACCCAGGTGCCCCAGATGAGTTCTTTAAAAGAAGGTGTGAAACGTTAAAGAGATGCTTTCCTGTTCAAGAAGGAAGCCAACAGCCATGTTGGGAACTGCCTAGAGACCACGTGGCTAGGAACCTTAAGCAGCCTCTAAGAGTTGAGATAGGTCCCTGACCAGAAACTTCAGCCCTACAACCACAAGGGACTGAATTCTACCAGTAAGTTTGAAACAAGACCCCAAACCTCAGATGAGATTTGCAGCCTCAGGATGACACCTTGATTTCAGTCTGGTGAGCCCCTGATCAGAGGACCCAGCCAATCCACACTTGGGTTAAATTTGTCTTGTTTAAATATCTATGTCTGTGGTAATTTATTACACAGCAATAGAAAACTAATAGCACAGCATACAAAGGCAGGGTATGGCCAGCATATTCTGAATTTTGTGTGTAGCCATTATATCTGGTGAAATGACCATAGTACCCACCTCCTACAGAGATGTGGTGAGCCAAACTGAGGTGTGAGCTCAAGTCTCTGTGGCCAATGGGCCTCTTCCTGGAGACATAGGTGGACACCTCAGTCCATACTCCTGTCCTTCAGGAAGACTTCTGTGTGGAAGAAAAACCCAGCTTTGCCTTCTTGGTGCTTAGAACTTAGGCCAGCTACTTAAAGGGTTTTTCTTAGGGATTTTTATCACTCTAGAAGTTTTAAATTATTTAATTTACTTTCCCCAGGATAGAAATAATTAATTCATGTCAGTGTGGGCTCATAGATTCTTTTTTTTTTATTTTATTTTTTATTTTTTAAAATTTACACCCAAATTAGTTAGCATATAGTGAAACAATGATTTCAGGAGTAGATTCCTTAATGCCCCTTAACCATTTAGGCCATCCCCCCTCCCACAACCCCTCCAGTAGCCCTCAGTTTGTTCTCCATATTCATGAGTCTCTTGGGCTCATAGATTCTTATTGTATTCAAAGGATTATAAGCTGTTACTATCATTATCATTTTGGTCTTCAGATTGTCATAGATTTTCCCAGTGGATGCTCCTTCAAGCTGACTCCTGTGTCCTTTTGACCCATTCCTTTATTTTTTTGAGCGCTTCATTTTGTGTCCTGGCACAACAAGGTATTCCAGATTCATCTTGTACTTTCCGTGAAATCGACATTTCCTTTTTTCTTTTAGATTTTATTTTTAACTAATCTCTACACCCAATGTGGGGCTCAAACTTACAACCTCAAGACCGAGAGTCACACATTCCACTGCTCTACAGATTGGGCCAGCCAGACACCCCAGGGATCAACCATTACCAGAAGGAAATTTGGTTCCTTTCAGTGAGGAATGGTATTTAGAAACCAAGATGTGGGCACTAGAGGTGTTAATGGCTTCTAGGCCCTTCTGAGCTATGAATTTTTTTTCTTCCTCTCTTCCTCCCTTCCTCCTTCCCTCTTCCTTCCTTCTTTCTTTGGTTTATTTACTTATTTATTTATTTATAATTCAAGTACAATTAACAAGCAGTGTTATGTTAGTTTCAGGTGTACAATATAATGATTCAACAATTTCATACATTTCTCAGTGCTCCTCAAGATAAGTGTACTCTTAATCCCCTTAATGTATGTCCCCTATCCCCCTGCCAACCTCCTCTCAAAAATACAAGTTTGTACTCTGTATTTTAAAGGGTCTGTTTTGTATTTTATTTTTGCTTGTTTGCCTCTTTTTTCTTTTATAAACACTTTAATTAAAAAAAGGGAATAAAAACAAATTGAGCATTCCATTCCAGAAGTTAAAAACAACAGAGTAACAAAACATCTAAATAAGGCCAGAGGGTAGAACTAAGAAGTTAAAATCAGAAATAAGGGAATCAGAAAACAGAAAGCTAATAATATTAAATAATAAACCTAGGCATTGATTCTTTGAAACAACCCATTACATAGATAAACTATGGTTGGTTTTATTTAAAAATACAAAGCTATGGGTCAATCTCACTTTACAAAACCTATTTGTATAGCTTATCCTATTAATAAAGCAATGAAGAAACATTATGCTAGAATATCAAGACTTGTGAAAAGTCACTTAATAAACTTGAATGTTCTGTGTAGGACAGATTTGGGGGCTTCAGTTTTGTCAGTCATGTGCAAAATCCACCTATTCCTACTTCTGGATTCCTAGAGGCTGAGGAAAAAGTTTCAAGCAGCCGAATTTAGGATATCTCTACCTGAGCCAAGAAAAATGCATGGCAGAGGGATGGGGGTGGGGTCCTCCAAAGAAGTGGGAATCTCCAAGAACTCAAGCAAATAACAAGAAGAGGAAGTCCAAGTTAACGTTTGCTAGATGGAGGGAAGAGGCCACTAGCTGAGCAAGAATTGTTGGTAGCTTTGCCCCCTGACACCCCCCACCACAACCTGTGTATGAGAGGAGGAAGGGTGGGTGCAAACCAGCACCTAATGGGTGGATGGGGATGTGAGTAGATATGGGCAGAGGGATCAGGAGAAATGTGGGTGAAAACTTATGGTTACCTAAGTGAAGGCTCTGATTGACATCTTGGACTGAGCATGCTGATTTCTGACACTAAGACTGTGTTTGTGGTTTAAGGGGATCCCAAGATTTCTGCTCCCTAAGAATGAGCTAGAAAGTCAGGCCAGGTTTTTTTCCCATGGTAGAGAAGGATTTCTGACATTAAAGCTTGCAAGGCCAATGGAGACAACAATATAAAGTGGTTTTGATAATGTCTTTCTCTCAACTTCTCTATCTCTTCTCTCTTTTACCATAAGCAGCAAGAGAAGGCCAGGTGGGAGCTTCAGACCTTCTCTTGGCAATCTCTTTATCTAGATGACCAAGTCCATCAGGGACATATACTTTTTGTGTTGCTGCAGATGATAATTTTGCTAATCTTTCTGCCACTCCATATCAAGGGCCCTCTTGCCCTAGCTTCCAATAACAATTTCCTTACTTCCTTTAGAAACTTCACTGGCAAGTGTCCTCAAAGTCCAGGACTTTTTCTATCATAATGCTCTAAGTCCTTCCAGCTTCTGCTCACTGTCTGTTCCAAAGCCACTCCCACATTTGAATTATTTGTTACAGCAGCACCCCACTTCCAGAAGTCAAAATCTCTATTACCTATAGCTGTGTACAAATTGCCACAAACTTAGCAGCCTGAAATAACACACATTTCTTTTCCTCACAATTTCCATGGCTCAAGAACTCAGGCATCGTTTAGCTGGATTGTGCTGAGTTTCCTCACAAACTGCAAACAAAGTGTGAGCCAGGGCTGCTGTCTCATCTGAAGGTTTGACCAGGGAATAATCTGTCTCATAGCTTACTTACGTGGCTATTGGTAGGATTCAGTTCCTTTTAGGTTTTTGCACTGAGGGCCTTATTTCTTAACAGGATGTTGGCCAGAGGCCACCCTCAGTTTCTTGCCATGTGGGTCTCCCCAACATGGCAACTGACTTTGTCAAAATCGGCAAAGTGTCTGCAAGCAAGATAGGAGTCACAAACTCATATAATCTAATCATGGAAGTAACATCCCATCACCTTTGCTATATCTTATAACTTAATACAATAATGTTTTATTTGTCATTGAAGTGTAGTTGACTTAATGTTATATTAGTTTCAGATGTACAATATAGCAATTCAACAATTCTATACCTTGCTCAATGCTCACCATTGTAAGCGTCATTGCTATCTGTCAGCACACATTATTACAGTATTATTGACTATATTCCCCGTGCTGTTCTTTTCATCCCCATGAGATTTATTTTACAACTGGAAATTTGTTCCTCTTCATCCACCATTTCATTTCCCCCCTCCTCCACCTCCCTTCTGCCAACTGCCAGTTTGTTCTCTGTAGGATAAATTTTTGTGACTGGCTTCTGACGAGGGTCTGAAAATGAAAATTAAAATACATCCAGCAAAGGAAAAGGAGAAAGAGAGAGATAGAGACAAACCAAGAAACAGGTTCTTAACTATAGAAAACAAACTGATGGTAACCAGAGGGGAAGGTTTGGATGGGGTTATGGGTGAAATAGGTGATGGGGATTAAGGAGTGCACTTAACCTGGATTAAAGATAAATAAATAACATAATAAAAAATATGGGTGTGGTGGAGACGTGTACATCTGTGTATCTGTGTCTAGGTATGTTTGTTTATACATAGGGGCTGATAGAGAAAAAAGATACAGCCTTATTTTCTTCATTTGGAACAGAAATTAAAAGCAAATATTATGAATGTATTGAAATTGTTTAAAAATCTTTTCTTCCATTCTCAAAAAATGTACTTTTGTGGACTGGTTTCTCTGCTATAAATGTTATCAAAGCCGACCTAGAAACAGGTTAACTACACATTGTGTCCTGTGAGTAAAATTGTTATCAGTTCAAATTGGGTCATGTATGTTAATAGTTGAGAAGACTTATTCAGTATATTAAAAACTTTAAATATTATGTTTAGTTCTTGTTTTGGTTATCTATCACTGTATTACAAACTATCCCCAAAACTCAGTACTTTAAGTGCAACAATCATTTTATCATAGCTTATGGTTTTTTATGTTAGGAGTTCATGCATGGTCCAGCTGGGCGGTTCTGCTTCACCTGGTGTTGACCGGGATCACTGGTGCTGTTCAGCTCATGCCTATTCTGGTCTGGAGGGTCCAAGTCATATTCATGCACACACCCAGTGCCTTGGAAAGGACAGCTGGAAGACTGGGCTCCATCCTAGGTAGACTCAGGGTCTCTCCAACAAAGTAGCTGGTTGTCCTACATGATGGCTTAGGGGTTCAAGAGTGAGGGCTCCAAGAGACAGGAAGTAGAATTTTCCCATCTCTTGAGGTTCAGGCCTTAAAACTGGGGCAGTGTCATTGCTACCATATTCTGTTGGTCAATGTGGTAACAGAGCCTACTCAAATCTAAGAGGAGGACACAGTAGTCCTACATTCCAGTGGGAGAGGTGTCAGAGAATGTGTGGTCCGGATTAACTGTCCCACGATTCCAAATGTCAAACAGCAGCAGCTTATGAGTGTAATTACCATGTTATACAATAATCGCTTACACATAGCTTTGAAAGAACATGTCAAGTTTTTGTAATTCTTTTGTCTTGCTCAAAATGTTTGTTTTGATTGTATTTGTTGAAAAACAATTTTCTGTCTGATTAATATAAAAACAAAATTCAGGCTGGTACTTTGTCCTTTTTTGTTTTATTTTTCTGATTATTTATTTTTAGACAGAAAGAGAGTGAGCATACATGTGTGAGCAGCAGTGGGAAGAAGGAGAGAGAGAGAGAATCTTAAGCAGGCTCCATACTCAGTGTGGAACACCACTCTAGGCTCAATCCCATGACCCTGGGATTATGACCTGAGCTGAAATCAACAGTTGGACACTTAACGATTGAGTCATCCAAGCAGCCCTAATTTATTTTTATTGTATTTTACAAAAGTCGTGGCCTGAGGCTGATTGAAAGCATTTTTAAACCCTGGTCTTTCTCTGCACATAGTTTAGGAAGTGCTGTTATAGGTTGTCATTGTAGTTCATGGTATAGTTAGGTGGCTAGTCAATGAACTGGAGACACAGGCACTGGGTAGGGAGCTGTGATCTAGCCTCTGAACTCATTACCAAGCTGAGCTCTTTGGTCCCAGGGCATCTATTTAGTGTAGGGGAAACTTTTTCTTCTCACAGACATGGAATTCATGTGGCAAATCTTCAGGGTGGCTTCCTCTTAGAGCATGCACTTTTTCCCCAATCATTCTCCGAGAGGGGTTCCCTGCCAATTCATGAGCTCAGCCAGAGGGGGACCCATTTCCAACTGGCACAGAGGCCCTCATAGGCTGTGGTGGCAGTGTGAGTCAGAGTCCCCAAGGGGAACTTCATTTTTTTTCCATTTTTAAAATGTTTATTTATTTTTCAATATATGAAGTTTATTGTCAAATTGGTTTCCATACAACACCCAGTGCTCATCCCAAAAGGTGCCCTCCTCAATACCCATCACCCTCCCCTCCCTCCCACCCCCCATCAACCCTCAGTTTGCTCTCAGTTTTTAAGAGTCTTTTATGCTTTGGCTCTCTCCCACTCTAACCTCCTTTTTTTTTTTTTTCCTTCCCCTCCCCCATGGGTTTCTGTTAAGTTTCTCAGGATCCACCTAAGAGTGAAAACATATAGTATCTGTCTTTCTTTGTATGGCTTATTTCACTTAGTATAACACTCTCCAGTTCCATCCATGTTGCTACAAAGGGCCATATTTCATTCTTTCTCATTGCCACATAGTACTCCATTATGTATATAAACCACAATATCCATTCATCAGTTGATGGACATTTAGGCTCTTTCCATAATTTGGCTATTGTTGAGAGTGCTGCTATAAACATTGGGGTACAAGAGCCCCTAGGCATCAGTACTCCTGTATCCCTTGGGTAAATTCCTAGCAGTGCTATTGCTGGGTCATAGGGTAGGTCTATTTTTAATTTTTTGAGGAACCTCCACACTGTTTTCCAGAGTGGCTGTACCAATTTGCATTCCCACCAACAGTGCAAGAGGGTTCCCATTTCTCCACATCCTCTCCAGCATCTATAGTCTCCTGATTTGTGAACTTCATTTTTTAAAATTAATTAAAATAAAATCAAATACAAAATTGATTTCCTTACCTACAGATGTCATATTCCAATGGTCACTAGCCATCAGTGTATAGTGGCTATCGTACTGGATGGCATAGGTGTAGAATGTTTACATCAACCCACGAAGTGTTATTGGTCTGTGCTGGAAGGGTTCCCACATGGAAGAGGATTCCCTGCACCCTTGCTTTGTCTAGACTTGAGGGTTGAAATGATGATAAATAGTTGAGAATTGGGGTAGGATAGATTCTAGCTTTGTATAAGGAAAATTTTTGAACAGCAATACCTATCCAGAGACCCTTTGTAGGTAATGAGTCTTCTGTTACTGGAGGAATTCAACTCTGGGCTGGGAGTGTATTTGGTTGAGATTCTCTTGTATAATTTCTTTTGCTGTCTTTTTTTTTGCTGAAGGATTCTTTATGTTTGCAAGTATTCATTATAAGCACACCTCGGTGGCTCAGTTGGTTAAGTGTCTGACTTCAGCTCAGCTCATGATCTCACACTCTTGAGTTTGAGTCCCACATTGGGCTCTGTGCTGACAGCTCAGAGCCTGGAGCCTTCTTTGAATTCTGTGTTTCCCTCTTTCTCTGTCTCTCCCCCACTCATGCTCTATCTCTCAAAAATAAATAAACATTTAAAAAATAATTTAAAAAAATAAGTATTCTTTATCAAGTGCTTTTTCTGTTCCAGGTGCTAAGTTCCATGCTTTCCCTACATTATCACATTTATAATTTTCAACAATTCTGCAAGTCATATGGTATTATCCCCTTTTTTACAGATGAGAACACAGTGAGTCAGCCACGTAAAGTTGCTCAAGTTTGGGGAAGCACAGTAGGTCAATGGATTTTTTGGGTCACATTCCAAGCTCTTAAGTGGTACACTTTAATCTAGAAACTAGCAGATGTCCAGTAGATACTGGTTGGTTGGACAAATTGCATCAAATATATTAGTTTCTGGAAAACACTTTTTTTTTAGTATGGTTTATATCATATGATCACAACCAAGTAAAAATAAATTATACATAGAAGAAAAGAATATTAATGGCAAAATATTAACATTGGTGAATGGCTCTTAGTAGGAGTAGAGGGTTTTTTTCCCTTTTTTTTCCTTAAGAAAACCAATATATATTGTTTATTCAAGAAAAAAAGCTTTTCTTAAAAATGTAATATGTGCACAGAGAAAATTTGGTGCCTGCATCGAGTTGCTGCTGTATTTTGGACCATGGTTTCTCATGATTCTGTGGGTGGGCTGTGTTTCCTTTGCTGGCTTCCTCAGGGCTCACTTGTGCAGCTGCGTTCAGCTGGAGGTTGGCTAAGCCAGAAGGTCGACCATGGCCTCATTCACATGGCTGGCAGTTGGTGATGACTCTCCCACGTGGCTCTCACCAGCCAGGAGGTTTCACCTGCTGCCTCACATAGTGGTTTCTGGGCAGTGTTCCAAGAGGACAAGGATAGAAGCCGCAAGTTCTCTTGAGGCTCTGAGAACACGCCACATTGTCACTTCTGCCATGTTATATTTATCAAAGTCAGCTTGGATTCAAGGGATGGGGAGCTAGACCTTACATTTGATGGAGAGAGCTGCAAAATATGACAGCCATGTTTTAAAATCTGCCATTTATAGGGACGCCTGGGTGGCTTGGTCAGTTAAGCACCTGGCTCTTGGATTTGCCTCAGGACATGATCTCACAGTTTGTGAGTTTGAGTCCTGTGTTGGGAAGCCCCTGTCTCTCTCCCCGTCTCTCTGTTCCTCTCTCCCTGTCTCTCTGTTCCTTCCCCACTCACTCTCTCACTCAAAATAAATGGCTAAAGTTAAATTTTTTTAAATCTATATTCATAGCAAAGTATGCACTTATTTTTTTCTTTTATGGTTGTTTTTATTAAAATTTTTTAAAATTTATATACAAGTTAGTTAACATACAGTGTATTCTTGGCTTCAGGAGTAGAACCCAGTGATTCATCTCTTACATATGACACCCAGTGGTTATTCCAGAAAATGCCCTCCTTAATGCCCATCATCCATTTAACTCATCCCCCGACCCACCTCTCCTCCAGCAATCCTCAGTTTGTTCTCTGTATTTAAGAATCCCTTTTCGTTTGCCTCCCTCTTTTTTTTTAATCGTATTTTTCCTTCTTTTCCCCTATGTTCATCTGTTGTGTTTCTCAAATTCCACATGTGAGTGAAATCATATATCTGTCTTTCTCTGGCTGACTTGTTTCGCTTAGCATAATACACTCTAGTTCCATCCATCTTGCAAATGGCAAGATTTCATTCTTTTTCATCTCCAGGTAGCATTCTATTGTATATATATACCACATCTTATTTATCCATTCATTAATTGATGGACATTTGGACTCTTTCCATAATTTGGCTATTGTTGATAGCAACCAAAGTATGCATTTAAATTCATGGAATAGGGGCAGAGAATATTCTATGGGTTGTCTCAAATACCATCTTGAAATGTTAGATTATTTTCCTTGTGGTCTGTGGATGATTTATTTAGAATGACCACAGCTGCCATTCATGATGTTCTCACGTTTGCATACATGCTGTTTTGGGCCTGTATGACTAAAACATAGTGTTAAACACATTCAAGTGTCCAGGTTTTTTTTTTTTTTTTTTTTTTTTTTTTTTACTTTTTAATGATTATGCTCAAATGAGAATAATAGATGGAAACCAATAGTGTGTATCTAAGGGAAGGACCTCCGAATGATCTTTTCAGGAGGGGTTGATGATTTGAAAGATAAGAGAAATAAAAAGTTGATCAAGGAAGTAATCCAGATGTCCACCAATGGATGAAGAGTTAGAGAAAATGTAGTATGTACATGCAATGAACTATTATTCAACCTAAAAAAGGAAGGGAATCCTGACAGTCTCCAGCATGGATGAACCTTGAGGACATTATGCTAACCGAAATAAGCCAGCCACAGAAAGACAAATACTGAATATTCCACTTCAAACAAGTTATCTAAAGTAGCTAAATTCTTAGGAATAGAAAGTAGAATGGTTGTTGCCAGTGGCTTGGGGACTGTGGAACTAGAAGTTGTTTAATGGATATATAGTTTCAGTTTTACAAGATGAAAATTTTGGATATTTGCACAATAGTGTGAATACACTTAACCCTACTGAATTGCACCCTTAGAAAGGGTTTACTTGGGGGCGCCTGGGTGGCGCAGTCGGTTAAGCGTCCGACTTCAGCCAGGTCACGATCTCGCGGTCCGTGAGTTCGAGCCCCGCGTCAGGCTCTGGGCTGATGGCTCCGAGCCTGGAGCCTGTTTCCGATTCTGTGTCTCCCTCTCTCTCTGCCCCTCCCCCGTTCATGCTCTGTCTCTCTCTGTCCCAAAAATAAATAAAAAACGTTGAAAAAAAATTTTTTTAAAAAAAAGAAAGGGTTTACTTGGAGTGGGGGGGTGCCTGGTGGCTCAGTCAGTTAAGTGTCCGACTCTTGATTTTGGCTCAGGTCATGATCTCATGGTCAGCAAGTTCAAGCCTTACATCGGGCTCTGTGTTGACACTGTGGAGCCAGCTTGGGATTCTCTCTGCTTCTCTCTCTTTTTCAAAAATAAATAAATAATGTTTTCACTCATATGTGGAAG
The DNA here is from genome assembly GCF_028018385.1 of Neofelis nebulosa. Taxonomy (NCBI): domain Eukaryota; kingdom Metazoa; phylum Chordata; class Mammalia; order Carnivora; family Felidae; genus Neofelis; species Neofelis nebulosa. The sequence continues at coordinate 95,104,480 of NC_080790.1, read as the reverse complement.
TTGACAATCTTAACAGAAGACCATGGGAGAAGGGAGAGAATAAAAAATATATGTAGTTACAAACAGAGAAGAAGGCAAACCATAAGAGACTTTTAAATACAGAGAAAAAACTGAGGGTGGAAGGGAGTTGGGGGCAGGAAGGCAGGGAAAATGGGTGATGGGCATTGAGGAGAGAACTTGTTAGGATGAACACTGAGTGTTTTATATAAGTGATGAATCAGAGGAATCTACTCCCAAAACCAAGAGCACACTGTATACACTGTATATTAGCTAACTTGACAATAAATTAAATTAAAAATAAATAAATGAATAAATAAATAAATAAATAAACTTTTTAAAAATCTTAAAAAAAGACCTACCTGGTAAATTGCGTGTGTGTGTGTGCGTGTGTGTGTGTGTATGTATGTGTATGTGTGTTTTACCACAGTTTAAAAAATTTGATCAAGTGTAAAAAAATGTAATGTTCTTATTCAGAGCTTTGTCACAAAGTGCAATTCACATCCATGGCCTACTTCTGTGTCTGGAGCCCGGGGGGCCTTGCTTCTTGGTGAGAATGGACTCAGGAGAGCCTTTGAAAGAGGAAGTTGAGTACTATCTGGAGATGAAAGGGTTCTTGTGTTAGGAATGTCCAAATGCAGCCTGTTGAGGTTGGTTGAAGTGGTTCAGTTAGCAAGCAGCACCGAGTTTATCAGAGGGCTTGCTTTGATTCAGCCACATCACCACGTAGCTGCCAACTGAGCTCAGTGCCTTGGAAGCATGAAATCAAAGCCTTGCAGTCACCAACCATTTCTCCAGTTTTTTCCCGGAGAATTTTCAAATTATCTTCCTTTGGTCCAAAGTTCCATTGGCAGTTGGCTTAAGAGAGAGAGGTGTAATTGTTGAAGTCACCTCCTGAGTAAAACAATGAAAGATTTTTCAGGGGCTTTCTCCCGTTTTCTCTACTGGCTGCATGATGTAAGTGTGTTGGTGTTGGTCAGGGGTGAACTGTGCTGCAGGTAACAGCTGACAGCCGGGTCAAAGATGAGTGGCCCTTTCCCCTTGTCATAGAAGTCTTGAGAAGGTAGTTGAAGTTGGCAGAGGTCTCTCTCTCTCTTTTTTTCATTTCTTTAAAATTTTATTTATTTTTATTTTTTTGAGAGACAGAGAGAGAGAGAAAGAGCATGAGCAATGGAGGGGCAGAAAGCGAGGGAGGGTGAGAATCCCAAGCAGGCTCCGTTCCATCAGTGTGGAGCCTGATGTGGGGCTCAAACTCATGAACTGTGAAATCATGACCTGAGCCAATGTTGGACACTTAACTGACAGTCACCCAGTAGCCCCAGCAGAGGTCTCTTCTATGGCTCAGTTCCTTTGAATTCTGAATTCATTGGTATTGCTTTGTGATTGCTGAATGACTGCTGCTCCCCCTCTTTAGGCCTGTTTGCTTTTCAGTTCTATAGAAGGGGGACTTGCCACAGGGCAAACACATGTACCAGCTGAGTTGTGTATTCAACGGGAATGCAAAACTGGCCTGGGGCCCTACCTCACAGACTTTGCACTGGTCATAACCAGAACTGTGTCTGATGAGAGTGGTGACAGAAGAAGGCCTTTGGAGTGGCTCATAGTCGGCAAGTTGACTGCAGTCAGTCACCTTCTCAAAGGGATGCACAGCAGTCCACTGGCCGCCCTCCCCACACCACTGTCTCCCAGGCAGTTACAGGCCAGAAATGGAGCCTCATCCTGATGGCTGTGGGGCCCCTCTGAATGGCCAGCTCATGTCTACCATCCCTCTCCTAAGTCCTGCTCCCCAGAATACCCTTTACAAAGCTAAATCCCTTAAAGGCAGAGGACATTTTGCATATCTTTATATACCCTCAGGCATAACAATGGCCTTGCATTTGGTTTGTGTTTAATATATATTTGTAGATTTTCTGAAATAATTGGATTTCTTTCCTGTCTTGTCTGAAGAGAATTCCAGACTATTCCAGGGCTGATCACTGGGAATGGACAATGAGGCATCTTCAGCTGGAACACTTGACTTTTCTTCAGGATGGCGGAGAGAGTAACATCACCGTGGTAGAAGTTCCTTCTTAGGGCTCGGAAGTCTATGCTCACACCTCTGTCCTCACCCTCCATCTCTTGCTGGGTCTCTGTTTGCAGGTGCACCCAGATATCCTTTGCAGCTGACTTGCTAAAAGAATGAACTAAAAGAAAAGCACACACACACACACACACACACACACACATACCCTCTGACTTCTACCTGATGAAAATCATGGGGTTGTTTAAACAGCAAGGGTTATTAATGTATATTTGTCTCTATCTCCCTTATTCTGCTTAACCATTGTCATACAGAGGAGTCTGTATGTTTACAGAAGCACAGAATAGCTAATGTGCAGCTGAACTTCTAACCAGGATTGCAAGGAGGGACGGCTGCCTCCTCAGGACGCTCATTGTGTTCTGGATCCTAATGAACCCTGGGAGCCAACAGAGCAGCCTGGCAGAGGTGACTTCACCCAGGGCCTTGAGGATCTATGGGCTGATTTGTATGTTCTCATTGTAGCAGTTTCTGAAGCTTCAATTTCTGAGGTCTTCCATGGCATGCTGTAATTTCAGGATTGGCAGCAACGCTGACAAGAGTGAAAAGAAAACATATTTAGGGAAACAGGAATTTCTCTCAACCTTTATTTTGACATTCAGCAGTCGATGATGGATGTTTCAAATTACTCTTGATAAGAAGCTATCAGTAGGAGTTATTTTGTTTCACAGATACCTGGCAGGTCAAAAACATACTCAAATTGAACAAATATTCTCAAATTAAGTTCAGAGAATGGTAAGGCGGAGTAACTCAGGATGCAGAAGGAAAGGGAATTCAAAAGAGCGTGTTTACTGCTGCGGGACTCTGGTGAGCCAGAGGCATGTGGGAACAGACAGCGGGGGGAGGCCAGGATGGAAACCAGGGGAGGGAGGTGCTGGCTGGTTTAATCTCACTGACTTGAACAGGTGGAGAAAACCCACCACCAAACCTGTCAGGAGAGCAGGGAAGCTTGGACTGAGTGAACAAGTCATTTTAAGGACACTTTAGTTTCAAATATATTTCACTAATCACTTAATCACTCTGAGGCCTTACTTTCCCCATCTGGAAAATGGGATGGTAATACTCTTCTTGTGGACTGCTTTGAAAATTGTGCTGCATCCTGCAGCTGCTTCTTGATCTTTTAATGTGTGATACCTGCAAGTGGATGTACCTCCTTTGTAAATCATTTTCAACTTCTAACACAGCTGTAGGGACTTGTAACTTTCATGCATATATGTGTTATTTGTAAGTAATACTCATTGTACAGACTTTGTTGAGCACTTACTATGTGCTGGGCACTGTGCTTGGTGCCAGAGATGTAAATAAAGCCAGTGAGGCAAAAGGGCCATGTAATGCTTTGTTGTAACATTGTGACCCATCTCTTATGTTGCTGTTCATAAATAATGCTGTGGATTTTTTGAGTCTTTTTTTAAAAAGTTTATTTATTTTGGTGTATACACACACACACACACACACACACACACACAGAACACCCACATGCATGCATGAATGAGATGGGGAGGGGTAGAGAGAGAGGGAGAGAGAATCCCAAGCAGGTTCCACGCGGTCAGTGTAAAACTCAACATGGGGCTCCAATCCATGAACTGTGAGATCATGACCTGAGCCAAAATCAAGGGTCAGACATTTAACCTACATGAACCACCCAGGTGCCCCAATGTTGTGGATTTTCTAAAAATATAAAGAGTTGGGGGCCCTGGGTGGCTCAGTTAAGTGTCTGACTCCTGATTTTGGCTCAGGACATGATCTAATGGTTCGTGTTCTGCACTGACAGTGCGGAACCTGCTTGGGATTCTATGTCTCTCTCTCTCTGCGCTCCTTCCTCCTTCTCTCTCTTTCAAAATAAATAAATAAACTTTAAAAAAACATAAAGAATTGATGTTTTTGTTTTACTTTATTAAAAGGTACAAAGTACTCATTTATTGCTATATTTTAATCTCTTCTACAGTACCTCATGCACATGGCATTAAATGTCCACAATGGCTCTGGGCATTATGCCTTCTCATAAACTGCGGTGTACATAAATTGGTAACTTGGCATTTGTCTTAAAATTCTAACAATATTTTTCACTCAGTAATTTCCACTTCTAGGAATTTATCCTAAGAGAGATGTGCCCAATACTTCACATTCACAGATGTGTGAGCAATAATTATAATATCAAAATTGTTTACATTCTAAAGAGTCAACAACAGGAAAAGAGCAAAATAAAACTTGGCTTGGTAGGCTGGTCTATGGTGTCACCTGTAGGTGATCCCATATTCCACAGAGAGGCTGTTGGGGCTGAAACTTCAGGCTCCACAGGGCCATCAGTTTCCCAGATGGCTCCGGTTTTCCACACTCTGGATGGAATGTTGTTGCCTCCTGGGGCAAGATGGTGGCACCACATCTTGCTTCCCATCATTTCACATCAGGAAAACGAGAAGGTCAGGAACCATATTTGCCTCAGGAAAGCAGCATTTCCTAGCAATCACTAGCCAACATCCACTTCCACTTCGTTGGCCAGAACTGTGCTTTGTCGGTAGTTTGGTGAGGTCCACTGGCCCCTTTTTTCACACTAGGGGCTCATGTATAAAAGGGCCTTGTCTGAGTTCTATTTTATTGACCAAAGTATTTGCTTCTGCAGCTGCCCCCCACTTTTGATGGGAAGACTCCAACTTCTCTAGACCCATCCAGCTGAGTGAACTCAGGGTAGCCTGAGGGGAGTGAGGAGTAGCCGGTCAAGGCGCTAGAGCAACAGCACTCTGGGGCCCCAAGCCATAAGATGGGAGGCATCAGGAATCATAAGTGAATTTTGGCACAAGCTGGGCTGCTGTGTGATAGAGAAATTAACCCCAGCTGAAGAAGAAGAAGAGGAGACACACTGATGACACCATGATTTGTTACTCTACAGAAACTACCTTCCAGCGGCCACCTCTGCCGTTTAGTCTTCATTTAAAAATGTTTTCATGGTGGTCAAATATGTGTCGCATAAAATTTACTGTCTTAACCATTCATTTTAGGCATTAATTATGTTTGCATTATCATGCAACCACCACCATCCATCTCCAGAACTTGTTCATCATCCTGAATAGAAACTCTGTCCCCATTAAACAACACATCTCAATTCTTCCCTCGCCTCAGGCCCTACCTTCTGTCTCTATGAAATTGACTACTCCAGGCACCTTGTACAAGTGTTATCAGACAGTATGTGTCCTCTTGTGACTAACTTACTTCAGTCAGAATAAGGTCTTCAATAATGGCTTCATAATGACTTCATCCATGTTGTAGCCTGTGATAGAACCTCCTTCCTTTTTAAAAAATTGAATAGTATTCCTGTTTACTCTTTAGGCCCCCTTTTGGGCTGTGTAAAGCCTTCCAAGTTCATGGAGGTGCCTGTATTGTGCCAGGCACCTAGCCTACAGAAGAACCTACATGGGAAAGCTCATGGTCTGAACACCATAGCCTTCCACATGGTAGCATCAGGCTCTGCTTGGACCTTCATTGTGCTCCTCCACATCTGTGCCTGCTGGGTCCCCAAGGGAGACCAGAAGTTCCCCCCCTCCCTCAAGTCACCTGTGAAGGGCTTGGTGGGTCCAGAAGTGTCCTTGTACTTCCTCTGAGCTTTATCAGAAGGCAAATTGGTGCTGTTTCTCTGTATAATAGATTCTGTCTTTCCTTTGGGAGAGTGGTAGTGGTGGGGTTTGTGACATTTCAGAAATAGCAAAAGTACATGAGAGGGATAACCATAAAGGGAAATATCTATTACTAAGTGGAAATTTCCTTTTTTAAAGAAATGTAGAGTTTGGCCACTTTTTTTTTTTTTAATTCACTTCCACTTCTTTGCAAAATCCAGTCATTGTGTTGGAATGGCCATTCTGTTGCAAATTCTAGTCCTGAATAGGGTTTACAAAACCAAGAATATTTTTGCTTCCTCCTCTCCCTCCAATGAAGCCGAAATAATTTATGTATCTGGCTCTCACCTTAAGTGTGAACTTTAAATTAAACACTTATAGCGTTATCAATTAATGTAAGGGAAACCCATCCAGCGAGGGGAGTGAGCCGGCTCTAAACTGTGGGTGGAACTGAATGCATATAAAAGGGGTTCAACAACGTTATCCTTATGTCCTGGACTCCTGGGAGGCTTTCCTTGAACTGGTTCACTTAGTCAAAAGCCTTACATTCTTTTCTGAAGGACAGTTGAGATAATTTTAATCATAATGGGGACTATATGCCGTGAAAGTCTTTAAAAGAATGAAGGGAGAGAGTTAGCGCGGTGGAGAATATAGAACAGGCCAGCTTCCAAGCTCCATTAGCGTGCACCTCTTGTGTGGAAGTACGGTCTACCCTCACCAAGACTCATGATAACTATGAAAAGTGAAGCGAAGCTGTAAGAGAGGCCACGGATGTTAAGCATGTTAACATTTCCATTATGTCTAAAAGCAGAAAATGGAACAAATAAAGCAGGTTGGGTTTTTTTCCCCCCACTATAATGTATGCCGGAATGTCACAAGAACTCATTGTCTGCAATGAATACAAAAATATGGGCAATTCAGGCCAAACAATGAAAACATAGCTGATTCCATAAAAGCATCCCACTTGCATTAAGTTCATCTGGCAGGGTTTTACCTTATTTATGTTTTTTCCCAATAAGGCTGTTTCTTGAATAGTGTGATCTTTAAAGTTTAAGCTGCATCAACAATAGCTTCTTCTCTCCCTGCTTTCTCTGTTTCTGAAATGCAAGAAATGAAGAATAAAATAAAATGGAAGCACCGTATTTGTTTGTCCTGCCTCTTCTATTAGGTCAAATGCTGTTGTGATTTTTGAGGCAAAATCCTAATAATTTTCACAGGAAGCGGATGCAGGGATCTCAGCAGTGTGCATGATCAGTGGTACTATCAGGCATCTTTGACTTCAAAGAACATATTCAGAAGCTCTGGCATTGGTCCAGTGCACAGGCAGACATGTGTCCTTGCTCACTCCTGAGTCAGGGGACTTGCTAAGCCAACAGGGCAGGTGTCCTGGGGGCCGGACGATGAACTTGGAGGGGAGGCTGGAGGTCTTTTCTGTCTCCCCTAGTCTGCAGCTCCTAGAGGAAGAGCTTTTAAAATGGCAACCTTCAGGACACAGAAGTGATTTGTGAACTCGAGCTGGCATTTTCAGAGTAGCGAGCCTGTTGCTAAGGTCACAGTATGGAATGTCTGGCTGTCCCCACCATCACACGGGTGAGGTCAGGAGATGCAGAGTGTGAAAGGAGAGGATGCTTGAGTTTTTGGGAGCCTTGATCATATTAGTTTCTGTCCCTCATCGGAGATGATTGTCAATTCAGGATGAAAATGAAGTGTGAAAACGCTCCTCTCCTCTGATTCACTCATCCTGGCCCTTGGAGGCCAAAGCTGGCTTTTGGCATTAGGCACACTGCATGGGGCCACAAAAGGTTGTCTACCTGCCTAAAAGAATCAACACCTTTGCTTTGACCTATACATATCTACACAAAACTGCATGTTTTCAACTCCAAAGAAAAAGCCATTCCCAGTTTACACATGTTTTGTTTGCCTTATCTCTATTTTCCTACTCCATATTCCTTTTCTTTTTCCTTTGCTGGTCTTTCTTACTCTTGACTCATTAAATATGATGAGAATCAAGGTCATCCCCTAACTCTCCTTTCTCTCTAAGAAAATGACTCCTCCAGGTTTTTCTTGGGCATCAGGCTTGAGCGTGAGGATGAGTTGAAGGCTGAGCAGGTTTTCAGGCCACCAGGAAAGAAGGAAGGGGGGTACTGGGATGGAAAGGAGAGAGAAGGTAACAACAGAAGAGAGGAATAGAGAAACAGATTGAATTTGGGGGAGGGTGAAGGAAAGAGAGAAGCTAAAGCAGGGGATTCTCTCTCACATGTCATGGAAAATGCATTTCTAAAAGCCTAGTCTTGCTCAGCTCATGCATCTCCCCTTCCAGAGCCCTTCCTGGCTCCCCTAATGTCAGTCAGAGCAGAACTCAGTGGAGCTCCTCACTTGAACAGCAAGACCCCTGGGGCCTGGCCTCATCTTCCTTCCAGATTTTCTCCTCCGTTGTCCTCCTGCATCGGACACCAGAAGCATGCTCAGCTCTTCCTTCTGCTGGTACTTTGTTCATCCTGTTACCTGCAGCCTTGACCTGAGAATCTTCCCCATCCTCCCAAGCCCATCTCAGTGGCAGCCTACTTCAGGGCAGAAGCCTTTCCTCCAAATCAGATGTGATGTCATCCTTCTCCCATGGCCCAAGCCCCACCTCATCAGACATTATGATCACAAGTTCTGCCTTGTATCTTTCCATACTCCCTCCTGGATGGTGCACACATTTGTCCTCATCTTTGTATCTGCCTCATCTCAGGCCCAAAGGGCGTGGACACACTGTTTGGAGTTGTTGAACCAAGTTACAGGGCTGCGCTTAAGTTACCTAGCTGCGTACACCGCATAACCATCTGATGCACTTTCTCCACGAGCTCCTGACTGCCTAGCTGAAGGAAGACAGTGTGTGACCACAGACCAGCTGTTCGTTTTGCAAACACATCAGACTTACAGCAAGTAGAAACTGAGTACACAAATGTAGGTGTGCAAGAGACAGCAAGTCTTTTCTTATAACTGGATTTATTTAGTATTCTGGGTCCTCATTCCATTGGGTGGTGGTAGCTTCATTTCAGAGCCTTTTTAAAAAAAAATTAAAAAAGAAATTTTTTTACATTTATTTATTTATTTTTGAGAGACAGAGAGAGACAGAGCATAAGTGGGGGATGGGCAGAGAGAGAAGGAGACACAGAATCCGAAGCAGGCTCCAGGCTCTGAGCTGTCAGCACAGAGCCCTACATGGGGTTTGAACCCATGAACCATGAGATCATGACCTGAGCTACAGTGGGACGCTTAACTAACTGAGCCACCCAGGCACCCCTTCATTTCAGAGTCTTGAGGAATTCTTGGTTCCGGAGGTTCACTTCTAACAGCGGGCCTGCACTGGTGTTCCGCATAACCTTCTTCCTGCCTGCGATCCCTGCATGTTGTTTCCTGCTGGTTGTCTGTCTGTGAGGGTACTGCTTAGCCATTCTTTACTCCTCACTCCATGATCCATCTGTCTGTCCTGCCTCTGGGTACAAGGGGTGCTGGCAGCAGGTGAGCACTCCTGGTAGGAAGGGGTGGAGTGCATGCCCCAGTGGCCCGTGTCACACTACACTGACCATGAATTTTGGCCACATCTGTTCAGCTCAGGTGGGTCCCTGCTGGGTCTGCAGTAATGCCTCCCTTTTCTGGAGCAGAGCTTTCTCCAAGCCTTGGGAGTTTTACTTAACCCAGCATGGCTACAGGGGTTGTTTCCATGAAAAGCAACCTCAGTAGGTGCCACAGCCTCCAGTCACATGAATGGACAGTTTGGAGGTTGGTTCTACAAAGGGGTCACACCCAGAGGGCACCTCCATGTCTGGATGGACCAGGTCATTAACCTTCCCAGCTTTCCTCCTGCCTTGTTTCATCCCCCTCGATCCTCCTTTCTGGAATCCCCTACCAAATAAATTGCACCCAAGTCCCAATCTCTGGAGCTATATTTGGGGAAACCCAAACTAAGAAAGGTGAGCTCCATGCCCCAAGGCCCAGCTTCATCCTATTTTGTCAACCATGGCCATGCAGAAGGTACACCCAGGGATGCCAACTAGATTTACATTTATATTCATATTTATATATCTATATTTGTATTTATATTATTTATATTTACATTTGCATCTATATATTTATATTATTTAGAGGGTGGGTTAGGTACATTGAGGTATAATTTATCATTTCACTTTTTTTAGTGTGCAGTTCAAATTTTTGATTAATGCATATAGCATTCATGTAATCATCACCAAAATCAAGATACAGAGCAGTTCTGTCACCCCCTAAAACTCCCCTCAGGACCATTTCAAGTAAAGCCCTCTCCACCCTAGCCCCTGGCAACCACCATCATTTAGTTCAGCCCTTTCCAGAATGTCATGTAAATGGAACCATATGCTCTGCGGTCTTTTGGGCCTGGATTCCTTTCTTTAGCATGAGGCATTTGAGATGTGACACGTTGTGGGGTGTATCATTAGTTTCTCTTTTTTATTGCTGAGCAGCTTTCCATGGGATGGGTGGGCCACAGTTTGTCTCTGTTCACCTGTGGAAGAACATTCTGGTTGTTTCCAGGTGATTATGAATGAAAACTTTGAGAACATGTGTGTATAATTATTTTTTAAAAGAGAGAAAAAAAGAGCTCAAGCTGAAAGAGGAGCAGAGGGAGAGGGAGAGACAGAAAGAGAGAGAGAGAGAGAGAGAGAGAGAGAATCTTAAGCAGGCTCCATGCTCAGCTCTGAGCCCAACATGGGTTTGATCCCATGACCCTGGGATCATGACCTGAGCCCAAATCAAGAGTCAGACACTCAACCTACTGAGCCACTCAGTTTCCCTTGTGTGTGTAGGTTTTTGAGTGAACATACTTTCTTCATTTCTCTCCAGTAAGAACCCAGGAGAGGGAAGCTGGGCCATATGATCAGTGTATGTGTAACCTGGTAAGAAACTGCCAAACTGTTTATATATGAAATTCCAGTTGTTCTGTGTCCTCATCAGCACTTGGTGTTGTCAGTTTTAGTGAGTTTATCATTTTAATAGATGTGTATCTCATCATGGTTTATTGCATTTCCCCAGTGACTAACGATGCATATCTTGCTTGGTAAGTGTCTGTTCAAATCTTTTCCCCATTAGAAAAATTGAGGTGTTTGGTTTGATGCCAGCTGTTTGGAATTTTTCGAAAAAATCTAGAAATTGAGATTTTTACATGGCATCTTTCAATTTTTAAAATAGGATCCAATTTAAGAGACTTGGGGACATTGCATAGCTTCTTCAAGTTAACTCAATGGTGGGTTTTCAATCCCCAGTCTTCTGAATCAAAGTCTAATGTTTCTGCCACTATACCAAGGAGAGTCCACTAAACAAACAAGGAACACAAGCTGGAGACAGGAAACCCCACCATGGCCCCATTTTGTGAACTCTACTTTGTGGCGACACTGAGAATCCTGGAGATGCTGGAATCCATCACTCACCTGCTGAGTGGGTAAGATCTTTTTATTCCCATCAGGACTTAGTCAGCAATGAGTCATGTAACTGTCACACTCAGAAACAGACTCACGTCCACAGAGGCAGACAGTAGAATGCTGGTTATCAGGAGGCAAACCAAGGGGAGGGGGAATGCAGAGCTGATGATCAATGGGTACAGGGCTTCAGCTGTTCAAGATGATAAGAGTTGTGGAGATGGCTGGCTGTGATGGCAGCACAACAATGTGAGTGTGCTTAATACCATTGAACTGTATATTGAAACGTGGTTAAGGTGGCAGATTTTATGGTATGTGTATTTTACCAGGATTAAAAAAAAAACATAAAACAACATCAACAAAAAGATATAGGCCGTGAAGAAACAAAAAGCCATGCATCTCATTCTTTTGATACTACTTATGTAATATCTGAAATGTCTTCCAATATAAGACAAATGCCTTGTCTTTGTGGCTAAAGGAGGAGGAGCCCCCCTCTGGAGACGGCATCTTTGGATTTTACATCACCTCAGCAGTGACCAAAGTTTCTTTAGAGCTTTTCCCGCTCACAAGTAACATTTTGCATTTGTGTTTTGCCTGCTATAATCGTTCGTTAAATGTTAAATCTGCTATCTTGTGAATGTCAGAGAATTCCACACAGACATGGTTAAAAAAACATACGGGACCCTTAAAGAAGGGGGTTGAAACAAAGCACTCCACTCACCTATTCAATGGAAAGGCGGGTCCAACAGTAGAAACAAGGATTTTCACGGATGTGGGTCAAGGCTATCGTAAGCAGATGTAAGAAGATGACTTCACCAGGACCCAGGGCCCTTGTCGGGGCTGGGTTGAAGCATTCTGAGGGCCCTGTCTGAAATTGGCTCTCTCATTATCAAGAAGACCACGTGTGTCCCAGGTCGTCCTTAAGAGTCTGTGTTCAAGGTCGTATGGATGCTCTGTGATTGTGAAGGCCTTTTCAGGCCCACCCTTCCCACGTGATCACTGAGAAGCCACAGGGTCTTCGTGCTCAAGGCAAGTAGGGTTTATATAATGGGGAGGGGCTGTTCTTCACTGAGAAATGTGCACATCTTTGAGGCCCTAAACCTTTTCCTTTATCCATTGTAAGGGGAAAGTCCCAAGTCATATGGATGAATCATCTTACAAAGAGGACCCTTTTATATTATAATTATCCAAAAGTGAGGGCTAAGTGGCCAGAATCAAACATTTAAACTTTGCCTGTAAGCCAAACAGAAAAAAAAAGCAGCCAAGGTCTCCTTGCCAGCATTAGGGGACTCTTGCAATGTTTCGGGGTGCGACTAATTTCCTTGGGATGGGATGGGCCTTTCTACCTTTGAACTCCTGGAGGCTTCAAATTCAATCACTCCTGTACAACTTATGAAATGTTTGCTATATTCACAAATCACTTACCTTTACTTTGTGATTTTTGTTAATAGACTTAATTCAATTTTTTACTTACTTTGCTATAGCCAGTAGTTACCGAACTTGAGTGTGCATTCTGAATTTGCATTTCTATCATTTTCCCAGGTGGTGTTGATGCTGCTGGTGTGGGAGCCACACTTGCACAACTACTGTTCTAAACAAGAGTGCCCCAGACATCGTATATTGGGTGTGGCAGTTTTATTGCTTTGCTAATACACATTAAAATACAGATAAAACCTATAGTTCTCTGTAGTGATCTTGTGTTCCACTGAGTATCCCGGACATAGTGACAAGAACACTGGGTTTGGATTCAGAAGACTTGAAAATTGAAAAGCCAGTACTATGGTACCTTGGAGAAGTGTGCATTTCTCTAAGGCTTAGTTTCCTTATTTGTACAATAGGAAAGATCTTAGACTTATCACCTTTAAATCCAAAACAGGGAGCTTATCATGGCCATAATGGGGCTCAAGAATGGGGTGGAGATGATCACCAGAAAACCAAAATTGAACAGTAACATGTTGGTTTAGTGTAGAATTGCAGAAATGTCTGTTGCTTCCGAAGGGCCAAACTTTGTGGACAATTGTAAAAATATATCTGGAGGAGGCATTTCATGTGTAAAATAGGAGGAAATAATGTTAGTGAGCTGGCTGGTGCAGGTAGGAAAGAATATGGATGAGTTGCTTGTGTGCAGTAGGAGTTTTAGATTTGACTTAGTTCAGGCAGGAAGTCAGCCCCAGAAGTGGGCACGTGACAGATTGTGGCAGGCAGGAGTAGGTTTACAGCACAGACCATAGGTCAGGAAGCAAAGCAGAGGACTAGGGGAGCCCAGACTAGACACATGGGAGGGCTTTCCTGGATATTTCCCCTGGGAAAAGAAGGAAACAAGGAAAGACCAAGAGACCTCTCAGAGAGAGAAATCATTGCAACTTGGAGATGTTCATGGACTAGCATTTCAAGGCTGGGGAGCAGGGTGGGGTGGGGGAGACCTGGACAGTGAAGAGGAAACTGTGTAGCCTGAAGATGCAGGGCAACTTTTCCCAATCTGTCTTCCAAGACACAGTAGTCTGCACAATTTAACGGGGTGTTTTGAATTTTAAAAAACAGTGGGGGGAGATGGTGATTTCTCCATGAAAGTGCTGCATAGAGTGATGCTCCTCAAAGTGACTTCAGTGCATAGCAGTGCATCAAAGTCTCTGAGGTCTGCAGTAAAAGGAACTGGTTGTAACGTAATATCTACTCAAATACCCAAATACAACATGCATTCAAATAAGGTCCACAAATGCCTTGAAGGGCTAATGTTCTCAGGAACAGTGTAGGATCAAGCAGAGATAACTCATTTTCCTATCTCATAGCTCAGGTTCATAGAGACACCTACCCTCTGGACTTTCTACTTCCCGAAGCAAAAATTAGGAGAGTGAAGAAGTGGCTGGCCATCTCTACATGTCCTCCACCCCCCAAATTAGGTCAGCATTCCTTCAGTTGGAAGTTCAATGAGAAATTCAGCCGGAGAGAGTGTCTACTCAGCATTTGTTTTAGCAACACAGAGCCAAAGATGAAGATTACATGAGAACAGTCTCAAATAGTTGCTTCTTGATCTGGTGTAAACAGTTTGTTGAGCAACTACTGTGTACTAGGCACCAGTCACTGAGTGAACAAAGATGTGTAGAATATCATCTTGGTGTGGAAATCCACAGAAGCAGACCCTGAGACAGGGAAGCAATTGCAGTGGCTTAGGAGGTGGTTCTAGACAGGAGTGGGGAAGTGAGGCAGGAAGGGAAGACATCCAGCAGTGCTGGATGGAGCAGCTGTGCTGGGAAGTTCTGGGAGACAGTATAGAAGAAGCATCTCAGTGTCATTTCTCCTGAGAGGAAAAGGGACCTGGGCATCTAACCATCAATTGTCCATCATTCTGCATTGAGATCTGATTCTGGGCATGGGTCTCTGGCCCTTCTAACTTGCCTTATGGTCAGGGAGAGAGAGGTCCTGTGACCAGACCAGATGGTCCTAAGGGTAAAGAGCTGCAGGTGTTTATAGGGAACAGCTTTGCTGTGTGGATGTGAGTGCCCAGAGGGTATGGGCAGACTATGACCTTGATTGCTACAGATAAGGGGAACACTGTGTGTGAAAGATGGGATGCCTCAGGATCTAATGGGGTCTCACCAGGGGCTGAAAACCAGAAATAGCATAGAGACCTGGGTTCTGCTACAGGTTTCCAGCTAATTGCATCTCACCACACATCCTGTTGGACTTTGACCCCCTGTTCTCACACTGAGGCATTTTAGCTGTAGTCAGTGTTTATATAAGTTATTTTTCCCTGAGTTCACTGAAGCAAAGCACTGTCCTGGCAGGAGAGCACTGCCCATGCCCCTGGTCTGAGATGGACTATGCCCTCAGTTTGGCAGGGGGACCCAGGACTACGATGTCTGGCTTACTGCCCTAGATAGCAGGAAGCACTACACAGGGCCAGTGGAGTGTCCTGGCAGAGGGTGTGAGTCTGGCTGGACTGTAGAGCCCCTGGGTCTTACCCTATCCCCACTACAGAGTGCTCCTGGTAGAGGGATGCTTACCTTAGGGCAGCGGTACACCTTCCGATGTATCTGCTATATCATCTGTGACCCCTATTTTCGATAGGACAAACTTGCTTTCAGTAACCACCAGGTAATCAGAACTAGTCCTATTTTCTGGATTTTTTCCTCGTTGGTCACAGAATGAACATTTAAATTATAAAAATAAACTTCAACTGGAAAGATACTTTCAAACACAATTACAGTTAAACCTTGGATTGTGAATACCTTGTTCTGCGAGTGTTCCACAAGATGAGCAAACATTTCTAATAAATTTTAACTTGATAAACAAGCGATGTCTTGCAATATGAGTAGTACGCAATGCCGAACATCACATGATCACAACTAAGCCAATGGTTTTTGAAATTCGTTTTGATATACAGGTGCTTTGGATTACAAGCATGTTTCCAGAATGAATTATGCTCACAAACCAAGGTTTTATTGTAGTGCAGTTTCTCAGATGTGGACTCAACTTTCTACGCTAAAATAAGTCACTTCACAATTTGCCTACTGTTTTGTTTTAAATTTAAACACAAATAACAACTGTAGAACAATAGAGCTGAAGTAACTCAAGTTTTGCTTTTTCACCTTTATAACCACTGTGCTATCATGGTTTATTCAGAATCTACTGTTAATATGTGCATACATAGTGGCCCAGGGTTGGAGACATGGTTGCACCTGAAGCAGTGAGTTCATACAACTGTGAACCTGGGAACCCTTGTGTATGAAATAGCCTGGAGTTGAGTCCACGTGGGTCAGGGGCCTACTGTGTGATGGAATTCTAGGAACCAACTTCCATGTAGAACACAATGTTTAATAAAGGATAAGTAATAAAAATATGCCAATTTGAAGCTTAGACACACATATGTAATTGAAACTCATCAGTGATCACAGTCATTATTGAGGATTTTGATCAACACAAGACTTTTTGTTTTCGGAGAGGAGTATTTTCTTTCTGATGCTGTTTAGATTTGCAGGGCCATGGTTATAATAAAAAGCAGAATTGTAATCAGTGTCAGTATTGCTTTTGACCTTCATCCGCACTGCCCTGTCCTTGGTGCACTACCGACTCACAGGACTGTTGTGAGGATGAAGTCAATTGACACAAGTAAAGCATCTAAAGGAGGGTTTCCAGTTAGCTATTTGTTTGTCTAGAAGACACAGATCCCACTTCTAGAAGGATCCAGAAGCATTTTGAGACTGGCTGTCCATGAGTCACAAAAATCCTTACATTAAGAAGGTAGAAATAGTCAAGATTCTCATTAAAAAATAATATTGGGGGACTTCACCTACCAGATAGCAACAATATCACAAACTAGTTTATCACAAAACTATGGTAATTAATAAATGTGATATTGGCACAAGAACAGACAAATAGACCAGTGGTGAAGAACAGGGAGTTGAGAAACAGACCCATGGATATAGGAAACTTGGACCATTTAGTAAGTGGTGTTGGGCCAACCAATTAAACATATGGGAAAGAATGAAATTAATCCCTCTCGTTACCTACTTGAAATTAATTCTAGATGGATGAGATAAAAATGAGAACTGTAAAACTTAAAAATTTTTTCAGAGAAATTATGGGATGTCTAATTTCAGGATAGAAAAGATTTTCTTATACAACAGAAAAATAGTCCTATCCACATGTGAAAAGATTGAATAAATAAGAGGTGAAGAAATATAAGATTCTCCAGGTCATTTGTAATCAATGAAGTGCAAACTTAGGTGATCAGGAGGTATATTCTGTGTTCCCTGGAGTGACAAAAAGGAAAGAATCTGATAGCATTGGTGAAGATGTGATTTGCTGAGACCAACTCAACACCGCCAGTGGGGCTGTAAATTGGTGCAACCCCTCTGCTAAATAGTTGGGCACCATCTTGGAAATATGAACTCTGCATTTCCTATGATCCAGCAATTTCACTCGTAGTACATACCCTAAAGATACTCTTGTACATCACACCAGGAGACAGGCACAGGAATATTCATAACTTCATTGTTCTATTTTTGAAAATTTGTGAAATGCAGCACACTTACAGAAAGTGAAACTCGTCTTAGTCACCACTAGGTAACATGTTATAACATTGCCATCTCCAGAAGACCCCTGCATTCACCTTCTGATAACCATTCCCTAGGTAACCACTCTCCTGGCTCCTGTTGTGACTATTTTTTTTTTTTTACTTTATTGATTGTTTTATCAGCTATGTAGGAATCCCTAACATATAGTTTTCTTTTGCCCATTTTTGAACTGCCTATAAATAGAACCATGCACTATGTATTATTTTACATCTGTATTTTTATTACCCAACATTATGTTTTTGAGATTCATCCATGTTATGATGTGGTTATAGTTCATTTACTTTTATTGTTTTTATAGTATTCTATTGCATGATTATACTTCAATTTATTTATTCATTCCATAGTTCACAGATATTTGGATTGTTTCAGTTTTTGGCTAATATAAACATTAGATTAAATTGCATTTACTTGATTACTGATGGAGTTGGACATTTTTCATATGTATATTTGCTGTTAGGATTCCCTTTTGTGACATATATATGCAAGATGTATTTTTGGTCCATTTTTTCTATAAGATTACCTGTCTTATTGAAATTCGTTTGAACTCTCAGTTTTGTGTGTCTGAAATCTTTTCTTCCACTGTGTAAATTGTTTTTTCAGTCTTTTAATGGTGGTTTTTGATGAATAGAATTCTCATTTTTTAATGTATTCACATTTATCGTTTTTTTCCCTTAATAATTAGTATATTTTTGTGCCTTGTTTAAGAAATTTTTCTCCATCCCAAAGGAGACAGTCTCCTATGATACCTCCTAAATGCTTTGTGTTATTATAAATTTTTGTCTTTCATTTTGCTTTTCACTGAGAACTCCCCTGGAATTGAATTTGTGTATGGTGTGAGGTAGGGGTCCAATTTCATATTTTCCTTTTGGGTGCTCAGTTGCCCTAGCCACATATATCTTAGAGTCTGTTCCTTCTCCCATTGTCTTTCTATTTTACTTTTGTTAAAAACCAAGTATCCCTATATATCTGGGTCTTTTAAAGATTATTCTATTCCATTAACCTATTTATTTATCCTTCAACCAATATTATGCTGCTTTAACTAATATAGTATTATTTTAAGTATCGATGTTGGGTAGAGCAGGTCTACCCTCCTCTTTCTTCTTCAGGAGGATCTCGACTGTTGTTGGTTCTTTCAATTTCCATATAAATTTTAGAATCTGCTTGTTGGGTTAATTGGGACTGCAGTGAATATACATTAATTTAGGGTATAATTTGTATTTTTATGGTATCAATCCATGAATATGATGGTGTTTATTTAGGTCTTCCTTAATTTCCCTCAACAAAATTTATAGTTTTCTGCATAAAAATCTTGAAGTCTTTTGTTAGATTTATTTTTAGGTACTTGATAAATATATATATATATATATATATATATATATATATATATATATATAATATGTATACATATTACATATATTATATATATTATATATATTTGATGCAGATGTAAATGGTGTCTTTTTGTTTTAATTTTATATTCTGTTTGTTACAGACATAGAAAAATGCAGTTGATTTTTGTATATTGATTTTACAATGAGCAACCTTGTGACACTCTTATTACTTCTAATCTCTTATAAATTCTTCCAGTTTTCCATGTATACAATCATATTATCTGCAAAATAACAATAATTTTTCTCCTTCTTTTAAAATCCTTATGCCTTACATATATTACCAGGAGGGTGTTTAAAAAAAACCATCCAGATACTTAGACCCCACCCCTCGAGATTCAGATTCATCTGGTCTGGGGTAGGATTCTGGATTCTGCAGTTCTAATAAGGTAATGCTGACATGTCAGCATTACTTTGGGGAGCTTTCAAAAATTACTGACACCTGGCCCCATCTGGGGAAACCCTGATTCATTTGGTCTGGGGTGGGACTGTGGCACTGATGTCATTTTTAAAAAATCTCCTCAGGCGATTCTAATGGGAAGCCAGAGTTGGAGATCTAAAAACTATTTTAAAAAACATCGTTTACTTTCCTGAAATGAAACTCATAGACAGTATGACTTACACATGTCACTAAAAAAATATAAAATAATGTTCTTTCTGTAATTTAAAGGAAAAATAAAAGGAAATTCAAAAGTCACCTTTGGTAACATATAATTATATATCTATATATCTCTATCTATCTATCTAGATGTAGATATAGATATAGACATATAATATCTATAATACAATATATATTTGACGGGTAAATTTTTTGGCACAGTTCTCTAGAAGACGTGATGAAGGGGTCAGGTGTTTGTCTCATATGAACTCATGGCTCCAAATCTGACACAGCCAGGGTCAGCACCCCAGGAGGGTGCTGTGGGTCATCAGACACCACCAACTACGTGGCCATTAGGCCATGGTTTTCTCTTTTCTTTTCTTTTTTTTTTTTTCTTTTTTCTTTTCGGTTTTTAAAAGTTTAGGGGCGCCTGGGTGGCGCAGTCGGTTAAGCGTCCGACTTCAGCCAGGTCACGATCTCGCGGTCCGTGAGTTCGAGCCCCACGTCAGGCTCTGGGCTGATGGCTCGGAGCCTGGAGCCTGTTTCCGATTCTGTGTCTCCCTCTCTCTCTGCCCCTCCCCCGTTCATGCTCTATCTCTCTCTGTCCCAAAAATAAATAAAAAACGTTGAAAAAAAAAATTAAAAAAAATTAAAAAAAAAAAAGTTTATTTATTTTGAGGGAGAGAGAGAGAGAGTGGAAGCAGGGGAGGGGGCAGGGAGAGGGATAGAGAGAATCCCAAGCAGGCTCCACGCTGTCAATGAAGAGCTAAAAAAGGGGCTCGATCTCACAAACTGTGAGATCATGACCTCAGCTGAAACCAAGAGTCAGGGGCTTAATGCATTGTGCTACCCCGGTGCTTCCCCGCTGCTGTCAGTGCCATGACTTTCTAAGCCAGTCAAAAACTCTAGGTACAGTTCCAGACCGAACAAA
Source organism: Neofelis nebulosa (assembly GCF_028018385.1). Classification (NCBI taxonomy): domain Eukaryota; kingdom Metazoa; phylum Chordata; class Mammalia; order Carnivora; family Felidae; genus Neofelis; species Neofelis nebulosa. The sequence continues at coordinate 95,084,372 of NC_080790.1, read as the reverse complement.
GCACCTTGACTCTCACTGTGGCTGGACTCCTGCACAATTCAGCACCCATTAAGCCAGGCAATAACACTTTATGTTCCTGTGTCAGGGTTGGGGGCCTAGGGTCGGGAATTATAAACAAGTTGTCCCCTGACATGCATTTCAGGCTGAATTTTGGGCATTTCCAAACCCTAGTCTTCCCTCACCCAAGTGCGACAATTCTCTCCACTCTGATTAAGCAACCGAAAACGCCCTCTCTACCCCGCCCCCCTCCCCCTCCCCCGCTCCGCAAATTTCTCAGGGCATCCCCTTGAATACGGAGTCAGAAGGCAAGAGCGAAGACGGGCTCACTGATACTTTCTGCATTGGAGCAGCATCATGCAGAACATCGCAGGTGCATTCATTTGTGGGCGCCGTGGGATATATGACTCCCATTTCCCCATATATCCACCCTGAGCAAGGGAGTGGAGACAGACAGCAAGTTTCAGGGCAAGCCCAACTCTCACTGGAAGTTCAGATTTAGTTTTCCCTCCCAGAACATGCAAAGGGCCCTTCACCCTCAATGAGAGAGGGTAAAGAGCTTCCTTAACACTCACTGCATCCGCGCCCCCTCCTCCAATTAAAACTGGGAAACATTTAGCAATCTCTAGTGCCCTCTAGTGGTCAATACTTGTCATGCCAGGCAACAAGAGCTTAATTTTTACTGTTGAAAAACCTCTACAAGCAGGCAGTATGCTAAGTGAAATAAGGCTGGCACAAAAGACAAAAAGGGTATGATTCCTCTTTATGAAGCACCGGAAGTAGAGTCACAGAGACAGAAAAAATGGTGGTTGCCAGGGACTAGAGGGAGGGGGAGTTGGGGAATCATTCTTTAATGAGTATAGTTTGAGTTTGAGAAGAAGGAAAAGTTCTGAATATGGATGGGGATGATGGTTGCGCAACAGTGTGAATGTGCTTAATGCCACTGAATTGTACACTTAAAATGGCTAAGATGAGAAATTTTGTATTATATGTATTGTAACAACCCCTATACAAGAAAAATTTCGGCCTATACAGGTTTATAGAATGAAAAGTTCATTCTGTCTTCATTTTCTTCCCTCATTCCAAAGGGATGCACCCCAGGGAGATGTATCTACCCTTTTTCTATGCACTGGCAGATTTTACATATGCATATTATATATGTATTTTTTCTCTACGTGCATACAGAAGTGTAGACATCTAGAACTATATATTGTATATGTACATATGAAATATATTTTATATGTATCTATAGAGATATTTAATATATGTTTATATGCATATTTTATATTTCTATCTATCTTAAAAGTTTGTACTTACAGGCATATATAAAATGTAGGCACATGTTGTAGACATAAAAACTTTAGGTAAGTTTTAAAATATAAAAGGAAGCTGTGTTACCACTGCATAATATTTTACAGTGTGGATGTAATCTACTTTATTTGGCTTCCTCCCCTACTGATGGACATTTCGACTGTTTTTTCTCCCCCCCCATTATAAGAGCACCTTGTATATGTAACTTGGTGCACAAATGTGAGGTTTTATGTAGGATAGTCATGCAGACAATTCCAACTTCCGTTCAAGTAAGAAACTCGAATCTGCAATGTAAAAGCTTGTACAAAGGAAAGGTTGGAGATGAGCCCATGGTGGGAGTGAGGTGAGAGGGTGGGTTTACACACTCTGAGTGGAAGGAAAGAGCTAGACAAGGGTCAGGGTGAGAAGTGTGGTGATTGCTAGAACCTGTAGCTGCATCCCCAGCCCTGGAGTTTGTGTTTTTATTTTTGTTTCTTTATTAATATTTTTTATTTAAGTATAATTAACATATGGTGTTATATTAGTTTCAGGTGTCCAACATAGTGATTTGGCAATTCTACACATTACTCAATGCTCCCCATGATTTGTGTAGTCACCATCTGTCACCATACAATATTATACAACATTATTGACTATGCTTGTCATGCTGTACTTTCATCTCTGTGACTTATTTATTTTAAAACTGGAAGTTTATACCTCTTAATCCCCTTTGTCTATTTCACCCATTCCCTGCACCCACTTCCCTTCTGGAAACCACCGGTTTGTTTTCTGTATGTAAGAACCTGTTTCTTGGTTTGTTTGTTTGCTTGTTCATTTATTTTGTATTTTAGATTCTACATAGAAGTGAAATCATACAGTATTTGTCTTCCTCTGACTTATGTCACTTAGCATAATGCCCTCTAGGTCCATCTGTATTGTCACAAGTGACAAGATGTCATCTTTTTTTAAGGATGAGTAATATTCCATTGCATATATATACAACACATCTTCTTTATCCATTCATCTATCTTTTTTTAAAGTTTATTTATTTATTTTGAAAGAGACAGATACAGCACAAGTGGGGGAGGGGCAAAGAGAAGGGAGAGAGAAAATCCCAAGCAGGCTCCACAATGCCAGCACAGAGCCTCATGTGGAGCTAGAACCCATGAAGCCACAAGATCATGACCTGAGCCGAAACCAAGATTTGGACACTTAACCAACTGAGCCACCCAGGCACCCCATTCATCCATCTTTTTAATTAAAAAAATGGACCATACTTTCATGTGGTTCAAACTTCAAAAACCACAAAAGGCTGTATAGTGACAGGTCTCCTTCCTCCCCAGTCTTCCTGTCACACAGCTCCATAGAGTCAGCCAATGTCATTGATCTTTCTGTATCCTTGCAGAGATTGTTTATGTGTGAGTCAAAAAAAAAGTATTCTCAAGAACTACCAATAATTGTACATTGAACACATATTTCTACACCTCTTTTTTCATCAAACAATGAGAGATTATGCAAGGCTGAGGAAAAACACCTTCTCCATTCCCTTTTTGTGGCATTTCATTAGGTGGATCATCATACTTTATTTAATCTCTCCCCCCTTGGTGGACACCTAGGTTGTTCCAGTCTTTACTATCACATACAACACTATGGTGAACTGCCCAGTACAATTGTCATTGTGCCCATGTGAGAGGACACATAAAGGATTTGTTCCTAGCAATGGGATTGTTGGCTGAAGTGTCTGTGTATTTTAAGAGGAGTTGCAAGTTTGTACCTGTCCTCTGTGTATGATGGTGTCTGTTTCCTCTTCACCAAAATGATGTTGTGTTATTTCCTATTTAGGTAAGTGAAAGACAGTATCTCCATGTGTGTTATTATGAGACTTCTTGTTAGTGAACATGGCCAAACATCTTCTCAGAAATGAATGAGGGGCCCTGGAGTTTGTCTCCTTTTTTAAATTTTAATTTTTTTAATATTTTATTTTACTTTATTTTATTTTAAGTAATCTCTACACCCAACATGGGGCTTGAAGTTATTAAATTTTTTTTAATATTTATTTATTTTTGAGAGAGACAGAGTATGAGTGAGGGAGTGGCAGAGAGGAAGGGAGACAATCTGGAGCAGGCTGCAGGCTCTGAGCTGTCAGCACAGAGCCCAATGTGGGGCTCGAGCTCACAAACTGCGAGATCATGATCTGAGCTGAAGTCGGATGCTTAACCGACTGAGCCACCCAGGCATATGGAGCTTGAACTTATAACGCCAAGATCAAGAGTTGCATGCTCTACTGATGAAGCCAGCCAGGTGTCCTGGTCTCCTCTTTTCTAGATGCAACTTGTGTGCTGGTCTGCATGACCTGCTACCCTTATGCAAATAAGGGACTAAGCGGCTCCATCCCTGGGCTCAGTGTGCTTAGGACATCCCAAGGGTTTTGGAGAAGAAAGTGGATCTTTTCTCTCTTCTCTTTACATCCATCTTGTGCTCCTATCAAGTGATGCCCTCTTCCCACTGTCCCTTGATCAATCCCTCCTATCTCCATTCTTTGTTTTGCCATCTGGCCCCATGGCCAGGTGCATGGACCATTCCAGAGGGATCTCAGGTTGTGGGAATAAGCACGGGAGGAGGCCTGGGTTGTGTGTCCCTCCTTCCATGGCTCTTGGCTGCTGCCTTCCACTCTATGGCCATGCGATTCTCTCATGTCCTGTGAACACCACCTCTTCCAATAGCATGAGTGATTCTCACAGTTAGTAAGAGCTATATGCTCCTGCACGTGCCTTGCTCTCTCCTGGCCTCATGCTCTTGCACACATGGTCCCCTCTCCCTGTAAGGCCCTCCCCAAGTCCAGCATGGGTGTGATCAGTCCTATGAACTCACTCCCCCTGCCCTGCACATGTCTGTACCTTTCTTGTGGCACCTGTCACCTACTGCGTAACCTGGTACCTTGCCCTCTTCTCCTCCCACAATCATGGAGGGGGTAGGATCCCTGTCTGAGTTATCTTTGTATCTCCAGCGCCCAGCATAGTGCCTGAAGTACAGGGAATGTGTGTTCTTGCAGCTGCTGACCACACCAGGAAACATTTCTCATTTCTCTGGCAAATTGTATCATCACTGAGGATGTCACATCCAGCATGGTGATTATTGTCAATAAAACTGTACTATATATTTGAAAGTTGCTGAGGGACTGGATCTTAAAAATTCTTATCACAAGAAAAAAGGGGTAACTATGTGTGGTGATGGATGGATAATTATGATTGTGGTGATCATTTCCCAATATATACAAATATCAAATCATTCTGTTGTATACCTGCAGCTAACATAATAATTCAATTATATCTCAGATTTAAAAAAAAAGAAAGTTGTATCATCAAGTCTAAGCAGATCTTAAATGGTTAAGAAGAAAATTAACACCTGTACTGACTCTATTTTCTTATTTTTTCTTTCTTATTGCTCTGGTATTTGGACCCTTAGTCCTAGAGGCACTGCCCCTCCCAGGGTAGATTGTTCCTAAAGAGGGCAAACGAATCCCCCATGAGTGCACCTTTGAGGTACAGCTGTCCTTTGAACAATGGGTCTGAACTTCATGGGTCCACTTATATATGGATTTTTTTCCAATAAATAATAGTATATAATTATAAATGTATTTTCTTATCTGTATGATTTTCTTATGAACACTTTCTTTTCTCTAGCTTACTTTATTATAAGAAGACAGTATAGAATGTGTAAAACATATAAAATATGTGTTAAGTGACTATGTTATCAGTGAGGCTTTTGAATGTTTTTTAAATGCTTATTTTTGAGAGAAAGAGAGAGAGACAGGGAGTGTGAGCAGGGGAGGGGCAGAGAGAGAGGGAGACACCGAATCCGAAGCAGGCTTCAGGTTCTGAGCTGTCAGCACAGAGCCCAATGCAGGGCTTGAACTCTCAAGTTGTGAGATTATGACTTGAGCCATAGTTGGACGCTTAACCAACTGAGCCACCCAGACGCCCCTGTAAGGCTTTTGGTCAACAGCAGGCTATTAGTAGTTAAGTTTGGTGGGGGGGGGTGGTCAAAAGTTATAGGTGGATTTTGGTGAGGGGAATTGGTTCCCAACTTGTATGTTGTCAAGTGTCAACTGTACAAACCAACCAGTCCAGAGCCCACATCCTCAACAATCACCTTTACCAAACTCTCTCACAACAAGCCAACATTCCCCCTGAACTAACTCACACTTGGGCCAGGTGCCAGGTGCCAGGTGCCAGGGGACCACCCCTACAGCCCAGAGACTACCGAAACTATTCAAATGCTCCAATCTTAAGCTTACCTAGTTTCCGACCCTGCCTCCCCTATTCCTTCCTGTGAAAACCCCAATAAAGACTCTGGGCCATGTTGTCTCACTCTTTTGCCTCCTGATTGACCTTGGTACTTCCCCACGTGGCCCTGTGAAGCCTGCCTTTTGCTTCTAGGGATCTATAAGCATACATGTCTTCCTTTGTGACAATTCTTTCTGTGTGTGTGTCTTACCATATCTGACTAAAACAAATCCCATATCCATTTTTAGAAAAGCCTGGAAGTTGATTCCTGTTATGGGTCTATGCAAAGTATTTTGTTTTTTTAGGGTCTTCACCTTGTACTGCTGTCTTCTGACTCCCCAAGCTTCCTCCACTGGCCTCAGTGAGAAAGAGTCATCAAATTTTGAGGGAAATTAAAGGAATGAAATTGGGGACCCAGCTGTTTACAGCCCTTGGTTAATGGTTGAAGAACCAGGTACGATGTGCATTTGTGTCTTCTCCTCCTCCTCCTCCTCCTCCTCCTCCTCCTCCTCCTTCTCCTCCTCCTCTTCCTCCTCCTCCTCCTTCTTTTTTTTTTTTTTTTGCAAGAGGAGGTAGAAATGACAAAAGCATGACTGAAGGGAAAATAGCTTTCAGCAGGTTTTCTGTGACTTGGAAGGTGCTCTACATTTGGGATTTATCTTTGCACGTTGATTGTTTTCTTAGCTTGTGGAGTTCCTGAAAACACAGTTATTACTGATTGAAAACTTTTCCGGTGGCCCCTTGGGGCATCTTGGATGATGTCATTTAATCTCTGCAACCTCCCTCTGAAGTGTCCATGACCGTCCTCTCTTTCACTGCTGAGAAAACAGGCTGAGAGGAGTCCAAGGGGGCACTTGAACTTGGCATCAGCCTGGAGGACTCGGGGGCCTCAAGCTGTCCTGGCTCTATCCAGATTGCCAGTGGGAAGGCCAATAGCTCTTTGCCACGTGGTGCCATTGTGGCAGTTTTTACACATTTGAATTGTAGCAAATGTGAAACAGTAAGATACACATATATTACTAAAATTTTACTTTCTGCACAAAGCTTCAAATAATTGTCAAGAAGGGCTTTGGGACAGATTGCATTTTCCAAAGATGGCTACATTCATGTCCCTATATTGCTTGCTCTTCTTCAGTGTGATCTTGTCACTTTCCATCAGGAGGTGGCATCTGGTTTAGTGATTAGCTTGTCACAATAGGATGTGTCAGAGGCGATGCTGCATGGCTTCTTATACTAGGTCAGAAGAAGCCTTGAAGCTTTACCTGAGTTTCTTGGAGCTCTCCCTCCTGGGATACTCTCTCTCAGAGCCCAGCAATGTGTTTCAAGACACCCAAGACGAGAGGTTAGTGGAGGGGCTCTGGTTGGAAAAACCAACTGAGTCTTGGCTCTTGAAAACTTACACCCCATATGCCAATCATGGGATGAGGGAGCTTCCCCAGGGCTCCAAAGTCCCACTGTTCTGGGACCCCAGACGTCCCAGGAAGATCCCAGCCATCCTGTTTTTGCCCTACCTGAATTCTGGAACCACATAATCCCTAAGATAAGACTACATGAAATGCTGGCTGTTTGGAGTTTGGAGTGGTTTGTTGATCAGCAATAGATAATTGGATCAGGCCTAAAATCACATGTGGACGGGGCGGGGAATTGCAAATTGTAGAAACCATAAAGTTGACACCCTCATGCCCAGACTCAAGGTGGCTATGCTTTGGTTAAAATCAGAAACACTTTCTGCCCTTTGTCTTAAGGTTTGAATTATGAGAGAATTTCAAGGAGTATCAATCTGATAAAATGCTGTTTTTTTGTAAATTTTCTCTTCAATCCTTCCTTCCTTCCTTCCTTCCTTCCTTCCTTCCTTCCTTCCTTCAGGATTTTAAAATACAGTCACTTAATTAAAAAAAAAAAACTAGAACATTGGGGGTGCCTGGGTGGCTCAGTTGGTTAAGTGTCCAACTTTGGCTCAGGTCATGATCTCACAGTTCTTGAGTTTGAGCCCCATATCTGTCTCTGTGCAGACAGCTCAGAGCCTGGAGACTGCTTCGGATTCTGTGTCTCCCTCTCTCTCTGCCCCTCCCCCACTCACATTCTGTCTCTCTCTCTCTCTCAAAAATACATGAACATTAAAAAAAAAACAACAACCCTGTAACATGTGCAAGCCAAATAGAACAGGAGTCACCTGGACATGGGTGTGCTATGTTCCTCACTCTGTTGTCACCTAGCACATAGGTGAGAGGCTAATGATAAGCTCAGGTGAGATCTGCAGGACTATTACCTGCCCATTCACTTTGCTGTTGTTGCTTGTATCCATTGACATTATCTGCAAATATTTCTGCTTTAAGAAAAGACTGAGGGGTGCCTGGGTGGCTCAGTTGGTTAAGCGTCTGACTCAGGTCAATATTTCACTGTCTGTGAGTTTGAGCTCCGCTCCCAGCTCCACAGCTGGCAGCACAGAGCCTGCTTGGGATTCTCTCTCCCTCTCTCTCTGCCCCTCCTGTGCTCATCCTGGCTCTGTCTCTCTCAAAACAAATAAACTTGAAAAATTAAAAAAAAAGAAAGGACATATTTAAGGGGGTGATTTGTGAGCATATCAAGGGCAGAGTTGAGCTGTAGGAGGTTGAAACCCCTGCCTTCAGTGAGATACTATAAGGGTTTATGTATATTGAATTAACATAACCCTAGCCAATAGTTGCTAATGACTGGCTTGTGCCAATAATGAGGAAAATATGACTTCTACACAGAGAGTGAGATTTCCCTAGCACTTTCAAGTATATCTGGGTCCTTCCAATAAGTGGCTTTTTTTTTTTTAAATCTTGCACTTCACAGAAAGCATTCTGTGAAGTTATGTCCATGAAAACAAATGTTGTTTTTTTCTTTTCCTAACAAAAGCACGGTAATGAAAGATAAGGATTAGGTTACACCATGGCTACCAGGATTGTCAACAAGCCGTTTGAGATTTTCTTTTTCTGTTGTAATCAGTTAATGAATTGGAGTTTTCTACCCAGCTCATAGAAGGTGGCTTTTCAGATCTTGGAGCAGAAAATCAGAGAGACACTTTTTCCATAAGGCATGTCGAAGGGCTTCGTTTGGTCTTGTAGCTACACACAGACTCAGTCGGGTCCAGGACTAATCTTGCTAATTACCACAGGTGGGTTTTTGACCCAAGGAAGAAAATAAGGCTCCAGGGCACTTCTCTGTGACCGCCTTGGGACCCTTCAGAAGTGATGAGCTGCCAATCTGAAAGCCGCTTGGGTTATAATGATTCTCGAATGGGCTTTTATGTGGACCAGCAACATGACCTAAAGCAATGGGGACAGCAGAGAGGACACATTTTATGCAGCTTGGGATGTGATCAGGGAGCAAATGTGATTGCAAAGCATAAGTCCCACTGCTCTTTCAAACATCATAAAGTGGCTTCTGAATTATGATAGTGCATACTTGTGCATGAATTGTACTTAAACTTTGCATTTTTGGAACAACCCGGGTTTGCACTTGCTATGATCCAGGTGTGGACCTGGATGTTTCATATACACGAGACCTCACTCATTTAACCTTTTCAGTGAACTGGAGGGGTGGGAGTGATTGTTGTCCCCATTTTACGAGGCGGGTGGGGGGGAGGTGACTGAAGTTGCCAAGTTAGCCAAGGATCCAGCTGGGTCTTGAGCCCAAGTTTGATCCCAATGCTTGTGTTCCTTGAGGCTTGGGAGATGATCGGGCAACAGTGGAGAAAGAGTGCTTTAGATGTGGCCACCTGACCCATTCTTATAAGATGGGCCACAGGAGGACTCAGGCTGATAGGTCATTTGATGGGAAGTTCAAAGGTCTGCAGCTTGTTTAGCAACGTTTCTAACCACCTTGTAGATCTGCCTTAAGTCATGGGGATTGTTGCAAATTTACTACCAGTGTGATAAAAAAGCAACTCATTACTGATGTCATATGATGAGCCATTTTGGACCCATTACTTGATTAATAATGGCTGAGTAAGGAGATTTGGGTTCTTCTTCCTTTTTCTCTGGTTTCTATGAACTTCTTATCCTCCTACTGTGGCCAGATGCCTTTACCACCCTTATCTCCCACACCTCCTTGGGAAATCCGTTTTCCTTTTTCTTTTGAATAGTCTTTTCCTGTTAACTGGATTCTTCCTATTACTTTTTCCATCAACATTGTAAGGGTTGAAAGAATTGTATTAAGAACACTCACCACCTCAGTGCTACAATGAACATTTTGCTGTGTTGGTTTTATCACATATCTGCCCTCCTTCTGGGCACTCTCTAGCCAGCCAGCCACCAATGCTTTCTCTTTCTTTAAATGCATTTCAGAGTAAGTGATGGACATTTACACTTCCTCCCTAGACACTTCAGCATGCGTACCATGAGCTGGTCTTCAAACTTAGTTCTTTTTGATTTCTTTTCTGCTAAGTAAAAATGTACTTATGGTGAAATGCACAATTCTTACATATACTATGCAGCAAGATTTTTCCATTTGCTTTAATCCATAATCAAAATCTCTTCTATTAAAAAACAAACCACACCTGCCTTCAGCCCCACAAAATCTCCAGTTACTCTCCCATCTCTAATTACTGTCCCATCTTTCTTTTTTCAAGAGATGCATTGCACTTGAATGCACTGTCCCCATTTCTTTTCTCTCCACTCTTCTTGCACCCGTCTGCCTCCTTCCTTACCCCCTCTTCCACCTTAACAGATGCTGCCCACAACCTCCAGTCCCCAAATCCAAAAGACACTCTCCAGTGGTCAGTTCCCTTTAGCCCTCAGTGGCCTGTACATTGACCTCTTCTTTATTGGCATATTTGCTTACATGACTTGCAGGCTGCTCTACTCTTTTGGTTTTCCTTCTTGGCCCTCTGCTGCACATTATTTCTCTCACTGGGGGTCATGTTCACCACCTTTTCCTCTAGAATTAAATAGTAGAGTTGCTTAGGGCTCAGCCTTTCTTCTCACTCCATGTTTCGTCCTGAGATGATCGCACCAACTTCTATGGTTTCAATTTCTATCTGCACACATGTGACCCTCCAGTTCAGGTTCTGGCTAGCATCTATCTTCAAGCTCTAGACCTATTTGCCCAGCTAGCATATCTTCTTGTGTAGTTCAGGGGCACCCACAGTCTTCATGTCCCAAAGCAAGCCAGAGTCTCTCCTCACATTGGTCCTTCTCCAGGGTCCCCCAACACATAGAGAGGGATTACTTAGTGCTGATGACCTAAGAGCCATCAGTGACCTCTCCTCCACCTATTATCTAATATATTATTCAAATCCTATTAATTTTGTGCTCAACAATGATTCCTTGATACCACCTGCTGCTTCTCTCCATAGCAATGATTAGGGTTCAGGCCTAACCTAGCTCCCTTCCCTCTCTTACGTCCATTCTTCATCCAGTGGCCACTAACCTGGTGCTCCTATACTTAGACTCTTCAGTGGTGTTCCATCAGCTGCTTTTCATCATTATGGATACAGCTAGGACCTAATGGGTCAGACCCCTGCTTGTGTCTCCAGTGTACTTTAATAATGTGCAACCTCATTGGCCATTTTTATTTCCTCGATAATGCTTTGATCCTTCCCACCACTGACCTCTACCTATATCCTTTTCTCTTTGTCATCCTTTGCCCCACTCCCAGGAGCCTCTACTCCATGCATTCACCTTGCCCATGTAACTGTCTCCCTGATGTAATACATCTCACATGCCATGTGCCCTTGCTTTAGGATACTGAGCACAGCCACCCCTCACAATTCCTTGTGATGTCATGTAAGCATCCTGATGGGATCTTCATTTTTTGCTTTTGCTTTATCTCCAGCACCTGGTGCAATGGCCAACACATATTAGCAGAACACATGCTGTTGACCAAACACATGAAATTTCATTCTTCATATTATTTATCATTTTTTTAGAATGGAATGCACTTAATGGGAACTAAGAAAGTCAAACTGAGAATTAGTATAACAGCTTCTAGTTCAGATTAAAAAAGCTATTTTGATAAATCTAGGGATTGAGTTCCTTGGGTACAAAACAAAGGCTCTCTCCTGTCACCGTATTTAAAAAATATTTGGACACGGTGGCCATATACTCAGCGGCTTATAAAGCATGGGCAGGAGACCTGGAGCCTGGTACCAGCTCTGAGCAACCGTGGCTTTGGATAGGGGAAACTCATTCTTGTCATGCTCTGTTTTTCTCATTGGCAGAACAGTACCATCATGTATCCCCTTGAGTCTCCAGGACTTGTGAGGATGAGATGATATTTGTGCATCTTTGCAAAACATTAAAATCACGTTAACCTGCTGGGAAGGGGGCATTAATGCTTAGGATCAGGATTCCACCAGGTTCTCCTGCTCTGCCTTGGATCAAAGCAGAGGGGCTGCGGTGTGGGTTCTCCTGATTTGGAGACTTGAGAACTGGACCAAACCCACATATTACTATTACTGTTGTGTTGTAATGATTGGCATCTCAGTAGGACTGGCTCTCGATAAGCATTAGTCATCCCTCCAGGCGCCTGCAGCTTGCGGTTGCTTTGGCTGAGGCTTCAGGCTGTGTGGTCCTGCACAAGGGTGGTTTGGTCTCTGATTTCTCCTGGGGCCACAAGCTGCTCTGCAGAAAGTTGCCTCCCTACTAACATATAGGTTGCTGGTGACCCAGGCCTGGGCTCTCCAGCAGGCTGCCACCCCAATCGCTGCTGGGAACTGTCATCTCCTCTCCTTGCAGCGGAAACCTCACCAGTTGCTCCGTGGGGAGGTTAATTAATGCAATTAACAACCAATGTCTTAATTGCAGATGTTTAGACAGACAGTTTACTATTATTATTGCTATTATTGTTTGTATGCGACTCTCCACACTCTTGGATGTCTCTTTATTAAAGCAAATAAAACCGTAATTAGGTACAGCCCAATTCAAACAGTAGCAGTGGCCTGCAGCAGGAAGCCATAATTCAAGAACAAGAGGCATTCTCAACAAATATTATGTTGCCTGCCCGGTAACTGGTTGTGTGCCAGAGTGCTGAGAGCGACTCCAGAGAACCCTTCCCTGACTTCTTCACAGCTGGGTCAGACAGGGAAGGCAGGGTGAAGGGGACAGACTGTGGGGAGCCAGGTCCCACTTGCAGTCACCTCAGGGGACAGGCCCCTGAACAAGCTGGGAGGCGAGGCCGAAGCTCAGAGACATGTACACACACACACAGGTTAGGGATTTTGCTTCCCAGAAGGTTCCAGAAGGTCAGAATATGAGAATTATTTTTTAAAAAAAGGCAGTTTACTGCACTTAAATTGTGGTTTTGGAAGATTAGGTAGGAACCGGAGATCAGATCGGCATTTTGAGGGGAAACAATCAACAGAACACGTACCCTGGTTCTTGACCATGGATCAAGGCCTTGACCATAGAGTCTTTGGTTGTATTTCCCAGTAACACAGACGGCTCACAATGTGCAGTCGGTTGTATCGATATGCTAATGACGGCCTCTTTAAGTGAAATTAATGCCTGGTTGTGAGAGTAGAGCCGCCCTTCATTATTCCCTGTGATATGAAGATGTGTCAGAGATTCTTCCCGGCCTCTCTGTGACACTCTTCATACAAAATTTATCTCTTTTATGGATTTGAAGCTCTTTCAGATACATATCAAAGACCTTTCCATGCCTCTACCATGCATAATATATTCTGCAACAGCTTATAATAAATCATCTTCCCTCTCTGACTGGTTAGCCGTGAGCAAACATGGCTATTGCTTTCACTGAAAGGATGTGAGATCCTCATATTTAATACTCTGCCTCTTGTGTTACCACTCTCTGTTTTTCCATCTTCCCTAGGGAGTCCCACAAAATGGCAAGGAGCTGGGATCGCCCTAACTACTGTTCTGGTTTTAAAGCCATTGTATTGATGATATAGAAAACATAACATGCTGTTATTTCATGTTGAAAGAATCTTTTCCTCTCCTTTGTCTTGATGTCTGTTTTCACAAACAGACATGGCACAGGTACTCACTGCAGTTCCAAAATACAGTCTGGGAAAGGTAAACCCTGTTGGTGGTTGCATCTGCGCTGAGCACAGAAGGGCTTTGTGGCATCTTGAGGAGAGAAACAAAAGAGAAACACAGTTCAAAATGGCGGCCCTCGCCTAGGAATGGCACCATCGTCCCACCGACTGCCAATGTGACGAGGCAGCTCCGCATCTGGTGGCTTGGGGGGAAAAGCCTCCATCACCAAGGTTACCGATGCAGAACTAAAGGGATTAGACTTTCTGATACTCGTGGGTCAATGGGACTCTGTGTGTGTGTGTGTGTGTGTGTGTGTGTGTGGTGTAAGTCATGAAGCAGGAGGGCAGGTATTTAAAAAAATATTTTTGTGTGATGTTATTTCTAATGGCCAATGTGTGTTCAAGGAACTGAAGCCTGTGGTGGAGATGGCGAAGTGTCCCTACCCCCTATCTGTTTTCCTCTTCTGTGGGAAGAAAACCTGAATTTATAGCTGGACAATGATTGCACAGAATAAAGGTGACACTTCCCAGTTTGGCTTTTATGGGATGTAAAAGGAGAAGTGTCTTATGGCAGCTTCTGAGAACTCCTTTTGCTTGTTTTTATTTTTCCTTTGCCTCTTTATCCCCCTGGCTGAGATGAGGGATGTACTAGCTGGAGCTGGAGCAGCCACTTTGAACCATGTAGTCAAGTGGAGAGTGGAGAGCATACACAGAGAAACTACAAAATAGAAGGAGCATGAGTTCCTGAGGACTTTAAGGACAAAAGGTGTCTTAACAGTTCTCGAAGCTTTGCTAAAGGGAGACAAAGAGTAACAGCATCTGATGGGTCATCTTGAGGCCATCCAGATCTGCACAGATCTGCACAGATCTGTGTGTGTGTGTGTGTGTGTGTGTGCGCGTGTGTGTGTGTGGGGGGGGTGTAAGTCATGAGGCAGGAGGGCATCAGCGGGTGAGAGAAATAGACTCCTATCTTGTTTACTACTTCTCACAGTTAAAATAGAGGCTCAGAGTATTGACTGGGAAGCTGAAGGAAGAGAGAAGTTTCTCCCTTCCTCCCCTTTCTCAAGTGCTGGGAGAGTGGGGATTGAAGTCTCCTTCTCTGATGTAGAGCAGCATGGCACTCAATCAGCACTTATATTTGTGTTGGTAAAGAGGAGAGATGAAACCCAGAATGTCCCACTTAATATCACTTAATGCCCAAAATGACATCGTAAGATATTATCCCCCAATATTATTCCCATTAATACCAAGAAAGGCTAAATTACCAGAGAATTCAACAGTTGTCATATTGGTAAGCCATAGCTGGTTATAGTATCCTCGTGGCCTGGGTGATTCACCAAGGACCTTCCCCTGGGATTTAGGCAGTGACAGTTTTGTAGCACTTTAAGCACTTGTAGAGCAACTTGTAGAATTTCACAGATGTACTCAAGAGGACCTGGCATTCTTTGCTTTGCTTTTTACCTCCAGAGAGAAGAATGGTTATCTGTGGAAGTCTGAAGCCTCTGGGGAGATCCTGGAAATGCCCACCCAATCCAGCAAATTGGCAAACCTTAAAGGAATCCTGCTCTACCATCTCCAGGCTTCATTCATTCATTCACTCATTCATTCATTCAACAAATCTGTATTTATGCCAAGAGTTATGCTAGATGTTAAGGATATAATGATAAGCAAAAACAGAGCTAACCTTAGGCTTTTAATGGTTTTTTATCTTCATAAGAATGGAAAACCATTGGATAATTTTAAACAGTGGGATATTTTAACAAGATTTGTGATTTGAAATGATCACCCTGATTGCCAGCTGGAGGATGGGCTGGGCAGGGTTGGAACAGGTGCGGGAAGTCTTTTGGCATGCTCTGATAATGGTCCCAGAGAGAGGTGACAGTGGCTTAGATGGGCTGGGGATGGTAGTGGGGAAGGAAGGAAGTGGTTGGATCTTGAGGTGATGCAGGAGGCAAAGTACTTAGTGGAAATATAATGCATTTTAAAATACTCATTTCCGGGGCGCCTGGGTGGCTTAGTCGGTTGAGCATCCAACTTTGGTTCAGGTCATCATCTCTTGGTTTGTGAGTTCGAACCCCACATTGGGCTCTGTGCTGACAGCTCAGAGCCTGGAGCCTGCTTCGGATTCTGTGTCTCCCTCTCTCTCTGCCCCTCCCCCCACTTACACTCTCTCTCTCTCTCTCTCTCTTTCAAAAATAAATAAACATAAAAAAAATTTTTAAAGATACTCATTTCCTCAGACATTCTGTATATCTTCTTGAATATTCTGCATACAGACACTCTGCATATCTCCTTTAGGTTTGCTAAAGGGGGACACAGGTTAACAGTGTCCGATGGGTCATCTTAAGGCCACCCAGATCTGCACTACTTTCTTTCTTGTGAGGAAGTCAGAAGACACCCAGGTCTTCTCAATTGTCCAAGGGTACAGACTTATGTCCCAACTGTGTGACAATGGAAAAGCGATTTAACTTCCTTTGGCTTCATTTTTATCTTCTGTACAATGGATGTAACTGTTGTGCTTGAGTAGGATTAGAAGTTCAGAGGTCCTAAAAAAAAAAAAAAAAAAAAAAGAAGTTCAGAGGTCCTCATGGCATAATGTATAAACTTGTCAAATCATTAAGTTGTACACCTGAAACCAAGGTAACATTGTGTGTCAACTCAGAAAACAAACAAAAAAACAACAAAAATGAGGTTCAGAGTTCTTGAATGTTGGTGAGCTTATTATATTTGCTGTTTTGGTCCTTTGTATATAATGTGAAACACCATTTATATTTCAAAATGGTACAAAATGTATACGATAAAACTAAACTAGTTTAGTTTGATATTTTATGATTGCAAAATACTCAATAATTTTACCAAAGTGGAACTTTCCTCATTTTCCTGCCCAGACCTCCTCCCCACTCCCTAGTGTCCAAAATGCTGGTTTGGTTTACTAGGTAATTCCTGTCTTACGTGTCAGAATAATTAAATGAGATAATGAATTATCTCATTAGGTGTTAAGCTCTCAGTCGATATTAGTTATATCTTTGCAGACAAAACAGCCATCCAAATTAAAAGAGGATGTGGCTTAGGGAGGGGACTACACAATCAGCAAAGTCTCATGACAACTCTATAGGTCGGCTATGGTTTTGAACAAACATGCCCACTCAGTTTCAATCCCTCCCCCCCACCCACATTCTTTTCCCATCCCCAGCTCTTCATAGGTATTAAGCTATAAAACTAAACACTGGTCATGAATCCTCTGGGGACAAAGTCCCAAGCATTTAGAGCAATCGATAATGACTTGCCTGGGATTATTACATTAGATGAACTACAACTAAAATAATTTTTGAATTTGGAATAATGACATTATTTTTTGCTTTCCAATTATGATAGTGTTGCAGTTCTTAGTAGAAGGCTGTTTGGGAGTAAAATTTTCCTCTGCAATGCTGCATTTGGAAGCCATGTTGGTCACTGCTTCATGAACAGGGGAGAGTGTCCATTCTTCCAGTATAGAAGGAATTTGTACTGTAATCCACTTGATAAAAACAGCCATGCAGCCCTTCAGAATCACTAGTCAGTTATCTAACCAAACTTTGTTGATGACACTTTGGAGTAAGTCAGCTATTTACTTATTTAAACAGGGATGTTCAGGGGTGCCTGGCTGGGTCAGTCAGTAGAACATGTGACTCTTGATCTCAAGGTCATGAGTTCAAACCCCACATTGGGTATGGATTCTACTTAAAAAAATAAATAAAGAGGGATGTTTAACTTGCATGTAGAAGACCTTGGAAATGTTCAAGTCAGAGCAGGTTAACTAGATTCATGCACTATTTGGCAACT
This sequence comes from Neofelis nebulosa, assembly GCF_028018385.1. Taxonomy (NCBI): domain Eukaryota; kingdom Metazoa; phylum Chordata; class Mammalia; order Carnivora; family Felidae; genus Neofelis; species Neofelis nebulosa. The sequence goes on along the minus strand of NC_080790.1, from coordinate 95,067,014 downwards.
GGACTGAAGATTCTTAAAAATGCCGAGGACTCTTGCAGAAGGCCTGAGATGGAGTCTCCTGATAGGTTATTTTTCCAAGGGTAGATCTGAGAAAGTGGAGAACTGCCTCTCTAGAGTTGCAGGGAGCCAGGCCTTCAAAGGGAGGCACCTCTCAAGTGAGATATTTGATGTATCATTCTTGGAATCTTGTGGACAGTACTAGCGTCTTGACTGCAAGAGCCAGTCATCGTCGAAATCATTCAGACACCTCCACACGTTTGTCACAATTGCTGGAGGCAATCAGTTCACTTATAACTCTTTTTTAAATTGAAGTGTAGCTGACATTCTATGCTACATTAGTTTCAGGTGTACAACATAGTGATTGGACAATTCTATACATTACTCAGTATGTATGCCTAGGTAAGTGTATAGTCACCATCTGTCACCATACAACGTTATTACAATATTATCGACTATATTCCTTATGCTGCATTTTCATCTCTGTGACTTAATTATTTTATAACTGGAAAATTTGTACCTCTTAATTTCCTTTATCTGCCTTGTCCATCCTCCTACCCACTAAGACTTATAACTCTTGAGCAATTAGGGCTAAGAGAACACCTTCTGTTTCAGGATGCTTTAGTTTGGATTTCCCCAGAAGCTGGCCCTAAGACAAGAATTCAAGTGATGATCTCAGGAAACACCCACAGGGGACTGGGGAAGAAAGAGGGAAAGATGGTCAGTCAAGGATGTGCTATTTAGCCAGTGATGTTGTAGGCATCTGGAGCTCCATCCTTACTGGTAAGTCTGGGAGGTGGTATAGAACACACAGGGTTGGGGCATGGAGGCTGAGGTCTTTATGCTCTAGGTCTCTGTCACTAGGTGGCTGAGGGCTGCCTCGGGAACATTGTTCCTCCAGAACTTCTGCTTGCCCTGCATGTTTCAGTGTCAGAATCCCTGATGGTGTTTGTGAGAAGTAGCTTCAGCATGTGAAGCAGTGCTGAGAGGCAAGGACAGAGCTCTCACAGTGACAGATAAGGCCAGGTTCACTTCATGCATCATTTAAATTCTGCCTGATGGCTCCCTGACACTGACACACACTTTGTGTCCTTCCTTCATCTGCATTGTTACTCACTAGAATCTTACCCTATTGCTCTTTCCAGAAGATTTCTAGGATCTGCCTACTTAATTCCTTTTTGACCTTCAGTTCTCACCTAAGCATGCTTTTCTCAGAGAGGCCTGCCCTGATATCTTGCTGGGCTCAGGTCCCTCATTATAACTGAGATGGCCATATCAGCATGGCTAGTGAGCATCTCCACAGATAACTACATATCCCAGACTCCTTTGGGGTTGAGTTCTGGATCTCATTTGGATGCACCTGTGCATGGTGGAAAGCAAGAGGTGCAGTGGAGCCATGCTAGTGGTTTTTCCACTTTGTGTTTTCTGGAAAGCAAACTGAAGAGTTGGGTTGTTCTGTGGCACACTTCCAATGTTCAGGCTCTAGTTTTCTAGTGTCAAGAGGTTGAGTGAAGGGCATTTGTCGTTTTACCTATGTGTATCTATCTGGTGCAGTATGGTTTGGACCAATAGTTGAGGTGGATCACAGTCAAGGTGATGTGTTTCTAGAGCCAATAGGTCCCATATCAGCCTTCTGAGTCCCACTCATCCTGATTGTCCCATGACTGGTGGCTGTCCTGGTGGAACAGATCCACAGTGTTGCTCTGAAAGCCACTTCTGGAGGCCTAGTCTGGTCTGGATTCTGCTCCTCCAGCCCTTCCAAAGATTGTGTAAGCACTTGATTCCATTGACTTAATGCATGTCTGTTTAAGATACTTGTGATGGTTTGTGTTTCTACAATTAAACTTCAACTGATAGATGATATCTCATAGTACCACACTTCTCCTTAGTAGGAGTTTCTTATTTATTTGTGGGATCAATAGAATATGGGTCTTCTATTCAGATGGTTCCATGAAGATGGGCTTATAATAACTTAGGTGGTGGGTCTCAGTCAGGGCCAGTTTCCCCCCAGGGGACATTTGTGAATGTCTGGAGACATTTTTGGTTATCACAACTGGTAAGGGTATATCAGCATTTAGTGCATAGAGGACAGGGAGGCTGATAAACATCTTACAGTACACTAAACAGCTGCTTGCAGCAAGGAATTCTTCAGGATGAAATTCCAATAGTGCTGAAGGTGGGAAACTCTGACTGATAGATTTGTTAGGTTACATTGGGTAGTGTACATAATCTCCGAAAGAGCAAAGAGCTTTGCTGATCTATCACACAGCCAGGTGTGGTGCCCAAATACCATCCAGACTGTTCTAGGAAATGCCCTGCTGTTGCCTTCCCATGGCTTGAAGAGTTGGGTGCCAGAAACTTTCATGGGAAAGTGGTGTGGTTATTGAACCCACTGTGTGGACACAAGCATGAGCCAAGGGTAGTATATGATGGAAACTCAGACCGGTATTTGCCCTCGCTTCTATGTGCCACTTACCCTTCCCTTTGTAGGACCCATCTTAGAAAAAAGATGGCTAGTAAGTTAGGTGAATGACTTGTAAGTTCTGGCAAGGGATAGAATGGCATTTATCTCTCTTATCCAAATTGGTAATATCTTGAAAGATTTTTCTGACTGTAAGGAATTTTGTTCAGGCATATAAATACTTCTGTTTGTGAGCATATGCACATGCGTATGTTCATGCACACACATGTGTTAGCTATTTGTTTATCTAGTTCCCAGGTAATTCAATATTATATTGTTGTTGAATAAATCAGACAATAAAGAAGATGTAGAGATAAAAGCAACCCCCCCCACTTTGAAAACTCCACCCTAATCCCAAACCCCCAGAGGTTTGGCATATTTATTTTATTAATGTTTATTTATTTTTGAGAGAGAGAGAGAGAGACAGACAGACAGACAGACAGAACATGAGTGGGAGAGGGGCAGAGAGGGACGGAGGAAGAATCTGAAGCGGCTTCAGGCTCTGTGCTGTCAGCAGAGCTGACCCACGGACTGTGAGATCATGACCTTTTTGAGCCCAAAGAGTCAGACCCTTAACCTAATTGAGCCCCTTAATCCAGACACCCCTGGCATATATTTTAGATATTTGGTGTACATATGTTTTCTATGCATTTGTACACACACATAAGCATGTAGAAAGCATATAATTTTGGTTTTAAGACTTATTTAATTTTTGTGTTTGATCATACGTATAATTCTGCAATTTCCTTTCCCTCCCCTACTTTTTTCTTTCAACTTGGCATGTCTTGAAAAGCTTTACCCATGGGGATGTAAGCTTCCCCTCTTCCTGTTGGCTGCTGCATAGTGCAGCATGGTACAGATGTGTCACGTTTAGGCAACTGTAAGAGTGGCAACCATAAAGCCTCCACCTACAGACAGCCTGCTTGGGTTTAAATTGTGGCTTCATCACTTACCACATATACGATGTTGGGCACATTGGTTAGTTTCCTGATGCCCCAGTTTTCTCTGGTTCCCAGTGCCCTGGCTCTTTCATCTGTAACAAGTATGAACTTTTTGAAGCCATTTGCTTACAGTAAATCAACAAGATGTGTTTAGTTTATATTGTACCTGCTGTCATGTTGTGTTCCCCAGTGCTTGATGTGTGAAGGGACACAGTTTGAGTTCCACGGAATCCTCGCTTCTTCTTTTCTAAAATTTTTCTTCTCACCAAGGAAAGAATCCTAAATAGATGCAGTTGAAACCTAGGCTTTTAAAATTCATAAGCTTAAGAAATTATATTTTATATAGTTTCCTAGAAATGTCCTCTTCACGACCTATGAGGCTATAGGCAGGATATCAGTTGATTCCAATGATTCTTTATTTCACCTTGGCATGTCTTTTATCAGAAATCGTATGGAAACTTTTTAATTTATGGGCTTTTATTGCAATCCTCAATTCACCCTGAGTAGTCTATTATTAAGTGTTCTAGAGGTTCTTATTGTCCCTTATCAGAGAATTGTATCTCAGCGCAATTCATCCGTAGTCATTCTTCACAGAGAGAATCTTTCATATTACCTTTCTTTCATCTTACAATGACGACTCTTGAATACATCATTATTCCACAATGAGCTTATAAATTATTATCATTAGGCAATTTTTTATATAATCTGATTTTATAAACTGTTTCTTTTTATTATCGTTGGAAGGGAAAACCAGTAAATGCATCTGTCTGTTTGGATCCACCATGATAACAGTAATAGAAAAACTAAGTCAGGACATCTTACTGAGCCACAGACATACTGGCTTTGTAATGAGTTCAGAATAGGACCTGCATGTGCACATGACCAAGCACCCCAGCTCTCTCTGGATCATATGTGCCACCCTTAATGGCATCTTAATTATAATGCTGGGTTATCAAAATGTCTTACGCTGGATTTTTTCCTTCCTAGAAATGAGTTTTAAAAATATTTTTGTTTTTAAATTAAAAAAAATTTAATGTTTATTTTTGACGGAGAGAGCGAGAGTGAGAGAGAGAGCAAATGAGCAGGAGTGGTGGAGGGGCAGAGAGAGAGGGATACAGAGAATCCAAAGCAGGCTCTGTGCTGTCAGTGCAAAACCCAATGTGGGGCTTGAACCCATGCCTTGAACCATGAGCTCATGACCTGAGCTGAAGCTGGATGCTCAACCAACTGAGCCACCCAGGTGCCCCTTATTTTTACATTTTTTATTGAAGTGTCATTGACATGCAATGTTACATTAGTTTCAGGTATACAACATATTGGTTCAACAATTCTACACATTAATTAGTGCTCACTACAATAAGTGTAGTCACTACCTGTCACCATACAATGTTATTATAGTATTATTGACTATATTTCCTATACTGTACTTTTTATCTCCATGACTTATTTATTTTATAACTAGAAGTTTATACCACTTAAACCCCTTTATCAATTTTACCCATCTCCCCCCTGCCCACTTGACAACACCAGTTTGTTCTCTGTATTAAGAGTCTTTATTTCTTTGTTCATTTGGGTATTTTTAAAATTCCATATATAAGTGAAAGCGTACAGTATTTGTCTTTCTCTGTCTGACTTATTTCACTTAGCATAGTACTCTCTAGATCCATCCATGTTGTTGCAAAGGGTGAGATCTCATTCTTTTTTATGGCTGAGTAATAGTCCATTGTACGTACATACCACTTCTTTATTCATTCAGCTATCAGTGGACACTTAGGTTGCTTCCATGTCTTGGCTATTGTAAATAATGCTGCAATAAGCATAGGGCTATGTATATCTTTTCAAATTAGTGTTTTGGTTTTCTTTGGATAAAAAGTTAAAGATAGAAATGCCATCTGAACCAGTAATAAAATATTTTTTCAATGAAGAAAACTACTTAGGAGTTTGTGATTTGCTACGTGAAATGGTAACTCAAGGAAGATTCCTTTGCCACCCGGCATTTTCTAGATCACCACCCCCATTGCCCTGCTTATCTGTGCTTAGAGAATACAGATATTTGTCTCTGTTCATATATGAGAAGGTAAAATTTTTCCTCATCAGTGCTGTCCAATAGAACTTACCCTGATGATGGAAATTTATTCTGTGTAAAAACAGAGGAGGCAAACCATAAAAGACTCTTATTTAAATACAGAAGGTTGCTAAATATAGCAATTTAAATACAGATTTAAATACAGAAGCAACTGAGGGTTGCTGGAGGGAAAGTGGGGGGTGGTTAGGATAAATGGGTGATGGGCTTTCAGGAGGGCACTTTGTTGGGATGAGCACTGGGTGTTATATGTCAGTGATGAATCACTAAATTCTACTCCTGAAACCAATACTACACTACATGTTAACTAACTTTAATTTAATTAAAAAAATAAAAACAAAGAAATATTTTCTATCATAGCTACTAGCTACATGAATGGCATTGACCATGAAATGTGGCTGGTACAACTGAGGAACTGAATTTTAAATTTTATTTAATTCTAATCAATGAACATTTAAATAGCCTCATGTTGCCAGTGGCTACCATATTGGACAGGACAGTTTAAAATTTTTTAAAATATTTATTCATTTTTTGAGAGGGAGAGAGACAGAGCATGAGTGGAGTTGCAGTAGAAAGAGAGAGAGACAGAATCCTAAGCAGGCTCCAGGCTCTGAACTGTCAGCAGAGAGACCGATGCAGGGCTTGAACCCACAAACTATGAGATCATGACCTGACCCAAAGTCAGACACTTAACCGACTGAACCACCCAGGAGCCCCTTGGACAGGGCAGTTTTAGATTGTCCATAGTTTATGGTATTTATATAGTGCATTACTGCTTGTTTTCATCAGAGTGGATAATTGAGAACTGACTAACTTTTTACCCATCTGGGTAATTCTTTTACCTACATTTAACATCTCTTAAGAAGAGAATAATATTAATAACATCCAGCAACTGCAGAGTCCTGACTGTGTATTAGGCTGTGTTCTCATACTTCACCTGGATTAGCCCATCTAGTCCTCCCACCAGTTATGAAAGAGGCACTGCTTTTATTCACATTTTGCAGCTGAGAGAATGGAAGAAGCCCAGAGAGGTGAAATGACTTGCCCAAGGATACACAGCTAATGGCTTCCTGGCTCCAGAATCCCTTCTCTACCAGGATACTGAACAGACACAGTCCTGTGTCTGACTCTCATTTCATTGGCTATGGTACATGTGATGTCAAGGTCACTGGAATAGGTTTAAGGTGGGATGTATTAGGGGAATCCTTAGAGAGATACTGAGGACAGATTAGACCAGATATATTCTGATGCCCATCCTATTTCTACATTTCTATGATTCTGAGGATTAAGGTAGGTAGTTGAATGGCATTTTAGATTTCTTCCATGTGAGACCCACTTTTTAAAGGAACACAATTCAGCTTTCCATCTCATGCTCATGATCAGAATATACGGGTTGTTTTCTTATTTTCTTGATTGGTATGTATCACAGTGTATCATATTTCACTTGTTGGTGGGCACACATATAACAGAGAGGGAAAGGGACTTTCAGAAAGGTTGTTATTTTTTTTTCACTTGCTACCAAAGGAAGGACACCCAGGATGTCACAGCCCAGGGATTTACATGCACCATATGCTAAAACCTGCCCCCAGTTACCAAAAATTCTGTCTTTTCCTTCCACCACAGTATTTGCTGGATTTTGTTATAAGCTGTATCAAATGACCCAAGGGCAATTACAACTTACAAATTAATTGAAGGCAAGTTGTAAAGGCTTGAGAAATAGAACACTATCGGGTAATACACAATAGATACGAACACGGGACATCTATAAGTTTCATGGCAGGTGGTAGTTTTTGTAGGGTCTTTTTCTGCAAAGCTGCAGTTAGGCCTTTAGGGGGCATCTAAAGGTCTGCAGTTTTGTTAGAATGGAATGAATGCTAAACTATCCAAGAAAATGCTTATATGCATTAATTAAGAAGTACCTAAACCTTAATTAGGTAGTATCATTTCAGAGTTCCTCTGATTTAGCCTCTTCCTTTCCTTTTAAAATCTATTCTTAAGTGTATGAGTGGGTTTTTTTTGAAATGTTTATTTATTTATTTTGAGGGAGGAGGGGCAGAGAGAGAGAGAGAGAGGGAGAGGGAGAATCCCAAACAGGCTCCACACTCAGCATAGGGCCTGCTGTGGGGCTCCGTCTCATTACCCTGAGATGGTGACTTGAGTTGAAAACAAGAGTTGGATGCTTAACCAACTGAGCCACCCAGTCATCCCTTGAGTGTTCTTTATATATTCTGAATAGTTGTGTGTGCAGCATTTTCTCCACAGATGATGTTTGTCTTTTATATTTGCTCATGTTATCTTTTGTCACACACCCATTTAGAAAATTTGAATTGATAAAATTATGGCTTTTTTTTTACATTTTCTGTTTTTAAATGACTTTCCCCTCAACTATTGAGGTATAAAGTCATATGTACTTAAAGTGTATTTAAATTTGAATATATATATATATATATACATATGTACATATATATATGTATATGTACACATTGTGAAATATTTACACATAATCAAGTTAGTTAATATATTCATTATTTTACAGTTACCTTTTTAAAAAAATAACTTCTTAGGAAGTTAATTTCTAGAACTACCAGACAAACCAGCAATTCCACTTCTGAGTACTTATCTTAAGAAAATTAAAATACCAATCTGAAGAGATACATGCACCTTGATGTTTATTGCAGCATTATTTACAATGGCTAAGATATGGAAACAACCTAAGTGTCCATTGGTAGATGAGTGGATAAAGAAGATGTGACGTGTGTGTGTGTGTGTGTGTGTGTGTGTGTGTGTAATATGTGTATGCACAACAGAATATTACTCAGCTGTAAAAAAGAATGAGATCTTGCCTTTTGTGACAACATGGATGGATCTAGAGGGTATAATGTTAAGTGGAATAAGTCAGATAGAGAAAGACAAATACCATGTGATTTCAGTTATATGTGGAATCTAAACAACAAAAGAAATGAGCAAAACCAAACAGAAGCAGGTTCATAGATAACAGAGAACAAACTGGTGGTTACCGGGGGAAAGGTACTGGGAGGGGGCAGGTGAAGTAGGTGAAGGGGATTAGGAGGTACAAACTTCCAGTTATAAGATGAATAAGTCACAGGGATGTAATGTACAGCATAAGGAATATATTCAATAATGTTGTAATAACTTTGTATGGTGACAGATGGTAACCAGACTTATTATGGGGATCATTTTGTAATGTATAAAAATATCAAATCACTATGATGTACACTTGAAACTAATGGGATATTATATGCCAATTATTCTTCAATAAAAAAAATAAAACAAAATTCTTTCCTTTCCAAAATTATGATCTCTCACAGTGGGCTTAATGTTTTCAAGGGCCTTGTACCCACCCAAAATTTATTTTTGTGCACGATGTGAATAAGAAATCTTTTGTTTTTGTTTTCCCCAACATCATTTATTGTGGACTGCATCTTTTCCACCCCATGGAATTGTAATACCCTCTCTGTCATATTCCATCTATGTGTGAATTTGACATTTTTATTCTTCTGCACTTGTAAATGTGTCTATCCCCATTTCTATATGATTTTAATCACTAAAACTTTATATTATGTGTTGATTTCTGATAAGGCAACCCTCCCTACATATTCTTCTTTTTAAACTTAGTCTTATATATTCCAAAAATCTTTCCTCTTTTATATCAGGGTTTCTCAGCTTTGGCACTGTTGATGTTTGGGGCCAGATTACTCTTTGTGGTAGGAGGCGTTGTGTGCATGTGCACTGTAGGATGATTAGCAGAAGCTCTGGTCTCTCCCCACTGGATCGTCAGACAATGTCAAATGTCCACTTGGGGGACAAATCACCGCTGCTTATAAACTATGGTTCTATAGAAATTGATTTTATAGGAATCAGTGTATTGCATTCCAAAAAAGTTTGGTTTGGGTGTAGATTGAAATTATGTTAAACTTAGATGATTTTTCAGAAGAATCACTATTATTACAATATAGATCTGTCTTTTCAAACATGAACACATTTCATCTCTTCATTTTCTCATTTTCGTTTAATGTCTTTCAGTAATGTTTTATAATTTCCCTCATGAAGGTTGTGTACATATTTTGTTATATTGATTCTTAGGCCCTGTGTAGTAATTTTGCTATTATAAAAAAAGGTATTTCCTTTTGTAATTCCAATCTCTCTAACTGGTCATTGTTGATGTGAAGGAACATAACTAATTTTTTGTGTGTTTACCATGCATCTGAAAATCTTGTTGAACTTAAAAAAAATCTAATAGTCTGCCTATCTTCTAAAATTTTCTATGTAGATAATCATATTGTCTGCACATAAACCACAGTGTTGACCCATCACTTAGCATGCTTACACCTTTAACTTCTTTTTCTAATCTTATTGTATTGGCTAGGATCTCTAGAGGGATGCTGAGTAGTAGCATGAAAGAGGGACACTTTTATTTCACAAGCAAAGAAACAGGCTTTGGGCTTGTCCAAGTTCGTTCAATGAATTAGAGCAGAGATAAGGCTGGATTCTCAGGTTTACAAACTTCTCTTTCCTTTATGATTCTTTCTTCTTCTTTTTTGTTTGTTTTGGTTATTTTAATTAACAAAAACAATTTGTTTTCAGGACTTTCTTTCTTTCTTTCTTTCTTTCTTTCTTTCTTTCTTTCTTTTTGAGAGACAGAGACAGTGCGCGCATGAGGGCAGGGGAGGGGCACAGAGAGAGGGAGAAAGAGAATACCAAGCAGCTCCTAGCTGGCAGCACAGAGCCCGATGCAGGGCTCAATCTCACAAACCATGAGATCATGACCTGAGTCAAAATCAAGAGTTGGACGCCCAACCAATTGAGTCACCCAGGCACCCCAGGACTCTTTTGATTTTAAACCTATTAAAACATTAGAAGAAAATTACATACAGTCCTTTTAAGTGGAACATAATGCATCAGCGTCTTGGTACTGACATGAAATCTGTTGTTCTTTGATTATGAAGGCATAGATAACATATAGAGAAGTTAAATCACTATGTTGTATACCTGAAATTAATGTAGCATTGTGTGCCAAGTATACTAAAAAAATTTTTTTTAAAGCATGTCAGCTACTAGAAACCAGTATCTACTAGTCTGAGAGTATGTTTCCATCTGGGAAATACATGCAGTAGAGTCTTCTTGTTGGAGAGAGATTTTTTTTTACTTTTTATTTTTTTTGAGAGAGAAAGAGACAGAGTGTGAGCAGAAGAGGGGCAGAGAAAGAGGGAGACACAGAATCTGAGGCAGGCTCCAGGCTCTGAGCACCAAGCCTGATGTGGGGATTGAACTCAAAAACCACAAGATCATGACTGGAGCTGAAGTCAGACACTTAAGTAACTGAACCACCCAGGTGACCGTTGTTGGAGAGAGATTTTAAGAGGATGGGTTTGTGGATCACTTAAAAAATGAAGCCTGAGGGGCGCCTGGGTGGCGCAGTCGGTTAAGCGTCCGACTTCAGCCAGGTCACGATCTCGCGGTCCGTGAGTTCGAGCCCCGCGTCAGGCTCTGGGCTGATGGCTCGGAGCCTGGAGCCTGTTTCCGATTCTGTGTCTCCCTCTCTCTCTGCCCCTCCCCCGTTCATGCTCTGTCTCTCTCTGTCCCAAAAATAAATTAAAAATGTTGAAAAAAAAAATTAAAAAAAAAAAAAATGAAGCCTGAACTGTGCTGGGTACTTTTCAAGTATGCTCTCTTTACATCTTTACAACAATGCTCTGAGGTGTATGTATGTTATTATGTCCATTTTAGAGATGAAGAAACTGAACCTCAAGTCACTTGCCCAAGGCCTCTTGCTTCGAAGTTTATGGAGCTTGGACTCAAATCTAGGTTGGACACCAAAGTGTATGATGTACTTGCTATATACTTTGATTACCATCAGGTATACACATGTGAAATTAATATTGGATGAATTCAAATTCAGTTTGGAGGGTTTAGGAATGAACTCTTCATTGCTTTCACTAAAATTAATAGAATTCATGAAAAATAAGGCAAAAGCAGTTGTGTCTTAGTATCTCTTCCTTATAAATACATACAAAGCAACAGCAGACTCCAGTTAGCAAATGCCTCTAATATGCTGGGCACACTATGCATATTACATCTTATCTGCCTAACAAATTTGGGAGGAAAGTCTTGTTAGTACCATTTTAGGGAATAGGAAACTGGGGTTCCTAGAAATTTAGTAATAGCTCATAAGAAGCAGAGCCAGGTCATGCGCCCTTACTTTGCACTGCATTAGGCTGACCAAGCTGGCTTGTCAGCCCAAAGCTGTGCTGCGGTCACACTAGATTCCCAGTGGAAAAAATGTGCTCCCACAGCTGCATTTTCAAGAATCGTTTCTATCATTATGCAGTATGTAGAACCCAAGAGGGGCTTCTATAAACATGAGTACATGTTCCCAGACAAAGGAGATAATATCTATGACAAACAGCCATTATCTAGAACATCTGTTAGGCTGTTTCTCCTGGTTTTAAATAATGCATGGCGTGCTCTAATTCAGGTGTACTCCTGGAAACCCAGCAGCTTCTGGCGTGATTTCTGTGATCTCTGGGTATGATGAATGAGAATATCTGTTGATCATGGAGTATACCACTTAATGAAGCACTTTGGCTTTGCATCAAATTTTCTATATTTTTAACTATAATTATAGCTATAACCAACACTACTTATCTTGCCTTGTAATTTACATAGTGATTCCACATTCAGTGTCTCATAAGCATTTAATCCTTAAAACAGTCCTGCTCAGCAGTCATTAATATTGTTCACATAATAATGTTTTTGAGACTGTTCACATAGATTGACAGAGAGACATCCAAGAGATACTATTCTTGGAGAAGAGTGAGCTTTCACAATACAGTCTAATGTGGTGCTGTTTGGTTTAATTGTGCTCACAAAAGAGGATGAAGAAACATATATCAAACAGTTACACAGTGGCTATCTCTGGTAGTAAGAGTTTCAGATAAACTTTCTCAATTATTTTACATATGTTTGTCTTCCTTTTTTTAAAGTTTATTTATTTATTTTGAGAGGGAGGGAGGGAGGGAGGGAGAGAGAAAGAGAGAGAGAGAGATTGAACCAGTGGGGGAGGGGCAGAGGGAGAGGGAGACAGAAGATTTGAAGCAGGCTCCGTGTTGACAGCAGACAGCCCGATGTGGGGCTCGAACTCACGAACCGGGAGATCATGACCTGAACCGGTCTGACGCTTAACCAATTGAGCTACCCAGGTGCCCCTGTTTTCCTTTTTTAAATTTAATTTTTATTTTACACTGTTTCTTTAAATACACATTTTTCACAAGTACAAAGTTACATAGATATATTGTTTTAAAAAATCATACAGTCTCATAAGGCTGGTAATAGGACAGCAGTAACTTAACCCTCACCTCCTTCACCCCCACTATCATGAGGAGGTAATGAAATTGAACACTTTAGCTATTTGGATTTATTACTACATTTCAAACGAAATGTTTTTACTGCTATTTCTTACTGTTCAGTTTGAGATATTATACACTGGCATCCTGCTATAAGAGATGGGAATTTGGAACACTTCTATGCATACCTTCCATTCCCAACCATGCCACTGTGGTTGTAGCATAAGTAAATGTCACTTGCAACTGGGCCAGACTGTATGCTACAGTTACTTTTCTTTTCTTTTGTGTACAACTTTTCCTGGCACAGTTGGTAATAGTCTTTTTTTTTTTTGTATTTTTATTTTTTATGTTTTTAAATTTTATTTTATTTATTTTTTCAATATATGAAGTTTATTGTCAAATTGGTTTCCATACAACACCCAGTGCTCATCCCAAAAGGTGCCCTCCTCAATACCCATCACCCACCCTCCCCTCCCTCCCACCCCCCATCAACCCTCAGTTTGTTCTCAGTTTTTAACATTCTCTTATGCTTTGGCTCTCTCCCACTCTAACCTCTTTTTTTTTTTTTTTTTTTTGAAAAAAAAAAAACATTTGCTTGTTATTTAGAAAATACTATGTATCACTAATTCATCTTCCAGCTTTCTTCCAGAAGTTTCTTTTCAAGATTAAATGTTTGATTAAACATTTCAGGAATCGATCTGTTTATCATCTCAATGGCATCCCTCCTGGACTTGTTCATCCTGGGACATCCTTTAACCACCATTGGATTCTCTCTTCTTTTGGGATGGATCTCATGTTTTCTGGATCCTATGTCTTAAGTTTTCTTGATTTACCTCTCCTCCTCCCTCTCAAGTTGCTTCCTGAAAAAAAGGAGGCTTAAAAGATACATTTTTGGAAGGCTTGAATATGAATATATATATATATATATATTTTTTTTTTCTTTATTTTCCCTTTACACTTGTTTTAGTTTGGCTGAGTATAGAATTCCAGGTTGGAAACTTTTTTTTCCTAGCTTTGGTGTTGCTATTGAGACATCCAAAGACATTTTGATTCCTAATCCTTTGTATATAAAATTGTATTTTTCTCTTTGGAAATTCTTAGGGTCTTCTCTTTGTCAGCAGGATTCTGAAATTGCCAAATCATAAGCCTTGGTGTAGATATATTCCTACCTATTTTGACAGGCATCTGATGGGTGAGTTTAATCTGGAGACTCATGTATTTTAGCTCTGGTAAGGTTTAGTGAGGCATTTCTTTATTTTTAAATAATATCTTTCTCTCTTTTGTTGTTTTTGTTTTTGTTTTTGTTGTTGTTCTTGAACTCATTATTGGCTATTGGGATTCCTGGACTGATATTAATTTCAAAGATGTTTTAAGGATTAAAATCCATCTCTGTTATTTTTTTAAGAGTTTTCACTAAGTATAATTTCTAACCTTTGAAGACACAGGCATTTACTTCACATTTACTTCTGATTATTTTTAGCAGCAGAATGGCTATGGAAAACCAAGAGGTCTCCAGAAGATGCCATACAAGATGCACCTTGTTTCATTTTATACAGGGAACTTCGCAGCTGAAATATCTGGTTACTCTGAGAAGATTCTCATTCATTCATTCATTCAGCAAATGTTTATTAAGTGCCTATTCTGAGCTAGATGTAGAGATTTCAGCATCAGAAGTGTTCACAAGTGGTTGCAGACTCAACTCAGAAACAGGAAGTTTGCCTGGACCACTTCCCATGCTATCTTCCTCCCCATTTCCTTAGCAGTTTAGCTGTTCCTTAAATAGACAGTCAGTTCCCTTGTTTCCAACATTCTTCATTAGACCTCACTCTTCCCTCTGGTGCCTTAGCCCCTCTGGTGCCTTAGCCTCTACTGGGTTCTTTACTGGGTGAATCAGCTTGTCTCCTGGTTTCTCCTCAAACACCTGGTTTCATCTTCCTCTGCTCCAACACTAAATACATCATAGAATACATTGTGATATATGCCTGTTATGAAATATGTCTCCTTTTCTGATATTTAATAGGTATACATAGCAGATGTTACTGTTGACTTACCCATACCCCATTGCTCTTATTAGTTGGGTCACAGTGGCCAAACTTTCAACCACCAACCTGTCATTATCCAAGACTGCTCTCCCACCATGCATCAGTCACCCACAATGACCACAGGTGAGGTAATGTGCCCTTGCCTTCCTTGTCTCACCTCCTTACTTTTCTACCAGAGTTTTCTTTATCTTCCAAATAAATTACTTGTGGCTGAATCCTTAAATTAGGGTTTGCTGCTGGGGCAACCCAAACTAAGATTTAGTTGAAGAAGAATGGGGAGTTTTAAGCAAAATGTATGGATTTCCATGTCTAGTCATCAAATCTAGACTCTATATCCTGATTCTTCATGCTCTAAGGTGAAATATTATTTCCCCTCCCCTTTCCTCCACCTTTTCTCTACATTTCCATTTTTTTTTCAGCTCTATCTTGACTTTTACATTGTTTAGATTGCTAACATTTATAGTCTGTTACCATATTGAAATATTCTTAGATTTTTTTTCCTATAGGTTGATTCTAAAAGTTGAAAACCATCAAACTAAATGTACATTATTATGCTTTGATAACTCTCTTTAATTGCAGAGCCAAGTAGAGAGAGTGGTCTTTCTTTCTTCATGGGTTCAATGCCAACAATCTTATGTCACTCAAAGGAGAACATTTCTAGCACTCTAGAGCAAAGGGAATCCCCTTGTTACACTCCATTCCTTTCTCAAAATCAGGCCACATTTTAGTAATTTTCATACCAAGACTTTGATTCTCTTGAATGTTTTTCCTGTATTCTAGAGTTTCTAATGTTTTTTTTTGTAGAGATGTTACCATGTGTTACCATGTCATAAATATTTTCTGACTTCTTACTGATTCCACCAGTTAATTCTATTCCAGATTTTTTTTTTAAAAAAACAGTTTTTAAATGTTTTCTTTATTTTTTGAGAGAGATACAGAGTGAATGGGGGAGAGGCAGAGACAGAGGGGAACAGAGGATCCTAAGCAGGCTCCATGTTGACAGGCTGACAGCAGCAAGTCCGATGTGGGGCTCAAACTCATGAACCGTGAGATCACAACCTGAGACAAAGCTGGACGCTCAACTGACTGACTCACCCAGGCACCCCTATCCAGTTTTCCTTAAAGATACTCTTCATGGACCTTACTCACTTTCTCTTCTAATTTGGACTAATTACATTCTAGGCTGATTCTTTTTTTTTTTTTTTAATTTTTTTTTCAACGTTTTTTATTTATTTTTGGGACAGAGAGAGACAGAGCATGAACGGGGGAGGGGCAGAGAGAGAGGGAGACACAGAATCGGAAACAGGCTCCAGGCTCCGAGCCATCGGTCCAGAGCCCGACGCGGGGCTCGAACTCACGGACCTCGAGATCGTGACCTGGCTGAAGTCGGACGCTTAACCGACTGCGCCACCCAGGCGCCCCTCTAGGCTGATTCTTTAACCATAATCCTTAGACTTCTTTTTATTGTACTTGTACTATTTGTTTTTATGCTAACTTTTCACTTATATTAGTTTTCATTCGTTTGTTATTGTGGCACCTCATTAATTTCCATAGAAAGGATGTGTAAAAAGATTACTCTCTGAGTTCTTGCATGATCAAAAATGTGCTTATTTTATCTCAGATTTATTAATATTTCAGTTAATATTGTATACATTAGTTTGGGTATAACATTATTAGGTAAATTAATTTTCTGATAGAACCTTTTTTTAAATTTTAAAATTTTTATTTTTTTTAAATTTTTTTTTTTTTTAAATTTTTTTTTTTTCAACGTTTTTTATTTATTTTTGGGACAGAGAGAGACAGAGCATGAACGGGGGAGGGGCAGAGAGAGAGGGAGACACAGAATCGGAAACAGGCTCCAGGCTCCGAGCCATCGGTCCAGAGCCCGACGCGGGGCTCGAAATCACGGACCTCGAGATCGTGACCTGGCTGAAGTCGGACGCTTAACCGACTGCGCCACCCAGGCGCCCCTCTAGGCTGATTCTTTAACCATAATCCTTAGACTTCTTTTTATTGTACTTGTACTATTTGTTTTTATGCTAACTTTTCACTTATATTAGTTTTCATTCGTTTGTTATTGTGGCACCTCATTAATTTCCATAGAAAGGATGTGTAAAAAGATTACTCTCTGAGTTCTTGCATGATCAAAAATGTGCTTATTTTATCTCAGATTTATTAATATTTCGGTTAATATTGTATACATTAGTTTGGGTATAACATTATTAGGTAAATTAATTTTCTGATAGAACCTTTTTTTAAATTTTTAAATTTTTATTTTTTTTTAATTTTTTTTTTTTTTTTAAATTTTTTTTTTTCAACGTTTTTTATTTATTTTTGGGACAGAGAGAGACAGAGCATGAACGGGGGAGGGGCAGAGAGAGAGGGAGACACAGAATCGGAAACAGGCTCCAGGCTCCGAGCCATCAGCCCAGAGCCTGACGCGGGGCTCGAACTCATGGACCGCGAGATCGTGACCTGGCTGAAGTCGGACGCTTAACCGACTGCGCCACCCAGGCGCCCCTTAAATTTTTTATGTTTATTTATTTTTGAGACAGAGACAGAGCATGAATGGGGGAGGGGCAGAAAGAGAGGGAGACACAGAACCCAAAGGAGGCTCCAGGCTCCGAGCTGTCAGCACAGAGCCCGACGTGGGGCTCGAACCCATGGACCGCGAGATCACACCCTGAGCTGAGAAGTCGGTCATTCAACCAACTGAGCCACCCAGGCACCCCTAGAACCTTTTTTTTAAATGTTTATTTTTATTTTTGAGAGAGACAGAGAACAAGGGAAGAGCAGAGAGAAAGGGAGACAGGAGATCCGAAGCAGGCTTCGTGCTGTCAGTGGGGCTTGAACTCACCAACCTTGAGATCATGACCTGAGCCAAAGTCAGACGCTTAACCAACTGAGTTATTCAGGCACCACTCTAATAGAACCTTGAATGCCTTTCTGCATTGTCTAATAACACCCAATATTAACACCCAATGTTAACACCCAGTTAACATTACTGTGAGTCTTCGTTCTTTGTATATGACCTATTTTTTCTATCTGCAAATGTTTTGTATGTTCTTTGTATCTTTGGTGTTTTGACATTTAACAAGTATCTATATAGTTCTGAATCATTTTTCATTACTGTTGCTGGTATTCAATGGGCCATTATAATGTGAAGACTCAGATTGAATCCTCTGATAACTTTGCTTCTCTTATTGCATGGTTTTGATAATTTCTAGGTAGCCATTGTACATTTTTGTGGCTATGAACTGTGTAGATTGGATGGGGAGTCTTCAAGAGGAGCAGGGCTGATTGACTCGCAGACTTCACTTTCGAATGAAGCAGAGAAGAAGCCTTTATGCCGGGGACCCCTCAAATACCATCACACGGAGGTCTTGGCTCTGAGTGCTGAGACTGACTCTATGAGTCCCGGTTCTTAATGCCTAGTGGCTTGTTCAATGTGGAGATAAAAGCATTGCTGTTGCCATTGTCATCTTTTTCTTTCCCAGAAGCCAGAGGTACATGCTGCATGGCCTGTTTTCTTTGTGCTCAGAGTTGGAGGAAGGCAGAGAGGAGAGAGGTGTGCAGAGTGAATAGTTCAGTGGTTGGGGAATTGATCTTTAATTTCTTCCCTACTGCGTCCCTCTTTTCTCACTTGCCCATCCCTGAGTCTGCTGACACTGAGCCTGTAGCCTCTTGGGAGTCTTCTGGTAGGCTGGCCCCTTTCACTGGGGTCCCATCTTGTGCATTTTTTCCCCTTAAATTTGAAGTGTCTTTTTGTTTTTTAGTGTAGTTAACACACAATGTTACATTAGTTTCAGGTGTGCAACGTAGTGATTCAACAAGTTTATACATTATGCTATATTTACCACAAGTGTCCCAATACATCCTTCTCACAATATGATCAACTATATTCCTTAGGCTGTGACCTATTCATCCCATAACTAGAAGCCTGTCTCTCCCACTTTCATTAACCCAAATCCAAATCCCTCTCCCCTCCCTTCTGACAACCATCAGTTTGTTTTCTCTATTTATAGGTCTGATTCTGCTTTTTGTTTATTTATTCATTTGTTGTTTTGTTTTTTGTTTTTAAGATTCCACTTATGAGTGAAATCAAATGGTATTTGTCTTTCTTAGTCTGACTCATTTCACTTAGCATATAATACCCCCTGGGGCTTTACCTGAAGAAAACAAAAACACTAATTCAAAAGGATACATGCACCCCTATGTTATTGCAGCATTATGTACCATCCTGTGCATGTTGAGCCACAGTTTTCTCTACGCATTCTTATTCTTTAACATGTTTCTACTTTGTATTAATTTTCCTAGAAAATAACTTGGTGCTTCTTTAAGGTGATGTTCTTTAAACATTTGTTCATTAGGGAAGAGGCGTGGGGGAGTGTGGTGTAAGGCACCTGCTGACGGCAGTCTTGGCTCTTCTGTCGTTGGAGGTTATTTTGCTCTGGCCCCTAACCCACATATCCCAACATACAAGACACAAATCTTCTGTTAACCAGCAATCTCCGCTCCAGATGGAAGTTCATTGCCTGTGGTTACTTAAGCCCGACCCTTGGGAGGTCTTACTCCCCCACCCCAAGTAGCTTATTCAAAAGAATTCCTTTTGGTCACACTTGATGAGACAAGCTCTGGTGAATGTCATTTCCTTCATGTGACTCCACTTCCAGTGACATTCTTGCCGCCCCACGCAAAGTATCCAGCTGGCACGTCTGCTATTCCAGCTCTCACACGAGCGGGCACCTCTGTCCAGGTGTCCTCTTCCATGAAGAGTCCTGCTGGGAGCACAGTTTGGGAAGGTTTTGGAGCCTTACTTCTTTGCCCAGAGGAGTAGCTCTAAAATCCACTGGTGCCTGGGACTGAAAGCCCTTCTTGGCTGCCTTTCCATGCCATTCAGCCTCCCATTGTTTTCCACACCAACACTCAAGTCTCTTGATCTGTGCCCACTTCCAGCAACTCTGAGTGGGGTCACCAATTAAAGCAAGAGACAAAACGTTTCCTGAGCCAATGTGGTCTCCAGCTCTCTCTGCTTCCTGCTGCTGTTTGTGTGCGTGTGCTTTCCGCTTCTGATGGCCCCCTCCCCCATTCTCCGTGTGTGTCCTTTTCGACATCTTCATTATTCCTCATTAGCTTTGGTTTCCTCTCTCCTCTTTCCCCCTTTTACACGTCCGTTATTTCCAGCCCTTTAGCCACACAAAATGAAGGGTGTCCCCTTTCCTGTCCCCTCGGGAGCTGCTCCTCCCTCAGCATCTCAGAGCAGACCCGTCACCTGCGGAGTCTCAGGCGATGGCACACAGCCACTTGTCGCCCACAATGGGAGCTCTCAGAGCTGGGCAGCAAGGCCTGGGCGAGACGCCAACATGCCACAGAGAGGCAGCTCGGCCTCACAGGGGGGTGTGAGCCTGGCAATCAGACCCTCACAGAGCTGCCCCGACTTGCTGTGGGATCTGGAGCAAGTCACTTGACCTCTGCTCAGCTCCTCGTCCCAGAGAGGAAGTAAGGATGGCCTCCTGGAGGATGCTGGAAGAATCACCAATGAGAATAGGACGCCCCACGGCCCAGGCTTGCAGACCTATGGTTGACTTTGGATGGCGGCTGTGTGCACACTCACTCACATATATACACACAGCACACACATATTCACACACCCATATACACATTCGCAGACACAAATATGCATGCACAGATATACAGGCATACACTCACACACATGTTACACAAACTCACAGACACAAACATGTACATACTCGGACACATAAACACCCACACACTCACACAAACACACTGAAACAGACATATGCACCTTTATACATACATACACATTCACACATATGGATAAACACACAGAAACACTCACATAAATGCTTGTTCACCACACAGTTAAGACACACATAAATGTATGTATATGAGTGGAATTCCCTGTGAAATGGAAACAAAACAGAATTTCAACTTTTTTCCATGAAAAGAATATAAATGGCATTGTGGCTGCATCCTTGGGATTTTGCCCACTCTCTTCTCTCATTTGCAATCAACAATCAATAGCCTGCGTGTGCTTGTCACTGGGCCAGCACAGCCAGGGATGAAGCAAAGCAGCAAATGTGGCCCCAGAGTTTGAGAAACTTTCAGTTTATTCGCGGAACACAACAAGCCAATGGCAAAGAAAGATAACGACTTGGCATGCTCTGGCTGAGAGCTTAGCGGGCGGTTCAGTCATGGTCCCAAAGATGGGATGGTGCATCCCGCTAGGAGAGGAGGATCAAGGAAGGCTACATGGTGGGGGGGGGGCTCTTGGTCTGGTTGGGTAGAGCAAGGTACTGGTCATTAGATGGATTTGGCTTCAGAGCCACAGACAACAGCTTGACTGGAATACTTAGCAAAGAGTGAAAGACCCCATCAATCATTTCTTCTCTGAAGATATGGCCCTGACAGCCTACTGTGGCCACACTGGGCCAGTGGGCTCTCAGCTAAGTCAGAGCCACAGCACAACACCAAAGTGGTGGCCACTGCTCCGAGCACCTTTACACTTAGACTTGCTTGACACCCTCAGTTAACTCCTTGCATGTTTGCCTCTTACAGTTATGTGTCTGTGGTCGTAGACTCTATCTTCCCAAAATGGTTGCAATGATATTTCTGACCCCAGTGTCTTCCAGAACCTTCTCACACCCCATCAAGAAGTGGAGTCTCTCTCCCTTCCCTTGAACCTGGGTGAGCCTTGGTGACTGCCTCAATGAATGCAGAAGTCACAGTGAGTGACCCTGGGGCTAAGTCATAGAAGGTGACATGGCTTCCGCATGCCTCTTTCTTTGAAACAAGTGCCTTGTGAGTCTTGCACTCACTTGTAAGGAGTCCAGCTATTCTGAAGCCGCTGTTCTGAAGAGACCACACTGGGGTATGAAGGGTGGGGGTGGGGGGTTCCAGATGCTCCAGCCCCACCTGTTTGCATCTCCCAGCCCAGGTGCCAGCTGTGAGGAGCCTCTGATGACTCCAGCACAGCCTTTGGGCTGGTCAGCTGACACTGAGTGGTGTAGAGGTGTCTCTTCCCCCTGAGCTCCACCCAGAGTGCTTATTCATGAGTGAAACAAGAGGTGCTGTTGGCTTAAATAGCTTTTTCCCCCTAAACTAGCATCAATTTATTTGTATTAAGATTTTATTTTTCTACAAAAGTTTTAGGCTCACAGCAAAATTGAGCAGAAGGTGCAGAGATTTCTCACACATCCCCAAGTATGTATGATTGTTGGATCATATGGTAAGACGATGTTTAGTTTTGTAAGAGGCCACCAAACCGTCTTCCAACATGGCTATACTGTTTGCATTCCCACCAACAATGCATGAAAGTTCCTGTAGCTTTACATCCTTGCCAGAATTTGGTGTTGTCAGTGTTCTGGATGTTGGCCATTCTAATAGGTGTGCAGTGGTATCGTATGGTTGTTTTAACTTTCATTTCCCTGATGACATATGATGTTGGACATCTTTTCATATACTTATTTGCCAGCTGTGTATCTTCTTTGGTAATGTGTCTGTTAAGGAACCACTAGGTTTGGGGACTGTTAATTATTTAGCAATAGATAACAGGAGTGTCAGTTGGCAAAATTCAGTCATGTTTACCCTTAAGCACCAAGAAGAACCATGAAAAACTTTTGCTGCTCTTGGAGGTCCTAAACAGGCAGAGGTCTTCATATGTGGACTGTCCCAAAGTTTCACTCCTACTGAAAACACTAACGCGGAAAACTCAAGGGGTTACTGGTGGCTCTGTTGGTTAAGCTTCTGACTTTGGCTCAGGTCATGATCTCACAGTTCCTGAGTTTGAGCAGACAGCTGCCTGCTGTCAGTCTGGAGCCCACCTTGGATCCTCTGTACCCCCCCCCCCCGCCCCATCCCTTCCCCACTTGTGCTCTCTCTCTCAAAAATAAACAAACATTAGGGGCACCTGGGTGGCTCAGTCGGTTGAGTGTCCGACTTCAGCTCAGGTCATGATCGCACAGCTCGTGAGTTTGAGCCCTGCATCAGGTGATGTGCAGACAGCTTGGAGCCTGGAGCCTACTTTGGATTCTGTGTCTCCCTCTCTTTGCTCCTCCTCTGCTCACACTCTGTCTCTCTCTTTTTCTCAAAAATAAATAAACATTAAAAGAAATTTAAAAATAAACAAACATTAAAAAAAGAGGACATAAAAAAAGTCAGAAGCTCAACCGACTGAGCCACCCAGGCACCCAGTTCACTTGTTTTTTAGTCCCAGGTAGATCTGAGGATCAGAGAAAAGTCTCCATTTGAGAGAGGGTGGACACAGCAGGAGGGTTTATAGCAGAGAAGGAAGGTATCCTGGCAGAGGCTGGTCTTGGGGTTCCACTCACTAAAAGTAAATCCTCTTTCTCATTTTTCATAGACTCAAAGTAAGCTCCAAGGGGCCTGGGATGCCCCAGATATGTGGCCAATGATATATTCCTCCCCCCACCCCATGGTGCTCTTTTTTGGGAATCAGAGACCTCATATCTGAACCCTGGCATTGCAAGAGTGTGTGGATGCTTCAGTATGTATGTGTGTATATTTGTGTGTGCATGAGTGTGAGTGAGTGAGTGTGTGTGTGGCATGCACCAGTTCAGTCTCTACGTCAACTTCCATCAGGATGCACCGCCACTTACAGTATGGCCAGCAGACCTATCCCTTCATCCTTGGGTACATTTCTGTTTCAACACATGTTGTTCAGGGTTCCTTGGAATGTCCATGTGGAGAAGTGGTGCTGTGCCTCTTGGAGTTGCTGGCGGGCAGAAGCGCTCCTGGTTGAGAGCATGGGCAGTGCAGGCGAATGGAAATGCATACAAACCACAAAAGACCTCAGACACGTTTGCAAATAAGTTAATTTTTTTTTTCAATTATAGTACCTTGAAGGGTTTTCATTATTACCATCATTTTTAGCCATGTTGCATTCTAGTACATTTTCTTGACGGAAGCAAAACGTGTGAACTTACCATTCATATGTATTACCGACTCTCATTCTTACCATTACTGCATTTCACTGCCTGCAACTCTTACTGGTATTCTGTTAGCTGTTTATAGTAATTTGGGGGCATTATAGAGTTTTAAATTCCTAAACATTTTTGGAAAACATCATAAAAATCTTAAGTGATATTTGTGTCTGTTTAATAAAATATGTACACACCAAGCAATTTCACTTTTATTATTTACACCAAAGGAATATTTGTACATATGCACAAGGGAGCATGTGAAAATACACTGTGGCAATGTCTGGAATAATACAAATTTAGAAGTAACCTAGCTATCCATTGAAAAGGGAATAGACAGATAGACAACAATTTGTCCACACATGAGATACTCTAAAAAGAATGTGCAGGTCTGTGGGTAGGAACACGGAAGGGCCTCTCAGATGCACTGGTGAGTAAGGAAAGGAATTCCCAGATAATATACACCGCCTAATACCGTTTCTGAAGGGAACAGAAGCTCCCTTAAAGTATGAAGCACTACTACGTTCTAAGTATTCTAAGTGTATATGCAGCACAGAAAATATTTTGTAAGACTATACCCAAAACTGATAGCAGCTGTTACTTTAGGGAGGAAAGGAAACAAGAATGGTGATTGTCAAAAGGGAGTTTTTAAGCCTTATTTGTAAAGTTGTCTTTTTTATTTTTTTTAAATAAAGAAACATTACTCATGAGTTATTTATGTAGTTATAAAATAATGTCAGAAATCTGCACATGCTGATGAGCACAGATATCATCCATAGCCATGCCTGTCAGAATAAAGATGGGGTGGTGGTGGGGCGCCTGGGTGGCTCAGTTGGTTAAGCGTCTAGCTACTGATTTCAGCTCAGGTCATGATCCCATGTTTTGTGAGTTTGAGCCCCATGTGGAGCTCTGTGCTGACAACTGGGAGCCTGCTTGGGATTCTCTCTCTCCCTGTCTGCCCCTCCCCTGCTCTCTCTCTTAAAATAAATAAATAAGTAAACTTGAAAAAAAAAAGATGGGGTCAGGGGATGGGAGGGAGACAAGACCACCTACAGGGTGTGCCCAAGGTTAGAGCCATGACTCACCCAACAGACAGGACGTCTGGCACATAGTCCTGCCCTATGACCAGCCCAGGATGAGACAGACCTCAGAGGTTACCTAGAATTGCCACCAGCCAGGCAGCAGGGATTTAAGAGAATAAACTATAAAGCTGATCCCCCTGGCTTCAAATCTTTTAGTCACTGCCTATGTGAGGCTGAGGAAATTATTTAACCTCTCTGTATAAAGTATACAAGAAGCATAACATGGGAGTGGTGTCAGGATTAAATTAATTAATATGACAAACCTCTAGAAGGAAACCTGGTGCAATAAAATCTCTATGTATTATCTATTGCTATTAGTAGTCTAAAATCGTTTTCTCTAGAAGATTCTCCAGGGGCTGAATTGCTTAGTCTGCATAAAGATCAAGCCAGCATCTGTGGTCTCTGATGACTGGGAGTTCTCAGTGCCCCAAAGCCCCTTCCTTTGTTTCAGATCCTTGGTAAGTAGAATTATGGGAAGGTCCTAAGGAGCAACGGGTGGGACATCTCAGTCTACAAATGGGGAAACTGAGGCAAAGCCTGGGGCTGGCCTCACCAGGCAGTTAGCAGGGCCGGCCCCACATCTCCCACTTCCTGAAACCTCAGGCCACTGCTCTCTCCTTGCTTGACACCACACCACCCTCACAGAAGGAGGAGAAGGTGGCATTGTCTTATGGAACAATAGAATTAGAATTCTTATCAAAAGACTGAATGAAGTTTTCCACTTTGGAAATGGGCAAAACAGCCCGTGGCTCTGACAACCTTTCTGTTTCTTGGAGTCCTCAGGGTAACGGCATAGACAGGCTGGCCTTTGCTAGGGCCAACTTTGGAGCAGCCTCTATGGGAAGCCTTTTGAGCCAAAATAGATTTCCCTCCATTAGCAACATGCCCCCATAACAGAGAGGAGGCGACCCGCCAGCCTCCGGAGCAGAGCAGGAGGCCCCTGGATTGAGGTATGCTCCTCACCGGCAGGCAGCTGCCCTCCCCTCAGATGGAAAACACCTCCTTCCCTTCTTCAATATTGATCTGTAGGGGAAAAAATTCCATCTTAATACTTTTTCAGTGGATAATGAAGCAGTTCATTTTATATTATTTGGATAACAAGGCTCCACATGAACAGGATTCGAATGTCAGTTGTCTTAGAGGAAAAAAAGATTTATTGGTTGGTAAATATTGAGAAAGAAAAGCTGATAAAGACCAGTTTCAGCTGCAGCTTCTGCCGGGAGCAGGAGAACAGGCCAGTGTTGTATTTTGGGGCCCTGGGAAGGCAAAAAATTGTGAATGTCTTTCTTTGTTGGTGGGTGTAAAAGTGGAGACCGCTACAAATAATTTCTTATTTCTGTTCGCATAGATTTTAAATTATGTAGCTTCCCTACCTTGTTAAGTATTAAAGCGTTCTTGTTTAAGGAAAAGACACTTAAATAATGAAGCTTATGTATCTTGTTTTCAGACATCAATATCTGGCTTTTAGTGGCACAAAGGGATAAAGGAATGTGGATTCAGAGCGGGCTGGGATGCTTGGCAATTCTAATTCGATTCCAGACTGCAAATCGACACAAAGCTGTTGCAACTTTTGTTGAAGAGAAGGCTGAGTGAGCACGTGGTGTTGGGAAATTGTGTTTTCTTCTTCGAGTTCTTCTGTTTCCGAATATCTAATCCTACTGTTCTCTTCTTTGGTGAAGGTCTCTTTAGTATAAAGAGTCTCTTTCCTGAAATTGCTTGGGGCAGCACAGAAGCTGGATTCAGAAACCACACAAGTTGGGGATGCAGGCTTCCGCCAAGCCTGATGCAGGGAAAGACTGCCATCTTGTGGTCATCTTGGAACACAGCACCTCGGTTCCGGGCGAAGCTGCCGAGAGCCAGGACTTGAGAAATGAGCCTCGGAGCTGCATTTCTGCAGGACAGTGAGGATGCCTTTTAAAAACACCCAGGAAATAGTTGAGTGCCCTCCAAGATAGGTTTCAGTGAATCTTCATGTATGCTGTCATTCCCTGAGCCAGACACTGCAGGCCCACAACACCTGCTGCGTGAAAATGGGGTAGAAATGTGGAGAAAACATAATCCCCCAGTGAAAATAAAGAAACAAACACATATTTACCCAATGCCTGCTGTGTGCCTGGCAGAGCTGCTGCGGAACACCCAGGCGGAGCAAAGGAAACAGTGAATTGTGTCAAAGGTCATCGAATGTCAGTATTGGGGCAGGGGTGGTGCGAGAAGTATCCCGGCGTTCCTCATCTAGCAGGACATCTGGCCTGATGCTCAAAGCCACGCCTGAGCAGAGAGACCCACGGATCTGTGATTTATCTTCTCCAAATAAAAACCTGATTGTAAACACATTTATACATGTGTTGCAAAAAAATGAAATCAAACCACATAGAAATGCACAAAGAGGAAAGTAAAAGGCTGGAAAGTAAGGCTGGAACCCCTCCCCGCCCCTTACTTACCCACTGTTAACACTTAGGTGGCCGTCCTAGTGAGCATCTTGCTACGAAGGTAACCAAGTGGAAATGCAAAACATACATTTACCAAAGTGGTATTCGAATTTGCATTCTATTCGGTAATCTGCTTTTTGATTCAACACCATGTCACAGGCTTCTTTCCAGGTCAGTAAAGGTGGATGTGCATCATCTTTTTATCAATTACGTAATAGCTAACAATATGTAATATTGATTGGATACCTGCTATGTGCCAGGCACTGTACTAAATACTTTAAGTAAGTGATCTTATGTAATCTCATAACTAGTTTACAAGGCAGGATTTTTTTTTATTATGCTTATTTCACAGAGGGGGAAGCTGAGGCATAAGGAAATGAATCAGGCATCTGACTTCAGAGCCCATGCTCTAGACCACAACACTAGAAATACTCCCTAATTTATTTACCCATTTTTTTCTGGCATAAAACCTTAAGGTTCTAATAAACTGATACATGTCTACCTTGTCTCCAGACAGGATGTACCCAATCATGCTTGTTCCACATGTATATGAGCATTTTTAACACTACATATTCTTGCCAATATGAGGACTTCCCAAATCATTTAAAAATATTTTCTTTTCCCTGATTTTTAAAATTTTGAAATATAGTCTCTGAAAAAATTGCAAAGATAAGTACAATGAACCCTTGTAAATGTTATTATAGATCCGCCAACTGTTAACATTTTGGCACATTTGCTTTCTTTCTCTGATGCATTTTTATCAAGCTCTTAGAGTTAGTTGTAGACATCATGGCATTTGACCCCCACACACTTGAGCATGTATCTCTTAACAACAAAGACATGCTCTTACATAAACATTCTAGAATCATCACACGGGAAATTTTTGCTGTGATAAGGTGCAGTTTCCTAATGTAAAATTCATATCAAATTATCAAATACTTAAGAGCTTTTTGTTTTGAACCGGAATAGAATCAAGGATCACATATTGAGTTTTGTGGCCATGTCTCTTTTATCTCCTTTAACCCAGAACAGTTTTCTCCTCTTTTTGTGGTCTTTCATGGCATTCACATTTTGAAGAGTTTTGTAGAATGCCTCAGTTGGATTTATCTGATTGCTTCCTTCGGGTTAGATTTATAGGACTCTCATTGACGGCATATCACGTGGTTGATATTGCTTCCTTCTCAGTGCATTGTACCAGGAGGACCATGATGCCAAATAGTCTTGTTATTGGTGTCGTTCACTTTTTCATCACTTGATTAAGGAAGTGTCTGCCATATGT
The DNA here is from genome assembly GCF_028018385.1 of Neofelis nebulosa. Classification (NCBI taxonomy): domain Eukaryota; kingdom Metazoa; phylum Chordata; class Mammalia; order Carnivora; family Felidae; genus Neofelis; species Neofelis nebulosa. Next base: position 95,038,376 of record NC_080790.1, on the reverse strand, counting down.
CTCCCCTGGAAAAGTACCTTGATCCTCTGTGATGAGTAACTGACAGACTGAGTGATATTGAAGAATGAATAGTTTGCTTCTCAACATTCATGCTGTCACCTGGTGATTTTAGAATCTATTGATGGTCCTTGTCCAAAAAAATTATTGCTTTACTGGCTTTAAAGTGATGAGTTTCATTTTCTATTATTTATTTTACTTTTTTGTTTGTTTGTTTCAGGTGTGCAATACAGTGACTCAACAGTTCTGTAAATTTCTCAGTGCTCATCAAGGTAACTGTACTATTAATCTTTTTCTCCTATGTCACCCACCCCACCCCCCCACTTCCCCTCTGGTAACCATCAGTTTGTTCTCTCTAGTTAAGAGTATGGTTTTTTTCTTAAATTCTACATATGAATGAAATCATATAGTATTTGTGTTTCTCTGACTTATTTCACTTGGCACAATACACTCTAGGTACATCCATGTTGTCCCAAATGGAATGATCTCATACTTTTTATGGCTGAGTAATATTCCATTATATATCTTCTTTATGCATTCATCTGTGGATGGACACAATTTGCTCTCATATCTTGGCTATTGTAAATAATCCTGAAGTAAGCATAAGGGTGCATGTATCTTTTTGAACTAGTGTTTTCATTTTCTTTTTATTTAATGTTTATTGATTAAAATATTTTTTTTAATCTTTATTTATTTTTGAGAGAGAGACAGAGTGTGAGCAGGGGAAGGGCAGAGAGAGAGGGAGACACAGAATCTGAAGCAGGCTCCAGGCCCTGAGCTGTCAGCACAGAGCCTGACGTGGGGCTTAAACCCACGAACCGTGAGATCATGACCTGAGCCGAAGTTGGACGCTCAACCGACTGAGCCACCCAGGTGCCCCATAATGTTTATTTATTTTTGAGAGAGAGAGAGAGAGAGAGAGAGAATTGAGAGTGAGTGGGAGAGGTGCAGAGAAAGAGGTGGACAGAGGATCCAAAGCAGGCTCTGCACTGACAGCAGAAAGCCCAGTGCAGGGCTCACACACACAAACCGTGAGATCATGACCTGAGTCAAAGTCAGATGCTCAACTTACTGAGCCACCCAGGCAGCCCTTTTGTGTTTTCATTTTCTTTGGGTAAACACCCCGTAGTAGAATTACTGAACCATATGTATTTCTATCTTTAATTTTTTGAGGAACCTCTTTTCATGTTTTATTTATTTTTGAGACAGAGAGAGACAGAGCATGAATGGGGGAGGGGCAGAATAAGAGGGAGACACAGAATCGGAAGCAGGCTCCAGGCTCTGAGCCATCAGCCCAGAGCCCGACGCGGGGCTCGAACTCACGGACCGCGAGATCGTGACCTGAGCTGAAGTCGGACGCTTAACCGACTGAGCCACCCACGTGCCCTGAGGAACCTCTTTTCAAATTGTCACTCTTTTTTTTTTTTTTTAATTATCACCACTCTGTAAAGGAAAACTTTTCTTTCTATCCCTCCTCTTCTTCAGTATCCATATGGATTCATCAATTCTTTTTATATTCAGTGTGTTTCTTCAATAATTCATTTTGGTAGCAGGAGAATCCTAGATTTGGTGAGTGGCACCTCTTTAGGCTGCACCTGTGCCCTCTGAGCATGTCCCAGTTTGTAGCACACGATGCTCCAGGCTCATGTTATACTTTCCTTGCCTCAGGCCTGGACTTGGCCATTTATCCAGAACCCTCTCATCATGGCTTATTTATTGAATCTCTCTTACTACTATTATTTTTTAAATTCATGTATGCTACCACTGCTTTTTTTTGGTGTAAGTTCTAGGGCTTCTAGCAAGGTATAGATCTTGAAACCAACACTTCAGTCAAGATACAGAACAATTCCATCAGACCAGAAAGTCCTTGGGCTGCCTCTTTGTAATCAAACACACCCCGTGATCTCTGGCAACCACTCATCTTTTCCCCACCTTCGATTTACCTTTTTTAGTCTGTTACACAAATGGAATCATACGTATGCAGCCTTTTGAGTCTTGCCTCTTTCCCTCATTCATTTGCCGTCCGCCATCTTGTGTGCTAATTCCTCGTTAGTGTGGACTGATGAATATTCCATTGGGTGGATGTACCATGGTTTGTTTATCTGTCCACCAGCTGAAGCACACTTGGGTTGCTTCCGGTTCAGGAGATTATGAATAGAGCTGACATAAACATTCTCATTAGGTTTTTGTGCATGTGCACCTTTGTGTGAGCATAAGTTTTCTTTTGAAAAAAAATTTTTTTAATGTTTTTATTTTATTTTTGAGAGAGAGAGACACACAGTGAGAGTAGGGGAGGGTCAGAGAGAGGTAGAGACAGAATCTGAAGCAGGCTCCAGGCTCTGAGCTGTCAGCACAGAGCCTGACATGGGGCTTGAACTCACAGACTGCAAGATCATGACCTGAGTCGAAGTCAAATGCCTAACTGACTGAGCCACCCAGGCGCCCCGAGCATAACTTTTCATTTCTGTTGGGTAGACACCTATGAGTGGGGTTGTAAGTTTATACAGTAAGTTTATGTTTCACTTTATTTTTTTAAGTTTATTTATTTATTTTGAGAGAAAGAGAGACAGCAGGAGAGGAGCAGAAAAAGAGCCCCATGCGGGGCTTGATCCCAGGAACTGTGGGATCATGACCTGAGCCAAAATCAAAAGTCAGATGCTTAACCGATTGAGCCACCCAGATGCCTCCATGTTTCACTTAAAAAAAAAAAAAAAAAAAAAAAAAAGGCCTTGCCAAACCTTTTCCAGAGCAACTGTGTCACTTTGAGTTTCCACCAGCAAAGCATGGTAATTCCAACTCTTCTACATCTTTGCCAGCACTTGGTATGGACAGTTTTCTTTTTAGTCATTCTAATACATGTATAGTGCTGCCCATCTTTTTCCATCTTTGCCAGTGTTATAAGTGAATTAATAAAAACCCGATCTCCATATATGTTGGCTGTTAACACTAATGTTACTATTAATAATACTAAAAATTACAACCAATCTCATAGATACAAAAAAGCTACTTTGTGCTATTTATATTTTGCTTTTTTGATTACAAAGGAAGTTAAAACAGCTCAATTTTTAAGCTAAGAAGAGGATTGGCAAGTGTGTTCTTGCCTGAAGGTGTCTCACTTTGTGGCTGCCTTATCCTGGGTCTGGGATTACTGGGGACACTTGTGGCCCTTCCCTCAGCTCTGGGCATTTTCGTGGAGGCCATGGGTGGGTTGAAATAGCCAGCCCATTCTCTCTCCCTCTTCTGATTAAAGGAAGGGGAAACAGAGATGAACAAAAGGGCCAAACCACTATCGGCTCTAGGTCAGAGTGTGGGGTCGTGTTTCTACAGAGTCCCCAAAGCTCCCACTAGGAACTATAACACTCAATTTTCAATTCGTTTCAGCTCAACAAGAACACCAATAACATCAGCAGGGGTCAGGTACCATGCTGCTCACCAGAGACAGTGATAGAAATAAGACACAATCCCAGTTCTCAAAGAGGCTCGAAGTCTAACCGCGAAGGGTGGGGAGGAGGTGCAGATGAGATATGCCACGGGGTGAATGAGACCATGTATCTTAGCCAGATGACCCATGGGTCTGACCGGGAAGGAAAGGAGACAGCTTTTGGAGACTCAGCTGAGCTCTGGGGGACTGTGGATGCCTGGACCTGTCCCTTTCTGTCCAGCACCAGCTTTCCCATCCAGAAAAAAACTGTCTCAGTCTCACACAGAGGTCTGGAGAACAATTAAAGAAGGCATTTCACAGCTGCCCAGGGAACTCTGCCAAGATCTTAAATGTCCTGGTGAAGCTCTTTCGCAAGCAGGATTCATTCCTCCAGGCATGGTATCTGTTTCTGCACTGGACAGGTTACTTTGTGAAAGCGCTCAGCAGAGATCTGTGTGCTGAGCAAATCTGCCATCCTGGCTGACCTGGAGGACATGGACAGCTCCATTGTCCAAGTCTCCTGCTGTCCCCTGGCATGTCAAAGGCACAGCCACGGGAGACTTGATATCTGAAGTCATTTCCTTGGAGTTGAGGGATAGCACCCCATGGGAACCACAAACCACACTGTTCCAAATGTTTGTCCAATTCAGCATAGAGACAAAGCCTAATTCATCTTGGGGAGCCATCTCCTCATTCTTTGGAAATATGTCAGAATTTGGGGAGGCGGGGGGGGCCCTCTTTCTTTCCAGCTTAGCACCTAACACAGGGCTTTCGTGCTAGTTCCTAGTGAGCACCTGAACCAGCCAGGAGACATAGCCACACGTTTATTTGAACAGAGAGAATCTTAAGTAAAGAATTGTTAATGGGGTAACTGAAAGGCAAGAAAATAACTCTAAAGTATCATGGTGGTGGTAGTTGAAGGAAATAGCTTCTTCCCTTAGGGATGAGGGAACAAAAGGAAGAGTTGGAAATTTCTAAAAATGAGAAGCTCACAGAAGGGGCCCCATGGAGCTGAAACCCAAACATCTGAGCAGGGGGCACAGTGAAACTCGTTCTGCTAGTACTGGAAAAACTGTAACCTGGGTTCCGTTGCTGCTGTGGGAAGGAATTGCCACTACCTGGCTGAAGAGCATTGCTGAAGGGAAGTGATACAGATAGCAGTAGGAAGTGCCAGGGCCAGGAGGGAAGAGGGTCCTCTCCCTTCTGCAGCCTCACAGTCTCCCTGCATGACCCACACTTGGCAGGTGCCAGGGGGAGCTGCTGGCCAAACAGAAATATGGATGCAGAGTCCCAGCCCCAGTGTCGCAAGGCCAAGTGTAGAAGTGGGTTTGGAGCTCAGAGATAATAGCTTAATAAACCAGCACAATTGTTTAATGGGTAGTTTTCAGTGACTGGATAATTGTGCATGCAATAAAAGTTGAAGCTTTACTTTCATTCAGAATTTTATTAGTAACCTTTATGATTGCTCTCTCACTGGGAAATTCTCCTGTATTCCCGGTTATTTATTTATTTAGGCTTCATGGTTCATTTCTAACTAATAAAAAAATAGGCTTCCATGAATCTCCTGGGACAGTTTCATATCCATAAACTGCAACACTGCCTCAGTCTCTATTTCTTCTTGTCCTTCCTTCCCCATGTCTATCCTGGCAGATTTTAAGTTCCTGGGGACAGTGACGGAATGTGCCCCCAGTCCCAGAACCAGAGATTCTGTATCCTTGGGCAAAGCAATGACCTCTCTGAGGTTTAGTTTTCATACAATGGGCGTGAGAATATTGTCTTCACCTATCTTACATTAATGCTATCCAAATTAAAATGAGACTTAAGCCAGATGAGTGACATACAACATTTTGGGTGCTTCTAGGTGAAGTTCACTGGTTGAACATACGTGTCTGCTTTTGACTCCTTCTGAAGCTGACCCCCACGCCCAGCCCCTGCTGAAAAACAAGGAATAGTTGTTTTGAAAAAGGCAAAACCTATTTCCTTGGGAAGAATGGGGGAAGGAATGAGAATTTTTAAAAAGTTTGGAAGCCTGGGGTGGGGGGTGGGGATGATGAATGGGAGGTAACTGGTAAACAAACAAACAAAAAACAAAAACAAGAAGAACAGATGGCTGTAAGGGGAGACATCACAAAATAGCAAATTTATACCACAAATTCGCCACCACTAAGGAATTGAATTGAATTGTATTTCTAGAAGTGAGAGGAAAGCAGAAAGCCTCAAAGAACAATAGATTGAGAGTCTGTTTAAGAAGAGGTCAGATCTCTGGACCCCCACCCTGCTGGTGGTGGCCAGGCACCATCCAGCCCCTGGGGCAAAGGCAGCTTGCAGAGGATGGCCCAGGTGGTCTCTGGTCCTGGGACTGAAACGGGATAAGGGGCACTCTGTGCAGAGATGCCTGGCCCCTTATTTTTTACTTGGCTCCCCGGATGTTACAGCCAGTCTTCACCTTCCAGTTAGCAGACCGGGGGTGCATTTTCCAGGAAATCTGTCTAAACCAAGAAGAAGGAATGAAAGACACTGATACTGGAGGCTCTCCAGCAAAATGGCACACTCAGAAACTCTTATGGTGGAGCCAGTGGTTGACAAGTGCTGATGGTGCACTTGAGACTTCCTACCCTCATGTAGCTCCTCACTCTGCAGTACAAGCAAGAGTTACTCAAAGTAAGAGTTCCCTATGCCCAGCGTCACAAATTACCACAAACTTGGGGGCTTGAAACAGCAACCATGTAGTCTCTTGCAGTTCTGGAGGCCAGAAGTCTGACAATTCTACTGGGCCAACTCCAGGGTGTGAGCTGCGCTGGCTCTTTGTGGAGACTCCAAGGGAGACTCATTTCCTTACCTTTCCAGCTTCCAGAGGCATCTACGTTCCTTGGCTTGTGGCCCCCTCCTCTTGCTACAAAGCTCATCACTCCTGTTTATGCTTCTTTTGGCATAGGAATTCTCTCTTTTTTGACTTTCTTGCCTCCTCTTATAATATTTTTTTTATATTTTATAAAAAATGATGACACTTAACTCTCATTCAAAGATGAGGATCTTTACATCTCAGACCCTGAACGTAATCTGAAAAGTTCCTTTTGCCATATATCACTCACAGGTGATCACTAGGGAAGGCTGTCTTAAAAACCAGCTAAATTTGGGCATCACACAGCCAAGAAGGTCTGTTGTTGTAAACAAAACCCCTCCACCCTTTTATCTGCTGAGGTGGACTTTCTCTACCAATAAGAGACAAATGTTACTTCAGGACCTCCCCATGAAAGACTGTCATTCATCTGTTTCTGAGAATGAATAAGTAAACAAATAAATGAAGTGAATGAAATGTTAATAAAAAAGCAAAGAAACATTTTTTTGCAAAGCAAGTATTTGTAAAATAATTCTATGTAATAATTGATACTTATAAAAGGCAATGTGTAATATATTTTATTTGTAATTTATGAAACATGTTATTAAAATGACTAATGAACCTACATCCATCTTGACAACCTGTAGCTACCAAAATCACTGACACTTAAAAAAAAGTGTTTATTTATTTATTTTGGGGGAAAGAGAGAGAGAGTGCAAGTAGGGTAGGGACAGGGAGAGAGGGAGAGAGAATCCCAAGCAGGTTCCGGTGCAGCAGAGCCGGATGTGGGGCTCAAACTCATGAACTGTGAGATCGTGACCAGAGCTGAAATTAAGAGTCAGCCACGTAACTGACTGAGCCACCCATGTGCCCCCAAACCGCTGACACTTGATGTGTCTTCCTGATCCCATTCGCTTACTCCCCTGAGCAGGTAACCACTATTTTAACATTTTTTGAAAGTCACAAATTTCTTTTTCTTCCCCTTCAAAGGCTTTTCCTCTTTATTTTTCAGCAAGAACCCTCCTAAGTCTACCTTATTTTCATTTGGAAAAAAATTTATCAAAAAGTTGTAAAAGTATTATGGTAAATATCCTTTTACCTTTCATCTCAAGTCACCAATTATTAACATTTTACCTCATTTGTGTTATCTATCAATCATTTATCTACCTATCTATTTATCATCTATCTATCATCTTTCTATTATCTATTGTTATAGAAAAAAGTTCAATGACACTTTTTAAAGTGGTAAGACAGACTTTACTCAGGACCATTGTGATAAGTGTAAGTACTACTGTGATGGGATTTTACAATGGGGGAGAGAAAAGGGGTTGAACTCTGAATACAGCACAGGCAAGTGGGAATATATAGTCAGAGAGCAGGGTAGGAGGAGTCAGTGGATGGAAAATTACCAGGAGGAAACATCAGGAGCAATGAGGGTTCTGGCTAAGCTGACCTAATGAGATCCTTGCTGAAGACAAGCCAGGCTGATCAGGCATCACCAGAGGGATGGTGGAGAATGAGGAAGCCGAATAGACATGGAGGTGATCAGGTATCAAGTGTGGGGGGTTCTGGTTAAACTCACTTAGCAGGGTTCTTGCTAGAGCAGGATTTTATTTATTTATTTCTTAAGCTTATTGATTTTGAGAGAAGGAGAGAACATCAGCAGGAGAGGTTAGAGAGAGAGGGAGAGAGAGAGAATCCCAAGCAGGCTTCATGGTCAGTGCAGAGCCTGAAGTGGGACTCAGTCTCATGATGTTGAGATCATGACCTGAGCTGAAATCAAGATTCTGACACTTAACCTACTGAGCCACCCAGGTGTCCCTAGAATAAGATTTTATAAGGTAGTACACAGAGAGACCTCGAGAAAGTTCAGGAACCTGATTAAAGTTTGGTGAAACAAAGAATCCTTGTTACTATCTGTCTAAGTGTATTCTCTAAACCCATTTGGGAAGGGTCACAGATATATGACACTTCATGTCTAAAAACTGTGTACATCTCTCCTGAGGCCAAAAACCTCTGCTCCTATAACCATTATGTAGTTATGGCAATCAGAGAATGTAGCATTGGTACATTCTATTATCTAATATACAGTCTATATGTCATTTTTCTCCAATTGTCTCAACAATGTCCTTTGTGACCGTTTCCTTGTTTGTTTGCTCCAGGACCCAGCCCAGGGTCTGCATTCAGCTGTCTTATCTTGTTAGTTTCCTCAACTCTAGAACAATTCCTCAGACTCTGCCCCCATGACATTGACAATTTTGAAAAGTCCAAGCTAGTTGTTTTCAGAGTGTCCCTCAATTTGGGTTTGTCTGATTGTTTCCTCATGAATAAGTTCAGATTAATTTTAAAAAACTAGCTTTTAAGGCCCCCTTTAAGGCCTCAAACTGAATGAAATCTGCTTTCAATTTGCTTTTCCATCAGGGACTTTATTGCACAGGGGAATTGACCCTGTATGGCAAATCCACCCCCTGGAAGAGATTTTAGCTGAACTGGGTAAGGCTGGTAGCTAGCTTGTCTGCTTAACACTTCACTTGGGTCGTCATGGGCTCCAGGTATTTCTGTGCCAGCCTTAGTTAAATCTCTATTTCTGGTTCATCTCTGCAGTGTCTTCCCAGCCCAGAGCTCTGCTCTGCTCCATGCTGAGGGTATTGTGTGTGAGGAATCACCAAGGTGGGGCCCAGGTGCCAAGGAGCAAGCCCTGCCCCTGGCAGATGCTCATCGCATAGGCTGCTGGGCCAGAAGCCAGCAAAATGGAAAGGCATGTGGAGCCTCAGTAGGCAAAAAGCAATTTCCTGAGTTGGGGCTTAGCCAGGCGGCTGTAGTTTTACGCCTCCCTGAGTTCAAAGGAGAGGGGGAGGCTGAAGGCAAGACCTGAGCCTGACACTTCATTTCTAGAGGCCCAACCTCCCAGTGCCTTCATGCCCCGCCCAAGCAAGAGGCAATACTTCCACCTCCTACTGAGTCCCCCACCCAAGAGTGCTCCTTGGATGCTGCCAACCCCACCCCCACAAGATAAACCAGGCCCCAACTGGCTGACTCCCAGGGACCTGCGATTCCCACGCTAGGTGGCCTAATTTCATGGCAGGTCTTGCTGGGAGGAATTGCCCTCACATTTTTCCCTCCTGTAAAAGGCTTGCATATATCCATGTTTTTCTCCATCTCTGAGAATCCTCTGGGGAGAGGGAGGAGAGCTGCAGGATTTACTCGTGTCCTTGGTGTTGGGGGCACGTGCTCTCCACCTATTTCCTCTCTTCCTAGAGACAAGACATGGAAGTTGGCTTCCCCATGCTGAGGCTGCTCAGATGGAAGGAGACCCTCCTTTAACGGTGTGTGAAGGGAACTGGCCTGGCTCACTGTTGTGTCATCCCACAGCTTTACCTTTCCCAGTCTTGGCCTTCTTAGCTGAGTGACAGAGACAATAATGCTTAGAGGCCTGCCAAGAGAATGGCTTTAGACAACCATTAATGGATGTTATTAACAAACTTTCTAGAACAGCCCAGTGTCCACTGGAAGTCCACAAGGGTTCTGAGGGTAGAATTCAGGGATTCTGTAAACTTGAATAAGAAATAGGCTTGCACCGGTGTGCCTGGGTGGCTCAGTCAGTTGAGTGTCTGACTTCGGCTCAGGTCATGATCTCACCGTCTGTGGGTTCGAGCTCCGCATCAGGCTCTGTGCTGACAGCTCAGAGCCTGGAGCCTGCTTCGGATTCTGTGTTTTCCTCTCTCTCTGCCCTTCCCCCACTCACTCTCTCTCTCAAAAAATAAACATTAAAAAATTTAAAAGAAAAGAAATAGACTTGCACCTGTATTTTTGTGGAAAGCTACATACAAATTAGAATTTCCTTCAGTTATGTAGGCAACAACTCACAGTGGCACCTGAAGGGCCTGTGATTTTTTTCATCAGTGGAAACCAGACATCTTCATATTACATTATTGTTTTTACAGTTATCTCAAAATATAGTTTATATTCATCATGACGTCAAAATCAGGTTAATTACTAGATATGCAGCTAGGTCATGCTACTTAATGACCAGTTAATAATCGCAGCATTAATACATCATAAATTTGTTTTAAAATATTTTGATAACTGTAGTTCAACATAATTGGCTTCCTTTGTACACCTGTGTGTTTTACTTAATGTAATTAAAGCATTCTGAGAAGGGATGCAATGGATTTCCCAAAGGTGGTTTTTTTTTTTTTCTTTTGCACAAAAAATGTTTCCAAAATGCTGCTCTAAGCACTTGGGCTTTGAGCAGCAACTTTCCCTTCTTTTTAAAAAAATTTTAAAATGTTTATTTAAGAGAGACAGAGTGTGAGCAGGGGACGGGCAGAGAGAGGGAGACACAGAATCTGAAGCAGGCTCCAGGCTCAGTGCTGTCAACACAGAGATGCAAAGCTTGAACTCACAAACTGTGAGATCATAACCTGAGCCAAGGTCAGGTGCTTAACCAACTGAGCCACCCAGGCACCCTGGTAACTTTACCTTCTGAATTGGCTTTGAAGATGATCATGACTGAAAATGCAAGTTGGGTTTTTGTGCTCATGGTTTCTTCCTGCCCTGACATCCTCCTGAAAATGGAGACTGGTCTATGAGAAGGCAAAAGCATCAAGGGGAACTGAACTCTTCCATTGTCTTCAGATTGATGGATGACAGATTGACATACCAGGGACATTCGTGCTTGGAATAGAACAGACGTGTTTGCGATATGAATCATCACTTGAAATTATATTAGAAAAGTGAAATACATTAACAAAACAAAAAAAAATAGTGTACTCAATGGGAGGAGATCTTGGCAAATGATATATCCTATAAGGAGTTAATATCCAAAACATATGAAGAACTCATGCAATTCACCACCAAAAAACAAATAATCCAATTAAAAAATGGTCAGAGGACCTTTTTCCAAAGAAGACATACAGATAGCCAACTGACACTTAAAAAGATGCTCAACTTCATCATCAGGAAAATGCAAATCAAACCTACAATGAGATATCACCTCATACCAGCCAGAATGGCTAGTATCAAAAAGACAAGCAATAGCAAGTGTTGGCAAGAGTGTGGAGTAAAAGAAACCTTCATGCACTGTTGGTGGGAATGTAAATTGGTACACTATGGAGAACAGTATGGAAGTTCCTCAAAAAATTAAAAACAGAAATACCATACAAACCAGTGATTTTACTTCTGGGTATTTATCCAAAGAAAAAAACATTAATTTGAGAAGATACCTGCACCCTTTTGTTTATTACAGCATTATTTATAATAGCCAAGATATGGGAGCAACTTATATGTCCATTGATAGATGAATGAATAAGGTGTATATAACTCAGCCATAAAAAAGAATGAAATCTTGTCATTTGTGATAACAAGGACACATTTAGAGGGATAATGCTAAGTGAAATTAGTCAGAGAAAGATAAATACCATATGTTTTCACTTATATGTGGAATCTAAAAAACAAAACAAATGGACAAACAAAACAAAAACAGACTCATAAATACAGAGAATAAACTGGCAGTTGCCAGAAGGGAAGGGGGTGAGGGTGGGCAAAATAAGCAAAGGAGATTAAGAGGTATAAACTTTCAGTTATAAAATAAGTAAGTCAAAACTAAAATAAAATTTAAAAAGTTGTGGGGATAAAATGTACAGCATAGAGAATATAGTAGAAAATGTAATAATGTATGGTGACAGGTGGTGAGCACTGAGTAATGTATAGAATTGTCAAATCACTATGTTGTGCACATGAAACTAATACATCATTGTATGTCAACTGTACTTCAATTAAAAAAATAGTGAAACACAAACTCTGAGTTGAACGTAATGTTGAGAGAGCCTCATTTCCAGGTGAGGGTGGAGCATCCATCCTTTCTAGAATTTACTTCCTTGTTTCATCTCTAATGTTTTCCCTTCTTATGCTTGTTGAGAATAAAATACAATAACAGGCCTATTTTATGTGTCTTCAGAATTCTTCACTATAAAATGAAATCCATGGGGTTGGGGCTAAATTCCACCACTTGTTGGGAACAATAGAATGATCATCATCACAGAGATTTGGGGATGTGGGCAGAGCTGGTACCTTGACCAGGACATGAGTGTCCATTGGGTAGATGCTAGGCAAACTGGTCCTTTCTCTTTTGCAACGGGGTTGAGAAGTCTCCATAACCATGACCTAGGGGCCATGTGGGAGGCCTCAAGGGTCATGGATGCTGATACAGGGAGAGACAGGAATCTGCTTCTTGAATTCTGGGAGATGGGATGTGGGGCTGGAGACTAGTAAATAGATGCCAGTTTTGACCAATAGATGGAAAAGCTTATGATCACCAAGCTATAGGCCTTCACCTTCCTGACCTTTGGTTTTTATATCTATAAAATGGAGCCATCCTATCTACCTCTGAGGATTTAATGACAGCATATGAATAGAGACTGGCAGACTGCTGGACCATGATAGATGGTCAATAATATTAATTCTTGAGGCGTATAACTCTTGTTCTTTGCCCAACCAACCTTTATTCTCCCTGTGTACTAGTAATGTCTGGGCTTTCCTTTAATTAATTACCTTCTTCCATGTGTTTTGGGTGGGATTGACCTTTCCTCTAAATCCTGCATGGATATGTGAGTCAGAGTGCAATGGCCATGATTAGATCTAGGATTGGCTCATTACCAGGCCAAGTTAAGAGCCTGTCTGGACTTTTGCTGGAAATATCAAGGAAGAACTGTCTCTCCACTGGGGTCACTTAATCCTGGAAGATGAGTATCAATTCTGACCCTGCAAGAATGCTCCAAGAATAGAGCCCACAGAAAGAGTACTAGGGGAGAAATGGGGTAACATAATTTAAGCTCCTGGATCTCACTGTGCCTGAAGCTAGACACATAGCTGGAATTTCCAGTTATGTAAACTAATAACTCCCCAATTTGAGTTTGTTTTCTGTCCCTTACAACTACTAGGGCATTGAGTAATTCAATTCCTTTTTGTCTCCCTTTCCATAGAAACAGAGGGTAGGAAGGATTAAAACTGAAAGTTAGGTGGGCAAATAGTGAAGGTGGAGACAAGCTGCAGGATTCTTCCTGCACCCTCTAGAGATAAGGAGGCAAGTTCAGGAATAATCTGGAGACCTTGAGCCCTCGACTCCCTACTGGAGGCAGAATCTTGCCTCACATATGTATTTATCATGTGAGCATCCGTGTTTTAATACCAAACAGCCACCCAGAACCCTGAATTCTGTAAAGCTGGTGCTTTTGCACAGTTCTCTACAGCCTCTCTGTTGTTTCCTATATTCCTGTTCTCAATACAAAGCCCAGACCCTGGAAGCCTGAGACTTCTGAACTGACAGAATTATGCACCTCTAGAAATAAGTACTGGGGGGTGCCTGGGTGGCCCAGTCAGATGAGTGTCTAACTCTTGATTTTGGCTCAGATCATGAACCCAGAGTCATGGGATCAAGCTCCATGTTGGTCTCCATGCTGAGTGTGGAACCTGCTTGAGATTCTCTCTCTCTCTCTCTCTCTCTCTCTCTCTCTCTCTCTCTCTCTCTTTCTGTCTCTCTCTCGCACTTGCACTTTCACTCTCTCTAAAATAAAAAATAAACAGAAACAAAAGAAATAAGTATTGGAGTTTAAAAATATCACATAAGAAAAGTTAACTGAACTGAGCAAACCCCAAACCAGAGCAGACTTGATGATAGGGCCAGAGATAAACCTGAAGGAGAAAAAGAGAATGCTAGGTTTGGGAATCCATTAAAAAAATAATAGAAACATCTTACACAAGGTTTGAGTTGTCGAGGTTGGAAGGGAAAGAAGAATTCAATGCAGGAGGGATGAGTCTGATGAAAACAGGCAGATTTCAAGAAAAGAGGAAGGAATCATATGTGATACAGACACATCCTCCTCCAGCCCCCAATTCCATCCTCAGAGCCCATCCTGGATGAGATGGAGAAATAGGTGAAGGTTCTTGCCCAGAAGCCTTTCTTATCCCTGTCAGTTTCTTCTCTGGTGTTCCATTCTGGCAGTATCCTGCTTGCTGAGGTGACACTGTGTAAGAAACCAGGGATTCAAATCTCACACCATATCTTCTGTAGAACCACTGCAACAAATCAAATGGGAGAAAGGAAAGATTATTGTAGGAGGGGCCTGTAAACTCAGAGCCTAGCTTGTGGGGCCTCATACTTGCCCTTTCCTTCATGTCTTCATCTTCATTGGAAATAGGAAATTAGTCTCCACTGAATCTTCGTTTTCAAGGAAAAAAAATTGCAGCATTTTAGATGGGTCAGGGAAGAAAATGAAGGCAAGAAAAGGTAACCAAGACATCTGTGTTTGCAGCAAACCCACAGTAGGGTGAGCTTTGGAGCCAGTCTTGAACATTGCAGCTTCTAAAATAGCACCACCTCTTTGGGTTCTCACGGGCACTTCGTGGGTTCCAGGAATTGGCTACATTTCCTGAGCCACAAACATGTGCCATATGTAAGGCACTAACTGTAGTGATCTTAACCTTTTTGTTTGTTTGTTTTTATATTTTTATTTAGGTGTAATTAAAATAAAAATGCACAGATATTAAGGTTTTAATTTAATACATTTTGACAGTTGTATACACACCTACATAACCATCACCCCAAATCGGCCCTATCTCCACAATCCTCAGAATGTTCCTTGTGCCCTTTTGAACTCAGTCCCAACTCCCCACCCCACTTGTACAGATTGGTTTCACCTGTTTTTGGATGTTATATAAATGGAATCATTCATTATGTACTTTTATGTGACTACTTTTGCTTAATATGATGATCTCGGGATTTATCTAAATTATTGTGTGTCTTAAAGTTTTTTGTGTTTTTTTGGGTGCTTTTTAAAAGTTTGTTATTTTTAATTGCTGGATGTTAGTCAATTGAATGAATATGCTGTAATGTGTTTATCCATTCTCTTAGGTGGACAGTTAGGTTGTGTCTGGTTTGGAGCTATTAAAAAATATTTCTGTGAATAATCTTGTACAAGTCTTTTGTAGACACATGTTTTCATTTCTCTTGAGTAACTACCTAGGAATGAATCTTATTTAATCTTAATGACCCTCCAAGTAGTGATTATTTTTTTTAAGTTTATTTATTTATCGAGAGAGAGAGAGAGAGAGAGAGAGCAGGGGAGGGGCAGAAAGAGAAGGGAGAGAGAGAGAGAGAGACAGGCTCTGAGCTCTGAACTGTGAAATCATGACCTGAGCCAAAACCAAGAGTTGGACCCTTAATGGACTGAGCCACCCAGGCACCCCAGTGATTCTTTCTTTTAAATTTATTTATTTAACTTCAAGTTAATTAACATACAGTGTAGTATTGGTTTCAGGAATAGAACCCAGTGGTCCATCACTTACATACAACATCCAGTGCTCATCCCAACAAGTGCCCTCCTTAATGCCCATCACCCATTTAGCCCACCCCCTCCCACCTCCCCTCCAGCAACCCTCAATTTGTTCTCTGTATTTAAGAGTCTGAGTAGTGATTCCTGACTCAGTTCTACAGATGAGGACAGGCAGCTCAGTGAGGTTATAACTTGCTCCATATCCTCAGGACAGAAGGCAGAAGAATGAGGCCTATCTGGTTCTCTTTTCTTGGTTATGGTCTGTGTTACAGGTTGCCTTTAAAGATGGCACCAATAGTTGTCTCCTCTCCTGTAGGAGATAATTTCTCCTTCCACTGATAGCCAGAGTCCAGTTTCCTTCCCCCTGAATCTGGGCTGGCCTTACTCTGACTAGCAGAATGAAACAGACATCGTGCTGTGTCAATTCCAGGCCTGACTGTTAAGAGAAGTGGGAGTTTCTGCTTTGGCCTCCTTGGAACTATGCTGCCATGCTATAAGGAAATCCAGGATATCATGGTAGAGTGAGAAGTCATGCAAAGAGGTTCTGGAGGCTGACGCCACATGGAGCACCTGTGAGAGGGGTTGCCTTGGGTTTTCTAGGCCCTCCCAGCTGAAGACATGTAGCTGACATGAGATAGAGCAGCAGGATTCCCCAGCCAGTCCTCACAATGACGAGAAGTCATACCGTGTTACTTAATAATTTGCTTTAATTTTATAAGAAGTTGTTTGAAGTCACTATATTGTGAAGTGGTTTATTACACAGCAATAGGCAACCAAAAAGAGTTTGTCTTTTATTCATTGAAAATTACCTTCTTGGGGCACCTGGGTGGCTTGGTCGGTTAAGCGTCCGACTTCGGCTCAGGTCATGATCTCACCGTCCGTGAGTTCAAGCCCCGCGTCGGGCTCTGTGCTGACAGCTCAGAGCCTGGAGCCTGCTTCCGATTCTGTGTTTCCCTCTCTCTCTGCCCCTCCCCTGTTCATGCTCTGTCTCTCTCTGTCTCAAAAATAAATAAACGTTAAAAAAAATTAAGAAAGAAAATTACTTTCTTGTGGTAAATGGTCAATGCTGAATTTTTTCAAAATTGGGAAGAGCTGGGCTGTTTCCAGGAGCAGTGACAGACATTGGAATTGGAAACAGGAAAGGCCCAATTTTAGACCTCTGCCCTCTGAGAAAGCCATCATGTGTTCAACTCCCTGAAGCTCCTTCTAGCCAGATTTTGTTGGGGTTAGAGATGGCAGCCTAGGTTCACGGCCAGAATTTTCTATGCAAAGTCTTCCACCTTTGATGGGTTGGGACACAGCCTACATTCGACTTTGGGAAATACCTGTGTTTTCTGAGAGTAGCTTGGTTTATCATGTGAGATTCTGCTTCAGTGGCTGTCCGTAGGCTGATGCAACATGCAGAGAAAGGATTGGCTGGAGACCTCACAGAAAAATCTGGATGCAGTTTTTGCTTTGCTAAGGGGTTGTATTTTAGGCCTTGGCAAAGGCAGTTAATCTAATAGATACATTACAGATAAAAAATTCTGCTGAAGCAAGGTGCTTGGCAACATGGGCCTGGAACACTGGTTTTCTCAAAATGTGGATAGCTCAACTCTCTATACTCATGTTCTTTTTGGGGACTTACCTCTGTCTTTATGTTTTCTCCACAAATGCAGAGTTCCCTAAGCTACAAATGTTTAAGAGGGGCAGGAGGACAGAACCAGGAGCAAAAGCATTTCTCAGACATCACATTCCCTCCATGCTGGCTTCTTGTGATCATTGCTGCTGGAAGCCTCTTGGAAACTTGGATGGAAGCACATACTCTCAGGCATACTGCTCCTTTTCATTTCCTCTAGGAACCAATAGGTGGTGGTAACAGGCAGGCAGAGAAACATGTGTTGAGGCAGGTGGTTCAATCCATGAAATAGAAGCAGCTGCAAGATATAAGTCAAAGACTGCATTTAGAGAAGCACTTTAAGTCAGCATGCATGAGATGCAGATGCTAGTTTCCTAAAACAACCTTCTCAACACAGATTCCATTTTCCAAGGATGTTTCATTGCCCTTGTCTAGAAAGTCTATCAACTAGATGGGCCACACATTCGCAGCATCTGAGTGCTCTGTGTGGTGTGGCTCTGGGAGTTGGTGGTCCTTGCCCTGGTGGGGGCTGGCTCTCCCGTGAGCTACTAGTCTAAGCTCAGGGGCTGGGGGCTGGAGGAGGCACAGATATGCACAGAACCAAAGGGTGCAGACACAAACACGAGCAATCCCATAAGCAGCGACAAGGATATTTGAGGGAAGTTGGAGGAGGCAAGGATTGGTGTGAGACTGGGCTGCTCAGGCAAGATTTGGAGTCTGGTGAGAACTTGGAAGAAGGAAGCTGATTTGGTGGAGGAGGTACTGTGATGTGAGGAAGATGGGCTTTGATTCAATCCAGCAGAAGATGAGAGATTTCAGGCCAAAGGGGCAGGTTGATGGGGATGGTGACAGGAAGTTGAAGGCGAGAAATACCTGCTGTGTGTCTTTACTGTGGGTAACAGCCTATCAAGAGGGGCGGCTGTTTTGGTGTTGATACTCTACCTGTCATCAGTAAACCAGATCCAGAGGCACTAACGGGGCTTGACTTGCCTGACGTGTTCCATCCCACATTCCTGCTCTTTAGTAAATACTTCTCGATCCTCCAGAACTTTCTAGACTAAGGCCTTTGTCAATGATGGTGGGATCATAAAAACTGTATCATACTCTGGAGGGCTTCACTAACTTGCTCCCATCACTGTAGGTGTTCTGTGTTTTATTTGGTGTGATTTACATAGGACCTCACCCAGGCTCAGAGGACCAGAGATGTCCCAATTTAGGGGAAATATATTTTTTAAGAATGATGTCTTCCAGATATTTTTTTATCACACTTCAAAAAGAAATACATTTTGGGTTGCCTGGCTGGTTCAGTCAGTAGAAGTGACTCTTGGTCTGGAAGTTGTAAGTCTGAGCCCCACATTGGGTGTAGAGATTACTTTAAAAAAATCTTTAAAAATACATTTTAAAATGTGACCCAGTATACACATTATATTTATAATTTTAAAAGAAGTTTATTTATTTTGAGAGAGGAGAGAGAGAGAGAGAGAGAGAGAGAGGTAGAGGCAGAGAGATGGGGGAGAGGGACAATCCCAAGCAGATTCCACATGTCAGTGCAGAGCCAGACATGAGGCTTGCTCTTACAAACTGTGAGATCAAGACTTGAGCCAAAGTCAAGAGTCAGATGCTTAACCAACTGAGCCACCCAGGAGCCCCTATATTTATAATTTTTAACTGAAATAAAAGATTCATAAAATAATTTTCATTGTATTATATCTCATTTTATTAAAAAAATACTGTCAGTGGTATACTAAATTGATCTGATGACCCCTGCAATTTGACAAACACTGACAGGGCTGGAGCTGACTCATGCATCCTTCTCTCCAGCCAACATAACTTCAGGGTGCCTTTCAAAACCAGAAACTCTCACTGCTTCACAGATCCAGGACTGGGCAAAAGATGATCTTTGCAACCTCTATAAGAAAGAAAAGTGCTAAATCCATGTCAATATATCACCAGAATTTTTTTTAGAACTAGAACAAACAATCCTAAAATTTTTATGGAACCACAAAAGACCCTGAATAGCCAAGCAATCTTGAAAAAGAAAAACAAAACTGGAGGCATCACGATTCTGGATTTCAAGCTACATTACAAAGCTGTAGTCATCAAGACAGTATGGTACTGGCACAAAAACAGACACATAGATCAATGGAGCAGAGTAGAAAACCCAGATATGGACCCACAGCTATGTGGTCAACTAATCTTTGACAAAGCAGGAAAGAATATACGATGTAAAAAGACAGTCTCTTTAGCTAATGGTATTGGGAAACTGGACAGCGACATGCAGAAGAATGAAATTGGACCACTTTCTTTTTTCTTTTCTTTTTTTATTTTAAAGTTTTTTTTTAATGTTTATTTATTTTTAAGAGAGAGACAAAGTGTAAGCAGGGGAAGGGCAAAGAGAGAGGGAGACACAGAATCCGAAGTAGACTCCAGGCTCTGAGCTGTCAGCACAGAGCCCAACACGGGGCTCAAACCCACAGACTGTGAGATAATGACCTGAGCCAAAGTTGTACACTTAGCCAACTGAGCCACCCAGGTGCTCCAGAACTGGACCACTTTCTTATACCATACACAAAAATAAATCCAAAATGGATGAAAGACCTAAATGTGGGACAGGAAACCATCAAAATCCTAGAGGAGAACATAAGCAGAAACCTCTTTGACTTTGGCCAGAGCAACTTCTTACTAGACACGTTGCCAAAAGGAAGGGAAACAAAAGCAAACATGAGCTATTGAGACCTCATTAAGATAAAATCTTCTGGGGCGCCTGGGTGGCTCGGTCGGTTAAGTGTCCAATTTCGGCTCAGGTCATGATCGCACGGTCCGAGGGTTCGAGCCCCGCATCAGGCTCTGTGCTGACAGCTCAGAGCCTGGAGCCTGTTTCAGATTCTGTGTCTCCCTCTGTCTGTGACCCTCCCCCGTTCATGCTCTGTCTCTCTCTGTCTCAAAAATAAATAAACGTTAAAAAAATAAAAAAAAAAAGATAAAATCTTCTGCACAGCAAAGCAAATAATCAACAAAACTAAAGGCAGCCTATGGAATGGGAGAAGATACCTGCAAACAACATATCTGATAAAGGCTTAGTATTCAAAATCTATAAAGAATTTACCAAACTCAACACTCAAAAAATAATCCAGTTTAAAAATGGGTAGAAGACACTAATAGACACTTTTCCAAGGAAGACTTCCAGATGGCTAACAGACACGTGAAAAAATACTCAACATCACTCATCAACAGGGAAATACAAATCAAAACCACAATGAGATACCACCTCACACCTGTCAGAATGGCTAAAATTAACAACACAAAAACAACAGATGTTGGCAAGGATGCAGAGAAAGGGAACCCTCTTGCACTGTTGCTGGGAATGGAAACTGGTGCAACCACTCTGGAGAACAGTAGGGAGATTCCTCAAGAAACGTAAGATAAAACTACTTTATGATCCAGCAATTGCACTGTTCGGTATTTACCCCAAAGATAAAAAGGTACAGGTTTGAAGGGGTACATGGACCCCTATATTTATAGCAGCATTGTCAACAATAGTCAAAGTGGAAGGAGACCAAATGTCCATCGACTGATGAATGGACAAATAAGATGTGGTATGTATATATCACATATATGGATATTATATGAATAAAGAAGATGTGATACACCCCCCCCCACACACACACACACTGGAATATTACTCAGCCATCAGAAAGAATGAAATCTTACCATTTGCAATGACATGGATCGAGCTAGAATGTATTATGCTAAGTGAAATAAGTCAATCAGAGAAAGACAAATACCATATGATTTCACTCATATGAGGAATTTAAGAAACAAAACAGATGAACATATGGGAAGGGTGGGGTGAAGAAGAGAGGGAAACAAACCACAAAACACTCTTAAGTATAAAGAACAAACTGAGGGTTGATTGAGGGAGGTGGGTGGGAGATGGGCTAGATGGATGATGGGCATTAAGGAGGGCACTTGTTGTGATGAGTGCTGGATGTTGTATAGAAGTGATGAATCACTGAATTCTACTCCTGAAACCCATATTGCATTGTATGTTAACTAAAATTTAAATTAAAAAAAAAGAGAAAACAATGTTAAGCAGACTGAAAGAAAAAATGGTAGAGTTTAAGAGAAAGACCTTAGGAGCATTGATTCAATTTATTCATGTATAGTTGATGTTCATTGCTTTTCTTGGTTCCTTTGGGCAGGTCTTGCCCTCTCTCCACAACTGCATTTTAGAAGTCTAAGGTCAAGGGATAAAGGGTATGGGGTCAATTAGGCTTGTGGAACAGATGCTAGATGCCATGAATGCAGACGTGCAGTCCACAGGTCTTGCCATCCCTCCAGATATTGTCCAGTGAAATGTTTCAAAAGCCAGAACTCTTTTCAACTTTGAGGTTGGATCTCAGCTCTCCATTTGTTAGCTGTGTGACCTTGTATAAATTAAATTCTCGTTGCCTCAGTGTCCTCACCTATGTATGGATATACTAACAGTACCTATACCCCACAGGGTCACTTAGAATATTGGGTGAGATAATGTAACACTTTGGCACAGTGCCAGGACCAGGTAAGTGTCACCTGTTGGCACCTGTCAGGGCTCCCTGCTTGAACACACCTTTTTATCAGCCTACCTTCTGTGGAAGTTCTACTAAAACACATTTATTAAAAAATTTTTAAAAAATGTTTATTTAATTTTGAAGGAGAGAGAGACAGAGCATGACTGGGGGAGGTGCAGAGAGAGAAGGAGAGACAGAATCCAAAGCAGTATCCAGGCTCTGAGATGTCAGCACAGAGCCCGATGCAAGGATTGAC
Organism: Neofelis nebulosa; assembly: GCF_028018385.1. NCBI lineage: Eukaryota > Metazoa > Chordata > Mammalia > Carnivora > Felidae > Neofelis > Neofelis nebulosa. Next base: position 95,016,363 of record NC_080790.1, on the reverse strand, counting down.
CTCACAAACGTGAGATCATGACCTGAGCCGAAGTCGGACACTAACCACCTGAGCCACCCAGTAGCCACCACATTTCTTTTTTTTAAAGAAACCTATAAATCTAAAACTTTTATTAATTCTGACAGGTTTATCCACCACCAGACTGGTTGTTTGGATCTTTTAACATATGCTCTTAAAAAAAAATTTGTACTCGTAAATAACTCAACTTGTGCAAAGCCAATCAAAAGTCACTTAAATAGATACAGTGCACTAATGCAGGTTGACAAGTTTGAGTTTATATGTCACAATGGAACCTTCAAGAAAATATATTGATCAGGTGTCAGTAAGATTCCAAATTACTGTGTAACAGTCCTTATTTTCTGGAACCACATTGGAATGGATAAGAAAAAAATAGCGTATAAAAAATCACTGTAATTTTCACTCAGATGACATCACATGGACAAAGTCACTCTGACATGTTTACATCAAGCAACACCACCAAACATACAGACACATTTTATTTCTCTATGTGTGGCCTTCTCTCTCCTAAATAGTGCTCTTTTGAGACCATGTGAATGCCAGATATATAAAAATACCCATATACTGCCCTTGCCTCTAAAATTGTAACATCAATTTTTTTTCTCCTCATCCTCTCCAGGGCAGCCTTATTTTAACCTCAAAACTGTTCACATTCAACCTTTCATATGGTGGTGTCGCATTTTATTCCGTCAGCATTTGTGTGTGTGTGTGTGTGTGTGTGTGTGTGTGTTAGCCAAAGCAAACAGCCCCTAGTCTCCTCTGATCGTGCGAGGACAGGCCTTCTGGAGGAGCTTGGGCAAGCGCTGTGCAGACTTAAATTTCGGCTTCGTATACATGACTGTTGAAGGCTCCCTGTCAGCTGGCCCAGGAAGAAGGAGGGGGGAAAGAAACAGCTCTCATCTCCTGAACACACAATGAGAGGTTCGGTGGAGAGGGAGGCTGTGATAAGGAAAGCTGTAAAGGAGATTTTTTTTGCTGCAGGGATGCAGTGTTGCCTTCCAAGACCCCTGGGATTAGGGCAGATATGGTACCTGCATACCCCACAGGCCCCTGGTATAGGGCCTCCACTTGGGTCAGTGGGAGAACAGAGGTAATTTGCTTCTTGTAGGATGTTCTGCTTACTCCCACTGGGATTTTTTAAAAGTTTATTTATTTATTTATTTATTTATTTTGAGAGAGAGAGAGTGAGAGAGAGCGAGCAAGCTGGGGAGTGGCAGAGAGAGACAGAGAATCACAAGCAAGCTCTGCACTGCCAGTGCAGAGCCCAGTGTGGGGCTCGAACTCATGAGGTGTGAGATCATGACCTGAGCCAAAATCAAGAGTCGAACATTCAACTGACTGAGTCAATCAGGTTCCCCTGGGATTGTTTTTCTGGGGTTCATCATGGTAATACCTAGATTTCTAGGGTGGTTGGAGCTGGGCCAGTGTACTTCAAGGTGTCATTATTTCCTCTCTCTCTTACACCTGCTACCGGTGATCAGTCGCTTCCTAAATATCTCGAACACCTGTCCCTCTGCCCCCTTCTCACATTGAGTCCAGGCCCACACTGTTCCTTGCCTGGCTTTATGCCAGTGGTCTGGTCTCTGATGCCTCTATGTCACCTCTCCAACCTGTTCTCCCTCCTAGAATAATAATTCTTTCTAAAAGGAAACTGAATACATCACTGTTTTAAACTCATCATTCCTCAGTGGGCATCCATTGCCTTCCCGATAACATGCTAACTCCTTAGCATGGTGTGAGAAGCCTCTGCTGCCTGATCAACCCAGCCCCCTCATCCCAGCCACACTTCCTTTGCCACAACACGCACTCACTCTTCATGAGTTCATGCTTCAGTTCTTTTGCGTATGTTGCTTCCCCTCCTGAGAATGTACCCTGCAACCAGTCCTACACCCTGTTCCATGCTGTCCCATGCAAACTCCTATTTATACCTAGCACAAGCATCACCTAGGTCAATACTTCCCTGATTCCTGTGCACTCCAAGCTGAGCATACACATGATAAATTTAGGGCCTCTGTATCTCTCATATAGGCACTTATGTATCACAGTTGTATTGTTGCTTTGTATGTTTGACCTCCTAATTGAACTCCTCGAGGGCTGACCCTGACATGTTTTTGTTATCTGGTGCTCAGATGGGGCCTAGCATGTAAGAAGTCCTCCACAAATGTTTCATTACAGAATAGCATCTTTTGTTCATTATTGTATCCCCAAATTACCTGGTGCAGAATAAGCACTCCATAAATATTTACTGAGCAAATGAATGAGTGAATGAAAGAATAAGTGAACTAGCTGAATTACCTTTTTAGAGTTATGCCTTTGGGAAATGAGTCTTCAGAGCTCACTTGTCTTCCCTAGACTCATTGTCTCCCAAGGTGATGGAAATTAACCAAACATTGATAAAAGATATTAATTAAAGAAGACCTAAATAAGTAGAAAGATATCTTCCATTCATGGATTGGATGATTAATATTGTTTAGATACCAATACCATCTAAAGTGATCTGCAGATTTAATGGAATTCCAATCAAAGTCCCAATGACATTTTTCAAAAGTGGAAAAACTCATTCTAAAAGTTATATAGTATTTCAAAGGATTCAGAATAGCCAAAACAGTTTTGAGCAAGAAGAACAAAATTGGAGGAATCACACGTCCTGATTTCAAACATTACAAAGCTACAGGAATTGAAGCAGTGTGATACTGACATAAAGACAGACATATAGACCAATGGAACAGAGAGCCCAGAGATAAATCTTCATGTTGACAAGGAGGCCAAGACCATTCAATGGGAAAAGGATGGTCTTTTCAACAAATAATACAGGGGAAACTAGATAGCCACATGCAAAAGAATGATTTTGGACCCTTAATAACATCATATAAAAAATTAACTCAAAATTAATCAAATACCTGAATGTAAGAGCCAAAACTATAAGATTCTTAGAAGAAAACATAGGGGGAAAAGTATATGGCTTGGATTTAGGGTTTCTCAAAAACGACATCAAAAGCACAGACAATACATGAGTTGGAGGGAAGATGGCGGCGTAGGAGCACGCTGGGCTCACCGTGCGTCCTGCTGATCACTTAGATTCCACCTACACCTGCCTAAAGAACCCAGAAAACCGCCAGAGGATTAGCAGAATGGAGTCTCCAGAGCCAAGCGCAGACGAGAGGCCCACGGAAGAGGGTAGGAATGGCGGCGAGGCGGTGTGTGCTCCACGGACTGGCGGGAGGGAGCCGGGGCGGAGGGGCAGCTCGCCGGCCAAGCAGAGCCCCGGAGTCTAGCTGGCAAAAGCCGAGGGGCCGGACGGACTGTGTTCCGACAGCAAGCGCGACTTAGCGTCTGGGAGGTCATAAGTTAACAGCTCTGCTCAGAAAGCGGGAAGGCTGGAGGACAAAGGGAGGGAGAGCTACTGAGCCCCCTGATGGCAGAGCTCAGCTTGGCGGGGAACAAAGGCGCTCGCCAGCGCCATCTCCCTCGCCCATCCCCCAGCCAAAATCCCAAAGAGAACCAGTTCCTGCCAGGGAACTTGCTCGCTCCGCGCAAACACCCAACTCTGTGCTTCTGCGGAGCCAAACCTCCGGCAGGGGATCTGACTCCCTCCCACTGCCACAGGGCCCTCCTGAAGTGGATCACCTAAGGAGAAGCGAGCTAAGCCTGCCCCTCCTGCCTCCGTGAACCTTGCCTACCCACCCCAGCTAATACGCCAGATCCTCAGCACCACAAGCCTGGCAGTGTGCAAGTAGCCCAGATGGGCCACGCCACCCCACAGTGAATCCCACCCCTAGGAGAGGGGAAGAGAAGGCACACACCAGTCTGACTGTGGCCCCAGCGGTGGGCTGGGGGCAGACATCAGGTCGGACTGCGGCCCCGCCCACCAACTCCAGTTATACACCACAGCACAGGGGAAGTGCCCTGCAGGTCCTCACCACTCCAGGGACTATCCAAAATGACCAAACGGAAGAATTCCCCTCAGAAGAATCTCCAGGAAATAACAACAGCTAATGAACTGATCAAAAAGGATTTAAATAATATAACAGAAAGTGAATTTAGAATAATAGTCATAAAATTAATCACTGGGCTTGAAAACAGTATACAGGACAGCAGAGAATCTCTTGCCACAGAGATCAAGGGACTAAGGAACAGTCACGAGGAGCTGAAAAGCGCTTTAAACGAAATGCAAAACAAAATAGAAACGATGACAGCTCGGACTAAAGAGGCAGAGGAGAGAATAGGTGAACTAGGAGATAAAGTTATGGAAAAAGAGGAAGCTGAGAGAAAGAGAGTTAAAAAAATCCAGGAGTATGAGGGGAAAATTAGAGAACTAAGTGATACACTAAAAAGAAATAATATACGCATAATTGGTATCCCAGAGGAGGAAGAGAGAGGGAAAGGTGCTGAAGGGGTACTTGAAGAAATTATAGCTGAGAACTTCCCTGAACTGGGGAAGGAAAAAGGCATTGAAATCCAAGAGGCACAGAGAACTCCCTTCAGACATAACTTGAATCGATCTTCTGCATGACATATCATGGTGAAACTGGCAAAATACAAGGATAAAGAGAGAATTCTGAAAGCAGCAAGGGATAAATGTGCCCTCAGATATAAAGGGAGACCTATAAGACTCGTGACTGATCTCTCCTTTGAAACTTGGCAGGCCAGAAAGGCTTGGCACGGTATCTTCAGTGTGCTAAACAGAAAAAATATGCAGCCGAGAATCCTTTATCCAGCAAGTCTGTCATTTAGAATAGAAGGAGAGATAAAGGTCTTCCCAAACAAACAAAAACTGAAGGAATTTGTCACCACGAAACCAGCCCTACAAGAGATCCTAAGGGGGATCCTGTGAGACAAAGTACCAGAGACATCACTACAAGCATAAAACATACAGACATCACAATGACTCTAAACCCGTATCTTTCTATAATAACACTGAATGTAAATGGATTAAATGTGCCAACCAAAAGACATAGGGTATCAGAATGGATAAAAAAACAAGACCCATCTATTTGCTGTCTACAAGAGACTCATTTTATCTGAGGACACCTTTAGATTGAGAGTGAGGGGATGGAGAACTATTTATCATGCTACTGGAAGCCAAAAGAAAGCTGGAGTAGCCATACTTATATCAGACAAACTAGACTTTAAATTAAAGGCTGTAACAAGAGATGAAGAAGGGCATTATATAATAATTACAGGGTCTATAAAAGAGCTAACAATTATAAATGTCTATACGCCGAATACCGGAGCCCCCAGATATATAAAACAATTACTCATAAACATAAGCAACCTTATTGATAAGAATGTGGTAACTGCAGGGGACTTTAACACCCCACTTACAGAAATGGATAGATCATCTAGACACACAGTCAATAAAGAAACAAGGGCCCTGAATGATACATTGGATCAGATGGACTTGACAGATATATTTAGAACTCTGCATCCCAAAGCAACAGAATATACTTTCTTCTCGAGTGCACATGGAACATTCTCCAAGATAGATCATATACTGGGTCACAAAACAGCCCTTCATAAGTTTACAAGAATTGAAATTATACCATGCATACTTTCAGACCACAATGCTATGAAGCTTGAAATCAACCACAGGAAAAAGTCTGGAAAACCTCCAAAAGCATGGAGGTTAAAGAACACCCTACTAACGAATGAGTGGGTCAACCAGGCAATTAGAGAAGAAATTAAAAAATATATGGAAACTAATGAAAATGAAAATACAGCAATCCAAACGCTTTGGGACGCAGCGAAGGCAGTCCTGAGAGGAAAATACATTGCAATCCAGGCCTATCTCAAGAAACAAGAAAAATCCCAAATACAAAATCTAACAGCACACCTAAAGGAAATAGAAGCAGAACAGCAAAGGCAGCCTAAACCCAGCAGAAGAAGAGAAATCATAAAGATCAGAGCAGAAATAAACAATATAGAATCTAAAAAAACTGTAGAGCAGATCAACGAAACCAAGAGTTGGTTTTTTGAAAAAATAAACAAAATTGACAAACCTCTAGCAAGGCTTCTCAAAAAGAAAAGGGAGATGACCCAAATAGATAAAATCATGAATGAAAATGGAATGATTACAACCAATCCCTCAGAGATACAAACAATTATCGGGGAATACTATGAAAAATTATATGCCAACAAATTGGACAACCTGGAAGAAATGGACAAATTCCTAAACACCCACACTCTTCCAAAACTCAATCAGGAGGAAATAGAAAGCTTGAACAGACCCATAACCAGCGAAGAAATTGAATCAGTTATCAAAAATCTCCCAACAAATAAGAGTCCAGGACCAGATGGCTTCCCAGGGGAGTTCTACCAGACGCTTAAAGCAGAGATAATACGTATCCTTCTCAAGCTATTCCAAGAAATAGAAAGGGAAAGAAAACTTCCAGACTCATTCTATGAAGCCAGTATTACTTTGATTCCTACACCAGACAGAGACCCAGTAAAAAAAGAGAACTACAGGCCAATATCTGTGATGAATATGGATGCAAAAATTCTCAATAAGATACTAGCAAATCGAATTCAACGGCATATAAAAAGAATTATTCACCATGATCAAGTGGGATTCATTCCTGGGATGCAGGGCTGGTTCAACATTCGCAAATTGATCAACGTGATACATCACATTAACAAAAAAAAAAGAGAAGAACCATATGATCCTGTCAATCGATGCAGAAAAGGCCTTTGACAAAATCCAGCACCCTTTCATAATAAAAACCCTTGAGAAAGTCGGGATAGAAGGAACATACTTAAAGATCATAAAAGCCATTTATGAAAAGCCCACAGCTAACATCATCCTCAATGGGGAAAAACTGAGAGCTTTTTCCCTGAGATGAGGAACACGACAGGGATGCCCACTCTCACCGCTGTTGTTTAACATAGTGCTGGAAGTTCTAGCATCAGCAATCAGACAACAAAAGGAAATCAAAGGCATCAAAATTGGCAAAGATGAAGTCAAGCTTTCGCTTTTTGCAGATGACATGACATTATACACGGAAAATCCGATAGACTCCACCAAAAGTCTGCTAGAACTGATACATGAATTCAGCAAAGTTGCAGGATACAAAATCAATGTACAGAAATCAGTTGCATTCTTATACACTAACAATGAAGCAACAGAAAGACAAATAAAGAAACTGATCCCATTCACAATTGCACCAAGAAGCATAAAATACCTAGGAATAAATCTAACCAAAGATGTAAAAGATCTGTATGCTGAAAACTATAGAAAGCCTATGCAGGTAATTGAAGAAGATATAAAGAAATGGAAAGACATTCTGTGCTCATGGGTTGGAAGAATAAATATTGTCAAAATGTCAATACTACCCAAAGCTATCTACACATTCAATGCAATCGCAATCAAAATTGCACCAGCATTCTTCTCGAAACTAGAACAAGCAATCCTAAAATTCATATGGAACCACAAAAGGCCCCGAATAGCCAAAGTAATTTTGAAGAAGAAGACCAAAGCAGGAGGCATCACAATCCTAGACTTTAGCCTCTACTACAAAGCTGTCATCATCAAGACAGCATGGTATTGGCATAAAAACAGACACATAGACCAATGGAATAGAATAGAAACCCAAGAACTAGACCCACAAACGTATGGCCAACTCATCTTTGACAAAGCAGGAAAGAACATCCAATGGAAAAAAGACAGTCTCTTTAACAAATGGTGCTGGGAGAACTGGACAGCAACATGCAGAAGGTTGAAACTAGACCACTTTCTCACACCATTCACAAAAATAAACTCAAAATGGATAAAGGACCTGAATGTGAGACAGGAAACCATCAAAACCTTAGAGGAGAAAGCAGGAAAAGACCTCTCTGACCTCAGCCGTAGCAATCTCTTACTCGGCACATCCCCAAAGGCAAGGGAATTAAAAGCAAAAGTGAATTACTGGGACCTTATGAAGATAAAAAGTTTCTGCACAGCAAAGGAAACAACCAACAAAACTAAAAGGCAACCAACGGAATGGGAAAAGATATTTGCAAATGACATATCGGACAAAGGGCTAGTATCCAAAATCTATAAAGAGCTCATCAAACTCCACACCCAAAAAACAAAGAACCCAGTGAAGAAATGGGCAGAAAACATGAATAGACACTTCTCTAAAGAAGACATCCGGATGGCCAACAGGCACATGAAAAGATGTTCAACGTCGCTCCTTATCAGGGAAATACAAATCAAAACCACACTCAGATATCACCTCATGCCAGTCAGAGTGGCCAAAATGAAGAAATCAGGAGACTATAGATGCTGGAGAGGATGTGGAGAAATGGGAACCCTCTTGCACTGTTGGTGGGAATGCAAATTGGTGCAGCCGCTCTGGAAAGCAGTGTGGAGGTTCCTCAGAAAATTAAAAATAGACCTACCCTATGACCCAGCAATAGCACTGCTAGGAATTTACCCAAGGGATACAGGAGTACTGATGCATAGGGGCACTTGTACCCCAATGTTTATAGCAGCACTCTCAACAATAGCCAAATTATGGAAAGAGCCTAAATGTCCATCAACTGATGAATGGATAAAGAAATTGTGGTTTATATACACAATGGAATACTACGTGGCAATGAGAAAAAATGAAATATGGCCTTTTGTAGCAACGTGGATGGAACTGGAGAGTGTGATGCTAAGTGAAATAAGCCATACAGAGAAAGACAGATACCACATGGTTTCACTCTTATGTGGATCCTGAGAAACGTAACAGAAACCCATGGGGGAGGGGAAGGAAAAAAAAAAAAGAGGTTAGAGTGGGAGAGAGCCAAAGCATAAGAGACTGTTAAAAACAGAACAAACTGAGGGTTGATGGGGAGTGGGAGGGAGGGCAGGGTGGGTGATGAGTATTGAGGAGGGCACCTTTTGGGATGAGGACTGGGTGTTGTATGGAAACCAATTTGACAGTAAATTTCATATATTAAAAAATAAAAAATAAAAAAAGCACAGACAATAAAAGAAAAATACAGAAAAATTGGACTCTATCAAAATGAAAAACTTTATGGATCAACAGACATTATTGAGTGACATCAGAGAGGATAGCAGAGTGGGAAGCACGGGGAATCTCTCTGTCCATCTAGACAACAATTGCTTTGGCAGAAGCTGTCAGATAGAACCATTTTGGAATTCTGGAATGTATTTGAAAGTTTGCAGCTTCCAGGGGAGAAGGCATGGATGGTAAATCTTGCTTAATTTCAGTTAACTTCAACTCTTAGCTGGTGGCTACTCATCTCATCCCATGGTAGGAAGCTGTGCACTTATTCCTGGAACAACTTGCTTGTAGATTGTGGGAGCCAGGGAGGACTTTGTCTTTCAAATATCAAGGATCTGTGTTCTCATCACTGTTCGCTCCTTCTGATTGTAGAGGTGCAAACACAGAAGCAGGTTGTCATTGTTACATCCGTCACCTCCACTGTTGCAATCTCCTTTAGCTAAAGTGGCTTCCAGGTATTGGAAGGGTCAGTGCCCATGTTTTCTTTTTTTTACCTCCCTTTATTTTTCCCTTTTGGCAGTCAGACACTTAAGGATTTGGACAATCAAAAGTAATCACATATATGGGGGAATTTAGAAAGTTGCTGTGCCTGTGCAGGGAAAGGCACAGGCTTAGAAAGGACCCAAGAAGACCTTCAGTTTACATATCAGGCTGATTCTTGGCACACAGCCAACTCACAACAATCAAAGAAACAAAATACATCCAAACCAAAAAAAAAAAACAAAAAACCCAGAAATTTAAGAAAAAACAGCAAATTCTGGGAAAGAGGGAGAATTTGACTTCCATAGTTATCCCATTATAAGATTCAAATTTCCATTTTTATACAAAAAAATCACAAAGCACACAAAGATTTAGAAAATGTCCCAGAGAAAGGCCAGATAGTGGACTTGCTAGACAAAGTCTTTAAAACAGCTGTTGATAAGTAGATAGTTAGACATGAGCTGGAGGCAAGGACAGTGGTAAATAAATTATGTATTAGAAGCCCAGGGGCATGACATCCTGATTTCATGGCTTTCAACATTCTGGCCTTGTGGCTTCTAAGACCCCAGGACAGACAGGGGAAGAGCCACATATGCAGAACATGTGCTCTCCTCTTCCACCTCTGTCCTAGGCTAACCCCTAGACTCAATATAATACATTTGCATTGTAGTTTGGGCCCCCTTCCACCATGGGGGAAGGCTGCCATGATTATTCCGGTACAAACCTTGCAGGGTCAAAACCCTCCTCCTCAACAGTGGGAGGAACCATCCAAATGATTGGAAGAAGCCCCATAAGATACCACCTATCCATGACCCAAGACCCTGCTTACATAAAAAGAAAAGACCCTTGTAGCCTCAGTGCAGTTGCCACTTCTGGGCTTGCCCACTCTCTCATTGTGAGGATGCACTGTTCTTCATGAACTGCTCTGTGTTTGCTACTTTCCTTCTGGCTGTCTTCATTTGAGTGAGGATCCTCAGGTAAATCTTTTGTGGGAAATCCAAGAACCAAGACTCCCATTCATACAATGCAGACTCTTGAGCCAGAGGAAGTCACAGACAAAGTCGAGAAGATTATATATGCACGAAGTAGATATATCAATGAAGAGATAGAAAACATAAAAAGGAATTCTTGAGATTAAAAACTATAATAATGGGAACAAAAAAAATTACTAGAGGGATTTAGTAGTAGATTTGAGCAAGCAGGAGAAAGAATCAGTGAACTTGAAAATAGGTAAACTGAAGGTTTTGAGTTTGAGGAACAGAAAGAAAAAAAAAACTAAAGAAAAGGGAACAGAGCCTAAGGGACCCATGGGACACCATCAAGAGAGATTATACAAACACAAAATGGCAGGAAACTTCCCCCTTTTGATGAAAGATAGAAATATAAACATCCAAAAAGTGTGATAAACTCCAAGTATCATACTCCAAGTATGATAAAATTGAGACCCAAGTTTATCACACCAAGACATAATCAAACTGTCAAAAGCCAAAGTCAAAGAAAAAATCTTGAAAGGAGCAAGAGAGGTGACTCATCATATACAAAGGACCCTCAATAATATCAGCAGATATCTCATCAGAAACCTTGGAAGCCAGAAGGCAGCGGGTTGATATATTCAAAGTGCTGAAAGATGGGGCGCCTGGGTGGCTCAGTCGGTTGAGCGGCCGACTTCCGCTCAGGTCATGATCTCCTGGTCCGTGAGTTTGAGCCCCGCGTCGGGCTCTGTGCTGACAGCTCGGAGCCTGGAGCCTGTTTCAGATTCTGTGTCTCCCTCTCTCTGACCCTCCCCCATTCATGCTCTGTCTCTCTCTGTCTCAAAAATAAATAAACGTTAAAAAAAAAACAAAAAAAACCAAAGTGCTGAAAAAAAAAAAAGGTGAAACAGTACTATATCCACCAAAACTGTCCTTGAAAAAGGAAGAAGAAACTTGAGATATTCTCAGATACACCAAATCTGGGGGAGTTCATTTACCACTAGACACACTCTGGAAGAAATGCTAAAAGGCATCCTTCAGGTTGAAATGAAAGGCTATGAGATTAGTATCTCAAAGCTGTATAAAGAAATAAACATATCCACATATTGTAAATATGTGGGCAATTACAAAAGTTAGGATTATTGTACCTTTGGTTTGTAACTTTGCTTTTTGTTTTCTACATGATTTTGGAGACTAATGAATAAAAAGCCAATTTTTAATCTATGTTTTGGGACACACAATGTGTAAAGATATAAGTTTGTGACATCAATAGCAGAAAGTAAGTGGTGACAAAGCCATATAGGGCAGAATTTTTGTATACTATTAAAAACAGCTGCTATAAATTTAAATTAGAGTGTTAGAACTTTAAGATGTTAGATGCACTCTCCATGTAACCACACGCACACAAATATAGCTATAGGATATAGACAAAAGGAAATGAGAGGGGAACTAAAATGCTTCCCTAATAAAAATTAACTAAACCAAGAAGAATACACCAATGCAGAAAGTGAAGGAAAAAAAATTAAGATACAGAGAACAAACAGCATAATGGCAGAAGTAAGTCTCTTCTTATCAGTAATTACTTTAAATGGATTAAACTCCCCAATTAAAAGACATATGTTTAGCTTAATGGGAGGAAAAAAAAAAACAACACCAAGATCCAACTATATGTTGTCTACAAGAGACTCACTTTAAATTTGAAGACACAAATAGGTTGAAAATAAAAGGATGAAAAAAGACATTTTATGCAAATAGTGACCAAAAAAGAGAGTGAGTGGCTGTACCAATATAAGACACAATAGTCATTAAATCAAAAAAGTTTACAAGAGATGGAGAAGGACGTTATATATTTAAAAAGTTTTAATACAGAAATAAGATATAACAACTATAAATTTTATGCATCTAATAACAGACCTTCACAATATATGAAGGAAAATTGACAGAATTGAAGGAAGAAACAGTCAAAAACTTCAACACTCCACTTTTAATAATTGATTAAAAATAACAGACAAAAGATAAGCAAGACAATAGAGGATCAACCAACACAGAAAAGGAACTAGATTTAACAGACATATACAGAACACTCCACCTCAAAACAATAGCATATACATTCCTCTCATGTGCATGTCTCCATGCACAGGACATTCTCCAGGACAGGCCATATGTCTGTCCACAAATCAAGTCTCAATAGATTTTAAGAAATAGATATACAGCATACCTTCTCTGATCACAATGGGGTGAAGTTAAAAATCAACAGAATGAAAGCTGGAAAATTCACAAATTTGTGGAAATCAAATAACATACAACCAATAGGTCAAACAAGATCACAAGGAAAATTAAAAAATACTTAGAGATAAGTGAGAAAGAAAACATAACATACCAAAGCATGTGAAATGCAGAAAGCTATGCTAAGAAGGAATTTTATAGTTGTAAACATTTACACTAAAAAATAACAGATAAAGAGTTAATATCCAAAATATACAAAGAACTTTACAGCTCAACACCAAAAACAAACAAACAATCTGATTAAAAAGTACACAGAAGACCTGAATAGACATATTTCCAAAGAAGGCCACAGATGGCCAACAAACACATGAACAGGTGCTCAACATCACTCATCATCAAGGAAATGCAAGTTTTGACACTTGACATTAGACAATAAGATATTACCTTCCATGGGTCAGAATGGCTAAAATCAAAATGACAAGAAATAACAAGTGTTGGCAAGAATGTAGAGAAAAACAAACCCTCTTGCACTGTTGCTGGGGATATAAATTATTGCAGGCACTATGGAAAACAATATGGAGGTTCTTCAAAAAATTAAAAATAGAAATACCATATGATCTAATAATTCCATTATTGGGTATTCTCCGCCCCCCAAAAAAACACAAATTCAAAAAGATATATGCCTCCCTATGTTTATTGCAGCATTATTTACAAAGGCCAAGATATGGAAACAATCTAAATGTCCATCCACAGATGAATGGATAAAGAAGATGAGGTATATTAAAATAAAAACTTAAAAAAATAAGGTGTGATATGCACACACATACACATATATAGTGGAATATTACAAAACAAAAGAGACACAACCTCACATTCACTAGGATGATGATAATAAGCAAAATGAAAAATAACAAATGTTGACCCAGATATGGATAAACTGGTGCCTCCTACATTACTGGTAGGAATATAGAATGATGCAGCTGCTACTGAAAATGGTTCAGGGGCTTCTCAAAAAGCTAACTGTATAATTATTATTTGAGTCAGCAATTCCACTCTTAGAAATATAATCAAAATAACTGGGGGCACCTGGGTGGCTCAGTCGGTTAAGTGTCCAACTCTTGATTTCAGCTCAGGTCATGATCTCACAGTTCGTGAGTTCAAGCCCCATGCTGGGCTCTACACTGACAATGCAGAGCCTGCTTGGGATTCTCTGTCTGTATTTCTCGCTCTCAAAAATAAATAAATAAACACTTAAAAACATAATTGAAAACAGGGACTCAAATAGATACTTATACACCAACATTCATCGCAGAATTATTTACAATAGCTGAATGATGGAAACAACCCATTTGTCCAAGTATCCACGAAGAGATGAATGAAAAAACAAAATATTATATACACACACAATGGAATATTATTCAGCCATAAAAAATCATCTGACACTTGCTACAGGATGATTGAACCTTGAAAATGTTATGCAAAGTGAAATCAGACAGACAATAGGAGGATAAATATTGTATGATTTCACTGATATAAGGTACCTAAAGTAGACAAATTCTTAGAGACAGAAAGTAGATTAGAGGTTACCAGGGGTTTGAGACAGGAGGAAATGAGAAATTATAGTTTGTTGCGTACAGTTTCTATTTGGGGTGATAAAGTTTTGGAAGTGGGTAGCAGGGATGGTTGTACAATATTATAACTATAATGAATGTCATTAAATTTTACACTGAAAAATGGTTAAAATAGAAAATCTTATTTTATTATACAAATATTTTTTATCACAATTAAAAATAGGAAAACAAACAAACAACCACACAAAACCCCAAAACTCTCTACACACAAAAAAGTAAATGACTAAGAATCTAAGAAAAAAAAAAAAGAGGTGGATATTTCTGATTTCTACATGGGAAAAGTCCTTGAATGGATAAATCCAATAACAATTCATGAGGGAAAAAAAAACTGTTAAGTTGTCTAAATACAAATTAAGACCTCTTTAATTCCCAAAAAGACATACAAACAAAATGAGAATGCTGATAGAAAGACATTGAAAAATCTCTCACTGTTTGATAAAAGGTTAATCCTTAAACTGTAGTGTCACATAACTTAATAAAAATCATACCACACTCTCAAAATTCCTGGGCAAAATAGGATAGCAGGCTAAAGAGAAACCATGGGTATTTAAAAACTATTTTATACTATTCAGTCCCATTTGTAAATAAAATAAACATTTTTGAAAATAAAAAAATGAAACAAAATTAGCCTGCCAATTATTATGAGAATATCCAGGGCTGGTGAAAAGTTGCAAATTTCTCCTATGATTTCTGAATGCCTTTTGAATGGGTACCAAAGAATGTTCATACTCTTTAAAAAAGAGTCAATTCACTTCTAGGAATGTAGCCTGAGAAATATTTTCCTAACTGCAGGAAAATGTTTTATAAACGATTATATTCATTTCAGCACTATTTAAAATTGTGAAACACTGGCAACAGGTTGAATAATGAGGGAGTATTTTGGAAAACTTCAGTTCCTCATGTTCATGAAAAAAGCTGGAAATAAATTTGGATACTGTGTAAGGTCACAATGAACTACAAAGCGCACACAGAAATAACACCAACATGCTCTGAGGTATTGCCTTTTGGTGGAGACACTTTGGCTACTTTTTTTCTCTGTTCTACTTCACTTCCCAAATTGTCTGTAATGAACTCTGTTACTCTGTAATGAAGAAAAAGAACTTAACCAATAGTATTCTATCATAATAAAATGACTTAGAACAATAGGGCCTTTATCTGAAAGGATAGTATTTATCTTCATCTCTTGATAGAGGTTTTTTTTTGTTTGTTTGTTTTGTTTTTGTTGTTGTTGTTTTAAGTAGGCTCCATGCCCAAGGTGGGGCTTGAACTCATAACCCTGAGATCAAGACCTGAGCTGAGATCATGAGTCGGGTGCTCTACAGGCTGAACCACCCAGGCACCACCCATCTTGCCCCAGTGGAGAATAAAGTTAAAGCAATTCTCTTGATAATTAAATTGAAAAAAAAAGGGGGGGGATGGAAGTCATGATAGAATAGGAGAATCTGAAATTATCTATGTCAAGAGACCTGGAATCTAGTTTTCCAGAATCATGTGTGGCAGTAATAACTGTTGAGTTATTACTGTTATTGCTGTAGACTGTTTGGTTTCAAATTGTGTGACCTCATTTGCTTGCATCCCTTTTTCATGCCATAAACATCCATTGAGTCCCTACTATGTGTCTTGGACTGTTTGCACAGGGTAAAAGGAGAGTTTATTAACAATAGCTCCTATTTATTGGGTGCTGACGTGCATGCTGGGGGCATTAGGCTCTACCAAGTGGACACTATGGATCCCCTCTTTACAAAAGAGGGTGCTGAAGGTCAGAGAGGGACCTGCTCCAGGTCCCATGGCTACATAGCAGTGGACTTGGTTTCTAACCATGCACCCTGCAGGCTTATTTCCAGTAGTACCAAGTGATGGCATTCCATGTGGAAAAATAGTCTTGCTCCGTGACTGATCTTGCTGGGGATTAAGTCCCACCCTTGGTTGAGCTCTCTCCCCAGGCATGTGGTTATGCTGATGCCCCTCCTGCCTCCACAGTACAAATACGCCAGCTTGACAAAACACCTAGGTCCCCAAGAAGGGCACAAAACAGGCAGCTTCTCTTGGGACTCATGCTGGTCTGACAGGTTTGCTTTGGTGTCCGGATCCTATCTAGGTCTTGAACTTCTCCTGAGGGGGGGCTGTTGACAGAAAGGGGTGTAAGGATAACATACTTGTCAGCGAAGTCACCCAAGGGTGAGGAGAGCTCTGCTTGCAGCCCAGTTTCTGTGGGATCAAGAGACACTTGCCTTTGGTTGATGTGTACACAAAGCAATGCATAGTCCAGCCTTCCCTGCTCTGCATCAGCTTGATCAGACTGCATGTCACTGAGGTATTAAAACATTTTGGAGAAACTCAAACAATTCAGCCCTCTGGTGCCTCATTTTGCAAAATTTGCATGATGGGCCAGAACTAAATAATTTCTAAAGTTTCTTATGGCTCAAAGCATTGATGATCTTGTTTGCATAAGACTTGGAAAAATATTCAAAATTTAGTGCTAAGTGAAAGCCAAGGACATAAAACTATATTCCCAGGATGGTCCCCAGTAGATTTAAAATAAATTATATTTGCATAGGAAAAGGGCTGGAGGAGAGAATTCTTAAAAATATTTATAGTGTGTGATCATAGGAGATGTAAATTTTCTTCTTGTTTCTCCCATGGGTCTTCATGAAGGGAAGACTGTAATAATGAACACAGCTCAATAGCAGCATCTTAGAGGGAAAAATGTTGAAGTGACAATGAAGGACATCTTCCGATCTAGTGTACCAGGGAAAGTCATGGTGCCAGTGTGGATACACAACTTCCAAGACATATATAACCTAAGAGAAGGGGAGCTCTGGGCAGGCCACCAAGGTCTCCAACAAAAAAAAAAAAGATCTCTATCTTATATCAAATGGAATCAAATAATAAAAAGATATATTTGCATTAATAATTGTGGAAAAATACTTAAAAGATATTTGGGGCAAAATGAACTTGGAAAACAGCGTGCTTACTATTCTCCATGTATGTAAAAATTATATTAGTGTATTCTTGGGGAAAAAATAGCTACAAAAAACATATACCCAAGGGTGGGTAACTTTCACTTTCTAAGTCATACATTTCACAAATGCTTGACTCCTTGAAGTGCATTATTTCCTAATCAGAAAAAGAATATGAAATTAATATGTATGCTTACATTTTTCTTGTACTTGCCTAATGATGCTGCTACAGAATAACACTGAGAGCTAAATGTATTGAGCACTCATGCAAGGCACTGTATTAAGAGTTTTGGCTGCACGATCTCATTTCATTGTCACAGGAGAGGTAGGCAAATCATCCTCATTTTAAAAATAAGGAAAATGAGGCTTAGACAGGTTAAATAAAAATCCTAAGTTTTACTCATGTATTCACTAAACTCTCATTCTTTCATTCAATGAATACAGATTGATTCCCAGGTACTGTCTGGGGTTCTGGGCATCAGCAGAGACCAGTTAGGCAAAGTCCCTTTTTGGTGTGGGGACCCACAGTAAGCAAGCAGATAAGCACAGAATATATTTCAGGTAGTGATTAGTGTCACAAGGAAAAACAAAGCAGAAGAAGGAGATAGACAATAATGGGGGCTGAATGTGAGTTCAGACAACAATGGTTGCCTAACCAACATCCATTCCCCTTCTTCTTTCTCAGTTAATACAACTGAAATTTGTTAAGGCGGCAAAATGGATCAGTGGGAGTGAACTCTACTTGCCCCAGAGAAAGAGGTATAATTAGTTTAAGACAAGCAAAAAGTTTCATTTTCATTTTTAGTGATTGATTTAGGGGTGGCTATAGGACTAAGATCAAGCCGAGGAGATGTGAAGGGGGAAATCTAGTGTGTTGGCTTCTATGGAAGCTTTCCCTTCCTTCATTGATTAAAAAGGGGGTCTGAGGAGGAATCTGCCTTGAATGACTCCTGCTTTTTGACTTGAGCATGGCTGTAAAAGAACACGAAGTCTGAAGCTAAGGGTGTCATCCTGTGATCATATATCTACATTTAGGAAGATAAAGAGTCAACCTGTTGGGAGGGCTGAGCAGTGAGTTGGAAAGGACCTGGTTCTTGAAGGCATTGCTGAACTACCAAATCAGCCTTGGAGCTGCCATCCTCCAGTCTTCTTGTTAATAGAATTATCAAATATTTGTAGGGTTAAGATGAGTATAAGAGGTGATTTTAGATAGAGTGTTCAAGCAGGTGACATTGGAATGATGTGAAGTGTGCCATGTGACAACATGGGGGAAGAACATTTTCAGCAGATGGAACAGCAAGGACAAAGCTGGTTTGTCCAGGACAGCAAGAAGGAAGGCTGATGTGGTGGGGCACAGGGAGGTGAGGGGCAACCTGCCAAGGTGGATGGTGAGAGTGAGTGTGGTTGGGATGGGAAGGGAGATGTGGACTAGATCACAAAGTCCTGGAGGCCACGCTATCAGTTTGACTGTGATTCTAAGTGCAATGGGAAGCCCTTGGTGGGATTTGAGTTCAGTGAAGGGATACGAGTTATAGTTTAAAAAGAAACTCTGGAAGAAGAGAAGAAGATGGCGGCGTAGGAGGACGCTGGGCTCACCGCGCGTCCTGCTGATCACTTAGATTCCACCTACACCTGCCTAAAGAACCCAGAAAACCGCCAGAGGATTAGCAGAACGGAGTCTCCGGAGCCAAGCGCAGACGAGAGGCCCACGGAAGAGGGTAGGAAGGGCGGCGAGGCGGTGCGCGCTCCACGGACTGGCGGGAGGGAGCCGGGGCGGAGGGGCGGCTCGCCGGCCAAGCAGAGCCCCCGAGTCGGGCTGGCAAAAGCGGAGGGGCCGGACGGACTGTGTTCCGACAGCAAGCGCGACTTAGCGTCTGGGAGGTCAGAAGTTAACAGCTCTGCTCAGAAAGCGGGAAGGCTGGAGGACAAAGGGAGGGAGAGCTGCTGAGCCCCCGGACGGCAGAGCTCAGCTTGGCGGGGAACAAAGGCGCTCGCCAGCGCCATCTCCCCCGCCCATCCCCCAGCCAAAATCCCAAAGAGAACCAGTTCCTGCCAGGGAACTTGCTCGCTCCGCGCAAACACCCAACTCTGTGCTTCTGCGGAGCCAAACCTCCGGCAGCGGATCTGACTCCCTCCCGCTGCCACAGGGCCCCTCCTGAAGTGGATCACCTAAGGAGAAGCGAGCTAAGCCTGCCCCTCCCGCCCCCGTGCACCTTGCCTACCCACCCCAGCTAATACGCCAGCTCCCCAGCACCACAAGCCTGGCAGTGTGCAAGTAGACCAGACGGGCCACACCACCCCACAGTGAATCCCGCCCCTAGGAGAGGGGAAGAGAAGGCACACACCAGTCTGACTGTGGCCCCAGCGGTGGGCTGGGGGCAGACATCAGGTCGGACTGCGGCCCCGCCCACCAACTCCAGTTATACACCACAGCACGGGGGAAGTGCCCTGCGGGTCCTCACCACTCCAGGGACTGTCCAAAATGACCAAACGGAAGAATTCCCCTCAGAAGAATCTCCAGGAAATAACAACAGCTAATGAACTGATCAAAAAGGATTTAAATAATATAACAGAAAGTGAATTTAGAATAATAGTCATAAAATTAATCGCTGGGCTTGAAAACAGTATACAGGACAGCAGAGAATCTCTTGCCACAGAGATCAAGGGACTAAGGAACAGTCACGAGGAGCTGAAAAACGCTTTAAATGAAATGCAAAACAAAATGGAAACCACGACGGCTCGGATTGAAGAGGCAGAGGAGAGAATAGGTGAACTAGAAGATAAAGTTATGGAGAAAGAGGAAGCTGAAAGAAAGAGAGATAAAAAAATCCAGGAGTATGAGGGGAAAATTAGAGAACTAAGTGATACACTAAAAAGAAATAATATACGCATAATTGGTATTCCAGAGGAGGAAGAGAGAGGGAAAGGTGCTGAAGGGGTACTTGAAGAAATTATAGCTGAGAACTTCCCTGAACTGGGGAAGGAAAAAGGCATTGAAATCCAAGAGGCACAGAGAACTCCCTTCAGACGTAACTTGAATCGATCTTCTGCACGACATATCATAGTGAAACTGGCAAAATACAAGGATAAAGAGAAAATTCTGAAAGCAGCAAGGGATAAACGTGCCCTCACATATAAAGGGAGACCTATAAGACTCATGACTGATCTCTCCTTTGAAACTTGGCAGGCCAGAAAGGCTTGGCACGATATCTTCAGTGTGCTAAACAGAAAAAATATGCAGCCGAGAATCCTTTATCCAGCAAGTCTGTCATTTAGAATAGAAGGAGAGATAAAGGTCTTCCCAAACAAACAAAAACTGAAGGAATTTGTCACCACGAAACCAGCCCTACAAGAGATCCTAAGGGGGATCCTGTGAGACAAAGTACCAGAGACATCACTACAAGCATAAAACATACAGACATCACAATGACTCTAAACCCGTATCTTTCTATAATAACACTGAATGTAAATGGATTAAATGTGCCAACCAAAAGACATAGGGTATCAGAATGGATAAAAAAACAAGACCCATCTATTTGCTGTCTACAAGAGACTCATTTTAGGTCTGAGGACACCTTTAGATTGAGAGTGAGGGGATGGAGAACTATTTATCATGCTACTGGAAGCCAAAAGAAAGCTGGAGTAGCCATACTTATATCAGACAAACTAGACTTTAAATTAAAGGCTGTAACAAGAGATGAAGAAGGGCATTATATAATAATTACAGGGTCTATCCATCAGGAAGAGCTAACAATTATAAATGTCTATGCGCCAAATACCGGAGCCCCCAGATATATAAAACAGTTACTCATAAACATAAGCAACCTTATTGATAAGAATGTGGTCATTGCAGGGGACTTTAACACACCACTTACAGAAATGGATAGATCATCTAGACACACAGTCAATAAAGAAACAAGGGCCCTGAATGATACATTGGATCAGATGGACTTGACAGATATATTTAGAACTCTGCATACCAAAGCAACAGAATATACTTTCTTCTCGAGTGCACATGGAACATTCTCCAAGATAGATCATATACTGGGTCACAAAACAGCCCTTCATAAGTTTACAAGAATTGAAATTATACCATGCATACTTTCAGACCACAATGCTATGAAGCTTGAAATCAACCACAGGAAAAAGTCTGGAAAACCTCCAAAAGCATGGAGGTTAAAGAACACCCTACTAACGAATGAGTGGGTCAACCAGGCAATTAGAGAAGAAATTAAAAAATATATGGAAACAAACGAAAATGAAAATACAACAATCCAAACGCTTTGGGACGCAGCGAAGGCAGTCCTGAGAGGAAAATACATTGCAATCCAGGCCTATCTCAAGAAACAAGAAAAATCCCAAATACAAAATCTAACAGCACACCTAAAGGAAATAGAGGCAGAACAGCAAAGGCAGCCTAAACCCAGCAGAAGAAGAGAAATCATAAAGATCAGAGCAGAAATAAACAATATAGAATCTAAAAAAACTGTAGAGCAGATCAACGAAACCAAGAGTTGGTTTTTTGAAAAAATAAACAAAATTGACAAACCTCTAGCAAGGCTTCTCAAAAAGAAAAGGGAGATGACCCAAATAGATAAAATCATGAATGAAAATGGAATTATTACAACCAATCCCTCAGAGATACAAACAATTATCGGGGAATACTATGAAAAATTATATGCCAACAAATTGGACAACCTGGAAGAAATGGACAAATTCCTAAACACCCACACTCTTCCAAAACTCAATCAGGAGGAAATAGAAAGCTTGAACAGACCCATAACCAGCGAAGAAATTGAATCGGTTATCAAAAATCTCCCAACAAATAAGAGTCCAGGACCAGATGGCTTCCCAGGGGAGTTCTACCAGACGTTTAAAGCAGAGATAATACCTATCCTTCTCAAGCTATTCCAAGAAATAGAGAGGGAAGGAAAACTTCCAGACTCATTCTATGAAGCCAGTATTACTTTGATTCCTAAACCAGACAGAGACCCAGTAAAAAAAGAGAACTACAGGCCAATATCCCTGATGAATATGGATGCAAAAATTCTCAATAAGATACTAGCAAATCGAATTCAACGGCATATAAAAAGAATTATTCACCATGATCAAGTGGGATTCATTCCTGGGATGCAGGGCTGGTTCAACATTCGCAAATCGATCAACGTGATACATCACATTAACAAAAAAAAAGAAAAGAACCATATGATCCTGTCAATCGATGCAGAAAAGGCCTTTGACAAAATCCAGCACCCTTTCTTAATAAAAACCCTTGAGAAAGTCGGGATAGAAGGAACATACTTAAAGATCATAAAAGCCATTTATGAAAAGCCCACAGCTAACATCATCCTCAATGGGGAAAAACTGAGAGCTTTTTCCCTGAGATCAGGAACACGACAGGGATGCCCACTCTCACCGCTGCTGTTTAATATAGTGCTGGAAGTTCTAGGATCAGCAATCAGACAACAAAAGGAAATCAAAGGCATCAAAATTGGCAAAGATGAAGTCAAGCTTTCGCTTTTTGCAGATGACATGATATTATACATGGAAAATCCGATAGACTCCACCAAAAGTCTGCTAGAACTGATACATGAATTCAGCAAAGTTGCCGGATACAAAATCAATGTACAGAAATCAGTTGCATTCTTATACACTAACAATGAAGCAACAGAAAGACAAATAAAGAAACTGATCCCATTCACAATTGCACCAAGAAGCATAAAATACCTAGGAATAAATCTAACCAAAGATGTAAAAGATCTGTATGCTGAAAACTATAGAAAGCTTATGCAGGTAATTGAAGAAGATATAAAGAAATGGAAAGACATTCCCTGCTCATGGATTGGAAGAATAAATATTGTCAAAATGTCAATACTACCCAAAGCTATCTACACATTCAATGCAATCCCAATCAAAATTGCACCAGCATTCTTCTCGAAACTAGAACAAGCAATCCTAAAATTCATATGGAACCACAAAAGGCCCCGAATAGCCAAAGTAATTTTGAAGAAGAAGACCAAAGCAGGAGGCATCACAATCCCAGACTTTAGCCTCTACTACAAAGCTGTCATCATCAAGACAGCATGGTATTGGCATAAAAACAGACACATAGACCAATGGAATCGAATAGAAACCCCAGAACTAGACCCACAAACGTATGGCCAACTCATTTTTGACAAAGCAGGAAAGAACATCCAATGGAAAAAAGACAGTCTCTTTAACAAATGGTGCTGGGAGAACTGGACAGCAACATGCAGAAGGTTGAAACTAGACCACTTTCTCACACCATTCACAAAAATAAACTCAAAATGGATAAAGGACCTGAATGTGAGACAGGAAACCATCAAAACCTTAGAGGAGAAAGCAGGAAAAGACCTCTCTGACCTCAGCCGTAGCAATCTCTTACTCGGCACATCCCCAAAGGCAAGGGAATTAAAAGCAAAAGTGAATTACTGGGACCTTATGAAGATAAAAAGCTTCTGCACAGCAAAGGAAACAACCAACAAAACTAAAAGGCAACCAACGGAATGGGAAAAGATATTTGCAAATGACACATCGGACAAAGGGCTAGTATCCAAAATCTATAAAGAGCTCATCAAACTCCACACCCGAAAAACAAATAACCCAGTGAAGAAATGGGCAGAAAACATGAATAGACACTTCTCTAAAGAAGACATCCGGATGGCCAACAGGCACATGAAAAGATGTTCAACGTCGCTCCTCATCAGGGAAATACAAATCAAAACCACACTCAGATACCACCTCACGCCAGTCAGAGTGGCCAAAATGAAGAAATCAGGAGACTATAGATGCTGGAGAGGATGTGGAGAGACGGGAACCCTCTTGCACTGTTGGTGGGAATGCAAATTGGTGCAGCCGCTCTGGAAAGCAGTGTGGAGGTTCCTCAGAAAATTAAAAATAGACCTACCCTATGACCCAGCAATAGCACTGCTAGGAATTTATCCAAGGGATACAGGAGTACTGATGCATAGGGGCACTTGTACCCCAATGTTTATAGAAGCACTCTCAACAATCGCCAAATTATGGAAAGAGCCTAAATGTCCATCAACTGATGAATGGATAAAGAAATTGTGGTTTATATACACAATGGAATACTACGTGGCAATGAGAAAAAATGAAATATGGCCTTTTGTAGCAACGTGGATGGAACTGGAGAGTGTGATGCTAAGTGAAATAAGCCATACAGAGAAAGACAGATCCCATATGATTTCACTCTTATGTGGATCCTGAGAAACGTAACAGAAACCCATGGGGGAGGGGAAGGGAAAAAAAAAAAAAAGAGGTTAGAGTGGGAGAGAGCCAAAGCATAAGAGACTGTTAAAAACTGAGAACAAACTGAGGGTTGATGGGGGGTGGGAGGGAGGGCAGGGTGGGTGATGGGTATTGAGGAGGGCACCTTTTGGGATGAGCACTGGGTGTTGTATGGAAACCAATTTGACAGTAAATTTCATATATTAAAAAATAAAAAAAAATAAAAAAAAAAAAAGAATGACAAAAAAAAAAAATAAAATAAAAAAATAAAAATAAAAAGAAACTCTGGTTGCTGTATTAGAAAGACCAGTCAAGAATGTGGCTGTGGTCCAAGTGTGAGATGATGTTGGCTTGGACCAGGGTGGCAGCCATGGAGGTGATGAGAAGTGGTCAGATTCTGGATATGTTCCTAAGGTAGGGTCACTTGGAATTGTTGATGGGCTGGACATGGGGACAGAGGAGAAGAGAGGAATCAAGAATGACTCCTGGGCTTTTTGCCAGAGTGTTGGGTAAATGGTGGTGCCATATTTCGTGCAGGTGAGACTGAAGGTTTTGATGTATGGATATGGGTGATGAAAAAAAAAAAGCTCCAAAAAGGAAAGATGAGGGTCTAGCTCTGCCTTTTGTACGAGACAGTGTTATGTGGCTGCCACAAACAGTGGGACTCATTTAAAAATGACCTGTTTGCTCCTGACTCTGTTATTTGTTGACCCCGTTTAACTTCACTGATTCAGACCTGGGTGTTTACTCCATGAAGCAGGCCAGCAACCTTGAAGAATTTGAGTTTCCTCTGCTATTATTTGGATCAAAGTTCTTTTTTCCTTCTCCTAGATGGTTGGTAACACCTACAGAGATGAAACTGTTTGCATGGACCATAACCTGTTCACAGGTCAGCTGGTCAGGAAAGATGGCTTCTCAAAGATGTTTGTGTATAAATAGCTTATTTAAGATGCCATCTCTTCCAGAAAAATCTCACCTGATTCACGATCGAGTTCCTCTAAGAATGTATAAGTTACTCTTGACCATAAGGAAACCCCAACACAGGCAAAGAATAGGAGAGTGAATATTTATTTTAGAGAAAATGAGAATTCCCAGTTGACATCACACAGGCAAAAGATTTATTCATGCCAGAATGTTCCACATGGCCTCCAGTATTCTCCAAATAAGTTCATAGAAGTGCAAGATTCACATGTGTTTTCATCTCTCTTTTCCCCTTTTTCTCTATTTAATAAGCTCCTAGTCTGTTGAATTATTATTTACGTTTTCATTCATTTAACTGTCGTGAGCATCTTTTCATGTTCATAAATACCAGTGGTACTATGACATGACATTTATTGAGTACACACTCTTATGTCAAATCCTATGCCAAGCATTTTCTAGCATAGTCTCATTGACTCCTTGCCCAAACCCTGTGGAGATGGCGTTCTTGTCTTCATCCTACGGGCGAGGAGACGGAGGCAGAGAGAAGCTAAGCAGCTTACCAAGGTCACACAGCTTGTGTGAGGAAGAGGTAGAATTTGAAATCAGGCTGTATGATTCTGGAGCCTTCACTTTTAATCACTATTATTTTATCCCCTAAATATACTGGATCCTTCTGGTGTGACTGTATCATATTCTGTTGTAGATGTACCATGATTTATCTCCCCAATACCATAATGTTGCACATGTTGGTTGGTTTCAGTTTTTACCACTATAAACCATGTTGCAGTAAATGTTCCTGTGATGAAGTTTTTACAGGTCCTGCATGATCCTTTCCTTGGGACAGGTTGGTAAATCTGTCTTTCCCATGTACATTTCTATGACCTTGACACATATTACCAAACTACTCTGCAGTAAGGTAGTACACACCATCATACTATATAAAAGTTCTCTTTGCCCTCCTCTTATAACAATGGTCTCATACATTTGTAAATCATTGCTGGTATTCTAAGAAAATAATGCTGTCTCATTGTTTTAAGTTTGAATTATAACATTTCATTGCACATCCGCTGTATCTCTCAGGTGTATTTCCTGCGGTCAACTTTTGCTCTCTGAAGTTTTTCTTTTTTTTTCAGTGTATTTATTTATTTATTTGTTTATTTATTTGTTTGTTTATTGAGAGAGAGAGGAGAGAGAGAGAGAGAGAGAGAGAGAGAGAGAGAGAGAGAGAATGAGAACAAGCATGAGTAGGGAAGAGGCAGAGAGAGAGAATCCCAAGCAGGCTCCACGCTGTCAGTGTAGAGCCCAGTGCTGGTCTCGAACCCACAAACTGTGAGATCATGACCTGAGCAGAAATCAGGAGTCAGATGCTTAACCAACCAAGCCACCCAGGCACCCTGATTCTCTTTCTTATAGATTGTAGAGCTCATCACAGGTCTTATGTTTTGGAAATTAACAAATTTGGTAAGTAAATCCAATAGAGAGAAAAAAAAAGTGGACTTATTCTCTGCTTTGCACAGCCTTCTTAACATCTCGCTCTTCCTCAATGTTGATGATAAACCCTAAGAAATGACTCGTGTACCCAGATGATGAAAGCTTACCCTTTTTAACAAAAAGCCACTTGGAAACATTCCCCTTCTCCAAATGAATCCCTCACCAAGTCTCCTTGCTCTTCAGTCTCAGAGAAAGAGGACATGTCGAGTGGAGCACCAAAAATCAGCAGTGGGCCATGTGATCAGAAATCTGGCTTGAGTAGGCTCTGTGCCATCTTTTGGTGAGTCAAGAGGGTCCAGGCCCAGTGTGAGAGTTCTGGACATGACTCAAATGTGGATTTATTTGTGCTTCTTTTCTTTCTTTCTTTTTTTTTTTTTTCTTCTGATGTCAGCATTATTCTTGATAATGCCACAGTTTCAAGATGAAATTCAGTGCCACTAAACTTGAGCAGTTAAGTATCACACAACTGATTCCATACAGCTTTCATTTCCAGGTGACCCAGGTCTACCAGCATGGCCAGCCCTGGGGGTGTTGAGAAACCCTATGGTCCAGTGGCCCCCAAAGGCTGCTCACAAACTAGTAGTGGAGATCTGGGAATGTGGAGTCAGTGGGCTGAGTGAGACCAATGGCTTGATGCTTTCTTAGAAGGCTGGCCTCCCACTTATGCCTAGAGGTCCCCTATGTACCTTGATCCCACCTGTGATAGGATGGTTCCACAGGAAGCTGCCTCTGAGACCAGCATAGCATTCAAGATGTTCATTTAGAGTGCCCTTGGGATCATACAGGATGTTCATTCAGAGTGCCCTTGGGATCAGTGTGTGTGGGAAGGTGGGGAAAGAAGCAGAAGTGGGCAGAGGGAGTAGAGTCCCAATTCAGGTCTAAGGACATTCTTCGCCAGCCCACAGGGACCTCTACAGTAGGATAGTGCTTCTGAGTTGTTCTGAGTTGGTTAAAATGGCCAGGTTTTATACATCCATGGAAATGATTTGCTGGGCATGAGACACTGCACCTAGGGCAGCTTGGCATATGTGTGGATGGGGGCAGGCAGCTCTCTTACCTGGACCCTAGTCATGGTGTCTACCACACCTCCTCTTTTCTCTCTGTGGCTCTTTCTCCTCTGGGTCTTGTTCCTCTACTTTTTCTCTGTCTCAGAGAAATCTTGGCTTGACTCCTGCACTCTCTCATTCCTTCTGCTTCAAATATGCCTCCACTTTGACACCATTTTGGCTCCTTCCTATCTTGTTTCTCCTTCTACTCCACTGAAAATATTTCCTCAGTCACCAAAATGATGGGTTCCCAGCCCTTACCCCTGACACCCCACTGTCTTCATCTGCAACTGAAGGAGACCATCCCCTGCCCTCCCCAGCCTCAGCACTAGCTGTGCCTCCCACATTTTATGCTGAAAGTTCTTTCCTGGGTCAGCAGGCAGGCTGTGGCTCCCTCCTTTTTCTTCCTCCTCAAGGAAAGCAAGCAAGTTGGTGGAAAGAGCTCAAATCTGCTCTAGTTTATGAAGAGAAGTTGCTTATTAGAACCTTGTCAATATTTCAACAACTATTAGTTATGGATTCCTGTGACAAGCCTCCAAACTCTTGCAGACCAAAGCATGTGCAGGACTGGCAGCAGAAGTTGTGGCACCTAGTGCAAGAGAGAAATGCAGGGCCCCAACTGGGAGCAGGGAAGTTGGTGTCCCCTTCCTGCTGGCCCACCGCCCAGTCTGCAGCTACTGGGTGACCCCCAAGCTGTTATAACCTCCACGATGCTGGGACATGCTGGATCAGCAGTGGGCAAGAGGCCTCACCAACTCACCCACCTGATTCGTGGGTTGCTGCCAGCTTGGGGCAGGACAGCTGCCATTTTGCCCTGCTCTGAGACACCATGGGGTGATACATCTAACCCTGACCTCCCTTTGCCCAGGCCTCAGGTCCTTTTGACTGTTGAGACCAGGTCACTGCCCCATGAGAAGGGTCATGGGAGCCAGGGGGCAGGGAATGGGTGGCCAAGACCCCATCCTAGGGAGGCAGGGGGCTGTGGGCTGGGGGACCACTTGTGGGACGAGGCTCCAAGCCCCTGGCACATGCCCTATTTCCCACAGGACTTCACTTACAAACCACAAATCCAAAAGTAATATGAAGCATTTTAAAACAGCAAACACAGAGCCTTAATAACCCCCAGGCAGAATTTCGTCTTGCTGTTTCTAGTTCCAACTCATGTCAGACCTAACTTCAGCTCATGGAGGGCCTGGTGGGCATTCCTGTCCTGCATCTGTCACTTCTTGACTCTGGTAAGGCCACATTCATCTCCAAACTAGCACCCTGACTGGTTTTACCCATCCTGTCAAAAGTACCACCACTCACTCAGGTCAGGTTTCAATTCTTTGTTCCATTGCTCGGCAGAGTGTTGCTGCTAAACACGGCCGTATACCAGTCTGTTGTGTTTCCAACCTTCTTCCTACACACATGCATGCACACATACACACCTTTTCCTCAAGTTGGGTTGATCCTGGCATAGCAGTACTTGTTTCCTGTTTCTGAGTGTAGCCTGATGTAGGACAGGTCTTCAGACTCTTCTGATGAATGCCTTGCTCATCATCACATACACTTCTCAGAAACCATGTCTTTTGAGAAGATGGTTACCCTTCTGTAGTTTAGGACAAACTCCACCATTCTGGGATTATTTAACTTTTATTTATCGTGCCTTTGGACTTTTAAAATACATTCATTATCACTATATTGAATATCACTTATAAGTTACTGTAAAATTCTATTTGCACTGATGCAAAGGTAAAAAGGAGATCATGAAGGCAGTCTGAAGTGTAAATTTGTTGTCACCATGTACCCTTTTTATTCTTTGCCTTCTCTTTTTCCTTATAATGATTTTGTGTAGAATTTGACTTGAGTCATCTTTTTGGTTCTCATTTTTATATGAAATTAGATTCTTGGAACTTTTAGAAGGAAGGCATGATTTAGGATCATTTTTATAAAGTGGCTCCAGAAGACCTCTTCTATGGTTGTTGGAGGTGTTAATGAACCCGGCAGGTGACTTTTGGAGATCTCTGGGGTCTGTGCATCCCCCACAAATATTCCCTTTCCTTTGTCTCTCTCAAGACTGTCCTGGGCAGGCCTGGAGGTCTGGTTTTGAGAGTGTGTTGGAACCCTCTGCTCCAGCCTCTGCGGACATTAACTAAGCTTTGTGGGGAAGGTAAGCACCTCTGGGTTTAGCCGGTGGTTTGAGGATATACCTTTGTCCCAGGGCTCTGAGATGCTCCTTAACTTCCTGCTGCTTCCTCATTCACAGAAGCCAGCAGTATGAAGATCCTGACACTGTTGGCTGGTTTGTTTCCATCCACTGGTGTGTGGGGTTCATGGGATTTGGGTTTCTCTATTCTAGTTGCTCTGTGTGTTTGATGGTGACGACTGAAGGGATTACCACCACCATCTCCTATGCACTCTCTTTAAACTCTGGTACCTTCAGAAACCCCCAAATAAGAAACCTATGAGGCACTGCAACATTGCAGCGACACCGAAGCAAAACGCTTGATTCTCCCTTGCTTGCCTGGTCAACTGTGTGGCTCAGGGGAAGCCTCTGGACCTCTCTGAACCTTGGTTTCTTTATCAGGAAGGAGATCACCCCTACTACATCACAGGACTGATGTGATGAATCATGGTAGGAGAAATCACATTTCAAATGGTATGATTCACAATGTAAGGTGTTGTTATGCTTATTACTGGAAAGAGGCATTGGTCTGGGTACCTGTCCATGTTGACAACGTAAATCCAGGGGTGCCTGGGTGGCTTAGTCGGTTAAGCACCTGATTTCGGCTCAGGTTATGATCTCACTGTTTGTGGGTTTGAGCCCTGCATCGGGCTAGGTGCTGACAGCTCAAAGCCTGGGGTCTGCTTCAGATTCTGTGTCTCCCTCTTTCTCTACCCCTCTCCCGCTCATGCACGCGCGTGCGCGCGTTCTCTCTCTCTCTCAAAATGAATAAACATGGGAAAAATTAACAAAGAAAGAAAGAAAACATAAATCCAGTAACAGGATGTGGTCTTTGTGAATATATTATCAGCTCTGCTTTTTGTGACATCCTCCTAATTCCCTCTCGGGATGGACTGAAATCATTATAAAAATGCCAACACAAAGAGTCAATGTCCAACTTTTGGCATATAAAGGAAGATGGTTTAGTTCCCGACTTAAATACTGAAAATTAGGCTTTGGTGAAGGTTGGGTGGGGGGGTTTCACAAGTATTTTCTAAGCTTCTTTAGCTCCATTAGCATATCAAGAGACCAGCTTCATGGGCAGCATGATGAAGTTTTACTGTAAATTAGGAGTAGAGAGGGAATGTGGAGACATAAGTCAATGCGACAGAAAAATAAGATAAAGGGATGATACACATAATAGTGTGGGGACAATGGGGAGAGGCAGGTGCAATCTTCTGTTTTCCACTTCTGAACTCAAATCCTTCAATGAAGGGTTGGATAGTTTGAAGAGTTAAACTAAAGACAGGGACTTATTTCCATTTCTGCTCTGAATGCTGGAAGATCACCTTTCAGGGTGGCTTGGTGGCTGCATGGGTGCCAGAACAAACAGTGCAGCAGCAGGAAGCAGAGATGGCCAGACAGATGACCCTAGGTGCACATTCCCAGCCCCTTTGTGGTTCCTGTCTGGCGCAGAAGAAACCATAAGTCCTCATATGCCCAAGCAGGTGGCAGTTGTTCTGGTCACCTGTTGCAGCCCTATAAGCCACCCCAAATTTAGTGGTATAAAACAATAACCATTGTATTATGTTTAAGGTTTCTGTGGGTCGGGAATTCAGAAAGGGCACCAGGTGAATGATTGTGTCTGTTCTGTGATGTCTGAGGTCTCAGCTAGGAAGATTCAAATTTTGGGGGCCTGGAATCATCTCAAGGCACCTCTGCTCTCATGGCTGTTACCTGTAATGGAAAGCTGAATGTTGGGAACTGTTGCCTGGAGCACCTGCCTGTGACCTCTCCACGTGGCGTGGGCTTCCTCACAACATGGCTGCTTCAGGGCAGTTGACTTGGCAGCTTACCGTTTTAACAGTGAGTATTCCAGTAAGACGAGCAGAACCTCTCATGGTATTTCATAAACTGACCTCAAGAGTCACAAGACCACACTTCAGCTTAATCTAGTGATCCTAGTAGCCACATATCTACCCCAGATTCAAGGGAGTAGAGACACATCCTCTTAATGGAAAGAGTGTCAAAGAATTTGCAGTTATGTTCCAAAGCTGTAACAATAATGTAGCTAAGAGTATGGCAGGGGAATTTACACATGGCCAGGGTAAAAGGCCAGTAACTGAGAAATATAGGGCAAGTAACCAGATGGAGGACCAATTAGGAGCAGAGGGTGGGGGCACTCTGTGGTTCCAGCGAGACTCAGGGTGGCTCAGCCAATAACGGGAGGCCAGGGGAAGACCATGAGCTCCCCAGGGGCAGGCACTGGCAAGAACACTAGCAAGGTTCCCAGAAGTGGCCTCCATGAGCCGTACCTTGGCTAAACCAGCTGGCCCACACTTGAGAACCAGACCCACTTCCCCTCAGCCACACCATGTAAGGCTAGATAGGAGTTGAGGGAGACGTGTTGAACTATCCCTGCTCCAGGTGACATCTTGAGAAGTAGGCAAGGAGAGCAACAGAGCTCAAGTTTGGAAACTACTGAATATTTCACTGATAGAGATTCTTTTAAATAGAAAATGATTATAATACCAGGGAGCACACCTGGGACCCTGAAACACCAGCAGAGGAGACTTCCACATATGTTCTTTTCCTAGTTAACACTGTTTATGATTTTAAAAATTCATATTCACGTTTATGATTATTTACTAATATATTTTTGTGTATTATAAACTTCTAAAAGGGAGGTGTGGTATTTGTAAAAACACGGCTGCAGGTTTTTAAGCTCCTTGCATGGAGAGGGAGGGTCTGTGTGTTCTCCCCTAGAATCTAGGTGGCCTTGTGACTTCTGTAATCTACAGAACGTGTGTAAGTGATGCCACGGGACTTCTGGGATGTGGTTCCAACAAGCCATGCCACATACAGCTTGTACACTGGAGCACCTGATTCTTCAGCCACGTGGGGGAACTCCAGACCTCATGAGGCAACCAAGCTGTGAGGAAGCCCAAGCCACAGTGAGACACCTTGCATGGGCCTTCCTGTTAGCTGCCTTGTTCTTTTTTTTCTTTTTTCTTTTTTTTAATGTTTATTTATTTTTGAGAGAGAGAGAGGGAGAGAGAGAGAGAGAGACGGTGAGCACAATTGGGGGAGGGGAAGAGAGAGAGGGAGACACAGAATCCCAAGCAGGCTCCAGGCTCTGAGCTGTCAGCACAGAGCCCAATGCAGGGCTCGAACTCACAAACTGCAAGAACATGACCTGAGCTGAAGTCGGACGCTTAACTGACTGAGCCACCCAAGCACCCCTCTTTTTAATTTTTCTATATTAAATATAATTTATTTTCGAATTAGTTTCAATGCAACATCCATTTGATCCCAACTGGTGCCCTCCTCAATGCCCATCACCCACTTTCCCCTCCCTCCCACCTCCCATAAACCCTCAGTTGGTTCTCAGTTTTTATTTTTTTATTTTTTTATTTTTTTTTTCAACGTTTTTTATTTATTTTTGGGACAGAGAGACAGAGCATGAACGGGGGAGGGGCAGAGAGAGAGGGAGACACAGAATCGGAAACAGGCTCCAGGCTCCGAGCCATCAGCCCAGAGCCCGACGCGGGGCTCGAACTCACGGACCGCGAGATCGTGACCTGGCTGAAGTCGGACGCTTAACCGACTGCGCCACCCAGGCGCCCCGGTTCTCAGTTTTTAAGAGTCTTTTACGGTTTGCCTCCCTCCCTAACTTTTTTTTCCTTCCTCTCCCCCAGGGTCTTCTGTTAAGTTTCTCAGGATCCACCTAAGAGTGAAAACATATGGTATCTGTCTTTCTCTGTATGACTTATTTCACTTAGCATAACACTATCCAGTTCCATCCACGTTGCTACAAAAGACCATATTTCATTCTTTCTCATTGCCAAGTAGTATTCCATTGTGTATATAAACCACAATTTCTGTATCCATTTATCAGTTGATGGATATTTAGCCTCTTCCCATAATTTGGCTATTGTTGAAAGTGCTGCTATAAACATTGGAGTACAAGTGCCCCGATCAGCTGCCTTGTTCTTGGAGCCATCCCAGCCTGGGCACCACAGTCAAGAGTGATGACACTTC
The DNA here is from genome assembly GCF_028018385.1 of Neofelis nebulosa. Taxonomy (NCBI): domain Eukaryota; kingdom Metazoa; phylum Chordata; class Mammalia; order Carnivora; family Felidae; genus Neofelis; species Neofelis nebulosa. Next base: position 94,982,167 of record NC_080790.1, on the reverse strand, counting down.
CAGAAGATTCCAGGCATTTGAATCTTCCCGGCTGAGACCTCAGATGTGGAGGGGCAGACACAAGCCACCTTGCCTTTGCCCTGCCCAAATTCCTGACAACAGAATCACTGAGAAGAATCAGTGGGTCAAACAGTGGATACCAAGTTGTGTGGTATCTATGCAGCAATGGATAACAGAACAGCAGGGATGGAGTCATTCTTTCTGGGGGGCTCTCAATCCCACCCCATAGGAACCAGATGCCCAATGGGTACCTGGGAATTGGGCCAATCTGTTTTTATCCAAACATTGAAACACCTGAGCTGCTCCACTTCTTGGGGGTCCATTATTGCTTACATGCTGCCTCCAGTTTGAAAGTATTTGTCAAATAAAGTAAAAATGCCATAATGCCACATTGCAGAGATTTTCTGATTGCCTTATATTTAAAAAAAATATGGGCAGAAATTCAAAGCGCGCACACACACACACACACACATCTCCCTAAGGTCATACCCTGTCTCTCAATCTCTGGCACTAAGGGGGATATTCTTGTCTAATGGGTCTACAGTTAGGTAAGGCAGTAACCGAAATTTCTCAGTGAGAAGGTCTTCCAATCCAGAAACTTAGGAGAAAGAAACACTATACTGAAAACCTGTCTGATGTGGCTCCCAGACTCCAGGCACCCCTATCCCTGCCACCCCCCAAATGGCCTCCAGGTCCAGGCCCTCGACTGAAGTCTTAACTTCCCTGCCACCACATCATTCTTCAGTTTGAAGAGGGATTCAGGGAGCTCAGGACCTGGGGACATTGGGTTATAAGTAGGAGAATGTGATTATGGGAAGGGATGAGATGTAGGGGACAGAATTCAGAGGCAGGGCTGGGAGTCCTGGGCCCTGCTTGAGCAGAGCAATGGTGGGACAGGAGTCTTGTGGTGCACAGTGGGGGGAGGCTGTGGGAAGCAAGACTAATGGGTGGGGTGGGAATGGGGTACAGGGCTTCAGAGGGTGGCAGAGGATGAGGGGGCCTAAGCTGGAGGCGATGACAGAACCAGGTCAGCCTGACGGAAACTCCACAACACAGGTGGTAAGAACGATTGCCTGGCACTGTCTTTGAAACCCCAGTGAGATTTGAGATTCCGGTGTCCAGAGAAATGTGATAGGCAAAGAGAAAACAAGCTCCCCCTCATGTCCTAAGCTGGGGTATTTTGGTAAGTGAGTCTGCAGTCCTGAATAGGGGTGTAATGGGTCTGTTAGGGACCTGCCTTTCATTCAAAGCCAGCATTTTTAGGCAGCACAGAGCACCCTGCCTGACAGGCGCCCTCCTCAGCCTCCCCATTCCAGTTGCTGGCATGGAAGGAAAGGTATCCTTAGATAGGAACAGGTGTCCTGAAATCCTGGAGCCCTTGCCCTGCCAACTCTGTCTTCATACAAGGTGAGTGGGCACATGTGGCTTGTGAACGATTTTATTTTATCGTTTAGAGAGAGAGGGAAAGCACAAGCAGGGGAAGGGCAGAGAGAGAAAGAGACACAGAATCTGAAACAGGCTCCAGGCTCTGAACTGTCAGAACAGAGCCTGATGCAGGTCTGGTTCTCTCTCATGAACCGTGAGATCATGTCCTGAGCCGAAGTTGGACGCTCAACCGACTGAGCCACACAGGTACCCCTAGTCAACCATTTTAAAAGGGATGTCTGCCCAACTGGCTTCCTGTCTGCATGGAGCAAAAGTTTTTGGGATTTTTCTCCATCAGCCATCTCTCAGTAGACTTTTCCATTGAAAAGCTGCCTGAAGTCAGATGCAAACTCCCCTCTCCTGAAGTCTTTTCCAGTGGTATTTTCAGTGTGATTGAATCCAGGCATGCGCACCTGAAACAGAGTCATGTGCATGAAAATAGTATTGCTTGACAGTAATAAGGAAGATAATAGCAGCTGATGTTTTTTGACTGCCTACCATGTGCCTAAATTCTAGTTTAATCTTTATAATGCGCTTAGGAGGTGGATGCTATTATATCCCATTTTATAGATAAGAACACTGAGGCACAGAGAGGTTAAGTGCTTTTCCCAAGGTCATATAGTAAATGGCAGAGCAAGATTTGAGTCCAGATAAACTCATCAAATTGTATACATTAAACATGTGCAGGTTTTGGGGGCACCTGGGTGGCTCAGTTGGTTAAGCATCCAACTTTGGCTCAGGTCATGATCTCGCCATTCAGAGTTTGAGCCCCACATTGGGCTCTGTGCTGACAGCTCAGAGCCTGGAGCCTGTTTCAGATTCTGTGTCTCCCTATCTCTCTCTCTCTCTATGCCCCTCCCCTGCCTGTGCTGTCTCTCTCTCTCTCAAAAATAAATAAACATTTAAAAAATTAAAAAAAAAAAACGTGCCGGGATTTTTTTCTTGGATATTAATTGTGCCTCAATAAAACAGTAGAAAGAAAAAAAAAAGATTGAAGCCCAGGGAGTTTGGCTCTAACAGTCATGCTCTAGTCAAACAACAGCACCATGTGGTTGTGAATGCCCCACAACACCAGCCAGTTGTGCTCACCATTTTGATTTTGAATTCGTTTTCCAAGAAGGTAATATCATTTGCCCACAAAGACTTGCCCCCACCTGAAAACTTGATTAACTTCTTTTCCTTAAATCTACTTTATTTCAAGAAGATGACAATCATTCCCAAGACAACACTTCAAATATTTTTCAGCAAAGACATTTCAAGATCATCACTGGCCTCTATTTCTCCAGGTACAAAATGAGCAGAAAGGCAATATTCAATTGCCTTAGCCAGAGACTTCTGAAATTTATGTGTATTTCTTGAAAGAAAAGGTACATACTGATTAGGGTTGTAGTTACATGACTATGCATTTGTCAAAATTCATATGCGCATTTGCCAAGACAATGGAATTTTACCATATTAAGTTAGAAAGTTTTAAAAACTAAAGTGAGAGAGTATAAGTATTTGTACCAGCAATTCAAAAGGAAAAGAGAAATGTCCAGAGTCCTCTTAGAAGTGTCAGGCTACAAAGTAATATGAACATCTTCTTCAGTAGTTCATAAAAACTGACAGTGTGTGCTAATCCTTCTTGTACCTAGGAGATCTATGATGACCTACACTTCCTCACCTGCTGAAGTCATGATCCTCACTGAGCACATTTAATCCACTAGCTCTAGATCTGCTCTTCACACTGAACACGGCCATCTGTTCCCCTAGGAAAAGTCAAGAAATAGACCTGGAATCGTATTGGTAACATCATAGAGCTGTTTGGAATTCAAGTGTGAAGAGTATTATCACATCACCTCAGATGATTTTTTTCAAGCCATCTGTAGTTTGGTTTCAAGAAAAATGATATGTACAATTGAGCAACATGCCTGAGGCTTTAGAAACTGTGTGGGGAAAAGATGCATTTATTTATGACTGTGATCACAAAATCCATGGACTTGACTTTTGTCATTGAGGGTCCTGAATGGCCCTCACAGGACACATAGTGAGGAATCTGTCTAAGCCACTTGCTGACAACCCTGGCCTCAATGTTCACTTTGAGTAGTAGGAGAAATTGAATTATAAGAAGCAATTTCTTTTTTTTTAATGTTTATTTTATTTATTTTGAGAGATAGAGGAGTGGGAGGGAGAGAACACAAGTGACACAAGTGGGGGAGGGGCAGAGAGAGAGAGAGGGAGAGGGAGAGAGAGAGAGAGAAACCCAAATTGATGTGGGACTTGATTACTTGACTGTGAGATCATGACCTGATCTGATATCAAGAGCTGGGCCTCAACCAACTGAGCCACCCAGGCACCCCACAAATCATTTCTAAAACCAATACTTAGAAATAACTCTTCTAACATTTCAACAGAATGGAGTTAAATTAAACATATTTTAGTAATTTACTATGAATATCATTACCTGCCATCTTCCCCCTATTTTTAAATAAAAAAATTGTCAAGTACACAGAAAGGTTGACAGTTTACAGATGGTGAACACCTGTACGTCTACCATCTATATTTTACAATTAACTTTTTCCTGCATTTGTATTATTAAATATTTACCTATCCATCAGCCAATCTTTTCATTTTACAAATTCCAAGCACCAGTAAGCTGCACTCCTAAACACCTCAGTATGTATGTAATTAACTAGAGCTCAATATTTGTTTATACTTCCTTAAGGAAAATTTATATACAGTGAAATGCACAAATCTTAGGCGAACCATTCACGGACTTTTGACAAACACATATGCTTGTGTAATACAACCCCCTGTCAAGGTGTAGGGCATTACTATCAACCAACAAATTTCTCTCATGCCTGGTTAATCTCCTACACCACACCCTCAAACCAGAGCTCTTCTTATTTCTTTGCCACATACTAGTTTTCTGATATCACTTTTATTGGTTGCATATTGTTCCACTAAATGGACATACTACAGTTGAATCAATTTCCAGTTGTTGGACACGTGGGTTGGTGCCATTCTTTCCCTGCTGGGCACTATGCTACATGGACATCCTTGTAGCTAACCTAGTGGGAACCTCTACTTATTGCAGGGGTTGGGGGATGCAAGGTCACTGTAAGAGTATCTCCCGAGTCAAAGAGGATGCCCATTTTCAAACCTTCTGACATGCTGTCCAGTTCTTCTTCCAAATGCTGCACCAATCTGCCTTCCTACTGGCAATGTTACACTCCCACCCCCTAGCTCTAATTCATAGTTGGCTTTGTGATTTGGTCCCCTTCCCAGCTGCTCAGCAGGCATGCATATTAAGTGATTCACCAAGGCTGAAGATGCCTCAAGAATGGGTGGGTAAGCCATTCCCATGGATTATAAATGTTTGCAAAATACACCATTCAACATGTAAGGGAAGTGATATGGTGCCTTCTCAGGACCTGTATAGAATAATGTCCCCTCTAGACCCTTCTATGGCACAATAGAAGAATGGACTGGTTTATGCAGCCTCCTTACAGGGTGGAAAAAGGAATTTGATCAGAATGAAAGAAATCCTGGGGCATCTGGGTGGCTCAGTCGGTTAAGTGTCCGACTTCAGCCTAGGTTATGACCTTGCAATTCGTGAGTTTGAGGCCAGCATCAGGTTCTGTGCTGACAGCTCAGAGCCTGGAGCCTGCCTCAGATTCTGTGTCTCCCCCTCTCTCTGCCCCCCCTCCCCTGCTCATGCTCTGCCTCTCTCTGTCTCTCAAAAATAAATAAATGCTAAAAAAAGATTTAAGAATTAAAAAAATACTAAATTCTCAAAAGTCTTAAGCCACCAAAATGGTATAGAGATATCCATATCACTATCACAAAAAAGATGCTCCATTAAACTACATTTCAATGCATTCAATTTATTTATCTTTCAAGAGTTTGAGCTTTACCCTTTAAAAATTCCCATGTTCTGGGGATGGAGGTGGTAATTATTTTATAATGTAAAAAGTATCAAATCAACATGTTGTATACCTTAACTTACACAATAATTTAAATATCAAGTATACCTCCATAAAAGTGGGGAAAAACATCCTGTGCTCTGTTGACGGACTAAGTCTCTGATGATGATTTTGAAACTCAGTGATCAGTTTGGGGTGCCTTGGTGGCTCAGTCAGTCAAACATCTGACTTTGGTTCAGGTCATGATCTCACAGTTCATGGGTTCGAGCCCCACGTTGGGCTCTGTGCCGACAGTTCAGAGCCTGGAGCCTGCTTCAGATTCTGTGTCTTCCTCTCTCTGCCCATGTCCCAGTCATGATCTGTCTGTCTCTCAAAAATAAATAAACGTTAAAAAAATGTTTAAAACTCAGTGACATGTAGATTCCTCACATCCATCCTTCTGCATCCATGGTCACTGTATTGCTCCCATTTTGCAGATGAAGATAGAGGTGCTGGGTGTTAATGATGTGCTCAGGGACAGCTTGGGAGTGAGTGACAGAAGGGAATCTGGAATATTATATCTCCTCACCCAGACGCCTCCTTCCCACAGAAGGTGTAGATTAAAATAAAATGAGCCTGACAGAGGTTTCACCCAGTTCCGGACCATTGCTTCTTCCTGCAGTGCTGGCTTTGATGAGAGCCACCTCCACGGGAAATAAATTGTCAGGGGAGTCAGAAGAATCCACCCCAGCTTCATGAGAAGCTAAGGTGAAGACATTTTTGCATTAGAATAATTTCTGCTTTCAAAACCCTCTGGACATGCTAAGTGGCCCTCCCAGCAAACACACAGAAGGATGACCCTCATCTGTCCTGCAGATGAGACCGCTGGGGAGAGGAGAGAGAGGGCTGCAGCCCATGGGAACGATGCCTTTCTCCTTTCCTTGAAAGTTGCAGAGATGTGCAAGCAGCCTCTTGAGAAATCCCTTCTTGGGCAACCAGTCTGAACTGCACTCAAGCTCTTCTGAGGCCTGGAGATGGGAAGGGGCTCCCCAGATGCAAATGTCTAGGAACGTCCCAGGAAGCCTATGAAATGTGCTCTCCAGTTCCTCCTACTGCCATTTCCGTCTTCTTTACTCTTGGATCTACCGTCTGGTTCAGACAGTTGGTCTTCTGCATCTTCTCCCAAGCCAATGCCAGGCAACGCCCATCTGAAGACTTGCCTGCCAGAGAGGGCAGGCCTGGGCCATGAGGGTGTGAAAACCCAGCCTTGCTGCACAGTGCTCTCACTCCTCCAGGCAGTGACAGCCTCTTGGCCCTCTCTGCTGGCCATGGATGCCCTGGGGTCCCAGCAATTCATCACATCTCCAAAGTGTGGTGGCTGCAGGCAGCGGATCTCCTGGCGCTCCACTGAGGCTGCCACATTTGGAAGTGATTTGGGGATGAGAAAGGCTGCACAATGAGGAAACTCTGAATGGCTGCTCTCTTCCACTTCTGGCCACCCACTTTCTGAGTCGAGAAAGTGGAATCTGGCCAAGCCGGGGTGAAGTGAAACTGTCTGAAATCAAGCAAGATGGTAGCCAACATGATGGGCGTGGGTGGGTGAGTAACCTTTTCATCCTTCTTGGCTTAGCAGGCTGCCAATTCACACACCTGGGATGGGTCCTTGCCAGCCCCTCCTGCCATTCTGTCTGCCTGGCCTGGCCTTCATCGTCCATCTCAGGTCCATCCCGAGTCCTACAAGTGCCTGATACATCTCCTGCTTCCACAGACATCATGATTTCTCAAACTGGACATCTATTTGATTTCCCTGTGCCCTAGAGACCCTCTTCTCATGAGCTCACATATCCCTTTGCAGAATGTAAAAGCTCTTTACACACTTGAAGTCCATTGTGATCTTCCTCCGTTTAAGCCACTGTCCCCCCTTTCTGTTCCTATTCCTCAAATCCAACCAGATGTTGGACTTTCCCATCACGTACTTCAACTGCACATCACCAACTGCATGTCAAATGGTGATGTTAGAAATGACTTTCCCTAATGATCCAGAAAAAGTCCCATTTTTCATAAAGTTTTTCTCCCCAACTTGGTTTTACATATGATTATTGTTTGCTGTAAAGTCCCAGTTTTTCAATCAATCATGCTTCCTTTCCGACGCCCCTTTCCCTGAGGTACTGTCTCCCCCTCCATGTTCATCTGCCCTCCCCCAGCCCCCACCCTTAGTGGACAGTGCCAACAGTGTAGCAGGAGGAATTTATGGAAGGAGGCCAAATTTGGCTTCAGATCATTTCTCTTCAACACACACTGGCCTCTGAAAACCAGATTCTGTTTGTCATTTGGTTTGCTCCCCCAGCATTGTGTCATTCCGATGGTAATGCTGATGGATTTCAAGCTTGCCTGGTAGAGTAACGCACAAGGTTTTCATAAGCACATTAATCTTAAAAGAAAAACTGTCAGATGCAAACAATACCCATATGACTGATGTTGTAAAGACACAAACTAACTCTTAACATCCATTCCCAAAGAATATTATCTTACAGGGGCCTGTGTTGCCCCCTTATGTTAATTCCCTTCATACATCCGTACCTGTGTTTCAGGGGTTAGTGGCACCCAAAAAGCTTGCTTTCCACACCAAAAGGCTGGGGATTAATGGCACGTCTGCTCATTTGCCAAGTCCAAATAATAGGCTCAGTCACATGACCATGTAAAGAAGACCATGATTACAAGAAATATGTAATTTCATTACTTTTCACAAAATGTAATATAAGCAGTCCTTATGAAAACCAAATTGGAAAATCATTATACCACAAGAAAAGGGGCTCTGGTCTCCCTGAAACACTAAAAAGTCATTAAAAGATGAGACGCGCTGCCTCAACCCTCTCCCCAAAGGAAGTGTTCCTAGCTCACCATCGGACTTGTGGAGGGCATTTTCCCATTTTGTTCCGAAGTTAGCAAAATGTGTGGTATGAATTAAATGTCTGATATTGCTCTAAACGTCATTTGGAAGTGTGCCAGGCCACAATCAAGTATGAGCTAGTAGCTTGTTTTAATTTAATGGTGTTGAAGTGTTCCACTGTAATTAAACATCTGAAAATTAAATAGAAACAGTCATTAGGCTCAGCGATACAAAGCTACCAGACCAAAGAATACAAGTTTTTAAAAATAGGGACCCCTGAAGCATTATGGGGCCGAAGGGGGGGTTCTTCAACAGGGGCTTGATTGATCACTGGACTTCTGGGCCATCGAAATGAATGAACACAGGCAGGTCATCTCCGGCTTGCAGCTGTTGCTGGGGAAGCCTGAGTTTGTAAGCAGAGGCCATGTTTGATGAAAAATTTCTGGGTGAGGTTAGGCCCAGCCCAAGTACTGTTGATCCCACCTTACATGGTTGGTGTGAATCATAACAGCTGAGATGAAGCTGTGGCCAAGCCGAACAACTCTGTACGATGAAGGAGACTGAGCATTTCATATTCTGTGTCATACCCTCAGCATCCAGGGTCTCCTCTCTCTACAGCCCCACAACACAGCTGTCCAGCCGCTCTGGAGTCCAGAGTCCTTGCAACCTGAGAAAACAGTGTTGTTTCCCAACTTCCAACCTAAGGAAGGACAACAGCATGTCTTTCTGATGCCTGCTTTTCCCAGAAGTGAAGAGCTGTGGGGTATTTGGCCAGGCAGGATGCCTACTTGTCCTTTGTCACTCTCCAAAGCTTATTACGGCAGCACTGTGTATCAACTCCCGGAACATTCTTTGAAGTTAAAGTACTTTCTCAAGGCCACAACAGGACCACCACAGTTAGCAGGCAGGGCAGATCTTGTTCTGCTCCTTCACAGATAAGCTGGCTGAGACTTTGAGCAATACAAAACTATCCTTGCTCGATGACTGAGCTGGCACAATAACCAAGATCTTCTGATTCCAATTTCAGCATGTTTTCAAAAATGCTAGGTTGGGTCTTTGTAGAAAATAGTAAAACTGGGGTGCCTGGGTGGCGCAGTCGGTTAAGCGTCCGACTTCAGCCAGGTCACGATCTCGCGGTCTGTGAGTTCGAGCCCCGCGTCAGGCTCTGGGCTGATGGCTCGGAGCCTGGAGCCTGTTTCCGATTCTGTGTCTCCCTCTCTCTCTGCCCCTCCCCCGTTCATGCTCTGTCTCTCTCTGTCCTAAAAATAAATAAAAAACGTTGGAAAAAAAATTAAAAAAAAAATTAAAAAAAAAAAAAAGAAAATAGTAAAACTTACTGTGCTACCCCAAATGATTTTTTTATTTGCCACCAAGCCTATTTCACAACAAACTTTCATTTATCCACAAATTTGAATAACAAAGACAATACTGATTTTAGATTTTTAAGTCAAGCTCTTTGACAATATAATGAAAACAAAGTATACTCTCCTGAGAAAATATACAGACACAATTTCAGAGTAAATTTTAGAGATTTGTGGACCTGTTGTCCAGGGGACCCAAGACCTTCAGGTAAAAAGGAATGAATGCCTGGGTGGCTCAGTCAGTTGAGCATCTGACTTCGGCTCAGGTCATGATGCCATGGTTTGTGAGTCTGAGCCCTGCATTGGACTTGTTGCTGTCAGCACAGTGCCTGCTTTGGATCACCTGTCCCCCTCTCTCTGCCCCTCCCCAGCTTGTGCTCTCTCCAAAATAAATAAAAACATTAAAAAAGTAATGGATGGATAATTGAAATCTTCAAATTATCCCAGGTCTTCACTTTATAAATCACTTTCAATTATCTCCTCTACCAAATAGTTTTGAAACCAGGCTTAGCCAAGTTTCCCAACTGACTACCATCACTTTGCTTCCCACCAGCCACCTCCTGGTGGGGGTGCTGGTGAGCAGTCAACACATCTCCAGTTGGGAAGCTAGAGGGTGTGCAAGGAGACATTCAAGACCTGGATAGACTGCTAGCCAGAAATCAGTCCTGGGAAATTCTGAGTGGACAGTGTAGTGAGAGTTGAAGCTTCCTGGATTGAGAATAGAGTGTCCCTTCCTCAGTGTTTCGATCTGCACAGCAAATAAATGTACACCCTGAACTAAGATGCTAGGTTCAAATCCTGGCTCAGCCACTTCCTGTTTTTTGTGGCCAGGGGCACATTGCCTTCTGTGTGCCTCAATTTTCTCATCTGCACAATGGGAATAATTCTAAATTAATTTAGTCTCCAAGGGCTATTGTGAGACTCATCATATAATATGTACAAATGGTTAAAGTAATGTCTGCCACAAAGAAGGCACATGGATAGAAGGAATGTTCCTTATAAACAGCCTTTTAGCTTAAAAGCACCTCATCTTCATTTTTTAAAATTTCTTATTAGCCTTTTTTACCTTTAGGAAGCTTTTCAACTCTTGTGAAATTCAGAGTTTCAATTCTACTTTCATGATCTGAATTGTCAGTATAATGCAATCCAGGGTATTCCTACCAGGGAATATTAAAGGATGTCTTCCCTGCCCCTCCCCACCCCTCCAGTGCTCCTCGGACTGTTGCAAAGCAGGCTTATAGGAGCACACTTCATTCATTGGGCACAGGTGACACCCAAGACACCCAGCTTGGGCAGCTCTTTCTTAGTGGGTGCTCTTGGCTAGGGCAGATTTGGCATGGGAGTGGAGATGACCCAGGACAATTCATGTGCAGGTGAAACAAGGCATAAAGAAAGAGTCTGACAGCTAATGACCCTGAAGGTCATGGTGCACAATTGCATTGCTGTGTCTGAGCTTCATACCACATTGTGGTTGGCACCTACATCATGGAGTAGTATGGAAATCTACTTGTGGTTATAAGGAATAATCTTGTGCTGTCTTGGCTCTCTACCATGACCCATAAAATTAAAAAAATAATAATGTTTATTTTATTTCTGAGACAGAGAGAGACAGAGCAGGAGTGGAGGAGGGGCACAGAGAGGGAGACACAGAATCCGAAGCAGGCTCCAGCCTCGGAGCTGTCAGCACAGAGCCTGATGAGGGTCTCGAACTCACAAACTATGAGATCATGACCTGAGTGAAGCGAAGTCGGTTGCTCAACCGACTGAGCTACCCAGGCGCCCCGACCCATAAAATTTTTTTCAGCTGAGAGATGAGGGAAGCACACGAAATGGGATGGCTGATGTCCCATTCCAGAGAATAAACATGTACTCACAGATAGAGTTGTTTTATGCAAGACCATTATCAATAGAGGGAAGACTCCCCCCCGCCCTCGCCCAAACCAGACCATCACTTATTTTTGTCTTCTATCACATCAACACCTGATGGTGTATGTCACCATCATACACAGTAGGGTCTGGCAGCTACTACACACGTCAGGTTTTCTTGAAAATTTAAAATCTTGGTTTTATTTTATGTTAGTATACAATAAGGCTCTATATCAACAAGACAAAAAAAATAGCAAGGTCACAAAAGGATGATGAAATAAATGCTCCAGGGGTACCTGGGTGGCTCAATTGGTAGAGCATGTGACTCTTGATTTCAGGGCCATGAGTTCAAGCACCACATTGGGACTAGAGCTTACTTAAAAAGAATTAAAGGACGAGGGTGCCTGGGTGGCTCAGTTGGTTGAGAGTCGGACTTCAGCTCAGGTCATGATCTCACGGTCTGTGAGTTCGAGCTCCACGTCCGGCTCTGTGCTAACAGCTCGGAGCCTGGAGCCTGCTTTGGATTCCCTCTCTCTCTGACCCTCCTCTGTTCATGCTCTGTCTCTGTCTCAAAAATAAATAAGCATAAAAAAATTAAAGGAAATAAATGCTCCATTGCTGATATCCAATATAATTATGGTAATTGAACATTAAAATCTGGGAAAAACATGATGGGTTATACAGTTCTGCATTTGAGAGAGAGAGCAGGCCATGTCTTTAAGAAAGACAAATGGGGGGGCGCCTGGGTGGCGCAGTCGGTTAAGCGTCCGACTTCAGCCAGGTCACGATCTCGCGGTCTGTGAGTTCGAGCCCCGCGTCAGGCTCTGGGCTGATGGCCCGGAGCCTGGAGCCTGTTTCCGATTCTGTGTCTCCCTCTCTCTCTGCCCCTCCCCGGTTCATGCTCTGTCTCTCTCTGTCCCAAAAATAAATAAAAAACGTTGAAAAAAAAATTTAAAAAAAGAAAGACAAATGGGGAGTGGGTCTAGGAAAAAGATCTGCCCAGAGATATCATGCAGAGCAAACTGATGGGTAAGTTTTTCAGTATCCCCCACGGTGACTTGGTGATTAAATCAATACTAGAAAAGTATGCTTCATATTACATGTATACATTTAGCCTCAAAATTTAGATCTATATATTGTACATGAGCAGGAATTGTAGATATCTAAATTACAGGTGAGCAAGAAATTGACATTTATAAAGAGGAGCAGAACAACTGACTGGCCATTTTTTGGACAACCATTTGAGCTCAACCATGTTTGGGAACAAAACAAGTTTTAAGAGCCATTTGAAATTGACCACATAGATTTTTTGTTTTATTTTCTTGTGCCTCAGACCCTTAAGAGGGGGTTGGTGGCTCTTGGTATCACTATTTTCCAAGCTTCTGTGGGGAGGGAGCCTAGGTATTGAAAATGGGCTTGACAATATCTGCAATTAAAAACTAAGAATGTCAACTCTCACCAAACTACTGGAGTATTACCAGATTCCTGTGATGTTCCAATTTGCCTAGAAGCAACACTCAAACGAAGGGGCTTTTGGAAACCAAGCTATGCTCCTATGCTCATGTGACTCTGTGCTGGGAAAAGTCAGCAAATGTCTCCTGGAAACTTGATGCTTGAGGCCCAGTGGAAGGAAATAGGACATGTTTCATGACCTTGAACAGCTCCTGAGGTAGTAGGCATGGGTAAGAAATGTATTCGAATACATCATGTACGTTTGCTGGATTGTGTTAAAGTCTATTCTTTTTTTTTTTTTTTTTAATTTTTTTTTCAACGTTTTTTATTTATTTTTGGGACAGAGAGAGACAGAGCATGAACGGGGGAGGGGCAGAGAGAGGGAGACACAGAATCGGAAACAGGCTCCAGGCTCCGAGCCATCAGCCCAGAGCCTGACGCGGGGCTCGAACTCACGGACTGCGAGATCGTGACCTGGCTGAAGTCGGACGCTTAACCGACTGCGCCACCCAGGCGCCCCAAGTCTATTCTTGATGCCATTTTATCAGTAGATGTTTCAGTATGCATAGCAAAGAGATGAGGATTTTTTAAAAACAAAAACACCATTATACACCTAAATAACTAACAATAACTTTAACATCTGGCAATGTCGTCAGTATTCCCATTTCCATGATCAATCAAGAAATGAGTTTTACAGTTGTTTTCTCTGAATCAGGATTCTGTCAAGATCAACTCTTTCCATTGGTTGATATACCTCTTCAGGTGCTTTTATTGATCTTAATTTTATTTTTATCTATTATATGTTCTCTCTTTTTAAAACTTGCTATTATTGCCATATTGAATATGCCATATTGAATAAATAAGGTCACTCACATCTCTCAAATTTCTCACATTTTGGATTTGACTAATTGCATCCTCATGAGGTCATCTAATAACAATCTTTATCTTTCATGTCCTGTAGGCTGGTTATTTGATCCACAGTTTTGATCAGATTCAGTTTCACTCTTCACACCTGGGATGCCCACTGCAACATACGGAGGCACAAAGGGTCTGGTTGCTCCTCTTTTTGTGATAAGGCTGGTTGTTGGGTTCAGGTGTTGTCAGTCTTATTGGTGGACAGTTTTTCATCAGTGCTGCAAAAGGCCTGAAGACAACTTTTGAGCTGTTTAACATGTTTCAGGTATAGTTAATAGACTAGTATCAGCCATAGAGACCTCGTATATGGACACAAGGCAAGATGAAGGTAGAAATGCAGATAATAAAATTTATTTGAACACATATAGCCTAGGCCCTGTGTTAAATGCCTTGTATATATGTAAAGCACTTGGAGCGGAGTCTTGGGCATTAACAGGATTAAATAATAAATGCTATTATTGCTGTTGTAAGTTTGAACCATTTTATTCTGCTATGTCCTTAAGATAGCATGGTGATCCAAGGGAAAGAAAGACACCACTGTGGGACTGCCCCCTGAACACAATGACTTGGTTGGTCAGGACTGTGAAACAGGAACTTCTGTGTTTCTTTGGAGACATTGAGTCAGGCCATCTGTGGAAGTGAACCAATGGTGTTAGTGTAGGTGCTTCCCAGGAGGACTGGAGGGTCACTGGATGTTTTAGACTGACAAACAGCATGGTCAGACAGGAGTTTTGGAAGGAGACACCAGGAAATCATAAACACACAGGAGGAATGGCATGGGATGACATTAGCAGAGGCCAAGAGCACAGGTTAGGAAGTTTGATAATCCTCAAACCAGGAACTGCACGGTTGTCAGGTCAAAATGACACTTCTATGAGTGGATCCTGTCCCAGGTGGTCCACTGGAGAAAGACAGACCCACACCTCACACTACACACTCAGGTTAACTCCAATGGATCATAGGTTAAATGTAAAAAATGAAGCCATGGAAGTACCAGATGCAAGCATGAAAGACTTCTTGTATCATGGAAGGAAGAAAGCTTTTCTAATGGTGACGCAAAATCCAGAATCCATCAAATTTACAAAAAAAAAAAAAGAAAGAAAGAGAGAAAGAAAGAAAAAGAAAGAAAAGGGTAATCCAATTCCTAAGAGTCAAGAATCTCTTGGGGGGAAAAAAAAGCAAAGTCAAAACACAAGTGAGAAACTGGGGGAGGGGGATCTCCATCTTAGATTACAGATAAAGTATGACTCTCTCTATTATATGAGGATTTCCTAGAAACAGAGAAAAGAGCCAACAACCCAATATAAAAATGGGCAAAGACATTTCACAGAAAAAGAACTACAAAATGCCTTCAACACATAAAAAGATGTTCCATCTCATGCATACAAAGAGAAATGCAAACTATAACCACAATAATACACCATCTATCCCTTAACAGAGAGGCTGAAAAAAGTTGCTTTAGGGAGTGTGATATGGCACAACCCCCATGGGAAGATCATTTGGCAGTATTTATCAAGATTACGATGCATATATCCTTTAGCACAGAAATTCCATTTCTGGAATTTATCCCACAGATGCATACCTGTGTGCCCACAACACAGCAAAAGATTGGACATAATTCAAACACGGAATAAACTCTGGTACTCAGGCAGTGGAACACTATGCAGCTATTAAGAAAAGAACGTGAAGTTCTTCATGTGCTGATGTGGGAAGATCTCCAGGATAAGTGAAAACAGCCAAGGGCAGAACAGTGTGTCTGGCACGCTGCCTTTTGTGGAAGAAAGTGGGGGGAAAGACTATGTATTCTCATTTGCATATATTTGCATAAGAGGCCACAAAAGCAAATAATAAGAATGTGTCCTTGTACATTCCAGGGAGGGAACAGGGCAGGATGTGTGTAAGAACAAGGCTTCTCAAAGGGAAACTGACCCTTGAGTCATATGAATGTTTCACCTATTGACAAAAAATAAAATCAAATTTTAAAGAATGACTAGTTTCACGGTCTTGAAGGCATATAACTTCCTCAAGGAAGAGACTGGCCCATCAATTTCCAGGGAGGCCCTGGACATAATGCTTTTGCTTCCCTTTTGGCCCCTGGCCTCTCCAGCTTATCCCCAAAGTTCCACTGCTCTCAATGCTGAGCATATTGTGGTGCAGGAGAATATTGTGAAAGCATACCTCAACTCAGAAGGGTTTTTAAAATGAGGTCCTGTTGTTCTCCAGGGATAAATATGTTGGAGGCCAGCAGGCTGTCACTTGCATAAATTCTGACTTGGTGAATACTAGACTGTTTTACAATTAGCAAAGCAAAATGCCTGCCTGGGTGACTATCCTCTCTGGCATTCCCAGCTCCCAGCTCACCTGGCTTCCTTTTGCTTTCTCACTAATTTGTCTGGAGAACCATAACAGCCAGTATATATTATACTATATTAAAAGGATTATATATCACTATAACCAATAATTGTTATAACATTTATTGAGCACTTGCTATGCAGCTGGCATTTTACTAAGTGCTTTATCTTCTTTATTTCAGGTACATAACTCCAGAAATCAGTTATATTGTGATCCCATTTTCCAGATGGAAAAACTGACCTTCAGAGGTTTGATGCTTTGTCCACAGAATGAAAGTGTTTGAGCCAGGAGTCATCCTCAAGACTGAGATGTACAATCTGTGTTCTGAAGTCAATGCTTTTCCCCAGGACTTGGGTCTCAGCTCATCAGCCTCCCCTCCTTGGTGCCCCCTAATTCTATAGCTGCTCCTTAACTTGTTTTCCAAGGCGCCCACTGCATGGCCTCAATTCTCTGTCCTGCTGTCCTTACTTACCACCACTTTCCATGTGGGGCCCTGCTCCCTTCCAAAACCAAATTATTTACTCTGCACCCCTGCTTTCCCATGCCCTTCCCTTTGCTCACTGTATTTCCTGGAAAGCCCCTTCCTGCTCCTCCTTCACCCTCTGGGCCTCTACCTGTCAAAGTCTACTCACTCTTCAAGGTTGATCTCAGAAGCCAACTCCTTCCTCAAACGCCCATGGCCCCTAGCCACTCGTGACCTCTTTCACCTCAGAACTGTGGTTTTACCTCTGATTCACTCTGCTTTCAGTGAGGCTCAAAGTTTCCACTATAGTACTCCTGATGCCCAAGGGGAACTCCCTGCCTATCTATAGGCTCCAGGGTGACAACTTCTATTTTGTTCTTCAAATGGGCAAACATGTTGCATCCTATGCCATGAAAAATCCATACTTGTGTTTTTTTAAGGAAGGAAATTTTTTTGTATATATATTTAGTTTTAATTCCAGTATAGTTAACATACAATGTATTTTTAGTTTCAGGTGTACAATATAGTGGCTCATTGCTTCCATACATCACCTGGTTCTCATCACGACAGGGGCACTCCTTAATCCCCATCACCTATTTCACCCATACTTCCCAACGCCCCCACCCCCACCACTTCCTCTCTGGTAACCATCAGTTTGTTCTCTCTAGTTAAGAATCTGTTTATTGGTTTGTCTCTTTCTTTTTCCTTTGCTCATTTGTTTCTTAAATTCCACATGAGTAAAATCATATGGTATTTGTCTTTCAATGACCAACTTATTTCACTTAGCAAAATACTCTCTAGCTCCATCCATGTCATTGCAAATGGCAAGATTTCATTCTTTTTTATGGCTGAGTAATATTCCCTTGTGTGTGTATGTATATATGTATGTATGAGTATATATATATGTATGTATATATATATGTATGTGTGTATATATATGTATATATATGCATGTGTGTGTATATACATATATATATATATATATATATATATATACATATATATCCCACATCTTCTTTATCTATTCATCTATTGATGGACACTTGGACTGCTTCCATAATTTCGTTATTGTAAGTAAGGCTTCTAGAAACATAGGGTCCATGCTTGTTCTGATATGAAAATAATGTTATTTTCCAAAATCATTAGGTGAGATTGGCATTTCAGGAGGATGTGCTTTCTCATGGCTAGGAGCTCCCTCTATCTCATGGCCAAGCACCAGCTAGAGACGCATGCTTAAGTTTGAGAAACAAGTGACCAGAACATAAAGTCCATAAAGGGCAAAAACCACATCTGGATCCCAAGCCCTGAATCACCATCCGTGTGTTGATTGTAGAAAGAATTTTCTTTATAATTTCACAAATGAAGTGCCCATTAACACAATCCTTCTGAAGAGTCTGAAAGTCATTTAATTTTCAGTAGATAGGTTTCCCTTGTAATAGAAGCTACTTGATTAATTTGCTCAATGAGGCTCTTTTTCAGAGCTGGTACAAGCCCACAAACACAGCTCATATTCCCAAATTCTAATTTGTGGAGTCCCTAGGAGTTCTGCTGTATTTTCATTTCAGAAATTTACATAGCATTGGAAACAGAGCCAGACCACATTTTAAAATCACTGCATCTGTCCCAGAACCCCCTCCTCCATGCCTTCATACTTAACTGCCTTTCTCTTGCTTCTCAGATTCTAAAACCCCCGATGCTAATTTGACATGGCCTTGCTATAGTTCGCCCAGCTCTCTCCTTAGCCTGGGGCTCTACAAGCTAAATAATTTCCTTTCTCTGAGAACTGCCACCTGCTTAGAGCAGTTCCCTCATTTGGGCAGGAGGATGGTGGGGCAGCTGGGAGCCAGCCATCCTGGCTTCCATTCCTGTGTGGTTGGGTGGCAATGATTTTCACTCCATGCCTTCAACCTTTCATCTTTGGAACAAACCCACATGACTGGCTAAGGAGGTCATATACGTCATGCAGCTGGGTTCCCCAAGAAGCAGACTTGAGTCCGGATTTGTGGCAGAAGGTTTATTGGGTATCAGCACCTCTGGGAGATGAGGGCCCACAACTGAGAGAGGAAAGTTTGGCTATGAGCCTTTGCAAGAAAAGCCTTCACGGTCCCACTTGAGCTCTGGCGCTGAGACAGCACTTCACAGTTGCTCTTCTTTGAGACTTTCAAACCTCCACATGAGCAGCCATTAGATGTGGGCTGCCCCCAGAAAGGGAGTGTCTGCTTGGGTGTGATGGCTGTCATCAGCCCAGGGCAATGGGAGGAGGCCTCAGCTGGGAACTGTGAGCATCAGCACCCCTAGCAGTGGGGGTGCGTGTCTGAGACCTGGATGGCGGGGTGGGTGAAGGATCTGTGCAGCACCCAATGGTGTCCACTACAGTGCATAAAGTGAATGTCCTACAATAAACAGAGGTCATCAGAACACTAAAGCGTGCTGCCTATGTGAATGAGGTGTAAATAACCAATAGCCCAGTAATCCCCAGGGTATGGCTTTTTAAAGAAGATGCCACATTACCAAAATCTTGGATTTGAAGCACTTCAGGGAATGGGGAAAATGTGGGGCAACTCAAGAGAGATGTGTTTTTTTAGGAAAAAAATGGCAATTCGCGGAAGGTAGCGGACTCAAACCTTATTCTCATTCATCCAGGGGCATGCTGTCACAGCAGGGACCTGCGTGGGGAGACAGCCACTCAAAACCAAGCCCAAGGGGCGTGGGGGTGGCTCAGTCGGTTAAGCGTCCGACTTCGGCTCAGGTCATGACCTCGCGGTCCGTGATTTCGAGCCCCGCGTCGGGCTCTGTGCTGACAGCCCGGAGCCTGGAGCCTGTTTCAGATTCTGTGTCTCCCTCTCTCTCTGACCCTCCCCCATTCATGCTCTGTCTCTCTCTGTCTCAAAAATAAATAAACGTTAAAAAAAAACTTGAAAAAAACAAGCCTAAGCCCCAGTTCACAAGACACTGGGCCTATTCCGTGAGAGAGTTCCCCTCGCCCCATGCTTTCTCTGGGAGAAAGAACATGTCCAGGAGGCAGACGAGCAAGGGAAAACCCTCCACTCGGGACAAAAGAACAAGAAAGTAAACACAGAAGTAAAAGATCTTCTTATCTCTGACAAAGGAAGAGAGTGACGTTACAGCTGGTAAAGCCAGAACAGGCCCATGATCCTGTTAGTACAGGGCCCAACATTTCCAGAAGAACTGGCTCCAATAAAAACCACCGTTCTTCCATGTTATCAGAAAAGTCTGGGCCAACTATCCATTTCCCTTCTTCCTTACTTTTCTCAAACTGGAGAGTTTACAGCTGCCACTCGACACCTCTGTTACTTGCCTTCCTTTGGCAGCACACCCTGTCTCCCCGGTGGGTGTCACTTTAGCGCCTCAAGCCAGTCCTGTGCAGTGCCTCAGAACCACAAAAGAATGTGGCAAACAAATAGAAACTCAGGAAAATGCTTTAAGCTGTTTTCTTCTGAAGACACAATTTAATACAGTTTGATTTATAAATATTTCTATTAGCAAATCATCCACTGCATGTCTAACAGATGTCCTATGAAAGAGACAAAAATTAAAATGTATTAGTTTCTTAAAAATATGGAAAAATAATGTAATGAGAACAATGGCCACTGATTAACCTAACCACCTCCTGCTGTTGAGCATTTTCTGTGGTGGGAGTAGTTAAACCTTACTGCGACCCTCTCTTGTAGGTGAGCCCACAGAGACTCACTGAGGTTAGGTCTCAGTAAATTGGAGAGCCTGGATTCCAACATGAGACTTGAGAACTAATAAAAGGCCGGACTCATCAGTATTGTGCTTTCCGTAACCAGGTTACTTTCTGAGTTTGAGATGCACGGTGCATTTTTGATCCAATAGATAGTGAGGCTTACAGAGGAGCTTATAGACCCTGTGTGCCAACTCCACAATTCAAAACACACGATCTTGCCATGACTAGTAGCTCTAATCACGTTTGATCATAAATTTCCCCAACCTTCCTATCAGCTTCAATATAAGAGACACAAATAAAAGCTCTAAAGGCACAGTGAGAACAGAGAGCCATCAACTCAAATCCCTATCCCCTCTGTGATGAAGGGCAGCGTGACTAGAGCCTCACATGCCAGAAGCACCTCAAGCTTATAGTGCGATTAAACTGCCATCAAACTGCACCTAAGGCTATTCATCCAAATTAAAGCTGTGCTGTTCCCCAAGCCCAGCCGATTCCACCGCCCCTCTTCCAGAGTTACCTACGCCCAGTTGAAACAGAAAGGAAGATGAAAGTGACAGATTCGTTCTGCCCAAAATCAGTTGGCTGACATCGCAAACACGAACACATGTCCCCCACATGCAAAGACCAGCTCCTCGCAAAATGACCTGGGTTGTATTTTGTGAAATGTAATTACAGAAGAGACATGAAACCAAGCAGAGTCTTGGCTCAACCAGAGGTGTTACTACCCAAAAAGAAATGGACAGCACCTCGGCCGCTGCCCCATTACAGGGGAGCAAATCTCTAGCCTGCTGGCCTGTCAAAAGGCAATATTCCAAACAGAGTATTTCCTAGCCGGATGGCTGTTAATTCAGGTATCCACCTTGCCAACATCTCGATGCTTAGAAACGCTGTCAAAACTCATTTTCTCAGCATATCCGTTTGTAAGGTCAACAGTCCCGTGGCTGTCCATGTTCAGCATCTGTTACTGCCTTTTTTAAACCCTGTAACCTTTCAGCTTCTGGTTGTCGCTGAGAAATGCTGGACCATTTTAAGGGCATTTTAGCTTTGATTGTTACTGTTATTAACTTTCACATGCCTTTAAATTATTTTAACATTATCTTAGAGCATAGTACAAATGGTATAATCTTATTACAGTAGATGAATATAAAGAATTTTTTACAAGATCGGTACTTTCTAAAATACACATTTTTAGGTCTCAAGAGCTGCCCATGTAATATTTTTAAAAATAAACAAGACCTAAAAGCCCCACAAAAATTAGTGTATTTGTTCTCTTGGTTGTAGTGGTGACTTAGAAACAAATGTTTATAGCTAAAAAGGCTTTTTGGGTTTTTTTATTTATTTAAAAAATGTTTATTTTCGAGAGAGAGCGGGGGAGAGAGGGAGAGAGAGAGGGCGCAGGCACAAGTGGGGGAGGGGCAGAGAGTGAGGGAGACCCAGACTCTGAAGCAGGCTCCAGGTCCGAGTTGGAGCTGCACACTCAGTGCAGAGCTGAGTGTGGGGCTTGAAACCACGAAACGTGAGATCATGACCTGAGCTGAAGCCTGATGATGAACGAACTGAGACACACAGGTGCCTCTAAAAAACATTTTTTAAACATGCACTTTTAAAGTCAATATCCATCCTGCAGCAATGGACTTACTCTCAGACCTTCTTGGAACTTGTTTAAAAATGAAATGCAGGGGCGCCTGGGTGGCGCAGTCGGTTAAGCGTCCGACTTCAGCCAGGTCACGATCTCGCGGTCCGTGAGTTCGAGCCCCGCGTCGGGCTCTGGGCTGATGGCTCGGAGCCTGGAGCCTGTTTCCGATTCTGTGTCTCCCTCTCTCTCTGCCCCTCCCCCGTTCATGCTCTGTCTCTCTCTGTCCCAAAAAAAAAAAAAAAAAAAAAAAAAAAAAAAAAAAAAAAAAAAAAATGAAATGCAGGTTATATTTTGAAATACACATAAACTTATAAAGCAATAAAAATAAAATCAAAGTGGACTAAATCTTACCATTTATTACCCAGGTGAGGCTAATAAAAATGAAAAGGCATTTTCTTTTAATTGATTTCTGAGACCTTTTTAAAGAGAACAGGTGAAGTATTTTTCCTTCTTTTTGTTACCTCCTTCCTCCCTTGCTCCTCTTCTTTCTACCCTCCCCCTCATGATATTGACACTGCTGTTGTTATCACAAGCCAGCAATCCTGTGGGAAAGCAACACCAGGTCTATAATGCAACACTGCCACAGCCTTTGTAAAAAAGTCCTTACCCAAATGCATGGCAATCAAATAATGCTAACCATACAGCAATGATCATGAAAACAAACGAATATTCAGTGTTTCTTAGATGCGACCAGAAGTTCGAGGGTTTTGCCTACCCTGCTATCTTAGGAGTCTAGGGTTCAGCGGTTACTTAATGTTAAAAGTCTAGCTTGACTCCCACCTCCTTGGACAATGCAATTATTCTGACTCCTTTTGGGCCAACGTTTTTTATCTTTCCCAAAGTCAATCTTATTCAATGCAAATGGCTGTCAATTGCCACCTCCACAGTGACCGCCACCTCAGCTCACTGTGCAGATGGTTAAATTTAGGAGGCTGTGTTCTCCTGTGTGGGACAGGGAGGCAGAGGGTTCGTGTTTTAAAAACAGCAAGCAGACTGAGAGGGCAGTGGCTGTCCTTTACAGACGGTTCCGGAGCCAGAATGATGACATCGTGTAAAAATGAACAGGAGGGATGTTTTAGTTGTGGATTTAAACATGTTTTCATGTGTCGTGTTAAGATGTTCCCAGAGGTAAATAGGGCTAGTCAGTCCTGCGTCCCTGAAGACAGTGGCAAAGCAAAAAGCATCACATTTTATTGTCCTTTCCCTAAGGCAGAGATTCCAAAACTTTAATGTACATTAGAATCACCTGGGCAGCTTTTCAAAATTCTGGCATCCAGGCTGCACCCTGACAATCAACCAGAATCTCTGGGGTGAGGGACTCAGACATCAAGTGTCCTAAAGATCCCCCTGCCTCTCAGTGGTTCTAATGTGCAGCCATGGAGAGAAGCAGTGTCTTTAACAACCCTTTGCATAAGCAGGACTGGCTGAAGTGGTCTTTATCCAAAGGCATAAAAACTGAATAATGATTCTAGATGGCTGTACAGTCAGCTTATTGTAGCACTGGGGACGAGCACTCAGCTCATGGTGGTGATGTGGGTCTTTTCCTGCATACAATCTGCAGACCCTGTCTAATATTTTCCATACCGGGCAATGAGATCACAAACTCCAAAACACTAAATCAAAACCGGAGGCATTACGGGTCTTCAATAAAACTCCATAGCCCATACACAAGGGGTGGGGGTGGGGGGGAGAAAATCAAAACCATCACCAAGCTGCAGACATGTCACATATACATGCGTATATATATGTGAATATATATGTAGCCAGCATTAGGATATTGCAGCAATTAGACAGAAGGTATCAAGCAATTATTAATTAGCTAAAAGTGACCAACTAGACCGGCAGTAAAAAGCTACAAGTAAAAATCCTGTTTGTGCCTAAAAGAAAGCTCATCATAGAGAACACTTGATTTCTGACAAGGAAAATTATTTAAGTGGCATCACAGGGAGAAATGACATCAGGATATGCACAAGAAAAATTAAGTGAATATGAAGGAGATTCTGCTTTGAGAATATGCAATACCAGAGGCCTTCAAGACTTCTGAGATTATGCTACAGACAAACCCACAGTCATAGAACAAAGCCTTTATAGCAACGTTTCTAAACAGTGTGGGGGATTTGAGAAACAAAGTCAGTAACATCTAACCATGAATGATAATTTCAAGCTTGCAAGAAATAGGTAACCAAAAATGGGGACAGGACTCCTGCTTCTCTGTCCACCTGCCTGAGGGGAAGTTGAAAATCAACTAGTGGCAGGTTTCAGTGTTCTTTTCTCTTTTGTGTCCAACTTATTATCACAACAATCATTCTGCAAACCTCTTCCCTACCCACTTTCCAGCGCCTGAATTATGGTTACGTGTGTGTGTGCACACTCACATGCACTGAAGACTGAAGAGGACTGTTCTTTAATAAGAAATCAGACAAATCCAGGTAAACCAGGACTGGCTGGGCATTGTCTTTAATTCAAGAAAAGGGGCTTTCCTCTTGTCCTTCAGTTTCCATATGCCTGTTCACATCCAGGTTCTATGTCCATGGAGGATGAAAAACCTCCAAAGCATTCAAGGGCAGCTCACTTCAAGCTGCTTCCAATTAGGCT
The DNA here is from genome assembly GCF_028018385.1 of Neofelis nebulosa. NCBI lineage: Eukaryota > Metazoa > Chordata > Mammalia > Carnivora > Felidae > Neofelis > Neofelis nebulosa. The sequence goes on along the minus strand of NC_080790.1, from coordinate 94,957,619 downwards.
GGGCAGTGTGAATGTCTCAGACGTGTCAATATTTGCAACAGAGCAAGTCTGATTCACAGGGGCATCCTCCAGGCAGCAGGAAACCCTCGCCCACTGCCAGTCATCCTGTAGGCAGGCATGCCATCATCCTCTCACTGCCCCTTGAAACTGCCACTTCTATCTTTTGTACCCATGTGGCTACTCCCAGATCTCTCCTCTTCCAAGTACCCGGACCCTGTACAGGAGATATGCCCCAAGGACATTTTAAGTTTCCCAAATATTTCTACTTTAATATTGCTGTTTAGACTTTAGCACTGTCACATAAACATTTTGGAGACCTCACTGCAAAGGTGGAATTTTGACCAGTGCCTGAAGCCCTGTGCAAAATTTTATGTTGCTGGAGTGAAATGAAATAGATCTAATTCCATAGTGTAGATCATTACATATAAGGGGAAACTGAAGCTTATCTGACATACCCACTGCCAAGGAAAGGAGGGAGATTTAAGAACAATAATGGAAACCCTGGATTTGGTGCCTATTTGAATATACATGCAAGAGTGGGAAGGTCGCTGCTCCTTCAGAAGGTTCAAAGAAACCATTCGCTCCTGCAAATGGCATTGTTTTTCTACAGTTTATTTCTATCATCGAAATGTGACATTTAAAATGTTTCTATTCCAAAAGGAATGTTACAAATGTAGTAGTCATATCACTGAATCACAGGATACAAAGTATCTTAGATCTTCATTTGAGACGCTCAATTGATCCGTGTTTATTTCTTGTGGGAGTTTCTCCGCAGCTGTTTTTCAATTTTTCCCGCCAACTCTTTGAACGGAATCAGGGGACTGTTTTGTTATTCACGCGGGAAATACACATCTATTCTTGTTTAACCATTTCATTTTAGGAAAGTGACAAAAAATGCCTTTGCTTCTCTCCCCTTACAGCAGCCAGTGTAGGCAGAAATGGCTCTCCACCCCACCTCTGCCGACTTGACCTGCTTTCGATAATAAACATTTCCAGGCTAGCAAATAAAATGCGAGGCTAGGCAAAGAACTTCAAGCCCACCTTGGTCACCAGCAGGCCAACTGGAAACAAGCCGTAGGACTGGTTGAGGACGGCATTTCTCCTTCTTGTGGATCTTATTTTAATGCTAATTGGCACCGTTTTCAACACCGTCCATTTAAATCTGCCGGGTGTGTGTACTAAAGGGGAGCGGCAGGTGCAGGGCGCAACTCCCCCACCGCGCTTCCCTGTGAGTCCACTTAGTTTGGAGGATGTACCCGCCCAGCACTCTGCGGGGGCCACAGGCAAAAGGGCCAATTCAGCCTGGAGTCTTCCTCCCTCTTGCCCTCCTCCCAACTCCCGCCGCCACAGTGGACACTCGGGTTGGAATTTCATTGCTTTATCTCAAGTTCCCGTTTCCAACGAGCTAGTCAGCCTTTGGCACGTTCGCAGAGGGTTTGCAATTGCCCGATCCGGGTCAGCTCTTCTAACCCATTACTGTTTTTCAAGTGTGGTGCGTGGAATTTCCTTTGCAAATCTGGGGAGGGGGACACAATATAACCTAGTGCATAAAAGGCGTTTGAAGCCTGCACTTTTTTTTTTTGAGAAAGGAAAATTAAAAGACTCGGTTAGTTTGATTTCTATCCACACGACGCATGGTACAGTGTTCTTAAACTCATAGCAACAATTTGGGGACTGGGCTGAACCGGGACACAAGCGGGAGCAATTGCCGGCTTGGCAGGCCTAAAGTACGGCTGTCGGAAGGAAAACCCTGGCTCCTGACCCTGCTTACTCTGGTGCCTGCACTGGTCCTGCGTCGCGGGAGGAAGGGAAGGCGGTGGCTACCGGCCGTTGGTCGTTAGGCCCAGGCTTGGCTAAGGAGGCTGCCTGTTTCTTGCCCTCGGGTCCTTCTTGCAGAACCGAAACGCAAGACTGGGCGCACCGGGACCCGCGGTTGCTCCTTCGACCCAGCGGGACCCCAGTCAGGCTTTCATGAGCCTGTTTAGATTTCTCCCATAGACTCTGGAATACAAGGTTCCCGAGAACACCCTGGCCTATTGCGATTGGCAAGGTTTCGTTTGCACCCAAACGGCTCCCAGAAACAGTCCTACCAAAAATTAAAGCGACGCAGGAAACATGAAGCAGGGGCGACTGTTGGCCCAAGGATGACCCTGGACGACCCTTCTAGCCGCCGCCAGCTCCCAGTCCCCCAAGGAGGCAGGCACTCTATTCCTGCCTCATCTTTAACTCGCGATTTTGGCGGTGTCCGCCTCTCCTTTCTCTGTCTTGGGAAATCTGGGTCCCATTCCGGGACCCTCGAATCCGCCCTTCGCCGCGCAGGGCGTGCAGCCCTCCTAGCTGGACCCATCCAGTCACAGGTCCCGGAGTGCTCCCTTACCTTGGCGGCTCCCTCGCCCCTGGGAAGCTCTCTTCACTCGGTTGCCCGCTGCGCCATGGGCGCTCAAAACAGCTAAGCCAAACCTAGCCCAGCGTACATATGAAACTATTTTTTTTTTTTTTTTTTTTTTTTTTACCTCTGCGGGCTCAGCGCCGACCATGTCGCCGTCCCTTTGGTCATGCAGGGGACCAAGCTGCGTCCCAGACAGGTGGAAGAGACGTTTCCTTTTCTTCGCAATCCCACCTTTGGATCAATCACCTCGCCCCCAGGCCAGTCCAGCCCACCGCGGGAACACGCTGAGTAGGGTCGGAGGCCGACAGGGGGCGACAAACTGTAAGCTTTTTGGGGGGCCAGCTCTGAGGAGGCTACAGCAAGCGCTGTGTGGTCTGGGCAGCAAGCAGCTGGCTGCTGGAGGGGTAGGGTGGGAGGGTGGATGTGGGATATGAAGTGCGGGGCTACGGGTTCTGACACCATAAAGAACTCTCGGGTCCAACCCCCGCCCCGACGGCCTTGGCCCAGGGGAATGAGAAGAAGATGCTGTCTGGGCTGCACGTCTTTGCCAGCGTCCAGCGCTCCACTGGCAGAGGTGGGAAGATGTTCCCCTGACAGGGTAGTTGCGAACCAGCTCTCCCCATGGCACCTCCGGTTTTATTTGCTCTTCTCTGAGCGTGCATGCTGACTCCTCTGCTACAGGAGAAAGAAACGGCTTTAGCTGTTTCACCTAGCCTTGGGGGATGCGCTGGGTTATGGGTGCTGTGGTTCCCAGGTCTAGGGACCAATCTTTTTGGTCTCCAGCCCCCGACCTGAAATTAAGGCAATGAAAGTCTGCATCGGGGACTAAGAGGTTCCAAACCACCTGGAGAGAACTGAGCGGGGGCGGGGGCGGGGGCCGGCGCATGCCACCTCCTGCGGCCCGGCCTCAGAACGCTCTACATCCAGTGTGTGGTCAGTTCTCCGCTTCGTGCCTGCAGCCGAGCTCCTGGCTCTGTTGTGCCCACCTTAATCCAAACCGCCCCCTTTCCCCCGTCGGTAACCCGATCCTGCACGGTCGTGAACAGGCTTAGTCCAAATAGTTTCACCCCACCCCCCTCTCACCAGAGCTCTGACTGTCCTATTCCTGGTCCCCGTGGCCTCCCCGAGGATCCCAGAGACCAAGACTGCACTATTTTCTCGGTGCAGCGGGAGGGAAGAGTCCTCACCTCTTCCGAACCCGGGTTTTCTTTTTCCAAAGATAGTTTTTGCCTGGGCCCCGCGCCCTCTGTCCAGACAGCCCAGGGTATAGGGCTCAGACCCTCCTAATTAATTGACATATTTCGACAGGTTGGTTAGGAGCCGTTGGTTGCTCTTTGGCCCTGTAGCGAAGGGTGAGAGGATCGCCTCGGCTCCCCAGGCTGAGCTGGTCGGGTGTGCCTCCGGCAGCGTCGTAGCGGGTAGGGGGTGGGGTGGGGCAGTGCGCAGCTCTCTGTAGGCTCCCAAGCACTAGGATCTTAGGGGACGGAGCACAGGGGAATCTTTCCGGTCCCCCGAGGAGAGCTGGGAGTCCTGAGCACTGAGCACTCCCTCCTACGTCCCCCTTCCTGCTTCGGCCAGGTCAGCCAATGAATGCCCTTGGCACTTACTGAACCCAAGCTCCGGACTCCCAGGTCCCGGTCTCCTCTTGTTAGTTCAGTGCAAAATCGGGAGCGTTCTCCCTCCACCTGCCATCTCTTGGACCCCACTGCATGACTCCTTCTGGGACTGCCATCGTTGTCGACACAGAGTGGGAAGTCCAGAACAGGGCGTTGACCCAGATACAAATGGAGAAGAGTTGACGGGGAAATGCTAAGGCCAAAGAGTTCGGGGCTGTGTAAACACAAGAACAAATAAAGGCGAAGGGACTATTCAGTGATTGAACGAGGACCCCCGGAAGCCGCGGATGCTGTGTGGAAGACGAGGCTAGGCCGCCTGGGCGGGGAAGAATGTGGGGTTCCCGGCCTGGAAGAAAGGAACTGCCCTTTAGGCCTACAGAGGAAGCTAGGACATGCGACCTCCCACAAGTCGCCAGGACAAGCCTGGCATCCGAGGATGAAGGATCCCTGTTCTTGGGATCCAAGCAGGTGGGAATTACTTTCCGACCTGCGGCCTGTGCCATGTATCAGAAATGAGTTCGGGTGGGTGGGCCTGTCCGCAGAAAGAATCTAGAATGTGCCCTTTTCACATCACTGAAATCTCGCCACTATCCCAATGGAGTGGATGGCAATTAAATATTGTAAAGATTTCCTATGGTCAGGTTTGGGGTGTCGTCTGGAAATGGGACACGGAGGAGTCTGCTCAAGCACAAATCGCCTTAGGCTCTAGCCTCCCCCTCCTTCCCCGGCAAGCACTGAGCACCACGCTGAGCACTCACCAGGACGCACCCATGCCTGGAACTTGGGCACTGGCACCACTCTTTCCGGGCCCCTTCCCCGGGGAAAGAGGCGGTAGAGGCAGCCATACACCAACGACCTTCGTAGGATCAACTCATCCTCTGATATCCTAGCTGCAATGTTGGTGGAAGTGACAATAAAACTAAACCCAAAACTAGTTCTACGACTAATGCTAGCACTAATAAATAGTCACCAATTTGAAATGACTACTCCCACAATTCTCAAAACTGGAGGCGTAAGGGGCTTCGAGGGGAGTCAAGACCCTGGAAGGTCCCAGGCCCGGCTGGGGTTAGGACTTGTGTGTATGTGGTGTGTGTGTGTGTGTGTGTGTGTGTGTGTGTGTAGGGGGGATGGGTCCCGGAAGAGGGCCGAGGGGAGAGGAGGACAGGAGGAGGGGGGTAGAGTTTCAGGCCCGGGAGGGGGGCGCTGGGGTGCAGTGACGGGAACCAATGAGCTGCCAACTCGCGCGTCTCCGGCGTGACTGCCGAGATTGACGTGGAGGACACGTCAAATTGATCCCCGCACTCTGCAGCCTCCCGATCAGACGAATTTCTCCTAATCGGATGAAGTTCACTCTAGGCCTGGGGTCGCGGGCGTGGAGAGTGTCCTGGGAGCGCCCGGGGGAGGGCGGCTGCGCGCTCCGCGGCGGCGCACGGCGCATTTCCAGCCCGCGGCCCGTCCGCCGCGGCTCACGACTCGCGCGCGCCCTCCCTCTATGCCTCTCCCGCGGCGGCGGCGCCCGAGCTTTCCCGGACTGCGCCGGGCCCAGCCCCGGCCGCCTCGGCGCCAGACAGCTGGCTGGCCCGCGCGCTATGGGTAAGGGGCGGGAGGCAGGCAGGGCGCGGGCGGGCAGACGAGGCGGGTTGCGTCCCGGCGCCTCCCTTCCCTCTCTCCTGCACTCCCTGGGAGAGCAGGTCCCGGGTCCCGGGTCCCGGGTCCCGGGTCCCGGAGAAGTCGCGTTCTTCGCACGCCCCCAACCCTCGGGGGTTGGGGGTGGGGGAGTTCGGCGTGTCGCAGGAGGGGATGTTCCAATTAGATGCGTGAAAAGTCGAGAAAGGGCTTACAGGGCTGAAGCGCTCGGCGTCCCCCTCCGCGGTCCCTACGCGGGTGCCCATTCCCGGCGCCCGGACACAGTCCGTTTGCTCGCAGATTCTGAAGATCCACCCGCCGGTCACTTTCAGAGGCGCGCCTGGTGCGGCCCCTCGTCTGGTGTGGCCACCCTTCTTGGCTAACCCGCCGGTGTTTTCTCTCCCTCCCGTTTACTGTCGTCCGGCGCGTCCGCAGAGCAGACGTACGGCGAGGTGAACCAGCTGGGCGGTGTGTTCGTCAACGGCCGCCCCCTGCCCAACGCCATCCGCTTGCGCATCGTGGAGCTGGCGCAGCTGGGCATCCGACCCTGTGACATCAGCCGGCAGCTTCGCGTATCCCACGGCTGCGTGAGCAAGATCCTGGCGCGCTACAACGAGACAGGGTCCATCCTGCCCGGGGCCATCGGGGGCAGCAAACCTCGTGTCACTACCCCCAACGTGGTCAAGCACATCCGGGACTACAAGCAGGGCGACCCTGGCATCTTTGCCTGGGAGATCCGCGACCGGCTGCTGGCCGACGGCGTTTGCGACAAATACAACGTGCCCTCTGTGAGCTCCATCAGCCGAATCCTGCGCAATAAGATTGGTAGCCTGGGTCAGCCGGGGCCTTACGAGGCGAGCAAGCAGCCGCCGCCGCAGCCGGCCCTGCCCTACAACCACATCTACCAATACCCCTACCCCAGCCCTGTGTCGCCCACGGGTGCCAAGATGGGCAGCCACCACGGGGTCCCGGGCACAGCAAGCCACGTCAGCATTCCCCGTTCGTGGCCCTCGGCGCACTCGGTCAGCAATATCCTGGGCATCCGAACATTTATGGAGCAAACAGGTCAGTCTCAGCGACCCTCTGTTGCGTTCTTGGAAGGGGCAGAATTGGGAGATTGGGGGGTGGGGTGGGCGGGCGGGCATGCAGGTGAAGGGTCACACTTGCCATCCTCCTCAGACCGGTTATGGCTCAAGGGAGGGTTCAGGGCTGGCCAGGGAGACTGAGGGTCTTGCGCCTTCTGTGGGAGTCCTCGGACATCTTGAACTTTTTATGACAAATATGGAAAGTATTTCTCAAATGGAAGAGCAATCGCCGACCACAAATTCAGAGGCCTGAAATTGCGCTTTTTCATTCTTGCAAAAAGTATGCAAACTCCTATCACCAGATCTAAGCTAAACAAACCGCAGAGTCAATTCTGCGACCCTTTCTTATATCCCGATATTTTGGGTTCCCTTACCATACCCTAGAGGGTTCTGTTCTTCTCAGGCCCAAAGGCTCTTTTGAGTAAAGGCCAAAGGGGGTTGTCTAGCCGGTCTTGTCAAGTGGCTTAGATCTCCAGCAGGCCCAGAGGCCCTGTAGCTCCTGGAGCTGGGGTCTCCTTTATAAGAGCCCCAGGGCTGCAGCCACGGGGGTCAGGGGAGAGCCACAAGGATTTGCTCGTTGCCTGCAATTATAACACAGCAAAGTGTTGCTCCTCATTCTCAACAGGAGTGGGAGGGAGCGGAAGGAGGGAGGGAGGTTTGGGGCAGTCATGGTTGGGGCTCAGGAAGAACTTGTGAGTCTCTTCACACTGTCCTCTTCTCCCAACAGCGGACCAGGGAATGGCGTGCTCTTAGGTGAGCAGACTCAGCAGGGGGGTAAAAAGCAAATCTCACCTCATCCCAAGGGAGAGGAGGGAGGGACAGCTGGAAGGAAACTGAATGCTTAGCCCCAGATGCCTTGGGGTGCCCTCCGAGGCCCAGCACAGCTTTGTTTCTCCCGATTCAAACCCAGCCTGGGCCACCTGCTAAGGCCAAAGCTCCCTTGGTGGGATCAGTGGGCGTTTGGCTGGGAGGTGACCTCATCAGGCTTGTGCTCAGATCTGGAGTCTTCTCTTGGCTCCCCATGCACACGAAGTGCTGGAGGAGCAGACATGCGTCTGAGAAGCATGTGGTGGCTGTGTTGTTGCCTCTTTTGGGAGATCCGGTAGGTCTCCGGAGGCAGTTCTGCGTCGCCTTCCAGACGCCTGTTCAGACTGAAGAATCCATATAATAGTCACGAGCCTGCTGTGGGTGTGAACTTGGACCATTCCGGGTGCCATCTGTGGACAGCGGAAAGGCGCCTCGGCCGAGTGCGCCCAGCCCCTGCCTTACAGGCCGAATATCCGCCAGAGACTTCCCATTTCGTGGCAAGCGGGTCGAAGTCTGGGAGGAGCGCGGAGCAGGCCGTTCTTCCCTATGCCCTGCTAGGAGTGAAAGCGAAACCAGGTGCCCAGCCGCCCCTCTGCCTCGGATCGCTTTCTGAGCTTTTGAGTGTCTCAGGTGTTCCGGAGGACCCTCGGCCAAGTGCTTGTAGGCTTGTGTGGAAACGTCCCGGCCCGAGGGCCGCGCGTGTGCCCAGCACAGATTGGGATGCCCCTTCTAATCCGTCCTGTGTCCCCGCAGGGGCCCTGGCTGGGAGCGAAGGTGCCGCCTACTCCCCCAAGATGGAAGACTGGGCCGGCGTGAACCGCACGGCCTTCCCGGCCACCCCTGGAGTGAATGGTCTCGAGAAACCTGCCTTGGACGCAGACATTAAATACACTCAGGTAGCCAGGCGGCGCGCGCCGGGGAAGGAGTTGTCTTTAACTGGGGAGCGGGAGGGTCGGAGGGTGGGGGCAGAGAGAAAGGGAAGAGAACTCTTTCCCAGGCCGGCGAACGTGTTGGTGTGTCTGGCTACCCCACCGGCGAGAGTCTGCGCCACAGATTTCTCTCATTTTCTCAATCGCGCTAGTTTGGGGAGGCTGCCTGTCCAGGGGATTGCCTTGCTTTTTGCCAAGATACATTTATTTTAAAAAGCTGGAACCCGGAACACAGATGGTAGAGGACTCCCTTTTAAATCTTGGGTGGTACCATGACCCCTTAACCACTATTATTTATAACAATTTACATGGACATCACTTTGCCAGAGTCCTTACTGGGAAAATTAGCGGCCAGGCTTACCGTGGGGATCCGAGGGGATAGCTGGGGGAAATGAGGATCCCCCAGCTCAGTAATTGCGCCTGCGGGAGAATACGCGGGGACTGCCTGCTGCTGATGGTCTGTCCCTCTCGATCTTCACAGTCGGCCTCTGGCCTCTCTGCGGTAGGCGGTTTCCTCCCGGCCTGCGCCTACCCTGCCTCCAACCAGCACGGCGTGTACAGCGCACCGGCCGGCGGCTACCTCGCCCCCGGGCCGCCTTGGTCGCCCGCGCAGGGCCCCCCGCTGGCGCCCCCCGGGGCCGGCGTCACTGTGCACGGCGGGGAGCTGGCCGCAGCGATGACCTTCAAGCATCCCAGCCGGGAAGGTGAGGGGTGCTGGCAGGGAAGGGGTCGGATGAATGCCCCTAGGGTTAGGAAGGGTGTTGGAGTGTGGGCTGGGTCGTGGTGAGAGGAACGGAAAGAGAGGCAGAGAGAGAGAAGAGAGAGGAGACCTGGAGTGGGTCCCAGGCATAAATCTTTACTAAACTTGTAGCTTCTTGGAGCAGATTGATTTTTAACGGGTGTGTATGGTGTATATGCTCTGTCCCTGGAAAGGCAGATAGAGTTTGAAAGAGGCCTCAGGACTGTCTTTCCTGAATTGTAGGGAGAGAGAGGAAGAGGGTCAGGCTGACAAACAGGACTCCTAGGTTCCAGCCTTGTTTTGTGCCCTTGACCAAGTTATTGTTCCTTTCTGGCTCTCAATTTTTCCATCTGTTGAAAGGTCCAGAAGCACCTTCAGGTTCACCTTTCTGTGGCTTGCAGAGCTTTGTGGACGACAGCTGGATTCTTCCAGGCACCACCTATTCCTTTTCTTTTTCCTTCCTTCTTCCTTTCCTCCCTCCCTCCCTTCCTTCCTTCCTTCCTTCCTTCCTTCCTTCCTTCCTTCCTTCCTTCCTTCCTTCCCCTGTTCTCTCTTTTTCTCTTTTTCTTGGTTTCTCTGATTCATTTCCTTAAACACATGCTTTGGGAATGGAGAGAACATTTCAATCATGTATCCCCAAGTCTAGACTCTTGAATTCTGTGTGATCTGGCATCCTTGTTTCTATGGGAAATGCAGCTGGAAATTCTCCTTCCTCTTCTCCCTCCATAATAAATCCACTCCGAGAAGTCCACTTAACAGATTTGAGGTATTTAATTGATGGTCAACAGTGAGGGGCATCTTCTTACACTGCCTTCTGGGTGCTATTTTTTCCTATAACTTGGGAAAAGCTCACCTGCTCTTGAGTCTCCTTTTCCTTGTTGGTGAACGGATGGACTGAATATGCTAATTTCAAACCTTCCTGCATCTGGGTTCTCATCACCAGAATTTTGCAACTTCTACAACCCTAGAAAAGGAAGGAGTTCCCTTCCCAGCAGCGAAGGAGACTGAGCACAAACTTGGAGGGCACTGTGGGGCAGAGGGATGTTCCAGATTACGAAGGGATCTTTACCGTCTGATCTGCCTTACACCTGCCAAGGCAGAAGTCCTTCTTTGTGATGTCCAGGCAAAAAACTGTATTTCCATGTAGTTTCAGTGAGATCAACAACATGATCTGAAAGAGAGAGAAAAGATTAAGATATCAACAGTAGCAGTCAAGGGGAGGGAAAAAAAATTGCTGTTTCCACTTCTTTAAGAGCACAAACATGTTGGAGTATAAATTACAAAAACTGAGTATTAATATCCCTTTAAGCTTTATATGTAAGGGCAAATGGGGGTGGGGGGTCTCAGGATGATTGCTTTACTCAGGGTCTTGTTCTTGACCTCAAATCTTCCTGTTTTCTCAGCAGCTAGAGGTTATCTGCTAAATTAGAAATAGAAACAGAATTTTCTTCATTACACAAATCATTTAACGAGGCAGGTTCATTTGAAATAGAAAAGTATACCCACAACTTTAAATGATTTCCCCTGGGCTGATCTCAGGGAGAAGGAAGACTTCAGAAAAGGGATTCATACCTCCAGAATAATGCCTTTGGTTTGCTAACCAAACAAACTTTGTCCTGAGAAATTTCAAACTCTACATGAGAAACAAATTATGATGAGTAGGTAACAATTCACAGGTAAAACATACAGTTCAGAATTCTAAACTAATTCTAGCTGACTGAGGGGGGATTCGTTGGTGGCTGATTTTCTTTAGAAGATACTTTTCTTTCAGAAATGCAGAGCCGTTGAATGACACTGGCATTCACGGCCCTTTTTTTTACCAGCATATTTGCTTCCTATTATTAAATATCCCACCCATTTTCAAAATCCACAGCAATAATTAGCTACCTTAGTTACTAATACCTTAATTTCCTGACCCCCATAGTTCTTTAGAGATCTAAGTAAAGAATCATTGAATAAATCAGGCTCATCATCGAAAACGATTTCTCAAGCTGGCATTTCAAGTGTTAGTGTTTGAACAGGAACATAAAAATAATGAGAATTACATGCCTACTTGGGGCATGGAGTTTCACCCTTTTTCTCACTGGCAGAAAAGTTGACTTCAAAGAACTTCACTTTCCCTCCCCCCTCCCCAACTGGTCTTTGAAAAATTACAAAGTAATAAGAATCACTGCCTTTAATTTCTCTAATCATTACTTAAATTATCTTCAAAGACACTTATCCCATAAGACAAGTTACTATCATTAATTACTGTTCAGTTTTGAAGAATAGTAGGAATTTTTTTCAGTAACAATTTCTGTATGGAAAGCAACTGAATATCATGAATGCTCAGTAAAAAGCAAATACTTTTGGTCATCTAGTGCATACACGCACAACACACACAATACTGTACCTACTTATCTACACATACATATGTTTCAATGCATTCTCCAGATCAGGTGCAAATGGACATTAACTGTTACCAAATCAAATGTCAAATTATGCATTGCAACATATTAATTTTATCTTGGTAAAGGGTAGTGAAGCTGGGCTCCCTCTTATGTAAGTGAGAAAATATGATTTATGTTTTCCATCTGTGAAAGGAAAGTTTAATTCTTGGGGCCTGAGAGAATAAGAAAGTTCCGCCTCCTCTACACTTGGAGGGGACATGATATCCTGGGAATCTCAACACCCATCCACTTTCTTGTAATAGCCAGAGCAGGACCATCTCCACACACACCTTCCCTGCCTCCAGACAAGTGACAGAGACCACCAGATGTTCCCTCAGGACAGCTAGTATTTATAATTTACAGTGTGTTTTCTCGTGGTTCTAAAATCCCTCCCATAGTGTCTTTGGAAAGACTAAGGTTTTGAATATCGAACTATAAGATACTGCTTTTCTCCAAGAAAATATGTTGTATTTGTCAAACATAACTTGAAGCTTCGTTCCAGTCATCTCTGCTTGGGATTAGCACCTGAAGGATTCATCCAGAAAGCAAACTTTGCCAGAGAGCCACACAGGGTACAGGCCTCTGTGGGAGAAACCAGCAGCGGCCAGCCCGGTTTCCTTTGACCTGGCCTGGAGACCCCTTCCCAGATCCCTCCTGTGTCCGCCCCAGCCAAGGTCCCAGTGGCCCTGCAATCGCAGTCCCAGTATTTTGAAAACGCTTGTCCCCATTCCTGCCCACTAAGATTAAATGAGCATGCAAGGCACCTAAGGCCGTTCAAGCCTCCCAGGCCTTCCCTATGCAGCCACTCACGTTGTCCTGGGCCCTGCGTGTGGGAAAGGAGGGGAGGAAAGGTCCTGTGGTAAGGGCCTGGTGTGGACAGAACTAAAAACTCAGCTGCAGGAGTCACCCCACTAGGCTGGGGTGGAATCTATCTCTGGGCTCCTGGATGCTAACTTTTTACCAGTTCATTTTCTCGCTTATGTCTAAGGCAACCGGCCCAAAGCTGAGAAACCTCCTCCTCCTCTGATGTTTTCTAAACAGGTCCTTACCTTGAAGCGATTGCACAGAGTGGAAAGCGAGGGTCTATAGACCTCGCTGGCTGAGCGGACACAACTGTGTTTAGGAAAGAGCTGACAGTCGAGGGAGAGCAGACTGATCACTGTGTCTTGAAAAGGTCTTCAGATAGCTTCAAAACCTCTGCGAAACCAGATGTGCGTGCGTGTGTGTGTGTGTGTGTGTGAGAGAGAGAGAGAGAGAGAGACCCCGTCCCTCCAACAGGGTCATCGGGCCCAGCTCCGCGCAGCCACGGCAAGCGGCACCTGGGACTGGGGTGCGGGCAGCTGCAGGGGAAAGTGTTCCCCCTCATCCCAAAGTGAGGCGCTTTGAGCTACCCTTTTAAAAAAGCACTTGCAAGGGGGGTGGGGGAAAGAAAGCTGAAAATGGGAGCCTTTAGGTATAAACAATTTGTGCCTCCAGCAGGAAGAGCTGAGCGGCCGGGGGCTGGGAAAGGAGAAACTGAGGTTGCGCAATCGTGCCGTCACTTTGCTGGTTTCCAGCGGCAGCGCTTGGGCCCCTTCCCAAAACCCGAAATAACAGAGCAACACGCAGAATGCCGTCTGATCTGGCAAATCCACTGTCACTTAATCCGGAGGCCCGTAGGCCCCGGGGCATGCTATTTCCGCAGTGGGGGATCGCAGCTGGGTCCCCAGGCCGCAGGGCAGAACGAAGACGGCCTCCCACTTAAAGCACGGCCGCCTCCTGTGTGGTAGGGATCCAAGCGGCCGCGGGCCGTCCACTAGGGGCGGCTTTGGTGACCCGCTTTCCACTAGGTTGCCCCCTGCGCACCGCGAGCGCCCCAAGTAGCTTGAGAGACAGCGGACCTGACCCGCTGGGAGCTCCCCCCACCCCGCCCCCCACGACTTGCGCGCGTGGCTGGTGTCTGGTGGCCATTGGAGAAGGGGCGCGCGGGTCTCAGCTCCGTGTCTCCTTCCCTGCGGTCTTGGAGCTGAGAACCTCTCCTCGCCCCGGGGTGCACGACTAGGCCGGGCAGCCCCGAGCCCATCGTCTCCTTTATTGAGAGCGTGCGGGGCAAACGCAAGTGCACCCGGGCCGCGGCCAGGGAGCGTTTGCAAAACGGCAAAGTCTGTGCCCTGGAGGCTCCCTTAAGGGGATCTGGAAGGGTGGGCGCGCTAGCGCGCGCGTGGGGCCCATGGAGAGTGCAGGTCCCTGCTTCCTTCTTCCAACACCCTAAAGTGTCGACCCCGGATCCTCGCGCTGTCACCCAAATTTGCGGAGGTCCCGGGCCTCCAGGTGTCTCGCTCTGCGCCGCGCCAACCAGTGACCCGATGTCCCTTTGCTTCCTCCCGCAGTGGCCGATCGGAAGCCTCCCAGCCCCGGCGGCAAGGCCCCAGACGGCCTGAGTGGCTTACACGGACTGCCCATCCCGGCCTCGACCTCCTAGGGGCAGCGCTTCCCTGAGCCCGGAGCAAGCAGCGGACCCGCGGGCGGACCGGGGCGCGCAGCTCGGCCTTGCAGTCCCGGTGATGCGCGCAGGACCCTGGACACACCGAGGAGGTGCCGGGAGCCGGCCTGCTGGGGGCCCGCCCCATTGGCCCCCAGATCTCGCCCTGCCCACCGGCCCGGCGGCTACATTTCCTTTGCCGCCCAGGAGTTTTAGGCTTTTCTGAACTTTGGCTTTAGACTGTGGCACCCTCTTTCGGATCCTTGCGCCTACGTGGCCTCCCTCCCCGGCCAGCCTCAAGTGTCCTTTCATACCTCTCCCGAGGTTGTTCGGCACCCCTCCCCCTCCCTCTTCCCTTCCCCTCTCCCCCTCGAATCAGTCCCGTCCCTTCGGTCTTTGTTTCCTCTCTCCCTTTGTTTCCCCTCTCCTTCCTACCCAGTCTTCTTTCCTTCCTCACGTTTCCCTGCCTCCCTTTTTTAAGTCCTCTTAGTTTTTTCTCCCCTCTGTTTTCCCTGCTTCCCTCTCTCCATCTGTTTCTGCACCACTGTGCCCTCTTTCCTGTGCTCCTCTCCCCCTTGTCTCCTCAGCGTCTTTTACGGTGACTCCATTTCTTTTCATTCCTGACCTACACCCCTTCGCAGGTGAGCCCCAGACTGGACTTGACAGTCCTCCTGGGCAGCTGGGACTTTTTAGTCTCCACCTCTTGGAGCTCCCCCAGCGCAAAGGGAAGGGTCCGGAACTTAGGAAATGGACAGAGAGGCCATAGCCTTTATTTTATATTTTAATATTAATGAACCCAAGCAAAACCCGGATGAACTGTCCTGTCCCCTCTCTCACCCCCAGGGTATTGTCTAATAATCTGTATTTTCTCTATGCCTACTGGCTGAACTTCTCTTTGCTTTCCCTGAGATGATGTGTCCCCAAAGGAGATTGGGGTACTAGTAGGGGGCACCGGGGACATTGGCATTTTCTCTAGTTAGAAAACTGCATGCCCTGGAGGTTCCCGTTCCCACCCCTCCGCACCTAACAGGAGGGAATCTGACACAATATAAATGCATCAGCACCCTTTCTGTTTTCAGGGGTCAGCACATTTGTTAATTTAAACCACAGACTGCTTCCGGGTACAAAGGTGCAATCTGGCTTCTGGTTTGCAAGGGGATGAGGGTCGGAAAACCCCAGAAAATGTCTCGTAGAGCTGGACGCAAGAGCTGTTAGCTGCTTCCAGGTTCAGGCGCACTGGTGGCGGGACCCTGGACACAAAACTGCAATTGTTGTAGTCCTTAAAATGTCATTGGTGACGGTGTGGCATCACCTGTAAAACGTGGCTGCCTTTGAATAAAAGAGAGCATCTGAAGGCCGCTTTGTAAGGGTGAGCAAGTCTGTGTCCAGTCTGCAGTGCTGTGTAGTCACCTGCTCTAGCCCCTCAATTTCCAGCATGAACACTATGAAGAATGAGTTATTTTACTGGTTTATTCATTAACACTCACATCCTGGGTTGGGCCGGAGGTGGAGGAGAAGGTGAAGGAGGAGATTTCTCAAGGATTTGTCCCAGGAATGTCCAGGCAGAGAGGCACTATGCAGAAATCATGCTAAAATGAAGCTAATTCTTAGAGGAATAAAATGGGTAAAAGACAGCAACAATGAGGACTTTTCCAGAACATTTCTAACATTTGAAAGTGAAAGAAAATTATCCCAGGCTACCAAACAATCTAGGGATTTCTAACTACACAGGGGTCTCTGGCTAATTGTTTTGTTTTTCTTTCCTGTGTTTGGCTTTCTCAAATGGATGGAAGAGATTTTTGAATTGAAGGTTTTGCTTGTAAGTGGAGCTGTCTGTTTGGACTAACAGAGGGAGCCAGTGGGGAGATTGTTTTCACTGCGTCTTATTGCAATCGTACCGCTGAAGGTATTAATCACAAAAGAATATCTGCTATTTTTCATGCAGAAACTTTTGTTCCCAGGTTTTCAAAGGGTCTTGCCTTTAAAAAAAATTCCATTTTATAGATAAGAATGCTGAAGACTAGCTATTTGGTTTCTTTTCTCTGGACCATACAGCGAACTGTAGCTTGGGGGCTTGGGGACAAAAACTAGGTGACACCATCTCATCAGAGGGCCAGGATTGAGGCTTGAACTTTGAGCCTTGGGTCCTTGGCCTTCTGTGCCAGCATTCCCTGCAGAGAAGCTGCTCAAAATGATAATAGGAATAAAGTATGAAAAAGAAGCATGTTTTCAAGTCACTGGACCTCTCTGCGCGTCTTCATGTCCTTAGATGTATTTTATATGTTTGCGGTTGTCATGAGTACATGCTTGCTGCCAGGAGAAGGAGGATGGGCTTACCTGGCCCAGGAAGAAGGCATCTCCGAAGAAACACTATTCTATGTACCTAGCCTGTGTCCTGAATTGCCATCATCCCCATTTCCCTGACACTTTCCATTCTGTGTTTGTGCTGATCAGAGTTAAGGGTGGGAAAAGCAACACAGGAAGGGTGGAAGACACTTATGTCATAAATACCACCTGCATTTGGCACTTTCCAAATCTGTCCCCAGTGGCTCCCCATATCCCATGGCTGGAGGTGGGCCTTTCAGAGTTTCTTTTTTTTTTTTTTTAAAATTTTTTTTTTCAACGTTTTTTTATTTATTTTTGGGACAGAGAGAGACAGAGCATGAACGGGGGAGGGGCAGAGAGAGAGGGAGACACAGAATCGGAAGCAGGCTCCAGGCTCCGAGCCATCAGCCCAGAGCCTGACGCGGGGCTCGAACTCACGGACCGCGAGATTGTGACCTGGCTGAAGTCGGACGCTTAACCGACTGCGCCACCCAGGCGCCCCGGGCCTTTCAGAGTTTCTTGGCTGTGGGGTGAGATTTCATGGTGCATGGGCAGCATGCAGTCACAGTGCCGCTGGCTTTGACATTGGATGTGGGACATACAGGGACATCCCTTCTCTCTTGACACCTTAGGCCCTGGCAAGTCCCAGTGAGCTTGGCTTAAATCCCTGCTCCACTGTAGTGTGAGTGACGGAGGCCTGTGACCTCTCAGCTTCTTGTGTTCTCATCTCTGAAATGCACCGTCCAGTGCAGTGACACCCATGGCGACCTGGCCTGGAGGAAGACTAGCATCGGTGTTGCTTAATCTCCCTGGAGATGATTTTGCTGTTAACAGAGGGGAGTCATTTTAATGGTTGATGGGGGACCCAGCATTTAAGCTTTTTTCTTTTCCCCCAGAAGATCCCATTGGAATATTGCAATTTTGGTTTCTGTGCATATGGATCTGTGGAGGTGCAGGAGACTTAGGATAAAATCATGTAGTATCATGTCAGGCAGAAGAATGTAAGAAACAATTACTCCCCAAGAATAATTTTTCTTTCCTTTAGCACCTGCCTTTTTTTTTTTTTTTTTAAAGAATAACGTCCCTTTTTAATACAGAGAAGCACTAAAAAGAAAACAAACAAAAAAGACATAATCATTCAAATAACCCTTTGTTTTTTTGAAAGAACATATGTACATTGTTAGAAAACTCTAGCAGTACAGAAGCACTGAAATGAAAAGTGTAAGTTTCTTCTTATCCTCATCTCTGTCCTTAAAGATGAACAGTGTTACAGTCTTTTTTTAAAGTTATTTTTTAGAGAGAGAAAGCACGACAGACAGAGAGAGAGAGAGAGAGGGAGAGGGAGAGAGAAAGAATCTCCAGTGGAGATTCTGACAGTGCAGAGCCCGATGTGGGGCTTGAACCCATGAACCATGAGATCACGACCTGAGCCACTGTCCGACACTTAACCCACCGAGCCACCCAGGTGCCTGTCTGTTATGAATCTTTCCAGGAAACAAAAATGCAGACAGCAGACTATCTCAGCTTCTGTATATGTGCTATTTGATAGTACAAAGATCTGGGCTCTATACATACTGATAGGGTCTGGAGATCTGATCTTTGCATACCAGCTGCTTCAGCTCCACAGTATTCACTTTATTCTCCTGAATGGATGCATATCATCAGGGTTTATTAAAAACAGAGTATTTATAAAGAGGGCCAGCTCTGTGCTTTGAATGAATAAAGGCAGGATTTTGTTGCATTCATTTTTGGAGGAAGTGTTTAGAATGGATTGTAATAACTTCTCTGGGAAAGGTGGCTGCTTTTTGGCAAGGAGGAAAGAAAGCAAACCAATAGGAAGGAGACCCAGGGACAAGAGACAGAGTTTTGTCTTTCCCGAAGACATTCTGATTTGTTTTATAGATCACTGAAGGGCATTCAAAGCTGCAAGTGGTGGGGCCCCTGGGTGGCTTGGTCGGTTAAGCGTCCGACTTCAGCTCAGGTCACGATCTCGCGTCCTGATCTCAGGTCACGATCTCAGTCCGTGAGTTTGAGCCCCGCGTCGGGCTCTGGGCTGATGGCTCACAGCCTGGAGCCTGCTTCCAATTCTGTGTCTCCCTCTCTCTCTGACCCTCCCCTATTCATGCTCTGTCTCTCTCTGTCTCAAAAATAAATAAACGTTAAAAAAACTAAAAAAAAAAAAAAGCTGCAAGTGGCTAAGAAATGCAATTTTCCTTTCCTTTGAAAGCTGTCTGTCTCTCTTGGTCAGGAAAGAAAGACTGAGGTGGGGTGGGGTAGAAATATTGGATAGGAATAAAATGTAAATATCCAATACTGGCACAGGCTTTCTTATTACCCATCCCAAATCCACTTGGAATCTCTTAGCCTCCTTATGGATGAACCTCGCTCAAGGACAACTGTTTCCCCATTTGCTTGTTTCTTGACTCCCGTTAAAGAGGATGGGATTCATTTAATTGAATGGTGGTTCCGGTTAAAGCACTCGGTAGATTTCCTGGCATCAGCTTCCCTAGCTAGAATTACACTGGCCTGGGTTTCTTTTCAAAAGAAACCCTACCTGCTCCATGTTAATGCTGGGTAATATGAATTTAGAATCTTGCCAAAATGTGCCTGAGGAATTCATTTGAAAGTCCTGTGCATCCAGACAGGCTGTGTAATGAGAAACACTTGATTTCTTCTTTTAATGGGCAGGAATTATGCACAAAATGGTATTCGGTCTTCACCTTGACCTCGCTGTCTGAACTATAGCCTCATTCACTGAAGAAATGTCCCATGGCTGAGATAGTTCTGGCCAAATGATTGAATCTCCACTTAAGAAGGAAACAAAACAAAAGAAAAAAAAATCTGTTTTTGGATTCCTCCCCCTCTCCCTCCCCCCTTCTTCTTCTTCTTCTTCTTCTCCTTCTCCTTCTTCTTCTTTCACAGAGCAAGGAGGAATCACACTGTCTCTTTTTCAAGGCATTACAATGAGAACCACACATAGTCAGAATCCAACTTGGGAATTCTATAAAGTTGGAACAATTATACTCAATTTAGGCAAGTTTCTTCTTTGGAGTTGAAACTGGTTGAAACCCCTGTTTCACTCTAAAGAGCTCTTCTCCAGGAGAAGCAGTCTGTGATCTTGGTTGGAACACACATCTGTTTCTGGGCTGGACAAATCCAAAAGAGGAATCCCAATTACAGTTTTCATGGGTGATGGAATTTCAGCTGCACTACAGTTGAACCACCTGGGCTGCCTCCACTGTCTTTTTTCTTCTTAAGGATGAAATAAGCTGATCGAGTGTTCATTCAGTTCTTAAATTACATTTCCATCTTGTAGCATTTTATTTCCTTTTTCTCTGGTGAGATATATTGACCAATGGATTATCTCCAGTTTCTTACCAGCAGCACGATTTTCACTGTTTGGAGTTCTCCTGGTTACTGACGGATGCGGTTTTAGCTTCCTAAGATTTTCTCTTACCCAAAACAACACACAACAAAACGAAAATGCCTTAACTAGACGGTTTGGATTTAACAACAAATCTCTTGGAGGAAAAAATAAGTGAGATATTTGAATGAATTGAAAGAAGTTGATTTTTTTAAAGAGTTTAATTGGAACCTAAAACTTGTGAAACAAACAAACAAACAAACAAAAGAAACAGAAAGAAAGAAAATAAAAAGAAAACACTTTGACAAAAGAGGTATAAAAAGATCAGCTTGATCAAGAAGTGAAAAGTATCATTCTGGCCACCAGGGGGAGCACATATTGTTCTGTGCAGATAAAGAGGAAAACAAAGCTAACAATCCACACAAAAAAATTCATCACTCTGGTGGACCTGTCCAGGTTGTGAACAACATCTGTTTACAAGAAGAGCACTTTTGTTGTTGATGTTATTATTGTAATTGATAACCAGATGCTTTGATTTCTGGAAGAAAGAGGACCAGCTGGGCATGTGGTGAAAAATGAATTTTTTAGGCTTATCCACATGGGAATTATCAAATAAGTTAGCTGAGAAGTAAATAACCCTTTTAAAGTAAGTTTCGCTTCTGACTTTGACCCTGGTAGATACATACACCCAATTCTCTTAATGCAGAACAAGTAAATATGAGTTTGAAAAACCACCTGATTGAAACTGACGATTTTAAGGAATACAATGAATTTTATCCGTATTTGTGCAGTTTTGATGTTTTTGATTAATTTGTATTTGAACCTCAATTTTAAGCAACATGTATATTTTTAACAATGACTTTTGAAGTTCTTAATTGTTTAAAGTCATAATTCATACTTATAGTAAGTGTCAATGTATTACAGAGAGGCAGCAAGGAAAAAGACTTTTACTTTCTCACTTTTCTGTTTATTTTAAGATAAAATCCTTAAAAAAGGAGACTCTCTTACTATGTTTTCCTCTCTTAAACCATTTTCAACTTGGACTTTTACATGTATTAAATTCCTACTACCAGCTGAGGATCACCCCATCTGCAGGAAGTAGTCTGGGCAGAGATGGGGTATGTGGTGGCTAAATGTTGGTAGAACTAGCTAGGCTCAAATCTCTGTTTTACCACTTGGCAGCTGTGTTGCTTTGGGCAAGTTTAGACAAAACTTAGCAGTCTCGGTTTCCATGTCTGTTTAATGGGACTAATATCTCCCTTTCAGGGCACTTGCAAGGATTAAATGTGATTATATGTAAAAAGTAGAGACTGGATTTTGGGTCAGATTTAGTCACTATTTGTGTTGTTATTGTTGATTTCTTCCTTTGCTTTGTGCATTCCTCATCAATATTTTATAGTGCATTCATTCATGTCACAGCCCTGCAGAACATATTTTCTGTATACCAGATTTGTGAAAGATACAGAGGCTGTCAAGACTGCTAATGCTAGCTTGGAATTTCCTGAAACTTTCAACAGCATCAAAGGGAGTGCCACTGTAAGCTACTAATCAAAGTTTGTAAGCCCTGGGACATTCACCAAAACCTTAAGAGTACTTGATGATTTTATGGCTAGACCAGTGAGGATTAATGACTGGCCCGTTGGCCATCATTACTGCATTGAAGTAGATTTTATGTGCCAAGTGCACTTAGATCAATGTCATGTGACCATGCTTCCTGTCAAGTCAGCAGACCAGAAACTGGTATACAGAGGCCTTATCCTACTCTGTTCACCTCAAGGGGGCCGGAAAGCCTGTTGCATTTCCTGCCGACTACAGCATACTGATTATTGGCAGCCATGTTGGTCTTTGACTTTTGTCTTCCTGTTCTTCACTGAGAACATGAGTTTTGTTAGGATGAAGCCACCCCCATTCCTGCCTCCTCCCTCTGGTTGGCTGCCACTGGGGGCACAAAAAGTTAGCACAGAAGCCTTCAACTCAATATCTTCAGGAAGAGTCACATTTAAAGTCTTCCCCTTGGAAGATCCATAAATGGCTTTTAGGCGTATCTGGAGAGGAAATGACCTGTCCCCCTCAGGTGTACATTTTGGAGATTAAAGTGTAGGTGGGATCTTCATATGTTGCTGAAGTTTAATTACAGGGAATCCACACATGCTCAAATGTGTGTGACAAAGTAACACTTAAGGAATAGCTCTAGAATTTACTATTTTGGTAACATTCATATGCATCCATTTAGGTTTTTTTATTTAACAATGTTTCTTTGCTCCAGAGGGTGTCCGTGGGTTTTTTCCAAATGTTTGTAGCCTTATCAGTTGTGTGTGAATGGTGCATACTGATTGAATATGGCAGTTGCATTCTGATTCTAAATTATTTGGAATTTATTCTCACAGAACGGATGTTTTCAAAAGTAAACAAAGACATTAAAACATTTATAAAAAGACTGTCACACATTGTGAAGTGCAAAGTGTAAATGAATTTTTATAAGCATATGGATTTCATTTCTCTTAGGATATGCATGAATTTAAAAATTAAAAGGAAATATGCTGGCTACAATGTGTTTTTAGTTCACATTTAGACTTTAAAAATAATCAGAGGTGCCTAATATATTCATAAAGGGGCACACTCCTTCATCCTATGATGTCATTTGAACCATGGAATAGTGATTAATATTACCCCCAAGAGTCTTTTTTGAAGGAAGCTCCAGAGTGGCACTTGCAATTTGAATTTCTGTTTTTAAGCACATTCTACAGTTTATGGCCAGACTTCTTTTTTCCTGAACAAACTTCTAAGTTGCTGTGCTCAGCACACTATCCCTGTCATTTAAATTTGGATAACACCATAGTCAAGTCAAATAGTTGAGGCTTCATAATATTTACATTGAAGCGGAAGACGCGTGAGAGAGGAAAAAAAGTACAAGGGAAGCAATGTTCAGCCCCTGTGGTCACATGGAATGGATTCTGTCAAGAATGTAAAATAACATTTGTATCTAAGTTGTGCTCAGAATCAGTAAAAGATCTACAGTCCAGTCAAGAATGTAGCCAACTTTGTTATTTTTAATTGCCATGATAACATAGCCTCAGAGGATTATTATTAAGAAATTTTGGCTGCAAGCATTTCATTCCATTTAGTTAAATGAAAACAAATTAGCATAGAAATTATTTTCTTGCAAGCTTCACTTTCAGCTGTGATGTTATCAATTGCTGCAAGAGTGGTAACCATTGGTTCAGTAAGAGATTCGTTTGAGAGTTTGATACACATGAAAATAATAAATGGTCTAGTTGACTTTCATCTGTTTTGATCAATGTAGAGCCTTTAAACTCAGGATTCTTTGGATAAAAATAAAATTTTCATACCCTCCTATGTGTAAAACATTGTTTCAAAATAAGTATTATGGCTTTAAAGAAAGTAATATAGGAGAAAAATTTCTAATCGTGAAAGAGACATTCTCTATCTCACTCTTCCCTTCCTTCCCCCTTCTCCTCCCCCGCCCTATAGATGGAAAAGTGGAATCTCTTGTTTGCCAGAAGCTTTTTTCTTTTTCCCTTTCTTTCTTTTCTTTCTTTCTTTCTTTCTTTCTTTCTTTCTTTCTTTCTTTCTTCTTCTTTCTTCTCTTTTTTTCTCTTTCTTTCGAGAGGGAGAGAACACACAAGTTGGGGAGAGGGGCAAAGGAAGACAGAGAAAGAATCTTAAGCAAGTTCTATGTTGAGCTCAGCTCAGCTCAGCATGGAGCTGACGTGGGGCTCAATCCCATGACCCTGGAATCATGACCTGGGTTGAAATCAAGAGTCAGATGTTCAACTTACTAAGCCACACAGGCACCCAATGTCCCAACCTTTTCTAGCAGAGATAGAAAGATACCACATGGGGGTGCCTGGGTGGCTCAATTGGTTAAGTGTCTGGCTCTTGGTTTCGGCTCAGATCATGATCTCACAGTTCGTGAGTTTGAGCCCTGCGTCAGTCTCTGTGCTGGCAGTGGCCAGCTTGGGATTCTTTCTCCCTCTCTCTCTGCCCTTCTCCCACTCACACTGTCTCTGTATCTCTCAAAAATAATAAATAAATAAAACTATATATCTATATCCATATCTGTCTATATCTATCTATATGACACCATATCAGTGATACCTAGTGTAGAGTCTACAGTTTTTAGAGCCAGGGTGCAGGAGAGCAGGGTGCATGAACATTGGCTATTATCTTAAATTATTAAATTTGCTCTTATAAAGTGCATAGGCTCTGTCCACCCCAAATAATAAAGGCTAATATTATGCTTTTACTAGGCGCCATGTATGTTTCAAAATAGTTTATGGATATTTTCTAATTCATTCCTTACAGACTTTGGGGGAGATACTATTTCTATCCCCATTGGTAGATGAAGAAATTAAGGAACAGAGAGGTAACATGACTTGTCTGAGGTTATTCAATTAATATTGGCAGGTCTAGTACTTGACTCCATACACTTTGGCCTCAGAGTCTATACTTAATCCCTGCAAAACCAAGAGATTCTGATAAGCACCTCAGTGGTTTCATCTACTCCTCTCCCTCACTCCAAGTGGAGGGTCTCTGCCCTTCAGGTCTTACCTGTTTCTGATACTGATATGATGTTACATTTGGAAAGTCCCTAACTTTGGGATTGGTTCCAAGGCAATGCAGAACTATCATCTTTACATGACATTTGCAATATTACTGCAGATATATCAAGTAGCCATTGCTGTGTAACAAACCAAATGGCTTAAAACAATGGCTCCAAAACATAATGGCTTAAAATAACAATGCTATATTATTTCTCCTGTTTCTGTGGGTTGGCTGGATGGTTCCTCAGCTGATTCCCCCTGGACTTACTTATGCAGCTTTATTTGGCTAAAAGTTGGCTAGGCTGAATAGTCCAAGGTGGCCTCACTCATATGGCTGGCAGTTGGTGCTGACTGTTGGCCCTCCTTGGGTCTGCTTCAAATGGCCTCTTCTCATCCAGTCAGCTAGACCATCTTCTTTACCTGGAAGTCCCAGGGCAGCAGTCCAAGAAGGCCAGAATAGAAGCTGCAGGATCTCTTCAGGTATAGTCTTAAAAGTTGGATAATGTCATTTCCACAGACTTCTGTTGGTCAAAGCAAGTCACAAGGCCAACCCAGACTCCAGAGATAATAAAATAGTTTCCACTTCCTTATGGGAGGACATCAAAGTCACATTGCAAAGGGCCATGAATACTCAGGTGGGAGAAATATATCGTCAAGTTTCTCAGGGTTATCAATTTTTAAAAAATCACAGTAAAATATGTTTTTACAATATTTACAATGTTTTCTTTAATGGCTTGGAAGTCATTTCAGCATTCCTACTTCCAGTTCCTCATTAAGACATTGATAATAGTTTCAAACAAACATTAGATATGGAATCAGGAGACACTTCTGGATTGTTATCAAATCCAACATGGATGAGAAAAGTGAATAAATTTTTTTAAACTTCTGTCCAGCTGTCTGAATCTTGGAGGGGACGTGGGAAGTAGGAAAAGGTATGATGTTTTATTTCGATATCTATGTGTAAATAGTTAACTGGGAAACTGAGAAAGTCCTAAATGTCCCCATGATTTTGGCTTCAATCTTGTAGACAGTTCAATTCTTGGACTTTGCTCTGGATCTGGAGGCTGCTGTGGAGGAACAGCAGAAACACACAGTGCTATGAACATGTCATTTTAACTTTGTTTCCAACAGGGTCAAAAAGCAGAGGGCAATTCACATGCAAAAACCTGTAAATGCCAGCTTTGAAACACTGTTGGGTGAAGGCAAGGCTTAAGTAGGTTACCTGGAATGCTGGTAGTGCACACGGAGCCTGAACACTTGTGTTTTTGAGGTTCATCTGCTGGATCCTTAATGTTCTATGCAAGAATTTAAATTTCCTTTTTTTATTTTTTATTGCGGCTTGGCATTCAGCTAAGAACTAGGAAAACAACCTGCTCTTTATACAGAGAAGGAGAGAAAAAAAATCCTTGTCTTTAGCAGAAAACACACCAGCTTCCCCTTCCTCAGCCCTGAAACCTTGACATGCAAGTCTAGGACTGTTCAGGACCTCCTGGTCTTTCACAAGCAAGAGGCCCATTTTAGGGTGTGTGAAATCCGATACCACCAGTTGGAAATCTCCATGGTCCTCCCAAATCCAGAGTTTCACTTGTGTTTGTGGAAGGTAGGCCCTGTGATCATGGTTCCAGAACAACATGGAAGTCAAGAGGGAGGTTCTGGATTCAGATATGAATTTTAACCCCTGTTCACTGCTGATGGGCCAAGTTAAATGGGGAATTTATTCTGTTTCTCCTCAAGCCTCAAGTTCCTCATCTGTGAAATGGGTCTGTACAGTGCCTGCTGAGTGGGGTGGTCAACAAACCTTCCTGTTAATGCCCTCAGCCCAGGGCCTGGAGGATGATCATTATTGGCAGTTATTGGTGAATTTTGGAATTGTCTTTGGGATCTTCAAAGATCCCTCATTTCAGGTTTTCACTTCAGATATTACCCACAAATTGCTTGTAGAAACTTGCAACCTGATAATCACCTCACTTTCCCCCCATGGTACCATTGCATTCAACTAATTCGGTCAAAAAGAATTCAGTCACATCCTTTTTAGAAACTCACCAAGCAAAAACCTCATGAAACATTTTTTGACTGGCTTAACTGGTCTACCTGTTTAAAGGAATTGACCTGGAAGGATTGGTCTGTCTATGTTCTGGGCAGGTAGCTCCGTGGACTTTAGACTTGTACAGTCACAGAGGATCCTGTGCTTAGAAGAAGCTTGGCTTAATGCTCTGTTGTTGCCCTCTTGAAATTTTTATAATTTTTGAGAAAGGAACTCCACATTTTCTTTTTGCATTGGACCCTAAAATTATGTAGCTGGTTCCGATCCCATGTTAAAAGGCAGTGAAGGCTGAGAGGGTCCTGGAGAAACCTGACTGAGACATTCACCTGTCCTGTGGAAATGACTTTGACTCCAGAGTCTACAAGACAGAGGGCACAGAATTTCCTGGATGTCATAGTGGTTAGCTTTTATTTTCTTCCTTGACAAAACAATAAATTTTTAAAATACCAACACAACAAGAACACCACAACAGAACTTTCCCAATTTATATAGACAATTCCATACTCTTTGAGGCAGTTTCTAAATAATCTTTTCCTTCAGCAAATATTTCTATAACAGTAGGGTAAGGAAGGACTTTGGGTATGTGGTATTAAAAACACAAATCACAAAGAAGAAGTTGGAGAGATCTGACTACATACAAGTGAAAATGTCAGCATATTTAAAAATATAATAAGGCCACTTGGGTGGCTCAGTAATTTAAGCGTCTGACTCTTGGTCTCAGCTCAGGTCCTGATCTCAGGGTCATGAGTTCAAGCCCCATACTGGGCTCCTTCTTGGGCGTGAAGCTTATTTGAAAAAAAAAAAAAGTATTATAAATCTAGTTCGAAGACCAAGGATACATTTGGGAAGATACCTATCAGTAGAGGAAAGATGATCACTGTTGTAGGAAATGGACAACTGGAAAAAAATCATTTATATATCAGTAACGAAGCTTAAGAGCAAATGCCCAGGAAGCAGTGAAACAAAGCCACACTTTCATAGTAATCAAAGAAAGGCCAAATAAAACCTGTTACTATTTTTTTTCTCTCTTCACTGAATATACAAAGATTTTTTTTTAAAACATTGGAGGGACTTGGAGCAGCAGGCCTGTGGTCGGCAGAGGAAGGAGAATTTGGTGTTGTTTCTAGAGCCCAGTGGGACAATGTGGCAGGGTGGGGATCCTCAGCAAGTGGACTTCTGTGGAAACCAGTGTGAGGAAGGCTGTGGGATCTGCAGGAGTGGCTGGGGGGCCAGCAGGGCTCTGATGCCTGGGAGATAGTTCAGAATGAGTTACCCCCGCCCCAAGGCAGTCCCTTCCTGGGGCAAGAGCGGGGGACCTCACATCCCTGAAGTGGATCACTGCTGGGAAAGGGTGCTGGCAGCTCTCTGCAGCTAAAGCACCCCCTAAAGGTGACATGGTCTGTGCACTGGTGACACTCACAGCATCTACGTGGAGGTTCCTGCATTCCAGCACATTCTACACATCAGATGTGGTGAGCAGAGCCTCTACAAGGTGGAGGACATTTGGGTGTAGATGTGACTCCCTGGTGTCTTCCTGAGGTTCCCAAGGGCAAGTCTGGGCTTCAGCAGTTGTGGCGACTCAAGGAGTGCCAGCTTGGGGCACCCAAACCTTTCTGTCCATGCCCTGGGGAGAGCTGTGTCTCCCTTCACCAGGCACCTTAGGACCAATCCCTGTTGTGGATTTCCCTGGTGGATCTCTTTCCCCTTTGCCAGGCCTACCCACAATGGTTAATCTCTACATCAAAGTGTGAAAATGCTGCCCAAAGTGGTAGCTTGGTTTTTTATTTTTCTTTAAATCTTTGTTTATTTGTATTTTGTGATTTTTTATAGTAAAAGTCATGTTCATTTAATAAGACAAAATATACTTTTTAGTTTTTACTAAAAGTGATGTAAGAACAATGAAGAAAAATGTCCAAACAGAATCACTTAAGTATATGACATTTAAAAATGTGGGGCTATGGCATTAGGGTCGAAGAAAGTTAAGAACAAAAAAGAAATTAGGGGCGCCTGGGTGGCTCAGTTGGTTGAGCATCCGACTCTTGATTTTGGTTCAGGTCATGATCCCAGGGTCCTGGAATAGAGCCCTGAGTTGGCTCTGTGCTGAGTGTGGAGCCTGCTTGGGGTTCTCTCTCTCTTCTTTCCTTCTTCTCTGCTCATGCTCTGTTTCAAATAAATAAATAAATAAATAAATAAATAAATAAATAAATCTTAAGCATAATATAATAAAACAGTAAAAGAATAAAGTAGGGAGAATATTTAAAAAGTAAGAAAAGAAAAAAGGTTTATACAGAGGCATGGTGAGCAAAATGTAGAAAAAATAACTATTAATGAATACAGTTTTTCTTCTGTGAAACAGGACATTATCTTAAAAGGCCAGAGTTCACTGAGAAAACATTCAGAATGAGAGAGGAAATGAATTCCCCAAATTTCATATATCAGTAGTAATAAGATTTTAATCACTACTGGAGTTTGAATTATTAAAAGGGAATTACTGATTTTTAAAAGAAAAGTATTTTAGAATTTTTTAAGAATATTCCAGGCAAAATGTTCTAGTCTTCCACTCTTCAAACATTTTTACCATCAGTAGAAACTTAGGACAATAGCATTTTATTAGTACAGGAGCAGAAGCAATGGAATGGAAAATATAATTTAAAGTAGAAAATAAACTGACTAACTTAATTTTATTAAGACAGAGGGAAAAAAGCCACCACCAGCAGGAATGAAATTTAGTGGTGTTGAAAAATGTGCCAGCCATATAAACCATTGGTTTTTAAATATTGTCAGTTGGAGAAGTGTTTTATTTTGCACAGGGAATCTTTGTACAGAAATCCCATGTGTATAGCAGGTGATGAGGTAACGATGGATACCATGGCTGGTTGTGGGGACCCTAGCCATTATACAATCCCCATTCTTTCCTTGTCTCCTTCCAACATGCCCCCTTTTAGGCCCAAAGCATAGATATTAGTACTTAGCAACAGATCTGAGCGCCCTTGAGACCCTCTACCTGGCATGCCTCTCGAACAGTACCTTTCAGTGATACACTTAAACTTTCTCCACAGGGCCAGAAAGATGACCTTCAAATCATGAAAAGTCTGATTTATGTCACGGAAAACAAGCCTAAAACATACCAGTGTTGCCCTTCTCCTTAAAGATTTAAATTTCCAAGAAAGATGATCAAATTAACTTACTGAAATGTGTGTGTTATAGGTTCAATTGCGTCACCCAAAAAGCTTCTTTGAAATCTGAACCCCTGGTATCTGTGAATGTGGTCTTATTTGGATGTGGAGTCTTTAAAGAAGTGATTGAGTTAAGATGGTGTCATTAGAGTGGACTCTAATCCAGTGTGACTGGTGTCCTTGTGAGAAGAGGAAAACACCAAGTGAAGACAGAGACACACAGGGACTACAGAGACAGGGAGGACAGAGACAGAGCTGCAGTGATGCAGCCACCAGCCAAGGAATTGAATGCCACTCTCAGAAACTAGAGCGAGGCAGAGAAGGGTTCTATCCAGACTCTCAGAGGAAACTGTCCTGCTGATATCTTGATTTTGGATTTCTAGACTCCAGATCTATGAGAGATTTAATTTGTGGTGTTTTGTGCCACTCAGTTTGTGGTCATTTCTTACCACAGACAGCTACAGGGAACGAACACTCAAGATTTAAGTAATCTCTCCGTCCAACATGGGGCTTGAACTCATGATCCTGAGATCAAGGAACATGTGCTCTACCAAGTGAGCCAACCAAGTGCCCTAGAATTTATATTTTAATAATAATTTTCAAAAAGAAGGGAAAACATTTATTCTTAGCATCTTAAGGTGAGGTTCTCAAAGACAAATACTATGCCTTATTTATCTTTCTATTCATGTGGCTTGTAGCACTGTGCCTGGTACACATTGGCACTCAAAAATTGCTGGATGAATAAATAATGAGTGAACTTAATGGAATATTATGGAGTCGAATCCTGGTTGAACCAGAGTTTCAACTTTGATCTGCGTAATGACAAAATCATCATCTTGAAAGGAGAAATTTTGGGGGCACTTGGGTGGCTCAGTCAGTTAAGCATCCAACTTCGGCTCAGGTCATAATCTCATGGCTTTTGAGTTTGAGCCCCGCATCAGGCTCTGTGCTGGCAGCTCAGAGCCAGGAGCCTGTTCTATCTCTCTCTCTCCTCTCTCTCTCTCTCTCAAAAAATGAATAAACATTAAAACATTTAAAAAAAGAAAGAGGAAATTTCTGTCAGTTGTTCTATTTTGAGGCTTACGTGACAGTAAGTATGTTTTCAGAGGAGAAACAAGAAAAAATGTCATAGAAAGTTCCTCTTTAATACTGGGACTTTGTTTAATAGAAGTTATATCTATGTGGCACCAACAACATTTTAATAGGGATTTACACTATTTAAATTTTGCTTTTAACCAGAATTTGAGCGCAAGCTATGGCATCAGTTGAGGTACCCCAGATTCCACCCCCTGTTTTAAGGGACTATCCTGCAGGTTAATCTGATTCCCAGATGGTACAAGTTCATGCATATTTGCCTTTGGTTTTAATTTATCCCTTCACTCATTCCTATTCATTTAAAAATGTATGAATGAAAAAAACAAACAAACAAAAAGATAAAAAATGCATGAATGAGTAAATGGAACAGCTTTTGTTTCCTCAGGTACTTTGATGAGTATTAGCGGCTTTCACATATGTTAATTATGTATTTTTTTCCAATTGCCTTCTTTTTTGTTTTCCTTTTTTCTGTTAATTTTTAAAGTTTGAAATAATTCTAAGCTTAGAAAAAGTTGCAAAAATGATACAAGAAATTTCTATAAACTCTTCAAGATTCCTCAGATTTATGTCCAAATACATCAGCGTGTATTTCCTAAAGTAAGGGCATTTTCCTCTGAAACCACACCATAATTAGTAAAATTAGGAAATTAACATTATTCTATTATCTAACTGATGGACTTCATTCAAATTTTGCCAATTATTCCCTTTATCTGGCCTAGGAGCCAATCAGGCATTGTATCCTGTGTTTGGTTGTGTATTTGTTTGTGTTCCTTTAAGCTAGAACAATTCTTTGGTCTTTGTCTTTTATAACCTTGAGTCTTTTGAGTACGGTTTGGTTATTTTGTAGAAATACTCCAAATTGGGGTTTTCTGATTTTTTAGTGGGTTCTTTCTCTTTTTCTTTCTTTCTTTCTTTCTTTCTTTCTTTCTTTCTTTCTTTCTTTCTTCTTTTTTTGAGAGAGAAAGAGTGTGAGTGAACGAGGGGCAGAGACAGAGGGAGAAGGAAAGAATCCCACAAGGGGCAGAGAGACAGAGAGGGAGAGAATCCCATGCAAACTCTGCACTGTCAGCGAGGAACTGAAAGTGGGGCTCGTGCTCACTCCACGCGGGGCTCTATCTCACCTGAGGCAGGACTCGAACTCAAGAACCGTGAGATCATGACCTGAGTCGAAGTTGGATGCTTACCCAACTAAGCCACCCAGGCACCCCAAGGGTTTTTCTGATTTTTTAGAAGTGTCCCAATTTGGGTTTTTCTGATTTCTGACTTCATTGTCATGATGAGATTCAGGTTATGGATTTTGGGCAAGAATGTCCTAAACGTGATGCGGTGTCCATTTCAATTTATTATATCACGAGGCAGATGCTGTCCAATTGTCTCATTATTGCTATATGTTGTTATGGGCTGAATTGCGTCCTTCCACATCATACGTTAAAGTCATAACTCCCAGTGTCTCAGAATGTGACTGTATTTGGAGATAGGATCTTTACAGAGGTAATTAAATTAAAATGAGGTCATTGGGGTGGTCCCTATTCATTATGACCTGGTATCTTTATAAGAAGAGAAATTTGAACACAGACACTCACAGGCGGAAGATGATGTGAGCATACAGGGAGACAACCACCATCTACAAGCTCAGGAGAGGCCTGGAAGAACAGATTCTTCCTTCATGGCCCTCACAACAAATGAACCCTGTTGACACCTTGATCTTGGACTCCAGAACTGTGAGAAAATTCATTTCTGGTGTTTAAGTCACTCAGTCTGTGGCACTTTGTTATGGTGGCCCTTTCAGACTAACTCACAAGTTAACTTTGATCACTCGGTAAGGTGGTATCTATCAATTTTATCCACTGCGAAATTACTTTTTTTCCCTTTGCAATTAATAATATCTTGGGAGGATGTGGCTCTGTTGGTTAAGTGTCTGATTTTTGGTTTCAACTCAGGTTATGATCCCATAATTTCATGCGCTCAAGTCCTGCATCGGGCTCTGTGCTGCCAGCACAGAGCCTGCTTGGGATTCTCTCTCTCCATCTCTCTCTACCCCTTCCCCACTTGCACTATCTCTGTCTCTCTCAAACTAAATAAATAAACTTAAAAAAATTAAAAAAATTAAATAGTCAAACTTGGTGAATAAATCAGATCTTTGGCTTTATATAAAAAAATATCTTGTGAGGAGACACCTGGAGATGACAAATATCCTATTCCTCATCATGGTGTCACTGCACTCAGTTTAGCATCCACTCATGACTCTTGCCTGAAATAGTGATTACTGTGGTGGCTGCCAATTGTATGTTAACTGTTTTGTCAGACTAAAACATCAACAGGAAAGTATACAAATCAGCAATTAGGGCTCGATGAATTTTCACACAGTGAATACATTCCTGTGGTTTCTCACTGGCTCAAGAAATAGAACATTATCAGCACCCAGAAACCTTATTTCTCTTCTCAAACTACCTCCCACGTCTCCTCAGTGGTAAGCTCAGTCATGATTTCCAAAACCAAATGAAAACTTTGCTGGATATTAATGGAATAGTTTATTGTGGATTGTTTTGTGTTTGGCTTCTCTCAGTCAATATTTGTTTTTATTACTCTATAATAGTCCATTGTATGAATATATCACTATTTATTAATTACAACGTTTTTTTTAAAAACTGAGCTGAAATCAAGAGTCGGATGCTTAACCTGAAGCATATCAAAGTTTTTCAAATGCTCCTTCTGCATCTGTAATAGAGTCATATGATTTTCTCTTTATCCTAACAATGTGGGGAATTACATTTATTAATTTTTGAATGTTAACATTGCATTTTAGAAATAAACTCAAGCTGGTAAGGACATAGTATTCTCTATGTATGACTTGATTTGTTTTTCTAGTATTTTGTTAAGCATTTTACACCAACATTTACAACTGACATTGGCCCTCAAATTTCCTTTTTTTCAATGGGTTTTTCAGATTTTGGTATCAAGGTTATGCTGGCTTCATAAAAAGATTTAGGAAGAATTTCTCTTTTCCAGCATGCTAGCAGTTTGTGTAAGACTGGTATTCTCTCTTTATTCAGCATTTGGTAGATTTCATCAGTGAAGCCAGTTGGGTCTGTACTTTCCTCAAGGGAGTTTTGTTCTTACATATTCAATTTATTTAATGTTGTCTTTATGAAATGTTATGGAACTATTCATATTTTCATCTTCCTGTATTATATTGGTAGATTGTTTTAAAATGTTCATAATATTTTTTTAATTTTCTAAAATCTTCAGTGATGTTCTTTTTTTCATTCCTGATATTGGTCATTTGTGTCTTCTACTCCTTTCTTCCTTTCTAGAGCCAACTTTTGGGTTTCTAGATTTTTGTATTGTACACTAGTTTTCTGTATCTATCACTTTTATTATTCCTGTCTGTGTCCTTTCTTTGGGTTTAATTTACTCTTTTCCCCTAACTTCTGTAGTTGATCATTAATTTTACTTTACTCTTTTTCTCAAATATCCACTTAAGGCCATAAATTTTCCTCTCTGTGTGTCTTTACTGTATCTCACCACCTTTTTTTTTAAGGTTTTATTTTTAAGAGGGTTCTGGCTTGTTCAATAGGTTAAGCTCCCAACTCTTGATTTTGACTGAGGTCATGACCTCATGGTTTGTGAGTTCAAGCCCTGAGTTGGATTCCAAGCTGACAATGTAGAGCCTGCTTGGTATTCTCTCTCTTCCTCCTTCTGTGTCCTCCTTAGGTTGTGCATGCACTTGCACACACTCCCTCTCTCCCAAAATAAATAAATAAGCTTTAAAAAAAGATTTTATTTTTAAATAATCTCTACACCCACGCTGGGGCTCAAACTCACAACCCTGAGATGAAGAGCTGTGTTCTCAGTCAGCCAGGTGTCCCTGTATCTCACGATTTTTGATACATTTTTTGACTACCACTTCGTTCTACATAATTTCTAATTTACATTGTGATTTCTGCTTTGGTCTCTGGAGATTTTAAGAGTGTATTATTTAATTTGCAAATTTGGAGATTTTGTTAGTTATCTTTTTTTTATACTGACTTCTCAATTCCACTGTGATCAGAAAGCACATAATCTTTGGTTTAAAACCTCTGACATTCATTAAGACTTGTTTTATGACCTCACACTTTTACTTTGACACTTACTATTCTAATTTCCACACGGGCTCAGAAAGCATGAATATTTTGTAATATTCCATATACGTTCAATAAGTCAAGTTTGCTAATTGTCTTATTTAAGCCTGTATATCTTTACCAATATTTTTTCCCCATTTGCCCTATCTAACAGCACTATGATAGGCTAGATGTGGTTTCCTTTATTATGTTTTTCTGCTTATATCACTTTTGGAAAGTTTTTGTCTATTGTTCCTTTTTTTTTACAGTTTATTTTTATTTATTTTGAAAGAGAGATAGAGAGCAAGAGGGAGAGAAGCAGAGAGAGAGAGAGAGGGAGACAGAATCCCAAGCAGGCTCTGTGCTGTCAGTTCAGAGCCCGATGTGGTGCTCTATCTTATTAACCATGAGAGCATGACCTGAACTGAAATCAAGAGTCAGACACTTAACCAAATGGTCACCCAGGCACCCTGGCCATTATTTCTATAAGAAATGCTTCTGCTACAATCTCTCCTCCCCCTACCTCTGAGATTTATTAAAAGGCATGTTGTACTTCCCTGTACGCCATACTTCTCTTATGTTCTTTCCATGTTTTCCATCTTTCTTCTCTTTGCGCCCCAGTTTAATTAAATTCTACTGATCTTTTTTCCAGTTCATCAGTTCTTTCCTACTTTTGAACCCATTTCTTTTCAGTTCATTTATTTTTCAGTATGGAATCTGCATTTAATTCTTTCTTAAATGATTTTAATTATGTGCTGTATTCTCCCTCGTCTGTTTTCTTAGAGCATGTTCATCACAATTATTATTATTTTTAACATGAAATTTATTGTCCAATTGGTTTCCATGAAATTTATTGTCCAACTGATGTCCAGTGCTCATCCCAACAGGTGCCCTCCTCAAAACCCATCACCCACCCTCCCCACCCTCCCACCCCCTATCAACCCTCAGTTTGTTCTCAGTTTTTAAGAGTCTCTTATGCTTTGGCTCTCTCCCTCTCTAACCTCTTTTTTTTTTCTTCCCCTCCCCCATGGTCTTCTAAGTTTTTCAGGATCCACATAAGAGTGAAAACATATGGTATTTGTCTTTCTCTGTATGACTTACTTCACTTAGCATAACACTTTCCAGTTCCATCCACGTTGCCATATTTCATTCTTTCTCATTGCCACGTAGTATTCCATTATGTATGTAAACCACAATTTCTTTATCCATTCTTCAGTTGATGGACATTTAGGCTTTTTCCATAATTTGGCTCTTGTTGAAAGTGCTGCTATAAACATTGGGGTAAAAGTGCCCCTATGCATGCAAAAATTCTCAATAAGATACTAGCAAATCGAATTCAACGGCATATAAAAAGAATTATTCACCATGATCAAGTGGGATTCATTCCTGGGATGCAGGGCTGGTTCAACATTCGCAAATCGATCGTGATACATCACATTAACAAAAAAAAGAGAAGAACCATATGATCCTGTCAATCGATGCAGAAAAGGCCTTTGACAAAATCCAACACCCTTTCTTAATAAAAACCCTTGAGAAAGTCGGGATAGAAGGAACATACTTAAAGATCATAAAAGCCATTTATGAAAAGCCCACAGCTAACATCATCCTCAATGGGGAAAAACTGAGAGCTTTTTCCCTGAGATCAGGAACACGACAGGGATGCCCACTCTCACCGCTGTTGTTTAATATAGTGCTGGAAGTTCTAGCATCAGCAATCAGACAACAAAAGGAAATCAAAGGCATCAAAATTGGCAAAGATGAAGTCAAGCTTTCGCTTTTTGCAGATGACATGATATTATACATGGAAAATCCGATAGACTCCACCAAAAGTCTGCTAGAACTGATACATGAATTCAGCAAAGTTGCAGGATACAAAATCAATGTACAGAAATCAGTTGCATTCTTATACACTAACAATGAAGCAACAGAAAGACAAATAAAGAAACTGATCCCATTCACAATTGCACCAAGAAGCATAAAATACCTAGGAATAAATCTAACCAAAGATGTAAAAGATCTGTATGCTGAAAACTATAGAAAGCTTATGCAGGTAATTGAAGAAGATATAAAGAAATGGAAAGACATTCCCTGCTCATGGATTGGAAGAATAAATATTGTCAAAATGTCAATACTACCCAAAGCTATCTACACATTCAATGCAATCCCAATCAAAATTGCACCAGCATTCTTCTTGAAACTAGAACAAGCAATCCTAAAATTCATATGGAACCACAAAAGGCCCCGAATAGCCAAAGTAATTTTGAAGAAGAAGACCAAAGCAGGAGGCATCACAATCCCAGACTTTAGCCTCTACTACAAAGCTGTCATCATCAAGACAGCATGGTATTGGCATAAAAACAGACACATAGACCAATGGAATCGAATAGAAACCCCAGAACTAGACCCACAAACGTATGGCCAACTCATTTTTGACAAAGCAGGAAAGAACATCCAATGGAAAAAAGACAGTCTCTTTAACAAATGGTGCTGGGAGAACTGGACAGCAACATGCAGAAGGTTGAAACTAGACCACTTTCTCACACCATTCACAAAAATAAACTCAAAATGGATAAAGGACCTGAATGTGAGACAGGAAACCATCAAAACCTTAGAGGAGAAAGCAGGAAAAGACCTCTCTGACCTCAGCCGTAGCAATCTCTTACTCGGCACATCCCCAAAGGCAAGGGAATTAAAAGCAAAAGTGAATTACTGGGACCTTATGAAGATAAAAAGCTTCTGCACAGCAAAGGAAACAACCAACAAAACTAAAAGGCAACCAACGGAATGGGAAAAGATATTTGCAAATGACACATCGGACAAAGGGCTAGTATCCAAAATCCATAAAGAGCTCATCAAACTCCACACCCGAAAAACAAATAACCCAGTGAAGAAATGGGCAGAAAACATGCATAGACACTTCTCTAAAGAAGACATCCGGATGGCCAACAGGCACATGAAAAGATGTTCAACGTCGCTCCTTATCAGGGAAATACAAATCAAAACCACACTCAGATACCACCTCACGCCAGTCAGAGTGCCAAAATGAAGAAATCAGGAGACTATAGATGCTGGAGAGGATGTGGAGAAACAGGAACCCTCTTGCACTGTTGGTGGGAATGCAAATTGGTGCAGCCGCTCTGGAAAGCATTGTGGAGGTTCCTCAGAAAATTAAAAATAGACCTACCCTATGACCCAGCAATAGCACTGCTAGGAATTTATCCAAGGGATACAGGAGTACTGATGCATAGGGGCACTTGTACCCCAATGTTTATAGCAGCACTCTCAACAGTAGCCAAATTATGGAAAGAGCCTAAATGTCCATCAACTGATGAATGGATAAAGAAATTGTGGTTTATATACACAATGGAATACTACGTGGCAATGAGAAAAAATGAAATATGGCCTTTTGTAGCAACGTGGATGGAACTGGAGAGTGTGATGCTAAGTGAAATAAGCCATACAGAGAAAGACAGATACCATATGGTTTCACTCTTATGTGGATCCTGAGAAACGTAACAGAAACCCATGGGGGAGGGGAAGGAAAAAAAAAAGAGGTTAGAGTGGGAGAGAGCCAAAGCATAAGAGACTGTTAAAAAATTGAGAACAAACTGAGGGCTGATGGGGGGTGGGAGGGAGGGCAGGGTGGGTGATGGGTATTGAGGAGGGCACCTTTTGGGATGAGCACTGGGTGTTGTATGGAAACCAATTTGACAGTAAATTTCATATATTAAAAAAAAAAAAGTGCCCCTATGCATCAGCACTCCTGTATCCCTTGGGTAAATTCCTAGCAGTGCTATTGCTGGGTCATAGGGTAGATCTATTTTTAATTTTTTGAGGAACCTCCACACTGTTTTCCAGAGTGGCTGCACCAGTTTGCATTTCCACCAACAGTGCAAGAGGGTTCCCATTTCTCCACATCCTTTCCAGAATCTATAGTCTCCTGATTTGTTCATTTTAGCCACTCTGACTGGCGTGAGGTGATATCTGAGTGTGGTTTTGATTTGTATTTCCCTGATAAGGAGCGACGCTGAGCATCTTTTCATGTATCACAATTATTTTTAAAGTCCTTTCTGGGAACCCTGTTACCTGGACTTTCTGTGGGACTATTTTTTTTTAAACTTGTATATTGTCATTTTGTCTTGTCTCCTGGTAATGCTAAGTAATTTTTATTAATTGCCTGACATTGTATTTCAGAAATGTCAGAGAAAACTTAAAGCTCTGGACATTCTTCTCTTCGTAGACTTTACTTGTGCTTCAAACAGGCTGCTAAAGAACAGGAGATCATCGGTTCTGGTCAGGAACTGAGCCCAGCCTTTGTCCTGGCTGGTGTGTTTCTGGTTTGCCATTATTCCTAGGGTGTATCCCTGCAATGGTGCCTCCAGGAGCTGGTGGTTATTGTCTAGGGCTTGTCTTTGGTCTGCTCTGAGGTCTAATTTTTGTTCCTTCCACCTAGCTTTGGGAGAGCACATAAACATACACATAACACATTTCAGACTTCTGGCCATCACTTTATGCTGGTTTTGTCTGTTTGTTTGTTTTGCCACTCAGTGTTTAGGCCCTTAGGTTGTTGCTTTGGAATCTAGAAATCTGTCAAGGAGAAGGGCTAGACCAAACATAGGTTCACCTCTGTTTTTTCTTCTGCCTTGGAACATGGCCCTTCAAATTCTTGTTACCTTCTCAACTCTCTGTTGCCTCCAGAGTGGTATTTTTAATATTCTATCCAACTTTTGTAGTTGTTCTATGTGGGAGGTTTGGTTTATTAGAAACTAGTCCACCATAACTGGAATCATGTATACATTTTTTAGAAACAAATCCCACTTATCCTCATCTTGCAAGTCACAGGTCTCAGACTCGGAGGACTGAATAATTTTCCTGAGTTAACATGTCTAGTTAATGTGCAGAACCAGAATCTGGACCAGGTCTTCATCCAGGACTCCACAGTTCCCTGTAGCAGCCACATCTAAGGACTGAACACCTCTGCCAAGGCAACAAGGAGAGTGTTTGGATGTGTCAGCAGGGAGAAGAGGAGCCGGCTGAGTGGTGGCTGCAGTGCTGGCAGGGGTCAGCTGGCTAAGCTTGGCTGAAGCCACAGTTCTGATGAAGGCATTCACATTCATCATTCATTCACCCTCACGACCCAAGACTTGTGGCTGCACATGTGACTGTGCCTCTCCCCTCTTGCTACCAGCTCCACTTCCCATCCCTCCACCTTCCTCCCCCAGATCTGAAGAGATACGTGTGACAGGAAGGCTGCTCAGGTGATTTGGTCTCCAGCAGTCAGTTGATTTAGAAAACTGGGCAAGGATCTTTATTGCCTTTGGGACATGTACTCAGTGAGGCAAATTGTACCTTGAGCCTGAAAGACAATTGGCTTGGCCTAAAAGGAACTAAACACATAAGTGCTTTATTCATAACACCAGGAAGTACAAGCCACAAAACTCCTCAGCTACCATTTTCCCTCTGTAGGAAAGGAACCAACAGACATCACCAACGTGGCTAGAAGTTTGACCTTAGTTTGAGGCTGAACAGAAAATGTGGTCTCAGGGCTGGGTGTGGAAGGGGAGGCAGTGAGTAGAATGAAGGGAGAAGCCAGTCTGCTATTTCGTGGAGGAGGTCAAACCATAAGACTACTTTTTAGTGGCCACCAAACAGCTTATGACAACATGATAATGGTTATTTTCCTCATTTCTCCTCAAAATGTCATGGTGGCTGACTAATGGCGATTGTTAAGATGGAGGCTGAAGCAATGTTCTTGCCCCCACTCCTCCCTCTACATCCTTAAGAATGTCCATAATTGGGGTGCCTGGGTGGCGCAGTCGGTTAAGCGTCCGACTTCAACCAGGTCACGATCTCGCGGTCCGTGAGTTCGAGCCCTGCGTCAGGCTCTGGGCTGATGGCTCGGAGCCTGGAGCCTGTTTCCGATTCTGTGTCTCCCTCTCTCTCTGCCCCTCACCCGTTCATGCTCTGTCTCTCTCTGTCCCAAAAAATAAATTAAAAACGTTGAAAAAAAAATTAAAAAAAAAAGAATGTCCATAATTAAAACAGTCTCTTCCATGACGCCATCTTCTGTCAAATGCAAGTAAAATGGACACTTGTTTCCCTCATCACATGTTATCTTGCTTTTCAAGGGGGAGCAATCATGGAATGGAAACTTTTAGCTTCTCCCTTGCTTAATTTTTCCCAAAAGAAGGAGCTAATGTGATTGGTGAAAGCTTGCTGTTTTGTTTTGTTTTGTTTTGTTTTAGGTCTGCATTGCCCAAGAATGGGGATACTGGGCCTTAACAGCAAAAGCAAACAGAACAACAAAAAACCAAAACCTAGGCCCCACCTTCTCCTTTCTTGTTCTGCCTCTCTCATCATCAGTAAAATGTGCCAGGACCTCCTCATTTCTGTTCTGGAAACAGCCCAGGCCACGTGGTTGTCCTCCTCCCACTATTCTGAAGCCCTGGGCAGGGAGACCCAGCCACCCCCCTGGGGCTGGATGCAGGACCCATGAAGTTGTGGGTTTTCCCACTTCAGGCCAGACCTAGGAGGTGTTTTGTGACTTCAAATCCAATTTACATCTTTCTGTCTAACTACTGTCAAATCACTACTAAAGGTATTATCTTGATCTCTCCTGGGTCATGTGAAGAACACCTGTCCCTAGTTTTCAGGTGTTTTTTTGCTCCCAGTGGCTGGATGTACATTTACTGGCACTTTGACATAAGCAAGACATGCTGTGAATATTTCTTAGTGTGCTCATGCATTTATTCAACATGTAATATATAAGAGTCTGAATCACCAGGTTGTAATCATAAAAAAATATTCTATTTTTAAGCATGTCATCTTGGTATTCTAGATTCCTAAAACATAAGTCTTGAATCTCTTTAGTAAATGGATATACCAGAACATTATAACTATGAGTAGCAACAGGAGAAAGAGAGTTAAAAAAGAAACCGCAGCGGAAGCAGTACTGAAAAATTCAAACAAACATGTGAGAACAGAAGCACCATATATAATGCTGACTAGTGTTCATGCAGCTTTCTGAGCTCCTTGGAGAAAGGTGCTACCTGAAATATAAATAATATAGATATTTTCCTCACATTCTTCATATCCTTTTTCCAGTCTTGGTCACAAAATGTACAGAGTGTCAGGTTACTGTTCAACCAAAATTATATTATGGGGGACTTCAAAACCGTTCCTCTAGGGAACTTGGGGGCTGATCCACTGGTATCTCCTAAGACCACCTTGTTTTTACATCAGTTCTGTTCCTGAGACCTCAGGGAATGAAATCTATGAATTTTTGGAACAGGAACTTGAAAATTATGTGCCAGATTGCATCCTTGTCAAATGGCCTCATTCAGGTCAGTGGCTTGAAACATTACTTACCGTATCCCAGGACACACGTCTATAGTCATGGCAGTGGAAATTACTTACTGTTGGAAAATTGAACTGCAATCCTTTAACTTCACCAATGTAGATGTCCCCAGGAATTCTACATTGGTGAAGTTAAGAGATTTTGGAACTCTGCCTACATGTGTCACCTGCTACCTGTTTTCCTGAGCATGTGTGTCTGTTTCAACACTGAGTTTCTAGCACCTGGCAGGGAGATCTGGCAGGTAACAGGAACTCAATTCTATTTGCTGAATGATGGCACTTACAATTAACCTACCCAATGCAATTTATGCTGATCTGGAAAGAAATATGTGGAAAAGATGAGAAATTTACAGTCTGAAAGAGATAAAGAGGCCATGGGTAGAGTGCTCCTCTGTAGGATCTGGCTTTATCTGAGGGCACGCAAACTTGCCATCTTGTCTCCAGGCCTTACACATATACATATATACTTGTTGGCTCATCAGCAAATAGGTTCCCAACATCCTCAAGCAAGAAAATAATTTGTTTTTTAGTCTTTGAAGATGTGACTCCCAGGACGGCTTGGAGAGATTCTGTCAAAATATAACAGAAAATATTCAAAATATTCCAGTGAAACCCCCTTCCTAAAGATCCCCATGACAGCCAGCCTCCAAGGCAGCCCCCACTGATTCTGTAGTCCCTTCCTGCACTGTAAAGGGCTAACCTGTGATACCGATGGGATTCTATAGGAATGATAGCATGTGACCTCTGAGGTTAGGTCATAAAAGACATTGTGACCCTGCCTTGCTTCTTTTGGCTCAATGCTGTGGGGAGAAGCCAGCTTCCATGTCATGGGGACACTCAAGCAACCCTAGGAAGAGTGGTTAGGAACTGAGGCCTCCTGCCAACAATCACGTTTAGCCTCAGTTTCTTTGTGAAATATGTGTGCTCCCCCAAACCACATATCCACTCTTCCTACCTTCCTTGATGTGGCCTCTTTTCTCCCTGTGGTTGTGCAGTCTGTCTGTCCTCAGGTCCATTTCTTGGGAATGCAGAATTATTTGATAGTATCTAGCTGTGTTTGAGGGCCAAGGCAAGCCTAGAGTCCTCCTAATATGCTGCCATCCTAGCTTCTCTCCCTCATAAAATGTGAGTGCAAAGAGTGCACATCTCATAGGTTTTATGAGGATGAAACAATGCATTCTTCAAGTGCAACTCTTACTGGTTGTATAATGTTTCATGATGCAGACATATTAAAGTTTATTTAATCATGTCCTTTTGGGTGGACAAGTAGGTAGTTTACAAATTTACTCTTCTTATAAATCACATTGCAATAGATATTCTAGAGCATAGATATTTGTCCGGGTCTTAAATCATTCCTTTTTGGTACATTTAATTTGAGCATGATCACTTGATGGCTTTAGAGATTTTTCAATTTTTTTAAGACAGAGAAAGTGTGTGAGCAGGGGAGAGGGGAAGAGGGAGGG
The DNA here is from genome assembly GCF_028018385.1 of Neofelis nebulosa. Lineage (NCBI taxonomy): Eukaryota > Metazoa > Chordata > Mammalia > Carnivora > Felidae > Neofelis > Neofelis nebulosa. The sequence goes on along the minus strand of NC_080790.1, from coordinate 94,914,050 downwards.
AGAGAGAGAGAGAGAGAGAGAGAGAGAGAGAGAATCCTAAGCAGGCTCTATGCTCAGTACGGAGCCCATCTCGGGGCTTGATCCCACTACCCTGGGATCATGACCAGATCTGATCAAGAGTCAGTTGCTCAACTGACTGAGCCATGCAGACATCCCTAGAGATTGTTTCATTGAAGGTTATGAAATTCTCTATATGAATAGGTGCTTCCCCTTATACTCATCTTCATCTCACCAGGGTACCATCATCAAAAATTGAAAAGTGGGCAAGAAATCATATTATTGTATGTGAGTTCAACAGACCTTGTGGGGACCTCATTTCCACAAAGAGTGACTAGAAAACGATGGATTTGCCACAAAATAGGAAAGTGACAGTACCAGGAACATCTTCCTTGAGTAGCCTCTGACCCCATAGGAGAGGAAGACCTGTGGGTATTTCAGTATGGGCTTCTGACAAAATACAAACATCTGTGCTTCTTCTGACATGTTCTTGGTTAACTCCATGTTCATAGTCAGTATTTACTTCAGCTTTTCTGCAAATGCTTATCTTTGTTGGTAATCAGATCTCTTAAGACTTTTGGGCATTTTGGCTCCCCGGGAAATGTATCTGGTTCTACATTGGGAAGGCCATCCAGGACTTAATCAATTGTAGTGAATACTTTTCCCCATCCTCATAAATGTTTGATAACCTTTATTATATAATAAATATACAGATTTATTATATTTTACAATATAATAATATACAGATTATTATATTGTAAAATATACAATATACAGATTTTCCTGAATTTATGATGGGGTTACATCCCTATAAACCTATCATAAATGGAAAATAATAAGTCAAAAATGCATGTAATACACCTAACCTGCCAAACATCATGGCTTAGTATCACCTACCTTAAACATACTCAGAACACTTACGTTAGCCTATAGTTGGGCAAAATCATCTAACACACAACTTATTTCGAAATACAGTGTTGTCTCAAGTAATTTTTTGAACGCTGTACTGAAAGTGAGAAACAGAATGGCTGTATGGGGACAGGTGTTTCTAAGTGTATTGGTTGTTGACCCTCGTTATCATGTGGCTGATTGGGAGCTAAAGCTGCTGCCACTGAACAGCACACAAGAGATGATCAAACTGTACATTGCTAGCCCAGGAAGAGATCAAAATTCAAAAGTCCAAGTTCAGTTTCTACTAAAAGTGTATCTCTTTCATACCATCATGAAGTAGAAAAATCCTAAGTTAAAACATCATAAGTTGGGGACCATCTGTATTAAATTAAATTAAAGGTGCTTGTTCCTGGATTGTCTATTTTAGTCACCCAGTCTGCCTGGGCATTTTTGTACCATTACCACATGGACTGAATTTTGTGCTTCTCTAGTATTTTTTGATTTGTGATTATAAATCTAGTTTCCTCTACCTAAGTTTATTTGGTGGGGGTGGGGTGGGGTCCAAAAGTTCTAGCTCTTTCTGCTAATTATTCCTCTTGATTAGAAAACAGGTTAAAACCTAGGCATGAAGAAATTGTAGGTCGCATGGGATTCTCTGAAGGTAAAGCATACAGCTAATTCTTTTTCGTCTTTCACTTACACTTAATGCTTTTCTTTCCTGCTTCCACTCTTGTTTCTTCTCTCCTCTGGTTTCATGCTCTCTTTCTCTGTTCTCCAGTTATATTCCCAAGTTTGTATTCCTCAGTTATTGACTTGCTGGTGTCCTGTTGGATCTTGTCTATAGTTACTGTCTCTTATTTTAGAATTATTGACAATCTGTTAATGTTTTACTTTCAGGATTTTAAAAATTGAGGACTAGCATAAGTACAGTAAAGTTCATACTATATGCTAGTCTTAGACATACAGCTTAATGAATTTTTATGACTGTATATGGACCCATGTAACTACCACCAACGTGAAGAATCCATAAGATTCTCCCATGCTCCTTCCTAGTCTAATCCCATCTCCACCCAGTATTAACTACCATCCAGGCTTCTGTTAACACAAGCATGTCTGCTTGTTTTCCAACTTCACATAAATGGAATCACACTGTTAGTATGATTGTGTCTGGTTTCTTCTGCTCAGATTATGCCTGTGAGATTCATGCATGTTTTACAGGTACCAGGGGTTTATTCTTTTTATTGCTGTGCTATATTATAGTATAAAAATAAACCACAATTTATTTATCCATTCTCTTGTTGATGGGACAGTTCTACTCTCAAAATAATATTTTAGTAAACTTTATTATCCACAATGTCCCATAATTAGAATAAAAATCTTCACACAGTATTATAAAAAAAAGCTAGATTCTCCCATAATGTTCCAGAGCTAACTCAGCAAATTTGGCCTATCCTTTGTAATCAACGGTCACAGAATTTGACCTAACTCTTTATTTTCTCACTTTGTTAGATAAGCACTTTTTAAAAAAAAATTCTGGTGACCTTGAGATACTGAGGTTTTAATATACTTTCCTCAAAGTTCCACAGATGACCAGGGAAGAGCTATGGTCAGCAAAGATAAAGGAGATTATCTAAAGCTGGTTGAATGTCTTCAACATTTATTTGTTAATTACCTTTTAGGGAACATACTCTTCTCAAATACAGAGTTTGAAGTGGTGTGAAATATTTGCAATGAAGGGGTCCATGTAAATGTGAAGACAGTAAGTGATTCACAATCATTTCCCATGATTACTTGAGACAGATAGGAGGCCAAAGATTTGACAGCCGGCAAAACAGGTTTGCTGAAGGCAGGGATGGGCAGACGCTGCCTTATTTTCTCTGGAAGCCATTTGTCACTGTCAAACACACACAGTGGCCTCTCTCTTAGCTCTGTTTAAACAAGAGTACAGTTTGCATCCTGACATTTCCCTGAAAACAGCAAGTTTCATTTATCACCAAGGTAATTTTCAAGCTTCGTATTCACTGTTGTAAAGAGGAGTTGAGGTTTTAAGAGCAGTTTTGTTGAAAAATCTTCCCCCATGAAAACCCATCATTTGACATTTCAAATGTATATCCCTTCACATTCTTTTGCTGTCTCACTAAAATCTGACACTTTTTTTGTATTATGTGCTAATTAAGCTCAACTTCGCTCCTTAAATAGTCACATTAAATTCATGTATAAGATTGTAGGTCACTGATTCTTAAACTATTACTATTAATGCATATCTTCTCTTATAAAAAAAGTTAATAATTTAAATATATGAATCAAAAGATGAAATTAAGATTGTTTTGTAAAACAGTGGTCTAAAAGCTTTGAGTAGAAATTACTGGTTAGCCATCACAGAATTGTAGACAACAGAATTGTTGTTTGGGAATAAAATATGTTGTTTTTCACATGAGATAAGAAAGTATAAAATAGAGACTTTTGTATTAGAAGAACGTTAAGGACATGGTTAAAAAATAATTATATGTGTACACCTCATCCAGCCTCTATTCCCTTAGAATGAGTTCTAAAGCTGTCAAAGATTTATAAAATTAAAATATTCTTTTTCTTATTATAAAGGAAATGTGGCCAGATTGTATAAACAGCAGAAAATATACACACAATTCCACAACAAAAACATTCCAAAGAAATGTATATAAAAATAGTTACAGCAATTACTATATCTGAATCTTAGAATTCTAGAACTTGATGATACCTAGGCAATATTTTAGTTCAGGAATTGGCAACCTGTGGCCCATGTGCTGAATCCAGCCAGGCACCTGTTTTGTATGTAAGTCTTTATCAGAACACAGTCACACCCACGTGTTTACAGACCATGGCACTGCACAGCAGAGTGTGTAAAGATTAGGTTATTTGGAGAAACACTCTTGAACATATTATGATGTGCCCAGTCCTTACTTCAAGGAAATTATAGTCTAATTGGAAAGATAAGGCATGGGAATGAATACAATTTGAAGTAAAAAAAAAAAAGTGATCAGTGTTATAGATGGTACAAAGTAACTTTAAAGATTTCAGTGGGGGGGAATTAGGGGAAGGCATCATGGAGAGGGTGAAGTTTGAGCTCCGTTTGATGGATAAGTAGGATGTAATTATGACAAAATCTGTAAAATATTCCTGTTTGAAAAACAGTGGTAAGAAAGGCTCAGAGATCAGGAAGCAGCAATGCAAGCGTGATGACCAGCAGACAGACGAACTGGGTTAGTGTGAAAGATTATGAAAGAGTTGTGGGGGTACGTTTGGAATGACAAGGCTGAGGGTTTTGAATGCAGTCTGAGAATGAGTGTTTTATGTGGTTGGCTTCAAGGGGGTTGAAGGAAAACATGGTCATTATGGTGGCCTATGATATATTCACAAATTCTTTGACATTCCCTTCAAAAGATGGGGCTGAATGTCTCTCCCCTTGCATGTGGACTACATTGGCCTTGGTGAGTCACTTCTAAATAGAGAAAGGTGGGAGTGATGGTGTATGAGTTTCAAAATTAGGTAACAAAAGACACTGTGGATTCCTTCTAGCTCTCTCTTGGATTGCTTGCTCTAGGGGAAGTCAGGTGTCCTGTCTTGAAGATCCTCAAGCAACCCTATGGAGAGTCCCTTGTGTTGAAAACCCAAGTCTCCTTCCTAACAGTCAGCAAGGAGCTGACGTCTTCTGAGAATAGCCATGAGAGGGAGCCATCCTGTATGCAGATCTTATAGCCCCAGTTAAGCCTTCAGATGATGGTGGGTGCAGGTGATAGCTTGACAGCAACTGCATGAGAGACCCTGAGTCAAAACCACCCAGTTAAGCTATTCTTGGATTCCTGACCCTCAGAAACTCTGTGACATAATTAATGTTTGTTGTTTTAATCCAGTAAGTTTTTGGGGCAATTTGTTACACAGCAATAGATAATAAATATGGTTCTCACCCTTACAGTGTTGCTTTGGACATAGTAGTTTTCATTCATTTATCCATCCATCCATCCATCCATCTATCCATGCATGCATGCACTGACTGCATTCATTGGTGTGTGTTTCCTGTAGCACACAATGGGAATCCTTAGTCCCTTAGCTTCATGGAATATAGCAGTGGGTAGGATGGACCTTACTAAAGAGAGAATAGATGGGCAGATAGTTCCATAGTTGTCTAGATGGAAGGTAATTGTGGGAAACACTGTTGCCCTTCTGACACAGCTGCCTACACATGGATAAATTCCTACCTGTCTCTGCCTAAGTGTGTTCTCCGGCTGCAGTAACATGTTCAACCTGAGTGTGGGGCAGGTTAGAAATGACAGAATGTTAATGTCCCAAGATAAACTCTCAACCAGTTGAAACTCAGTGACTTTCAAAATAAAGACATCTTTTAAATTCTCTAAACACCTAGGTTTACAATCTGAGTCCTGAAGGGTAATGTGACTAGGCTATGGTCTGGCAATTAATTAGTGGCAAGTATAAATCTGACACCTGGGTTTCCAGGACTGTTTCCCATACTCCACGTTGTAGAGTTTATATCTACAGGGCCCTCCCAAATTGCAGATGGAAAACTAATACATGGAGGCTCAGAAGTCCACAGACTTATAGCTCATGCATGACAAGGTCAGGAACCCAACTGGGCAGTTGACTTCTGGCCAAAGTTGTCATTGGCTGTTTTTGAGAATCTAAATATACTTTTGTTTATAAGTTTAAAGGAAAGTGATTCAAAAGCTTTTAGGACTTGCTCCTTCAAATACATCAGTTTTAGGATTCAAAAGTAGAAATGATATGAGTGAAAACACTGTATTCATATAAGAATAGGTTCCAAAATAGAAAGCACACTTATTCACTCGTTCATTTACTTATTAAATATTATGATCTAGCACTGTGCTGGAGATCCAAGTAAGAAATGATTCTGGTGTCTCCCAAGCTCAAGAAGGGAGACTTACGATGTGAGAAATGTGAAAATAGAGGTATCAATATGGTACTACCTCTAGGCAGAAAGTACTGAAAAGAATAAATACAAACACAACACACACACTATTTTTTTGTGTTTCAACAAATTTAGGCTGTGGACTATCCATTCCAAGCTTTATGGTGTTTAAAATATGGGATTTCTCTTGTAGATTTTTTTTTTTCAGTATTGGCAAGGAAGAAAATTTCTTGGTGTTTAAATTAGAGCTTGACTCGAAGCTTTTGAAGAAAAGGCAATGAGTGGCTGTATGTGAAGTGTAAAGATCTCATAAAAAGTTAGTTGGCAAGATCTGAGAGCCCAGGGGATACCACACTGGCCTAAAATATCCCATCACTTGCTCAACAAGGTGCACGAATGTCCAACGTTAGAGGTGGAACTCCATGAAATCTGGAGGGCATGGGAAGTCCCAGATCTCCCTCTTAAGTGCATCTATTGCTGCATAGTAGAGCTGTAGGCTTCATCACCCACTCCTTGACAGGGATTAGGTGACAGTTTACTTCAGGAAAGGTTTTTGGGGGATTGAACAAAGAATCAGGGCTGGCAGAGGGTGAGGAGCTCATAGGGCTTTGAAAAGGGATGCCAAGTGTCATTAGAGACCAAACTCACCATTTACCTAGATCTGGCTAGTTCTGATTGGCAGCCTCAAGGAATAGAGGCTGATGGTCTGCTTTTAATCAAGTGTGCTATAATCCATCTTTCAGCTGAACGGTTTTGTCCTGGAAAACCAGCTCTCCTAAGACCCTGGTGGCATGTACACTCATTGCCAGTATCATCCTCTGGGCAATAAGCAAAAAAAATTCCTTGCCAGGATTACTTCTCACCACATCTAGGGGGCTTTCTATTTGTCAGTGAGGTGTTATTTCTCTATCATCAATTTTTGTGTGTCCTTATAGGATGATTTCAGCCAGAGCATCAGTATATTAAATATATGTGTGTGTATAATATGTAATTTATCTATCTATCTATCTATCTATCTATCCATATTTATAGACTTTTTTTTAAAGCAGTTTACAGCAAAATTGAGCAGAAGGTACAGAGATTTCCCATATGTCCTCTACCCACACATATGCACAGCTCTTTCCCGCCAGCAGTATCCCCCACCAGAGCGGTACAGTTGCTACAATTGATGAAACAACATTAACACATCATTATCACCCAGACTCCATAGTTTACAGCAGGGTTCATTCGTGGTGTTGTACATTCCGTAGGTTTGAACAAACGTATAATGACATGTATCCTCCATTATAGTATCCTACAGAGTGTTTTCACTGCCCAGAATCCCTTGTGCTCCCTCGATTCACAGCTCTTTCTCTGCCATCCCCTAGGAACCACTGATCTTTTTACTGTCTCTATAGTTTTGCCTTTTCCAGAATGCCATATAGTTGAAATCATAGAGTATGTAACCCTTTCAGATTTTCTTCCACTTAGTAATATGAATTCAAGTTTCCCCATGCCTTTTCATGGCTGCATAGCTCATTTCTTTTTAGTGCTGAATAATAATCCATGGTCTGGATGGATCATGGATTATTTATCTGTTCATCTGCTCAAGGGTATTATAGTTGTTTACAAGTTTTGGGAATTATGGATAAAGCTGCTATACACAAGAATGGGTGTTTTTATATTGCTTCTTAGAGTTATGTGCCAGTTGTCAAAGTTGACTTCCACTTATGGTGATAGTGATTAAAGGCACATTTTAACTAACTAGAAGCTAAATAGTGAGGATGGTAAACAAATGAATATAATTTGATGGAATAGGAAAATTTTAATTTTGAAACCTGTTCTGGTATAAAAGAAAGAAAAATTAACTTTGAAATAGCCTTTTGTCCAAGCTGAACTGAGATTTTTTAAAATACTGAATGCCTTTAACTCCATTTGGGTTTTGCTTTGTAAGGAGGAAGTTACAGAAAATGAAGTATGCCAAACCCTGGAACCAGTTTGGCATGTGGCTTTAAAAGGAAGGTGGGTTTTATCTGCACCTGAGTGGCTCAACTGGTTAAGCGTTCCACTTCTACTCAGGTCAGGATCTCATAGTACGTGAGTTAGGGCACTGCTTTGGGCTCCATGCTGACAGCTCAGAGCCTGGAGCCTGCTTCAGATTCTGTGTCTCCCTCTTTCTCTCTCTCTCTGCCCCTCTCCCACTCACCCTTTGTCTCTCTCTCTCTCTCTTTCTCAAAAATATATAAACATAAAAAAAGGAATATGTGTTTTGAAGTCAAGCAAAGCTAGGTTTGAATTCTAGTTTCTCTATCTACTGATATGAGATCTTGTCACTCAGACCTCACTGTCAGCGTCTTTAATATGGCTTACCAGTGTCATCCTCGAATGTTTGTTGGGAGAAATAAATGAAGAAACATTTGCAAATACTTGGCACATACTGGGTACTTAATAATTGGTGGCTGGAAGTATTACCTCCCCATTTGATGTCCATGACAAGCTTCAGCATGGTGGGCATCTGGTTGCATGTGTCCTACAACACTGGCTGTGACTCCTGGCTTTAGGCACAATTATCTTGGAGGATATTAGAGGCCTGCAGAGGTTGTAGGTGTGTGTCTAGGCCATGCTTTGCCAGCAGGACCGCTGTGTGCTGCCCAATTTTTGTGCTTTTACTTTTAATGTCTTGCTTTTTTAAAAACTTATTTTCATTTGATATAATAAATGGATACCCCCAGAGAGAGTCAGGTGTTGGGAGGAAGTTGGGACGCTCCAGGATGTCTGAGCCAGATCTCCACGGAGCAGCTCCTCCTTCCAGACCATCACTTGTCCAGAGCAGGTGCATGAATGAATGACCGTTGTGTCTGTCCTGTTGCCTATTTGTCCTAGACCTCTTAAAGAAGTGCAGAATTAGAACCACACTGAAACAGAAACTTTTTTCTACCTGTTATGCAAGTCTTTCCCTCTGGACATAATTGCTGTGGATTTCCTTTGTTACAGAAAGTGCTTACCATGGGGGCAGCTGGTGTCCAGGTTTGCTCTAGGAAGGGCTGGTGCTTTGGCCACCACTGATTACATTATCTTTTGAATCAGAGCTCTTCACCCCTGGAATGTGACCTTCTGACCATTGAGTGAAGTGGGTCAGTGCAGACGAGTGTTAGATGCTCTTCTGATGATCCCAAATGGAAGGGATTGGCCCAATAGAGGAGTGTTGTGATCCTGTAGGTCAACCTTTAATGCTTGAAGTGGATGACTTTGTTATGAAGTTCTTTGGGGAGGACAGTGAAAGGCTGGTCCAGATAATGTGATCTGGAAATGATACACAATCAGCACTGCATTTTGTTAGTAATGACAATAATTTACAAAGCCGATGTTCGCATCTCACCTGAGCTCTTGGCAACACATTGACTAGGTGACCACTTTCTCCTCCAAGTGCCATTACTCCCGCTCTTCAGGTTTGTCCCCTGTGTCCCCAGCCTCTGTTCCATCTCCTGTGCTGGCTCCTCCTCTGCAGTTTGTTTTCTGTCAGTTTATCTCAGACCTCTGTCCTTAGTCTTCATCTCCCTGGATGCTGTTAGCCAATACATGGCTTTAAATACCATTTCTACTTTAAAATTCTAATTAATTTCTTCAGCCCTAATCTCACCCCTGAGCACGAGCCTCAGTCATGGAACTACTTCTTTAATAGGTCTGCTAGGAAACTCTGACTTGACCTAGACTCACAGACCTTTTTTGTCCATCTCATGGCCTCCCTCTTGCCTCCACCAGGATTCCTTCATTGCATTAACTGATACTGCCCCCCTCCATGCCCCCCGGCTGTTCAGGCTCATTTTTTTTTTAACCTTTCTGATTCCCAGTCTTTCAATGGTCTCATGGAGCTACACTGATAGTACCAGTCTCACAGCCTCAGTTTCTTAATCTGTAAAATGAGGGTAATTATAATACTTGTTTTGCCTATTTTATTGGATTTTGTAGAATTAAAATGCTTTACAAATTGCAGAGTGCTATAGGAATGCAAGCTACTATTCTGTTATTGGAGACACCTTATCTAAGAACTCATATAATAGTTTTCTCTTAGAGGTTTTTTTGATTTTTTTTTTGTGTGTGCTGATAAACAGATTGTATTTTTTGACAAACCTGGATGCTGCTTTCTGTCAGCTAACAGAACCACTTTGACTCAATACATTTGTTTCTTTGTTTCCTTGCTTTGACTTACAGGAAGTTCAGGGCAAAATCTCATGTTTAAGTATCCTTGCTATTCTTGTGTTAGTTTTCAATTATAATTATTATTTATCTTTCAAACTGTGTTTTATTAATTTTTAACCCCTATTTTAATGTCACTGCTGTATGTTGATCCTTCATTGCTGTCTCTTTTTTTTTTTTTAAGATTCCTAGTACAAATAGATAATGGATCAATAAATGAACTAACAAATCCCATAACCATGACCCATTGCATTTGGAGGTCCATTATCATATTTTATTATCATTCACCTGAAACGTAAATTTCCCTCAGGTTAAAATAAAAATTTTCAAAGCATTTTGAGGAGGGCAATGAAAATAATTATTTATTCAGGCTTAAGCACTTTTTTATTGCGTGTGTATTTAAAAAATGGATATTTTTGGTGAAGCAAGTCATTTTTTCATGTATTATAGAGCCAGCTTATGTTTTTAAAATATTAAACCCAGTTTGTAATATGTAGAATATTGGTAATGCAAACTGTAAACTCAAATAATCTGTTTCCCATAATAATTATGGACTTCATTCAGTTTCACAGAACAGTAGATTTAAATAACATCAGGTCTTTTTTAGCATGTTGTAGGAAGGCCAGATGGTTCAGTGGATGGTTCAGGGCTTATGCAGGCCTTCCTAGTATAAACATCTTGGGCTCCCTTCCTCTTCATGTTCTGTATCCTAAGTTGGGGACCTTTGCCCTAAGTATCACAGGATGGGTCCTACATCTTCAGGCATTGAGATTGCTTTCCAGGAAGGGAGAGTAAGAAGGAGAAATGGTAAAAATTCAGTTGGATCAGAACTTAATTATCTGGAAAACAATACTTCCCCGGAAGCTCTGATTGGCATATTTCTGCTTATGTCTAATTGGACATAACTGGGTTGCATAGACTAGCTGCAAGGGAGTCTGGAAGGCTGAATGTTTTTTTAATTAGACACATGGTTGTACTATGTCCAATCAGCTAGTTCTTAGTAAGAAAAGGGGGAGGAATGGTATTGGGGAGGCAGCCAGCAGGTGCTTGCGGTTAAGATTTCTGGACACAGAAAACATTTCTAGCAATCCAAATAGTGTTTGAGGCACTTATTATACTTTGTTTAATTTTTTAAGTGAAAATATCACTTTGACAGTGATTTTAAGAATTGAATGAAATATGTAGGGAAAAGGGCTTATATAAGCTGCTCTAATACAATGATGTCAATTTTTCACCATAGCAGCTCTTGAAAAATGACCCCGCTTTCCAGGTTTATTCCCCCACTTTCCTCTTAAAAATAAGCTTCTTACTCCAAAATGCACTAAATGAATATAGTCTAAAAATATTTTTTTTGACATGACAGCTTCAGGCAAAGATGTATATTCATCAATTTCCTTAATGCCACATTTGCTAGTCAGAGAACATCACATAGGTTAAATCTGAGCTGCGTGCCCTCTTTGGTGAGCTCACAAAGTTTTGCTTCATGCATTTATCTGAGTAAGAAGTGAAGAGGCAGCATCTTCAATGAATTTTGGATCTCTTGCACACGTGTGCAGTTCACATGCACTTTGAAGGAGTTTCATATTCAGCATTTATTTTGCCCTGTGTTTTTCTGCACTATGAATTTATTTTTAAGTGCGATCTGTGTGCAAGATAACCATGAACTCCCCCAAAGTTGAAAAATTGGTGAAAAAAATGTTCGGAAAAAAAGGAAAGGGAAGGAAAGTCATAAATCGTTATTACTTCACATTTTGTGTGTAATCTCCATTTGTTATCTCCCCATTGTTGTTTATTAATTAGGTTAAGTTGTTTTTGTTATTCAAGTGATGTATTTTTCTGTTTGTGAATTTTTAAAAACTTGGATCTCGATGGAATGCATTATATACCCCCCTCTTAATATGAAATAAAAAGTTTAGAAGTTAATGACTTTTTACTTAAGTACAGGTTTTCGAGAATAAGTTGTTAAGCAAGGTAGTCATATGCCATTAACCTCTGTGCAGACTTATACTGTAGAGAAGATAATGAAGGAACTTGTTTGTGTGTTGACTGTATAGGGGTTGTTGTGTGTATTATCTTGTTTAATCTTCCCAGTAGCCCACTGGGGGCAGGTGCATCAATTCATTATTCAGGGAAGTCTTGATGGCTTTCTACTCTATCAGTATAGCTTACACGGAACTACCTTTCCCAGAATTCTCTCCTGTGCATGGTTCTTGTTTTTGGTTTTGCGAGACTGGAAGGCAGAAGGGAAGTTGCAACCTTTGAGTGATGCACAGTGTGCAGGCTCACCTGGTGGGTGTGGGCTCCCATTCATATCCTCTTCCAGTTCTCCAAGTCCTGAGCTATATGGATGTAGCTCAGCAGTGAAGGCACTGGTTTCTTCTGAAGGTCACCTGTGGCCTCAAGATTGGAGATGGTGAGAAAGGAGGTGGGTTTCACTCTGTCCTTGGGGGTTTGTCTTTCATGTTCAGCTTTTCTTCCAGATACCCCACCCTGCTAAACTCAGTGACTTCAGGCCCACCACCAAATGCAGAAGCAATGGCCCATCTAGACTTTTTTACCACCAGGTCTCATATTGCACAAGATGCAGTCCTTGTAATTAATCCCTTATCCCATGTCACTCATGGGACTCAAGCTCTAGAAGTCATCAGACTCAGAGAGAAGATGTTTCTTATACTTGGCTGTATAACCTAGGAGAAGAGAATAAAATTTATTCAACTCCTGTCTTGTGCCTGGCCCTGGGTTCAGTGCTATTAATGCATTTAATCTTTACAACAGGTATTATTATCATTTTATAGGTGAGACAGCTCAATTTTTCTTAGGGCTAGTTCTACAAATAATATGTTTTTGCCTTAGGGCAAGTCGATGTCCAAATTTATTTTTTATGGAGAATCTGTCGTTGTAAAAATATTACTCTGGAGACAAATTTTCTGAGAGCAGTAAATACCAGAAGTCACGCCAAAAACTTCAGCACCCTGTTGAGATTGGGGGAAAAGGCAACATTGACTTATTTTTACTTAAATTTGTGACCTGGAAAAAAATCAACAGGGATGGTTTTCTTCTTGTTCTAAGACCTGTGGCTGCAAATTCTTTGCATGCCCATTTATTCCACTAAAGCAAATGGTTGCCCAAAGCGCTTAAGACACATGGGCTGTAAGATTCTACAGCTGTAAATTCATTTCCCAGAATTCAGAAAAGTGTGGTGCTCAATTCGGTAAACATCACTTCCATGAAAACTTAGTTTACTCAGGTTGTGTATTTGAGTATTAATCATAGCCTGTCATGAATCAGGCTGGTTGGCTAACCAGCTGGCTCACCATTTCTTTGTGTTCAGTCTTCCTCATGTCTTTTGCTCACTAAAGCTGGCATTCAAATGCCAGGTCCTGAGCATGTTTTGAAAGAATACATTTGAATGCAATTACTAAGCTTCCTTTAGAAGTCCAGCAGCCCTGTCCATTATAATAATTGATAGTCCAGAAACTTGTTAGAGAGAAAGGAATTTAATCAAAGCTAAAAGTAATTTATAGGGTAAGTCCGACATACACATACTTTCTCTAAGCCTTGGTTTGATTGGTTTTCATTTTTGGGATGTGTATTTGACATTTGAAATAATTTTGGTCAATAATGCTTTCATTCAAGGCCGAGAGTTCTTTGACCTGTGTATAGAAAATGAGGGAGAGAGCCAAGAGAAATTTGGTGCCAGTGGTGACTGCTGAACTCTTAGGATCATTAAAATATACTGTTAACTGCATGAAATAAGTGTATTTGACTCGGGTTTCTCCTTTGGAATAGTATTGGCCAGTTTCCCAGGAGAGAAACTTCTTTGCTCTTCCCAAGGATTCTATCTCCAGTTGAACAGACTGTTCTCCAGTTGTTAGTGACTGGAGGAAATCCTGAGTCCCATGCATACCTCTCCTGTGCTTAATTCTGATATCCTTAGGTACCAATGTCTTCTTACTGGGGACTCTGTGATTCTTCCTGAGTTTTTCCTGGACTTAGGGGCATGCAGGCCAGAACACATGCAAGCTGTAAATTCTGGGGAGTTAGTGCATCAGGAAGTAGCACTTAGACAATGATGGATAGGACCTGGTGGGGAAATACACAGCTGCCCCTCATAATGGACAACCATAAGGTGTGTTCTCTATAGTCCTCCAGAGTTTCCAGTGGGATTGAGGCCCACTTGACCACAGAAGTAACTTTTTCATTTTTTACACCTCTTTGCCTTTCCTTCCCCAACTCAGTTCTCCACTCCCTTAACTGTTTCCTGGGATCATCTCCCAAATAATTGATGCATGTAAATCCTTGTCTCAGGATCTGCTTTGGGGGAGCCCAAACCAAGACTGTTAATTTTATGTCTGGTTCTGCCAGGGTTGCCTTTAAGGGCTCAACTTGAGAAGTGAGCTGTCTTGTGCTGAGCAGATGAGTAGCTGATAACTGGTGGACCATCTGCAGAAGAGCCAGCCAGGGAAACTGGGTGAGCTGAGTCACAAGGCCAGCTTCTGGAGAGGCAGGGCTGTGATGGGAGGGGAGGGTTGGTTCTCATCAGCAGGGGGCTGGGATGGGGAGGAAGGACCTCTAATGGCTGGGAGCAGACATGTAAAGGGGCACACAGGACACTGGCAAGGGGACTGTTAGAAACTTCTTTCTCTGGATGCTTGACTACGTGCTTTATCCTTTTCTGTCTCTTACTCACCATGGGCGAGCTGACAACTCTCAGGTGGTGAGCCCTACCTCTACAAAGCTCCAGATGGATTTTTACAGCACTCTTTGACAGTAATTAACAAGATTATCTGCACCCAGATGCCTAAGGGTACCTCAGACTCAGCCTGTCCTGAACCAAATACATTCTTTTCTCTCTGTTTACCTCCCTTTCACCCCATCTTCCAACCCCCAGACCTTCTTCTTCTTCAGCATCTTTCCTTCAATTAGAAGCAAGCTATCCACTTCTGAGCTATGTGCCATTCCTTGTCCCTTGTCTTCCTTGTCTGGGCTTCTTGCCTAAATGGCTTGGCTCTGTGCTCTGGATTCTCTTGGTTGGGTCTTCTGCTTCTCATTGCCTGCTTCATGCTCACATTATTGTTCATGTCAGTGTTTTGATCCTATGCTCCCATGACTTTGCTTCCCACCCCCCACCACCTCAGTCATTACTTCCTTCATTCTGCAACCAGGACAGTCTTCCTAAATGGCACATCTGATCATGTCACTCCCACCCCTAAAACTTTCGATGACTCTTCATTATCCACAAATAAAAGTTTCAATAATTTTGCTTGGGATTTGAGGTTTTTCATGTCCTTGTTCCACTTCTTGGAACATGTAGACCTATGATCCTTGTGCTCCAGACCTCCATTTCCAACGTGTATTCCAAGGAACGTGGATACTTTGAGATGCTCCTCTCTGCACAAGGATTTCAGGGTAAGAAACTGGATGACACTATCCATTCTTCCTCACTCTTGGATGTTCAAAAGGTGCATCACACACTCTACACTCTGAGAAGTCTGCAATAAAGAAATCCGTTTGCTTTTGCTTAACCTGGTGTTCCCCAACTAATTTGACCATGGTGTCTCTTTCTCGTCTTTACAGAGTGGCAGCTATTATTAATATTGTGAAGTACCATTGTTCTTGGGATACAAGCCACTTTTTGTAACCACACCAGACTTGACATCTGAGACACATGTCAAACTCCAGGATTAGAGTTTTGTTTGTTTGTTTTTTGCTCTCAAGCTGTTCTCTTACCCTGAAATGATTTTACTCCAGTGTCTTTCCCAAAGTTCTAACTCATCCACCTGCCCACCAGCATCCCTGCCTGTCTCACTCTGGCCCAGGACTTTTCAGTACTTCTGTGATAGTAGGGATTTCTTTCAGCCTCACAGTATAATTTTTTTAATGTTTACTTATTTTTCAGAGAGAGAGAGACAGAGTGTGAGCAGGGCAGGGGCAGAGAGAGAGAGAGAGAGAGAGAGAGAGAGAATCTGAGGCAGGTTCCAGGCTCTGAGCTGTGAGCACAGAGCCCAACACAGGGCTTGAACTCACGAATGTGAGATCATGACCTGAGCTGAAGTCGGATGCCCAACCGAGTGAGCCACCTAGACGCCCCAGCCTCACAGTATAATTAACTTAAATTCCTATTTAAAGCCAAGGTCTTTGAAAACAAGGATGTTTTATTTTCCTTTTTTTAAAGTGTTACCTACAGCACTGTGCAAGTACATTGACTCCAAACAGCTCCTAAGCAACTTTTTTCTGAATTAATTTCCCATTCCTTGTAAAGCCCGTCCAAGCAACAGAGGAGCATGATTTGTTATCAGTCAAATCTGGTTCAAATCCCAGCATGGCTGCTTACTGTCTGGTGACCTTGACAACCCAGGGAGCTTGTCTGAGTTCTGCTGTTCTTATAGGACTGTGGTGGGACAACGTGAATGGGCTGAGCACTGTACCCGGGGTCCAATCAGGCTCAAAACCACATTAATGGATGACGCACACTGAACAGTCTCCAGGCACCATGCCAAAGGTTAAGCATATTCCAAGCCTTAATTAATTTGGGATGCCTGGGTGGTTTAGTCGATTGGGTGCCCAACTTCAGCTCATGTTGTGATCTTGCAGTTCGTGGGTTTGAGCCCCACGTCGGGCTCTGTGCTGACAGCTTGGAGCCTGGAGCCTGCTTCAGATTCCATGTCTCTCTCTCTGTCCTTCTGCTCATGCTCTGTTTCTCTCTCTTTTTCAAAAATAAACATTAAAAAAATTTAATTTATTCCTCAGGACAATCCAATGGGGGTATGTGTTATTTTCCTCATTTCACAGGTGGCAAAATCAAGGCAGGAATCTGAGATTTTTTAGTCTCTTACTGGAACCCAGGCGCTATAGAACCACCACATGATACCAAAGACTGAGATGACAAAAATATTTACTGGTTGTTGTTATTTTTATTCACAGAGATTGCAAGAGATGCAGAATCCAACAGAAAAAAGGAATACCAGATGTGGCATTGAAGGAGACTTGGGTGTTGAACCTGATATTTATCACCACCACTTACTAATCGTGAGGTCTGGGGCAAAGTCATCTTTTAAAAAAAAATCTCAGTTTCGTTGTCTGTCAAGTGGGGAGAATAGTGATATTTTTACCTCACTGGGTAGAGAGAATGCAATGAGACAAAATACACATAGGACTCAGCCCTGTGCATGGCTGGCAGAGAGGTTTTGATGAGTGAAAGCTAATGTCACTGTTATTCTTAGTGTGTTTTTATCTTCATGCAAGAGGATGAATGACCTCAGATGAAGAACAGCCACATTGTGGTTATGCTGATGAGAAGCAGTGCACATAAACTTTCAGTAATCTTTTCACTTGAGGGAGGGGAAAGGTTAACTCAGCCACAAAACTTTATTCCAGTTTCCTTTGAAAAACAACAAGCAAGAGAAACTCCCTTCTTTATTTTTAAAAATTAATTAATTTTTATGTTTTTTAAAGTTTTTACTTGAATTCCAGTGTAGTTAACATACAGTGTTATGTTAGTTTCAGGTGTACAATATAGTGATTTACCGACTCCATACATCACCCAGTGCTCATCACACAGGTGCACTCCTTAATCCCAGTTGCTTATTTCACCCCTCCCCTCTCCCACCTCCCCTCTTGGTAACCATTTCGCAGTTTGTTCTCTATAGTTAAGAGTCTGGTTTCTTGATTTGTCTCTCTCTCTCTTTTCCCCCTTTGCTTAGAAAATCTCCCTCTTTAAAACTCTGGGACATATGACAAAAGCTACTTGGAAAAAATTGAGCCCATTGAGCTCTTGCAGTGCAAGAGCAGGTGCAACTGCAGATCTTCACCTGTGTAGGTGTGGAGCCAAAGCTAGTGACCCTGGGATCCCCTAATGGCTCGGTGGGAGCTTCCCACTGAGACTGGGGCTATCTCTAAGTGGAAGATCTGAGGGTTAGGCTTCATTAGCTTCAAAGTAAATTTGTCTTTGTCAGACTCCAGTTCATTTCTCTATTCAAGTCTTCCCTTTATGGCCTTTGGTAAAATTCTATAATTTTCTTCCTGTAGGTTCTGAATTTTCTTGTTCATTTCTATTTGTAAACACAATAGTTGGTGTTTCCCCTGTGGATTGGGTTCTTTATTTTATTTCATCTCCTCCCTCTCTTTTCTCCCTCTTTTCCTTCCTTCCTTCTTTCCTTCCTTCCTTCCTTCCTTCCTTCCTTCCTCCCCTCCTTTATTTCTTCCTCATTCCCTCCCTTCCTTCTTTTCTCTTTTGAGAGTAGTAGTTGGAACTTAACTGATTTGTGCATGCTGATTTTTATCTTCAGCCACTTTGCTCATTTAATTTTCACGTAGATCCAAAAATTTGTCAGTTAATTTTGGATTTTCTAGATAATCATATCATGTGCAGGGAAACAACAGTTTCCCTTTTCTTTGTCTTGTTTATTTTTAAATTTGTTTTTGTGTGTTGACAAATACTTCCAATAGGATATTGAATGGTTAGGGTGGGTGTAGTTAGCCTGTCCTTTTAATGTTTCATCATTAAGCATAATGCTTGTTGAGAAGTACTAGAAAATAGAAGTTAGCATGTTTTCTTTGATGGCCTCGATGATTAAACATTTTTTAAAATCAGAAATTGGTGTTGAATTTTATCAAATCATTCTGACCTCTATTAAGATTACCATATTTGGGGGGGGTCTGGGTGGCTCAGTTGGTTAAGCGTCCAACTTCAGCTCAGGTCATGATCTCACAGTTTGTGAGTTCAAGCCCTGCGTCGGGCTCTGTGCTGACAGCTCAGAGCCTGGAGCCTGGTTCAGATTCTGTGTCTCCTTCTCTCTCTGCTCCTCCCTTGCTCATGCTCTGTCTCTCTCTGTCTCAAAATAAATAAAAACATTAAAAAATTTTTTTAAAATAAAAAAAGATTACCATTTTTCTAATATAATATATTAAAGCAATTATTAACATAAATGGATTTTTTTTTGTAATTTTTAATTTAATTGTAAGTAAGCATTCTTAATATAATGCTTATTTGGACATAACATATTTGAGCACATACTGTTAAATTAGATTTGATAATATTAAATTAATGGTTGCCTGGGTGGCTCAGTTGGTTGAGTGTTTGACTCTCAAATTCAGCTCAGGACATGGTCTCACAGTTCGGTTTGTGGGACTGAGTGTCACATGGGGCTCTGTATTGACAGTGCAGAGCCTGCTTGGATTCTTTCTCTCCTCTCTCTCTGCTCCTCCCTCTCTCTCTCTCACACACAAAATAAGTGAATAAACATATAAAGAAGGCTTTTGCCTATATATTCACAAGAGAGAAAAGTCTATTATTCTATTTTCTGGAATTGTTTTCCCCTGATTTGGATATCATTATTTTAACTAGTAAAATCAATTGAGTAACTTCATTTCTTTCTGTTCTACCCAACAATTCCTGTTCTATATGGTCTCTTTCTTTAATATTCTCACCCATAAATATGTTGGGATTGGTCTTTCTTTTTCTTGTCTTTTTTCTTTATTTTTTTTCTCTTAGGAATAAAGATTTAACCACCTTTGTAATTTCTTTCAAAGTTTAATACCTACTCAGCTTTTTTATTTAAGCCAATTTTAATAATTAAAAAACTCTCCTGTATCATCCTATATTTCTTTTTTATTCCTAAGTTTCTTTTATCTTTATTCATTCCTTTCATCTATTACTTATAGGTATATTTTGATCTTTTTCTACCTTCTCTAGTTAAAAGTTTAGATTGTTTATTTTTCGTCTTTTTCATTTTTATTTAAAAAAATGTTTTTTAAACATTTATTCATTTTTGAGACAGAGAGAGACAGAGCATGAACGGGGGAAGGTCAGAGAGAGAGGGAGACACAGAATCTGAACCAGGCTCCAGGCTCTGAGCTGTCAGCACAGAGCCCGACACGGGGCTCGAACTCACAGACCACGAGATCATGACCTGAGCTGAAGTCGGACGTCCAACCGACTGAGCCACCCAGGAGCCCCATCATTTTTAGATAAATGCAGTAATGCTGTAAGTTTTTCTCTGAGCATAGCTTAGTCTTCATCTCATGCATTTTGATATAAAGTATTTCATGGTTTATTAATAAAGAGTATAGAGTTTATAATTTGATATTTAGTGGTTATTTGGGTCAGTGTTTTAAAGTTTCAAGTAATTCTTATTTTCATCTTCTTTTCCTCCCTACTTTTATTTTATAACAGTATGGTCACCATATTGACTAGATGATTTCTTCAAATTTATTGATACTGCTAAACAGTAATGGTTTTTTTAGTTGTCATATTGAACACATCAATAACTGAGAGCAGCAATTTGAAATCTTGTATAAGATAATACCATTATTAATGTCTTGTTTTGGTTTTGTCAATTTTTGCTTTATGGATTTTGAGTCTACTTTATCAGGTACATTCAAATTTAGAATTGTTATATCTTTTTGAAGAAGTGGATATTTTACCATAATGATCTGGCCTTCTCTATCCTTCTTAATGATTTTTGTCTTTCAACCTGTTTCGTCTGATTTTAACATTGTTTGTTCAGCTTCCTTTTGAGTAATATGTACCTGGAATTTATTTTTCCATCCTTTCTCTCAGCTGTCAGCTTTCTTTTTTCATATTTCTTTTAGCCTTTAGCTTAAATTGTATGTGTGCCTTGTCAATAGTGCAGAGCTGGATTTTGTGTTTTGTTTTATTTTAATCTGACCAGCTCCGCTTGTTTGGTAAGTTCCATCCATACTTATATGTTGTGGTTATTGAAACAATTTGTGGCTATTGAAATACTGAAATTGCTTATTCTCATACTACTTTTTTATTTGATTTGACCCAGTACTTTTTAATGCTTCTTTTTTCTCCTTTATTACCACTGATTAGACTGAGTAAAGTTTCATGATTTATTTTTCTTATTACATTTTTCCCTTCCTCCATGGGTTTGGAGTTTATGTATTTATGTAATTTGCATATTTCATTTCTGTTTTATATTAAATATTTCATTTGTTATTTTAATGAATCTCTAATGATTTTTTAACCATATGTATAAAATATAACAATGTCTACAGCCCAGCTCACATTTGGGGGAAATACAAGTGGGTGGAGGAGAACGCAGGGTGTCCAGGGGTCATAGAAACTTCTGACCTGAGTCCAAGCAGCAGGAACTTTCTCGTGTTTTCACAAGGTTTTTAAAGAGAAAGAGGAGGAGCAGAAAGTAGATGAGATAGGCAAAAAAAGCAACAGGGGGAGCACAGAAGAGCACAGAGTCTCAGAGACAGAAATGCACATTTCTCATTGGGATGTAGTTCACAGACTTACCTGTGAATGTATGTGAGTGTGTGTGTGTGAATGTATGTTCGCATGTGAATATGTATGTTTGTGAGTGTGTATATGTGTGTGGGTATACCTGAGTGTGTGTATATTCCTGAAAGTATGTGTGTGAGTGTACATTTGTGTGAGAGAGCGTATGTGTGTGTGTGCCTGAATGTTTGTATGTGCCTGAAAGTATGTACGTATGGGTTTGTGTGAGAGTGTATGTGTGTGAGTATGTGCCTGAGTGTATGTTTACATGTGAATGTATATTTTTGTGAGTGTGTGTATGTGAGTGAATGTGTACCCTGGTGTGTATGTGTGCCTAAGAGTGTGTGAGAGTGTATATGTGTGTGTTATGCTCAGCCCTGAGGACAGAGAGAGGCAGAGAGTAGAAAGGAAGCCAGAAAGTACATCTAACAATAAAGGGCTCATTTTCATGTATTACAAACAACAGCAAAGTTTGAAAGGCAAACCAGTGGTGAGAAAGCTAGTGAGTGAAGCCATTACTGTCCCAGCACAAGAAAATGTTGAAGACAGGATCTGAATGGTGGGTTCCTTTCCAGAGATAAATGGATCAGGAGAAGTTGAATTTCTGTGGATCAGAGGTTATAGGTTTACAGAAATAGTGACTGAGACAGGCCAGACTGGCATAGTTTAAAAATATTTCCTTTTTCACAATGAAAGCCTGAAAGACATTATTTCTGAGATTTTTATTCTGTGCTATTTTAACTCTTTTTTTTTTTTTTTTTGTACACTAGCTATCAGTACAAGAATCAATTTGTTGACAATAGTTGCTAAAGAAGTTTTGGTCTCATCTCCATGTAATCTATACCCTGATTAAATTATAAACAGATTTCTAGGATTCAATAATGATAGTCCACATGGTGTAGAAAAGTAGGATTCAAATAGAACATTCTCTTGTTCAGTGATGGGAGTGCTAGTGACATGTCAGCTTATGAGAAACAGATATGGTAAAATAAAATACCCCAAGTCTAGTTTATTTCTCTTCACAGGCAGGGTTATGAAATCGTTTCCTGAAAGAATTGATGCACAAAATGGAGTTAATTAGTGTGATTAAAAAAATATTATATTTTTCATTCTAAACTGTGTTTTTTGTTGCTATTATCTCTGTCTGTGCTGATGTCTTCTTACTCATCTCATGACAGATGGGTTTTGAAGGCCAGAATTCCACAATTCATGGATGCTTTTCTAACACAAAGTAGCAGTTACGTGAACTAGCCTTGAAGTCAGATTGACAGGGACCTTAATGTACCATTTCCAGTCCTGTAGGCTCAGCCAAGTTGTCTAATTTCCTTAAGTTCACTTTTCTTATTGGAAAAATAAAGCGAATGATCGTGTCTACCTCCTGGGTTTTTGGTGTGGACTAAATGAGATATAAAAATACAAAGCAGCATGAAGTACCTAATAGGTTCTCAATAAATATTCTTTATTCTTGTCATTCATATCCGCAAAGTCTTAATTTCCTCTTTTTTCTCTTTAAATGTTGGAAGAAGATTGTAAATGGCAGCTAGCATATCATAAAACGATGTAGGACCATTTAGAAAAGTGGGGAGGTATTTAGATCTCAAGTCAGCACTATATAAACATCTGTGGGAGCCAACAACATTGTATGTCCTCCAAGTATTTCATGGAAGCAGCGGGGTTCCTGCTGGGACTTGGTCGTGCCAAACCCCCAAGAGCCCCAAAGACTGTCTTTTCAAAAACTCTTCTCTTTATTGCCCAGGGCCATGTTCTGCCAGAAAGCTGCCTTCCTCAATCAGGTCACTAAGTGTGACCCCAAAGAAACGACACACCAAGATATCCATCCAACTTTAAAAAGCTTTCTTTCTGCTCCCAGCTGTAACCAAAAAGACTTCCTTCCATAGCATACATGAGAGAAGGGGAGAGCTTTTCAGAAACTACACTTGAGTCCATGGCAGAGTGAAAGAGGCGGGAGGCATCAGGCCCGTTTCCAGATTTCTCTCTGGCCCATATTATCTAGATTTATATCCAGCCTCTGGAACAGTTTATCCAAAAGCTGTTAGGATGATTTGGGTTTCACACAGAGTTACAAAAGCATAGTATGAGCCTGATGTCTTTATTTTCCATGAAGTCTTGTTGAGGGGAAGTGAAGCATACTTGGGTCCCAGATCCTGGAGCAATAGGGGCTATATAGAGAGATATGCCAGTCTCTCACCAAGACAGGATAGTAACAAAGAACAGGCCTCCTCCCTTTTTGCACATTCATTTATATGTAATTTGGTCAAACTGGCATCTACTCACTAGATTTTTAGACCCCATAGATATGGAACAATCTTTCTTCAAATCCTGCCCTGTTCCTGAAATCCTTCTGTTCTTAGAAAACATCCAGCCAAATGAATTGATAAAGCTATTGAAGGAGCTGAGGCTGCAGCAAAACTCACTATATCAGAGACTAAGAAGATTCACTTTATTCTTAGCTCTACAGGGTGTATTAGTCAGATGGGGGATGCAATACTGCTATATAATAAATTATCAAACTCTCAGCAATATAAAACAAAAATTATTAATTTTTTCTTAATCAGAGGACTGCAGATCAGTGAGAGAAACTTGGCTCCAAGCTGCCAGTGGGTTCAGGTATCCTGCAACTGTCTCTCATCTGGGCACCAGTGATGACCCAGGATGTAATCTGTTCATGGAGGTTGCAGAAGCTCAAGAAATATGAGAAAGAAAATATTTCTTAAGGTCTAGGCTCTGTCCTGGCCTTCTTGTTACTTCTGCCCCATTTCATTGGCCAAAGCACCTCATATAGTCAGGCCCAACATCAGTTGGGTGAAGAAGTAAAGTCCATTCACCATGACTCATGGAAAGAGTGGGAAGGAGGCAGGAGTTATGAACAGAGAATACAGTTCACCCCACAGGGTAAGTCAAGAAATGTCAACCTAAAAAGTGTCAAGATAAATCTTACTTTCTTCATACCTTGCATGGCATTACACAGTCTAGGCAAATGACCTACAACTGAGGTTGAGGCTGTGTATTAAAAATTCCAATCCAGGGGGGCCTGGGTGGCGCAGTCGGTTAAGCGTCCGACTTCAGCCAGGTCACGATCTCGCGGTCCGTGAGTTCGAGCCCCGCGTCAGGCTCTGGGCTGATGGCTCGGAGCCTGGAGCCTGCTTCCGATTCTGTGTCTCCCTCTCTCTCTGCCCCTCCCCCGTTCATGCTCTGTCTCTCTCTGTCCCAAAAATAAATAAAAAACATTGAAAAAAAATTCCAATCCAAGTAGCCTGAGATGCAGTCCAGGCTTATGAATTCTGAAAAACTTCTTTAAGAAATGCAATTGCCATCCCCCATCCAAGGTATAAACACTGCACTAACCAAGTATCTTTATGGCATGCAAATCTACTATAATTTTCTGACTACAAGATAAAAAAAATTTACCAGGTGGCAATTTGGAATTGTAATGTACATAACAAGTAAAGCCTGCTTGTGAGGGGAAATTACCCTTGGATTTCTTAGAGTTATTGAAAATGAAAATGAATTGAATTTGAGGAACACTGAAGAGTTTGAAATCAAGTCTACACCTCCAGACTTCATGCCTCCTCTCTGTGTATCAGCTGGAGCAAATATTTACAGCAGAGTAGGCAGACATCAAGAGAGATGCCACAGGGCATGACCAGCATGGGTAGCTGGTTTTTCCTTTCTCATCCTATCATTTTGGTGTAATAACAATGCAATGACATTTTTGATTTAGATGCAAATGACATTTGCATTTTGATATTAACTTCTTGGCTTTTCCATCACAAATTTTGTTTATAATGACTTCCTCCCAGAGTGACAGTAATTGGCCAACACCCTGCTGTTCCGTGGCTCATCAACCATTGACTTGGTCTACAGCTGTGGACAGGACACCTGACTGCAGGTCACGTGTGGGCTAGGGTCCAGTGCATGGCTGCCATGTGTCGTCCAGGTGGCTTTGGGCACTGTGGGCAACCCACTGATTCAGGATTTCCAAGGAAGAAACATCCTCATTAAGGTGTCAGTGTGAGATCGGTAAGGACATGGACAGGGTTGGAGCACTTACTGTGCCAGGCACTGAGGACACACAGAAACAAGAGGTTTCTGTCCCTGTGAAGCTGCAGTCTAGTAGAACATACTGAAGTATGAAGACATAATTTCAAAAGAATATGACAAGGTATGATGAGCAAACAGTTATTTTGAATTGTTGTCTAGGTGTTTTACAGGATGGCAACCCTATTCACACCAAGTATGGACACTTAAATAAAGACCTGAGTTTAGGATTTTTGCCAAAAGTTCTCACTTTGCTTTTCCTGAGGCACCATTGAAAAGGACCTCTTAGAATTGAGCCCACAGCAAGTTAGTGACCTCCACCCCAAACACCTTAGAAATAGTAGGTGCTTGCTTGCCTGTTCTCTGTCTCTTGCTTACTTATGACCTGAGATGGAGGACTGCCTTTCTCTGGCTAACTGTGTGCCCTTCCCCCATCTGTGGGATCTGTAAGTAATACATTTGTGACTTTACTTCCTTTGTGGGGTGTATTGAAACTGCACCTTCAGTCAAGATACCTTATGATTTTCACTTCCCCAAAGTGGGGTCTCAGAGGCTGAAGGGCTAGCTACCTGCTGACCAACCCCATGTGGGTGGCTCATGTCTCCTCAATCAAGAGGTCATGATCTGTGGATTGTCAACTTAATATTGGCTCTTCCAAACAATTCTTAAAGGTAGGTGGTCATCTCATTTTACAGATGACCTTGTGACTCAGAGACTTCTAGAAACTTGAGCAAGTGTCCGCAGCAATTTGACAGCTGAGTCGAGATTCCAACTCAGACCAAAATTTGGCCCCCGACTGCTTGCTCTTCTCGCCACTTGGCTTACAGAAAGTGAAGCATCTTGTTCTGGAGGAATGTGGTGCCCTCAAAATCTCATCTTTAGCAGTCCCTTCACCTAACATATTTCTAATTTAATAAGTTCATTTCTTTACTCTCTCTGCTTAGGCAGAAACTATGTATTATAAGAATTTGAATCCCCTGAAGCAATGGCATGGGTAGTAGTAGATACTCAAATATATATAGATATAGATATAGATATAGATATAGATATATAGATATATATCACTAACATTAAAAAAAAACAGAAATACTAACAGGATGACAAAAAAGCACTCTGCTCTGCAAAGCCAAATAGAAGTGGACTTGAGATGATTTTCTGCCTTGTTTTTTGAGGGCATCTGAATTGCCCATATTATCATTCTCTTCTTGGTCAGTGAACCTCACAGGACAAAGGATCAGATGAAACAATTAGCATCAAAATCACATTAGAAAAAACACAAGTGTCCAGTCATTTCAACTGCTCACAAAAAATATGTTCTTCCTTTTCCTGATTCTATTTAAAGCCTCACTGACCTTCCTAAATTCCCAGTTTCCACTTAATCTCTGTGCTGGTCAAGATAGCAGTCTTCACTCCCTAACCTTCTCTTTCCACCCAGTGGTCACCCTTTGAAGTCACGGAGAATGCCACGCACACAAGGAAGCCATTAGTAGAGTCCCAACCTATATAGCCTACCATAAATTAGAATGCTAAGGAAGCCTTTTCATCCCTGCAAAGCGACTCAGGCTGACTGCTAGCAGTGCCTTCCCATCGATGACAAGTCACCAAAGAGTTCTCTCTACACAGCTCATTTCTGGTGGCAGCAATATTCCTGTCTGACTTCTGAAGTGATTTTTGCAATGCACACGGCTGCCAGAGGCAGGGATTCTGGAATGAGAGTTTTAGCAGCCCTCACTCCCCCCAGCCTTCCCTTTCTCTCTGATGGGTAGGGACTGGGGGCCAGCCTTGAGTGGGGTTCCTTTATTGCCTCTCTTCCTGGAATCAGGAGCCTCACAACTTAGCCATGTACTTATACTTCTAAGACTCCTTCTATTGCATTTGTGTGCTTCAGTTCAAGTTTTGATGTTACTTCTAAATCTCCAAAGAAGTGTGTTGAGATTATTGAAAAGTGTAAAGTTGGCATTTATTATAATGATGAAATCAGCTCCCTTAAGAATTTCTTATATGTCAAAGGCTAAAATTATTTTAAATAAAATGTTTCTGTGAATATAAAATCTAATTATAACACTGTATCCAGAGGCTGGAAGATTCTAGGATATGAGATACTAAGAAGATATTTGATTATCTCATTCCCAGATTAAATCTGGAGAGGGGGGTGTGCTGGAATGAATCATGAATTATTGCATTCTTGGGGAAGCAGTTACATCCTGAGTCTCAGTTCCCCATTTGCAAAATAAGGTGGGAATGAGTGGTCTCTCTATTTCCTTCAAGTTCCAATAATTCTTTTTCTGACTTGGGTTCTCCCAGAAGCAGAAAGAAAAGTTGATTCAGGAGGTGATCTCAGGAAACTCTGTTAAGGGTGTAGGGAAGTGAGATAGAGAAGACAGCCCATAATGGGTGTGTCATCAGTTCATTTGTCTTTGTAGGCCACTGGGCTCAATCTATCTGGAGAACTTTGGAAAACAGTATGGAACACGCCTCGAAGGCAGGGAGCTGGGGTATTTGCACACCACGTCCCACCCGTCATTGGTGAGGGCACTTCTGGCCTGCCACATGGTGGAAAATGCTGGAGAAATCCCTACAGCTGAGAAATTCAGGTGCTGATGGTTGGAAGGTAGGCAGTGCCCCTGGAGGTTGTGGAGATGTGGAGACATGGGTGGAGCACCAGTGATGCCTGTTACACATTTGCCCTCAAGATCTGCATGTAATTTGTGTCTTGTAGACATCTGGCAACTCTGTCTAGTCAAGGTGAAAGTCATAGCAGAATCACAACCAGTGTCTTTGTGATAATTGCACAGTCTCATTTGGTCTGGTGGTTTTGCCCCGTGTGTCACAGAACACAGGCATTGTTAATGTACAGCCTTGTTGGTAAAGACATAACAATACATGTTCAAATTACTTTTCATATTAATAAATTCATGCCTTCATGTCACCATGTCTTGCTGTCATGATGTCATTCTCACTTGGATTCTGATGTGCCTTCACAAGCAAGAGAATAATGGCTCGCGATGAGATAGTTCTCTGGGAATACACCACCCCCAAGTGCTGGGAGGGTGTCAAGCACAGGGCAATGTGGCTCATGGGAGTGGCATCTATTGTGTGTACTGAGCACAGTTGATTGGATGACACCAGCAAAGAGACTTGAGGTAGATTCCTGTGCCTCTGGGCAACTCAAGGAACTTCTAAGGCATAGAAAATTTGCTTCAAGTCAGATGCATCCCTAATAAGTGAAAGTCCCTGCCAATAATGAGTGGGGAAAAGATGGACCCAGATTTCTAGTTTCTTTCATCTGTTTTTCAGTTTGCTAATTGTACTCATTCATTGAGTCAACAAACCTTGAGAACCTGTCTTGCTCCAGCACTAGGGAAACAGCAGTGAAAACTGATAAATTCTCACCCTTACAGAACTTCCTTTTTGGTGAGAAGAGACAGACAATAAATAAATAACTAAATAAACACTGTGTCAGGGGTGAACCATGTTAGGGAGAGAAATGAGTCAGGGGAGGTGGTTGGAAAGTGGAGAGGTTTAGGAGAAGAGATTTACTCAGAGGCTGGCCGGCCGATAAAATGCCTCTGAGACCAGACCCATGAGATAGAAGGAAGGGCTTGAAGGAACCAGGTAGACTGCTGGCGACAGAGCCCCAGGCAGGAAACACAAAAGCAAAGAACTGGAGGCCAGGATAAGAACCAGGGGTGGAACTGAGCAGGGGAGATGAGGGCAGAGTTCTGGGAGGTGGGCCAGTTAATCATGTGGTGCAGGTGAGAATTTTGACTCTCACCTAGAGTGATGCAGGAAGCAGAGACCTGACATTCCCTGATTTTGGTTTGAAAAGCATCACTCAGGAGGTCAGGGGAAGTAAAGCTGGGGGGAAGTAGGGATAAAGCTATAGAGACGATTTTATGCTGATTTTGTTCCTATCTCTCACATGCCAAAAAATCCTCTAGCTCTGCCTTTGCCAGCTGCCGAGAACTGAATTGTGTCCCCTCCAAATTCCTGTGTTGAAGTACTAACCCCCAAGGTGATGGTATTTGGAGATGGGACATTTGGGAAATAATTAGGTTTGAATGAGGTCCTAAGGGTGGAGACTTTATGATGAGATTAACGTCATTATAAGAAGAGGAAGAGACACCAGGGCTCTCTGCCAGGTGGGGACACAGGGAAGAGGTGGCCTGCGCAAGTGAGGAAGAAGGCACTCACCAGGAACTGATTGTGTAGACATCCTGACCTTGGACTTCCAGCCTCCAGAGCTGAGAGAAATCTCTGTTGTTTAAAGATCTTTCTGTGTTCCTTCGTTCATTCATTAATTCGTTCCTTCCTTCCCTCTTCCTTTCCTTCCTTCTTCCTTTCCTCCCTCCCTCCCTCCCTTCCTTCCTTCTTTCCTTTTTTCTCCATATCCAAGGATTTATTTATCATTAATAGTACTTACAGAATTTCACATTCAAGAGATAACAAAATCTTTTGTAAAACCCATATGGATCCATCTGCAAGTAGAATACGATAAACACCAACAAAACCCAAGATAGCTGACCCAGAGAGGTGTGGAGACTGGGTGGAGGCTGAAGATGGCCTTGCCACATGCATGGGCTAGGTCTTCCCAGGAGAAACACAATAAGGGCAGGTGGTGACTGTGCCCCAGGCTTGTAACAAGCAGCTGATGCCTGGGGACTGTCTCTGGTACTTACAGAGGGATCCTAAGAACTGAAAGAAAAGAAATATCTCATGTTTAAAGCCACACAGTCTGTGGTACTTTGTGATGGCAGGCAAGCAGACTCATACATGAGTCACTTTTATTCCCTTTCCTAAAGTTGCTGGCATCAGTCAGTGGTGGCAAGGAAATTTCCAGGGAGTGGTGCTTACAGCCTTAAGGAGACTCTTGGGGTGGACAGAAGGGCTGTAGAAGGGAGGCCACTGGGAGGCCAGAAGGCCCAGGCCATGAAGGGCTATGTGAGCCCCAGGAAGGGGCTGGGATTTCACCATCCTCTTGAGGGGAGCCGTTACAGAGGTTGGGCAGAGGAGTCAGGTTTGTTATAAAAAGATGACTGTGGCTGCTGAGAAGAGGAGACAGGTGGAAGGAAGGTGGACCCACAAGTGAAGAGCCCAGGATGTGCTCAGTCCAAGTGTAGGCCCAAGACTTTGGTGGCCTAGTTGAGGTGGCTGCAGTGGGGGGGGGGATAATGAAATTGGAGAACATTTTGGACATACAAAGACTTGTGGATTGAGTCTGTGTGTGTGTGGGGGGGTGTCGAGGGAGGGGAGACACCCAGGTATGGCCTGGGGTTCAGACTTGAGTAAATGGTGGGGTAGAATAGCAGGTGTGTCAATGACCACCAGAAACTCTACAGTAGCTGGGTCACAGGGACATGGCCAGGATCAGATGCTGAGCAGATGCAAAGAGAAATACCATGAGCCTGGGGGGGGGGGGGCAGTGGTAACAGGAAAGAGAAATGAAGAAGAGGAAGGGGGAGGAAGTATAGGGGAAGGGTGCGGCCCTGGCCCAGTCTTTCTTGGGTCTCCTGGGACGCTTGCAGACCAGTAGGTGACAAACATAAATAAGTGCAGTGTGTCATCTGACCCCCAGCTCACTGCTGTACTAACTACGGTCCCAGGCTTTTTTTCTGAATATAGGATTTTAAGGGCCAAACATTAAATTCTTTGTTTTTAAACACAGAATTTTCGAATATATGTGGGTTCACCATCAGAAAAGAGTTGTTCAGGATGACTTCTAAAGCTCTTTTCATTTCTTTCTTTTCTTTTTTTAATTTTATTTTTTATTTTGTAAAATTTACATCCAAATCAGTTAGCATATAGTGAAGCAATGATTTCAGGAGTAGATTCCTTAATACCCCTTACCCATTTAGCCCATCCCCACTCCCACAACCCCTCTAGCAACCTTCAGTTTGTTCTCCATATTTATGAGTTTCTTCTGTTTTGTCCCCCTCCCTGTTTTTATATTATTTTTGTTTCCCTTCCCTTATGCTCATCTGTTTTGTCTCTTAAAGTCCTCATATGAGTGAAGTCATATGATTTTTGTCTTTCTCTGACTGAGTAATTTCACTTAGCATAATACCCTCCAGTTCAATCCAAATAGTTGCAAATGGCAAGATTTAATTCTTTTTGATTGCTGAGTAATACTCCATTGTATTAGTGTCTTTGACAAAGCAGGAAAGAATATCCAATGGAATAAAGACAGTCTCTTCAGCAAGAGGTGCTGTGAAAACTGGACAGCAACATGCAGAAGAATGAACCTGGACCACTTTCTTACACCATGCACAAAAATAAACTCAAAATGGATGAAAGACCTCAATGTAAGACAGGAAGCCATCAAAATCCTCGAGGAGAAAGCAAGCAAAAACCTCTTTGATCTTGCCCACATCAACTTCTTACTCAACATGCCTCCACAGTCAAGGGAAACAAAAGCAAAAATGAACTACTGGGACCTCATCAAAACAAAAAGCTTCTGCACAGAGAAGGAAATAGTCAGCAAAACTAAAAGGCAACCAACAGAATGGGAGAAGATCTTTTCTTTTCTTTTCTTTTCTTTTCTTTTCTCTTTTCTTTTCTCTCTTCTCTTCTCTTCTCTTCTCTTCTCTTCTCTTCTCTTCTCTTTTCTTTTCTCTTTCCTCTCCTCTCCTCTCCTCTCCTCTCCTCTTCTTCCTTTTCTTCTTTTTTTAAATGTTGGGCTGGAACTCATAACCCTGAGATCAAGAGTTTTTGTGCTCCACCAACAGAGCCAGCAAGGCACCCCTTTTAATGTCCCTTTGAACACTGAAATTCTAATGATTGGAAACCCAGAGTATGAGCAATGCTTTTCTTTTCTTTTTAAAATAGGCTCCATGCAGGAGCACCTGGGTGACTCAGTTGGTTGAGCGTCTGACTTTGGCTCCGATCATGATCTCACAGCTCCTGGGTTTGAGACTCGCATTGGGCTCTGTGCTGTCAGTTCAGAGCATGGAGCTTGCTTCAGATTCTGTGTCTCCCCTTCTCTCTGCCCCTCCCCAACTCGTGCTCTGTGTCTCTCTGTCTCTCAAAAATAAATAAATGTTAAAAAAAAATTAAGTAGGCTCCATGCCTGATGCAGGGCCCAATGTGGGGCTCAAACTTACAACCCTGAGATCAAGATCTAAGCTGAGATCAAGAGTCGGATGCTTAATGGACTGAGACACTCAAGCACCCTTGGATATATATTTCTTTTTTTAAATGTTCTTATTTATTTTTGAGAGGAAGAGACACAAAGTGAACAGGGGAGGGGCAGAGAGAGAGGTAGACACAGAATCTGAAGCAGGCTCCAGGTTCTGAACTGTCAGCACAGAGCCCAGTGCGGTGCTTGAACCCATGAACTGTGAGGTCATGACCTGAGCCGAAGTCAGATGCTCAACTGACTGAGCCACCAAGGTGCCCCTATATTTCTTAACCATAATAGTCCATTTTCTAGTTTAACTTAGAGAATTTGTTTCAGAACCAAACAGCCTTAATGGCTTTTTGTGAACTTATGTGCCATTGAATTTCTGACAGGTGAAGTCACATTTTAAATCTCTGTTAAGGGAAAAAAAATGTTGCTGTTTTGTTGCCAGTACACGACTGAAATATACAGGAGAGTTTGCCTTTGGATATATACATTCAATCATATATTCACATGAAGTCATGAATCAATTATATATTTTGAATTTAGTTTTATGCATTTCATGTATATAATTTCATAAATCTGATTTTTAAAGCACTGAAAACATTGTGAAAAATGATTTAATTGCTATTTCCAAATTACAAAGAAGAAAAAAGTGATTTTGCTTTCTTAGTCTACTATCTGAAACAATTACAACACTATATTATTTTCCTGGTACCCCTTTGAGGTAAGTAGGTGGGAACCGCAAAGCAATTTCAGTTTCTATTGAATAAAAAATTACACAGGAGGTATGACTCATTGATCTTGTAACCCAAATTCCAGGTAGATGCTGCACTTGACAGAAGAGGGGCTACTTGCCTCCACTTAAGGATGGAATGATGGCACAGTATGTTTCCTCCTATCATGGTGGCTGAACTCTATCTGGATACTGTGAAATGCTGTTTGACATTTGCTAAGTTTTAATTTACTAAAATAATTTCATGTGTTCTAGGAAACCAGAAAGTAGGTCATTATATCAATTAAAAGTGATCAGAAAGGTTGTCCATCTGGCAAGAACCTTTCATCCTGGTCATGGTTATTTTACCATGCCAATCTTGTTTTTTTCTTGAGCAAGTTGCATATAGATAGGTAAATACAGGAATAATATAAAGCAAAGCAAATGGCTGGAAAGCAGACAATGCAAGAGATACAGTTGTTTGGTATTATTGCAGTTTGTCAGAAATACGTCCTCAGTTTTTATACTGCAAAAACAAGCCCCCAAACTCAATCCACTGAAATAAATTTGAATGTGGAGTTTAATGTTGTTAATAGCCCATACATAATTTACTTAAATATTTGAAGTTCTAGATTCTTTCATTCTGTTTTAAACAAACCCAACTTATTTGCAAATGGTTAAAAATACCAGAACAATTGCAAGAATGCTCTTTTTTAGTTCTGAAGATATTGCTTCATTTTAAAGCATCAAGGATGATTTAGAGTTTTGGAAGAACAGAGGAGATTTCTAGATTCCCACAAATGTAAACCACCACTGAGGACCAACCTCAGGACAGCTGTGCTCTGGAAGCCAAATTGGTGTGGCAGCAAAAAAGAGCTATTCTTTTTTGAATAATAATGACAACAAAACGCCTCCAAACTGAAACCGAGGAAGGACTAGAAACATTGTTTTCTTACTAATGTGAGGTTGGAAACATTGGCTTTCAAGGGAATTGGCCATGACCACACCAACACTTGGATGGGACTAGGGCTGGGATTGCAGGCAGATGTGAGTTTGTCATTGGCATGCCAGCATTCACAAACTTTTCTCTTGCTAGCACATTGAGGTGGGCCTTGCTTGAGCTACACAAACTGATTATACACATAACTTGGAAACATGCTGTTTAGCTTAATACGTGCTTAGGTGCTTATGTATAAAATTCAACATTTGTCCAGGATATTTGACAAATGCTCAGAAATATCTATTATGCCAGAAAGCTGTCGAAGAAGTAGGCTTTTCCCATGGAGAGCTCATTTAACCCCATTTGAACCAACAGAATAAGGAGTTTTATTCTGCCTGGGAGAGATCATGATACCAAAATGCATGGCTTCAAAGCAAGGAGTGGGGAGGAGGACAGAAGCATGAGAAAATCAAGGTTTCTTGGTAGGACCCAAGGACTAGCCTGTGCTTTTCCAAGTATGTGTTTTAAGAGGTCACTAACCACTTATTTCATTTATCTCTGCATGTGTCTTTTTATCCCATTTCAAAAAAGCTTGCTATTTTTCAAATAACATGCTATTTTTCTAAACTAATTTCTTTAGTATACAAAGAGTGCTTACAAATCAGCAAGAAAAAAAAATATTTCCAAAAGATATAAACTGAAAGGTAAATAGAAATGGTTTTAAAATGTTTTCGCTTATCAGCTGGGCAGAAATGAAAACTTTGAAAACATGCTGAGAGTAATCTATGATAATACATGGTGCTGGTGAGGTTGTGGGAAAATTTATTCTGATACATTGCTAATTAGGCTGTAAACTAATACAAGTTTTTTTGGAAAACAATCGGCAGTATCTTCCAAAATTTAAAATGCATGCATTTCCTCGTTATAGAAATTCTAACAGAATACTTCTGACAGATAAGACTCATGGTCACACAATTTGAACATGGTACAGTGGCTACCTCTGGCTGGGGTAGGAAATGTAAGGGTAGAGGCAAGGGTGGGAGAGAAACTCATTTATGTTCTGCATGTCATTTGTATTGTTTAAATGACTTAAATGTGTTACTTAGTCACAGAAAGAAATTAAAAAAAATATATATGTTGCATACAGAAATGACTGTAAGTTCACACACACACACACACACACACACACACACAGGAAATAACCTGCAAACATTGGGATAAAACTGAATGACAAGAAGGTGAGAATTAGGCTGAAGGGAAAATAAAGGTAAAAACCAAGGATAAGACCGCATCATCCACAGTTGTTGGAGGTTAAGTGGAAAGCAGCCAATGTAAACACTGCCGAATATCTATAAAATGAAAGCAATCCTTTTCCAGAAGTCTAACTATGCAGGACTCAAGACTGGAGAGAAGTTTCTCCTATGGGTCCTCATGGAGAAGGATATAGTAAATAATGTCTTTTAAAAAAAAAGCCCAGAGTGGGGCACCTGGGTGGCTCAGTCAGTTAAGCGTCTCACTTAGACTCAGGTCATGGTCTCACAGCTTGTGAGTTCAAGCCCCGCGTTGGGCTCTGTGCTGACAACTAGGAGCCTGGAGCCACCTCTGATTCTGTGTCTCCCTCGCTCTCTGCCCCTCCCACGCTCATGCTCTGTCTCTGTCTCTCCTTCAAAAATAAATAAACATTAAACAAAAATTTTTTAAAGCCCAGAGTAAATTCAGTAACACATTTCAATAATCTGTCCTTGTGGTATATTGGATTATCGTTCCAGACTCTCATTTCTTCCTCATAAAAGGGTTCTCCATTCATGTTCCTTGTTCAGAGATTTAATGGTACCTCTCATAAGAGTGGCAGTGGGTACCTCCCCACCCCACTCTCTGATATCGGTTCCCATGTGGAACTTCCTCTTCCAGTGAAAGAAGGGCAGAATTAGCATGAGTTGTGTCTGAGCAGAGGATTTAAATGTGCTTTCATGGTTTGGCTTGACGTTTTGAACTTCAGCTTCCCCTGTGAAAAAGCATGCCCCATGTAGCCATTGCTATTTCAGTCTGGATTCTAGAATGTAAACACGTGAGCAATCTGGACCCATAAACAAAGCCTGGAGTCTAGCTGGGAGCAGCTGATCTGCAGACCTGTGTGTGTGTGTGTGTGTGTGTGTGTGTGTAATAAATGTTTGCTTTTATAAGCAAATGTGATTGTTACATTGTTGCAGCAGAACCCTGGCTAATGCATCTCTGTAGACAGTGATTAAAAAGTGAAAATAAGTTCAGGGGGTACCTGGGGGGCTCAGTTGGTTAAGTATCTGACTCTTATTCTCAGCTTAGGTCATGATCTTGCAGTTTGTGAGATTGAGCCCTGAGTCAGGCTCTGTGTTGACAATGTGGAGCCTGCTTGGGGTTCTCTTTCCCTCTCTCTCTGCCCTTCCCCCATTCATACATGCTCTCTCTCTCTTTTTCTCTCTCTCTCAAAATAAATAAATAAACTTAAAAAAAGTGAAAATAAGTTCAGAAGGAGGCTTTTGAATTCCTGGAGATAGTGAGAATGGGCAGGTGCTCTAATAGAAGGATATAAACTTCCCCTAAGATCATGATCCTACTTGGAGACTACAAGAAATTATTGATGATCAATGGATAATGATACCAGGGTAACACAGTACTCTGTGAGTGAACTGCAGAAGCAATTTATTTTTATCACAAGAAAACTACCCCAGTATCCTGAGAACAGTGCACAATGCCTTTGGGCATTCACGTGTGTGTGCCAATGTGCCTGTGTTTGCATGTTCTGAGGGGGGCACCTGGGACTAAAGATTCTCTTCCCTCATCATTCCAGGCTATTCTGCTAAGATTCTTAGTGTTAAAAGTATGTCAGGGCCAAGGGTCAAAACACAAGTGTAGACTCAACAATCTTGAGCCTCACCTCTGGGGTTTCTTCCCACCTCCTTCACTATAACTCCAAGAATAATGTTGATAGTGCTTTTAGGAACAGTTCAGGACAAGAGTTCAAGGCAGAGTCTAGATGTATGCATGGGAAGTTGATGTCTTCACAAGGGATAACAAGACCCTTGTAAGCACAGCCATGATTCTATAGGATTGTCTCAAACAAAAGTCTTGGGCAGAAGTTTAACATATATTTTGTAATTGGTTTTTTGAGTCTAGAAAGAAAGACAATGGTCTTAGGACAGCCAATGACTTCTGGCTTCATCCCAAACCAATAAGTGAACTTAATAGCAAAGTTTAATGACTGTTGGGCAGTCATCTTTAGGAAGGAAGGGGAGTCTGAAAGAAAGGGTGGAGAAAATGGATGATCTTATCTTGAATATTCTTTCTTGGCCAATCCAATTAGAGAAACACTATTCTGTTTATTCACCTATTGTCTTAGTTTGTCTAAGTAAGAGAAACATTTGCATGGAGGAAAGAAGTGGTTTGGATTTCCTGGTGTTATGTCTTGGATATGATCTCTCTCTATCTCTGTCTCTCTGTCTCTCTCTTTGCCTCTCTTTCTTTCTTCCAGCTCCTTCCTACTGATGCCTTGGTTAGGTTGACTCCCTGACTTTCATTTTTCTACATCTCAAGTCCACACTTAGTACCAAATTTGAAGTTTCAGGGTCTATCATTCAGGATATCTGTCTCTATCTATCTATCTATCTATCTATCATCTATCTATCTATCTATCATCTATCTATCATCTGTGTAAAGAGATTTATTTAAATATTGGCTCACACTATTGTAGAGGTTAGCATCCCAAGTTTGCAGGGAGGGCTGGCAGGCTTGAATCTGCATGGAAGCAGAATTTCTTCCTTTTCTGGGCAGGGGGTCTCAGTCTTCTCTTTTAGGGCTTTCAACTGATCAGATGAGGTCCATTCACATTCTGGTGGTTAATCTGCTCAAAGTCTACTGATTTAAATCTAAATCTGAACAAAAACCACCTTCATGCAACATCAAGGCTGGTGTTTGACCAAGCAAC
Source organism: Neofelis nebulosa (assembly GCF_028018385.1). Taxonomy (NCBI): domain Eukaryota; kingdom Metazoa; phylum Chordata; class Mammalia; order Carnivora; family Felidae; genus Neofelis; species Neofelis nebulosa. The sequence goes on along the minus strand of NC_080790.1, from coordinate 94,876,019 downwards.
TGGGTACCTGAGTCTAACCAGGTGGAGACATAATTTTAAGCACCACAGCATCAGAACTCACCATACCCCATGCCCAGCCTTAGACCAGTATTCCAGTCTTCTCCTGGTCCAGGTGGGGAAATAGAACAATTAGGATCCCATCTAAGTGTGGACTATAAATGAATACCATTGACACTCCTGCTAGTTAATTGGGAGATATTTACCACTTGGTTTGCCAAGTAAATATAATGATGTATATTGTTAGCACACACTTCCACTGTTTGGCAGATGGTATGTCCTTAACATGGCACACTGGTGTAGGAAATTATTTGACTTCTTAGTTCCATATGGTGACATATTCCTTTTGTGATACTAGAATATGAGCGTGTTATATTTTTTATGTGTGTGTGTGTGGGAGGAGGCATATGTGTCACATCTGGAATTTAAAAAAATATCAAGGAACCAGATGTACATTCATATGATCATATATGTATACACACATATACTACACACCCCTTTAAAATGGGAACAGCTTAGTTTGTATCTTTTGGTTTTATTGAAGGATCTTGAGAGTGAATAAAACCATAAGAAAACATATGGAAAAGCAGTCAAATAAGTTATAAATGTAATCTACATTGTTTTAACAGCATTGTAGAGGGAGGAGGGAGAGGGTGATGGTATCTGCTGATTAGTTAGAGCTGATGGCAGGTCCTGTATAAGGCACTTCTCTTGTGTTATCTCATCTGATGTTGTAAGGGAGAATTTTTCTTAAACTTGGAAATCAGGTTCAACAAATAAAGTGCACAAGCAAGATTTTCTTTCAAGTTTGCCTTAATCTAAATACATGTGGTTACACCTATTACACTGTAGCCACATCTCTGGGCATGTATAAGCACTTCCAGAAGATTTGGTAGCCGATTCCTCATAAGATTTAATGGTGATGATGGGGCAATGTACAGATACTTCCAGGCAAAATTATGCTTTATGGCTTAGAGCTTGGGAATACATTGATCCTTTGTGGTGATCAGAAGGGTATTCTTCCTCCCTTTTCCCTCTTTTCTGCTTTGGGACACCCCTCTCCCCATGCAGGGGATTTTGGAAGAGACTCTGCTAGCCCTCCCCTTACCAGGTTCATTTGTTTTAGAAAAATCATCCCAAGTGACCCAAAGGGGATAGGTTAGAGGGGATCAGTTTGGGAGATGGAAGAGATAATACAGGTAAGACTGTTGGAGACAGAAATGAACTCAAGACTTTTCAGGAAGTACAATCAGCAGGACGTGGTATTGGTTGAATGGGCTGGGAAGTGAAGGGGAGTGAGATCAAAGAGGACTTCCAAGTTTCTGGTTTTGGCCATGGGGCAGATGGAGTCAAGTTTCAGTGGGAAAGTAATCAGTTCACTTTGTGTCTGCTGAGTTGAAGGTGATGCGGGCCAACTGGGTGGAGCTGTCCAGTAGGTGGTGCTGTGACAATCAAAAGGGAGGGCTCAGGGAGATGGATGTGGACACCAAGCTCTGGGACTGCAGTGACTGGCACATTGCCTGCTTCCCACAGGTGCTCACCAGATATTTGTGAAATGCACAGGATGAGAGAGCTGGTTGTGGACACATGGGTTGGGATAGGGAGTTGATAAGTTTGCATTAGAAGGCTTTTTTCTCTGATGGGGTTGTTATTTGCTGAAGGGGAGGAATGGGTGATGGCGTTTTAAGATTGTGCAGAGAGAAGTTCTGAACTAGCCAACTATTGAAAGGGAATGAGTCAACTAAAGAAAGATAAAAGGGTCCTTGAGTAGTCTCAATGGGTTGGAGTGAGGTAGGATGCTGTAAGTTAATAGTGGTTCCAACCTGCTAGGTGGTGTGGCTTTGTCAGCCAAGACAAAGACAACTCCCAGATGGCAGAAGTTGGGTTGATTAACAGCTGAAGTTTCACTGAATATTTACAATGGGAGTGAAGCCAGGGAGTTGATATGACTGACAGAAATGGAGTCTGGGAGTGTTCCATCCTTTTCAATTTTTTGAAAGGGTTTGAGAAGAAGTCGTGTTAATTCCTCTTTAAATTTTTTGTTAGAATTTACCAGTGAAACCAACTTGTCCTGGGCTTTTCTTTGTTGGAAGGCTTTTGACTATTGATTCAATCTCCTTACTCATAGTTCATCTGTTTAGATTTTCTATTTCTTCAGGATTCAGTCTCAAACATAGCTGGTAGGAATTTATCCACTTCTTGTAGGTTGTCCAATTTGTTGGCATTCTTACCAGTCTCTTATGATCCGTTGTATTTCTGTGGTACCAGTTGTAATGTTTCCACCTTCATTTATACATACATTAAAACTTTGTTTTATGAGCATAATTCATTCTGGAAACATGCTTGTAATCCAAAGCACTTGCATATCAAAGCAAATTTCCCCATAAGAAATAGTGGAAACTCAGATGATTCATTCCACAACCCCAAAATATTTATATAAAAATGATTAAAATACTGTAATATAATATAAAATAATTAAGAAAAAAACAAAATATAAAGAAAAATAAATAAATTAACCTGCACTTACCTTTGAAAACCTTTGTGGTTGGTATGAGGGAGACAAGAGAGAGGCGGGTTATTGTGTAGGACAACTTTCACTATCACTGATAGTGTATGTTGACTACATACAGTATTAATAAACTCTTGTCATACACTGTATTTAATGTACCTGGCAATGAGGCAGCAGAGAGAAGGGTCTCTGTCTGCAGGCAGTCTAGAATTAAGTAAAGTGTTCCTAAGCTTACTTACGTATGGAAAAACAAACGACTGCTCATAGGTGCTTTGAAGTGAAAAATATTTTAAAGTCTTTGGGAGTATTAGGGTTTCTCAGAAGGAACCATCTTCAGAGCATGTTTCTGAGTGACTCTAAGGATGGATCCAAGAGTCTTACAGCCTGTTAGAAATAGCAACCCCCAGGTGTCTGGAGGAAGGTGTTCTCTTTGGCAGGACCATGGGATGGGACTCTGGTTTCAGGCCACTGGCCAACATGCCCCAGGGAATGGCCAGAGCTGGTTTTCTGTGTTCTTAAGCAGTTTCTCCAGGTGCCCGCCAGAGAGATGAGCCCCAGTCTGTGTTGTGTAATTTCACCCAGAGTTAGGCTGGGAAGAACAAGAAGGCTTTTTGCACATTTGTCATTTTTGCACTTTTTAAACTGACACTGGAACATTATATCAATCCTAATATAAAGACAGATTCAGGCAGAGCTGCTGGGACAATGGTTTCTGAGCATCAGACACACCACAGCCTCTCCAAGTGGCCAGTTTGAAAGCCACCACTTCTGATTAATTAAAACTACCCCTAGCTTGGATCATCATGAGACAGTTACACATCGAGACTTCCTTGCTTTGGCCTGTGTGCTCTGCATTCTATTTTGATCTGGGTTTGTTGAGGATGGCTGACGGACATAGCTGTGCTCCTGTGTGTTGCTAAAGACCCTGTGTACTGTTCACACAGACACTCTTTTATGGGGCATAGCAAGAGAAACTCCTTGTAGTAGTTCCTGGCAGCAAAAAATGTTTTTCTTCTGAGCTGTTACTTGTTATTATTATTATTATTTTTGTAATTTTGTGGCTACTGGGCATGTCATAACAGCATTTGTCTACCTATAAAGCTTAGCTCCAAATTTGTGGTCCATCCACCATGTGCAGAAATTTTGGGGGACTTCATTGAACTATCTTACCTTCATTTCTCCTTTACTCTGTCATCTTTATATAATAATTGATTGAATTATGTACACTATTATGTTTAGAACAGGTACAAGATTGCCTTTGGAATTGTAATGAATTTTGGTGATTTAAAGCTAGGTATGAGTTGCCAAGAGGCAGACTCTGGGACAAGAGTTGAAGGCAGCCATTGATTTGGCAAGTGACCCTGGGGAGCATTGGTAGGAGAGTGGGGAAGGGAGGCAGAGGGGGGAGGGAAACAACAACGCAGGTGTGGTCCTGAGCAGGTGACTGCTGTGGTCCTGTGGGATGTTAGAGCTCAGTCCTGCTGGGTACCTTGGGGAGAGTGGGTAGAATATTCCTCAGAATTGTTTCACTAATGAGTAGGAAATTTGGAGTATTTGTCCACCAACTCCCATTGTTCATTGCTGAGATTTGTTCCTGGGGGCATTAATCACCTAGCACTTGGGTCTGCCCTGTGCTGGCAACACCAGCTGCTGCAGCCTGAAATGGCCTTCAGGCCAGAAGTTTCATGTGTTTGCAACAGGGAGTGGTATCCTAAAGGTGAGGATCTTTGGGAAGGAGGTCGAACATCCAGTGGTGTTGACTATGAGTCTTCTGGAAGAGCGAGAAGAGCTACATAAATGCCTTTATTTGCATCGTGCCTTTTAATCACTATTTCTCTGAACATCTTAACACAGTGTTTGTAATGCAGATAAAAAGAACTTCAGTAGTTGAAGCAAGAGCTGTCATCTTTATGCCTTTGACATAATATTACATGCAAGATGTTAACTCACAGTCTCTATTGTTACACAAATGCTATCACAGTGGTTCTCTCATTAAGAGGTGAGCAGGAAGTCAGCCCTTTCCTTGAGCCCACCTTCCCATCTGGAGGAGGACTGTTTACAGTTTATGTAAATCAATTCTGGCTGTTCTCTCCCTTGGGAAGAGTGAGAGCTCACATAGACTTCTTGGGTTCAGACAGGGACAGTGGCCTTCAGAGCAGGTTGGGCTGGACATTGAATGAGGATGTGGCTATTGGAGGCTTCCCCACCTGAGGTCAGTTACCCTGTGGGTCTGGGGCTGCTGCTCTCCCAGGTGCCCCTGAAAAACAGACATTGCACACACATCTTTTCACATCCTTAGGGCTCAGCTGAGTCCGGGTTATGACTCTTGACCAGATTGTACTGGATGTTGTGGGGCCACCAAATAGTTACAATACAAAAAACCACTAATCCCCCTCCTAGCCTGCTGCTGCTGGAGTTCTTCCTCAAACAGCTCTTCCTTCTTAAAAATCCAAACCTTTGACTTTCACTTTTCCTCACTTCTCAGAATGGTGCATACCCATACTTTACCAACTCAAAATGGTCCATATCCATCCTGAAGAATGCTGCTCTAGAGTGTCTTTGGGTAATTAGAAAGCAGTGGGCTGGCTTGAGGGCCTCTAAAAGGGATCAAAATGAGTCTCAAGGCACCCCTCAGCCTTCTTTATCTAAAGCTCACTTACCAGACGCACACCAGCCATCCATTCCCTCGCCTGCAACACCTGGTGCATGGAATAGGTATAGACAAGTACCTGTGGGTCAGGCATGAGCAGGTCTCAGTGTCCTGGGTGCCCCACTCACCATCCCTGAGTCCTGTAAAATTTAGATACCAAGATGGGCCTTGCACACCTCATGGAAATAAGTCAGACTGATGGTATGAAAGCACAAGGTTTATTATTATTTTATTAATTTGTTGTTTTAGCTACTGATGTTTCATTACTGTTACTTTGCTAAGTAGGAGAAATGACAATAGCTATATCAATGAGAGCTGTACCTTTCATTTTGAATGTTTTTTTTAACTTTTGCACAGCAAAGCTTAATACTAAACATTTGCCATTTGTTGTTCTTAAAATGTCTTTTTATTGAGGTATCATTTACATACCATGCAATGCAATGTATTTAGTGTACATATCCATCAAATTGACAAATGCAGACACCTGTGTAGCCCACACCCCTGTTGTCAAGATACAGACCATTCTATACTCCCAGAAAGTCCTCGTGTGTCCCTTCTCTCCCATCCATGCCCAAGAAGCAACCACTTCTCTGATTTTTATGCCATATGTTAATTTTGTTTGTTCTAGAACTTCATAGATGTGTGCTCTATTGTGCCTGGCTTCTTTTGTTCAGTGTCATGGTTTTGAGACTCATCTGTGCTGAGTCTACCAGAAGTTCATTCCTTTTTATTGTTGAGTAGTACTCTAATGCATAAATATACTATTTTCCTATTGTGTATAAAGCATATAAATATATGTATTCTTAAAAATTTTTTTAACATTTATTATTTTTTTTGAGAGGGAAATAGACAGTGTGAGTGGGGAAGAGGCAGAGAGAGAGGGAGACACAGAATCCAAAGCAGGCTCCAGGCTCTGAGCTGTCAGCACAGAGCCCCACATGGGGCTCGAACCCTTGAACCATGAAATCATGACCTGAACCTAAGTCGGACACTTAACTTAAAAGACTGAACCACCCAGGTGCCCGTATACATTTTCCTATTGATGGGTATTTGAGTTGTTTGCAAGTTTGAGTTACAAAGTTCATGAAAATTTGTAAAGTATATGTAAAGTAAATTTGTAAAAAGCAAGCCCTGATTCACCCCCACTCCCGCATCCCTGCCTCCAATTAATAGGTAAGTCCTGTCATTCTTCTGTTGCTTTTTCTCAGATTTGCCTCCCTTCCTCCGTCATGGCTGCCCCTCTCCAGGCTGGGCTGGGGTGGTCCCTGGACAGGTTTGCTGGCTCTGTCCTGGGCACCCAACTGGCGCCCTGCCCCTCTTCAATCTATTGTCAAGCTGGCAACCAGAGTGGGTTTGTGAAAGCACAGATGAGATTATGTCGCTGTGTTTGGAACACATCAGTGGCTGCACATTCCCTGAAAGTAAAACCCGAACTTTTACCCTTAAAGCCCCAGTCAGCAGGCTTCTGTCCACCCCTGTGGCCTCCTCCTACTTCATGTCCTGCTTTGTTCCCTGCCCTTCAATTATACCAGTCTTTTCTCAGCGGCTCACCCACACCCAGCTCTTTACCAGCTCATATGCTGTTCCCCTTTGTCTCCAATGCTGTTCCTTTTATGCTTGGCTTGGCTACCTCCTCTCATTCACCATGTCTGTGCTTAAAAGTCTCCCTCCTATCCTGTTTTTGCTCTATCACTAGCACCCCCAACTCCCTGCCCCAACAACTTGCACTTAGCACAATTTGAAGTTAAATATTTGTCTCCTCATCTATTATCTGCCTCCTCCATGAGGTCAATGGCTCCATTAGGGCAGGGAATAGGTCTGTCTTGTTGACTAGTGTTACACACTACTGAGCATGATGTGCATGCCCATAAGTGTTTGCTGAACAAACCATTGAATTTTATGTAAAATGGTATCACTCAAAATATGGGCTTACTAAAATGCCCTTTACTAGCCAGGCATGGGGATGATGCATGGTTGCAATAGTCCCTCCCTCTTTTCCAGCCGTGAGGTGTTAAGTTGAATCTGGCAGGTAAAATCCAGCACAGTCAAAGGTGTTGAAAAATTACTTTGGACTTGAGAAGGCAAATGTGGAAGAGTAATTTACGGAGATATTAATTTGTGTTTTTAATTTTCCTGTTCCACAAAGGAAGCCAGACTCTGGCCCCTTGGGCACAAAATGCATTATTTCTTGCACACCTGTTTGCACATGAAGATTCATGCCCATCCCCCCCCATACTTCATTGTGATGGGTAGATAAGTTAAATCAAATGCAATTTCTGCTTACTAAACACCATTATCAAATCCTGAAACAGCTCACTGGATTTATGAGTATTCTTTTAATTTATTGTATGCTATTTCCACCACTACAAAGATCACAGAGTTCTGCATTCATTTATGAAAATAAGTTTGCCTTGGCATATTTTTAAAGTTTTAATTTCTCTTAGCTACACCGCAAAACCAGTAACTGCTATTTAATTCATTCCATATTTGTCGCTGGGCATAAGCAATTCTTCTAGAGTCATTAGTGAATGTGCAAATAAATGCCCTGAATGTGCAGGTGGGTAGCAAATAATAAGTCATTAACCAATGTCTGCAGGGAGGAAATTATTCCTATGGAGGAAGGTAAGTTTTTCTGGGAGCAATGCTAAATCTCCAGTTAACAGGAAACCATTTCATAATTTATAATTCATGTGTGACATAATTTACATGATTTGTAAATTACCAAATGGTTCCCTGGTGTACATATATTTATGCATGCATTCATGGTATAATCTTACCTAATTCCTCAACATTTAAAAATTGTACCTTTGTGGCTGGGAAAAGCTAAGTCTCCATTCCCATTAGAATGCAAATGATTCACTACCCGGATTTGTGTACCTTAGCAAATGTTAGCAATAGGAGGATGTATTGGCATCACTTTGGAGCAGCCCAAAGTTTTGTGAGCAGTCAAGCTGGGATTTGAATCCTGTTTCCTAATCCAATCCAGGGGTTCCACAAATTCAGGTTGAGAATGGAAGAGGAGACACCAGAGGAAAAAAGAGGATGATGGAGAGGGAAAAACAGATTTCAGAGAGAAATCTGCTAGAGAACAAAAAAGAGTCCCTTTCTTTCAGACCTGATGGCCTTGTCCACTGCTCTCAGAGGGGAACCATGTTGGTCTTGAAATTAAAAAAAAATATTAATAAACTGTGCCTTTTGATTCTTTTTTTTTTTAAAGGAAACCTAGAGATTGGGGATTGGAAGAAAGTTGGGTGTTATGATTTTTTAAGTGTTTATTCTTGAGAGAGAGAGAGAGAGAGAGAGAGGGAGAGAGAGAGAGAGAGAGAGATGGAGAGCATGAGTGGGGGAGGGGCAGAGAGAGAGGGAGACACAGACTCTGAAGCAGGCTCCAGGCTCTGTGCTGACAGCACACGGGACTTGGACCCACAACTGTGAGATGATGACCTGAGCCAAAGTCAGTCGCTTAACCAGCTGAGCCACCCAGGCACCCCATGATTCTTACTGTATTTCCCCCAATATTTTAGAAAGATAGAAACTAAAAATCATGGATTTCCTCATCAAATAATGAAATCTTTTGGAAGAAAAATCGGGAGTATTTAAATAATTTTTCTATTTATGATATTAACACCATTAATCCATTTTCAGCCTGAAGAGACATTTTCCATAAAAGTTTCATCCACTGATCTGATTTTTTCCCCTTAGACTCAAAAAACTGAATGTATTTATAAATATCAAATTCATGAGTAATATATCTTTGTTAAGGAAAATTTGGAAAGTGCAAAAAATACAAAGAAAATTATAACCCCTGTAATTTTTCTTTTATTCTGAAAATATCTTTTATTTTATCTTTAGAATGTTTAGATGAAATTCTGCTGAAAAGATCTTCTAATGGGGTCTAAAAACATACACAAAATTAGAGTACAGTGAACTCACACGTACCCACAACCCATTTTTAAAAATTGTCACCATTTTGCCAGTATATTTCATATTTATTTTCCCCTCTATATTTTATTTTTATTAGTTTATTTTAAAGCATATCTCAGCCATCATATAGTTTTACCCATACATACTTTAGCAGAAATGAATCTTTAACTTGAAGAACTTTAAAAAATGTAACTATTGTACCATTATTAAATCACAAAAGTTAATAATTTTTAACATCATCTAATATTTCATATTCAAATTTACTGGAGTGCTACTCAGCTATTTTGAATCACATATTGTATTATATCTGATTATAGCCCTTAATTAAATAAATAAATTAGTTAATTAACTTATTTATTTTAAAGTAAGCTCTATGCCCAAGGTGGGGCTCAAAATCATGACTCTGAGACCAAGAGAGCATGCTCTACCGACTGAACCAGCCAAGTTCCCCAAGTATCTTTTATTTTTATTTTTTTTATTTTTTAATGCTTATTTATTTATTTTGAGACAGAGAGAGAGACAGAGAGCTTGAGCAGGGGAAGGGCAGCTTGAGAGAGAGAGAGAGAGAGAGAGAGAGAGAGAGACAGAGACAGAGACAGAGAGACAGAGAATCCCAGGCAGGCTCCACGCTGTCAGTCCAGAGCCAGATGCGGGACTCGAACTCATGAACCATGAGATCACGACCTGAGCTGAAATCAAGAATTGTACAATTAACCCACTGAGACACCCAGGCACCCCAGTATCTTTTATTTTTAAAATAATTTGTTTTTCTTTCTCTATCTTTTCTCTTCTCTTCTTTTAATTTTTAATGATTTGTTGGATACACTGAATGCTTTGAGGTGGCGGATGTCTTACTTCCTGAGTTTGGCTGCATGCTTTCTTGTGGGGATCTTTAACTGCTCTCTCTCTGTCTGATGTTCCTATAAACCGGGAGGTAGATCCAGAAGCAGATTAGATTAAGTGCTGCGTGTTTTCCTCACAAGGATATTTATATATGTGACCTTGCTGCCTAAGATGAGGACCATAATGTTTCTCAGGCGTTGTCAGCCTGATACTTCAGTATAAAGTTCCTTATAAAAATTTTACCAAATCCACAGATGATCGCTGTTTGGATCAGTGGTATGCTGGAGGTGGCTCAAACCTGTTTGCACCAGCTTGTACCAGTTCTTAAGAGCTAATTGGGCACATTTCTTCCCAGCTCTGAGTGAAACCATGTTGGCAGTTTGCAATCAGCCATGGTGGAGTATTTGCACAAAAATTGGCCAATGCTACAAATTAGGCCCTTCCTCCCTGTCCAGTATTAAACATTTATAAACACAGCACTGCTTAGATCCATTATTTATTTCATTCAGGACTTACAAAACAGTTATTTTCTAATTCTGTCTGAATTGATTAGCTAAAATTTTTCTACAAAGGAGAACTTTCTCTCATTAACTATGTGGTTACCTTAAAAGACAGGAAAGAGACAAATTCTTGTTTTTGTTTTAACTTTTATTAATTTTCAGAGTAATGAGCTCTTGCCTAGGCAATTACCAAATTACCAATCATAACCAATGAGATTTGTTGGTTTTTGTTTTAACATTATATGCTCATTGATGTTTTATAATTGATGTGTTTCAATTTAACACATCATCTTACTCTTTTTAGTGTCTAAACTGTTCTGTCATAAGGCAGCAAACCCTTTTCAACCTGATTCTTGTCTCCTCTTGACAAATCTAATCAAGAACTCAGAGTGCATTCTGCAATACCTAATTCTTAGTTTTACAGAAAACTTTTATAACTGATTTCTTCTTAATTGATTCACTGTTTTAATTGGCTATTCCCTTCCTCCAGAAGATACATATTGAACAATGCCAAATGCACATGTCCAGTAGACCATTTTCTTGTCCAAAAGAATTTTCTGTGATGGTGGAAATATTCTATGTCTTTGTTGCACACTATGAAAGCCATTAGTCTCATGTGACTACTGAGTATTCGAAATATGTCTAGTCACACTGGGGAGCTGAACTTTACATTTTATTTAATTTTTAGTTAACTTTAATGTAAATAGCTTCATGTGCTTGTGGCTGCCATATTGGAAGCATAGTTCTAGAACATCTGCACATTTCTGTCTCCTTTGGTTATGTTCTATACGTAACAGGAGTTTTTGGGTTTGTTTCCAGATCTCTTTAGGATTTTTATACTTTTATTATATTGGTATACTTTGGCTAAACCATGTGAAAATAAAATAAAACCAAACTGAACACTTATGAAAGAATTTATGAAGGCAGGGAATTGTTGTTGATTTAGATGTGTGGATTTAGGAATTATTTTTGATTTAGATATGTGTAAGATAACACTCCAAGTTTGGGAAAATTACAAAAATTTATCAACTTTTTTGCACTCAGATAACTTAACAAATGTCTTCAATTTCTCATGGTACTTAAGAAATTTTTTAAATGAATTATAAAGAATGCATAGTAGGTGCGGTTTCTGGAAAAAAGGAAAAGTGTAGCTCCAATCAACCCATCCATTCTCAAGAATTGACTCTGCCCACTCTCCCCCTTTTTAAAAACAAATGTATAAGTGTCCAGTTTTAAAAAGATCGATTTATACTTTAATATATTTTCAAGAAATTATTAGTTCTAATAACAAAGAGGTTTTCAATGTATTTTCATCTGTCCTATTCAGAAGGAGATATTTTCTTTTCATGATATTTTCTAACCAGTATTGCTTGTGTTCAGTCACAACTTTGGCAGGAAAGTGTGGAACAAATTGGTCAGAGACATGTGGAGTCCAAATCTTTAACCCCCTAATGTGTTTCATTCCTTGGAAGCAATCTACATTCTAGAGCCAAGGACTCTTGAAAACAAAACCACTGGTTTGGGCCACTGTTGAGGGGTCATAGACAGCAACAGAGGTGAGGGAAGAAAGAAAAAAAAAGGAAAATGGCTGACTTGTGGTCCCTGAGCACTTAGAAGAGAATTTGGTGATTTCAAGGAGTCAGCACTAGGCCACTGTGAGCAAGTTGCCTTTAAACTGGCTTCATTTCCTTTTGTAAAAGATCTGGAGGATCTTAATGAATCATTACTACGCATCAGGCCCTGTCCCAAGTGTTTTACTTGGATTTTCTCATTAAACGTCATGACATTCTTATGAAGTAGGAACTATTTTTATCTTTAACTTAGCAATGATTAAATAGAGGTACAGAGAGGCTAGGCATCCCGCCTAAATCACTCCACTAGAAGAAGGGAAGCTAGGATTTGAATCTACATTTCATCAGTAGATTGAGAAGGTATTTGTAGACACTTCAAGATATTTCTGCAGAAAACATGAAGAAACGTGGGCTGTATGATCACATAATTACCTGAATGAAAGACCAGATTAATGAACGAATTTTAAATTGATCAGTCTTGCCTATTACTCTCTGTTTTTATGAGTTTGACTATTTCAGATACTTCATGTAAGTGGAATTATATAGTTCGTCCTGATGTGACTGGCTTATTTTACTTACTATATTATCCTCCGGGTTCCTCCATGTTGTCTCATCTGGAGACATTTTCTTGTTTTTAAAGGCTTCATAATATTCCATGTATATAGAATGTACATGTATTAGAATATTATTCCATTGTCTGTTGAATAATATACCATTGTGTGTATATTATATGTACATACATACAGGTACATAGTATGTACACACATATATTCCACTGCATGTATAATATTCCATTGTATGTATATACTATGTCTGCGCATGTATGTACTTGTAATGTGTATGCACACATACAAACATGTATATTTTATTCATTCATCCCTCAATGAGCATTTAAGTTGTTCCCCTATCTTGGCGATTATGAATAATGCTGCAAGGAACATGAGAGTGCAGGTATCCCTTTGAGATCTTGATATCAATTCTTTTAGGTATACACCCAGAAATGGAATTGCTGGATCACATGGCATTTCTGTTTTTAACTTTTTGAGGAACCTCCACAGACTGTTTTCCAAAGGAGCTACATCACTTTACATTCCTATCAACAGTGCACAAAGGTTCCAATTTCTCCATGTCCTTGCCAAAACTTGTTAACCTTTTGTGTGTGCTTGTATGTGTGTTTTGATAATAGCTATCCTAACAGGTGATATTGTGGTTTGGATTTGCATTTTCCTGATGATGAGTCGTGTTGAACACCTTTTCATTACCTGTGGGAATAGGTCTTCTTTGGAGAAATACCTATTGAAGTCTTTTGCTCATTTTGTAATTAAGTTATTTTTGTTTGGCTGTTCAGTTGTAGGAGTTCCTTATATATTTTGGATAATAACCCTTTGTTGGATAGATGGTTTGTAAATATTTTCTCCCATTCTATAGGTTGCCTTTTCATTCTGTTGATCATTTCCTTGGCTGTGTAGAACCTTTTTAGCTTGATATAGTCCTTGTTTGTTTGTTTGCTTATTATTTATTTATTTATTTATTTATATTTTTAAGTTTGTTTATTTTGAGAGAAAGAGAGAGAAAACAATCTGGGGATGGGCAGAGAGAGAAGGGGACAGAGGATCTAGAGCAGGCTCTGTGCCCTGATGCGGGGCTTGAACTCATGAACCTTGAGATCATGACCTGAGCCAAAGTCAGACGCTAAACCGACGGAGCCATGCAGGCACCCCTCCTCATTTATTTTTGGTTGTTTTCCCAGTGCTTTTGGTGTCATATCCAAGAAATCATTGCCAAGGCCAACATGAAGAAATTTTTCCCTATATTTTCTTCTGGGGGTTATACAGTTTCAGGTCTTGTGTTTAAGTCTTTAGTCCATTTTAAGGTGATTTTTGAATATGGTTTAAGATAAGAGGTCAGTTTCCTTCCTTTGCGTGTAGATATCCAATTTTCTAAAACCATTTGTTGGTGTATCCTTAAAACGGAAAGCTACTCAGCAATATAAAAGAGTAAACTACTGATATAAGCAACAACATAGATGGATATTAAAGGCAGTGTACTCAGTGAAAGAAGTGAGACACAGCAGACGCAGATGAATTTAGGTGGTATGATTCAACTTTTAAGAAAATCTAGAAGTGCTAAAGTTAGAGCAACGGAATGCGGATTGCTTGTTGCTGGAGTTGAGGGTGGAGGCAGGTGATTTTCAAAGGCACAGGGGACATTATGGGGTGAAGGAAGTTTACTCTATCATGGTGTGGTGGTGGTTACACAGCATATACATTTATTTGTCAATACTCATCAAAATGGACACTTAAAATTGGTGAATTCTGCCATATGTAAATTATGCTTCATGAAATTTATTTAAAGATAAAAAAGACTGATGTGTAGAATTAATCCTCATACCTCACACCAGGCTTAACCTACAGCCAAGGTTATCATGCTACATCCTATCGGGCTTAACATCTTTTCCTCCATATTAGTATTGGCTTTGATGCTAGTAAAACACAAAAATATTTTCATCAGAAAACATTTCCTAGGTAACAGCAGAGAAAACATCAGAAGTCTTCACTTCTCTTCCAAATGTATTTATATCCATCTTTCCCCAGTGCAAGTGGAACAGAACTATATATACATTGCTCAGTGACCTGCTTTTTAAATATAACCTTGGAACCTCTTGTTCCAAGTCATGAGTCTTGGAGTTTCTTCTATGCCCGTTCATATGAGTCTGTCTTATTCTTCCTAAGGACTCCTATGTATTCTGATCCTCAGAGGGGCAGAAAAGTGTGGTTGTGAAAAGTGTATATGTTGGAGACTGACTTTGAGTCTCAGAGTTTCCACAGACTAATTATACAACTTTGGGCAAGTAATTTAACCTCCTGTGCCTCAAGTATTTTATCTGTGAAATGAAGATAACAATACCTACTTGGATCAAGGAAAACTAAGAAACAATGTCTGGCACATAGTAAGATCTATCCAAGTATATATTATTAGTATTTATCATGAATGTGTAATTTATTTAACAACATTTATTTAACAACTCCCTTAATTGTTTTCAATTACTTCCTCTTTGAAATAATGCTGCCCTGAACATCCTTGTACATATGATTTTTGTATGTACATGAATAGTGTTCTAGGGCAGATTCCTAGAAACAAAATTGCGGGAGCAAAAGTCTTAGCCTTTGGCAGCTGCAACTAAAGTACCTCCCAAAAGTTTTTACCTATTTGTAATTCTACCAACAATGTAATGTAAAGGATATATATTAACCGAATCTGCTCTGATGATATGAATCATTCCCCCCACCCCCAATCTGGTGGACAAGAAATGGTATCTCGCTGTGGCTTTGATTTGATGGATTAATGTTTTCATTATCAAGGTGGGTGAAGATACAGGTGGCATCTGATCATGTTTGCCAATAGAAATCTGGGAAGCTGGAGCAAAGCCTCAACTTGTTGGCTAATGCAGAACATAGCAAAATGGCATTTAGTGGGGCATGGCACAAAATTGCATAAGTAGGGTTCAGTGTTCAGCAAGACAACTTTGAGAAGGCGTTGCAATTGAACAGCAGTGTGCAAGGAAATAATGTGGGGTTCTAGGCACAGCAAAATTAGAATCAGGTTCCTAAATCAGCTTACATAAGAGTGGCAAGAGTCCAAGATAAGGAAGTCCTGGGTCACCCTGTGAGTTTTGAGGAGAGGTAAGCTCCCTCTTATCGAAGGTGTTGAGCAGGGCTGGACATATTTTTGGACATATTGTAGAGGAATAACACGTTCCATTGTAATGAACATCTACAACGGTTCTAGAATGGGGGAAATGACTGACTAAAAAAACTTAGAAATTTTATGATTGTCAATGTTCTCCAAGGTTAGGAGGAGCAGAAAAGCAGATGGGTGACGACTAGAGCAAGCAAAACAATCTTTTTCACTGTTAAAGAATAATATTCTTAAAAAAAAAAGTGCCAGTGGAGCACCTGGGTAGCTCAGTCAGTTAAGCATCTGACTTTGACTTAGGTCAAGATCTTGTGGTTCATGGGTTCAAGCCCCGTATTGGGCCCTGTGCTGACAGTTCGGAGCCTGGAGCTGCTTGGGATTCTGTGTCTCCCCCTCTCTCTGCCCCTCCCCCAGATTGTTCTCTCTCTCTCTCTCTCTCTCTCTCTCTCTCTCCCAAAAATAAACAAACATTTAAAAAAAAGTGGAGGCAAAGCACAGAGGCTATTTTAGGACAGTGAAAGGAACTACCTTGTATGACACTGTAATAGTGGATACATGTCATTATAAATTCCTCCAAACCCACAGAACGAACAATACCGTGAGTGAACCCTATTGTAAACTATGAACTTGGGGTGATAATGGGTGTCCATGCAAGTTCATCAGTTGTAATAAACCTATCAGTCTGGTTGGGGATGTTGTTAACGGGGGAGATGGTTGTCAGGGAGGCTGTGCATGTAAGGGGGCAAGGGGTATGTGGGGAATCTCTATACTTTCCTTTCAGTTTTCCTATAAACCTAAAACTTCTCTGAAAAATAGTCTTAAAATGTAAGTATAAATTTACACATAGTAACATTGACTCTCTTAGTGCATATTTATGAACTTTGGCAATTGTGTAAGCATGTAACCATCACCACAATCAATGTACAGATTATGCCACTGTCCTGGCAAATCCCCTGCTCCTTTCTTTGTAGACAATGCCTTCCTCCACTGCAGCCCATGGCAACCATTGATGCGTTCTCTGTCCCTGTACTTTAACCTTTTCTTTTTAAAAAAAACCTAAATATTTTTAAATGTTTTTATTTATTTTTGAGAGAGAGAGACAGAGACAGAGCATGAGCATGAGTGGGGGAGGGGTAGAGAGAGAGGAGGCACAGAATCTGAAGCAGGCTCCAGGCTCTGAGCTGTCCGCACAGAGCCCGGTGTGCGGCTCGAACTCATGGACCGTGAGATCATGACCAAAGTCAGATGCTTAACCAACTGAGCCACCCAGGCACTCGGAGCATCACATAGTTCTTAAGTGTTTTTAAAGACAAAATTGGTCTGTGAAGCCAGGTGGCAAATATCTAGAACTTCCCTTGGTGATATTTATGCAGAAGAATGGCAAGGAAGCAAACTTACCTCTTATAAAGCCACCATAAAAGCTTTCATGTTAATTGCAAAACTTCCAACTAAGGAATTTTCTGGTTGTTTCCTATTTAGCATTCATTCTTCTGCAGGGAGTTCTGGAGTAACTGACACACATGAAATACCATGTTTCAAAGAGAATCAGTACATTGTCATGATGACTTCTCCCAGTCATAGAAAACTAGCAATGAGGACACTAAATAAATACTGGTATAGGACAACATTATACAGGCAACGTTGTTGAGAGTTTACAATATTTTTTATTATATCATATTGTTCATCCCATCAGTCTGGATCAGATCCATGGGTAGGTTGGCCATGAGCTTCTTTTGTTCACATAGCTACTTAGATTTATTGTTTTGAAACAAAATCCATTTCTTTCTAAAATAAGCAAGGACGTGGGGGCAACAAAGTCTTTTCAGAAAAAGAGTGTTTTTAATTTTTATAGACATCTTAGGATAATCAGATACCAAATAATATACAGGACTGTTGGGTTTATCTGGCAAAAGGGAAATCTGTTACCTATATGAGTAATTTTGTAAAATTATAGCACTGATTTAATACATGTTAAAAACTTTCACTTGGGAAAAACCCCTTCTATTTGGCTTTAAAGAACAGTGGTTCAAATCAAATTAATTAAATTAGCGAACCACTATGATTTTTCTGTCTTTAAAATAAAGATTCAGTGTTTAAAAACATAGCCTACCTTTTAGTTAAGAAAGATATAATTTTGTTCAAATTAAAAATAATTAATCTTTAGGGCATAAGGATAATGTGCCACAATATTTCCAATAACCATGGAAGTTTAAAATCATTAACATTATCATAGTAGCTAAACTAAGCCAGTCTATTCAAAGAAAGATCATCATTCAGTGGTTCTCAGGGGTCTTCAAATAAACCCACAAGAAAGTCTGAGGACAGAGATGAAACATTTCTTTCCCTTCTTCAGTGTATTTATTGCTGGTATTAGATTTTTATTTTATTTTATTGCTTATTTTAAGAGAGAGAAAGCATGAGCAGGGGAAGGACAGAGAGAGACAGAGACAGAGAATCCTAAGCAGGCTCTGCACTGTGAGCACGGAGCCTGATGTGGGGCTTGAATCCATGAACCGTGAGATCATGACCTGAGCTGAAATCAAGAGTTGGATGCTCAACTGACTGAGCCACTCAGGTGCCCCTGCTGGTATTAGCTGTTTACTAACTGACAATTTGTGGAATTTAATTTCTCATAGTCATGCAGAAAAATAATATAGAGTCAAGAGAACTCTTCTAATTGGTTTCAAATCTTCATCGGTTGTTTCAAAATATTCATCTGATGAAATAAAATGCTTTGTATCGTGATCTTTTACTTAGGAGTGGCAACCTCCTAAGTCTGAGTCCTTGGCTGATATCCAAAGTCAAATGGTAGGGCTGTATGAGAGACAATTAGTCATTAATCAAACCTCATCTCAGTGCCGGGAAAGTCAACTCACCAGGCGCGTCTCTCAGTACCCTTATTAAGTTACTAAAACTCGACTTGCTTTTTTGGATTAGTAAAGTGATACATTGTTGATTCTGGAAGTTGGTAATTTAAGATGGCTTCTCCGCATAGTATTCAGCAAACCATAAGATGGTTTTTTGATAATTTCAAGTTTCATCAAAATATAGATTATTATCCTGTGTAAGTCCCCTGTAATCTTAGCAGAGTCTGCATAAACCATGGCTCCAGGGGCTGGTTTCTCAGAAATGCGGGGGCATTCAGGATCACCTAACAGAGGAATGAGTTCTTGATGACTCTGCGAGTGAACAAGCAGTTTACAATTTCACTTTTAAAAAAGAAAACAAACAAGGATGTAGTTTTGAAATGCAAACATGTTTTCTTACTTAGACATTGCATGATTTCAGGTTCCTTAAGAGACATCTATAAGAGCCCAGGGAATTACTGTATTTCTTGGGATGCAGAAAAAGATAGGTCTCTCTGACCACTGTGTGCCTGACCAGGATAGACCTTTGAGAGGGAGGGTGATCGGCTGCAGGAGGATGCCTATTTCTGTTACTTAATTTGAAGTTCCAGGATCAAAGTCTGCCTTGGAGTGATTTATCATTTCTTTTTCAAATATTTCTGTGAAACACACAGACAGACAGACAGACAGACAGACATATGATTTGTATAGTGGCTTCTTCAGGAGACTGTGGCCATCTCTCCTGGCTGAAACAGCAGATGGCCTGGCAGTATGGTAGCAACCAGCAACAATAGCATGTGCTGAAATTTGTTAGAAATGTGAATTATCAGGTCCTGCCCAGATTTATTCAATCCAGAACTTTGGGGATGGGGTCAACAATCTGTGTTTTAAGGGGTCTTGAGGATTCTTAGGCATACTCAAGGGTGAAAATTACTAACCTTGACAATGTTACTTTACAGAGGAGCAAATTTAAATTAGAGCCTTCCCCCCACCCCTAATCTTGGAAGGCTGATCTTGGAAGGCTTTGGGCAGCATGGTAAGAAGCCAGAAGTGGTAGGGAATAACACCCCCAAGGCAGCTCTCATTCAGGATCTCCTAGTAGTTGGCACTTAAATACCCTAGCTCTTGTCTTTTT
The DNA here is from genome assembly GCF_028018385.1 of Neofelis nebulosa. Taxonomy (NCBI): domain Eukaryota; kingdom Metazoa; phylum Chordata; class Mammalia; order Carnivora; family Felidae; genus Neofelis; species Neofelis nebulosa. Next base: position 94,856,348 of record NC_080790.1, on the reverse strand, counting down.
TTTTTTTAATTAAAAATTAAAAAAAATGTTTTATTTATTTTTGAGAGAGCATGAGCAGGGGAGGGCAGAGAAAAGGGGAGACACAAAATCTGGATCAGACTCCAGGCTGTCAGCACAGAGCCCGATGAGGGACTTGAACTTGTGAACCGCCAGATCATGGCCTGAGGTGAAGTCGGACACTTAACCGACTGAGCCACCCAGGTGCTCCTAGCTCTTGGGTGAGATAATTCCAAGAGTGGGTTTTGCAGAGCTGCCTCTGTGGGACTGAGCTCCAGTTATCACCCTTGATAACCAGCTTTGCATGCTGCTTCTCCCTCCCTGTATTGCTCCCCCTTTCTCTATACAGGTTCCCTGTAACCCCAAATAAACTACATTCAAATTTACACCTCAGAAGGCTTCTAGGAGACTCCAAAGTAAGACACTTACATATTGTAAGTGCTCAATAAAAATGGATGAGAGAGTTGAACTTTGCCTTCATTCCAATCTAGGTTAAGAGGCCATCATTTGGTTTGTGATACCCCTGAACAGAAGCAGAAATATACCCAGGAATGTAGGGGCCAAAGTTAAGAACATAGGCCCAGAACCATGTTCCTTTGATAGAATCTGGCTTTACCTCTTACTGGCTGTGTGACGTCAGGCTCATCGCTTAACCTCTCTGTGTCAGTTTCTTGTTACAAGAAAACTGTCTGTAAAACAGGCATAATTACTGCACATACCTCATAGGGTCGTCAGGAGGATTTAATGAGTTCAATATGCAAGAAATGGTTAGAACAGTGTGTGGCACATGGTAAGCATTTAACAAATGTTATCTATTATTTTAATCTTGTTGTTGTTTTCTTAATTTGTTGTCTTTTCTTGACAAGTGATTTCAGCACTATTTCAGTTTTATTAATTCCTTTTCTCCCAAGAAATTCCCAATGTTCCTCTGTGGTTCTCCAACCTGTTTATCACGCTTGTTTTTCTGTCAAACCATGAGGCTTCATAGAACATGAAACACGAGTACGATGTAATTACTGGCCCTACATTTAATAGTAAACATTTGGCAACGAAGAGCTTGATGCAGGAGTATCCTACTGGGTCTTCTCAACAACCTTAGGCTGTAGATAATGTTAATTCTTAATCTAATCGTTGGGAAAATTAAGGCTTGAAGAGATAAGGCCACTTTTCTAGTGCTAAAGAGCTGTTAAGTGATAGAGAAGATTCAAACTCTTGACTGTAGACCCTCCCTTACCCCCCAGCCCTAACGCTTCACACACAGTACTATGTTGTGTTACCTCTGGGATGAATGATTCTCTTACTTAGGCATCAGAATTCCAGGGACGAATGGCTAAAATACAGAATTATCAGGCCCAGCACCTAGCATGTCTTAAGGCAGGAGATTTGCAGACATTTCTAACAAGTTCCCAGTGATGCTGATGGTTTTGCCCAGGGAACCAGACATGAAGAAGCACTGTTATATATCGTGCCCTGTTGGAACATTTGAGTAAAATAAATGAGATAAAAATGACTGGGGACTACATCCTCGCTCTCTTGATATGTTTGGCACATGTGATGCAAATATTTCCTTTGACAATCTTTAATTATTTTTGTCCATCTTTTTTAAATGATATGTAACGGAAATTTCTCTCTGTCTTATGTGAAAGAGACCCAGAAGCAGGCCATGCAGAGTTGGCATGTGCCCTCAGTGTCAGGGACTAGGTTTCTTTATATAGAATCCTGTTGTTACTTACGCAGTATCTTGTTACTCCACCATCTTCAGGATATGACTTCCACTGCATGGTGTAACACAGCTGCTGGGGCACCAGCCATCGCATCTGCATTCCAGCCAACAGGAAGGAGTAAAAGCTGAAGAAGGGTACACTTATTACCTTAAATTTTTGAAAAATTAATTTTTATGGTAAAAAAACCTCACATAACATAAAACCATTTTTACCATTTTCACATGTATGGTTCAGTAGCGTTATGTATAGTCACATTGATGTGCATTGGATCTCAAGAACTTTTCTATCTTTTCCTTTGTCAAACTTAAAAAAAATAACAAACAAACAAAAAAGTACAATGACACTGTGGGTATAAGATCTGTATCTTCACAGGAAAAGGTTGTCAATTTCTATCCTGTTGTCCTTCTGTTATCCCTGTTGGCTGGCTCTAAATAAAACATGTGGATGGTATGTAAAACCATCCAACATAAAATGTTGCAGAGGCAATATTGCTGAGGTTGAAGTGGGAGCAGGGAAGGAAGGAGGCCTAGAACCCCATCATTTAGCCTTTGCCCCAGAAGAGGACCCATAGGATATAAAGCAGTTAAATCACTCCCATGCGAGAACAATAAAATGCCCTAATCCCTGGGACCCTTAAATATTTATATGGTATCACTTACAAGAGTTAATTTGAAAACTTTTAAGCATTCCCCAATTCACATATGTCTTGCCTTATTTCTGAGTACTAATGGTTATCCTAGACTCTATATAAATAAGGCAGTGTAATGTAGATTAAACACTGGTTGGGTGTGAAGAGACTTTTCAGCTGACACTGGTTCTTCCAGGAGCTGGCTTTGTTACTTGGGGAAGTCAGTTAATCTCTCCTTTGTAGAAAAAGGGACTGAACTAACCCGTCTCTCTCTCTGTCTCTGTCTTTCTCTTCTTTTTGTTCTTTTAAGCTCTAACCTTCTCTGGTTCTTCATGCCTGGAAATAATGACCTTACTACTGATGGAAAGATTATCTTGGGAAATGTTGGCCCAAACTAAGCCTTTTCTCCAAACATCTGGTCTAATTTCCTTCTGCTGGGCAAATAGACACCCTGGCCAAGTTCCAGTGCAGGTAATTACATTCTGCCCACCACAATTTTCCTTGCATTGTCAATTGGCCACGGTATTCTTCTGTATTTCTCCTCAGGAACTTGTCTCTTGATACAGTTGTCTGCTGTTTCATAAAGCAGTATCCAAGCTGTGGCTTCATTTGGGAGGAATCTTGTGTTTTAGGAAATGTAACTCTGTCCCTACCATGGGCCACAGACATTTCAGTCTTGCCATTTGTTCTGAAGAGTGCGGTTCAAAAATATATGGCAACTCTCTTGTTGGCCTACTTTTGGTAGTGACATCGTTGAGCTCTGCCTAAGAAGTTTCCAACTGGAGAGTACCCTAACAATAATGGCTAATATTGATCTAAAAAGTTTCTAATAAAAAAAAATCATTGTAATACTTATAGCTACTACTAATATTGATAGTAATAGAAATAATAACAATAGCAATAAATACCCTTTTAGGTGCTTCTCATGTATCTACTCATTTATTGTTGTTTTTCTCACCTTGAAGATGAGGAAACTGAGGCATGGAGGGGCTATGTCTCTTGCCTACAATTTGTGTGGTCCTTTCAAGCATTTCAAGAGCTACTGGACAGGTCATTTATGCTGCATCCATAAAATGAGCCATTAAGAACAATGAGGTTGCTCCATAGGCAATAGTCTGATAAACCCACCAAGATATATAATTAAGTGAAAAAAGTAAGATGTAGAATAGTGTGGATGTTATACTTTTTTCAAAATTATTTTTAATTTTTATTTATTACTGTAATCTTTATTTTTATAAATCATGTAGAAGGCTATGTATATTTTGGTACTTTATGCATTTCTTTTCCTGGTTTGCAAGGAAACTCAAGGCAATGTTTAGCAGTGGTTACCTTTGGGTGAAGGTGGATTTTATTTAAAATTATTGTTACCTTCCATAATGTTTGCATTTTCTCACCGTACAGTATGTTACTTAATTTTTTTTAAATTGTAAACAAGGGCTATCTAGATGGTGAGATTATAAATAACCTTTGCTTCCTTTTCTCTATGTCCCTATTTCAGAAACATAATAAATGTTATTTATTTTTTTTTTTTGTAGGAGGTTTCTATTAATAAAGAACAAGTTGGTGTAAAATCTGCCTGAGATTGTCCAGGGTAAGAGTCAGAGTGTTTCATTCTTTTGGGCTTTGGGGCTGGCTGGAGGTGGTGGGGGTGAATCTGGGCTGGCTGGGGGTAGTGGGGGTATATGTCTGAGGCCCTCAAAGTTCTAATCAGGGAAGGACATGGGTCAGACACTGGTCTTTTCAGCCTGTCTCATGAAAACAGAAGCCTCAAGATTTCTTTCTCTCTTCTTTGGGGTTTCTAATACATTTTTGTTTAAAGAAAATATGTTGAGATTTTTAAGTCAAGTTCACAATTTAAAGAAGAAATCTAAGTGATGTGAGCATTGTCTTAACATGGGCTCCCTCCATGCATGTACCTAGGTGGATTGGGTTTAGTATGAGGGCATCGGGACCAGGTCTCTGGACTTGTTCTTCTACAACCTCACGCCTTTGGTCTAAAACTGTCTCTGATTCTGCTACTGACGTGTCAGGGAAGCAAAAGGCCCCGGAAAACAACCCCTTCGCTTCATGGGAATTGCCAGTTGTAAATGTGAGTACACACACAGCAGTTGGTTATCTCGTTGGGGGTTAAGTTACCCCATTCAACGTTGGCTTGTGCAGACAATGGGTGGGGGCCAGGGACACCAGAGTAATCCTTTTACCTGCCCTATCTAAAGTGACATTGGAATGAAGGGGCAGTTTCAGAGGGTATCAGTTTCCTAGGTAAGCCCTGCAAACAAGCCCACAGACCCTCAGCTTTGTAATTGTGCTTCCACTCCAGGTCTGGGGAAGCCAGCCCTACTTGTCATTCCCGAAAGCAGATGAAAGGCCGGCTGTGAGTCTGCTGGGATTCCATTGTCGCTGTGTTTACTCAGGGTCGCCCAGCGCCTCCACCTCTATGTGGCCTGCAAGGGGACTGGTTTTCATGCCAAGCACCACATCCTGAAAGCATAAACAGCGATTAAAACGCACTATAAAAGTGCTGGAAAGGCAGACAGAGCTTTCTGTCTATCTCGGTGAATCAGTTCATCTCCCACATGCCAACACCTTGGGGTCACCCAATACTCTATCTTGTCATTTTTCTTTCAAAGAAGCCACACCTTCCATTTTTCACCGCAAGGAGCTGTGGTGACAGATGCTTAAGAATTCTATTTTCTTTTTAGAGGAACTTAAATTACAGCAGCTTCGCTGAACAAGATGATGAACAGGTGGGGCTGGAGCAGGAAAGGCGTGTTCAAATTCTGCTGTGTCCTCAGCTGTAAGAGCAAGGACTGCTGAGCCCAATCACAGGCTGAACTTGGTCCCGGGGATAAGACATGCCAATGTCTTTCTGCTGCAGGGACTTAAGCTCTTCTGTTTAGCCTGGTTTCTCATTTTTACCAGTGCTTTCAAGTCAGTGGAAACTTCCATGAATCTAGGTGGTTCATTTTCATTTAAATAATACATGTTTACTGACCACTTCTAATCTCAGAGGTTAGGGTGCTGGAACAGACAGGGAGACATGCCTATGGGTCCGTAGGCCAGAGGTGATCACACTAATGGGACTTTCCATCCTTGTCTCAAGCTGAATGAACCTGCTTATGTCAGTATCCTGTTACAGACCTTGATATTCTACATAAGATCCAAACCACTTAGCAGGATTCTGATCCCCACATTTCCTTCCAACCTGCATGATCCCCTCTCCCTCTGTTCTCTGTCTTGTTCATCACATATGAAATGCACATGTGCATCTTGCCTTGGGCCATGCGGTCCTCTTTTTCTGGAATGCCTCTTTTTCTAGCTCAGATGCCATCTTGTCCACATAGCTTTACCCCAGTCATCCAGGAAGCATTAATTGCCTTTCCCATTAAAGGAGATTATTATCAGTGATACTATTTGTTTGTATGCTTATCTCCCCAAAACGTTTCTTGAGGATTTCAGGGAAACACATTTTGCTCATCTCCATGTCTTTAATTGCTAGCAGTGTACTGGGCAATCAAGATGTATTTGTTGAAGTAGACACAGAAGATTTCTCATGCAACGAAGTAGGAAGAGAATAAAATAAAATACTCAACGCTAGAGCACCTTGGAACAAGCAACAAAGGTACAAGTGGGTTATTTGCAGGCATTCCCTATGGTTGTTGCCAGATGTGGTGCTCATCCACTAGCAGGCAAACCCGGGGAAGCTCCTTTTGAACTTTCCTTGTTGGTATCAGTTTACTTTTTTTTTTTTTTGAAAATGGGGATAGGTAATTTTATAATTTTTTTTCTGATTAAAAATATATACTAATTAAAAATATATACTAATATACTAATATACATTACTAAAAATTCAAATAACCAAGAAGAGTGTAAGATAAAAACCCAAAAAGTAAAAATTACTCTGAATCCCATCACACAGACATAACACAATTATCATTTTGGTAAAAATCTTTTTAGATAGCTCTCTATGCATATGCACACACATATAAAAACATGCTCAGTTTTGGGGTGCCTGGGTGGCTTAGTCCTGGGTGGCGATCAACTCTTGATTTTGGCTCAGGTCATGATCTTGAGGTTACTGAGATGGAACTCAGCGCCAGGCTCTGTGCTGACAGTGTGGAGGCTGCTTGGGATTCTCTCTTCCTCTCTCTCTGCCCATCCTCCACTCTGTCTCTCTCTTAAAATAAATAAACTTCAAAGAAAATGCTCAGTTTCATGTACTTATTTTCAAAACTTATTAAACTTTATATGAGTCACATTATATCTGCCGTTATGTAACATTTTTTGTCTCTCAGCGTAGCAGATATTTTCACACGAATTCACACTACTTGACATCATCTGTTTCTGCAGAGTATCCCATTGAATGGATGTCTCCCAATGTTTTCCAAATGTCTGCTGATGGATGTAGGGGCTATGCCCAGATTTTCACTACTTTCAGTTTCTACCATGATAGACTTCCTTATTCAGTGGTGTCACAGGTCACGTGGGGTTTCAGGAAAGGTAATGCATATATGGGAAACTTTTCAAGGAGTCAAAATCACCACCATGAATTAGATTGGTGCCATAGTGGAGAAGAAAGTCAGCACTCAATCTGTTCTCCTGCATCCAATCAGATAGTTATTTCCTCAAACAAGCACCTGGTGAAATAGCTGGCTTGAATTTGGGTTGGGGTCACGTGTTGTGCATGTGTGTGGGGGGACCTGTTAAATATGGGACCTCAGCCCAGCACAGTGAGGTGTTCTTATCCATTTGAGGTCTTTTGAGGGGAGATGAGAAAGAGCAGGTCCTGCCTCCCTCCTGGCGCTTGTCTGCTGTGTCAAGGGGCTGGGGCCGAGGGCAAGAATCGCCAGGAATTCAAGACTCTCCTTTCCTTTTTCTCTCTTCCTTTTACAGAGACCATAAAGTCCCTTTTGCAAATATTAAATGTGAATCCAGTGTCTTGTTACATAAATTTCCAGAAGCAGTCTGCTGGAGCAAAGTGTGCCAGGTCCAAAGTTAACCAATGTATCATCCTGATAAAAATGCATACAAGTGCATATTTCCCCCCAAATGAACATGCTCAGTCCAGTCCACCTTTGCCATTCTGGGAGGCTCAGATGTATCATTTTTATTTTTCTTTGATTGTTTTTGGATATCTGCTTGATGGTCTTCCTAAGCTCCCTCAACTATTTGTAGTTACTTGTGAGTGGTCCAATCATTTTCTTTGACCAATTCTCTGTTGCACCCCCTTTTTTCTGAGCACCTTAAAGACCTCTGCACATGGGGAGGATTAACTGTTAGATGCCAATATTTTCCTCGTTTTGTAGTTTATCGTGACTTATAGTGTTGTTATCGCGTATAAAAGTTTTTTTGTTTTTTATGTAGAAACCAGTATAAGAATAACAGAATAAGTATTAAAAAAAAGTTTTCTTCCTGTAGATCCTACCTCATTTTCTGTTAAGACTGTCAGATTTTAGTTGAAGCGTTTTTCCACTTTTGGGATTAGGATATGAGGGAGTTGGTTTTGTCAAGCATTGTTTGCCTAATTTGTCTATTATTTTGATTGCCCTAAAAGTGTACTGATAATTCTGTCTAAAACATGGAAGTGAGCAGAGACTCTCAAATTCTGCAGAATGCACTCTTAGTTCAGATGCGTCTTGCTTTAGTTGAGACTGTCAGGCAGAAAACATAAATGAGAGGGTAAGGAGTTAAAACTGAAGTACTCTTCTTTTTTAAAAGGAATTTTTCCTTCCAGCAACTTTTTCTTTCAATATCTAAGCTAATTTACTTGGATAAATTATGAGGAAGAACTTTGTAAATTCTAGAGTCTTAATCAAATGTGTATTTTTTGATGTTATTGGTATTCTTAATGGGATAAGAAACGGAAATAGTAACTCCATGGAAAAGTAAGATTTTTTTTTGGACCATAATTTCAGCCACATAGCACAGTTCCGAAGCAAGTCTGCCACAGTCTTACAGAAAGCAACACCCGGTGTTGGAACTGGAGCTACGGATTGCACTTCTTAGAGTCTTTCCAGGACGCAGAGTTCAGAGATAATTTCCATATCCCCTTCTCCAGAGAAATACAAGCTTCAGAGGGACATAACATTTCCTTCTCGAGAGCTATCGGTCCAGCCCTGAACCTTGCCTTTCAATACACTTTGTCTATCTTTGTAGAATTTGAAGAAAGAGATTGTGCAGGAGATAGTTCAAACTGTTCAGATAACTCAAGCTTTTAAAAAAGCCGTGTCCAGGAAGTTTCTTTGCAGTTCCTGGGTTTTGTGTGGATGTTAGAAGGCGGGCTACACCGCACACGAGGAGCCATCCATACCTGCTGCCCAGGCAGCGCAATCCAGCCGGGGGCAGGCACTTGCGTGGAGGAGCCGCCTGTCCCAGGCCTTGGGCGAAGGCAGGGGGGACTCCCGGCTGCAGGTGAAGTCCTTGGCCATGAAGACTTCTTCCAGAAGGGCGTGAAAAGCGGCTGTGCTGATGTTGTCCTGGCCCTGCTCTGCAAGGGCCCCAGGCGCCACCTCCACAGGGAGGGGATCCCTGCATCCTCTGGGGGCTGGAGGTCTCTTCCCCTCTCTTCCTGCCTCCCCTCCCCTCTCTGCTCGGTCTCCCAAATCCTATCACAGCAGAAGTAACCAGGTGGGAGGCCCGAAGAGAAGGGACAAGAATAAAAATCACACGAGCTCGTGCCGCCCACGCTCTGCGGACCTGTATGTTTTCTGTTCTCTCGGAGATAGCAGGTTCCAACAACGGAGTACATGTGTTTGGATATTTCTTGTTGAAGCTCCAGGTAGAGAAAGGAAAAGAGTACTTGTCTGGAAAAAGGAAATGGGCTGGTGGAATTAAAAAAAAAAAAATGTGGTCTTGGTCTGACCCAAAGCTGTGAATGTTTTCGAGATTCAAATATCTCCTTGGTTTACACCGCTCTGAAATAGGATCTGAACTGTCTGCTGCACGGCTGGGCAGCCCGCGGTTAACCGGGACACTGCACCCCCTACCCCTACTCCCGCCGCCCACGGCCTCCCACCCCGGCCCCGCTTTCTGCAGCTATCACTGGTGATCGGGCTCCTGGGTGTAGGTGGCGGTGCCGCCACTCTTTTCTTGTTCCCCCTCCTCATTGGCCACCATAGCTTGGGGGTCCGAGCTCTCCCCACGCACAGGCTGTGCACTGGGCGCCCCTGGCACCCCGCCCTGACCTGCATTGCCCCCTGCTTGGTATTGCTAGTCCTGGCAGGTAGAACGGCCTCTGTCTCTGCTTTTATTCCACGCTCTTGCCAGGGGAAGCTTCCAGAATCAGCTCTGATTTCATCATTCCTGCGTCCAAAACACTCAATGGCTTTACAAATTCTACCTATACTGTCTCTGGCCTGGCACTCAAGGCCTCACTCAGGATCTGAACCTACTTACCTTTGCCCCCAGCACCCTTTTCATACCTTCTTACTCCTCTCCAGGGAAGCTCCTAGGCAGGAGAATGCCCCTTGGTTTCTGCAGGTGTCTCTGGCCTTATTTCTCTTCTTTTCTTTTTTCTCTTTTCTTTCTTTCTTTCTTTCTTTCTTTCTTTCTTTCTTTCTTTCTTTCTTTCTTCTTTTTATTTATTTTTGAGAGAGAGAGATAGAGAATGAGTGGGGAAGGGGCAGAGAGGGAGGGAGACAGAATGCCAAGCAGATTCATGGGCACCGTGAGCAGGGAGCTGGAGCCGGATGCCAGAACGGTCTCACTAACCACCAGATGATGACCTGTGCCCAAACCAAGAGTCCTATGCTTAACCAACCCAGACACTCAGACACCCAGACACCCAGCCCCCGCCCCCAGCCTCTTTTCTGCATGTGGGCTGCTCCTGCTCCCTCCAGCTTGCCCATGCAGAAGAGATGTCACCCCCTCTTTGATGCCAGTTCCTATTTTCCAGGCAGATATGATTTCTTCTTGTATGGAATTCACCATTTTACAATGATCAAACTATTTTTTGTTGTTGTAAAAATAAATTTTAGAAAAAATCTAAATGTAATACATGTGTATTGCAGTAATTCAAAGAATAACAACAACAACAAAAAAGGAAACTTTTCCATGCCCTCTACTCTTTGCTGTCTTTAATTCTTGGAGCAAACTACCACCAAAAGTTTAGTGTATGTATTTTCAGACTTTTTTTCTTCTGCATAGAAACCCAGATGTAATCATGCAGGTGGACTTATTTTAAACAAATATTGGGTCATTCTGTAATACTTTTCTGCAACTTCCTCTTCTCACTTAACATATCAAGAATATTTTGTGCATTTATTTTTGTATATATATTTGAAGGAATATTTCTATAGGATAGGTCAAGAGGTAGCATACCTTGGAGAGTATTTATAGTTATTTGTCTATAAATGTCATCTCACTTAGGAGGCTCTAAAATTGGCAGCATGAATTGCCCCCTCTTTAGCTGCTTTGCTAAAGTCTTCAGAATGCTGTCTGTAGATGGTTTGATATAGAATGGGATGTGTGGCTGGAGGGAGAATATATTAGATAAAAATGTCACATTTCACATTTCCTCATCCAAACTGGATAAAGACAGAAGTTGGGAAAATGCGTAAATATTTATGTCAATAGGACAGGGCTGTTTTGCAGAAAGTGACCTGAGTTTCACAGTCAGAATTGCACATTAGAATCACTTGAAGATTGTTAAAATATCCCAATGCCCAGACTATACCCCAAATCATTTAAACCAGGATTTATGGGGGACAAGCTCAAGCAATAACACTTCAAAAACCTCCCCAGGTCCTTCCACTGTCCCTGTAAGGCCAAGAGCCACAGTTGCTCTTGTGTTCCGATGAGCTATGAGGCTTCTTGAATGCCCTGGTTGTATTTTTCCCCCTTCTGTAACGTGAAAATGTTTTACCTCGCAAGTTTTTGAGATGGCAAAATGTGAATGATTATCAAAAGATAAGAGCATTAGTGATAAAAGTTCAAACCATCCTGATCATTTTTCAGCTTAGCCAGTCACAGACACCAAATATTTAGAAAATATTTGAGAAGGCCTAAAATTCACATAGCAAAAAAACAGGATTGCTGAAGGAAAAAGCAAGAGATGGTTGGGCTTCTTCTAGCACTGGCAGCAACTGGAGATCTGATAGCCTGTGTACAGATCAAGAACGACACTCTCCTCAACTTCACAGGGGTGGAGGATTGTGAAGGTAAACAAGGCAATGTCACAGAAAAAAAACAACATAAATATTTGCCATCAGTGCTGATAAGAACAGATCGCTTCTTCTGTGGATTCTGTTTTGGCCGTGTAACCATTTGAAAATTAGCCAATGGTCCAAATGCCAGAAGGCCCAGGCTGCCCACCTCCTGTCCCCCACACCCCACCCCTTTTCTTGGAATCTTTATTTCAACCCCAAGGCTAAGGAAAGGATGAATAAGGGAGAGAAGAGAAAGTCTTCCAATTTAAGATCTAAATTTGATGAATGCATCTTCCCTAGAGTGCCCTGAAATAAACTAAGTGTTCCAGTTCCTGAGACCTGACACCAACATGGGTTTGCAGTATCTGCCTGCCCTTCCATCTTTAATATCCCAATGTGTCAAGTAGATTAAAGACTGAGAAGTCCTGCAGAGGACTTTGTTAAACTTGGTTGGATCTGCATTTCCCACACTTACTTGATCATGGAACTGGCTATGAACATCCTCTGGGTCACCATGCAATCCTCTGGAATGAAGATGCTGTAAGAACTGGCCCTTGCCATTCACTGACCCAGAAGAATTCAAGAATGTTCAATCCAGGCTTAGTCTTGTTATCCATACCCTTCAATTCTATTATTTTTTAGATGAGGGAACAGAGGCCCAAAGATGTCAAGAGCTGGGAATGGATCTCATTGCGCTCTTACAACACCGTATGTCCAGAATGGGGACTTTGGATCTCTCAGTACACAGGCAGATGGCAAGTGGAATATATTCAACTGTGAAATTTGACTCTTGAGGACCTCATATTACCTATTCCAGAAGCAGTGACTTGAAATGTCAATGTACAATGCAAAGAGAATAAATTAAATGTTAAATAGAATGACATCGACTACGAGCCATAGGTGCTGCTAGTAAGCTAGCTTTCTGGGAAATAAAAACCCTCATTTGTAGTGTTTGCCAATTTATATGGTATAAATATTTCCACCAAAGATGAGGTCAAGCTAGCAACACAATGCCGTTGAACATGGAAGAGATGTTGGTTACCATCAGAGCAGATTCCAAAGGACAGGGATAGGTTGGTGATGATTGGAAGTATCCAGCAAGGGTTTCTGAAGGGGACTGAACTCAAGCTGGAAAATACTAAGAGGATAAGCAACAGGAAAACTAGAGCTGGCAGAAGCCAGAGTCTTATTTCTTTTCTTTCTTCCACTTTTATTGAGATATAGTTGCCATATGACATCGTATATGTTTGTGTGAGTGTACGTGTTTGAGGTGATAGATGTATAAATGCAAATAATTACCACAAAAATTTTAGTTAACCTCTATCATCTCACACAGTTACAGTTATTTTTCTCTCATGATGAGAACTTTGAAGATTTATTCTCTTACCAACTTTCAAATATATGAGGCAGTGTTGTTAACTAGAGTCATCATGTTGTATATTACATCTTTAGAACTTATTTATCTTTTCACTGAACATTTATGCCATTTGACCACCTTCACCCAATTCCATCCTTACCCTCTACCTCTGGCAAACACAAATCTGATGTCTGTTTCTATGAGTTCAGGTCTTTTAGATTCCACATACAAGAGAGATCATACAGTATTTGTCTTTCTGTGCTTGACTTATTTCACTTAGCATAAAACCATCAAGGGTTCATCCATGTTGTTGCAAATGGCAATATTTCCTTCTTTTTTCAGAGATAAACAATCTTCCAGTGTGTGTGTGTGTGTGTGTGTGTGTGTGTATTTACATTTACTTATTCACATTATATATACATTTTCTTTATCCATTCACCTGTCAATGGACAAAGGCTGTTTCCATGTCAATTAACAATTGTAAATAAAGTTGCAAAGAATATGGGAGTGAACATGACTCTTCAAGATAATGATTTTGTTTTCTTTGGATATACACCCAGAAGTGGGATTGCTGGATCATATGGTTCTTATATTTGCAATTTTTTGAGGAACTTCCATACTGTTTTCCACAGTGTCTGTACCAATTTATATTCCCACCAGAACACAGTCTTTGAAAAGCTTTATACTTTTCCACATTTGGAAAGAAAGGATTAGCTTAATGCCCCTGAAATAAAATTTACTTAATTATAGAACTTAAAAAAAATTAGTTTTGGGTGAGTTCAAGCTCTATGTTGGATGTGGAGCCTACTTAAAAAAAAAAGGTTATCATTTAGGGGCACTTGGCTGGCTTAGTCTGTAGAGCATGAGACATGAGTTTGAGTCCCACATTGGGTGTAGAGATTGCATAAGAATAAAATCTTTAAAAATGAAAACAAAAATTTAGATTTGAAATGGTTTACTCTAATTTTTCTTCTAAACTTTATTTTCAGAATAGTTTTAAATTTGCAGAAAAGTTGCAAATACACTACAGAGAGTTCCTGCATACTCTGTACTCAGCTTCCCCTGTTGCTAACATCTTACATTACTATGGTACATTTGTCAGAACTAATGAACCAGTATAGATACTTTTTTTTTTTTTTTGAGAGTGAGTGAGAGAGAGCGAGTCGGGGAGAAGGGAAGAAGGAGAGAGAGAGAATCTTAAGCAGGTTCCATGCTCAGCATGGACCCTGATGTGGGGCTTGATCTCACAACTCTGGGGTCAGGACCTGAGCCAAAATCAAAAGTTGAACACTCAACTGACTGAGCCACCAAGGTGCCCCAATACATAATTTTTATTTTCAACTAAAGTCTGTACTTTATTTGTATTGTATTAGTTTTTTTTCTCTATTGTCCTTTTTCTGTTCCAGGATCTCATCTAGGTGCCACATTACTTTTAGTTGTCTGGTCTCCTCAGACTCCTCTGGTCTGTGACAGTGCTCAAACTTTCCTTGTTTTTTAATGACCTCACAATTTTGAGTAGTAATAAACAGATATTTTGTAAGATGCCCTTAATTTCTGTTTGTCTCATGGTTAGGTTGGGTCTATGGATTTCAGGAAGAAAGAATGTGGAGATAAAGTACTATTTTCATCACATGATATCAAGGTTGCATGCCATCAGCATAGCTTAGTGCTGAGAAAGCTGACCTTGATTCCGTTGTCTTGGTGGTATTTGCCAGCTCCCTCCACTATGAGTTACTTCCCTGCCTTCCCACACCACACTATCGAGAAGAGGTCCTGCATTCAAAACTGGTTTTCTTACTCTGAATTTCTACTATGCCTCCCTTACCAGGTTTTTCTAGATTTTCATTTCAGTTAGTCTTGGATGCACCATAAATGATCTTAAGGCATCATATTACTTCTGTCACATGCATATTGCCAACTTGTTAGTGATTTGTCCCATTAAATGCAAATTCTTTGGATATCTTGGGCACTCCAAAGTGTCATTACTTTGTTAAACACTGTCTGTTCCTCCCAGACTTATCTGCCTGCTTCCCAGACTCATCTCTGTCTTTAGTTGTCTTCAACTCTCACAAAAGCCTCTGTTGTAGTTTGGATATTCCCCAAAGCAAATCCTGAGACAAAGATTTGGGTGCAGGTGGTTTATCTGGAGGTGGTATCAAAGAGGGAAGTGGGGAATGAGATAGGACTGGAAGGCAGCAGTACAGGAGTGTTAATGAGCAGGTGACCATGATGGGCACCACTGTGGACTATTTGGGATACTGTGTAGAGCATACCTGATTTGTCTTGAACTGAAGGGGTGAGGAGGATAAGGGTATTTATCGTTCAATTCCTGTCTGTTATCAAGTGAGGATACTCCAGGGGACATCATTAAGTCTCTGGAACTTCAAGTCTACCTTAGCGTTCTGGTGGCCAGGAAAGCCCTAGATCACAGATGTCAGTTACCAAATTAAGATCTCATTCTTTTTTAAAATTTTTTTTAACGTTTATTTATTTTTGAGACAGAGAGAGACAGAGCATGAATGGGGGAGGGTCAGAGAGAGGGAGACACAGAATCTGAAACAGGCTCCAGGCTCCGAGCTGTCAGCACAGAGCCCGACGCGGGGCTTGAACTCACAGACCGTGAGATCATGACCTGAGCCGAAGTCGGCC
Organism: Neofelis nebulosa; assembly: GCF_028018385.1. Classification (NCBI taxonomy): domain Eukaryota; kingdom Metazoa; phylum Chordata; class Mammalia; order Carnivora; family Felidae; genus Neofelis; species Neofelis nebulosa. The sequence continues at coordinate 94,840,847 of NC_080790.1, read as the reverse complement.
GCTCAACCGACTGAGCCACTCAGGCGCCCCAAGATCTCATTCTTAAAAGAAGTAAATTCATATCTAGAAAAATATCTTACAGAGGGATGTGCTGGATGATATGATGATGATGATGATGATGGAGTAGTGATAACAACCATGGAAATAAATAATTTTATAAAGCTTTTATATATGTTATATCATTTAAAAAATAATTTGAGCTTTACAAGAACCTCATGAACTTCATGAGTGTCCTTTGTGCCCTAAGGACATCAGGGCACAAAGAATTAGCTAATGAGTGGTAGAGTCAGAATTGGTCACTAATTCTCCTGAGTCTAGGATCAGTATTTTTGAGTTAACAGATCATTAAATTTTCCTATCCACTTTGGAGTCACTGCCTGGGGAAATCAGTTTGCAGCTCAAATATTCTTTACCCTACTCCCTGTGATAGAGCCAAACCAAGAGCAGGACTGCCAATTCTAAGATAAATCCAATTGTTTTCTTTCTAGATGGTTTTGAGAAGCTCTGCAAATTGAGAAAATGGAACATAGAACATTCCAGAATAGCCATATAGGTTATGTCTTATTAATTCAGTCTCAAATGTTTCCAAAATCAGCTCCAATGCTAAGACAAGCAAGAAAATTATGTACTTTAACCTAGAAATTGGTACAATTATAAATATAGCTGTGTAAATATTAAGATTTATAAAGAAACAAACAAGAGTCATGAACATTCTGGAGGCTCTATCTTAAACCTCTGACATTAATTTTTTTAATGAAACATGAAACATTTAAAAAAAGACATTGCATTTTAGCACAGTGTGGTGGCTGATGGTTTTTGTCTACCCAAAGATTTTTACCAGAAAGGGTTAACAGTCCTGGGGGCACAGGTGGAGACACCTCACCAGGCCAAAAGAGGAGGTTGGGGTAGGTGGTGGAAGAAAGCTGCATGGACCCTCTGAGTGCTAATTAAGGTTGGTTTGCTTGCTATTTTAAATATCAGTTTTCTGCAATGTTTCCCGATAATTTAGTATTCTCTTTCTGTTATGTTCCTATATGCTTTTCAAACGTTCTCCCCCCCACCCCAGTAATTTCTATTAAGAATCCCAAGTATTCCAGTGATTATTTTAAACTGTATGCTTTTCATTTTTTCTGATACCATTTCTTCATTTATATCCAATCCAAGTTAATATAACATGGGAATTCTAACATGGCAATATCTTATCACGTATTACCTGAGAAGCTTATTTCAGATTTTAAGGAACTCAGCCATCCATGTAAAAACATGTAAAAACATCTAAGTGCCGAGTACTATTCAAACTTTAGCAAATGTGAGGGTCATCTAGAGAGCTGGTTAAAACACACAAGGCTAGATATCACCTACAGAAATTCTGATTTGGTAGAACTGGGATGGGATACAGGAACTTGCATATCTAACAACTTCCTTGTAATAATGATGATGCTGGTCTGGACCATACTTTGAGTAGCCCTGGTGTTGGGGTAAGAATTACATTGGAACTTCCCATCTGATAGAAGAGGGTGACGCTTTAGCACTAAAGAAATTTTCAGGAATAACTGACTATAAAATAGATTAATATATGCATGAAATGGTGGGAAAAGTGGGAAGTGTGTCCAATAGATATGTGTCTTTGTACACAGTATCAGTGATCACTGCAAATTGTCAGTTACTTCTGGAGAAAAGGCAGGTTGTTGACATATGTCTTAGAATTCTGCCCATACATGGGGCACCTGGGTGGCTCAGTTGGCTGAGTGTCCAACTTTAGCTCAGCTCATGATCTCACCAGCTGTGGGTTCAAGCCCCGCATCAGGTTCTGTGCTGACAGCTCAGAGCCTAGAGCCTGCTTCAGATTCTGTGTCTCCCTCTCTACCTCACTCACGGTCTGTCTCTCTATCAAAAATAAGCATTAAAAAATTAAAAAAAAGAATTCTGCCCATACATTCTGCATTTAGTGAGTCCACACACTTAGTGCAAATACTCCCGAGAACTAATATTCTCAGAGCAGTGGATGGATCACCAAACTCTGAATTAGCAGCTCTGGATTCAAGATCTGGTCATAAACTTCCTCCTTTTTTCTCTCTGCTATGTGATCTCAAGCAAGTCACCTAACCCTTCTTAGCCTTAGTATCCTTCCTGTTCAGTGGTAACACAGGCAGTCCTGGTCAATGCTCCTGGTGGCACTGATTGTCTAAATAGAAGTGAGCAGATGTCTGTATATGTAAGGGGTTAACCAGGAGCAGCTTGTTCCTGAAGTGGAGAAGAGGGATCCTCCGCCATCTGAATGCAGACTCAGATCCATCCGTCCCCTGCCTGCTGGATTGCCATATGGTGCCTCACCTTGTTCCCTTTCAAGATGAACTCTCTCATTCCCCGGAAAAATTTCTCAGCCTTAAAGTCACAACTTCAAAAATGCAGTGGGGACCACATTTAAAAGGTCTGGCAAATTTTTGGTTGATTTAATTTTTTAAACTGCACTTTTAAAACAAACCCAAATATAGAGATGAAAGGCAAGAATTAAAATATACATACAAAATAGAAAACATTAATATTTTCAAGTAGGACGACTTGAAGAATCGTCATAAGGAAACAATAAAATGTCAAGTGACTCAGACCAGATGATTGCTGTCACTCTCCATGATGCTGGGACACGTGGTCTGTGTGGAGCACCAGGATTATGCCAACCCAGTGCTGACTTCCACAAGGCAGGCATGTCCTTAATCCCCTCTGCCGACAAGCACCCTGTCAGTTAATCAGACAAGCTTTAACACTAATTGGCAGAGGATGAGTTAGGAAGAGACTGAAGGAAGTCTGTTAAAATGACTCAGGGTTAAATTCTATAATCAGAATACCCTATGTTACATTATCTCCCAGCCCATGTTCTTTGATTTTCATCTGGTTGTCAACCTGTTCCAGTGTTCATGCCCCTGACATGGTGTGTCTTATCACAAAGGGCAGCTAAGGAGATGTGGTCTGACATGTCTATAGTTCATCAAGACATGGGGCTGAAAGACCAGAGGAATGGAGTGGCCCACTGTGTTCCCCTTGCCCACACTCCTCACCCTTCGTCACAAGCCCAGGGTGCTCACTTCTCAATCCCTGCCATGGTGCCCAACACCCTTGGGTAGTTTCACTAGTGGAGGCAGATTCTCCATGTATCCACTTGGAAGAATTTATCAAGTAGCAAGAAGGGTGTGACCTGACTTTGAAGAAGTGGAATTAAAAAGCAATGTTTCTGTGGTGGTGTCCCCTCTCACACCCCAGGTCACACTGAAACAGAGTGCCCTAGGGTGAGGCAAGGAGCTTCGTGGGTGGTGAGGCTTCTCTCTGAGAAGCAGAGTTGACATCTGTGGGCTTGAAGGCAGGAGATGCCAAGGAGGCCTCTGGGGTTATTTCCCCAAAAATAATGGTTGGTAGGATATTGTCTTTGAAACAGGAATGTTTTCTTATGGACTTCTCTAGGTAAGAGCTCCTTATAATAAACTTTTAAACATTTGGTTTACCATTTTCTTATTCTGATGGGCAAATCATCTCCACTGGAAGCACTACAGTGTTTATCTTTTATTGGGCTATTTTGATGTGCACTTTGTTAAAAGAGAAGGGGATCACCTTTACCTGGGTTGCCCCAGAGGTCAGTCCTGAGGCCAGGGTTTGAGTGGAAGTTGTGTATTTGGGAGAAGTAGTGCAGTGAGACAGAGATGGGGAGGCAGACAATACACTGCATGTGCCTGTCTTGGCAACTTCGTGATTGAAGCTTGTTCCTTGGGTCCAGGGAGCCCCGGGAAATGGTGTAAAACATGTGCCAGGGACTCACTGCACAGAGGGGAAATAAATCTAAAGAACCTGTAACCAATGTCCATTTATTGTGGAGTGTTAGTTCATGGAAACTTTGGGCCTTCCAGGTTCAGCAGTGATTTCAGACTATGTCCTTAGGCAGATAGAGTGAAGCTCAGGAAGGCAGAAAGGGAGGGGAAGGACAATAGTGACAGCATGGACGTAGAGGCAAACCCCCTCAGTGCCTCCTTTCTCATGAAAGTACATATGCAGGCTTATGTTCAAGGGAGGACAGCCACACAGGTGTTCATTGCCATCCAAACCATAAATGAACATCCCGGACCCTCAATGGAAAATATCAAAAAGTCCCCTTGTGCTCCTCACTTTGTTGTTGTTGTTGGCAAGCACCTCCATTTCTCTTGCCAGCTCCCAGAGGGTTGAGGCTGCCGTGCAGTACCCACAACTGCCTGTAGTATAATCCCTGGCCTGCTGCCCCTCTCCCCTAGCTTTGCCTCATCTAAAGCTCCTGGGGTATAGTCTGCAGACTTACACCGCATATTGAGAAAGTAGTGGTAGTTATCCAAAGGAAACCCACTGAACTGGATTGACAAATGGGAGCTGGCGTTTCTGTAAGGGAGGTACACCATTTGCTTGGGGAAGCACGTGCACAGATGAGGTCTGCTCCAATCGTGGCTCATGAGGAGGAGGGAGCACAGAAACCTTCAGCCCAGCATTTTCCTTTTAAAGATGAGAAGAACAAATGCAAGAGCTAAGGCTGCCTGAACACAAGCTGTTGAGTAGTTGGTGTCAGAGTTGGGTTAAAAGTTAGTTCATACAGGGGCGCCTGGGTGGCTCAGTTGGTTAAGCATCCAACTTCGGCTCAGGTCATGATCTCATAGTTTGTGAATTCGAGCCCCGCGTCAGGCTCTGTGCTGACAGCTCAGAGCCTGGAGCCTGCTTCGGATTCTGTGTCTCCCTTTCTCTCTGCCCCTCCCCTGTTCATGCTCTGTCTCTCTGTCTTAAAAATAAATAAAACATTAAAAAAAAAAGTTAGCTCATACAGGGATGACTGGGTGGCTTAGTTGGTTAAGCGTCTGACTCTTTATTTCAGCTCAGGTCATGATCTCAACAGTTCATGAGATTGAGCCTGGGTGTTGGGAATTCTCTCTCTTCTTTTCTCTCTGCTTCCTCCTCCCTGCTCATGTGTGCTTTCTCTCTCTCTCTCTCTCTTTCTCTCTCTCTCTCAAAATAAATAGACATTTAATAAAAAAGTTAGCTCATCTTCCCCAGTGCTCAAGCATTTTAATAGGTCATATAAAAACCTTTGTCCACCCATGCTGTGAAAAGGATGAAGCTGTCCTTGACTGGGACTTTATAATCCCTCTGATATTGAGCCATGGGGTTGTAGAAAGTGAGAATTCTCTGTGGCAGATCTTCCTGGACCTGGATGTACCACATGGCATCATCAGAAGGCAAGGTTGGATGTAACTCAGGAAATTCACTCATTTATGCAATTTAGGCTGCGAAATTGAGTTGTATGAACACTGTACAGGAATAAATACACACAAAAACTAACTGGTACTCACAAGAGTGTAGATATATCCATGGATTGTGTTGAGAGAAAGAAATCAGATATGAATGACAATGTGTAGTATAAAGCCCTGCATAGAAAGCTGAAGAACAGGTAAAACTAATCTAGGATGATCAACGTTGGGATGGTAGTTATTTCTGGGTGAATGTTGGCATTGACAAGGGAAAGATGAGTGGGTACCTAGCTGGCCAGTGGGAACATCTGATATTTTGAACTGGGTGGGAGCACACAGATGTTCATATGGACAAAGGTCACTCAGCTGTATATCTAAAATTGGAGCACATTATGCTCTTTATGATATTATATCTCAGTTGAGAAAAAGAAGAAAAAAATCAAAGCAATGCACCTAATAGACCATAACATTATAAAAGAAATAGTTTTCTCTTTCACACATGCATGCTTTCCACAAATATCTATTGAGGCTTTTGGTACCCTGTCCATATGCCCTCAGTATTCACCCATCCTGTGCAGGTGGACAGAGTCTTGCTCCAAGAGAGCTGCCCTCACGCTCTGCCCCAGCAGCAGAGGGGGTTGGATGTGCCCAGAGCTATGTCCTGTGGGAGCAGCTAAAGAGGGAGGGAGGTGAAGGATGAGAACCTTCCTTTTCCCTCAGAGGGATGAATCTGAAGCATGAGGCTTTCTGCATTGGCTTTCAGGGGATTGAGTCCTAGTTTCCAACAGTTACAACCAGATCTTTCACTTGCCCTGTTTTGACTGGCTTCCCTTCCCTATATTTCTGCCCCTTCCCCCACCCCCTCCCCTGTTTCTGGAGTCACCCCAAACAAACTCTTTGCACTCACATCTTTGTCCCAGGATCTGTGTTTGGTAGAACCCAAGCTAAGTGAAGCTTCTCTTTCCTTCTGGACCAACAAAGATGATCATGTAAACCCAGTTTTTGGCTCTCATACAATATACAGTGTGTCAGGGTGAACAGACCATTCAAGAAACATTAAAATGAAATGAGACAAGGGCAGACGGGGGACAGCACAGCCTGATAGAGAGCACAGACCCTGAAGGGGACACTGCCTAGTCCAGGAAATGTTCCAGAAGCAGATCTGGGCCTGATTGTACCTCCTTTCCTTCTCTTCCCCTCCTTGAACTTCCACCGCTCTCTATTTCCTTCCTTCCTTCCTTCCTTCCTTCCTTCCTTCCTTCCTTCCTTCCTTCCTTCCTTCCTTCCTTCTCTCATGCAGCCAGAAATGAAAGGAGACATTCAGTTATTTAAGACATTTTCTTATAAATATCAATGAGTATATAGAATTTACCACACATGTTGGTTTATTGCGTTGCCTCATCTTATATTGCAGAACCAAGACTTAGCCTTTAGAATTGGCTCCGGATATATGGAAGCCATTTTTCATATATAAATATAAATATAAATATAAATATAAATATAAATATATATTCAATATTGCTTCCCATATGCATGACATATAGATTCTAGGAAACCCAACACATACTTCTCAGACCATGGGGGAGATGCCTTTCAGGGTAGCTCAAAACTACCTACCAATCAGCAGCTGGTGGAAATGTGTACCAAGAGTGATCATCTGGAAACAGGCAGCTGGCTCATGTTGTTGAAGCTGTCATCCCCACTCCAGCAGCCTTTCTGGGTGAAGAATTCTTCAAAGCACATGCATTCAAGGCCAGGACATTTCTCTTCTGTTTTCTATGCTCCTCACCAAAATGGACGGGTCATGGAGCTCTCTAATTCAGGATCCTGTAGAGCATTAGATGGAATGCATGCTGTGGTCTGAACATCCCTTCCCGAATAGATTGGGCTGTCATTTCAACAGAGATTTCTGCATTTAAAATATGAGATGCCACAAAATTCTGAACTGGTATGCCCTGTGAGGACAGATCGGTAGAAGTGGAAGAATCATTCCTATGGGCTGGTCATTTAAAATATTCTGTACTTTACTCTGGGTTGTATCAGGCAGCTTTATACAAATGCTACCCTTCACTTTATATTACAAGCTTAGAAAATCATGCAAAAACATAGCAGAATGTCTACTTTTATTTCCATATTACTTTGGTCAAAACACATGTACTTCCAAAAACCAACGGACTCTATTAAATAAAAAGTGAATGTTCATGGCGAAGTCTCTATGGAAAACTAAACTCAATTAAGATTGGATTTTTTTTTTTTAAATAGAAGTGCCTCTTTTATTTGTGTAAGAAATAAAATGGTGGGGAGAGAAGGTAATTTTTTAATTTTTATAATTTTTTTTTAAAAAATTAATCACTTATCCTTTCATGAAAATTAAGACCTTAATTAGATTTCTATTGTTGTTTAACATATTACCATAAACTTAGAGGCTCAAAATCACACCTGATTATTATCTCATAGTTCTTTAGGACAGACATCCAGGACTGGGGTGGCTGCAGTCTCTGCTTAGGGTCTTACAAAGCTGAAATTAAAGTGAAGGCCAACCTGTGTTCTTTTCTGGAGGTTCTGGGAAGAATCTATTTGCAGGCTCATTCAGGCATTGGCTGAACTCAATTCCTTGCAGTTGTAGAACTGAGGTCTCTAGTTCCTTGCTGGCTGTCAGCAAGGTCACTCTTAGCTCTTAGATGTCACACTTCAATTCCTTGTCACCTGGTTCCCTCCATCTTCAAACCAGCAACAATCTCCCACATTTTGTAGCCATTTCACACTTCAAATCTGTTTATCCTATAAAAGCTCAATCCCTTTTAAATGCTTACATCAGACTCATTGAGAATAATCCCTCCATCTTAGAGTCAATTGACTTGGGACTTTAAACTACATTTTCATTTCAAACTACATTTCAAAATAGGTGCTTCACAGCAGCACCTAGGATAGTGTTTGATTGAGTAATTGGGAAAAGCTGTGTGTATACCAAAGGATTTAATCTTTAGGTTCACCTTAGAATTCTGTCCATGACAGGTCTATTTGGTAAACGTTGATTGATGACTTTCAGTGAAAATTAGCAACCATGGCACCATGAGATATGCTACCTTCTTCACTGATTACTTACAAGGCCCAGTAGGCAATATAATTTTGTCTCCAGCAAGACTCCCACCAACACCTACCCCTTCATCTTCACAAGAATGTTAACCCTATCTTTAAGAGGCAAACAACAGGAAGTGCTCCAGCTGGTCTAGAACTCAACCACCAACTCATGCCTGTGCAGATGGAGTGTGGATTGACCAACATTTACCTCTATCTCATTATAACATCAAAATCTCCACCCAAGGAAGAGCACAAGCCTCATTAACATAACATACAATGCATGTATAAGCATGTTTTCTTAGGATGCATGCATGACCTTACATCTCCTTCTACATACAATGACAAAACTCCCCTTTCTGGATATTAATCCTAATCTGAAATAAAGGGAACCCACTCACCCACACTCAGGGAGTCATGGCTTTGGAAGTTATTCCCCGTGATCCTTTTATTTGCTGCAAATAAAACTTTATTTGTGTGACAACCCATCTGGTGTAGTGTCTACTCGTAACTCACCAAGGAGCAAACTCACATTAATTGGGTTACAAAAAGATGCACAGGACTGTGTACAAGACAATCCAGCAGAACAGTGAGCTCAGGAGCTCATTGTAACCAGTCATACTCAACTTCAGTTGATGGCTGTCATGTGACAATACATGCTCGGTATTATTAGATCTCATTTTTTTTTCATTTTTTAAAAGCTTATTTATTTATTTTGAGTGAGAGAGAGAGAGAAAGAGAGAGAGAGTGTGTGTGTGTGAGGGCCAGAGAGAGAGAGAGAGAGAGAGAGAGTGAGAATCCCAAACAGGCTCTACACTGTCAGCACAGAGTTTGATGTGGGGCTCAAACTCATGTACCATGAGATCATGACCTGAGCCGAAACCAAGAGTCGGATGCTTAACTGGCTTAGCCACCCAGGTGCTCCAGATCTTCTCATTAAAAAAATTTTTTTTTAATGTTTATTTATGTTTTAGAGAGAGGGAGAGACAGAGCATAAGCAGGGGAGGAACAGAGAGAGACAGAGGGAGACACAGAATCCAAAGCAGGCTCTAGGCTCTGAGCTGTCAGCCCAGAGCCCGAAGCGGGCTCAAACTCACAAATGGCGAGATCATGACCTGAGCCGAAGTCGGATGCTCAACCAACTGAGCCACCCAGGCACCCCTGGATCTTCTCATTTTTAAGAGAAGTGACAATTCTCTTGAGCTTTAAAATTTGCCAATGATTTCAAAAATTTTTAAATACTGGATGAACCAAGTAAAACATATTTGTGGTCTTTATGGGATACACGTGCCACTTGTTACCTTCTTCTCAGCAGTCCCAAGGCATTCATTCATTCATTCATTCTATTTATTCATTTATTTAAAAATAGTTCTTGAGAGGGGCGCCTGGGTGGCGCAGTCGGTTAAGCGTCCGACTTCAGCCAGGTCACGATCTCGCGGTCTGTGAGTTCGAGCCCCGCGTCAGGCTCTGGGCTGATGGCTCGGAGCTTGGAGCCTGTTTCCAATTCTGTGTGTCTCCCTCTCTCTCTGCCCCTTCCCCGTTCATGCTCTGTCTCTCTCTGTCCCAAAAATAAATAAAAACCGTTGAAAAAAAAAATTAAAAAAAAAAAATAGTTCTTGAGAACCTACTCTCCATACTCTGGCTCCAGGCACTAGTAACACAGGCTGGTCGTGGGAAGCTTCATGAAGAAGAGGATATTTGGGAGACATTTGGGGGGTGCCCATGTGGCTCAGTCAGTTAAGTATCCAAGTGTTGATTTCAGCTCAGGTCATGATCTCATGGTTGTGGGTTTGAGCCTGCGTTAGGTTCTGTGCTGACAACGTAGAGTCTGCTTGGGATTCCTTCTCTCCTTTTCTCTCCCTGCCCCTCCCCCAGTCACATGTGTTTTCTCTCTCACTCAAAAATAAATATATATATAAAAGAAGGGGACATTTGATTGTAGATCTAAAGAATGGTGCGTGTGTGTTGGGGGGGCGGTAAACAGGTGTCTCTCTAGGTGGCAAGCATTCTCGGAAGAAGGACTAGCAAGTGCAAAGGCCCTGAGGTTCTTGCGTGCTAAGCATATTCAGATGGCATGGATGTCTGTGTGACTAGAGTGCAGTGAGCAGTAAGAGACGATGCCAGAGAGGTCTGTGGGGCCAGATCATGGTGGGCCTTATAAGGTAAGTATTCTCCACAGAAGCAGAACCAAAAGAATATATATAAAGTAAGGAATTAACTCACATGATTTTGGAAGCTGAGAAGTCCCGTGAACTGCTTGCTGTCTGCTAACTGGAGGCTCAGGAAAGCTGGGAGTGTAATTCCAGTCCAATTTTGAAGGTCTGAGAACCAAGAGAGTCAATGGTTTAAATCCTGGTCTGAGTGCAGGAAAAGACCTATGTCCCAGCTGAAGTGGTCAGGTAGAGAAAGAGCAAATTTTCCTTCCTGAGTATTTTTGTTCTATTTAGACCCTCAACAAATTGGACAGTGTCCATCCACCCTGGAGAGGGCAACTTGCTTTTGTCTTGTCTACCAATTCAAATGCTAATCTCATCTAAAAACACCCTCACAGACACACCCAGAGATAATGTCTAGTCAAGTATCTGGGCACCAGGTGCTCCAGTCAAGTTGACACATAAAATTAACCAGTACAGTAAGGATTTGAGATTATTTTGGAAGGGAATGGGAAGTTATTAGGAAGTTTTAAGCAGAGGAGTGGCATGAACTGACCTACACTTTCAGATAATCCTTCTGGCTTTTTTGTCAAGATATTTGGGAAGATTTAGGGTGAAAACAGGTAGATTGCTTAGGAATCTATAGCAGTAATCCAGGAAAGATGATGGTGGCTGAAAAGTGGGGTGGTAAGATGTTGTCAGGTGCTTGCTGTTGTGAATTAAGCAACTCCAGAATTTCTGGAGAGGCCTGTGAGAGAAAGAGCAGAGGCAAAGATGTCTATGAGATTTGAGTCAGAGAAACTAGAAGGATAAATAAATGGCCAATATAAAGGTTAGCATGCAAATTCAGTAAATACGCAGATGGTTAAAAAAAATGAATAGATAAAAAGACTGACAAATTCAGTTCCCTATTCCATGTCATCTTCCCGAGAAGTTAAACACAAGTCCATGGTTGTTCCTGTCTCCAGAGTCTGCTAACTCTTTGAGACTGCTGGAGACCTTCTCACCCCATAACATACAGACTTCCTAGCAGCGTCAGCCTGGGTGTTAAAAAAAAAAAAAAAATTAAGGATGTAGAAATTGAGAATTTGAGAAGCTTCTGCCTCATCTTCTAGATCTCAGTGCAAACTCAAGAGACTGGCCCTAACTTTGTGCTGTGTTTCTGGTGACAGGACCCTGCTCAATGACACACAGTGCCTACGTAATGCCCTGTTTCCTTTCTGTGCCTGAGACCCCATGACCTGCCTGGCACCTAGTCACCTTGGCCTTGTCCTCACTCTTGGACTTTCAGTCTGTTCTTGAGCTTTCTAATAACAGGGCTCTTCAGATTTTTCTTTCATCTTTGTCCATTTTGATAAGTTGTATTTTTTTAAGGAATTTGTCCATATCAACTAGGTTGCCCATTTGATAGCATAAAGGTGTTCATGTTTTTTATTCCTTTAATGAATGTAGGGTCTGTAGTGATAATCCATTTTTCTTTTCTTTCTTTTCTTTTTTTCTTTTCTTTTCTTTTCTCTTTTCTTCTCAAATTTATTTATTATTGAGAGACAGAGCAACACAGAGCATGAGCAGGGGAGGGGTAGAGAGAGGGGGAGACAGAATCTGAAGTAGGCTCCAGGCTCTGAGCTGTCGGTACAGAGCCCGATGCGGGGCTCGAACTCACAAACTGTGAGATCATGACCTGAGCTGAAGTTGGTGGGTGGGTTAACCAACTGAGCCATCCAGGCACCCTGATAATCCATTTTTCATTCTTGATCTTGGTATTTTGTGTTCTCATTCTCTTTTCGTGATTAGACTGGCTAATGGTAGAGATATGTCAATTATGTTAATCTTTTCAAAGGAACTGACTTTTATCTTTGTTAATTTTCCTCTATTGTTTGTCTGTCTGGATTTTAGTCTCAGAAAGACTCTTCTAATGCTAATTATCTGCCTGCTTGGATTTCTCAGTTGTCTCTCTGATAAAGCAGAGTGTGAAGTGGTTACCACATTATTGTGTTTGGCGTCCCCCAGTGCCATCTAGCTTTCCGGTCTCGTGTCCTCTTGAAATAAAATTGAGGCTATCCCCATGACTTATTTTATTTTATTTTATATTTTATTTTATTTTCATTCAGCAAACATTTATTGAATATCTATTATGTGGGAACTAGGAGTATAGCAGGTAAAGAAGTAGACCTCATAAAACTTACATTCTAGAGAGAAACTATAATAAACAAGACAAGTAAATATAACATTTGGCAATTACACATTTCTCTATATTTATATTTCAATTTTACAAACATTTCTCTTGATCCTATATTGGTTTGCTATAAGTCAGTGCTCAGACAGCTCCTTGCTTTTGTTAGAAGATGAGCTTCTTGAAGATAAGGAATAGGGATATAAGACTCTTTCTAGGAAGAAGGTTCCCCCTGGGTCAGGAAAGCTCACCATAAACTTATTGTTTACTGCTATTGGGTAGGCCTGAAAGCATGGTTCTGGGCGAGGGGTGGGGGGCAGTGGGGATTGTTGGGGGCCGGTGGGGGTGCTGGGTGAGTTGGCCTGCCCCCGATATCAACTTACACAACAGTGCTGAGGCCTTGCTGGAAGAACATAAAATAAGCTTTTAAAACAAAGGGCAGGGAGAAATAGATACATCTATTTGTAAATTCCACATTTCCTTACGTGTTGGATGCCATTATTGGGTGACACAGCTCAATGTTTAAGTTTTTAATATCAATACGATTTTTTGCAGGGAGGGGGATATGATTTTAAACTTCCCATAACCATTTGTTATTGTATTCTGATAATGGAATAAATATCCTCCAGCCCCACTTCTCTTGCCAGTGTGGACCCCTCTTGATGGCTGGGCCTGGCTCTAAAACCTGTCCCTACCAAGTACCTCATCCTCCTGTGGTTATCTGCCATAACTGAAATGGTGATCTCCCCAGATTTAACAGCAGCCCCATTTCTGCTATTTAAAAACCTGAGGTGGCAAATTTAGTGAAGTTCCCTGAACTGAAAAAGGTAGATCTAAAGTCAGTGGATTCCTGATATTACTGTTCATGAGCTCACAGTGGACAAAATGAGATTATGATTATTATAATGATCATTACTGGTGGCAAATTATTCCAGCAAATCTGCTTCAAATATTTTGCTGAATGACCTACAGCACTAACTGGATTTTATCAAAATGGCGTCGTTCAAAACTTTTGTGTCATTTCTTTGTCTCCTTCAATAGACCTTTTCAACAAGTGTCTGTTTTTTTCTACAAGAGGATGGCTCTGGTGGAGCCTGAGATGTATCCAGACTTGACAGTAATTTACTTGCTAGTTAAGTTGGTGATATATTTAAAGATTTTTATTTATTTAAAATGAATAGCACGACTAAAAGCATTTTTTCCTGGTACCGCATATCTAGTTTAACCTGAAGTGGAAATTACAGCTGCTTGTTTCACAGAGGGAAACTTTTCAATTTTGGTTTCCATTTCGGGAGAAAATGTCTACAATTAGTGCCAGCTTACATATCTGCTCTGTCAGAAAATGCTTCAATTTGAAATTTTCATCATGGACAAGAGTGGTAACCTACTAATTAAAATGTGTTATTGATATATTTGTAACATTTGTGGCAAATAAGGTAATAATGGGAGCCTTAAGATAATGCATTCAGATCTTGACTCTAATAGTAGACCAATAATGAAAGCCATGTGTCTGATATGATCAGTAGTAAGAATTATTAAGTATTAAGTAAGCATTATTGAGTAATTATTGGGCATTAAGAATTAAGTACAACATTTTAGAACAGCACTTACAGACAGAGAGAGTACGTATTGTGTGATTTCATTCGTATGAAATTCAAGGACAGGCAAAATCAGTATATGTTAACAGATGTTAGAATGGTGGCTATCTTTGGGGCAGGTGTTGACCAGGGGCACAAGATGCCTTCTGTTTCCTTCTGGAAACTGCCTGCATGTTGACCTGGGTGTGGGTACAGGGTGTGGACATGTACGCAACTTCATCATGCTGTACATTTCAGATGTGTGCATTTTACTGCAAGTACATTATATCTCTATGAAGAAAAAAATAGATACAAATACACTGCCCCATCCCTCCTTGTGGCAGAATTTCCTTTATTTCCTTTCAGGAAAGTTATATGTAGCACATCTGAGCTTATGCACAGAAATTTATACCTGCTATGTTATGAAAACATTCTTCCCTCCAAAATCCCTATTGGCATAATTTGAGGTGATTTTTCTAGTAACCCCACATTTTTGGATTCTCTCCCAAGGGAGAGATCTAATGCACTAAAGTGTAATCTTTGAGAATGGCAAACTGAAAAATATCAGTTCGAATGCTGTGGGGCCATGCAGGGGGGCATCCAGTCAGAGGTGAGTGTGGCCAGGTGGTAGTTTGAGCACTGAAGGTACCAGCAGTTAAGAGCTGTCACCTGGGAAAGGGTGCCTAGGCAGGGTCTGGTACTGGACAGGCCATCTAGCAGTTGGGTTGGTAGGGCAGGCCAATTGAAACCTCAGGACTCTGCAGGTCTAGATGACATAGATCAAAGATCAGGAAATCATGCAAAATCAGTATATGTCTGCAGTTAGATCTCACAAATCTTGACAAATAGCTGGAAAAAAATACCTAAAGGGAAAGATGCTGGGGGAAGAAAACCCAAGACCACAAAACAAAAGAAAAAGTTGATCTATATATATTTTTTTCTACTTCTGGCTTGGGACAGAACCAGAGTCTGAGGAGGAGAAATCCAGGTTGCAGGTGCATTCAGGGAAGGGTCTGAGTCTGGTTGGAAAGTAAGAGGCCAACAGCTGGGCATGCTTCCCATTGTAACTGAAGCAAGAGGGCTGAGATAATGGGATGGAGGTTACAAGGAATGTAGGGACCTCCATTTCAGCTTCAAGCCAAGAGGGGGAAGTTAGGAACTCAAAACAATCTTCTAGGTATTGACTTCAGTCGCAGCAAAAATAACAAGTTCAAGGATGCTGTTGGAATAGGAGGTATAAGAATGAGAAGCCACCTGACGGGGTTGTCAGCTTGGAATCCGTGTGTGCCTGTGTGTGTGTTCATGTACACATATGCATGTGTCTTTGTGTGATGATGGCCATAACTGGGAAACCAGCATGGAAAGACTTGGATTTATCCATGGCCAGGGAATTTGTGAATGAGAATTCTGTGTTGGCCGGGAGGTAAAAGAAAAATACAGCTAGGGAAGGTTACTTCCAAGGACCAGTTTTAAAGAGCTACAGTTTTGCAGAGAGCTGAGAGATGATTCTAAAAGCTTGGTCAGGTCAAGCTGGTCCAGAGGATAATCTGGTTATCTCTAATTCTCTAATTAGCCTCTTTGTGTGCTAGTATTTCCATTCACTATAGTTAAGTTGCTTTTTATCCTAAAGAGCTCACCATGTGGTATTGAGACATTGGCCATGTAAGAGGTACATCAAAGAAAACTAAAAGAAAACCCTAAGTTTGTGGTCTTTGAAAATGAAATTCTCCTAAGCATTTGCTCAGTTCCAAAATTCTGAGATCCACACATCCATACAGTCTAAAAACAGTGACAATATCAATAATATGTTGTTTGCTGTGCCCTGAAATAGCAATAGGAAATATATGCAAGGTAGTATAGAAGTTGGCTGAAAAATGTGCACAAATGGATTTAGGAGTGAGTAGAATCAAGTAAAAGAATGGTTTGAATAATAACATATTGATAACAGATAATACAAACTTTTTTGATTAGGCTTCAGAAGAATCAGAATAGAAATGCATTGTTTGGAATGTGTATGCTTTGGTCTCAGTAAAAATATCCGGTTGCAGAAATATTTCATGTGGTTTGAAGTAACAGGCAAAAAATTAAAAATCCATTGGTATATGCTAATATATGTAATTGTATATTTTGGAGGTAAGTATAATGGCATAGGTTTGCTGTAATGGAACTGATTGGAAAATGATCTCTTGGAGAAAACTTATTGCTGGTCATAAGATTTCTTTGGTTTAGAAAAATGCTGGATTTAGTAAAATCTGTAACACTGAATGAAAGTCTGTTTTAATAAAAATATGGATCTGAGAATTGTGGTTTTTAGTAAGTGGGCATTTGATCCATTAAAATTGTATTGGTTTATTCTTCATGTTGGTTTTTCCTGAAATCCATCAGTTTGAAGCACGAAGTAAGCACTTGCTAGGTACTGCTCCAATAATGAAAGAAAGACCCTCAGCCATTGTTACAAGTCTTAGTAATCAGCTGTGACTTATTCCTTTGTGAGGTTCTCACAACAGAAAAAGAAGCGGCTTATGCTGCTTTTGTTGAAGATGGCAAAATAGTTATTTTATTGTCAGAGAATCCACTTGGCGTCATAAGACTTGGTGATGGAAAAATATCTGCAGAATTAGATCATGCAGCCAGCTGGGGCTGCCCACACCCGTGGATTTGTACAGAGCGTCCCTATGCTTTGTCTGGGCAAGGTTGGGCTGGACCCCCGATGGGGACTCTGCCACTCTCCTTGGAACAGGATCCCGTGGTCTAATTGACCTTATTGTTAGGAAATTGTTCATAAAATTAGGAAACTCAAAGTAAACAGAGGACTCAGACAGAACTCCTCCTCGCCTAGGGTAGCGTACATATGGAATGAGTTACCAAGAAAAGTGATTGAGGCAAAGTACACAAATGAATTCAAGAGACTCCTAGGTTTATTTCTGGACATGAGGGAGAAGGCTAGCAGGAAGGTAGGAGTCAGATGCACTCTGGGAGGACAGGCATGCAACTCATTTGACCGATTCTTCACATTTCTTTCTAAGTTGTGTGGAAGATCCCCAAAGAAAGGCTGTTTTGCTACAAGGTCCCACCTATTTGGGGCCTTGACAGTAGTGGCAGGGTGGATTTGATTCCGAAAGGCGATTCTGATCCTGTTGCTCTCCAGGGGAAATGATTTCTAGTGTAGAGGCTGGGGCGACATCCCACCTGATCCCGAGTGGAATAAATCAGGGGGAAGAGCAAGACATGGGCTCCTTCACTGGGTTCCACACCTCAGAATGTCCCGGAGGTCCCTATTTTTATCTCACAGTTTCCACCATGTTTTAGACCTAGAAAGGGCTATGAGGACCGTTCACCAGTCTTGCAGTAAGTTGTCTCCACAGAAGACTCCATTTCCTCCTCAGCTCTCCAAGGTCAGAATTATGAGTGTATGTGTTTTCTGGGCCTGCAATAACAAAGTATTACAGACCAAAGGTCTTAAACAACAAAATTTTATTTTCTCACAGTTCTAGAAGCCGGAAGCTGAGATCAAGGTGTTGGCAGGGTTGGTTTCTCCAGAGGCCTCTCTTCTTGGCTTGTCAATGGCTGTCTTCTGCCTGTGACTCCATGTGGCCTTCCCTCTGTGTGTCTGTGTCTTGATCTCCTCTTCTTGTTCCAACATCAGTCACACTGCCTTAGGGTCCACCCTAGTGATCTCATTCTACCTTAATTACCTGTTTAAAAGTCCTATCCTTAAATAAGGTCATATTCTGAGGTATTGGGGGGTAGGGCTTCCCCATATTAATTTTGGGACATAGTCTTCAGCCCATAACCATGAGCTTGAGGAAGACACCGGAAATACTAGAAGAAGCCTGTTGCAGCACAAAGCTGGCAGGGTCCTCCGTGGTGACTGTGGGGTGTCTTGGGGGAGTAAATCTTCCCTCCCTCCCTTTTCTTCCATTCCAGTTGGGGAGGGGTTTTCAAAGGCCTGGCTGACAAAGGGTAGACCAGAGGCAGCACTGGGTGCCAAGACTTCTTAGTAAATGACTCTATTAAACCCCAAGGTTGGGGGTTCCAGGAAGCTGGGGTCCCCCTATCCTGGATGCAGGCCCACCTCTCACCCTTTTTGATGCTTTATGGGCAGAGAAGGAGGAGAGGAGAATGGAGCAAAGGGGAGATATTAAACGATAAAACAAAAAACAAAAAAACCTGCCTTGGCTGGGATTTTAAAAATGAACTCTTGCAAGTGAGAAAACATGATAGGGAGAAGCAAAGCATGCAGGAGGCTGTGGTGGATGCCACATCAGGGAAAGGGAAGGAGGGAAAGAGCACCATTGGTTAATTCTCCAGGATACAATTTATTAGTCTAGAAAACAACTCCAGGCATGAGGTTCTTTTAAGCTTTAACTGCGTGGGAGTTTAGTTCAACACCTTGCACTGAACTTAGTGGCCAGTTTTCATGCTGGCAGGTGGGTTCTGAGGACCCAGAGGAGGTGCTGAAGGACGAGCAAAGAGGGTCCTTGGCTTCGCGCAAGATGGAAATCAAATGTGAGCCAGCTGGAGGTGAAAGCAGAGTTTATTTAAGATCTAGAGAGACCCGATACAGACAGACTGTCTGAGAGACTCGGAAAGGAAAGGAGCATGAGTCTCATCTGTTTGTGGTCTAGGGTTTTTATTGAGGATGGTGGTCTGGTGTACATGTCCTCTCATGGATGGATCCAAGAGCCAATTTGAACAAGGACAAGTTCTAGGTGTCCATAATAAGTCACTTATTCCTTGAAGCCATGGGTCTCGGCATCAAGATGTCAAGTGCCAATGGTTTAAATATTACCTATTGTGTTGGAAGACCCCAAAGACATCATTAACTCTTTGTCCCTTATAAGTGGGACATTCATTAAAATATGTGTAGGGCAGGGGTGCAGGTCCTATCTAGAATAGAAGTGGAAAAAAAGCAAAGGGAAAAAAACCCCAGCTTTTTCTTTCATAGGGTCCCTTTCTTTTCCCTGTATCAGTTTGACGTCAGCAAGTGACATTTACATGCCGGTTGTTGCTTGTCATCCGGGCTCTTGCTATATTTGAGGTTTTGTGTCGTGGCTATTTGCCTCTACTTCCCCTGTGTTTGCTGCTTTCCACTAACTCTCAGAGTTTTTCTCATTAAGTTTACAGGTTTGTTCAAGGCCTGATATGAATGTGGCTCAAAGACAAGATTAAGGGCTGGCAAGATGGATGACATAAACAGCCCAGACAAGAAACTAAAGGTAAGCCCTTTTATGCTGCCTTCTCTTTATGCAAATCTCAGTTTTTCTTTCCCCAAATTTCACTTAAATTTGGATAAATTTAAGGATAATAAGGTGGCTGAACCCCACAAATGGAGCCTGTTAAAAGAAAACCCATAAGCCCAACATGGAGTCACTGATGCTAGGCCAAATCACCAAACGAGGTCTTAGTACCTAATCTGCAGTTTTAACCTCCTTCCAAAATGTAGTCTTAACTGATAAATCGGGGTTTTTCAATTAGCACCAATGATGTAATCTGTCACAAGGTCACTCTCCATCCCTCCCCTCAAAAGAAGCTGACATAATTTCCATGATAAGACCCCTGCCTTTCCTCCTGAGGGGGAAATAAATCTTTCTCTTCTTTTGCTAATAACTTCCTTGCCCTACCCTCCTTACAAAAACCTCCCATTTTGTGCAAATAGAACATCTATTTGCTAGATGGATGCTGCCTGATTCATGAATAACTTAATAAAAACAATTAGATCTTCAAATTCGCTGTGTTGGTTTTTTTTTTTTTAACAAGCACAAAGCTAAGTTGCTCAGTTTGAGTGGCTTCCAGTTGGTTCTAGACCAGGCTACAGTATGTTTCCACTAGCACTTGGACCACTCTACTTTGTTGAAGGAGTCAACACTCAACAGACCACCATGGCCCTTGGAGCTAATCACCCAAGGCTGACCTAAACTCCCCAAAAGAGCTGTCTTATTTTCCAGAAGTTTCCATGTCAGTCTCCATGAAAAGTTAGGCCCAAATGGGAGGACCTTGGAAACACATGTTGATAGAACATAGTCTAGCTTCTTGCAATTGCCTCTTAGAGTTATCTGTACACAGAGCTGTCACTTGTAGAAGGTAGATCCTCAAGTGACAGTTGATGCAGGCTGGCTGAGTTCGAGGACCCAGAGGAGGGGGTCCCACAGGACCAGCCAAGAGAGTCCTTGGTTTTGTGCAGTATAGAAATCAAACATGATCTGAGAGGAAGCAAGAACAGAGTTTATTAAAGATTTAGAGAGAGCGTAGATGTGGACAGAGCATACCAGAGACTGAGAAAGGAAGGATGAGTATGTCTCATCTTTGGGACCCCAGGGTTTTTATTTAAGATGGTGGTCTGGTGCATGTGTCTTCTCAGTAATCCAGAAACAAAGACGAATGTTTAAGGGTCCTCTGTAAGTCACTTATACCTGGAAGCCAAGGGTCTTGATGAGCCAGTGGTCTTGGAAAATGTTCATGGTGACCCAGACTGGCCCCTCCTTAGATGTTATCTGTTGTGCTAGAAGACTCCAAAGAAATCATTAAATCCTTGACCTTTACAAGAAGGACATATATTACCTGTTATATAATGCATGTTAGGGCAGGGGTGCAGGTCCTAGCAAGAATAGGAGTGGGAAAAAGAGCAAAAAAAAAGCAGTTTTTCATGGAGTCCCTTTAGCATCCCTGTCTAAACATTGTTGAACTGAATTATCTGCGGCACAGGGGACGAGGGGATGCAAAGTAGCGGTTAATTAAAAACCTGAGGTGCTGGTACAAATTGTGTTTTGAGATGTCTGCCATCTAAAAATTAAGCAGGAGTATTTAAACTAGTCCAATTCTCTTTCCATTTCTTAAACTAAAAGGTTCTCCTTGTAGTGCTCCATGAACGGGGACATTTCATATGTTTTTTTATACAGATTTGATGATTATACAAGAGTAGTCTGTCTGGCAGATATTAAGTGTGAGTGCCTGACAGCTAGCTTTTCTGACCATAGTGTAAGTGCCTGGCATTAAGCTTTTGATTGCTGAGACATCCACTTCCATATATCCATCTAGAATAAACACAATGCCAGCTATATAAGATAATGAACCAGGCTGCCCTTCCCATGAAGTTCCTCTTTCAGAAAGCCTTGGGTGACATAGATGAATATGTGCGTGACCCCCCTTCTCCCTTCTTACACCCCAAGTCCTACTCTTAAGCTTTAAATCTACCAATTAAGAGTAAACCCACAAAATCCTTAGCACCCCACCCTCAACTCCAATAAAGGCAGAGCCCAAGGTCTGTGCTCACCACTCCCTGCCACAGCTTACTGTGTGGCCACGGGTGTGCAGTGTACCCTCCAGAAACTGTAAGTAATAAGTCTTATTTTTATCAAGTTCCCTGATGGTGCATCTTGCTTTCGTAATAAGAACCACAAGGGCTGGCACAGCCACAACATTGGCTCCTATTAGGAAATGTCTGTGGGGGCTCACTACAAGTAGAATGAGCCCTGGAGGATGACAACACTAAGAATAGACTGAGATTGGCACAAAACAAAAGAGTGAGAGTTATAGGTGCCATTTTTATGGCCATTGATTGTCATTAGGCTTTCAATGTTGAGATTGCTCTTGAAATCAACTGAGTGGCCAGTCCAGAGATGCTGAGCACCTCCCCTTTACAAAAAAGCTCCATAGCCTGAGATAAGTTGCTTTGTCCAGAAAGGAAGTGGATCCAGGGCTTAGTTGTGAGAAGAGAGTCTTTTCATTGGCTGGAATCAGGAAGTGACTAAAATTCACAAATTCCTGGTCACTTGAGATCTTCTTCCCATTTTATATAAACCACAATTGAACATAAATTAAACTTGGTTTTAACTGTGTCTCCAGACCACTTTATAGCCCAAATATTTTCCTGAAAGATGGCTCTGCTGTCGATTTCCACTTTCCTTTGGCACTTTTTAGAAACTTCTCCAGCTTCTGAAAGGGTCAGAAGAATTTACCTGTCTGAAAGCAGTGATCACATGGGAGTGAATTTTCTTGAAGGGAAGTAGTTTCTTCACTTTGAAGGTATCATTAGTGAATTTTTGTACATAATACTGGAGAGTCAAATATTTGGCAAATTGGTTCAAAACAAAATTTCAGTGGGATAAAGGAGGACTGAATATAGCTAATGATCTGGTCGGTTCTTTACCACATGCATCTTTATGAATTAGGATCAAATGTTACCTCCTTTAGCATTACAATATTTTGTTTTGTCATCCTAGTACTGAAAAGTGACTAATAAAGTGAGGAAGACTGAAAGCAGCCAAGGACAATGTCCTTATTTCTAGTAGCTTGAAGAAGACAGTAGATTGGTCAGTAAGTATGGACACCATGTGTGTTTACTTGGTCCATCTAGTCTAGAAATATTTGTTTAGGTCCTGCTACATGTTAGGCCCTGAGATAAACATTGGTTATAAAACAGTGTTCTTGTCATACTCTTTGGTTTTAAGGAACCCAACACTACTCACTACTCAAGTGTACTCAGGTATCAAGCTCAGTTTATTGAAGGGACATGGTGACAGCTCAGGGAAAAAATGGAACAGCAGAGCCAGCTGGGAACTTCTTCTAGGAACTAAGAAATCATTAGGATCCCCAACCACTACTCTCTTGTTTTTATTTATTTTTTATTTTTGTTTTTTTTTCTTTTTGAATTAGTGTTTTTATTTTCATTTTCTTTAAGTTCTTTTTTTAATATACAATTTATTGTCATATTGGTTTCCATACAACACTCAGTGCTCATCCTAACAGGTGCCCTCCTCAATGCTCATCACCCACTTTACCTTCTCCCCCACCCCTTATCAACCTTCAGTTTGTTCTCAGTGTTTAAGTCTCTTATGGTTTGCCTTCTTCCCTCTCTGTAACTTTTTCCCCCGTTCCCCTTCCCCCTGGTCTTCTGTTAAGTTTCTCAGGATCCACATATGGTATCTGTCTTTCTTTGCCCGATTTATTTCACTTGGTATAATACTCTCCAGTTCCGTCCATGTTGCTACAAATGGCCAAATTTCATTCTTTCTCACTGCCACGTAGTATTCCATTATATATATAAACCACATCTTCTTTATCCATTCGTCAGTTGATGGACATTTAGGCTCTTTCCATAATTTAGCTATTGTTGAGAGTGCTGCTATAAACATTGGGGTACAAGTGCCCCTATGCATCAGCACTCCTGTATCTTTAGGTAAATCCCTAGCAGTGCTATTGCTGGGTCATAGGGTAGATCTATTTTTAATTTTTTGAGGAACCTCCACACTGTTTTCCAGAGCGGCTACACCAGTTTGCATTCCCACCAACAGTGCAAGAGGGTTCCTGTTTCTCTACATCCTCGCCAGCATCTATAGTCTCCTGATTTGTTCATTTTAGCCACTCTGACTGAGGTGAGGTGGTATCTGAGTGTGGTTTTGATTTGTATTTCCCTAATGAGGAGTGACATTGAGCATCTTTTCATGTGCCTGTTGGCCATCTGGATGTCTTCTTTAGAAAAGGGTCTATTCATGTCTTTTGCCCATTTCTTCACTGGATTATTTGTTTTTCAGGTGTGGAGTTTGGTGAGGTCTTTATAGATTTTGGATACTAGCCCTTTGTCTAATATGTCATTTGCAAATATCTTTTCCCATTCTGTCAGTTGCCTTTTAGTTTTGTTGATTGTTTCCTTTGCAGTCTCTCCTGATTTTATATCTCTGTCTCAGTCTGGGCTCTCTGCCTCTTTTTTTCTGGAACCCCATGCATCTCCTCTCTCTATGTCTGCTCATGTTCCCTGTTTCTCTCCACAGACACATCTTCTCTGCCTGTCTATGAGAGATCATAGTTGGACTTGGCCACCCTGGTCTATTATATAATATTATACATAATATATATTATATATATATATACACACATATATATATAATATA
Organism: Neofelis nebulosa; assembly: GCF_028018385.1. NCBI lineage: Eukaryota > Metazoa > Chordata > Mammalia > Carnivora > Felidae > Neofelis > Neofelis nebulosa. The sequence goes on along the minus strand of NC_080790.1, from coordinate 94,816,724 downwards.
TATAATATATATTATATATATATATATACACACATATATATATAATATATATTATATATATTATATATATATATATATATAATATATATAGTATATAGTATATATATTATAGCTCACCCCTGTCTCTTATAGTGCCAGTGTCTTTTGGATCTTGTCATCAAATGGGAACAACTAATTACTAACTCACTGGTGATTAGTCCTTGAATTGCAGACTTCTTGTAACCCACCATGTTCCTTTTGGTGGAGGAGGGAGGAAGGAACATGATATAAACATAACTCACTAGACATGTGCTTTCTGTGGAGACTGAGAGAGGCAGTTTCCAGAGAAGTTATAAGTGGGGTTGCCTCCCCAAGGTCATCTAAGAGGTGCTCCCATAGAACTAGCAGCAGGATTCTTGCTATTGCTTGACCTCAAGTCACTCTGATATGAATCTCATTATTGTAAGGGCATTAGAGGTTGTCTTGATCCAAATGACACAATTAAGAAAATGCCTTCTTTCCACCTGGTAAATCTGGTAGGAACTTCTCATGCATTCACTCATTTAATCCCCATAGCATCCTAGTGAGAAGACACCATTATTGTCCCCATTTTATTATAAGGGAATTGAAGAGAGAGGCTAAAGAACTTGCCTGAGGATGTGTAGTGAATGCAGAGCTGGGATCTGAACCCAAGGGCAGTGCACTATCTGCTGCAGTATGAGCAGGTGGTCCTTTTGAGTTAGAAATACTGCATCCTGAGTCCTGGGCTTACTCTTCCCATTTGGCAGGACTCCAGAGTACTTAGGCTCCCCTGAGACACACAGTGAGTGGGTGGATCTGCTCAGACAGACAATGAGAAGAACAGGTTTATGGTTCACATGATGGAGCTGACCATGAGGCAGGCAAGGAGAAGGATGGTTAGGAGTAAATGCCCTACTCATTGGATGCAGGCTCTGGGGAATGCTAGGCCAGGGAGGAGGCCAAGATGAAAGTAATCCAGAAATGAGACACAAATAGAGACAGGGTCATTGACACAGCTAGGAAAGAACCCTCCATGATATAGACTCACAAACTATTATCTTGTCTTGCCTGTTGAGAAGGGCTGAGCAGATGGTGGGGCTACTGCCTCTGATTCTGGTTTGTGTTGGTCAAAACCAAGCATCATGATACCGGTTTTTATTCATTGAGATGGTGGAACCCATGCAGTTCAGAGGTGGGCCTGTGGCTGGCTCCCTTCAGGAGGTGTCTGCCTCTTCTCCAGGAAGCATCTTGGTTCCCTCCTGACTCCACAGAGGATAGTGACCTGGGATGGGCTGCTGTGCAGTCTTCAAGGGAAGCAATTGTTAGAGCAGGTTGTCCTGAACCATCTGGACGTATCATTAAATTGATCCAATATCACTTTTTAAAATAATAATATTAATACTCTAACTGCCCAAATCTATATAATTTATTTTGGTGAGAACTTTCGGAGTTACTATAACAAGATACAAAGTGCGATTAAAAAAAAAACAACCTAAAGCAAAGATATATACTTGATGTTTAATTTGTATAGTCTGTGGATATTCCATATATCTCCATGTTAAGTTATATGATATCAGGTACTCACCACACGCTACACATTTTTAAATATTCCATCATATTCCCAGTGGTTTATAATCTCTATTACTGGACACTCATTGAAGTGAGTTTTAATAGATTGGCTTTATTCTTTTCATACTCAGTTGACAATCCTAATATTCAAGGCAGTTCTGAGTGTATATATTGTAATTAATTTAAAAATGCCAGTGTTTTGGGGTGCCTGGGTGGTTCAGTCAATTAAGCCTCTGACTTTGGCTCAAGTCATGATCTCGTGTTCTGTGAATTCGAGCCCTCTGTCAGGCTCTGTGTTGACAGCTCAGAGCCTGTAGGCTGCTTCAGATTCTGTGTCTCCCTCTCTTTTTGTCCCTCATCTGATCACTCTCTAGCTCTCAAAAATAAATAAACATTAAAAAAAATGCCAGTGCTTCAAGCTTGTGTGATATGTTAATCTCTGGTGGCATTCTGTATTAATATCCGTATCTATTTCATTTGCCTGGATTAGGGTGCATCCTTTGCACATATTCTGATAATAGCCACAGCATTTTCTTGAACATTAATGACTGTTTCAGAACACCAAGTTGCACTCAGATTTGGTCACTTTTGTTTAAGAGGAAATAATCTTACTTAATTACTCTGTTAACATGGTAGCCAGGAAAGAAAATGGCTTCCCCATATGTTTGGTAGAATAGAGTTTTGCATTTGTTGCAACAAAATGCCAACATGCTATTTCTCAACATTGCTTAGTGTGGGTGCTCTTGAAAACTGTAACGTGTTGAATAGTAATAGTTACTTAAAGTAACGAGGTCCTTCACAGCAAGGAAAAAGATTTTCCTAATAATTTGTAAAGCATGGAGGAATCTTTGACATGATTAATCCAAAATTCCCATTTTCAGATTAGGAAACTGAGGCCAAGTGTAACTCAATGACTTGCTCAAGGCCACAAAGCAGTGGGTGAGTGGTGAGTGGGTGCAAAGCACTCTTAGTGTTGGAACATGTTACAGGAATCTGCCTCCTCCTGGCTTTTGGCTGCCCTTCCTTGACCTCTCCCCAGTTCACCTGTCCATCTATTCATCTTTTATGGCTTCTTTCCCATGTCTTTGCTTTTTTTTTTTTTTTTATTATTCTCAATAAAGTACCTCATCGGGAAATATTTTACAAACCCCTTTATTTTGAGTTGTTTTGTGTTTTATCACAATTATTTTTTAGGAGAAATGAAATCTTCTTGGATTTTTTCTATTTAGTTCTTCAGATATTTTCAATAAACAATGAAAAAAATATTGATGGAGTGCCTATTAGAGCCTACCACAGTGCCAGACCTGATGAGACATTTTTAAAAAGACCCAGATTTTATCAACGAAGAACTGAAGGTCAATACCTGTCAAGAGAATTATAATGTAACATCTTTAGGGTTGTTTTGAGGACTAAAATGAGGTAGTCCATATGTGTGGTCTTACACCAAGGCCTAGTGCATAGTAAGTGCTCAATAATGTGACTAAAATTTTTGGTCTTCATTATCATGCCACATACTTTGAATATTTCTGTACAAGAGTATTTGCTGATTGAACTGGACACAGACTCATAATTTTTCTTGCACATATTTGTTTATGTTATGGCTTCTCATTTTGGTGCCATTTTCTGACCTACTGAGATTTCAGGCTTATCTTGGCTTGGTTTACTGAAAGTAGAACCTGACAGAGGGACTTGGGTGCAGGGAGTTATTTGGGCAGTGACCCTAGGAAGCAGGAGGAAAGGGACGGGGAGACTGTGGCAGGGAAAGAGGAACAGCCAAGTAAGTGTGCATTGTTGATATTGCTGCTGTCTGTGACAGGGGCTCCACCACACCAGAGCCTCTGATTTTCTGTCTCTTTAAGGACAAGAGGCTAGAGGTTCCATTGGCTGAAGGTTGCCCACAGGCCTTATCCTCTTCCACTTCTAGAAGAATGGATCTAGCGAGCAGCGAGTCCTGAACAGAGGGCACATGCCTCTGTACTCTTGTGGCTGGAATCAGTGGCAGGCAGAGGGGTGTGACCAGACCAAAGGCCTCTGCTACTGAGGCTAATAGTGCAGGGGGAAACATCTGGATTGTGAGAAGTCTGGATTGTGAAATTGTCTAAGTTTAATTCTGAATTCTATCTCTTTTCCCAAGCTGCCTCTACCCTCTGCCCCTTCATTTCAACCACACACACACATACACAATAAGTAAGATAATTTTGCTCTCCTGGAGGTTATGAGCTTACATGTAATTTAATACATAATTGTTGGATACTGTAAATTGGTTTAATAGTTGAGTCCATATGAAAGCTTCAATGCCTGTTATGTGGCTAAGTGCTAGCCTCACTGCTGCAGTGGTTAGGCCCTGCACAAGCTCACCTCTGCTGGCCAGAGGAAAGCAGATGGAGATGATGAAAGAAACTTGTGATTGATAGGACCTCTCTGATTCACCATCTTGCAAGATGCCACTTTGCAAGCTGACAAATGCATCACTTGTTTATAGTTTGGAAACTTTTACAGTAGGGTTGTCCTGTGCAGGAATGATTTAACAGCTTCTATTGGGTCTCTGCCACTATTAGTGACATCTTCTTTCTTTAGCTGAGTATCTACTATGTCCCAGGACCATGTTAGCATCTATGGGTCAAAGAGATGGCTATCACATGGAGCTTTCCCTCAAGTACCTTACACTGACATAACCAATAACATATCCTCTAATATGATCTGATGTAAAAGCTTGATATCACTCACCTTCCCAGGAGAGGGTGAGGATTGCTGGACAGCCCCAGTGTGTGACTGCATCGTGCTGCCAAAGTTTACTTACGAACAACTTCTTTGTTTCCATAGGGAAATGTGTCCTGAGTTCCAGTGACACACCTGGTACTTGGGATCCCATTTAGCCTTATTCAGCTCTTACTATAGAAAACTACCTTCATTTCAAAGCTTTCAGCCACTCTACACCTACTTTCTTCTGTTCTCCAGAGTCATGGCATCAGATAATAGGGGCCATGGAACGAACTGGCATCAGATAGTTCTGAACTGTCTGATGGAGTATAGGGTGGGATGGGTGTGTCTATGAGTTAGGAGCACAATGGTAGTCGGGACTAGGTAACTTCACTGCCTCCCACTGTCTCCTGGGTGGGAGAAAGGAGGCTTCTATAGGATTCTTCCAGGGATGTGGGATGAGATCAGGGACAAAACCCTGTAGCAGATTTGTCAAGGGCTAGCCTTTGCTAAATTAGGGATATTGGCACAAGATCGGTTTTCCCTTATCCTACTTATCCTTCTGGTTTTCACCATCCAAGAAGGGAATAACTGGGGGTAAGGAAATATAGTTGGCTTTCTAAAAACTGCCAACCAGTCTATTAGCAAAAGCCGCCAATAGGAAGCATGCTTTCCTATGGATTCCATTGAACTTAACATTTTGTGATGGGAAAATCTCTATGACACGTTTAAGATAAAGCATCCTACAATACTTGTTTTCCTTTGGTGGAAGGGAAAGTAAATCCTGCCAGACTCAGCTGCCCACAGCTACATTCTAAGTGGAGAAACAGGTGCAACCAAGAAGTCCATGAGTTATAAAATCTGTTATCTATTGCTGAGTTACAAATGATGCAAACCTTAGTGGCTTATTTCCCTCAGAAATGTGCAGTTTGGGCAGTGATCATTTCTTCTCCCTGTAGGATCAGTTGAGATGGTTCAAAGGCAGGAACTGGTACCATCTGAAAAGTCATTCACTTATGTGTCCAGCTGTTGATGCTGGCTGGTGACTGGACTCTTAGGGTTGTGGCCAGAACACCTACATTGTGAACTTTTCACATGATCTAGGCTTCCTGACAACATGGTGACTGGAGCCCAACACAGTTACATCAACTTGGTAAATGTTTGCTCAGCATCTTGTCTATGCCAGGCTCTTGGTTGGATACAATGCCACATGAACTCCCAAATAGAATAGCCCTATCTATGGAGAGGTTAGAAACCCTGTCTTCTTCCTTCCTTCTTGAATTTGCTATATATTCGTGATTTATACAAGTCCTGAAAATGTCAACTCCACTTATGAAAAAAATATTTCAAAAAGGTTAAAAAAGTAATTGGTATGATACCAATATGAAAAATGATAATGATATGTATGGGTTTGTCCTGACCACTTGATTAAGCAAATAACTCAGAGAGATGCCAATACTCCTCCACATGATTTGACTCGGTGAACTTGGTCATGAAAGCAATCACAGGAGACACCCTGCTCACCCAAAGTACTTCCTATATCCTTCTCTGGATCCACAAACTTAATTTACATCAAAGTAAAAAAAAGCTAAGCACTGCAAGTATTATAGTTACTTTCCTATCTAACGTATGACATTTGTGTGTGTGTGTGTGTGTGTGTGTGTGTGTGTGTGTGTAGGGGAGAAGAATTTTGAATATGCATAATGAACACCCATCCACCCAGTGGAAATGGACCTAGTCTGGTGCTGTGATTAAATATTCATATCCTGAAATGTCTGCTCTCTAATTATCTATAAACAAATTTAATGTGTACTCCAAAAGTTGGTCAGTCTTTTCATTAAAGGGAAAAAAATGATAGCCAGCATCTTTGAAGGCTTTTTGAATTATTTGCTTTAAATACTTAAAGTAAACAGATTAAACTATTTGAAATGAAAGTAGCTGTTTACTCATGTAAATGCATTGTATCCCTCCCCCCACCCCCACTCCCCATGTTTAAGGGCAAATAGATTAAAGGACACTGAGAGTCTTAAAGAGGCTTTGGTAAGGAGAGTGTGGAAATTCCCATTTTCCCCCTATTGCATCCCTCTCCTTGCCTCATCGAGGCTTTCTATGGGTTAAAAGAAATATTTTTAAATTTTCTTTTTTTTTTTTTTTAGTTTTGAGAGAGAGACAGAGTATGAGTGGGGGAGGGGCAGAGAAAGGGACACAGAATCTAAAGCAGTCTCCAGGCCCTGGGCTGTCAGCACAGAGCCCAACACAGGGCTAAAACTCACGGATCCTGAGATCATGACCTGAGTTGAATTGGATGTTAACTGACTGAGCCACCTAGGTGCCCCTCTATGGGTTTTTTAAAGACCAGAGAAAAACATTTTATTTTCTGATCAGCGAGCTTTTGCAATAGGCAGTGATGTTATGGTTTCCATTTATTTTTTTATTTTATCTTTTTAAAATTTTCAGCATATTTATTTATTGATTGATTATTTTTATATTAAATATAAGTTATTGTCAGATTGGTTTATGGTTTCCATTTAAAAAGAAGAAAGAAAGGCGCCTGGGTGGCTCAGCCAGGTAAGCGTCCAAGTCAGCTCAGGTCATGATCTCAGGGACTGTGGGTTCGAGCCATGCATCAGGCTCTGTGCTGACAGCTTAGAGCCTGAAGCCTGCTTCAGATTCCGTCTCTCCCTCTCTCTTTCTCTCTGACCATCCCCTGCTCATGCTCTGTCTCTCTCAAAAATAAATAAACATTAAAATTTTTTTTTTAAAGAAGAAAGAGAAAAATAGACAAATCCTGGCCTGGCTGTGAATTGGCCTTGGTCACTTGGGCAGGTTTGTGTGGAGTACACCTCAGAGCTGGCCAGGATGATTTTCTTTTCTTTCTTTTTCTGTAAAGAGATTTATTTAAAAAACATTATTTTATAAAATAAAAGACAATGCATCATTGGATTTTCTAACATCATGTTGGTGCTTAAATGTAAACTAGTGAGCTCTAGAAGGTGATTCTTATGTCCTGCACAGGAGTCAAGAGGATGGTCTCAAACTTAGTAAGTGGAGCAGTGAAAACATCTCTCCCTTCCCCTACCACACACGTTTCGCAAATGCAAATGTGACTTTTTAAAAATGTTTATTTTTTTGTAGGGGGAGAGAGACAGAGAGAGAGAGAGAGAGAGAGAGAGAGGCTGAGAGAGAGAGGGGCACAGAGGATCCTTAATGGGCTGACAAGCAGAGAGCCTGATGCAGGGCTTGAATGCACCAACCATGAGATCACGACCTGAGCCAAAGTTGGATGCTTAACCAACTGATCCACCCAGGTGCCCTGAAAATGTGACTTTTAAAGAAGTTTACCTGGCTCTCCTGAATTCTGGAGCAACTGGCTTCATTTGGGTAGGGAAACAGAATATCCCTTCCCCCGGCCCAAAAGTTGTTTCGTAATTCCCAGGGAGCTCCTTTTAGGAGAATCAGGGTTTTTCCAGAGGCTGGGGTTGGCAGCACTTCCAGTGCATCCACAGTTGTGAAGCATTTGTGTTCATAACCTCCTACCCAGGAGAGATTCAAACCACTTTTATAGGCATTTTTGACTCTGTCTCCAGATTAGGTCATCTGCTACTTTGTATGTGAGAAAGACTCCTGGGATCAGGTGACATATTTACCTTCTCAGCCCACATATGGCACTATTGAGGCAGCTTTGGATTTGGAATTTGAAAATCTGGTCTTCTGTCCCAGCTGTGACTTATTTAGTTAATAGATACTGAGAGCCTACTCTGTGTCAGGCACTGTCCTAGCTACTCAGGCCACCGTGGGGATTCAGGCATGGCTCCTGACCTTGGAGCTTCTGTCTAACGCAACACTTTCCATACTGGAGATGCAACAGTTCATAATAGAGGACAAGTTTTTAAATTAAAAAAAAAATCCAAAAATCCACAGAGGTGCCTGGGTAGCTCAGTCAGTTAAGCATCCACCTTTGGCTCAGGTCATGATCTCATGGTCCATGAGTTTGAGTCCTGTGTCAGCCTCTGTGCTGACAGCTCAGAGCCTGGAGCCTGTTTTGGATTCTGTGTCTCCCTCTCTCTCTGCACCTCCTCTTCTTGCACACTGTCTTTCCCTTTCTGTTGAAAATAAACATTATAAAAAGTTAAAAAATAATCCATCATGGACTAATACTTTTTAAAGTACATAAAATCAAATTACTAAAAAAATTAAATAAAAAAACAAAGACATGCAGAATACAAGCCCAACCTATGTTATTATTAGATTCTATAAGCATGAAATTACTTTGTCAAAGTAGCTAAAATGCTTCCTCTCAATTTCTGTACTCATCTTGAAGACAAGGGATAGCTGGAGGTTCAAGGACTACCCTGAGAATCATGGTCTAGTAGAGTAATACTACCTTGACCCCAGGAAGTGGATGTAATGGAGTTACAGCAGGCAGTGGATGTTGCTGGGGGCTTACTGGGAGGGTTTCCCCTCCTTCCTAGCAGATCCTTCCCCCCTTCCAACTCAGTGATGCACTCTCCTCCCCTTGCCTTGGGAGCTGGCCCCACCTCCAGGTCTCTGGCAAGCCAAACTGGGCTAAGAGTAATTCCATAGCCCTTACCTTCTAGTGATTGAGGAGGAGGCATCTGGTGGGGTCCAGTCTGATGATCTGCAAGGCAAGCTTTGCTATGAGTGTCTGGGAAGGTTCCCTTTGCTCTTTTGAGAGAGCCTCCAGAAACAATCCTACATCTCTCCTTGACTAGACATAGCCAGGAGGCACAAAGTCCAGATGGCTGGATCATGAGAAGAATGGGCTTAAGCTGGAGTTGATTCTTGATGGCCAAGTGGAGAGAAGAAAAGAAGTGAGTTCTTGATAACATTATGGATTAGCCCCAAAGCCCTCCAGGCATGTGAACTGACACTTTCCTCTTGGTTTCTACCAACTTTGGTTGTGTTTTCTCTTCTCTGCAGCCTGAATATTCCAACCACTGTACAGAGTTGTCCTTAAGGCCAAACAGAATGGTATTTTTGTTTTTAAATATGCCTGAACCAGGGATAATGTTAAAAATCCTTAGCAAGTGTAGCCAGGATGCAAAGCACAGATGGCTAGACAGGTGAAATGCCTGTCTTGCCCGCAATGCAGTACCATTTGAAATCGTTGCCAATAGTTTTTATTTCTCCTCCCTAGAATAGCAATAGCTCATGTGTATCTGGATTGCTGCCTGTTCTGACCCTCTTACTCTAACAAGATGCTAGGATTCTCCAAGACATTTTTTTCCAGTTTATTTATATAGTTTGAGAGAGAGAGAGAGAGAGAGGGAGAACATGTGGGAGAGGCAGAGAAAGAGGGAGAGAATCCCAAGTAGACTCCGCATTTAGTGCAGAGCCCCCCATGGGGCTCAAACTCACAAACTCTGAGATCATGACTTGAGCTGAAATCAAGAGTCAGTTGCTTAACCAACTGAGCCACCTGGGTACCCCTCTCAAAGACATTTAAAAAAGAATGTTTTCAATGTTTATTTATTTTTGAGAAAGACAGACAGTGTGATTGGGAAGGGGCAGAGAGAAAGGGAGACACAGAATTTGAAGCAGGCTCCAGGCTCTGAGCTGTTAGCATGGAGCCTGACGTGTGGCTTGAACTCACAAACTGTGAGACCATGACCTGAGCATACTTAACTGACTGAGCCACCCAGGTGCCCCTACAAGACATTTTTAATGCCTTCTCTTCTTTGTTAGGCCCTTATGTTTTCCTTCTGAACTTAAGGATCCTGGCAAGAATGGGTGTGATGAAATCTTGGTCATAGGGGCAACAGTATCTAAAAAAACATATGGCTTTTCACCACCACCAGCAAGCCCCAGATCAAAACTGGGGGTGGGCTAGGTTTATTTTCGGTCTTCTTGCTATTTCTTGCTCTTACTCAGCATTCTGTCTCCCCAGAGAAGAATGCATACTGAAGTTTTGGGAGTTTGGGTTGCCTGTGTGGCTCAGTCAGTTAAGCGTCGACTCTTGATTTTGACTCAGGTCATGATTTCACGGTTCATGAGTTGGAGCCCCACTTCAGGTTCTGTGCTGACAGTGCAGAGCCTGCTTGGGATTCTCTCTCTCTCTCTCTCTCTCTCTCTCTCTCTCTCCCTCCCCCACTCATGCTGTCTCTCTCAAAATAGATAAATAAAGTTAAAAAAGTAAAATTTTGGGAACTTTAACTTTAACCTCTTTTAGAGGAAAGTGTTTTTACATTTTTTTAAAGAGGGTCCGAAGGAAAAGACCTGCTTGTAGTCAGAGAAATGGGGTTTAGAGCCTGGGTAGAGGCCTCAGACAAGTCTGCCTGACCAGAATTTGATTTTGAAGCTTTTCCTGGGGATCAGAGACACAAGACAGCAGAAACTGGGAAGAAAGAAAGAGAGAAGAAAGAGGAATAAAGTAAAAAATTGATACACAAAGGTGAGGGTTGCGAAGCAGACAGAGGGGGACAGATTGCCATGGCAATGGCTGTAAATGGGACTCAGCATTGCAGACAGGACTGCTCACTCACCTGCCATCTGCTAGACCATGCTGAGTGAGTGCCGTGGTTTTTACTCAAAAGATGCATCATAAACTTCATTAATGTACATTTATCTGGAAAGAGCTAAGATCAGTGTCACATACTCTTTGTTTCCAGCATGAGAAGTTCTCCAGAGTGGGTCACACATTCCCCTCGCTTGTCCCCAGTTCTGTCTCGTACATTTGGATTTCTGATTAACCAGCAGATGTGGGGGGAAAATGGCTGGCCCGGCCAGAGAGGTCCCACATGACCACACATGTGCAAATACCAAGGCTCACAAATCATTCCTGTGAGCTCAGCTGTAGCTCATGTGACCCCCTCTGCTGCCCGCATCAGATGTCCTGGAGAATTTGCAATGAGGATGGAGTGGGGTCAGGAGAGGAAAGAGCCCACGAACTTAACTGTAGGGATGAGCTTGATCATGGTGCTGCCTCCAATCACTCTTTCCAACAACTCTGAGGAGTGAGAATGCTATCAGGGAGAGAATAAGGCAGAATATTTTCCTACATGGACTAATAGCAGCTTAATAAATAATGAATAGGAGGCTGGGATCCTCAGACTAAGTTGCAATATATTTGGGTACAAGTGGCTTACTTGTATACAGACATATTCCTTCTCTGGTTGTATTAAAGATTTTTAAAAACATTCTAATGACTTTTTTAAAGTTTCAGACGAGCAAATAAAAGGTTCATGAGTCTCTCAGACATCAAACAGCTCTCAAAAATGTCAACAACATCAGTGTAAAACTAATAAAGATATGGCACTGATTTAGCACTTGTACTTAAAGGAAATATAAAAAAGGGAAAAGAGAAGCATATGGAAAAGTGTGTCTGGGGTTTGACCAGATTGACCCCACATATTAAAAAAACAAAAACAAAAACAATAACAGTAACAACACCAGAACGGTTCTGGTGGGAATGTTGGGGAAGGATGACTTACTTTAGAGAAAAATGATAACGCTCCCTTCCTTTTTCTTCATGTTGAAGAATTTGAAAATGGACTGTAGCTTTAACCATTGCCTTTGGCAATCGTAGCAGGGGAGGAGGGGTATTCAGTCCTTAATTTCTTTCCCAGACTTCAGTGTGGGGGAAAGTCTGCCTTACACTATCAGTGCATTCCCTTCAATGAGGCATGGATTGCATTTAGGAAAACGTGGCCGGGACACTGAGGAGCTCCTGCTGGCCTCTGAACTCAGTTTCTGCATATATAACATGGTGCCAGTGGACCCTTCCTCAAGGGTCTCTAGTGAGACTTAAGTGACATAACACATGGAAAGTTGCTGGATGCAGTAGACACCTGGACTGACGCTGTCTGATAGAACTTTCTGTGATGATAGGAGCGTTTTATATTCTGTGCTGTCCAATAGAACAGCCATCAGCTGTGACTAGTGCTTCCAAGGAAATTGCATTTTATAATTCAAAAAAATAGTTTATTTATTTTTGAGAGAGAGAGAGTAGGGGAGAGACAGAGAGAGAGAGGGAGACAGAGAATCCCAAGCAGGCTCTGCATTGAGAGCGCAGAGACCGACTCACGGATTGAACTCAGGAATTGCTAGATCATGACCTGAGCTGAAATCAAGAGTTGGGCACTTTGCCCACTGAGCCACACAAGTGTCCCAGGAAATGCATTTTAAATCTTATTTACTTTTATCTAATTTAATTTAAAGAGCTACTTGTGGCTAGCATATTGGACTGTGCATGTCTGGACACTGTAGCTAAGGTTGATGATAATGATGATCTTACTGGTTTTGTTTCTTCAAGTTAGAGTTAAAGTTACATGATCAGGGGCTGTGGACATATTAAGAGCTCACGCCTCTTGGATGGGGTCAGAGGCCAAACTTTTCCCATGGCAAATTATGTCATAATCAGAGAGGGAGAGCTGGAGAGAGAGAGCTCTGGTGTCTCTTTTTATAAGGACACTAATCCCGGGGCGCCTAGGTGGCTCAGTTGGTTGAGTGTCCAACTTCAGCTCAAGTCATGATCTCACAGCTCATGTGTTCAAGCCACATATCGGGCTTTGTGCTGATAGCTCAGAGCCTGGAGTCTGCTTTGGATTCTGTGTCACCCTCTGTCTCTGCCGCTCCCCTGATGTAGCTCTGTCTCTCTTTCTCTCAAAATAAATAAACATTAAAAAATCCCATCAGATCAGGGCTCCAGTCTTATGACCTTATTTAAGTTTAGCTCCTAAAAGTTTTGTCTCTAAATACAGTCACAGTGGAGGTTAGAGCTTCAGTGTATGAATTTTGTGGAGAATACAATTCAGTCTATAGCACCATGCATGCTTTAAAGTACTTATTTTTAGCTTTTAATGTCTCCCTTTTCCTGTACATGCTCTGTGTTGCCATCAGAAATAGCCTTTAACTATTTTTTTAAGGTTTATTTGTTTATTTTGAGAGAGACAGAGAGAGAGAGAGAGTGCATGCAAGCAGGGGAGGGGCAGAGAGAGAGGAGGACAAAGAATTTAAAGTGGGCTCTGTGCTGACAGCAGAGAGCCTGATGCGGGGCTTGAACTCACAAACCTGTGAGATCATGACCTGACCTGAAACCAAGATTTGGATGCTTAACCCACTGAGCCACCCAGGCACCATCCTCTAACTCTTTAAAAGCGCCTTATTTTTCATAATTAATTGTACAGTTTCTTGGATTCTCACTGCTTTTACTTCCACATGCACTTTCTCTCCAAGCCACCATGAGTAACTAATCTTTATGTTACTGGTGCCATAGATCATCCATGCCCTATTGCCATCTGGCAGGAAATGTATCTGTGCCTTCCTCAACTATATGTAAATATACAAATGCTTATATATGTAAGTGGTTAACATATCTACATTGGCTTAATCCTCCCAAAAGATGTGAAAGAAGAAATCATTATTACCCATATTTTATAGTTGAAGAAACTAAGCAAGATTATAACTGGTTCAATGTAGTAGTTGATGGAGCTGGATATGAACCCTAGCAGGGTTGTTCTTATGCCTCTATTCCTAACCATGAGGCTGTATATCTTCTCTAATTTCCTTGTTCATCTCTGGTAAGACTTGAAACTGAAAACATTTGTGGAGCAGCTGCTATCACTTGGGGAATCTGTAATTCTTGGAATTAAAAATGTCACAGGTCCCTGGTTCTGCGGTCTAAGGAAATGGTGGGCCACCCTAAGAACCCTGCACACTCTTGGGGAATGTATTTACTCAAGAGTCCTTCTACCCTAGTGTCCCAGCACCTAAATCTGTGTCCTCAGATGTGAAACTCAACACATCTTTCCCTTACAGAAGCATTAGTGAAAAATGGAAAATTTCTAGACAGTATACATTATATAAACTGTTGTATGGGAAATTGAGAAGCATTTATATCACAGACACCACAGCAAAATTACTTAATGATTCTATATTTGGCATTTCTATTTTGTGATGTGCTTTCTTAGGCACTGGGTTGGTTAACTGTGCCAGAAAAATTCTGCATAACAACTGCAAAATCTCAGTGGCGTGCATGAATAAGTATTTATCTAGCTGCCATATCTGTGAGTTGACTGAGGGTTGGCTGTTGTAAATCGGGTTTAGCTTAGTGGCTGTGCCTCCCCACATGCTCCTCCTCTTCTTTCCGGGGTGATAGGACGGATCTTTTTGTTCTTCTCATGGTGATAGCAGAACCAAAGAGGATAAGCCAAATCACACAACTGCATTTCAACCTTCTGCTGTACTACGTTTCCTCACATCCCATTGGTCAAAGTCAGTGACATGGCTGCATATTTCTTAGTATTCTGTTGTACCATTTGGATGTAGTTAAAAAAAAAATATCTTTCACAGAGGCACCTGGGTGGCTCAGTTGGTTAAATGTCTGAATCTTGGTTTCAGATCAAGTCATGATCCCACAGTTCATGAGTTTGAGCCCCATGCTATTAGCACAAAGCCTGCTTGGGATTCTCTCTCTCCCTCTCTGTCTCTGCCCTTCCCTTGCTCGTGCTCTCTCTTTCTCTCAAAATAAATAAATAAACTTAAAAAAAATATCTTTCACAGTAGGTCATATACTTCCTTTTCTGCCAGGTGCAGAAAAGCAAGGGTTGGAAAAGAGTCACATTTGTGGTGATGAAGCTATTTCTCCTCAGGTCATTTTCTGAGGAAGTCCAGGCAGTCCATCATTCTCGGCGTTCATCAGCATGGCATTTCAGCCTAAAGTGAAAGATTTGGGACATTCATGACAATGAGTATATAGCTGACATGTCCCACTGAGGTGAGTCTCATGGAATTACTGATAAAGTATTATCAGGACCATGATGAAAAAATTAAATATCTTATTACTCATTTTACAAAGTTATGCAGTCACCTTTTCCTTTGACAGTCCATCCACTTTAGTGTATAAATTGGATTTACATCCATGCCATGATTTGTTCATATTAAAACATTTTACTATTGTTTTTTTTTTCAGCACAGAATTGGCATCAGGAGGTATGCTTCTGTCATTGACCTTCTGACGGTTGAGTTTAGGTGGACTTCTTTGTGCCAGCCTGTGAATGTAGTAAACTGGGTGGGAACAAGTCAGGATGGGTCTCCAAGCTCTGTTCCTGTGTGCTAAAGTGAGGCGTTCTTTGCTAGAACCAAAGATGCATTTGTCTTCTTTAAAGGATGTAATGTTATTGGGACACCTGGGTGGCTCAGTGGATTGACCATCCTACTTTGGCTCAGGTCATGATCTCACAGTTTGTGAGTTTGAGCCCCACATCGAGCTCACTGCTGTCAGAGAAGAACCCACCTCAGATCCTCCTTCCCCTTTTCTCTGTGCCCTTCTCTTGCTTGTGTTATGTCCCTCAAAAATAAATAAACATTAAAAAGATTAAAGGATGTAATATTATTATAATTTAACCCTAACCTTATCCCCTATGGTTTCAGATATTGACCCACCTCTCCTTAACGTATTGTGAAATAGCTGCTTGATGACATTCACTTTTTTTTAATGTTTATTTTTGAGGGGTGGGGGAAGGGCAGTGCAAGGGAGAGACAGAGAATCCAAAGCAGGCTCCATGCTCTTAAATGTCAGCACAAAGCCCAAAGTGGGGCTTGGACCTGTGAACCATGAGGTCATGACCTGAGCTGAAGTTGGACACTTAACCGACTGACCACCCAGGCGTCCTGATGACATTCACCTGTAATCCGTGCTAATGAATGTAAAAGCATCCATGATATCATGTGGTAAAAGTATGTTTAGTTTTGTAAGAAACTGCCAAACTGTCTCCCAAAGTGGCTGTACCATTTTGCATTCCTACCAGGAACGATTGAGAGTTCTTGTTGCTCCACATCCTCACCAGCATTTGGTGGTGCCAGTGCTTTGGATTTTGGCCATTCTGATGGGTGCGTAGAAGCATCTCATTGCTTTAACCTGCAGTTTCCTAGTGACCTGACATGTTCAGCACCATTCCATGTGCTTATTTGTCATCTATATATCTTCAGTGAGGTTATCTATTCAGAGGTTTTTGCCCATTGTTTTTCATCTGGTTCATTTTCTTGTTGGGTTTTAAGAATTCTTTTATATTTTGAATGGTAGCCTTTTATTGGATAAGTCTTTTGCAAATATTTTTCCCAGACTGACTTGTTTTCTCATTCTCTTGATTAATTTGTATATTTAGATTATTGCTGTTGACATAGATGGATTAAAATCTGTGTTTGTTTTCATCGCCCTTTTTTATGTGTTATATAAGTAATGATCAACAAGCTCTTAAGGCTATATTGTTACTATTGCAATCTTTAAAAAATTTTTTTTTTTAATGTTTATTTATTTTTGAGACAGAGAGAGACAGAGCATGAACGGGGGAGGGTCAGAGAGAGAGGGAGACACAGAATCTGAAACAGGCTCCAGGCTCTGAGCTGTCAGCACAGAGCCCAGCGCAGGGCTCGAACTCACGGACCTTGAGATTATGACCTGAGCCGAAGTCGGCCACTTAACCAACTGAGCCACCCAGGCGCCCCACTATTGCAATCTTTTTAAATAGTGGAGTATACTTGACATAAAATGTTAGTTTCAGGTGTACAACGTAATGATTTGACAATTATATACATTACAAAATGCTCACTAGCGTGAGTGTAGTCCCCATCTGTCACTATACAAAGTTATTTCAATATTACTGGCTATATTCCCTATGCTGTACTTTCCTCCCCTGTGATTTTTTTTTATATAAATAAAAGTTTGTACCTCTTAAAAAAAAAAAAAAAGCATCCATGATGAAAATACTCAGTTATGAACTTATTGTGTGCACACTGAGGACAGATGCTGCCAGGGCCCTCCGTGTTCCTATGTATTCTCACAGTGAGCACCACTGTGTGAAGACTGTCCTGGCTGCAGAAAGATATTCAGCGTATATGCACAGGCACTGGGAGTCATGTCCCGGGAACACCTCTCAACAGATGATCATAGGGAAGCTAGCAGATAAATAGTTTCCTTGTGCCTCAGATTCTACACAGTCTTTCAGATGCCTCAACTGGGATCGAACCTTGGGTGCTCTCGGTGGTAACTTACACATAATGCACTGGTACTGGTCCCTCTCCTTCTCTATTTCACTTCCCCTACCCACCTGCAGTGTTTCCTGGGATCACCTCTCAAAATAAACCACTTGCACCCAACTAAGGATTAGAGTAAGTTTGTTTGTTTGTTCAATTTTTGGAAAACCCCAACCATGCAGCATCAGTATATTTATGTACATTGGAAACAATTAAGATTCAGAGCAGGAATAACCTTGCCATTTAGACTTTTCTTATTTACAAACTTCTCATATCTTTGCCACTCTTAGTATGTAGAGTTTTTAAGAAATTCTGGGTAACCATTTTTTTTTTATCACAAAAGCAATGTGTCATTGCTTGTAAAAAGTTAGAAAAAGAGATAACAGATATATTTCTAATGGTGCCAAAACCAGATGTGAGCCCCCTGAAATATTTCTTTTCATTCTTTGCATGTTGTGATTTTTTTAAACTATAGCTCCCATCCCACAGACTCTTCTCACACTGTGACCTTGAAAATCCACTCATTGAGATGTGGTGTCCCTGCCCTTTTCTCTTGAAACTGGGCAGAACTCTGTGTCTTCATTGACCAACAGAGCTCAGTGGAAGTGGCATTATATGATTTATGAGACCAGGTCATAAAAATGTTAGGGATTTGCATCTTGTTTTCTTGGGACATTGATTCAGAAACCCAGCTGCCATACTGTGAGGAAGCTCAAGTTAGCCCACACAGACAGACCACATATTTAAGTGTTTTGGCTGACAGCTCCAGAGAGGTCGCAACAGATAGCTAAAATCAACTTCCAGACATTGAGAGGCTTCTGTGTTATTCTGGCTACCATCTGTGGTAACCCCAGCTTTTGTGTCTTCTCAACTAAAGAGTCAGAGGCTGTGAAGCAGAGAAAATCCATTTATTGCTATATCTTTTCCAAATTTATGGCTCACATCACCTATAAATATAATAAAATGGTGCTGTTATGTCAGTACATTCTGGGTGTTGTTATGAAGCAACAGTGACTTGAAAATTCTTCCTTGCCAAAGTTCTTTCTATTCTCTGGTCTTTTTGCTCTCATGTGATTGGCTGAGGTAATTACTATCAACCATATTGGCTGAGACTTTTGAGCTAGATCATCTCATTTGTCACTGGCTAGCCTATGCACAGATGCCTCTTGGTCATGTGACTGCTCTGATGCACTCAATAGACAGCCTTTCCCAAGTCAGAAACTGAGCAAGATGTTGTGGGTAACTTTTCCTCTAAAAAAGAACATTGATTGACAGGCTCACACACCCTCATGCACAGGTATTTAAAATGAAAAATAAAAACACAATTTAAAAATATACCAAAGCAAGAAATGGATTAAATTTCACATATAGTGCAGGAGGTAGTTACCACCCAAGTACTATGCTATGACCACTAAAAAATATATTTTGTCAAACATAAAAATAAACTCAAAGCACAATGTCACAAATTTCTTCTTCACAGTGTTGGAAACATAATCCCTTCTTGCTTGGTTATTTTCCATCTTCTGCAAATCTGGTGGTTTGAGTAACCAACCTAAGATTTCTGGACGGATTTTGTCCTTTGTAATTCGGTTATGAATTTACACACAAGGCCATAACTTGTGCTAAATCAAAACTTTTTTTCTAGTATGGGGACAAGGCTACATTGCATCATGAAAGAAAATGGAAAAACTAAGTCATTGAGGTATGTCCCCTTTACCTTGGTATTTTTCTTAATTTCCCCTCTTGAGAAGATGATATTATTTAAATCTCTTTAGAGAAATGCTACGTCATGGAAAAGAACGTCCATTTTTCCTGCTTCTTCACTGATCCAGCAATTTCCAGAATTCCACATTTCAGCCCTGGCCCAAACTATCGTCCCTTTGCTCCAGGAGCCCCGGTCCAGCTGGTTGAGCCCCATGCTCTCTCTCCAGTTGAGTCTCAATAGCTCCCGGTGCATTAGTCATAACAAGTGCCTGTGTCCAGACTTGGGAGGGCACTGGATTTTCCAACCACAACCTGAAAAGATGCTCGAGACAAGGTGGTGGGAAAAGTGAGTTCATATGCCTTCTGCCTCTGAAGAGGTAGGTTGTAAACTAAACCAGGATTCTGACCAAAATGAATCGGGTGTCTTCGTCCAAATAAATACTGGACTTTTATCCACAACACGAAACCACCACACAATTCAAAAACATTGGCAGGCACTAGGGAGGGAGAAACCCAGGAGGGGGGCCTCCAACCCAGAAATGAGGTGGCCCAGGCAGAGCTGCGCAAGGACACTTCTCCCACATTATGGCTGGCACACAGAGTCACTCTTGGTCTTGTTTTCACGCATCCCACATTTGCAAAAACAAAACTGAATCAGAGGGGACACTGTATCTCTTCCTGCCAGCTCAGATCTGCTCATTAATCACTGACTGGCCCCATTACTAAGCTAAAGCATCATAGCCAGTTCCACACTAGCTGACCTTCTCCCTTGCCTCTAAAGAGTGACATATTAATTTTTATTGTGGACTCTTTGTTTCAAAACCCTTTGGGGACTGGGAAAACCAGCAGGCAAATCTCAGGCCCTAGAAAGCAGTTAAACTGAATTGCAAATAAAAGGTTTAGAAAGTTCTTAAAATCACAACCTTGGCAAACATCTCCAATAGGAAAAAAATAACTTTGTTCTCATCTCTGAGTTACCAGAGTTGGAGGAAACCAGTCTTTTTGTTGGGGTTACCCAAATGCTACCATTTCCGTAGGCAAGCTGAATCCCAAAGTTGGAGAAGTGTTTCTTCTTGGCTCCACCCAATCTCTTTAATTTGATTTGGGCAACTGAATCTCTTGGACTCTTGCCTCTTTGTATACGAAACTAGCTTTATTCCTGAGAGAAGATTGTTGATCACTTACACATTAGTGAGAATTTCAGTCAGTATCCATATAATACATTTACCCAGATAAATTTTTATTGAGCACCTGTCTTGTGAATAGGGTATGACTCCCCCCCCACCTCTAAGTACAGAGAGTTAAGAAGGGGAAACAGACACAAAGATGATAGTAAATATGGTTTAAGGTGGAGGTAGAACCAGAATTCTATGGAGTCAGAAGGAAGAGTGTATTATAAGGAGGTTTGGAGGCTGGAATAGAAGATGGCATTTGAGTTGAACTTCTAACAAGAGGAAGGCTTTCAACAGGCATGAGTAGGGCGGGTGAGGAAACTAGCACATTAAAGTTGGAGAGCATGGAGGGTGAGTTTGAGGACCCGTAGGACTTGCATATGGTGCGGGTATGGCTGACTAGACTGCTCTGGTGGACAAGGACAGGAAGTGATTTGAGACCAAGTCAAGGAGACTTCCATATGCCGTGATAAGACATTAGAATGCAGACAATGGGGAGCCATTACAGATTTGGGGTGACTGACATAGTGAGCTCTCTGATTAAGGAAAATAGAACATTGGTGGCCTTGGGGCAGAGACAGAGACAGATCTTGAGTTGATGCCTGCAGTTGAAGTATGAACTAGGCTGAGACAGTGGAAAATAAAATGAGGGACAAAAATTGAGAGGCATTTTGCACTGAGGCTCCATTGAAACAAACAGTGTAAGTGCACAGAATAAGGTGGGCAGAGGAGCCAAAGATGGCAGAAAGTTTTTCACCCAGATGATTTTATCCTTAAAAAAAACCCCACAAATACACGAATGGATAAAGAAGATGTGGTTTATATATACAATGGACTACTACTTGGCAATGAGAAAGAATGAAATCTGGCCATTTGCAGCAACGTGGATAGAACTGGAGGGTATTATACTAAGTGAAATAAATCAGGCAGAGAAAGACAGATACCACATGTTTTCACTCTTATGTGGATCGTGAGAAACTTAACAGAAGACCATGAGAGAAGGGAAGGGGAAAAAAGAAAAGTTACAGAGAGGGAGGGAAGCAAACCATAAAAGACTCATAAATACTGAGAAAAACTGAGGGTTTATGGGGGTTGGGGGTGAGGGGAAGTGGGTGATGG
Source organism: Neofelis nebulosa (assembly GCF_028018385.1). NCBI lineage: Eukaryota > Metazoa > Chordata > Mammalia > Carnivora > Felidae > Neofelis > Neofelis nebulosa. Next base: position 94,795,467 of record NC_080790.1, on the reverse strand, counting down.
GCATTGAGGAGGGCACCTGTTAGGATGAGCACTGGGTGTTGTATGGAAACCAATTTGACAATAAATTATATTTAAAAAAAGTCTACCAAAAAAAAATACAAACTATATCTCCTCAGTTTTTTTTTCTCCTGATGTTCCTCATTGTTTTTTCCTAAACTGGAAATAATTTGGAGTTTTAGTTTTGTTTGATAAATGTTTAGCAGAAAGCACCTATTGATGGCTACTAATTCTAAGTTGTCTCACAATAGTTATTTAAAAATTATGTAACTGAATAATTTTGTTTATGATGCCTAGCACCCTATCTTCACACACTCTCAATAACCAGTGGGTTACCACACTCAAGGCAAACCCAACATGCTTTTCTGCCTGAAGAAAAGTTTGCAATTTTCCTAAGGGGGAAAAAAGAGTTTTCATCCCTCTTTGCGTGTGAGCATCCTCAGTGTTGACTCTGGAACTCTAGGTGTTGGTGGCTGGGTGCCGGCCCTCCTGCTGAGGGCTGCCAGGAAAGGGGGTGGAGTGGACACTGGTAACCAAGGCCAGAAACCAGCAACTACTCAGTTTAATTTTTCATTAGCTCCAGGACCTAAAAAAATAAGTCAAAAGGTTTTAGAGATGAGAGGAAATTGGAACTCAGTCCCTCTTTATGGTAAAACAAACAAAACAATGGCAGCCATTTGCAAGCAAAATTGCCCAGTCATTATTTAATTATGGCTCTATGTAATGCTCTATGTGGGCTGTAGTGGAAGGAACTGGGGATTTGGAAGTGGACAACATGGATTTGTATCTGAGTGTTACCACTTATTGCCTGTGTGACTTTCCACAAGTTGAGCTTCTTGGAACCTCAGCCTCTTCATCAGGGCCGTGGTCTGAATGTTTGTGTTTCCTCCAATTCATATGTTGAAAACTTAACGCTCGAAATGATGGTACTCAAAGGTGGGACCTTTGAGAGATGATTTGGTCATGAAGATGGAGCTCTCATGAATGGGATTTGTGCCCTTTTAGAAGAGATCTGAGAGCTTGCTCAGTCCCTTCTGCCATGTGAAGATAGGAGAAGTCTGTGAAGTGAAATGCCTTCATCTGACAACGCTGATACCCTGATCTCAGACCTCCAGCTTCCAGAACTGTGAGGAATAAATTTCTGTTGTTTATAGGCCACCCAGTCTCTGGTATTTTATTATAGCCACCTGAATGGACTAAGACAATCAGTCAGCTATGGATGATATTGTTCATCTTCAAGACTTGTCATGAGGACCAGCTGAACCAGCACACAGAGTTGTAAGTCACCTGGCCCTTAGTCAAACACTGGTCATTGAATTATGAGATATGTAGGCCCACTGCTTGGTACTTGGAATATAATTGTGAGCACAATCTCACTCTCCTGGTTCCATTTTTAACAGGGGAGACAATCATTAAAAACAGAAGGAACAAATGGATTCTTACAGCAGGATAAAGTTATTGTCCTCAGACCAGGGCAAGAGTCCTGCCTGGGTTCTGTGCTTTAGAAGCCCCACCTTGGGCCTCCTTCAACTATGCCCCTTCTCCAGGGTGAGGTGTCTGCCAAGGGGTCCAAAGCACATACCTTCTCTGTCAAGAGCCTTGCCCCAATTCTGGACTAGCTCAGGGCATCAGGATCCTACAATTCTCTGTTCAAAAGCTCCAACTTTGCCTCCAGGGCTTACGTGGGTCTTTCTGAATTCTGAGGGTGAACTGTATCACTGGGGTATGCAGTATAGATCTGGGGTCTGACTGCCAGTGGTGGTTGCAGTTTGTGTGGATGGAATTGGTAAATGTGGCCTTGGGTGTTCATATGCAGGAGTACAAGGCCCCTTGTGGTCCAGGACACAATCAGGGGTGAAAAGAGAGGGATGAGAAGGGCCTTCTCTGGGCCATGATCGGGTTCTTCCTGCCTGGCCCTTTTGAGTTCAGAACTCTGAGGAGTCTAAGAACTCTAAGCTCAATCCTGGCCTTCCAGATCATTATGAGTGCATCCTCTTATAGACATAGACAGGAAGAGATAACTCCTTTCAACAGCTTCTTTCCTTGGTTGCCCTGGCATACTTAGAGGTGTAGTAGGGAGGTCTGTGTTTGCACTCCTGCCCTGGGCCACATGCATATTAGGCATGAGCTTGGCACGGTATCTTCCATGTGCACTCCTGCACATGGAAGAAGAAGGTAATACAGACATCCCATTTCCTGAGCCAGACCCTGGTTTTTTCTACCCCTCTGCTATTTGTAAGGGTGTACCCCTTACCCAAACATGCTTTTCTCCACTTCCTTTATGAAGCTTTCCATCATTTGTTTCCCAGCTCAGAGGTCTCTTCTCTGTGAATCCTTCCATAATTTCCACTAGCAGAGTGAGTTTCCCATGGCACCCTGAGAACCCGGCATTAGAGGATGTGTGTTGGCATGCAGAGGATATTTATTCCTGTGTGTCAGCATGGTCATCACCTCACAAGGGACTTGACAATGAAATCCAGCAGCACACTGCTCCTCTGGAGAGTCTGGGATTCAGTAGAAGGAGGGACTGGAGAGGGAAGTCCTCCAGTTGGGAATGATGGCTCTGATTCCTGAGTTCTCAATCAGGAAGAAGAAGCAAAGGGTGTGCTCCAGCTAATGTTTTAGAAGTGTTCCTGGAATGTGCCAACCTCAGGGCTAGGGCTTACTTCTCTGCCCACACTTAGCTACAGAGAAGGCTGGAAAATCCAGTATTTATTCTGAGTGTCCCTGTGTCCTGCTAAAACCCGGGGGGTGCTATGGAAGGAGGAGAGCATTAACTGGGGGAATGATTAAGAGTCCCTAAGGGCTTAGACATTCATTATTGAATGATAAAATGACACATCACTCAGTAATTTTAATACAATGACATACTATATTGAATGATATATGTGAATTGTATATTATTTAATGTATAATAAATGAATACTTTTTAAATACTCAGAAAATAGTGATGTGTTTATCTGTTGCAAGTTCTTCTATTATCCCATGGTTACTTTCTCAGGCAGACACTGGATCTGTCTTCCAAAAACTGCTTTACACTTCCAGTACCCTGTGCCTTTGTTCATGTGTACAAATGCCTGGAATGTTCTTCCCCACTTCTCTAATCTGGTCAAATCCTCCTACACACAGTTCATAAATACCCATAAGCCCTCACCTGCCTGGGAAGCCCTCTGCTTGCTCTCTCCCTCCTGCTCTGATCTCCTGAATTTTCTACCCCCTCACAGAGATTTCCTGTGACCCCTGCATCTGAGCGGTTTATTGTTCCACCTGTTCCCTCGTTAGACCATGAGACCTCTGACAGCAGGCCCACTATGCTGTTTTTGCCCCTGTACACCTGGGTAGATGACTTTGTGGTCCCAAGAATGATGACTGGTTCCTCTGGGGCTTGGAGGGCTGTGCAATCACTGATTCCCATGCCTGATATTTCCAAATCCACATACAGATGGTTAGCACTTTTCTAGGTTCTGGGGCTGGTCCCCACTTTTAAAGGGTCACCTCTGTTTCATGTGAAGCCTCCAACGTGACTGGATCCCCTTTGGGTCCAGCATCAAGGTATCTTGAGTGTTTCTGAACTGTGGTCTCATGTGCATCCACATGTGCAGCCCGTTCCATGGGAGTGATGTGTGGACAACAGAAGTTGGACTTCATACCTTTCAGATCAAGAGAGGCACTGGCTATCTTGGGGTGAGCCTGTTGTGGAGCTGGCCAGAGTTCCCCAGTTAAGTCCAATGCAACAGACTTCTTTGAATGAAGCCAAGTCTTTTTTTTGTGGGGGAGGGGTCTCTCCCTTTGTAGCCTTGCTCACTTTATTGGTGTGTGTGTGTGTGTCTCTGTCAGAGTCTTATTCTGGGCTAGTGATGTGGGATTACATGGCTCTGGGGGTGTCCTGAAACTGAAGGAGTTCCATCCAAGAGTGGGTTGCTGTCACATTTCAATGTGATACGGTGATACAATGGGACAAAGAGAAAAAGAAAGGCGATTTAGTAGAAATTGACATCTTAAAAAGTATAGATAAGTCAAGGCAAGCCAATAAACACAAACACAAATTTTGGGGGTGAATTGATGCTGTTTGTGCCTTGCACATATGCCCCCAGCCCACACTGAAGGGCACTTAAACAAAGGAATCCCTCATCTCTTTTTCCAGAGGGGTCTACTGGCTGAATGAGGGAGCACTCAGGGCCCCCACACTAGGCAGGCCAGAAGTGTTTAGCAGTGAAAGCACCCAGGGTGCTCCTCAACTACTGGACATGGATGGCACATACCCAGTTTGCCCACTCAGGGCCAATTCTGAGGCATGCTCTGCACAGTCTGGTGGAGGGTCCTCCGTAGGACTGAACCTCACATGCCCGTGTTGGTCACCTGCTCACTTTCATACCCTTGGATACTTCTTTCCCTTCTCACGTCTCTTCAAACACCCCCCTCCCCCCACAACTCCTGGAATCACCACTTACAGGAACTAGGGACATTGAACACTTGTCCTGGGGTCTGCTCTGGGGAGGAATGCAAACAAAGACAAAGGACTTACATTCAAACACAATAAAAACACCAGACTTGACCTTTTGAAAGTAAATCAAAGCAATATAATAGAAATAGACTAAAAGCCATATGCCTTACTTAACTTCACCTGGCCTATTCCAGACTGCTGGGTTTTGGGTTAATTTCCTGCAAAGTGCTTATTGCTCTTTAAATTCTTGGTTTTCCGGATGTGGAATATTAACACTCATCTAATAAGCTGAACTACTTATTATTTATTAAGAGAACTAGAGAAACCCGGCCCATATGTTTGATGGCAACTTGACAAAGCTCAGTTAAGAGCTCACACCTATGAATACTGTATGGTTTGCCAGAAGGCGGGCATTCAATTTTCTAGCCAAATATAGTACACTGAAGCACTAAGATGTACGAAGTGAATCTTGACCTGCTGGTATGCAAACTTTTCAAAGTTCCTAAATTTGAAGACAGATTGGACATTTTTCTTGTGGAGTTTCTGGACCCAAAGTTATTTTTCATGAAGCAGTTTCACAAAATTTATGATGTGAGGCTACAATATGCCTTTTTCCTTGAGATTCATCCTGCTTACAGGCATCTCTGTAGCAAGTTGGCAAAGGGCAATCTCAGGGGCTTCTGGGGATGGTCCTGTCATCTGCTGTGGTCTTACTATGAATCATATTGAGAGGATGCTTTCCCTACCCCTATATTCTGGCTGGAGAGAAGAACTCTTTTATAGGTGAACTTTCCCTTCAAAACTGAGGTATTAAAAATAAGATCTTCAAATGAGGAAATAATTTGAAATTTACTAATTAAAACGTAGTCACCTTTCAGTTCCAGATTATATAACATGGCCCCTTACCTTATGGATGTGGAAGCTGCAGAAAAATGAAAGGATTTACCCAAGACAACTAACTGGAACAACCTGGCTGTTTCAGAACCTCATTATCCCTGTGTGTGCGCGCTGGAACTTAACTTTCTGAATCCCCACTTCTTCATTTGCAAATAATTCATAATAGCATACCTCTTGCAGGTTTGTCATGCAAAAGTAAACTGGTATTTAAAAACAGTGCTTTATTAACTTATAATTGACATAAAATGAATCACATCTATTTAAACTGCCAATTTGATAGGCTTTTACATATGTCTACACCTGTGAGACTCGCACTACCATCAAGATAGTATGGGGGCTCCTGGGTGGCTCAGTTGGTTGAGTGCCAATTTTGGCTCAGGTCATGATCACATAGTTCCTGAATTCGAGCTCCATATCGGGCTTGCTGCTGTCAGTGCCTGCTTAGGATCCTCTTTCCCCCTGTCTCTCTGCCCTTCCCCTGCTCATGCTCTCTCTCTCAAAAATAAATAAACATTAAAAAAAAAGATAGCAAACTCATCCATTGTCCTAGAAAGGCTCCTTGTGCCCTTCTGCAAATCTTCCCTGCCCTCCCTCTCCAGCAATCACTGGTCTGCTAAGTCTGCATTTTCTAGAGTTTTATATAAATGGAATCCTACAGATGGCATTCTTTCTTGTATGGCTTCTTTCACTCAGCATAATTATTTGGAGGTTCATTCATAATATTTTCTTCTTCTTCTTCATCTTCGTCTTTGTCTTCTTCTCCTTCTCCTTTTCCTTCTCCCTCTCCTTTTTTGCTGAGTAAGATTTTAAGGCATGGATATACCACGATTTGCTTATTCATTCATCTGTTGGTGAGCATTTGGGTTGTTTAAGTTTGGGGCTATTATGAATAAAGCTTTATGAACATTTATGTACAAGACTTTGCGTGGCCATGCGATTTCATTTCTCTCTGGTAAAAATCTAGGAACAAAATGACTGCATTGTAAGAAACTGACAAATTGTTTTCCAAAGTGGTCACGCCTTTTTATATTTTCACCAGCAGTATAATACCTCTAGTTCTTCTGTATCCTCCCCAATAGTTGGTATGGTCAATCTTTTTAATTTTAGACATTCTAACAGGTGGGTACTGTCATCTCACTGTAGTTTTAATTTGCAGTTTCTTTGTTTTTCTAATTTTTAAAAATATTTATTTATTTTTGAGAGAGAGAGACAGAGTGTGAGCAGGGAGGGTCAGAGAGAGAGGGAGACAGAATCTGAAGCAGGTTCCAGGCTCTGAGCTTTCAACACAGAGCCCAATGTAGGGTTTGAACCCACAAAACATGAGATCATGACCTGAACTGAATTTGGACGTTTAACTGAGCCACCCAGGCATCCCCAATTTGCATTTTCTTAATGATGACTGATGTTAAGCATCTATTCATGTAATTATTCACCATGGTGTGTGTGTGTGTGTGTGTGTGTGTGTGTGTGTGTGTGCGTGCATGTGTTTGAAGTATCTGTTCAAATATTTTGCTCATTTTTATCCTGAATAGTTCATTTTTTTATTACTGAATTTTGAGAGAGTTCATTACATATTCTGGACAAAAGTCCTTTATGAAATATATGAGTTACAAATACTTTCCCCCAGTCTATGTCTTTTCCATTTTCCTAACAGTGCACTTTGAAGAGCAGAACATTTTAATGAAGTCCAATTAATTAATATCTTCTTTGATGGATCATACTTTTAGTGTCATGTCTAGTAAATCTTTGCCTAGTGCTATGTCAAAAATTTTTCTCTTTTCTTCTAGAGGGTTTGTAGTTATTGATTATATATTTATGTCTATGATCCATTTGCATTAATTTTTAATATGATGTAAGTATGAAAAGAAGTTAAATTTCTTTTACATCTGGATATCCATAATTTTACAGCATATTTATTGAAAAGACTGTCCTTTCCCCACTGAATTAACTTTTCATGTTTGTTGAAACTCAATTGCCCATATATGTGTGGTTCTATTCCTGTATTCTTTACTCTGTTCCAAAGATCTATATGTCTACCTTTCCAGCAATATCACACTGTGTTGTTTTTGTAGCTTTATAATAAGGCTTGAAATCATGTAATATGAGTCCTACAGCTGTGTATTAATAATGTGTGTCAATTATCTGTGAAGTGTTTAGCACCTAATGGACTCTTAGTGAATGTTATTACCATTACCTTTAAAAAAATGTTTATTTACTTATTTTGAGAGAGAGGGAGAGAGCATGAGCAGGGGAGGGGGGCTAGAGAGAGAGGGAGAGAGAGAATCCCAAGCAGGCTCTGCACTGTCAGTGCAGAGCTGGTCATGGAGCTCTGTCTCATGGTTTGTGAGATTATGACCTGAGTTAAAACTCAGAGTCAGACATTCAACTGACTGAGTCACCCAGGTGCTGCCCTCCCATCACCTTTTTTAATTGGGTGTTTTCCCTGAAAATCTGGAAGAATTTCCTATAACTCTTTTAAGATCTCAAACAATAATAATAATTTTTAAATGTTTATATATTTATTTATTTTGAGAGTGTGAGAGAGCATGGGGGTGGGGCAGAGAGAGCAAGAGAGAATTCTAAGCAAGCTTCACACTGTCAGCACAGAGCTTGACATGGGGCTCGATCTCACAACCATGAGTTCATGACCTGGGCTGAAATCAAGAGTCAGACACTTAATCAACTGAGCTACCAGATGCCCCTCAAAGCTAATAATTATTAAACATGACTCATTGTGGTTCTGCTACCCTGGTCCTTTTACAAAGAATTATTACAAAAAAAAATATTCTCTGCCCTCAAAAACCTTTTAGCTTGAATGACATGCAGAAAAAATAATTTTTTTAAGTGAATGTTTTGTTTCTTGTGTTGTACCTCTAATTCATATTAAATAAGACAGACAGCATGTTTGAAGATGGAATTTCTCTCAGTGACTCCTCCTAAATATGCACGGTTATCTACTCAAAGTCAAAAACACAAAATACAAAACAAAAAGAGTGGGTATGTGAATGCTGTGTGAGTCACAAAGCTCATTTTAGGAAAAAGAACCTGGTTGAGAGAAGTTGAATAGATTTACTCAGGCCTGGACACCATTCAAACCCATTCATCCAAAATTATGTATATATGTACATATATATTATATCTATAGACGACAGGTTAATCTACTTAGCACTGTCAATATTATTATTACTACTTTTAAAAATGTTTATTTATTTGTTTTTAGAGACAGAGCTCACCAGCAGGGGAGGGGCAGAAAGAGAGGGAGAGAGAGAGAATCCCAAGCAGGCTCCATGCTGTCAGCACAGAGCCTGATATGGGGCTTGAGCTCACAAACCTTGAGATGATAACCTGAGCTGAAGTCAAGAGTTAGATGCTCAACAGGCTGAGCCACCCAGGTACCCCACTGTTACTATTTTTAACATAAGCAGCTAAAGAACCAACTTTAGTAATGCCCTCACTCTTGGACCATCCAGGAATCACCAGAATTCGGGCAGACACTGGCATAGAGGATCCAGGGGCTCCAGCTGACATTGGGATTCTGGCATGTTTTGCATCTGCACTCTGATTTCTCCTGTGTTGTCTCCATTCCCTAGCTTCAGCGGGAAAGGTGGTCCCAGCAGCTCCAACTTAATGTGGGCTTCAGAAAGAAATATAGTTTTGTCAAACAGCACTCTTGAGCAAAGCTTTTGCCTGATCTGTTTCGGGATGGTGGTGGTGGTCACACATCCATCTGTGGACTAATCATTGTGTCTTGGAGGTGAGCTTGAATTGGGTAGGCCAAGAGAGATACCTACCTGCTTACTGGAGCAAGAGTGATCACTCACTTAAAAACACATGGGATGAAGGAGGGGCAGAAGTTAATGAAGGTTCATTGCATTAGCTCTGAGAGGGGCACAGAAATAGTGATGATGATGATGATGATGATGATAAAAATGTTTCTGCTTATGTATTTTTGAATTGCAAATAGGAGCACTATTACCTCGATTCTTCACTCCTCCATATATTGGTATCTTCTGTCAAGTGATTTGTCCCCTCACATCTAGAGGATAAGTACATGTCTTATCCTCTTGATGTTGGGCATGGCCTTGTGATTTGCTTTGGCCACCAGTGACAATGCCCAAGTTCTGAGTTTAGACCTTAAGATGCATCACACAATTCTGTTGTTGCTCTTGACCCGTTGCCATCTCATGAGAAGAAAGTGCTCTACTGGCCTCCAGATCCTGGTAGGAGTGGAAGCGAGGAAAATGAGAGACCTTGGAATGAAGTTAGCCCATTGCTACAGGCTGAAGAGAGCTGCCCCAAACCCAACAGACTCATGAGCAGGATAAATTCTCATGGTTGTATGCTACTAAGAGTTTATTATGCCACAAAAGCTATCTTATGCAAGGGCCAATAGAGACAAATAAGGTATCTAAGCATCTGTGAACAAAATGTAACCTCCATGGGGGATGAATTTATGTTGTTCATTGTTTTATTCCCGGTATCTTGAGGATTGCCTGATGTATTGTAGATCTTCAATAAACATACCCCAGATGTTAAAAATTGCTGGTCCCTGTGCAAGGTACTGAGGGAGAAAAAGATGTGTGTGGGATCTACCTCAAAGGAACTTGTCTTGTGTTTGGAGAGACCAAATGGGTGTGGTAAGTCTGAAGGGCAAGGCAAGAAAGCTATCACGTTGAAAGTAGCTATGAAAGTAGAAATGACCTGTGTGTTGTTGAAGTTCCTATCAGAGAGGTGGTGTAGCTCCATTTCTATCCCCAAACATGCACTTTTCAATGCCTGTTGGCCTCTTTTTGGCCATTACCTTCATTTCTTTACCTGAGAATTTCTTTGGCTATTAGAGCCTGCACAGGCCAGGAGGATTAGAAAATTAAGGCATCTCTGGGAGTAGCCCTCTGGAGATGACTGAGGAAAGTTGGTGCATAAATACCCCAGGTCTCCTATCTCTCATCTCAAGTGGTATGGCACTGAGTTGTGTTCTACAGTGGCTCTCAGAATTCCCCAGGAAAATCAAGCTCCTGTTATCCTCAGACTAACTTGCTTGATTTTGCACCACGTTGTGACTGCTTTCTTCCCTGTCTCTCTGTCTACCTCACTGCTAGTACATCCTGGGATTGCAGATAAACAATCTGCATATGAATCCGTGTCTCATTATCTGTTTCTGGGGGAACCCAAAGACACGAACTACCCTTTGGTTTCATTCTTATTTTATTATTTTTAACACACACCTCTATTCGTAAACCAATTTTGAGTGTGTATCCAGTATGTTTTATTTATTAAGGATATAAGTTCCACTCCTTTAAGAGTCTATGGACATGAGGGGTGCCTCGGTGTCTCAGTCGGTTAAGCATCCAACTCTTGATTTCAGCTCAGGTCATGATCTCATGGTTTGTGAGTTTGAGCCCCATATGAGGCTCTGCCTTGACAATGCTGAGCCTGCTTGGGATTCTCTGTCTCTCCTTCTCTTTCTGCCCCTCTCCCACTTGCACATGTTCTGTCTCTCTCAAAAATAAATAAACATTAAAAAAAATTTGGACTTTAAATATACAGAAAAAGGAGAATTAAAAAAAAACATGAGGAAAGTAAATACATTTTATTTTGAGAGAAAGAGAGTGTGTGAGTGGGGAGAAGGGCAGAGGGAGAAAGATAATTTAAGCAGGCTCCATGCCCAGTATGGAGTCCAATACAGGGCTCGATCCCACAGGGCCACTGTGAGAACATGACCTAAGCTGAAATCAAGAATCAGATGCTTAACTGACTGAGCCACTTAGGCACCCCTAGGAAAGTAAATAGATTTTTAAATAAGTTTTGTGATGGCTCAACATTGACATGTGAGTCAAGGGACACTTTCTGTGGAGTGAGAGCAGATCCCTCCATAATTAAACACCACTGGCCTGTGACTTGTGAGTTGTGGATGTTATTGGGAGGAGGAAGCATGCTAGCTCTGCTTTCCTCTTGCTCTTTAATATGCCTAATGTTAATTTTGTCCCATGATGCTTTTTAGATTTTTTTTTCAGTCACCTAGCTATTTTTCAAGGATTACTGTAGTTAAAACCAGATAATACAATCCATAAATCCACCAAATTGGGCGCATGTAACCTGCAACGTCACAAGACACAGAAAACTAACCCATGAATGAAGGCACCACCTCCTGCCTCTGCCCTCTGCATCCTGCCATGGGAATCACTAAGGGTGCAGCTTCCATTTGCATATCAAAAAACATTAAAGCCAGGTTTCCTATTCATGTAGGGAAAACAAACACCAACAGAAGTTCTTGTGGTTTCTTCCTGTTTCATGATTGATTGCCTCCTGCCCCACCTGGGGTGGTGCTGCCCATTATGAAAATGGCAGTGTTGGCAGAGAGGATGTGGCCTTTTGAGGTGTAGATGAGTGGAGAGCCACAGATGGAGACAGGAAGCCAGGGCACTTTGGGAGAGACTGTGATTGGATGAGGGAGGGGTCACTGGGGAGCTGGGCAAAACTTTACAGCTTATGAATCCAAGGAATATTCAGGCTGTGGCAGCAATCAAAGTGAGGTATATTGTTTGCGAATCAGGTTCCCATGTAATTCTCTATGGCACATCAGTGCAGATTTTATACCACTTCCCTTCACCATAGCTGTTGGAGGAAAAAGTACCTCCCTCAACTTTCATCCTTTTAGCACTAAAAATAAAAACCAAAGTGGTCGTTAGTGGAATTTTAGGCTGGAGAACCAGGGATGTGTTGGTCCTTAATGTGTAGATTCTGTTTGCTGCAAGAATAATTTCATTCTGGCACGTTGCAATTTTCATCACAGAATAAACTCCGGGATGTTCAATATTTTATTTATAGTAGTGATACTATTAGTTTATAACCTTAGAGGGTGATTTCTTTCCAACACCAAGAAACGAGCATTGAGAGTTTACTTAGACACTGCCACAGAAATAATGGAAAGATGATTTTTATTAAACTTTAGATGGAAAAAAAATTAAGCTTTTCTTTTCTTTTCTATTTTTTTTTGTAGTTTAAGACCAGTTGAGGTCAAACTCACCATCTGAAGTTAGTTTGTGTGTTTTTTTTTCTTTCTTTTTCATTTTTTTTTTATAAAAAAAGATCTCCTCACTTAAAAAATGTGTGGGTCATTAGACCCCACTCGATAAAACTGGCTTTATTGATTTGAAAGAATGATTATTAAAAAGCAGGAGCCATGTGATGTTGTACATATCTCCTGGCCTTCTGTGGGTTGTTTTTGCAAATAAAATCTCTGTGGATGGACTGGACAATCTTGAGGCGACTCTCCCTCAGAAGTGGTCTGCCTCACTGGTGCACCCTACCCCTACAGTGTTTTCTAAAGTTGTCAGCCATGAGGCCTTATTACAGAAAAGATGGAATGACAGTTACTGGAATTCCTTCCCCTATAAATCATACTTTGCCATGAATGTTTCTGTGTTCATTAGAGGAGTACAAGGCAGTGGTTGAAGTGTGTTCATGGAGGTTTTTTATAGGCTTCTTGATGAACTAGAGCCAAAGGGTTCACACACTGGCAAGCAAGTCAAAGCCCTCTTTCTAGATATTGAGCTTCCACTTTGTTGTCTTAGAAACTCAGAGTAAAATCAAAGAGTTAATAATAATTTATAGACTCTACCCTGCTTTCCCATGTCACCTCTAGTTAGCGACCTCAGGAAGGGCACAGGGGTGACATACAATATTTCAAAGTTGGCTGTGCAGTTATGGCCTAATTTACAAGCCGTTTAAAATCTGAACTCAGCATCTCGTATTCCTTTGGTGCCTTGTGGAGAAGCCCTTCAGCCTTCTAAGTCATTGGAAAGACTTTCAGATACTTTCAGAGACTCCAAGTCCATGTTTAAAGCTGTTAAGTGCCTGGAGTACTGACACAAATTCATTCTTATAATAAACAGTGTGTTAAATGGATGTATGGAGATGTGTTAAATGGATCTTGCCAGCAAAGATAAGGAGATGGTTAGAAGATTGAGAGAGGATGGATGTGCCCCTTTGGAAGTTGGCACTAAAGTTGACAATATTTTTTAACTTTTTAGAAAGATGTTGTCATCAGGCAGCAGCTGGTCTCAGAGCTGAGGCCACCCATTCTGTCTCTGGCAGCAACGCTGATGCACCCTTGGCCCTGTGCCACTCTCCCCTACCTGGAATCCTTGGGTTTTCTAGACTCCTGGGTAAGTGAGAGGGGAATGACATCAGGTGCCTAAACCTTTGGATGCTGATCTAAAAACATAAACCAAAATCTAACACCCAAGCTCTACACATTCCCATCTGAGGAAGAATCTGTTTTTTCAGCAACAGGGCGAAAGACTGCTCTGTCTTTGTCAGACCTGCTCCAGGGCTAAGCACAGAGGTGGGAAAATTTGTCATCAGGGCTTCTGTCACTTTTCCTAACCACTTCACTCTTACAAAAGAGATGCTCAGGGTTCTACAGTGATCAAGCCTGGCTGCTGTAAGGGGCACTAACATTGCTCAATGCTCAGTGTTAGCCCTGGATAGGCTTGGACTCATTCAATCTTCACAGTAGCTCTAGCATTCAGGGACCGATATTATCCCATTTTAGAGGTGGGGAAATAGAGGCCCAGAGACATTTACATCTGCCCAAGACCACATGGCTGATGAAAAGCTGAGTAAGGATTTGAGCTCAGATCTGCATTCACTTTGCAGCTGAAGCGCCCTATCATAATGGCACGTGGCACCCAGATGAGTTTGTGCTCTAGAGTTCTCTGTCCTTTGTTTTCCTAACTTCCATGTTCTGTGTACTGTGTAATGGTCAACAGTTAGGCCCTGTAGTCAGATCACATAGTTTTTTTTTTTTTTTTTTTCTTTTTTTTTCAACGTTTTATTTTATTTTTTGGGACAGAGAGAGACAGAGCATGAACGGGGGAGGGACAGAGAGAGAGGGAGACACAGAATCGGAAACAGGCTCCAGGCTCTGAGCCATCAGCCCAGAGCCTGACGCGGGGCTCGAACTCACAGACCGTGAGATCGTGACCTGGCTGAAGTCGGACGCTTAACCGACTGCGCCACCCAGGCGCCCCAGATCACATAGTTTTAAGCTGCAACCTCATTGCTTTTGGAAGAAGTTGGGTGAGTAACTTGTCCTCCATGGGCTTTTGTTGCTGTACATGGAAATTGGGGTAACAATAGTACCTGCTCCTAAGGTTGTTGTTAATTATATGAGTTAAAAGATGTCAAAAGCTGACAGCAGTGCCTGGGTACACAGTAAGAGCTTAATGAATGTGAACTATGGTTGTTTTTATAACCCCACTGTTAACCCTAGATGGTGGTAAGAGTTGGTACTCCTCTCTACTTGGGTTGATCCCACAAGAGTCCGAGTCAAACTATGCAGCATGTTATGGCCTTGGCATGTGTTACTTCTGTCAGGATCCTGCTGGACAAATCTAGTTACATGGCCAATCCCATTATTGATGGATGGGCCACCAAATTGTATGGCAAATGGGGGAGTGAAAGATTGTAAACCGCAACCCCATCTACCACAAAAGGTACCATTTTCTCCAAGCTTCACCAAAGTACTCTGAAAAAAGGATGTAAGGGGGACATCATCATCATGATAAAAATGAGGCTCAGGGTACATGTTGTGGTTCCCATTATGGTAGACACTGGGACCAGTCCTTGAATTCATTTTTCCTATTTACCCAGATGTTATGGCGAGTTGCACATTAAGGAGAGGTTGCATGTTAAGACTTGAATCTCTGTGGTGTTATGATTATGATTCGCATGCAGTATGTCCTGGTCTTGTATCAGGCACATGAGCTGTCTTATTTATTCCTCTCACAGACGTATATATGATTGGTCTTATTGTTATCTTCCCTATTTTATAGATGTAAAGACTGAGGCTTCTTGCTCCCATGTAACAAAGAGCCTTTGTGAAAGCCACATCCCACGGTGGTCCTTGCTTTCTCTAGGTATGACATGAGGGAAACATGTTTTCCCCTCTTTTCCTTCACATGGAGATTTCCTTGCATTTAAAATCCCGTGATGATAGAGATGGCTTATTTAGAAGAGCTTTGGCCTCCTTGGAAGAAAGTTCCTGCATAAATTTGAAGTGTTCTGGTGAGATGGTATCCTGGAGACGTATGTGTGAATAATAAAAATGTCAGCACCTACTGCCAAGAACCACCGAATGAAAGGAAAGGAAAATACCATACATCAAAGACAGTTAGAGGTTTATTTAGATTTTAAGTCCCCTGGGCTAGGACCACACCTAGTATATTGTCACATCCAATAAATGTTGAAAAGCAATTGTCCAGCACATGATACACAGTTGTGGTGACATCCCAGACCACCTCTACCATAGCAGACACATATGGTCCAGTCACAATGGAAATCCACTCTTTGCTTATGTACTCTGTTTCCTGAGCTCTTCCTTATTAGCATAAGGCTCCGTGAATGAACCAAGGCAGGGAGTTGCTTTCTAGATCAGAGAAAAAGCTCTGTGAGGAACAGCTAGTGGGGCTAAGGGGCTACATTAGTTAAGATCAAACTGGATGAGCCTGAGACATAAGTTTTCAGGCTGAGAATTAGTTCAGACAGAAGTTCATCACACCCAGCTCTTAGGTGCCTCTAGTCTTTGTGGCAGACCCTGATGGTTCCCTGTTCATGTATTCCAAGGGCTTCTTACTGAAAGCACACTGGGTTCATCATTCAAGGACTTTATTGAGCCACAGGAGCATACTTTGCTTGCCTGGGGTTGGTGCAGACTGGAATTTGGGGGGTGAAAAAAAAACCCCAGGACCAACTCACAACCCATCTCAGATAGGAATTGGTGGATTAAAGATGTAACTCCTTTGCCCCTCAGTGGGATGACACAGAAGCATGTTCTACACCCTCTTCCAGAGGATTCCATACCCTCTTCCAAGGTACGGAGCCCCAGTTGCCCACAGAGGTAATCTGCTTATTTACCATCTCCACCTATTGGCTTCCATCCCTCTCCTGTCTCGTTTCCTTAATCCCACATTCCGTCCAATACTGCTTGGGATTATCTCCCAAAGAAAGCCTTTTGTCTCAAGGTCTGCGTCTCAGAGAATATAATTTAAGACAGCCTTTAAAATCTAGCATAAACCTTTCTCCCACTACTTCTATGAAAAAGAGTTTCAAACCATGTGAAGTCATAGAACACTCTTTTGATTACTGGTGCCACAGAGGAGGGTTAGGGAAGACTAACTCCTCAAAGCAAAGTGAAGGATGGGAGCCTGGTGGGTCAAGGAGGTGAGCAGGTAGGAAAGTAGGAAAGGGTCAAGCAGGAGGCACAGAGACCCTCAAAGGTTTAGGAGAATAGGCTGTTGACACATGGAAATAGGTATTGTGACACTTAGATTTATTTTCAGGAAAACTGTTCACCACAAACCCAAAGTTCCCCTAAACAATTCCTAAGAAAAGCTTCCAGAAGTTTTGAGAATCTGGTGACCATATTTTCTGAATCAAAAATTGGGAACCGGTCTGCTAAAGAATGTTTTGTTTATGATTTGTGAGTATATCTGCCCAGAAAAAAGACAATAGAAAGAATATTGGGAATTGATCCTGCTCCAGAAATTCTGAGATTTGTGGTCACCATACTCAGGGGTCGTGTGATTTAGTGTCTCAGCAGACTGTGTGTGTTATCTTGTGCGGGGGGAGCAGGGGGAATAAGATCAAAAGTGGAAATTAGAATATTCAGATTTATTGAGATTTTACAACAAAGCTTATTCATTACATTGATGCCATAATTTTGTTTTTTTGAACTTCTACCACAAATTAAATAATTAAGTACTTATAGACATACAAAGGTTTATAACACACACAAAAAACATAGATATTTTATTTCTAGGATGATGGAAATGAGATTCTCTGGGTAACTGACAGAGAGTAGACTATGAAAATTTATTCACTGATTTAACTCATATTTATTTATGACTTACGGATATTCACTGTGCAAACCCTTATTCTGATAAGTAAAACAGGCAAATTCTTCATCCTCATTAGATAGGCATCACAGATAAATAAGCGAAGATACAATTACAAATTGCAAAGGAACTGAAAAGCATGCAAAAAGAATCTCTAAGATATTTTTTTAACAGAAATCTAGAGGTCTCTGAGGACACATTCAAGATGAAACAGTAAATTAATGGTAAGACTGGTGTTTAAACCAACATTTCTTGAACCTTACAACAAGAGTGCACAGATAAAGTACCTGGAACATTGTTTGGCATATATAAGGTCATCAGAATAGTTAACTCCTTCCCCTCCATTCCTTTTTTTTTTTAAATATGGAATTTATTGTCAAATTGATTTCCATACAACACCCAGTGCTCATCCCAACAGGTGCCCTCCTAAATGCCCATCACCCACTTTCCCCTTCCCCTCCATTCCTAGTTTATGAGTTGTCAATATGTAAGGTACTTAGAAAAGTATCTGGCATATGATAAGTATTCAAAATGTTAGTTCCTATTACTATTATCATTGCTACATTATTCAGCTTTCATTAGGAAACAAAAAGTGTGTCAGCCATGGAGGGGCACCACCGAGTTCTTCGTTAGAAGGAATCTGTTCTAAGAAGCAGTTGACTGAAGTGCAAGGTGCCACACCTTCAGATCCACCATCATAGTTATGCTGAGGCTGTGCTTTCCCCACATTGGTCACAACCAATGGCTGAACATAGCAAGACTGCTAGAACAAGCCCCTTCTTGCCAATGTGGGACTCTGTATTAGTAACCTCTGCTTGGGGACTCCCAGTTACCCCAGCTAAGCCTTTCACAGAATTTCAGTCTGAAGCCCCATCTCCCCAGTCCCTATCTCCCTGACTACCTCGCATCTAATCTCATAAGAAATTCTCCAACGAATCTCCCTCATGTCCAATCTCATATTCTTTCTTAGAGGACCCAAACTACACAGAGCAAGAAAGCACCATGAGCCCACAAAACACAATTCAGTCTAACACAAGTCTATCTTGAATGCCTCTCAAAACAGCTTAGTTTCTCAAAGTTTCAAAAGCACCTTATCATGCAGGATCTTGTTTCTTGAGTGGAACTGGTAACACAAAATGGAGCACCGTACAAGATGGCCCCTACGTAGAAGAATCCTCTGATAGGGATCTGAGGTCACTTTTCTTAGATAACTGCCTGCTCACTGAAGGTCAATCAGAAATTTCTACTTTACAACCACTATATTGCATCCAGCCTTTCTATTCCTTTTACATCTTAATGAAATACCAACCTGGCTATTTCTGTGCATTGTCAAAAGGGTTGAAGATGAAGCAGGAGGTAAGCAACTGGTTATTCTAGCACAGGAATGGGGTGAGAGAATCATTATTCATATTGTGTAGACATTGTAGATTTTTGCATGACTCACCATGTAGTTATTTTATAGGCCCTGATAATTATTATATTCACATTTCAAATATAAACTTGCTTTGGGATGACTGGATGACACAGTTGGTTAAGTGTCCGACTCTTGATCTCAGTTCAGGTCATGATTTCACAATTTTGAATTTGAGCCCTGCATTGAGCTCTGTGCTGATGGTGTAGAGCCTGCTTGGAATTCTGTCTCTCCTTCTCTCTACCCTTCCCTTGCTTGTGTGTGTGCTTGCACGCTCTCTTAAAAAAAAAAAAAGCAAGAGAAAAGAAAAAAAGAAACTTGGTTCTATCCAGTGGGTGGTCAGACAGTAGCCATTTTAACTCTTTTTTTGGGTCGTAAATGCCTCATTATTTTCTAAGTGGTGTCTCTCTACCTACAGTTCTCAAAAAACATTGGTGTTTTAGTTGCTCTTCATACTTGCCAACACGTCGGTATGCTCTGTCTTTTTCATTTAGTCATTCAAACCATCCTGGTTGATATCCATTGCTATCATGTTGTGGTTTTAATTTGCATTTACCTCATGAATAATTATGTTGAGAATCTTTTCATATGCTTGTTAGCCATTTGGGAGTTTTCTTTTGTGAAATGTCAGTTCAAGTCTCTTGACCATTTTTCTATTGGGTTTTGCAGCTTTTTCTTATTGATTTGTAGGTATTCTTTATATATTCTGGCAAGTCCTCTGTCAGGCATATATACTGTAATAACCTCTCCTGATTTAAGACTTGCCTTTTCAATGTCATAGTGATGCTTTCCAGAAAACAGAAGTTCTTAATTTTGACGTAGTCCAGTTTTTACAAGTTTTCTTCATGCTTGCTGCTCTTTGTGTCCTGTTAAGAAATCTTTGCCTTTATCAAGGTCATAACTTGCATTTGTAAGTTGTGTACTCCTTTCTCCCCCCCAAATATATTTTCTATTTCTCTCTCTCTTTATATCTATAACTGTATATCTATCTATATATCTATCATCTATAATAGTTTAACAAACATTTTATATAGCCTGACATAGATTCAAGTTCTGGCTCCTCATGATAAGACTCTGATGTAGGAACTACCCCTATTTTAAAGCTTAAAAAAAAAAAACTGAGGCCAAGAGAGGTTAAGTAACATATCCATGGTCCAGCTAGTGTGGGTGGGAGATGGGGATGAATCCAGTCTGGCTGCAGAGTCCATGCTTCTGGATCCCACCTTAGCCTGGACCTCCCAAATTCTGCTATTTTTCTAATTTTTGAAAATTTTTTTAATTTAATTTTAGAGAGAGAAAGAGAGGCAGAGAGAGAGAGCAGGTGAGGGGCAGAGAGAGGGAGACACAGAATCAAAATCAGGCTCCAGGCTCCAAGTTGTTAGCACAGAGCCTGATGTGGGACTCAAACTCAAAAACCATAGCACAGAGCCTGATGTGGGACTCAAACTCAAAAACCATAGCACAGAGCCTGATATGGGACTCAAACTCAAAAACCATGAGATTATGACCTGAGTTGAAGTCAGATGCTCAACCAGCTGAAGCCACCCAGGCACCCTTCCTTTCTACTACTATTAATTCTTTCTAGATAAAATAAAACTTGCAAGAAGCCACCAGCTGATGTTACATTTTTTCTTTTTATTTGGACAGACTCTGAGTTTCTGAAACGGGTGAACTAACCTTTAACACTGAGAAACCCAGACCCTACCGTCATCGAAATATTGGCGCATTTTCTCATTACAGTGAATACAGTGAAGCGTTCCAGATCTGGAGCATGTATCTGTGTCTAGAGACCGGTGAGTTGTCAGATGGTAGCTGAAGCAGAGATGATGATGAATGAGATCAGATTTGTCAAAGTTACAGTGGGATTCTTGCCACACTACCCCCCCAACTTGGGGACATAACTACCTCATAGGGAATTAATGGGCACATCACAAACCTGAGGGCTTTGAAGGGTACCAAGGTCTGAAATAGTTCAAAAGTTTGGGATAAAATTCTAGATGACTTTTAGTACAACTGGAACCCAACTTAAAAAAGAAAGTTTATTTTCTTTTCTTCTGAAATGGAATATTGGGGGAAAACTTCTAATTTTGAGTTTAGTGCATCCAAGACAATTTCCCTTATGTTCTCTTATATCTCTTTATTTATTAATAATAATAACAACAACACTCAGAGGAGTTGCAGAATACTAGAATTCTTTGAGATAATAACACTTATTCTTCCAAGGACAAAAGAAGTTGCAGTGGTGAGGACAGGAGAGGGGGAGAGAGGGGCAGGGAGGGGGAGAGGGATCAGGAGAATGCCAGAAGTTTGAAGTCAGACATTAAGGAGTTGAACTGCTGGTTCCACCACTTTTGAGAACTGATTGAAGTTCTGATCTCTTCATCTGTGGAATGGGTATAGTGGTTCTCTGTCTCTTGGTCCTGGTGAAGGAAGATTTAGTTATATGAGACATGCAGAGAATCCACTACATTTTGCATTGGGCACTCCATAAACAGTGCTTCCCCAGATTTCCTCATTTCCCAATTCTTTTTCATTGTTTATGATCATAGCTCCTGGCAAACAAATCCACTGACTGGGGCCAGCAGGCACAGATTTTAATATGGATGAATGTGTCCTACAGATGCACATATGCAGTCTTTGATTTATTAGGACAACTTGAAATGAGAGACTGCTGTGTAATTTTTGGGTGGGGTGGTCTTTGATAGCCACTCAATTGCTTTGAGGAAGACATCTAATCTGTAAGATGAGGGTGTTCTTTCTAGTTTTCCCACCCTGTAAGCTGCTGCAGGATTAAAATGTAATAAAACACAAGAGAGCTTTGCGCAGCGGAAGTCAAGGGGAGACATTAGAGCTACACTTCTTCCCAGTGAGCATTCGTGAGGTGTTCTTATTGATTGAATGCTTCTTTATAAGGGCATAGCTACCAATAAGTTTTTCTCACAACATTTTGGTGAATAAAAAGCTATTTTACTGTGCATTTGACAAATTATAATACACTTATTATAATTAATATGGCTTTCAAAGAAGACAGTTGCTCTCAGCTGAGAGAATATGGTATGTGCATACAAAAAAACAGCCCAGGGAAAAGTATAATTGAAAAAAAGACCTTCAAAATTTGAGTAACATTTCTTCAAAGGGTTCCTGAAAGTAGAATGGACAAAAACAGTTAATTCAATATGCCATTTTGTCCATTCAGTGTTCAAATTTACAAGATGGAACATGAATGCAGCCAAAAAAAATCACATCAGAAATTAAAACAACAACAACAACAACAACAAATCGAGCCTCAGACTTGACTGCTGTCTATGCTAATATACAGTGGACTCCAGACTTACCTAGAAGAGTGGGCACTTTGGTCAAATGTAGTGAAAATCAACCAATAATATAACTTTATTAACTATGCAGAAAATTGATGTTTTGTGCTTACAGATTCCTGAGATGCCTAAAAGGACTTATCTAGCCATGTGTTGCAGACACACTGATGTGCTGCCCAGACTCACCTTCAAAGCAGAACTTGTTTCCAGTTGTGGAGTTATGGGCATCGGGGGGCACCCAGCTGCCAGCACCTTCAGGCTTTGCCTCAGCTGCAGATGGCAGACTTGCTGGAACTCCAGTCCCTCTCAAAGTGAAAAAAGAGAATACAAGTCTGGTAATTTCTGCTTTATGCATGACAACGGGTGGTCCCCATCATGATGATCAAGCTTTGTAGTGCCTGTACCACAGTTTGACTGTTTCCTCTGCCCCATCTTGTTTTTGCTCCCTTTCCTTCACAGATGTTGACCTCTGTTAACAATTTACTTTCAAAACTCTGTCTTAGTACCTGTTTTCAGGAGCCCAACCTGCCTCACATGCTATTCTTCTAGACTGGAGGAGTAATTCCAGCTATTACTGAATCTTGACGGCCCACACAGAGATTCTGACAAGGTGGTAACAATGAAAGCTGGTAGTTTGACCTTATGGGTATCGGGGGAGTGCTCATCCTCATCCCTCATTGGTATCACTGCTAGAAATGGTCACACATGATCCATAGCACGAATCGGTGATCCCGATAGGCAAGAGAGACAAAGATGAAGCCAACACCCACTAAACAATCAGAGCCTCACACATGTACAGGTTTCACTGAAACAAATACTGTTAAAAGAAGTTATAATCCTCTAATTCATGATTGTTTTGAGCTCTCCAACATCCTACCATACCTATGTTCTCATGTTGAGAATGACTGTTTGGTTGCACACAGATCAGGTATTTCTCCCCAGTCAACATTTAACAGATTGCCTACAATTCAGCTGGAGGTGGGATGGAAAAGCAAGCCCCTCATCACATCTTTCCTGTGGTACTGTGGCTTAGCTCGGTTCTGTTTCTGGGAATATAGTAGAGTACAGTGTTCTAGAACTTAAGGTATTTAAAGTGTTGCCTTCTTTGTTGTTTTTGTTACAAATAAAAGTGACAAAATAAGATTTAAGACATAAACCTAATAATGGTAAATTAGGGCAGACACAATTGGTTGTCTATCTACTGGCCATGTTCTCCTCACCTGCTTTTTTGCTAATGTAATCCCAATGGGAGAGGGGATGAATTGTGATTTATCTAAACCTAACAGTGTTCAACACACAACCACATTTTAATTTAAACAAATGAAAGGTGAACAAAATTAAAAATTCAGTTCTTAGTCAATAGCACATTTCAAGTGCTTAACTGACGACACACACGGTTAGTGGCTACCATATTGGGACATGAAGATATGAACTAATTTCATTATCATAAAAACTTTGAAGTCATAAGGCTGGTCTAAAACAATCATGGTACCTTATTCTACTTTGTTAGGATACTTTCTGTAGGATGACCATGGCATCTAATTCTGGCTAATGGCATGTAAAAGAAAGCCTTCTGGAAGATTCTGGGAAACACTGCTTTCCTTGAAGAAACAGAAATGTGGGCAGAGTAAGACTTTTTTGTTCCCTCTCTCTTGCCTGCCTCCTTGGGAAGCTGGCATGGGAGGTAAGGTCATGATATGTGGGTGTAGGATCACTGCTGATAAACAGAGAGTGTCAGAGTGGAAGGACTCGAGTCTGGACCTTTGATGGCATCATCAAGTGGGGGAAACAGATAATAAATAACTGCAGAAGTAACTCCTATCTGACTGCAGCAGACAAATCCTAGGAAGAAATAATTGTGATAGAAGGTAACTAAGAGGGATCTACTTCAATAAATTTCATCTCTTGGATCATTCCATTATGGGGTGATCTTCCTCTTGGAGACAGAAAACAAAAGCTAAGCAAGTTTTTGCTTTTGTTTTTAGTTTGCTTTTTATTTATTTATTTATTTATTTATTTATTTATTTATTTTGAGGGAGCAGGGGAGAGGCAGAGAGAGAGGGAGAGAGAGAGGGAGAATCCTAAGCAGGTTCCACACTGCCAGTGCAGAGCCCAACTTGGGGCTTGAACCAGTGAACTGTGAGATCATGACCCTAGCTGAAACCAAGAGTTGGACGCTTAACCAATTGAGCCACCCAGGCACCCTCAAGGCAAGGTTTTTTTTTTTTTTAATTTTAAATTTTATGCACCAATTCTTGTTGAGTATTGGCTGAGGGCTGCTCCCAGGGGTGTTAACTCTCTGCCCAGACAAATTGCCCAATGAGGGGCTGACCATGTTCCAGGACCAGGAGGAAGCTGTCGGTGGAGGACTGTAGGTGCTCTTAGTAAGGTGGGTTGACATGCATGGGACCTAGTGCTGGGAGAGTGTGGATGGAGCATTGGAAACCAGAAAATGCTATAACTAGCTAATGTATAGAACCAGGTGAAGTAGAACCTGCCCCTTAACAGACACTCTGCAAATAGTAGCAATCATTGCCTTGCATTTGGTACTTGTCAAACATGTTTTTGCACACACACATGCACACACATATCCTTTGTTTTACAATCCATATTTAAATTCCTTTCAAGTATTGCTTTTAAAAATCTTTACAATGTCCCGCATTGTTCTTTTCCATAGCAGGTCCTCGATGGAGTGACTTTCATTTCTCACTTGTAGTGGTTGTTGCAGTTATTTTTTTCATTTTCCACTTTCATTTTCATTTCATTTTCCATTTTTAATGCTTGACTATCATACAAAACAAGTTAGCTCTCTTATCTTGTCAGCACCCTGTTTAGAAAAGATAACTGGGAAAAAATAATCTTAGAAAAAAATGTGACATTAGCTTCTCATTTCAGGAAGCAGGACAAGGCTATCTTACTCTTTGCTGGCAAATTTGAGTGTTAATGCTACTTTTTAAAGAGACTTTTTCATGGGGTTTAAAAAATCTTGGAAGGAAGGATAAGCTGTGTCTATCACACTGAAGATCCTCTTTATAGCAATGGTCTCGAAATAACTGAGAAGAGTTCACACCCCAAGTCATATGGCACACTCATCTCTCTCATTCCACCTTAAACTTCTTTAACTGATGGAAGATCAGTATAAATGCCTTCAGAAATTTCTGAGATTTGGCCACATTTATTTTTTTTAAATTCTTTTTACATAAAATCAGGATAGCTTATTCCACTTTTAAGCCTTGGTTGGCTGCCTAAATATATCCTTCAAAATTAGACCCATTTCTTAAATATGTCTGGAGTAGCGTCAAAAAGGCATCTGAAGCCAAGGCTAGGGTGTTTTTGAAGCTTTACACAGAAAAGATCTCTAAGGATTTCAACTATGTTGAGGCAATATTTCTGTGGAGGAAACTTGTATCCAGGCTGACATTTTCCACTCTGGGTTTTCTACCTGCTGTGATGTGGAATGGCCAAGATATGAAACCTCTAACGTCGGGGTTATAACACAACTTTACAAGCCTCCAAGGGCTTGTTCCTCATAGCCATTGTTCACAGATGCCAGATGATCTAAGAAGATCATGGAAACCTGGCACCTCATGGCT
This sequence comes from Neofelis nebulosa, assembly GCF_028018385.1. Classification (NCBI taxonomy): domain Eukaryota; kingdom Metazoa; phylum Chordata; class Mammalia; order Carnivora; family Felidae; genus Neofelis; species Neofelis nebulosa. The sequence continues at coordinate 94,769,911 of NC_080790.1, read as the reverse complement.
TTTTTGGCTAACACCACCAAAGAAAATTAATTGTTATTGTTTTTGGAAACTCTCATCCAGTGCACAAAATGGTAATATCAGCAATTATGTTTTTTTTTTCTTTTTGGCAGAGGTTGGGGTGGGATGATGATGCACACTATGATTTTATTGTAGCTGCCCTAAATGGCAAGTTTCAGGGCAAGAAACTGTTATATTCCTGTGGCTGAGAATCTTATGAAGTTGTAAAGCAAAAGGGCTCCCTTAATTTGCCTAGGTTGATGAGATGAACTTGAGCCTCCTGTCTGATTCAACTGGGCTTGAATTTCTGGTAACTCCTTGCCCCATAGTCGATTTTCCCAGTAGCCTGTTGAGAGCACAGCATTGGGTCAACATAATCCTACCTTTCTGCCAAGCCACTCTTCTTGTAGTTGTGACATAGCCCCAGTGTCATATTCCTACCTTTGATACTTAGCCCAAGCTATGGTGTACTCTCCCTTCACTGTGGCCAGTTACAAACTTGAACCTCTTTCTTGTCTAAAAATCATAGCACTAATTCTGTATCTTCCAAGAAGTCTTTTTGGAATGCCCCACCATGCCTCATGGGCAGTCTAATCCCTGCTCTGAACTTGCCTCTTAATGCTTTTTGACTTGCTTTCTCTTTTTCATTTTTCTGTGTGTCTCTTCTGTTTGATGTATAAGCACCCTTCCAGATTTTTGTCTCCCAATATGCTGGTCAAGTGGTCAGTACAGTACTCAATACCCAACTGATGCAAAAAAACTCTCTCAGACAGCATTGGACAGAAAGAGTAGGCCTTCTCTCTTAAGGCTCTAGCAATTGGATGCTCATGCTTCATAGAGTAGATAACCCTCCATATAACTATGGGCTAGAACATCTGGAAAGCCTAGTGTCCAGTTTTGGTGGACATATGATAGCTTTGGTCATGATTTCCTACCACGTATCCCCTTCTTAACAAATCACCGACTGAATTCTTTCTGGGGGAATTAATCTTCTTTCATGGTGTGTCTTTTTGGAATGTGGGAAAATCCAGGCCCCTTCCTCCTTCCATGGAAGCAGGTGTGGTCCTTATAGTACCTTCATCCAACTCTTCTCATTGGTCATTGTTCTGGTCAGAACAGATCAAGGAGCTGGCCGAGAACATGATTTGAGCCAGATTACGACTTCTAGCCTGATGACTCCAACAAACACATACCCAGGAAAAACAATTCCGGAACGTATTCATTCCAAAGGAATACAGATGAGGGTATCAACTAATTCCTGCAGTCCCAATTACAGAGTTTCCCTACATCTTAGTCTGGATTCTGTCTTGCTTCCACTTAATTCTGTATTCTTCCACCCAGGCAGCAGCTACATGATATCTCTTCAATTAATTCCTGCTTTCCTCTTAGACATAAATTAGATGTGATTGTTTTCTTCTATAAAATATACAACCAAACACTAATATATACTTTGCTCTATCATTGATTTGATAATTAACAGAAATCTCAAAATTGGCCAAGGTTTTAGCTTTTCCCCCTCAAAACAAATTTCTCATATCAGTGTGTTGGAGTGGAAGTATAAGTGTGATAAGGGATATTTTTCTTTGAATTCCTTCCAAGATCCCACATAGCATTTGAGGACATGAATATTTTGGGGAAACCATTCAGTTTTTAAATCAAATTCAAGAGTCATGTTTCAGTGTGCCTTCCTTTTGCAGTGCAAGCCTGGAAACAAGTAAGCATCTGATGATCGCTTGCTAGTTTGACTTCCTGGTTGAATGGAGGTGAGAATACGAGAATGCTATGCTTAAGCTGGAAGAGTCCAAACAAAATTGAAATTATTCTCTTTGGGATAGGGTCAGCTGGAGGGACCTGTGGGGGTTGAAGGATGGACTGTGGGGTACGGGGAAGAAATTAGGACATGTCTGTCTTACAGAACAGACCGAAGAAATCCTCCACGAGGCCAAACAGTCCTTTCTCACTGGACAGGAGTCCTCCGTGGTGCTAGTCTACCTCAGCCTCAGAATCAGGACAGTTATTTTTGTGAGGCTGGTTGGGGGAAAAGAGACCCTGTTTCTCCTTTGGTCTTCTTGGCAGAGGGCCCCAAAATACACTGAGGAAACTGCAAAGCCACATAGACCTCTGGAACTAAAAATGTACCTGCTCACATAGTTTTGGAAAATCCCACATCTGAATGAGAACCAGGACTGCTGTAACCACGGAGGCTCTGCCAGGGAAAACACTAGAGTCTTCACTGCAAACAGGACCCAACTGGCCCTCCTGATGGAGCACGTGTGGCAGTCAGCAGGGTGGCAACGGACAAATGATCTGATGCTGAGACAAATAACAAACCTGCCTCGCTCCATTGTCTGCCACAAATCAACCAGGAAAGGCACTGCACTCTATGGATTAAATTTGTAATTTATAGGGGAGTTGCACAAAGAAAGAGAAGTTGGACTCAGTGGTATGACCAATTCAGTTAAAGAATTAAAATAGGTAAAAATAAAATAAAATAAAACAACCACAGTGAAACTTAACAATTGGTTATTCCCCTTCCAAAACCCATTTTCTACTATTAATCTCCCATGTGAAAATTGAGGACAAGTCTTCACTGATGAGTTGGCTGGGTTCCTTCACCAATTCGTATTTTAAAAATTTCTTTCGGCAATATTTTGGACAGGCAGCAAATAACATATTTTGAACTGTGCAAATAATTGATCCAAACTGGAGATAAACAAAAAAATCGAGAGTAGACAAATAGACAGTGGAAGTACCTTGATAACATTTTGTTCTAATATTTGGAGAGCCTAAGCCACAACTGCAGGACGGAGCCAGTCATCTTTGTCAACACTCTTGAGTTTCTTGTAGGAATGGAGGAAAAGGAAGTGTCTGGAAGCACTGACTTTTCCAGGCACTGGCTTATTCAGAGGGTGGGAATGGAAAGAATGAGACTCAGGAGTGGAGGGCCCAATGAATTAATCTGAGGGCCCACTGAGCAGAGAGAACAGCAGAGAAAACTTCCATTATATTTATCAGACCGAGTTTGGCTTCCTTCGATGGGTTCCTTGAAAACAGGGTCCCCATCTAGAGATGGGGGTCCCAAAAAACACACCATTGGGGAAATGTCTGATATAAGAAAATATCTCCCTAATTTATGCTTATGGGACCCTTCTTGACTCAAGCTTTGGGTGCAGAGCTGGGCACTGGTCTGGTTGTCAGAACATCTCTCCCAAGCTTACTTCCAGAGATCTCTTTCTTCCATGGTGGAGTGTACACCTTTCCTAGCACCTCTCAATTCTCACTTCCATTTCCTTCCCATTCTTCCTAGTTATGCTAGTAGGGGCTGGTCTTGGCTGGAGATGAGCTGCTGTTTGGCTTCTAGGCAAAACACTAGAGACCTTACTCCAGATTTCCCAGGGAATGCAGCAAGACCTGGAAAGTCAATGTTAGAGATATCTTCCAAAGCTTAGGAGCTGGGGTGGTGGCAAGGCTCAGAGCTGGTGAACAGAGAATGTCACTAGGTGAAGAACAAGGTGGAAGCCATATAAGTCAGTGTCAGGACCAATGGTGTGTTGGTTAATAGCTTCTCAAAAAACCCCAGAAAACAATACCAACAACAAAATCCTTATTTGTAGCATTTGCCAATTTCTATGGTGTAAATACTCCTACTATGGCACCATGGCCCATTTCAGGCTACCAATGGTTTAACATTGGTTTACAAAATTCCCAAGTACTTAGTACTTGGTTCCTCTGTACTGGGAAGAACCATTTTCATTGGTTTCAGTATCCAAGTACTCGTGGACTCAACTTTGCTCTAAGCACAGCATTAAGAATATTGCAAATGGAAGGATGCCAAGTCTAAAGTGAACAAAACATAAAAAAACACAATTCAAAATCATTCCAAAATGAGTTTTGAGTTTTTTCCATACCATGGAACAGAGAGAACAGTGTCCCCTTTGCGGGCTGTTGGGAAAACTCTGTAAAATAGGGGCAAATTAGAGCTAGATTGAATGATGGGAGAGCCAAGGAGGTAAAAAGAGACAGAACACTAGGATGAAGGATATAGTCATGTAAAAGTAACTAATGTTTTTAAGCATTTACTATGTGCCCTGCATAATCCTGAATACTATACTGCTATTGATTAATTTGATCCCAAAACAATTATATGAAATTTTCACTATTGTTATTCCCATTTAATGAGTGAAGGTTTATGCTGAGGAATGGTGGAAATAATTATAGATATGCTGAAGGTGCGCCACCTCCATCATACACCCAATCCTCTGGTCTGGAGAAGGTCCACTGAGGTTCTAGAATTTGGCTTTGTTCCCTTCTAGGAGTGTTTTCTAACTGCCTTAGACTGCTGTGTGCGTTCACCAAATAGACCTGAGTGAATAAGAGTCCTGAAGGGAAAAAGTAAGAGACAGAGAAATTGCCCCTAGGAAATTTGATGTCTAGTTCATCTAAGTGGTTTTGTCCAGGGAGGAGGACTGATAAATTTTGCTCCTATTTTATTAATTTGCATCAGTAAGTTCCCGCCTTGGGACATCTTAATATGAGCTTCAGATTAACATGGATTGAGTGGTGGGTTTTATATCCCTGCAATTTTTACCCAGCCGCCAATTTTGCTAGTGAGTTCTCAGCACAGCTAGTGCCTTTAGAATGGCTTGCAAAATGACAATCTTGAAGAAAGTAGATGTAGCCCTAAAAAAAAATGAATAACAATGAGGAAAAAAAAAACCCTAAAACTCCAAACTGCAACAAGAAAACCCCCTAAAAACAGCACCAAAGCATGATAGTGATGTAGATGCTAAACAATTATTTTCATGGGGGTGAAAGTGGGAATGTTTGTACACAGCACATTTTTCTCCTGCTTACTTCCAGTTGTGTTTGTTCGAGGAGTGTTTTGGAGGAAAACGATACCAGCACAGGATGAGTCTTTGAGGTGTGTTTATGGGGGGGGGGAGGGGCAGTATCTGTCAGGAGTGGGTGTTCAGTGGGGAATGAGACGTCCATACACTTTCTCACAGATGATCAGGAGTTCCATGGGGACAGAAAATCCTATGTACCAAGAGGCAGCAAGATAGAGCTACTGTTTAGGTTGATATCTTTGCAAAACGTGTACATCACTGAACAAACATGGATGACCAATTTACTAAAAGCCAATGGAGGTGTGGGTCTGTGTGTTTGTGGCTTTGCTTGTGTGCCTAGGTACAAATAAAGGCTTTAATCCTTTTGTTTTCTTTTGTTTATGTCAAACTGTTGCTTTTTTATTCTCATTCTCACAATTACATTTTATTCTTGTGTTGTAGTTAAACCCAACTTCAAAAAACAACGTTTACATGATACTAATATTCTGACCAATGGACACAGGCTTAAAAAAATGATGTGAGTAGAGGGTAGAGGACACACCACTGGTTTCTAATCCTGAATTCAAACTCACCTGCTTTAAAGTGCCTTTGGCCTGACCACTTTCAAATAATTTTCTCTGCCTGCTTTGGCCTATATATCGTTTCCAAAATAGCATGAAAAAGTTTTCTCATTGTATTTCAAAACGAAAAATGTTCCGTCTACATCTGGAAATACTAAAAAATGTGCTTTCTTACAGTATTTTTTTTTTACTAGGTATGGACAAGGTTCTGACCCTTATTATTGGAACTCAAATCCAGATGGAGTTTGGTAAGGTTCTAATCATTTGAGGGGTATTCTTTTTTTTGAAGATTTGTACATCTTCAGGGGAATTTCTACTTTAAAGAAGTTATCATTTGTGGGAGGTCCGTTATGAAGATTTTAAATAGTTTGAGGGAATTCCTCTGTCTTTGAAGATGTCTATAATTCAGTGAAAACATTTGCCAACTTAGATGGTCACATTTCCCTACTACAAAACCTCTCTTTCGAAAATGAATCAAATCCCCCTTGTAATGTATTGGCTGTACGGAGGCTTAAGGGTTTTTTCTTTCTTTCTTTTCTTCGCTAACATTGGAAACACTGAAAAGAACATTTTTGTGTTTGAGTGAAAGTAAGATTTAAAGTGGTACCGGGAGACAACCAAAATGGCAAAATAATAAACGCATATGTTAATATCATTGAGTGGAAGATTAAAATAGCAATGATCAAAGACAAGTGTGGTTCAATGTGTGACATTTCTTTCGCAACTTATTGTGTCATTATGGAAGCCTTATTGTCTGGAAAAAAAAGGTTCAAAGGCAGTTTTAAAGATGCTTAGTTAAAGGCTAAAGTCAGTATGGTTTAAAAGGTAACTGATCTATAGATGAACTAATAACTACCAACAGCATCATTTTTTTCCCCAGCCTGTAGTTGACAGAGCTCCCTCCTTCTTACCCCACAGCAAAGCAGGAGTCAGGCCAGTTTCAGCTCCAGAGGTTTTCAATATCCAAACCATTGGCTCCCTGAAACTGGAGTCCCTGGATTTCGTGACTCCCAGAATCACTTTCTAGATAAATTACCGGTGCCCAAAACTTTGCCCAAGGTTCTACTTTCAGAGAAACACTAACCAAGACAAAAAACACAATTAAAAATCACTAGATAGTATATGAGAAGGAATATAGGCTATGTGAAAGAATTGAGCAGGGCAGGGAGACTGGGGGTACAAGGTTGGAGTGGAAGATGGCTGGTTGAGATTTTAAATAGAGTGGTCAGGAAAGACCTATCGACTCAAGCGATATTTGAACAAAGAATGAAAGGTGAATGAGTTGACCCAAAAGATGCATGGTGAAGAGAGTTCCCAGGAGTGGGGGAGGCAGGGCAAAGGCCTTGAGACTGGAGCCTGTGTGGCATATGGTTGCAAGGGTGAGACCTGGGGACAGGGGATGAGAGCAGAGGTAAGAGGGCAGGAAAGACTTTGAGATGAGAGTCCATAGAAGGCTGTAGACCAACGAGCTCCCCACAGACACTGGGCTGGTCAAATATGCCTCCTTCTCTTCCTACTTGTCCATTATGGCAAGGGGATTGGATGGTAATTATACCTCCCTATTTGATTTCTGACTTTATTCATTCATCTGTAAAATGAAAATGACAATTTTTATTGTTATTAAATCTGTAGATGTGAAAGTCAACATTTGTGGGGAAAGGTTGAGTTTTAAAACCTTTATTTTCTTGGGAAATAATTATTTCCAAGCCCCTTGTCTCCATATCTAAGGAAAGTCACCAGATGGAAGAATGAGATTCCTTTTGTTCCTGAAAGCTATTTTGATTTCCAAGCTTCAAAAAAAAAAAAAAACAAAAAAAAAACAGTTTGGAGCATGATAATCTGTTATCGGCATGCTAGAGAGTAGTCCCAAATGAAAGAGATATGAATATTCAAGTACATTTTATTTGGGAGATTTCAGATTAGCTTCCCCATTTGCTACTTTACTATTTAATGAAATGAGAGAGCATGAGTGTGTTAGCATTTTCTTTCACATATTATGATCGTTCTTACTTAAAATTTGAACTTTAACTTATAAATTAATGTTGATGCATGATTAACTGGTTTCTTGATATTTGGCTTTGATATTTTTTTTTCTTTTATGCTGAATTTCTTTTCCCAACTTCAAAATATAACATTTTACTTTTGTGTTAACAGTCATTTGAGAAGCAAAAGCCTCCTTCCTTCCTTTTCTTCCTCCCTCCATTTTTTCCTCCCTCCCTTCCTTCCTAGACAGACATGTGCCCATCTATACTTAGTCATCTGTGCAAAGCGTACCCAAAATTGTACCCGGAATTGTAACTGTGGAAAAGTCCTGTGATGCCAACTATATCTGAACTTTAGGATGTCACTCCTTTACTTTTGTATGAAGATTTAGTTATGATAGAAAACTGCATTGAAGTGTATGTTTCAACACAATTTCAGATGATAATGTGATTATAAAATTATGCATTTAAATATGCAGATTTTATTTAATTATAGAAAAAGGCTATATTTGGTTGTGAATAAGATAATGAGGCTTTGGGGGGAAAACGGTTTTATAAGTTACTTTATTAATCTCATGTACTAAAGAGGTAGAACAAGAAATAAGTGATTTTTTTACATTTATTTATTTTTGAGAAACAGAGTGAGACAAAGCGTGAGCGGGGGAGGGGCAGAGAGAGAAGGAAGCACAGAATCTGAAGCAGGCTCCAGGCTCTGAGCAAGCTGTCAGCACAGAGCCTGATGTGGGGTTTGAACCCACAAACTGTGAGATGATGACCTAAGCTGAAGTCGGACGCTCAACCAACTGAGCCACCCAGGTGCCCCAAGAGACAAGTGATTTAAAAATATATATGACTTACTTTTCCTCTGTTCTTTTTTTTAAAGTTTATTGTGAGAGGGTGGGGGAGGGGAAGAGAAAGTGAGAGAGAGAGAGAGAGAGAGAGAGAGAGAGAGAGAATCCCAAGCAGACTCCACACTGTCAGTGCAGAGCCCAATGTGGAGCTTGAACTCATGAAATGTGAGATCATGATCTGGGCCAAAAGTCAAGCACTTAACCAAATGAGCCACCCAGGTGCCTTTCTTTCCTCTGTTCTTAAAGCACGAAATGATGATGAGGAACTTAGATCATGGATTTTGGTAATTATAATTTTCCTAAGAAAAAAATCTATCACTTCTACATTTCAAAATGCATTGATATAAGGCCCTCATAGTATATTTGCAAGTGAAAAATTGTCGTATTTATTATTTGCCCCTTTCATTTTCCTAATGGTCTTTATTTGTATTTTCTCTCTTTTTATCTTAGATAGACTTGCAAAAGGTTATCTACTATATTGCTGTTACCATGTTTTTGGTTTTATTGAAACTTAATTTTCAAATTCATATTTTAGGATTTTATATTCACTGGTTCTGACCTTGTAGTTTCATTGCATTTATTGTGTATTATATTCCTTGCTTCTGTATTTGGCATGTGCATTTATTTTCAATCTTTCTTGTACTCTGATTAAATACATTTAAGACCATCAATTTCCATTGCTTGCTTCTTCAGGCAACCTTCATAGTTGTTCATTAAGAGCATACTCATTATTATCATTTTTTAAAAAAATTTATGATTATTTATTTCTGAGACAAAGAGACAGAGCATGAGTGGGGAAGGGGCAGAGCGAGAGGGAGACACAGAATCAGAAGCAGGCTCCAGGCTCTGAGCTGTCAGCACAAAGCGCTACGTGGGGCTCGAACTCACAAACTGTGAGATCATAACCTGAGCCAAAGTCGGTCGCTCAACCAACTGAGCCACCCAGGCGCCCCTCATTATTATCATTTTAAAGTTTCTACATAGTTTCTTATTTCCATTTTGTGTTGATCTACAATTCATATAAAATTTCATATAAAGTAAAATTCATAATTTTAGAGTACATAGTTTTAAGTGCACTTTTTAAAGTTCAAAATATGTGCAACCATCCCCACTATCCAATTCCAGAATATTTCCATCACTGCGAAAAAGAAATCTTATACTCATTCACTCCCTATTACCCTCTACCTCCAGCTCCTGGCAATTAGTCTACTTTCTGTATCTACGATTTTCCCATTCTGGTTGTTTCGTACAAATGGAGTCATATAATATGTTGCCTTTTGTGTCTGGCTTCTTTCAGTTAGCAATGTTTTTAAAGTTCATCATGTTGTAGCCTGTATTAGTACTCTTCATTCTTAATAATATCCAGAATTGCTGAATAATATTCCATTGTGTGGACATACCACGTTTTGTTTATCCATTCATTAGTTAATGGACATATGAGTTGTTCTGACTTTTTGGCTGCTGTTAATTCTGTTGCTATGAACATTTGTGTACAGATTTTTGTATGAACATACGTTTTCACTTCTGTTAGGTATGTATCTAGGAGTGGGATTGCCAGGTCATATGGCAACTCCCTATTTAATCATTGGAGGAACTGCCAGACACTTTTCCAAGGGGGATGAAGCATTTTATATTCTCACCAGCAATGTACAAGGGGTCTAATTTTTCCACATTTCCCCCAAAACTTGTTATTTTATCGGTTTTTTAAAAATATTATAACCATCCTAATGGGTGTGAAATGACATCTCATTTGGTTTTGATTTTTATTCCTATAAGTACTGATGTGGAACATCTTTTCATATGCTATTAGACATTTCTACATCTTCTTTGGAGAACTGTCTAAATTCTTTGTCAACTTTTTATTGGGTTATTTTTCTTTTTATTGCTGAGTGATAAGAATTATGGATACTCTGGATATTAGGCCCTTGTCTGAGATATGATTTGCAACTATTTTCTCTCATTCTGTGGTTGTATGTTCACATTTGTAATATTGTCTCAACACACAAGAATTCAAAATTCTGATGAGGTCGAATTTATTTATTTTACCTTTGGTTGCTTGAGTTTTTGTTATTATAGCTAAGAAACCACTGCCTAATTCAAGGTCATGAGGATTTACACAGAAGTTTCCTTCTGAGAATGTTATTTTTAGCTCTTACATTTAGATCTTGATCAATTTTGAAATAATTTTTGTATATGGTGTAAGGGGCTCAAATTCATTCTTTTACATGTGGATATCCAGGTATACCAGCACTATCTGTTGAAAAGATAATTCTAATTGTTTTGGCACCCTAGTAAAAATTAATTGACTAAAGATGTAAGAGTTTATTTAATTTTATTCCTCACTCATCTATATGTCTATGCTTATGCTAGTACTATACTTTCAATTCCTGTAGTTTTTAGTAAGTTTTAAAATCAGGAAGTGTGAATTCTTCAACTTTGTTCATCTTAAAGATTGTTTTACTATTCTTACATTTACAAATGAGATTTAGAATCAGCTTATCCATTTCTGCAGAAAAAGGAAGTGGAAATTTTACAGGAATTTCATTGAATCTATAAATCAATTTTGGGAATATTACCATCTTAACAATATTAAGTTTTCCAATCCATGAATATGGATATCTTTCCATTGATTTAGGTCTTCTTTAGTCCTTTTTAATGACATTTTGTAGTTTTCAGCATACATGCCATGTAAATGTTTGTTAAATGTATTCTTAAATATTGTATTATTTTTGATGTTATTGTAAATGACATTGTTTGTTTATTACATTTTCAGATCACTAATAATGTACAAGAATGCAACAGATTTTATATATTGATCTTGTATCTTGCAAACTTGTAGAAATTGTGTATTGCCTCTGACAGGTGTGTGTGTGTGTGTGTGTGTGTGTGTGTGTGCATTCTTCAGGATTTTATATGTGTAAGGTCATGTCATTGCAAATAGAGATCATTTTAATTATTTCTTTTAATATTTTAATCTTTAATCTTTTAATCTGGATTTTTAAAATTCCTTTTTCTTGACTAACTGGATAGAACCTCAATACAGTGTTGAATAGAAGCGGGAAAGTGTGAACATCCTTGTGTTTTTCTTTATCTTAGGGGGAACACTTTCACTATTAGGTATGATATTAGCTGTGGGTTTTTTATATGCCATTAATTTTATATGCCATCAATCCTTTTAATTTCTAGTTTGTTGAGAGTTTTTATCTTTTTAATTTTTTTAATGTTTATTTACTTTTTGAGTGACAGACAGAGCATGAGTGGGGGAGGGGCAGAGAGAGAGGGAGACACAGAATCCAAGGCAGGATCTAGGCTCTGAGCTGTCAGCACAGAGCCTGATGTGGGGCTTGAACTCATGAGTTGTGAGATCATGACCTGAGCCCAAGCTGGCCGCTCAACTGACTGAGCCACCCAGGTGCCCTGTAAGTTTTTATCTTGAAAGAGATTTTGTCAAATGTTTTTTCTGTATTTTACTTGTTATAGGTTTATTCAGATTTTTTATTTCTTCTTGATTCCCTTTTGGTAATTTGTGTCTTTCTGGTAATTTTTCCATCTCATCTAGGTTATTGAATTTGTTGGCATACAATTCATAGTGTTCCCTTATCATCCTTTTTTATTTCTATATCAGTGCCTTCATTCATTCCTGAGGTTAGTAACTAGAGTCTTTTCTCTTTTTTTCTTGGTCAGTATAGCTAAAGTTTTGTCAATTTTGTTGAACTTTTCAAAGAACCCACTGTTGGTTTTGTTGATTTTCTCTGCTGTTTTTCTGTCTTTATTTATTTCTGTTCTAATCTTTGGTTTTCCCTTCCTTCTGTTTGCTTTAGGTATAGGTTGCTATTCTTTTTCTAGTTCTTTATGTAGGAATTATTGGGTTATTAATTTGATTTTTTTTCTATTTCAATGTGTTTATAGCTATGATTTTCTCTCAGCATGGTTTTCACTGCACCCATCAGTTTTGTTGTATTATGTTTTTGTTTTTGTTCCTATAAAACTATATACTAACTTCTTTTTTGACCCATTATTTGCTTAGCAGTAATTCTAATTTCCATATATTTGTGAATTTTCCAAATTTCTGTCTCCTGTTGATTTATAATTTCACTCCATTGCAGCTGATGAATATACTTTGTATGATTTCAGTCATTTTAAATTTATCAAGACTTGTTCGTGGCCTAACATATGGTCTATCCTTGAGAACATTCCATATACACTTGAGAAAAATGTGTATTTTGGTGTTTGTGTGGAGTGTTCTATAGATGTCTGTTAGGTTTAGTTGGTTTATAGTATTATTCAAACCCACTATTTCTTGCTTATCTTGTCTAGTTGTTCTATCCATTATTGGTTATGCAATATTGGGATCACTAGCTATTCTTACTCAATTGTCTTATTTCTTTCTTTGATTCTGTCTGTTTTTGCTTTATGTGTTTTGGGGCTCTGCTGTAAGGTGCATATGTCATCATTGTCATACCTTCTTAAAATATTAACACTTTTATCATTATAAAAATTCCTTCTTTGTTTCTAGTAATCCTTTCTTGTTTTAAATTCCATCTGTCTGATATTAGTATGGTCACTTCAGCTTCTTTTGGTTACTATTTGCATAGAACATCTTTTTCTATTCTTTTACTTTCAATATATTTGTGCCTTTGAATCTAAAATGTATTTCTTATAGACAGTATGTAGTTGGATCATTTAAAAAAATCCATTCTGCCAATCTCTTTTATGTGGGAATTTAGTCCATCTATACTTAATATAATTACTGATAAAGAAGGATTTATTTTTTTCTACTTTACTGTTTGTTTTCTATATGTCTTATATTTTTTGTTCCTCAATTATTCCACTCCTGCATTTTCCTATACATTAGGTATTTTCTAATGTATCTTCGTAACTTTCCACGATTTTTAAAGTTATTTTCATTGTGATTACAATGAACATATTAATTTATAAAAATTTATTTCATGGGGCATCTGGGTAGCTCAGTCAGTTAAGTGTCTGACTTCAGCTCAGGTCACGATCTCATTGTTCATGAGTTCGGGCCCCACGTTGGGCTCTGTGCTGACAGCTCAGAGCCTGGACCCTGCTTCAGATTCTGTGTCTCCCTCTCTCTCTCTCCACCCCTCCCCCACTAATGATCTGTCTGTCTCTCTCAAGAATAAAACATTAAAAAATGTTTAAAAACTTATTTCATGTTAATACCAACTTAATTTTATACTGTGCAAAAACTTTTTTCCCATATAGATCCATTCCCCCTCCTTTATATATCTAGTATCACAAATGCCATTTTTATACATTTGTGTCCATTATTATACATTTATATTATTTTTTATGAAATTGTATTTTAAATCATATGGGAAAAATGGATTAAAAACAAAAATAGTTTTAATTATTTTATTTTTTAAAGATCTTTTAAAATGTTTATTTCAGAGAGAAAGAGAGAGAGAGGACAGACAGAGAGGGGGTTCTTTATTTTTTCATGAAGATTTGAATTATAGTCTAGTGACTTTATTTATTTAGAAAGAGAGATGGAGAGGCAGAGAGATGGAGACAGAGGATACAAAGCAGGCTCTGCACTTAGCCTGATGTAGGGCTCAAACTCACAAACTATGAGATCATGACTTGATCTAAAGTCAGAGGCTTAACCATCTGAGCCACCCAGGCACCCTTAGTGATCTTTCTTTTCAACCTGAGGGACTTTTAGGGCAGGCCTACTAGTGACAAACTCTCTTAGATTGTTTTTGTTTGTTTTTAACCCGGGAAAGCTTTGATTTATCCTTCATTTTTGAAGGGCAGTTTTGACAGATACAAAAGTCTTGTTTTTGTTTTTTTAAATTTAGATTCAAGTTAGTTAACATATAGTGTGGTATTTGGTTCAGTAGAATTTAGTGATTCATCACTTATATATAACACCCAGTGTTCATCCCAATAAGTGCCCTCTTTAATGGTCATCACCCCTTTAGCCTGTCCCCCACTCACCTCCCCTCCAGAAACCCTCAGATTGTTCTTTATACTTAAGAGTCTCTTATGGTTTGCCTGCCTCAACTGATATGAAATTCTTAATTGACAATATTTGTCTTTCAGTATTTTGACTGTGTTATCTGACTGCCTTCTGGTCTCCATAGTTGCTGTGAGAAGTTGGCTGTTATTGAAGACCCATTGTACATGGGGAGAATCCTTCTCTTTTGCTGCTTTCAAGGTTTTTTTTCTTCATGTTTAGCTTTCAACAGTCTACTTTGGTTTGCCTAGGTTGAATCTCTTTGATTCATCCTACTTGAATTTCACTGGGCTTTTCAGATGTATAGATGAATGTTTTCATGAAATTTGAGAAGATTGTACCATTATTTCTTCAGATAATCTTTCTTATATTCGTTTATTTACTTATTTATGGTTTTTATTTTTAAGTAATCTCTTACAATCCAATGTGGGGTTTGAACTTACAACCCCTAGATCAAGAGTCTCATGCTCTATTGACTGAGCCAGACAGGTGCCCTTCTTCAGACAATCTTTCTAACACTTTCTTTTCTTCTGAGATTCCTGTTACATGATGCTATCATGATGGATGATGTCCCACAGTTCTCTGAGGCCTGTTAATTTATTTTTCATTCTTTTTTCTCTCTTACTCAGGCTGGATAATTTCAATTGACCCTCTCAAGTTTGATTTTTAAAAAGTTTTTATATTGTGGATTTTTTACTTGATGGCACAATGTTCAGTAGATGTGAAACTTGTAACTCCTATTTTGGGGGGAATTCATTGAAATTTTATTTATGCCCTAACAGAAGCTCAAATTTGTGACAATTTCTTGTGTGTTTTAAAATAATGCATGTCCTTTCTTTGCCACATTCAAGGTGCTGTGTACATCTTCATATAATATTTAATTCATATAGGCTTTAGCTTTACACAATTCTGGGAGTTTTTAAATTGTTGATACATAAAATAGTATTTAAAAGTTTTCTTCTGTGATTATGAAATTGTCAATTTTTTTATTTATGTCAGCTTTGCCTTATATATTTTTTTGACATGTGATTAAGTATATGATTCATGATTGTAACATCTTGTAAATTCCATATTTTTATCAATACATGACGTTCTATGTTGTTCCCTTCATAGAATCCTATTTCCTGCTATAACAGCAGAGTTGAGTAGTTGCCATCCAGACTGTGTGGCTACCAAAGCCTAAAATAGTTACTGTTTGGCTCTTTACAGAGGAAGTTTGCTGACCTTTGCTTTAAGAAGCTTTTAATTAGCAGATTTCTATCTAAAATCCAGTAAAAACCGCATATATAGTAATGATTACTTTTGCCAGGAAGGTGGGAGATGGTCATACTGCAAAACAGTTGCAGACTTGATATAGGTATACTTTGGAGATATTGCAGATTTCATTCCAGACCATTGCAATAAAGTGAAAATCACAATAAAGTGAATCAATGAAATTTTTGGTTTCCCAGTGCATATAATAGTTATGCTTATACCATACCATAGTGTACTAAGTGTGCAATAGCATTATGTCTAAAAAATGTACATCCCTTAATTAAAAAAAAAAGTTTTATTACTAAAAAAATGCTATCATGTGAGCTTTCAGCCAGTCATAATCACTGATCACGGATCACCATAACAAATATACTAGTAACACTGAGAAAGTTTGAAGTATCGTGAGAATCACCAAAATGTGGCATAAAGATATGAAGTAAGCAAATGCTTTTGGAAAAATTGTGTTGATAGACTTGCTTGACTCAGGACAGCTATAAACATTTAATTTGTTAAAAAAAACCCAAACATTATCTGTGAAGTGCAATAAAGTGAAGCATGCCTGTATGTGCAACTTCTCTGCCCTACCTCATTTGATAGTCCACAAGTATGGGGAACACCCTATGTGCTGGAAAGGGAGGTAGGCACTCTGGGTATATTATAACACTAGGAAACATAATCTTTAATTTTAGGAGTACATGTAGTTGGAGAGAGAAAACCCTATTGCTTAGAAAAATTATCCAGCTGTATTTAAACAGGACTTGTTGGATATGTCATTGTCTAAATACAACATGAGAATCCCCAGAAGAAAGAAGCATCTGAAATTCTAATAATTCAGAGAATTTTGATTTGTACACTGAAAAACAATAGCCTTCATTTTAATTTCAAGATATGTTAAAGGATTATCTTTAGGTATTGTGTACCAGGACTAATAAGTGTCATTTTTTTGCTTCACTTAAAAAATACATTTTTAATTTCATTGCTCTATTTTATTTTATTTATTTTTTTAAAGTTTATTTGAGAGAGAGAGAGAAAGAGAGAAAGAGAGAGAGAGAGACAGCACAAGAAGGTGAAGGGCAGAGAGAAGGAGAGATGGAATCCTCAGCAGGCTCTGTGCCATCAGTGCAGAGCCTGATGTGGGGCTCCAATCCACAAACTGTGAGATCATGACCTGAGCCAAATGAAGAGTCAGTCACTCAACCGACTGAGCCACTCAGGCACCCCTAATTGCTCAATTAAAAAAAAAAAACCTCTATGATTTCTAGGTTGATAAATAAACCTTGCAAATTCAAACCATACTTTTTCCCTTCCTGTTTTTATTCCGCTTGATAGAATCGAAAAACTGAAGTTTGACTTTCATGGCCTATAAGGTATAAAAGTTGGACAGCCCGAATAGAAATAACTGGCCATTGTAGGTTAGTGACCTCTGGTTCCTTGAAGAGATAATGGTAGTTTTGTGGAAAGCAATACTGTTGACTGAAACTTGCGTACGACTTAGCTTCATAACTAAGAAGCTGAATGTTTCTTTTTCTATATAAGAGCGTGAAAAGGCCATTTTAATGTTTTCATAGAGTGGCTTCTCTTGGAAAACATCCTTGAACATACCATGGAGCGGTGTCAACTGTAATATAAAATGTCCTAGAAGTCTTGCAATTTACGAGTTTAATGGCACACCTGAGGATTACAAGGTTTTTTCCATCCTACTCATAATAGCCCAATGACTGATTTAGCAGAGAGGAAGCAAGATGGATAATCCTGATCACCTTCTAATATTTTTCCTGCCTTGCTGACTTCAGAGATTTAGAGGTACAGTATTTGCAGGATTTGTACATCTTTCAGGTGATATTTTAGAGTCCAACGCAAGAGATGAAGAGGAAGAATGGCTCTTACATAGGTACACATACTTCATTATTTGCAATTGAGATTATTTTTCAGACATCCAGTTCTTTATTGCTCAGCTGTTTTTCATTTTGAAGATCAGCTTATAAAGGTATAAGAGCTTCTTGACATCGTGTTTTCTCTCTGTTGACACCACTAACTTGAGCACTGAGGAATATGGAACAGCCGAATGTAGTCCCAAGGTCTGGATCTACTGAATTTCCCTTTCCAGTCTCCATTTTGTTTGTTTGTTTGTTTTAAAAATCTATAAATGAGAAAAATAATAAAGGCACTTTTCTAATAAGGTTATTGTGAAGATTTTCCTCTAATAATGTAAAGCAGCGGACATATAATTACCACTTGATTGTGTTCATTACCTTAATGTACACATAATTGGTTATCTCCAGTGTGCCATATCACCTGAATAAAAATAACTTTTAAGACTCACGTAATGCTCATATGTTGCAGTAAAGAATAATCTTTTGTATCTGGAGCTCACATTGCCAACTGTATGGTTCTAATGATGCCAAAATAGTTTTTTTTTCTGATTTTAAGGAATTAGGGTATTTTTCATCCTTCTCTTAGTTTTTCTTAAATGTATGCATGTCTCTGTCTGTTTCTGGGTCTATCTTCCTCTCTCTCTCTGTATGACTTTATTTATCCAGTATATACAATTCAGAAGAAATGGAGGCTGTAGGGATATTTACATGCTTAAAGGTTGTGCTTGTCCCATTACAATTAGCAGCAGCTCCAGGATGGATACACAGCCTGGAGAAAGAGGAGTCACTCTTTTTCCTGATTCCAGGATACATCTCCAGAGCATCCTGAGGTGATGGACTTAAACTAAAAACTATTAATGCTGGGTTGTAAGTGTGAATTTTTCTTTAGCACTGCTAGTCTCTCCTGATAACTTCCTATTTCACAAAGTTCTGGGGAAAACTGGGTTGCCCAATTAGGAACCCAGCGATCAATGAGGGAGAGTAACTAATGGAGTTTTAAAGTATCTATTATACCAATATGCTTCAATTCTTCCCCACTGCAGAAGCAGGTATAGACACTGATGCCATACCATAGTTTTCTGACTGCTGTTCTTATAACACCCTCCTGACATTCTTAAGATGGCAATAAAATTAAGTACCTTGAAATCATGTGGGTGGTTTAGCAAGTAAGCTGTATCTGTGTCATCAGGGTGTATTTTTGCATCAGTAATTTTCACAATGGTATTCAAAAGCTTTTGTGGATATCAACCACAGGAAAGATGTGGGTAGCCTGAAGGAGCAATTAAGAAAGAAAAAAAATTAAAAGTGACCAAGCAGAACAACAATAAAGGGTCTCTCTTCCTATTGACTTGGTAAAGGTCAGACAACGTGTGTAGTATCCAGTATCAACAAAGTCCAAGAAAATGACACTTCTCACATGCTGCCGAGGGGGCATTTCTCACATCACTTTTTGGAAAGCAATTTGACAACAAATATCAAAATCTTAGAAGAAGTTCTGGGTGCCAGTCATTCTCTTTTGGAAATTTGGTGTGTGGATATAATCTGCAGGACGATGTTGCTATAGGATGTTTATCATAGTTCTGTCTGTAAATAGGGAAAAAAACCTCAAACAAGTTATGTGTCTAACAGTAGGGAATTACAGACGTGCAACAGATATTGTAAAATAATTAAAATTGTGCTATAGAAGAATGGAAACTGTATGAAATGTGAAGGAAAATGTAGGACAGGTTACAAAACAGCTTTACACTTTCCAATTTTATATATTGATCATATTTTCTGGAAAGATTGGATGTGAGTTTATGATGTTAATGATTTTTCTGACTTATATATTTTTTTAAGTTTTCTATGATAAACGTATACTTTTTGCAAGATGGGAAAAGAATGGTGCTTTTTTTTTAAACAAAAGAGACTAGCAAGAATATTTTATTATTTCATTCAGAGATTCCGAGTTCTCTGGGGTTAGATTCAGTCTGTGAAATATCACATAATAAACACAATAGATAAATCTAATTGTCAGAGCAGCTGATTTGTTTTCCAGTTAAGTGAATTATTTTTCTGAAACAATCTGATGAATTTCTTGGTAAAGATCAAGTCTTTAAAAAATCCAAATTTTCCTTTTGTTGAATAAAACCAATAATACTGATGTGATTATAAAGGATAAATAAAAACCATAAGGGAATAGACTTGGTCAAACTTGTTCGGAAAACATTTATGAATAAACTGTTTTCAAAGGACTATGACCAACATTGCTCCAAACCTTAAATCTTTCTCGTCTTTCTGGGTGTTCTGTTATGAATGAAAAAGCAGAAAGACTTAAATAAGAAATCCTATTCACCATCAAGCACCATCTCACTTGCTGCTCTTTGTTGACTCATGTCAATTCCTGTGTTCTAGCCAAAAGTTGCTTCTTGAGATTATAAAGACCCATGTGATTTCCTCAAAAGGTATTACCTTAAAGTCTACTTTCTAAATAAAAAGTTTGGGTTAGTTGCCTGAGAGCAGGACAGTATTTTCTATACCCTGGGTGTGGAATTTGGCAAATGAGAGAATTAACGTGAGTTAATAATATTTATGGATACTCTGAGGTTTGGAGTCGCTTCTGCTACAAATCTTTTCTAAGGAAATTGAAGAACTTTACCTTATGCTTCATCGATTAGGTTTCTGGTTGCCCATCCAGCTGAGTCCTTGCGCTATTGCAAGGTGAATAAAAAAGAGTATTCTAAGAAATTCACCATTTGTTGGAAGAATTCAAGCAAAAAGGAAAAGGACTCCTTTCCTTGTATGTCACCCCTCTTAAAAAAGATCCAATTCGGGGCGCCTGGG
Source organism: Neofelis nebulosa (assembly GCF_028018385.1). NCBI lineage: Eukaryota > Metazoa > Chordata > Mammalia > Carnivora > Felidae > Neofelis > Neofelis nebulosa. The sequence continues at coordinate 94,749,740 of NC_080790.1, read as the reverse complement.
TGGCTCAGTCGGTTGAGCGCCGACTTCGGCTCAGGTCACGATCTCGCGGTCCGTGGGTTCGAGCCCCGCATCGGGCCCCTGTGCTGACAGCTCAGAGCCCGGAGCCTGTTTCGGATTCTGTGTCTCCCTCTCTCTGACCCTCCCCCGTTCATGCTCTGTCTCTCTCTGTCTCAAAAATAAATAAACGTTAAAAAAAAATTAAAAAAAAAAATCCAATTCTACTGCTTTCTTCTCCTGACACTCTTAACTTAGCGTGCATTACAACCTTTTATACAGTGATGGACTAAGGACATATTGTAATCATCCTAGCAAGGGTGAATCGTTTTTTGTTTTTGTTTTTGTTTTTTTTTAAGGGTGAATCGTTTAAATAACTCATTGTGGTTGAGAAAATGGTTGGGAGGACACCTTCTTTGCTGTTCCTTTCTCTGGATATAAATCCTAATGTTTGTTTGGGGACATTGGAGCTTCAATTTACTAAAATTCTCTACTTTGTACAGCTTAAAGCACGTAATACTACAGTTCTAGTCTTGCAAAAACTATATGAAGTAGTTAAAGTTTTTTTTGTTAAATCAGCAGTAGTAAGTATATTTTATTATAAATTATCGTTTATTTATAATTTTCTCCTCAGTTCAAGCCATTTGTATAGTGTGTATGTGTTTGTGTGTGTGTGTTTGTGTGTGTGTGTGTGTGTGTGTGTGTGTGTGTGAAGAGAGGGGAGAGAGAGAGAGAGAGAGAGAGACTATGTGTGCTTGTCTGTCTTCACATTCTGCCTGAAGACCATATGTCCCTTCTGTAACTTGTAACTCAAGGTAATAAATATTTAACTTTCAAGCCTAACTGGAAATGCCACGCCTGACTTATCAATTGTTTCTGGCCTGTGCTTCAACAAAATACAAAGCACGTATCTTCTACCCACAACTGAAACCATTTCAAAATAGCATTTTTGGAGCAGTTAATCTGTGGGACTTCTCCAAGCTATTTGTAGAAACAGCCGTGAAAACTCTCAACATTATATGTATTAGGTTCTGTCTGCTTTTTTCACAAGGATCACCTTTAGGATTATGTCATCGAAGATTGGGACAATTCATCACTTGAGAGATAGTGAAATAGCTAACAGAAATGCCAGACACAAACTTATATGGTGCAGTCTTCTGAGGGTGGAAGAAACTGGAAAAAGCTTTTATATTATTCCAATTCCATGAGACAGCCCCTAAAACCCAGCCCCCTAAACTGTCTAGGAGGGTTTTCATTTTGAGGAGACTACCAAAAGCAGAACTCTTTTCTGGAGCCCACATCATTTTTGTGATTTTCTAAGATTAACAACCCCTCCAGAGGATTTTGTCTGGTGGCTCTGAATTTAAACATGTGCTAATACCTGGTGCTTTGTCCTCATTCTCAGAGACTACTGTGTGACTCATTCTGCAGTCCAGGTGTGGAAGGGAAAGGCACAGGGAGGAAAGAGCTAGGCTTGGAATTTATATTTGTTTAATGCCACATGTTCCCAAATGATTCCTGGGCTGTTTCAAAGTGGTCTGCACAGATATTAATCTCTGTGACCATATGTCTGAAACATTTCATCACTGGGGAACAGCTGAAAGTAGTTGATTGTGCTTTGTGTGATCCATGTTAGGTGTTGTAAGTATGGTCAGAAGAGGAACATGTGTCTGGGGCTTTTGGGACCGTGAGGAGACATGCTTGCACCTCCTCTTATTTTTGAGCTTGGTTGCATGATTGTAATTGTTAAGCTCCAGGTAATTTTATTCCCAAAAAGTAAGGCTTGGGGTGGATGGTGAAGACAGATACAATTTTCATGGGGCCATCCTATACCATTGTGGTTTTCCAAGGGTTCCTTTATTACCTAAAGCATCATGCATCAGCAACTCTTTTTATTTATTTTGGGACAGAGACAAAGATAGCACAAGAGGGGAGGGGCAGATAAAGGAGAGAGAGAAGAGAGAGAGAGAGAGAGAGAGAGAGAGAGAGAGAGAGAATCTCAAGCAGGCTCCATACTGCCAGCACAGAGCCTGACATGGGGCTCGAACCCACGAAGCCGTGAGATCACGACCTGAGCTGAAACTAAGAATCGGACACTTAACCGACTGAACTATTTAGGTGCCCAGCAATTGTTTTTTCAGATTAGGCCTTTCCAAACATATAACATCATGCAAAACGTCATTCAAAATGAAAGAGAAATACTGTACTGTGCCTATGTGAGAGACTACTGTTGTTGAATTCCATAAAAACCTAAGCAACATTCTATGGGAGAAAACCCATTTCACATAATGAATCAGTTAGTTGGTTAATCCAAATATTTGATTTTGGGGGGGGTGGTCATAAAAATAATACATACATATCTTTAGCATTTTGTTTAACTTAAAGCATACAGCCATGTACTCATTTACCAGGTTTTTTTGTTTGTTTGTTTTTGATGTAGGGCCAAACTATACTGTGAGTATATGGTAGTTTAGGTTAGAGTTCCACTTTGCCTTTTTTGCCAAAACCACACCCATAAATATATCTTTTATAATTTCTGGTTTGGATTTCCCTAAAAAGGAATGAAGAATTAAAAGAGATATGCGGGACCATTTCATATTTTGTATAGTGCCTAACCTACCCCAGCATTAATTGTTTCAGACATGCTTAATTGAAAGCATTTTAACAACTCACAGTCTTTTCATAACAGTTAATTGAGTATTTATAGCTATAGTCCTCTCTTTACATACTCAAATTTTATTGGAGTGTACAATTCTTACTTAAATTTAATAATGACTACAATTGGCATAAACTATTTGGAAATAAATACAACCAATACTTATGAGGCATAGGAATATATTGATGGGTATGTGGGATGTTGAGTGATAAGCTATGCCTGATAGGATTGAGTATTTGGTATCTATGGGCATCAGTCAGTATATTTAGAGAAAACGGGGAGCATTAATTAACTTGGTGAATCCCTCAAGGAAGTAGTAGTTAAGATGGCATACAATGGGCTAAATAATTCTAGAGTAAGAAATACTTCCCCAAACTTCATGGTTTGTAATAATAAATTCTAGTTCTTTCTTATGCTATGTGTCCATCACCGATGTGCTGGGGCTTTTTCTCTGGGACACAGACTGGATGGAGAAGGTATCATCTGGAGCATGGCTGGTAGCTGTGGCAGAGCTTGTTGCCAATCAAGTACTTGCTCTTAAAGTTTTCACCTGGGAGTGACAAGTTATAACTTCCACTCACATTTCATTGGCTAAAATAAGTCAATGACCACATCTAACTTTATCAGGGCAAAGAAACACAATCCTGCCTTGTGCTTGGAAGGAAGAAAAATGGAAATGCTTGGTGAATGGCTTTTTAGAACTACCAAAGACAGCTTTTATTTGAATTCTAGATAATAATAGCTCTTCCTTTCAAAGTACGTCCAATCACTATCCTAATTGCTTTATAATATAACCTCAGTGAATCCTCTAAACCACCATATGAGGTTGGTATTATTATGCATATTTTATAGACAAGGAAATGAGACATACTTGCCAAAGATGAACAATAATTACTAGGGCTCGAGCTCAGATGGCTCAATGCTAGTGTCTACATTCTGGACTCCTATAGCAGCAGCCTTTCAAACGGAGTGGGTTGACCAGTAGACTCAAGTATTTGAGGTGACAATGAATTTGTCAAGAATATTGGGTCTAGCTTTGTCATAAACAATCCCAGGATTTTCTCTGTAAGATGGGACTAGCATTATTGTTGCTCAACTATTTATTCCATAGGTGATTTTATTTTATTTATTTTATTTATTTTTTAATATATGAAATTTACTGTCAAATTGGTTTCCATACAACACCCAGTGCTCATCCCAAAAGGTGCCCTCCTCAATACCCATCACCCACCCTGCCCTCCCTCCCACCCCCCATCAACCCTCAGTTTGTTCTCAGTTATTAACAGTCTCTTATGCTTTGGCTCTCTCCCACTCTAACCTCTTTTTTTTTTTTTTTTTCCTTCCCCTCCCCCATGGGTTTCTGTTACGTTTCTCAGGATCCACATAAGAGTGAAACCATATGGTATCTGTCTTTCTCTGTAATCCATAGGTGATTTTAAGAGTCATTGTCTTCCATCTTCAGCTAGCCTTAAATCTTAGATCATGCTGTTCAATACAGTAATGATGAGGCACATGCTATTACTGAGCACTTGAAGCTTGGCTCATAGGAATTGAGTTGTGTTGTAGCTATAACATAAATACAGGATTTCAAAGACTTAATATAAATATCTATGTATTTCACTACTTGTATAAATCACAATAGTTTTTATGCTACTTGTATAAATCACAACAGTTTGGATATATAGAATTAAATACAATATATTATTAATATTATTTTACTTGTTTTAAAAATGTTTTTTGAATGTGTATAAAAGTTTTTAGTTACATATGTAGCTCACATTATATTTCTAAAGCATGGGCAGTGATGCCCTAGCATCTCCAGTAGGAAGAAAAATGGGTTAGATTGACATAAATTATTAGCTTATATTTTCTACATAAAGTTTGGAAAATTAAAACATCTTAGTGATCAAGTTTGAGTTTTAATGAAAGTGCTCAAGAGAAAACAGAAATTAAATAAAATTATCTCTAAAATCCCAGAGTTTATTGAGGGGTAAATATTACAGGTTTATTTAGCACTCTGTATCCTATAAGGTGATGTTTTTGCTTGTTTGTTTTTTACATGTCTTAAATGAATTCAGGAACTCTGAGTACAGTTTTCAGCTGTTAATTAATTCACAAATATTTACTGACGGTCTGTGTGCTCTTATGTGCCAGAGGCAGGGGCTGCAAAACTCTGTGTTAGCGTAGCATGCTCCAAAGTAGAAAACACCTGACCATCCCATAAAGAAAATATTGTTCCTGTGCTCTAACACATGTGACACAAAGCATTGCTCCCTAACTTGAAAAATATTTCACACTGAGATTCTGAAAATCTTGTTGAGTGTGTATGCACAAAAATCCATTCTCTGCCTGAAGGGTCCCACTGGGTGACAACCAGTCAGTCTGGTAACTTCCTAGTGGCCTTCAGGGAGTCCTGAATCTCACCTTCAATGAGTCCTGAATCTCTGCTCAGCTTTCCTTTCTCTATTTCTTCACAAGAACGAGAACTAATTGACCAACCAAATTGAGTACAGAGAACATTTTTTAAAAATCCTCCCCACTGGGGGCGCCTGGGTGGCTCAGTCGGTTAAGCGTCCGACTTCAGCCAGGTCACGATCTCGCGGTCCGTGAGTTCGAGCCCCGCGTCAGGCTCTGGGCTGATGGCTCGGAGCCTGGAGCCTGTTTCCGATTCTGTGTCTCCCTCTCTCTCTGCCCCTCCCCCGTTCATGCTCTGTCTCTCTCTGTCCCAAAAATAAATAAAAAACGTTGAAAAAAAATTAAAAAAAAAATCCTCCCCACCCAAGATATACTTCTCTTACACGGAGACTCAAAACAATGCCAACAATGTTGTCCTGCTGTGTGGCAGCTGATGAAAGGTGAGACAGCATGGGGCAACAGGGCTGTCCCCTTGATCTGTTGGGTGGTTTGGAGGGGAACTCACACCACCTCTCTAGGCTTCAGTTGTCTTTGTCAGCTGTCCTCTGCTGCTCCATCTCCTGGTGTATGAACTAGCTGCATCAGAATCCCCCAGGAAGCTTCAGGGCTCTACCACCAGGTAGTCTGATGCATTAGACTTGAGTCAGGCATGGGGAGTATGCATTTTGTGAGTAGCTACACGAGCCTCTGAGTGCTCCCTACACCCTCCTCTAGGGTTTGGGAACCTTTGGACTGAACTAGTAGTTTTCAAATATATTTCATCTAAGACCCACACTAAGAAATCCATTTTACTCTGAGGTCTAGTACACATCTTTGTAAGTGAAACAAAAATATCACAAACAATATCTACCTTTTATGATGGGCAGTGCTCTCTGATATGTCTAACTTTATTATTTATTATATGTTCTTTAAAAATTCTTTGGGGGCCCCTGGGGGGGCTCAGTTGGTTGAGTGCCTGGCTCTTGATTTTGGCTCAGGTCAGGATCTCAGGGTTGTGAGATGGAGCCCTGCATTAGGCTCGGTGCTGAACATGGAGCCTGCTTGGGATTCTCTCTCTCTCTCTGCCCCTCCCCACCACTCGTGCACTCTCTCCCTCTCTAAAATAAAAAAAAAAATGTTTGTTGTGACCCACAAATCAACCCCACAACTTATTAGTAGTTTGCAAACTGCCAATTAAAAAAGACTGGAAAATATGACCTTTTGAGTTCTTGGGGATTAAATCAAACTCAGGTCAGAAACCATAAAAACTGTCACCTCAGAGGTGATTATATGAAACCCACCTTTTCGGGTTTTGTATTCCACTTTAGAATTCCCTATCTTGAGAAACATCTCTTTAATGGTAAAAGGGCCAATGAGCCTGTCCCAATTTTTTCCATCATGAGAGTATTATCTCTCAGGTCATAATGCATATGATGTCCTCATCAACTCATTTGGGGTTAGAAAAGGTAATTGTTGTGAGGAATTCAGTTGGAGTGCTGTGTAATGTGCACTGAATCTGTGGAGGCAGAAGGCTCTACCCACAACGGTCTTGCCTTCCCCTGAATCCCCCACCTTCCATTCAATTCCTTGACACCCTTCCTCTTTATCCCCAGGCCTTTGCCTCAAACTGGTCTTCTTTTCTGTTTGGTAAAGAAATCTAGACAAATCTTTCAAATCCATCAGTGCCAAATGCCCCTGATGGTCAGAGAATTTGCTATAGCAATTGATTGCTCTGGGTACCACTCTGCCCTCTGTCTTCTTAGCAGGAGCAAATGCAGGGCTCCTGTGGGCCCCCAGCATGGGAGTGAAGGACCCCATCCTTTATCTTGGAGATTGTCACCTTGTAAGGAGGTCTAGGGTCTTCTTGGGCTGTCAGTCTACAAGGTGGGGGCAAGATTGATTTTCAGAAAGGACTTGCTCTTGCAAAGCCAAATGGCAACTCTGGCCCTTGTCTTTGGGGTTTGTGTTTTTGAGCTGAATGTTGAATTAACCAGCTGCTTCTTCAACCCTGCTCATACTGTCCATCTTTTGGATAAATCTGTTAGTTCTTCAGACCACACAAGTGAAAGGGTACTTGCAAATAACTCTTCTGCCCTCTGACTTCACTTTAACAGCCCTCTGAGGAAATAAGGTCGCAAGTTCACTGATGGCAGGAAGGGCCCACTGGTGGCCTGAGCGATCCCACACGTTCACTGTACCATTCCTAATTCATAAAGAAACCACAGTGCCTTTAGAGTCCAACGACTTTTCCATGTGTCTGGTATTTTTAGTTCTAAGCACTGTCTTCAGCACTTCTCCAACATGTGTTTGAGAGAGACCCAGTGGTCCCATATTAAGATAATTATTTTCACTGCTGTTTTGAAACACTGCAGTGGTGCACCGAGAAACTTCCTACCCAGTAATCTGCACAGTTGGTTAAACAAAAATTGATCCCTAGTCAATCAAATGAATCTAATAAGTTGTAGATAAATACATGATTTCATCACCTACAGTGTGAGCATCCAAAGGGAAATAAGTGACCTCAGTGGAGGTGTTGATTCCCTCCATAATAAATGGATCAGCCGTTCGCTTATGCTAAGCAATCAATGATCTCATGAAGCATGCCACTGCAATACACTGAAACAATACAAAAATGTGGAAGGGAGAAGACTACCCATAGCAAGCGTGACTACCCAGAATATGTCTTCACAGACTCAAACATAAATTAGCCTCTATAAATCTCGTTGCATGTTGCTTTACTGACGTATATGCCCTGCCAAAATATTACAGCCTCGAAAGAGATGTATAAGTAGATTAAATGGGTTCTGTCCTTGGGAATGTGGAAACCTTTATTTGTTTTGTTAAGAGATGTTTAAATATCCTTAGGTTATGTGTCAAACAGATGTCCAGGGTAAATGCTTCTGACCCATTTAAACATTTCTTAGCTTGGATGAAGGTCCAGCTTCTGCAGTTTGCATATAGTTCGACTCACTGGGCAGCACCTGACAAAACTGAGGCTGGTAATGCTAGGTTTGATGGGTCTGTGGTGTGCCTTTTAATGGCAGGACTGAGGAAACTAAGATAAATTAAAACCTAATTGGGTACGTTAACAGTTTTAGCAGTCTGCACATATGGATCCCATGAGGACACTTTAAAAGATGTTACAGTTTAGCTCCTGTTGCAAGGCTTAGCTGCAGAATGTGACCTGCACAGTTGTCTTTCCAATCCATTTCTCTAGGTTGGATCTTCCTCTTATTTTGAGTGTTATGTTCACAGAGTGTAAACATCACATTTGCCCTTCCACCCTCAGCTAGTCCAGTGCATGAGGTGGGGTTGTAGGATGTCAACATCCCAACATGAAAGCCACAGAGCATTCAGCACAGAGAGGAATTCTTCAGAGTGATTGCTCCAAGCCAGCGGTGCTCTTCACGTAGGAATTAAAAGGAATCTTGATCTCCTTGAAAGTCCTCCTTTGCTTCTTCTGGCAGAGTGGCCACAACCTATAGACTTTGTTTGTTTTGTAACTTGAGATCACCTGTCAGGGGAGAAACAAACAAACAAAAAACAAAACAAAAACAAAAAAACCCCAAAAAACCAAAAACCCCTGCGTGCCTTACAATGAAATCAAAATTAATTCTACAACCAACTCCAGCTCCCTGGTTTTCCTCTTTGCCACAGTGCATTGGCCACTGAGGTGGACAAAGCTGGAGAAAGTGAATGTTTCCTAAACGGTCTTCTCCAGTGTCTTCAAAACAAATCCCTTGAACCTCTGAGTAGAAGGTCAATAGCAACAGGGTGGTAATGCATCTAGACAGGGCTTGAGAAAGAACTCAAAGAAGATGCCCTTTGTTCTTACAATGAGAGAACCCGGGAAGTTACTTATTGATGGATTTGTGAGTCCCCCCAAGTGTAGATTTTCTGTGGCTGGTAGAGTTAACTCACAAATCTTGTTTCTGCTAAAAGACTGAGGATGGTGAAAGACAGGGTTTTACTGCTTTTTCTGTCTACTATTTAAGCCTCCCCAAGTTTCTCCTCTTGATTTACTCAAAGGATGTGAGCATGATAGGAATGGAAAGATGTCCTAAGCAGTCTGAACCCACCTAAGGCTCTGTATATGGCACTGCAATTACTAGTATGCACTTTTAGAAATTTTAAAAGATCTTTTATAAAGCACCAATTAAGGACAAATTCAGGCATGTGAGTTGAATGTCTAATAGTGTGAATCACGTTACTGTGGCCACTTTCCATTACCAAGTTCTTGGGCAAAATTTGGGATCCTCTAGTTGGGTGTGTAGTTGTACAACACTGTTTTCTCTTTGATCTGTAGACTCTATGAATCATATATAAGCTATGGCGTTTGGCTCTAGAGATAAGAAAATATTATATTAAGCTAATTAAAGTGGTGAGGCTTATTTCAAATCTGAATATTTTGCATGGATTTATGGCATATAATTGCAGCAAATATTAACTTGAACATGGTTTAAAAAATGTCTCCTTTCTCTTCTCCCGAGTGCATCCTTAACCAGTGTGCATTAAAATATAAAAGGAAATAGGGCATACAAACAGAAAAATGTGTGTAATTTACATATTATTGGCTACTTTTGGCCCAAATAGATGAATCTGTAATTGGGGAATTACCATGGAATGTTGGGGTAAGTTACACACAAATGCCAGTCATTTGTTTGCATTTCTCCATAGGCTTTCTGAAACGGGAATCTCTCAATCAACACCCTCTGAGAAATCACATAAGAGATCCCAATGGGTCTGCCTCCTGTAGGCTTTATTATTTCATGTTAATTGGAGATTTCTTCCTTAATTAATGTGCAACCCAGCTCTTCCAAGCTTGGATGAATATCCTTATTGAGAAAGGCAGCTGAAAGTAGCAACCTCAACTGTCTTGTGTTTTCTTTGTAAAAGGAAGGGAAGCTGTTTCCCTTTTAAAAATGGACCCACTGTGAACTTCTCACCTCTCCATTGATACTTTGAAGAAATGCTGAGCCTGGTTGATATACTTAAGCAGGACCCTTGTGTTTAGGGGATAGCAAAAGGGAAATAAATGTAGACAGTAACTTGAAACCAGACAAACCTCTTTCAAAAGATACAACTTGTTCTTAGAACCTGTTCCCTTTTTACGGGACCTTGGGAAAAGAGAAGGGCCTTGAAGAACCCTTCTTTTTAAATCCTTTGATCCCCCCCTTCCCCACTTGCACCAGCCCCTTCCCCTTTCTAAGAGATGAGGAGCCCCAGAGGATGCCAGGGGTAGATTCTCAGAGAACTGCTTCTTCCCAGGTATGACTATGTTTGTGTGGCCAGCTTATGAGAATGTTCATTTGATTCAGCAAGACATTGATTTAATATCTCCAGTTTTAGAATGGCATGGTCTACATAGGTCTGAATTTGAGTAAGGTCTAAACTGGTTTGGAAGAAAGCTCTGGATTTGAAGTGGAGAGTACTAAAATCCAAGGATGTGGAGCCAAAGTAATTCTATAGATTTAAAGGAGATTGCACACATTTCCCCTCATGTATGCATGTGGGAATATATGTGTGTGTGTGTGTGTGTGTGTGTGTGTGTATATATATATATATATGTGTGTGTGTGTGTGATGTGTATGTGTGTATACATGTGTGTAATGTGTATATATATGTGTATATATTTGTGTGCGATGTGTCTGTGTGTCTATGTATATATATATATATATATGTGTGTGTGTGTGTATATGTGTGGTGTGTATATACATATGTGTGTGATGTGTATGCTTGTGTGTATGTGTGTATGTGTTAGGGAAAAAGATGGAGTAAGGAGGATCAGAGTCCTGTGTAGACTTTTCCTAAGTCACAGTTCCCCAAATTTTCACTTACTTGCCCCTCTGCGCTTCACTTGGTTGGGAATAGACACTAAACTGAGGCAGTTTCTAACAACACTGTGTTATTTCTCTAAGATCTGTGTGCTTTGGACTAAGAAAGGTTGGGAACCACTGCATACAGTCATCTTGAGGAAAGGCTGAAGCCCAGAGAAATGAAGTGACTCTTACAAAGTCTCACAACAAATGCAGGGCCAAGCCCAGCTCCCCAAGCCCTGTTCCAGAATCCTTCCCTCTCTGTCACATGGCTAGGACTAGAATATGCCACCTTTACTTCTTTAGATTTCATCCCAGAGGCACATTCATAGTCAGATATGAATTCCTATGTTAAAGCATTCACTTTTATATTTCTGGATACCAAAGGAAACATACATCAAAATGAATATCTTTTTCTAAATGCATTTTCTCCCAATGGTTCCAGGGAGCTCTGTGTGGGTGACAGTTACTAATAAAATTCTCCTCCAGCTGCTCAGATGAGAAAGTCTAGAAATGCTGACCTTTGGGTCACTGGGCGATTGCACTGTTTACTCTGGCTTTGGACAGCACTTGGGTGTAGATCCTTTCTTCACTCGGCACTTGCCTGTGTTGGGGTGGGGTTATTTGGAGTCAGTGACTCAGGGTTCTGTAGGGACTACTTTAGTATAACAACTTTTCTGGGGCTAGGAAGACCACTTATAATATTTTCCAGAGAGTACAAGAAAACAAAAGTTTCATGGGAAATTGTAAGAGTGAAAATTCTGTACATTTGGGCCTTGGAAAATTATGTGCAAATATCACCCATTAATTTTAATTTTAATTTTTGTAATTGGGAACAAATGTAACAATTTGTTGGTTGAACATTTGGTGACCTCTTATATCAACAACTTCTTTCTTTTCTCCCGTCCATCCTTCCTTTCTTCCTTTTTGTTTGTTTGTTTGTTTGTTTGAATTAAGAGCACATATCCACCTGTTCTTGGTGCTGGATTGGCCCATGATGAATCAATGGGTGGTTTATTTTCCTCTTCTCTGCATCATAGCACTGGGGTCCCTACTTGCCTTCCTACATCCTGTCTTACCTTCTCTAATATACTATTTTCTTGTAGCTACAAGCATCTTTCTGAAATAAGAATATGATCAACTTTTTCTTTGGCTTTTTTACCCATCATTGGTTCCCCGTTGATACGGGGATCAGGCCTAAGCTCTTTGCCATAACTCCCAAGGGCCTGTGGGATCCAGCCAATGTCTTCAACTCCAGCTTTATTTAGCACTACTCTGTCCTTACCCTATGTGAGCCAGCCATTCTAAATGACTTTCTGTTCCTTGGACTTCTGCTTTCCCATTGGAACTTAGCACTCTTACTCTTGACCTTGGTGATGGCAGATTGCTTTGCTGGTCCCATTTTTCATCCCGTTTGTCACCCACATGCTTACAATGGTCTCATCATGATTAGAGTGGTCAAGAATTTAGTCTTGATTGGATGACTTGCTTTGTCCAATTGTACATGGGTAGAGATGATGATATCTGAACATAGGCCTTCAGGGACCATGCCGGTTTCCACCTGCACTCTAATGCCTCGGCATCACCATGAGCAAAATTTCTTTTGGGTGGCAGCTGCCCTCTCAGCCTGGGACCCAGAATGAGCCCCTGTGGAGCAGCTGTGAGTCCCTCAGCAAGGAGCCAAGACCAGGTATAGCCATAGCTTAAAGCAGTGTTGCCCAGCAGAATCCAGACTACTTCAGCTGACCAGTTGACCCCCCAGCTACTTTGAAGACACATGAACAATAATAAATAACTGATATATTAAAGCCACTGAGTTTTGTGGCATCACATTATACAGTCAAAGCTAGTGGATATGTTGGCCAATGCCAGCTTAGACATTAGATCATAACTGGAACTTCTCACTTCTTCTAGGGAGCCTTCCTGGATCTATCTGTAGCCCTACCTCAAGTAATGCCACTCAGCCATGCTCCAGTAAAGAACTTGTCCTGCTGTGTCGTGCCCTCCCTCCAGACCCCATGAAGGCACAGACTCACCTGTCTTATCCAACCACTGCACTGCTAAATACAGTTACTTCCTTCACTCAGCAAAACTCTCTTGAGCATTTCCAAGTTCCATGCACTGTCCTAGGAAGTGATACACAAAATCCTTGCTCTCATGGAGCTTCTATTCTCCTGGGAGAGATGGGGAAACACACACACACACACACACACACACACTACACATATGCATATATACACATATTGCAGTTAAAAGGAAAATAAATAAAGAGGGGCACTTGGGTGGCTCAGTTGGTGGAGCGTCCGACTCTTGATTTTGGCTCAGGTTATGATCTCACTGCTTCATGTTGGGCTCTTTGCTGACAGCGAGAAGCCTGTTTGGGATTTTTTCTCTCCCTCTCTCTTTCTCTCAATCTCTCTGCCAAAAATCCCTCTTTCTTTCTCTCTCTCTCACTCTCTCTGCCAAAAATAAATAAATAAACATTAAAAGAAGGAAAATAAAGAGAAAGGAAGGTCTGGAGAAATGCTGTTTTGGACAGAGCAGGAAGACAGCCTGGCCACATGAGCAATGATACAGGTATGTTGCTCAATTTGCTGGCTGTGACTATGTATAATTTCTTTTCTCACTGCATCTATTTTCTTGCTGCGATAGGAAAGCACAGGCAGCAGTGCCCTGCTTGATGGGTAATTTGCTGAATGAGTGAGTAAAATGTGTTTCAAGTTTAGTGTGAAGTGTATTAGAAGTATAAGTAGAAGGAAAACAAATAAGGGGAACCTGGCTGGCTCAGTCAGTGGAGTGTGTGACTCTCAATCTTGGGGTTGAGATTTTGCGCCCCACATTGGGTGTAGAGATTGCTTAAATAAACAAATAAATCTTTAAAAAAGAAAAAAAGAGCAAATAATGAGGTAATGAATGGGAGGTGAGTGCACTGATTTTAGAACAACAGTAAAATAACCATGTACTTGCAGCTAATCAGGAAATTTACGGAAAAGCTCTTTGAATGGTAGAATAGGCAGAAAGTGAGAAGTGAGTGAGCTAACTTAAAATAGATGTGGAATTCATTTTATGAATATCACTGAGGCCCATTTATTCTAATCTAGAATGTTTTGGTTGCAAGAAAAAAAAAACACTTTTGAGTCCATTCAGGATTACATGGAGCGGTGGTTGAAAGGTGATCCAGAAAACTCATGGGAAGCTGGTAAGAGGAAATGGGGACAGCAGAGCCATCAGAAACCAAGGATGATCCTGTCTTTTATTTTCTCTCTTCTTTCATATAGGCACTTACCTCCCTCTCTGCTCACTTCTTTCCTCTTGTGTGTGATCAGTTTCCTTTACTCACATGTGAGGGCCAGTAGAACAATCCCAAGTCTACAAGAGTCAAGGTCTACCACTGACTGGCCCTGCTGCCATGGTCCCTTTCTTCTTGCAGGAGACAGACACATTTTTGGCTCAACTCAGTTCATTGATTGTTCCTTTTAGGATCAGATGACCATACTGGTCATTGCAATAATCTACTAAGAGGTGAGTATCTGGGGTCCTGAGATTTGTAGAACACTTCTTTTGGGAGCTGTGGGCAGGAAAGATCCATCTCAGATCAATGGCCACTTCTGGTGGAGGTCACAGGGTCCCAACAGCTTAACTTTTGTAGGCTGTCACAGATCTCATGAAGTTGTAGAGAATATTAATTTCATAACAGAATGAAACTAGGTCATGTCCATTTCATTTCTACCAAAGTATTTTTGCACCTGTTGTTTTTAAAAAATGTTATCCATATTGTGTCCATGTGCCAATTATGTGCATAAGCCAATTGAGTGAAAAAAGTTTAGATCCAATGCTGACCTGAAATAAGTACAGAACAGGAGTCGGGGTATGTCCAGGTGCCAGGTAGAAATGAAGGCTACCTCTACTGTCATTAGTCTTAGGAAAAAGTGTTTCCAGGGTCTCAAGTGAATGTATAATGGAGATACAATGGAATTCTAATTCCAAAGACTTGCATTCAAGTTTTGGCATGCCAATTACAAATGTTGGTACCTTGGCAAGACCCACATCTCTTCAGAAACTTGGTTTCCACATTGGTAAAAGAGAACAAACAACACCAAGAGAATTTCTCTGAGAATTAAATGGATGAATGCACAATGAGTACAAATGTTTGGGTAAACCTTAAAGTACAATGTGTGTGTGTGTGTGTGTGTGTGCGCGTGCGTGTGTGTGTATTATTTTATTGCAAATGAGAACATACCTCTGCTAACTAGCCTGTTTTTGTTCATAAGTCAACAGGAATTATACTGTACCTGTCTGAAAACAGCTTTCAAGAGATAGATATATTTCAAGAGTAGGATATGTCCTTGTTTTCTCTTAAAATTTTGTACATGTGAATAATCAGAATCCACAGAGAAGAAATAATGAGTATTATAGTAAAGTACTGAAAAACCTGTTAAAAGCCTTGAGTATTTTACTCAAGAATTTGAGAAATGCTTTCCACAGCTTGAAAATGATGATGCTTATAATGAATTCATACACTTTTATACTCAAAATTTTCTGTGCTTAAAGGCAATTTGTTTTTCTATATGTGCTGGAGAATTTGGAGTTTGGAGAAAATTATTCATATCTCCATTTGGAGTTCAGCTATATTCACATGTCTGGTTGATGAGTAGGAGGCTCCAAACAAGCCAAGTGTTATGAAGGGATGTTAAGAACTCTGAAATAAGATGCACCAATGGGAAGGAGCTTGACAAGTTCAGCCAGACTCATGTATAAGATGTGGTATTAAAGTGGTATATCTGTTCCAAGAACTTGGTCATGGCTGATGTGTGGATCTGACCCAATCCAGTGACACAGGTGGCATGTATGTGTTCTGGGGGTAAAGAGACTGTATATACAAACTGGCAAAGCAAGTTCATTCATTTTTGCAACAGTATGGGCCCCAAGTGATCCTGCAGTGGGACCCCAGAGTATAACACATTTCTTCTTCTGCTGTGTAAGATGCTACTGAGCCATTACAGTGCCAGGATTCCCAAGTGGTTGGTGGTCATACTTATCTTAGGTATCCATACTGCAGAAGGGAAAATTTTAGGGATAATAAGGACCATTTTGTTAATATATTTAAGGGACAGTGACTGCCAGTGCCAATAAACACATGGGGGCTTAAAGCTAATGAATGTTAATTATCGTTGTCAGTGTGATCTAGGGTGTACTTTATAGGCTGGTGAGGCTAATATATATATATTTGGATTGCATTTGAAGAATTTTAGTCTGCATAGATTCAAGAACAAGAGACCTGAAGAGTTGAAGATCCTCTCTTGACTGGGTGATGAGCATCATCTTATTCCCAAGCTTGTGTTTCTTATCAGCATGCCATGTCAGCATGTGCAGACATCCAGAGACACAATGATGAGGCTATGCCCACTCTCAGCACCTTAGGTAATCTTCAGCCAAGGCCTTGGAAAGTTGCAAAGAAAGGTGTTGAGGGGAGTTTCTTGCAATAGGGGAAAGGGTCCAAGCAGTGGGCAGTTAAGTCAGCACACATGTGTGTGACAAGAATTGGAAAAAAATGTAAGATAAGGGGCACTTGGGTGGCTCAGTCATTTGAGCTTCTTACTCTTGATTTTGGCTCAGGTCATGATCTCACAGTTCCTGAGATCAAGCCCTGCTTCCGACTCTGCACGACAGCACGGAACCTGCTTGGGATTCTCTCTCTCTACCTCTCTTTCTGCCCCTCCCTGTTCCTGCTCACACATATGTGCACTCTCACCCTCCCTTTTTCTCTCTCGCAAAAAAAAAATAATAAACTTAACAAAAAAGAAACAATGTAAGACAAGAACCAGAAGTTCAGTCAACAGGGGGTTTGAAGTGATTACCATAAGGTAGGCCAATCCAAGGCCTTTTGACATATTCCCAAGGTAGAAAAGAGAGTCAGGCCCCATGGATTGGGAAAGCCAAGGAGTTCAGCCCAAGCAGTCAAATGGAGGTGCATCAGGGTTGAGCTGGTGAGCATAGGGATTATGGAGACCCTCAGGCTCCTGCACATGTGGCCTCAATACTCTCTACTTCCCTGTAAGTGGGATGACTTCTGCCCTCGGGCTTTCTTTGACCACAGGAACATAGTGGGTCTTTGCATGGGGCAGGCAGAAGTTCTGGGGATTTAACTGTAATGGGAGAAACCCTTGGCTGATGATGGATGGGAGCTGGTGATTAAATTCTGTGGTCAGCAGAATAATGACCCCCAACATGTCCACATTCCAATCCCTGGAACATATCAATAGGTTACATAATGTGGTAAGGGAAATTAAGTTCACAGGGGACTGTGCGGTAAGGAGATGATCTTGAATTATCTGGGAGAGCTCCATGTAATTGCAAGAGTCCCTAAGTGCAGAGGAGAAAATCAGAAGAATCATTGTGAAAATGAAGAAAAGGAGAAAAATCTGGCTGGTTATTACTGGTTTGAAGAAGGAAGGGGTCCACAAACCAAGACATGTGGGCAGCCTCTGGACATTGGAAAAGGCTAGGAAACAGATTCTTTGTTTCCTAGAGCCCTCAGGAGGAAGGCAGCTCTACTGACACTTTAATTTAAGCTCAGGAAGATCCATTTTGGATTTCTGGCCTTCAGACTGTAAGATAAATTTATATAATTTTAAGTTATTATGTTTGTGCTAATTTGTCACAGAAGTAATAGGAAGCTATGGCAAACACCATACCCCAGTCTCCTGGCCCCCTGGGTGGGACAACCCTGAGGCATGCTCCACACAATTGTTCAGAAGGGTCCATGGCACTAAGCTTCCTTTCTTGCTGTTGTGAACTGCCCCCTGTGAACTACAGACATACTCTGTAGCGGTTTCTTTCCCTCTCTCACATCTCTTCTCCCTGTAGTGCTTCCTGGGATGTCTTCTTAATTCCATGTGAACTGCCTGACCTTTCTCCTTGCCTTGGAGTCAGCTTCTCTCAGAACCCAAATGAAAGGAAGGGTTGTAAACAAGGGTCAAAACTTTTGGGAAAAGGTCTGGTTAAAAGGATGCAAGAATTTGTGGACTTTGGAGTAGTTGTGAGTTGTTTCTGCTTGCGCAGTATCATTTTACTTTATTCTGATCACAACAGCATATTAGCCTTTCTCAAAGTCCATCTTGTCAGACTGTATGAGCCCATGTCCAGGAGAGAGCATCCTTGAGTACTAGAGCACATACATTCTTTGGCCTCAGTGATTGGTTTCAGCTCTGGACAAGTGGAATCTTTGCTCAGTTTCCTCTTTCTTCTGGTGCTATCTGGTTGTATGGATCTGGGCATGGCGTTTTCTGCAGCCACTTAGGCCCTCTAGAGGAGAGGTTCCCTGGGAATGAGGCTGGCAGATAGACAAGCAGAGAGAGAGAGCATGAGTAGAAATGAGAGGGTGGGTTTCCAGGGCATCTTTGGGACCTGGGATTCAGCCACATCAGATGGAGGCTCTTCCTTGGGACTTTTTAGAACTTCCCAAGGAGACAATAAATCCTCTTTCATTCCCATTGAAACCTGTTTGAGTTTGGTTTCTGTCACTTATACCCAGAAGAGTCCTAAGTGATACAAAAGTGACCTGACTGCAGGTCTGCTTCAGGGCCTGAGTCTATCAACAAAATGCATTTCATTGGGTGGGGTCAGGACTGACTTATTGAATTAAATAGGTAGTATGCCATAAAGTGCCCCTAGGTGGGGTCAACAGAAGAAATTGTACATGGGTCTCAGCTTTTTCATAAGAAGTGAGGGAGGAAATCTTGGTGGATCCCCCACCATGGGAGGCAGCACTTGAGTCTGGCGTTGAAGGCATACTGGTTCAGGCTATTAAGTTGGAGGCTGTGCTGCTCTGTATATTTTGAGGGTGGCTGTCTTGATGGGGCAGGTGCAGGAGGCAGGAGTGGGCTCTGCCCACACTTCCCAAAGTGATGAAGAGGAACCAGCACATTCCCCATACCTGTCATTCCCATATCTGCCTCCCAGGAATCTCCATGGGAAGATGGGCCAGCACTGAGGACAGGCTCATTATTTCCAGGAATGACTTGAGTCCACTTCATAGCTGATTCCCAGAACTTATCTGAATTTCACTTATTCACTATGCATTAAATTCCTACTGTGTGCCAGCAACAAGTTATTAGAGATAACCTCAGCATACCTAGAATCTAGGAATCAAATATGGCAATAAAGGTAACTAGAACAATGTAATATTAAAGATCAGACAGAGGAATGATGATTCAAATAAGTGCTGACTTATCGGAAACAATGGAGGCCAGAAGACAATGAGATATCTTTAAGGTGCCGAAAGGAAAAAAAAACTATCAAAGCAGAATTTTATATCCAGTGAAAACATCCTTCAAGAATGAAGGTGAAATAAACACATTTTAAGATAAAAGAATCAAACACCAGCTGACCTATACTAAAAGGCAGTCTGCAGACTGACGGGAAATAATACCAGATGGAAGCTCACATCTGCAGGAAGAAAGGAATAGCTCTATAAATAACAAATATGTGGGTTAATATAAAAGCCTATTTTTCTTAATTTATTCAAAATATGTATTACTGTCTAAAGCAGGGGTTAGTAAAGTATATAGCCTGTGGGCCAAATTCAGCTCATTGCTTATTTTTCTAAATAAAGTTTTATTGGAACATGGCCATGCCCATTCCTTTATATATTGTCTATGGCTTGCTTCTGTGATACAACAGCTTAGCTGAGTCATTGTGACATAAATTGTATCATCCCAGAGCCTAAAATATTTATGATCTGGCCCTTAGGAAAAGTTTGTTAACCACTGGCTTAAAGCAAAGATTGTAACACTGAGGGCTTAGAGCATATGTAGATCTAACACATATGACCACCATATGGAGCTATATGGTTGCAAGGCTCTCACAATCTACACAAAGTGGTATGATGTTAACTCTAATCAACAGTGAGAAGTTAAGGTGTGTATTTTAATCTCTGGAGTAACTACTACATATTGCCAATAATGCAAAAAAAAATGCCAAAAGGTGTAGCTAGAAAGCAGATATATAAGTTACAGATGGAATCATTAATATTAAAGAAAAGAATTTCAAAGCTCATTTTGTTCCACCATTGTCACATGCCCTCTTTTGTCCTCTTAAGTGTCATCCCAATTTTGCCTGAACCACCTGTGAATGTTCCCCGCCCCTGAGATAATTAGATACAAAAGGAGGAGCATGTTTGGTTATTAATACAAAATGTTTTAATAGAAAATTGACAGATTCGGAGAACCAATCCCTTGAAGTCCAAGCAACTTTGTTTTTCCTTCCTTAACACTCGGCAAATCTGATAAAGACATCTAGTACCTGCTGGGGTAATTTACTGTCTTCATGTTTGTTTTGGGTTCAGACCCCAGATGACCCATAAAAAGTTGTGGCTCTCTGGGGAGAATGAAATAATAAAGTGCAGACTTTCCTGAAGGCTTTTTCTTATTTTTCAAACATGCGTTAGTTATTTGTTATTATCCAATGCATGAGGCATATTTTTTTTTAATGTGCTCTAATTTTCATCGAGTGGGAAGATTACTCCTCTTTTTGTAAGAATATATGCCAGGGCAAACATTATTTATAATGTTAAATTCTATTTTTTGTTAATTAAATAATATTTTAAATAGCATATAAATACAAAAGTAAATGATTAAGATAACCTTAGATTCCTTTTTAATAGCTTTCTTCCTAGATTCATATAAAATAAGTCAACAGAGCATGCTGAGGAGGACTGCTCTATGACAGAAACTTACAAAACTTTGGATGCTTCTCAAATTAATAAGAGTTGTGAGAGGGTATCATAAATTTTGTTTTAAGTTTTTTTCTTTACTCAGATCAGAGGATGCTCAGGTAACAGCCCTGAAAAGGTTATTTCATTGGACATATTTCTCTTGTTCCTGAAGGTCAAGATTCAATTTCTCCTCTATATAAAAAAAAGGGGGGTTTTAATAAAAGCTAGTACAATGAAATACTCTATTATGGTTTTCAAGGTATCCAGCTGTCACTTTCCGCTTTCACTGAAGTGTCATCGGGGAGATCCATGGCCCTTTTAGTGACCGTTCGTCACAGTAACATTACAAGACACACGCCTGATGCCCAGCTAGAGCTTATTGTTTGTTTCTCTGAATTAATTCTAAACTATCTTATCCACAACATAACAAGTTTTATCATCAAAATTTCCAACTTCCTGCCTCATTAGAAACTAGAGAATTTCCCAAAACATTACATTGTGTTGTATAATTTTCCATTCTGTTTTTCGATAAAGATTCTACAGGACAGGGAAGTGAAATGACTGATTTAATTGAGTTAAGGGAGGATAGAATTCAAGAGTGAGATGTCAATACAAGTGCTTTATTGAATGACTGGCACTAGGGTTAGAATTTAATTGAGTGTGGGTTCTCATTATAATTCAGCCATTTGGTAGCTTGAGAGTCTGAGCTTCAGACAAAACTGAAATAGACACCTGGGGGAAATATCTCTTTACAGCGAATTGCTAACAAATCCTGGTCTGTGATACTGTTGAACTTCCCTCTGTACCACGTGTGGGTACAGACAGGCTCAGTGGAAGGAATCCCTCTCCTGCAACACCAGGAAAGCCTGAGTTTCTCTGGGAAATGCTGTACATGGGGTATTTGTGATGCTGTCATATGGCATTCAGACCAGAGATTTGAAGGAGTTCAATTGTGCTTCTTTGAGGCCAAAGCAGACAGGCTGCATCATTGGTGTTAACCAGCGTGGGAGCAGCTGTAGTTTTCCTTTCTTAAAATAACTTCCAAAACCCTCCCCAAACTTCCAATAACATCACATGTTAACATTAACTAAACTGCTGCAGACTCTGCCATATTTCTAAGCCTGAATAGCGTAGTACAAGTACGGGCAAGTAAACTCGGTACTCTATAGGGATTATCCTATTTAATCATTACATCCCTGTAATGGAAGTAGTAATATTATCCCTATTTTTCTATTTACTTCTTTATTTTTATTTATTTTTGGGGGAGAGAGAAAAAAAAAGAGGACACATGCGAGTGGGGGCAGAGGAAGAAAGAGAATTCCAAGCAGGGTCGGATACTCGACCGACTCAGCCACCCAGGTGCCCCTATTATCCCTATTTTAAACTGAGGCATCAGATAATTAAGTAACATGTCCAAGATCACAGAATTTGCAACAGCAATGGATTCAAACCCAGAAAGACCGATTCCAGAGTCCACCTTCTTACCCATTATACAGCCTGCTGAAATTATGAAGACATCTGTAAGTTTATGTCCAAATGTTGTCATAGTCCTTTGGAGTGGATGGTTGGTTATAACACAGCTATCAGTGAACATCAGGTGGGATTGAGTGAAAAGGGGACTGCTGTACATCCTCAGCTTCTCTGCGTCCATTGTTACCATCATAGTCTCAATTGTACTTTGTTGAATGATAACGTAAACTATCTATCTATCCTAGAGTCCCTATGTTTCACAGTTACATCTACTTTTCACCATCAGAAAGTGTTCTGGATGTATGGAAATTCTAACACTCAGAACTGTAGGAAACTAAAAAGATGAATAAGAAAAATCCCTGTCCTTGAAACACTTAGGATCTAGCAGGGAGAACGAAGCTGACTCAAGTAATCACTGAAATCCAAGCAAAGTGCAAGTGGGGTTAAAAAGAAAGAATAAGATTGGGGGCACCTGGATGGTTCAGTCTGTTGAATGTCCGGCTTTGGCTCAGGTCATGATCTCATAGTTTGTGAGTTGGAGGCCCACATCCGGCTCCAGACTGTCAGTGCAGAGCCCACTTCAGATCCTCTGTTTACCTCTCTCTCTGCCCCTTCTCACTTGCGCTCTCTCAAAAATAAATAAAACATTAAAAAAAATAAGATTGGAGTTTTCTGTCCAATCTGGAGGGACTGCATGGAGGAGTTGAGATTTGCACAAGACTTTGAAAAATGGAACAGGTGGGACTTTGAGAGGCAAACAATGGGCAGATAGTGCTGGTGAAATAAGAAAAACACTGGACTAGGAGTAAAAGCAGAAATTAAAAAAAAAATCCAGGTTTATTTATAGCTCTGCCAATTACCATCTGTGTGTCCTTGTTCAAATCATTCAATTTCTTTGCGCTTTAATTTCCCCAGTTGAAAAATGGAAACTGCATTTTGGGGTTTTAGTAAGAATGAAATGGGATCATATACTGAGAATAATTTGTTGAAGAGGGTGTGAAATATTGAATATTTTTATTTACTGTTATTAGGAATGTTTTAAAGGAAAAGACCAGTATGAGCAAAGGCATACAACAAGCCTTTCATAAACATATCTCTAACAAATGCATGAGAATATCTATTTATTGGATACCTACTATTTACTGGGCACTTTGCACTTATTTACTTTTGACAGTGACTATGGAGAATTTGGGTGGGCTACTTGATCTTTCTGTCTCATTTTTCTCCTCTATTAGAAGTGGTTAATATCCCCAATTAGCATGGCTATAAGAATTAAATGAGATAATATGTGCAAAGTAAAACAGGTCTTAGGGAAATGTATGCTAATTATCTATCTATCTATCTATCTATCTTATTATCTATCATCTATCTATATCTGTCTATCTATCTACCTTAAGGAACATTTCTCCCAGCCCTTGGTTCATACTTTTGATCTTGCCTGTACTAATAATTAAACCATTTTCTCTTCTTCTATTTTACTGCCTGCAGTCTATTATAGGGAAGACTTTGCTTTGGTGGAAATTTTGACTCTACCATATATTCACGTGGCCTTCTTCACATTATTGACCTCCATATCTCAGCTTTTCATCCATGGGCATCAAAATAGGGCCCATTTCATTGTGGCCATGGGAGAATAACACTTCATAACTGTAAAGTACTTAAAACAGCATTTAACACATGTTTTGAGCATTCCATAAATGGTTATCTACATTAATCACTATCGCTTTTGTCTAAAATACCCAAGATTTTCATCACTATATGACTCTGTGTTCAGTTCTACCTCCATACTATCTCTTTTCCTCTATAATTGCCCCTCTAAATTCCTTTCTTACAGAAGCCAATGCAATCTTTTAAGAAATGGAAGTCATAGCCTGTTTCCCTCCAGATAAAAACTCAATGTCTTCCCGAATTCTTTACCTCTGTGTCAAAATTGAGCTAAGGTGCCACAAGACTCTACATGAGCTAGTTTGGGTTTCCCACCTGACCTTATTGCCTCTTCTTAGGTCACCAGTCACTCTGCACTCTTTCCATTCTTTGATCATATCAGGATCATGCCTCTGCACCAGCGCCTTTGCACTTGCAATTCCTCCTGCCTGAAATGCTCTTGTCCAGATCTTGGCATAGCAGATTCTTCTCGCTCAGGTCTCTAAACATTACTTCCTTGGAGACTCATTTCCTAACCATCCAAACTAAAGCAGATTCTCAGTCACTTTTTGTCACAAATATCATATTACTTTTAGTCACATTTTATTCGGCCCTACTTCATAGATGAGTATTAACTGATAGAGCATGTAAACAACTTAGCACTGTGGCTGGCACACGATGAGGTCTCTGTGGATGCCAACTGTGTTGGGTAATTTACACTGGGCTACAGAGCTACATTCTTGCCCCCAAGTGAGTCAAAGGCCAGGGTGAAGACACAGATGGCTCACATAAATACATCCATACAGTATGTGCTCTGATGGAAATATATACCAGGGGTTTGTGACACATGAAGCAGGGGGTGGTTAAAGTTTCCAGGAGTGTCTAGAAGGCTCAATAGAGGAGGGGACTGCCCAGGCAACTACAGTTAGATGTATTTCCAGGCAGGAGGGACTGCATATTGCCCCTTAGGCGAGGGAGAATGTTTTGAGGTATAAGAAATTCATTGTAACTGGAACCTGGGGTGCACGTGGGGATGAGGCAGGAGAGGCTTAGCTCTGGATGGCTGAGGTGGGTGGTTTCCAGGAGCTTCACCTTCCTCCCAGCACAGGTCCTGCACTGCAGCACCAGCAGAAGCGGGTAAGGAGAAAACACCAGGAAAGGGCTCTGGGTTTTTTCTTTGATAAACACACAGCAAAATCATTATTACCTGTTTATTAGCTATTAGTATTTTCAACAACTCTGCAAGGCTGGTGGCACCATTGCCATTGAGCCCATTTCATGGATGATGATGATGAGGCTTGATCTCCTGGCTCCACATCTAGTGCATGTATCACCACATTATTCTGCTTTGCTGGACAGTTCTCTGAGCATGGGTGGGTGGACTAGAAACCAAAAACTAATCCCAGGCTTGATCCATGAATGCAGATTTGTTGTCTTTCCTTTGGGATCTGGAAGTCTTAGTGACTGAAGTAACAATGACACGGAGTCAAATCTCAGAGTGGATTGGAGCAGCAAAGTCACTGGCTTGTCCTTATCCTTCTTTATCCTCCCTTGACTTCGAAAAGCCATAAATTAAAGTATATCCAAGAAATAGGCCAGGCTCCAAGAAGACTTCTTGGGGTGTCACTCAATGACTCCTTGACATGAATGGCCTTCTGCCTTTCTGTGCCCCTCACCTCCAAGTGGGATAGCATGGGGATTGGAGCACAGCACCAATTTCTAGGATTAGGCTGCCCTGTACCTCACACCCTCTTCCTTTTCCCCCTCCTCCTCATTGTCATCTCTGTCATCATCACTATCCTTTATCTGGCTTTCTCTGTGCCAAAACCGTGCTAAAGTGCCTTTCACTGATTAGCTCATTTGATATTCATGACAATCTCAGTAGCTCTGCTATCCTTGCTTTACGGATAAAGGAACTGGAATCTCAGGAAGTTTCAATAATTTGCCTAGAGTTGCTCATCTTGAGGGAAGGCGGAGCTTGAGAATTCAGACCCGGATCTGCTTGATTTCTAAGTCCACGGTCTCCTCATACAGGAGGGAAGATAGCGTGACAGGGCCTTGTCTCTCTCCATCACTCGTGTTTTGCCGAAGCTGCTGTGGTTCGCTGATTTAATAAGGCCAGCGGCAGCAAATGTGAGTGATGGAGTGACAAGGTGAAGATAATGGCTCGAGGCCAGTCTTCAGCTTTCCAGAAGGCTTTTAGGCACGATTTCTAAGAGGAGGAAATGTGAGGCTGTGTGTCTGAATGAGGTGCCGAGACTACCGACTTCCTGACAGTTAACATCCTGGGCTTTCTGTCCACACACTCTTTATCTTTGTATGTCAGGGAACACAAGCCTATTGGACAAGCAGCAGAGGGCAGGGAAAATGTTTTAGACCAACTTGTAATATGGGTTTAGAAATGCATAGAAGCATATAATTGAGAAATATCTTCACTGCATTGCATTATCCATAGCTATTTGCACAATCCACACATACTTCCTTCCCTCCCTCACCCCCCCCCCCCAAGATAGCTGATGATGCCACGTGTAAAGCCACGGAGGGAAACAGCATTTCTTTGTGATAAATGGGAAATTGTCAGTGGGAAAATAGCGGACTGCAAACTTGCTGTGGACTATTTTCTTGACATTTTTGTTAGTTTGCTTGTGTTTTCCTTTGGATAAAAGTCTTCTTTTTTTTTTATAACGGTAAGATAAAATTGCAATTGCTAGAAAATGAGTGGATGAATTTAATTTCTAATATGAAATAAAATAACCTCCCCAATTGTAATCCTACCACCGTCTTTTGCCACCATTCTAACTTCAAAAATTGTCCTGTGTCTTTCCTCTGTGTACAAAGAATACTCAGAAAATGGTCACATAGAGGAGTGTTGTGTCTACTAGAATTGGAACACTCCTTCAAAGAACTTGCAGGCAGGTCATTTTGAGATGCACACCTGGTGCTCTTGGACAGTCCACTAGACCTCTCTAGACCTGTTTCTTCAACTGCAAAGTGATGTATTTGAATGAGAAGATTTTAAAGGTTTCCTTGAATGATACAATTCTTCACTTAAAGTCCAAGGTTGGTACATTTAAGTGTTGCAGGGGTGCAATACAAGTGAGGAGAACGCTTCTTTGTCAGAGTGATTTGCCATAAAGTCATGATTTTGTGCCAACTCATCACCCAAATAACAGCTTGATTGTCACTTCAACAAGAATATCAATCAATTTCAGGGGCACCTGGGCAGCTCAGTCAGTTAAATGTATGTCTCTTGATCTCAGTGCCGTGAATTCAAGCCCTGTGTTGGGCTCCATGCTGGGTGTGAACCCTACTTTAAAAAAAATATCAATCAGTTTCGTTAGATACATTACACCTCTTTCCCTATCCTCAGAGGGAGCAAGGACTGTGTGTATCTTCATATTCCAGAGCCTATTAGAGTGCCTATCACATAATAAGTGCTCAATACACACTCACTGAATGAAACCTTGACATTATTTGGCACATAGTAGGTGCTTAATAAAATTTCAAGTGTTTCAAATAAATTGGAATAGGTGGGAAAATGGATGGATGGGCAGAAGGGACCTCTATCCTGGACCACAGACTCAGAACACAAGTAAACTTAGACTTACTGTATTCCTTGATGCAGTGGAATCCTCATTGCTTCATTTGGAGACTGGATTTCTTGGTGTTTTTTGGATGTTGAGATTGATATGTCCTGGTCTCTTCCGTACT
The DNA here is from genome assembly GCF_028018385.1 of Neofelis nebulosa. Classification (NCBI taxonomy): domain Eukaryota; kingdom Metazoa; phylum Chordata; class Mammalia; order Carnivora; family Felidae; genus Neofelis; species Neofelis nebulosa. Next base: position 94,722,340 of record NC_080790.1, on the reverse strand, counting down.
GCTCTCTGGCATCAGTGCACCAGGCTTAGGGCATCTGCAATCCTCAGTTATGCATTGATATTTCCTCTTTGAAGACTGCAAGTCCCTCCTTCTGATGCTTTCTGAATTGATTTCTCCTTAGGTCAGTGCATCTGTGAGCCACCCGTTTGCACACATGAGCTCATGTCATTTTCAGACATTGTAGTTGGGCTTTCCAAAGCCACAGTTGCAGCCCTGAGAGTATGTGAGCCTGGATGGAGTTTCTCTTCACCCTTGATGGTGTTACTTCATCCTCAGGATGGAGAAGAGCCAGGAGGACATATGCCTGTTTGAAAGGGTGGTGATATGGATGAACACTGTGAGGCTAAGGCCAGATGTGTTGTCCAACCAATAGCATTTCCAGCTTCCTGGTATTTGAAAGCTTGTGAGCAGCAACTAGAAACATCAGGGTAGCATTAAAAGGTCAGGCCAACTTACAGAGGCTATTTTTCTAGCTTTCTTGTGCCCTTTGAGAGGGTAAACTAAATTAATGATAAATAATAAAACAATAGGTGGGAAAAACCAACAAGCCAACCTCTTAGATCCTTCTAGTTAACTTCTGTGTTGCAAGAAAAACAAAAAGACTTCTAATACCACAAACTGACATAAATTTGACAAATAAGATTAAAGCTAACCTAAAGCAGTTGATCCTTATGGGTTGATGAGGGATTAATAGGGTATTGGTATGTAGGTGTCCTTTTTTCCCAAGGAGAAGTAGCACATTGTCTGCCACCAAACCGATGTGATGAAATAAGTCAACATGGTTTTCTGCTATTATAAATGTGTCATTCATATTCACCATGATTGAAGCAGACATAAATATGTGTTAAAAATTATACTAAAACAGAACAATTGCCAAGTAGATGCCACTTATTCGGACATAGAGCCATAGCTTCAATGTAAACAATTTTACAAGTTTATTACATGAAGACAAAAATACTGCTTTGTTCTTGCTGGTACAAATCATGAAAGTTAATGCTTTCATGTTCTTAATCATGCTCTTAATGCTTTTCATTTAAAATATACATTTTGGGGAATGTATTTCTTGGAAATGAAAGCCACTTATTCACAAAAACTTTCCAAATATGTCAGTGTATCAATAGGCAAGGGAGGAAAAAATGTGTACCTCTTTGTAACTAAGTATTATAGCCATCACATGTAATCACTATGACTGTGGAATGTATCCACATTTTTCAGTGTGTGTGTCAGCATAACAACAAGGGTAAGTGGTCTCTTGGCTAAAAAATTAGTATGTGTTACTTCTAGAACATATAATATTTATAATAAATCTACATGTTTGGCTCATATCAAGAAGTTGACATGGCAGTTATATTTCCGCATTTATGGTGAATTCAAATTTGTGACTGATGTTTCTGAAGTTCCAAAACTCTGGCCTTACAGGCTTTTCATGAAAGGAGCACTGCCCACATTTCTCTCCTCTACCTGCAGAGGTAGCTGACTTTTAAATGTCACCATGTTTACCCACACCTGGTATACTCAGTTGGCCCAAGTAACCCAGCTGGCCATTCTACTACTGAGGTCAAGGTCACAGGTCCACTTCCCCCATGGACTCATGTAGTCATAGAGTAAAAGTCCGTGTCACCAGCAACATCCCTGTCACTGCCAGGGGAAGTGTGTCCTTGCTCACAACAATTGAGGGAGCTTGAGTGGGTGGACAGTTATAAACCTAACATTGCTCCTGGAGGACCAATGTAATTGGCCCTTTATATTACTGGGGGTTGGGAATGTTTGCTGAAGTCTTTTTTTTTAAATTTTAATGTATATTAATTTTTTTTGAGAGAGAGAGAGAGAGGAGAGAGAGAGAGAAAGAGAGAGAGCCCGTGCACGAGTGGGGAAGGGGCAGAGAGAGAGAGAGAGAGAGGCACAAAATCCGAAGCAGGCTCCAGTCTGAGCTATCAGCACAGAGCCTTACGTGGCTTAAGCTCACGAACTGTGAGATCATGACCTGAACCAAAGGTGGACACTTAATTGATTGAGCCACCCAGACACCCCTGCTGCAGTCTTAATGTACATGGCACATTTGTTTCCTGTAAGGATTGTCAAAAGCACTTGTTTGCTATTTATTTGACTGAGTTGGAAGATGAAGCATTAGGAGTACACATGCAGCTGTCACTTTGGCAAGCTGTGGTGTCAGCACAAAATGAGCAAAACTTTTATTTATTCATTTATTTTTATAAAAAAAAATGTTTATTTATTTATTTTGAGAGGGAGAGAGTGGGCAGGCAAGAGGAGAAGGGGCAGAGAGAATCCCAAGCAGTCTCTGTGCTGTTAGCACAGAGCCATACATGGGGCTCAATCTCATGAACCATGAGATCATGATCTGAGTCAAAATCAAGATGCGGACACTAAACTGACTGAGCCACCCAGGTGCCCTCAAACCTTTTAGCATCTCTAGAAGTAAGAAAGTTTTATTGGAGCCCAAGTGAGGACAGCTGCCTGGGAAACACACTCTTCACAGGGAAGACAGTGCTCCCACAAATGAACAGTCTCCACAAGGTTATATACTTTTTTGCATCTTGTAGAAGTTCAAAAGATTATTGATTAGCATATAGGCAGAAATCATAAGTGGTTTTTTAAATATTTATTTATTTTGGAATAAGAGAGAGAGTCAGAGTGAGAGCAGGAGAGGAGCAGAGAGAGAGGGAGACACAGAATCCGAAGCAGACTCCAGGCTCTGAGCTGTCAGTATAGAGCCTGACGCGAGACTTGAACTCATGAAACAGTAAGATCATGACCTGAGCCCAAGCCTGAGGTCCAACTGACTGAGCCACCCAGGAGCCCCAGGAATCACAAGTTTTAATGTCAAGGAATGCAGGGAATAGGAGCATCAATTGATATCTTAAGCACAAAATGGTTTTCCTTTAGGCTTCTCATTCACAAAGCATGTGTGGTGAGCTGTGAATCAGGCTTTTGGTTTAAACAAAGTTTATGTACAGTCATCCTGACTTAGAAAGAAATCTAAAATGGTTTCTCTTATATCTCAGGGCTCTAGAGAGTATTTTCTCTCATCAGAAGCCATCCCTGTGCTGTGGTCATCATCTGGGATTTGTCCACATGGGAACAATGCAGGGGACACCTTCCTGTCCATCTGGTAGCTCAGACTCCACCTGTATTACCCAGAAGGCCTTGTTCTGATGCACTTTGTAGTCAGGGGAGCCAGATGTGGTTTCTAAACACATAAATCATTAATAATGGAAATAAAAAACCACGTAATTGTCTTGTGGCAATAAAAGGGGCCAGCTCCCTTAATCCTAGTTAGAAAATACTGGAGGAATTCATTACTTAGCTGAAAGACAAGATGAACTTCATAATTCTTCAGGCAGGTTCTTCCTGTGCCATGGCACATGAATATGCCAAAGAAATGAGTCCCTGTGGAGTTCTACCTGGAGGATTGTTTGGGAATCTAGTGGCTTAAAAATGGAATGAGGGGCGCCTGGCTGGCTCAGTTGGAAGAAGAGCTTGTGACTCCTGCTCTTGTGAGTTCGATCCCCATGTTGGGGGTAGAGACTACTTACATAAATAAATAAATAAATAAATAAATAACTTATGAAATGGAGTGAAATTGTTTTCAATGGTAGGTTTTTTTTAAATCAAAGTTATATCACAATTGTAGCATAAGTACATCTAATCTAAACATGTTTGTCATGTTTATGCCATTGTGTACATATGTTCTGATTTAATGCTCACTATCAGTCACCATTGAGTTTTGAGACTCTACTAATCCAGTTCTTCTCAAAGTGGCGAGGGACCAGTTTTTGAACATTTCTAACCTATCATGTGTTTAAAAACAAAATTCAACTTGGTACTTTTGAAGATCTAATTGGCCTTATTAAGTGAATCATGAATCCTGTTGTATCCTATCCAGCAAGTAGAGGGATGCATCAAGGAGTTGTACAAAGTGGAATGTTTTTATAAGGAGGAAGGTGGGACAGGGAAGTTAATAGCAAAATAAAAGAAAGGATTGTTTCTGGCTGGGACAACTTTTTGAGGGGAAGGGAAGACAGGATTTTTACCATGCAGATGACCTCACTGGTGCTGATCAAGAAATTTCACATTGACTTTTGAAAGGTCACATTACTGGGATAGGTTGAAACTGTAAGTCAGTCTTGTTTTGCTCCCGTGGGCAGAAAATTACTCCGTTTGGGGCTCCCCCTTTTTTATTTTTATTAAAAATTTTTTTGATCTTTATTTTTGAGAGAGAGAGAGAGAGACAGACAGAGTATGAGTGGGGGAGGGGCACAGAGAGAGGAAGACACAGAATCCAAGGTAGGCTCCAGGCTCTGAGCTGTCAGCACAGAGCCCAACACAGGGCTTGAACTCACGAACCATGAGATCATGACTTGAGATAAAGTCGGATGCCCAACCGACTGTGCCACCCAGGCACCCCAAGGGCTCCCCCCCTTTTAAACATGTGTATTGATGTGTGGTCTTAGTGCGCATAACTAGGGTCCTGCTTGCATCACATGGTATTCTCCATAAGTTCACAGCATCCACATGGGTTTTTTCATTTCAATAGAGTCCACTGATAATGCACTGGGATGTTGTGACAAGGTCAACTTGCATTAAAAATTTTAAGTACATTTGCTCTCAGTTGCTTACCTTGTTTTAAGCCAGTAGCAGTCAGTTAACATCTTGGCAGTGGTCAGGCACCAACCATACTCTGAGCAGCAGCACTGGACAACTTGCCACCAGCTTGATGTACCAGAAGCACTGGGGGAAAGTATTGGGGGGAATCCCCAAATGTTACTGGTGAGGGGATGCCATATTCAAAGTGGCATTTTAGGAAGGTTTATTCATTTGGTTTTCAGTACTGAGTAGTGATTGAGTTTAGGAAAGTAGGGAATTCTCTGACCTGTGGTAAACCAGGTGAGTGTTTATAAAGAGCCAAGAGAACAATCTGTCATGGAGGCAGTTAGTGAGGGACAGAGATCTGCTCTATTCTGTACGTCATCTACTCAGGGTGCTTTGTATGTAGATAGGACAGAGCCAGGACTTATGAACCCTGTGGCTTCTAGAGATTTCTCATGAATCACAGAGGGGTGTAGGGGTAGCAGGGTATGATGGATATTGTGGTGAACTAGAGAACAATGCCCATTCAGAAAAGGTAACACTCAATTCCAGATAAATCTTCTGATTTTCAAACAAAACAAGATAAAACAGAAATTTTAACTCTTTATTTGAAAGCTCCTAATTGCTCAACTATTACTAGCTATCTACTAATTTAAATCATGAAAAAATCCAGTGTTAGGCCAAACACACATACACACACATGGATAGGCAGCTTGTATGTGACCTCTGAAAACTCTCTTGAGGTTTCTAATGGTGAAAAATATTCCGACAATTTCCATGAATGTTAGAGTGTCAACTTATTTGAAGGTAATTAAAAACAGAATTTGATACACAAATAGGGAAATGTGTCTGATGAAGCAAATAGTGAAATGTAATGTCCAGATACTCTTAAGATACATTAGACCACAAATAAGTGTCAAGGTTATAGCTGAGGTGGTAGATTCAGTCCGGGCACTGAAAAACTTGGGTAATTATTCTCCTTTCCCTGCAAGGGGTCCTTGGAGGAACATTCTGAGAAACAGAATGTTATGTTAGTTTTGCGACATCTTCCTCAAAGTTCTGAGTCATCCAGTGAAATGCAACTTTTTTGTTTTTGTTTTTGTTTTTGTTTTTGTTTTGTTTTTGTTTTTGTTTTTTTAGTTTAAACACCCACATGGCTTTAAATATATCACCTGAGATATTTCATGTTAGAATCAAAGTGACAGTATACAATTTTGAGGACACCTCTTTGGGGAATCAATACGTGTTTAATTAATTCTGTTCTTTCAGATACTCTTGGATATAACTTTCTTTGGGATATCCATTCACACTAGAAGCACTATTTTGAGAGACAATGATAACTGGATTTCTGAGGAAACTTCACTATGCCAAAGATTGGTAAAGAAACTCTTGACAGATGTGCTTACATTTCTCTCTGGGACCTTAATTAAAGACTGGCATCGCCTGTGCCTGTGTGGCTGCACTTGATTAATTGAGAGATGATAAGCTTGTGACAGGCATGCTTTGGACTAATGGCTGTGGATGCTATAAACACACCCTTTTATATCCTTTTTAATGCACTTCTTACAGGCACGCCACCAGTCCATCCTGGGTTCCTGAGTACTGTGCAAAGATTTTGTTGAGTCCAAAATAGAAATGAAAGTATATATTGGAGGGGCCAGGTGCAGTCTGGGGAATGTGAACTAAGTGTCCCTGTGTGGTGAGTGCCCATGGTGGTAGCTGGTGGGTAACATCAGCCTCGAGTGAGTGGGATGTGGAGACTGGCCCCTCATGCCAGTGGGAGCCTATACCAGGCATTAACACCCAAGGGCTGCAGATGGAGCAGAGTCCAAACAGATCAGGGTGGACTCCTGATCTGCCTTAGTTTGGGATGCTCCAGAAGCAAATGCTGTGACAAGGATTTGAGTGTAAATTGCTCATTTGGGCTGTAAAGGAAATACGGCAGGGGAGTAAGGAAGTGACCCAGGGGGACAAAAAAGAAGTCCACCCATCAAAGGAGCATCATGAAGCCAGTTATGACTGAGCTGGAGTCAATGTCTTTGGGAAACTGGGAGCCTGCACCTCAGGTTTACCCCACCCAAGGGGTGAGGGAGCTGGGTATCTATCCACCCAATGGTTAGAAAGCCTTAGGTAATGCAAGGAAGGCAGGTCCTGGCGGAGGCTGGGAGGTGCTTTGGAGGGTAAGGCAAGGAGACAGAGCATTAGCTCCCAGACCTTCCGAGATCCTCAAGCTATCGGTGCCTCCGAGGCATATGGAAATGCAAACAACAATATTAATTACACACCTGCAGAAATTCAGATAGCTTTTCTGTATTTTCTGATTGCACATTTCTGGGTATGTTCATTGAAGCTAAACCTTCTTGCATTTCCACCTCCTTCCCCTCCTTGGTTTTTAAAAGTTTTTTAGTTTTGGGACTCCTGGGTGGCTCAGTCCGTTGGGCATCCGACTTTGGCTAAGGTCATGACCTCACCGTCTGTGGGTTTGAGCCCCGCATGGGGCTCTGTGCTGACAGCTGGAGACCGGAGCATGCTTCAGATTCTGTCTCCCTCTCTCTCTGCCCCTCCCCCGCTCAAGCTCTGTCTCTGTCTCTCTCAAAAATAAATAAATATTAAAAAACAATTTTAAAGTTTTTTTAGTTTTTAGTGTTTTTGATTTTCTGCTGCTCTGGGTACATTCTTAATCCCCTCACTGTGTAGTCGATCATTCTTTAAAGAGTAAAGCGGAAGTAGATATAACGAAGGTGACACCACAGGTCTCAACTGGAGATTAACAAAGTCATTTCCCCAGCTGAGCTCTGGCATAAGGTGACATGATGAGGGACCAGAATCTCCACGAAGCAAGGGCATGCTCTGTGCCAAGGCCCTCCATTACCCCTCAGTTGTCATAGTGACTGCCTTTCTGAGGGAGTGCCACGACCACACCCTGGATCACGTGGCCCTGTGGCAAAGGCAGGTGATAATATTTTTTAGAGTTTACCTGTGCCTGGCACTGCTCTAAGCATTTGTGCGTAAAACCCACTTTTGCCCACACACAACTTTCTGATGTCGGGCCTCTTATTACTTTTACTTTGCGCATGAGGAAATTCAGGCACTGAGAATTGAGGGGACCTGCCAGTGTTAACGCATAGTTAACGTGTGCCAGAGTCTGGATCTAAACTCATGCCTTCTATTTTCAGAGGCTACTTCCCAACCGCTGTGCTGCCATGCCGCAAGCTGCTTGCAACCCAGCTGACGAGGAGAGAAATTGCAAATATGATTTTATTGGCTGCAAGTCACAAAGGTCTCCTGGCAACAGGGACCTGTCGAAGTCACTGCAATCCCCTCATTTAATATCAGTGAGAACACCACATTTGCAGACATATCCTCAGCAGGCAATTTGCCCAGAAAATAGGGAGCAGATTTCTGGATGTGGGAGTGAGCGGGAATGGGAAAGAACTGCTTTCATTTGGAAGGTGAGAGGCTTGGGAGCTGACCCAGAGCCGTGTGAAACAGGACACCTTCTAACACTGTGGCTTTTGTTAAGTTGGCATTCCAGGATGGAAGGCCAAGAAGGGCAGACAGGGGCCCTGATCATGATTTTTTTCTCTCCTTCACTTAAAGAGGAGTCCAGCTTTACGTGTCTGAGGGCCTTGGAGTGTGGCGGAACTTGGGCAGCATTTAACTGAAAGAATTGCACAAACCTAAACAGGAAGGGATTCTGAGCCTGGGAGAAAGGAGCAGACTCCTTGACAGCTGTGTTTTACTGTGAAGTTACGTGAGCACTGGGTGTTGTATGGAAAACAATTTGACAATAAATTTCACATTAAAAAAAAGAAATTCAAAAGATAAATTTCAAGAATAGGAAACACGGTGGATACAGCATTATCTTATGCCCCAACATTCCCACAGGAGATGAGAGCTTTCCCTTCTGGGCAGCAGGTTCCAGCCAACAGGTTTGTCCACTAACTCCTGAAGTCTGCTCTTCACAAACTTCCCCAGATTTTGGCTCCCAAACTCCGGCGTTTCAGACCCTGGTTCTTTTTCTGTTCCCTCACTTGCCTCTGGTCTTCATCCCCAGCTTCATGCCCAATGATGTTCTGGCCAGTAAACTTGGGAGTGTCCTTTTCATTTCTTGCCCCACTCAAGCAAAATGTTTGTCCTGGATCACACAATACTTAAAGAGTTAATTTAAAATTCCCCCAAGATGAGTTTCTCTCAGCTTTTGTGTGAGGAAAGAACTACTATGCATGCTGGTGACCATTTCAGAGCTAACCCAGCCTCACAATTAGTGTGCCCCAAAAATGACAATGCTTTCAGGACATCAGAACAGAAATGTTCACAGCCCACCCTCAGCGTGAGGATTTAGATGCATTTCCTTTTTACTGAACAACACAGTGTTCCCTAAGAGTTGCTGCTCCCATACCACAAGTCAGAACCTGAATAAAGGGAAATGTGGCTCAACATCTGGCTCCAAAGCCTTTGAACTTCACTGATGCTCCTGGGATACACCCTTATCAGTTTGTAGAGACATTATGGACACTTGCAATATGGATGGGAGTATTTTCAGACTCAGGTAATTTACCAATGTAAGTCAACACTATACAGAGGTCACATTATAGCAGTTTGTTCTAAATTCATTACCATTAACAGGCAAGGCAGCTGCAGGAAATTAGACAACTGCAAAGCATTTCAAGAAAATGTTCTGATGCTGATATCCGGACTGTTTGATCCAGACACAAAGGGAAATCGTGATCTTGCTGGCTACAGCTTTACTAACAAAGATTTTTGCTTGTCTTAATAATTATTCTTAGTCCAAGTTATTTTTATTCCAGTGACACTGGTGCTCGCCAATGATTTGGGGTTGATAATAAGAACCATGTTCGTGGGTTGGAAGTACACCGCTAGGATTAGTAAGGATTGCATAACTTCATCCCCTCAAGTTTGGAATGACCTCTGAAAATGAGAGTGAGCCAAAATGCAGGATGGAGCAATAAAGAAAAAAAAGAAATCTTCTCATCTATAGAATGGGGTGAATAAGCAGTAAAATATGAATGCGTGAAATGAATTGGGACTGTGTAATTCCAAAAAACAAACATTACATGATCTTTGATGTAAAACAATTACCAGGAACTCTGTGGTAAGATCAGCATATTTGGCAATGAACTCAAATGACCTTTCTGAAGGAATGTGAGTTTTGTGGGGTTCAGAGCTCAGCCTGACTTTATGGGTTTTGAAGTTTTGAACCAAGCTTAAACCTTGCATGGTGCCAGTTTGGGATCTGTGTGCTTCAAAGATTCTTGAAGACAGAACAATGGGTTTCTGGGAAAGGTAACAATGAAAGATCAGCTATGCCCAGCTGGACCACCAGGACCTTGAACTTCTGGAGGGCCCATCTCTCTCCCACTTGTCCTCTCCACTTTCTTGCCTTTCTCGCCAAATGTGCGCCAGATGGACAATTCCAGTAAGTCAGTAAGCCAGGTTTACTTTGATTTGGGACTCTTGCTCAGCTCATCTCCACTTTTTTACTGTCAGGATCCCTGAGTCCTGCAGGGCTGGGTTAACCACCCCTGCCTTAGAGTGCCGCTCATATCAGACTTAGGAGATCTGAAAGCCACTCCTTGGGGGCTCCTGAAATTCCCTTTGCTTTTTATTCCTCCGTGTTAAACACTCTTGAAAGAATAGAGACATCTTAAATAGACATGGGGGCAGGAACATTACCTGGGTAGATAAATGCATAGAGCAGATCTGTGTTGCCTTTAAGGAGTGAACTGCATCCAGAAACTTGGAGGATATGAGGGTCTGAGGCGCCAGGGGGTAGGAGGTCTTGGGGAACTGGGCAAAAGTGAGCTCATTTTTGGCAGGGTGCGGGCTGGAAGAGAAAAGGACATGGAGCATGGAAGAACCTGGAAATGCTGTTGTGGGAGGCCAATGGGAGCCTTGGGAAGAGGGCAGGGCAGCCACAACTAGGAATTTAGGGATCGGCTGGGGGCCAGCCAGGCAGGATGTTTCTTTGTTTTTTAAGTTTATTTAATTTATTTTTTAATATTTTATATCCAAGTTAGTTAGCATATAGTGCAACAGTGATTTCAGGAGTAGATTCCCTAGTGCCCCTTAACCATTTAGCCCATCCCCCCTCCCACAACCCCTCCAGCAACCCTCAGTTTGTTCTCCATACTTAAGAGTCTCTTATGTTTGTCCCCCTCCCTGTTTTTATATTATTTTTGCCTCCCTTCCCTTATGTTCATTTGTTTTGTATCTTAAAGTCTTCATATGAGTGAAGTCTTTTTTTGTCTTTTTCTGACTGACTAATTTTGCTTAGCATAATACCCTCTAGTTCCATCCACATAGTTGCAAATGGCAAGATTTCATTCTTTTTGATTGCCGAGGAATACTCCACTATATGTATATGTGTGTATACACCACATCTTTATCCATTCATTCATTGATGGAAATTTGGGCTCTTTCCATACTTTGGCTCTTGTTGATAGTGCTGCTATAAACATTGGGGTGCATGTATCTGGACCGCTTTCTTACACATACACAAAAATAAACTCAATATGGGGGATGAAAGACCTAAATGTAAAACAGGAAGCCATCAAAATCCTTGAGGAGAAAGCAGGCAAAAACCTCTTTGACCTTGGCCCCAGCAACTTCTTACTCAACATGTCTCTGTGGGCAAAAGAAACAAAAGCAAAAATGAACTATTGGGACCTCATCAAAATAAGAAGCTTCTGCACAGCAAAGGAAACAATCATCAAAACTAAAAGACAACCGACGGAGTGGGAGAAGATATTTGCAAATGACATATCAGATAAAGGGTTAGTATCAAAAATCTATAAAGAACTTATCAAACTCAGCACCCAAAAAAACAAATAATCCAGTGAAGAAATGGGCAAAAGACATGAATAGACCCTTCTCCAAAGAAGACATTCAGATGGCCAACTGACACATGAAAAAATGCTCAACATCACTCATCATCAGGGAAATATAAATATACAAATCAAAACCAAAATGAGATGCCACCTCACACCTGTAAGTATGGTTAAAATTAACAACTCAGGCAACAACAGATGTTGGCGAGCATGTGGAGAAAGAGGATCTCTTTTGCATTGTTGGTGGGAATGCAAGCTGCTGCAACCACTCTGGAAAACAGTACGGAGGTTCCTCAAAAAATTAAAAATACAACTACCCTATGACCTAGCAATTGCACTACTAGGTATTTATCCAAGGGATACAGACAGGATATTTCTAAGGCTAATGTGGCTTAACTCAAGAATCTTCCTTTTCCATCTCTAATGATATTTGTAAATGGGCTTACTAGTTGGTCTTTTATGTATTGTTGTGTGTTTGTGGATCCTTCTAGAAAGTTGCTTTGCTATTTCTTACATTTCTAATATAAAGAATTAAAGTTGTTGATGATAAGAACTCCCTTTCATTTACTTCCATATTTACTAGGCTTATTCCTAATACGTATGGGGCTAGTGGGGAGGGGTACATGTGGAAGCCCACAGCCCATGGGCACAATGTTTAGAAATTACAAATCAAGAGGGCGAGCTGTGAAATAAAATGTCTATTCTTCCAGACTGACAAATCGACCTTCATAATGATCAAATAAAAAATATGTGTCAGCTGTGATTTTTATGTGACAGAAAGTCAGCAAAATATCAAAGATTATTGAATTTAATTATTATTATGCACCTGCCAGTGATATTTAAATGTGCAGTAAAACAAAGACATGCACAGTTCATAAATTGTACGTTACTTGCTCTTAAGATTTTCTCGCCTCTATTTCAGCAAAATTGTTGATTCTATTTATGTACAGTTAAAATTTTTCTAAAACGTGTGTTTTATAGAAAACAGTGTTTAATTGGCAAACATTCTCCAGTCACTGTCGTTCTCAGTAAGTTCCTAAAAATAAGTCCAGTTTTGAGAGACTTACCTCTGCTAAAGCCACGCAAATGGATTTTCAATACATTCTGCAAGTGATATTTGGTTGGGAAATGGGATGTTGTGTTCAAATATTGTAATGCTGTCACACATGAGATGCTACTGTCATTGTTAAAATATGTTAATGTTACTGGGGTGCCTGGGCGGCTCAGTGCAGAGCCCGCTTCTTCCCATCCTCTGTCTCCCTCTCTCTCTCTTCCCCTCACCCACTTGTGTTTTCTCTCTCTCAAAAATAAATATTAAAACAATTAAATAAAATATATTAACATTACCATGTAGATTGCTATCATGTATAGCAAAATGGTTGTTTCTTTTAGAGCGCTATCTAGGTCCATGCATGGAAGATATATGGTTCTCAGATTCTTCTGTCAGATTTTCAGTGTTAGGATATTCTAAAGAAAACAAAAAAAAAAGCTGTCTATTGTTAAACTTATTGAAATCTTTTGTTAACCAGCACTAGAGTGTCCATCAAACACTCTTTGTAGAAATTTGTTTTAAAATTTTTGTACACAAATCTTTTTCATAATTGCAGATATTTTGTTCCTTTTTTCTAATTTTTCCATTTTTTTCTAGATGGCTATTTTGTTGCATAGTTTACATGCACTTTGATTTTATCTAAAATAAAAAAAAATCCTTTTAAAGTGAAATAGCCAAACTTGGATCTGTTTTTGTAAACTATTACTAACATTAATAGTAACCACAGTTCATACCAAGGGACTCTGGATAGTGGAAATTCAAAATTAATTTCATTTTCTTCCAAAGACAATGTTTCAGTCTTTATTTGGGCATCTTCTGCTTTTCACTTAGCTTCTCTGATGCATTTTGTGTCTTGTCTAAATTAAATCTGATTTCTTTATCTGCATTCAGTCAGCATACCCCTTGTGTGACCAAGAGGAGTCATAAAGTCAAAATTGATAGTGTTTCATCAAGATGTTCTATTTTGGGGCAAGTCCAGAAAATGTCATATACAATTTTGAATTGTTCCAAAGAATGTCATTGCTATTGGCCCAGCTGAAACCATGTCTCATAGTAACAAATTCAAAACATGTGCCATGCATGGCACAAGGAACTCTTCTGGTTTTCAGCCAAATTTGTGGCCTTACGTCTTTTACTTTACCAACCATGTCAGCACCATTATCATAGATTTGCCCTTTACAATCTTTCAAATTGTTTGAATAAAGCTGACATTTAAAATTCAATTTTATAAAAATGTAGCCAAATCTTTTAAATATATTGTTTTATAAAATATAACCAGTCCCAATGCCAGCATCTGATATGATGATCACTTAATACTATTTTCGTATGTACTACTTTAAGTGTCATAAGATTTTTTTTTCTTTAAACACTGTAAGTATTCCTCAGCAGCCACGTACAACTGTCGAGATTTTAATTCACATGCACCTCTGGAGCCAGCATCTGGAAAGCAAAAAGAGGCAAGGAAACAGATGCTTGTACCATTGTATTCCTTCTGTCTGAGGAGCCATTCCACAGATTCATGGATTGATTTTTTCCCCCACCTTGAGCCAAGTGCTTCTGCTATTCAAATTCTCTCTGCTCCCTAGCAGTGTGTGTTTCTGATGCTGGCAGTCACAGGATCCAAAAACCTGTGTGGCATTTGGGTGCTGCCACCTTTTGTTTCAAGTGCTTACAGGAAAAGATATGAGGTCATCTGATTGTTCTATCTGGCTCCAATCTAATTTGCCTGGGCCAACTGGCTGGACTGATAACCCATGACTTTCTCTGTTGATTTGCAAATTGAGTCCAAGATGGTAACCCCCTCAGAAAGAAGGCCTCATGTTCTCTCATAAGCCATGTGTTGGAACCAGGTGATAATTGCTTTTCTTTTTTCCTTCCTCTATTTCCTTCCTTCCTTCCTTCCTTCCTTCCTTCCTTCCTTGCTTCTGTTCTTTCTTTCCTCTTGTATTTATAGGGAATGGTACCTGATACATACCAGGCACTACATAAATATTCACTGAGTAGATAATAATGACATTAATTCCACTTCTAGATTTTTTTATTGTAGGAGTGTTCTGTAGCTGACATTAGAATGTTCCAAGTATCTGACAGTGAACTACATGTTTTCATAAAATCAGAATAATGGAAGACAAATATATTTAACTTATAGAACCATGATATATAGGTAAATTATGGACCCGTAGGCCCAAATCAGTGTCCTCCACTGGATTATAAATAACATAGGTAAAAATGCTTACCATGGACAATGGCTATTGATTATGCTGTGTACATTTGTAGATTCAGATTTAAATTCTCTCATCTTTCTTATTTTATTTTTTAAAGTTTATTTATTTATTTATAGAAAGAGAAACAGAGAACACAAGCAGGAGGGGCAGAGAGGGAGGGAGAGAGAATCCCAAGCAGTCTCCGCACTGTCACTGCAAAGTCCAGTGCGAGACTTGAACCCATGAACTGTGAGATCATGACCTGAGCAAAAACCAAGACTTGGACACTCAACTGACTGAGCCATCCAGGTGTGCACCCCCCCCCATCTTTCTTCTTTTATATTGCCACATCTTACTATCTCCATAGATTTTAGCTGCAATGAGGATGGGCAACAGGAAACTCTATGACACTCAGGGAAACACAGTGACACAATGACAAGGAGAAGTATAAGAGAAAGAAGAAACTCATGACAGATGCTGAAGCAAAACTTTGTTGACTCGGCTAAAACAAAGATGTCCCATAGTGTTTCAATATGGTGCTACAGAACATTCAGGGAATAGCAAACAAGAAAAAGAGCATTTGGATGATGGTGACCTTTGTTGCTGCTTATGAAAGCTGTGTATGTCAGATAATCTTGCTCAACATCTTTCTAAAAGGTGAACAAAAACTCATGTTTCTGTTTCAAAAGGTGTTTGAACAGCAGCAGCAGTAGCAAAAACAGCAACAACAACAAAATTTAGATAGGCATGTGCAGAGCTTTGCTAAGGGTGTTGCTTTTTGTCATGGCAATGCCCCATTGCTTTGCCAACTAGCATTTGACTGACATCTGCACAAATTACTTCCTGTTTCCAAGATACTAATAGAAAAAAGACAGTGAGAACTGCATGGAGGAGACAAGAAAAAATTACTTCCTGCAAAGCCATCAAATCATTTATAAAGCTTGCAAAAATTGTCCTCCTCTAGAGTTTTCTAATACCAAAGAAACTGCATGAGTGTTTCTTGGTGGGGTATTTGCTTTGATGCTTCTTAGGCCGGGATGGAAGATGGTCAAAAGTCAAGGTCACTATATTGATCCCTGAGACTGTTAGTGAGTAAGCAATGCTATATGACTTGGTCAGCTGAATAGTTCAGAGAACAAAATAAATCAGATCAACCCTGAGACCATGATACTAGTAAGTACTTCGGTGAAAATTTTCAAATGGAATTTTTTTACGAAAAGTGTACAAACCATGAGTATGCAACTCAATGGATTTTCACAAATTGAATACTATTGCATAACCAGCACCCAAATTAAGAAATGGAACATTACCAGCTCCCAGAAACACTATTGTCCTTATCACCTTCTAGGCAGAGCCCTCCAAAAAGCAACAATTATCCTGACTTCTAATGTCATGGATTTCTTCTCCTATTTATATGCCACATAGTCTGTGATATGGCTTGTTTTATACAAAAGTGTGTGAGTTTCATCCACTTCACTTTATGTAGTTGGAGTTCATTCTTGTTTCTGGCCACCTAGTATTCAGTTTTATTACCTTACCACAATGTATTTATTCATTTACAGTTGATCCATCTTGGGTCTAACTCAAATAATTGAAATAAACCCTCTTATATGTGTCTTTTGTTGAAATATGTACATATTTTGTTTCATAAATACCTAAGAGTGGAATTGCTAAGTCATAGGGTAGGCGAGTATCTTGCTGTAAAATTGCTAGTTTTTGAATTGTTTTGGATCAATTTTACTCCCAGAGTTTGGCAAACTGGTAAGTAGTGAACAATTGAAAATAAAATTTTATCTCAGTTGAGCTCTGTTGAAATGATCACATTTTACAAAGAATTGAAAGCCAATGGAGGTAATTATTTCAAAAAAGCAGACATGGCCCTGTGTTGTGTTGGCATCAGTCTTGCTCATCCAAATTCTAGTTATAGGATCCCTGAGCCATGAAGCTTACCTTATATTTTGAGATGTAGTCAATTGATTTTATATCCATTCTAACTCCAGCATATGATATCTGGTAGGTAAAAACGCTAGTGTGTTTAATTGGAAAAGTAGACCTATTTGTTATGTCCCTATTTATTTCCAATGAAACTAGCAAATACACAGGTAGATGAGGACCACATTTTAAAGGTTATCAGTCAGGATGTGAATGTCAAAGCTGCATGTGTATAGGGTAGGGCCATTTAATATAAATAATTTGAGAAATATCTACAGATAAGAGAAATAAACATGTTAACTGTTCTTGTAATCAAGTATGAGTGAAACACACTATAATTTTGGTTGCAAATGTTAATATTTACAATATGACCTGTTTTATAAACTCAACCCTGCCTTATATATGTGATTGCATCTATTTTCAAGCATCCAACCAGGGCACCAAGAGGTTAGTGGCTAAGCAAGCTGTAGCTGCTGGATCATGGAGCTAACCTTGTGAATTGGTTAGCAGTTTTGGAAGGATAGAGAGAAGGGAGAAGGATGAACAGTTTGCATTGGGCAGGCAACTTTGTCATCAGTCACCACCTCCATGCACATAGACTGGTTTGCACTGATGACAAATGTCTCTTTTCCAGATATAGTTGGAAACAATTTCTTCCATGTCTAAAGAGTATCTGTCACTTCCTTGTGCATGTAGAGATGGTTGGTGAATGAAGATAGCAATCATATTAAATTTACTGTGTATTTATCAGGTACCTGACTTGGCATTAGTGTTTTGCACATGCATATTGGTGCCAAATAAGATCAATTGCGATAGGTACCATTATTGTCCCCATTTCACAAATGAGCAAGTAGAGGGTTAGAAAGTTCAACACATTTTCCCAAAATCCTGCAGCCAACTGTAGGAGACCAGAACTGAAGCCATTATAACTCCAGAGTTTAACTTCCAAAAACCAGCTTCTGTAGGGATGCAGGAAGGCATGGAGACAGACTGAGAAGTGAGCCAAAGGAGTTCAGTGAGGGAATTATTTAGGAAGGCAAAGATCATGAGAAAAGCTAGGAAGAGAATTGTGATTGATTACACTATGAAAAGTAAAAATTAAACATTTGAAATTCTTTTTTTTTTTTTTTTTTTTTTTTTTTTTTTGAGGAGGGCACCTTTTGGGATGAGCACTGGGTGTTGTATGGAAACCAATTTGACAGTAAATTTCATATATTAAAAAATAAAAAAAATTAAAAAAAAATTAAAAAAAAATAAATAAATTTGTTTTTTGGTAAAAAAAAAAATAAAAAAATAAACATTTGAAATTCTTAAAGAATGGTAAAGCTTTGTAAAAGTACTTATGAACAAATAAAGAGCTTTGGCACAAGAGTTTGAGAAAAGCATATTTTTAGGACATTTTTGGAGATTGTCTTGTCATGCTAAAGGACAAGGAGAGACCAAGATAGGCAGCAATTGGAAGTGAAGATTGTAAGAAGATCCTGTCTCTTACTTTCAGTCTCAGTTATAGCTTGCTTTGCACCATTGCACTATTGAAGAATTACCTTTTTTTTTCTCCTCTTAATCTCAATTAACACAGTTAAGATTTCCCAGTTTTTCTTAGCAAACTACACATACCTAGATATATTTTTAACCTCTTCACTTCTAAGCTGCTAAAAGCCAAAACATCATATTTTATTCAAAGAAAAGAAGTGAAAGTGTTTGTGCCTGTACCATCTAGATGGTTCTATTAGAACATCAGTATACAGAATGTGGTTTGTGGACCAGTAGCATCAGCAACCTTAGGATCTTGTGAGAAATGTAGAAACTTAGGATCCATTCAAGACCTACTGAGTCAGAATCTACCTTTTAGCAAGATGACTAGGAGATTCACGGGCACGTTGCATATAGAGAAGCAATGTGTTAGCTAAAGAATCCTGGAGGGTAGGGACTCAATCTTTGTAACTTTCCACAGAAATAATAATTGTATAAATAGTTAATTAACCTGTAACTAGATGAGGAAGCAAACTTCAAGAAGCAGATATTACCTGTATTTCCAGAAACCATCACAGAAACAGATAATGGCCACCGATTTGTGATCCTTATTCAAGCTGATCATTGGCTTGTCATAGTTAATTCCCATTTAGTTACTGAGAGAAAGATCTTCTTTGGGCAGGTCCATAAACTGGCACAATTCCCCCATTGGAAAGTACAGAAAAGTAGTCTGTGCTAATCCTGAAATGGGAAAAATTGTTATCTAGGGCCCAATGGTGTGATAATGGGTGGCTGTTTAGACTCCTCCAGGATAACCCCCTGCCCAAGCTTCTGAGTGATGGATGGGGTCCATCTGGGTTGAGCCACATCTGGTTTGGATTACCTGAATATAACTCAGATCCCTGGAAACAAAGGAATTAATTTAAAAGAAACATCATGGTACTGTATATGAACTTTATGTACTTGTTAATTTAAGTGCATATATCACTAAATACAACACATAGCTTTGATTTTATTATATCACTTGTCTTTTTCCTTTAAGCAATGATTCTCCAGCCTGAGAAAGCATCAGATTTCCCTGGGAGGCTTGTTAACACAAAGATTTCTGGATTCCATTCCCAGAATTCTGTTCCATAGGTCTGGTGCTCCACAGATGAGGCCCAAGGATTTGCATTTTGAACAAACTCACAAATGGAGCAGATGCAACTTATTCAGGACGAACATTTTGAGGCCCACTGCCCTAAAGAATTAGCAAACTAGTAGCCAGTGGTGGTAGCGGGTAAAATCTTTGTCTCTTTATTTAAATCGCCATTGATTTTTTCTCTTGCACTTGTCTATACCTGACTAGCTGGCTGTCTTCTCTAGTTGTAAGGCACTGGAAGCCCACAGATGGGGGCAGAAGCCAGGCAGTGCAGCTCTCCTCAGACTCTCTCTGCAGTTATTTACCTTCTGTTTCTAATTTAAAAGACTTTCTTGCCATATGTGATCCTACAGACAGACTGAGCTGTGGTCCAGGAGAGACCATGAGCCTGCGTCAGCCATGGTACACATCCATCTTAGGGGATACACAGAAGTGACCTGGGGCTCTAAGATGGGAAAAAAAATAAAGAGGCCTTGCTTTTTTCCTGGTCCACTCTTACAGTTTGGTCTCATGAGTATTTATTTTGTTTGCCTTCCACTTTTTAGGAGATAGGGAAACAAATGAGGTGTTTCTACCCCTGAAGAATTTGGGTTTTCCAACAAGCTGGTACATAGTCTAGGACTCGACACTAAGTCATGACATGCTGGGGAATGATTGGTCACACTCCCCAGAGGTCAACCCAAAAACTACAACCACACTGTAACCCCACTACCTCTGGAACATCCCTATTTATGTAATTGAGATAAAGAGTGAGACTGGTATAACTTACAGGATAATTTAGGAACCAGTCTAGGATGAGGTCTTCAAACTGCCGGCAAAATCAAAGTCACGTTTTTTAAATGATCAATTCAAAATGGATCTAGAAATAAAAAAGACATTTTATTTTATTTTATTTTATTTTATTTTATTTTATTTTATTTTAATATGAAATTTATTGTCAAATTGGTTTCCATACAATACCCAGTGCTCATCCCAACAGGTGACCTTCTCAATACCCATCACCCATCCTCCCCTCCCTCACCCCCATCAACGCTCAGATTGTTCTCGGTTTTTAAGAAGAACTATTATTTTAGAAACATTTGAAAAGACAAGAGTGATGTTTCCTCAACAATACAAGGGAACAAAGATTAGTAGGAATAGAGGAGTCACACAGTTTCTTCTGGCTGCTTTCCCCAGGTTCAGAGTGGCCAGAGGGCTCTGTTAGGGAAGACTTGCACGTGAGTAGTGAATTCCTAAAAGCTACCTACAGCAAACACCGTCAGGGTCCTACTCAAAACCCATTAGCAGAGTTAACGATGATTAAAGAAGAACATTTGTATTAAACTTTATTTAATACTTCAGTCTCTTGTTTCTCTAGGGTCCAGAGAACTGCAAAATGGGTGAGAAGCCAGGAAGCTTTAATAAGATGAAGAATCAGGAACAAGGAAGAGAAAAATAGGAAAGGAATAAGGAACGAATAAGTCAGTCTAGTGCTCAGGGTTGGGCTTGGTGTTCGGAGATTGGCTGACTGGATACACCACATACTTCCAGTCAAGTGGAACATTTACAAGGACATGAAAGTTACCTAAGTTTTGGCTTGCTTATGTGGCATGTAGGGCAGGAGTGGCTCCAGTTTGGGCTTAGAAATTTATTTTAACATCAGTAACAGTTTCAATGTTCTCAGTCAAAACCTGAAACTCCAGCACTCCCTTGTCTTGGCCCGAGTCCTCTTTCTGTCTGGCAGAGCTGTGAGAAAGCTGATAAGTAACAGCTCCCCACTTCCGGCCCCTATAGTAGCCTCAGCCAATAACTGACAAGAGCTCAGGGTATACATACCTCAGTTCCCTCACCTTGGGGAAAGGTTTAAGTTCTAGGTGCCCCCTGGCTATCTCACCTTCTGTTTCACTTCTTTACAATGTCATTAATATCCTGTCCTTTCTTTCTGCTCTCTGTTTCTATGCAGGCTGAGCCTGGGATTATAAAAGAGAGGCCTCAAAAATTCTTTTGTTGTGGTGGTTGCAGGCAACATGATTATTATCAGTTTCTGTCTTGAAAGCTGAGGCTACAAGGTAGAGAAGGCCCTGAACCCAAGACCAGATTTACTTTTCTGGAACTTGGAAAAGTTGTTCCAACAACAAGCTTAAGGAACTGATTGGACCCAAGAGCATCTGCTCTTGATGTTCCAAACCACAGTGCCTTGCACAAGAGGAAAATCTGCTTAACAACAAAGGAAGATGGTCATTATAATGCTTCACGGCAATGACTCTGTAGGTACTTTGTCTATTTTCTCCTGTTAGAAAAAAATCATTAACATTTGCTTAATAAGCATAATACAAGAATTTTAGAGGTGTTGAGGAGAATGATTAAAAATCATACAAATTTTCATGATTGCCAAGTTGATTTGTCAATGAAGACCTTCTTAATTTAATTTGGTACCCAAATTAAAATTCCCAAAATATTTTCAGAGTTTTTTTTTTAATATGAAATTTATTGTCAAATTGGTTTCCATACAACACCCAGTGCTCATCCCAACAGGTGTCCTCCTCAGTACCCATCACCCACTTTCCCTTCCCTCCCACACCCCATCAACCCTCAGTTAATTCTCAGTTTTTAAGAGTCTCTTATGCTTTGGCTCCCTCCCTCTCTAACTTTTTTTTCCTTCCCCTCCCCCATGTCTTCTGTTAAGTTTCTCAGGATCCACATAAGAGTGAAAACATGTGGTATCTGTCTTTCTCTGTATGACTTATTTCACTTAGTATAACACTCTCCAGGTCCATCCACGTTGCTACAAAAGGCCAGATTTCATTCTTTCTCATTGCCAAGTAGTATTCCAATGTGTATATAAACCATAATTTCTTTTTTTTCTTAATATTGATTTTATTTTATTTTTTTCAATATATGAAGTTTATTGTCAAATTGGTTTCCATACAACACCCAGTGCTCATCCCAAAAGGTGCCTTCCTCAATACCCATCACCCACCCTCCCCACCCTCCCACTCCCCATCAACCCTCAGTTTGTTCTGTTTTTAAGAGTCTCTTATGCTTTGGCTCTCTTCTACTCTAGCCTCTTTTTTTTTCCTTCCCTTCCCCCATGGGTTTCTGTTAAGTTTCTCAGGATCCATGTAAGAGTGAAAACATATGGTATCTGTCTTTCTCTGTATGGCTTATTTCACTTAGCATCACACTCTCCAGTTCCATCCATGTTGCTACAAAGGGCCATATTTCATTCTTTCTCATTGCCACATAGTACTCCATTGTGTATATAAACCACAAGTTCTTTATCCATTCATCAGTTGATGGACATTTAGTCTCTTTCCATAATTTGGCTATTGTTGCAAGTGCTGCTATAATAAACATCAGTGTACAAGTGCCCCTATGCATCAGCACTTCTGTATCCCTTGGGTGGATTCCTAGTAGTGCTATTGCTGGATCATAGGGTAGATCTAGTTTTAACTTTTGAGGAACACTTTTTTCCAGAGCGGCTGCACTAGTTTGCATTCCCACCAACAGTGCAAGAGGGTTCCCGTTTCTCCACATCATCGCCAGCATCTATAGTCTCCTGATTTGTTCATTTTAGTCACTCTGGGGTGAGGTGATATCTCAGTGTGGTTTTGATTTGTATTTCCCTGATAAGGAGTGAAATTGAGCATGTTTTCATGTGCCTGTTGGCCATCTGGATGTCTTCTTCAGAGAAATGTCTATTCATGTTTTCTGCCCATTTCTCACTGGATTATTTGTTTTTTTGAGTGTGGAATTTGGTGAGCTCTTTATAGATTTCGGATACTAGCCCTTTGTATGATATGTCATTTGTAAATATCTTTTCCCATTCCATTGGTTGCTTTTTAGTTTTGTTGATTGTTTCCTTTGCAGTGCAGAAGCTTTTTATCTTCATGAGGTTCCAATAGTTCATTTTTGCTTTTAATTCCATTGCCTTTGGAGATGTGTCAAGTAAGAAATTGCTGCAGCTGAGGTCAGAGAGGTTTTTTCCTGCTTTCTCCTCTAGGGTTTTGGTGATTTCCTGTCTCACATTCAGGTCCTTTATCCATTTTGAGTTTGTTTTTGTGAATGGTGTAAGAAAGTGGTCTAGCTAGACCACTGCATATTGCTGTCCACTTTTCCCAACACCATGATACATGAATTCAGCAAAGTCGCAGGATACAAAATTAATGTACAGAAATCAGTTGCATTCTTATACACTAATAACGAAGCAACAGAAAGACAAATAAAGAAACTGATCCCATACACAACTGCACCAGGAATCATAAAATACTTAGGAATAAACCTAACCAAAGATGTAAAAGATCTGTATGCTGAAAATTATAGAAAGCTTATGAAGGAAATTGAAGAAGATACAAAGAAATGGAAAAACTTTTCATGCTCATGGATTGGAAGAATAAATATTGTTAAAATGTCAATACTACCCAAAGCAATATACATATTCAATGCAATCCCAATCAAAATTGCACCAACATTCTTCTCGAAGCTAGAACAAGCAATCCTAAATTTTGTATGGAACCATGAAAGACCCTGAATAGCCAAGGTAATATTGAAGAAGAAGACCAAAGCAGGAGGCATCACAATCCCAGACTTTAGCCTCTACTACAAAGCTGTAATTATCAAGACAGCATGGTATTGGCACAAAAACAGATACATAGACCAATGGAATAGAATAGAGACTCCAGAATTGGACCCACAAATATATGGCCAACTAATCTTTGACAAAGCAGGAAAGAATATCCAATGGAAAAAAGACAGTCTCTGTAACAAATGGTTTTGGGAGAACTGTACAGCAACATGCAGAAGAATTAAACTAGACTACTTTCTTACACCATTCACAGAGGTTTCTTAAGGTCACTGATTGGTTGCCTTGGAATTCTGTACCACCCAATGCTGGATAAAATCAAAGGAATATTGGCTAGGCTTGGAGATAATTTCAAAACTGCAGTTTTTAACCACGATGGTATTTGCTACAGTGGACTAGGTCCGACAGATAACGTGAGTCATACCATTCACCATCAGAAGGCCATGGACAGCTGGAAATAAAAAGTTTTTTTTTTAGGTAAAGGCCATGGTAAGGATAGGCAAACCTGGCATTAGGCCAACCATCTCAAACCATGCATCAAACTTTTGAGGTCAGGCAAAATTGAAAACACATTTGGAAAAGTTAATTCTCCTTAATTTTGAAACCCATGTGTATTTCAAGGGAAATTTAATCCGTGTGTTTCTAATTCATTTACACTCAACTCATCAAAATGTTATTTTGAAAGAATTATTTCATTTTCATATCCAGGAAATATTATGAACCCCTTTAACAAGATTCGTGAAGGCTTGAAAAAATGTCATTCAGTTAAGTAGTTGTGTTTGGCCAGCTGTACACAGGACTTATAAACAAAGGTGAGGGAGAGCAGTGCATTTCTAAAACTTGGCCTCTTGTGTTTCAATGGGGTGTATGTTTTGCTATGCTAAGCACTGGTGATCAATGGTACCATGTAACTAATGATTCCACCCTCTATTCCACCATTTTGATAATGGATTCCTCAGTGACCTGTTATACTTAACATAGAGTGTATTGGGTTGATCCTCAGTTTAATTTTCCATAGGAGACAGATCTCTCTCTCTCTCTCTCTCTCTCTCTCTCTCTCTCTCTCTCGTGTCTAAATGAAGGTATTGGTTTGGGTAGGAATTAATGGGACAGTTGATAGAAGCTATGATTTGTGTTGTTCTGCAAGAAGAGCACAGGGACGCTGAATCTCTCTAAGCAAGGGAAACCCTGGGAAAGAAGAGAAGAAGGAAGTGGGTAATTTTACATAATTAATTTAATTTGTAAAGAAACATAGTGGATGGGATTAGTTTTAATTTTACATACAATTTCTGGGATGCAAAACAAAGCACTTTTATTAGATCAGAGCCTGGAAATGCAGCAGATAAAATACTAGTTTCAAATAAGGAAGAAAAGGGGATTAGCTTTCAGTGTTTGTGTTTCTAAAGTACGACAATTATTATAAGGCTCCAAGTCAAAATGTGTTCACAACTCCTGATGAGGTCAGTGCGTAGTGAGAGAAATTCCTTCAGTTTCTGAAAGTAAGGACGTAAAGCTTTGCCTTGCTTGAGTTTTTGTTTTGTTTTGTTTTTAATAACCAGCAGGGGAAACTGAATTTGCTGAACTTCCTTTTTTGGGCAGCTTCCATGTGAGGATGGGGACTGCTGAACAACAGCAGCCAACTCAATTATCATGAGCAATTACCTATTGCAGAGCCACCCAGAAGGCCAACCACCTTTTGCTAGTATGCATTTTAAATAGTGTTGGGACAAACCCTTTGAACGGAGTGCTTTTGAAGGGTTTCCCAGAGCTAATTAGCAGGAGAGAGACTGGCAGGATACTTTTTCTTCACTTAACTTGCAACAGAACAGGATATTCCTGGATCTTACAGAGCTCTGTAACAAGAAATTGAGGCATTACCAGTTACCGTTATGGTAGGTAGCAGTAGCTGGCAGCCAGTTTCCTGTCACAGGTGGCAAGATGACAGTTGAGATCTCTAAAATGACCATCTTCTGTGAGCTCTCCTTTATTTGTCATAGTAAATGCTAACTTCATTTCATTTTATTTTTCCTGGTGGTCATGGTAGCTCTGAAGGGCAGCTCTTCTTTAAAAAGGTTAGTGAAAGCACTTGTTTTAATATTATTGGCTCCCCAAAATGAACAAATCAGGAGACTATAGATGCTGGCGAGGATGTGGAGAAACGGGAACCCTCTTGCACTCTTGGTGGGAATGCAAATTGGTGCAGCCACTCTGGAAAGCAGTGTGGAGGTTCCTCAGAAAATTAAAAATAGACCTACCCTATGACCCAGCAATAGCACTGCTAGGAATTTACCCAAGGGATACAGGAGTACTGATGCATAGGGGTACTTGTACCCCAATGTTTATAGCAGCACTCTCAACAATAGCCAAATTATGGAAAGAGACTAAATGTCCATCAACTGATGAATGGATAAAGAACTTGTGGTTTATATACACAATGGAGTACTATGTGGCAATGAGAAAGAATGAAATATGGTCCTTTGTAGCAACATGGATGGAACTGGAGAGTGTGATGCTAAGTGAAATAAGCCATACAGAGAAAGACAGATACCATATGTTTTCACTCTTACGTGGATCCTGAGAAACTTAACAGAAACCCATGGGGGAGGGGAAGGAAAAAAAAAAGAGGTTAGAGTGGGAGAGAACCAAAGCATAAGAGACTCTTAAAAACAGAACAAACTGAGGGTTGATGGGGGTGGGAGGGAGGGGAGGGTGGGTGATGGGTATTGAGGAGGGCACCTTTTGGGATGAGCACTGGGTGTTGTATGAAAACCAATTTGACAATAAATTTCATATATTGAAAAAAAAAGAAAAAAATAAAAAAAATATTATTGGCTCCCTATGTAAGCTACCAGAGAAACTTTCCGGGTCCATGTGTTTAGCATATTAACACTAAACATCTAGTACAAATCTGAGTTGAGGAAAGCATGAGAGGCAGAGAAATCCAGGACAACTTTTTGAAACTTATGAAAGACAATTGTGGGTCTTTTCTGTTCATCTCTAATGCTTTTCTGAGTAGAATGGTGGGAAAGTTTTCCAAATATCACATGACACTAAGATTAATGACCGCTGGTTCATTCTTGGAGATGACAGTTGACTATTGGTTTACTAGGGCAATGAAATGAATTAAAGTTAAAGGTCATTCAGTAAGTCTCTCTGGCAATTTCAGTGGAAATAAATATGAGGAAAAACTGACCTTAAAATGTGAAAGTGAATTTACCCACAGAAACATCTTTCCTTAGTCTCATTTTTTTTCTATAGTGTAGAAGGTCATGATTATGTGTTTTAATCCCAATTGCCTGTCCTTATATGTGAGCCCAGTTTTCTTATATAGATCATAATTATAATTTTAAATAGCCATACCAATATCCAACAGATAGTTTCTGTAAAGAGCAGCACAAGGCCTGGAACCTAGTAGACCCTCAAGAAATGTTAGCTCTGTCTCACCTACATGAATATACAGATTTTTGAGCTAGATGGTATGGCTAGTACTCTGTTTCATATTATTATGTGATGGTTTTGAAAGGTAATTCTGTGTTAATGATTTGGTACTCAATTCAGTCTCCAAAATACCTTAATTCCAAATTCAAATTTAATCATAAACATATGGCCTCCTTATTTAACATTATAAAAGAATGAGTATATGATCATAGGTTTATATTTTTGGAATGTGCTCTGGTGGCCATTACAATCAGAATAATTTCTGAACCTATTTTTGTGCATCTGCTTCTGGAGAACTGATTGGAAGTAATAAAATGCCCTTGTAGATCTTTGTTTTATTTATGTTTGATTACCTTATTAAAATTGAGAATGTGATTTTTATTCTCTTCATAAAGCTACACAATTGTGCTTCACCAGTGTTTATAAAAGAAAGAAAATGTGGATTTGATCGTAAGTCAGGTCCTGCTGCTTATGTGGCTTCTGCAAACATATTGTCCCTGCTAAAACTCGAATATTCTTATTGATGGGGTGTTGAACACAGGAGCAACCATTCCACTTTGTCATAGCACCCAGTCTGAGAATCTGCAGCTGAATGTATGTGACAATATGAAGTCACTGGGCAAGTGATCCTTGATGAAGGGAAGGGAGCTAACCCATTGGGAGTCTTTTTTCCTCTCTCAGAATACTGCTCTGGGAGATCATCCACTGTCTCCCTACTTCCCTTGGGTCCTCCTTCCTCTGCCATTCTCTTTTCCATTCTTTTTATTTATTTATTTATTTATTTATTTATTTATTTATTAATATATGAAATTTACTGTCAAATTGGTTTCCATACAACACCCAGTGCTCATCCCAAAAGGTGCCCTCCTCAATACCCATCACCCACCCTGCCCTCCCTCCCACCCCCCATCAACCCTCAGTTTGTTCTCAGTTTTTAACAGTCTCTTATGCTTTGGCTCTCTCCCACTCTAACCTCTTTTTTTTTTTTTTTCCCTTCCCCTCCCCCATGGGTTTCTGTTACGTTTCTCAGGATCCACATAAGAGTGAAACCATATGGTATCTGTCTTTCTCTGTATGGCTTATTTCACTTAGCATCACACTCTCCAGTTCCATCCACGTTGCTACAAAAGGCCATATTTCATTCTTTCTCATTGCCACGTAGTATTCCATTGTGTATATAAACCACAATTTCTTTATCCATTCATCAGTTGATGGACATTTAGGCTCTTTCCATAATTTGGCGATTGTTGAGAGTGCTGCTATAAACATTGGGGTACAAGTGCCCCTATGCATCAGTACTCCTGTATCCCTTGGATAAATTCCTAGCAGTGCTATTGCTGGGTCATAGGGTAGGTCTATTTTTAATTTTCTGAGGAACCTCCACACTGCTTTCCAGAGCGGCTGCACCAATTTGCATTCCCACCAACAGTGCAAGAGGGTTCCCGTCTCTCCACATCCTCTCCAGCATCTATAGTCTCCTGATTTCTTCATTTTGGCCACTCTGACTGGCATGAGGTGGTATCTGAGTGTGGTTTTGATTTGTATTTCCCTGATGAGGAGCGACGTTGAACATCTTTTCATGTGCCTGTTGGCCATCCGGATGTCTTCTTTAGAGAAGTGTCTATTCATGTTTTCTGCCCATTTCTTCACTGGGTTATTTGTTTTTCGGGTGTGGAGTTTGATGAGCTCTTTATAGATTTTGGATACTAGCCCTTTGTCCGATGTGTCATTTGCAAATATCTTTTCCCATTCCGTTGGTTGCCTTTTAGTTTTGTTGGTTGTTTCCTTTGCTGTGCAGAAGCTTTTTATCTTCATAAGGTCTCAGTAATTCACTTTTGCTTTTAATTCCCTTGCCTTTGGGGATGTGCCGAGTAAGAGATTGCTACGGCTGAGGTCAGAGAGGTCTTTTCCTGCTTTCTCCTCTAAGGTTTTGATGGTTTCCTGTCTCACATTCAGGTCCTTTATCCATTTTGAGTTTATTTTTGTGAATGGTGTGAGAAAGTGGTCTAGTTTCAACCTTCTGCATGTTGCTGTCCAGTTCTCCCAGCACCATTTGTTAAAGAGACTGTCTTTTTTCCATTGGATGTTCTTTCCTGCTTTGTCAAAAATGAGTTGGCCATACGTTTGTGGGTCTAGTTCTGGGGTTTCTATTCGATTCCATTGGTCTATGTGTCTGTTTTTATGCCAATACCATGCTGTCTTGATGATGACAGCTTTGTAGTAGAGGCTAAAGTCTGGGATTGTGATGCCTCCTGCTTTGGTCTTCTTCTTCAAAATTACTTTGGCTATTCGGGGCCTTTTGTGGTTCCATATGAATTTTAGGATTGCTTGTTCTAGTTTCGAGAAGAATGTTGGTGCAATTTTGATTGGGATTGCATTGAATGTGTAGATAGCTTTGGGTAGTATTGACATTTTGACAATATTTATTCTTCCAATCCATGAGCAGGGAATGTCTTTCCATTTCTTTATATCTTCTTCAATTACCTGCATAAGCTTTCTATAGTTTTCAGCATACAGATCTTTTACATCTTTGGTTAGATTTATTCCTAGGTATTTTATGCTTCTTGGTGCAATTGTGAATGGGATCAGTTTCTTTATTTGTCTTTCTGTTGCTTCATTGTTAGTGTATAAGAATGCAACTGATTTCTGTACATTGATTTTGTATCCGGCAACTTTGCTGAATTCATGTATCAGTTCTAGCAGACTTTTGGTGGAGTCTATCGGATTTTCCATGTATAATATCATGTCATCTGCAAAAAGCGAAAGCTTGACTTCATCTTTGCCAATTTGGATGCCTTTGATTTCCTTTTGTTGTCTGATTGCTGATGCTAGAACTTCCAGCACTATATTAAACAGCAGCGGTGAGAGTGGGCATCCCTGTCGTGTTCCTGATCTCAGGGAAAAAGCTCTCAGTTTTTCCCCATTGAGGATGATGTTAGCTGTGGGCTTTTCATAAATGGCTTTTATGATCTTTAAGTATGTTCCTTCTATCCCGACTTTCTCAAGGGTTTTTATTATGAAAGGGTGCTGGATTTTGTCAAAGGCCTTTTCTGCATCGATTGACAGGATCATATGGTTCTTCTCTTTTTTTTTGTTAATGTGATGTATCACGTTGATCGATTTGCGAATGTTGAACCAGCCCTGCATCCCAGGAATGAATCTCACTTGATCATGGTGAATAATTCTTTTTATATGCTGTTGAATTCGATTTGCTAGTATCTTATTGAGAATTTTTGCATCCATATTCATCAGGGATATTGGCCTGTAGTTCTCTTTTTTTACTGGGTCTCTGTCTGGTTTAGGAATCAAAGTAATACTGGCTTCATAGAATGAGTCTGGAAGTTTTCCTTCCCTTTCTATTTCTTGGAATAGCTTGAGAAGGATAGGTATTATCTCTGCTTTAAACGTCTGGTAGAACTCCCCTGGGAAGCCATCTGGTCCTGGACTCTTATTTGTTGGGAGATTTTTGATAACCGATTCAATTTCTTCGCTGGTTATGGGTCTGTTCAAGCTTTCTATTTCCTCCTGATTGAGTTTTGGAAGAGTGTGGGTGTTTAGGAATTTGTCCATTTCTTCAAGGTTGTCCAATTTGTTGGCATATAATTTTTCATAGTATTCCCCGATAATTGTTTGTATCTCTGAGGGATTGGTTGTAATCATTCCATTTTCATTCATGATTTTATCTATTTGGGTCATCTCCCTTTTCTTTTTGAGAAGCCTGGCTAGAGGTTTGTCAATTTTGTTTATTTTTTCAAAAAACCAACTCTTGGTTTCGTTGATCTGCTCTACAGTTTTTTTAGATTCTATATTGTTTATTTCTGCTCTGATCTTTATGATTTCTCTTCTTCTGCTGGGTTTAGGCTGCCTTTGCTGTTCTGCTTCTATTTCCTTTAGGTGTGCTGTTAGATTTTGTATTTGGGATTTTTCTTGTTTCTTGAGATAGGCCTGGATTGCAATGTATTTTCCTCTCAGGACTGCCTTCGCTGCGTCCCAAAGCGTTTGGATTGTTGTATTTTCATTTTCGTTTGTTTCCATATATTTTTTAATTTCTTCTCTAATTGCCTGGTTGACCCACTCATTCGTTAGTAGGGTGTTCTTTAACCTCCATGCTTTTGGAGGTTTTCCAGACTTTTTCCTGTGGTTGATTTCAAGCTTCATAGCATTGTGGTCTGAAAGTATGCATGGTATAATTTCAATTCTTGTAAACTTATGAAGGGCTGTTTTGTGACCCAGTATATGATCTATCTTGGAGAATGTTCCATGTGCACTCGAGAAGAAAGTATATTCTGTTGCTTTGGGATGCAGAGTTCTAAATATATCTGTCAAGTCCATCTGATCCAATGTATCATTCAGGGCCCTTGTTTCTTTATTGACTGTGTGTCTAGATGATCTATCCATTTCTGTAAGTGGGGTGTTAAAGTCCCCTGCAATGACCACATTCTTATCAATAAGGTTGCTTATGTTTATGAGTAACTGTTTTATATATCTGGGGGCTCCGGTATTTGGCGCATAGACATTTATAATTGTTAGCTCTTCCTGATGGATAGACCCTGTAATTATTATATAATGCCCTTCTTCATCTCTTGTTACAGCCTTTAATTTAAAGTCTAGTTTGTCTGATATAAGTATGGCTACTCCAGCTTTCTTTTGGCTTCCAGTAGCATGATAAATAGTTCTCCATCCCCTCACTCTCAATCTAAAGGTGTCCTCAGATCTAAAATGAGTCTCTTGTAGACAGCAAATAGATGGGTCTTGTTTTTTTATCCATTCTGATACCCTATGTCTTTTGGTTGGCGCATTTAATCCATTTACATTCAGTGTTATTAGAGAAAGATACGGGTTTAGAGTCATTGTGATGTCTGTATGTTTTATGCTTGTAGTGATGTCTCTGGTACTTTGTCTCACAGGATCCCCCTTAGGATCTCTTGTAGGGCTGGTTTCGTGGTGACAAATTCCTTCAGTTTTTGTTTGTTTGGGAAGACCTTTATCTCTCCTTCTATTCTAAATGACAGACTTGCTGGATAAAGGATTCTCGGCTGCATATTTTTTCTGTTTAGCACACTGAAGATATCGTGCCAAGCCTTTCTGGCCTGCCAAGTTTCAAAGGAGAGATCAGTCATGAGTCTTATAGGTCTCCCTTTATATGTGAGGGCACGTTTATCCCTTGCTGCTTTCAGAATTTTCTCTTTATCCTTGTATTTTGCCAGTTTCACTATGATATGTCGTGCAGAAGATCGATTCAAGTTACGTCTGAAGGGAGTTCTCTGTGCCTCTTGGATTTCAATGCCTTTTTCCTTCCCCAGTTCAGGGAAGTTCTCAGCTATAATTTCTTCAAGTACCCCTTCAGCACCTTTCCCTCTCTCTTCCTCCTCTGGGATACCAATTATGCGTATATTATTTCTTTTTAGTGTATCACTTAGTTCTCTAATTTTCCCCTCATACTCCTGGATTTTTTTATCTCTCTTTCTTTCAGCTTCCTCTTTCTCCATAACTTTATCTTCTAGTTCACCTATTCTCTCCTCTGCCTCTTCAATCCGAGCCGTCGTGGTTTCCATTTTGTTTTGCATTTCGTTTAAAGCGTTTTTCAGCTCCTCGTGACTGTGCCTTAGTCCCTTGATCTCTGTAGCAAGAGATTCTCTGCTGTCCTGTATACTGTTTTCAAGCCCAGCGATTAATTTTATGACTGTTATTCTAAATTCACTTTCTGTTATATTATTTAAATCCTTTTTGATCAGTTCATTGGCTGTTGTTATTTCCTGGAGATTCTTCTGAGGGGAATTCTTCCGTTTGGTCATTTTGGACAGTCCCTGGAGTGGTGAGGACCCGCAGGGCACTTCCCCCGTGCTGTGGTGTATAACTGGAGTTGGTGGGCGGGGCCGCAGTCCGACCTGATGTCTGCCCCCAGCCCACCGCTGGGGCCACAGTCAGACTGGTGTGTGCCTTCTCTTCCCCTCTCCTAGGGGCGGGATTCACTGTGGGGTGGTGTGGCCCGTCTGGTCTACTTGCACACTGCCAGGCTTGTGGTGCTGTGGAGCTGGCGTATTAGCTGGGGTGGGTAGGCAAGGTGCACGGGGACGGGAGGGGCAGGCTTAGCTCGCTTCTCCTTAGGTGATCCACTTCAGGAGGGGCCCTGTGGCAGCGGGAGGGAGTCAGATCCGCTGCCGGAGGTTTGGCTCCGCAGAAGCACAGAGTTGGGTGTTTGCGCGGAGCGAGCAAGTTCCCTGGCAGGAACTGGTTCTCTTTGGGATTTTGGCTGGGGGATGGGCGGGGGAGATGGCGCTGGCGAGCGCCTTTGTTCCCCGCCAAGCTGAGCTCTGCTGTCCGGGGGCTCAGCAGCTCTCCCTCCCTTTGTCCTCCAGCCTTCCCACTTTCTGAGCAGAGCTGTTAACTTCTGACCTCCCAGACGCTAAGTCGCTAAGTCGCGCTTGCTGTCAGAACACAGTCCGTCCGGCCCCTCCGCTTTTGCCAGCCCGACTCGGGGGCTCCACTTGGCCGGCGAGCCGCCCCTCCGCCCCAGCTCCCTCCCGCCAGTCCGTGGAGCGCGCACCGCCTCGCCGCCCTTCCTACCCTCTTCCGTGGGCCTCTCGTCTGCGCTTGGCTCTGGAGACTCCGTTCTGCTAATCCTCTGGCGGTTTTCTGGGTTCTTTAGGCAGGTGTAGGTGGAATCTAAGTGATCAGCAGGACGCGCGGTGAGCCCAGCGTCCTCCTACGCCGCCATCTTCCGGAACTCCCTCTTTTCCATTCTTAAGAAGACGCATACATCCGCAGATTCTATCCTTTCTGAAGTTTTCTGGGAACTCTTAGCTCCTGCCTGCTGATGTTGTCCAGATTGACACTTCTAACAATGGTCTTTCTCCTCAATGTCAGAACCACGTCTCCAGTCCCATCTCCTCTCAGATATTAGTAAATGTGTATTGACATATATGAGTATGACACTGGATACCACTTATGGCCATAGCCCCTTATTGGCAAATGAATGAATGGATAAACAACAGATGGAGAATGAATGAATGAATGCTACATGATCACTGACACATGATGCTGCATTCACCATCAAACTTCTCTATTGTTCTGTTCCCTCTTTTACAGCTGTCAAAGATGTATTTGTCCTTCATAATGACTCATAGAGTAGGGAGTTTATATGTATGTATATTGTGTATGTGTGTGTTGGGGGAGGTTAATGGACCGGTTTGTGAATCTCCCCTACTTTTCCTTGAGGAAGTTTGTCAAATAGGTGACTTCCCTTGAGATTCACTCGGCCAGTCCTCTGCACATATCCTGAGTCACTGGGGCCGCTGGAGTACTTCCATGCTCAGTCTGAAGGTTAATGCTGGTTACGTACTGTTTGTTGGCCTAGGATGGGAGCCAGGGTAAGGAGTGGCAATACCTAGAGGTGGGGGATTTTTCTCATAAATGTTCCTGGGTGGGGGTTACGTTATGCCGTGATGACACCCCAGGTTGGTGACCTACACACTCATCACATTAAACCTGCAGGATGCTTCATTTCAACTCTACTCCTCTTTGTTGAGTTGGCATCCACTTTCTCATTTTGAAAGAACACCTCAGATGTCCTCTCTGAAGTGCAAAACCAGGTACCTACAGAATGGCTCTTAGTAAGAGCCACATTAATAAATAATAAGTTACTGAATGATTGGTATATTGAATAAATAAATGTTTGGTGATTTTGTCTTAGGTTAGATACGTTTCCAGCATGGATCACTGTCCATTATTCAGAAATGAAAGAGATATCTGACTTTCTGTTTATCATACATGGACCCTTAAAGATAACTTCAGAAGGATTCAATGAAATCCACACAGGTTTTGAGGACCTTGAATCTACATGTCAAAGACTGCACTGCCTATTACACCAGGTATTAGTCACATGGCTTGGAGCAGCTGACATGTGGTTAGTGTGACCGAGGAATTAAATTTGTAATTTTATTTAATTTTAATTATTTTAAAATTTAAGTTTAAGAATGGTTTAATTATTGGAAAACTTTTAAGTAATTTTAGAATAACTTGGGTATGTGAATCTACCTTTTCAACTGTAAATTTTATGAAATCTTAATACAGACCAAATGTACTATCATCCTAATTGAAATATTTTATAAGTGTAAAAATCTTACTAAATCTTACTAAATTTCTGAGACTTAGTATGCAAATGAGAATATTAGAACATAAAATACTATCAATAATTTGGGGGTTGATTACATATTGAAATGATAATATCGGAGGTATATTAGATCATACACAATATATTATAAATTAATTTTACCTGTTTCTTTGTTTATAAATGTGGTCACTGGAAAAATCGACACTGCCTTGGTCACTGTGTTGTATTTCTGAGACTGTGCTGCCCCAGGGCTTGCACGAGGCTGCCTTGCTGTGAGGCACTGACAGAGCTTCTACAGTGGCCTTGTCCCCACCACAGAGCCTCTTAGAAGTTTGCTCTAAATTGAAGGAGGAAGTTTCCTGCTTTTTGTTTGCTTGTGGACTAAGGATGAATGTGGTGTTAGAGCCAAGCAATGGCTGTAAAGTGAGACATCCATGCTCTCAAGGTCATTACCATAGATTAAGCATTTACAAAGTACAGGTGTGATGGTTAATTTTATGTGTCAACTTGATTGACTTAATGGATACCCAGATAGCTGGTAAAACATTATTTCTGGGCATGTCTGTGAGTGTCTTTCTGGAAAAGATTAGCATTTAATTCAACAGACTGGTGAAGATATTCACCCTCATCAATTAGGGTGGCATCATCCAGTTGGTTGGGGGCCCCAATGGGACAAAAAGCGGAGGAAGGGTGAATTCTCTCTCTTCTTGAGCTGGAATGCCCATCTTTTTTTGTCCACACATAAGGGGGGGATCCCAGTTCTTGGGCTATCAGTCACCAGGACTTATGCCATCAGCCCTCTGGCTCTTAGACCTTTGATCTCGGGCTAAATTATGCCATTAGCTTTCCTGGTTTTCCAGCTTGCAGATGGCAGACTGTGGGACTTCTAAGCTTCCATAAGCAAATGAGCCAATTCCTGTCATAAATACCATCTTCTGTGTGTCTTTATCCTATTGGTTCTGTTTCTCTGATGAAGACATTGTGACAGGTGTCCCAGTTACAATACAGCAGTAGCCCTACAAGATAGGTTCTATGGTGTCTTCTCAGCAATCAGTCCTACAAGATAGGTTCTATGATTGTCATTTTACAGGAAAGGAAACCAAGAGTTAGAGCAGTTAAGTGACTTGCCCAGCACTCACAGCCATAATTTGAACTCAAGCTTGTCAAACCAATCCTTTTTTTCCCACTCCTCCCATTAGAAAAAGTGTTGCTTTTAAGGAGGAAGAGGGACCAAGTGGCCCCATGTGATGGTTCAGTCATCCTGGTTCCATGCCAGATGTCCCGCTCTTTCATTTCACCCTTATCCCTGGCCCGAGACCTGAGGTTTGGGGTGAGACTGACTTGGGTTCAAATCCTAGCTCTACTGTATCATAGAAAATTGTTTAGCCTTTCTATTTTTAGTTGTCTTGTCCTGAAAAAGGGCCAAGGAAAACCACAGCTCTGAGGAAACAAGAGTGAGTTCATGTAGACTGTCTGTCACAGTCCTGGCTTATAACCCTCATGGGGAAGTGTTTGCTCACCATTTCCTGTAATGAGGTCAAAAGAGACTTCCCAGCATATAAGTATATTTCTATACTATTTTTAATGTTATATTTCCATTTATTGGACTTGAAGTTAGTGACTAAGAAAGCCACAGTGCAGGAGGTCAGCTGCCTCCTTTTTCCTGCACTCTTGGTGTTAATAGCACTGTCTTGCACCCTTCCCAAGAGAAATGTTATTTTACCATTGCAGGCCTCATACTTACACCAGCTGTGGGGGAGAGAAGCTTCCTCCTTCACGCCCCACAGACCCTGTTCAGTGTGTTGGAGGCTGAGGTGGTCTTAGAAGTTACCCCCACTTACACATATCATCAAGACGAAAGCGAGGCATCTCAGAGGCAATGGCTCCATGTGCAGGTGGGCAGATGACCCAGAACCACACTCAGGATCAGGAGGTCTCTTGGGCTCCTGGTCCTCCCATCATTGCTCTTTCCTCCACACCCTTCCGTCTACCTGCTGTGCAGGTGTGTGTGCACCAGTGTGTGTGTGTGAGAGAGAGAGTGTGTGTGAAACAGTGTGAGTGTGACAGTTTGTGATGGAGTATGGGCATGACTGTATGTGAGACTGTGTGAGCATGTGTGCACAATGTGTAAGACTATGTCAGAGTGTGTGTGAGCCCCTTTGGTGGGCTGAATATTGGTGTCCCCCCAAATTAATCTGTTGAAGGCTTAACACCCACTAGGATGGTATTAGGTTATAGGCCTTTGGGGAGGTAATTAGGTTAGATGAGGTCTTGAGGTGGAGTCCCAATGATGGGATTAGTGCCCTTAAATGAAGAGTAAGAGACAGTGCACTCTCTCTCTCTCTGCTGTTGAGGACACAGTAAAAATGTCACTGTCTATAATCCTGGAAGAGAGGTCTCACCAAGAACTGAATCTTCCAGCACCTTGATCTTGAACTCCTAGCCTCTAAAACCGTGAGAATAAAGGTCTATCATTTAAGCCATGGGGTCTTTGGTTTTGTTATATTTTATAATGTCTGAGCTGACTAAGATGGAGACAGTGTGTGTCTGTGAGAGATGGTGTATGAGAAAGCGTGTGTGTTTATGTGCATATTTGAACCATTTGAAAGTAAGTTGGAGATAGCATGCCCTTTTGCGCACTGAATACTTTGATGTATGTTTACAAAGAGAAAGGATATTTCTTTACATAACCATAACACAGTACTAAAATTAGCAAATTTAACATCACTACAATACTATTGTTCAATTCACAGACCATATTTACATTTTATCAGTTCCTCCATAAAGTAATGCCCTTTATAGCTATGCTTTGTCTCTTTAATTTTGGACATCTCCTTGGTTTTGTGTGTGTATGACCTGATGTTGGCATTTTTGAGGAATATAGGCCAGTTCATTTGATTAAATATTTATCCATTTGGGTACAAACATTTGAGTATCATCAATCAACAGAGAGAGGTTCTGATCCCAGGTAAGATGGAGGCAGCCCACTCCATCTCTCCTGCAGAATGTTGTCATGATACCTGGACAAATGCACAGGACAGCTTCTGAGGACTCAGAGAAGTAAATCATGGAAGGAGACCATGTTGTAAAGCACCACTGAACAGGAGATGAATTTACCATTATTTGAAAATCTCTGTTCCTCCGGCCTGGCCCTGGCTGTAGGCACAGTGGCGGAAGTGCAGGTCAAAGCAGGGCAACCAAAGTCCCAGCTTTGTTGTCAGGAAGTGGGGACCCCCAGGGAAGTGGAAAATGCTGGAGATGGTGGGAAGGGAGGAGCTCAGGAGAAGGACCCGTAATGTTGACGTGGGTCTTGTGTAATCAGCACTAAGAAACTGAGAGCTGACAGAGTGTCGCCCAGTGCTGGACCATCACCTGATGGCATGTACATGTGGTGAAGCACTGCCAACATTTTTTGCTGAATTTTGATTTTCTTTTTAAATCAGAGACTTTATATTTGGTACAGCAGTTCAGTTTTAGGTTAAAGAAAATTGAGCAGACAGTACAGAGAATTCCCATATTCCTCATATCCTCTCCCTCACTTTCTCTTGTTATTAACATCTTGCATTGGTGTGGCACATCTGTTACAATTGATGAGCCCAGATTGATATATAATTATTAACTAAACCCACAGTTTATATTAGGTTTCACTCTTGGTGTAGTACATTCTGTGGGTTTTGGCACAGAATAGTTTTACTGCCCTAAAAATCTTCTCTGTTCCACTTATTCATCTTCCTCCCTCCCTCTAACTCTTGGCGACTGATCTTTCCACTGTTTCCATAGTTTTCGTTTTTTCCAGTGTCGTATAGCTGGAATCATATAGTATGTAGCCTTTTCAGATTGGCTTCTTTCACTTGGCAATATTAATTTAAAGTCCTTCCAGTCTTTTCTTGGCATAAGGGCTCATTTCTGAATAATATTCTACTGTATGGACATACCGCAGTTTATCCATTCATTTTTTCTGAAGTGGCTGTGTCATTTTGTATTCTCACCAGCAGTAAATGAAGACTTCCTATTACTTTACATCATTGCCAGTATTTGGTATTATCAGTTTTTTTTTTCAATTTTACTCATTCTAATGGGTGTATAATGGTATCTCCTTGTTGTTTTAATTCGCAGTATTTATTTATTTATTTATTTAAAAATATTGTTTATTTATTTTTGAGAGAGAGAGAGAGAGAGTGCAGAGAAAGGGCAGAGAGAGAGGGAGACACAGAATCAAAAGCAGGCACCAGGCTCTGAGCTGTCAGCACAGAGCCCAATGCGAGGCTTGAACTCACAGACTGCAATACCATGATGTGAGCCAAAGTTGGTTGCTCAACCAAATGAGCCACTCAGGTGGCTATGCTGATTTGCCATATTTATATCTTCTTTCATAAGATGTTTGTTCAGATCTTTTGCCCATTTTTAGATTGATTGTTTTCATATTATTGAGTTTTAAGAGTCTTTGTATATTTTGGATATGAGCCCTTTATCAGATATATGTTCTACAAATATTTTCTTTCAGTTTGTTGCTTGTCTTTGGCAAAGCCAGAAGTTTTTAATTGAATGAAGTCCAATTTATCCATTTCTTTCTTTCGTTATACTTTTGGTATTGTACCTAAAAACTCATGGCCAAATTCAGGTCACCTAGATTTTATTCTATTTTATTTTCTAGAGATTCTGTAGTTTTGTATTTTACATTTAGGTTTATGATCCATTTTGAGTTAATTTTGTTAAAGCTATAAACTTTGTATCTAGATTCTGCTTCTTTTCCTTTTCCTTCTCTTCTTTCTCCTTTTCCTTTCCCTTCCCCTTTCTCCTTCTTCCTCCTCCTCCTCATCCTCTTTCTTCTTCTTCTTCTTCTTTTCTTCTTTTTCTTCTTTCTTCTTTTTCTTTCTCTTTCTTTGCTGGATGTTCAATTGTTCCAGCACTATTTGTTAGAAAACCATCCCTTCTCTATTAAATTGTCCTATAAAAGTTTTGAAAACTGAACTGACATGAGTACCACAGCACGCAAGAGACAAATTGGAATATATGGCCTAATATAACCTGGTCAAATATTGCTAAAATAAAAACATCAACATTTTATGTGGAATTAAAGCATGATCCAGAGTTTTGCAACACAATAAATAAAATAGGTGGAATAGGAATTTCAAAATTCCTCAGCATATGAACTCTGGTTGCATGGGTAAAGACAATCAACAGATAACCTTACACAGATGCTGGGATTGTCTGATGAAGATTTTAAAGCAGTTAACATAAAATTGCTCCAAAAAGCAATTGCTAACATTCTTCAAATGAATGGAGAAAGTCTTAGCAAACACATAGAAGTTATAAAGAAGGCACTAACTTAATAGATTTAATAACAGTAAGGATACAGAAGAGAAAAGAGTATGTAAAATTAAAGATAGATCAAAGAAATTATTAAATATGAACAACAGAAAATTTAAGATCAAAGATAAGAAAAGCCTCACGGGCTTTGGGACAATAACAAATGTCCAACATTCATGTCATCAGAGTCTAGAAAGAGAAGAGAAATAATGTTGTGTTGAAAAAATATTTGAAGAAATAATGACTGAAAACTTCTTAAGTTTGGTGAAAGAAAAACTTGCAGTTTTAAGAACTGAAGAAACCCAAGCTATGATAAACCCAAAGAAACCCATGCCCAGACACATCATAATTGAACTCCTAAACATTAAGAGAAAGAAAAATTTTAAAATAGTGTGTAAAAATTGATGAGTTAAATATTGAGACACCTGAGAAACCACAAAGGCCAGAAGGAAGTGATACAACAATTTTCAAATGCTAAGAGAAAAAAACTGTGAAATCATCACCATAGATGCAGTGAAAATGTCCTTTGAGAATAAACAATAACTAACAATAAACTCAGATAAATAAAAATCTAACAGAAGTCATTGCTATCATATCTGCACTAAAAGAATTATTAAAAGAAACGTTCGTACAGAAGGGAAATGATAAGGAATAGAACTCAGAAATTCAGAATAAAAGAAGAGTGACAGCAATAGTGGAGGGCTAGGTAAATAGAGCAAGCTATTTTTTTTCCCTTGAGTTCTTTAAAATATATTGGGTGATTTAAAGCAAAAAATATAAATATCATCTGCATAGTTCTTCAATGAATGTGTGTGTAATATGTAAGAAAATTATAATGTGAAGGACAGAAAGTAAAGGACACTATATGGTGATACACTTTCTACATTTTACATGACGTGTTGAATTTGGGGCTTTAAGTTGGCTGTGAAAACTTACATATGCATACTGTAATCCCCAGCGCAACAAATAACTTTTATGAAAAATATACAGTAAAAAAACACAGAAAAGTTGAAATGGTATACTAAAAAAATTGTTTAGATAACCCAAAGGGTAAGCAGGAAAGGGGAAACATAAGAATGGAAAACAGAAGATGAACAGAAAATAACTAAAATATATGAGCAATTACATGAAATACAAGTAGTTGAAACACACCAATAAAATGAGCTGTAGTTGGAATAGATAAAACACATAACCCAACTATCTGCTGTCTCCAAGAATATCTCTTCAAACATAGATAAGTTATAAAGATGCAAGTAGATATGCCATCCAATGCTAATCAAAAGAAAACTAAAATTGCTATATCCATAGCTACACAAAGTACACTTCAGAGTGAAGAAAATTACTAAGGATAAAGAAAAATGTTACATAATGCTAAAAATGGTCAATGGACAAGTAGACATAAAAATCTTAAATGTGTATGCACCTGAAAACAAGACCTTCAAAATATGTGAAGCAAAAACTGATAGAATTCAGATGATAAATAGGCCAATCCACAATTACAGTCAGATATTTCTTTTTTTATATGAAATTTATTGTCAAATTGGTTTCCATACAACACCCAGTGCTCATCCCAACAGGTGCCCTCCTTAATGCCAATCACCCACTTTCCCCTCCCTCCCACACCCCATCAACCCTCAGTTTATTCTCAGTTTTGTTTTTTTGTTTTTTTTCCAATATATGAAATTTATTGTCAAATTGGTTTCCATACAACACCCAGTGCTCATCCCAAAAGGTGCCCTCCTCAATACCCATCACCCACCCTCCCCTCCCTCCCACCCCCATCAACCCTCAGTTTGTTCTCAGTTTTTAAGAGTCTCTTATGCTTTGGCTCCCTCCCTCTCTAACTTTTTTTTTTCCTTCCCCTCCCCCATGGTTTTCTGTTAAGTTTCTCAGGATCCACATAAGAGTGAAAACATGTGGTATCTGTCTTTCTCTGTATGACTTATTTCACTTAGCATAACACTCTCCAGTTCCATCCACGTTGCTACAAAAGGCCAGATTTCATTCTTTCTCATTGGCAAGTAGTATTCTAATGTGTATATAAACCACAATTTATTTATCCATTCATCAGTTAATGGGGCTCTTTCCATAATTTGGCTATTGTTGAAAGTGCTGTTATAAACATTGGGGTACAAGTGCCCCTATGCATCAGCACTTCTGTATCCCTTGGGTAAGCTCCTAGCAGTGTTATTGCTGGGTCATAGGGTACATCTAGTTTTAATTTTTTGAGGAACCTACACACTGTTTTCCAGAGCGGCTGCACCAGTTTGCATTCCCACCAACAGTGCAAGAGGGTTCCCGTTTCTCCACATCCTCACCAGCATCTATAGTCTCCTGATTCGTTCATTTTAGCCACTTTGTACAGTCAGTCAGATATTTCAATAATTGATAGAGCAAGTAGGCACAAATCAGAAAGAGTATGGTACACTCGCACAACACTATTAACCTATTTAATCTGATTGCTACTTATAGAGCATGCCACCCAACAATAGCAGGATATACGTTCTTCTCAAATGGACATTAAGGGAACATTTACCAAGCTAGATCATGTACTGGACTAAAAAACAAACCTCAGTAAAATAAAAAGGATTGAAATCTTACAAAGTATGTCTGTGACCACAATGAAATTAAATTAGAAATCAGTAACCTAAAGATAAGGAGAAAATATTCCCAACCTTGGAAATTAAACAGCACACTCCTAAATAGACCCAGGGGTCAAAGAGAGATTTTCAGGATAATGTAAAAAAA
This sequence comes from Neofelis nebulosa, assembly GCF_028018385.1. Lineage (NCBI taxonomy): Eukaryota > Metazoa > Chordata > Mammalia > Carnivora > Felidae > Neofelis > Neofelis nebulosa. Next base: position 94,678,910 of record NC_080790.1, on the reverse strand, counting down.
AAATTTCAAACTGACTGAAAATGATAATGCAATGTACTGAAATTTGTAGGACACAGGTAAATTGGTGCTTACAGTGAAACTGGTAGCATTGAATGTTTAAATTAGAAAATAAAAGTCTCAAATCCATAAGCAGAGAAAAGATAAAATTTAAGACTAGAACTCAATGAAATGGAAAAGAGAATGCAGTAGAGAAAACATGTGAAAACAGAAACTGGTTCTTTGAAAATACAAATACATTGATAAACTTCCAGGGAGATGGACAAGGAAAAAAGAGAAAAGACACAGATTAGCAACTCTGGGAACTGAAGAGGGGTGTCATTACAGATCACACAGATATGAAAAGGAGAATAAATGGATTGTATGGATAACCCTAGGTACATAAATTAGACATCTTAGAACAGGGTGAAATTTGGCTCTGGATGTGGAGATCCCATGACTTCTTCTTTTGGAACCCATATTCTCTCTGGATAACAAATTTCCCCCAATTCTCCTGCCACAGGTTTTGGGTGGATCCCATCTCCTAGTCCAGAACATGGACTTTGGCTCAATTTGGGATGATCTGAGCATTGCTTTCACCTGGCTGTCATGGCTCGTTTGAGGGGAGTTGGAAAGGGGCATCAGAATCAGGGAGGAGGTTGGTATGATAGGAACCCTATACCCAGGGAGCAGCTGAGAGTCCTGGAATAAGCCCAACACAGCATAAGGCAGAGATGAAAGATAGAGAATCACCATGTCCTGACATCAATTTGAAACATTTGGATCTATCTCCCAGCTGTTCAGTTATGAGTCAATACAGAACTTCCTGTTTCCTTCACTTTCTTTCATCTTCTTTGTTCCCCTCCTCCCCTTAAACCTGTTTGAATTGGATTTTCAGTAAATAACCACCAGAGTGATGTGGTGGTATATGTTTGTTAGATTTTGTTGAATATATAAATCTCTCAAGGCTGGTATGGGAATTCATTATTTTATACCTTTAGTGGTTTGAATATACTAACAAATTGTTCACTATGGTGACTGACTTCCATTTTCACAAACTTTTTAGAGAGTAGTGCCATTTAAATGGAGCAAAGATACACTAGTAGAGGCACCAGTAGAGGCACTTCTATGGAAGTGCAATCAAGTAGCCTTGGGTCAGCTTGGTCTTTCTGTCCCATCCTCTGCTCCTATGTCCCTGTCAAACAGAGTGTACAAAACATTGTTCTATAATTTATTGCCCAAACTAGGTTATTTTAGAGAATAAAAGAGGATATCCATAATAAACTTATTTTGGTGAAAAAGACTTAGAGACAACTCCAGGTGAAATTGGGATACACATTCACTCTGGTTTTATATGGTAATAGTTGAAAGGAAAACAAAATATAGTAAAGTCAGAACACATTGGTTCCAGCACCATTTCTACCATCCATCAGCTGTGGGATCCTCCACAAGTGGACTTAACCTCTCTGATCTAAGCCTCAGAGTTCCCCATTAATGAATTGGAAAGGACAGCAAGTGTTACCTCACTGGAGACTGTTGTAGGATCACAGTTATGAAAGTCTTTGCCATCCACAAGGCTCAATGTAATAGTGGTTTTTATTATATGAACTAACTGATATAATTAGGTTGACTCTAACAATGTGCTTGTACTTAATTGTACACAATAGAAGAGTTCTTAGAAAAAAAGCTCAGTATGAATAGGAGCTTTGTAAACTGCCTCTTATTCAGAAAACTCAGTTAAACATTCTCTGAGAAATTCTTCTGCAAAGTTCAGAACCTTTTGTAGAATGAACAATCAACCATGCTTACATATTATATATGGGGATTTGCTTCTAAGCAAAGCACATCCCTAATGCTCTCAATGTCTGTCTACCCAAATAGACGTGGGGAGTGAGGCATTTCACAAATGTTAGGTTACATGGCCATGATGCAGTCTGGGGGGAAGACTCCAATGCAAACCTTTGGGGGCCGATGTGACCATGAAGAAAAAAATACACAACATAAATTCTTGAAAAGCAAGGCCCCATTGGTTTAATTTATTTCACATTGTGCCTCAGCAACACCAGGCTCCAGTGAGCTAATGAATACGAGATGCAGCTGTAGACTAGAGGCAATCTGCACATGCCGGTTACATGACCGATGCTCCAATAGCTCAATTGTTCATTGTCAGGCTTCCAGTACCTTCTATGTGTCTGTAGCCCTGGTGTGGACAGGACTGTCCGGCTCTGGGATGGACAGTTAGAAAATACTCCCTATTCATATTAGCACAGTGCCTAGCTGGTCGTTCCTTCCCCATGTGTGCGCCGCCATCTGGGACAATTTAGCCATTGTCTGTTGGGGCCTTTGAAGCTTGATTATAGGAGAAGGGAAAACATCAGCTACAATAGAGCCGTCTGCCCTGTTTGGGGACACCAGTGCAATCTTTTCTTTTTCTCTTTTTTTAAATTCACATATTTTTGGTCATCTCCACCTAGGTCCAAATATTGGTAGTGGAACGTTGTCTTGAATCCTTTCTCTTGAATGGAATGAGCCCCACGTGCAGCTATTTTCCAGCCCCCATAAAACCAGTTTTGTGAACACGATCACGTTGATAAAAGATTTATTCCAGTCCTCTCGTTCTATTTTTACTCACTGAATACCAAGAGGATCTAAAATTTCAAAGCATAAATCAAAGTGTAAATGCTGATAACATAGTTTTTCCCATTTCCTTTAGCTCTATGTCCCCACTCTACCTCCAAAACTTTGTCCTTAAGAAACAGTCATGGATGTCAATAAAGTTTATTGTTTTCAAAGGTAAAACTTTCATGTTTGATAATAAGAGAGTAAGTAAAAAAACCAAAAAACAAAAACAAACCCTTAAAGTGGTATATGATAGTACATATTAGCATGTACCTGTAGAAATCTTGTTGTATGTAAATAGAATCAAATCTACACAATACTATGAAGTGGAGGTGGGAATGGCTAGTAACAAAGTCATATCTACTTTGGTAAAATAATAATAAATGTGTGCATGAATACACTGATATAGCACGAAATAGTTAACAGCCATAATTTCCTTGGGATGGAATTGGTGAACATTCTTCTTTCTTTCCAACTCCCTGTCTCCTTCTCTGTTCTTATTTGGGTTTTTGAATTATTTCACAATGGACTTGTGTTACATTTGTAATAAAACACCCTTATAAGGTAAGTTTAAAAACATTAATGAAAGTCTAACATTATACAAACTTAATGTATACCCTGAAAGTGAGTGTCAGGGTACAGCACAATCAAGGTAACCATGGCAATGGAAGGCTAGCATGACACAGATGTCACAAACGCGTGTATAGTCCATACACACTCAGTGCCTTTTTAGGGAAAGGATTTTGTACATATATTCAAACATAATTCAGGAATTCTTAAGGTATGAAATCAAGGTAACCATTGTAGCAGAGATATTAGTTATCAAATGTCGCTCCTCTTCCCTTTCTCTTAATAACTTTCTCAGCATTTAAGCAGAGTATGTCTCCTCATCTACAGGTTTAGGTGCCAACCACTCTTGAGGTGGGGCATGGCCATCTAAGGGAATTCTGGTCAGGTATGTGAATGGCAGTGGTAAGAGCCACCTCTGAGTAGTCATGCCTTTCTCTTTTCTCTGTCCCTTCATTCTGCATATGGTACTGGGAGCTGAAGTGATCTCTTACACACTGAGATGTAATCCATGCAAAAAGAACTAAGGTGGTTGGGACCTTGAAGCTGTTGAACCACCATATTGGTCCTGAGTTGCCTATGCATGAGCACAGATGTAAGAGAGAAACAATCTTTTATGTTGTTTAAGTCATCGTTTGTGGGATTTTTTTTTTTTTTTTGGTTATTCTTATAGCAACTGAACCACTGTTGTAATTAATAATAGCATAGTATAGTGGTATAATTTTATAATATGTAATAATATTATATAGTGAGTAGATCCCCTTCTGCTGCCTTTTCTTTCCTTCTCCCTTCTTCCATTCCCTTGCAGGAACAGCACACTTCACTTCTCAGTCTGAGCAGATGCAGGGCACTGCTAGGCTCTTGGCATACCAGTAGATTTTTAGTTTTCCTGAAACACAGATGTAAGTTTCTAACCTAGAAGATACTTGAAGAAAAAGTCTCTAAAAAGTCACTGTACAGAGATATTTACTTTATTTTTTCATCAATTTACTTTGATAAAATTTGGGAATTGAAATGTTAGTAACTGGCTGTGACTCTTTTGGGTTATAGCTGAGTACGTGGTGATTTGCATGGACCCCAGGAGGCTTACTCAATGTGCATGTCCAAGTAAACAGCACAGATAAGAACACTATGAACACCGTACAAACACAAGGGGAAAGCCAGAGACCAGGAGATAGGACATTGAATATATAGAAGAATCAGAGAGTCCTGGGGAGCAAGCAACCTGAGAGGGGAGAAAAGGAAGGCATCTAACCCAGGGAGCATTATAGGCAAGGCACAAAGACAGGAAAGAGCGTCAGACAGTGGAGACTATGACAGTGAGGGCAATTGGCCTGTCTGAGCCAAGAGATCACATGAGAAGTGGAAGAAAAAGTTCCTGGAAAGGTAAAGACAAGTATGGGCTACCATATACAGAGGACTTTATTTCTTTGGCACATAATGCAGGTCTGTGAAACAGATTCCAAACTTCTTGTTCTCATGCAGATCCCCTTCTTGGAGTTGTGATAAAATGTTAGACTATAAAATTCCAGGTATGTCTAAGATCCATCCCTAAGACCATATACAGGATAAACTTTGTTTACATGGTGCTAAAATAGGCAGGTCATACACCTCCCCATCCAGGAATCAAAAATAATAATAAACTGGTCTTCCATGGTTTCTCCTGCACAAGATGGTGGCTGGAGTTCCAGCTTTTATCTAAGTCCTCCCACACAAGTCATGGAATCCAAATAATTGGTCCAGTATTATCTGTTTCCATCCTCTGTGCCCCTGTTCTCTGCAAGGCTGCTAAGGGGGTGCCCCATCATTCCAAAGATGGGGGTCCCAGAGCTGCTATCCAGAATCTCCACAACCATACTCTATCTGGGCTCACACTACTGAAGTGGCTCTCTTCTCCCCCATAACGGAGCATGTACCTTTTCCATTCCTTCTTAGTCCACGAGGGTAGCCTCTTTCTAATCATTAAACTTCTCTGCTTAAATCATAGGCCAGGTCATACCTTCTGGTTTTTCTAGAAGCGTTAGTCCTTTCTTGATCTTTCTCCATCTGGTGGTGGGGACAGTTCCTCACCATCCTGCTGTGGAGTTTCTACTGCTATTTCAACTAACTCTCAACTCCCTTTTCTCTAGTTTGAGCAACCTATGTGACTTATGTTTTGTTGAGTTCCACAGTGGGGATAATTTATTTTTCCTGCTTAAAACCACATTTTGATGTGTGAAATTTTTACTTTGTTGTCTGTGGTGGTTATGTTTTGAACTGGTAGCCTTGTTAATACACAGATCCCTGGGTCTCTTTCCCGAGTTTCCGCAGGTCTAAGATGGTGCCTGAGAATGTGCATTTCTAACAAGTTCCTGGGTGAACTGCAGGATCACATTTTGAGAATTGTTCTAGAGCACACTTGCCCTAATAAAGCCTTTATGCCTTTTTTGTGCTCTGGGACTTCTGTGGTCCATCCTGGTATCTTGTGGTTCCTCTTTTGTTGTGTTGGTTTTTGGACAGCATGTGGAAGGAAGATATCGACACCAGAGTTTGGAAAGGAGAGAGGACAATTGTGGGTGTCTGAGATGTATTTAGCATGGGGGCTCAGTGAGGCCTGACAGTACAGTAATGCCCTTCTCCTCAGAGCATCACTACGAGCCCAGGCAGCTGAGTCATTAAATAAAAATCCTTAGGAAACATTGACATTGGAACCCCACTCAATGTTTGTTCTACAAACTTGGAATGCTTGCTCTCTCCAGAAACCTCAAAATTACTTTGCCATTAACACCTGTGATGAGTGGCAGGGCTTGCGTCATTAAGATTACCAGAGGGAAATGGCTGCCTCATCTTGAACTGAGGAAGTATTAAGAATTAATGAGGTATCAGTACTCACAGTTTGATAAACTGCAAAGCACCTCTCCCATGCCTCTATTCCCTCTGCTGCCTCTGTCCTCTGGTTCCTTGACATAAGACATTTTAGAAGACCAAATGTCAACTGTAGGGCTATGGATGTGACTAGAAAAATGGAAAAGAGAAAAGATTTTGCAATTTTGGCAGAGGGTCATGAAAACACTATGACTTATTTGATGTATTTCATTCGAGGGATCAGACCACACAGCGCTTGCACTTGCTGGTTACGCCAAGTGAGTCAGATTGGATGGAAAGGATAATTTGTTGGAATGGATGTATGTCAGTAACACCATGAAAGAAGCTGTTGGTGATTGCTGACAGTGGGGGTTACAGGCAACTTCAGGGCAGGTGTCAGCTGCCTACTCTTCCTGGGTCTGAGCTGTTCTCAGGAAAACAGCTGTATCGTAACATTGAGAGCTTGCCTTTAGAATGCTGTGACCTGCCCCTAGGAGGCTTTGTAGGTCTGGAAATAGTCACCACATGTGGACATTGCCCATTAGAGAGCATGTGGCCATTCTCTTGTTCATAACCAAGTGTATCTGAAACCCCTCAGAGGTCCTTGTTTTACTCTGTTATCAGAACTGGGTAGTTTTGATGAACCGTGCAGTCCATGCTCAGCAATGTTTCCTTGTATTATATTTCTTCAAGACATTGGGGGATATATTTACTCATGGTGATTCATTGTAACTCAGAGCTCTCTATAGGTGCTCTCCAGGGGTACCTTTTCAAGGTTCTTTGAAAGAAGTTGGTAAGTGTTACAGTAATAATCCCTTTTGAATATGTAACTATTTCTCATTACATGTGGCTGTTATAAAGATGAATGCTAATACTTATTCTAAGATCTTTTAAAATATTAACTCATTAATTCAAACCAATTTAATGAAGTCAGTGCCATTTCTATTCCCATTTTACAGATGAGGAAACTGAAAGAGTCTGTAAAGTTACAGGTCACAGAGCAAGTGGCAGCCAGCACAAGAAGCCAGGTATTCCACATCAGACCCCATGCTCTTAACTACTACACAAAACTACTGATTGTTTTGCTGATAAGATTTGATTGGCAGAAGCTGCTTGCAAACTTGTTACTGAATCCACTGGAATAAAAGCACATGCATGTTTCTGGACAGACAGGTGAAGGGAGGGAACCCTCCTTTAAAACCTCTCATCTCTTTCCATTGTTTAAGAATCAAATACAAACACATTAATGTGACCTTCCTAGGTAACCTCCCCAGCCTCCCTTCCCAGACACATAGGACTGCCCCAAGCATGCCACAGGCATCCATACTCCATATCTTTGCTTATAACATCTCCTCATTTTGTATTTGCCTTCCATTCCATGCCCTGTTTGTACACCTTTAACTTGGGTAAATTCCCTGTAGAAATTCCCAGTTTGAGTGCCTCATGTGGTTGCTAATATGTTGAGATAATGGTCCTTGAACACTTAAAACAATTGGGAATGGTCCAGGGATGCTGGAGCCTTTATTCTGGTCATTTCCAGCCATACCTGTTTATTTCAGTGTGCCATATAAAGATTACCTTTCTCTTTGCCTTTCTCTGAGCTGCTCTGTGACCAAGGAGCTGATCTGTATGGACTTCCAAACTAGATTCCCTTGAACAAGTTCAGCAGTGAGAGGTGGAGGTATTTCTTCTTCCACTTCTTCCCAGACTTGGTGCCACAGCGCTGGTAACAGCTGTCTCTTGTCCCTCCCTCCTAAGCTAGGCCATCACCTGGCAACCCCTCCTCCTAGCTCCAGGTCTTCAGTGGGAATACCAACACCCCACTGTGCTTGTCTCTGGAGGTTTTTCTCCAGCCCTCTTGGGTCACTCTGCTCATAACACTGCTCTTCCTTCATCAAAACCTGCATATTTGAGCCTTAAAGGTGAATTCTATATCCTGTTGGGATTTGGGCCCCTGGAACTCCTTCTCCAAAAACTATTTCTGGGCCTTGTCTTCTAACTCACAAATGGTCACTACTCACATAGCGCAAGTCTTGGCTTATAGGAACACAAGTCGTCCTTAAATGAATTGGAATTGTAACGTAGACTTAAGCACCCAACAACTTTTTGGAAAGGTATGGTATTAGACTTCTTCTGTTTCCCCTTTCTACTCTTTGTGGTAGGTCTCAGGTACATGTTAGAGTATAATGCATATTCTTCCACAGCTCAGGGGTTGTAGGTTACTTTTCTTCCCTTAATATTGATGTGCTGCTTGTTGATGTGCTGTTGTTCCCTGGAAATCTATTAGCTACACTGCAGAAGAATGGGTCTCTTTAGGACTTGTTTTAAATAAATGCTGGCATGAGTTGGGGTCCATCTTGTGGCTGCAAGACAAACAAAGGTAATGGTTCCCTACCCTGATCTTCTAAATTTTAAAATGGAGCAGCTTTCCTTCCTGTGGTCCCAGTGGTATACTGCAACAGATTCAGAGGTCTGATTCTCCTTTTGGTTAGCTTCCCTTTGTGCCATGTTTGGAGTACAATGGGGCATTGAGAACCTCATCCCAGCCTGGCAAGCTGCTGAGCAGAGAAGTCAGGGTTCCCGACATCCAACCCAATGCTCTCTTGACTAAACCACATGGGCTGTTTTCCTCTGCCCTGCTTTGGACCACTCAGCTCTTCTTGACTCAGATACCACTGATCCCTTTCCCAGGATACACACCCACCTGTTCCCCAGAGCCAAGTTTTGTTAGACATGTGGCTTTTCTTGGAATGCTCAGTCACTGTGGAGCTCTGGCCTCTCATCCCAAGGCAGGAGGATTTGCGTAGATGAATTCCCACCATGAGGGACCAGTGTGAGTCTCCAAACCCTCAACACCAGTCAGAGACTGTGGGTTTTCTGCAACTGGTTTACTCTGTGCGCAGTTGACAGGAAGTAAAAATCCAAGTTTGTAGAATATAACCCTTTTCATAGTAAACTTATTTTAGAGTTAACCAAGGCATACTGGCCACTGCTGATTTAATGCAACCGGAAAACATTCAAATCTCCAAGGAGAGCCAAATGCCACCCGAGTTCACTTTTTTACTCTCTCCTTCTCCTTCTCCTTCTCCTTCTCCTTCTCCTTCTCCTTCTCCTTCTCCTTCTCCTTCTCCTTCTCCTTCTCCTTCTCCTTCTCCTCCTTCTCCTTCTTCTCTTCTTCTTCTTCTTCTTCTTCTTCTTCTTCTTCTTCTTCTTCTTTTTCCACCTAGTCCTCCTCCTCCCTCTTCCTCTTCCCCTTCCCCTTCTTCATATCCTTCTCCTTCCTCCCCCTCCTCCTCCTTCTTTTCAATATGCCAGTTATTTGCTGGTTTATAAACAAGTAAACAGAAAATGAATATGCTGTGGAATTTGGAGGAGAATTTTCTAAGCCAGAAATCTGAAGGGGGAAAAAGGCCACAAAAGCAGGATAAACAGTTAAGGCAAATTTTAGACTTACTTTCGACCAAAATAGCCAGTATATTGCAGCTGGGATACAGACCTCAATGCTGGTGAGGAGGCTGAAGCAGATTAAATTGAGGAAAACAGGGTATAGCGATAGCAAACAAGTTAATTTTTTGTTATTTCTCTTGAAAAAGGGTATGATGTTAGGTTAGACTTTTGTCTGAGCAAATATTTCAAGCTTTGCTTATCTGATGCCACTGTTTCTGGGCTTTACATTAGATATTGGTTATGAAATGTGCTTTTCTCAGAATATATATATATATATATATATATATATATATATATATATATATATATATCTTTTCTAGTTGAACCATGATAGTAAAAATGATTAGTGGAGTTGAAATCTGCAGCAATGCACAGATCGCTTGCTACAGTGTTTAGGATAGCTGAAATATGCAATAATTGATTTTAACATGTGCTGTAATTGGTTCCATATGCATTGCTGTCAACTGTGATGCATCATAATTAAACTGACATGTTCAAAAACTGGCCACCGAAATGAGCACTCACTGAATTTTCCAACTGTGCACAGCTGCTGCTTCTCTGCCCCTGGTTTCCCACTCAGGACCCACATTGCTGGGTTTCATTTCACTGCTAGTCTTCTCCATGGAGAGGAGGAGAATTTTACCCCCGCAAATTTTAAATGACCTCCTTGAGTGAATTCAGGTTCTTTCCCCACCTTCGGTTTTACATGGCCACATATTTTAGCAATGATAGATCTATATGTAATTTCCTAAGTCACCATAAATCAGATCTAAAATTGTGAATATGGTCAAGAATTTAATATAAGACACAGCAACAGATCCATAAAAGTTCCATTATTTTAGCCTTCCACCCCCAATCGAACCAGGCTTGAACTCTTAATGGGAAATTCACTTGGAGGAAGAAAGTGTGAGGCACACACCACCTCCAGTCTCATCACGTGAAAGAAAAAGGTTCCTAGAAGATGCAAGAAGATGCAACCATCTTTCTTATTTCTTAGGTCATCATAATGCTTATGTGTACCCAGAATGGCCTTACCTCGATAATCTGATTATCTTTCTCTTCTTCTTTTGTAAAAGCAGCATGATATAGTCAAAAGGGCATTGAACTAGGATCTTGTCCTGTGGTCAAGTTCCAGCTCTGTTACTTGTAATAGTGTTGGTAAAGCCCTCTGAGTGTTAGATTTCTGCCTGGAAAAGTGGAAATGATAATACTCTTTTTATAATCATCTCACAGTTTAGAACAATAGATGATATACAAACAAGACAGGATACAGTGGCTCTGCAGTTCTTGAAATCTCTACTCTGGATCAGCATGAACCATACTTGTCTTTGGACTTTGTGTTACCATAATTTGCTGTTTTAATTTAATGAAGAACTCCAACTCTCCCAACCCCACTTGATCCCCCAAGTCATACCTCCTCTAATCCATTCATCACACAGGTAGGTTCTGTGATTTCAAAATACTTAACAACAAAAGTTAGTTTGTCACCCATACATAGTTGATCAGGGTGTTATTTGTCTACAGCACCATTTCTGAGAGGAGGAGCATGGTAGCCATCTCCATCATTAATTCTTTTGGAGGCACTATCCTTCTACTTATTTCAATTATGTAACACTGGTGGGGAACCCTAGTTTGCTTACAGTGAATTAGGCCTGGTCTATCATGGTGTATCCATTTGTCAATAGAACATAGCCCAAGCTGTGGCTGTAGGACCAAGCTGGACCAATAAGAGTTCTTCCTTAAGCTTTGATTGTCAATAGTTATGACACAAGCTTCTCTTAATCTCCTAGGAAATGAGCCATGAGGATATAAACCTGGTAATTCTCCATCGTAAGAAAGACACCATGCTGTCCACCTCATGAAGGAAGATGAGATTAAGGCACACACACGGGGAGGGGCAGAATTGGTAAGAAATGTTAATTAATGGCTTTGGACACTGTCAGATAAGTGTTAGGAGGGTAGAACTTACTACAGTCCCTAATGTCTTATTTCTTGGTAAAATCTCATAGGAACCAAAGACCATAGGATTTAAGGAAGAATTGGATTGAAAAGGGACATTTGTCCTTTTTCTGCCCCTATCTTCTCAAGTTTTACTTTCTGAAGGAGAAAAGTCTCTGTTTTATATCCAGGATCTGTGTGCGGGCTGACTGCTCCTTAAAATTTATCACTGTCAGGGATCCCTTGACTACCAGAATGTTCCTCATTACCCCACTCCCTCGTCATCACAGTCTTGGATCCATGAGACTTGCCTGTTAGTTTGAAGAAACAGTTTGATGATGTGTAGTGCATCTGTGGTGCTTCTCAACCCCCCATGGAGCCCATGAAAATGCAGATTGCTGGGGATGACCCTTAGAGATTCTGATCCAATCGATCTCGTTAGGGTGAGAAGTCTTCATTTCTACCAAGTTTCTAGGCTAGAATGAGGTAATGAGGTTGCTGTAATGAGTGTCAAATTAGAAGGAATGTTGAGTGACTTAGGTCTTGGCACCTAGGGCAGTTCACCAAGCCTCTGTGGGCTTCCCTTTAACCATATGTAAAATGGCAGGTTTGATCTAAAGGATCTTTAACTTTCCTTTAAAATGTTCTAAGTCTAGGGGCGCCTGGGTGGCGCAGTCGGTTAAGCGTCCGACTTCAGCCAGGTCACGATCTCGCGGTCCGTGAGTTCGAGCCCCGCGTCAGGCTCTGGGCCGATGGCTCGGAGCCTGGAGCCTGTTTCCGATTCTGTGTCTCCCTCTCTCTCTGCCCCTCCCCCGTTCATGCTCTGTCTCTCTCTGTCCCAAAAATAAATAAAAAACGTTGAAAAAAAAAATTTAAAATGTTCTAAGTCTACCAATAGATCATCAAGTTCTATTTGGGAGGACTGTACTGTCATGAGGAGGCTTCTTTTTCCTTCTTCTTCTTCTTCTTCTTCTTCTTCTTCTTCTTCTTCTTCTTCTTCTTCAAGACAGCTGTTATTTAAAAAGACAATATCTAATTTCTGCAGAAAGAGTAGACATGGTCAGAGAGCAGCAATAGACTGCGGTATATTTTAGATGCTATGAATTTGAAGAAACTGATCTGACATTAAGCAACATTTTTATTTTAAAAATTCTTTAATGTTTCAATTTATTTTAGACAGAGAGAGAGAGAGAGAGAGAGAGAGAGAGAGAGAACAAGCAGGAAGAGGGGATCTGAAGCAGGTTCCAGGCTTGAACTCACAAACTGCGAGATTGTGACCTGAGCCGAAATCAAATGCTTAACCAACTGAGTTACCCAGACGCCCTAAACAACATTTTTAATCTGGAGGTTGTACTGTTTTATAATAATGTCTTCATTTATTAGGCACTAGTTCTAGAATTGAGGCCACACCAGCCCAGTACTTTCTCAACAGCAAGGAAGAGTAGACAGGGCTGGGGAGACACAGTAGTGGGGACAGTAAGAGCTTAGGGGAAGGAGAGAGAACTCCTCAAAGTTTTTTTTTACAAAAAAAACCCCAAAAAACTCTTTGCTACACAAAGAGTGTTTACCAACCCCTCCCACTGTTGCCTCCTGTACTTCCCTGATAGATCTTCTGGGCATGCAGCCAAGAGAAGTTCTGATAGGCTATGTCCAGAGCTCAAGAGTTGTTAGAGAAGAAATGGATTATGTCAGCATCTAGGAGATCCCTCTTAAAATTGAAAAGAAAGGGAAAAGATAAGTACTGAAGAAATCTTCTGAAGTGGGAAGGAGAGAAAACTTCTTGGGTCTGTCTTTTCTGTTTCACTCCAAGTGCTGGCACAAACTACCTATGTCCCACCAGCAATGTATAATGGCCATTTTATGAGTGTGAACAGGAAACTGTGGCCATAACAGGGTTTTTTTTTTTTTTTCTCCTCCCTTTACTTTGTTGGAAGAATAAGTGATGGAGGTAAAGAAAAATACATAACAGTAATTTAGGAAGGAATTTATTTTTGGGAAAAAAAACCTGAGGGTTGATGGGGGTGGGAGGGAGAGGAGGGTGGGTGATGGGTATTGAAGAGGGCACCTTTTTGGATGAGCACTGGGTGTTGTATGGAAACTAATTTGACAATAAACTTCATATATTGAAAAAAAAGGAAATTATTTTTACATAAGAGCCATTTAATGACAGCCTAATTGTATTCAAGAAGGGTAATCAATGAGTATCACAGAGCATTGATTAATTTACTCAATATACATGTGTTGGGTGCCCTAATACATTCCAGCAGCGTGTGAAGCACCAGAAAACCAAACCATAGTGAGATTATCTCCACATTTAAGGGCCTTCCAGTGGAGATGGGCAGATGACAAATAAGCAGGTGGTTTTATGAGTTTCAAGAGGGATGAACACAGGGTACCATGACAGAAGTGCAGTCATGCAGGATGCCAGGATCAACAAAGATCCCCTGTGGATAGGAATGGCCCCAAGCACTAGTGGAGATTGGGTCAGAAAAACAGGCTATTCTTTTCAGACTCTGCAGCAGAGACTCAAACAGGTAAGTTCATAAAACTTTAATAGTTTTTTTTATGACTGGCAGTTAGAATTGAAGCTGGAAGGGAAAAAGAAAGTTACCTTTTGAATTTATTTTAACACATTGGTTCAGAACAGATTCCATTTCTTAAAAGGCTTTTCTTTTTGTTTGTGGGAGAGGATGGTGGATCATGGAATAACTATGCCTACCTGCAGCTAAGTAACTGAGTAGGTTCAGGGTTCTTTCTCTCTCCTGTTGACTCTTCTTTCTTTCCTCCACATTGCTCATGTCCTTTTATGATGCTTTGCCTCATTTCCTCGTCATAGATGTGTTATTCCCTCCATCCCTAACTCCTTTTCTTCTGGATTTATTTTGAAAAGACCACTGTATAGTCTCCTTATTCTAGTTAAAAATTCATTTTCCAAATAGATAACATAAATATGAAAATGTCTATAGGGAAATATGACCTTTAAAGAAAAATCAGAAGGGAAAATCAGGAGTTTGCGACAAGTTGGAGAATGATTTTTTTTTCTATTTTTGGAGTACCTGGTTCCTTTTCTCACATGATGATTGGTGAGATTATATTCGGCCAAATTTAAGTTCTTGGGTTCTCTCCTCTGAAGGCGAAGAACCTTTTTGCAGTAGAAGATTCATTCCTAAAGGAATGAATCTAGAAACCTTTTTGTTATGTCTCTATCTTCATAGTTGTCTTTAAATTTTATTCTTCTGAGAAAGAGAGTAACTGCAAGGAGAAATCTACACCCTAGAGGAGTCTAGTTGGTTGTGGGAACAATAAAACCTCCATCACGATAATCATAGCCACATTATTTCCAGCATAACCATCATTGCTGAATATGGGGTACTCCTTGGCACTGGGAAGGCAAATAACTTTAAGTCATGACTCCTGCCTTCAAGAAACTAGTCATATTGTTGGAAGGCTAACATCCACATACAAAGGTTTAAAAGATAAAAGGAGCTCCTTGTAAATCATTGTGGCACTATTAACTGCTTCTAATTTTCAGGCACGTCAATTCTGTATTTTTTCAGATTTCAGAATTTAGCAGGTATTGAGTGTGTCACTGACTGGGTATGACTAACTGGAGAAGTGAGGTTTCTGTTTTAACTCTCCTTAGCATTTTGTTTTTAGCTCTAGATCTTCCAAAGGAACAATCTGATTTGGACCAAATTTGATATATTACTAGAAACTATCAAGTTACATATAACATTCCATATTTAGTTAGACTGATATTTTGTAAAAAGTTCCCTGGAATTAAGCTGAGTATAGTCTACAATATGAACAACTACTTAACCTGTGGCCCATGATTAAAGACAGACCCCAAACAATAAATAGTCCCCCAAAACAATGTCAGAGGAACAGAAATTTGGGAAATGAGCAAACAGACACACCCATGAACTGATGTCTTTCCATGGCCAGCTCTGAGTTGGGGAGCAGCTAGATGAGGATGAGGAGGGCTCCTCTGAGCCCCAGTCCAACAGGCTTTCAAGATATGTTTACATCAGTGTTTCTCACACTTTAATGTGCACATGAATCCTCTAGGAATGTTTGAAATTTACATTCCGATTCAGTGGGCCCAGGTGGACCTGAGCTTCTGGGTGGCCAATAAGCTCCCAGGCATGCTGATGCCTCTCCATCCTGAGACCACAATATGAATACCAAGAGTTACATACAATGTAGTATGTTAGAAGGGGCAGTGTGAAAGTAAGGGTTCATTCACTGAAGAAACTGTATAACCAGTGATTGGATGTCAGGTGTATGGTAGCTGGGAGGTAGAACCAGATCCCTCCAGGAAGAAGCAAGGGCAGGTCTATCTCCAGGGGCTGCCTCTGACATCGAATCTGGCTCCACTTCAGGCCCTGGGGACCTGCTGGACTCCTCTGCTGTGCAGGATCAGCGCTCAGGTAGGCTGAATGCTGTAGCAGAGACAGTGATGCTCTCGCACCCTGACCTAGTCTGATGGCCAAGAATCATTCCCAGGATCATGTGGTGCACGGGACACATGTGGGAGCCCAGCTCTCTGGGGAGAAGGGGATGTCCCTTGTCTTTATATCCCCCAAAGGATGATTCTACATCTTCTTCTGTATGGCTGAGATATGAAAAATAAAAGGCTATCTCACACTAATCCACCTACGTGGAGAAGAATCAGAAAGAAGGTTCCATACTCCTTCAGTAGGCCACTGTCATGATATTCAGGACCCGGCACTCTTCCAGAAAGCTGAAGGCTCTGACTACCTAAAGCTGGCTCATTGCTTTTTCTCCCAAATAGGAGAGAAAAGTGGGGGTTCTGAGCTGGTACTTCTCAAATTTCAATGTTCTGGGGAATCACTTGGGGAGCTTGTTAGCAGGAAGCTCCTGAGTCAGCCGTCTGGGTGGGATGTGATTCTACATTTCTAGCCAGCTCCCTGGAGATACTGAAGCTGCTGATGCCAGGCTCAGCTCCATTCCAGTAGCTTGGAAGCAAGGAAGCTGAGTGACCATCTTCGGGACCTTCTGAGTCAAGCAGGAGGTATCTCTCAAGCCCAAGTGGGATGCCCAGGCTGTAGTCTCCAGGTTGATGGGCAGCTGTATGAAATTTGAAATCTCAGTGCCGAGTGGGATGGGACAGGGCCTAGTTAAAGGCATCATTTCATTGTAGTAACTGCAGCAGGCCAGAATGAATTACAGACTGGTGGGTTTTCTGGGGTTTGCGGACTTGGGTGTATTGATTTGTTAAAGGAAGTGGAGCAATGTTGGATATTGAAAAAATGTTAGAAACAGGGAAGTAAAGTTGATCCAAATCCCCTCTGCCCCTGACTCCTCAGCCCTCGGCTCCCTCTTGCCTCTGTTGGCACGTTATGAGCTCTTGGGCTGACGTCCAGGTTCCCTAAGTTCAAGTGTGGAAAAAGCCACCTAATCTCCTGGAAAATCTCCTGATGTGTATTTTTGTTTAAAAAAATATATATATGGGTCGATCTTAAACTTAGTACTGTCTAAACTGTGCTCAATGGCATTATCATTGTGGACACACACTCTTATTTTCCAGAAGGCCTCCTCTGTCTCTGACTGGGCATTGATGCCAGATGCAGAATGGAAATTTTCAGGGAAAGTCAAGTACTACTAAACCATTAACTCAGTGCATTAAAAGTAGGAAGACTGATTCTTCCCGTTATGTTTTGGCTGTCAAGTCTGATTTGAGCTTATTTCTCATTGAGTATTCCATATCAAAGCCTGGGATAATGGAATTACAGAACATTAGGATTTTCAATCTGGAAGAGACCCTGGAGATCATTTAGCATTGCTTGCTCACTTTACAAATGAGGAAACTGTATTTTTTTTTCACTCTTGAGAACTTGAGCAGATACCCAGATTTTGAGATGCATGTTTAGTTGCTATTCCCATATAGGGAGTTACATGTGTGGATGAAAGAAGCCAAGAATAGATTTTTCCTCTTTAGTCATCCTTGATATTGGCTTTAGCTTCATCAAAGTCTGTCATATATACCCTTTGGACAGTGTGCCTTTTGCAATAATATGCAAATGCTTTGGCTCCTGCCATTAGTTGGAAAAGAAGTGTGATGTTTTCACTTAAAGGACATTTTATACAGTTTAATGGCGACTGCATCTCTGGCATTTATAACAGATGTTATCCCAGTTTAGGCAACTTCTTCTAAGTAATGTAGCTGGATTTTAGCTGCTGAAATTTTCTGTATCATTTTGGTGATCATATTTCATTTCAGACTTTTGAACGTGACAGATTGTCCACCTGGATTTCATTTTACCACATTTTATTGATGGCCTGACTCAGATCTTTCAAGTTTGTGCTAACTGACCTTGAAGGAGTAGCTTGTTGTTTAAATTTTATGACACAGAGACGTAAACTGCCTGCAAATTATGCAACACAATGGCGATGAACAATGAATGTTAGAACTTTTTATTAATATTGATTGCCTCCAGTTAAGGAATTAGTAAGAACTGTTATGTTGTACCCATTCCTAGGACAAAAATCCCCAATTAACTTTACTACAAGCACATGTGTAACAAGTGAGAACCGCATTTTTGTTTGCAAATGAATGCTCCATGGAATAATACTATGCTATTCGCCTTATGCCTTCTTGTTGCTACTCTAGTTCTCTAAATGATGGCTCATTTTCCCATCCCCCATCCTATTATTCTGAGTAATTTAAGGCAGTTATGCAAATCAGTGTGGACCTATCATTGAAGACCTGGATGATAGAAGATAGAAGTTACAGAGAGAAGACAAATGAAAATACTCTATGTAACCCCAGTCTGGTTATGAAGAAAACACCCCCACAAACCCATATGAAGGATATTCCTACCAAGTCCTTGTCAGCCCTCCCCAAAGACTATGAGGTCATGAAAAACAAGGACAGTCTGAGAAGTGGTCACAGTCTGGAGAAGGTGAAGGTGACAGCATGACAGCTGAATGGAACATGGTGCCTGGATTGGGTCCTGGAACAGAAAGGGAGCACAAGTAAGAAACTTAAGGAAACCTGAATCAAGTGTGGACTTTAGTCCATAAGGATGTGCCAATATGGGTTCGTTAATTGTGACAAATGTGCCATACAACTGTATGATATTGCCAATAGGGGAAACTGGGTTTGGGGGTATACATGAGCTTTCTATATTATCTTCACCAGTGTTGTATAAATCTAGAACTGTTCTGCAATAAAAAAAGTGTATTAAAAAGTATAGAGATCATGTCCATTTAGTCTCTGATGTTCTTTGTTATTGAAATATAATTATAAAAACTGACATCAAGTGGGTGTCTTGTTCTGTCAGGCTTTCACCTGTATCATTTTGTTCAAATCTTAGGACAATTCTTTGAGATATTTATTATTATCCTCAATTCATAGTTTTTAAAATGCAGAAACTGGGGTTCAGAGAGAATAATCTCTTATATTTTCATTAAAATTCCCTGGCTTAAAAGTGGCAGGCCTGCAATTTGAACCCTTGTTTGCCTCACTCTAAAGCACACATTTATTTCAGGTGTGTCCGTCTGGTCTCCAGAAACATGACCTCAAGAGATGGGGCAGAGGTTGGAGAAAATGGGAAGGGACTGGGGGGTTAGGGAGGGCAGGAACTCGGAAGCTCTGTATCTGACCTCCAGAGACATGGAAGTTTCCTGAGGAGGCTCCTGCAGCCCCTTTTTTTCCCAAGGGTTAGTGTCCAGGTCGGCCCTAGAGGAGCTTTCCCATTCCCCTGGATTTCAGGCAACAAATATTAAAAAGAAATCCCCCCTGCAGTGACTGTGGGTGCAGTCCCAATATGCAGAGGAGCAGCTACTGGTTTTGGCAGCAGTTCTGACTTAACTGGAAGGAAGTTCAGAGCCTGACATGAGGCTCAAACTCACAAACTGTGAGATCATAACCTGAGCTGAAATCAAGAGTTGGAAGCTTAACTGACTGAGCTACCCAGGTAGCTATTTTGTAAATAGCTATTTTGTAAATAAAATTTTATTGGCTGAAAGCATGATATTCTTTTACTTTAGCTTTTGGTTGCTTTCTTGCTTCTATGGCATAGTTGAGGAGGTGTGACAGTCTAAAGCAATTATGTAGCCCTTTATAGAGGAAGTTTATTTACCTGTGGTGTAGAGGTCAGAAAAGTATCTGGATTAAGTAGTTTCACAGTGAAAGGAAAAGGGAGCTCAAATGCTCTCAAGCCTCACTGTACCTAAGGATCATCTCGGGTGCTTACTTAAAAATACCCACCCTGAGGCCAACCCTTGTAGATCCTGACTTAGTAGGTCAGGCTGAGGTCCAGAAATACACATTTTCAGTAACACTTTAGTATACAGATCTAGGCATTAAGAATGGAAACCAATTTGACAGTAAATTTCATATATTAAAAAAAAATATATTGGCCTTGATGTTGGCTGGACATAGTCCTAACAATCTTTAGAGGCTTAGATATGTCTACTTATTGCTTCATATTATAGTGAAACCTAAGTTTGTAAATAGAACTAAATATCAAAATGAAGGATTAAAATATAAAGTATTAAACCTGTCACCCTCAAGGCATCAATAGGAAACAAAGAGAAGATTCGGACCAGAAACAAATGAACAGAAATTTAGTAAATGTTTGATGAACAATGAAGACTTGCATTCTTCTTTCTGACATGTTTCTAAGAGCATCCTTGAGGTTTAGTAGACATATAATAACCCATTCTTATTTAAAGTGTGTAAAATGATTCTTTTTGTCATATGAAACCATCATCACAATTAAGATCATGAGCAAATCTATTATCTCCAAAAGTTTCTTTGTGCACCATTGTATACTCCTCCATTTGCCTTTTCCTGCAACTGCTCCCCTCTCCACCACTCCACAAGAGGCAACCACCCTTCTGCATTATGACACTAGAGATCTGTAAATTAATTGGCATTTTCTAGAATTTTATACATATAGAACCATATAGGGTATTCTCTCTCTCTCTCTCTCTCTCTCTCTCTCTCTCTCTTTTGATATGGTTTCTTTGACTCACCATAATTGTTCTGAGATTTATCCATGCTGTTGCATTTATCAATATTCCTTTTTCCTTTTGATTACTGAGTAATATTCTGTTGTATAGATAGACCATAATTTGTTTATGCATTCACCAGTTTATGGACATTTGGTTTATTTCCAGTTTTAGGCTAACACAAATAAAGTGACCATGAACATTTATTACAAGTCTTTAAATGGATATATGGTTTCATCTTTACTGCATTAAATGGAATGTGTAAATTTAACTTTTGAAGAAACTACCAAACTGTTTTCCAAAGTGATTGTATCATTTTACATCCCCACCAGTGGTGAATGGGGCCATATTCTTGCCAACATTTGATATGATCAGCCTTTTTAATTTTAGCCATTCTAACATATGTCTAGTGATATGTCACTGTGGTTTTAATTTGCATTTCTCTAGAGACTAATAATGTTGATAAACTTTTCATGTGATTACCACTCATATATCATCTTTGGTCAAGGGTCTGTTTTGTCCATTTGTTAATTTTTTTAAAAGTTATCGAGTTTTAAAGGTTCTATATTCCATACAACTCCATTATCAGATACATGCTTTGTAAACATGTTTCCCCAATCTGTGGCTTGCCTTTTCATTCTTTTATGAATATCACAATGTGGATCAGAAAACAAAAGTTTTAATTTCGATGAAATACAATGACCAATTTGTTCTTCATGGACCATACTTTTGCTGCCATACCTAATAAACTTTTGCATAACTCAAGGCCATGAAGGTTTTATTCTATATTTTCTTCTAGAGAGTTTATAGTTTTAGGTTTTACATTTAGGTCTACAATCATTTTTTAACTAATTTTTGTATATGAATTTGAAGTTCCTTTTTTTTTTTTTGGCATATGGTTATCCACTTGCTCCATACCACTTGTTGAAAAACCTATTTGTTCTCCACTGAATTGCCTTTGAATCTTTGTAGACAATCAATTGTCCAGTGTATGGTCTATTTCTGGATTCTCTATTCTCTTTCATTGACCTACTTGTCTGTCTTTGTACCAACTATGCTATGTTGATCACTGTAGCTTTTATTTTTATTTATTTATTTTTAATATTTATTTGAGAGCAATAGAGTGGAAGTGGGAGAGGGGAAGAGAGAGAGGGAGATACAGAATCCAAAGCAGGCTACAGGATTTGAGCTATCAGCACAGAGCTCGATGGAGGGCTCAAACTCACAAACTGTGAGATCATGACCTGAGCTGAAGTTGGATACTTAACCAACAGACCCACTCAGGTACCCCAATTCCTGTAGTTTATTTTTTATTTTTTATTTTATTTTTTAAGTTAATTTATTTTTTTAATATATGAAATTTATTGTCAAATTGGTTTCCATACAACACCCAGTGCTCATCCCAAAAGATGCCCTCTTCAATGCCCATCACCTACCCACCCCTCCCTCCCACCCCCCATCAACCCTCAGTTTGTTCTCAGTTTTTAAGAGTCTCTTATGCTTTGGCTCTCCCACTCTAATCTCTTTTTTTCCCTTCCCCTCCCCCATGGGTTTCTGTTAAGTTTCTCAGGATCCACCGAAGAGTGAAAACATATGGTATATGTCTTTCTCTGTATGGCTTATTTCACTTAGCATCACACTCTCCAGTTCCATCCACGTTGCTACAAAGGGCCATATTTCATTCTTTCTCATTGCCATGTAGTACTCCATTGTGTATATAAACCACAATTTCTTTATCCATTCATCAGTTGATGGACATTTAGGCTCTTTCCATAATTTGGCTATTGTTGAGAGTGCTGCTATAAACATTGGGGTTCAAGTGCTCCTATCCATCAGTACTCCTGTATCCCTTGGATAAATTCCTAGCAGTGCTACTGCTGGGTCCTGTAGTTTTTAAACAAGTCTTAAAATTAGTGAATTTTAGTCCACTAAACATTTTCTTCCTTTTCAAAGTTATTTTGACTCTTCTAGTCCTTCGTATTCCAAATGACTTTGAGAATCAGTTTGCCAATTTCCATCAAAAATACTTTTCGGACTTTTATATATTTGTCAGTGAAGGTATTGGAACTTTTGTAAAGGATACATGATTCCTTCATTCAGTTATTCTTTTGCTACTCACTTATCATTTCTCCTTCACTTTTGAAGGACAGTTTTCACAGATATAGAATTCTTTGTTGACAGGGTTTTGTTTTTCCCTTGCATTAAAAAAATTGATGTTTATTTATTTTAGAGAGAGACAGAGTGCAAGCAGGGGAGGGGCAGAGAGAGGGGGAGACACAGAACTGAAGCAGGCTCCAGGCTCTGAGCTGTTAGCACAGAGTCCGGCATGGGGCTTGAACCCACAAACCACGAGATCATGACCTGAGCTGAAGTCAGCTGCTCAACTGACTGAGCCACCCAGGTGCCCCTGTTTTTTCCTTGCATTTAAAAAATATCATTACCCTCCCCTCTCATCATATTGATTTCTGATGAGAAATCTGCTGATTGTCTCATTGAGGATCATGTTTATGTAAAGAGTTATTTTTCTCTTGCTACTTTTAATATTTTCTCTTTGTCCTTGCCTTTTCATAATTTGATTAGAATATGCCTTGGTGCAGATCTCTTTCATTTGTCATTCTTGAGTTTCACTGAGCTTTGTAATGGTAGATTCAGGTTTTTTTTTAAATAAAATTTGGAAAATTTCAACCATTAGTTTTCAGATATTCTCTCTACCCGCTTTTCTCTCTCATCTCCATGATTGCCATCATGTATATGGTATATACTTGTGTCTCACAAGTCTCTTAGACTCTTAATGTTTCTTCATTTTTTCTTTCTCCTTTCAAACTGGATAATTTCAATTGATCTATCTTCAAGTTAGTGGATTCATTTTTCTGCTTACTCAAATTTTCTTTTTTTTTTAAGTTTATTTGTTTTTGAGAGAAAGTGAGAGAGCAGAGGAGGGGCAGAGAGAGAGGAAAAGAAAGAATCCTAAGCAGGCTCCTCACTCAAACCCATGAACCATGAAATCATGACCTGAGCCAAAACCAAGAGTCAGATACTTAACCAAGTGAGACACCCAGGCTCCCCTGCTTCCTCAAACTTTCTATTGAAATCCTCTAATGAGTTTTTCATTTCTGTTACCATGTCTTCAGCTCCAGAATTTCTGATTCCTTTTAATAATTTATCTCTGTTTATTGATATTTCCTATTTGTTCAACATTGTACTCCTGGTTTTCTTTAACTCATTGAATTGTATTTTAACAAATTCACCAAGAGATTTTAACGTGTAGCCAGCTTGGAGCACTCCTGCTTTATAAAAACTTGTGTATTCTCTTATGTGTTAAAGTCCCCCAAGGATTTCTGGAAACTGGAGATGAAGAAACTAACAGATGAAGCTCCAAGCCTCCCATATCTGTTTCAACAGAGCAGAGTAGGTTTGCTTCATCTTTTTTTGATCTTGTGTTCCATGGAAGTTTTTGTTTAAAAAAATTAATTCCAGGATGGCTAAAATAAGAAAGACAAGAAATAATAAGCGTTGACATGGATGTGGAGAGAAAGGAACTCTCGCGCAGCGGTTGCTAGGAATGCAAACTGGTGCAGCCACTATAGAAAACAGTATGGAAGTTCCTCAAAAAAGTTAAAAATAGAAATACCATATGATCCAATAATTCCACACTGGGCAATTATTGAAAAAAAAAACCAAAAACACTAATTCAAAAAGATATATGCACCCCTGTGTTGGTGCAGCATTATTGACGACAGCCAAGATTTGGAAATAAAGTGCCCATCAATAAATAGACAAGTGGGTAAGAAAGATATGTTATATATACCACATAAATAGAAATAAAATGGAATATTATGCAGCCACAAAAGGATGTGATTATGTCATTTGTGACATGAACGGACCTAGGAGGTATTATGCTGAAATAAGTTGGACTGCGAAAGACAAACAGCATATTGTTTCAGTCACATGTGGAATCTTAAAAACAAACAAACAAAGCAAATGAAGCAAACAAACAAAAAGCAGAATAAGATCTGTAAATACAGAAGACAACCTGATGGTAGCCAGAGAAGTGGGGGATGGGGGCATTAGCAGCATGGATGGAGAGTGGGAGATACAGGCCTCCAGTTACAGAATGAATAAGTTATAAGGATGAAAGGCACAGCATAAGGAATGCAGTCAATAATATTCTAATAGTCTTGTATGGTGACAGATGGTAGTTACACTTGTGGTGAGCATAGCATAACTTACAGAGAAGTTGAATCACTCTGTTGTACACCCAAACTAAAGTAATATTATTTATTAAACTCAAATAAAAAATAAAAATTAAAAAATTAAAAATTAATTCCTTTTTTTATAAGTTGAAGTCACTACTTATGTGTAACTAGGTTTTTTTTGTTGTTTTTTTTTGTTTTTGTTTTTTTAGCCAGGGATTTCAACCAGAAGGATCATATTTATCAGAAAATCTCCAATCCTCAGTCAGCTTTATTGTATCACCAGCTGAGATTCTAGTGGAGAAAAAACTGCCCAGTCAGGGTGCCCCTCCTTCCTACTCAATAATCTCACCACCAAAGCCTCCTTATTGCTTGATCATGGTAGGGCTTATTTTTTAAAGTTCTACTTAAATTGTAGTTAACATACAGTGCTATATTAGTTTCAGATGTACAATATAGTGATTCAACAATTCCATACATTACCTGGTGCTCATCACAAGTGCACTTCTTTTTTTTTTTTTTTTTTTTTCAATTTATTTTTGGGACAGAGAGAGACAGAGAATGAACGGGGGAGGGGCAGAGAGAGAGGGAGACACAGAATCAGAAACAGGCTCCAGGCTCCGAGCCATCAGCCCAGAGCCTGACGCGGGGCTCGAACTCATGGACCGCGAGATCGTGACCTGGCTGAAGTCGGACGCTTAACCGACTGCGCCACCCAGGCGCCCCACAAGTGCACTTCTTAATCCCCATCACCTATTTCACCCACCCCGCCTCCACTACCTCCCCTCTGGTAACCATCAATTTCTGTAGTTAAAAGTCTGCTTCTTGATTTCTCTGTGTCTCTGTCTCTGTCTCGCTCTCTCTCCCTACCCCCTCCCTTTGTTCATTTGTTTTGTTTCTTAAATTCCACATATGAGTGAAATAATATGGTATTTTTTCTCTGACTTATTTCACTTAGCATTTTACTCTCTAGCTCCATCCATATTGTTGAAAATGACAAGATTTCATTCTTTTTTATGACTGAATAATATTCCATTGTGTGTGTATATACCACATCTTCTTTATCCATTCATCAATGTATGGACACTTGTGTTAGTTCCATAATTTGGCTATTACAAATAATGCTGAATACATTTGAATTAGTGTTTTTGTATTCTATGGGTAAATACCCAGTAGTGCAATTGCTAGATTGTAGGCAGTTCTATTTTTAACCTTTTGAGGAATCTCCACACTGTTTTCCACAGTGACTGCACCAGTTAGCAGTCCCACCAATAGTTCACAGGTGTTCCTTTTTCTCCACATCCTTGCCGACACCTGTTGTTGCTTGTGTTGTTGAGTTTAGCCACTCTGACAGATGTAAGTGATATCTCATTGTAGTTTTGATTTGCATTTCCCTGATGGCAAGTGACGATGAACATCTTTTCATGTGTCTGCCGGCCATCTGGATTTCTTCTTTGGAGAAATGTCTGTTCATGTCTTCTGCCCATTTATTAATTGGATTATTTGTTTTTTGGGTGTTGACCTTTGTAAGTTGTTTATATACTTGTGATAGAGTTCTTCCACTCAAAGTCATATGTTCTGCAAAATTGTTGGGCATTGCATAGAGTGACATAATCCTTTCTGTGGCTACATTCACTGAGGGTTGCTTCTTAGCATACAACTAAATAGTATGGGCTCTGGCCACAAGCCCACTTAGCTCTGGCACTTCTTAGTTATGTGACTTTCAGAGTTACTTCTCATAAACTTAATTGTAAAATAAGAACAGTAAGAACATATACTTCACTGAGTGCTTACAATTAAATTATAAAATGCACATAGACACTGAGAACTGTCCAGGGCATACTATAAGCACTTAATGAATGATGGTTCAGTTTGAAAAATAATAAAGGACTACCTATCTGGAGGGGTTGTCTTTAAGATTAGACTTGATAAAAATGACAGAAGAATTTAAGCATGACTGAACCAACATTCGGAAATAGCTGCTCCATATCCTCACCAGTATTTGATATTATCAGTGTTCTAGAATTTGGCTATTCTCGGGGTATTAGTGTACTTTATAGTCATTTCAATTTTCACTTTCCTGATGACATTTGGTCTGGAGGATCTTTTAATATGCTTACTTTCTATTTGTATATCTTCTTTGATAAGGTGTCTATTAATATCATAGGCCCTTTTTCAATCAGATTGTTGGCTTTTAAGAGTTCTTTGCGTATTATGACTAACAATCTTCTATCAGATGTGTCTTTTGCAGATATTTTCTCCCTGTTTGTGGCTTTTTTCCCTCATTCTCTTCACATTGTCCTTTACAGAGTAAAGGTTTTTAATTTTAATGAAGTCCAGTTTATCAACTATTTCTTTCATAGATTATGCTTTTGGTGTTGTATCTAAACACCTATATAGGTGCTATAGGTATGTTATCTAGGTCTTCTATGTTATCTTTTAGAAGTTTTATAGTTTTGTGTTTTACATTTAGGTCTATGATTCAGTTTGAATTAACTTTTGTGAAGGGGTAAAATCTGTCTTTAGATTTCTGGGTTTTTTTCTTTTCTTTTATTTCTTTTCTATCTTTCTTTTTCCTTCTTTCTTTTCTTTCTTTCTTTCTTTCTTTCTTTCTTTCTTTCTTTCTTTCTTTCTTTCTTTCTTTCTTTCTTTTTCTTTCTTTCCTTGTGGATGTTCAGTTGTTTCAAGACCTTTAAAGATAGTCTTGAAAAGACTATCTTTCTTCCATTGTATTGCCCTTGTTCTCTTGTCAAAGATCTGACTATATTTAGATGTGTCTATTTCTGGGCTCTCTATTGTGTTCCATTGATTTGTTTATTATTTCACCAGTATCACACTGTTTTGATTATTGTAGCATTATTATAAGACTTGATGTCAGATCATGTCAGTCCTCCAGTTTTGTTCTTCAGCATTGTGTTGGCTTATATAAACTTTAGTCATTTTGTTGATATCCATAAAATAGTTTTTTGGGATTTTGATTGAAATTTAACACAATATATAGGTCAAGTTGGAAAGAATTGACATCTTGACATCCTTTTTTCTTCCTTCCTTTCTTTCTTTTTCTTTTTTTATTTAAAAAATTAATGTTAATTCATTTTTTTGAGAGAGAGAGAGAGAGAGAGAGAGAGAGAGAGAGAGAGAGAATGAGTGGGAGGGGCAGAGAGGAGACACAGAGTCTGAGATAGGCTCCAGGCTTGGAGCTGTCAGCACAGAGCCTGACACGGGACTCGATCCCATGAACCATGTGATCATGACCTGAGCTGAAGTTGGACACTTAACTGACTGAGCCACCCAGGCGCCACCTGACATTTTCTTTTCCATGAACATAGAGTAACTATTTATTTATTCTTTGATTTCATTCATCAGAGTTTTGCAGTTTTTCTCATATAGATCTTGTACATATTTTGTACAAGATTTATACTTAAGTATATCATTTTGGGGAGATGCTAATATAAGTGATGCTGTTTTTTTATTTCAAATTCCACTTGTTCACTGCTGGTATTTAGGGAAGCTTTCAACTTTTATATATTAATTTTATATGCAGAAACCTTGCTATCATCACTTAGTTGAAGCAGGCTTTTTTGTTGATTCAGATTTTCTACATTAACAATTCTCTCATTTGTGAATAAAAGAGAGTTTTATTTCTTCCTTCTCTATCTGTATACTTTTTGTTTCCTCATCTTATTACATTAGCTACGAATTCCAGTATGATATTGAAAAGGAGTGGTGACAGGGGATATCCTTGCTTTGTTCCTGATCTTAGCAGGAAAGCTTCAAGTTAGTCATCATTAATATGATGTTAGCTATAGGTTTTTGTAGATATTCTTTATCAAGTTGAGGAAGTTCCCATCTATTTTTATTTTGCCAAGATTATGTATCATTAATGAGTATTGGGATTGTCAAATGCTCTTTCTGCATCTATTGATATGACCATGAGCTTTCTTTTTTAGTCTACTGGCATATTATTAATTTTTGAATGTTGAACTACCCTTCCATATCTGGGATAATTCCACTTGATTGTGGTATATAACTACTTTTATATATTCTTGTATTAAATTTGCTACTGTTTTGCTGATGATATTTGCATCTATGTTTATGAGAGATATTAGCGTGTAGTTTTCTTTTCTTGTAATGTCTTTGGTATTGGTTTGGGGATAATCTTGGCCTTATATAATGAATTAGTAACTATTCATTCTGCTTCTCTTCTATAAAACAGATTGTAGAGGATGGGTATAATTTGTTTCCTAAATGTTTGGTAGAATTTACCAGTAAATCCATCTGGGCTTACTGCTTTCTGTTTGGAAGATTATTAATTATTGATCCAATTTCTGTAATAGATATATGCTTATTCAGATACTCTATTCTGTGAATTTTGGCAAATTGCATCTTTTAGGGAATTAGTCCATCTCATGTAGATTATTAAATATATGGGCATAGAGTTGTTTGTAGCATTTCTTTGTTATCCTCTTATTGTTTTTAGACTTTGTAGTAACATCCCCTCTTTCATTCATAACATTTCTGTCCTTTCCCTTTTTTCCTTAGTTAACCTGGCTGATGTTTATAAATTTTATTGATCTTTTAAAAAGACAGCTTTTGGGTGCCTGGGTGGCTCAGTCAGTTCAGCGGCTGACTTCGGTTCAGGTTCATGATCTTGCTGTCTGTGAGTTCGAGCCCCTTGTCGAGTTCTGTGCTGACAGCACAGAGCCTGGAATCTGCTTCGGATTCTGTGTCTCCCTCTCCTTCTGCCCCTCCCCTGCTCATGTTCTGTCTCTCTCAAAAATAAATAAACATTTAAAAAATTAAAAACAGCTTTTGATTTTGTTTATTATCTTTATGGAGTTCCTGTTTTCAATTTCAAAATTAATTTCATTAATTTCCGCTCTATTTTTTCTTCCACTTATTTTGTATTTAACTTACTCTTCTTGTTCTAGTTTCCTAAGGTAGAAACTTCTAAATGATTGATTTTAGATCTTTCTTTTTTTCTAATATATTTATTCAATGCTATAAATTTCCCTCTAAGCACTGCTTTCACTACATCACACAAATTTTGATGTTCCGTTTTTATTTTGTTTATTTAAAAAAATTTTTTTTCTAACGTTTTATTTATTTTTAGACAGAGAGAGACAGAGCATGAATGGGGAGGGGCAGAGAGAGAGGGAGACACAGAATCGGAAGCAGGCTCCAGGCTCTGAACCATCAGCCCAGAGCCCCACCCGGGGCACGAACTCACGGACCGCGAGATCGTGACCTGAGCTGAAGTTGGACGCTTAACCGACTGAGCCACCCAGGTGCCCCATATTTTCTTTACTTTAAAATTACTCTTGATATTTCTTCTTTGACACATATATTGTTATCCTTTCTTAGCTTATCAGTTATACTTCTTTTAAAAACACTTTTAATAGTTTTTTTTTAGTGTTTGCAACATACATTTATAACAAATTCAAGTTCACTTTGAAATAACACTATATCAGTTCATAGGAAGTGGGAGTACCCTATAATAACAAAATAATCCTAATTCCTCCCTCCCATCCCTTGTATCATTGCTGTCATTCATTTTACTTATATATAAGCATACATATGTATATTTCTGTATTTAGTGTATATATATACTTCTAATATATAAATATTATATATATCTTGTGTATATATGACATATGTGTATATTTGTGTATTAGGTATATGTGAATATATATATATATATATATATATATATACACACACATATATATACTTATACATATATCTTGTGTATATCTGATATATGCAAAAGCATACATAATTGAATGCTTTGTTGCTATTATTATTTTGAAGAAACTTATCTGTTAGCTCAATTAAGAATAAGAAAAATGAAAGTTTTTATTTTACTTTCACTTATTTCTTTTCTGATGTTCTTCCTTTCTTTAGATGCAAATTTCCATTCTATATAATTTTCCTTTTCTCTAAAGAATTTCTCTTAACATTTCTTTCAAGGCAGGTCTACTGGAAAAAAATTCCCTCAATTTTTGTTTATCTGAGAAGGAATTTCTTTCTCCTTCCCTTTTCCTGCCAGAATCCCAAGTGATTTTTCTCTGATATTTACTGTGGGAGCCTGGTTTAACTCGTGGAGTTAAATCCTATAATATGTGAGTCACCTCTATGATTAGGTCCACTGAAGCTTTTTTTTTTTTAAGTTTATTTATTTATTTTGGGGGGGAGAGGGGCAGAGAGAGAGAATCCCAAACACACTCCACACAGTCAGTGCAGAGCATGACAAACTGTGAAATCATGACCTGAGCCAAAATCAAGGGTTGCACACTTAACTGAGTGAGCCTCCCCTCCCCTGGAGTTTTTAACTCTCAGAGTTGTCTGTGCTAAACTTTCTTCAGTTCAATTTTCTTCAGTTACAATTCAGGTTCTCCATCCCTGGTAGTTTCCCATGGTAGTTCCCATGGTAGTTTCCACTTGTGAGTCTCTGCTCTGGTAGCTGCATTCACTTTTTCCAGAGCAAGAGATCCATGAAAGACAGAGAGAGAGAGAGACAGAGAGAGAGACAGAGAGAGAGACAGAGAGAAGAGAGAGAAGGGATAATCCTTCATAACCTTATTTATTTCAGAAATAATAGGCAATCATTTCTGCCATATGCATTATTGACACAGACCAATCCTGGGATGAGATGGAAGGAAACTACACAAGGGTATGAATTCCAAGAGGTAGAGATCACTGAGGATCATCTCAGAGGCTGGCTGTCATAAACACTATACAATTATTAGGCTGGGAAGGACTGTAAAGGTCAAGTACAAGAAAGTTGACTTGTCCCAGGACCTCATAATTGCCACACTTTGCCAGCAGTTGAAAAATGTCGGGTGAAGGTCAATGTTAAGTTCCACTTCTTTATTTTACTGAGAAAAAAATAGGGATGCCTCACTGTAAAGTGGTTCATCCATCTACAGTCATGTGGAAGGAAGGGCAGTTTAGGCTTTTATCACCATTCTTATTCTACTGATCTTCTGATGAGACAATGTGATCTCATACTATTTTCACATTGATCAATGTAATTATTTCCATATTTCATGGAGAATCCAAAGCAAGGCAAAGGAAAATGGATTGAGTCACCCCATGAAACCAAGTCAGTGTTTCAGCTTCTATTCTCAGTCTGCCATCCTTGCTGAAACTGGACAGCACATCTTAGTTTCAACAAATAAATAGCCATTTAAATTTTAAACACGTTTTCTTCTCTTAGCTATGAGAGGACATGTCTAAAGAGAAACTCAAAGCATGTCAAGAGGGCCATAAAAACCTTTGCTTCCTAATAGACAAGTTTACAATGCATCAAATGTTTTCAGTTTGTAACAAGTTGAAGCTAAATGTGTCCATTTTTTTTTAATCTGTACTTTTTCTGCAGTATGATTTCTTTACTTTAGGAGGGGAACAAAAGCACTATGTGCTTTATGAAAATATAGATTAGAAATGTCTAGGGATGTAATTATTGGACCATTTTACTTCAAATGCAGTAGTATGAAGTTAATCAAAAAATAATTATAGTTCCTAAAAATATTGCTTTTTATATTAATGCTCTGCTTTTTAAAAAAATACTTTTTTGTACAGTTCTGCCTAGTTAAAACATTATATGAAACCTTGCTAGATGCTCTGGCAGAGCCATTTCTTTGAGGTGGTGACATTTCTGTCCAGCTACCACTAATGCGGGTGGAAGGCATCTAGACTCAGTGTGCTTTTCTGATTTTAGTGTAGTATGAAATTAACTTGGAGTAAAAAAAAAAAAAAAAAGGCCAAGGACAAGTGTAAGTAGCTCTGGTCACAGTGAAGCCAGGATATAAAGGGTCTTTATTTTCAGGACAACCACTGTTTTGGAAAGCCAAAACTTTAGCAGAGAAATGTCTTAGAATTCAGAGAAAATCCTGAATAATCTGAGAACAGGATATTCACAGACAGCTTTTCTTACTAAAATCAAGACTCCTGCTCTGCCACACACTCACATCCTCACCCTCACTCTGATAATTATTACCCCAAGTGTGCCTGCATTAGATTAGTTGTTAGGTTCTGATTATAGGGTTTCCTGACTGAAGTTAGAGCTCATGGGGTTTTACTGATGTGTGAGGTGTGGCCTAACCTGGACTAGATTCACCATGAGTATTGTTTTGAAACAGTCCAAGATGAGGCTAAAAGTCACGACATGGTCTGGCAAATGGAAGTCCCCTTTCAATAACCTACTACCACTTCATTTAACCAGAGGATTTCTCAGTGAGCAACATAAGGTCAGTCTCTCAGTGTGGTTGGGTCACTAAGAAAACACTACCAACTGATAGTGGCTTATGAGCAACGGTTTTATTTCTCACAGTTACAGAGGCTGAGAAGTTCACAATCAAGGCAACAACATGTCAAATTCTGATGGGAGCCCTTTTTTCTGGTTCATAGAAGGTGCCTTCTTGCTGTGTCTTTACATGGTAGAAGGGGAGTCTCTTTTCTAAAGCACTAATCCCATTAATGAAGGCTCCACCCTCATGGCTTAAGGCACCTCCCAAGGGCCCCACCTCTGAATACCATCATAGGATTTCAACAGAGGAATTTTAGTGGGACACATACATTCAGACCTTAGCAGAGAGATTTTTGAAGAAAAGAGGTAGCAGAGTGAGCTGTGGGGGCATGAGGAAAAATGACATCTTCATTTTGTCTACTATGCATCAGTTCTGCATGTTTATCATACTTAAGTCAGAAGGATGAGTGCCAAATTTGTATGCAAATATTTAAACTACACGACCTGTAAATCAGCACATTTTTTTCCAATATACGAAATTTATTGTCAAATTGGTTTCCATACAACACCCAGTGCTCATCCCAAAAGGTGCCCATTTTTGCAGGAATTCTATTTAATGCAGTTTTGTATCAGGTATGCTTTTGTTTGAAACTCCTAATTAATGAGCGAATGCTCACTAGTTTTTAGTATGGTGTTACATGAAGACAAGTATTAATTGTTTTCTTGTTAAAAAACATAGTAGCAAAATATAGATGATGCTTATAGATGATGAGCCATATTTTGGCCAATATGGCAATAATATTTTTGTGTAAATGAACTTTAAAGTTTAATAGATGAATTAGCCAATATATTTATTTCGTTGTATAGTTCCCTTCAAAATCACACAAAAGGATTATACATATGTTGGTGGAAATAACCCAAAGAACCAAATAACACATAAAAGCCTTCCTACAACCCAAGATGGTTATGCTATAAATAGTTTAAGATGAGCTTTCCTTTGAATGACTGTTTTGTTATCTGGTATTAAATAGTTTTTATTCAGGAATTTAGGTTCTGTTCTCCATTACTGAATATTTATTGTGTTTTCACTTAAAGTAAGCTTGATTTTAAAAAGAAGTGGTAAGAAGTTTTGTTGCTGTTAGTTTCCTTTCGTAAATAAATATTTACCCAAAGCATAAAATTTCTCTTTGAACTACAGAAGCTTCACAAGAGAGAAATGCTCCAAGTCACAGCTCATTTCTGTGTGTAGCTGCCCACTCAAATATCTTTATAAGACATATGTATTATAATGGTCATTTAAATGAATAAATAAAATATATCAGTGCAATATCAAATACAAATACATGCACATGTGATATATGCACACTTATTCTGTCCAAGTGTGTGTGACATCTAAAAGATTCAAAGTTTACTAGGATTGTCCATTGTTATTTATTTGTTTATTTTTACTTTTTCCTTTTTTGGGCGATGGGGGAGAGGGAGAGAGAGGAAAAGGGAGGGGCAGAAGGAGTAGGAGAGAGAATCTTTTTTTTAATTTTGTGTTTTTTTTTAAAATTAATGTTTATTTTTGAGAGAGAGAGGGAGAGAGAGAGAGAGCAAGCATGAGCAGGGGAGGGGCAGGCAGAGAGAGAGGGAGACACAGGATCCAAAGCAAGCTCTAGGCTCTGAGCTGTCAACACAGAGCCCAAAGCAGGGTCCGAAGTCACAAATGTTGAGATCATAACCTGAACTGAAGTCAGACACTTAACCAACTGAATGAGCCACCCAGATGCCCCATAATTTTGTGTGTGTGTTTTTAAGCTTATTTATTTTGAGAGAGAGAGAGAGCACAAGCAGAGGAGTGCCAGAGAGAAGGAGAGACAGAATTCCAAGCAGGCTCTGAGCCATCAATGCAGAGCCTGATTTGGGGTGTGATCTCTGGAACCATGACCTCAGCTGAGATCAAAAGTCAGACACTGAACCGAGTCACCCCAGGAATCTAGGATTGTCTGGGAGAGACATTTTTGGGGGGATATAATTTGATTCTCTGGCTTTTGTGATTTTTTCTGTGATGAATTAAATATGGTTATTTATGTGAAAAATCCAAAAAAGGTGATGGAGTGTCATACACAAGACTTTTTATAATGAAGACACTATTACTCAAATGTCTATTAAACTTACTTAACTAAAATAAGTACTAATCACTGTAAAATATCATAGTCCATATTAAAATTTTTGTGTTTAACTCAGCAAGTAATTTTTAGAAAATTATCCCAAGAATGTTTGCAAAGTTTTGACAGTAATGCTATTTATCAGAACCCTGATTATGGAAGCAAAAATTGGAAAAAACATAGATGTCCAGAAATAGGGAATTAGTTATATATTAGTCATGTTGTAAGAGATAATGTTCATTCTAGCATATTAAGCAAAAAAGCAGATTACATATGCATCCTTGGACCACTTTGATTGTGTTATTTTCAGTTCCTAGAATAGATACATTCAATGTTCACATCATTCCTAAATATAAAGAATCATATGTGCTATATCCATACATAAATATGTACATATATAAATGTATACATATATACATACATGTATATATGTATAGATGTGTGTAATATATATTTTATACATACATGTTTTATGCATACACATTTTATATAGATACATTTAAAAGTCATGAATTCTTTAATATTATAACTCATCCTCAACAAAAATGCAAGTGTGGCAAATAGCATGAAATTCATGGATACTTCTGGAAACAAATGGAACACAGACAGAGGAAGAAAGTGAGTGTTTGACATCATTGGGAGATAATGCTTTGCTATCTGAGAATTTATTGTATTCATACTTTCTGAAAAAAAATTAATTGGTCCTTATTTACTTACTTATATTGGCTCTGTGCTTCCATTGATTAAAACCGCCCTATACTTTGAAGTCTATTCAACCTCAGATGTTGGCAATGGCACGACCCACAAACCTTCATGACTTTTACATCAGTCATTCTTTGCTTTGAGGGTGTAAGGCAAGAAATGTAGAGAAGCATTTGCCTGGGGCCTGAACTTTGTTCATCTCAAGATGGAAGGATCAATGTGTGGCATATGTTCGCTTGTCCTGGTTTGTTTGTGATATTTAGGACCTCTAAAGTGTGATCTCTCTTGCTCAACCAAAGGGTAGTACTGTTTACTATTTAATATTTAATGATAATAATTGGTAATAATAAGTATATAATATTTAATCCCATAAGGTACACAAGAAATTTTTTAATCTTCTTCTATACCTCTTTATATCTTTTTTCTATTCTTTTTTTTAAATCTATTTTTATCTTTGAACCTATGTATCTTGTAGCCAGCATAGAGCTGGGTCACTTTTTTAAATCCAGTTTGACAGGCTCTGACTTTTTGTTGGACTATGTAACCCATTCATATTTAATTCTATGATTTATACAGTTGGGTTTATATCTGCCACCTTAGTTTTTGTTTTCTGTCTCATATTTTTTTATTCTTCTATTTCTCCTTCACTGATTTTTTAAGTGAATATTTTCTGATATAGCATTTCAGTTTCAGTAAGTGATATTTTCATTATATTTTTGGAGATTTTCTTTTAAAAACTAAACTTTATATTAGGTTCAGTTTATACATCTTAATTTATTGGAATTATCTTTAGATTACAGTCACATTATTGTAGTCTGTATAGATTCAATCTCCTCTTTTTGTGATATTTTATGTGTATTATATGTTTAATATTAAAAGTAAAAAAAATACACTATAATCATTCCTTTATCATCTGTGGTCACTTCCTTAGGCACAGTACAGCTTTCCTCCCTCTCATCTCCTTTGTGTTTTACTGGCAAATATATTATACACATGTCACATTTCTATATGTGTTAAGTCCATTATTACATTATATACATATTACTTCATATAATTGCTTTTTAAATCCCATGTAAAAAGAAATGAGAAAAATATGCATTTATTCTGTTTCATATAATGACAAAATTACCTTTACTACTGCTCTTTTGTGTGTGTGCATATCAGCTGAAATTCATGTTCAGTGTCACTTGTTTTCATTATAAAGGGTTTCCTTTAGCATTTCCTATATGTCTGTCTGATAGCAACAACTTCTCCTAATTTTGTTTTATTAGTTTGTTTTTTAAAACAGGGGGAGTCTTTACCTCACCTTCATTTTTGAATGATATAGGATATCATTTGCTTTGCTGGATACAGGATTCTTGGTTGACTTCTTTTTTCAAAACACTTTGAGTGTATTATGCCACTGCCTTCTGTGTCCCATTATTTTTGCTGAAAAGTCATCCATTAATATTGGGGTTTCATCATAAGTGATGAGATTTTTTTCTTGCTCTGTTCAGGATTTTCTCCTTGCCCTTGACTTTCAGCATTTTTACTATATTATTTTGTGGATCTTTTTGTTGATCCTAGTTGACATCCTAAATATGTGGATTATTGATTTTCAATAAATTTTGGGAATTTTTTGCCATTATTTGTATGAATATTTTTCTGCCCCTTTTTGTCTCTCCTTTTCTTCAGGTGCACCTATCTATGTTGGTGCAATGGATGTTGTCCCACATTTTTCTCAGGCTCTGTTCATTTTTCTTCATTCTTTCCTCTGTTTTTCAGTTTGTTCCATCTCTCTCAATGTGTTTTTGAGTTTGCTGATGCTTTCTTTTGCCGGTTCAAATCTACCATTGAAACCTCCACTGAATTTTAAAATTTCCAGTTAACTGTACTTCCAACTCCAGAATTTCCTTTTGGTTCTCTTTCAGAATTTTTTCTTCTTTATTGGTATTCTCTTTAATACAACATTCTCATCATACCTTCCTTTAATTCTTTTTTCATTCTTTACTTCATTCTTTGATATATTTATAATGGCTGTTTTAAAGTTTTTTGTTGTTTAAAGTTTTTATGTTGACTGCTTTTTTCTTGTACATGAACCATCCTTTCCTGTTTGCTTGTCTCAGTTTGTTGTTGTTGGAAACTGTACACTTTAGATAATATATTGTAAGAAATCTGGATAGTAATCCTCTCCTAACCCCAGGCCTGTTATTGTTATTTACTTGTTCATGTTTTAGTGACTGGCTATTTTTGTGAAAGTCTATTTATTACTTACACTGTAAATGCTGTTTCTTCTCAGGAAGGTGTCATTTGGGGGTATGTATACAGTCATCTGGGATGACAGTGGTATTAATTGGGTTTTCTTTCCCTCTTTCTCTGTTATGTTCCACTAATGCTGGCTGATTTCTTTATTGTTTTCAATAATGCTTTGGGGCAATCACTCTATAGATTGGACTAATCCAATCAACTGTGGTTCCTTTGAAGGAATGTTTTCCAGTGCCCATGTGTGATCTTTGTTCTGACCCCACTTCTGACCTCAGTTGTCTTATTCTATGTTTCTATCTAGCAAACTAACTGGCCTGAAGTCTAGGCTGTATTTACATTAAATCCAAGATTGTTCTCTTAATTGTTTTCACCACAGCCTCCACTGTTCTGAGAGTAGGTGATCTTAGGTTTGAGCTTCTCCATGTTCTGTAGCCAATGAAGTAATTTTCTTTGGGAAGAGATTAGGAGCTACCTGTTTTATAGTTTGCTTGTCTCCCCATGCAAGTTCTCTGTGCCAGTGGTCTGAAGTTGATGGTAGGCAGAAATGGAAATCTTCCTTCTGAGTGACACCTTCATTACAGCAAGTTGGCACTAGGTGGAGGGGGACAGCAGCCTGAGGTCCTCTGAGTTTGCCCCTCCTGTCATGGAGCCACCACTTCATGAGCCAGATAAAGTGTGAATGGGTTCCCTGTATTCTCAATATGAAGTGCCTATGACAGAGCCTTCTTTCTATAAGAGGGGTGTGGGTGCAAAAAGGGAGCCCCCACTTCTCCACTACATTTGCATGGGCCTTAGCCTCAGCCATAAGAAGCTGGAGGCAGGCTGAGAAATGAAGTCCTGCTCCTTCTGGGAAGAAAGCCCTGTGACTGGGAGCTGGGGGAGAGGAAATTATATATTCTTGGCCTTCCCGAAATGGGAATGGGGCAAAGAGGGTTCATCCACCACACACTCTCACATATCTTACTGAATTTTCATAGATTTTCTTCTTTTGTTATTTGTCTTTAGGGCCATTTCTAGAAACTCTTTATGTTTTTTTTAAAAATAATTTTCATCACTTTCTCTGGGGGAGCAGGTCACAAGAGTTCCCTATGTTGTCATGCCACAACTTGATTTCCCCTGGCCTTTATTTTTCTAAAGATAATTTTGCTGGATGTAGGATTTTTGGATGACAAATTTTCCCCACCCCACCCTGACCACGGCACTTTGAGTATGTTGCCCCCACTGCCTTATACCTCCATAATTTCTAATTAGAAGTCACTTATTAATATTTTTAGGGTTCGCTTACAGTGAAGCTATGTTTTTACCCTATTGCTTTCAAGATTTTATCTTTGTCTTTGTCCTGAAACATTTTGACTGTGATATATCTGAATGTGGATCCTTTTGTGTTCATCCTCCTTGGAATTTGTTGAGCTTTTTGTTTGTACAGATTAATGGTTTTCTTTGTATGTGGAAGTTTTCAGGCATTATTTCTTCAAATATTTTTTCTGTCCCTTTTTACCTTTCTTCTTCTGATGCTCTCAATACATGTATATTGGTGTGCTGACAGGTTCCCCATTACTCTCGGGAGATTGATTCTTTGTTAACCATTCTTTTCTCTTTCTATTACTCAAACTTAATAATCTCAAATGATAAGTCTTCTAGTATTCTGATTCTTTTATTTTCCTCTAGCAGCTCAAATCATTTGATATCTTCTATGAATTTTCAATATCAGATATTATTCTTTCCAATGTCAGAATTTCCATTTGTTTTTAAAATGTCTTTATTGACATTCTCTACTTGATAAGTCATCAGTGTCACAACTTCCCTTAATTCTCTAAACATAGTTGCCTTTCATTCTTTCAACTTATTATAATAGCTACTTTAAAAAATTTTGCTCCACTAAACATCTTTGACCCTCTCAAAGGCAGTTTCTATTACCCACCATTTTCCTTTATAAGGGTCACACTATGCTGTTTATTTGCATGTCTCTTTTTATTCTGAAAAGTGGACATTTAAAATAATATATGGTAGCAATTCTGGATTCCGATTACTGCCCTCTTCTCACCAGAGGCTTGTTGAGGTTTCTGGGTTTTATTTTATTTGTATAGTGTTTGCCTGGACGAATTCTTGAAACATACTTCTTCCAGTGTAGGCTGCCTGTGATTTCACAGCTCAGTTCCCTCCACTTGTTTCTCCAGATCTTGTACCTAATAAAATAATTTCCTTAACAGATCTGTGGAACTACCAGCAAAAGCTAT
This sequence comes from Neofelis nebulosa, assembly GCF_028018385.1. NCBI lineage: Eukaryota > Metazoa > Chordata > Mammalia > Carnivora > Felidae > Neofelis > Neofelis nebulosa. The sequence continues at coordinate 94,638,760 of NC_080790.1, read as the reverse complement.
CTTGCCTCTGTCCCTGGGCAGAACCTCTGGTGCATTATTGCATCAGAACTGGATATGTAGGTAGTGTCCCACTTCTTGCAGAATGATACCTTCACTTTAGGAATGAGAGTTGGGAGGGACAAGTAGTATTCTCAGCTTGCCCTTCTCAAGTGGAACCTAGGTCTTACAAGCAGAAACTGAAGAAGGGCAGTGATGAGGGCTCCAGTATTCTTGGTCTACAAAAGCTTGGATCCTCCATCAGAGGATTGGGAGTTGGCTGGGGTAAGGGAACCTCAGTCTTCTTGGCTGCCCCCTCCTAGAATAGAGAGGAGGAAGATCCTGGCAACCCCTGTTGGGGTGAAATCATAGCTATATACTTGGGAGCTGGACAAGGATAAAAGGAGCCCCCATCCTCTTGGTCACACCTACCAGGAGTAGAGCTTCAGTAACACAGGTGGGGTTGGGGGTGGCTGGTGGAAATAGGTCCTGACTCAAACACCATAGACACCCAGTCTTCTTTCCAAGGTTTAGTATTTTTTATTGAATAAGTGCTTTTCAATTTGCTGTATGACCTTAGGTCAATTTCCAGAGACTCTAAATGATTGTGATTTATGATTTTTACAAGTTAAATAGCTTCACTCTGGGGAGAATGTGTAGAAGTCCTCATATAGTCATTCCAGAAGCTCTGATTACATTCTTACTTTTTAACATAATAGCATATCTCAGGTTCATTTGGTACAGTTCTTTTACGAGATCTGCACTCATTTTCCAAAGGAGTCCTTGTTCCTTTTAATTAGAAACAGTATCTAAAGATCATGGTTTGGTTGACAGATTTGCTAATTTTTCTTAGGCATATTATTATATCTGGTCCTTTGCAGTTTATACAACTAGGAAATGCTTTTTTTTTAAGGTAAAATATATCATGAGGCCATATTGGAAAGACTTATTCTCAACAAGACTAACACAACAATGTATTTTATCCCTCAACACACACACAGAATGCCATCGTTATCACCAATAATACCAGAATAGAAATAAATCTCTTTAATATTGTTTTTTAGTTCTTTTTGTCCTTAGATGATATCCAACTACTGATGTACAGTCAAATAATGTGTTAACATAGCAATACCTCCTCTTAGAGTGTTTATACCACTAATTACACAATTGCCTTTGATTTTTAGGGATCATTTCATTTATTTCTTTATTCAAATTATATACAAATATTTAAATGGTTTCAAAATCAAATCTACAAAAAAAAATGGATTCAAGTAGTTTAATTGGTAACCTTGTATCCTCCACCTTATTCTCTTCCTTCTTCATAGATTGACATTTAACTTATTTCATTTTATTTTTCTAGTGCTTCTTAAAAAAGAAAGTCCACATACACATGTATTCATATTACTTTTCTGGGTATCATGAGAATGAAATACATTTTTTTTCTGTACTTTGCTTTTTTCCTTTTTAATAATACATCCTAGAATACAGTCTATAGTAATATATAGAAATAACCCTCAGTTATTATGGCTTATTTGCTGGAATTGATTTTTCCTTCCATATTCATGAATAATTTTGAATACAGGAATACCTCGGAGATGTGGGTTTGATACCAGAACACTGCCATAAAGTGAATATCTCAAAAAAGTGAGTCAAAACTTTTTGGTTTCCCCAGTTTATACCAAAGTTATGTTGATATTACACCATAGTCTATTAAGTATGTAATAGTTCTATGTCTAAAAATAAGTATATACTCTAATTAAAAATACTTTACTGATTAAAAATTGCTAACTATCATCTGAGCTGTTAGTGAATCATAATCATTGAACGCAGGTCACCATAACAAGCAAAATAATAATGAAAAAGTTTGAAATATTGCAAGAATCACCAAAATATGACACAGAGATACAAGTGAGCAAATGTTGTTGGAAAAAAGGTGCCAAAAGACCTACTTAATTCAAGGTTGCCACAAACCTTCAATTGGTAGGAAAATGCAGTATCTGTGAAGTGCAATAAGGCGAAGTGCAATAAAATGAGATGTGCCTGCATAGTTGACTCCTGGGGTGGGGGTGACTGGAATACAGTCCCTTGGGGACCTCAGCCATTGAGGTGTGGACTCTGGTCTCTGGGATCTTGCTGCAGCCACAGCAGTTCACATTAATTTCTTTCATGTGTTCGACACCTTACAGTATTCCAATCAAGGAAGGGACACTTGTTGAGATGAGCACTGGGTGTTTTATGGAAACCGATTTAACAATATATTTAAAAAGAAAGCACTGCATCACCAGGATGAAATATAGCTAATATTGCCAAATAACTTTTCCTCTTTAAAGGGAAATTTTTAGCAATAATGTCCATCTTTGTTTATTTGGAAATTTTATCTTTGGAATTTTTATTTTCCTTTGCCAGTTAATTTAGTATTATTGAAATTTAGAATTTGAGATCAATAAATCTTTGTTGTAATCATTAACTGCCATTATGGCAAATTTTTACACTTTCATGAGCTACTCACTTAATATTTAAAAGTCAGTTCATGATTGGACACCCGAATGCTTATAGCAATGCTAACAACAATAGCAAAATTATGGAAAAATCCCAAATGTCCATCATAGACTGATGAATAGATAAATAACACGTGGCAAATATATACAATGGATTATTACTCAGCAATCAGAAAGAATGAAATCTTGCCATTTGCAACAATGTGGATGGAACTAGAGTGTATTATGCTAAGTGAAATAAGTCAGGCAGAGAAAGATATATCTTTTCACTCATATGTGGAATTTAAGAAACACAGCAGGTGAACAGGGGAAGGGAAGGAAAAACAAGATGAAAACAGAGAGGGAGACAAACCATTAGAGACTCTTAAATACAGAGAACAAACTGAGGGCTGCTGAAGGGGAGGTGGGTGAGGGGATAAGCTAAATGGGTGATGGGCATTGAGGAGGTCACTTGGGATAAGTACTGGGTGTTATATGTAAGTGATGAATCACTGAAACCAATAGTACAGCGTATGTTAACTAACTTGAATTTAAATAAACAAACAAATAAATAAACAGGACCACCCTCAAAACCCCAAAACAAAAAACAAAACAAAACAAAAAGATTTGACACCTAAGTTCATCAATGTGTTGGACAAAGTCTGAGTTTAGAGTATGTCTGTGTTGGAGCAAATCACGTCCTGTACCTAGAAAATTCCCTCAAATCCTCCCAACCCCCAGTATAAGATTTCTTTTTCCTACTTTTGCACTTTTTCTTTCTCTTCTATTTCGGTTACAATAAAGTTGCAACCTCTAGATAGGAGGTATTTCTTAAGCTTACAAAAATCTATGAATTTCAAATAATTGAACTCATCCTCCATTAATCTAAATATACTTTTAAAATTAGATATTTATCTGTATAAAAGTAAACATAAAATTTCATAACCATGCATTGAGAAGTTTCTCAGGTATGGAATTTTGTTGACCCATAATTCATCTAAAAATACAACTATGAAACTCATTTCATCTATTTTTCAAAGAAAAATGTTTATAAAATTAGATGGATATGGTCAAGACTGTACCTTTAAAATAACAGAAATGGGAATTGATATGAGTTGTTTGACTAAATTTGTATGCGACCATTAATTATTACATGAGAGTCTAATAAAAGGTGTTCCAGCAAGCAAGCCAAACATGTTTCTGTCAGTCTATGTTTTATACAATGTATAGGCATGTGTCATTCTTTTTTGAAATGACTTCCATTCAATTCTACTTACTCTGGAAATGAATTTCCCACCACTCTGCTCCTTTTTTTTTCTCTGTCCTCTGTCAAAATCCCCGGGTATTTTGAATTTCTTGAGTATCCTCCAGAGTGGGGATGCCCTTTGTCACTAGACCTTGCTTTCATCTGGTAGAGCAGGTGCCCCCCTGGGGAGAGAGACTTTAAGTGGCATTTGTCACACTGGGCTCTCTGGCTCTGTTACTGATGTTGAAGCAGACAAATTAAGGAACAAAGCTGAAGTCATTTTCCAAAAAAAAGTCCCATTGGGTTTCTGAGCTGTATCTGCTATGCAAAGAAGTGGTTAAAGAAGCTTCAGAAGGCTGAAGCTATCCCCTGGAAGGGACCTTGCTGTGGGTCAGCTCTCCACATCAGAGGCCCCACCAACATACACTGACCATTGGTCCTGGGGCTTCAGGATTTTGTTTTCCTTCAAGAGACTAGATTTCATGTTCCTTATTGAGCGGCCTTTCTTTCTCATTCTGGGGTTATTTCCACAGAGAATAGGGGAGAGAATCCTCTTTGCATTTGGTTGAAGTTGATTTCATTGTGAGATTTCTTTCTTTTTTTTTGAGTTTTATTATTTATTTTTTATTGAAGTATAATTAACATACATACAATGGTATGTTAGTTTCAGGTGTACAATATAGTGACCCAACAATTCTATGGATTTCTCAGTGCTCATCACAATAAGTGTACTCTTAATCTCAGCCATCCCCCCACCTACCCTCCCTCTGGCAACCTCCAGTTTCTTCTGTCTTTAAGAGTTTGTTTTTTGTTTGCATGTTTTTCTTTGTCTGTTTGTTTTGTATCTTAAGTTCTACATATGAGTGAGATCATATGGTATTCATTTTTCTCTTGTTTCACTTAGCATTATGCTCTCTAGGTCCATCCATGTTGGTGTAAATGGCAAGATTTTATTCTTTTTTTGTGGTTGAGTAATATTCACTATATATTATATATTACATTTATATTATATTATATATTATTCCATTATGTATACATTTATACTACATCATTTCTATACATTTATTTATCAATGGACACTTGGGTTACTTTCATAACTTGGCTATTGTAATTAGTGCTGCAATAAACATAGGGGTGCAAATATGTTTTTGAATTAGTGTTTTCATTTTCTTTGGGTAAATAACAGTAGTACAATTGCTGGATAGTAGGATAGTTATATTTTTAACTTTTTGAGGAACCTCCGTACTGTTCCCCAGAGTGGCTGCACCAGTTTGCATTCCCACCAACAGTGCATGAGGTTCATTTTGCCCCACAACATTGCCAAAACCTGTTGTTTCTTGTGTTTTGGGTTTTAGCCATTCTGATAGATGTAAGGTGATAGCTCATTATGGTTTTTGTTTGCATTCCTCTGATGATGAGTGATGTTAAGCATCTTTTTAAGTCACTGTTGGCCATTTATTTGTATCTATTCTTTGAAAAAATGTCTGTTCAGGTCCTCTGTCCATTTTTGAAATCATTGTTAGATGTTTTAATCCATCTGCCAACACTGGCCATCTTTGATGGCTGAAGACGATCAACTCTGAAATGTCCTCTGTCTTCAGCCTCTACACAAGAGCAGGAAATGAGTATTACTGGCCCCAGGAGGACATATACTTCCTTATCCTCTAAATTTTTCCCTAACTTTGGCTTTGGTTTTCAACAAACCTTAGCTGGTAGCCAAGAAAAATACTTTTAAGAACACCCCTTCAAAACTGAAAGGGACAAGAATCATAAATTTAAAAATAATTATAATGAAGCAGGAAGTCTAATCTCATGCTCCCCTCTCCCCTTCACACCTGTATCAGGGGCCTTGTGAGTGGAAGGTGGGCGCCCATTTCCCTAAATGTTCTACATACATCAGAGCTGAGTGCTGCCCTCCACCTTCACCAGAGACACATTCCTGGACTTTGGGCATCGTGCATGTTTCAGAGGAAGAGAAACCCTGGCTTTGACTTGAGGCCTCTCACTCAAACCTGAGAGGAAAATCTGTGTGTGAGTCTTGGTTCCCCAAAGGAGAGAAAATGAGAAGGCACTTCCTATCCATTAAAGTATCCAAAACATTGCTGAGAGAAAGTTAAACCAGTCCAGATGCTAAAAACGTTAAGTCTAAAGGAGTTCAGAAACCCTACAGACTGCCAAGAAAATGTTAGGGTTGCACTTCATCTAGGTTAGTTTCCAGTTGGTTCTAGGGGCAGGCAACTAACTTGCTTGTAGAGTTCAAGAACTAAGCTTGAGCCCAGTGAGGCTGGCCCCTTCTCCTTATTCTGGTTCATAGAAGGAAAATTCTGGAAAAGATATGGGTGGGAGTCAAAGAGGTCAAGAATGCCTCCTCCAGAAAGGAGAGCATCACAGCCAGAGGAAGCAGCCCACCATCTCTGGACAGAGCCATTCTTCAGAGTTCCATGTGTTGCCCTTGAAGACAGTGTTGAGGAGAGAAAGCCACCAGAGAAATAAATCAGTACAAATAAATATTTGCTATTTTAGTAAAAATAAATATTTTAAGTATAAACAAATGCATAGATAATGACAGAGGCACTTCTTGCCCCATCAACATAATAAATGAGAACATTAAAACCTTGACCAGTATCACTGAAAAGGACCGTAATGAATAGCTTTTGTTTTTTATGCTTAGCTACGGAACTATCCTGAAAATCGTACAATTGTACAGCAAGAGAAAAAAAAATGCTGTAGGAATGTTGGAAATGTATGTAAGCATACAAGCAGGCAGTGAGATGCTGTCTAACAAACAACTTTTTTTTAATAGAACACTTATAGGTATATCTTTTTCCTCCAATGGGATTTCATATCATAAAGTATAATATAAAAGAGAGCTAAGTTAAATTAAACAAATAAATTTTCACAAAATGCCTACTGTAAGAAATGCTAGATAATTTATAATTCATCTTATTTGCTAATAAGATTCAGGCCCTTGCCAAGAAATAACCTCTTTCAATGATATTATTTTGCTGAATCCACAGGGGACAGACTGTCAGCTAAAACCTTAATTTTCAGTTTTTATTTTGATAAGATGGATGTTCAGATTGTTCTCTCCTTTTTAAAAAGTTAAACCTTGCATCTTCTCAGAAGGAGAGAGTTTCTTTTCTTTCCTTTCTACAGTAGGTAGTGTCTGAGCAGTGGAGGCTGAACGCATGAGGTATACTGAAGAGACAATTATAAGATGTGGTGGAATCCCTACAGCACTAAAAGGTATCTGCTTTCCTTGTAGCAAGCGTGCTGCCTTCTGAGTCCTCTTAATTAATGCTTTTCATCAAAAGAAATGACGACCTATGGTTTCTGCCTTAATTGAATTGGTGCTTATGGTGGACTGTATCATGTTCAAAGACCAAAAGATTAGATATTCATTTGTGCCTGGTTTTAAGCTTTCTGAGTTCTCTCTGTTTGGTATTCACTACAGTTGAGTGGATTTTGGGGGGGTGGGGTGGAAATCTGTATTGTATTTGTGTAAAATTACAAAGTATCAGTGGTCTAGATCTGATGTTATACTCACATGTTTTCCCTAATTTTCTTTTTATTACCCTTTGCATAATTGCAAGGCAACGCAGCCTTCCAATTACAGGGACCACTGACAAACATAAACAGCAACTCAGCACCAGCGGGCACTCGCTTCCTGCCGCACATGCCACCGTGCCATTCCTCAAAAACACACCCACAGCCTATTCACAATTATAGATGCCACAGGAACAGGGAAACAGATGCCCGGGGAAGAAAACAATGATGGCTGAACCTACTGGCCAGTCTGTGAAAGCCAGCCCGTGTGGTGAAAATGAGAAAAGACAAAGTATTCATGGTTGAATCTATGGGCCACATTACTAAGGTCAAAAATCTAGCCATCTAGGGCCAGATTCAATAAAAATCTGTCTGGATTTTATGCCAAGCCATGCAGGCCTGGAAAAATCAATTTTCTGGAACTTGTGAAGTCTTCCATAGTCAAGGCAGACAGCATTCCTGCTGATTCTTACTCAGAGCAGGCTTGGGAGGCGCTCCAGAGGCCTGGGTCAGTCCTGAGTCTTAGATGTTTTGAGCAGGTTCTAGCAGGAATGAAAAGGGGTGAGGAACATGCATGTAGCCCCTTATCAGTCTCCGCATGTCCATGCATGGAACTATCGGGTGGCATTCATTCATTGATTTTTTTTTCATTTATTCATCAAACATTTTGAGGCTCCAACCCTGTGCCCAGTGCTATGCTATAGGCTGGGAAAATTGAGATGGAATCACAACATGACCACAATTAAACAGTCAATTGCAGTAGCGTGTCATAGAGATTCCTTAAAATATGTAAAGGATCTTGGAGAGAGGGAAGATGGCGGCGTAGGAGGACGCTGGGCTCACCGCGCACGTCCTGCTGATCACTAGGATTCCACCTACACCTGCCTAAATAACCCAGAAAACTGCCAGAGGATTAGCAGAACGGAGTCTCCGGAGCCAAGCGCAGATGAGAGGCCCATGGAAGAGGGTAGGAAGGACAGTGAGGCGGTGCCGCTCCACGGACTGGCGGGAGGGAGCCGGGGTGGAGGGGCGGCTCCCCGGCCAAGCAGAGCCTTGGAGTCTGGCTGGCAAAAGTGGAGGGGCCTGATGGACTGTGTTCCGACAGCAAGCACGACTTAGCGTCTGGGAGGTCATAAATTAACAGCTCTGCTCAGAAAGCGGGAAGGCTGGAGGACAAAGGGAGGGAGAGCTGCTGAGCCCCCGGACGGCAGAGCTCAGCTTGGCGGGGAACAAAGGCGCTCGCCAGCGCCATCTCCCCCGCCCATCCCCCAGCCAAAATCCCAAAGAGAACCAGTTCCTGCCAGGGAACTTGCTCGCTCCGCGCAAACACCCAACTCTGTGCTTCTGCGGAGCCAAACCTCCGGCAGCGGATCTGACTCCCTCCCGCTGCCACAGGGCCCCTCCTGAAGTGGATCACCTAAGGAGAAGCGAGCTAAGCCTGCCCCTCCTGCCCCCGTGCACCTTGCCTACCCACCCCAGCTAATACGCCAGATCCCCAGCACCACAAGCCTGGCAGTGTGCAAGTAGCCCAGACAGGCCACGCCACCCCACAGTGAATCCCGCCCCTAGGAGAGGGGAAGAGAAGGCACACACCAGTCTCACTGTGGCCCCAGCGGTGGGCTGGGGGCAGACATCAGGTCGGACTGCGGCCCCGCCCACCAACTCCAGTTATACACCACAGCACAGGGGAAGTGCCCTGCAGGTCCTCACCACTCCAGGGACTATCCAAAATGACCAAACGGAAGAATTCCCCTCAGAAGAATCTCCAGAAAATAACAACAGCTAATGAACTGATCAAAAAGGATTTAAATAATGTAACAGAAATTGAATTTAGAATAATAGTCATAAAATTAATTGCTGGGCTTGAAAACAGTATAGAGGACAGCAGAGAATCTCTTGCTACAGAGATCAAGGGACTAAGGAACAGTCACGAGGAGCTGAAAAGTGCTTTAAATGAAATGCAAAACAAAATGGAAACGACGACGGCTCGGATTGAAGAGGCAGAAGAGAGAATAGGTGAACTAGAAGATAAAGTTATGGAAAAAGAGGAAGCTGAGAGAAAGAGAGATAAAAAAATCCAGGAGTATGAGGGGAAAATTAGAGAACTAAGTGATACACTAAAAAGAAATAATATATGCATAATTGGTATCCCAGAGGAGGAAGAGAGAGGGAAAGGTGCTGAAGGGGTACTTGAAGAAATTATAGCTGAGAACGTCCCTGAACTGGGGAAGGAAAAAGGCATTGAAATCCAAGAGGCACAGAGAACTCCCTTCAGACGTAACTTGAATCGATCTTCTGCACGACATATCATAGTGAAACTGGCAAAATACAAGGATAAAGAGAAAATTCTGAAAGCAGCAAGGGATAAACGTGCCCTCACATATAAAGGGAGACCTTTAAGACTCGTGACTGATCTCTCTTTTGAAACTTGGCAGGCCAGAAAGTCTTGGCACAAGATCTTCAGTGTGCTAAACAGAAAAAATATGCAGCTGAGAATCCTTTATCCAGCAAGTCTGTCATTTAGAATAGAAGGAGAGATAAAGGTCTTCCCAAACAAACAAAAACTGAAGGAATTCATCACCACTAAACCAACCTTATAAGAGATCCTAAGGGGGATCCTGTGAGACAAAGTACCAGAGACATCACTACAAGCATAAAACATACAGACATCACAGTGACTCTAAACCCGTATCTTTCTATAATAACACTGAATGTAAATGGATTAAATGCGCCAACCAAAAGACATAGGGTATCAGAATGGATAAAAAAAAAACAAGACCCATCTATTTGCTGTCTACAAGAGACTCATTTTAGATCTGAGGACACCTTTAGATTGAGAGTGAGGGGATGGAGAACTATTTATCATGCTACTGGAAGCCAAAAGAAAGCTGGAGTAGCCATACTTATATCAGACAAACTAGACTTTAAATTAAAGGCTGTAACAAGAGATGAAGAAGGGCATTATATAATAATTACAGGGTCTATCCATCAGGAAGAGCTAACAATTATAAATGTCTATGCGCCGAATACCGGAGCCCCCAAATATATAAAACAATTACTCATAAACATAAGCAACCTTATTGATAAGAATGTGGTCATTGCAGGGGACTTTAACACCCCACTTACAGAAATGGATAGATCATCTAGACACACAGTCAATAAAGAAACAAGGGCCCTGAATAATACATTGGATCAGATGGACTTGACATATATTTAGAACTCTGCATACCAAAGCAACAGAATATATTTTCTTCTCGAGTGCACATGGAACATTCTCCAAGATAGATCATGTACTGGGTCAGAAAACAGCCCTTCATAAGTTTACAAGAATTGAAATTATACCATGCATACTTTCAGACCACAATGCTATGAAGCTTGAAATCAACCACAGGAAAAAGTCTGGAAAACCTCCAAAAGCATGGAGGTTAAAGAACATCCTACTAAAGAATGAGTGGGTCAACCAGGCAATTAGAGAAGAAATTAAAAAATATATGGAAACAAACGAAAATGAAAATACAACAATCCAAACGCTTTGGGACGCAGCAAAGGCAGTCCTGAGAGGAAAATACATTGCAATCCAGGCCTATCTCAAGAAACAAGAAAAATCCCAAATACAAAATCTAACAGCACACCTAAAGGAAATAGAAGCAGAACAGCAAAGGCAGCCTAAACCCAACAGAAGAAGAGAAATAATAAAGATCAGAGCAGAAATAAACAATATAGAATATAAAAAAACTGTAGAGCAGATCAACGAAACCAAGAGTTGGTTTTTTGAAAAAATAAACAAAATTGACAAACCTCTAGCCAGACTTCTCAAAAAGAAAAGGGAGATGACCCAAATAGATAAAATCATGAATGAAAATGGAATTATTACAACCAATCCCTCAGAGATACAAACAATTATCAGGGAATACTATGAAAAATTATATGTTAACAAATTGGACAACCTGGAAGAAATGGACAAATTCCTAAACGCCCACATGCTTCCAAAACTCAATCAGGAGGAAATAGAAAGCTTGAACAGACCCATAACCAGCGAAGAAATTGAATCAGTTATCAAAAATCTCCCAACAAATAAGAGTCCAGGACCAGATGGCTTCCCAGGGGAGTTCTACCAGACATTTAAAGCAGAGATAATACGTATCCTTCTCAAGCTATTCCAAGAAATAGAAAGGGAAGGAAAACTTCCAGACTCATTCTATGAAGCCAGTATTACTTTGATTCCTACACCAGACAGAGACCCAGTAAAAAAAGAGAACTACAGGCCAATATCCCTGATGAATATGGATGCAAAAATTCTCAATAAGATACTAGCAAATCGAATTCAACGGCATATAAAAAGAATTATTCACCATGATCAAGTGGGATTCATTCCTGGGATGCAGGGCTGGTTCAACATTGGCAAATCAATCAATGTGATACATCACATTAACAAAAAAAAAAGAGAAGAACCATATGATCCTGTCAATCGATGCAGAAAAGGCCTTTGACAAAATCCAGCACCCTTTCTCAATAAAAACCCTGGAGAAAGTCGGGATAGAAGGAACATACTTAAAGATCATAAAAGCCATTTATGAAAAGCCCACAGCTAACATCATCCTCAATGGGGAAAAACTGAGAGCTTTTTCCCTGAGATGAGGAACACGACAGGGATGCCCGCTCTCACCGCTGTTGTTTAACATAGTGCTGGAAGTTCTAGCATCAGCAATCAGACAACAAAAGGAAATCAAAGGCATCCAAATTGGCAAAGATGAAGTCAAGCTTTCACTTTTTGCAGATGACATGATATTATACATGGAAAATACGATAGACTCCACCAAAAGTCTGCTAGAACTGATACATGAATTCAGCAAAGTTGCAGGATACAAAATCAATGTACAGAAATCAGTTGCATTCTTATACACTAACAATGAAGCAACAGAAAGACAAATAAAGAAATTGATCCCTTTCACAATTGCACCAAGAAGCATAAAATACCTAGGAATAAATCTAACCAAAGATGTAAAAGATCTGTATGCTGAAAACTATAGAAAGCTTATGAAGGAAATTGGAGAAGATATAAAGAAATGGAAAGACATTCCCTGCTTATGGATTGGAAGAATAAATATTGTCAAAATGTCAATACTACCCAAAGCTATCTACACATTCAATGCAATCCCAATCAAAATTGCACCAGCATTCTTCTCGAAACTAGAACAAGCAATCCTAAAATTCATATGGAACCACAAAAGGCCCCGAATAGCCAAAGTAATTTTGAAGAAAAAGACCAAAGCAGGAGGCATCACAATCCCAGACTTTAGCCTCTACTACAAAGCTGTAATCATCAAGACAGCATGGTATTGGCACAAAAACAGACACATAGACCAATGGAATAGAATAGAAACCCCAGAACTAGACCCACAAAAGTATGGCCAACTCATCTTTGACAAAGCAGGAAAGAACATCCAATGGAAAAAGGACAGTCTGTTTAACAAATGGTGCTGGGAGAACTGGACAGCAACATGCAGAAGGTTGAAACTAAACCACTTTCTCACACCATTCACAAAAATAAACTCAAAATGGATAAAGGACCTGAATGTGAGACAGAAAACCATCAAAACCCTAGAGGAGAAAGCAAGAAAAGACCTCTCTGACCTCAGCCACAGCAATCTCTTACTCGACACATCCCCAAAGGCAAGGGAATTAAAAGCAAAAGTGAATTACTGGGACCTTAGGAAGATAAAAAGCTTCTGTACAGCAAAGGAAACAACCAACAAAGGCAACCAACGGAATGGGAAAAGATATTTGCAAATGACATATTGGACAAAGGGCTAGTATCCAAAATCTATAAAGAGCTCACCAAACTCCACACACAAAAAACAAATAACCCAGTGAAGAAATGGGCAGAAAACATGAATAGACACTTCTCTAAAGAAGACATACGGGGGGCGCCTGGGTGGCGCAGCCGGTTAAGCGTCCGACTTCAGCCAGGTCACGATCTCGCGGTCCGTCAGTTCGAGCCCCGCGTCAGGCTCTGGGCTGATGGCTCGGAGCCTGGAGCCTGTTTCTGATTCTGTGTCTCCCTCTCTCTCTGCCCCTCCCCCGTTCATGCTCTGTCTCTCTCTGTCCCAAAAATAAATAAAAAACGTTGAAAAAAAAATTAAAAAAAAAAAAGACATACGGATGGCCAACAGGCACATGAAAAGATGTTCAACGTCGCTCCTTATCAGGGAAATACAAATCAAAACCACACTCAGATATCACCTCACGCCAGTCGGAGTGGCCAAAATGAAGAAATCAGGAGACTATAGATGCTGGCGAGGATGTGGAGAAACGGGAACCCTCTTGCACTGTTGGTGGGAATGCAAACTGGTGCAGCCACTCTGGAAAACAGTGTGGAGTTTCCTCAGAAAATTAAAAATAGACCTACCCTATGACCCAGCAATAGCACTGCTAGGAATTTATCCAAGGGATACAGAAGTACTGAGGCTTAGGGGCACTTGTACCCCAATGTTTATAGCAGCACTCTCAACAATAGCCAAATTATGGAAAGAGCCTAAATGTTCATCAACTGATGAATGGATAAAGAAATTGTGGTTTATATACACAATGGAATACTACGTGGCAATGAGAAAGAATGAAATATGGCCTTTGGTAGCAACGTGGATGGAACTGGAGAGTGTGATGCTAAGTGAAATAAGCCATACAGAGAAAGACAGATACCATATGGTTTCACTCTTATGTGGATCCTGAGAAGCGTAACAGAAACCTGTGGGGGAGGGGAAGGAAAAAAAAAAAGAGGTTAGAGTGGGAGAGAGCCAAAGCATAAGAGACTGTTAAAAACTGAGAACAAACTGAGGGTTGATGGGGGGGTGGGAGGGAGGGGAGGGTGGGTGATGGGTATTGAGGAGGGCACCTTTTGGGATGAGCACTGGGTGTTGTATGGAAACCAATTTGACAATAAATTTTATATATTAAAAAAATAAATAAAATATGTAAAGGATCTTATGGAAGCACTGAAAAGAGGCATCTCATTAAGTCTGGAAGAGTTAGAGAGTTTTTCTGGGAATGCTTTCCCCAGGAGACAACAAGTGAGATCAGCCTTGAGGTTTGGATGTAGAATAAGGGCAAAGAGAAGGACCAGCACTTTAGACTGAAAACCTTAGGGACAATGGTGTAGAAGTGTGTGTGTGTGTGTGTGTGTGTGTGTGTGTGTGTGACAGAGAGAGAGAAGGAGACAGACACAGGAAAAGAGAGAGAGTGAGAGAGACAGGCAGAGACAGACAGAGATGGTAGAGAGGTAGTTCCCAATCCTATATAGTAAATGGGAAGGAGGCAGACAGACTGGGGCCAGAAAGCCAAAGCCACCAACAGTTTTAAGCAGAAGAGGTGCATACTATCCTTACATTTTAGAAAGAACCTGGAGATGTGTGGACAATGGAGTGGAGCAAAGATGAAGTCAGATGAGGGAGATGGCTTTGGAGGTCATCACAGTAATCACAGTGAGAAGTGAGTTGGGGAAGATGCACTGAAAAACTTCATGGCAATAGAATCATGGGGCTCAGGGCCCGAGTGGTTGGTGGAGAGATGGAGGCATGGGGGACAATGCCCCATTCTTGCTGATCAGACAAGGATAGAGGGAAGGGAAGCTGTGGAGGGCAAGGTAATAAAATGAGATGTGTGTCTATGCTAGGAAGGTTGGCAGACAGTTTGGAACATAATTCTGAGCTGAGGATAAAGTGGGGGGGGGGTCATTAGTCTATGGGCAATGGTTATAATCTGGAGTACAGATGAGGGAAACAGACCAAAGAGAAAAAGTCAAGTGAAAAGAAACAAGGCTTGGGGACAAAGTCTTAGACAGTACTAAGATCAGGCTGAGGTGGTGGAGAAACTCAGAAAGTCATCAGAGGGTGGCACATAGAGAGGAAAGCCAGCAGAGAATAAAGTCCCAAATGCAAGAGCAGAGAAAGCTCTAAGACACATGGGGCCAGTTTTATATTCTGCAGATTGGTCAAGCAAGACAAGGAGTCCTCAAAGGGGCTGGGTTTGAGACTCAATGACAAACAGCCCTGCATTACATAGACCTTATGGAGGCTATGTTTAGTGTCATAAGCACAAACGATAAATTATCAGATAAAGTCTCTCCTGAGACTTCAAGCTGGGCAAGTTCAGTGAGTGTGACTTCTTGAATCTTCCATTTACATTGGAGGGATACCTCTAGTGGATTGTGTCCTGCCAGCCAAGGGAAGTCTTTTTTTTTTTTTAAGCTTATTTATTCATTTATTTTGAGAGAGAGAGAGAGAGAGAGAGAGAAGAGGGGAGGAGCAGAGAGGAAAAGAGAGCAGGTACTGTCAGTGCAGAGCCTAAAGTGAGGCTCAAACTCATGAACTGTGAGATCATGATCTGAGCCGATGTCAAGAGTTGACGCTTACCCGACTGAGCCATGAAGGTGCCCTAGGTCAAGGGAAGCCTTAAGTGGGGGATTATTAACCTTGTGTATTTCCAAATGTTTTGCTCTGTAACTCTAGTGAATTACCCCTTAGAATGCAAAAGTGGCCTCCTCATGTTCCCTGAATCAGGCTCCAAGTACCATTTCTCACTGTGGCCACACGGTTCATTGGTGGAATAAAATGTCATATAAGACTATGCAGAGTGGATTGGGATTTGTTACCCTGGTGATTTTTTTTTCTCATTTTTCCACATTGAATCTGAAGGTAGGGAGAAAACACACCTAGAGTAAACTGATGCTATGACATCCAGGGGATGACCTCTATGTGCTCTGTCATTTTAATAGGATATGCTTTGCCTTACTAGTGTTGATACTGCCAGTGCTCCATCCACACCCCCTTGACACATGCTCCTTCTGCATCATTGCTGGCTTCTTACCTCAAGTGCTGGAACTGCACCAGAGCTTCTTAGCCCATGCTTGGGGCAGGCCAGAAAGGCTGTGGAGTTCACGTTTGTCTGCCAGGAGCAGCCCTCAGACAATAACTTCTGGGAATAAGTAGATTTGCCAATGTGATTGGTGGATATGGCAGTGCTGAGGCACGTTTGACACAGTCTCTCAGAGGTCTTCAGCAGGATTAATGTAGAAACAGGTTTGATATACACCCTTTATTTGTTATCTTCCCTTCTGTTTCATTTTCATACTACTTTATGAGTGTTACAGGGATCACTCCCAAGTTAAGTACTGCCACTCAAATCCTTGTCTCAAGGTAGGGGAATCTAACCTAACTGCCAACCAAATTCAAACAAAAAAACTCAAATGTAGTTGAGCTGGTAAAATTCATGACCAAAGAGAGAAAGTAGTACCATTTCAGGTATAGTAAGGATGAATTTTTTGTAACTTTTTAAATGTTAATTTATTTATTATGAGAGACTGAGAGAGAGTGGGGGGGAAATCCCAAGCAGGCTCAGCACAGTCAGCACGGAGCCGACCCTGGTCTCAATCCCACAAACTGTGAGATCATGACCTGAGCTGATATCAGGAACCAGACACTCAACCAACTAAGCTACTCAGGTGCCCCAGGAATGAGTTTTTCAGGCCCCAAATCCAGGTCTGAAAAAAAGGGAACTTTATTTTTCTAGTAGTAAGTTTAACTTTGATCTGACACCTCATTTTATCAAGTAACAAGCGCTTAATCTCAACCCATTTTAGGTAATCTCCATTGATTTGGTCCTCTCCTCTCCCATCTCTGCTTGTCTCTCTGGGGCTGTGTTTAAATTCCAGGAAACTTACAAGGCACCAATTCCCAGGGGCGGGATGTGAGGACCTGGCCAATGGCTAGCGACTGTCCACTGCAGTTGCTGAGCAACAGTGCCTGTTTGTACCCTCACTGTCAGCATCCCTTCTAGCAGCATCCAACAATATGCCTATGGCCTCATGATGACTTCAAGCCTCCTGCCACATAGTTTGGCTCTGTTCTAGTCTTCATGCCTTTAAGGACTCTTAAAGTTCATTTCTATCAGTTACTTACACATGTCCTCAGCTGCCTGGAGAAGTGGTGACTGGCCTTTACCAGGACCACTGTGGTGCTTCGAGGCTCTGTGGCGGGGGGTGGGGGGCAGTCTCACTAGCTCATCTATCTAAACACCATTGGAAGCCTTTTTAAATTTTGCTAATTTCATATCATGCCAAAAGAATCAGAAGAACTCTGGGTCTTGCCACCTATTCAGGCCCCCAAGACAAGGCTGTTCTGTTTTCTTGACCTCTGTCTCTTCTGTCTTTCTTGATCTCTCTTCCCTGCCAGTCGGCAAGTTCCCCACTGGTTTGTAGGCAGGGCCCACCTCAGCCCTGGAACAACACTAAGGCACTAACAGATGGTAGTTGAGGATAACACCCCTAGTTTCCTTGAAGCCTCCTGGTGGGACAACTGAATTGTGTTCTACTTATTCTGAGGTATGTCCTATCCTGAGGGGCTTGAGCCCCAACTGCTCACAGCAGCAGCACTATGATTAATACCCTCTTTACTGGCATTGTCTCCTTCCTTGTCATGTTTCCCAAGTCTCCCACTCCAGATAACTGGGATCACTTCTCAAATCAATACCTGCCCCCAAGCCCTGCTTTAGGACTGCTTTGGGGATTACCCAATTTGAGACACAGCCTCTTCCACTTTGGGGTGTTACAAACACATGCCACCAACACCCCCCTCCCCACCCCCATTTGTGGTATTACAACGTGAATTCAGGCTGGTACCTGTGGGAGTGGTATGGTAGAAAGAGAGGTTGCCAATGCCAGATTAAACCATGCCTTTGATTTAGCAAAGTGTTGGTAACGGTGGCAACAAAATTGCTTACAGAACGCCTGAAAGAATTTGTTTGGCATTGTAAGATATGCTTCCTAATGGCTGGAAGGTAGGATGATTTTGGGGGTGGAGGAGGCAGTGAGAGTCTCTGTCAGTAACCCAGGCAGGGGTGGGAGAGCGGAGGCAGGACAGGTGTGTGTGTGTGTGTATGTGTGTGTGTGTGTGTGTGTGTGTGTGTGTGTCTGTCTGTGTATGTGTGTGTCTGTGTCTGTGTCTGTGTGTGTCTGTGTCTGTGTCTGTGTGTGTGTGTATAGAGGCATTTCCTAGTGGAAATATAAGAGACCATTTCAAATAGAGAGCTAAGTCAAAACACCCAAGAAGCCGAAGTGTGAGGTTCTCCAGTTCAGAAGCCTGGCTGGTCTAACTCAGTGAGTAGGCCAGCTATAAAGACCAAGAGTAACTGCAGAAACCATGAGGGGCCAGCAGTTTCCTGTTTCTTATATTCAAAATTTAAGAGGCAGGCAGGGAACAAGTAAGAACAGCATGCCTCGAGCACCAGCCTTCTCTGATGCATGAGTGGAGATCATCCATTCTACAGGGCTGCCCTTCTCCCATGGTCTTTGCCTAGTTTACTCTGAAGGTGGCAGGAGCTCTTTGTCCTTTCCCATCTGGGAAGCTGGGGCAGGGAGACGGAGACCAGGGCAGACCCCACCACAGTCCATGGAAAGGCTCCCTGCTAATGGAAAGCACTGGTGCCCTTGCCGCCCAAGTTGGCTTGCTTCAATTCGTCACAGAGGCACAAGGTTGGTAACTCACCATGAAGTCAGCAGAGCAGAGAAAATATTTGCCTAAAGATTAGCAGGGGAAGCCCCTCTGGATTTCCAACATGCCGGGTCTGACAAGCTCCAGGTTTTCAAATACCTCAGACCAGAGAGGGGAAAATATAGCTCAGGTGTGTGTGTGTGTGTGTGTGTGTGTGTGTGTGGTGATGGCAGGCATTTTACACACAAAGCTAGTTGTCCTGGAAGAGGCCCTTCCTTCCATTCCTGGTCACACAAACTCCTGAAAATGCCACTCAGGCAGTACCTCTAAGTACTGAAAATCTGGTTTTGTTAGTAGCATGGGGGGCTCTTGCTGGTGCACTGGAGACTCAGGAGGGCTTAGCATGCTGCCCTCCAAAGAGGAGCTCTGCAGATTGAATCATTGGTTGAAGTCCCATTCTGTTGGTTATATGGTCCCAGGGACTCTTAGTGTTTCTAACTGAGAACTTTTAGGGCAGAGAAGGACAATGATCTTTTACTCCTGGGGCACTGAGGGTACATACAGTTTCAGGTTACCCTGACAAGTTTGAACTGTCTTTCAAGCTGGTTCTTTTTATGCTTGAAAACTTAGGTAAATTTTGTGTATGTTAATTTTAGTATAATACACTATTTCAAATGTCATTAAATAGGGCTTACATCATATTGTTCTATGGCTTCATGTCCTTGGCAACTGACCTTGTATCATTTTATTTCCCAAGTGTGAGAAACAAAGTAAGGGACAATGTAGAGGACCCAGGACACGAATTGGGGGCATTTTACCTGGTCTGCACATTTGGAACCTTGGGAATTTGAGTAAGTCATTCATTGTGATTCTATTTTCTTCCTTTTCTTCATCAGCCAAGAGGTGGGGGTGGGGTGGGATGGGACAATATTTGAGTGATAATTTCTAATCATTCTAATCATAACTTGTATGATTTGATATACTCTGCTTATGTTTTACAAATATGTTCTCACGTTTAAGTAAACTGAGCATACAACTATTACTGGAAATGAATTGACAAAAAGTATTTAAAAGAGTAAAAGATTTAGCAGTGGATGACATCATTAAACAAACCACATCCCAGGGGTCGGTTCTGAAGATACTGACAACCTGGAGAACCAAAGGCGAACAGTAAGTAAGGAAAACAATTCACACACTTGCTGAAAGACTGACATGACAGTTATTCTCAGTGTGACTGATTTTGGGGATGCATGTTTCAGTAGGTTGGAGAAAGTGAGTAAGGAGGTGGGAAAATGTGACTTTTTTTGTCATTTAAAATTTTTTAATGTTTATTTATGTTAGAGAGAGAGGGAGAGAGAGAGAGAGGGGGGGCACACATGAGTGAGGGAGGAGCAGAGAGAAAGGGGGACAGATGATCTGAGCAGGCTCCAGGTTCCATGCTGACAGCACAGAGCCTGATGCAAGGCTCAAACCCATGAACTCTGAGGCCATGGCCTGAGCCAAAGTTGGATGCCCAACCGACTGAATCACCAAGCACCCCTGTAATTTAAATTTTGATAAAATCTTAATACATACAAAATATGCAAAACTATATATTTTTCCCACACATTTGAGAATAAGTTGAGGACATGATTTTATTCTTATTCTTCCATTTACTTCGGTGTGCATTTCTTAAGAACCAGGGGTTTTCTCTTACTGCTCACAGTCCTATGGTCAGAATAATCCACATTTAGATTTTGCCATTTGTTCCAATAATTGGCAGTGCCCTGCACAGCAGTTTTATTTTCTTTGTCCAGGATCCAATCAGGGATCATTCATGACATTTAGTTATTATGTGTTTTAGTTCCATTTATCTGGAACAATACCTTAACAATTCTTCATCTTCCTACAGAGTTCTAGCCAGTTATTGAGTAGAATGTTCCTTACTTTAGGTTTGTCTGATGTTTCCTTAAGGTTAGGTTCAAGTTATGCATTTTTGACAATACCACATGAGGTAGCTTGCACCAGCACATCCTACCCAGAGGCACATGAAGTTGGTTTGTCCCATTTTGGGTGCAAATAATTTCATCATTTGGTTAAGGCAGTTACTTTTATTTTAAATCAGATCTTTGAATTAAATATGCTATATGGTTAAGACTTGCTGCTTCCCTTGGTTTCTCAGGAAACCAGAAGGAATACAGCCTTACTGCAACAGTGCCACCTGCTGAAAAAGAGGGAATGCTTTCCTTAGAATTCAAGTCCCCAGACATGGTTTGTATGTTGATGCCTTCCAAATGTTACTTAACAGAAAGTTAAATATAAGCTTTCCAAAGATGGGGTTGGTTAGATAGTGAAGCTTGGGGTGAGGACTTTAGGGAGAACCTGAAGAAGAGCAGGGCTGCATGGGTCCGAGGAGTTCAACCCCTAAGAACACCTGAGATTGGAACTCCTAATTCAGGGATGGAAAGCACCAGAGCTGTGATCAGGCTCCACCATAACATCCAGCATCCCACTGGGCAGGTCAGGGTGGGCAGTGCCCCAGGGCACCGGGCACCGACTGGCCCTACCAGAACTGCCTGGCCCATCATCTTGCTGCTTAGTGTCCTTTCATCTCTATAACGTAGTTATTTAGGAACCTTAACTTGTTCCAGTGTTTGCCTCATTGTTTGTCTGGAAATAATAAGAACTGTTTGTCTCGCTCTATAATTCGAGAGAAAGGCTGGCATTCCCCTCCCACCATGGAAAACGCTCAGGAATGATCTCTATCATCTTGCAATCATGCTGGTCACTGACTAAACTGTTTTCTTCAAAGAGTTTTTTGATCTCCTCTATACTAATCAGAAATCTGAACCTGAAAATCATAGAAGATAAACGGGAGGGTCCAGGTCTGATATGTTCTGTGTAACTGCCTATGTGTGCAATATTCCTAGAAGTGTATAAGGGCATGAGATGTACTGGTGACATTCAAATTTGGACCAAGTTGTTTCCTCTTGTTATTGATCATTTTTAACTATCAAGAGCTCACAGCAGGCCTGAAAATGGAAGAGAGGAGGGAAAAGGGGAGGTGATTTTGGTTTTAAAGTTATATTTGGAAGAGTTAATTTGCAATTTGAGTGATAAAGCCAAGAATATCAGGTATGATCATCTCAGTCTTGATTAATTATAAATAGTGTCTAGGCAAATGGAGGGGACAGTGCACTGCTTAGACCACAGCTGGGACTCCAGGCTGTGCATTTAACTGAACAAACACAGACAGGAACCGATCCCAGAAGAATGAGCAAAACAAGAAGAAACAATGTCCTGCCATATTAGAAATGATTAGGAACTTAGGAAGCCCAGGACTTGGCCAAGAGTTAAAATAAAGGGAACAGAATGGCTGTGTAGGATTATTCACAAGCCTGATAGGGATAGAGTTCTGAACTTAACTTTCTTTGACTCAAGGAGTAGTTAATAGTGAATTAAAGTTTTATGGTGATAGGTACTACCCTTATTATGAGGAATAAAGCACACTTCTAGCAGTTGAAAGTGTCCAAGGATGGTTTGAGATGCTCTGGAGGTGTTGTAGCAAAGGTATGTGTGGTCAGATTACACGACCTTAATGTCCCATTTACACTGAGAACCTGTAATTGCCTTGAACATTTGATCCATGGCTTGACCCAATCCACAGTCAATTTTTTAATCTTTAAATTTACAAACAATAAGTCAATAAAAACAAATTGGTTAGATTCTTTTATCCAAAACCAAGCTAGGGTCATGCAATTGACATTTGATTCCTGTGTCCTACAAATAATGTAATACATGAGAAAAACATATCTGTAAACAAAATGAAAATCCTTTAAGGGAAGCTCTTTGTAAAAAGAATTTGGCAGTGAGTAAATTCCATACTTCTACTAAATGTTTAAACTTAATTACTGTATGATCAAGTACTTATTCCTAGAAAAATTCTCTATCATTATAAATTATTTAGAGTTCGTAAAGTCAGGCTCTCTGAATTAGGACTTTATAGCACATAGAACAATTCACAAGGAGAAAAAAATTCATTTGTTTTGAACATTTTAAGATGCTATTAGGTTGGATCATGTGAAATTATTTGGTGATTTTTAATTAAAATTTTTATTGAAAAAATATACATTTTTATACAACATGCTATTGTGAGAATTAATAAAGATTATATGTATACTTTAATCATACCTTTACCCTTTATCTGTACATCTTACAAAACTATAGTGCATTTTTTATCTACATAATGGTAATTTTTACATGGTCCAATGTAGTATATTATGGATAGATGCCCCAAATCACAAGTTTGGCTGGCTTAGACTATGTGGATATATCCTAAATTTGTAAAGCATTCAGGTACCTGTGATGACATTGAAACATGGGCCACTCCTGTAGTAATACATGTGCATGTAGGTTGTGGGAGAGGAGAGGTTTCAAGAAAGATCTAGTAGCAGGCAGCAGGGCTGGTGGCTGGATTTTTTCCCAAGTTTTTATTTAAATTCTAATTAATTAACATATAGTGTAATGTTGGTTTCAGGAGATGAATTTAGTGATTCATTACTTACATATTTTAAGAGGTCCTACAGAGGGATTAGGAAAATAAGTGTTGGGAAATAGATATGGTGCACTTGGGTGAAGACACAGAGTGGTTGAGAAGAATATGCTTAGAGAAAGAAATCACAGATGCAAAAGAGGCTGGAGGGCATGGAGCAGGGGACAATCAAAAAGAAAAGACATGCCCTCATCCCAGCCCTGCAAGAAAAGAGAGCAGGGATTTGGACTTTTAAGTGTAAATAAGGAAGTGCATTGTAAAATTCACTTGGTGCAGTCCTTGTTTTTTTCTATATCATATCTCATGCAGAATGCTGAAGTACACAAAAATGGGATCCAGGTTGTTTCTGTTAAGGTGAGTAGAAGATACATATTTTTTTTTAATTTTTTTTAACATTTTATTTATTTTTGAGACAGAGAGAGACAGAGCATGAATGGAGGAGGGGCAGAGAGAGAGGGAGACACAGAATCAGAAGCAGGCTCCAGGCTTTGAGCCATCAGCCCAGAGCCCGATGTGGGGCTCGAACTCAGGAACCGCGAGATTGTGACCTGAGCTGAAGTCGGACGCTTAACCGACTGAGCCACCCAGGTGCCCCTAGAAGATGCATCTTTAGCCTCTCCTGCCTTGAAGTGGCCCATGCTTCCCCTTCGAAAGCCTGGAGTTACCACAAATGCATTAGAAAACTAATGGCATCCATGATGGAATGATATGAATAAAATATTCCAACCCTCTACACTCTGGTTTTATCAGGCTACAAAACTCAATTCTCACACCATTCTGTCATCTGGAAAATAAACTGTAATATTATAAACTGTAATAAACTTTGTAATATTACAAAGGGTTTCATTGATTTCAGAAAGACAGAAAACTACAAGGTGAACTGTAACAGGGATCAATAGGCTGTCAGAACATAATGGCGATAGTGAGTTGGTCCTGTGAGTCCAGAATGGAAACACTGGTGTCCTGGAAACATCCAAGAGGGTTCTGTTGGTTGTGAGCACGTCTTGAGCCAAAAATGTGATGGTCTGCCCCAATGCAAGTGTGCTTTTGCCTGAATTAATAAAGACCTAACAGTCAAGTTCAGAAATCTGACCACCCCACTGTATGGGCTGGCTGACCACGTCTGGAGTAGTACCTCCATAAGTCCCATATTTAGGATGGTTGGAGACAAAGTAAAAGAATGTGCAGATGAGGGGGAACAGAACAGGAATGGACACAGAGTTGATTTGCTATAAATATTTGTTCAAGAAAAGAAGGGGGAGAAGCAGAATGACTAGAGGAGAAAGGAGGTCGGGAGAGAGGGAAGGAATGAGGAAAGCACATAAAGTGATGACATGTGGTTATGATTTAGAGAATCTTTTTTTCAGAAGTGGAGATGAATAAGCTTAAAAGGAGAGAAGAAAATTTGTGAAAGGGGCTGAGAATATGGAAGTTAGGAGAAGCAGATACATACGCCTTGTGACGGCCTCACCACTGTAAATGTCATCTGGGTGCAACCCATAATTTGCGGTTGTCAAGGTTTAAAGCTTTAACTCCTGCCATTACCCCAGATGCTTAAGAATTCCAGTACTCTGAACTCCAGTTCTGTATCCCACCCCAAATTCCCTTGGGTGTTACACACATGCGAGAGTTCCAACATAAATATTTATAGGGCAAAGGACTTCAGAAAACACAATCCATGTTTTCCAAATGGTATTCCACAGAACCAACCAACCCACTTACCTCCCTCTCTTCTCCTTTCCTTCCTCCATTTCTTCCTTCCTCCTTCTCTTCCTTTCTTCCTTCTGCTTCCCCTCCCTGCCTCCTCCTCTCTGTCTCTCCCTCTTTATTACCTGATTTCTTTGCTTCTTTCAACATATGCTTACTGAGCACCACTATCTTCTCAACCTCAACATATGCTTACTGAGCACCACTATCTTCTCAACCTCAACTACCATGTTGAACAAAACAGATATATGGCTCCTGCCCTGATGGAGCTCACAGGCAAGTGGGGAAGACAATTGTGACTTTCATAAACCGTAAGTTGGATTTCCTTCATTACTATAGAAGTTCAACGTTTAGTCTCATAACTGTGGCGGGTATTATGCTCATGTATCTTTTAACCCAGCTATGAAAACCAGTGTATATATATATATATGTATATATATATATATATATATATATATATATATACATATATATATATAATCTGGGCTTAATTTAGTTCCCTAGTTCCTATTGCCCAATGGAAGGATTCTGTTTATTTTCAGGCTTAAAAATCAGCCCAGTCCAGGAATTTCTCCCTTCAATTCACTAATGTAAACATGGTCCATTCTTGTTTGAAATTCTCTCTACTCAAGTTCTACACTTTCCTCTTTCTTTTTGGGATGGTACCTGAGATTCTTGGAGGTGAGGTCCATTATGGCCTCAGGACCATGGTAGGGGCGTAGACATGGGGTCTGGGCCTGTCTCGGAGCCATGATGAGATACAGCTCACCTCACCAGCTCCCTCATTGGGGTGCCCTGGTTCCCACAGTCACGTCCGTCTTCATGTACCCATTAGATTGGTGTCAGGTTCTTCTAATTCCCCAAAACATTTGAACTCATTTATGAACTTGATTGTCCTTTAAATTCACTAAGTTCAGCATCTGTCTTTGATTCCTTCATTTAACTTCCATTTGGCTATTGATCTCTAGTTTCTTAAGGTACATTTTCATGTCATTTATCTTTCTTCTTATTTTTTATTAATAAAAATACTTAAGGCTATAAATTTTATTCTGAGTACTATTTTACCACATGGCATGGTTTGAGATTTATTGTTTTCCAAACATTATTATTTCTAAGGGGATTATAATTGAATTTTTAACTTCTTTTTTGACCCTTGCTTTAATTTGGATATTTTATTTTCCAATTTCCAAGGGGTTAGATTTTGTTGTCATTACTGATTGCATCAATTTCTGGGTCGGTTGCATTTATAAACAAGTGCTTATAAGTTGATACTTTTAGGAATCCATAAACATTCTTCCTGGGAATTTTGTAATTTTCAATTTTCAGTAATGTTTCACAGACACTGAAATAAAAGTTTGTCCTGGGTTTGATATTACAAATATATATCCAATATATCCATATTTCTTACAAATTCTGTCTCCCAAACACATCCCAACTCTATTTCTTACCGTGTATATTTTATAACCCCAGAGCCCCAGGGAGTGTTCTTTGTGCCTTGATTTTGGGTTCTATGGCACCCCAAATCAAAAAGGGCTGGGGCTGACATTGGCAAGAGCTAAGTTGGGTATGTCCTTCCACCCCCACTGCCTTAGCATGCCCCACCCACGCGGATTCCATTGTATCTGAGGGGGTGGAGTCCAACAAGGTTAGTACTTTTCTTTCAGTTATCCTTTGTCTCAAACTCCAACCAAGAAGTAAAATTTTGGGGAGGACACTGTTGACATTCCAGCTTCCTGTTACTTTGCTTTTGTATTGATTATCGTTTATCCACCATTTTGTTTTTAACAGCTTCATTATTTTGTATAAAGTATTGCCTTTATAGACAGCAAAATTGAGTAGAACCGTCTTTAAATCCAAACCAAGAAACTTTTGTATTAGTGGAAGTATTTAACTCACTTTGGCCTGTATATAAATTACTAATTTTGTTTCTCATTTAATCTGAAATCTCTTTGTAATGTTTCTTTGATGAATCATTTGTTTTCTTTCTTTCTGTTTTTTCTCTTACTACAAAGAATATTGCTTTTTTAAAATATTTATTTATTTTTGACAGAGAGAGAGAGAGAGAGAGAGAGAGTGAAACAGAGCATGAGCGGGGGAGGGGCAGAGAGAGAGGGAGACACAGAATCCGAAGTAGGCTCCAGGCTCTGAGCTGTCAGCACAGAGCCCATCGCGGGGCTCGAACTCACAGACCGCGAGATCATGACCGGAGCCGAAGTTGGCCTCTCAACTGACTGAGCCACCCAGGCACCCCAAGAATATACCTTTTTAACTTTCCGCCATAACATCTCCCAAGTTTTATGCTTCTGTGTCCCTAGACTCTATTCTCTACTTGACCACTGCATTGTCACAAAACATACCAACTGCCAGCCTCTTCAATAGGAGAACATAGAAGCTCTAGGTGTGCTGTGTTTCTCTGTCCTCCCTAGATATAATCCCTGCCAGCACTTCTGCATCTTTCTCTTTTTCTTTCTGATCTGTGCCAGTTAGGGTTTCTTATCCAATCAGTGAAACAAACCTCATAATTCACATCAGAGATCTGCATCTTGTCAAGCCAAGAGAAGTGTTCCAGTCCTCATACCAGTGACTTAGCTGCATTTGACTGGTTGACTGCTTTATTCTTCAAAAATCTGAAAATCTTCATGGTGCTACTTCTATCTAGTTTTTTTTTTTTTTTTCCCCACTCTCATTGTCTTACCTTCTGGTATTTTTGCAGTTAACTCTTCCTCTAATCACATAATTAAATTTATGGGCTGTGCCTGGGGCATTGCTTTTGGTCCTCTACTCTTTTATGTTCTATCCCTATGTGATATTACCTGGAATCATGGCTTTAAAGACCATAATCTACATGTTAATGACTCCCATGGCAGTATTTCTATCTCCAGTCTCCTCAAACCCCAAACTCATCCTGAATATCCCCATTTGGATGTATAAGATACATCTTAAATCCAACATGTCTCAAACTTGGCTCTGGATTCTGTACTTCTGAATACTTCTTGGAAATTTCTTCTCTCTCATTAAATGGTGCCATCTTTATCACTCTCAACGGTCATCTTTTAGTCCTCTCAGTTCCAAAACACCTGTGTCTAACTCATCCAGAAGTCCTGTTTGCTCCACATCCAAAATACATGCTAAAGCAGACCACTCCCCTTCGTCTCCACTGCTATAAACCAAGTGCAATCCACCACCATTTCTCACTGGGTGACTGCCAAAGGGTCCTGCCTAATTAATTGTATTCAGTCAATACTCTGAGTTCTTACTGTGTGCCAGATGTGTGATAAGTATTGGGGATACATCAGTGGATAAAACACAAAAAGATCTTTGCCTTAATGAAGCTTGCATTCTAATGAGTGGAGACAGACAATAAAGAAAAGTGTGTGTGTGTGTGTGTGTGTGTGTGTGTGTGTGTGTGTTAGATGGAGGTGATTACTATTATGGAGAAAAAACAAGAGAAAAGAGATAAGGAGGGGGAAGACTGAAGGAATTATATTTTTAAATAAAGTGGCCAGAAAGCCATCATTTCAAGGACAACATTTTTATAAAATTATAAGTGGACAAGGGAGTAAGAGACAGGATGTGTGAACACCCTGGAGAGTGATCATGGTTGGCATGCTGGAAGAACAAGCAGAAGGGGTACCCACTATGTGGGTGGGGTGAAGTAGGATGAGTTGAAGGGTGGGTAATGTATGAGGAGGACAATACAGTCAAAGACAGAAGGACAAGCCATTTGGGGTCCTAAGAGCCATGCTAATGATGTAAGGGTATTATAGACTGATGGAGGAAACAAACTACAAGAGGATTTTTGTTTTGTTTTGTTTTGTCTAGATTTCTTAAAATAAATTTTAAATTTTAGAATAGTTTTAGATCTATTCAAGTGTGATAAAGATAGTACAGAGAGCTCCATATAACATTCATCTGGTTTTCCCTATTGTTGACATCTTACACTGGCCATGGTATGCTTGTCACAACTAAGCAACTAGCACTAGTGCAGTCATACTAACAAACTCCACCCTTACTTTGAATTTCAGTTGTTTTCTCCTAACGTCCTTTTTCTGGAATTCCATCTAAGGACTGCATTATATATAGTTGTCACGTGTCCTTAATTTAACCTCCTTTAGACTGTAACAGTTTCTCAGGCTTTTCTTGTTTTGGATGACCTTGGAAGTTCTAAGGCATACGAGTCAGAATTTTGTATAATATCCTTCAATTTGGGTTTGCCTGATGTTTTCTCATGATGGGACTGGGGTCATTTCTCGTGGTTAGACTGGGGTTTTGGAGAGGGAACATTGACCACAAAATACACAAAATTAGAATATATCAAAGAATAGGAAAAATATCCTTGAGAAATTATAAGGTGTATTTCTAAAAAACAATCTTTCATTAAAGAGTAAATGTAAAGAAACATTATAAAATATCTAAAACAAAAGCACCTTATATAAAAACAAGTGATATGCACCAAGCTGGACTTAGAGGAAAATTTTACAATAACTGAACTAGGATCTCAAACTCAAAAGGTGGAAAAAGGAAAAACACAAAAATTTAAATCAAATAGCAAGAAGGGAATAAAAGCAGAAGTTAATTAAATAGCAAATAAACAAAAAGTACAGTTGATTGATAAGACCATATAATATTTTATTTATTTTTTAAGTTTATGTATTTATTCTAAGAGAGAGTGATGGAGAGAGAGAGAGAGACAGAGAGAGACAGAGAGGGGGAGAGACAGAGAATCCTAAGCAGGCTCAGCACTGTCTGCTCAGAGCCCGATGTGGGACTTGAACTCATGAACCACAAGATCATGACCAAGGGTCAGACACTTAACTGACTGAGCTACCCAGGTGCCCAAGACCAAATATTAATTTAAAAGAGAGATGAAACAGAGAGAGAGAGAGAGAGAGAGAGAGAGAAAGAAAGAGAGAGAGAGAGGTAGGAAGAAAAAAAGAAGGAGAAAGGGAGAGTAAGCAAATACATAATATTAGTAATAAAAAATGGATACAAACATGCAGAAGTATTTTTTTAAACGCAGGGCCAATATGAGCAACTTTATACTAATAAATTAAAAATTCATGAAATGAACAATTTTCTAAGAAAGTATAAATTTTAAGATTGGTCTTATTTTTTTTAACATTTATTTATTTTTGAGACAGAGATAGAGCATGAACAGGGGAGGGTCAGAGAAAGAGGGAGACACAGAATCTGAAACAGGCTCCAGGCTCTGAGCTGTCAGCACAGAGCCCGATGCAGGGCTCGAACCCATGGACTGCAAGATCATGACCTGAGCCAAAGTCAGACGCTTAACCAACTGAGCCACCCAGGCGCCCCAACAAGATTGGTCTTAGAGGGAGACAACAAAGAAGGCTCATGATCAGTAAATAATAATACTTATCAAAATGGTGGTGCATGATATCTCATCTCAAAAATATCAGGCTATGATAGTTTTTCTAGCAACTTTTTAGCAAAAATTCAAGAAATGTATTTCCCCTTATATGTTAACTGTTTCTGAAAGAAAAAATTGAAGCCACACAAGTCATTTTGTAAGGTTGAAATATGCTCTTATGGAAATTGGAAAAGAGAAACACAACTATGCATGCCTTTGTTTCAAAACTATAAATATAAAGAAAACAACACATTTCCTTGCTGATTTCACTTCAGAGTACTAGTGAGTCATCTTTGTGGTTAATAGAGTTTAAGTAAAATCATCTGATTTTAAATGCATAATAAGCCAATATAATACTCTCCATTGACCTCTTCTATACTTGGAAAGCAGTTACAATTGTTTAAACAATGGACATTAAACCAGGGATTTTCTTCTAAATGTTGTGAAAGATGTGTTTTAGGAGAAAATAACATTTACTAAGTGTTTGCATGACAAAATTCCAGGCAGATCCATTTGATTATATTCTGTGGTAAGAAGCAAAATATGACATTATTAGCATTTTCTTCACACCACCTGTCTAGGAAGTTGTTCCAATTTAACACCATTGATTTGAAACAACTGCTTTATCATAAAATAACCCCCCATTTGTACTTGCCTCTATTTGTTAACCCCATTGTGTCCCATGGATATGGCCCCAGTTCTCATCTCGTGACTTACTCTTGTCAGTTAAGAATGCTTTCTGGCCAACTACAGAGTCAAGAGGAAGGTGGTTGTTCATGCCCTCTCTTTAGTTCTTTTTTTTTTTTTTTACCTTGAATCTTTTTGCTTTTTCAACATGGTGACAGGATAGCCATTGTGTCCTGTTCAAGGCAAGAAACTGGAAGAAAGAGGGCAGGGTCATCATTAGCAGGCTCTGACCCCATCATATGAATCAAAATAGGGTGGGGTGGGAGGGAGGGGAGGGTGGGTGATGGGTATTGAGGAGGGCACCTTTTGGGATGAGCACTGGGTGTTGTATGGAAACCAATTTGACAATAAATTTCATATATTAAAAAAAATAAAAAAATAAAAAAATAAAAATAAAAACAACCTCAAAAAAAAAAGATGGCTAAATTGGTCGTGGAGATGGAAAAGACTGCTTAAATCCTTTTGTGAACATAGAAGAAGAGGCTTCTGCACCAAAAATATTATGTATGACTGTTGCCTCACATATTATTATAGATGCTTTTATCAAACTAAAACAATTTACCCATCTCGGTATATCATCTGTTCAACCCTTGATAGTAAAAACCCTCACATTATCCCAAAAATAAATGAGGTATAGATAAAAAAAAAATAGGGTCTCCTGGCTCTCTCTAATTTCAAGGGATGCTCAGATAACTCTCTGTAGTTTATGGTAGCTCTCTACATTTCATACATAGTGTGAGAGAAAACTTTAGAAAGGGCTGTTCTAGTTTCAAATTCACAGGGTTTTTTTTTTTGTTACTGTTAGTAATTCCTTCACTTTTTCTTTCTCTCCTTTCTCTCTCCTTTCTTTCTTTCTTTCTTTCTTTCTTTCTTTCCTTCCTTCCTTTTTTTTTTTTTTTTTTTTTTTTAGTTCAGACAAACTTTCATCTGAGTACAAAATTGACTTTGTCCCAGGGATTTTTTAAAAATTTGAGTCATTAATGTTTTAGATATTTCTTTTTGGAATACTGATGTTCTCCTTCACCCAATGTAAATAAGAGATCATGTTTTAGATTTATAAGTAGATTTAAACATTTTAAAACTTATTTCTTATTTTATTGCATTTATGATGCAGAATGTGGTTTTGTTATTCATGTTTCAGCATTGATTGAGGGATTTTTAGTGGTCTAAATTATGGTCATTTTGTAAATTTTTGTTGATGTACAAAAACCTTTATTTCCCCTTTTTTCAAGTAGAGAATTTGATATGTTTACCTCCTGGCTCACTTGCTTATAATAAATAAAATATTAGTGAATCATAGTTCTAAATATAAGGTTAAACCATAAAGCTTCTGGAAGAGAATACTGGAGATTATCTTTAAGACCTTGGGATATGCAGAGATTACTTGGAACAGAAGCAAATGCATTAACCATTAAAAAACCCACAAATTGGATGGGGCGCCTGGGTGGCGCAGTCGGTTGAGCGTCCGACTTCAGCCAGGTCACGATCTCGCGGTCTGTGAGTTCGAGCCCCGCGTCGGGCTCTGGGCTGATGGCCCAGAGCCTGGAGCCTGCTTCCGATTCTGTGTCTCCCTCTCTCTCTGCTCCTCCCCCGTTCATGCTCTGTCTCTCTCTCTCTGTCTCAAAAATAAATAAACGTTAAAAAAAAAAAAATAAATAAAAAACCCACAAATTGGTAAATTTGATTTTATCAAAACTGAAAATACTTGGCCATCAAAAGACACCTTTAAGAAAGTGAAAGGCAAGCCACAGACCAAAAGAAGTATTCTCAATACATATATTTGCCAAAGAACTTTTTTCTAGAATAGAGAAATATAAACCAAGGAAAAGACAACCCAATTTTTAAGAAAAGGGTAAAGGACTATAACATCCAAATGGTTAGTTTACTCATGAAAAGATGTTCAAATGTCATATACATCAGTGAAATGCAAAGTAAAACACACTGAAATAGTATATGCATCTACTGGAAAAGACAGATATACCACGTGTTTGGAAAAATGTGAAGCAGATGGAATTCTCGTAGCTTGTTGTTTGGGAGTTTAAAATGGAACAAACATTTTGAAAAACTATTTGGCAATTTCTAATAAGGACAAATAAACACTTACCTGAACACCCAACCATTTGGCTCTTAGGTATACACAAAGAGAAATGAAAAAAAAAACGTACATTCACAAAAGCCTTGCACAAAACAATCTTATATTTCATACAGCTGATACTATACAACAATAAAAATGAATAGTTTATATACATAACAATGTTGAGTAGAAGAAGCAATACACACAAGACTACATACTGTATAATTCTATTTATATGAAAGTGAATAGCAGTCAAAACTATTCTCTGGTGATAAAGGTCACAATATAATTACCTTGGAAACTGACTGGTAAGGAACACAGGGAAACATTATGGGAAGTGAAAATGTCTCCATGTAAACTCTACCTGAGTAGAGTTTACATAAATGTGTATAATCAGTAATGATTTATTGTGTATCTTGCTGTACACAAACTATACTTCAATTTAATTAAAAAACAAAACAAAACAAGTCCTCTGGGGCTCCTCAGTGGGTAAGTCAGGTAAGTGTCCAACTCTGGGTTTTGGTTCAGGTCAAGTTCTCATGGTTCATGAGTTTGCGTCCATGTTGGGCTCTGTGCTGATAGTGCAGAGACTGCTTGGGCTTCTTTCTCTCTCTTCTCTCTCCCTGCCCTTCTCCTCCTCTCTCTCTTTCTCTGTCTGTCTTTAAAAAATCTCAAGTTCTCTATCCTTTCTTATATTCTATCTACTTGGTCTCTCAAGAACAAGAAAAGGTTTAAGATTCCCATTATTGGTTTATGGGGCACCTGGGTGGCTCAGTCAGTTGAGTGTCCGATTTTGGTTCAGATCTTGATCTCACAGTTTGTGAGTTCGAGCCCCGCATTGGGCTCTGTGCTGACAGCTTGGAGCCTGGAGCCTGTGTCTCCCTTTCTCTCTGCCCCTCCCCTGCTCATGGTATCTCTCTCTCAGAAACAAATGAACAATAAAAAAAAAAAAAAGATTCCCATTATTGGTTTAAAGTTCTGTTTATTTTCTTTTCTCCTTGTGATTCCTGCAGCTTTTACATATATATTTTGAAGTCAGGTTACTTGGTGCATAGAAATTTCCAAGTTCTCTCTTCACTGCAGAGGACTGCTACTATCATGATTACAAAACAGGCCTTTCTCTCCAATTTAAATCAGTTTTCCTTGGGTTTATCTGATATTCATTTCATGACCTTTGCATTCTCTTTACTTCCAATTTACATGTTATATCTTTTTACTTTTTTTTTTTTAAATTTTTTTTCAACGTTTTTTATTTATTTTTGGGACAGAGAGAGACAGAGCATGAACGGGGGAGGGGCAGAGAGAGAGGGAGACACAGAATCGGAAACAGGCTCCAGGCTCCGAGCCATCAGCCCAGAGCCTGACGCGGGGCTGGAACTCACGGACCGCGAGATCGTGACCTGGCTGAAGTCGGACGCTTAACCGACTGCGCCACCCAGGCGCCCCTCTTTTTACTTTTTTTTAAATGAGGCAATAAAGTACATTCACATTGTTATGTGAATCACCACCATCCATCCATCCACTATTCTACTTTCTGTCTCTATGAACTTGACTACTCTAGTTACTTCATATTAGTGGAATCAGTATTTTTCCTTTTGTGACTGACTTATTTCACTTAGCATAATGTCCTCAATGTTCATCCCCATTGTAATAGGTGTCAGGATTTCCTTTCTTTGTACAGCTAAATAATATTCCCTTGTGTGTATATACCACATTTTATTTACTCATGCTATAGACACTTGGGTTGCTTCTACCTTTTGACTATTTTGAACAATACTGCTATGAATGTGTGTGTACAAAATAACTCCTGTGAGTTTCTGCTTTCAATTCTTTTGGTTTAATACCCAGAAATGGAAATACTGGATCACACAGTAATTCTATTTTTAATTATTTGAAGAACTATTATACTATTTTCCATAGTCTCTGTACCACCATACATTCTCACCAATAATACACAAGGATTCCAAATTCCCCATAACCTCATACTTGCTCTTTTCTGTTTATTTGATACTAGACATCTTAATGGGTTTGAGGTGGTATCTTGTGGTTTTTAATTGTATTTCCTTAATAATTAGTGATGCTGAGCATCTTTTCTTGTGCTTTATTGGCCACGTGTACATCTTCTTTGGAGAAGTGTCAATTCAAGTCCTTTGCCCACTTTTTAATGATGTTGTTTGTTTTTTGTTGTTGAGTTGTAGGAATTCTTTATATATTCTGTATATGAATCCCTTACCATATATATTATTTGTATATATTTTTCCCATTCCATAGGTTGTCTTTTCGATCTGTTCTTTGATGCACAATTTTGATGTAGTCTGACTTCTGTTTTTTTTTTTTTCTTTTGTTGCCTGTTCTTTTGGTATCATATATAAGAAACCAATGCTAAATACAATTTTATGAAATTTTTCTCCTGTGTTTTCTTCTAAGAGCTTTATGGCTTTAGTTTTCACATTTGGATCTTTCATCTTTTTTTTCTTTTATTTTGCTTGCAAATTTTTCTAATCATTTAGTGGCATATACTTCATGCTACTGATCTGTGGACTGAAAAATAGGGTTTGTTTCTGTATTCAACTTGAGAATAATTGTTTGCCTAAATCAATTTATTTTTTAATTTACCATCATAAAAGACACGCTGAATTTTATTTGTTACTTTATTTTTTGTATTTTTCTGTTTTCTTGGCGATTCTGCTTTTTTTCCCAACTCTTACGTAGTATAGGCACAAAATAAATTATGAAAAGTGAACAATAATAAACATGATTCTGTTTCATATATTTAAGAAAGGCTTTCTATTGTTTTTATATTTTAATAATGTAATGGAATCTTCACCATATCTCTTTGGGTGAATTTTTTTTCTTCAAAGCTTAAAATATTATAATATCTTCTAGTGTAAACTGTTTCCAGACACTAACGAGCCAAATCTGGAAGCTTTTCCCTTTACATATGATCTCTTCTGTTTGATTGTTGTATTCTCTCCACGTCTCTCAGCTCCAGTAACTTTTCAACTCATGTTTTGGTTTTACTCATCAACATATTCCTTCAGTAGTACAGTAATTATTTATTGAACTAACACTGTAATAGGAAATGAGGATAAAATTAAGCAGAATAAAGACATTCCTTACCTTCATGGAGTTTACAGTCAAGTGGGAAAGACAGATATTCATCAAATAATCACACAAATAAATGTAATATGATCACTTACAGCTTTAATAGGGGGATGGTACCAGTCTGGAAAAACAAAGAAAAATGAGTGGGAATCAACTCATTGAAGTAGGGTAGTGGGGGATGCTCAGGGTGTTAGGCTACAGCAGTTCTGTATATAAAGACCCTTAAGCACAAGGAACATTGGCTTCTATAGAGAATCACAAACTTTTTTGTAACAAAAGCATCTGGAGACTTGGGCAGGAGAGTCAGGTAGCTCAGGGTTCTGTTGCTCATGTTAATGATTTTTAATCCTGGTTATAAGAGCAATCAAAAACTTCTGAAGAGTTCTAAACATGTTGGCAAATGATCAAATTTATCTTTTAAGGAGACCACTCTGACAGCATTGTGGTAAAATGACTGGAAAGGGTGTGAGTGGAGGTAGCATGTACAGATGGTTGTGTAGGTAGAGAAAGGACCGGTTTTATTTTTTTAAGTTTATTTATTTATTTTGAGACACAGTGAGATTGTGCAAGTGAGCAAGGGACAGAGAGGGAGAGAGAGAGAGAATCCCAGGCAGGCTCCCTTCTGTCAACGCAGAACATGGGGCTCAATCCCATGAACCTGGAGATCATGACCTGAGCTAAAATTGAGTTGGATGCCCCCAACTGACTGAGCCACCCAGGTAACTCAAAAGTGGATTGATTGATTTGTAGGAAATAAAATTGAAAGAAACATTTGTAGGAAATAAAATTGAAAGAAGTCAGTGTTATGATAACAGAAAACAGAATTTTCAAAGTGGTACCATTCAGGGAGATAGGAGATTACAAGTTTAGTTTTAGACATGTGGAGTTTCATCCATTTACTTACTAACTCATTCAGCCAAAATGTGCTGCTTGTGTGCAATGTATCAGGCATTGTTGCTGGCCCTAGAGATTCAGCAATACATAATTTGATGAGCAAGTTCTCAGTATCTTCATGACATCCTCTTGGGCATATCAGGTAGTCATATGGACATATATTATATGGAGCTCAGGATGTAGGTCTGACATCTCTGTTGGGACTATACATTTGTGCATTATGTGCATGTACATGATAATCAAAACTGGATGAAAAGGAGATGGTCTGAGTTTTGGGTTCTAAGGTGATAACATTGAGTAAGAAGAGGAAAAGGAGCCCCTGAGATTATACCACCTAAATGGCTGCTTTGAGAAGAGTATGCAAAGAGGCAGAGAAAGAGCTGGCTGAGAAGTAGGAGGAAAACAAGAAAGAACTATGACCCAGAGTAAATAGAAGCAGGACAAAGAAGTCAGCAGTGTTGAGTTTGGTCAACAAATTGGTTCTGATGAGGCCTGAGCAGTACCCCCTGTGACTTCGAGGTTACCACTGATCCCAAGGGCTGTTTCATTGTAATAATAGGGTCAGACGGAGTATGGAATTGGTGAATGGTGCATAGGAGTGAGGACATTGAGAGAGCAAGTACGGAGGACTGTTTCAAAAGAGTAGGGGTGACATACACACTGGAGCCAAGAGCCCAAGTTTAAATTCTGACACTGCCATTTATTAATGACTCCATTATCTCATGAGTAGTAATAGGACAATGTAGGACTTGCCATACAGAGTGTAAGGATTGCATAAGACAGTACATGGTAAGTACTTAAAACAGTGCCTGGCTTACAAGGGCTTAATAAATGTTAGCACTTAATGCAGTTATATGTGGGATCAGAGGAGACTTCTGTCTTTCTTTTCCTCCTTTCCCCTTCCCTTCCTCCTGCTGCTCCACTTCTTCCTCCTCCTCCTCCTCTTTTCCTCCATCTTCTTGCTCTCATTCTTCTCTCCCTGATCCTTCTCCTTCTCCTTCCTATACTTCTTCTATAATGAGAGACATGAGTATTAGCTTCCATGTCACATTTTTAATTATTCTATGAAATCTGACCTATATGTACTAGGACAAATTATGTAGGAAGTGCTATGATTACACACACATGTACGCACACGTACACACACACACACACACACACACATTCAAATGAACATTTTTCCAGCAGAGAGGGTGTAAGCCAAGTAAAAAAGGTACAAGAAAACAATCAAATGGAGCCTGGAAATTGATGATAAAACACGTGTATTTAAAAAATAACTTTGAGGGGTGCCTGGGAGTCTCAGCCAATTAAGCGTCTGACTTGATCTCACCTCAGGTCTTGATTTCAGGGTCATGAATTGAAGCCTTGCATTGGGCTCTATGCTGGGTGTAGAGCCTACTTAAAATAATAATAATTTTGACACTATAATGGTTACTTCTGAAACAATTTTCTTTTCTGAGAAAACCACTGGTCTTCCAATTAAAAAAATGAAAAGTGTGAGCTTCTCACAGTGAATTAAGAGCTGTGTGCTGAGTCTCTTCCTGCAACTGATTTGAAAATATTTACCTAATAAAAATAGTATATAAATATGTATGTCTGTATTTCCACTATTACTTTATTTTTATTCATTTAACAAATGCTTTTTAACCTGGCACTTTTCAGGGTGCTAGTGATACTGTGGACACTAAGTTGTAGATTAACTCATTCCCTTGAGAACTTGGCCGCTGGGGAAAAGATGCATGCAGGAAGAGCAGAAAAGAGCCACAGGAAGCCAAGGCATAGGTGCCTAATATAATGTGTCCTTTATACTAGCTGTGGAGGGCACTGCTGGTCCTTGGAGGAGGGGGGTGTCTGGGAGGTTGGGCTTTCTGGTCCATGTCTGAAAGGATGAGTGCTCAGGCTGGGAAGAGACAGTGAGCACCCTGGGCAACTGGAACAATATTGCAGAGGCTCAGATACACAAAGAAAAATGTGAATTTGGGAAACCCTGAGAGGTTCTAAAAGCCAGAAAGTACCACTCTTGAGGGGGAAGGGGTTACAACATCAAACCTCAGTCTTAAAAACAAATTCTCTCCAAGCATTTTGGGATACTTCGTGACCATTTTTTTTCCTTACTCCCTGACAGTTTAATTTTCTAGGATATTTTTCACCCGAGTGCATATTTAGATATAATACTAGTATACTTTTATTTAATAATCATATATGGGCTGCAGGCCAAAGCAGGGCTCATAAACACTTCTACAAAAAAAAAAAAAAAAGGAAAACCTTTGGTTCTTGGAAGTACTAAACCTGTCTTATGCAAGACCAATTTTAAACTTCCCCCGGCTACTCTGCTGCTGAAGCCAATGTCAAAATTCTTAAACATAAGCAATTGTGATAAAGTTTTAGAGTAGAGACTTACTAAAAACAATAACAAGTTACAAGAACTTTTGAGGAAATTAGATTTTTTTTCTGGATTGGCTGAGTAGCCAAAAGACTTTAAAAGTGATCTTGCACACTGCCTTGCTATTTCTACAGATTCCATTTCCCGGGTGAGCTCCCCCAGTGACTTACTGGAAAAGCCGTATACTCAGTGCACTGAAGGGACTCTGGGTTGGCTTTCATTGAGTCACGAATGACATTACTGGGCAATCCACAGAGTTTTCCAGAGATGCTGAGTTGAAGTGACTTTGCATGCTTTATGTTGCCTGACAAATGTCAAGTGGAGGTGGGGGGCACCCAATGAAAGTTCATAGCTATGCCATTCTTTGTAATTGAAAATGCTATGTAAAATATAAAATATGTCAACAGTTCCTGCTGCCTGCGTTGCATCCTGGAGAGCCATGTACATTTTCAGTTATCCCCGCAACTTAAAAGAATTATAACCACAGAGATCGTGAAGGAGCAGCTGGTTTGCAAAGCTGCTTCGGGTAAACCTGTCAGAGCTCATGAGTAAACAGAATCTGAATACAGACGCTGCACGTAGGGGAAATCAATTGCTTTTTCTGCAAAATAAAAAGAAGACTTTTGCTCAGGGCGATGTGACGATGCCTTGCAACTGTTCTGCATTAGCTGCAACTTTCTTCTCGCTTTCTTACCGCCCAATTTTCCTTTATTCTACAGCGAACAGTTGAGGTTGCGAATGGCGCACTGGGAATATCTAAACTGGAAATAATTAAAATATATATTTCATTT
The DNA here is from genome assembly GCF_028018385.1 of Neofelis nebulosa. NCBI lineage: Eukaryota > Metazoa > Chordata > Mammalia > Carnivora > Felidae > Neofelis > Neofelis nebulosa. Next base: position 94,598,486 of record NC_080790.1, on the reverse strand, counting down.
ATAGTGGGCCTTATGTGAGGAGAAGTAAAGATTGCCACAGCTTCCTGAGTATATGAGTTAATGATGTGTTCTGCATTTTCTCAATTTTCCACATTTTAACTGCCTCTGTTCCTTATTTGGGGGCAGGGGACTTTGAGAAGCATTGGATACAGACCCACTTGAGCAGAGAGGTACAGCACTGAAGAACAGGGGATGGTGCGGACAGGCTCAGGCTAATCATGTGGTTTCTGGACGGCATCTTCCTCCAGTTTCTCCCTTAATTGTCAGAGCTAGTGTGTTATCAGGGGTAAGTTTCCAACCAGATATTGGTTTAAAGCCATTGTGGTATTCCATTAGGGTGTGGTTTTAGAACATGATGGATAAGTGGATTTTCAAAATGAAGTTCCAAAAATAATTATTAAAAAGGGAAAATACAGGCTCACTTCAGGAAAAAAAAAACAAAAACACAGCTCGTGTGTGTATGTCATAAGTACATTAGATGCATATCCACAGTAGAATGAAGTCATTGGGAGGGTAAAGGCAAATGCCCATTTTTCAGAATTAATTTGGACATCATTTTGATGAAGACTAAGCTAGCATAAACAAAGCCAGAAATGGGATACGAAGGCTAAATTGATTATAAATCTTGAAGCTTGTTTGTATGACCGGGTTGCATGACTGAAACTTGAAAAGGGAAAAGTGTCTTACACAGAGTTACAAGTGTGCTTTTGGTCATGGTTGACTATAAAGGGAAGAAATAAAGTCATTTCCAAAATGTTTGGAGATAGAAACTCTATGGGGGAAATCCAAGAGGTTGGGATGCATTCTTTTTATTGTGTTATTTTTCTGATTGCAAAGAAAATATTAGTTTTAGAAAAAGTTGGCTAAAAGTGATAACTATAGGCAATGAATTGAAAATGAAAGCATGAGGACCACGAAACATTTTATCCGAGATAATCCCCATAAAAATCAGTGACAGGATGAAAAAGCATCTTCCTTTATGCACCCTACTGCCTCTGGCTCAGAGCTGGGGCATTATGCACATGCTTTTCCAAATTGCCTGACATTCTAGAATTAGAGAGTCGACTTCTCAGAAATTACATCACAAGATCCCTGCAATCAGGTGATTATGAATGTCCATGTCATTGAATGGAATTTGAATTTACTAAGACCAGTCAGAAGATTAGAGAACACTTCTGATGGTTGGGGCAAGACGAAGAGGGACAAACATAGAAAGAGATGAATTAAGTTCTGTCTTGACATTGGAATCCCTGAGAAACTGACTGTGAGACAGGATTTGGGTACAAATAACTCTTGGGAGGTTATCCTTGGTAATGTGAGGTGTGAGGGAGCAGGGAGGAGCGTGAGGGAAGGGGAGGAAGCCAACAGAATATTCTGTTGTGAGCAAACCTGCAGGGCACCCCTGGGAAACTGTAGAATACTTTTCTGAGTTGTCACACCCAGAGGAGACATAAGTCAGGGGGAAACAAGAATCATCTTTCCCAGGTGTTCCCACCTGCTGCCTCCATGGATAACACAGTGTTGGTTAGGGCAATATGAAGTTACTCCTTTGAATGGGTGAGCACAGCCCTGCTCACAAGAAGCAAAAGGTGCAGGGCTGGCTCTGGTTGGTTGGCCTCTTTTGACCATAGCGGCATGAGACAAAGACAGAATTTGAATCTTGATATAAATCTATCGCAACTTTTTCACCTCATAAAAATAGACTGCTGTGCCCCAAACCAGACCTCTTGTGTGCTCTTTCCTGCTCTGGACAGATGCCAAGCAAGCACATAGAACAAGTGTATAAGAATGTTAACATATAATAAGACAGTTTCCAAAAGAATTAGATCATGCTTTATTGATAGTGAATTGGACATCAGCTTTGTTCAAAGATAACTCATTCTTATTTTCTTATCGCTGCACAGAGTTTTGTACAATGTACTTTGCTCAGGTTTCCTTACTTGGAAAAAATAATACTAGTATAACACATCATTGGATGCCAGCATCCCTGGATTCATTCTGTGCTGTCTCCAATCTCATCCTTAAAGGTTTGTGAACTTCTTCTCTCCAACAGACAACTTTGATCCAAACATAAGTCAGTGTTATTCTGAGCAGAAAATAATGGTGTGATCCCCAACAAAAGGGGTTCTGCATGATATCATAGCTTCTTAGGGCTGGAAAATGTCAGGGTCTGGAAAAAACGTGGAGAATCACTTTTCTCTCACAGAATAACTGGCATTTCCATCACTTCCAAACACATTAGTGTTTCTACATATGTTGATAAAAGATTCAGAGACTCCATGGTGAAAGTTGATGTGGGTTCACAATCCAAGAAGCCTAGACTCATGAGGGAGTAAGACGGCAAGAAGTCATAATCACCCCCCTGGGTGGCCTCTGAACTTGTGACTGGACTGATTGCTTTAATTTCAGAGCTGCCTTCAAACCGTCTCTTCACTTTTCCTTGCTCAACAGGCATGAGAAGCAGAATTGTCAGGAGGGGAGATTCCAGAAAGGCCATCGGTTTGCCTTTTACGCAGATTCACATTTGTAAATCTAAACGAGACTCTGCAATTCTTATCTCTACGATGTGCTAGCGCACTTCCTGGTGTGAAGCCAAGGACTCTGATGTATCATCACCTGTGATGAATTTAGGATTATTATCTCTTTTTTTAAAATGCTGGAAAAAGCCCAGTCTCTGACTGCCAAAGGAAGAGACTGTGAACTTGTAATTGTCCTGTCTTGTGCCCAGGGCTTTACACATAGGATTGCATTCTACATTGACACTCCCTCTCTGAAGTCAGCATTTTGATCTTTATGTTACAGCGGAATGATCTGAGATGGCAGGGGTTTGAACTCAGGTTCATCTCTTTCCAAAAACACATTTTCCCAGTGTGCTCTTTAGGATAAGACATTTCCCCTTACATGTTTAGCTTTTAACAATTTAAAAGGTGCTTTTGCACATGGTTTCCCTCTACCCTAGTAACAAGCTGCTGTGTTTTGTACTATTTTCCCATTTCATAGATCAGGAACCTGAGGCATGTGAGATAAGAGGACATGGAAGGACAGTAAGAGATGGAATCATCTGGTTCCAAATTCTGTACTATGGAGAAGAGAGACTTATTTACAGCACTTTCCCAATTTTATACCAAAAACAGCAACGTGAGCATAGCAGACAGGTTCCGTGTATACAAAGTGAGCCTCTAGGATTTCCTTTCTTACACATATACTGTGTTTGCTATATTAAAAGTTGCTCTTTTGGTGCCTGCATGGCTCAGTCAGTTAAGCACTGAACTCTTGATTTCAGCTCAGGTCATGATCGTGTAGTTCATGAGATGGAGCCTGGCATCGGGCTCTGCACTAACAGCACAGAACCTGCTTGGGATACTCTATCCCTTTCTACTCGCCTCCCCCGACCCTTAAAATCAATAAGTAAACTTTTTTTTTATTTGCTCTTCTGTCCACTAAGAGGTGGGATCTAAAGCCCCTCCCCTTGAACCTGTACTTGGCCAATAAAATACTGTGGAATTGGTGCTCTGCAAGTTCTATGGCTGGCTGGTCATCAGAAGCCCTGAAGCCTCCTTCTGGGCTCTGGAACACTCTGTCTAAGGAAGTTCAGTCTCGGGCAAGCCAGACACCACATACAAATTTGAACATCCTTGACACCACCATGCTGTGAGGAACCCAAGCCTGGGGAAGGGTACAGACTCTGTGCGAAGAAACTATCCTAGAAGAGGGTCGTCTAGTCCCAGCCACCCTGGTGGCTCAGAGACAAATCATCCAACCCACAAAATCATTAGAAAAATAAAATGGTTATTTTAAGCCACTAAGTTATGAGGTTGTTTGTTACACAGCAATGAAGTACTGGGATATACTATGTTCAGGGAGAATTTTAAGCAAAACCTTTGAAGGTCCTAGAGCACCCCATGGGAATGGTTATTCTCCATTTTCTCCATTTTCACCCCTTCACCCCTAGCTCAGAACACTGGCCCCTTTATCAACAAGGAGTGGCCCGATCATGGCTGGCTTGGAGAGTGGGGCACTGGTGAAAGAAACAGATTTGTCTTGTATCCCCATCCATGACCTTGCACTAGCCTGTAAATCCAGGTTCTCGCTCACTATTGGAACCAATAGGGGGTCCAGGCCACTTTGTTATGCTCTCTGGGTGCCACTGTAGCACCATGGAAGAGCATTAAATAAATGGCGGAAATAAATCAACTGTAACTCAAAGAGATTCTCTTAGCAGCTATAGGGGAAAGAATCCTGTCCTTGCCTCCCTTGTGCCAAAGACACTGAAAGCTACAGAAGCAACTTGAAACTCATATCCTCCTGATGTTGAGGTTTTTTTCTTCTCTAAACAAGGCATATAAGATATGAATCTTACCTTTGTGTACTGACACCATAAATTCCATAAACTGCTAAATGGGTGATGGAAACTTAGTGCTATCTTGCTACTAAAAGAATCCTCCATTGTGGTCCTCAGCAATGGATAGAAAAAAAGGAGCGGTATTTATAGCCTTAATAAGTGAGCCAAGGACTGACTTTGGTTTGTGCCTTTCTCAAGGCTTCACCATGGCAATGAGGACATAACACAGCTATAAAATTGGGTAAGTATTATCTGTTTTAATTCCTGACTTTATTTGTGATTCAGTAATGTTGCTGGTCACACTATATAGATTTAAGATATTTTGGCTTTCCATGCTCAAGAGTACTTAGCTATCCACATCCCCTGTCATGAACTGGTTTGAGCTTCTCCCCACAAATTCATATTGAAGCCCTAACCCCTAAGTGATTATATCAGGGGATGGGCCTTTAGGGAGAATAATTAAGGTTAAATGAGATCATAAGGGCAGAGTACTAATCCAATGGAACTAGTCCTTAAAAGAAGAGCAAGACTAACCAGAGATCTCTCTTTCTTCCTCTGTGTGCACACAGAGGAAAGACAACATGAGGACATAGTAATAAAGTGACCTTCTACAAGCCAGGAAAAGAGGTTTCACCAACACCAATCCTGGTAGCATCTTGATTTGAACTTCTAGCTTCCAAAACTATGCAAAATAAACTTCTGTTGCTCAATCCACCCAGTCTGCCATGTTTTCTTATGACTGTGCCAGTAGACTAATACACCTCCATTCTGATTTTTTTTTTGTCCGATTCTGTCCTCTTTTGGAGGGTCAGGGGTGAGGTGTTTATGAATTCAGTTTTGTGCTTCTGCCATTTTGGAGCCTGAAAACATTTTCTTTCATGATTTTGCATGACACTTGGGATCACAATTTGTTTATTTTAGAAAAAAAAGTCAGGGGTACCCAGGTGGCTCAGTAAGTTGAGCATGAGACTTCGGCTCAGGTGATGACCTCACAGTTCATGAATTCGAGCCTCACATTGGGCTCACTGCTGTCAACCTGTCGGTACAGAGCCTACTGCAGATCCTCTGTCCCCTCTCTGAGCCCCTCCCCACTTGTGCTTTTCCCCCAAATAAATAAATATTAAAAGAAAGGAAAAAATCAATTGTGTAGAATCTTGGAAAATATGCATTTGATAGAGTAGGAGTGCCTTCAAACATGAAGATATATGGGATCCCTGATGATTTGAGGACCTTTCTTTCAGGTGATACATGAGCAGGCACATACTATAGAAAAGTTCATTTCTCTCTGTGGAGCTGTTTCTGATATGTCTAAGGACTTGTAGATATTTGATTAATCATCTTTTCCTCCTGATGGTACCTTCATTTCAGTGAATGTGGACATGAGAATCTATGTAGGAGAGTAAAGAGATCAAAATGTCCTACTATGTTACCTTCCCACACTATTTTTTTTTAATTTTTAACGTTTTATTTTTCAGAGAGTCAGAAACAGAGTGTGAACGGGTGAGGGGCAGAGAGAGAGAGGGAGTCACAGAATCTGAAGCAGGCTCCAGGCTCCAAGCTGTCAGCACAGAGCCCGAGGTAGGGCTCGAACTCACGAACCGTGAGATCATGACCTGAGCCAAAGTCAGACGCTTACCAACCAAGCCACCCAGGCACCCCACACTATTTTTGAGATACGTTGGGGCCAGACTGAACAATCATTTGTAGGATATCAAACAGAATGACTTGAATCAAGGAAGTAAATGTTTGGAGATATTTTGTGATTTACTTCATTGGGCATGGTTCTATGGGTCAGGAGTGGCATCAAGAAGCTGAAAGACTAGTAAATTGCCATGGTGCTATGGATGCTGGCTGAATATTTGTTACTACTAACAGATGTGTGAGTGTGAAACTCAGGACAACTGAGGTCATTAAATAGCAGCATCAGTGCTAGTGAAGAGGATGGTCCTACCCACTCAATTGATTTTCTAAGACTTAGTAACTAGAATTGAAATGTAGGACTGAATTCTAGCCACTTAAATATTGCAATGATTTATTGAACTCTGTGAATATTGCATATAATTTTATTTAAAACACTGTAGGGCAGGCATGGGGCGAGCCACTTGGATATTCCTTTAAGAAAGGACTTTCTGGGGCACTGGGTGGCTAAGTTGGTTGAGCATCCAACTCTTGATTTTGGCTCAGAGTTGTGAGATCAAGCCCCTCATTGGGCTCCACGCTGGGCATGTGGCCTGCTTAAGACTCTCTCTCTGTCTCTGTCTCTTTTTCCCTCTGCCCCTCCCCAGCAAAGCACCCATGCACATGCACGTTCATTCTCTCTCTCAAGAAAAAAGAAAGATAAGAAAAAGAAAGAAAGAACTTGCTGACCAGCTGTGAGGAGAACAGATAGCAGGTAGTTCCCAGCTGCAACATTTTTGGAATGTGTCACTGCATTTGCACTGAGACCTCACACTTTCCAGGCAGCCCCCAGCCAAAGATGGAATATTCTAGGGTCCAACTGTTTTTACTCAACACTGGAGCTTCCTTTTATTTTCTCAGGACTACCCTGCAAGCTGAAGCTCTTCTTACACAATCAACTTTCCTCCTTTTACTTTCTTCCCAGACATGAGACCTGCAACATGATCTGAAGACATTCCCTCCCTACTTATGTGCACCACCCCCTTATCATTCACAGGTATTACCCCCAATAAATCGCTTGCACTTATAATTGTCCTTTGGCATTGATTCCCAAAGGACCCAAATGACATACACTGAATAAGGAAAAATGATTCATATTTCACCTCTGGCTTTCTTAATCTCCTATCTCATGGCTTCCAGCTTAAGGGCCAGAAGAACTATGGAGCAACCCAGAAATTTGGTTGGGGCTCTCATTACTGCATTTGAGTATCAGAAAAGAGACTTCTTTTTTATGTGACTCGATATAACACTCTAATCTTTAAAGTAACTAGTCTGTTCAAAAATCCTTTTGCATCTGAAATACTATCATGATTATGTCTTGGGCTCTTCAGAGTTGTATAACCAAGGAACTATCAAAGAACATTCTGGGTACTATGAAACGAAACATTCCAATCTTCAACTGGATTTCATATGGCAATATTTTAACCACAAATTTTATTATAAGAGAGTTTCACCATGAAAAGATTTATTAATCATGGTATTGCTGCTTTTAGACTCTTGTCTAAAGCAAAGCTTCATTTCTGAATAATTTTTGAGGACTTTAGAACTCAGGGATAGAATCTGATGTCTGAGAAGTCTTGCAGCCATCACATCTACCACTGGAGCAGGGGAATGGGTGATTCATACTTCTGCTCCATTGTGCAGACTTTCTCTCTAAGGAAAGAGAGAGTCCTTTGGGATTCAAGAAAGTTGAGCTTTAAACACTATCTCAAGTGATCACTACTTTAAATAATGGCAGCAACCACTCCTGGGAATTCAAAGGTAACCTATCAACTTTGATTGTTGGGTTGACCATTAAATCAAAGGGGAAAATTGCAAAAAAAAAAAAAAGAGAGAGAGAGAGAAAGAAAGAAAGAAAGAAAGAAAGAAAGAAAGAAAGAAAAGAAGGAAAGAAAGAAAGAAAGAAAGAAAGAAAGAAAGAAAGAAAAAGAAAGAAAGAAAGAAAGAAAGAAAGAAAGAAAGAAAGAAAGAAAGAAAGAAAGAAAGAAAGAAAGAAAGAAAGAAAGAAAAAGTGGGGAGAGGTGCCTGGGTGGCTCAGTCAGTTGAGCATCTGACTTGATTTTGGCTCAGCTCATAATCCCAGTCTTGGGATCGAGCCCCGTATTGGGCTCTGTGCTGAGCATGTAGCCTGATTAAGATGCTCTCTCTCTCCCTCTCTGCCCATTCCCCACTCATGCACTCATGCTCTCCCTCTCTTTCAAAAAAATAAAATAAAATAAAATAAAATAAAATAAATGCAAAAAGAGGGAAATTGTGGGCGTGTTAGCCTTCACAATTATCCAGGGTTCGATTATTATTAAAGGGTTGATCTGTGTCTTGTAGTCTTTTTATCATCCAGAAAACCACACAATCTGCTAAAACATGTTGAAAAGAGAAGATAGTTATGCATATATGATAATAATATTTCTAAAATTACAATTAAGGATAGTTTAGATACTTGAGGGGAGGAATCATCTCTAGTTTAAGTAGATTGTGGGGAAAGTTATTTTGAACTGATGATCAGTCTATATTGCAAATGTCAAAATGTGATTTAATGTCTAAAATTTGCATATAGTAACACAAGCTGATGACCAGCATGGTTTTCCAAGACTAGATGGAAATAAAACCTCTGGAATAAAAATATTGTCTCTTTCCAGCTGTGTGATCCTGGACAAGTTAATTAACCTGAGACTTTGATTCCCATGTGTAAAAACAATGTCCCTGGTACTGAGCTAATGGAACTGCTGTTGGGAATACTGGAAAGAAATATGTGCTGGAAGTGAACTTTACACAAACAATTCCAGACGTAAATGGCAATGATGAAGACAGTGAATGGAGTGTAAAAATGTGTATAAAATGCTGGAAAATTACTCAAAGACTTATTTACAGTACTCATTTTGTTTATTGAAGCCATTTCTTAAAACTGAAAATATAAGAAACTCCAGCTCCATAAAGTAATAAATAATATTATAAATTCTGAATTAGTGGTATTCATTGAATATGGAAAATGGGGTACACTGAGAACTTTTAAGATGATCATTAAATTTATTTGAAGTATTTACTGTTGCCTTTGCTACATAATTGTAAATAAAATTATGTTTCTCAAATATTTCTAAAGTAAATACAGTTAGCCCCATTCCCCTAAATCTCAAGTGCATTAATAAATCTACCCCGTGTTGCACTTTTTTTTTAATACCGAGAAGAAATTTTGAAGATCACATTGAAATAGAGCCAGATGGTCAGATATGACTTTTCACATTAGGCGAATGCTCATAATTTACTTTATCCTGAAGCAACCACAAGAGCAGAAATCATGGTGAATGGCCTCCAAGAACATCGGATCCAAATAATCTCAGGGGTTTTATGTTCTGTCAAACATTTCATCAAATGGCATAAGAAACATATCTTTCATGTCCTTTTCATTTTTAAAATGGCTATATCCTTTACATTAGAGGAAAGTAGTTTTGATATGTGTTTTAAATTACCACATATAATAACATTCTTTTCTAGAAATGTATCTTTTCCTTGTTTGAGCCAATGCAAAGGATTTTTCTATAAGCACAGTTGACTTATTTAATTCTCTTTCAAACAAAACTTTTAAAATCTGAAATCACTATCTTCTTTCTTAAAACAAAGAAACAGTTATGATTTCAGGTTCTTGAGATGTTTTCAGCTTTTTCTACTGGATTACATTTAAAAAAATTGATGAATAGGTAACATATAGTAGTCAAGATGATAACTAATCTGATTTTTTAAAAAAGAAATGTGGGCTTGTGTAGCAGAGGAATTGGGAAATGTGTTATCTAAATATGTCATGGGATATATTGACTCTAATCTGTAACATATGTGAAGTTTAATCATTAAGCAATGAATTCCTTTTCTGAGGTTCGTATGGTGAATATCAATGAATATAATATTTTTTGACCTGAATGAAATGCCCAAGACCAATCTCTCAAGATTTAATTACCCACTTAAAATTCCCTAGAGTTTTTGAAGGAAGGTTTGAAACCCATAGATCATGCTCCTTGATGGTAGTTATGCATTGGAAGGTGAGCCCAGTACCTTTAGGGTCAGCCCCATCTAGAATTTTGGAGTGGGCATTGCCCATCCTCATTTATTGGTGCCCATTGCAGATACCACAAGCCCAAGGTGTCTTACCCTTTCATAATAATGAAGATAATTTTAAAAATAAAATATAATAAAATAATAACATTAACTTTCAAGTAATGAGTGCTATAGTCTAGGCACCATGTTAGATATTTAAAATGAAGGATCTCAAATTGCCACTTCTTTCTTTCCTTCCTTCTTTTTTCCTTCCTTCCTTCCTTCCTTCCTTCCTTCCTTCCTTCCTTCCCTAACTTTTTTTGTCCTTCCTTCCTTCCTTCCTTCCTTCCTTCCTTCCTTCCTTCCTTCCTTCTTTTTCTTTCTTTCTTTCTTTCTTTCTTTCTTTCTTTCTTTCTTTCTTTCTTTCTTTCTTTCTTTCTTTCTTTTTATTGCAACCTACTATAAGCCAGGTTCTGACCAAGTTCACAGCAGTAAATGAGTCCCTCACAGCACTGATGTCACAGTGGAGTGGAGTGGGGAAATAGGTAGTAACCTATAGAGAAATAAGCCATAACCACACTGAGACTTGCGCAGTGGTGAAACCAGACAAGGTCATGGAGCAGGGAGAAGTGGTGGTTCAGCATGGGTCTACCTTACATAGAATTGTCAGGAAACGCTTTTCTAAGGAGATGCCATCTGAGCTGAGACTGGAAGACATAGAGAAGCCACCTGAGGGAACAGCAGGTGCCATTCCCTGAGGCAAGACGTAGCTTGCAGGTATGAGCGAGAGAGATGAGTCCAGAGAGGTTGGAGGGTAGTGCATGAGAGAGATGGTGTGGCCAAGGAGAGCTGGGAGGGTTGGGGGTGAGCACTGATGGTGGGACCTAGGGGCCACGTGTGCACCTTTGGATGTTCTTCAAAGAGGACTCATGGGAAGCCTGAAGGACTGAAAGCAGGGTGGCGACATGGGTTGACTTAGGATTTTAAAAGATTCCTCCATCTGCAATCCAGGATGAATAAAGGGGGAGGGGTGGCAATAGTGGGTAAACTTCCAATTAGGAAACTCCTGTAGTGCAGCTGACAATGAGAATGGTAGAAACCAAGGGGGCAGGGGCTCTGGAGGGCAATAAATGGTTTGGAAGTTCAACTGACATAACGGGCTGGTGAAATAAGCATATGAGATGCCAGAACTGAAAGGTTTTGGCTTTAGCAATGTGGCCAATGAGTAAAGTGCAAAATTTAGGTGGGGAAGAGATTTTAGGAATGAAGTGCAGGGGATTTATTTTACATATATTAATTTTGAGATATCATTTGGACATCCAGTCTGAGATTTGAAGCTGGCAGATTAGATACAGATCCGTGATGCCTTATCCACAATTTAGGAATCCATAAATCTTCAAGAAATGAACATGATTTTTTTTATAATTCTTTGATAGAAAAATCTGATTAGAACCAATAGGAAATATCTGATAGTTTGGGTATATCTCCCTGGGAATGTTCATACATTCAAAGCATAGTTAATGTATTTGATTACAGGGTGATTCCCTAGGCCCCACTGGACGTGCAATGTGCTATGTACAGCAAAGTAATTTTCTAAAATCCCTAAGGTTGAAACACCTTTGTCTCTCCCTTTCATGCTGTTGGATTTCGCATTTCTGTAATTTTGTAAATTTCTGTAACTCTGGATTTTGCATTTTGGATTTCTGTTGTCTGGAAGTCAATGGAAGTCAATGGAAAGGACAAATGTGGAGATGCATGTTTGGATTTGGATCCTCAAGGGACAAAGAAAAAGGGATGGATTTGGCAAAGTCATGATCACTTTATGAAGTTTCAATGAGATTTTCAGCAAGAAAGCCCTGAACCCTTAAAACCTCCAGTGTGCCTTGAAGAATTAGGGGGAGGATCTAGGCTGTGCCTGGGATCTCTCTACAGAGTACCACCAGTCCTGGAAATGAGTCAATCAAGCTTAGAACCTAAACTCTGATTTTGCAGGAGCAAGCATGTCTTTCAGATTCCATGATCTTGATTTTGATGGTTCGGCCTATCCTTTTGACCAGAACTTTAAGGAACTGCTTTTTATGATATTTGGTTACAAATTATGGCTTAGAAGTAATGTCATTTTATTTAATTCTTTTTAAATTTATTAAGATAGGCACAAATTTTCCCATGACATATAGATATAAAAATGACATGGTTCTTGTAGTTTTTTTTTTTTTTTCAATACAATTAAGTGTGGCTTGAGCTCTCACTCACCAGCCTAGATAAGAAATCCAGCATCTGTTAGTTTTAGGGAAACTCTTCCTCCATCCTGCCTCTCAATTCCAGATAGCCTTGGGGGTAACTCAATTGGGGGAAACAGGAGAGGTGCCCACCTTTAGGTGTTGGTGACTAGCCGTCACTGCCATTACTCCTAGCTCAGGGCTCCCATAATCCATTTGAGGCTGGCCTGCTCTCCCTCAGTCCACTGAGACCTTTGCTGTCCAGGGCCCAATATTTGGTGCTGCACTTCCACAGTCCATGTTAACCCCTAGCCCTCATGAGATTCACTGGTCTGGATAGAGCTTGGAGCTGTCTCTGGCCTTCCCCATCCATGCAACACTACACTTCTCTGCATTCATCTCTCCTGGTTTGGGTCCCTCCAATCTTGGACCATCATAGCCCCCAACTACCCCCCACACTTCCTCCCCGATAGCTCCCCAGTATTTTCCTCTCTTTAAGGTAAGAGAAAGGTGCAAGTTATTCCAGTATAAGTCTATAGAAGCAACATAAACACAAGATACCTGCAGGGTTTTCATTAAGCATCCTTTTCCAGACTAAGCAGACCAGACAAACACAGAACAACAAAAACCCCATAAACGCATTGATAAGTTCTTAATGTATAAAACAGATGTTTCATGGAATTAAGAAGGAACGAGGAGGAGAGGAAAAGGTATAAGGAACACCACACAAAATAAGCATGATTTTGAATCTGAATTTGCAATATTCCAGGGATTTCCCCAATTGCTCAGTGAGAGAGCATGTAATCCTCCAAACACAACCAAAGCCATGTCTCTCAAAGTGAGACATTATGAAAAAAAAATTAAATGATGTCCCTAAGTTGGATACATCATATGCGGTGTTTTGTTTTTAAAACATGTTTCCCTACCTCCACTTAATATGTGCTAATTGCAGGACAGTTTGGAAACACAGAAAAGACTACAAAGAATAAAATGAATGTTGCCTACAATCCCATCATGTAGAAAACCTTTGTGATATTTTGGTATTTTCCTTCCAGTTTTTGTCTTTAAATGTTGGCTCTGTATCCATGTATTTCTGCATTCACATAGCTGAGATATTCAAGTATATTTAAGTTTGTGTTCTGTTTTTCCTTCAATATTCCCAGATTGTCATGTTTCATTCTCAGGGAAGAAGCCTACAAATTAAACGAGGGTGCCAATGTGTTAGTTCACGCTGAGAACTGGACAAGCTGGCCTCCCCTCCCTGATCTAAGAGCACACATGCTGCCAAGAAGCTCTGTGAGTATAAAAAAGACAGAGTAGAACAGGAACATAAACATCATTTCATGGTGGCATCTGCGAGACCTACACCTTCCTTAACCATTTCTCTCCCTTGGCCTTGTCTCTTATTTTTCACATTATTGTTTGTGTGTGTGTGTGTGTGTGTGTGTGTGTGTGTGAGTGAGTGTGACTCTTTAATTCATGTCTGGCTATATTCCTGATTGTTTTTCCCCCCTTAGGATAAATAGTTTGAAGTCAAAGACCTAGAACTTTATTGTTTGAGTTTTTTCATTTCAACATCTTTCTCATGAAATGATATATTGGCATTATAAAATTTGGAAAATTTTATAATTTTCCTGTGCCATCTGTAATCCCATAGGAGTTTGTGTGCCTGCATTTCTGCCTTTTGTATTAATATTATTTCCTGTTATATTGTTACATTGTTTTCCCCCTTTATCATTAGATATTATTTAAAAACCTGATTTTAATGACCCTCTCAGTCTCCCACCTTGTAATATATTTGGCCATTTCCCTTCCATTGTGTCTATTAAGCTGTTTTTCAACTTCCATAAACATCCCCATGTTGAGTCTGAACATTTCCTAGCTTACTCCCACCATCATAACTAAGGGCACTGAAACCAGGGACATGGGAAGGGACTCTTCAGGCTGCTGTCAGCACATTTGTATCCTCCCCAGGGAACTATAACTTCAAAGGGGTGTTTCTCTTGTGGATGGATCACAAAGACATATTTCCTCAGAGAGGACTGATTATAAAATAGTGCCCCTTTCTTAGGGCTGGCCCAACCTCACCAGGCACGCAACTGGGTGAGCATAGTGTGGGCTAGATCTGTGGGTCCATCTTCTGGGACAAGTGTTTCTGTTGCAGGAGACAACCTTTCCAACCTTACATAACTGTTGTGCCACAAGTGACTTTTTACTCTAAGACACAGAGCTAGTAAATGGCAGAGCTGGTTGGCAGGTCCAAAGCTGATCAACTCCAAATACATCGTTCCTTTAGCTTACCCATAGCCATACTCCTGACCAGATCAAGAAGCCAGAGGGTTAGGGTTTCTGTACGTCTTTATATGCAATATTCATGACATGGCATTGATCATAGTACATTTTGTGTTTGAAAAGGCAGTCACCACAGGATTATCTAACCATTCCATTCAGGCAATCGCATGTATTGTCTGGCTTTCTAACTTATCCAAACTTTGTAAAATAAAAAGTCTGAAGTTATGGACTCCAATTTAAAAAAAAATGAAAAAAAAAATGAAAAACAACTAAACTAATTGCAGTCTTTAGGATTCTTGGGAAATGTTCCCTCAACCAATTCAACTGGGCAAAATGTTAAAAACAACAAACATTTTGAACACGACCTTAACATTCATAAGATGTAAAGTGAATAACCATAAGTCAATTACTTTAAGGATCATTGCTGTTTTTGACATCCCACCAGGATGTTCTGGAATTTTATACTGACCGAGTCGAGTTTTCCTTTCAAAATTTGGAAAGCAGCTCCCACCCAAAGGCAGACAGAGGATGGGAAAATGACAGTGAGGTGATAGCTGAAGACTTACTGTGTCCATTTTACGTTCTTTAAACCAGTGCTTTCTGTGGTGTATTTTGGCACATGGTTTTTAGACATGTGTTAGTCGATCTTTGCAAAGTTGAAAGTTGATTCTGAGCCAGATGTTCAGAAATAGACTGAGAAGGCAATTGTGATTTTTCATCCCTTAGTTTTTGTACGGGAATTTCATGGTAAAAATTGTTCTAGACTGACAGATGCCATTGAAAACTGGGCAGAAAACACTGTGCTGGTAGAAAATCCCTTGGATTATTTATTTAACAGTGCCTACACAGCACCAACAGGACAGAATCAGAAACATTCCTTTGGGTCTGGCACTGGTTTCAAGTCTTTTTGGTCTCTGAGTTCTTTTTGAACTTTTTATTTTGAAATAGAAAAGTTGAAAAAACAGGACAAAGACTGTTCCTGTATCTTCCCGATATTTTCCAAGGTTTCACACATTTCCTATATTGTTCTCTCTCTCTTTCTGTCTCTCTGTATCTCACTATCTCTGTGTCTGTCTTCGGAACATACTTTCTAAAACAAAGAATGTTCTCTCATGGTATAGTACCAAAATCGGGAAATTAATGTTAATACAATGCCATTATTTAATCTATTTAATCTACAGGCTTTATTTTAATTTTGCCTGGGTGGACACTACCCCAACCAGTGACCAAAGTTAACATCATCTATAATGGAGCAATCTGACCACCTTAGTCTGGAATGTGATGTCCTGAGAGAGACAGAGCATCACGTCTGTGATGTCAAAAATGCATAAGCTGGACCTCATCTTGAGGAAACCTCAGACAAACCAGGAGTGAGGGGCGATCTTAGAACACACCTGGACAGGACTTGTCATAAGTGCCGGTGTCACCAGTGCAAACCAATTAACCACCTCCACACAAACGAAAGGGAGAAGGTGTTCCAAATGAACAGCCACGGCAGCTCTAACATTAGGAATTGTTTGCGCAGATGAAGATTAATCAAATGATTTAACAGCTGGATGGGGTTCCAAGAAATCAAATGCTCACTCATTCTGAAAAAACTTAACTGGCACTTAGCACAAACACATGCACACTTGGCCCCACGTGTGGCGGCGCAGACAGCTTTGAGGAGCAGTCGGACAGTCGCAAGCAAGCGTTCAGCACTCGGGTTTGACCAGCGGGCTCAGCCCTGCAACCCCGGGGGCCCGATCCGCAGAGGAGCCCTGCGCTGCCGCGGTCGGGCTGGGGACCTGCGGAGGCTCGGACCTGCGGAGATGCGGACGGGGACCGCGGCTCCGCGCCCTGCGACTGAGTGCGCCCGCCGGGAGCCCGGGCTGCGCGGGAACCCCGCTCCCTGCTCTGGGCCGGGAGCTGGAGCGAAACCATTCCCTGGGGACAGAGCACGGCTCAGGCAGCAGAGCATCCCTTTCACATCACAGCGCCCTGGGAAATGATCCGATTTGTACAGCGCAGCAACCAGGAGATTTAGGGGCATTTATAGAGTACTTGGTGAGATTTTTATTACATGTTCTTTATATTATATAATTATGATAAGAAAAATAAAATATGACCCTTTTAGAAAAATATTAAACATAGAATTTGTATAAATCTTCCACATGAAATATTTTCCACCCCCCACCCCAAGTCTTTAATGAGAAACTTGAACTTGCCCCTGTGATCTGACTTTAACTTTGTCGGCCTTTATAAACGGCTTTATGAAATTCCTCATCAGCCCCAGAACCAGGTTTCTGGGGTCTAAAGCTTAGACAATCTGAGAGAGCGGGGAGACGTTAGAGGATAGAAAATAACAACTATAAAACCGGGTGGAAAAGTTACTCTTTACTTAGAATGAGAAACGAAGTTATAATAAATTACTGGAGGCTTGGAGATAGAGATATCTTTCCTCTACAATATCTTTAGGCCTGTGTCAGAACTGCTCATATAGAAAGCTTTCTGTTTAACATTTGGCTTCCCCTCCCAACCTAGAATATTTTGTAACTCTCAGAAACTCTGCTAGCACTCACAGGGGCTGGTGAAAGCGAGGCACCCTGGACCTTTAACTTGATTAGCTCCAAGATAATTGCACCATTTTATAGCCACTGTAAATAAGACCATTTGTTGATCCATGTAGCTTAGAAAAAATATGGCCATTGTACAGCCATTCAAAAATGTACACTAGGTGAAATGTTAAAGACTCAAATCTCCTGCTTTTCTTTCATGGAAAGAGGAACTATTATAATTTCTTAAGATAATGAGCGTGGACTTCCAATCCACTCAATTTCTGCATATCAAACAAGAACTTGGAAAGAGTGACAAAGCTCTGTTTTGCAGGATGTGCATGTCTGGTTACAGCAGGCATCCTGCAGCTGGTTTGGACAAAGAGGGTACTTCAGCCACTTAGTGTCTGATGTACTAGAGGACAAAACCTTGGACCTGAAGTGACACACAGCCCTTCCTACTCCCAGCCCCCCCAGGGCTGCACTTCCAGTCCCCAGGCCTCCCGGGGCACCTCCGACACAGCCTCTCCCCAGGCTGTTCCCGTTCTGTCCTGGGCACAGCCTTACCCTGCACGAGTACCTGTCAGGTGGGTGAGCACCCAATGGGCTCCAGCAAGGACTCCATTCATCATGTGGGGACTCCAAGGCAAGCCGAATCCTCCTTTCCTGGGGCTACTATGCTAAGAGCCCTAACCAGGCTGCCTTGGGGTCAGATCTGACCAGCCACACCTTCAGCTGAGGGGGTAGAAATCAACTGCTTCCCTCACATGTGGCGTGGGAAGCTCTGCCATAGTGGACAGGGTGCTTTGTAGGAAGGCTAGGTCCAATATCACAGATAATGTGTATGAAAGGGCTTTTAAAGTGGTGAACTCGTCTCAGACGTTTCTGGTATAGAAACTCTAAGAAATGCCTTTGATGTAGAGAAAAAGGCAGAGGAGCAGCAACAGAATAAAAGAAATAAGTAGCTTTAAACAGATTGCCAAACTCTGACAGTGAAACAGAAATGATATTTTCCGGCAGCTTCCATCCCTCTATTGCAGCATGGCATAAAGGACAGTATGTGATTTAGGGCAAGTATCTGCCAGTTTGAGCAAATCACAAAACCAGCTTCCCAAGAATCCTATCTCAGCCGTTATGAAGATCAAATGTGAAACGTTCTTTGTAAATGGCTAGGGCAGGTTCGTGTTTATTTTTCTCTGTATGTGACTGTAGAAATGCCTGGTGTTCAAGTCACTTCTAGTAGACCATTGATAAAAGCCACACATTTTTATTATTACAACTCATTTAATTTCAGAAATAAACACCTAAACCTCCTGAATCCCTTGAGAAGAGCTAAGAGAATAATGCTCTGTCCCCACCTCTCCACCGTGGCCATCATTTTCTCACAGGTTTACCTGAGTTTCCAGAACAGACTTAAAAGGGGGAAAAAGTTGATGAAGATGCCACCTAGTTGCAGCCTTAAGCAACAGGTAAGGATGAAAAAAATCTTTGTAGAGAAGATGGCTGAGCTCTTCGCAGATTAATGGCACATACCTATCTCTGTATTGTTTTATTTTGTATATATAACTGTAGCACAGGCTGAGGGAGTCACTTTTCCCTTTTCCTAACCTTCCTGGGTCTCAGTCTGGGGTCTGCCCTGAAGGAACCCCCCCCCCAAGCCACATGCCCAAAATGGCTCCTGAATTTGCTGTTCCCAAGGGGGTGGCTCTGAGCTTGGTTCTCATTTCTCCCCACGTCAGCCTGGATTTATACAGCCGTCCTGCAGGGCTTCCTGCTCCTGGCTATTGCCGAGTGTTCTCGAACTTGCCACAGTTTAATGGCCAAACCTCATATTTAAAATATTATGGATACAAAGAGAGGAAAATAAATAATTCTTAATAACGGGCCACTGAGACCTTGCGGTGGTGTCAGTCTGGAACTGCGGACGGTTGGAGTCTCGGATCTTTGCTGTGGAAACCTGGAGAGAAGTGTGGCTTGGCTTCGGGAAGACCTTTGTGTGACTCTCCTGCCTCTTTCGGGTCTCAGGCTGAAGAAGACCCTCAGAGAGAATTTTGGTTAGAAACCCGAAGCCAAGAAGCAATAACAGCCTCTCAAGGTCATTCCCTTTGCCAAAGGTGAAGTGAAAGCCCAGGAGCTTCACATCTTTATGAAAGTTTGCTCCTATACATTCACTGGTCACCATCTAAAGTGAAATAACAGATACAGTTGTCCTCCTTCTCTGTAACTGTTTCAAGAATTTACCAGGAATTCAGCCAGATTTTTAATTTTAAATGTTACAGTAAACCAAACGTGAATAGAAAACAAACAAAACAGTGTTAAAAATGGGAATTAAAAAAATGAGTTTTTTAATCTGAAGGAAAAACTGTTGTACACACACACACAGAAATGAAAAAGGAAAATAGGTTTATTGTGAGTCAAATATAAATTTTGTCTAGATACATTGGATATTTTCTTTTAAATTCTTTAAACCTATTGCTGCTATACATTTGTTTAGTATTTCTGATCTGATTTGTAGCAGGAGTGTGTATGTGCATTGTTAGAACTAGAAAAAATAGTATACTAGATATACAAAATGATTTTTCTTCGTTTGGTAATTTTTTTGTACTCGCTCTCCTACAACAATTTCCATCTGCAACTCTATCTTTAGAAGTTTTAATTATTTTTTAATTTCGCCACTTGATTTTGATGAGTGCTGTTGGCAATGGATTCAGATGGCAGGGGACAGGTTTAATCAATTGCAAGTGGCTCCTATAACCTTTGGTTTGGGAAGTAAATAGGAGGAGAACAGAAACTCAGTGGCTCATTCTCTTCTCTTTCAAACATATGTTCTTATTTAATAAATTCTCTCTCAAATAAAATAAGCCTATAGTTATTGGCGGTCAGTTTCATGTAATAGGAGCTACTACTACAGTTTCCCATTAAAAAAAAATAACAAGACTGCAATAAAACAAACAGTGAGTCACTTTATTGGGTATGAAGTAATAAACCAGTGGTTATAATGATAACTTCTATGACGTGCTTTAGAGGAAAACAACCTTGATTGTTTTGTTTGGTTTGGGGTAGGACTCCCTAGCTTTGTGGTACAGAAAACCGGTGCATGATCAGATTCCATCACTGCTCTGTGTTCTCATAGCAACCAGAAGACCTGGCTCTCAGCAATGATCACAGCCATAATTAATTAATAATGAAGTATATCATGTGTTGCTTAATATCTCAGTCTTCCATAAAATTCTGCATAGGGGCAAGAACTAATCCACTTAGGTAGCTGAATTCTTGCATGCACTCATGAATGATTGTTATCCACATGTGGGAGAAAGGCAAAGAGATTGGGAAAAAAATCAGAAGGAAAGAAGAAAGGAAAAGATAAAGAGGAAGAAACAACTGGAGGAAAAAATGAAAGAAAGGAAAGATAGAGACAAAGAAGAAAAGAGGAACAAGAAAGAAAAGAGAGAAGGAAGGCTCTTATTTATTAGCAACCTACCATCTTGAGATTCTGCAAAG
Organism: Neofelis nebulosa; assembly: GCF_028018385.1. NCBI lineage: Eukaryota > Metazoa > Chordata > Mammalia > Carnivora > Felidae > Neofelis > Neofelis nebulosa. Next base: position 94,577,898 of record NC_080790.1, on the reverse strand, counting down.
TTTAGTTTACTCTTCACAAGATGTATATCAAATAGGTATTTCTAACTTTGCTTATCTTGTAAAGGCAAATAAACCACACCACTAGTCAAGGTTTTCTAAAGACTGCTTACAAAACTCCCTCTGCTGCACCTTGCTGCCAGCATTCCACAGCCTCACACTATGCAGAGGCAGTAAATGAAAGCAAAAGCATTTCAACCATAAAGTGTTGCTGAGTGCTGGATGTTGGGATGCACCTCATCCCTGCAAGTTCACACAGTTGGGGACCCACAGGGTGACCCATCCCAAGTATCAGAGATGAAGACCGAACATCATTACTCCTGGCAGGAACTATATTTTGCAGACAACCTGAGAACTGTTGCTGGACGCAGGTTCTAGTCCCCTGGAAATGATATTGAACACCCGGGGAAATTCTCTTAAAGACGCAATAATTCGCGGCTGGATATTAACCAGATCTATGACATACGGTATTGCCACATCATCTTCTCATTTCGCTCGCTCTAACCCTGCAGAACATTTCTAATACAGCAGGGGTGTTTGGTGAAATACGACTTTCTGATTGAATGAATGCCTGCAGGCCCCTGTGATAAACACCAGTTCAAGCACACTGTGGCTTTTAATGAGGGACAAGTGCCAAAGCCTGCAGATGAGTTTGTAGCACACATGCCTTTGTTTGCAACCCCCTTCCCCGCCTCTGTCCCCCAACCAAACAGATAAAAAAATATCTGTTTATTTTCCATCACGTCTGACTGTGACCAATAATTTTTGTATGGCAAACATCAGTGTTTTTGCCTACCTTGTATCATTCTGTTTTTTTCTCTGTTTCTTTGCTTTCAGATGCTAGTTTTGCCTTAAGGCAACTTTATAGAAAGGAAGTTTTAAAGAAACGTTTACTGTGTGGCAGGATTGATATAAGCCCAGTGGCATGGAATAGTTGAAGTCTATACACCTTATCGCTTTGGTTTCGCCCTTCTTTTTATTACCCTTTTTGGTTCCTATTGCTAACATATTTCATTTTCTTCCAGTGTATTTTTCCAGTACGAAAGCCATGCTTTTTTTAGGTCTACCTAGAAAATTTTCAGTTACATCATTTGTACAAATATGTTGATGTTAACATTGAAAAACCTCTTTGCTTGCAGTTGTATATTTTATTTGGCTAAAAATGGCTCATGTCTAATACATTACATGTCCTTTGGTGATACTATTTAAGCGAGAAATTCCAAAACTCACAAATACCGAATAGCCAAAAGTTCCAAAGCTGTGCATGAACACTAAACATGCAATATATCTCCTCCTTTTCCAAACAGAAATAGATTTCTCTCTGATTTGTTTGATAAATTTGACCCAAGATTTCCATTTGGAGTTATTGGAGTTCCTACTGTTTTTCTGTGTGTTGGTGGGCCAAGGCCTAATCACCCCGAAGCCCCACGGAGGCCATAAATTATAGCGATGAGGTGAAGCTTTGTATTCCTTCGGCTACAGAAGAAGGACCATTTTGCTGCAGCCTATTTTGACAGGCATGAATTTAATTCATTGTTTTATGACAGATGGGAAAAGTGTACATGCTCATAGTACTGATTTATGGTCATTTGGGTCTGGAGGATTCTATAATTTGCAACTAATGTGAAAACAGATGGATAGGCAGACACCAAAGGTTAGGCTGACCCGTGGGTTCTCTCCCCTGGTTACAAATGGCGTCCATATGCGTCCAATCTCTCTGGGTGAGGTCTTCGTCGGGACGGCCAGACTCTGTAGAGCCCGTTGCACTTTTTTCTTTTCCTAAGTCAGTGAAAGTGGAATTTGGGGAACATTTCTAAGCTTCAGTATTTCAAGAATCATTCTGTGCCTTCGGAACATGTGGGATTCTTCTTTTTTTCTTTTCTTTTGAAATTTAAAAGCACTTTTTGAGGTGCGCGCAACATGTTCATTATTATCCAAACTAGTAATATCATCTAAAGGCATCGGTGGCTGTTTTCTTTCCAATTGACAAATTTATTTTAATAGAATGATTGATTGAAAATCAGCAGTTGGGGAATTTCAAAGGAAATACCTTGAGCTGGGGACGGGCATGTATTTTTGTGAGAAATGAGTTTGTGCTTAGATAAATGAATTTCTACTTTACAAATCATTTTGCATTTTTAGAAACTAAATGGATGATCAAGTGAAATTACTTGGTTGATACCAAAAGTACTTAATACATTTTTGACTATTAGAGGATTTCAACAAAGAAGAAACAGATTGTATCTCTTTTTACAGAAAGAAATAAATTTTAGACTTTTAGTAACAAGGTAAATCCATAGTTCATTTTAGTTGACTTGGTACTTGTAATCCATGTAAAGATATAAAGTTAAGAAATTATATATTTTGTTACTGATTATCATTGCCAATTAGCATAACATTATTATTAACTTTATTTTATAACATTTCAATATTAAAACTGAGCGGGTTGTTAATTTTAGTTCCAGAGATGGAATAAAGTTATGCCTAATTCTATTCCATTTTAAAAATTGGAAATGTAGATTTTCTAACCCCTGCACTATACCATACAAAATTTAGGTATAATTTTAGTCCTGATGAAATCAACATCTTGACAATAAAACACAGAAGATACAGTGTTTTACAGTGTTAAAATATTTCTTTGTTTTATTCTCATTTAAAAGTACATTTTAACCAATCTAATGACTACTCCTGAAGTTTAACCAACACAAAACTATGTTGGTCAAATTAGCATGTTATTGGCAACTTCATATTGTTCTGTGAAGACAGCACTGTTAACATAATTTGGCACTCCCACATTTGTACATTTACCCTAGGAAGGAGAAAATTTAACTGACTGGTAACTGATTTTAAGTGGCATGTAGAAAAAAATAAATCAAGCAAACCTTTTCTTACAGCTGTGGTCCTCTTAACCATATGCTCCCCTCTAGTCACTAAAAGAATATTGTGTGTATGTATTTTTAAATGCTTCACTTCCTTTAGAAGCTACAGGCTGAGGATGCATTTCTGTTTTAGACAGTAGCTACCACCATCTCATTGCTGGGCCAGATATGGGTGGCCTCACCAGAAGATACCAAAAAAAAATTCATGTGAAAGCCAGCGAGATGAGAAAGGCCAATGTCTGACCTTAAAAACTTTCTTTTGGCTCAAACGTTTAATTTTGTCAAGCATTTGGATTGCTGATGTAAGAGCAAACTTATTCACAATGTCACTTTACATCAAAACAGATAGGAGAGACTTTTACTGTGTACTTTTTTAAATGGCTGTGATAGATTTCATGTATGTGTTCATGTCAGTTGCATGGATAGGGCCATGTCTCAACCTCACTAGCACTGGGAAATGTGGGGAAATGTGTGGGAAATGTGACCACAGGGGACGTCCAGGCATCAGCCATCCCTGCTCCCAGCCATCCTGTACCCACACCTATCCCTGACTGCACTTTATTTTCGTTCATCAGCCACAACTCCATCTCCTCCCTAACCTCTTTGTTTACTCAGTGGCGTCACTGCTGGAGGCTGGATGGTGATCAAGAGCTCAAGGACCCCTGCTTCTGTGGAGTGCATGGTCTTCCTGCATGAATTTAGCTCTCCCTCTTGGCATTCCTTAAGTTCCTTAGGGCATATTTCTCCTAAGCACTTGCCCTCTCAAGTGGTTGGTTATTCATATCTTTCTCTTTTATTAGAAACCTCACTTGATTATATTAACTTTTTGAAATCCATTACCTACTTCAGTGCCTGGGACCTAACAGTTGTTCAGTAACAATCAATTGAAAGTTAAATATGTAACAGAAAAATGAAGTCAACTGCATAATGATAGCAGACAGTCAGGCTGCATGAAGTAAAGTAAAAGTAAATCCATAACATATGCATACTAATAAAGTGATTTCTGAGAAATAATAACTATATACAAAGAAACCAGTTCCATATTTTTAATTTTTTAACTATTGCTTGCATTTTTTAATTGCTCAAATAATGCAAAATTACATCCTTACTGGCAGCATTTCCAAAAATTCACACGAAGTAAAAGTCAACTTCTCTGGCTTCCTCCTCTTCCCACATTTTTCTTCTGAGGGCACCAAGATTCCCAGTTTGTAAATAATCTCCCATACTTTCTCCTTTCTATTTACAAAAATTTATATGCAATATATAGGTAAATCATTCTATCTTGGTTTGTATGTTTTTATTTCTAACTAAATAGATAGCTAACACTTGCAGTATGCCTGGGATTTTCCTAAGCACTTAACATGTTTTACCCATGTGATTATTGGGACAATCCAGTACAAAAAGTACTGTCATTACACTTGTTTATGAATGAGAAAACCAAGGCCAGGGAGGTTAACTGATGTGCCCAAGACAGTGATACACTGTGGGAGGATAAGCAGGCAGTCTGGATCCAGAACCTACACTCTGAGATCATAACAAATGAATGGTTTTGCAGTATATTTTTTTCTACTTGATAATATGTCTGATAGCTAATTTTAAAAATTAGTAACTATGGGCGTCTGGGTGGTTCAGTCAGTTGAACATCAGACTCTTGATTTCAGCTCATGTCATGATCCCAGGGTCATGGGATTGAGCCCTGAGTCAGTCTCTGTGCTAAGTGCGGAACCTGCTTAAGAGTGTCTCTCTCTCTTCCTCTGCCCCTCTCCCCCCTTTGTTCTTTAAGATAAATAAATGAAGGAATAAATAAATAGATAATGGAAAGTACTGATATTCCATAACATGGATGTACTTACTCTAGGTTATGTTGCCATTCCTGCATCCATGAGTATTAGGTGATTCCAGTCTTTTATTATTGTAAAATTTACAACAAATATTCTTATATACTTTGTGCAAATGTGGCAATATTTCTGACCGATGTACCTAAAAGTAAAATGCTTGGCTGAAAGGAATGTGTATTACATTTTAATAGATTCTGGTAAATTTTGACCCAAAAAGACTATTGTCACTTTCATTAATCAACATTATCTTTTTTTTTTGAAATGTTACAAGTATGAAGAATCCAAAAGGGGTAGGTAGTGTATAGTTCAAATTTGCTTTGTCCAAATTGTATCAGAGGTTTTTGTTTGTTTGTTTGTTTTTCATTTTTGTATTGGTTTGTAGAGGTTCTTTGTATATTCTGGATAGTGGAGACGTTATATATTCTTGGGACATGTGACATATGTTGTTAATATATTTTCTCATTCTGTTACTTTTCCCTAAACTTGTTGACTCCTATTTATTATTCCATTGTTTTAAACATTTATGGGAAAAATGTTTTTTGTTATTTTTATACAGCTTAAGAAATTCTCTTCTGCCAGATAGTTTTAATTAGACATTTTATTATAACACAATTGCATTGATATTTGTTTTACTTTTGTTTGCTTATTTGCATATAGATGTCATTCTGGAATTTATTAATGTGCATAATGTAGACAGAGATTTTTTTCCTACTCAAGTTTTCCAGTACCATGTATTGAATAATTCTGCCTGTCACTGATCTGAAATGCCACTTTGTCATAAATTTAATAAACATTACTTTATTCTTGTAATTGTAAAATTAGCAAATAAAAACATACACATAAGACAAAAATTACTAGTAATAACTTTTAAGTACTGTATAGTATTTAGATGATTTCTCTCTATGCATAGTATTAGTTTATATGGCTAATACTTTATCCAGCCCCTTCTCACCATATAATAAACCTTTTAATATATCATTGTCTTAGTAGTTAAAATAACAAGGGAATACTATATCTGGTATCAAATTAACATAGACTTCTAAAGTGACAATATGGAAAATAAAATATTAAATAAAATAAAGTGACAATTTTCACTGTCAGTGAATATGAAGTTTGGTTGGAATATTTGCATTGCTACTGGTAGCAACTTCTGTACAGATACTCTGGAATAAATTCATAAAAGAATTTAAGAATACTATACGATTTATATGCTTTGATGTAGTAGTTAATTTTTAAGATACGTACACAAAAGGAATAATCAGACATGAATTCAAGAATTAATATATAATACATTGTAGGTATATTTTATAAGACTAAAAAGCATGTAAAGTGTCCAACAATGAGGATGGTTGGATAAATGAGGGTACATTCCTGAGATGGAATACTATTGACTTAGTGCAATGGGGTTTTGTAGGCCTGGCTTGGCAGTCATTGGTGCTCTTTGCCAAATGTTCTCAGCTCCCTACCTCCTGGGCATGTGGGAGGCTCACACTTCCTGGACACCTTGCATTTGGGTGGGGCTGTGGGACTGCCTGACAATGAGTCATGAGCAGAAGTGACACGCATCATTTCCAGGCCGGAACATTTAATTGCTAAAGGGAAACACTCCAGGTTTAGCAAAAAGACGAACAATATTTGAAATGACATGGCTGAGTGATGATAATAAGTAGAGATCTTCTGCTAACCAGATATGGAAATATAGATTAAAGAGAAACAGACATGTGTTATTTTAAGCCACTAAACACTAGTTACCAGCCATTGATTAATACAGATGAGAAAAGGTTCACAAAACCATATCAACTGGAAAAATAGGGTGAAAATGCGCTGCGTATGTATGAACTGAATGTTGTGTGTGTATAAATGTGTAAAATAATGCAAAAAAAATATTGAGGAGGAAAACCTCCCCAAAATATTAGGTTTTTACCTTTGAGTGTTGGGATTATTAAGTTTAATTTTCTTATATATTTTTTCTGTATTCCAAAATGAATGCGTATTATTTTATTATTATGAAACCTGATCTTTAAGCCTTTGTAAGCATATATAATGGTTATGTAGTGTTTCAACATGAGAATATATAAATAAATTTAGCTTCTTATTGTTAGGAATTTTAGTTATGGTTTTCTACTATTTTTAATAAGACAGTAATTGTTGTCCTGTGTAATTCTTATTAGCAGTAAGAATTATCCATAGGATTGATAGTAGAATTAATTACCTGATGACTATAGATAATTTTAGATTTGCACAAATGCTATTATATTACTTTCATTAATGGTTCTATCACCTACATTTTTATTGCTAAAAAGGTGCTCATCCACAAAAATACCAGTATAGGAGTCTGTGAGGTTTGTGGAAACTTTATATTTTGGCAAGGAAAATCTTCTCATCATGTTTTCTTAATTCAGTGTGTCTTAAGCCATCCAAGGCAAAGCACCAATATTATATTTTACTTCTAATCTGTTATGGACTATAATGTGAACCTACTGCACATGACTTCTTAGTCCCTATATGGGGCCACTTGTGTATGCATCATGTCAGTCTGATATCACTTGAAATTGTCTTTGAATTCAACAAATCCACTGATGACACTTATGGATACCAAGACATTGCCAAATTACTAGAAAAAATTTTAAGCCTTTACACTCAATATCGTTTGAGAATAAACAGTTCATTGTTCAAAACCAGCCATGATCAACACTTGAGTAACACTAATATGTGTTTAAATTTAGCTAAATAGATAGTATATCCTCAAATTTAATTTTTACTTCATTTTTGGAATGTTATTCATTCATTATCTTTGCTCCTTTTTGAGTTGAATTCTTAGTTCCTATCACATATATGAGTTTGACATCTGCTAAGGCTTTTGAACCTTTTTGATAGCTGTATATATTATGTGTTTGTGGATTCTTTGTAATATCTTATTGTATTATGGAAGGAATTTGAGTGTCCATCTTTTCATCCTGAATGTATGGAGAATATATGCTAATCACTGTAATAAAAATACAACCAAAATGGCCATACCAATTTCACACAAAATAATCTTAAAGTCGAAAATTATTTCAAGAGATAAAGAACATTATATATTATAAAAGGGTCAATTTATCAAGAAGATGTAACAATTTTAAATACATATGCATCTATCAACAGAGTTCCAAAATACCTGAGGCAAAAATGGAAGGAATCAAAAGGAGAAATAGAAAATCCAATAATAATGGTTGAAGATTTCAATAATAGATAGAACAATAAGACAAGATTGACAAGGAACTAGAAGACTTGAATAACAACATAAATCAATGAGACATAACAAACACCTAAGGAACATTCCAACCACCCTCTTGCACTGTTGGTGGGAATGCAAACTGGTGCAGACACTCTGGAAAACAGTGTGGAGGTTCCTTAAAAAATTAAAAATAGACCTACCCTATGACCCAGCAATAGCACTGCTAGGAATTTACCCAAGGGATACAGGAGTACTGATGCATAGGGGCACTTGTACCCCAATGTTTATAGCAGCACTCTCAACAATAGCCAAATTGTGGAAAAAGCCTAAATGTCCATCAACTGATGAATGGATAAAGAAATTGTGGTTTATATACACAATGGAGTACTACGTGGCAATGAGAAAGAATGAAATATGGCCCTTTGTAGCAATGTGGATGGACCCGGAGAGTGTTATGCTAAGTGAAATAAGCCATACAGAGAAAGACAGATACCATATGTTTTCACTCTTATGTGGATCCTGAGAAACTTAACAGAAACCCATGGGGGAGGGGAAGGAAAAAAAAGAAAAAAAAAAAGAGGTTAGAGTGGGAGAGAGAGCCAAAGCATAAGAGACTCTTAAAAACTGAAAACAAACTGAGGGTTGATGGGGGGTGGGAGGGAGGGTAGGGTAGGTGATGGGCATTGAAGAGGGCATCTTTTGGGATGAGCACTGGGTGTTGTAGGGAAACTAATTTGACAATAAATTTCATATAATAAAAAAAAAGGAACATTCCAATCAACAACAGCAGAGTACACATTCTTTTGAAGTACACATGGAACAATGTCCACAATAAACTGTATGTTAGGCCCTAAAAAAAGTGTCAATAATATAAAAGAATTAAAATAATACATTTTTTTTTCTCAGACTACAACAAAGTAATATTAGAAATAAATAACAGAAGGAAATTTGGGAAATGCGCAAATATATGGAAATTAGACAACACATGCAAATAATCAATGGGTCAAAAGAGAAGTCACACTGAATACAGAGACAAGAATCCTTAACAAATTCTAGAAAACAAATCCAACATCATAAGAAACATTATACAGCATGACCAAGTGGTATCTATCCAAGAATGCAAGGTTAGTTCATCATATAAAAATCAATAAAATACACAATATTAATAGAATAAAACAAAACCACAAGATCATTTCAAGAAATGCAGAAAATGTAGTAAAAAAAAAAAAAAAACAACCACCCAACACTCTTTCATAACATCCAAAAAATAAGAACTAGAAGAAAACTTCTTCAGCTTGATAAAGGACATCTGTAACAACACAGATAGCATAGTAGTACTTAATAATAGTAATGGGTCAATTAATCTATTAGTACTCGTTTAGCTTTCACAAAGTTAGAATATAACCTGGTGTCTCTGGCAAGGTCTAATGGGGGTGGGAGGTAAGGATAGGGGTGGGGAATCACAATAAGTACAGAGAGCCAGGGTTTGAGTCTTGTGTCTGCCTCTCACCAGCCAGTGAATTTGGGCATCACTTAAATTTGCTGAGCCTCAGGCTTCATAACCATAAAATAGGGAATACTGAGACTTTCCCTACAAGCTTCTGGGGATGATGGCATCATTTGAAGTATGCAAACTACCTCTAGGGCTTGGCCTAAAATTGCAATAATGTTATTTTCCCTGAGAAGCTTCTTATTTAATTATAGAGAAAATGTGTAACTGGTTGAACCACTTATATATTGAGTTGTTTACCTTTTTGCTTTTGAGTTTTAGACATTCCTTTATTTATTCTGGACATTAAAATGTTAACAGGTATGTGATTTATAAATATTATCTACTTTTGTGTGCATTGTCCTTTCACTTTATTTTTAATGTCATTTGAGTCACAAAATTATTGATGGGGTCGAATGTATCTTTTCTTTTGATTATTTGTGTTACAGGACCATTTACAAGCCGTCACTGCCAAATACAAATTCATGAAAGATTTACCCCATGTGTTCTTCTAATTTTTTAATCATTTAAGTTTTTAGACTAGTGATCTAATTTGAGTGGATTTGTGTATATCATATAAAGTAGGGGTTCAACTTTAATTTTTTTGTTTGAATATCCAATTCCAGTGTCATTTGTTGAAGAGATTATCCTTTTGCCCCAACAAATGGTTTTTATACTCTAGTTGAAAATTATTTGGCTGTAGATGCATGGGTTTATTTTGGACTCTCAGTTTTAGATCATTGCTTATACATCTATCCTTAGGGAAGTACCACACTGTTTTCCATATTGTATCTTTGTAGTAAGTTTTGAATTCAGCAAGTGTGAGACTACCAACTTTGTTCTTCATTTTCAATATTGCTTCAGCTATTCAGGGCCCCTTGTATTCCATATGAATTTGAGGATCAGCTTTTCCATTTCTGCTCCAAAAGGTCATCAGAATTTCATAAGGATTGCATTGATTCTGTAGACACTTTGGGTAGCACTTCCACCTTAACAACGTTGTATCCTCCAAACCACAAATATAAATGTCTTTCCATTTATTTAGGTCTTCTTCAGTTTCTTTCAGCATGCTTTATAGTTTTCAGTTAACAAATCATTTGCTTCCTTAGTTAAATTTATTCTTAGGTATTTTTTTTTTTGATCCTATGATAAATGGAATTGTTTTCTTAATTTCCTTTTTGGATTATTCATTGCTGGTGTGAAGAAACACATCCGATTTTTGCATGCTGATCTTATACCCCACAACTTTGCTAAAATTACCTGTTAGCTATAGTGGCTTGTTTGTGTATGTGTGTCTGTGCATGAATTCTTTAGTTTTTTTTTTCTATTTTTTAATGTTATTTGTTTGAGAAAGAGGGAGGGAGAGGGAGATAAAGAATCCCAAGAAGGCTCCATGATGTTAGTACAGAGCCTGACATGGGGCTCGAGGATATGACCTGAGCTAAAATCAAGAGTCATATGTTTAACCAGGTGCCCGTAGGTTTTTCTATTTATATGATCATGCCATCTGTAAATAGAGATAGTTTCATTGCTTCATATCCAATTTGGATGCCTGTTTTTTTCTTACCTAATTGTTTTGGTTATAATTTCAGGTACAGTGTTGAATAGCAGGAGTGAAAGTAGGCATCCTTGTCTTGCTTATAACCTATGGGAAAGCTTTTAGTCCATCATCATTGAATAAGATAACTTTGAGTTTTTCATAAATGCCTTTATCATGCTGAACAAGTTCAACTTCTATCATTAGTTTCACAAATGCATTTGGTTTTTGTTTTGCTCATGAAAGAATGTTGGATGATCTCAAGTGCCTTTCTGAGCCAATTGAGATAATCATGTGTTTTTTTTATCCTTTCATTTTATTAATGTGATGCATTACATTGATAGATTTTCATATGTTGAACCCCTCTACATTCCTGGAATAAAGCCCACCTTGATCATAGTGTAAAAGTCTGTTAATATGCTGTTAGACTTGGTTTGTTATCATTTGGTTGAGGATGTTTGCATCTGTATTTATAAGGTATATTTGTCTGTAATTTGTATTTGCATGTTTTTTTTTCTGTATATCTTATGCCTTTTTTTGTTTCTTATCTCCCCCAAATGTCTTGTTTTGTGCTTGGCTCATTATTTGTGCTACACCATTTTGATTCTCTTCTCATTTCTTGTTGTGTATGTTTTTCAAGTGTTTTCTTTCTGGTTACCACAGGGGTTACAATTAAGATGCTAAATTTATAACAATATGGTTTGAATTTATGCCAATTTTGGTTCAATAAGATATAATAACTCTGCTTCTGTAGAGTTTGTTTCTTTACATTCATGTTGTTTTTCCCTCACAAATTACATCTTCATACACTGTATCCCATTAACATAGATTTATAATGATTTTTATATGTTTTTCTTTTAAAGTCATATGGACAATAAAAAGAGGAGTTACAAACCAAAAATGCAATCATATTTGCTTTTATATTTACCTATGAAATTACCTTTACTGGAGTTCTATATTTCTTTGTATGGCTTCAAGTTGCCATCTAGTTTTCTTTCATTCCAGCCTGAAGGATCCCTTTAACACTTCTTGATAACCAGATCTACTAGCAATGAAGTCTTTCATCTTTTGTTTATTCTGGTGTGCATTCATTTCCTTTTCAATTTTTAAGGATAGTTTTCTGGTTATAGAATTCTTGACTTACAGTTTTGTCCATTCCTTTATAAATGCTATTCATTATCTCCTGTCTTCCATGGTTTTTAGTGATAAATTGGCTATTTTGTCATCTTATTGATAATAAAATCAATAATTTATTGATCTCATTCCTCTGTGTAATGAGTTACTTCTCTCTTGCTACTTTCAAGATTCTTTGTCTTTTAATGTGTCTTGGTGGGAATCTCATACACTTTATCTTACTTAGAATCTCTGAGATTCTTGGATTTATCAAATTTGGGAAGGTTTTGGCCACTATTTCTTCTGCCCCTCACTTTTATCTCTTCCTCCTATGAAATTTTCATAATATATACTGATACTCTTGATGGAATTCCACACGTCCTTTAGCCTCTTTACATTGTTCATTCTTTTTTCTTTCTGCTCCTAAGATTGTATAGTTTCAGTTGTCCAATATTCAAGTTTCCTAATTCTTTCTTCTGCCTATTCAAATCTGCTGTTGGACTCCTTTAGTAAATTTTTGATTTCAGTTATTGCATTTTTTAACTCCAGAATTATTTGGTTTCTTTTTATAATTTCTCTCACATTATTGATTTTTTTCATTTTGTTTTTACATTGTTTCTCCAGTTTCCTCTAGTTCTTTGATTGTATTTAAAACAGTAGATTTAAACTCTTTGCCTGGGAAGCCCTAGGCTTCTTCAATTATGGTTTCTGTTGATATTTTTCTTGTAAATGGACCATACTCTCCTGTTTGTTTGAATGCCTTATAAATTTTTGTTGAAAATTATACGTTTTAATATTATAAGGTGGTAACTCTAGAAATCAGTTACTCCCCTTTCCCCAGAGTTTACTGGTGCTGATTGTTGAGGTTTGTTAAATTGGTTTATTAAAGCAGCTATGTGTTTATTGCCTTTTCCAAACTATTTTCAAAAAGACTATATTTCTGGTTGTGTGTGGCCTCTTAAGTCTCTGTATTATTGTCTTGGTGGTCAGCCAGTGACCTGGCAGAGATTCCCTTAAACACCTGCAGAGAGAGGAGAGGAGAGGAGAGGAGAGACAGAAAGAAGAAGAAGAAGAAGAAGAAGAAGAAGAAGAAGAAGAAGAAGAAAAGAGAAGAAGGAGGAGGAAGAGGAGGAGGAGGAGGAGGAGAAAAAGGAAGGGAGGGGAAGGAAAAAGAAAAGGAAAGAAAAGGAGAAAGAAAGGGAAGAATGAAAAAGAAAAAAAAAACAAATAAAGACTTCTTTCTTGGTCTTTGTGGCTTGGCATTCCTTTACCTCTAAGCCAGGTCACCCACATCTCTGCCTTATCCTTCAAACCACCTGATTTTTCAGAGCCCACTGATCTGCACATGAGTATCTGAGTTCTTCAACTGTGAGGAATAACCTTGTACTTCTTGAATATTGTGTTAACTAGGTTCTTGCTTTTTCAGAGGTCAAAAATACAGTTTTAAAAGTGTATTTGTGACTCTGTGTCACAGCAGCCTATTCCATAAGTCCACCCCCTCTGTATGTAGCCAGTTGTTCCTCACAACTTGGCAAAGCAAATCTACTCTAGTGAGTGTAGTGGGCTGATACTTCATTTTTCTCTAAACTTTGGTATATGAAAACAATAGTGTAAATTTCTAGCCTAGTAAATGGAACTAATGATTGGCCTTAGTGTTGAGTAACCAGGAAGATGGAGTAATTTCACAACCTATTAGTGGCATAGCCACAACTCAGATCCCATTGACTGTGGCCATATAAAAACACAAGCCCAAATCTATCAAGTATGATAGATAATAGTTTCTAGAAATTATCATAACAATATTTCCCATCCATATGCTCCTCAAGAACTTTGCTTCTCCCTACTAGGAACTGGAGTCTATGGCCTTGCCTTTTGAAACTTTAGGAGAGATTCTACAAATAGAGTGTGGCTGAAGTGATACTATATGATGTCCAAGGTTAGGTCATAAAAGGCAATACAACTTCTGTTTGGCTTTCTCTTGGGAAATTTATCCTTGAGAGAGGAAGCCTGGTGTGAGTAAGGCCAGAACACATGAGAGCCCATGTCATGAGAGAGACTGAAGCCCCAAACCCTCAGCTCTGGATGAGCTCTGAGCCCACAGCCAGCACCAACTTGCCAGCTATGCAGAAAAAGCCATCTTAGAAGTGGATCTTCCAGACTCCAGTAAACTACTATTGGTTAATATGATGTGATTTGAGCAAATGAACTTTCCACACTAAGCTCTGCCCAAATTTCAGATTGTGTTCCTTTTGTAGGTTTTGTAGTGGTTGGTTTGACAGCAATAAGAAAATCAAAACAGCAGGTTTTCCACATTTTTAAGAAAAGCCTAAAATCTAAATTTCCAAGTGAAATCTTTAAATTTTAAATGTTAGAAACTAATTCCAAATTTAAGGTACTTTCTTCAGGTCACACAAAACATTTTCAGGTCATTTTGAGGCCTCTGGCCACAGTTTACAGAGTATCTCAATTAATTGTCACAATAATGATAAAGCTGCCAGGTAATCACTATTCTATTCATTTTTCAGATAACCCAAGAGTCACTGAATAAACCAGCCCAAAGCAACACAGCTGGTAAGAAGTATAGTCATGATATGAACTCAGCAAAATCTTCCTGCTTTTTCCTATGCCATGCCACATTTTTAAGCTTAATATGGAAGATAGATTACTTCCTGCTTCATTCAATCCTCATACATCTGCCTTATTTAGAAATAGTCTCAAGGTGATTTAGCTTCTTTCATTCCCTATCCTATTGGAGCTGTTCTCTTTTTCTAATACTTCATTTCCCCTGCACCCCTCACCTCCAGCTTCTCTCTTTCTCTTGAGTTCCAGAAAGAAAATGATTAAGCCAAGGAAGGCAGCGATGGCCCTTTAACCCAGGGGATTTGCACAGGGCTGCAGTGAAGTGGGGTTGTGCTATGGGAGAGCCATACAACCAGCACAGGACAAGCTAGACTAGTACACATCCCAAACAATTAACTGGCACAGAGTTTATTCATGCCTTCAGGAGTGCCATTTTATGATTTGTTTGCTTTCCTTATTTATTCTTTATAACCAATTATCATTTCCCAGGTCCCCTTTGCTACAAGAGTATAACCAAGGTGTGACTTGCAGATTCACTATTTGGAAGTCTGTGTCAGTAGATCTATTTGGCTGTAGGTGAAAGACACAGAAAGAGGTTTTGTTAAAAGGGAAAAGATGGTGAGAGCCACCACTATTCCCTAGTTGATTACAAACCAGGAAAGTTGGACAACAAATTTATCCTTGGGACAAACTCAACTAGATCATGAAAAACTTTTATATTTCAAATATAGTGTGATAGATAGGTTTTCAGGCTAATGGTCTTATTTTCTTTTTAAATATCTAGATATTTATTTGATTCTTTTTTTAGTGTGTTTTTTTTTTCTGGTGAGTATAGGTCTGAAATACATTTTAAATAAGTTCCATGCAAAGCTTATCTTGTAATTTCTAAACCTACTAAGTAAAGCTTATATCATTTTGGTACAATTGAACTCATATGACCATGGAGCATGGAGTTTCTGAACTGACTGGGAGATAGGAACCTAAGGTTTTGGACTGGTTCCATTGCTCTAACTTGGAAAATTCTCAACACTATGGGGCTCTGATTTTCTACTTGTAATAAATGGATTGTAACAGTTTATCCACAGGCTGTTTTGAGACTAGAACAAGAATATATCACTATGTCATTCAATAAAATTCTTTAAAGTGAAGAGTCTTTGCGAATTCAAAGTGTTATTATGCTTTAATTAATGTCTCTGCAAAAAGCCTCACATCAGAGGCTATTTTATATTGCTGTTGATTAAAACATAGTTGGTGCTTCACAAAAAAGAGATTTTTTTAAACATGAATTTCCCCCAGATCATCTCAAATTCTGCTCAGGGTACAGTAACATCTTGAGATTTGGAGAATACAAGGTTGTTTTTTTATTTTGTTTTGTTTTGTTTTTTAAGAAGAGTATCATGTGGTAAGATGAGTTTATGAATTATGTGTAATGTATTAGTGTTAGGTAAATATCCACTCATTTCTCTCCCTGCTGCCTGGGAGGAGCTATCTCCCCATCCCATTGTTGTTGGGCTGGTTGTGTGACTTGCTTAGACCAATGGGATGTGTGTGGATATGATACATGTCACATCCAAGCAGATGATTTAAATTCAGATAATATGTGTGGTTTGGCTTGGCCTCTTGCACTTCTGCCTGCCAACATGAGAAAAGCCTTCTCCAGGTAAGCACTGCTCCCTCAGCCTTGCTCACAGACGATGAACATATACATAGATCTATATATGACCTGCAGTTTCCAGCTGAACCAACACAGTTGACCTATGGACTTGTGAGAAATACACTATAAGTGTAAGCTGTGGAGATTTAGGGGGTTTTGTTATGCAACAATTTCATAGTAAAAGCTGATTAATTCACACATTAAACACCATTTACCTATAAGACTTCTCAGGGCATTTTTTATGCTGATGACTATTGTAGATCCCCAAATTAATTGGCCCTAGACTAGACTTAAGGGTTCTGAGGAAACACTGTCTTAAAATACAATTTTTAGTGTGACTTTTTTTCCCCAGTATTCTGTCCTTTCAAAAGCATAAAGGATTAAGGTTATAAACATCTTATTTTGATACAATTGAGTAATAGTCATGGCTTTATTGCATGGTAACGTCCATAAATATAGACTAGTAATCTAATTTAGTGGTCAAGAGCAGTGGCTTTGGAATAAGGCAAGCTTTGCATTTAAATCCTAGTTCCAGAATAGAAAACCCAGAAATTAACTCAAAATTATATGGTAAATTAATTTTCAACAAAGCCAGACAGAATATCCAATGGGAAAAATATAGTCTCTTCAACAAATGGTGTTGGTAAAAGTGCTCAGCTAAAAATGGACCACTTCCTTACACTTATGCAAAAATAAACTCAAATAGATTAAAGATCTAAATGTGAGATATGAAACCATAAAAATCCTAGAAGAAAGCACAGACATTAATGTCTCTGACATCAGCTGTAGCAACATTTTTCTAGATCTCTCTCCCAAGTCAAGGGAAACAAAAGCAAAAATAAATTATTGGGATTACATCAAAATTAAAAGCTTCTGCACAGTGAAGGTAAAAACCAACAAAATAAAAGGGCAACCTACTGAATGGGAAAAAATATTTGTGAATGACATATCCAATAAAGGGTTAGTATACAAAATATATAAAGAACTGTTACAACTCAACCCCCCCCAATAAATAATTCAATTTAAAAATGGGCAGAAGACATGAACAGACATTTTTTTTAAAAAAGACATACAGACGGCCAACAGACAAATGAAAAGATGCTCAACTTCGCTCATCATCAGAGAAATGCAGATCAAAATTACAATGAGATATTACCACCTACCTGTCAGAATGGATAAAATCAACAACATGAGAAAAACAGTGGGAAGTTGATGGGAATGCAAACTAGTTCAGCCTCTGTGGAAAACAGTATGGAGGTTCCTCAAAAAGATAAAAATAGAATTACCCTACTATCCATTAATCATGCTATTGGGCATGTACCCCTATGTTTATAACAACATCATTTACAAATAGCCAAATTGTGGAAGCAGCCCAAGTGTCCACTGATAGATGAATAGATAAAGAAGATGTGGCACATATATACAATGGAACAATATTCTGCCATAAAAAGAGAATGAAATTTAGCTACAAAGTGGATGAAGCTAGAGAATATAATTCTAAGCAAAATAAGTCAGAGAAAGACAAATATCATATGATTTCATTCCTATGTGGAATTTAAGAAATAAAACAGATTAGCAAATGGAAAAAGATAAACCAAGAAACAGACTCTTAACTATAGAGTACAAACTAATTGTTATCAGAGGGGAGGTGGGGGGAATGGGTTAAATATGTGATGGGAATTAAAGAGTGCTTCATGGTGTCATGATGACACTGAGTAACACAGGGAACTGTTGAATTTCTATATTGTACATCTGAAGCTAATATAACACTGTATGTTGACTACACTGGAACTCAAACTTAAAAATTAAAATCAAATAAAATGACAAAACTAGCATTACAAAAATCCTAGTTTCATCACTTAGGAGTTAAGGGACCTTGGGAAATTCATGTATATTCTCTGAGATTTAATGTCTTTATTGGTAAACTTGGGATCATAATAGAGGCTACATCATAGAATTGTTGTGAGAATTAATGGAAATAATAAAAGATTTTGCATAGTGCCTGACCCAGTACATAAACTTAAGAAATGGTAGCTATGCCACTATTTTTTAAAGCCCAATTCTATAAAATCCTGTTTAGATAAATTGGAAGCAGAAAAATTGTAGGGCTAAAGAATGTAGAACAAGTTGGTTTTAATCAAAGAACAGATTATTCAGGGGAAAATATCTTCTACATCATTTTGGGGGCCATTTGTGACTGAATTCATCTGCCTAGTTTCTAAATTCCATTTTCATATTAGAGAATTCAGTCTTTCTTAATGTTCACTTTCCTCCATGAACAGCCCCCCACTCTCTCACTGCAGAGTAGAAGCCTGGCAAGACAATGGCCATTGATATTCTATCTGCACTTATTTACATGAATGGAGTAAGTCCCCCTGCCTTTGCCACCCCAGGTGGTTCCCAGGATTTCCTATTCCTACAAACCACCTGCCCAGGCCAAATTAACAACTTCTGCTCCTATTAAAAATCCAAAGACAGAACGTGGAATCATGTGGAAAGTTTCAACATTCCAAAGATTGAAGTAGAGCTTCTCTAACCCTTGCTATGATTACTCTGCTTTAAGTGTTGGAGAGGAAATGATCTTTTAAAAAGTGGAATAAGCACAAGGGGCAAACAGTCTCTTCTGGCCTTTTCTGGGAATTTTTTTAAGGTATTTCCCCAAAGAGCCCTGCTGGCCCTCTAACTTTCCAGGTCTTGTTCATTGTGCCAGAGAAGGAAATGTACCTAGAATTGCTCATTGGGGTAATATTTAAGTCAAGGCTAGATTTCATGCTCAGTTTAAGCACAACATTTTTATTTTTTTTTAAGAAGAAAAATTTGCCTATAAAATGCTGCTTTTCTTATAGAGAGATCCATAAACATGCTTTGACAACTTTCAAAAAGGGTTAGAAGTAGGCTTATATTTCTAAATGTAGATGCTTTGAGTCAGAGTGGGTAAGCTAAGTGAATCTGTTCATTTTAGATATATTTACACACTCTTTACCATGCGCTGAAATTCTCCACAATTTCCAGTGATTCTTTCTCAGAGATTGGCACCATTTTAATCTCTCCACTCCAACAAACAAATAAACATTAAAGTCAAAATGTGAGGAAACTACAAATTTTATACATAGAATTCTGAAGCTTAAAAAATAGACAATTCTGAAGGCCGACATACTAGTCAACCAAATTCTTTAAAGTAATGAGCAGGAATATAAGGGTGACTTCAACTCTTATGAAGAGCTGATTTGTGTACATTTCTCAATATCTGCAATTGATGTCTTCTTGCTACTCTTCTTGCTGAGAGGAAAATGCATAATTCAAGGTCTACATGAAGACAGTGGAACATTTACAAGAAAGTAGGTCAAGCAGGTGGCAGCTTGGATGGGTCAGAGTACAGAGACTTTTTGTGTGTGATAAAATATACATAATATAAAACGGACCATTTTGACCATGTTTTCGGCACTAAGTGCATTCACATTGCTCTATACCACCACCAGCATCTGTCTCCAGAACTTTTTCATCATCCCAAACTAAATCTCTATACCCTTTAAACAACAACTCCTCATAACCCATTCCCAGCCCCTGAAAACCACCATTCCACTTGTGTTTCTATGAATTTGACTATTCTAGGTACTGCAAGTGTTATAAATATCATACAATACTTTTCCTTTTGTGTCTGGCTTATTGCACTTAGCATAATGTTTTCAAGGTTCATCCATGTCATAGCATCTGTCAAAATTTCCTTTTTTTTTAAAGCTGAATTATCCATTGTATGCAATACCACATTTTGTTCATCCATTTATCAATGGACACTGATTGCTTCCACTTTTGACTACTGTGAATAATGTTGTTATAAACATAGGTGTACCAATATCTGTTAAAGTCCTTGCTTTCGATTCTTTCAGGTATATGCCAAGAAGTGCAATGGCTGTAATGTATGGTGAATCTACATGTAATTTTTTTAGGAGTCACCATACTGTTTTCCACAGCAGCGCCATCATTTTACATTCCCACCAGTGTGCAAGAGGGTTCCAATTTCTCCACATTCTTGCCATCACTTGGTATTTTGGTTTTTTTCTTTTTGGTTTGGTTTTCTTTTTGGTTTTGTTTTCATGATAGCCATCCTAATATCCGTGAAGGGGCATCTCAGTGTGGTTTTCATGTGCATTTTACTTATGGGTAGTGACACTGAGCATCATTTTACATGTTTATCAGCCATTCAAATATTTTCTTTAGAAGATATTTTTTTCAGGTCTTTGGACCATTTTTAACTGGATTGTTCAGTTTTTTTTTTAATCATTGTTGAGTTAGCAAAATTTAAATTCATAACCTAGTTATGATGGATTTGTCACCTCAAAAATTGTAAAAAATGGAAATAAATATTATAATGGGTCATATTTTACTTCATTGTGGAAATGATTGTTGAATAAATATAATACACTTTTAGCCAGTGAAGGGAGATTTATTTTTCATGGAACTCATTCCATACAAATCATGTACTTCTATATTTAGTGGAATTCTTCCCTTCCACAGGTATTTCTTTTGGACTCCTGCAGTCAGAGAACACAGTCAAGAGAAGTATTTTCCTGTAACATTTCTCCTCTCATATCTTTCCTACCTTCTGTTTGCTCATTTCTCCTTGCTGTGAAATAGCAGTGTTACTGGCAACAGGATCTTTTCTGTTTGTTTTGGAAGCACACCTCCCAGCCCAGTCAGGGCCTGATGGAAGACCATTCAGCATCCTCCTGGCCATGCCAAATTCTGTCACCATGTCCTTTACCATACCTTCACCTGACCGCTTGTTCTTCTGGGCCTTGGACAGCTCTCTGCAGCTCTGAAGCCCCTTTCCCCATGTGTGAAGCTGTATCTGACATCGCCTCACAAAACTGCATTCTGTGGCCTGGCCTGGCATCTGCTGCAACTATCTAGACTACTGAGTCCTTCTGAGTTCGACCCTCACCATCACCTCCACAAAATGGACCACTCAAGCCCTGTCCTGGCTCTGCTTAGCCCACTAACTCCCTACATCCTCACTGGAAGTCTTAAACAGACACTTACGTAGCACTTACATTCACATACTTGAATCAGGCACTGTCCTTGGCATTTTACACACAGTAATTCACTTGTAATAACCCTATGAATCCTATTATTATTCCCATTTTACAAATGCAGAAACTGAAGCAAAGAGAAGATAAGCAAATTGCCTGGGGTCACACAACCATAAGTGGTGTGAGCCAGGGAATGCATCCTATCACTTCTTAACAACCACCTCAGGCTGCCTTTGGGATTTGCTTGGCCCAAAGGGAACTGTGTCCAGGTCCTTCTCCCTCCTAGTCTTAACACATGCCACTCACCTGCCCCCCATACACACACACACACACACACACACACACACACACACACTTTAATGCAAGTCACCAGGAGGCATTATTGCAATTTTTGAGTCTTTTAATCTAAGCATACACTTTTAGGCTGAAACATAAAACTTGGCAATAAGGATATTATTATATCCATCTCTCAGCTTCATCCAATTTGCTGTCATCTCTCTTCCTCATATTCTTGATTGATGGACTGATACACCATCGAGAAATTGCTAAATTGAAGCAAAATGAGATCAAGGTGGAATTAATCTTGCAGCCAATTGCTACATAACTCTTGTTTCTCATGAGATGAGAATCACAAAGATAAACCAGGAAGATGGTTGTATATGGCCACAGACCAAAACCAAAATGCCCAAGTTTTGATTTATCTTGTTTTGGGAGAGAAATTATTAGGAGGGGCAAACATTTGTAAATAATACAGTGATCATTGTTTGTGGTTGGGAATCTAGAATAGTAATATGTGGCAGCATTATAATGGAAAATCCCCTGCTAATTCATCACAGCTTATATTTGAAGTTCCCTCAAATCACTGAATCCAAAGCCATACCATGTCTTTCCATAATTCCCTGCATTGAAGATCTTTGCAAGATGCCACAATTCTGAATTTCCCAAACCACAGAGCAATTTCAATTCTTCCTCTCGACCCCCAACCTTAAAATGAATCTCAAGAGAAGGCTTCCAGCCTAACAGTGTGGACAGGCAACCCCTGTCCTCTGGTGAGAGAGGAAACACTGAGCAGTTTCAGAGAACTGGTAAAAGCTTGGTCCCAGGGATAATTGTCATCTGAGGGACTAGCTGTAAGAAAAAAAGGGAAGGAATCCAGGTGAAATGAAAATGTCAAATGAGTAAAGGGAGAAGGAAGGAGGGCAGGTATAGGCAGATGCAGTAATGAATTACAGGAAGGATTGATCAGCTACTCAGCGATGACTTATCTCCTGGGTAAGTGCTGTTAATATTTGCCTTAAACCAATTTAGAAACTGAGGCACAGGGAAAAGTGGATGCAAGATAACTCAGCATAAGGCAGAGATAGAAAGTAAAGAAAGAGCTACTTTGATACCCTGCTCTGCGGGATGACTTCTGACACTACTGTTTCAAGGGTTGTTCTGGATGTTGTAGCTGATTCTCCAGGATACATAACAGAGCAGATGTATAGATGTAGAGACCCTTATGGCATAGTTATTATTTGCAGATGCTATAACTGAATTTTTAGAAATTCTGAAAAATCACACTTTTAGAATACCAAAATAGGGTAATGTTGCTAGATATAAAACAAATACTCCAAAACTAAATGGCTTTCTAAGGATAAGCATTCATTCAAAAAAGATGATGAGATAATATATGAATCATATAAGTGAAAAAAAAAAGAATTACTTTAAGAACAAATGTGCAAAAGCAAAACATAAACACCACAAAATTTGCCTGAAGATCATAAAATTTTAGTAATTAGAAGACATATCCTGTGGGATACAGGATTACTGATTATGGCACAATGTCAGTTTTTCTCAAATGAATGTATCAGTTGAATAACTTTAATCAAAATCTTGATTGGATTTCTTTTGACAATGTTAGAGAAATTTTTCTGAAAAGATAACCAGGCCAAAATACACAGGACTTAAAAACAAAACAAACAAACAAACAAAAAAACAAAACAGGGAAAGGCTCCTCCTAGCAGCTACAAAATGCAACACATAACAGTAGCTCCTATTTGTAACCCATCTGTAATAAATACTATTCCCTGTGTTTCCTAAGCTGCCACATTTCCCTTCATCCAACAACCTTATGTAGGGGACCACAAGTACTCCCTTTTAGCAGAGGCCAGAGAGTTCGTATGGCAGTTCACAAAGTCACTCAGTTGATGGCAGGTTTTTGCACAGCATCATCTAATTCAGTACCCCCCTGCTTAATTGCCATGCTTTGAGCTATAAAAAGCCAAACCAGGTGGCATCAGTGCCCAATCAACAGTGGGCCAATGGACCAGAAATGGCTACCCTGGATTAACTGCATTAAAAGAACCACTGCCAGTCAAAGAATATGATCTTCTCTAAAGATTGGTGCTGAACATTATTTGCCTATTTTAGAAAAATAAAATATCCTTACATCATGTGACCTACTAAAACAAATTCTAACCAGATTAAGGAGCAAAATGGGACAAAAATGAAAACAAGTACAAAAGAATTTACAATACAGAAAAATATATGAAAGTCTAGCTGCTTTCATGTGGGAGAAACACTTTCTATGAAAGAAATCACAAGAGAAAATTAATAAGATTTAACAACCTGAAATGTCAAAAATATCTTAACCAAATAAATTGGTTAAAATTGCAATCAAATGTATATGCTGAATGTGGAAAGTGCTTACATTTTGTGAAGGAAGCCTAATAATATGTATCAAGCTGATCAAAAATTCTTGTCCTGTGATTCCTTAATTCTTTTTTTTTAATTTTTTTTAACGTTTATTTATTTTTGAGACAGAGAGAGACAGAGCATGAACGGGGGAGGGGCAGAGAGAGAGGGAGACACAGAATCAGAAGCAGGCTCCAGGCTCTGAGCCGTCAGCCCAGAGCCCGACGCGGGGCTCGAACTCATGGACCGTGAGATCGTGACCTGAGCCGAAGTCGGACGCTTAACCGACTGAGCCACCCAGGCGCCCCCTCCTTAATTCTTATTCAGACTTTATTCCAAGGGAAACCATCGGTAATGAGGCCAAAGATGAAAGGTTATGCCCAGCATCAAACTTGCTAATAGCAAAAGGTGTTAAACAATCTAACTGGAGAAACAAATTCAATAGGAAAAGGAATTAAGTAATTCCGGTGCATCTCTGTGATACATATTTTTCCATTAGCATAATACTTTCAAAGATCATGTAATAACTTGGGAAGCTCCTGAGGACAAAATTTTAAGAGTATATGTATATCGAGAAGAGAGAAATATGTCAGATTATGCACTAAATCTTCAAAGATGATGATGGGAGGTGGTGAGAATTACTAGAAAGTCTTACTTTTTTTAAAAGTTCTTATTTAAATTCCAGTTCGTTAACAGTGTAACATTAGTTTCAGGTGTACAGTTTAATGATTCAACACCACCCCACAACACCCGGTGCTCATCATGACAGGTGCACTTCTTAATCTCCATCACCTATTTCACTCATCTCCCCAACCATCTCCCGTATGGGAACTATCAGTTTGTTCTCTCAGAGTCTATTACTTGGTTTGCCTCTCTTCCTCTCATCCCTTTTCTCATTTTTTTTCATTAAATTCCACATGTGAGTGAAATCATATGGTATTTGTCTTTTTCTGATTAACTTATTTCACTCAGCATAATATTCTGTAGCTCTATCAATGTCATTGCAAATGGCAAGGTTTCATTATTTTTTATGGCTTAATAATATTTGATTACACACACATACACACACACACGCATGCACATACATACCACATCTTTATCCATTCATCTGTGGATGGATGGACACTAGCACTGTTCCCCTAATTTGACTATTGTAGATAATACTGCCATGAATATTAGGCTGCATGTACCCCTTTAAATCTGTATTTTTGCATTTTTTGGGTAAATACTGCATAGTGCAATTGCCGGATTATAGGGTAGTTCAATTTTTAACTTTTTGAGGAAACTCCACACTGTTTTTCAGACTGCTGGAGTGGCTGCACTCGTTTGCATTCCCACCAGCAGTGCAAGAGGGTTCCCCTTTCTCCACCCCCTCACTAACACCTATTGTAGAAAGTCTTACTTTTATGTTTTTTTTTTAAATTTCTGCAATATTTTACTTTTGTATACTAAAAATAATCCACATTTGTAATTGGAAAGGAAAATAAATTTAATACTGAAACACTAGATTCACAATTACATATCAAATATGATCATAAATTTTGGTTATTT
Source organism: Neofelis nebulosa (assembly GCF_028018385.1). Taxonomy (NCBI): domain Eukaryota; kingdom Metazoa; phylum Chordata; class Mammalia; order Carnivora; family Felidae; genus Neofelis; species Neofelis nebulosa. Next base: position 94,552,337 of record NC_080790.1, on the reverse strand, counting down.
TTTTAATGTTTAGTTATTTTTGAGAGAGAGAGAGAGACAGAGCGTGAGTGGGAGAGGAGCAGAGAGAGAGGGAGACACAGAATTGGAAGCAGGCTCCAGGCTCTGAGCTGTCAGCAAAGAGCCTGGTGCAGGGCTTGAACTCATGAACCATGAGATCATGACCTGAGGCAAAGCCAGACACACAATCAACTGAGCCACACAGGATCCCCGGTTATCTGTTTATACATAGATGTGAATATATTTTCAAAAATCATAGTAATAATCAGAAGTGAAGCATAATAGGTGATAGGTAACTTTCTCTTTTTTACTAATTTTTATACTTTTCAAAATCTAACATGTATTATCTCATTGTTTTAATAAGAAAAAATAAACAATGAGCTAATGTAAATACAAATCTTAAAATTGTTCAGCTTTTTGGGTTTCTGCAAGCAGATTTTTGTGAATTGCTTTACAGCACGTGTGAACAAGACATTTCATGGTTTAAATTACACAAAAGCCATCCCATTTTCCTTTGTAAGTGTGTTATCTAAATTTTCAGGTGTAGGTGACTGTAGTGCAAGTGAGGAGGAAAAGGCCCCTTTCCCCAGCATCATATTGTGCAGCAACAGCAGAAGGTTGGTAATTTGGGAGCCAGGTGGGCAGAGCAGAGATCACCCTGGCTGCCAGGGACCTTCACAGCTCAGAAGGGCATAAGCAAGTGAATGTGGGACTGGATATTATGAGACTTTGACCCCTCAGAGAATAAGGAGATTTTCCCCTTCTCCTGCACTAGAGATAAGTCAGCACTGCTGGCTGCATCAGATCTGCAGGTGAGACAGATTTGATCACCAATGGGATGGGAAGCCCCTTGGTGAACTGTTTCACATTAATGTTCATACTTGGAAAGATAATTTTCTGCTGCTAACCGCTGCAAGTTCTCTTCATCTCAGCTGAAGTCTGACAGAGTAAAATGAGAGAGGCCCATGGAACTCTGTAAACAGAAAAGTGCAATGAAAATAGGAGTCACTGTTCAGAAAAAGACGGGGATGTCAATTTTCCCGACACTTGTCTCTCAGTGTATCAGCATCCCTTTCCCTGCAGAACATGCTTTCCTACCTCCTCACACCCTAGTGTCTTTTTTACCGACATTTCTTTTCACACCATGCTAATTCATGCTTTGTGTGCTTTTTTTCATCCTGCTGTGTGGCTGACAAACCTCAAAGTCGGTAGGTGGTCATGGAATTGTGCCCCAAATCCTGTAAGGGAAGTAGGTGCAGAGTTGACATGACTCAGGACAGAATCTTTCAGCACCAGTTCTGGGAGCTTCCAGATTGCAGAATGCACGTCCTATCGGCTGCTGAACCCACAAGGGTGCCTCATTTGGGCCCCAGGCGGGTGCATAGGCCAGACAGCACCTGTGTTCCATGAGGTGGGCTTCCTCCCATACCCACAATCAACTGAGCCATGTCCGCAGGCTTGGCAGCCTAAACAGGGCAGGATGTTTCCAAACATAACCTGCTATTGAAGAAATCAGTTTTATTCTGTCTATACATTCTGTCATTGGCAGCCAGCCTCTCTGACTTCAGCTGATACACCACTGTGGCAGGAAGCCAGGCCAGGCTCGGCCAGCTCAAAAGTCTGGCTGAGGTGTCTGTGCCTCTTAAACACCACCAGGAAGGAGCTGTTCTGTGGGATTGCTCTTTTGTTAGTTGATAGAACAAACATTTTGTTTTCTAGCATGATTTGGGTACCAATTCCAAGGTACAGATGTGTATTTTTAGATCCTCTCATGTGACACTTGAATCCTTGTCATATGAGTCTATTTTCTTTTCTTACAACCACTGGTGAAATATTTTGCTCACAAAGCACTAAAATCTGATGCAACCTGTCCAGTGGACAAATTGGACGACGAGGATGGGATTCGAACCCATGCGTGCAGAGCACAATGGATTAGCAGTCCATCGCCTTAACCACTCGGCCACCTCGTCACATGCATTTGCCTTTTCTTTAATACATGACTTATAGAATAGACAGAAGAGCTATTTATTACTCCAGTCCCAGGAGAATAGAAGTCAGTGGTTGATCCGGGGACATAAAAGATTGAACAGCAAATTATTTAGACAGGATGTTCCTCTCAATACACAGAGTATTTCAAGTGCTTTTACCCTTTTGTAAATCTGTTCAGCATGCCTGTAAAAGTAATAGAGGGTATGAGCCTTTTTGCTTTCCATGGAAAATGCAGGAAAAGTTAAAGGGAGAGAGGAATGGAGAATCACTGACTTTGGCACAGCTGAAAATAGCTGTCCTCTGGGGTGATTTTCTCAAACTTTTCTGCGATATGGGGGGAGGGGTGTGCTTTTAAATATCCCCAGGCCCAGGTCACACCCGAGACCACTGAAGTCACAACTTCAGTAATTTGAACTTGTAGACAGCCACAATGGGTGGTCAAGTCTGAGAACTATCATTCTGTTAACCTTTCAGGGGACTGATCTCTCTTTATACTTGAGTGTTTGGAGGATATGACACCTCACATTGGCATCTGGTTTGGGGCTTGGAGGAAGAGTGAGAAGCTGGTGGTGGAGAAGAGAAGGATTCTGTGACAGCTCAGCAGGTACAGCAGCACGGGCACCCCCGTGATGCTTTGTCTTGTAATCCAGCAACTCCAGAGTGTGCACACACCACTTTGGAGCCCCTCATGGCTCTGCTCACATCACCTCCTGTGGGAAGTCTCTGAGCTGCTGCTGGTGCCTAGGGATATGGGCCATATTTGATCACTTCTGCCTCATCCACCCATCCCTGTTCCCTAGAGATTGCTATGGGGAACAAGGACTGCATCTTTGCTCTGGATCCTAAAACATATCTGATGTTTTTAAAAAATATTTTTAAGGGAGTTGGTAGATAAATTAATTGAGTGATATAAATACTCACCTGGCTTGTTATCAATTCATTTCAATTCAGTATATATTATTAAATTTCTTTGATGAACCTGACCCCCTGGTGTAGACTCAGGTTTTTTTTTTTGTTTGTTTGTTTTGTTTTGTTTTGTTTTGTTTTTTTAGTAGGCTCCACACCCAGCGTGGATCCCAATGCAGGGCTTGAACTCATGACCCTGAGATCAAGACCTGAGCTGAGATCAAGAATCAGGCACTTAACCAACTGAGCCACCCAGGTGCCCTGCTATAATTCTAAGGAAGAGAGAGCCCCTGCAAATCTTTGGTGCACACAGTTTTCCCTGAGAACCCCTCCACAGCCTAGCTCCTCTGTCCTGTGACATGCATGTTAATTTCCCATTCGTCCTTCAGTTTTTCTCACACTGCCCCCCACCCCTGCCCTTCTCCACTGAAGGCTTTGGATACAGAGAGGAAAAGTGTGTTTAGGATTGAACCGGCTCCTGCAAATGGGTGCTGAAAGCTGTGCTTATTTTAGCACATGTGTTTTACACCAGGGCTGCCTTTAGGAGTCTCTCTCTAACCGGCTGGGATGGGAGTACTTATTCAGAGAGGAATAGAATTTAATATGAACATTCCTTGCCCTCCCCCCCCCCCCCTCAAAAAATTAACTGACACTGAAGGCGAAAGCCTGGTCTCAGATTGTCTATAAAACCAGCTGTTCCAATATCTGAACTCACAGAACTGCCCTCCAGTTAATTTGGAGATTGGATTGAAAACATGTTCCAAGTTTTGCCCTAAATCAGTCAGCCAACAGGTATTTCTGGACCCTTCATACAGGCTTACTGTACACTTAGGTTTCATTTCTCTGGAGCCAAAAGAGGTGAAATCTGCAGAACTAATCCAGAGGTTACAACAAAATGAGCAGTTTGGTATGACCCCTTCCCCATATAGACTGCGGGCACCTTCTCCTCCTGCAGGATACATGCACTGTCTTTCCCTAACAGAACTTTGCACTTGTAGGTGCTTTCTTTGGCAATAGACGAATTCTTATTTGAGAAAGAATTGCCAAAAGGTCTTGTTACAGAGTTGCTACTTGGAGTCCACATGGGAATCAAAGATTCACCTGACCATGACTTTGAAGGAAATGCCTTTGTCTGAAATCTTCGAATATCGTTTATGCCCTGACCTAACCATCAGCAGAGATTTCCAAAAAGCTCAATGTCACAAACTCTAAGATATAGGAAGTAGAATCTTGTTACCAAAGACATGTGTTTAATTTTGTCTTATTTCCCATAATGAGGAGAAAATCACCTAATGTTATGTAAAGACTCCCCTATCTTATTACAGATCTTAAAGCCTGTCTTAAAATGGCCCCGTCCAGCAAATTCCAAGTCAGGGATGAAAGCAGTGGGGGTGGGTGACCTGAAGTGTGATGAACTGGCATATAATAGATATTGAATTTCCAAGAAAATTGGCCAATTGAAAGTGCAATAGGTCATTTAAAAAATAGTGATATAACTTAAAGGCTAAATGACCATGCGACATTTCAACAACGTATATACAACATGTGTGTAATATGAGTCATTAACATAGTTGTGGTTTCTGCAAATTTTATGTGGAAAAACTCCAGAATGCTTGATGCTTAGCTGATCCACCACGGAGAGCCCTCTGAAGAACTGGGTGAGCCATGTAGCAAGTGCCCATAGTGTAGGTGATTCAAAGACAGTGAGGGTGTCCTTAGCAATTTTGTCTTATAATAATCGCCTTGTAATGACTTTTATTGGCTTAACAATTGTATGAGTGTATCTCAAAGTTCAGGCATAGTGTTTTTTTTTTTTAAATGCATGGTTTGTTTCAATGCTTATGAGCCATAATTAGAAAAAAATATATGGTGTTGTATTTTGCTTTCTTTACTAGTCTCTTTTGTTTCCTGAAATGTCAGCTGGGCCCATATGAACAAAATGGGACAATTTTCTGGGTAGAGCATTATGGTGACCACAACAAAAAAGGACCCACAGGATAGTTTTTGGATCATTAAATTCTAATTTTTTAATGTTTATTTTATTTTTGAGAGACAGAAACAGAGCATGAGAAGAGGGAGACACAGAATCCAAAAGCAGGCTCCAGGCTCTGAGCTGTCAGCACAAAGCCCAACACAGGGCTCGAACTCACAAGCTGGGAGATCATGACCTGAGCCAAAGTCAGATGCCCAACTGACTGAGCCACCCAGGCACCCTAGATCATTAAATTCTAATGTAAGTGATGCTGTAAGGAAAAGTAATCTTTTCCTTAATCCGTTTAAAATTTCTCAGTAATTTATATTTTTGAGGATCCGTTTCCTTCTAGAGTTTTAAAATAATGTATTTATGCAGCTACTGAGATATGCTAAATTGAATATGTATTACATTTGCATTTCTTTTTTGGTGTTTCTGAGCTCACTTTATGGACAACATAATTTTGGGAGACAGACAAACTACATGAAAAAATACTTTTCAAATGTATTCTATTTGGCTTACTTAATAAATGATTAATAATAAATTACATGATAGCAAATTACTTAATCAATGTTTTTTGATATAAACAACAACCAAAGAAGATATTGACTATCTCCTATATGTGCCTAATCTATTTAATGTAATTTTTTGTAACCAAATTCTGCAGGTTTGGTTCCCAAAGCCATGTTTTAAATTTCCTTTTCTATGTCCCAAAGTCCATGTTAGAGTTCTGGCTGCAAATGCACCAACAAAGCACTGCGTCGTATGTCTTAGAGCAAACATTGAAACGCCAGAAGAAAGTTATTTAGAACCACTTAGTAATCTTGAAAACAATGAAATATAAGAAGTGTCCAAAGTATTTCTATTTCTCTAGTAAAAGAATGTTACAAAGTGAGCAGTGATTCTGAATCATCACCAGTTCAATTAAAGTTTCTATCTCCTTATGTCTGAGAATTGCTTTCCTTCCTAGGTCTTAAAAAGCTGTATGAAATAAAATGTATCTTTGTCAAGGTAACACTTTACATTGTGGATTTTGAAGACACGTTTCAAATGTTGTGGAAGGGTGACTGGAGGAGAAAGAGAGTGACACAAAATAAAGATGTCACTTCCCTGAGAAAAGAATAACAATCGCCCCTATGATTTTAGCTGTGAAAGCATTTTAAAAGGGTACCTTAAAACTGAAACAGGCTTTCTGAGTTTGGAACCGTGTGTGTCCATCTGGGGCTGTGTTGACCAGTTTACCATTTTGATGTGTAAACAGAGGTGCGGAGTTTCATCAGTTAAGGGACTGGGTCCTCCCTCCACCGCTCACCAGCCTTGCCCAAGACACAGTCTTCAGAAAACAGAAAAGTAGCCCAGGCTGGCTAATGCTCGGGCATCTGAAAGACAGTTGGGGGCACATCCTGCTTTTTTCCCTTATTACGTGTCCTACATTTCCAGGTGGATGAAGTTCAACCTTTTATTTATTTCAGGAGAGAGGTATTAGAATCATAACAAATAGAACTTCCCTACACCTGCCTGGCATGAAGAAATGATCTATGGAGAATTCCCTGTGTTTCATTTTCTTTTGTTTTAAGAACTGAGCCCCCTCACCACCCCTGCCAAGGAATGTACTAAGTGAACTAATTGTTGCATTATTTTTCTTGGAGTGATTTTTCTGTTTTATTAGTTTCTCCACTTCACATCACTAGTGATTTAACTTCACCCCAGCATCTGAAATGCTGCAGTTCGATAAAATAAGTAAATTAATAAAGTCTAAAGTGCTTCCAAGCTGGGCAGACACCTTTTTTGTATGCTGTGATTTTACTGGTCTTCCCAGCTGATATTTATAACTCAGCCATATGTGGTTATAAAGATTTATTATGAGCCTGTGGAATAAGTCCTGTTAATGTGTACAGTAAACGTCCAAGTTTTGACTCTGTAAGCCTTGGGGATTTCTAATAAGATGAAGCCATTTTGATCGCCAGCCAAGCAGTGTGCAGTTGGAGTGCGGCCTCGGATTGACAAAGGGCTTAGCTATGCACCCTAGGCTATGCTCACCCTGTGTGTGGGTTTGCTAAAAATGTTTGCAGAACTCAGGTAGGTATTTTTCTTCTTCATCACCATCCTCATCTGAGAAGAGTTGAAGTCGGAGAATCTGTTGACTAAAAGTTGGAAATGGAAAATTTTAAAAGATAAATAAAGGGCAAACTAAAAAGGCAGGGCAGAGCCATCTGGGAGTACAGTGAATAGGGCATCTGTATCTGATTCCCCCCACCCTTGTCCAGCTAATGGATGGTTACTTTGAGTTCATCAGGAGAGAGAAAACTGCAGATACCAGGTGGTATTAACCCCACAGACTCCCCTTCCATGGTCAGTGGAAAAGAAGGAGGACTGTGGACCTCTCCATTTATGCCTTTCCTTCATTTTTTGAAACTTCTCTTGCCCTTAATATATATGTATGTTTTACAGGGGCACCTGGGTGGCTCAATCAGCTGAGCATCTGACTTCGGTTCAGGTCATCATCCCACGAATCATGACTTCAAGCCCCACATTGGGCTCTATGCTGACAGCTCAGAGCCTAGAGCCTGCTTTGGATTCTCTCTCCCTCTCTCTCTGCCCCTCCCCTACTTGTACTCTGTCTGCTCATGTCTCTCTAAAATAAACATTAAATTAAAAAAATATATATGTGTGTGTGTATATACATACACTCACATATGTTTTCCAAGCAAATTCTTGCCATTTGGGGGAGGAGAAGGGTTTCAAAATAAAACAACAGTGAGACAGTGTCAGAAAGTGTTCAGCAATGTTTCTCAAGCTTGACTGTATTAGAATCACCTGGGGAGTGCTTTAAAGATACTACAAAGTTTGGTTTATTCTCCTAGAATGCTGCCTGGGCATTTCACTGTTCTTAGAAGATCCCCCAGGTGATTCTAAAGTGAAACCCTAGGCATTTTTTTTTTCTTAAAAGATTCCCAAATGATTCTAATGTGAAACCTAGGTCACAACCCACTGGTTTAAGCCCTAATTCTACATGACTTTTCATAGAAGTCTTCAAAATAAGCAATATTTGTCTCTTTCCAGAGCTTCACAATCTCTGAAAATAGCTTGAGGGGCAGTATTTGTTAACAAGGAAGAGTTTAGGTCCTGAAAAAAATATCTGGCCAAAGAAAAACAATCCCATGAGAGAAAGGATAGGACCCGAGCTTGCCTGAGAGGATGTCTTAAAGTTTCCGATGGTGTAAAATTTCTGCACAGCACCATTTCCCCTTTATACATCCCCTCGTCGGGTGCCCATAAAGTTCTAGATCTTTCCCCAGTTTAAATATATGTTTGAATTGCTCCCCCCAACCTTTTTTCTAGCAGATCTGTGAAGTGCCATATTAGATTATGCCTAATTAATTAATCTCCAAATATCTGTAGATGATGATTTGATATATAGTTCTTTCCATTATCATCAACATTATAAGATGATTTTGATATTTATCCTAAACAAGTGAGGAATATACAATTTCAGGTACTCAGTAATCCTAGACTGACAGTACACAAATTCTTAGTGGCTCCCTTCAGTATACTTCTCCTTTTTAAAAATTTTTTTAATGTCTATTTATTTTTGAGAGAGACAAAGGCAGAATGCAAGTGGGCTAGGGGCAGAGAGAGAGAGGGAGACACAGAATCCAAAGCAGGCTCCAGGCTCTGAGCTGTCAGCACAGAGCCCGACGTGGGGCTCGAACTCACGAGCTGTGAGATCATGACCTGAGCCGAAGTCGGACACTCAACCAACTGAGCCACTCAGGCGCCCCTCGTATACTTCCGACCAAACAACATTCTTCTCTGATGGCTATCCATCCCTTAAACAGGCAGGGAGCTCTGGAACTTAGAGGTCCTTTTCCGATTGGACAATGTACTCTGTCCTGTCAAATTCCTTTCCAAAACATGTCTGAAATCCATCCATCCTCCCCATTTCCAGTGCTACCACCACCTATCCCAGCCACTGTTGTTTCCCGAGTTAGTTACCACAAGCTTCTCCTTTATCCTTCTCCAAATCCAGTTTCTGCATGAGCTATCACCCACCTCACACTGGACTCCACTCAAAGCCTCTCAATGCCTATCCACTGCACTAAATATAAAACCCAAACTCCTCACTTGCCATGGGCACTGTTGGGTCTTCTCAGTCCCACTTGACAGGCTCTCTGACCTCACTCACTGTGTATGTCCAGCTGCTTGGCCAGCCCAGACTGTTTACCACTGGGAGCCATCACCATGCTGTTCCTTCCACCAGGCATGTTTTCTGCCTGTTACAGCCTCCAAGTCTCTAAGTAACTGGAATCTCTTCAAAAAGCCTCTGTGACTACTCTGTTTAATGCAGTCCGTCCTTTTATTACTTTCTACCTCAGCCTACGATTCACTCTTTCATAACACTTAAAATTTGCAGTAATCTTTTTCATTTTGTCTATTTAACTGTTCCATGCCTGTCTCCTCCGCTAAAAGAGAAGTCCTTTGATGGTATGGACAAGGCATTTGCCATTTTATTCACAGTGTCTGGAATGCGCCTGACATATATTGAGCACTCAAGCAATATTTATTAAATGCTGGCAGAAATAAAAGGAAATAATCTCTCTTCTTTCCTGTCTTTTAACTTACCAGTCTTGATTCTGCTGTTAGTGCAGTTGAGATGGAATCCAGGTGGCAACGTCCACTTACCTTCTTCTGAAGGCAGCTCAGGGCCATTCTTAAATCTTAATGTGTGGGCTTGGGAACTAGGAATGCTCAGTAGACACATACTGAGCTCTATATGCCATGCATCATGCTAGACATTTTACTCTTTAGTGCTTACAATACAGTGAATCAGGAACTGATTCTTCCCATTCTATAGGTTAATCTGTACACTGGGGCTCAAAAAGGAGCCTAAGGTGACTTGCCTGAGGTCTCCTAACTGATATGTGTTGGAAACAAGTGTTTTGACATCAGATATTCCAAGCTAACCCTTTTCTCCATCCTCCTCAGGAGACAGTATAGTTCTATGAGTCTACTTTGCAAAATTGGCTGGGATGACAACACCAAATTTTAATTGGTGGTTACATCAACAATGCTAGTTGCCCTAAATCTTTCCAATCTCGCACTTGCACAGTTGCATCCTTTTAAACTAAAATAGAGAGTATTATATTTATTTCTTTTGAATAGCATCACATTTATTTCAGTGAATCATTCCTCAAGTGCTTTTAAATATCAGAAATGTTTAGACTGGAATGGACATAAATTCTGGAGCAAGACAGGCCTGGCTTCAAACCCTGTTACACAGTGAAGGGGTGCATAATCTCACACAGGTTACTTAACTTTCTTGAACATTGGTTTCCTCCTTAGTAAAATGAGAGCACCAAGGAATAGCTGTATGTGAGGGCTAAAAAGATGGCATCTGTAAAGTACATGGCCATGCACTTTACGTGCAGGCCCTGTGTCAATGTCAGCTCCTGCCCTTTGACCTGTGCATCAGCTAGCTCTTCCAGCTGTGTTATCTGAGCTCTGCAAACAGTAGACTCTTGTGCTACAGATTTTAAGTCATCCATCAAGTAAACTGCTCCCAGAGGCCACAGGCTTTTAAAGGGAAGCTGTCTCTTCCCCTATACACCACCCTTCATCTCAGGGATAAACCCACACGTACTTGTGATCAGAATTGCCTTGATTTGCACAACATGTGCAACATTACCCTATGGAAGCTGGGAGTTTTGTTTTTTTTTTTTTTTTTCTCTTGGTGGTGTTAATGGCATTACACTCTATCTTAAGCCTTTCGAACATCTGAATAAATGTTGGTGTGGAGTATGGTAAAATGAATTCTGAAAATGAATGTGTCCATCAGTGTTAATAGTAAATTCAAACCCAGAAGAAGTGAAAAATTTGTAAACTCACTTTCCATGTCCAGAAGTGATTTCATGCCTAGGACAGTCATCTGCATATTGATCCTGGCTCAGAGAAGCACAAAAATGTCTCTTACCTGGAAAAGCTCCCCAACAGTTTGCCCACTCTTTCTAAACTTTAACAGGATGTGATAATTACTCAAGAATAAGATCATAACCTTAGGAGGCTATGCCATTTTCACTGTATAATCTGCCTGATTAATTCATAGTTACCATTGCCTAACCGAAGTCAGGATAGATAAGCCTTGATGAAAGAGAAAAAGTCATCCTAGGAGAAAGGCGATCAATGAATCAAAAAGGCAAGGGAAAAAAAGTCTGGACTTGAAAAATGGAATAAGTCTGAGTAAGATAGGATGGCAAAGAAGGGGCTATGGGAGCATTCAGTGATGAAGAACCAGGGGAAGAAGGAATCAGGGAGCATGGTGGACCAGGGTCCAGGCTAACAGAGGGGAGGGGAGACTCAAAGCTAAGTGTTGGTTGGGACCCATGAGGGGTCTAACACATGGCTGGGGGGAATGTAAGCTCATGCAACCACTTTGGAGGCCATTTTGACAAGTATCTACTTACACTGAACATAGGCATACTCCAGAACATAGCAGTTCCACTCCTGAATATATTTCTAGCAGAAACCAGTACAAATGTTCACTAGAAGACACATACAAGGTGCTCAAAGCAGCACTGTTTGTAATAGTTCTGTCAGTTTATTAGGGCAGTTGTAATAAAGTACCTGAGACTGGATGGCTTAAACAGCAGAGAGCCGTTTTGTCCTAATTCTGGAGACTTCTAGAAGTCTGAGATCAATGTGTTGGCACAGGTGGTTCCTTCTGAGGCCTCTCTCCTTGCCTGTAGATGGTAGTCTTCTCCCCATGTCTTCTTGTGGCTTTCCTTCTGTATGTGGCTGTGTCCTCTTTTTGTAAAGAGGTAAGTCGTATTGGATTTGGGCCCACCCTAATGACTTTATTTTACCTTAATTACCCATTTAAAGTCCTTATCTCAAAAAAAAAAGTCACGCTGGGATTTAGGGTCAATATGTGAATTTGGGGGGCACAGTGTTGGGGACACAATTCAGCCAAGTTCCAAAGTGAAGCAACCCAAATATCCAACAACAATTGAATAAAGATACATATTCACACAATAGAACACTACAGCACATTGAGGATGAATGCATTACAATTATAGGCAAAAATTTAGTTGACTCACAAAAATTTAGTTACAAAAGTAATGCTTAAGGAGAAGAATCAGACACAAAAAGTATATGCTGTGTGCTTCTGTGTACATTAAGTCTAGACAGGCAGAAGTAATCTTCAGAACTTAGAAGTCAGACCTAGGGGGAGCTGAGATGGCGGCATAGTCAGAGGACCTTGGAAGTCAGAACAGCTATTGCTTGAGAGGTCATGGGGGAGCCTGACTGGGAAAGAGAAGAAGACCACTTCAGGTGTGCTGATATCTCTGTTTTGATCCATGTGTAGAATACACAGATGTGTTCATTTTAGGAAGAAGTTTCAAGCCACATGACACTTACAATTTGTGCCTTTTTCGGCATGATTACACCTTAGCAAAATGGGTAGAAGAAATGGAACTAAACAGTTGTAAACAGGCAAAACAACCACTTCCAAAGTTGTCAAGGAAATCCTTCAAAGTGTGTTTTATTCTCCAAATTGGGATCTTCCAAAAGGGCAGGTGTCTGTCCTAATGTAAAGACCTTTTGTGAGAGTCTTCCTAAATCCAAGACACTTCCTTAACACATTATAGGACATCAAGAAGAGAAGCATAGAAGGTCATTGGCAAGGGACAAAACACAAGACTGAAATGACTTCTCAAAGTGGTACTAAATGTTAAAGAGTGAAGCAAAGCACTGAATATTGTGAAGGAAAATCATTTTGAATGTGGGATTCTGTGTTGAGTAAAACTAACGGGCAAGGAAAATGAAATTAACTAGCCATGAGAATCTCCCTTTATCTGACACACAACTTTCTTAAGAAATAGGGGCGCCTGGGTGACTCAGTCGGTTAAGTGTCAGACTTCGGCTCAGGTCATGATCTCACAGTTCGTGAGTTTGAGCCCTGCGTCAGGCTCTGTGCTGACAGCTCAAAACCTGGAGCCTCCTTCAGATTCTCTGTCTCCCTCTCTCTCTGCTCCTCCCCTGCTTGTGTTCTGTCTCTCTCTCTTCCCCTGTCTCAAAAATAAATACACAATAAGTAAAATATTTTTTAAAAAGTTGATAAAATGTACCCCAGCAAAATAAAGGAGGAATGTGGGAAATAGTAGAAATAGTGGACTCTAGCAGAGGAGAGTGAAGTCATAGGATTGCAGCTGGGCTGGACACCTGGGGGAAATCTTTCCAGGTTGGGTTCGAAGGATACAGGCTCTGGGAGAAAGCATCTCAGTTACAGAAGGTATTAGAAAAACAACATGTAATGGACTCTCTGAGGAGGTGAGATGATAGAGCAACTTAAAAATATGGACACATGACTCTTTTGTCAACAAGAAGCATGAAAAGCAATTAAAAACTCTAGGAAAAACAAACAGAAATCAAATAAAGTCATATTCTAAGTGGAAGCAAATTAAAAAGTGGCATGATTTTAAACAACCAGTGGAATGTAAGAAAAAATCAGTCTCCAGTTGAAAACTGATCCAAAAAACTATTTGGCTTTGATCTTAGAACAAATTTTACTCAACTGGCATTGGACCCATGTTAAAGAAATTGTAATATTATAATCCTATCTGGCGTAGCAACAAATGGTATTTTTATTTTTTTAATTTTTTTTTTTTATTTTAATGTTTTTTATTTTTTATTTTTGGGACAGAGAGAGACAGAGCATGAACGGGGGAGGGCAGAGAGAGAGGGAGACACAGAATCGGAAACAGGCTCCAGGCTCCGAGCCATCAGCCCAGAGCCTGACGCGGGGCTCGAACTCACGGACCGCGAGATCGTGACCTGGCTGAAGTCGGACGCTTAACCGACTGCGCCACCCAGGCGCCCCAACAAATGGTATTTTTAAAGTCACAAAATGAATATTATACTTACTGGCTTTCCAATTATGGATCCAAACCATAAGCAAGTCATGCAAAGTTAATTGTTATACAAAATAGGAGGCAAATGAGAATAACTATGATAATACGACATCAGAGAACTGATAGAAGTACCAGTGGGGAGGTAGGGGTGGGGAGAGAGGTCAGGGAATAGCCTTTTTTTTTTTTTTTTTTTTTTTTTTTTTTTTGCAGAGAAGCAGTATGTGTCAAGTTACTGATGTAAAATCATGGCTTAACTCACTAAAACTGAGGATAAAAATATAAGGATATTTTAAAAAGCTGTAATGGAGCAAAAGAAAAAACTAAAAGCTAAGACCATAACTGTCAAGTATTGTAAGGGAAAAGCAAAATAATATTTTGTATTTTACAATATGAGAGGTATCTTAGTACCTTTCATTTTGTATTCTACAAATATTATTTGTAAAAAAAAAAAAAAAAAAAAAAAAGAAGTATCCAAGTCAGAAGTAGGAACAAGAAAGGGTCACTTCCCTAGCAAAAGAAAGCATGTACAAAGGCTCAGAGGCTAGAAATAGCTAACTGAGAAGATGGGGAACAGGTCAGTAGGATAATACTTTACAACATGAGAGGTAAGGCTGAGGGACTCAATCTCAGAGAAAAGTCTTTGCCCGATTTGTGTACACTCCTACCTGCTCTACTTTGTTTTTTGTTTTTGGGTTTTTTTTTGCTATGTACCATCCTGAAATTGGAATGCGTTTTACGATTCTGGTCACCCCAGCAGTAGTAATGGTGCAATTGGCATTTCCTTCACATGCTCTTCTGAGTTGGTAGAATGAATGCCTTTGGTTTGGAAGAAATTAGTCAAGGCAATAGTGGAATGTCCCTTTAAGAAAGGCTGTATCTTAAACATTTAAAAAAAAAAAAAAGAAAAAAAAAGAAAGGGCGGTGCACCTGGGTGGCTCAGTTTGTTGGGCATCGGGCTTTGGCTCAGGTCGTGATCTCGCAGTTCACAAGTTGGAGCCCTGCATCGGGCACTGTACTGACAGCTCAGAGCCTGGAGCCTGCTTCAGATTCTGTGTCTCCTTCTCTTTCTGCCCCTCCCCGACTCATGCTCTGTCTCTCTCATAAATAAATAAACATTAAAAAAAAAAAAAAAAGAAAGGCTGTGTCTTCAATGTATCGGAGAGGATATTGTGTGAAAAAAAACAAACAAACCCCATAAGAAAATCAGTCTCTGGTTGAAAACTGATCCAAAAGAACGGAACTCATCATGGCCAGGTTTTAGAAAATCATCAACCCATTTATTTACCTGAAGCTGTCTCTTTTTCATACATTAAAGAGTGATATACCAAAAAAAAAAAAAAATCTATGTGTAAAAAAGTTTTAAAATCTCACTAAATTGCATTAAACATTATTAAAATTAAAATGTCATGCAAGGGAGGGGCATCTGTGTGGCTCAGTTGGTTGAGTATTGAACTTTTGAGTATCGAACGGGCTCAGGTCATGATCTTGCAGTTTATGAGTTTGAACCCCGCATCAGGCTCTGTGATGACAGTGCAGAACCTGCTCGGGATTCTCTCTCTGCCCCTCTCCCACTTGCACTCTCACTTTCAAAATAAATAAATAAACCTTAAAAAATAAATAAAAGATAAAATGCTAAAGGATAAGAAACATTTGCATCAAATTTAATTGATAATATTTTTCCTTTGGTAGCACGTAAATTACAATGCTTCTAATAATTAAGCTTTTTATGGTCAATGAAATTATTTGCAAAAGTAGAATTATCGCTTTCCTAAACCGCTTTTTCTCCTCTACACCAAGTACTTTTTTAACGGAATCAAATTAACAACAGGTGTTAAAACAGCAGCAAAATGTTTCTGGCTAAATTCAATCACCAGAACACTCTGTCCTCTGGGACACTTTATTCCCTGATCCTCTACTTTCTCTATTGTGAGTTACTGCAAACCCTTCTCAAAAGGGGAGTCAGGAAGATTGACAAAACGGATGCCTGAAGAGTCCCATTACCTGTTAGCCCTCGGAGGTGTACCCAGGGATGAACGTTCTGTCCCAGCTTCCATTTGAGAAATGATGCTGGACTTTGCTCTCCCTCTACCTACTTCTCAGACTGAACAAAGCCCGAACACCAGCCATTCCTGCTGGTTTTGTAGTGGACTAAGCCTTCAGAGGTGCTCCCTTGGGGAAAGGGGACATGAGGTTTGCACTCAGAGCACAGAAACTTGCTTGAAGAATCCCCCACAGGTGGGGGCTTGTCCCAGGGAGTTCATTCTAAGTCCTAAGTACATTAGTTGCCCGAGGCACTTTAAGAAAATAAATGAACTTGGGGTCTTGGCTTTGGAATGTCATTTTTCCCCTGGTATCTGTTTTTGAAAGGCAAAGGGTGGCAATAAAGCCAAGTGGGTATGAACATGGGGCCCAAGCTTCAATTCTGCCTGCCCTTTTCACTTGTGGGCTTTGTGAGTTAGAGTGCTTGACTTAATTTTCTCAGAGACTCAGTTTCCCAATTTGGAGCCAGGTTAAATAATGACTCTTTGGTTGGCTAAGATTGAGGACTAAATAAGGTCCTGCACATAGGGCCACACCACAGTTCTCTTCACGGACAGTGCTCCACAAATGGCTCCTGCAGTTCATTATCAGAAGGACGGAAGCAAGGAAGCTGAGCATAGTAAAAGATTGATAATAAAGGATTATTGCTTTTAGAGACTAAAAAGACTTGAGAAACAATCTAGTCCAAACTTCTCATTCCGAAAATAAGAAAAGTGAAATTCTGACCCAGTGACTTTCAGAAGACCAGAGGAAGAATTGGGTGGCAAAGCTGGGCCTCTTCCACATGCTTGGTATAAATTTCCTATAAGTAATGGCAACCACACATGGACTTGGACCACCTGTATTTTCAAAATTTTATTTTAATATCCCAGACTGAAAGAACATGGCTCAATCTTTAAGTGTTTCTGGGGTAGGCCATTTGGCCAAAGGCAGTTAAAATACAAAGCTTAAGCTTCCTTCCTCTTTTAAATTAGAATTTTAAATACAGTGAAACCTTGGTTTGTGAGTGTAATTCATTCTGGAAACATGGTTGTAATCCAAAGCACTCATACATCAAAGCAAATTTCAAGAACTATTAGCTCAGTTGTGTTCATGTGACATTCAACATCACATACTACTTGCATTTCAAGACATCGGCCAATTATCAACTTAAAATTTACTGGAAATGTTTGCTCGTCTTGCAGAACACTCGCAGAACAAGTAACTCACAATCCTAGGTTTTACTGCATAAAACTCAGGTGACGGTGTGAATTCAAACTTAAAAGGCCAGAAGAGGGATGCCTCGGTGGCTCAGTCTGTTAAGCCTCCAACTTTGGTTCAAGTCATGATCTCACATTCGTGAGTTCAAGCTCCACATCGGGCTCTCTACTGTCAGTGCAGAGCCTGCTTCAGATTCTCTGTCTCTCTCTGTCTCTCTGTCTTTCAAAAGTAAATAAACATTTAAGGAAAAAAAAAAAAAGGCCAGAAGAAAGGTTATCCAAGAACTTGAAGATAAACATTTTATCTTTCACAGGAATAGAATTCTTCATTCTATCATAGTGCCAACCATAGCCCTCAAGATGAATGATGCTGTTAGTGGTATGGTTTTCAAGTTACATGAAAACCTGGTTTTGCGGGATTGGCTCTGGTAGAGTAGTCACTGTCCCCATCCATGGCTAATTCTGCAACACATTGTGTCCTGAACCTTCACAGCATCATCTGGAACCAAAGCTGGGTCCACAGAGCAATATGAAACCATCACCCCAGACAGCGACATGTCTGCCCCCCAGATGGCCCCCAGGACAGGCTGCATCATTTTGATCTCAGACCAAGTGAAGAGAACAAGTTTTCTAAGGGTGCAGGCACCACTCTCCCACCTCCTTTACTTTTTCCATATCTAAAATGTGACTGTACTTTCACTCCCTGTTTTTTAAGTCAACATACCAACTTCATCTGGTTCCTATGGGATAACATCAGGACAAACGCAGGTTCGTTATGCTAGCTAGAGATTTTCCTAAAATATGGTGAGACAAATAAAGAGGAAAAATAATAAATGTCCTTCTGAGCTAGAAGTGTTAAAAAACAGTCACGTTGCATTCCAGTCGCACTGGGCACTACAGGGATGTCAACATGTGTTAACAGTCAAGGGCCTGTAGGCCAAAAGAAGACTATTTTATTATATGCGAATTAAAAAAGGAAAGCTATTACATCTTCCTCATGTAAAGGCAAAATATAAGAAAACCAACCAATATTTTTCCCAAAAAAAATGTTGCATGGAGTTAAGGAAAGTTGCCTGACCTTATTTCTAATAAGACTTAGAAAGGTTATTAATATGGAAACAATAAATTAAAGGACAGCTGGTTGAGGTGTGAGTCGCAGAGCATTGTGACAGCCCGAGCCAGTCCAGGTTCTGAGTGCGGCTCCTGATGGGGGTGGGGGGAGGGTTGCAGGGCCCTGGGAGGCCTTGGGGTGGCCACCCTGCTGGCACAGTTCCTGAAGAAGCTCTTGGTGGCTGGCTGCTGCCTTTGTCACTCCTGTCCTCTCCCTACGACCTGCTGATGTTTCTTTCCCAAGGACCTTGGTGTTGAGGTCCTGGTTTCAGAAACAAAGAAACAAACAAAAACTTGATAAGATTCAGCACAAAGCAAGGACTTCCCCCTATGCAATGTTAAACTGACCTTTGTTTCCTTTTGACATTAGAGCCAGAGTCACCTATCTGCCAGGCTCATCAATAAACAGAAGACTGGGTTAAGAAGAATGAAGAATGGATTACTTAAGTACGAAATGACATTCCAAGGCAGGAGAGGCTCAGACAACCTCCAACAGTTCCACTGGCAGGAACAAAGGTTTTACCTGTTTCCTTCCTGTTTCTGCATCTGCCTCGGAAACCTCTGGGCCACACCACAGAAGGCAGCTTCCTGTACCTGGTGGCAGGTGCTATTTCCAGGGGATACTCACTCTACCTGCTGAAGGTGGGGCTGCTGTCACCTGGGAGTCTCTGCCTTGAGGCTTTTCCCTGGCCACACAGCAAGACGGAAACAATGAAAGACAGGAAGTGTGTAGATAAATATCATTGTTAAGGGTGTTGTACACCATCCCCCACAGCTCCCCAGAGGGACTGGGACTTATTCCCCAGGATGCTTGAGAGCAGGCCTGTAAATTGCTTCCCACCTCACATCCCTTTGCCCTCCCAGGGATTCCCATGTTCACCTTCCATCTAAACTCCTTGCACTTGAATTCTGGTTTCAGGGTGGGCTCCTGGGGGAACCTAGCCTAAGGCTATGCACACATGTGCACATGCATGTTCTCTTGAGCACTGTCTTCATACTCTCTCATGCCTGAGTATGATTCTGTCACTTACCATAGAAAGGGCTTCATGAGTACTATGATCCACCCCTCAAGACACTTGTCTGTCTGGGATGTGTCTTCTTTTCTCCCTGTTTACATGGAATAGTGCAGATGACAACAGTGAAAACAGACCCTTCTGTTTTAAAGAGTCTAAATGTTGGTGTCTCTAAGCACAATATATAAACGAATCTAGTTTTCCTTCCAAAACACCTGACCTTTTGCTTTAAATGTAATGTTAACTGGCTTTGAATATTTGCATCTTTCAGATTCGGTCCACGGCCTCTGAAATAGCTGATGGGGAACATTCCTCCTTCACGGCGGTGAAAGGTAGGGTGGGGAGGGCTGAGGTCGAAGACAGGAGGTGGAAGGGAGCAAAGGGGAGTCACTGGATGGCCTATAAAGCTAGAAGAGACATCTCTTTTCATCTACTCTGATCACACCATCCATGGGATCCCGGGAAAGAAGAATGGCAGATTGCAGACCACCCCCCCCCCCACCGCCCCAATGACTCTCCTTTGAATTCCCATAAAAGAATGGCTATTCTTAATCAGAAACGCTAACCAGGAAACACTGGCTCCTACCCCCCTGCTGTACTTGCCTGCTGGTATTAACAGCCACATCAGGATTCAAAAAGCTGCTGCATATTGCATTGGCTTTTCCCTATCTGAAACTGCTGAGCATTAACTGAGAGTTTATTACGTGCCAGACAGTGGGATAAAGGCTGATTGAAAAGCTGATTCAAATAATCTCCTTGACAGTTCTCTAGGGGCTCTGCCAGGGGGATCCAATCTGTGGATGAGAAGGCTGACACTCCAAGAGATGAAGTAATTAGACCAAAGCCACAAGGAAAGGCCTGGTAGAGACAACATTTGAACCCAGGTCTTTCTGAGTCTAAAGATTCCAGTTTAAGTCATAATGCTAGCTTCTCTGTGAAAAGCACTGTCATCTCTTTCCCTGTTTGACCTGATGGCTCTGTGGAATGCACACTATCAAAAGGACATCTTCTCAAGAATGGGTGGGTATGTGCCTTGGGGTATGTGAACCTACAGTTATAGTTACAGATAAGGCATGTTTTCTGGAAAAGTCATATAGTTGATAGTTGAAATGTCATTTTCACATTAAAGCAAATGCACTGTGGCTGCCAATGGTAGGACTCAAAACTTTTGACAACATGTTGACCTTCTTTTCGGGGCACATCTCAGGCAGGTGGCTCAGCCTCTACTTTCTACTCACCTGAACCCCTCTTCCCTTCTTGTTTCCCCCACCTCCACTTTAACTCCACAAAGTACCCATGCACCATCACACAGCCAGAAGCCTGTGACCCGTTGTTTGTCATTTGGAAAGAAGTGCCACAGCAAGTCCACAGAGGGACTCTGCATCCTCTGGTACCCAGGACAGGGCTGCAACCTGGTGCTGTCATTCCTTCAGCTGGTTCACACTGAAACTCCCACTTTGTGCCCGGCACCTTGCTAGCCATAGAAGACTTAGTACTTAAAAACGTGGGCATGGTCCTTGATGCATGGGCTCAATGACAGAGATAGACATTGATCAGAAAATGACATCTGCAAATATATAATTACACATTCCGAGAACAGAAATGAAGGAAAAGTTTGCATTGAGCGACTGAAACTCCAAAAGGGATTTGGTGAAAGTGAAGGCTTCTTGGGGAAAGTGACATTGAACAAGACCCTAAAGGCTTAGTTGGTGGAGGATACACCAACTGAAGACTGGGACATGTAGCTCTCAATCCTGGCTGCACATTCACCAGGAAGACTTTAAAAATATACTCCTGCCCAGGCTGCACCCGAGACCGATTTAGATCAGAGTCACTTGAATGGACATGGGCATCCCTATTTTTAAGCTCCCCAGGTGACCCCGATGTTAAGCCAAGTTCAGGAAGCTGCAGGCTAGAGCCAAGGCAGGTGCGGAGGCTTGAGACTAGCATGTGTCTGGAGGAGGCATGTGAGGAGGGGACAGAAAATTGGCCAGGGGCATCAAATGAGCACCGATAAACTGGGAAGGAGGCCATTCCAGTGTCGAGCCTAGGACACTGAGAACTAGACAGAGACCAACTCCATGGAGAAATGGGACAGGGTATATCCATCTAGGACCTGATGTGGATTGGGTGAGGAGCCAAGGGACGGATGGTCCAGTCCTGACTCCTGCTAGGTTCTCAGCATGAGCAACAGGCATGATTTGCGTTCTGTCTACTAATTGATTTAGTGTCATCCATGATGAAAACTGAGAGGGCCGTCAGCAGGAAGCTCACCTGCAGGAGCAATAAATAGCCCTGCTCATGTCGGGCCAGCTCTCCGTGGTGCTGGCCAGGCAGCCAGGAACAGGGCTTGCCTCTAACGACCTCCAATGTGGAAAGAAAAAGAACTCTCACATCCTGACTCTAAAACTCTCTCTTCGCCCCGTGAGTCAGTACATAAACTTTAATTCAGACATTGGCAGCGCTGTCAACAGCTCATATGTCATTAGCAGAGAGCTGCTGAGGCTCCATGTGCCAGGGAGCAGGCTGCTTCTGCTGCCTTCCCTGGAGGTCGGAACCTCCTTTCTTCATGGAAACTTCAAAGGCGGGGTCTTTCTTGACTGTGGGAAAGAAGCTGAGATACAGAACTTTGCTTCTGGCCTCTGTCCCATGGATGACTGGTCTAGGCCAGGGCTCTCCCTCGCTCTCCCTCTCTGAGTGACACAGATGTCACTCTGCACACCTGCTGAAGTGTGTAACCATGATGCTGGAGGCCCAGGGCTGGATCTCACCGGTTCCCTACTGGGAGCCCAGGGGCTCAGTGGGCCATGCTAGGAGAAGTCAGAGTATAAGCCTTGACAAGAGTGGGTACAGGTGCTATCACCAAGTACCAGTGTGTGTAGGAAAATTAGCAATAGCCTTTCTTAACTTGGCTGTCCTCATAAACTGTGTCTACTGACTCCTCCTCAGAAAGGCTGGAGGCAGGGGTCTGCAAATGCCCCCAGGAAGAACAAAACCTGTTATCTATAGGAGAAACTGAGCTCCGAAGCTCAGTGCCACCTGATAGGGAAATAATAATTAAACCAACAAAGCCCAGAACATGAGAATAAAGTTCAGTGCAGGTTGTTTATGAATTGAACCCGCTGCACACAGTATCATCTTCAGAAACGAATACCAGACCTGATACATCCTAACTTGTCCATGGGTAATGAGGTGGAGAGCACGAACTGCAATTTATTTATTTATTTATTTATTTATTTATTTATTTATTTATTTATTTTGAGAGAGAGCACAAGTGAGTGGGAGAGGGGCAGAGAGAGAGAGAGAGAGGGAGAGAGAGAGGGAGAGAGAGAGAATCCCAAGCAGGCTCCACGCTGTCAGCACAGAGACGGACACAGGGTTCCATCCCATGACCCATGAGATCATGACCTGGCCCAAAATCAAGAGTAAGTCGCTTAACTGGCTGAGCCACCCAGGAGCCCCACGAACTGAAATTTAAAATGTATTACTGCATATACTAGCTGAAGAAATCACCCAACAAAACCACCCTGGAAGGTTTTTAAATATAAGGTGGTGTAGCTATTGTAAAATGATGCTGAGGAAAACCAGAAGCATTTTGAAGGTTTTGAAGTCTCATTATATTTGAAACAGCCTAGGTTTGGTGCTATATAGTTTATGAGCCTGAAAATGAAATTACAGGACATAAAATATAAAAAACCTAATCAATATCATATAACCAGGAAGCTTGGAAATTTAAAGGGGTTCTCATGTGCTACATCTGAGACCCCAAAAGCCAGAGGAGAGCACGTGGAGAGGAAGTCAGAGTTCAGATTACATCCCTGTTACCTTGCCCAAGTGTAAACGTTCTTCCATCAGCTCCATTTTGGGACCTAACCTCCAGGACATGGATTGGCTTCTGCTCCTCCTCCTCATTGTCAATTGTATTCTTATTCTTTTTAATCACAGGCAGACTCAGGCTGAAAAGATCAGTTATTTTATCATTTGGAACTTGTAAAGACTTCCTGATCTTATTTCAACATGAGCAGCAAATTGCTAAGAGACATTTTGTTTCTGAAGACAAAGGGTGGAGAATATCCTTGCTTTCCTCCATTGAAGGAGATTGATTGGACCTCTTCATACCTGCCCCCTTCACCCTCCAAGGGCTCAGGACACCTTCTACAAGTTGGGGCTTTGGTGAAAAAGGTTGGCAAAAACTCCAGTTATCACCATTCCTAGATGTGCGACCTTGGACAAGCCACCTCTTAAATCTTACTTTTCTCAATTAATAATGGAGATATGTGTTTACTAAAATATTATCCATTTGGAGACACCTGAATCAGCCACCTGATCATTAAAAAAATCTTCTTAACCTGTTTTATTTTTAATCACTGATATTCTACTGTATTTCTCTTGGTCGATGTGCCAACGAGAGAAAGCAAACCCCCTGGGTGCTGCATTCCTGCCCCTGGAACAAGGCCTAGTCTGAGTAAGAACAAGTATAATGGATGAATTAAAAGGTCAGTTAATAGTTACATTCAGAGGCAGGAAGGGTATAGGATAAATGTAGGAAAAGACAACAGGAATGGGTAGAGAAGAGGAATACAAGGTTGCAATAGAGAAGTAAAAAGGGTGGTCAGAGAGTTAGGAGGTAAATCAGAAGGTAACCAGGAGGTAAAGAAGAAGAATGAGGAGACTGAAGGAGGAGAGAAGCAATAATGTGGAAGAGTCAAGACGTTGCAGATGTAAGAGACCTGTTCCAGTCCCAATGTCCATTCATGAAATAATGGAAAATGCGTATATTGGTCTCTGCCTCAGGTTTCTGACTCAGAGCTCCCCAAACCTTTGCACCCTCCTGGGTGATAGTATTTTTTTTTCTCTGGGAGGGCTTTTGGATGGGGTCTGGTCACCAGAAAAATCAAGTCATGGGGCGCCTGGGTGGCGCAGTCGGTTAAGCGTCCGACTTCAGCCAGGTCACGATCTCGCGGTCCGTGAGTTCGAGCCCCGCGTCAGGCTCTGGGCTGATGGCTCGGAGCCTGGAGCCTGTTTCCGATTCTGTGTCTCCCTCTCTCTCTGCCCCTCCCCCGTTCATGCTCTGTCTCTCTCTGTCCCAAAAATAAATAAAAAACGTTGAAAAAAAAAATTAAAAAAAAAATCAAGTCATGATTAGAGAAGAGAGATGGGCTGGAAGTAGACTTCTTAATCGACTGTGCCAGTGCAATGAATCCTCCATAAAAAAGAATTTAGGGTTTGGAAAACTTCTGGATTGGTGAACACATCCATATCCTGGGAAAGTGGTGCACCCTAGCTCCATGGAGACAGAAGCTCCTGTGCTCAGGACTCTTTCAGACCTCACTCCATGTACCTTTCCATGGTTGCTCATTCATATCCTTCATTTTAACCATATATATATATATATATATATGTATATATATATATATATTTATATATTTATAATATAAATATATTGTATAATATATTATATAATTATTATTATTGTTTATAATTAGCAACTATATAGTATTAATTATAATTATATAATATATTAATATATATAATTAATATATAAAATATATTTATTTATTTAAATATAATTATATAATATAATATATAATATAAATATATAATATATAATTATATTTTATAATATATAATATAAATATATAATATATAATTATATATTATATATACATATATATTTAAGGTTAATTCATTTTGAGAGAGAAAGAGAGACAGAGCACAAGCAGGGGCAGAGAGAGAGGGGCAGAGAGAGGGGAAGACACAGAATTCAAAGCAGGCTCCAGGCTCCAAGCTATCAGCACAGAGCCTGATGTGGGGCCTGAACCCATGAACTGTGAGATCATGACCTGAGCTGAAGTCGAACGCTTAACCAACTGAGCCAACCAGGCACCCCATATCCTTTATGTATCCTTTATAATAAACGAGTAGATATTCCCTGAATTCTGTGAGCCATTCTAGCAAATTACTAAACCCAGTGAGGGGGTTGTAGGAACCCTGATTTTTTTCACTGGTTGGTTACAGGCACAGGTGACAGCCTGAACTTGTGATTGGCATCAAAAGTGGGGGAGGGCAGCTCTGTGGGGCTTTCACCTGTAGGGTATAAATTGTATGACACTTGGATGATGTCACAGAATTGCTTGCTGTGATATCCCAACACAACTGGTCACAGAAGTGTTCTGGGTGTAAAGGACAACAAAAGAGTGGGTTTTCTCAGACCCATAAATGAATAAATGAGTATTTGTGCATGGTCCTCATGTGCAAAACCAAGCGGGACATACAAAGAATGGCTTCACAGCTTATCATTCAGGTGGGGAAAGAGTGAACACTACAGATGCACCCCCTCCATGCCCTCCCTCCTTCTCTTGAGTCCACCTGCTCTGTGGTCCACAATTCCAGGCACAGTGGTAGTAGCTCTCTACCACACGTACCTTCTTGTGTCCTTTGCCTAAGCATTCTCCCTCACTTGTTCCTTTACATGCACATGTAACTTCACAGTTCAGGAAAGCCAACATTCCTGGGAACAACAAGGTCATCCCTTAAGGCAGATGGGAGTCAATGGGTCAAGGCCGCCACTCTCCCTGTCTTTCAAGGGACAACTCTGGGATGGGTCTGTGCAGTTTCTCAAAGGTTTCTGGGTGGGCCTGAGCCCCAAGAACCCACGCACTACTTGCTCACTAACACACACATGTCTTCCTGTTTTGTCTTATTTTCCTCACTCCCCCCCACAATTCACGGGGATCCCCTCCAAATAGACAACCTGTCCCCAAGTCCTCATCTCAATGCCTGCTTTCAGGAAGACCTAAATTAAGTATGTATACAGTAATTGATAACGTAGACTACATGACATTAAATCAGAAGCATAGAATTAATGTTGCTTAAAATAAGAAATTGATGTTTCTGGGGAAGATGAAATTTCTCTGGTCTATGACCATCAGTGGAGGGAAGTTTTTAATGGCAGGATCTTGAAGGGTTGGTAGGATTTTGTAGTAGAATAGGATGGGTTAGGAGCGGAGGGAATGGAAAAATGTGTGGAGGGAGAGAAGATGAGGAGAAACAGCTTCGAGAACAAGAACTAGATATTGTGATGAAGAAGGTAGATGAATAGAAGAAAGTTTCAGAATTATTGATTGGGGTGGATTATAAAACATCTCAGAACTTAGCTATGATTTAAGAACTTGAATCCATAGGCAATTGGGAGCCATGAAGGGTATTTGGACAGTGGTTTCAAGTGATTACAGAAGAGATTTAGTAGTTGACTGGAATTGAAGGATCCCACTATATAAGAGTTAAGCATCAGACCATAAGGACCTGCACTAGGGTGGACTTTCTGGGAACGTACAGAAGGGGTAAATGTAAGGGAACGTGGTTAGGAGTGTACCATACCACCCAAACCCCTGTTACAGAAGATCTCATAGCTCCAGCTGCTGGGAGGGCTATAGGCAGACACACTTTAGATTGTAGTGGTTTCAGGGGGGGGCAGAGAACCACTTTACCCAAAGACACCTCCTACAGTGGCTCATGCACAGTCTGGGAACATAAAGAACTGGTCACCGCAACCCAGATGAACTCTGACTGGCCATTTTTGCTGTGGGACTGCCCATCCCATTGACCAAGCTTGACATTGCATCACAGCTCAACTTCTCCCTCTGCCCACTCTTCTTCCTTTCCCTCTTCCCACAGGTGTTAGTCCCAAAGGTACTTCTTTTTTTAAAATTTTCTTTAATGTTTATTTATTTTTGAGAGAGAAAGAGAGAGACAGAGCATGAGCAGGGGAGGGACAGAGAGAGAGGGAGACACAGAATCCAAAGCAGGCTCCAGACTTCAAGCTGTCAGCACAGAGCCTGATGCAGCGCCCAAACTCAGGAACCCTGAGATCATGATCTGAGGCAAAGTGGGATGCTTAACCGACTGAGCCCCCCAAAGGTACTTCTTAATAATAAACACCTTGCATGCTAAATTCTACCTCAAAATCTGCCTCTTGTGAACCCAACCTGCAACAGGAAGAATGCAAAGGGATGGGGGTGAGGATAAAGTTGGTGATTATATTTGGAGGACAAGAAAAAATGAGTCAGCTTCCAGAATAGCTAGAAGGATTTGATAATGAATGGTCCTACCAACTAAACTCGGGGATCGAGTGTGAGGAGTTAATTTCAGGGGGATTTGCTATGTTTGGTTTCAGATATGTTGAATTTAGCTGTAGGGGATCTAAATAATGCATGGGATTCAGTATCCTCTAACGTGGAGATAATTGGTTTTACCCAACTTCTTGCAATAATTCTGTCCCCATGGCCACAGATGGGGCCAGTCCTGGTTCCCAGCCCTAGGCATGGTGATCTGAGTCAGAATCCTTCAGTAGGATTTCCTAATTGGAAAGAAAGACTCATGATCTCTTTTGATCCTGAAGCTGCTAATAATGCCACAGGCATCCAGGGGCCATTATGTTACTTGTCACCAGGACAAGCCCTGCATAGGAACAAGAGTAAAGATGGGTACTTCTGTGATCACGTTACATTATGGAAATCTCCATCTTAGCCAACTGCAGAGAGTCTTGTGTTCACCTTGAAGAAACAAACATCCATATTGTGGAGAGGGTCACTGGAAGGTGGCCTGAAAATGTCCTGGCATACAGCCGTCAAGAAAACATGGACCTCAGTCCCACAACCACATGGAACTGGATTCTGCCAACAACTTGAAGGAGCCTGGAAGAGGATGGGGAGCTATAGATGAGCATAAAGACTGGCTGACACCTTGACATTAGTCTGATGGGGCCTTGAGGAGAGGACCCAGAAAAGTTGTGCCTGACTCCTGGCTCATAGCACTGTGATTTAATAAAAGTATGTTTCCCTAAGCTATGAAATTTGTGGTGTTTGTTATGCAACAATAGAAAAATATTACACTGCCCTTCCCATCTCTATAGCTGGGAAATCCCCCCTTTTCTCATCAATAAGGTTGCTTATGTTTATGAGTAATTGTTTTATATATTTGGGGGCTCCGGTATTCGGCGCATAGACATTTATAATTGTTAGCTCTTCCTGATGGATAGACCCTGTAATTATTATATAATGCCCTCCTTCATCTCTTGTTACAGCCTTTAATTTAAAGCCTAGTTTGTCTGATATAAGTATGGCTACTCCAGCTTTCTTTTGGCTTCCAGTAGCATGATAAATAGTTCTCCATCCCCTCACTCTCAATCTAAAGGTGTCCTCAGATCTAAAATGAGTCTCTTGTAGACAGCAAATAGATGGGTCTTGTTTTTTTTTTATCCATTCTGATACCCTATGTCTTTTGGTTGGTGCATTTAATCCATTTACATTCAGTGTTATTATAGAAAGATACGGGTTTAGAGTCATTGTGATGTCTGTATGTTTTATGCTTGTAGTGATGTCTCTGGTACTTTGTCTCACAGGATCCCCCTTAGGATCTCTTGTAGGGTTGGTTTAGTGGTGACAAATTCCTTCAGTTTTTGTTTGTTTGGGAAGACCTTTATCTCTCTTTCTATTCTAAATGACAGACTTGCTGGATAAAGGATTCTCGGCTGCATATTTTTTCTGTTCATCACATTGAAGATTTCCTGCCATTCCTTTCTGGCCTACCAAGTTTCAGTAGAGAGATCCGTCATGAGTCTTATCTTTCTCCTTTTATATGTTAGGTCGTGTTTATCCCAGCTGCTTTCAGAATTCTCTCTTTATCCTTGTATTTTGCCAGTTTTACTATGATATGTCATGCAGAAGATCGATTCAAGTTACGTCTGAAGGGCATTCTCTGTGCCTCTTGGATTTCAATGCCTTTTTCCTTCCCCAGTTCAGGGAAGTTCTCAGCTATTATTTCTTCAAGTACCCCTTCAGCACCTTTCCCTCTCTCTTCCTCCTCTGGGATACCAATTATGCGTATATTATTTCTTTTTAGTGTATCACTTAGTTCTCTAATTTTCCCCTCATACTCCTGGATTTTTTTATCTCTCTTTCTCTCAGCTTCCTCTTTTTCCATAACTTTATCTTCTAGTTCACCTATTCTCTCCTCTGCCTCTTCAATCCGAGCCGTCGTCATTTCCATTTTGTTTTGCATTTCATTTAAAGCGCTTTTCAGCTCCTCGTGACTGTTCCTTAGTCCCTTGATCTCTGTAGCAAGAGATTTTCTGCTGTCCTCTATACTGTTTTCAAGCCCAGTGATTAATTTTATGACTATTATTCTAAATTCACTTTCTGTTATATTATTTAAATCCTTTTTGATTAGTTCATTAGCTGTTGTTATTTCCTGGAGATTCTTCTGAGGGGAATTCTTCCGTTTGGTCATTTTGGATAGTCCCTGGAGTGGTGAGGACCTGCAGGGCACTTCCCCTGTGCTGTGGTGTATAACTGGAGTTGGTGGGCGGGGCCGCAGTCCGACCTGATGTCTGCCCCCAGCCCACCGCTGGGACCACAGTCAGACTGGTGTGTGCCTTCTCTTCCCCTCTCCTAGGGGTGGGATTCACTGTGGGGTGGCGTGGCCCGTCTGGGCTACTTGCACACTGCCAGGCTTGTGGTGCTGGGGATCTGGTGTATTAGCTGGGGTGGGTAGGCAAGGTGCAAGGGGGCAGGAGAGGAGGCTTAGCTCGCTTCTCCTTAGGTGATCCACTCAGGAGGGGCCCTGTGGCAGCAGGAGGGAGTCAGATCTGCTGTCGGAGGTTTGGCTCCGCAGAAGCACAGAGTTGGGTGTTTGCGCCAAGCGAGCAAGTTCCCTGGCAGGACCCCCTTTTCTCTTAAATGTATACAAGTTGATTTCCTTTCTTTTTAACCAAGGGAGTTTGAGACATGAGCAAATCATAGGTGTACAGGAAACTGAGCCGCCTAACAAAGAGGGGAATTGTGAGCTCCAGGAAAACAGAATATGAGATGCATTATATCAGGATTCAAAAATATTTATGACCCACTCTGGAGGAGGATAACCAAACACCTAGTATAAGACAGCCCTGGCATCTAGAATATCTGGGCCAAAACAAAGAAAAATAATGCTGTTATTACAAGCCATAAAACCATGTGTATCTATACTAATTCAGTGCAGAGGGGAGACAACTTCATTCAATTGTTATTTCTTCATCATGTTTGGTGACAGGCACAGTGTTTGGGGTGAGGAGGCCGTGGTAGGCATGTTAACTTTCTGTCTTGCTCAGTTTATGGATTGAGCCCCTGCTGTGTTTGTGTTAGCTGCACTGGGTGAAGAAGAAACACAACTCTGGATTCATAGAATGTTGGAACTGGGGAGAGTCCAGCCCCCACATTCCACTAGTAAGGAAAGGAGAATGGGCATGGTAAAATGGCAGAGCTGGACTTGAACTCAGGTCTCTGGGATGGGCCCTGGGCCAACACTCTTTCTGTGCAGCCCACTGTGCCTCATGCTAGGCATGTGGTGTGGGGGGTGAGTCTGTGTCTCAGACAGCTTGGGTCTCATGCTTCAGCAGCTGTTTTATAGAACTATGCTTTATTATACTAACTTTTAATTGGACTCAAAGCTTCAATACAAAATATGAGGAGAGGAGAGTCTTGAACTATCTCATGGGGGAAATGTTAGGTGAGGAGCTGTGACACTTGTAAAATTCTTTATAGTATTGTAAGGATCTGGAGGTGAAGAGGAGTGTGGAGAGCAGGGGCATCTCCTGACCCATCACCTCCCTTTTGGACATTGTTCTAAGAAAGAAATAACAAACTTTGTAGTGTCTTTGGCATGGCTCTCTACTATGGCTGTACACCAGAACTTCTTGTGGATTTATTTAAAAGTAATGATTATTATTTAATGAGTCAGGGTAGAGTGTTGGTTATTACCAATCTTTCTGAAAAATCTCCTAATAACAACATCTCTGATCTTGCCAAAAGGATCCAGCATGATCCCTGATATGATCTGATCATGGGTTTGGACCTAGTGCCAGTTTGCTAGAAATACTAGGAATGCACTGAAGGTACAGACTGCAAGATCCTTTCGTTATTTCAGTAAGCAGTTACAAAATTGTTCCCTAAGTGATATGCAGATTTTGTGTAATTTTCTGAATGTCTGCTTTATTTCACAATAGCAAGGTAAGAAGAAAAAAAAATCACTCCTCAGGTGAGTTTGATTTAGAGGTGGGGATACCTTGACTTGCTATATTCCAGCCATGATACTAGGAATCTTCACATCCCCCAGGATTAATCTGAATTGATTTTGGGAGGTACTTTGAGTTATTTCATTTCATAGTTTAGGAAGCTGAAACCCAGAAAAGTTTAATGTATTGTAAGGTAGCTAAATATTCTTGAAAATTCCAGTTTTCTCCAGACTCTGAATTATAGACAACAAAGTGATGGTTACCAGAGGGGAGCTGGGTGGATGATGGTTGGAATAGATGATGGTGATGAAGGCATGCACTTGTTGAGATGAGCACGTGGTGTTGTGTGGAAGTGTTGTATCCCTGTATTGTATACCTGAAACTAATATGGCACTCTATCTTAACTAACTGGAATTAAAATAAAAACTTTTTAAAAAATTCCAGTTTTCTTAAAGGTGTACTACATGCAGGAACCAGGTGAAGAAGCTCAGGATAGACCTTTTCCTTTGGCTTCACAGAATCTAGAATACAGGAACTGTTACATTACAGGTAACATGCCATAAACACCTCTCCCCTTTTCAATTAACACATTCAAGTCCAGAGAGAAAAGGCCCCTCACAAGGCTAATTACTGAGAGGGCATGTATCCAGGTTTTCGGAAGTGTGCTTCACCATTTACAGACATTAATTCATTTAATCCTCTGTCACTTTGTAAATGAGTAATAATTGGATCTCAGAGAGGTGAAAGAACTTTGAGTCATGGCTTGAAAGTGACAAAGTTTGAACTTGAACCATGTTGGGCTTCCCAGGTCCAAGTGCAGGATTCTCAAGCATGTATCAAGAGGACTTGTTCTAGAAAACCATCTTGATGAGTGTATCAGACTGTGGTGTGCTGGTTATCCTCTCTTCCCCTCCCTGATACTAGGAATCCTTTGTCCTCTGCTCTGCTGAGAGCCTGACACCCCAGACTTCATCACCGGTTACCAGGATTCCTTTGGACTCTGGCTGCTCCATGGGTTCAGCCAACATGAGACTCTAGCAATAGACCAGAGGGCGGGAAGAGAGAAGATAGGGTATTTCTCTGTCTGCCTTCTCCCTGCTTCTGCTTTGGTTGTGTGGCAATGGCCGAGTCTTCTATCATGCAGTTCCCTCCCCTATGCCAGTTATCATGGGCTCTGACAAACACCAAGCCCTCTCCTTGCTCCTTCAGGCCAGAGGCAGTAATGTTTCCCCATGCTGTTCATCTTTGGATGCCTCAGTCTCCCTTCTTGGCTCTCTTAACTGTGCACACACTCTCAAAAAGAGCCTCACCATTAAATTATCTTCAGTCAAAACTTTTTGAGTAGAAGTCAGTTTCCTGTCAAGACCCAGATTGATACAGAGACTGGCCACACATAGATATGGGATAAGCATGAATCTTAGTCCACAAACTTGGGAATAAAAATCATATCATGCTACTTAATTTTCTTTCTTTTTTTCAGTTAAATTCAATCTGACCCTAGGATGTCTGAGATTGGGGTAAGACACCCCATGTAAGGCATCCCCAGGTCTGTATGAAGATTTTGGGGTATCATGCTCAACAAAATATTCTGTAGGACCTCTCCATCTTCAGGATATGCAGGCCACCTCTGTGATTCCACTGTCCAGTGCACACAGTCTCTTGAAATGTGGAGGTCCTACTGTGTCAGGGCTCAGCCACCCTGAACCACAGGGCCCAGGAGCAGCTTTCTCCTGGCCCCAATCATACTGTGGCCTCCAGAGATCCTCTCTGCCTCCCCCTCAGGGCCCTGTAGAGCAGTGGACAGGTCCTCAGCATCTCTGACACCCTGGGTGTCTCTGTTCTCAATCTCAGTTTGCACATCTTGTTTTGGCCCTCTCTCCACACCTCCTCTTGAAAAGAAGATCAAGGAAAGATCAAGGATTTCGGCTATCTCCTTGGCCAGGAGAAGAAAGAACAAGACACAAGGGCAATGGGAGATCAGGCTTTCAATGCACCAAGAAGCCTAGACAACATAAAATGTACTCCATCACTCCCTTAGTAAGCTCTATGGAACCAAACACTGTTCTTATTCTCTTGGAAGCAGGTATCGAAGGAGAGCAATATCTGATTAGCCCTACAAACCTGCCATGTGTCAGGGCCCTGTGTGAGTTCACCTGCCTGACTGAAGGAAAGAAACCCAGAAGAGTTCATGAGCAAGCCCCCTCCCTATCTTCAAGAAAGGGTCAATTCAAGATTTGATTTCGGGATCATTTAGTGGCACTAATTGAAGATATGCTTATTTTCCTTAATACCCTCCCCTCCCTCCCTTTTTTTTTTTTTTTGCAACTCATTCTATTTAATGCTCTCCAAAGTGGAAAAAATAAATGAATTTTTCAAAAGTAGATTCCCACTTTTTAAAGGTACATGATGGGCAAAATGTCTCCTCTCAGTTCTGAGGAAGACAAAGAACAGTCAAATTCTCATAACAAACTTTGTCAAATACCATCATGAAGGAAGTTTCCAGTACTTCCTTATTAGTCTGCCATTACTGAGAATTCTAATAAAATGTGAATAAAGCAATGGGCAGAGTAAGCATTGCATATGTGCACCTCGAAAGACTGTTGTCACAGGTAGTATGTTGGTTAGACAAATGTAATTATGCGACTTGGTTTCCAAAGCTAATGAAAAGTTGCCTGTTTAAAAACAAGGTTTTTTTTTTAAAGTTAATTTAATTTAATTTATTTGGAGGGGAGAGAGAGAGAGAGAGAATTTGTGTGTAAGTAGGAGAGGGGCTGAGGGAGAGGGAGAGAGAGGATCCCAGCAGGCTCTGAGCTGTTAGCACACACAGAGCTGGATGTGGGGCTCACACTCGCAAACCGTGAGATCATGACCTGAGTCGAAATCAAGCCTGAGCCACCCAGACGCCCCTAAAAACAAGTTTTTAAAGTAATGATCATATAAAAGCTATATTGTTTTTAATGCCTGATCTATTTTTTTATTTTAACTTGTTTTATTTTTTATTTTTTTTTAAATTTACATCCAAATTAGCATATAGTGCAACAATGATTTCAGGAGTAGATTCCTTAGTGCTCCTTACCCATTTAGCCCATCCCCCTTCCCACAACCCCTCCCATAACCCTCAGTTTGTTCTCCATATTTATGAGTCTCTTCTAGTTTGTCCCCCTCCCTGTTTTTATATTATTTTTGTTTCCCTCCCCTAATGCCTGATATATTAATGTGCTTTTTTTATAAAAAAAATTCTTAATTTTTATTCTTCTAATGATTCTGATATGTGTGTGTGTGTGTGTGTGTGTGTGTGTGTGTGTGATTTTCTAGTGTCTGAAGTGTTTCTCAGAGAACAGATAACAAACTCACAAGGGAAAAGCAGAGAAGTTCCGCATTGAATTTTCCTTTCCTATCCTTACCCCTTGCGCAGGGCAAGTCCCATCTTTTGCCTTCCTGGAGAGTGAAGTGGAACAGTCTGGGCAAGCCATTGCATTTCCCACTTGGCATCTGGCAGAGGAGAAATAATAGTATGGAGAGCCTCGGGAGTCTTTTGAATTGATTTATTCCACTTTTCCAGGGTATGGACGAAAATTAACTTTAGAAGACCTAGCCATGTGACCTTGGATAAGTCATTAAATTCTCTGGGACATCATGTTCCTCATCCTTAGTTCTAAAGACTTTACGAATCTGCCTTCTAAAGAACAGAGAACATAGTGGATAAAGTTCAAAGGCTTTGAAGTCAGATAGGCTGGTGCAAATCTTAAAGCCAGCTTTTGAGTGCTGTGTGACCTTGGGTAAGCTACAGAACCTCTCTGTGCCTCAGTGTCTTCATCTTTCAAATGAGAACAAGTGCATCATGTGATTGAGACAGTGCATGTAAAGACTTACGACAGTGCCCGGCATCTAGTAAGAGCACAGGTGAGTTCTTTTTCTTCGTGTCATTGTTAGGAGTTGTAGCAATAATGTTTTTTGTTGCAATAGGTTATTGACTGCCAAGTGAATTTTTAATCCTAGACTCTGAAGATGAGATATAGGAAAAGCCACATGGGCCACAGATTCTCATGGTCAGCTATGCGTCTTGCCCATGGAGGGGTAAGATTCATGGCAATCCTAACAAGATAGCCTCACCTGTGTGGCCCTGTGTGAAATTATGGCCCAGAACCTCCTGAAAGTTAGTATTCCTCCCTTTTTCAACCTTAGAACTTGGAATGTTTAACCAGCTGAGTCAGCCCCCAATGGGGCGAGATCAGGCATCTTTAGTGACCTTTAAAAGCCAGTTTAACTCTTTAGCCAAGACTTAGATGGCTGGTGCCAAGTCAGAATTATTAAGATGCAAAAAAGAATGTGTGAAAAGAAAGCTGCAGTTGTACATGATAGCACCCCCCTTCCCCTGGTCACTCACCTACTTCTGTCCCTAAGGAAGCTTTGGGGCAGAGTCCACTCTACTCCCCCACTGGGAAGGTGGAAGGGGGAGGCTTTTGATTGTTTGACATGCACCTGTTAAGAAATAAATGGACAAGTTCACCTATGCACGAGGTTCCTATGCCCTTGGTAAGAGTGAAGTAATCTCTGAAGACCAACACCCTGAACATGACAACCTGACCATGGACTGCCCTTGAGCCAGGTGGCAGGACAGATGGTAGGTGTCCTTCCCCAATGACAGGATACCCTGATGGTATCCTCTCTGGTTTTGTTTTTTTTTCTTCTTAATTTGCTTGTTTATTTACTTATTTCCAACTTTATTGAGATATAATCGACACGCAAGATTGTGTAACTTTAAGGTGTACAACACACTGGTCTAATAAACTTATAGATCACAAAATCTGCTTCAACCAAGAGTGGCACCCTGAATAGAGCGGGTAGTTGCATCTTGGTGTGAGGTTTTTTTTTGTTTTTTTTTTTTTTTTGGTACTATTTTCCCCCAGGCCCTGAGAAAGGACTCAGAGAAGCATACAGGTGAGGGGCTGGCAGGAATCCTGGCTGTGCTGGGGTCCACTCTGTGGGTGGCAGCCAGCTTCCCCCCAACTTTGGTAAAGCCCGGGACCAGATTTAAGCCACTTATGGAAACCTGATCTCTGAGTGGTTGCTCTAGTTGCTTTCAGATTATAGTCTATTATATGTTTCTAATGGTCTTTGGTGCATGTAAGCTCTGCCCCCTTAGGAAAACCAGACGAAAATTAAACAAAACAAAACAAAACAAAAACAAAAACAAATGAACAACAACTAGAGAAAAGCAAATGGCAGAATATCTGACAACATGATGGAGGAAAGGCCACAGTAATCTTCTCTTCAAAATACAGAATCACTAATATTTTACATTAGTGTCTAAATGAGGCAAAAATATTCATCAGTACTCTATAGGTTATTAATTTATGGATGGTTTTCAATGCACACAGATTTTGACAGTGTTAGGTTTGATTTTTGGACCAATGAGTTAACATTTTGGAAAGATCCCTTTACCCTAAGTTAACTACAAGTAATAATAATAATCTACTTTTGTAAGGCAAATTTCAACTCTTGGGCAATATTAGCGATCTCAAGTTCAAGTAGCCATGCTTGAAGGTTTCCTCCCAATGTCTATGTGCTTTGTGGCACCACTGTAGACTCCTTTCCAGCTCTCCATGGCTTTCCATGGTAAGAAATCCCCTGGTCAATCCCCTCCTTGGCATTGGATCTACTTTACCTTCTGCCCACAGCATGTTTTGGTTCACCTCCCTCTTCCAGTCCCATTTCTTAGTCCTTTCCGTCAAGAAACTTTTCTTGAAGTCACTCTGGCCCCTCTGAATCCTTGGCCCTCTTTCTTGTCAGTTGAGTGGATAACAGCTCACAAATGCCTCGAGATTTCATAAGAACACTGCTGGCAACTTCTCTGTTCTCTGACCTTCTCTGGCAACAAAAGGTGCTTGTTTTCATATGAAGAGAAAACTACTTCTGTGCCCAGTGTGGTTGTTAATCATGTTCTGCACTTTCTACCATTGCTTTGTGCACTTACCATCTCTCAGCCCCTAGCACTTAAATCCATGGAAGGGAGCACTGGGGCCTTCTGTGTCCAGGGCACTGATGCTGGAGACACCCAAAGACACCCTTGTTCCCACATGCCCAGAAATCTGCAGATTGTGAGATGTCCAGGCAGGCCAATTCTCTAGGAAAATCAGGAATGACCTGTTTTTACCTTGACTTTTTCATATAGTGACTATCAAAGGACCTAAGAGACACATACGTGAAAGTACTTCCTGTGCTTTCTCTGTTTAATAAATAACATTCTGAAGGCTAGAGAGCAGCATACTTGATGGCAGAAACCCCCCGACTGCATAAACAGGAGGTAGAATAAAAATAAAGCAGGTGAAGACGATGCTGAGGATGTGTCCTCCTGGCCGGTGCAAAGTGCATGGCAGTGACATTGAGGTCCATGCATGTGTGTCACTGAAGCACGCTTTAGCACTGCAGAGTTCTGTCCCTGTGGGGGGAAGGGCTCAACCCAGACATCAAGCAGTGGACCTGACAATGACTGGGTTCCTGCTCAGGACCATGAGTTTGCATCATACCCTCCCATTCTGATAAACATCCTTTCTACTCATTAAAATTATTCTTGTGTCCAGAGGCAAACAAGTCTCAGAAAGGTGACGTTCACTTCTGTTCCCATGTCACTCTGACAAAACTGAGATTTGAATTCACATTTGATTTTGGCATCCAAAGTCTTCCAAACTCTTCCTGTCATACTGGTGATTCTCAAATTGTTCAGGTGTCAGAGAAGCCAGAAGATGTGCACTTTTTTTTTGTGGTGTGTGGATCACTCGGAAACACTGATGGGTCAAACTTACAATAGCTCAATACATAATCTCATATTAAACCAGATACAATGTCACTTTCTATAGATTCCAGTTAGCTAGTGCTAAGTGAGTCTTTAAATTTTACAGGAGAGAAACATAACAGTGAGAAAAATTGATAGGTATGATTTTTACGTGACCCAGGAAAAAGGTCACAACTGGAACCGAGATATAACAGAAGCCCTGTGTCCAGCTTGGGGACTCCTAGTTCTCAGGAAGAGGAGTATGGGAGATCAGCTCTGGGGCCTGG
This sequence comes from Neofelis nebulosa, assembly GCF_028018385.1. Lineage (NCBI taxonomy): Eukaryota > Metazoa > Chordata > Mammalia > Carnivora > Felidae > Neofelis > Neofelis nebulosa. The sequence goes on along the minus strand of NC_080790.1, from coordinate 94,514,091 downwards.
CCCATGATCACTGGTAGAGAGAAGTGAGGAGGCAGAGAATCCCAGACCTCTCCTGCAATCCCCTGTGGCTGTCCTCCCCCCCCCCCCCGCCCCCCCCCCCCGTCACCACTGGGGTCTCACTGCCCTGCCATAAATTCCCACCAGAGAAGCAAGTCAGTGACTCTGGTTTTAGATTTTATCATTTCCTTTGTATGCAAGTTATTCAAACTTTTTGTTAGAAATTTAGAAAACACAGATAAACAGCAACAATAAACTATAAACAAGTAAGTTGTAAATATCCTACACTACTATCCCACCTCATTAAACATTTAGATCTACAATATTTCAGGTAATCTGTGCGCATACATTCTATGGATTTTTGGCTTTCATGTCTGCCTTTCTATGCCAATTAAGCCATAGCTGCGTTAGTGTTTCTTGAGGATAGGTTCCCACCATATGCGCAGGGAATCGCCTGAAGTGCATTTTAAAAATGCATATTCCGAGACTGTTCGTTCCACTGAATCAAAATCTCACACAGCATGGGAGCCAAAAATTTGTTTTTAACCAAATTTTGAAGTGATTATTATATGCACTACATGTTGTCAGTCATCATCTTTGTTATGCCTTAGAGTATTCCAATATATATGCCAGATCCTGATTTAGTCAATGCTCCATTGATAGACATTTCGACAAGTTCTGTTTTTTTTTCCAATGATGCTATCTTTATCAATGCACATGTATCTTTACACATTGTTTTCTTTGGATACATTTTGTTTATTTTAGTTTAGTTTTTGAGAGAGGGAGAGAGAGAGAGCACATGTTCATGCATGCATGCAAGTGCATGTGTGCCTCTGGAGGGGCAGAGAGAGAGAGAATCGTAAGCAGGCTCCATGCCCACAACAGAGCCCAACACAGGGCTTAATCCCACAACCGTGGGATCATTACCTGAGCCAAATCGAGACTTGGATGCTCAATCAACAGAGACACCCAAGTGTCCCTGGACACATTTTGAAAGTGGGATTGATGAATGATGGGGTTATAAGATACACTTAGGCTTGTTGTGCCTGTTGCCTGTGTCAGAAACAGGAGGACCGATGTGCAGTGTCCCCACCTCCACTCCACCTCGACGACACCACAGTGTTTTAAATTCCCAGAATGTCCAGAAGACCCAGAGGACCACCTGTTGAAAGCTGGAAGCTGCTCATATGGGGAGGCCAGTTGGTCAGCAGCTGTGGAGCCCAGAAATGAAACTCTGATAATGTTCTACCTTGCCTCAGACTGTGTCCTGTGGGCTGTCACTCCCCACAGTGCCTGCACCTCCTGCACAGTGGCCCATGCTGACCACTCCCACAGGTCATCTGGTGGCTGCCGAATGAGTGACCCTCCTAGGTCAAGGACAAGCGAAGGGGATCTTTTGGGTCCTGCACTCAATTCCAGTGTGTGGGTTTTCCCCTACAGCAACAAGCAATACGTGGGAATTCTGAGACACCAGCTGAACGTCCTACAATTTAACTCAATTCTGACACCATCTCCCTGGATATAGCTGCAGATTCCATGGGGTAAGTGTTCAGTCCTACCAGACTGCATTCCATCCACTGATCGCCCACTTCCCACATGGGTTACAAGCAAGTTCAAGCTATCACCTGACCAACGAGTTATAAACCAGAGTTTCCACGGACCACCTCCTCAGCTTTAATTAATTTGCTATAGCAATTCACAGAAATCAGAGAAACATATTACTTACTGGGTCATGCATTTATTATAAAAGGGTGGGGGCCTTCCATGTCCTGAGTACACCACTCTCTCTAAATCTCCCACGTTCACCAACCCAGAATTTTGCCGAGCCCAGCTCTTTCAGGGTTTTATAGAGGTTTCATTACGTAGGCACAGCTGAGGAAATCATTGGTTTTTGGCAATCAATTCAACCTCCAGCCCATCCCCTCCTTAGAGATCAGAAGTGGGACTGAAAGTTCTAACCCATAATTACGTGTTTGTGTCCCCTTGCCACCAGCCTCCAACCTTAGGTGGGGCCCAAAAGTCACCTCATTAGCACAAGACTCATATTTGTGTCTCACTTCACTTAGGAGACTCCAAGAGTTTTAGGAGTTCTGTGTCCAAAATGGGAACAAAGACTAAACACGTATTTCTTATTATAAATCACAATCCCACAGGGTCGTGAAGGAGGGCCACCCCCACTAGCAGTTTCATGTGGGCTCATACTCCAGACCTGGCGTAGGCAACTGAGCTTCCTCACATCCACCTTCTTTCTATTCCTTTTCCATTTGGCCAATACGGTTCCATTGCTCACCTGTGTTGGCAGCTGCAGTAGGTGCTGGAGGCACAGTTGCAGATGGGGACCTGTTCCCTGACCTGGAGTTTCTTGCACGCTAGCAGGGCAGACAAATTAGAGCACCACCAGAATCCCGCATGAGTGGAGCCACAGCAGAAGTATGGCTTGTTATCCAGGGAATGGGAAGGAGCTGGGGCCCCCTGGCAGTCACAGGGAAGTCATAAGAAAGCTGATGGTTCCTCTGCAATCTAAAAGGGAAACCCTAATGAGAGGGATGCACAGTTACCCCAAATCTGAACCACATGGAAGCATAGAACAACCTTATATGTATATTATATGCACAATGAAATCATACTTTACAAACTCTTCATGAAACCGTTTTTCTCCCCAACAATATGGCATGCTCATCTCTTGTCAGCACACTTATGGCCTCCTTTTAAAATTATTTCCATGATATTGAGTAGTCTATGTTACAGGTGGTCCATGCGGTATTTAAGCTATGGCTCACACCCTTGTTTCAGATCGGTATTGCATTATGGTTTTTATGGCCAAGCTTCCCTCCTGAATATCAGATATCCAGATGTCATGCCCTTTTGGACACAATTTCCCTTATCAGCACCAATGTGCCCCTTAATGAAAACCTGGTATCTTAATAGACGGTTAGGTTCCTGAATGTATTTTCTTATAAGCACACCTGGAAAGTAAATCTTAGGAAAAGAAAAGTTACCAATAGCCCTACTAGTGCTATAGGTGAGGACGCGAGAGAAATACTTTTCTGAAGAATGTTCTAGACCTAAAAATGTTGGTCAAGTGGGAGCAGCCTCTCAGGGTGCTGTCTACTGCTGTCCTCTAATGGCAGAGTGAGGTACTGCACAAAAGACCCTTTGAAAGCTGGGAACAAGTGTTGCTTGTGATTGCTCCAACCCCAGTTATTAATTCTCAAAGTCTCTGAATACATGCCACATTTGCTCATAGTTACAGGGCGTTTAACCGAGTGGCATGGTTTTGACCCAGTGAGTCATTCTTCTAGTGGTACCACTAATTTTTGGGCTGGAGCAGATGATGATCATTGTCATAGATTTATAATGTCGCATGTAGTGTAAAAGTACACATCATTGAACTGCTCACATTGACTCACCCCTTAGTTACATATCAGGGACCATTTTCATCCTATGGCTTTAAAGTCCCACTGGTTTCTAGCACATGTCCAGCTGCAGTCCAGAAATGCCTGTGACCATGCATTGCCTGTCCAGTTAATTTTCCTTTCTGTTGGGGATGTCTGGCAGAGGGCTTTAGGCCCCCAGCAAATGCAAAACTGACATCTAAGATCAGACGTCCTTGTGCCATATGCCAAGGTTCAAAATCTCAAGGAAACTTCATTCTGATCAGGCAGTGTCCCTCCACTTGGAGGGAAATTGGCGACAAGGAGCTCATGGATGCCAAACAATTGCTGAAGTGAAAACCTGGGTGGAGCCAGAGTGGCAAATTTCTCAAGGTGGGCAACTTTTCAGCGGGCCCTGCAGTTGTCTAAAGACTTGGGGCAAATGGAGATAGGCAAAACTTTGAACTGCATCGTATTCAGTGGAAGGGAGGAGCAGAGGGACCAAGGAAAGATCTAGAAATCAAGACTGAGACCATCACGGAAGTACAGCCAGTAGGAACTTTTAATTGGGAAAAGGAGGCACACACAGAAAATTTTCATAAAACGTGATGGCATTTCAGTGATGGGAATACTCATTTGAGTTTTCCGCTCTAAAACTTCAGGGTGCAACTATCTGAGTTTCTGTATTGTTTATCATTAGTGGAGGGAAAAATGGATGGATTTCAGTATGTCAGCAGTTAGGAGCCACATTTGGACTCCAGAAAGGTGATCTTGTCTTTATGTGGCTAAATAAGGCTCTCACTGACAAGGAGATCTTTCCCTCAACGTCGATGAGTTCACTTTGCTCTCTGGCACAAGGACATGGCTTTAATGCAACCAAATAATTAAGGTTAATGTGTGAAATAAACAAAACAAACTTAAAAAATTTAAGGAATACCTAAAAATCTAAAGGAATAATTAAAACACTCAATCCTTACTACCTGGCAATGATAACATCCAATATTTTGATATTTTGATGTGTGTTCATATAGTTCTTCATAAATTATTTATATCTATTTCCTCATTTCTATTTCTTTATCCACACATGTATCTACAGAATTGGGAATCAAATAATTTATGGTGTTTTGTTAAACTGGTTTATTTTGGTTAACAATGGTAAAGATGTTTATTGCATATTCTTACATAATATGATATTTTAAGGAATGTGCAATATTCCATCATGAACTTATAACAATTTACCTATCATTTAATTTATTTGTTTTATACTTAAAGGGTACTGTAATGAACACCCAATAAGTCTTCCTTTGCTTACTTGCTTTATACTTTACCAATAATTCAGAATCACTGAATAAGCAAAGATTAAAAGGGCTACCTAATCTTCTCAGTCAGTGGATGAAGATATTTCTGTTAAAAGCAATGAGTGGCTTTCCTAAGATGACACAGAAGAAGTCAGTCAGGGTCATCAAAAAAGTTGTTTCAAATGTAATCATATAAGATGATCAATAGGGAAGTGAGAAAATGCCCTTCCACAGCTCATTTGCCTAGATTTGAACAAGCATCTTGTTTCTCTGCTGATTTTGAACCCGAGAGAAGTAGGTCTCATCAGAGGTTGTGATGAATCCCGGGGTGAAAGGGGGGAGCCCACATCGTGGCTGTGGCCATTCCACACCTCACTTCATGTCATCCACACACATGCCAGGGAGGCCACTATTGACTTTTTATTTGACAGATAAGGAATCTGAGGACCAGTGGCAAAGAGAGGGTGCCCAGGAACAGAACAGAGATGAGTGAATGTGCATACATGCCTGACACTCAAAACCATAACATCATGAGAAGGCAGGACATATCCACCTTTTTATCCACCCTTCCCCCACTTTCCCCCAAGGACCAGAGGAGAAACAGCTGATCAAGCCCATAAATCCCAAAGCAGTGCTGACAACAGACAAGGACCGAGTGAAAATTAGGCCCTCTCCAAGAGAGTATCATCTATATCTGGCTGATTTGAATTTCTGAATTATATCCACCCCCCCATATTCTCTTTCATGCATCTTCCTCAACCTTGAATTTACTTAAAAATGAAAGTGTGTCAAAAGAGATGTTAAAGGTTTGTTTAGACTAAAGTGTGAATGACTACTCAAAACCAATAAGAAACAATCAGGAACAGGAGACTAGAGCCAGATGGGGAAAGGGTGGAGCTCCTATTATGGACTGAATTGATAGGTAGCCAATTGAACAGAACAGCTATACAACAGGAAATTCAAATTACTACAGAACCATATTTGGCTTTACTCAAAATTTGGCTTTAGTCAAAATTCTTTTTAAAAATGTTCTAAAAAAAAAAAACAACAGTGGGATTAAATTTGATTATGGGTTTTCCTGGTGACAGAATTAAGTATCTCAATCACTGCAATCCCAAATTAATATAGTTGTGATGCTCCTTGTTTTTATAACCTATGATGCCATGTGCTTTATATTATCAGTAAATATTGCCAATGAATTCTGAATTGAAAGCCAGATTCAAGCCCCTGAAATACAAGATTTATTTCATTAATCTATAATGAATATAATGAATATAATGAATAATATGAATATAGATAGCATATTTGTATAAAATAGAGCATAGTGAGAAAAACACAAACTCTGAATACAGATGGATTTGAGTTCAATCCTGACTCTACTAGTTATTCGCTAGAACTGTTGACAAATTACTCCACTTCCACTAACCTCAATTTTGGATTCTGCAATATAGACTTAATAGCATCTACTTCACAGGGCTGTTGTACAAGTAGTTGGTAAGGTGGGTGGACAATACTATACAGCAGACGATTCATAAATTCATAAGATAATTTGACTGAGAGGAGACAATTGCATTTTCCCTCTTTGGGTCTGCAGGGATTTGGAAGCATAACTCACTCTGGGATTCCCTGGTAAGATTGAGAACACCCACATGGCAAATCCACAATAGAACGGGTGAAGATGCTGAGTGTAGCAATCCTTGTAGCTCTGGAACACCAATGGTCAGCTACAGGGCTTCTGTATGCGCCCCCACCTCTCCAGGAGTAGGGGGAACACAGCAACAATTCTGGCTAGCCCTGGTCCCTGTACCCTCTACATACCACCACGTGTTTCATTGCTTGTTTGTTGGGGCTTATGGGATTAATCAAGCTGTGGCTCTTTGGCCATCAGTTAAAACATAGCCCTGTCTGTACTCATCATTCCCCCTGAGATGGAGGTATGTACCATCCCTGCTCCAAGCCTCTTTTCAGACTGTCTAAAGCTCAAGATTAAGAACGATTTGTAACAAAAGACCTCAAACGTTGTGACACACACACACACACACACACACACACACACATTTGTACAAAAATGAAAACCAAACCCTTGGCTGACACTTTCATGGAAAGAAGTGGATCAGCAGTAGTTATCAGCACAATCCAGTCTCACCATTAATGTTCTATTTCATTTCTTTTTTAAAAAAAAATTTAATGTTTATTCATTTTGAGAAAGAAAGAGCATGAGCAGGGGAGGGACAGAGATAGAGAGGGAGACACAGAATCTGAAGCAGGCTCCGGGCTCTGAGCTGTCAGTACAGAGCCTGATGCAAGGCTCAAACCCACAAACCACAAGATCATGACCTGAGCCAATGTCGGCACTTAACCGACTGAGCCACCCAGGTGCCCCCTGTTTCATTTCTGATAGTGAACTTGTTATACAAAGTTTCCATAGCTGCACCGGGGTGTCCTAAAGGTAACTGACTTTTCCCAAAGCAACTCAGAGAATGAGATTTATAGGCTGCCATCTCATCTTCTATGTGGGGAGATAAAGCCTAAAAAAAACGTATATCCATATTCTCATGTGGGTCAGAGCATTCAGAAAAACAACTAGAAAACATTCATCAGGCTTTAATAAAAATATTGTTGCAAAACAAAGTTCAACTGAGTATATTTGAAGATCTCATTGTCTTTATGAAGCGATTCACAAATTGTCATCCCATCCATCAAGTAGAGACATGCTCTATTATACAAAATGGAAGGTTTTTATAAGAAGGAGGTTGGGACAAGAAATTATTGACAAAGAAAAGAAAGATTGTTTCAGGCCAGGATGTCTTTTGGGGAGGTGGGGAAGGAAGGCAGGGTTTTTACCATATAGATGACATCACTAGGCTGACCAGGAAATTTCAGAGTGACTTAAAAGGCCATATGCCTAGGATAGTTTGAAATCACAATTGTCTTAGTTTGCTGTCCTGGGAGGAGGGAGCGCAAATGACTCCAATTTGGGCTTGTTTCTCCTCTCCTCCTCCTCCCTCCTCCTCCTCCTCCTCCTCCTCCTCCTCCTCCTCGTCTTTCTCCTCTCCTCCTCCTCCTCCTCTTCCTCCTCGTCTTTCTCCTCCTCCTCCTCCTTCTTCTTCTTCTCCTTCTTTTTTTTTTTTTAATTTTTTTTTCCAACGTTTTTTTAATTTATTTTTGGGACAGAGAGAGACAGAGCATGAACGGGGGAGGGGCAGAGAGAGAGGGAGACACAGAATCGGAAACAGGCTCCAGGCTCTGAGCCACCAGCCCAGAGCCCGACGCGGGGCTCGAACTCACGGACCGCGAGATCGTGACCTGGCTGAAGTCGGACGCTTAACCGACTGCGCCACCCAGGCGCCCCTTCTCCTTCTTCTTTTTAACAATTCTATATAGTTGACTTAATTAGTCAATAAAAAGTGGGCAAAGTGACATAATTGCTCCATAAATTGCCTTATACATGCCTGAAATACATATTACATTCAGTGAAAAATTATTCAGTTTTACTCTGTGTTAGGTCTTGCTTGCTTTTCAAATACTACAAGTATGATATGGAGCTTAATTTTCTGTTTACTATGTACCATGCAATTCTTAACCATACGATTTTATATTTTATACCTTCTATTTCTTATTCTCCAAAGTGTATACTATTTCCCCTTATCCAAAATTATAATTTCCTACTGAGTTCCAGGATGCAGTCTACTGTAAATGTATGAACAAAATTACATATTTCTCCTTAATGATGAAAAGAACTTTCACTCTTTTCCACACAAAGAACATGCCTACATGGCAAACCTGAGCTTTCTGTATATATTAAACTGTTTGCAGTTTGCACATAGCAAACTGAAGGCTGGTGAAAATCCTTTTAATCCTTAATTTGTGAGTTAACAAAAACATTTTCTTTATTAGAAAAATCAAATTGTGCTTTTTTATGTCATTTGAAGTAGTGATTCCGGTTTATCTGGGACAACAAATAAACTTTGGTATGAAAAAAAGTTAATTCCAAACAGGTGGTAGTGAACTACAAAGCCTAAACTCTTCTTTTTTTTAATTTTATTTTTAATTTTTTAAAATTTACATCCAAATTAGTTAGCATATAGTGCAACAACGATTTCAGGAGTAGATTTCTTAATGCCCCTTACCCATTTAGCCCACCCCCCTCCCACAACCCTTCCAGTAACCCTCAGTTTGTTCTCCATATTTATGAGTCTCTTCTGTTTTGTCCCCCTTCATGTTTTTATATTATTTTTGTTTCCCTTCCCTTATGTTCATCTGTTTTGTCTCCAAAAGTCCTCATATGAGTGAAGCCATATGATTTTTGTCTTTCTCTGACTAATTTCACTTAGCATAATACCCTCCAGTTCCATCCACGTAGTTGCAAATGGCAAGATTTCATTCTTTTTGATTGCTGAGTAATACTCCATTGTATATATAGACCACATCTTCTTTATCCATTCATCTATCGATGGACATTTGGGCTCTTTCCATACTTTGGCTATTGTCAATAGCGCTGCTATAAACGTAAACTCTTCTTATCTTGTGTTGAATGTGGGGCTTTGCTTTGTAAGGACAAACAGCAACAACCACAGGTCTTTTTCTTCTTTCTCTCTGTCTGTCTCTCTTTTCTTCTTGCTTCCCTCCTTCCCTACCTCTTTTCCTCATCCCTTGACTTGACTTCCCCTCCCTCCCTTCCCCCCTTTCTTTCTCAGTCATAATATGCATGGCACATCCCTACTCCTGGTTTGGAGAGCAGAGTTCTTAGAGTCAAACTACACATCCCAGATCTTCAACCACATGGTTACAATGGGAGCAGCTATGTTTTATAAAATGAGAGCCTCCCATCCCTGCCACCTACACTGATTCGACCAGGCAGAAGGACCTGACACAAGTTGGGCCCCTTTGAAACCAGCAGAATTGAGGGGGGGGATAGCACATCCTTGACTGGCCACCCCTTTGCAAGGCTACCCTGAATTAGGGAGATTTTGCCTGTAAAAGATTGCAAATAATGTTTTTCTCTATTGCAGAGTGGGAAACCAAAGGCTTATCTGCAACAGATAGTAGAATCAGCAGCCCCTGGAGGGAAGTAAGGGCTGAAGTCAGAGTTTCACAATTACCTTTCCAGGGTATGGGTATATTTTCTCTAATTTTGAAGATAAAGGAAAAGTGATTTGGGAGAATTAGTTTGCCTCAAATAACACAGATATTCAGGGACAAAGAAGAGGTTTGGACTCCATTCTTCCAGTAGTTAAGTAGAGCACTTTCCTTTCTGACACACTGCCCTCGCTTCTGTTTGCTAGCCAAGAATATCTGTCCCATTCCATGTAAAGGCTGTCAAAGCATCTCATGAGTAACCTTATCAGTTTGGAGAAGAAGTGTTGAAAAGACTGTCTAAGTGATTTTTATTCATATTTTTGTGTTGCCTTAAAATTGCCAGAAGACATAGAAGGAAAATATTCTGCCTTAAATCATTGCAAGAACTCCAAGCTCATAATGTTGCCTTTTTTCTCCACTGCTACACAGACCGTGGTCTTCTTAACAACACAATTATATTACATGGTATCAATCATTATGTTCATGTGCACACAGATATAATCATTAATATAAAGGAGATTTGATGGCTTCCATATCTTGGCTATTGTAAATAGTGCTACAATTAACACAGAGGTGCATATATCTTTTCAAATTAGTGTTTACCTGAAACTAATATAACATTGTGTATCAACTATACTCAAAAAATTATTTTTCAAAAAAAGAATAAATGTTTTGAGTATCTATGTATGTATATATATGTAATATATATACACACACACATATATATGAGATTTGCTATTGGATTATGTAATGAAAAATCAGAAGACAGAGTTACTACCATGTGACAAACTAGAGCCTATTCTTCTTCCAATATCAGGTCAATATGGGATTATTAAATTAACACCATAAGAGAAAACAAGCTTTGATGGCAAATTGATGCCACACCCTACAAGCATATAATACTTATCCTGGTGAGTGCTTGAAATGGGCAGCAGAACTTGATCAGGTGCTAACAGCTGCACTTCCTGATTTGTTCAATGTTTTCCTCTCAAAATGTGTAGTCTCCCAAGCAATAGAATGACTCAAAATTATTGCAAATTTCCAGAACCCACATCTATGCAAAAAGTGTAACCAATTCAGTCCCACAACTGTTTAGTATGTTGAACAAACCCAGGAACACCAATTGTATGTAATTGGATGGTTACCATGCAGATCACCTGAAAATATGGGCAACTACTGACTTTTACAGTTTGAATACTGTGTTGCAGAGAGAAGAAAAAATGAGGATGGAAACTTGTTCTGCCACCTGCTCAGAACCTGTAAAGCGAACAACCTCATAAAGCAAGGACACTCAGGGGGCTGCTCTCCATATGAAGATAAGCATTAGTTCTGGGGTCTTCTAAATGAAGAAGAAGGGCTCTATGTTGCATCCATATAAATGAGCAAGGAACAGTGAGAGGTATGGGTTGGATGATGAAATCGCAGATTCATTACAGAATGAGCAGAGACCATTACAACCATTATGGAGGCTGTCAGAGAATCTTGGATTTTGGTCTTAAATGCAAAGGTAGCAGAGGGCTTCATTTATGCGAGTGATGAATCACTGAATTCTACTCCTGAAACCAATATTGCACTGTGTGTTAACTAAATAAATTTTAAGTAAATTTTTAAAAAATGGTCTTTGAGGCAACCTTCATAAAAAACAAAACAAAACAAAACAAAACAAAAACAACTCTTTTTGAGTACAAATATAAAATGTTCACTTGGGAGATGTTGCCTCTGAACTTTCTCTCAGACGCTTTTGCTCCAAAGCACAGCAAGATTCTGCCATGAAGAGGGGTGGCCCTCTGGTACAATCCAAGGGTGGTTGGTGTTGGAAATCCAGGGTAGTGCTGTAGCTGGGCTGCCTTGCAAGGGCAATCACACCATTTCCCCAGACAGGCAAACAATAACGACCCATATTTTCTGATGAATGTGCATCTCACTAATAAAATAAATTACTAACCAAAAAGAGAGGGAAGTGTAAGTCAAAGACCTTATTTATGTATATCAATGCTATCACCATGATTAACCTAATAGGGAACTCTACTCTTCCCCCAAAGAATGTAGTTTTCCGGCCCCACAAAATTCATTAGCTGGTGGTGTTTGTGAACACCTCTGAAATGTATTAGGTTTATCTGTTCTCACTGTTGAGCTGGTTGGCAGCTGTACTGCTTATTGGAAGCTTGATCTGTCAATTTATAGCCAGGCTAACAGTAAGACAAGAAAACTTCAATAATGGGAAGGACTTTTACCCCAGATTGATGTTCAGATCCACCTGACCATGAGCTTGGGGAGGCAAAGTATATGATGTAACATGGCAATTTTGTTCTTGAAATCAGGAAGTGTGGTGCATACCAGCCCACTCAAAGCTGTATGGATGACTGGGTCATCTGTGTTTTAATTGGTTTATATGAAATGCTTCCTCATTGCGTCTCCTTAATTTGAGCTTCTAGCAGGATGTTGACAGTGATGCTGTCTCAGGTCCATAGAAAAGCAGATAGGTAGCACATCATGTGCAATTTGTATGAAGACCTTCTCTTTCTCTCTTCCTCTTTCTCTCCTTTTACTGTTGGTGACCACCCATACTTGAGCAGTGTTTTGGCTACTTTCCCACTGATGACTTTTCCAAACCCTGTCAGTGGCTGGCAGTTAAATGTTTTGCTGCCGACTTACAGAAAACGTGAGTTGGATTGCCATATTTTTTCCCCTTCAAACTTGTGTGTTTATCCTTCTTCACCTTGATTCCTGGAAGAGTCAAACATCTGATCCTCAGGTCAAGCCCGAAGGAAATGGTTGTCCCAGCTGAAAATAAGCTGGACCCCAATTTGCTCTTGAATGCTCTTGCTCAAGATCAACGTTTAATATTTTCTTTGTATGAGGTAGTGCCTCTTAATAAAAACAAAAAGAGGTGTTTGACCTGAACCTTAAAAGGTCCAGGCAGCAGCATGTTCAGTGGAGAGAATAGTTTTCCATTTTGCACGTGCCTGATGAAAAAAAATAATTCTGACATTGATTATCTAAGCACAGATGAGACATGAAGACAAGAGGCAAAATGAAGGTCTAAGTAAGGCTATTCACCGCAACAAAATAATACTCCACCAGGCAGTTAATTCCAGATGATATCATGCTGTTATTCCTTCTCTCAGGAAAGATGCTTTGCATTATTTAATGAAGAAAGGTAGTGCTTTGAACTCCACGAAAATCAAAATGTTACAGTTTTGAGGTTTTAATTTTTTTTTTTTTTTTAGTCTCATGGTATCTAGTGAATAAAACTAGCTTTTTTTTTTTTAAACTAAAAAGCAAAGTTGTCTCATCTTTTAAGAAAGCAAGTTCAAACATTTGGTACAGATGAAGGCTGGTGTAGTATTTAAGCAAATAATTTCAGTGTCTAATAGCTATGTAATAAAAGGCACCTGATTCAAAACAGTATGCCATGCTGGTTAGCAATATATGCTGCCATTAAATAACCGAAATACACAAATTGAAATAAAGTGAAATTCTTTTTCCAGAGTTAATGAAAGGTTCCTGTTTGTGAATTTTAGGCTTTGAAGTCTAAACCTTCCCGACAGCAGCAGGAATTTACTGGTGATTTATCGCTATTTGGACAAGTGGCGAACAGAGCGTTACTCTATGGAAAGCTGACATTCCCTACCTGTCAAAGCGGCTTTCCTAAAACCCTGGACACCCGCTCCCTTGGCTGCAGCTCCTTTTTGGGCTGTGCCCCAGGCGGGGCCCTAATGGCAGTGTGGTTTGGTCTGGCATCAGCTCCCCTCCGGGGTCCTCCCCCTTTCTCTGGCCACCGCTTCTGCCCCATTACCACTCCACAGTGCTGTCACTTTGCCTGCACACCCTAGGCCATGGCAAAGCCCACTTCCTCTGTGTAATATCCTCTGACCCTTTCTTTGTGACAGTTAATACTGGAACTAATTCTAAGACCAGGTTTGCCTGCATGAATAGGAGAGGTTTTTTCAGACACTTCTAGAAATTTCCCAAATGGCCAGTGATCTCTTCCACACATACAAATAGTGGCTCAGTTTTCCTCCCCATCTTTAAGCCCACAGTGTCTATCTGGGGGAGGATCATGCCCTGCAACTGTCCAGACTTCAGAACCAAGTAGAGATCCAAAAGCTTCACTGGAACAAGGGGGTTCTGGAAAAAGAGCATCCCATGTCCTCAGGTACTGGAGCATTGACAACCATTGCTGGGTGGGATCCAAGCCAGAGACTCATGGTGGAGGTGAGGCTGTGTTTGGACACTCCTTGCATTGGGGTGTCTGGACAACCCTCCTCCCATATTCTACTACAGTGTGGTCATAAAAAAGAAAAAAAAAACTGATCCCAATACATTCACGAAAGCTAACATGGGTTATTGGGTTTTCTTTTCTTATTTTGACACTTGCCTGGAAGCCATACAATTTTTATAACCATTAATATAAGCTATTACTAATAAGACATGTAATGATAAAGTTTACTTACTTTCATATTTTTTGAGTCTCTGGGTTTTTTTAATTTTAATTTTTAATTTTTTTTTTTAGAGGGGGAAGAGGCAGAGGGAGAGAGAAGGAGAGAGAACCTTAAGCAGGCTCCACACTCAGTGAAGATGACCATGAGACCATGACCTGAGCCTAAATTAAGAGCTGGACCACTCAACCGACTGAGCCACCCAGGTGCCCTAAGTCTCTGGTTTTATATATCCACACAACGCTTAGCCTCAATCAGCTGGCATTTCTGCACAAATCCCTTTGTGAGGTGGCATCCTGGATGCAAAGAAAGCCCAAGACATGAACCATCATCAAGGGCTCCAGGGTCTAGTTGGAATTAAATCATGAGCAAGGTTGCTGTGGCATGATAGAGGCACCGAAGAGTTGTGGAAAGGGGTCTGCAGAATGGACCTCTGGTCAGGAGCATTAGGCCCTGGCTTTGTCTCTTACTAACTATATGGCCTTGACACGATGGGCAATGTCTGGAAATTTGAGCTCTGGTTTACACATCTGAAAAGTGAAGATAATGTGGCACCCGCCTCACAGGCTGCAAGGGACCTTGAATGTGCTGACTGTGCCATGCTTAGCATTTGGTCAAAAGCATGCTAGGTGTCCACAGCACCATTGCTGGGGTGTCCTAGAGTCATTCGGGGGGGGTCACTCATGGGAAAGGTGTGATTTTAGTTAGCAGAAGAGAAGAATCAGTAGCATGTATTCATCTGATTTCATGTCCTAAAATTATGTCTTGTTTTGCAGGTCTTTGGAAACATTGTGCTCATTGAAGAGGGGAAAAAAATGAACATACTTGTATTTTTGGTGGAATATTTAAAATCAGAGGCACCATGCACAGCTTTGTTGCATCCAAAAAGCCTAAAGAAAAGGAGGGACAGAAAAATGTTGTTTGTTTAACTTGAATGGAGAGCAAAGGAAAGAATGTCAAATAGTTCAGAGTCCTGTCATTTGGCTGAAATTCATTTACAAATAAAACTCTCCACAGCATCATCCTGGCCCTTCATCCCCTCCCTTCCTGCCCTAACTCGCTCCTCCCCAGAACAACCATCTTTCCTAAGGCAGCGCCAAAGAAAAACTCCACTTTTGTATTTCTAGCTGACTTCCTAACTAAAAACATACGGAACCCTTAGAACTGAGCTCTGGGTGAAGATTCCAAGCTCTAATACATGTTTGAAGCAACCAAGCTTGTCAATGACTCATGAATGTATTGATTACAACCCAACCATAGAATGAGATCAGGACATTTGAATATGGAATTGGTTGGGGCATTTAAATGAAATTTATGTTTCTCTGATGCCAATTATTGGGAAAGAAAGGTTTTTTCCAGAACAAATGGATGGTTTTTTTTTTTTCATTCATATTGGACAAGTTGGAAAAACCTTGAAGCTTTCTTGAGATGTTGGTTAAGACACAGTAGAGCAGACATTTGGTTCTACATGGAAAGTTGGGAGAGGCAAAATGTATCTACAGCACAGTATTCAACTCTGGCCCTTGACCAAATGTTGTATCTGGCTTCATTTTGAATGCAAAAGATGAATGTTTTCAAAAGTCTCACTAAGTGAGATGTGCTAATTCCTCAAGATTACTGCTTATTCAGCTCTTTCTGCACAAGGTACCTGGAACTCTGAGCAGATTTTTTTTTTCTTTTTTTGCACCTACATTGTCACTTTTATTGCCGTGTCTGTGGATTATGCTAAGACATAAAAGTGTGGAGATTTTGAGCAGGAGGTGCCTCAAGATACTCTAGTAGTTGCTTAGGCACCAAAACCCAGCTTGATGAAAGCAGGGAAGTTAACTCTGGGGTGACATATTCATGATCAGAGCATCCATCATCAGTGGTGCTCCCATGCACTAATTTTCTCCTAGGATTCTGTTATTTCTCATTTAGACAAAGACTTCCCAGGAATGTTGCTGGAGTGTCTGGTGGGGCTACAGACCATGGCTCCACTGCAAAAAAAATCTGCACTGTCTTTGTAAAGAAATATGTTAAATTTAAGAATCTTGGAAAAGTGGAAATGCTGGGTTGACAATTAGAAGAGAATTCTGGAAAGATTTGCATAGCTGGTAATTGACGTCATGACCATGTCTGAGGTCACCTGAAGAGAGAAAACAGAAAGAGAGAAGGTATTCAAGCATGAAATACAATAGTTGAAAAATCTCTAAGATGTCCTATATTGCGCCATTTCTCTAATGGATCAGTGGAATAAGAACTTTGGGGAGACTCCAGCAAGTCTGGCATCAGATACTAGGTCAAGGGGCAGGGGTGTCATTGAGATAAAAATGTGAATTTGGATGCCCATTGCCCCTTATAAGGGGTTGGTAATGTTCTGCTTCCCAGGGTACAATCTATTCAGTTTGAGCTTGGTCATCTCCAAAACACAACTTGAGAGCTTCAAATCATGTTTCGCTTCCTGAAGCGGCACACATTTCTAATCATCTTTACAACCTCTCCAGAAAAGTCATTCAGAGCCTTTGGAGGTCAACAGGAAGAGGTTAATATTCCAGAAAATTCTAGCAGGTACAATCTCAGCCTGAGTTATTATGTTACCAAGAGCGTAAACCACAGTTTCTTCACCATGGCAATTTCACATTCTGTGACTGTGGTTGTCTATTAAATGCCAGGTGTTTCTGAATCACAGTGGCTTTTTATTCTAGAACCATGTACAAAAAAAAAAAATTGGACAGATTAACTGAGGAACTCTCGCTAATGTCCATAGTTCATGATATCCTAAAGACATTTTTGCCTTCATTTACTTATAATTTGAGTTGCATCTTTTCTAAGACATTGGCCTGTCAGTACTGCTGCAGATAATTCAGTGTTGGCCTCTTATGGTTATGATTTCTGACTGACACTAGTCTACAAGCTTGGAAAATTATGCTGAAGCTGATGTCCCCCATCATACGATTTGGAGATTTTATATCACACTCTGTTACTGCCGTCAAAGGCTTCCATATTGACACAAATGTTTAGCTCTTCTTTCTAATGGTTAAGTTGCAAATAGACCACATGTCATTCCATGTGGTCTCTGTCTTAACTTGATGTGGAAGGAATAGCTAGCCAGTTGAGGAATTGCTGGGTGACTTCCAGTCACCCACTGACACAAATCACCTATTTTAAAAGATAAGGCAGTTGCGATTCTGTTCCCAAATCTAGCTTCTATGTTTTCTACATCATACCTCAAGTGAGGAAGGTCTTCCTTGAAGAACTGTCTTCATCATTGGTGCCCAAGCCTGGCTGAATATCAGAATCACATAGAAAAGCTTGTTTAAAGGTACAGAGCTTCTGGAGTTTCCAATTTGAAACACTTAGCCTAGAGCCTAGGAATATGTATTTTTAACCAGCATTGTTTGTGCATAGCTCTGGAATCACACTGAATATGTAGGATCTTCTGGTATATAAGATCAAACCAGAGGAAGAATGCCTGTAGTATGAAACTTCTTTGGATGAAGCAGAGTTCCATTGCCTGGTTAGTTGAAATGCTTGTTGCATTCATGACCATCCTGTGCAAAGTCACAGACCATACATAATTTCCCGGATGTGACCATACTAATCTCAGTTGATATAAAGATCATAAAAAGGGCCTTAGAACTTTTCTCATTATTCTCAACAACCTTCAAATAAATGCTGACTAGAAATATTAGATCAGGTACCTATGATACCCTAAAGGTTATTCTCAGTGTTTATCATCAACTAGCCCTTTCGAAGTTTATCATTTTTCAGCCTATCACTTTGGACTCAACAACTGAACCCAGCCTCTGGTCAAGTGATAGCATCCTGATGTCTCAAGGCTTGTTTTAACAAACCTTTTAAAACTGAATGAGTCCCAGAAGGAGGTGTTCCAGATGTTGGCTTGGCTTGCTCTGTTCATCCTTCTTCCCAATAGGACTGTTGCCTTTGCTAGTGAATTTGACTCATCTGGGCTAAGACCATGAGATCTTTGACATGGGTGATCCAGGAGAGAAGGCCAGGAGGTGAGTTGGCTGATGTCACTGGGTCAACATACGAGAAATGTGTTCTTCCCAGATTGTTTTTGATGACAGCAAAACTATCAAGTGCCCCTCATCCACAATAGGGTTTGTCAGAATCTGGCCCATGGACTC
Organism: Neofelis nebulosa; assembly: GCF_028018385.1. Classification (NCBI taxonomy): domain Eukaryota; kingdom Metazoa; phylum Chordata; class Mammalia; order Carnivora; family Felidae; genus Neofelis; species Neofelis nebulosa. The sequence continues at coordinate 94,495,768 of NC_080790.1, read as the reverse complement.
TTTGCATTAGCATCCCCTGAGTGTTTGCTGACAACCACTCCATTTTTGAATCCCTCTCCTGGCCCGCTGAATCAGAATTTCTGCTGCTCTCTGGAGTCTGTATTTTTGAGCAATTTTTCTGGGTTTTGGAATAGTTTTGGAATACAATAATGTTTTGGAACTAGGGCTCTAATGACAGTCACAGAGTGAAGGAAGCGGCCATCTGCCACCTTTCACTGCGTGCAGCTCTGGAATAACACAGAGAAGGCCTCGGAAAGGAGTGTTCCACTCAAGTGCTTAACTGTTAGCTTAAGGGTATTATTGCCAAGTCCTAAACCAGCCACACCTTCCCGCTTAGTCACCTCAGTAAAAGATGCTTCTCCTCCCTACAGTCATCCTTAACTCTCACTCAGAACTGACATCCAAAATTCACTCAGAAATTATGCCGGTTTTACCACCTTCTCCTGACCTGGCTATTGCAATTGCCTCTGATGATGTTTAAAACGGCCAAAGTTTCCTTTTAAAACACAAACTGAGATATGTGGAAGCTCTGCCAAAGCATTTTAATAATTCCCAATCTCACTAAAAAATTAACTGTAAGGTCCTTCCTGTGACCTCCAAGTTCCTACCTATTCTGGGCCACATTGACCTCTCAGCTCCAATCCCCTGCCCTTCCTGCTACTCCCAGAGTGCACAAAGCACACTCCCATCAGGACCTTTGCACTTGCTGTTTCCTTTGCTCTAATGGTCTGTTCCCCCAGATATCTTCCTGATTTGGTCCCTTATTTCATTGTCTCATCTCTGCTGACCAATCTGGGGAACATTAAACCTTCCTTTCTCCTTACCTTGCTTCACTTTCATTCATAGCACTTGGTACTTCCCAACATGTAAATTTTATTTTTCGTCCTTTCCATCATAGTGGACTGTAAAACCCATGGAAACATCCATCACTGCTAATTCTTCTGTGCCCCAAACAGTGACTGGCACAAATTCTTGAGTAAATAAACAAATGAATGGGGGCTTGAACACTGTGCTTTGAAACTACATTGCTGGGAGGGCCTCATGAAGGAGGCACTGAGTTTGATGTTGTCCCTCCATCATCTTGCTGACATGTGATTTTTACTATAGTCTCTATGGACACAAGTGTTTATGACCATATATAGCCCTTGAAACCTTCCCTTTCCCTTTTGCTTTGTCTGGATGTGCCTGGAGTGGCATGTAACGGTGATTGAGAGCTGAACCTGCCTAGAATGCATCATGCTGCTCTAATCAGGCCCCTCCACCTGAAAGGCCCCCTGGTCTTGGCCAGCCTTATTTCCACCAACACCACAGATGGCATTTTTCAGGAGCTTGCTCTACTCCCGAGCTCATGTCCATGACTCCCTTTGTCACATGTCTCATGCCTTCTGCTCCTCTGTCTGCATTCCTGACACTTTACACCTATTTCATGAGTTCCTTGGTCAAGAGCACTCATATTTCCTCTTCCCATTTGCAGGTCTCTTCTGTTACTGGTCCCTCTTCCCACCCTTAGGGCTATTTGCTGAAGTGGTTCTCCCACCAACATTCCAGGATCTGTTCTTTGCCAGGCAGTAAGTGTTCTGTGCCCACCTGCAGGGCCACCACTCACTAGACCTGAGCAGAAGTGCTGCTTGCAGACTGTGTAACTTTTCCAAAGGTTCACTTCTTGGGAGTGCACTTTAAAGCCACTAATTTCAAGAGGTTTTGGGTGGCCTGGGGCATATTTTCCCGTTTCTAACTCAAGACTCTTTCCAGCTCAGATTTCTCTACAGACTTTTCCAACATACTTTGGGATACTGAAATTGAATGTTTTATTAGGTTATGTAATTTGAAAAAAAATAAGGAAGCGTGTGAAGTGGTTTCCTATAGTTCCATCTGCTCTGGTTCGTCAAAAAAGAGGTAAAAGTTTCATCTATTTCTTTTCCTCCTCTCACCCTAGTGTTCGGCCCATGTTTGACACTCCCAACATTAAATGCACTCCATTCTGCCTGTAGGAACCCAGAATCATGCCAAACAAGAAACATGAAGGTGACTGTGGTGCCTGAGGTCCTAGTTTGTGATTTTTCCCCACAGCCTGCACGTTCCGTCTGAGACTCTGAGACACCCCATTAGCTCAACAATGGGGACTGAAAGACATACCCAATGAAAGAGAGGAATAAAAGGCTCTTGCTGCTTCTCAAACTGAGTCCAAAGAATAACCTTGGTGCAGAGTAGGATGGGAGCTCATGGCAGGAGTCAACCCCATCTCCCCCTGGGGTTATGCCTGCTGAGGCAATGTGGCAACTCCACCACTTCCCTGTCCCCTTGATATTGAGGGCATTCAAGTGGGTCACCCTCCCATCCCAACTTACCTACTGTGCCATGAGGTTCAAGGATGACTTTGCAGTAGTATGAGTGTGAACGTGTCTGATGGTGGTTAGTGATGGTATTGGAGAGCTACCCCTGCAGCTTTAATCTTTGCATTCTGACTTAGACGAGTAGTGCAATGTTTAAACTTTTATTTGTGGAGCACCTAGATGGCTTTGTCAGTTAAGCATCAAACTCTGGATTTCGGCTCAGGTCATGATCTCAAGGTTGCGAGTTCAAACCCTGCATGGGGCTCTGTGCTGACAGTGCAGACCCTGCTTGGGATTCTCTCTGCCTCTCTCTCTGCCCTTCCCCCATGTGTTCTCTCTCTCCCTTTCCCTCTTCCTCTCTCTTTCTCAAAAAAAAAAAAAGAAAGAAACTTAAAAAAAAAATTTCTGTTTGAGGGAGGACTATAAAGTCACCAAATAAACATCAGGGCCATCTGCGTTTTGAGAGAGAGGACTCTACTGGTACTCTTTATCTAACCTTTCCTAGACACACCTAATCATCCATCCCTAGGGCAGCCATTGATTCAGCATGTGTGTGTATGCATGAATGTATGTGTATGTATGTGTGTGTGTGTGTGTGTCCTTGTACACTAGTGCACCTGTGTGCCCTTATATATCATCCACTATGTACCAGGATGTGTTGCTGAGATCTGTTTCAGTCCCCCTCTTCTCCTGTCTATAAATACCCATAACACACACAAATTCACTACCCCTATACATAATCCCCATCTACACAGATTTCTTCTGTCTATAAATCCCCGAAATAGAGATTGTCTTTTATCTAGTCTGATGCACAATTTACTTTTTAAAGTTTATAGTACATTTATAGTTTTTTTAGTTTTCTTTATACATTTTAAATTTATACTAAGTGTCCCAGCAAGTACTGCTACAACACACAGAAGCAAGTATTTTGTGGCTTCTTGTGTTATGATACCCACTCACAGCCTGAGCTGGCTACCGGGAAAAGTAGCCAGTCACATTTTAGGTTTCTACACTGCTTTGAACTCTACAAACATAAAGTCTGACTGTCATTGTGCAATTCTCAGGGTCTGGCCTAGGACTTTGAGAGTCCAACTTGAGAGTCCAAGTGAGAAGAGAGACCAACTTCCTTATTATTCTTCATTAATTCATTCATTGCACAAATATTTACTAAGTGCCTACTACATGTCAAGTGCTATGCTTCTAGTAGGAAGCAAAAGCAAGAAATTCCTGCTCTTGTGCTACCCTGCCTCCAGGAGCACTAAAGAAACCACTATAGGGTTATGCATTTATGTATTCATCATCATTAATAGCCAATGAAATGAAAAACACAATCTGAGAAAATGGTTTTCACAACACCAAAGAGTTAAATATTGGGCAACATTTTAGTTTAGTTTTTTTTTTTTTCATCTTGTATTGATGGCTTTTCTTTTCATTTCTTATCCAGTCTTTCATTCAACAAATGTTTATTGCACATTCACTATATGCTGAGTCTACAGTAGTGAACAAGTCACGTATATATCTTCTATCCTTTGGAGCTGTCCAAACCAAATTTTAAATGTTAATACACCACACAAGCAAAATCAAGGCAAACACAAAAGCAAATGTTGCCTATTTAGTGTTTTACATTTACATTAGATGATCTGAGTGGGGAGTGGGGCAAAACTGGAAAATACACACATGGGTAAGATATACTACAAACCCTCAAAAAGGCTCAAAATATGTTAGGACAGAAAAATTAGGGGAAGATAGGGCAGGGAAAAGAAGTCATAGGGTAGAAGGCATCATACTTTCCGTCAGGGGGCATCTTATTTCACTGGTCAAGGAGAAGAATTCAGAAGGAAAATAGAGATTGAAGAATGAATGGTGATAATAAATAGGTTATAGTCCTCAGGGGGAAAGAAAGCTGAATTCAAAGGCAAAGGATTCTCTTTGACAAGGAAAGACATCATTATTCCTTGAAGATAGCAGAGAAAGGAGGGTTCAGTATCGTAGAAATAATTTGATCTGGAAATAAGGAAAGTTGAGAAAGTTCGAAATACAAAAAAATAAATTCCAAGCTTTCCAGAAATAAGTTCATTTTCTGTGAGAAAGCGTTTAGACATGGGGACCTAAAGAGAATGGAAAAACTGGTCCTTGACAAACTTGTTAATTGATCTCATTAATGGTCTCACAAAATATTGGGCATTTACAAATTTCATAGGTTAAAATGTCCGTGACTCTGAGCAACATTCAACTGGGTTAGTCTTGAGACCAGCTCACATGATAAAAAGACAGACACACCTAGAACAATCTGCAGGAACAAATGTACATCATAGAAACATGTACGTTATGGCCAATATCCACACATGATTCAGAGAGCTGAATAAGCTTGAAAGTCCCCTTACTTGCAGGGAACCTGAAGTTCAGTGTAGTACAAAAGGAAAGACATGGGCTTGGAGGTACTCAGACTGGGTTAGAACTAGCTCTGCTACTCACCAATTGAATGACACTGGGAAGAGTGCTTTCTAACTGCCCATCTCCTCAATAAGCATCACAATGCTTACCACATGGGTTTGTGGAAAGGGCTAACATGGTGATGGAGGTGAAACATTCACCTAGAATAAGTACATTATGTTACTTCTTTGTCTATGATCTTTCAGATTTTGCTGTAGAGCAGAAGATGGTCACCAGAAGATGAATTTAGGTTCAGATTTGTCATTGTTCACAGATGATGCATTTACTAGTAGTCTGTGCTGTACACGTCTTAGATACAACCACTGCAAATGGCTCTGCCTAGAACTTAAATTTTTCAACAGGATCTATTCTATCATCTATCTATCTATCTATCTATTTACTATCCATCTATCTATCTATCCATCTACCCATCTATCCAACAATCTGTATATTATCTACTATCTAGCTATCCATCCAACAATCTATATATTATCTATCATCTACCATCTGTCTATCTATCATTTATTACCTGTGTGTGGGGTGGTTATTAATGGCTATATCTTTGGATTTGGTTACATTTACACTCTACCTTCTCACTTCCACTTTAAAAATAACCTTTTCTCCCCAGTTTTCAGTAATTTTATGAATTAATTATTAAAAGCATAGATAGTAGGCATGTATTAATCAGTTCCCTTGATTGTTGTATTACCTGTAATTTACTTTATAATACTTGAGCACAGAGAGGCAAAAGGAGATGTGAGATCATGTGCCTGTTACTTGGGTTGAGCTATAACTCAAGTACCAATGATGTTGGAACCAAGCAGCTACACTTGCTTTCTATTCAGAAAGGCAGGCTTTCTCCTGAGACAGTGATGGCAAAAGCTTCCATTATTTATATTGCAAACACTATCTGATGCTTGGTTATTAGCATGTGTATTTTGAATGAAGTTTGTGACCTGTTAGTAAGCTGATACACTTTGAAAATATGTTCTTATTTGGTGAAATTGAAGGTAATCAAGGTATGTAGATTGGCAAAACTATTGCAGAGACATTCCCTTGCATAAACAAGCACATGCAACCAGAGGATTGATGATTCTGAAGCTTGACCTTTACCATTCTATATGCATCCAGAGATCCAGAGGGTTCTGCCTGCCTGAAGTCAGCCACATTATTAGCAAAAGCCTGTCTGTGGAACCGTGGATGTCCAACTTAAACAAACTTGCCAAGTGAGGCTGTAGCTGTAGGACATACAAGGAAGGAGAGTGTGAACTTCACTGAGCCAAAAAAACAGGTTGTATGAGCTTCTTCTGTGTTTGCCTGGTAATAACTGTTTAATTTTAAAAGTCTGTATGTGTGTCAGAATTTTATCTGAAACTGATTTTCATTGTGGCCTGGGAGCTGAGTTATGAAAGGAGAAGTCACCCGCCTTTAATTTCTTTGGAGGCTATTCTTTTCCACCAAAAAACCCTTAACTTCTATGTAATCAAATAGTCTAAATCCACCTGCTAATACTCACAAAGTTAAGTAATATAACAAAAATAACCATGAAAGTACCAATAATCCTATTCAGGTAAAAGTCTCCCTTGAATTCTGGAAAGGAGTTTCTCTAGTAAGACTGATATTTTGACCAATGTACTAGAGCCTTTCATGTTGGGGTGTCCATGTCAATAGATGATTTCAAATTGTTACATTTCTGGTTTGTATACATGCTATCCAAATTGTGCTTTTTCCTTTCTTTTCTGATCAGCTTTCAATATGGATGAAGACTGCTAGATAAATGAGAGCCCTCGTTTGTTTTAATATTTGACATTATCCATCCAACCTGTATAGACATTGGTTTGAGTCCAGTGGGGAAAACACAATGATTCTTTTGTTCACCCCCATATTTTCAGTGTCCAGCATGGTCAGATTCATACATGGTGCTTGGCAAATACTGGTCCAACGAATGAAAGAAACAGAATGAGTGAGCATTTCTCCCCTTCTTTTCATGCTCTCAAGTGATTTTCTAAATATCTGTTCCATGGTAGTCTGCAGTGGCGGGGAATGGCAGCGGTTGCTGAAGGGACCCCATCCTGGGCAAATTACTGCTGATGAGTCTTTTTTGTAGTTAGGTCTCCACAGGTTCTTGGACAGAATTTCCATGAGACTTATCCAAGTCACAGATTTCATGACTGAAAAGAAAAGTTTGAAGTCTCTGGAAATTATGATGCAGAAATTATATAGATGAAGAGCTGCTTAAAATAAAAACAAAAACAAATATAAGAAAATGCCTTGTTCCACCCAGTATTGGAAACCAAGGCTCTTGTCCACATAAAACAAAGAACTAAGGTATGATTTATCTTGTGCTTTCCTTAAAGAAGCCATTTATTTCAGAACACAACCTGAAATGCTTCTCAGGATAGCCTATAAAATCCGTTGGAGAGTACTGTTTCCTAAATTAGAGGTGACAAACTTATGGCACTTGGCCAAACCCAACCTGCTGTCAGTTATTGTAAATAAAGTTTTATTGGCACACAACCACACCCATTAATTTACATTTTGTCTATGGCTGCTTTCCTGCTGCAACATCATCAAGGAGTTACAACAGTGACTGTCTGGGAGATGAAGCTAAAATATTTACTATCTGGAGCTTTAAAGAAATTTGTTGACCTCATTCTAAATTTCCTCAAGACTTATCCATTAGCCACAAGTATTAATGATCCTCGCTATATAGTTAAACCAACCAAAATAATGGTAGACGACATATAGCATGCCTTAGAAGTACCAGGATTAATTATTTATTTATGAAAATTACTGGATGACTTATTGCTTTGTTTAAATTTTGCCTCATTCTACAACAGATTTGGGGTGGTTTATAAAAACATATACAATATAATTAAAAAGTAAAATATTCATAAAATCCTCAACAGAGAAGATATCAATTAAAATGGAAGATGAAAGTAAAGTAAGAGTTTTGCTCTTTTTAGGATTTTACTCTCAAATTCCTCACTATTTTATATTAATGTCACATCTATTGCTTGTTTCTATTTGCTGTTCCAGCAGATTTTAGTTCTTTCAAATTATCAAATATTTCTTTTTATTTATTTCTTTTTAATTATCAAATATTTCAAAGTTTATTGATGAATATTACAAGCACCCACACACACATAACCCACATTTTTCAAAGTAGCATCCAAAAAAAATGGTGTCATATTTGCTTGGACATTCTTAAAGTAAGAAATACAGTGTTGCTGCTACTTTAACTCACCTCTATCCCATTGGCTTCTTTCACCAAAGACAACTCTATTCTGAAGGTAGCGGTTCACATATCTTTGATCTGTATCTTAAAATTCATAATATATATATGTATGTGTCCATAAACAATGTATGTGTTGTTTTATGTTTTTGATTTACATGAATAAGGTATTATTTTTATATAATGTATTTGCAATTTGCTTTATTTATAAACATTAGACTTTATAAAATCACTTATGCTGAGGTAACTAGATCTAGTTTACTGAAACAGCTGTAGTAATTAAAATGCATCTCCAATTTAGTTAGTCATTACCAATGAATGGATATTTAGATTCTTTCGTTTTAGAGTACCTAAAACCAAAAGCTGCTTCTGTTTAATCACTATGTTATACACCTGAAATTAATGTAACATTGTGTGCCAACTATAATCAAATAAAAAACAGAAAATCACCAAAAAAAAAGAAAGAAAGAAAACCAAAAAGTGCTTCAATAAACATTTCTCCTTGTGCAATATGGGAGTTTTTTTAGGGTTTATGCCTGGAAGAGATATAGGTAGATCAGAGAGTACCTAATAAAGTTCAACTTTACTAGAAAATTGCCAAATTTTGAATTTGAATTGCTAATACAACTTAACACTTCAATGATCAGAGAAATTTCTCATTTCTCTGTATCCTAAAGAGCAAATCCTCAAAATCAGCCAAAGAATGAACAAGAAACAAAAATAAAAAGTAAAAAGGGAAGATGCAGCTGAAGAAGTATAAGAAGCTTTTCTGGTACCCATGGAGAGTCCTGACTTTACTCTGTAAGGAATGGAAAAAATTTTTTTCAAAATCTCTGACATGCACTCCAGCCAGTAAATGGGTGCTGTCTTTGTTTCTTTCTTGAATCTTAAACAAATTGCTAAAGCAAAATCCTTGAAAACTGGCAATAGCCTCAAATACTAACTCACATCTTGGGAATGCTAAGAGTTAGGTGTTTATGAACTCTCTTCTAGCCTGATTACTACAAGATAATTTGCTGAATATTGTCTTAACATCCATCAGTCAGAAATCTTAAAAGAAATATTACACATCTAATAAAAAGACTATATTCAGCACCTTCTAGGTCCACAGAGAAGCCACAACAGCAGACTAAAATTTATTTAAAATGATGAATAATTGTTCCACCAAGTTCTAAAGTAGATGGGTTTGTCTAATTCCATACAATTCATTGCTTGGTTTCTCTTGTCATCGTTTCTTCATTTTTTTATCCCAAAGGTCTCTCACTGTTCTGGGGAAAGGCAGATTTAACCTTCTTTTGATGTTGTACTTCTGCCCTTTCTTCTGACAGCCACCTAGAAGGATGGCCATTTGAACAAGGATAAAAATCACAACTCCTGGATGCCTAAGCTGGTTCACCTTCCTTGGGGTTTTCTAGAGATACTGTTCCCATAGGAAAAATGTTTGGTACCTTTCTCTCACTCAGAAAAGCCACTTGTTTCTTCCAGCCTTTCTAGGCCTGATAACCACAGATGGAGCCAGAAGCAGAGCAATCTAGAGTCTGAAGATGGCAAAAAATAGCAAGTTATTGTTTCAGGACCTCTGGAAGGTGTGTGCCTGCACACAGAGCAGGGATTCTTTCATTTGCAAATTCTTTCATTTTGTATTTCTACATTTGCAAATGAAAGACAGACACTTTAAAACAAGAGAGGGAAAAAAGAAGCCCAGACCTCAAGAAAGCAGTTGTGGAGTAGGGGCTGGAGCTGACCCTCAGGGTGACCAAGGACTGGAACTCTGTCTCTTGTCCTTGTTCTCTTTATGTGCTTCCCTCTTCATCCCTGGCTGGGTGTCAGAGGAAGCTGGAGCTATGGCTTATTCTGGAATGCTGGAACATTCCCTCCCAGCAATGCTGGGACTATGGAGGAACTAGGACCCTTCACATCGATTCCAGTTAGAAGAATTCCCATACAGGACTCTGATTGGCTCAGACTGAGTAGTACATCCCACCAGTGTCCAGGGTATCAGAGACTCATGACTGATAGTCTTTAATAGAGTCAATGGTTGAATGGGAGAAATATACATTTCATCTGAAAGAAAGGTGACAGACACAACCATGGATGCCTACTGTTTATGAATAATACATCTTGATGTTGCCACAGGCACTTCATGACAGAGCATGACAGAACATTCCAGATTCAGATAGCTTTGCCTTGAACAATGCTGCATAGAGAAGAATTTTCTTCAATTACAGAATCCTTTTTGGTCTTCTAGTCTCAATGATCACTTTTTTTTGCCATTTCCAATATGCTCTGGACTTTTCTTTACCTAGGAGTCTCCTTAAGCAAACACTTAACCCAATGTCACCCAAGGGCTTTGCTGAGGCCACAGTGCCTTGTCCTCTTGTGGCTAGTGAAACCAATTTTCAAGTGTTTCCTTGCTTTGTAGTAATGAGGGTCATGCTGTATGATTCATACCCAAGCAAGATGGGGCTGGGGGGGGGGCAGGAACACTGCAAGGATGCTCTTAGATAAGCTATGCCAACAAGAGGACAAGCTTTCCATAACAAATCCAACTTTACACCAGAATTCATGGCTGAATTCAATCCATGTAGGTTTCAGTGGCTGCTTCTTTCCTAGGACAGATTTGGATTTTATGGTATTTCATGGAGGAGGAAAACAAAGACTTCATCTTAAGACTGTCTCTCATTTTACAGATGAGGAAACCATGGCCCAGAGATGTCACAGGACATGGACAGAGCCATGTGACTCACAAAGAGTGGGCCCAAGATCCCCTGAGGAATTTCACAATAGGCAACATCTATTAGACACCTGCTGTGTACATCACTTGGGACTTGGGGTATGATAAAAGATATAGGGAAGGATAAAGCATAGCCCATTTTTTTCTGTGAACTTCCAGATTAGGATCCCCAAACACACATGAAAACTCTGAAAATACAGGTACACATTTGACATTGTTTTCCTAATAGAGGAATTTACCATTAGTTAAATGAATTTCAACATGAAAGTTACCATTTATCCATTTATCCTGTATGTAGACCTACTACATGAATTAAATCCTTTGCAACACAGAGACCCTCATGCTACTTCTCACATATTACCTGTTGTGCTTTGGGCATGGGTTTACATGTCTCAATATCGAATAAATGTTGCTGACTACCTAACTTATGACCACCAGCTCCTCTTGACCACAGATGGTCTCAGGGTTGGTAGATGTGGTCTCCCAAGGGTTAAATGGGAAAAGAGTGTGGGATTCCAGGGCCTGCAGTTGATTTCCAAGAGTTCCTCCTTGCAGGGCGAATGCCAGCACAACATCTGGTGTGCACCTGAATAAATCCAAGAAGTTTCCTTTTCAATATCGTATAAATTCTGCACCTTGACTCATGGCTATTAAACCCACTGTGGTAAGATCTCCAGCAAGCATGGCAGTATTTCATTCATGAGGGAGGACCACTCCAAGAAGAGCAGCGTGAAGCCATCTCCACCCACCCTGCACCCCAAAGCCTCTGGAGAAAGCTGTCATCTAAGCTCCTTCTGCTAATAATTCTATTTAGCTCACTTATTTTTTAAGGCAAGTTTTCCAATTGTAGATGCACCCTCTCTTACTCTCTCCCACTTCCAGGCTTCTCTTCCTCCTCCAGACTCAGTTTCCCCCCAGAAGGCTCAGACATGAACACCTTTTCCTAATCTTTTATGTGCATTCTGGTCAACTGAGACTCATCACTCAATGTGGCTTAAATTAAAAGCAGACCCTTTGGATGAGTGCTCACTGCCTGCCCTCCTCCTTTTTCCTTTGCTCCTACCTAAACAGAATTCTTTGAAGGTCCCCTGGCAGAGTTGGTAGTCCATAGTCCCTATCTCCATTTCCTCTGAATGAGAGCTAAAGCTGGAATTACAGAATATTATGGATCAAACAGATTCTAGAAGGCTATTTTGCCCCCCACTCCTATTGTGCCCATGAAAAAAAAGTGAGGCCCCCAATAGGATCTTGCTGCTCCCCCAATCAAGGGTCCTCATGCCTCACAGCCTTGCATACTCAACCTTCTACTTTTGTGTACCCTCTCATTGCTGCAACCTTGTGGTGAACTGCAACTCACCATGCTTCGCTAAGCTGTAATGGCACCACTTCTGAGAAATTTATTTTGCTCCCCCTGCCCCACCCCCCCCACTTCACCATTCTCCCATGGAATTCATTATTTTCTCTTTGGGCTTCCTGGTTATGCATAACATGTCCATTATAGCTTCTCACAGTGCATGACAGATGTGGTCTTACTTTCCACCCCGCCCTTCCCCCTCACACACACACAAAAAATAGACCCTGAGACAAAGATTCTAATGCCCAGCACTTGACTTGGGACAGAATTTGGGGAGCCACCAGTGGGAGATGGAAAGAAAGGAAAACATATAAAGGGTGAGGCATTGAGCAGGCTCTGCCTGTGGATGGTGGGGCTCATTGTAAGAACACACTCAGAGACTAAAGAGCAAGGAAGCTTGTCCATTGGTCTACCCAAGTAGGTGCCTTAGTTTTAAGAGGTTGCTTCTGAAACATGAACTCCCTGACATGTCTAGCCTCCCTCAAACTTTGGGCAAAGCACACTCTCAGCCAGAGGAAGTTCTTAGGCAGAAAGACCTGGAACTATCTGCTAGGGACCTCCAGCATGGGTCAAGCGGCCAAAGGTGTCTTCTAAGGCAATCATTTGTCTGTGTCCCCAGACAGACAGAGCCTGGATTGTACTATTTCAGCATCCCTAAGATATGGCCCATAACAGGCATATTTCTTATTTTATTTGTACTTGAAAATGAAATTAGAACCTTACAAAACTAAGTGACAGATCGAGACCCTGAAGCTGGGCTCATGGCTCAATATTTTTCCAGAGTATTTTTCAGAATTTTCAGCCAAATATCCCCTTCTAACATTAGACGACTTGGATGTATAATCCCCTGGAGTCTTGCGACACTTAGTCCTAGCCCAAAGTAGCCTGGCACCAGGAAAGTGCTTCTTTGGGACTGGTTTTTCAAATTTCTATGAATTGCATCCTGTTTCATAGCACATCACATTTCTTTTAGTATTTTTAAAACATTTAAATTATTAGTTAAAATATTAACTATTGCTTATGCATTTTTTGTGAGAAATTAATGTTCCAGAATAGTTTTCTTGGGCTTCATGTATCTCCCAGCTCATGCCATCTGTCAGAGTGAGTGTCACAATACTTCTTTCATGGAGGAACTACAAATGATGATGGACATGAACTCTGCCACCAGGAACATTAGGAGCCCCCACCCTCAGCCCTGGGTTCTATGTTGATAAAGGAAGTGTTGACTGAAGTATTAGGCTATTTCACTGTTCCCCACTTCATTTTGTAAAAAAGCCTGCCCTCATAAATGCAGAATTACTGTCCAAGCAAGTGAGAATCTAGGTAGTGCCAACATGGGGAGAGGGAGGGACAGGTGCATAAGGAATAAGACCTGAAATGTCTTCTCAGATAGGGTGTATCCATAAAACCACCTTTCCCAAATCTCCCTTTTTGACAATGGAAAAACAAATTACTTTTTAAACCTTTCTCCTCCCCCTAACACAGTGCCAAGCTTTCCAAATTTTTTCTTCCCTGACCCTGATTTTCACTCTGCTTTTTCCCCTTCCCCTCCACCTGCTTGGGTTTTCCCATAGCCGTGATTATATGTCAGTCCCTACATGGTCAGGTAGGTGGATACCTCCTCCAGTTAAACTTTAAGGGACTCTGCAACTACAAGCACCCAATGTCCTTAGAAAGAATTGGGGGATTATAAATACAAAAGATTCTTTTTCCTCTTGTATTCCTTGTGACCAAAAGCAGAGCCAGGAGAAGAAAACTCCAAATCCATTTCCACTTACCATAAAGCATCTGATATTTCATCATTAGTTTGAATGTGTATTATCAGTTAAAATTCAAACATTAACAGTTAAGGTTAATATTTTAAATATTAACAGATGTACACACACACACCCCCACACACATATATGCATACATATATATACATATATATGTGTATATATATATATACACACATATATGTGTGTGTATATATATATGTATGTTTGCAGAGAAGAAGCTCATGGAGCTGATTCTCTGCTCTATGTGCCTGCCTTTTCTCCTTTCCACAACTTTCACTGACCATTCTTCCCTCAGCTCTGATGTTACCACCTCCAGGAAGTCTTCCTTAGAACCCCCTCTAGGTGGAATTCATTGTCACCCCTGTGCTTTCTGTCTTTTCCTGGTGCCTGCATAATGATGTACTAGCAGTACATGCTATCTCAGATTGGGTTGCCCCCCACCAAAAGAGATCATGAGACAAGGATTCCAGTGCAAGTAGTTTATTTGAGAGGTAAATGATCCCAGGCAAGTTTGTTCAACAATTTCATACATACAGTGCCATTGCTTCAGTCCCTCTGAAAAGAAGACCCTAGCACAGCTGTTCTACCCTCTGGTGCTTTACTGCCCACAGACCACTTCACCGAGCCCCAAGGCCTATAACCTTGAGGTTACTCTGAGGTGGTGCAAAGAACAATTGATTTGCAAGTACTCTCTTTTCCTTGTATAAGACCGCAGGTCATGTGGTTCTGTGGATTTCTTTCAATATATTCTCACCAGCTCTTCATCTTTCAGAACTGTCTCACAGTCCTGTTGTGCCCAGATCCCTCTGCTGCTTTCCAGAGCCAAAGTGGATTTTGTTGAGTGGACACTCACTATTTGGGGAAGAGGCTGGTACACTTATCAACAATTTCACCTTCCTACAATCCTTAGTTCTAAGAGAGCCTAGCATGCAGTATTTTAGAGTAGAATTAAGTCTTTGTAAAATACAAGCTTCACTGACTACATCCCTGGTTACTCTGATACTCTGTCCCTGCATTATAATTAGAAAAAAAGCCCATGTAAATAGAGTTAAGAGTCACTGGGGGAAGGACAAAACTTGTTCTTGTTTTGGAAGCAAGATCAGAGATTTGTGCAAGAAGAAACATAAGAGCAAAGGTGAGATAATAAAGAACAAACATTCGGTTTTTGGATAAAAAGGAAATGAGGCTTTCAGGCTGGAGAACATCTGGGTACAGTGCATATCTCTGATTTCTGCCACCTGAGTAGTGGCTACCAAGGCCAACAAACCAGGTGGTCAAACCTTGGCATTCTTTCATCTATTCTAAGCAAACTTTGCCAAGAGACAGTCTAAGGACAAAATCAACAGAAAGGAAGCAGGGCCGAGTGATTGAGGCACACATCATAATGGCATCATTTGAGAACTTGGATCCTGATGATGACTGGTCATGGTCATCCCATTTCCATGCACCAGTACATTTGTCTCTTCGCTTAAGCCCATTTGGGTTGATATTTCTATCTTTTGCTGTGGGAAGATTCTCTCTAATATATTCTCAATTTGGATGAAAGTTCTTGAGGAAGAGTGATGGTTCTTGGTAAATCAAGAGATTGAAGAAAAATGTGATGAGAAAAGCACAGAATCTGATGTCATGTGCACAGCTATTTCATATCAGAAATTCCCAGTTTTCTGTAAAGTGCACCTCTAGATCATAGCTCTCTAGATCATGATTAAATCTTCAACTAATATATTGAATACATACATATATATTTATACACATATGTATTTATATACATATTTATACATATATACATATACAAATATAAATATACATATTTGTATACATATATGTGTACATACATATATCATACATGTGTGTGTGTTCTTGGACCCAAATTAAATAATCCATGTGGTCTACTGTCCAGATGAGGTAAACTCAAGGAACCTCAGCCCAGTTAGTGCAATAACTGAAGAGGAATCCAATGGTTGTTTGTATCCACCATTTTACCATTGAAGGGGATCAAGTTTATTACCCTAAGCCACCCTTCTCAAAATCTTCAGAAATTCCCTCAAAATACTCTGGAAGCTCACCCCATATTTCAACCCTACCCCTGGTATGTGACATTTCCCCTTCTTTTTTCCCTCTACCTTCATTGCTTTCTGATCCAGAGCTATAACTGAGAAGTAGTTAGTGTTCATTGGTTCATTTGAGTGAACAGAGGCGCAAAATATCAGCCTTAACAAGAACAGAAATGATGTCCTTTCCCTATATAAACGTCAGAGGTTGATATTGTTATTGCTTATATGGTGGAACTGAACAATTACAAAGAATTTGATCAAAAGCAGTGCTTTTCCAGAAGAAAAAAGAAAGAACAGCCTCTAGGGCCCAGCACAGTCTTGGGAGATGCTGGAAGCCTGTGAGGAGTGGGGAAGAAATCAACATGGCAGTCCAGGCTACGACTGCAAGAGAGGAATGAATGTCTTGCTAATTACACACCTAGTTGTTCCTCAATATAGATATAGGCTTTGTTGTCTCCATATAGTTAGTAGTACTTGTCCTTAGAAGGTGTGCTTTCTTTGATATTGATCAAAGGGGGCCCAGCAGCGGTCTAAAGAAAATCAAAATGCAAAGGAGAAAAGGAAGTGCATCTGGCCTCACTGCATGAATAAACATGCCCCCTCCCATGGTGGTGAGAGGAGACACTCACAGTGCTGCTCATGCTGGGCCTGGTCATGCTGTACCATGCATGACTCAGATTTTGAGGTGAATGAAAAGGGACATCACTTCCTGGGTGAGGGGTCAGGTTTCCTGAGGCAGAGAGTAGACTTTCAAATACAAACTTCAGTGGTAAGGGATACAGAGAGCCTCTCCCTTTCCTTTCTTCCATTCCCCACCCCCTGCCTGCCACCCCTTCTGCCCCCATATCTTGGGGCTGCAGTGACAAGCAGGATTTCAGAGGTCTCTACAGAAGATCCTAGAGCAGATACTGCTGGTGGCCTACCCAGACCCCGAGAGGTATGTTTCACTGGTTGCCTGGGTACCTACTATAAAGGCTCTCCATGGCAACATCTCTGGGCATCTGCTCTGAGCCAGCTTCCCGGAGGACCTTTGGGTTGGGTCTTGTCATCCTGGAGCAACCTGGAGCCAGTAACAGACTGATGAGCTAAGAGTCTGGCTCCTAGGCCTTCAGGTAGGACAGACTCCCTGTACCACTTAAGCCCAGGGTAGCTCCCCATGAGGACCAGAGAATGCTGGGAATATAAGAGGCTCAAACTAGAGTCATACATTTTTTTGACACCTATACCTGCATATAGGCACAATCAGAAATGAGATCTGTGAACTACCAGTTAAAATGGTCTTTCATCTTATAGATGATGAGGCTGCAAAGTCAACAAAATAATTTTTTTTATTTTGGTGGTTACACCATTCCCCTGGCTATGAGCAATGTTTGTTGTGTTACCAGCTTTCATGGGAATCTGATGACAGAACATTGCTCAATGGCACGTGCTCACTAATATTTGTCAGTTGTCACCAGTTACAAAATGCTCACTGATGTGGGCCTTTCCTCCACCCCAATGGAGACTCTGGTTTTGCTTTTACTTCCATGTTTTTGAGATGCCTGGCCAGTCAGCTTTGTTGTCTTTATATGACTCTAAAAATAACAACTATCTTCTTTCATGTTTTATTGAAAACTGTCCCAAAAATTCACAAGGAGTCACCTCCTTTTAATGTGTGTTAATTAAGTTCCCCAATAGCAACTGCAGAGAAGATAAGTATTTTGACATATGTTATTTTAAGAGTCTTAAGATCAGAGAAGCCAAAGGCAAAATATGCTCAGAAATGAATGAAAACATGTGAAGCCAAAATGCGCATTCTGGCCTCTGAGTCTGAGCCTCCTTCCTGGAATGCCTTGTCAAATACCCTCTTCACTAAAGTATCCCTCCACGTCAAAGCATCTGAAAAACATCATCTGGTCATTCCAATCCCAAACATTCTTGCTTTGTCTGATCACATATTAATTACATTGCATATATGCTACTTAATAATATCGTATAGAGAAGTCACATGGAATAGCTTCATAGAACTTTTTCAGAACCCATGAGGGTGCCTGGGTGGCTCAGTTGGTTAAGTGTCCAGCTTAGTTTCGGCTCAGGTCATGATCTCGTGGTTCATGAGTTCAAGTCCCGCGTCGGGCTCTGTGTTGACAGTGCAGAGCCTGCTTGGGATTCTTTCTCTCCCTCTCTCTCTGCCCCTCCCTTGATCATACTCTCTCTGTGTCTCAAAATAAAGAAGCAAACTGAAAAAGAAAAAGAACTTGTTGAGAACCCAGCCCCAGGATGTACTATGATTCTGAGCCTCTGTTTCTTCCTTTGTTACATGATCCTGATATTTACAGGACTGTGTGTAAGATTATGTGAAATACTGTCCTGGAAATCCAACAAAGTAGACTCTCAATATGTATTTTCCTTCCCCCTGTCCTTGCCTCCCTCAGATTACTCCTTGTCTTGTATACGGGTGATATGTGTGTTGCAGTTTTCAACTGTATAGCAAGCTACATATGAGTAGGGGATCTGAGCACAAGTGTTTATTTGAGAGGTGATCCCAGGAGACTCTAGGAGAGAAGTGAGAAGGGAAAGAACTATAAGGGAGCTATCAAGCAAGTTGCTATGGTGGGTAATGAGCCCCTAATGCTGCAAAAGAACTCTGGAAAGGATGGGAAACATGCATCTTGTTTTTTCAACTCAGGGTCTGGGGACTGGGGTATAGGAACACCAACCCCCATCAGTCTATGGCTATAGGCTGTCCCAGGGCCCTTCCAGCCTTCTGTGTACTCAGACAGAGTCAACTTGCAAGGTTCCAGAGAAAGATCCAAGTAAAGAGATGCAGCTATTGGCTGCTGTTCACTTCTCCCCGAAAGTGGTCAGGCCAGGAAGAAATGGGCAGGCACAGCCAGTGTCTGCTACAGGTGACTTTGATTGGGAAAAAATGTTTATGACTGGCTCCAAAAAAAGAGTTGGAATGTAAATATTGACCTTCTATGCAATGTGTGGGGTTAGTTGTGGACTGCCTTGCTGACAAGGAGAGGGTTTCAATCCTGTATCAAAGATATTACTTAAATCTAGCTGGAGGACTTCTCTAAAGGCCCAGTTAGCTTAACTACATACAACAGAGAAGTTTAAAAGCACACATGTATGTGTGTTTATGTGTGTACATATGTTTCACATAACAAGCTGATTTAAGCTCCTTGCAGAAGTTTAGCCAAGAAACCAATCAGTCTACCCAGAATTATTACAAGAAAATGGATACATACACATGGAAAAGGATGGCAAAGGGTGAAATGGTGAGTCCTGACCTGTGCAAAGGGGCATCCTGGGAGAAAGGAACATGGACCTGAGTAATGGGGATGCATTAACCTAGTTAACTAAGTGAAAGGTGGAGGTGGAGAGGAGGGGCAGGGGACCATATACATCTTAAGAAGAGAGATCATGGTGTGAGAAGCCCCATGACAGGAGGGAATGTGGAAGGAAGCCAACAAGAGAAATGACTCCAGGAGTTTTGACTTAAAGTCTCAAAGTAACATGCACTAACAATGTGACCTTGGCTGAATTATTTAGCGTATCTGCATTGAATCTTTTGCATCTGAACAATGAGAAAAAAAAGTCCCCCTTTAGGCCAGCACTGTACTATATCTGTGCTGTTCAGTACAGTAACCACTGGCCACTTGTGACCATTGAGCCCAAGAAATTTGTCTACTGAGCCTGAGAAAGTGGTTTTTACATTTTGTTCAATTTCAATTAATATAAATTTAAATAGCCACAGATGACCAGTGGCTGCTGTGTTGGATAGTACTGCTTTAGAGTATGGTTTCAGGAGTGAAATAAATCTCATCCTTATACCTGAATCATCTGGCACAGAACAGGTCTCCATCCACCCAAGTACCCCAACCCATGGTGAGATCTTGGTCTCATAAGCCATGTCTCTATATCCGATTCTAATTTAAAATTGCCTCTTAAACAAAAATGTGTTCGGTTCCAATGTGGCTGCTGCCAGCAATCCCCACTGGTAGTAATGCCTATTCTGGCATTGTTCCAGCACCATGATTGACTTGGCCAGTTGAAGAAAAATTCAAATGGCAGCCACTAAACAGTATGAAATATCTCAATTTTAACCCAAAACTGGGGGCAAGAACTGTCTCCAAGGCTACAGAAGCAGGGCTCAGCAGATGACCCAAAAGACAAGAAGAAAAGCCCCCGTTTAAAGAATAACAATCAGTGGCTGAAAGCTATTAAGTTCGCTCTTCTAGTTCAAAGGGATTTGAAATGGCAATTTGTCAGGCAACTGTTGTCACTTTAGATGCCCCTAGTTGCTTTCTTTGAAGCTCTTGATTGACTACAGGAGTCTATCCCAGATTCTTCTAAGGACAGGATTTCCACAGTTGAACACATTTATGTCACAGTAATTATGACTCTTCCCAAATTTAATCAACAAAAGGCAAAAGAGTACAAGTTTGAGAAAATATGCATGTGCACTGCAGAGTCTAGGAAATGGCCTGGCTGACTGTGCACAGACTCAGAAAACCAGCTAGACGCTTTCAGGCACTCGCTTGTGCCAATCAGATGCTGGAAAAAGTTCCTTTGTTAGCAATAGAAAGAAGGACAGTCACACATGGAGAATGTCTTCCTGGGTTCAGCTCGTTCCAGCCAACAGTGAGACAGATTCAACTTCATATGAATAATTTCTAAGAGCAAAACCAAACCAAACCAAACAAAACAAAAACCAGGCAACTGAGAAATAAGCAACCTGACCAACAGTATCATCTCTCTAGCTAGCAAAGGTAGGATCTAGAAGGAAATTGTTGTCAATCGTTTTTGAAAACAGATGCAAAGAAGTGTGCCTCTGTGAAACATTGGAGTGCATGAGTGAATATGGGTGTGAAAGGAAATGAGCAAGTGTGAAAGCAAACTCTAGCTACTGAGCTCCTGACTCAGACTCTTTTCTGGAAATCCTCAGAATTGAGAGAGAATGGGATGAGCCCTCAGAAGAATTTTCACATTATAAAGAAGTATTTGCAAGTTAATTTGCTACTTGTGGTGCTCTCAGGAACCTACATATCTTCATCAGCTATGGGAAATGTGCCCAGAGGTGTCTGCAGCATGGAGTGTACCTGGAGAGACCTGCCAGGGTGAAGGTCCATCCTAAGCATCATGAGGAAGGTCACCCCAGAAGGATTGAGGGTCAAAGGGGTGCAATCTGTCCACAGCCCAACTTCTTTCTGAACATCTACTGCTCTCTAACTCAGACAACAGCAGTGTCCTAAATCGAAAAAAGGAAAATATGATACAGACGGTAAAGATGGGATCTCAGGGGCCCTGAGGAGAGGGCCAGCAAGGTGGACTCTTGCCCAACAGCTGTGTGCCAGATGTCCCTGCTATGCAGCCTAAGGGACACATTCATGGCAAATAACTAAAGAGAAACTCTGGCAGAAATAAAGAAAAAAAAAACTATGGTATCTGCATAGGAAATGTGGGGACAGGGACAGGAGCAAGGTCAGAAAAACAAACTCACCAGAGGCAAGAATGAACAGATAAAAAGAAGGTGAAGCAAGGAGGGATCTAGAAAGTGGGGATGGAAGAAAAAATCACTCATCTAGATCCTTCACAGGTGTGTGCTCCCAGGTAGAGGGAGCCAAGCGACAACATTTGCAATGAAAGTGCAAGAGCACATAGAAGGAGGCTCAGAGGACAACCTCCCCCTCCCCTAGGATTTGTCCATTCAGTCTGTAATGTGTGCATGCTGTCTGCCAAGGCGTTGCCCAGCAGCATGATGCCACACGGGCCATGTGCGTGACCAGCACTGCTGACCAGTGCATCTCAGGTGTTCCAACAGTCTTCACTCTCCCTTAACAGACCAAGAAGAAATCACCCTTGACATGACGTTCTGCCTATATTACTCAGGATACAGAAAATAAAAGACTATACACATAGGCAGCAGAAGTCATGTGACCTCAAAATTTAATCCAATTAGCAGGCTGTAAAGCTATTTAGAAGAAGAAATGTAAGGCTTTCATGTTGACAAACGAATTGGTCTTCATTCTGGAAAAATTGTGTCTTGGCAAGTAAGAAAGGTGATGGGAAAATATTTGTCCTGGAGTTTCCATCATCATTCTCCTAAGGCAAAAAAGTTTCCAAGAACCTGAACTGGTGCGACCAAGAGCAGTCTTGGGCAGAATTTTGAAGGTGAATGTGAGATGCTAACGTTGTCATGGATGAGTGTGTCTCCCATGACATTTGCACGTGGTACCTGGTTAAAAAAGAAAGTGATAACTTTGTTCAAATTAAAAATATAGGGGCAGCTGGATGGCTCAGTCAGTTAAGCGTCTGATTTTAATTTTGGCTCAGGTGGTGATCGAACATTTCGTGAGTTCGAGCCCCTCATTGGGCTCTGTAGTGACAGCAAGGAGTTTGCTTGAGATTCTCTGTTTCCTCTCTCTTCCCTCCCCACTCACTCTCACTTTCTCTCTCTCTCTCTCTCTCTCTCTCTCTCTCTCTCTCTCAAAAATAAATAAACATTAAAGAAAGTGTAAAGCCTCACAGGTTTATGAAGAAGGTATATTCTATATTATCATTATCATTATTATTACTATTATTAGTAGTAGTATTTCAATTGTAATAAAACACATGTAAAATTTACCATCTTAATCATTCTAAGTGTGCAATTCAGTGGCATTAAGTACACTCTCCTTGTTGGGCAAACATTAGCCCTATTCATCTCCAGAACTCTTTTCATCTTGTAAAACTGAAATTTCATACTCACCAACAACAAAACTCCCTACTCCTTCCCTCTCCCAGACTCTGGAGACCACCATTTCACTTTCTGTCTCTATGAATTAACTACTCTAGGTGCTTCAAGTAGGTGATATCATACAGTATTTGTCTTTTTGTGACTGCCTTATTTCATTTAGCATAAAGTCTTCAAGGTTCATCCATGTTGTAACAGATGTCAGAATTTCTTTCCTTTGTAAGGCTGAATGATAATCCTTTGGCTGTATAGACCACATTTTGTTTATCCATTCATTTGTCCATGGGACACTTGGTTTGCTTCCACTTCTTGGCTATTGTGAGTAACACTGCTGTGAACATTGGTGTGCAAACACCTCTTCAAGACTCTGCTTCCAATGCTTTGGGTATAAACCCAGAAGTGGAATTGCTGGATCATACAGTAATTTATTTTTAATTTTTTGAAAACCCTTCATACTGTTTTCCATAGCAGCTTCCCATTTGACATTCCCACCAGCAGTGCACAAGGGTTCCAATTTTTCTATACCCTCTCCAGCATTTGTTTTTTTCTAGTTTAGTTTTATTTATTTATTTTTCAAAAAGCTGCCATCCTAATGGATGTGAAATGATATGAAGGCATTATCATTAATCTATCTTTAATCATATAAAAATTTCAGAATTTCCTCACTCACTCATTGATTTATTCAGTCCTATACTCAACTATATATTTATTTTAGGGTCCCAAATGTTGCTTATAGCCTTTCAACCAGCTACTAATTCAAAAAGTGTGTAGGTTCTGTGCATCAAGATACATTCTAGATGGAGAAGAGAGAAAATAAAAGGCAAATAAATAATACAGTATCAGATGGAGATAAGAGCTCTTAAGTAATAGGTCAGGATAATATCACAGAGAGGGAGAAAATTAGGGATGTTTTAAATTAGGAGGTCAGAATAGACCTCTCTGATGAGGATCCTATCTTGGAAATAGCCCAAGGAGAGGAAACAGCAAATACAAAACCTACAAGGAGAGAAAAAGGCTGAGTGCCTTGAATTTCCAGACTTAATAATGATTTTCACCAGGATTCTCTTGTTTAGGTTATTTGTGTTCACAAGAATTTTGGATTATAAACAATGAAGGATCTTGTGCTTACATATTTATATCTACTTATACGTAATATGTAAGTGTATGTGCACATGTATACATACGTGTCTTTCTCTTCATGTGAGCTGCTTGGTCTATTTGACAGGTGTACTCTTGTGAGCAAGCCAGAGCTCATGCCTATGCTGGAGAGCACGATGGCATAATTTGGCCTGAGACCTTGATTGCCTGGGTTGAATTTCAGCTCTGCTGAATGCTGGTTGTAAGGTCATGGGAAAATTACTTATTTTCTCTGTGTCTTGCTTTCCTCATCTGTAAAATGGGGATAATAATAGTACTTCTCTCATAGGATCATCATGATGATTACACGAGTGAATATATCCAAAGTACTTAGAACAATGCCAAGCACAGTCAGCACAGTACAAGATTTAACTATATTTTTTTTGAGAGAGAGAGAGAGAGAGAGAGAGTGGGAGAATTCATGCATACACAGATGCGAGTGAGGGAGGGTCAGAGAGAGAGAGAGAGAGAGAGAATTCATGCATACACAGATACGAGTGAGGGAGGGTGAGAGAGAGAGAGAGAGAGAGAGAGAGGGAGAGAGAGAGGGAGAGAGAGAGAGAGAGAGAGAGAGAGAGAGAGAGAGAGAGAGAGAGAATCCCAAGCAGACTCCATGCCCAGCGTGGAGCCCAACACAGGGCTAGATTTCATGGCCTTGGGATCATGAGCTGAGCCAAAACCAAGAGTTATATGCTCAACCAACTAAGCCCCCCAGGCATCCCCAGATTTAACTCTCTTTTGGATGTACTCATGCTATCAGGACACTTATGTGCAAGGATAGGGGGATTAAATAGACTTTAAAGGCAGTTTATTTTTATGTTGCTTGAATCCCCACAACTTCACCTCCTAAGTGATCTTCTAGATTTTAACACTCCTGCAACAGAGAGGTTACTACAACCTGGGGAATTCTTTATGTGTTGGGGGAAAAATCTTTTGTATTGTATATTGAGTAGAAACCCATGTCTTCCTAGTTGTCTCTTCCTTATTTGAGTTCTATCCCTGGTGGCCACACAAGAAAAAGCTGGTTCTACTTCCACAGGAGAGTGTTTCAAGAACTTCAAGATGATTGGCAAGGCCTCTGAATCTTCTCTTCTTTAGGTTAAATACCCCACAGGCTTTCTCAATACTTCTTTAACATGGTTTTGTGCATCTTCTATTTCCTGGTTAGTGTCCTTGAAATGTGTTCCCACTGATGTCCATACCAGTTAAAGTATGGTGCCCAGACTGAGTGTAATTCTGTAGGTGTGATCTGAACAGGGAAAACTTATTACCTTCTTCATTTAAGAACCAATAGTTTCAGTAAGGTCATGAAAATATTGAAGTCAAATGTGTGGTGGCCCTGTCTCATGATTCTTCCTAAAGATGGTAACAAGTACCATCAAGAATTCTTCACACACATGGTTTCTGTGTCAACTTAACCACCATTTTTTTTTAAACTTGGGGTCATTCATATTTGAGTCTCAAATGTAAAAATTTTTTAAATATACTCAATACTGAAAAAAAAAATCCCTGCCAATTGTTTGCAACAGTTTATCAATGTTTTAAATCCTAACTTTTAAGGCATTAACAGAAATAATCTATTGAATTATTAGATAATCTGAGAATTTTCACCTAGATTAGTAATAAAACACATAAATCAATGAAGCAGGGTTCAGAGCCATGAGTCATTCTGCTAGAGTACTTCATGTGGGTTGATGGTGCTCACTCAGTAGAATTTTTGGTGTATAGTCTGTCAGCTGGTTGCTGACCCAAACAAGTGTCATAGTATTCTCTCTATATCTATATTTCTCTTTATTTTCCAAAATGCATCATTAAACACCCAGTCAAATATCTAACTGTAATCTAGTGGGTCAGGGCCTAATCTAGGGACCTCTTGTACATTTATTTGTCAGGTGAAAATGCCTTCTTCAGCAGTGGACAAAGGGGGATTATTAAACTCTTGCCAACAGCAGAGTACAACAGGACCAGTCCCTTCCACTATACAAGGTAACTTACATAAGTCTCACATGGTGTCCATGTTCTTTACCATAGAGCAGTGGTTCTTTGACTCAGTAGGATCAGAATCCCCTTGGAGGGCTTATTGACACAAAGATTGCAAGGCCTCCACCCCAGAGAGGCTGAGTCAGCAGGCCTGGAGTGGGGCTTGAGAATTTGTATTTCTAACAGACTCCCGGGTAATGCTGATGCTGTGGGTTTAAAAGCCATACTTTGAGAACCACTGTCTTAGGTGAATTTCTCCCTCCCTCCCTCCCTCCCTCCCTCCCTCCCTTCCTTCCTTCCTTCCTTCCTTCCTTCCTTCCTTCCTTTTTGTCTGACAATCTTAAGACGGAAATGAGTAAATGTACAGGGTGAAGTCAATCCAGAGTTCTGCTCACACCTTTCAGACTACTCAAAGAAAAATATCTCCAGAAGAGGGCTGAGTATTTATTAACATCATCTTTAGTCCTTTATTGAATAGAACTCTGATTTCTTGTCTATTTTTTATTAAAATTGTGACTTTTGAAATTTATTTTTTGTTCACTCCTTCATAAATAAAACTTACTGATTGATTTAGGTTCTGGCAAGAAAAAAAGGAGTCTTCTCTGACCTTTGGCCAAAAGTTTCCCTAAAATATAATGACCACTATATGGTTTAATCCAGTATTCTTTAAAAAAAAAACAGAAATAAGATTTAGTGTGAAATTGCTATTTTTCAGTGAACTCATGCTAGCTTCTGGTGATCAGATTCCTTTTATAAGGGAAGCAGAATGAGTAATCTATTCCAGAATCTTGTCTGCAACACACATTTTAGGTGTCTGCCCCCTTAACCAATGTGCACTCTGAAGCAAAATAAAATTTAAAGAATTTTCTTTCCTCCAAGTTGTCTATCAACTTTACGCTACCATTTCTTTTTTTTTTTTTTAAATTTTTTTTTCAACGTTTTTAATTTATTTTTGGGACAGAGAGAGACAGAGCATGAACGGGGGAGGGGCAGAGAGAGAGGGAGACACAGAATCGGAAACAGGCTCCAGGCTCCGAGCCATCAGCCCAGAGCCTGACGCGGGGCTCGAACTCATGGACTGCGAGATCGTGACCTGGCTGAAGTCGGACGCTTAACCGACTGCGCCACCCAGGCGCCCCTACGCTACCATTTCTAAGCGATGGGTTTGTGTCTTTGGCCAATCTTTTCCTTCTGTCTTATCCTCAGACCCCTGGTTTGTCCAGCATGCATGGTTTTCTGTTTGTTTGGGGTTGCAGATCTACCCACCCTCACATGATTTTTTTTTTTTTTTTTTTTTTTTTTTTGTATTCCAGTCCGTGTCCCTGTGGCAGGAAGCATTTCATTGCCAGAGGAATCTCCATGGGCTCTGGCTCATCTCTCCACATTAACAGGAATGTTGTACTTTTCAGAGCAAGCAGCCACAAAAAGTCACATGCTCTCCAATGATCTCCATGGCCGAGGAGCACAGTCCCAAAGATAGGAAGACCTGCTACATGGTCTTCTGACTGCATTTCACCTGGCAATGGCTGTCTTGGTGAAATGCATGGCAGCCTCCAGTTGGTTCTACTGGACAAGATCCTAAAGTAAAAGGATGCTCAGTGAGAGTGGATATTGCTTCTTCAGAAGCCCTTCTCCTCCTTCCTTCTCCTCCTCTTCAGTCAGACCCATGCTCATCCCTCTGTCAGACCCATACACAGAGGTCCTGCACCTACCCCCATAGATAGTCTTACCCTAGAAATCTGCAGGGGGACACCCTCACTTCATTTGGGTCTTGACTCAGTGACACCCTTCCTGAAGGTTCTATCTAAAATTTCAACTGCCATCGCCAATTCTTCCAATCCCCCTTCCCTCCATTTTTCCTTCTTAGTGTGGTGTCACCATGGAAAAGGCTATTGGGGAAAAAAAAAGAAGAAGAAAAAGAAAAGTCCATTGATTCTACCGGTTTTATATTATTTATTATACGTCCTCGCACAAGGATTATGGTCTGTTTGTTCCACTGTTGTGTCCTGAGTATTTAGAAAGTGCCTGAGGGCACAGAGGGTACTCCTCTGTGGATAGTGAATGAATGGATGAATGGATGAATGGATGAATGGATGAATGAATGAAGTAGAAGAAGGAAACTCTAAAAGGAAATGAGGGAATGGTAAGCATGGTAAGCATGTTCTCTTGCACACTGATTTTTAGCTAAGAGGTCACATGTAAATCAGGGGTTTGAAATTGGTTACCATCAAAGTCTCCATGCCAATGTCCTCCACCAAAAGACACTGGGTACCCCCGTAGTTACCACTATTTCACTTTGAGGACATTTAGTCTAGTTAGCCTCAAAAGCTTTCTAGCTATTAAATTTCCTGAGTCTACAGCACTAGATCAGGGCAACACAGTATGAGCTGGCTCTCAGAGAGGCAGTTGCCACTATTTACCCTCTCCCTTGCTAGCCTGTGTAAACTAGAATCAGATCTTTCCCAAAAGAATACAAAGAGACTCCTTAAAATTCTGGTCAGGATTCACACAACAAACATGGTCCATTCCTACACTGTCAGAACATCGGTAAGAATGTAATTCTATTAGCCTTGCTAGTTATAGGTAATTACTAGGTGGTAAGCTCTTGCTAAGTGCTCACAGATATTGTCTCATTTAATTGGTTGGGTGGTATAATAACCACATTAAAGATTAAGACACTGAGGCTCAGAGAAGTTGCATCACCTTCCCATGGATGTGAAGTTAGCAAGTTATTGGAAGGATGGAGAATGGTTAGTCTGACCTCACAGTCCATGCTCTGGGTCCAAATTTCAGCTCACCCATCTTAGGGGACAAGTAACTTTGAAGTTATTATTACTAAAGATGTGGATCTGCTGTGCCTCTGGGATTGTACACAGGGCTAGTTTCAGGAAGATCAACCAGGCCTTTGTGATCTAAATTGAGGCATCTGGTCCTTTCAGGAGCCCATCTCTGGCCTGTGAGTGAAATTACTGGAATCCAAGGAGAATGTCTTTCTTTTTTTCCGTCAAGACTTGGGACCCACATTTTCCACACTGAGAATGGCCAATGGGCCCAAAGGCACATCTGTGTTTCTACATAGCCTCCCTTCCATGTACACAAATAAAATAAGGGATCGCCAACTAGACACCTGTATATACAGTCACCTTCTTTGACCAGACAGATATTTATTTGCTGTTGTATAAATGAGGGAAATTTGCACTCAGCCCTGAAAATTTGGCTTACCCTGGTCCATCCTTCCTCCTCCCCAGTGATTTCTTCACTGAGAATGGCCACAGTCCGTGACACTTCACTGTACTCTGCGTAAAGCCCAGCTCACAGTCCTGGGAAGATCTGTTTTGCACCTGTACTTGGGCCTTGTAAGGTACTCAGGCTGTCAGGGAAATCCTGTGCCTCAGTACTAAATCAAGTCCTACATGACAGGGAGGAAGTGCTTTTAAAGGCAGGTGTTCTAATCCTGTCACACATTGTTTTATGGGATGGCCCTTTAAAATAGACCCTGTGTAATGGGGCTTGCTTTAAAGGGGTGGGCCCATCTCACTGGACTGAGGGTGGAAAAGATGTAAAAACAAGGCAAGGACGTAAACCAGGAATGTCAAGTTCTATCCCTCTTCTGTATCTTTACCCCACAGACAGAAAGAAACACCAATGGAGAAATGTTCATATTCTCCCTGAGAAAACTGTAAATGTTTGATTTGTGGGCTGTCATTAAAATGTTAGCAGAATATGTTAAGGACATTCTTACTGTAGGAGCATTTCAAACCATTTCAAAGCATTGTTTCAGAGTTGCTAAAAAGCAAATTATTTTTCTTAACTGGAGATATTTTAAAATGAAAATATTTTAATCAATTTCCATTTAAATGCATGACCTCTAAAACCAGTAAAAGCGATAGCAGTTTTTAAAGTATCTTTACTTTTATTTTTATGTATTTATTTTTTTAAGCAGACTGCCACATGCAGCACCTCATTTGGATGTATCCAGAGTCTTAGAAGTTTAACTACCCCCATGTTCTCCTGAAATGGACCCTGAGAGCCTCTTTAGAGGTTCTGGCAGGGAAGCACAGCTACTTGTATACTTTTGACCAGAAAATGGTCCTCCTCTATCAGGAAGGTGGCCCTTTTCAACCAAGCATGCAGCTTTAGGAGGGACACACATGGAGCAGGGGACACCTGCCTAGACAGCCAGATCAGGCAAATCAACTCTGGCAATCAACAGGGTCACAGATGTCAAAGTCAGATCGCCCTCACGTCCTAAAAGTCTCCTAAAAACAAAAAAACAAAAAAACAAAAAAACAAAAAAAACACAACTTACCGTGTTTACAAACATTCACACACATGTCATCAGTAGCCCTGGGAAGGATTGAGGGGCTGGGATGGGAGAAATGTACTGCTGTGTGACTCTAACACTCGAAGCAAAATAAGAAAAAAAAAAAAAAAAAGCAAGACAGCACATGACATCAGGATTTGGGATTTTGGATCCCATCCCTTCCAGGGACATTTTCCACCATGTGGCTGCATGCCATGTGTCATGAAGGCAGTCTCTGCCATTAGTAAGTGACTCAACCTCTTGAGATGGCTCATATCATTTCCGGAGCTCTGCTTCGGAACTAAATACTTATTCCTTGGGTTCATCTGTAGTTGATACCACATTAAAAGATCATTTTCCTGTACTTAGTACATGCATCCCTATTTTTGGAACACATCTAAGCTTCTTCCTAACTTTCCAACCATCTTCTTGCAAATTCTCTACTACTGTCAGTCATTTGTGTGTCTAATTCAGGCATTTACAATTTCTCTCACTAGCTTGTTTTATTCTGCTTTGGACACATATCTGCTCACCACGTTTCTGCCCACATTATCATTGTTACCCACTGAATCATGCCCTTGCCCATTCAGTGCTGGATTTTTCCATGTTCTAAGGAGTCTGCCAGTGCTTGCCCACAGAAGTCCCCACAAGCAGGCCTGGGGTAAGGTGGGGATGGGAGGGACTTTGCTTATTTACCACTGGGGTAAATAAGTATGACTCACCAGATGACACAGCAGGAATGGGTCACACTGCATTCACTCAAGACCCTCATATTCTTAGGTGCATTTGTCCTCTGGGCTGTGACAGAGGGGAACAAGGACCATATAATGGAACCAGTGAAACCAGGGTTCCTTATTTGTGGTCAGCCACTGGATTCTAAAGTAAGGACACCTGTGTGTCAGGTAGATTTCCCTGAAGAGATATGGGTGATGCACTGGAGGGGCATTTATTCATAATGGCCTAATGGGTGAATTTTCCTTTTTCTGGGTATCTCATAGTTTATTTTCTCCATTTTCCTTTCATGGGTATTTGGGTGGCTTCCTGTTTATTTGTGTCTGCACATGTGCAGTCACAGTCAAAGCTGCTGTGACTGTTCTCGTACAGGCATAAGAGCAAGTGTCTCTCTGTGGAATATATAGAATATATAGTTAAGGGTGGCATTGCTGGGTCCTGGGTGCTCACCTCCTCAACATTACTGCAAAATTCCAAACTGCTAATGAGGCTGTAGTAATTTACAGTCTGCAAATTGTTCCTATTTCTGCACACCCTCACCAACACTGGGTCTTGTCAAGGTTTTTCATCTTAGTTCTGCGGGTGTCAAATAGCATTTCATCTGATTGTATGATTTGTAGTTCCTTTATTCCTAATTAGATCAAATGTCTTTCATATGCTTATTAGCCATTTAAGTTTTCTCTTCTGTAAAGTTCCTCCTTAGCTGTTTTGTTTATTCATTTATCAGGTTTTCTTTTTTCTTTTCTTTCTTTTCTTTTCTTTTCTTTTTTTTTTCTTTTCTTCTCTCTCTCTCTCTCTCTCTCTCTCTCTCTGCCTTTTAGTTAACATTTTTGGCATACTTTATGTATTGTATATACAAACTCTTTGTTACATGTGCTGAAGGATCTGTTCCCACTCTGTTCTCACTATTTCAATTACTTATTAATATTACTTCATAATTAAACTATAATTGAATTTATCTCATCCCTTACTGTTTGATTCTTGTGAATTGCTTAAGAACTCCTACATTCTCCTAGGTCACAAAGATATTCTCTTATATTATTTGCTAAAAGTATGGTGGTTTTGCATCTCACCTTTAAGTTTTTAATCCACCTTTTGTTTTTAGAATGGCGTGAAGTTGTTTTAACTTTATTTTTTCCTGTGGATGACAAATTACCCTGTGTCATTTGTTGAAAGCCCTTCTTGTCACCTCTGATCTGCAGAACCAGCTCTTCCTCAAATCAGGTTGTTTATATGTGCATAGGTATGTTTCTGGGCACTCATTCAGTGCTGGGGGACTTTTGGTTTTGTTTTCTGTCTATCCTTGCACTAGTACAACATTTTCTTAGTTGCTATAGTTTTAAATAGGAATTATTTTCTATTGGGCAATTTTTTCCCACATAAGACTGTATAGTTGTGTGTGTGTGTGTGTGTGTGTGTGTGTGTGTATGTGTGTGTGTGTGTGTGTGTGTGTGTGTGTTTATAGACCTGCCTGGATTTTAGAATCAGCTATTCAAGTTCTTGTTATAATTTGAGTGGGACTGAATTGTGCCCATATGTTCTTAGATGGTATGATTGCTTCTTCCCAGTTTAAATTGATCTGTCAGTGAAGACTCTAAGTGAAGTTTTCCCTTGAAGCCACCTTTGAAGCAAAAATGAACAGTGCGCCACTTGAGAACAACCACAGCACCAAGCTATGTGGAAAACCTTGTATACCTCAGATCCCAAATACTTATGGGTGATTGTACAACCATGTAAAGCCTTGCTTGTATAAACCCGAAGTTAGCCTTTAGCAGTGTCACAGACTTGTGTTTTGGTAGAAATGAGAAAGATACAAGAAAAAGCCAATATTCAAAAGAGAATAATGTAAAGGAAAATGAGATGAAGGTAGATTATGAAAATTAAGATATTCATCTTGTTAAATAGAAACTATTTGCTTTATAAATCATGAATAGCAATAAGATTGTATTAAATCAAACTAAATTCAATATTCATTATATAGTCTTCTGGAAATCACTTCCATAGGCTATGTTGTACAAAAACAATAATTTTTTAGTATATAAAACCATTTTTTAAAAATGTTTGACTAATATGTCTGATGGGTGGGGGTGTTGGAACTTTTATCTTCTGGCAGTATTTATTGCATATGAAATTTAGTTTCCTCATTTGGAAAATGGGGTTAATACCCAATTTATGGAAGTGTGATAGAGCTAAAATACATAGAATATGTTAGTGCTTTCAAATGCTTCTTAGGAAAGGGGATCTTGTCCAAACGGCCTCCCCTTGAGCTCTGTATGTATGTTAGTGATGCATCCATGTCTGGTTACTCATCCCTCTCCACCCCCAAGCCCACTTGCTCTGGTGTCTGAATTGCTCCAGGACTCCTTGAAACTTGTCAGTGTAGACAAATCAGAGTACTGAGTAGAGAGCTCAGAGAACAACAGAGCAGATGATGAGGCCAAGTAATTTAATGAGAACAAGATAAAATTATTGGTCAAAAATAAAAGAATGGACCAAAAAGTAAATGAGACAGGGAAGAAAAAACACTTTGTATTCAGGAAAGACTTTGTGTTCAGACACGAGAGAGGTTATGGAGTAACTCTTGTCAAGGAAAGTGAGGAGGATGAGAAAAATAAGGTTTTATTTATATTGTACAGACAATCCCCAGCTTACAACGGTTCAGGTTACAATTTTTCTGCTTTGTGATAGTACAGAAGCAATGCACATTCAGTAGAAACCGTACTTTGAATTTTGCATGTGGGCCATTTCCTGGGGCTGGTGCTACTTAGTGCAACACTCTCTCGTGATGCTGGGCAAAGGCAGTGAACCCCAGCTTCCAGTCAGCCCCTCTATCACAGGGTCCACAACCAACACACTTACAACCATTCTGTACTCATAGAGACATCCTGTTTGTCACTGTGAGTACAGTATTCAGTCAATTACATGAGGTAAACAATCCTTTATTATAAACTAGGCTTCGTGTTAGATTATTTTTCCCAGCTGAAGGCTAATGCAAGTGTTCTGAGAACATTTAAGGTATGTGAGACTATGCATGATGTTCAGTAGATAAGGTGTGTTCAATGCATTTTGGACTTAGGATATTTTCAGTTTACAATAGGTATATCAAGATGTAATTCCACTTAAAGTTGAAGAAGATCTGTACTCCCTTAAGGCATTACTTGAGAAAATGATGTAGGGATTTAAATCATCTTATAATTGATTATATTTCCTTGTGATTCTCTGCCATAACTGGCCTCAAGGTGACTGATTCTTACATGGGTTATGTATGAGACTCAAAAAGGCAGGGCTATTCTTTCTAAAGAGTGAGTGTGAATTGGAGGACAGGTCTCCTGCTATAAATACTTGGGACTCCTTAAGACACAAGGTATACTTGAAAATACTTTGTAAACTTGAAAGTGACATGCACGTGAGGCATGATCAATTATGAGAAATGGCTACTACTTATAATACATTCTTACTAAAGCAGAGTCTACATCTCCTTGTATGCTTATTAAAATGCAGCTTCCTGAGCCTGTCTATCCCAGATCAATACAACCAGGCTCCACTTTTTCATCAGGTTCCTTGTATCATTGTTATATGCTCCAAACTTTGAGAACCATAATGTTGTAGAATAGGTAATTGGAAGCAGACAGTACTTGCAAAGGACTATACCCCTTAACAAAGAGCAAATTTTGTGGCTTTTATGTCTTGAAATAATAAGTGTTGACTTATTATTTAATGTTACTTAACTCAAATAAAAAATACTGTTTTTAGTCCTCAATATCTGTGGTGAAGGAGTTATTGGTGGAATTGCAAATACGTTTGTGTATGGGGTCTGAATTGATCCTTGAATTTGAACATATATGTACTATC
This sequence comes from Neofelis nebulosa, assembly GCF_028018385.1. NCBI lineage: Eukaryota > Metazoa > Chordata > Mammalia > Carnivora > Felidae > Neofelis > Neofelis nebulosa. The sequence goes on along the minus strand of NC_080790.1, from coordinate 94,461,122 downwards.
ATTTGTCAAATTTAAAAGGATTTTGTTGTTATTTATCTAAAAATTTATCAAAATATTTATAGCATTTATAGTAGTAAAACCAAAAATTATTAGGTTTAATTACAATTATGTAAGGGTTTGGGGGGGGGAAGGGGACTTGTGAATTTTTTATTTCACCTAAAACTTTTTCTTTCCTTCCTTCCTTCCTTCCTTCCTTCCTTCCTTCCTTCCTTCTTCTCTCTCTCTTTCTCTCTCACGCTTCTTCCTTCCTTCCTTCCTTTTTTCTTTCTTTCTTTCTTTCTTTCTTTCTTTCTTTCTTTCTTTCCTTTCTAATGTATCAGCCTAGGCAAAACTTCTGATATAGCCCAGAACATTGCCCTCTAGTGTCTGAACAGTTGAAGTGACTTTGTAGTTGGGCCTGCAAAGTGTTCCTTGGATTTGTATGGAATTGCCTGACCATGTGGTCTTAGCAGAGGTTAACATATGGCTGCTCCATGACTTCTAGTCACCTTCTGTGTGTCACTTCAGGGATGCATTGGCATGCCACAGAAATTTTGAGAACCACTCACTTACCTATTTAAGTGAATCTTATGACATCATCAAATCAGGAATATGAGCGACTCAGCAAATACACCATAGTTTGGTCCACACCTTGCTTTGGACATTATATAGGAGGTTTCTAGTACTTTTGAACTTTGGCCAAGCATTGCATGGCATTTATAAAATCAAACTTGGTAAGAACTATAATGAAATCATATGAGTGCATTTGCACTTGATTCTTACAATTTTCAGTGTGCTAAAAGCAAAACAAACAAAAAAAAACAGCTGGCAAGAGAGTGTCCTGCCATTTATATTAGAAGTAAGAAGAAACTTCAGTTTGCCAATTTTTACTGTGTTACTATTTATTTAGAAATTCTCTCACACCCATAGCACAAATTATTGCAGGTTAAAAGCTTAATGCTTCCATTAAACTTTAGTATGGATGGGAAAAGGATTTTGAGAAGCCATTCTTTTCTCCTCTCTTGTCCTTCCTCCAGCCTCCTCACTGCCCTCCCCCCAATGCTAGCACAAAGTACCACCGTGAAACTGGAGTTCCAAGAGTTTTTGGACTTTTCCTTTTGTATTTATTTTCCTCCCAAACAGAGGCAAAATATCTCCAAAATAGTATTTCCATTGCATTGCTGATATTCTTTTTCCCTTCTTTTTAATCGTCCACCTAAATATTTGTGTTTTCTAAATTTGGAGTCAGAATATGAGGAAGAGAGATACCTTCTCATGGAAAGGAATCCAATACCAGCTCAAAATGTATGCAATGAGAAGTTCTCACAAACCAATTATTTTCTTTAGATTCAGAGAGCTAACGGAGTTTACTTCTTGAACAACTAACATTTTCTAGTAGCAAGACAATTTCCCAGAGGGAACCATGCTGATAAAACCACTGGAGTCAGTGTGCCACCTAGTGGTCTTTCCGCACATCGCAGTTTACTAGGAAAAGGCAGGGAAAAAAATCCTGGAAATTTTCTTTAACAAATATACTCTAACCTGCATCAGGTTAGATTCTCATACACTATTAAAATTTGATGCGTATCCTATCCATCCACTTAAAAAATAAAACAATTTTATGTATGACCTTCAAATGTTTTTTTGACGTTGTGGCCTCCAATATGTCTTTTATAAGACCATCTATCTAGTTTGTCAAGAAACACTAAGTGTGGGGTGTCTGGCTGGCTCAGTCGTGGAGCATGCGACTCTTGATCTAAAAGTTCTGAGTTCAAGCCCCACACTGGGTGTGAAGATTACTTAAAAATAAAACCTTAAAAAATATCAAGTGGATCTGTTTTTCTTACTTTTTATTTTCCTTCTTTACTTACTAGCAAATGTTTGAAAGGTATATATCAATGGCAAAGGGGCATAATACAATAGTGTGTTCCTAACCCTCAAAGTAAAACATGCCTTCAGGGAATCCAGAATCGGCCTTCTAAATGTGGGAGCTGCACAAAGTCATTTCATTCAGCATGAGCCAAGCAGTTCAGTTATAAGCTCAAAGTTAACACCATCACTCTTGTAACAGACAGACATCATGTGGATCCTAACAAAATGCCCTGAGTAGGACACAACATCTCTTCTGTGATTTTCCTGTCCAAAATGAAAGGCATTGGAGAAACCCAAATAACTGGCCTCTACTCATCAAAAACATCAAGGTCAAGAGACACAAAGGCTGAGGGACTCCACCACATTGAAGGTGTCTAAAAAAACATGACAAGTGGACCCAAGCATGATTGGATCCTGGACTGGGAGAAATAGCTTAAAAGGACATTGGTTGGACAGGTGATGACATTTTAAAATGGTCTCTGGGCTGGACAATAGCAAGGTATCAGTTCTCAATTTTCTTACTTTGATAGTAACACTGTGGTTATGTACAAACATTTTCTTGGTCATTGGGAATAGACACCTTAAGAAAACCTGTAAGAACCGAATCAACACACAGACCCAGAGAAGCGAGGTAAGTTTGCTTGTTGGTGGTGCTTTTGCACCACTGGACAGGGAATCCTGTCTGTGGTTCCTGCTTCCTGCCCTGGCCTAGGGATGCCTGGCCTGGGGCTCAAATTCCGTGTGTCTTGAGAGGAGACAAATTGTCTTCAACTTGTTCTATTTAACCTCTTTTCCAGGAATGCCCTGAAGATCAAATTAGACAAGAGTCTCAGAGTTAAAGATTGTGTTAGGACCGAGGTGGTTGGGTGCCTCAGCCTGTTAAGCATCTGACCTTGACTAGTGAGTTCAAGCCCTGTATAGGGCTCTCTGCTGTCAGCACAGAGCCCGCTTCAGATCCTCTATTTCCCTCTCTTTCTGCCCCTCTCCCATGCACTTTCTCTCTCTCTCTCTCTCTCTCTCTCTCTCTCAAAAAAGTAAAAAAAGACTGTATTAGCCCCCTGCATGCAGAAAGAGGGTACAGAACCCTTCTGCTGGTCAGGGGTGTGGGTAGCCAGTAGAAAGAACACGTCTTCATGGAATGAAGTCAGATGATGTAACAGAGCTGGTTATGGGTCACTTACCTCGTGTATGCCAACCACATCTCAGACCCTGTGCTATCTCATCAGACTTGCACAATGGCTTTGTGAAGCATGGGGATGAACATGCTTTAAATGGCAAATGCATACAAATGGCATTTTATTAATGGGGAAATTGGAGCTCACATATGAATAGCAATGTTTCCATTTTGTCTTATGAGTTAATCCCGGACAAAGTCAGTGTGAGCTAATAGGCCAGTGTCTCATAGACTTTCACTGCTCCTTGGTTTGATGCAAAATAACCCACTCAGTAGAGTCACCATGGTATCGTGGAAAAGTTGTGTCTTTGAAATGTTCCAGACATGCATCACTTGTTAAGCACGCAGACTTCAGCCTGAGTTGTTTCACCTCTCTGAGACTCAGTTTCCTCATGGTTTTGTGCTTAGCCACATATGCTTGTCTATTGTGGACACGTTGCATTGTTTAGTGTATTTATTCATTATAATTTACTATAACTTCTGGAAGCTTACTGTAGATGTGTAAGAATGCCCTGTCCCAAGTGTACACTTCCATGTACCTTCACAAATGGGACCCACTCATGTAACCACCACTAGATAATGAAAATTAAGCACCCCAAAGCCCTTTTCATTGTATTTTTAATCCTGTAAATGGTATTCCTGTGTTTGAATCCTTTTGCAGCTTGCTCTTTTCAATGAGTATCGCAATTTTTTTTTTTTGAGTATCGCAATTTTGAGCTTCAATTGCTCCATTGAATTTAGTGTAAATTGAGAATAACAATTTTCTATGGAATATTTTTAGCAACTTATTTAATGAAATAAGGAGGAGAGGAGTGGGGGAGAGAAGAAATAGGGGAGAGGCCTCCAAGAGGAGAGGGAATGGATATCCCAAGGCATTTCCCCTCATGCCAGCACAGTGAGTGAGTAAACTCAGGAATGACCTGACCCATGTTCACCTCCACCTGAATGGTTCTGCATCTTTGTTCATATGACAGGAAATGTTCTGGAATGTCCATGCACATGAGTGCTCTCCAGCATGTCATTTCTAATACACAAACCACTAAGAGGAAACATTCGCTACCTGTCTTTTCATTGTAGCTCAATTTCAGATTCCAGTGGATGCTCACCAAGCAATTTATTATGTTTATTTTCCTTCCTGGCTAATCTTGCTCCTTGTTGCTTTCTCAAAGCGCAATAGGTAAAAATTCTGCCAGTGGTCCTGACCGCCCATGCTGGAGGGCAGTGGGGGTCATTTGACCACAGCTGAGGTGGAGATTTGAGCTCTTCCCACCCTACTTCACAGCTGATCTAAGACCCCCATTAAGTCACGCTGCTTAAAGCCCGTGTAAGCAAACAACATCACGTATTCCCAGACACCACTTGAATTTGTTCTTGCCTGAAAGCTCAGCTCTGATGATCCCAGTTTCATCCACCCTTCCTTAGGTATAGAGGTCCTGGGCGAGACTGGAGGAGCCAGCCAGACCCTACGGGATGTGTTTGATGTGTCATCTCTTCACCAAGCACACAGACTTCCGTCTGCCTGCTTTGGGATTCCTCTTCTCCTTCCTCTTCTTTTTGGAATGGGTGCTAGAAAGAGCCCTGGGGCTGGGAGTCAGAACAGATGTGAGCCAAAACAGCCAGAATCAGGGCATTCTAGTTGCTGGATAACCTTGGGATGTTATTACACAAACCAAGAAGCAATTTCCTCACCTACTCCCATTTGTATGAGAATTCAATGAAATAGAGAGTGGAAGACACAGATCCTAGAACCGGATATGCATGAGTTACTAAGATATGTTCTTTACTTCCCTATCTTTCAATTTTTCACCTGCCTTTCCCTCCCTCAGGCCCTCCTTTCTTTTTTCCCTATTGTAAACCAGAGGATTATGTCGCTAAATTTAGTATGTTGATGGATATGTGCTATATTTTAACTGTGCATCTCTATATGTTTAAAATATTTCATAATTAAAAATAAAATATAAAAACAACACCCACTCGGTAAAAAATGCCTAAGGCCCACACCAGACAAATTGAAGCAGGTATCTGAAGCAGGGACCTTTTGTATTCTTTTAGAAGTTCACAGATTATTCCATTATGTAGCCAGAATTGTTTCATTGGTCCATACCTCTGTCATAACTGTTAATTTTTGAGGAGAGTGATCCTATTTGGTCTAGGTTGAGTTAGAGACCTGTGCCTGGGTCAGCTTGTGTAAACTGACACAGGCATGTGCCTGAGGAATGATTGGGGAAGATCTTTGAACATTCCTTCTACTGTGCAAAGATAGAAGATGTCCCAATTGTCTGGGAGAGAAAAAAGTAGAGATTTTATCCTAAAGGGCATAAAAGTGAATATAAGTTCAGTTTATGTCCCCACCCAACCTCTAAGTGCAAGTATGAGGACCAGAAGTCTGGGAAAGATGTGGGTAAAAGTCCGTGCTAGGTGTCTGTGAGGGAATGAAGTTGGGAGATCAGTTTCAGAGCCAGGGTCTCCTGTGTTAATCCCCAGAGTGGACCTAAACTATTGGGTCATATCTGCAAGGCCCCAGACCTCAGACTAGCCATGTACCAGGTGCCAGGGCCCAAGATACATCTTGATTCAGTTTCTGGGCTCCCGGTGTCAGAAGAGGTGGGAGACACTGGAATATGACTCAGAAAGTAAGAGGTGGCATTTTATTCTCTGTACAGCAGACTTCCAGAGAAAAACAAATGGCAGTTTCATGTGCATTCAGGAAAAAATATATATATTAGAGCTAAAAAGCAGACTTGATTTGAGTTCATTAGTCAATGAGAAAAAAACAGCAGCAAAATCATGTAGGAGTGGCCTGTTGCATGTAGCCCTACTACTGTCACTATTGGGGTTGTTTTAGAAGAGCCAGGACAGAGTCCAGGAATGAGAGGTCACAGGTAACGTGAAATGGGGGGGGGGGGTGGATCTTAAGCACAGTCTTAGAGGTAAAGAATGGTATCTGGTTGTCTCAGTTGAAACCAAATAGAACATTGTCACAGAACATTGTTAACAAAAATACAGACATCATTAAAATAAAGGAGCTGTTCACAATGGTTTCTGGTTTTTATCCTTGGATCTGGATATTTTAAGAACCAATTTGTGCGCCTTTGCATGGTATTTGGTAAGAGTGGTGACCACATTCAAACATAGCAGATCAGAAAGCTGTGTGTGTCTGTTTTCATATGCATGGTTCTGGGGGGAAGGGCACATTTTTCCAAGTACCCTCCCTTTCTATTCGACAGAAGATAAGAATAAGTCACCAATCCTTTGCTTTTGCTATTACCATCCACCAGGTCACTGGCCCCTGACACTCTTGGCTGGAAACCAGCAAATAATTTCAGGTGTGCTCCTTTAATGAAAGATGGCTGTCAGGTCAAGTTCCTGATGGCCCTTTTACTTCAGACAAAGCCAAACCCTGCAAGTTATCCCTTTATAAGCCAAATCTACCAGGGTGGCTAGACAAATTTAGCACTTCCTCTTTTCCCCATGCCCAGGCTGGACTTTCTCGTGCTCCTATTCTCATAAAATTTTTCTGGTTTTTTTTTTTCCTGCCAATTTCAACAACATTTAAATCTGTCAGCATTTGACCATGCCCCTTGCCAGTGTGTGGTATTTGGATTTTCAAATGTAGAGGGGATGTTTGACTAAAAAGTAAATAAATAAATTCCCCACTGCCTCTCCAACTTGGATTTGTGTAATTGTGTCAGACAAAATTGAGTGTATATGTAAGTGCATAGTGTGTATTTGTGTTGAGAGATCGTTTCCGCACATGCGGAAAATAAGGTTTGAACTCTTTATGGTCTGATGCATGAGAAATTAGCAGAACCAACTATCTGAGGAGTCAGCACCTCATATATTACTGCAAGAAACTGGAATTGAGAAGATTTAGGCAAGTGTGAGGAGATCTTCATTTGAAAGAGCATAGATCTTCCCTAGCTCTTAAGGCTATGGATTCCTTATAGTAACAGACACATCTAGCACCCAGGTCTCAGTTACTAACCACTATTCTTACTGAAAGGAATCTAGAATCTTTGGAGGAATGGTTGGGTGAAAGAAAGGTCAGAATGAACTTGAAACATGAGCTAGAAGACAAAGAAGCACTCAAAGAATGATGGGGGCCATGCTGTGTTAGTCTGCTCCTGCCTCCATGGACAAATTACTACAGACTGGTGGCTTAAACCACAGAACTTTATTTTCTCTTAGTTCTGGATGCTAAGAAGTCCAAGATGAAGGTGCCAGCATAATCCATTTCTGGCAAGTTCTCCCTGGTTTTCAGATGATCACCTACTTGGTAAGTCCTCACATAGACTTTTCTCTGTGCTTTCATGGAGACAGAGAGAGAGAGAGAGAGAGAGAGAGCTTTGGAGTCTCTCCCTTCTCTTATAAGCACACCGGTCCTCTCACATTAGGGCCTCACCCTTACAAACTCATTAATTATCCCTTGAAAGTCCTTGTATCCAAATAGTTACATTGAGGGTCAGAGCTTCACTATAGGAATTTTGGGAAAACACAGTTCAGTCTATAACACATGACAAAAGTACACAGAAGTCAGTGTGAAGGGGTTTCCAATGGCCAAATATGATACCACTTCATTATCAAAATAAATACTTACAATAGCAAAATGAAATTTTGACCAAAACACGAATCCACATGGGCGCCTGGGTAGCTCAGTTGTTTGAGTATCCAACTCTTGATTTTGGCTCAGGTCATGATGTCGAAGTTTGTGAGTTCAAGCCCTGTGTCAGGCTCTGCACTGATGGTGTGGAGCCTGCTTGGGATTCTCTCTCTTCTCTGCCCTCTGTCCCTACCCCATTAGCACTCTCTCTAAATAAATAAATTAACTGAAAAAAAATTTTTAAAAAGAATCCACACTCTCACGTTGATATAACTAAATGAATGAATAAATTTTTAAAAACTAGGGGATAAGAGTGAGCTCTTCTTTGCAGTAGAAAAGCAGTTAATGAATTTATAAAGAGTGATGGAACCAGACAATCACAAGTATTGACCAATTGTCTTAGTAATGCAGAATTCAGGCAAAAATCACCAATGGCTGATTAAAGTGGTGAGTAGAATTTTGAGGAAGAGAATATTCCCATGATCTCAAAGTCTCTCCCCTAAGATACATATGCCTTGCAAAGGGGGAAAAAAAAAGTACTTGACAATGATGAAGCATGGTAAGAAAGTAATCAGAGCTGACTGATATTGGGACAAACTGAATCATGTGCCTCCTGACAGGATGCACTGAGAGCAAAACATCGTTTCTGGGACATCCCTGTCAAAATAGGCATGACTTGAATCTCCTCAGAAGGAAACATCAGACAAACTCAAACTGAACAACATTGTATGAAACAACTTGCCTGGGTAATTCAAAAATGACAAGATCATGAAAGACAAAGACAAGGCTGAAAAACCATTCTGGAGTTTAAAAGAGTCAGGAGACAGGACAACAGCATGTGATGTGGAATCTTGGATTGCATGAATGATGGAGCAGTAAACACACACATGTGTGCATGTGTACATGCACACATATAAAAGGTATTGAGACATGGGTAAAATTTGAATGTGGACTGTAGGGTAGATAACAGTATTATATAAATATTCAATATCCTAATTTTAATAATTATATTGTAGTTATGAAAGAAAATGTCTTTGTTCTTATAAAATAATATCTTACAGTATTTAAGGGTAAAAGGAAATGATACCTATAACTTAATCTGAAATGACTTAGAAAAGAATGTGTGTATGTTTAAATAGATAGATAGATAGATGATAGATAGATGATAGATAGATAGATAATGTAAATTGAGCCAAATACAAACTATTTGTGAATATGAGTAAAGGGTATATGAGAAATCTTTGTACTATTCTTGCAACATTTTGCAAATTTGAAATTATATCAATTTATTTTACAAGAAACTTGAGTCCCAAGAGGTGGAGTGACTTAGAATCATACACCTGAGGAGAGCCTGGACAGCTCAGTAAGTTAAGCATTCAACTCTTGTTTTCAGCTCAGGTTATGATCTCACTGTTCTTGAGTCAGAGCCCAGCATTGGGCTCTGAACAGACAATGCAGAGACTGCTTGGGATTCTCTCTCTCTCCCTTTCTCTCTGCCCCTCCCCTGCTCTCTCTCTCTCTCAAAATAAATGAATAAACTCAAAAAGAAGTTTTTAAAAAAAGAATAACACACCTGAAAAGTGGCAAAATGGGGACTGGAGCTGAGATGACATGTCTCTGGAATCCCCAGCCTCACTCCTTGCTCAGGCACAACAGAAATCTGACCTCTGTTTCCATGTCTACCCCAGTTTTACCACCCAGTAACTCCTAGGCCAATCTGAAATACTCTATCCTTTCTACACTGGGAAGTCAAAACACTAAACAAAAATAAATTTGTTTTACTCTGTACCTGCTTGTCTCATGAGAATCATACTGATCTAAGGGCTCCTATGATGCAGACTTAACCACTAATTCCTCCTGAAGTTGTTTCAGTGATGGCCCACCTTCCATCCAATCCCACTTTGGAGCAATTGGTCTATACCACAACTTCATGGATAGTGTCACTCTGATCTGATATCAGACTGAAAATTATTTTCAAAGAAGTAAAATTTTAATCTGTACAATCTCATCAGGAGAGATGGAGATTTTCACCAATTCAAGTGTGTAATCTAACAACCTATACCATGCCCAGTGTATAACAAGCTCATCTCCCTAAAATGAAGCAAAGCCAGGAAGTTAAGATAGCCCAAAACCAGGAGCACCTGAGTGGTTCAGTTGGTTGAGTTTCTGACTTTGCCTGGGTCATGATTTCACAATTCATGGATTTGAGCCCCATGTCAGGCTTTGTGCTGACAGCATAGAACCTGCTTGGGATTCTCTCTCTCTCTCTCTCTCTCTCTCTCTCTCTCTCTCTCTATATATATATATATATATATATATATATATATATATATATCCCTCTCCTACTCCTATGTCCCTCTCCTACTCATGTGTGCTCTCTCTATCAAAAATAAATAAACATTAAAAATTTTTTTTAAAGATAGCCCAACACCAGTGCTCTTGTCATACAATGTGAGATGAATTTTGATAAGGTTTTTGTCAAAACTTTTGGTTATCAATGACAATGATTCCACCATTATTTATTTACACTTTTAGTTCTGTGGGTATTAAATGTCTCCTTTAAACTATGATCCCTAGACACCTGCCTCACAAATATAATTAGCCAGGACATATCTCAGTTAATGACTTCGTGATGAGCTGATACCAAAACAGTAAAGATGAAGTAACCTCTAGTTGAACATAAGTATAAAAGATAAAGATATGACAGAGGAGGAAACTGATCTCTGATGGGTGAGGTGGGAAGGCTTGATAAACCAATTCCTTGGATTTTTACAATTTCATTTAGACCAGGATTGGGATGTGCCAAAACAAACACATGTGTTCTCAGGCATGTGTATTTGTCAAAATTCAACAGATGACCCATCTACGACCTATTCTTTTTATTTTACATAAATTTTACCTCAAAGAAGAAAAAGGAGGAAGAAGAGGAGAGAGAAGAGAAAGGTGGATGGAGGAAGAAGAAGAAAAATGTGAGGAAAAGAGGAAAGAGAACTGTGACCAAATAGGTTCCGTATGCATGATATACATGCTGAAGTGTGTAAAGGATCTGCAAGTGGCTTTGAATGCATACAAGAAACAAGATGGATTGATGGAGGAATTAATATGGATAAAACAAGTCTATTAAAATATTAATTATAGAACATAGGTGGTGGATAGATCTGTATAATATTTTTATATTTTATAGAACATTTAATAATACCATTTAAAATGATGTTTAAAATTTCCTTCTTGAGGAAAATAGAGATGTTCTACTAAGATCAAAATACCAAAAGTTTATAACATTAGGCTATTCCAGCTCAGGCAATATGTGCCATTTGTCCAGAAACAATCTGTCCATACAGGTCTCTTTCTCTAACATAGAATCTTTTTTTTTTCTCTATGTTTAGCTGTTTAATGAAATTCTAAAGTCAAACCTATATATTTTATGGTATTTTGACCCTAATTGGAATCGGGTTGAACTCATGTTCCTTTATACAATAAACCTCATTTTTAGTATAAATAACACCTCATTAAAATGTCTGTGCCAAGGACAAGATGACCTGCCTGCCTTGCTCCAGCTGGATCCATCATGCCTAGAACAAAACCAGGAACCCAGTAGATGGTGAGTAAATATTTCTTGGAAAGATGAATCGGAACTTAAAAAAAATAAATGGAAGTGTTAAAAATGTGATTCTTGATAGAACCTGTATGACATCTGTTAAACAAGAGTAAATTAACAATCATAAGTCTGTCTGGTTGAGGTGTCAAGACTAATGATGATTGGAACTTATTTTTGAGCTTTTAAAAGTTCATTATAAAATCATTCAAAATTCATATTGGTAGATATGCTATTGCACACAAGGCAACTCCTGTGGTTTGCTGCCATGAGATAGGTCTGGATTTAAGCTTTTATCCATGATGTTTAAGTATGTTCCTTCTGTCCTGACTTTCTTGAGGGTTTTCATCAAGAAAGGATGCTGTATTTTGTCAAATGCTTTTTCTTCATCTATTGACAGGACCATATAGTTCTTATCTTTTCTTTTATTAATGTGATGTATCATGTTGATTGATTTGCGAATATTGAACCAGTCATGCAGCCCAGGAATGAATCCCACTTGATCATGGTGAATAATTCTCTTTATATGCTGATGAATTCGATATGCTAGTATCTTGTTGAGAATTTTTGCATCCATATTCATCATGGATATTTCCCTGTAGTTCTCTTTTTTTTGCTAGGTCTCTGTCTGGTTTGGGAATCAAAGTAATGTTGGTTTCATAGAATGAGTCTGGAAATTTTCCTTCCACTTCTATTTTTTAGAACAGGTGAGAAGGATAGGTATTATTTCTGTTTTAAATGTCTGGTAGAATAAGAGACTCTTAAAAACTGAGAATAAACTGAGGGTTGATGGGGGTGGGAGGGAGGGGAAAGTGGGTGATGGGCATTGAAGAGGGTACCTGTTGGGATGAGCACTGGGTGTTGTATGGAAATCAATTTGACAATAAATTCCATATCAAAAATAATTTAAAAAATAAATGTCTGGAGAATTCCCCAGGGAAGCCATCTGGTACTGGACTTTAATTTGTTGGGAGATTTTTGATGACTGATTCAATTTCTTCACTAGTTGTGGGTCTGTTCAAATTTTCTATTTCTTCCCGCTTGAGTTTTGGTAGTGTGTCACTGTTTAGGAATTTGTCCATTTCTTCCAGGTTGTCCAGTTTGTTAGCATATAATTTTTCACAGTATTCCCTGATAATGGCTTGTATTTCTGAGAAATTGGTTGTAATAAATCCATTTTCATTCATGATTTTATCTATTTGGGTTATCTCCCTTTTCTTTTTGAGAAGCCTGGCTAGAGGTTTATCAATTTTGTGTATTTTTTCAAAATACCAACTCTTGGTTTCATTGATCTGGTCTACTGTTTTGGTTTTTTTTTTGGATTATATAATGTTTATTTCTGCTCTGATCTTTATTATTTCTCTTCTTCTGCTGGGTTTGTGGTGACTTTGCTATTCTGCTTCTATTTCCTTTAGGTGTGCTGTTAGATTTTGTATTGGGGATTTTTCTCCTTTCTTGAGATAGGTCTGGATTGCAATGTATTTTCCTCTTAGGACTGTCTTTGCTGCATCCCAAAGTGTTTGGATTGTTGCATTTTCATTTTCATTTGTTTCCACATATTTTTAAACTTCTTCTCTAATTGCCTGGTTGGCCCATTCATTCTTAATAGGGTATACTTTAACCTCCGTACTTTTGGAGGTTTTCCAGACTTTTTCCTGTGATTGATTTCAAGTTTCATAGCATTATGATCTGAAAATGTGCATGATATGATCTCAATTCTTGTATTTTTATTGAGGGCTGTTTTGTGACCCAGTATGTGATCCATCTTGGAAAATGTTCCATGTGCACTTGAGAAGAAAATGTATTCTGCTGCTATGGGATGTAGCATTCTAAATATATCTGTCAAGTCCATCTGGTCTAATGTATCATTTAGGGCCATTGTTTCTTTATTGATTCTGTGTCTAGATGATCTGTCCATTGCTATAAGTGGAGTATTAAGTCCCCTGCAATTACCACATTCTTAGCAATAAGATTTCTTATGTTGGTGATTAACTGTTTTAAATATTTAAGTGCTTTACAATTTGGTGCATAGACATTTTTAATTGTTAGCTCTTCCTGATGGATAGACCCTGTAATTATTATATAATGCCCTTCTTCTTCTCTTGTTACAGCCTTTAATTTAAATCCATTTATGAAAAGCCCACAGCTAATGTCATCCTCAATGGGGAAAAACTGAGAGCTTTCCCCTTGAGATCAGGAACAGGACCGGGATGTTCACTCTCACCACTGTTGTTTAACATAGTGTTGGAAGTCCTAGCATCAGCAATCAGATAACAAAATGAAATAAAAGGCATAAAAATTGGAAAAGATAATGTCAAACTTCCACTTTTTGCAGAAGACATGATAATCTACATGGAAAACCTGACAGACTCCAACAAAAGTCTGCTAGAACTGATACATGAATTCAGCAAAGTCGCAGGATACAAAATTAATGTACAGAAATCAGTTGCATTTTTATACACCAACAATGAAGCAACAGAAAGACAAATAAAGAAACTGATCCCATTCACAATTGCACCAAGAATGACAAAATACCTAGCAATAAACCAAACCAAAGATGTAAAAGATCCGTATGCTGAAAACTATAGAAAGCTTATGAAGGAAATTGAAAAGACACACAAAATGGAAAAACATTCCCTGCTCATGGATTGGAAGAATAAATATTGTTAAAATGTCAGTACTACCCAAAGCAATCTACACATTCCATGCAATTGCAATCAAAATTGCACCAAAGCATCACAATCCCAGACTTTAGCCTCTACTACAAAGCTGTATTCATCAAGACAGTATGGTATTAGCACAAAAACAGACACATAGACTAAGGGAATAGAATAGAGACCCCAGAATTGGACCCACAAATGTAAGGCCAAATAATCTTTGACAAAGCAGGAAATAGTATCTGGAAAAAAGACAGTCTTTTTAACAAATGGTGCTGGGAGAACTGGACAGCAACATGCAGAAAAATGAAACTAGACCAATTTCTTACACCAACCACAAAAATGGATGAAGAACCTGAATGTGAGACAGGAAACCATCAAAACCCTAGAGGATAAACCAGGGAAAAAAACTCTTTGACCTCAGCCACAGCAATTTCTTACTCAACACATCTCCAAAGGCAAGGGAACTAAAAGCAAAAAATGAACTACTGGGACCTCATCAAGATAAAATCTCCTGCAATGCAAAAGAAACAATCAACAAAACTAAAAGGCAACTGACAGAATGGGAAAAGATACTTGCAAATGACATATCAGATAAAGGACTAGTATCCAAAATCTATAAACAATTCACCAAACTCCACACCCAAAAAACAAATAATCCAGTGAAGAATGGGCAGAAGACATGAATAGACACTTTTCCAAAGAAGACATCCAGACAACCAATAGACATGTGAAAAGATGCTTAACGTCACTCCTCATCAGGGAAATACAAATTAAAACCACACTCAGATACCACCTCACACTGATCAGATTGGCTAAAATGAACAAATCAGGAGACTATAGATGCTGGTGAGGATGTGGAGAAACGGGAACCCTCTTGAACTGCTGCTGGGAATGCAAACTGGTGCAGACACTCTGGAAAACAGTGTGGAGGTTCCTCACAAACTAAAAATATTACTACATTATGACCCAGTAATACCACTGCTAGGAATTTACCCAAGGGATACAGGAGTGCTGATGCATAGGGGCACATGTACCCCAATGTTAATAGCAGCACTTTCAACAATAACCAAATTATGGAAAGAACCTAAATGTCCATCAACTGATGAATGGATAAAGATGTTGTGGTTTATATATACAATGGGATACTCTTGGCAATGAGAAAGAATGAAATATAGCCTTTTGTAGCAATGTGGATTGAACTGGAGAGTGTTATGCTAAGTGAAATAAGTCATACAGAGAAAGACAGATACCATATATTTTCACTCTTATGTGGATCCTGAGAAACTTAACAGAAGACAGTGGGGGAAGGGAATGGGGAAAAAAAAAGTTACAGAGAGGGAAGGAGGCAAACTATAAAAGACTCTTAAAAACTAAGAATAAACTGAGGGTTGATGGGGGGTGGGAGGGAGGGGAAAGTGGGTGATGGGCATGGAAGAGGGCACCTGTTGGGATGAGCATTGGGTGTTGTATGGAAACCAACTTGACAATAAATATCATATTGAGAAAATAAAAAAATAAAAAAATAAAATAAAAACTTTTATCCAGTCACTCACTGTGTGATCTTGGGTAAGTTGATTAGCCTCCCTGTGCAGTGGTTTCCTTATCTGCATAATGGAAACAGCAAGAACAACCTTAAAGGGTTGTTTTAAAGATCCATAAGTTATTTCTGAGAACTTTACAGAAACAGAGGAAGAGTTCAAAACTGAAAGCTCTTCTTATATAATGAATATATATCAGAGTTTGGACCAATGGAGGTGACTACATGGTCCCAGAGATGAACCTGGGTGAATCATTCAGATGGACATTTATAATTAGAGGGTTCTGGGAAAGCACTTGCACTGTGTGTTTAGCCAACCCTGGTAGCAAAATTGCAAGAGCTGCAGGCAAAGGCCATATGCCACAGCCAGCTCCTCATCACATATCTTCATCACGAACCACTGTCATCCAGTGTGGAGGGCTGCTGGTTATCATCACACCTTGGCCCTGCTCCACCACATTCTTCGAAATCTCTATTTCAAATATCAGATTCACAAGTGGACGATCATCAGTAGGACAGTTCGAATTCATCTCTGGAATTTCCTGTCTTACTGTTCATTTTTGCCTTCCTGTTAATTTTTGCCTTCTTTCTCTTTCCATACTTCTTGCTCTGAGGACCAAACACATCAATGGAGAACACTGGTTTTCCAAAGCACAAACCCTGGAACTATGGTGCCATGCACCCTCCAGAAATGATCTTCAAACTGGGGTACTCATACTCCTGGAGGAACATGAACACTTTCCCACAGGTATTCAGGCAAGGGATGTATAAGAAAATCTATGTTTATGTCTTAACTCCTATAACAGTACTTCCTAACATTGATTTACATTCTCATTTCAGGGACACCTGCGTGGCTCAGTCAGGTCTCTTGATTTCAGCTTGGGTCATGATCTCATAGTTCATGGGATTGAGCCCCACTGACAGCACAGATCTTGCTTGAGATTCTCTCCCTCCCGATCTCTCTGCCATCCCCCCCTTCTCAAAATAAATAAATAAATAAACATTAAAAATAAATAAATTCTCTCTTCAATAGCATGCATATCCCACTCTTCATGAAGTGAGGTTTCCTATCTTTAACCTATCTGTGCTGCATTTGTCCAGTGCAAAAAACTCTCCAGGGCATCCCACAGAAGGGGAGTGTTCCTTAATGAGTAATATAGCCCTTAGAAAAGTTATGGAGAATTCCTGTCTTTGACTAGCTTCTCTTAAGAGTGAAACATGTCATTAAAAAACACACTTTTGGACCTCTTTGAGATATTCTGAATTACATATGACAGATGAATATAGTACAGTGAGGGAAGCTACCTGATGGTACAGATACTTAAAGATAAGTGTGTCGTAATATCATTTGTGTTGCCTACTGATGTTACTAAGTGCTGGATGCAGTTATCCTAATTCTAAAACCTATTAATTTGCCACTCTAATTTGATTTACAAAAAAGGTAGACCAGTTCTTTGTGCACACATAATTTTATGTTTGGGCTGAGTGGTTTGTGCTAATTAGACACGGAACAAGATAAACTCCAAGTCCCTTAGGAGAATAATTTGTTTTATTTCGCTTGGTTTCTGATCCCATGCTTGGCCCTCAATACGCTGTTGTTAATGGAATGAATGAGTGACTGACTGACTGAATGAATTAATATATTAATGAATTCCTGTATTACTGAATAGCAGTGCACCTGAGTCATCATCATGCAACCTGGCTCTATGAAAGGTAACTGAAATATTCTTTCAGTTCAGTGTTGTTTGGCCTAACATAAGACTTCCCCCACTTCTTCTACCAGCTTAGTGCTCCCTGCTCATTTTCCTTGCAGGTAAGGTGTTCTATTCCTGCTAAGTAGGCATTATTGACCTGTTGTTTCATTTTCAGTGGACAGAGGGTTTCTGGGAAACATACAAGCTCTTCTTTTCTCGCTGCTACATCATCTCTTAGTTGAAATGCCTTAGAGATCAGTTAGGAGTCACTGCCAGTAGAAAACATTGTCAGCGCGATGAACAAACCACAGTCCAGACAAGAACCAGGAGGGAATGGTGAAGGATGGGGGAAGGAGGTGGGCTGGGTTGGGAGTAAAATAGAGATTCTCCAAGATGTACTGGCCACAGAACGGTGCTGGGCTCATCTTGGGTTTTTTTTTTAAATAACGTGGCATTTGCTTTGTTTCATGCTTTTCTAAATGAGCTGCCACACAGCAGTGGGAAGAGCATGGATTTCGCAGCCCGTGAATCTCTATCTGGAAATCAGCCCCGACTTAATAGCCAACTAGTGGAGTGGTTAGAAGGTGAGACCTGGGTCTAGGATTTCAGCTCAGCCACTTAAATGCCTGTGTGAGCTTTGGTGTGTTTCTAAACCTTTCCAGTCCTTGGTTTCCTCATCTGTAAAGTGGGAGTGAATGGCAAAGGCTCTCAAAAGCCTTGGTAGCATGGGATCTGGCACACATCTGTGTGCTGCTAAAGGCTGCAGTCATGTTCGACCAAGGGAGGAGTCACTTAACTTCTCTGAGCCTCCAAGACCTCCTTCTCCTTCCTCACCCATACAATGTTGTGAGGACAACCTCAAGATGCTTACATGGGGTCTGGTGCCTTGTGGCTCTAAAGTGAAATTGACGGTGAGTCATCTTAGCATCAACAACATTATTGGTATTATTACTATTAAACTTAATACCAGTACATATGAGTATTATTAGTTTTAATAATAGTTTTCATGATATTAGTTTTAACAATACAAAAATGTAAGAGAGAATATGCAGTCAATACCCAGACCTGGTACTGAAAAGTGAATACCCAGGCATATTTTACTATTTTTCATTTTTCAAATCAAATGGAAGTTTCCTCCGACTCTAACCTCTTCCATTCTCTTTCCTGCCCTTTGGAGGCCATTAATCTCCTATTTTCAGATTGATTTAAAAAAGCCCCAGTACCATTGCCTGCCCTCATTCTTCAGCTGAAGTGATTTCAGTTTCCTCTAAAATATTAAATTTTTCCCTTGCTCTTATTTACTATGCACAGATGCAGAAGGAGAATTACTCAAGTTTTGCAATAAAAATAAGTTTGGCTTTGCGAGCACCTGCTTTCTGCCGTTTAATAATGCCGAGCTCCCTTCTTCTGTGTGCTTCTGTTTACTCTTCTGCAAATTATTTTTGTTCTCAGTTGACAAAGATAAATGATGGGATTAATATATATTGAAGAAGTCTCTGTGAACAGTATGCTGGCCCAGAGGAAGGGTGGGTATTATTTCCCTCAGGTAAGGCAACACAGCAAACTGGATTAAGAGTAATTTGCTGTGGGGTTTATAGATGATCATGATCCATTAGTGGTACACCATTTATGAAAATTGCTTTTTCTTAAATAAAAATTAGAATGACTTTCATTACCTTGTCATGACTGAGCCAAGCCAACAACGTTTCCCCTGGGGAAAAACAAAACACCAATGACAAGGTTTAGATTTTTGATTTAACCTCAGAGCAATCTCCAAACTGTTGAAAGTTAACAGCAGAGGGGAAAAAATATGTGGCAAGGAACTTTAGTTTATAAGGTTCAGGGATAGTGTTGTACAGTTAGAGCTGAAAACTGGAAAAGAAAATATTTATAAAGAAAAAGAGTGAAGTGAATCCAACATTCACTTCATTCAGTATCTTTTGATGACTGATTTTAAAATTATACACATCTATGTGATTTAAATAGAGGTTTTGCAAAATGACATCAAGACTTTCAGTGTCACGACATTTTTATTTCAATATTACAGAATCTTTTTGAGTAAGAAAAGTAATATTTTCAACCAATTGATTCAAATTTTATATAAGCATCCCCCTTATTTTGGTTCTCCCTAGAATCCATCCCAGCAAATCACCCAGTTGCTATGATGTGTAACAAACCCTTATTTACATTCTTGGCTGTGCTATGATAGAACTTTTTCCTCTTCTTAGGAATGTACTCGTGCATTGTTATGCCTAAAGTAACTGTTAAGACATTTTGACATTTGCACAGTGCTTTTTAAAAAATGCATCAATAATGATAATAAAAGGTATGAAAAGTGCTCATTATTTATGACTAAGTTTAATTTTTTTTTTACCTTTCCTTTTTTGGTGTGTGAGCAGAATAGATTTATTCTTTTGTTACATATTTCCAATTTGCATCTTTGGGTGGGAGTTGCTATTAGACCAACATCTTCAAAGAGAAACAAAAAGAATATAGGGACCAGCCATGCCCCCACATTGTGCTCACACCAACCTCAGGCCTGCCAAGATCAAAGGCAGCTGTGGATTTGGTACAAGATTATGTCATGGGTGGCTGCAAAGTCATGGATTCCCTAGAAGAGAATTGGGGTGTGGATCACATGCATGAATCAGAAAAGAAAAAGGAAGGCTTATGTGTTCGGGGCATTTGGGTGAGGTTAGAATAACATATGTTAACCAACCACACACTGGACTTCTCTTGAAGCTAGAGAAGATATGAATAGATGCATTTTGGAAATAGAGATTCTAAAGCTTTCATGGGCTCTGACACCTCAATGGGCCAGGGTTGATCAGGCATGACCTCAGTGACTGTGTTGAGCAGACGGTACTGGTTTGCAAAACACCCCAAAGGAATGGTGATGGGTCCTCCTCATGCAATGCCTTGTTCTCATCTCTCTCTGTTTATCCAGATCATGGATGCATGAGCCCCAACATCTGCTCTGTCACTTGGGCCTGAGTGAGCACAGATAATATAGACATTGGGTCAGAGACTCACCCAACAGAGGTGGAAGAAGGAAGCAGATTATGACCCCTACAAAAATTGGATTTATTGATTCAGTAATTTTTATTGCACCCAAGTGAACAATTGTTTGGCCAGAGACCTTAGAATGTCACACCAGGGCAAATTACACATGGACCCACATGTAATCGGTCTTCTCAAACCCAACTGTCCACAGCTGAATTTTCCAAGGCTATGCTGGGAGATGTGGTCAACGCCCAAGTGAGTCACAAACCTTCATGCTCACTGAAAGCCAATTGCTGACTGAAAATAGAACTCATGAACAATCAGGTGTGAGTTAACTCTCAGACTCACACTTGTCCCCTCCATCATAAGGTTAAAAAAAAACCAGGTTGTTTAATTCTGAACTTATACAACATATAAGAAGAGACTGGCATGAAAGAACAGGGACTTACTCAGTGCAGAAGTATCCAGTGGTTTCTCAACTAGACTTTCACAGGGAAACAAGATAGGAACTACAGCCTTTAAAATAATTCAGGGTGTTCTACCCAAGAAACTGGAAGTTCTGGATGCCTGGGTGGCTTGGTCGTTAAGCATATGACTTCAGCTCATGTCATGATCTCACAGTTAATGAGCTTGGGTCCAACATTGGGTGAGCACCCTGTACCAAGTCCCACTTTGGGTGAGCTCAAGCCCCGCTTCTATCTTTCTTTCTCCCTCTCTCTCCTTCTCTCTCTCCCTCTCTCTCCCTCTCTCTCTCTCTCTTTCTCTCTCTCTCTCTCTCTCTCTCTCTCTCTCTCTGCCCTTTGCTCACTTGCACCCTATCTCTATTAAGGAAAGAAGGAAGGAAGGAAGGAAGGAAGGAAGGAAGGAAGGAAGGAAGGAAGGGAGAAAGAGAAAACTGGGAGTCCCTGGGAGTGTGCTTACTGGGGAAGCAGCATTCTGAACAGGGAATATGAGACCCATAAAGGAAAATGAGACCCTGTCGAGTTCCTAAGACATGGTGGACATGGTGGTAGAAATAGGGCTTTCCTGGGAGTGCCTTTGTTTCACTACACCTTTCAATACTGGGGTTAAATTTCATTGTGAAACTTGCCTCCAAGAACCTTATAAATATCGGTTGAAGGAATGAGGGATAAATCATACCATCTTGCACAGTTGGGACTCAGATCAATTGAGGGACAGATTTGGGGAACCCTGTAAAAAACCCACACCTCTGAAACAGTGGGAAAATGTGGTACAAAGCATGGGAGGCCATGATTCTAAGTACAGGGGGAGGAAGCAATTTTTAAAATCCCTTTGCTAGAACATGTCAAGAAGCAGAGTTTGAATATTTCACAGTGCAAATCATGTTCAATACGGTCTTCAGTTTGTTCTGTATAAAATATAAATGCATACCAATAGGTATTCTGAGCCAAACTACATGCACAAAAAATGATTTTGCTCAGGACAAAGAAATCCAGTAGCCACTACCTTTTCATTCTTTTTTTTTTTTTCTATTTTAGTTTTCATACCTGTCATCTACCTTTCTGTGCTTACTTTAAAAAGTACATCATTGAAAAGTAAAGTGTGTTATTTGTGCCTTTCTGTCCTTTCTGTCAGCACTTGTCTTTCTCTTGGAGAATGTCCCCTTTCAACTCCCCTGTTCCCCAAGCTAACTCCTCTCTGTGCTCATTTTGATTTTTGGCAACACAGAGCTGAGCTATATTCTCGAACTGTCTATTCTCACGTTCTTCTGTCTTTCTGCACCTTCCTTTCTATATGGGCAAGCAGATGTACCATTTCCCAGCATTCCTAGCACCTGCTGAGCAGATAAGGAGCTACTTTTGCTAAGTGCAAAAAGGCATTGAGCTTGTATTGTGATAATTAACATATATTAAAGCTTATAGTACTTAGTTTTTTAAAGTGCCTTCATATATTGAAATCCATGGCTATTGTCTTCCACAACCTATGTCTCTCCTTCTGGTAACAGAACTCCTTCCATCCCTAAGGGTAGGGCTTGTGGTTTGACTGGGGCTGGCTTACCTATAAGGTCTTAACATTCCATCCAGGCCTGGCCATGGTCAGCTCGTGGTCAAGAGTCTTTTGCTGGAAAGAAATTTGTTCTCCTGAGTAACTAAGGATGAAAATCAAGACCCAGGCTGTTGGTATTCATTCCTACAAGGTGGAAGAACACCTAATGATTCCAATAGGATAAAAGTAGAAGTGAGTGATGGGGGAGAGAGTGGCATGGCTGAACTTTTTGATCCTTCTATGCTTGAGTTCCCCATTTATGTGAGCCAAAAAAAAATTCCCCTTTCTGCTTCAGCAAAGTTAAATTGAATTTGAACTCTTCCAACTGAAAGAATCCTAATTAATGCATAATTTGACAACCATTTATTAAGACTACTATGCCCCATACACATAATCCTAGATGTTTTTGTAGGTTTTTAAAGATTTATTTATTTATTTATTTGTTTGTTTGTTTATTTTACTTATTTATATTTTTAATATGAAATTTATTGTTAAATTGGTTTCCATACAACACCCAGTGGTCATCCCAAAAGGTGCCCTCCTCAATGCCCATCACCCACTTTCCACTCTCTCCCCCATCAACCCTCAGTTTATTCTCAGTTTTTAAGAGTCTTTTACAGTTTGTTGTACCCCAATGTTTATGCAGCACTTTCAACAAGAGCCGATTATGGAAAGAGCCTAAATGATCATCAACTGATGAATGGATAAAGAAATTGTGGTTTATATTTATTTATTTTGAAAGAGATAGAGAGCATGAATAAGGGATGGGCAGAGAATGAGAATCCTAAACAGGGTTCACACTGTCAAAATGGAGCCTGATATGGGGCTCGAACTCACAAACCGTGAGATCATGACCTGAACTGAAACCAAGAGTGGGTCGCTTAAAAGACTGAACCACTCAGGTGCCCCCTAGATGTTTTGATATAAAATTCACTTTATTTACATTATCTTAAAGTGGGTACTTCTTTTTTTTTTTTTTAATTAACAACCCTTTGAAGATCAGCCCCCTGAGACTCCAAGGAGTAATTCTCTCCACTTTATAGAGGAGGAAACTGAGGCTCAGAGTGATTTAGTAACTTGCCCAGAGTCACACAGCTCAGACTCTAGTGTCTTTACACTCCTGAGCCCAGTAGACATATGAGACCCCCTAGCCTTTGAACAAGCTCTCAACCTCTTTCTATACCAACAACATAATATATAGTGGAGACTTCATCACCATTTACAATTAAATACTCAGTTGGGTGACAGAGAATATTAGAGGAAGGAATTGCCCAGGCTGACAGCCAGGAAGGTTGGACAAGGACTAGTTTTTTGGTCAAGCCTGGAAGAGTGGCCAGGACTGGAAAGACAGTGCCCAGAGGAGGAGTTCTCAGAAAGGGGAGGGCAGAGGTGAAGGCTGGAGACAGGCCCCTGGGGACCCTAACCCCACTGGAGGTGTGATTCTCTCAAAGTGATCCAAGTCGTCTATGTCATAGCTTTCTTACTGATACAACTGGAAAGATACAATCTCCCTCTACTCCCCTCTTGCCTCTTCCTTTGCCCCCACTTCTTCTCCTCTCCCTTCACTCCTCACTCTCTCTGTCCTCTCCCTTACCCTTTCTCTGTCCTCCTGTGTCCAAGTGCTTGTGGACACTTAGGACTGGCAGCTCCAACCGAGGACACTGGACTTACAATCAGGACACTTGGTTCCCACTCCTGTCTCCACTTTGAATATATGTGACTCTGTTTCAAGCCATTTAGCTTCTTTTAACTCAGTTTCCCTGTCTGTAAAATGGATAGAATTCCTTCCCCAAAGATTTCAAGTGAGGATTAAAGTTGTCCCCCACATCAACTCTGGGTCAGTCCACCCCATGTTCTGCTTTTTGCTTTGAACGAGGTTTCCAGCACAGTCTAATTCTCTAGTCCCACCCTCAAACCCTGCCTGCCTTCCACTGACCTTGGAATCAAGATGAAAATTGCCTCTGGGGCCTGAGTTTTTGTCTCCTGCTCGATTCCTAAAGTATACATGCTGTGTGGGTTCCTCGCTACTCAGTGTCATTGCATCACCCAGGGGCTGAGTGCATAATCTCAGGCCCTGTTGTGGACCTGAACTATGCCTGAATTTTAATTGGGCCTGGGGAGACAAGTTTGTGCATAAAATTTGAGAACTTCCAGAGGCTGTAGCTTTCTCTCCATCACGTCCTACAAACCCACTGTCTGCTCATGGCTGCATTTAGCTAGCTGACCCTCCCCCCAGTTAATCCTACTTGCATTTTCTCCAAACCCCTTCCTCCAGGAAACCTCCCTGGTTACCTGCCCCTGTGACATCTTGCACTTGTCCTGGTGACACTGAGTGGAGTTGCAATAAATAATTATTAGAGTAACCTCTGTGGGGGATGGGATTCTCGCCTATATTATTCATCACATAACTTCTACATTCTGGGTTCCCAATAAATATTTCTTTTTTTATGTTTATTAATTTTTGAGAGAGAGAGCATACACAAGCGAGGGAGGGGCAGAGAGAGAGGGAGACAGAGAATCCCAAACAGGCTCTGTGGTCTCAGCACAGAACCCCAGACAGGGCTGGATCTCATGAACCGCGAGACTGTGGCCTGAGCTTAAGTCAGACACTTAACTGAGCCACCCACGTGCAAACTAATGACAAATAAATGACAAATAAATGCAAACTAATGACAAATAAATGACAAATAAATATGTAAATAGCTGACATATGAGAACTGATTAATTGTATGTTTTCATTTTTCCACACATCCCACAATGTAGGAAGCATGTACACTCTGCGTATATATCAGAGCTGAGGGTGGCTGTGTGTGCGTAATACCAAAGACACACTGTCCAGGTGCTGCACTCTGGAACCCATAGAAGGGCTTCTTACATCAGCTTGCTCTTCCATCATTCCCAGGATGAATCAAGTCTCACCCACATATGCTCAAGGGCAAGTTTGTACGGCAGGCCTCCAGCTAGGGTCCCCTCCACCCAGAGGGCAATAAAGAACGTGCACACTCTTGACCTGACCACATACGTGGTGTGTGCTGCTCGTCACTAGGCACAGCTCAGAGTTAGGAGGCATGAGACCACTAGGTTGGTCCCTGAAATTCTACTCTGTCAGAACCAGATACAATGTCTCTAGAGGATGTTCTGTAAGTTTCCTTTGAGAGAAAGATCCACACAGACCTGGAAATAGTTTGGGACCTTACAATTGGTACTTAGCAGCAGGACAGAACATTCTGTATTTTTCTGTGAGAAGTCCTCAACTTGAGTCAAGTAGATCTTAAAAATATTTTAATATGTTCTTTTTTACAGTAGGACTACATTTAAATCATGATGGATAAATTAAAGGCTTGAATTACTCTGAGAGAAGCCGTGTTCCACCCAGTTCTACGACCAGGTTGTTTTTCCTTGTGTGTGACCGCAAATCTTTTCTTCTGTTGTGTAATTCCATCTCTTTCCCTGGCCTAAACGTGCAGTCTGTCTGATAGATAATCATGGCTACATTGAAGATACTTTCTGACTATGTGTTTTTTGGTAGTTATTCCATTCCATTCCTAGAATTTGATCTATACTACGTGATCTCCAACATTAGGTCATATGGAACCATAACTCTGTCATTATTATTTTGGATCTCATTAAAATCTTGCAACCTTCGCGAGTGCATTAAATGTTCTATACCTTTGTAAGCTATCACTATAATTGTACTGAGTTTCATGATTATGGTAACTGACTAAGCATTAAAGTCCGCCTGCTGGGGAAGGAAGAAACAGCAGGAAACTGTGAGTGAGGGTCCTGCTCACAATTCCTGCTTCCACAATCATTGCCGTGAGACCTCAGCAAGCAAGCTCAGCTTCTCGGGCTTCTGTGTCTTTCTATGTAAAATGAAGACATGGACCAGCACTAAGGTTACCAAAGTTGGGGATCATCAGAATTGCCCAGGTATTAATTACAGCACAGACTCAAGGGCTGGTCCCAGGAGACTGGGTTCAGTAGGGCTGCATGGGTTCCATCTTGACTGAATGTGGTTTAAGGACACCTGCAGCTAAGAGCTCAAAAAATTTAGAAGCAAGGTGAGGGTCACTAACAATTTCTGTAGATGAGGTTGAGTAAAGTGTGCCTTATAACATAGGCAAGATTCCAATGGGTAGAAATGAGGTGAGACTCTTTGGGGCAGAAATAAAGAAAACAGGCAATGTGTGAAGATGGGAAAGTGGAATTTCACAGAAGGAGTTTGAAGTGGGTTGACCAAGTAGTTCCTTATTCTTCTGGAGTTGAATGTTGCCAGGGAGTAAGGGATACAATAGGAAGGCTTAAATAATAAGGCAGCTTACTTTCATGAATTTTATAATTCTCTGGTAAGGTAGAGGATCTCACACATATCTTCCTTTGAGAGCTTTCTACGTGGTCTCATTCAATCTCCATCATCTCCGTGGCCAGATTTTTTCTGTTTTTATCTGATTATCCTGGGGATGTTTTATAAGCACTTCAACAAAAACACTTTACGGACCAGATATAATGCAAAGATGTGTACAGCTTAGGGCTTGGGAAACTTAGGGAGAGGATGAGAATCGGGGTCAACTTGGTGGATGAGGGAATGAGGGGACTTAAACTGACCCTTGAGAAGTTGGCAAGATTTCAATAGGTAGAAACTCATTTGACCTTGCTTATCCTACCTTCACACTTTCTGTTAGCCCCACAGGGCATGGAGAATTGCATTAACCTCTGAGTTGGGTCTCCATGACCAGAACAGTGTTGGACACCTGGGCACACCACCACAAACACTGGCTACCACATGAGTTCATGTGTAGAAGGAATATAAACCAAGGTGAAACACATTCTCCATCTAGGGTGATGGAAATGGTCCATACTTCCAACAGGGTGGTGGTCCCAGGGTGGATATATTTGTCAAAACTCATCAGACTATTCCCTAAAGTTGGGCATACCTTGTTGCAAGTGAATTATTCCTCTGTGTAGTTGATTTTTAAAGTGAGCACACACTTGGTCCCTCAAGTGTTTGTCCTCACTCAAGTTAGAGATAATGTGTTCTCTACTCTTAGAAGTTAGATGAGGTGGTAGAAGAGGGCGCATCATTTTGGAAGCTAAGAAGCATTAAAAAGATACAAATTAAAATATTTTAGGGTTCCAGATCCACGGAAGGGCTGTTGAAAGACACAGCTTTGCCTTTAGAGTACAGTATGCAGGGTAGTGGCAGGACACAGGTCAGGAAGGTGGTAACTGCCTGGCAGGTCCAGGCTGTGAAAGATGTGTGGTGTGGAAAGCAGGAGAAGGATGCATGAAGTTGAAGAGAGAAAAAGAGACTGATACCCTAAGGAGGCCACTCTCATGGCTGGCAAGAAGGATCAGAGATCTGCACTAATGGTACATGTTGGAAAATGGTCTAGAAATCAGTGCTTCCTCAGGCACCCCAGATATGGATTGCCCCTTGACACTGTTGCCCACTACTGGTACTTCTTAACCCTTTCTGAGTCTTAGCATCTCCTGAGAAGCTGTTACCAAATGCAAATGCTGGGACCCTTCCCATTCAGCTTGTCTGGAGTGGGGACTGGAATTTGTAATTTTTTGAAGCTTCCCAGATGATTTTAGTGGGCAGACATCAACACCAACCCTTTCTCTGCTCTGTGTTCCTGAAATCAGGGCAGGGAGAAGCTAAGTGGAGAGGGGACTGAGGCCCAGAGAGGTTAAGTGATTTACCCAGAGGTTATATAGTTTAACTGGCCCCTGAGCTCGGACTGGCTCCCACCACCTTGGCTCCTCACTCAGCTGCCACATGAGAGGCTCTTTCTGCTCCCCTTCTTTCCCTTTTCCTTCTGTTGACAACAAGGGACACCTATGGGTTCAGTGTCAACCCTCTATCCTTAGAGCTTTCTCAGACATGTGCTGGAATTTCAGCACCATGGACTTAAGGCCAAGGTTCTGGGCCTGAGTTGTCATGTTGGCCACGAGCAGTTGACTTCCCCAGTGCAGCGCAGTTCAGGGAACTGTATAAGCTTCGCTATCCTGGACAGACTGTTGATTAAATTTTGAGATTGCTAAATTAAAAGAAAAACAAGCTTCCATTTTCTGTCTCTTCCAACCCATTCTAAATAGTGCTGCAAAGTGAATCTTCCAAAACTCACTCTTAACTATCTTTTTGCTGGTTCTCCATTGTTTATGGGGAAAAATCCAAACTCAACCCAATTGCTGTCAACAGCTGTCCTCTGAGCCATAATGCTGGGTTGTCAACTGCATAGGGATACAGCTCACAAAACTTTGGTACTTCCCAAACTGGTCTTTGCATTATTTCCCCAGGATCCTGTGCCTTTCTCATACAATTTCTCAGGATTTAGAAAACTTAACTCTCTAGCCAGTGACTCTGTCTTTCTTCATTCAATAGCCCCTATGAGAGTTTCTGCCAAACATCATTCTCTTGATGACACTTCCTGATCCACATTCCTATATGATTATGTATTTGTCAGCTCCTGTTCCTGTTGCTTTTGCCTTTGCTTTTCTGTTCAGTCTTCCTAGTTCTTTCTCTTAACCAGCTCCTTCTAAAGTCTCACTTCCCCCAACCCAAACACTGACACTATTACATAAGCCTATTTTACCTTCTTCCAGTGCACAGGACCATTTGAAATCATCTTGAATTTGTGTCTACTTACGTGTTATTGGCCTTGCCCTACTTAATTGTAGGCTCCATGGGATGCATAACTTCCTCTGTGTTGCTCACAGCTATACTTCTAGTGCCAGTACAAGGACACAATAGAGTCACATTCAACATTAGTGCAATAAACTAATGCAGGTATGAAGCCATCCCTGACCACAGTATGCCAGATATATTTCTTGTCCTAAGTATGGCATCTTGAACTTGTAGGCCAGTCTACCTTCTGCCTCTGCTCACCCTCTGGACTAACATCTGTCTGCCATCCCCTCAGGTGAGCCCTTCTCTTTACCAATTGGCTGGCAGGTGTTTTCAGGGATAGACAGACATCTGGCTTCACAAGCAAACAGCAAGTGCTCAGGAAATAGCAAGGCTGATATGGAACCCTCCTTCCCATGGTCCAAAGGGCCAAACTGTGGCCCAAGGGAAAAAGACAATCCCTTTACCACAGTGTGAGGATGGACTATTTTGAAAACAAAGCAAAATGAAACAAAACAAAAACCTGCCATGTTTGCCATAAAATTGAGTCACAAAACTTCATACATTAATATGCAAAATAAATCTTAATTGTTGGTAGGAATCAAAAAACTATGACCCAAATAGTTTTGGGTCAAAATCCAGCCAGCCACCTGTTTTCTTATGGCTCAAGAGCTAAGAATGGTTTTTATGTTTTTCAACGTTTTTTTTTTTTTTGTTTTTTTTTATTTTATTTATTTATTTTTTTTTTATTTTTGGGACAGAGAGAGACAGAGCATGAACGGGGGAGGGGCAGAGAGAGAGGGAGACACAGAATCGGAAACAGGCTCCAGGCTCTGAGCCATCAGCCCAGAGCCTGACGCGGGGCTCGAACTCACGGACCGCGAGATCGTGACCTGGTTGAAGTCGGACGCTTAACCGACTGCGCCACCCAGGCGCCCCGGTTTTTATGTTTTTCAATGGTAACATTGTAAAGGACTATATAAGCACTGAGATAATATTATTAAATTTTTCCTCTTGACCTACACATCTAAAATATTTGCTGTTGTGTTCTTTAATGAGAGTTTGGCACCATCTGATGTAGAGGAAATTTTAATCTTTCAAAAATCTTACAAAACAACAAATGGATGTTTCAGGCTGTTGTTCAGATCAAAAGTACACAGGATGAAGTGAACATGTGTACACCTTACTTTTGCCAGCAGAGAGATTGTTAATGTCAGAAGAATCTGGTCGAGAAATAGACTACCACATGACAGGAACAAGTTGGTCACGGTCAGAAAGCAAGTTCGCCAGTCAGAATACTACAAGAGTGTAAAACCATGTAAGAAATACGCCACGGAAAAAATGTATTCAGTCCTATGAATTCATGAATGAAAATGCCAACTTGACCTTGTTTCAATCCATTTTTATTCATCAGTATTAACACTGACCCCTTGTACTTTCGCGTTAAAGCGTGGCATCCACATTACAATCCTTCCCATTAGCAAGTGATACATGTTTGTTCTTAATGATTACATAGACTGTCCTCAGACAGACTGAAGTCCCAACTTTTCCTTCCTAGCCTGCCCAATGGCATTATGCAAGGCGGACATACCTACACATGTCCACTTGGGGGCTCCATAGAACAATGTCTGTGTTCCAGGATAGTTAAAAAAAAAAAAATCAATAACATCTCAATTGCGACTTCAGGCCAAATGTAACACATGTCTGCATCACTGCCCATTTTTTTTAATTTTTGCAAATATGATAATAAAAGTTATCTGATAATTTCATTACTGAAATTTTAAAAAATTGGGAGGGGGTGGGGAGTGAGATTTTTCTAGCCAGAGAAGCCAATTCAGAAGTGAGACTTAAACATTGTCCCCATTCAGGTAAGGGGACTGCGCCGATGCCCACCTAACTTGGGGCATCAGCTGGGTGTGCAGGGGTCACTGCCTTGCTGTTTCTGAAGGGACTTTCTCATGAGCACCAGGCACCATGAACTAAGCATTCCATCCTAGACTCTCACTGTCAAAAATCCAATTTCTAAACCAGTGGATGCCAGGTCTGAAGAAAGACAACACTCTGAGTGACCCTAACTTCACAAGAAGTAACATGCAAATGGTATCCTATTGATAAAAGAACTATTCGTGTCGTCAGGATGTCTTTATGGCATGGAAAACATCTCGTAATAATTTTGGCCCTAAGTTTTTACAGCTCTTTATCAGGTGTATGGACTTTCACGTGTGTATCTCATTTTATCTCCTAAAATACACATGAACTAGTATTTGATTGAAATGACTGTCCCAGAAATAAATGACTAGCTTTTATTATTCCTCATCCAATACTTACTGTTCCTTGACTACTCTTTGGAGGGTTGAGTTAATCATCTGTATGCCATCCTTTCAACAACATGGTCTTTCTGAAATAGACAAAGCATAAGCTTGTGATGTAAACAGGTACATCTGAGTTATTTCAAGCCATCAATCATTCAGTACCTAAGTTTATAAAAACCTTTCCCTGATGCACCTGGTTCTGAGAAGTTACCTAAGAGCTAAGGTGGAGTCCTTTCACTAGGATCTTTATGTATTTTTCTGAAATGAAAACAAATATCCCCAACTCCATTTAAACTATATCCTGCCATTAAAGGTACATATGCTCTGTCATGGTCTTATATTCCTCCTCCTCAGTTTGCACAAATGTTACCAGTTTCAGGGCTTCCAGAATTATTACCAGCTAATAATTTCACCAACCCTCTGGGTTTAGAAAACAATACTTGGAAGTAAGCCGTTCCTGATCTTCCACTAATCCAAGATAATTGCTTTCAGGTTTCATGGGGAATCTGAAATTCTCAATGCTGGATTCACTGAATGGGTCTACTGGAAAGGGGCTTCATAGGGGACTTTCCGCCTCTCCCAGCAACCCTGCTTTTAGAAGAGGTTCTGTCACAAAAGAAGCCTTTATTCCTGTGGCTCTCAGTGGCCAACTCCCTGTAAAAATCAGATACACCTATGAAGGGACTCCGATATTCTTTCATAAATTCCCAGCTTCCTTCCTGCCCCCCTCCATCCTTCCCTCTCTCTCTTTCTCTCCTTCCTTTCTATCTTTATTTCTTCCTATTTTTTCCCCAGTTGCTTAACAGACTTCTGGTAACCCCCTAGAAAACAGCCATCAAGGATGGAGAATTTAGAGTAGGTTGAGTGGAGTAGAATATCCCTGGGCTTGGCTTCTCAGTTCCTGGGAGAGAACATCAGGGTTATGTTGGTCCCACTGAGGCTGCTGGATCTCAGGTAAAATCCTCAGTCGTCCTGCCAGTTTGGTTTGAATTCTAAAACTTGCCCACTTGGCAGTTGGTTCTGAGAATTTACATGAAATTCGACTTCATAACCTTAAAACAGATGTGGGGTGGCAGGATTTGCTGACCCATTGCCCATATACTATGCCTTCAAGAATAAGGGAGGAGAGGCCAGAATTCTAGAATATAAGGTTCATTGTGGAGAGTGTAGCTTCACCCAGGACGATCTGTTCTTTTTAAAAGACAACCCCCCCCTGTTCCATGGGTACTTGAATTCTGGACACAGACGGCTTCACACCCAGGAATGGTTTCTCATACCTCCATGTTGTAGGAGAATCAAATGTCATTGCCAAGGGATCTCTGTGCCAAGTCATAAATTCACCCTGTATGTTTCATTTTCCCGGAGACATTTGGGTCCATAACTTCCCCCTTTCTTATTTAGGCCTCAGAGTATTTCCACATACTTGAATTTATTCACATTTACCTATTCAGTCCTTGGACAATGTGAAGGCTCAGGTGTCTGCTTGTCCCCAGGCTGGCTATAAATTAACCCAGAATTAGCTTTGGGTCTTTGGAGGTCTCCTCATAATAAAACTTCAGGGACACCTAAGAAAGCCAAAGGTCACCAAAATGGCAGGACTTCCCTTGCAGCCCAGTGAGTTAGATAGATTCCAATGCAGAAAATTCATCTTAAGGAGAAGCAACCATGACTCAGAAAGTATTATGTGGTTTTGCAACTTCAATCCTCATAAGAAATACATAGGGAGAGAACTATCATTGATGCCCACTTTGCAGAGAAGGAGCTAAAGTATGGGGAGTTTAGGTAAATTTCCTAAAGTCACAGAGCTGGCCAGTCATTGAAATAGAGTCCACACAAGGTCCATCTTCTGGTCTGAAACATCTAGGAAGCTAGAGACACCAGTGCTCACTGAGACTTACTAGGTGTGACATATGTTCAACGTTGAGTGATCAGAAATACCACTAGGGAAAACTCGTTGACCCAGTAAAGCTAAGTTCATGTAGCACGTACTGCAATAAAGGAAGATGGCACCTAACAGTAAGGTCTCAAAAGGGGGATGTTAGGTAAAAGTATTTACTGGGTCCTGGGGCTGGAGTGATTTTTGGCAGGTCTTGCAAAGTGGGGAGCCATTGGCATTGGGCCAAATTTTTTTTTACCTTAGCAACTGTGGATTGTTGGACACAGGAAAGTGAGGAGCATGAAATGGGCCTTAAAAAGCCAGTGTCAGTCTTAATAAGTAAACTATTTAAGTTGGTTCAGATTCTTATTTTCTAGGAGTAGAAAATTCCTGGAGCATACAGGTGAGTTACTTTTGCTTGTTCTTGGTGTTAAGACAGCAGATTGGTTTCAGTTGCCAAGAGGTAAGAACAGAATGGTGGCTACAAGCAGGTAAAATTCCTGCTCTCAAGGAGCTGTGTCCCCTCTGAAGTAGCCACTACCCTTATCAGACAGCTGAGAAAACAAAGCCTCAGGAAGGTGGATAATAATATTCCAGGTCACAGGTGGGTGAGAGCTGGGCCTGTTTGAATCAGGGCTTTCATTTTCACTGAGCTCCCAACCTCTGGAGAATTTGCACTAGGTTGGGGGCATTCCTCCACCTCAGGCCACTGATGTAACCACAGCAGAATCAGCAGGGGGAGAAAAAAATGCTTTGGGGGGAATATATTCAGAGACCATTGGAGAAAAATCCTATATCATAAAATAATCTGAGGACACCAGTCATCTGGCTTATCTTTCAAGTTCTTTAAACCTGGAAAAATTTTAATTATGTATTAACCTATAGATCACTGAATTTTAATCTTTTAAATTATAAAATATCCCGAGTGGGGATATGAGTGTGGCTTGCTGGACAATAACGAGCATTTGTTCTCTATCAAACTATAGGTCACTAAAGGTCCATTGCTTTATCCTTACTACTCAAAAGTGAACCCTCAGAGGTCTTCCTTCTGATCTGTGTCAGCGACCCAACTGTATGGGAGCAGCAGAATATCACAAAACAGCCTGAAAGTGGAGGTGTTAATTAAAAACAACCAGAAAGAAGTGAAACATCTAATCCAAAAAATGGAGCGACAGCATTTGGGGTGCTTTTTTTTGACATATACATATTTTTATTCCTAGACATGTTTTCATTTCTATTTTCTAGGCAGTTTTTTTCATATTTTGACTTCATACTCTTTTTTTCTTTCTTTTTTAAGTCCTCGAGGCAGCAGCAAGAAGATTTTGGATGGTTTTGGCCACCAGGGGGAGTATTAGGCCGGCAAATCCACAGGATCTCAGTGGCCTGTGGGGTCCAGCATTGCCCACTAAATAAAGATGAAGGTGAATTTGATTAGATGTGACCCTCCCCTCCCCCAACCGGGGACAAAAAGAAGAGGGAACTCTGATATCCTTTGTTGAATTTTGCTCTGGCCGGGTTGTGGCTTCTTTCCCCTTCCCTGTACTGTCCACTGTCTCCCAGTGAGTTCTGTGGCAGAGGCTGAGGAGCAGGGCATCCTCCTGAAACTTTACCAGGTGGCCTCGGTTCTCCCTCCCCCTCCTCTACCAAAAGGGGGCAACGATTTAAAAGGAAAATGGCACATGACTCTGATTTGTGCCGAGCTGCTCAAGGCTTCAGGGAATCCAGCTTTCTTAAGGCTCAGCTTTTTCAGGATAATTCAAGGAAGACTGACGTCAGGGACAAGATAGAAAGTCACCCATTTTTGCTGCCTGTTTCCTGAGTTCAGCAGGGAGGCAGTGTTAGATCAGAGAAGTAAATGCCCTGTGTCCAGCAGGTCAGGGACCATGTCTAGTCCAGCTGACGTCAGTAGGGCACAGCCAGAATGAGGTTGGGATTTGTCACTGCAGGGAAGGATCCTAGGACTAACACCTGCCTTGTGACAAGAGGCTGGGACTCTTCTGCTCCTTGTGGGCAGGCCAGAGGGGGGCTCCAAGGAAGCGGAGCACCCATCTCTCCAGAAGTGGTTTTCACTCCTGCAGCTGAGTCCCATCATCTTCCAGAACTCCCAGGGCTGCCTGCATTGTACCCCTGGGAGCCTCCAGCACTGACCCCAGGCCTGTGGGGCTCAGCCACCCAACTCCTTAGGCTCCATCATTGCGACCTCTTCCTGTTGAACCCAAGGGGTGCAGTTTCGTCTGCTGTCGCCATTGTGATACCGTAGGTTCCCCTTGCCCCTTTAGTTCTGCAGTAATAGTAATAATTCTTTATATGAAATCTTCTGTGTTACAGTAACTGTAGTGGTTTCTAGCTCTGACTGATAGACGTTGCACCCAGAACCCAACAAATCATCATTATTGCAGATGATTTGGGCTTTGGGTGTGAATTGGAAGAAATGCTAATAAAAAGGGGGGGGGGGCAAGGCCAGTGCTGGAGTGGAGTGGCAGAGTTAGCAAGGTCACAAACCTTGAGGACCAAAGGCAACTTGGGGCAGATCAGGGTCTAGCCCACTAAGAACAACACCACCTCCTTGCCCAGACCAGGCAGAAGGTGCTGATCCTCATGGCCACAGTTTTCCCTTTCTGGGCCTTTTCTTCCTCACTGTTAATCTGCTCTCTTGCCCCAAGTAAAGCCACCTTAGAAGATGATCTGTGGGTCATATTCACAGTACAGATGACTGATAAAACGTTAACAAATCATAGAGAAACTTGCATTTTAAAAATTACCTCCATGCCTGGAATCCCAAACACTGACAACACCAAGTGCTGAAAAGGATATGGAACAACAGGAATTTTCACCCACTGCCAGTGGGCATGCACAGCTGTGCGGCTGCCTTTAGAAAGAAGTTTGGCAGTTTCTTACAAAGCTAAATATATTATTACCATATCATCCAGCAACTGTGCTCCTGGGCATTTACCTGATGAGATAGAAACTCCTGTCCACACAAAAACCTGCAAATCCATCTTTATACCAGCTTCATTCACAATTGCTAACATTTGGAAGCAGCCAAGAGGTCCTCTCACAGATGAATTAACAGACTGTGATATATAAATACAATGGAATATTATTCAGTGATAAAAAGAAATAAGTAAGAAGCCGTGAGAAAATGTGGAGAAAATTTAAATACATACTGCAAAGAAGTCAATACATACACAAATACATACACAAAGAAGTCAATGTGAAAAAGCTACTTAATGCATAATTCTAGCTATATGACATCCTGGCAAAGGCAAAAGTATAGAAATAATAAAAAAAAAATCAGTGGTTGCCAGGGGTGGGGTAGGGAGGGGAGGGATGGGTAAACAGGTGAAACACAGGGATTTTCAGGGCAGTGAAACTACTGTGTGTGATGCTGTAATAATAGTGGATACATGACATTGTACATTTGTCCAAACCCACAGAACACACAACACCAATACTAAGCCTCAATGTAACTAATGGATTTTGGTTAATAATAATGTATCAATACTGGCTCAGGCAAAAGAAAACTAGAACAGAGGAGGACAGGGGCATGTGGGAACTCTCTGTACTGTCTGCTCAACTTCCTTTAATCTAAAACTGCTCTACAAAAAAAAAAAACCCTATGATTTAAAAAAAAAAATCAAATCTGGGGCACCTGGGTGGCTCAGTAGGTTAAACGTCCGACTTCAGCTCAGGTCATGATCTCGTGCTCTGTGAGCTCGAGCCCCTCGTCGGGCTCTGTGCTGACAGCTCAGAACCTGTTGCCTGTTTCAGATTCTGTGTCTCCCTCTCTCTCTGACAACCCCCCCATTCATGCTCTGTATCAAAAATAAACGTTAAAAAATTAAAATAAAAATAAACAATAAACAATAAAAAATAATCAAATCTTAGCAAAAAATGTTGGCAGTGCTTCACCACATGTGTGTGCTACCGGGTGGTGGTCCAGCACCGGGCGATGCTCTGTCTTTGTGTCAGCTCTCCGTGTCTTAGTGCTGATTACAGGAAACCCACACCAACTTTACGGGTCCCTCTCCTGAGCTCCTCCCTTGCCACCATCTCCAGCATTTTCCACTTCCCTGGGGCTCCCACTTTCTGACAACAAAGCTGGGACTTTGGTTGCCCTGCTTTGACCTGCACTTCCGCCTCTGTGCCTATAGCCAGGGCCAGGCAGGAAGAACAGAGATTTTCAAATAATGGTAAATTCATCTCCTGTTCAGTGGTGCTTGACAACGTGGTCTCCTTCCATGATTTACTTCTCTGAGTCCTCAGAAGCTGTCCTGTGCATTTGTCCCGGTATCATGACCACATTCTTCAGGAGAGATGGAGTGGGCTACCTGGGATCAGAACCTCTCACTGTTGATTTAGGATACTCAAATGTTCAAAGCCAAAAGGATAAATATTTAATCAAATGAACTGGCCTATATTCCTCAAAAATGCCAACACTGAGTCACACACACACAAAACCAAGGAGATGTCCAAAATTAAAGAGACAGAGCATAGCTATAAAGGGCATTACTTTATGGAGGAACTGATAAAATGTAAATATGGCCTGTGCATTGAACAATACTATTGTACTGATGTTAAATTTGCTAACTTGAGGACTGCATTATGGTTATAGAAAGGAATATGCTTTCTCTTAGGAAATACACGCTCAAGTATTTAGTCGGCAAAGGGCATGCTATCTCAACTTAGTTTCAAATGGTTCAAATATGCACATAAACACACGCTTTCTCACACACTCATACACATATTCTCTCTGACACACACACAGCACTGCATGCTCACACACTCTCATACTCTCACAAACTATCTCAACCACTTTCTCACTCACTGACACACCCTCACACACAGTCTCACACACATTGTGCATGCTTACACTCTCATACTCACACACACACTCATGCCACACACCTGCACAACACTCAGGCTGAAGGGTTTTGAAGAAAGAGCACCAGTGGGAGGAAGGAGCCTAAGGCATGATCCTGGGTCATCTGTTCACCTGCACATGGAGCCATTGACCCTGAGGCACCCCACTTTCTTCTTGATGAAATGCAGGGATGACTTTTAAGAACACCTCTGTCTCCAACACAGTAAACAGTGTCTATGGGATGTGAAGGAAGCCTCTCTCCCCTGCAGCTGGACTAAGCATGAGTTTCTTGATGGTAAAATGGCCTTTTCTTTCAGGAAAAGTGTAAAGCAGCGCTGTTAACAGCAGAGTCCAGGAAAGGTGGAGGCAGCTGACTTCATGCACTGTGGCTTCAGCTTCGGGTTCTCCATCCCAT
Organism: Neofelis nebulosa; assembly: GCF_028018385.1. Taxonomy (NCBI): domain Eukaryota; kingdom Metazoa; phylum Chordata; class Mammalia; order Carnivora; family Felidae; genus Neofelis; species Neofelis nebulosa. The sequence goes on along the minus strand of NC_080790.1, from coordinate 94,422,906 downwards.
TCTCTGTCAGTTTGGGTGGAAGGTTGTAAAGACTGGTCAGGTGTGGTCTGAGTACATGAGTTGTTTACACCACTGCTCTTTTAAAGTTAAAGGCAGAAGTAAAGTTTAGCCATCTGAAGTTCCAAAACCTAAACTGAAAATATAAATATATATATGTGTGTGTGTATATATATATATATATATATATATTTAAATATATATATTAAAATTAAATAAATATATATATATATCCTTTTAAATTGATTTTGATCACTACCTTCAAAGTCTAAGAAATGGAAATACAACATTAGAAATAGATAGTATAGAAATACACTTATATTCTGGGAAGTCTCTTTTGACTTCATTACAGGAAATGGTGAGGAAACGCTTCCCCTGTGAGGGTTAGAAGTCAGGACTATGACAGACAGTCTGCATGAACTCACTCATGTGTTCCTCAGACCTGGCTATTTTTGGCCCTTTTCAGGACAAGACAACTGAAAATAAAAAGGCCAAACAATTTTCTAGGACATGGCAGAACTGGGATCCGAACCTAAGTCAGTCTCATCCCAAACCCTGGGTCTCAGGCCAGAGGTAAGAGAGAAATGAAAAAGCTGGACATTTGGGCCTGGAACGAGGATGACTGAACCATCACGTGGGGCCACTTGGTCCATCTCCCTCCTTTAAAGGGACCCTTCCTCTAATGGGAGAAATGGGAAAGAAAGGATTTGGGTTTGACAAACTTGAGTTCAAGTAATGGTATTGGGTCCCAGGCAAGTCACTTCACAGTTCTGACCCTTGGTTTCCTTTTTGGACACACTGACATACTGTACCTGGGACACCTGGCACAGTGTGTTCATCAGAATCCTTCAAAGAGACAGAACCAATAGGAGATAGATAGCAGAGGAGCATATTTATGATAGGATTGGCTCCTTTGGCTATGGAAGCCAAGAAGTCCCACAGCCTGCCATCTGCAAGCTGGAGAAGGAAGAATACCAGGGCTGTCACTCATTCTCAAGTCAAAGGTCTGAGAACTCCGGTGTAATGGTGCAAGAAGACCAGAGAAGATGGACATTCTGTCTCAAGAAGAGAGAGGATTTGCCCTTCCTTTGCCTTTTTGTTCCGCTGGGGCCCCCAACTGATTGAATGATGCCACCCATATTGATAAGGGTAAATGTCTTCACCAGTTTACTGAGTTAAATGCTAATCTCTTCCAGAAAACCCTCAGAGACACACCCAGGAGTATGGTTTTACCAGCTATCTCGGCATCCAGTAAGTCAATCAAGTTAGCACATAAAATTAACCATCACACCAGTATGTGTAAATGCTAAATCTATGGTAATGACTTTGAGAGCATGGATGTCTCACTTTACAGCCATTGCTTGGCTGTAATACCACATCCATCCTTATTCCACATGCAAACAAAAAGCAGGAAACTTCCTGCTTTAATCCAGAGCAAACTTCTAAGATGCTCTGTGGTGGGGAAAAGGCCACCGCTGAAGCTCTATCAGGGCCTCACAGGAAGGCAACTTAGTGTGAGCCCTGGAGCAGCACTGCCTCCAATACAACACAGTCACCAAGGCAGTGTCAATTTTTCCAGTGACCACATTTGTAAAAAAAAAAAAAAAAAAGAACAAGTAAAATTAATTTATAATGTATTGTGTATAATCCAATATACCTCCAATATTATCATTTCAACATGTAATCAGACACAAAATTATTGGTGGTATGTTACGTTCTTACATTCTTGTTTTCGTACTAAGTCTGAGAAATTTAGTAATATTTTTTACATTTATAATATATTTCAATTAGGATGATGAACTTTCAACAGAAGTATTTGGTCTGTATTGAGATTTCACAAAATTTACAGTTGAAAAGGTAGATTCACATACTCAAGTTGTCCTAAAACTTCTTAAGAGTTTCCAGTAGCTGAACCAAGGACCCCTTCTTAAACTTAAGTTTAGAAATTATTAAAATTAGGCAAATACAGTTCTTCAGTCACACTGACCACATGGCAACTGCTCCAAGCCACCAGACTAACGAGACTAACAGCCGGTGTAGTAGGCCATGCGGTCTTTGACATGTAGATTCAAAACCTTCTGGGTGGATTCCATTGATCTTCCTCTGAAGTGATCTGTAAGGGTCCATGTATGATAAACAGAAAGTCAAATCTCTCTTTTCAAATGATGGACAGCAATCCATGCTGGAAATGTATCTAACTTGAGACAACACTGCCAAACATTCATTTATTCAATCTACCAATTATTCACTAATTTGTTATTCATTAATATGATGCCTCCTAAAGCAATTTTATGGCCCACTTTGCCCTTCAGAAAGGATCCCCTGGGTGTGTCTTTCACAATGAGAAGGAGGAGGCCAACCCAACAATGAAAGAATAGTTGGGTTGAAATAGTGCCTCCTTCAGGCTGACTGTGATGAGTGTCTAGGTCACCAATCTGGGGTATTGTCACTGCATAAAGCAACTCCCAGCAGGATCATCGAGGAGGAAAACCACTCTCCCTTAGGTGTCAGCATCTTTCATCCTGACCCCCAGCCAGCAGCAAACACCACCCACCAGACATTCCACATTCAGATTGAACATGGCAGCACTATAGTGAGTCAGGGTATGTGCACAAATGTCTGGGTCAGCCTGAAAGCCTTAAAATCTGTAGAACAGAACTAAGAACAATGGAGAAGTTTGGTGGTAGACTAAGTATCGTTATGCCTCTTGCCCTGTGGCATTCATTCATTTTTCATTTGTGCATTCAGTCATTTGACAAATATTCACTAAGCCAGCAATTGCAAGGCAAGGTTGACAGTATTCCTGTGGGAAAAAAAGGCAGACCCTGCCCTCCAGAAAATCAGAATCTACTGTGGAAGAATAATTAGCAGGGAATATAAGATACCACCTGGGGAACTCAGGTAGAAATTGAGAAACTGCAGAGAGCTGGAAAGCGTTGCACAGAGGAGCGAACCAGAGAAATTCTATCAATACTGTCAGGCTAACACAGACTTATCCTAGGGTGGAGTGGCTTGGGTGCCACAGGCTACCCTGAGCAGGAGTGGAGAAAATTAGGGGGACCTGTGGGGGGACAGCAGATAAGGGCTATCAGATCTTGAAGGATTCTGTACACTTGCTAAAGACTTTGGGCTTTTAATGAGGAAATCTAATGTTTTAGACATTAAGACAATAGAGAGTGGTAGTTCTCAACTACCGTCTGCCTGATAGAATCAGTGTGATGAGGGGGTGTATGGGAACTCTGCTTTCTGCTCATTTTCTTCTATAAACCTAAAATTGATCTGAAGAGTCTACATAATTGATAGTCTTTAAGTCTAAAAGACTATAGTCTACTAATTATAGGAAAATCACTCTAGACCAATGGCTTTGAAAATACGGTCCAGTCACCTCTAGAATCCTAAGGGTTGTTTCAGGAGAGCCATGAAGTCAGAGCTATTTGCACAATACTGTGCTCCTAAGACACTATTTGCTTTTTTTTAGATGCTTCTCTCACGAGTGCACAGCGGCATTTGCCAGAGGCTACGTGACATGTGCCGTCACAACAGATCGAATGCAGAAGCAGACCTGAGAATCCACTTGTCTTTTGTTAAGCCAGTCTTTAAAGAAAAGGCAAAGATGTAAACCAGCATTGCTGTTTTTACTCATTTTTTTCTGTCTTGGAACACATATGTTTTCAGAAAAATAGTCCTTTTAAGTTGGGTATATCATTGTTATTTCAAAGGAGTTAATAAATGAATAGTTTTGAGTGTCCCAGTTCTAATTTCTAATGCATTAAATATCGTTGGATATGACCCACACAGATCAAAGCCTTTGAAGTCCTCAATAATTTTTGAAAGTGTAAAGGGATTCTGGGAACACAAAGTTTGAGAAACTGTGGTCTAGACCCCTCTACTAAAAGATAGAGAGCAAGCTTAGAAGTTAGCCAATGATAGAATTGACAGGAGGGGTTGTTTCTCCTTTTCCTTTTTCTCATTTACAGAAGTTTGGGCCTGAATGGAATCCTAACATACAGGCAGGCTGGGTCCATAAAGGGCATTATTTCCAGTCTCCTAGACACTCTCTCCTCCCTCCTCATCAATTCTCATCAATCAGAAGCTTGGATTTGGCATAAAATGCTGACTGCTTCATTCTAAATCTTAGTTTACATGCCTGTCCTTTGTACCAGCTGAATTAACGACAAACAAAGAGCGAGGAGGATTTCTTTGAAAGTGGGAGATCATTAAGATCTGCTCTGGATGGCTGATGAGAATTCTCCCCTTTTATCACCTAGATTAATTTTCCAAAGACATTTGCCAATCCACTAGTGCCGTTTCTCTTTCTTACAGTTTAATAAGAGATCAGCTTAAGCCCTATTAAATTACCATTTTTGTATGTTTAAGAAACATAGCTGGATATTGGCCATTTCGTATGATGTAATCTAATAATTTCTGTGGCATTAAGTGCCACATTGTGTCTTACTGAACTCAGCCTAGAAATGTGTTTTGCACCCTTGGGTGCATACAGAATAGCTGCCAAAAAACCCTTTATTCTGCCAGTGGCAAGACGTCTTTAAATGGGTAGTAGCCCTTGGTTTTGGCATTATTTTGGAGACCTAGCTGAACCACATGCTGCTGGGTATAGTTGAGCTTGAGAGAAAGCCAAGGTGTGCTGCCTCAAGTCTGAGCTCTTGGAACATGGTGGCCACACACTGGATTGACCAACAATCTCTATTACCTGGCACATTTACATACTCCAGTGTAAGGTTAACTCCTATTTCTAGTGACATTCATTGCAGATCCTCACAGTGCTGTCTGAATCATATAGGGAAATTTAGATTATATCCACTATGACTCCTGAAATCAATGTATCATATTGCACATAGGTAATCTGTGTTATCTAACTCAAATATTAAATTAACAATACTCTCTCACTCTCTGCTGTCAGATTGGTGCATTTCTGCACACTGCTTCTTTTTTTTTTTTCTACAGGATTTATTATCTGAAAAGGGTAGAGGATGATAAGTGATATCTACCTAAAATGTGTACTGGTTAAGGGCAATAATTTAAGAGAAGTTCTGGCTCAGTTCCAGGCACATGGTTGTATCTCAAGAACTATTATTTTTTTCCCCTTTCCCATCCAAAACACACTTACATATATACTCATGCATATGCACAAACTCCTGCAAATACACACATTTGCATGCAAAACACCCTTGCACACACATGCACACCCAAAACAGTCACACACAGTCACACATGCCCACTGTGCTCATATGCATGAATGCTTGTAAATGCCAGGGCTGAAGACAAATGAAAGTGGTAGCCTCTTATACTACTGTGCATAGAAGAATGCTTGAAAAATGGCACTGTGGAATAGAAGAAACATGTATCCAGAAAGCAAAAACCTGGTTCTTATTCCACTGGGTTGCTCTTCAGTGTGTTATGTTCAATTCACAAATCCTTAATCCACTGGGCCAACCTTCCTCACCTGCAAGATGAAGGTGTGGAAGATGATGGAATCCTCTTGTGACCGGAACAGTTTGACAAACATGAACAAAGGCTTTGGGGTCTGGAAGGCATGGGTGCAAACTCCACCTTCATCCCTCACTAGTTCATTCATGTGGAAGCCCTGCTCTCTCCTGGGTTCAGTGGAGGACCCAGCTTCATGGGTCATTGTGGAGATTAAATGAAATACAGAAACACACCTAGCCACTGTTAGGATCTCACAGAAGGAAGGCTGGCACCCAACAGGTGACCAGATCCTGTCTCTACCAGAGCCCCAGGCAGAGAGGACTCACTATCTTCCCTGATGGGGAAATAGAAAATCTTCCCTGCCTCCTCTCAATGAAGTTAACACTGTATTCAAACATCATGTAATTTAAAAAAAAATTAAAAAAAAAGAAGGAAAGAAGGAAACCCCTCACACCCACTCTGGTACAACTTGGTGTTTGCCATTATTAGAACAGCAAACTGAATACTATTGATTCAGAGGGTTTGTGGTTTCCCGACTTGGTGCAGTTAAGCTTCCCTTCTACTCCTGTGACACATGAATACACATCAAATCCTAAATAGTTTGTTTACTGTTTGAACAGATTTTTGCTTCTCTTCCTATTTCCCTTTGGACAGATAATCCAGGTTGCTTCTTTTCACCACAAAAGCAGATACAAAACAAAAAAAATACTGTTTTAGGAATGAAAGATGTAAGACCAAAAATTTTATGGAGAGGGGAAAAGCTTCAGTAGAGAGACTTCTCTCAAAAAAAATCTCAGTCCAATATATCTCAGCATAATAATGCTCCTTTCCACCCCAAAAGTGTCCTGGATTGGGTAAGAAAGTATACAATAACCTTACTTAGAAGCAGAACACTTAATTTAGATGGGTGGAGGTAACAGCAGGGCAGATCTTGACTTCCACATGGGGAAGAGAGGATTTATCATTAACCCTTCCTAATTTGCATGACTTTTAAAACCTTGCTACTTGTGGTGTGGTCCTAGACCAGCAACACCACCCAGTGACTTGAGTGATTGTCAATGAAAGGGCGGGCCTATGCCAGTGACTCCATCTTGTTCTGTGTCCTTCACTTTGACCACACCTCCTCCCCTTGAGTAACCCCCCCCCCCTCCCTGCTCACCTGGCTAACAGGACTCGGGCCCTTCCCCAGCCAATCGGCTGAGGCCACAGCCATTACCTCACCAACTGCCCCTAGGCCCCAATAAAACCTTTGTCCTTTTGAAACTCGCTCTCTCTCCCCGGTATCTCACCACTGCGTCGGTGCAGGTAGGGGATTGAACTCGAGCTAGCTCGAATAAAGGCTCTTTTGCTTTTACATCGGACTCAGCTCCCTGGAAGTATTTGGGGATCATGAATTCTGGGCATAACATTTGGGGGCTCGTCCGGGATCCCCAAGACCCCTGAGGGACCCCCGACCCAGAGAGCCTGACTGGTCACTGTGTCTGTTCCTTCCGTCTTTTCTGTGTGAGCTCATTTCTGGAATTCTGATAGTGCCCAACACGGTCTAAGTGGATGCACTGGAGGACCATGGGCTGGAAGTTTCAGAAGACGTTGCGATCCTCCCTTCTGGAGGGACGTGGAATCCCCTAATCGGTTTTGGAGGGACCTGGAATTCCCTCAAAGGGCTGAGATGAGGCGGGTCGCTTCCGCTGGTCGGCGTGAGGCCGTCGTCTAGCTTTCAGTTTTGGAGGGACATGGAATCCCCTCATCGGTTTTGGAGGGACGTGGAATGGAATCCCCTCAAAGGTCTAAGCTAGCTTTCAGTTTTGCTTCCATGGAGTTGGAAGACTTTCTAAGGGCCCTCTGTTTGTCTGTTTCTGTGTTTCTCTGTTTTGTTCTGTGGACTTACTGGATGGACGTTATGGGACAGACTCAAACTACCCCTCTACCCACCCTCTTGGCTTAAGCCCTTCCTAGCCCCACTCCCTCCAGAGCCAAAACCCATTCTTGCTTTGCAGGGGACAAAGAAGAAGGAAAACAAAAGTCTTACCCAGCCTTCAGCACCCCTCTACCCTGTCCTACAGGGGGGTACTGAAGAAGAATTAATTTTTCCTCCCCTGTATAACCCCCCTAGGATGCCGGAAGAACACCATCCTCCCCCTCCGGGGGAGGCAGACACTGTTCCAAGAGCAGGAGGTGGAAACGCTCCAGTGGGAAGCCTGCCCTTTACCAGACAAAGGGCTCAGAGGGAGCAATCTGCCTCCACCGCCGACTCCACTATTCTGCCCCTGCAAGTCACCGGACCCCCAGACACGGAGGGGAATCAGCCCCATCACTATTGGCCTTTCGCCACTAGTGACCTCTACAATTGGAAAGCTCAGGATCCTAAGTTTTCCGAGAAACCGTCAGGGCTTATTGATTTATTAGACACTGTTCTTTTTACCCATCAGCCCACGTGGGACGATTGCAAGCAGCTTTAACATGTCCTGTTCAAGACTGAAGAAAGAGAAAGAATCCTCAATGAGGCCTGAAAACTAGTTCCGGGCACAGACGGGAATCCCACCACCAACCAGGCTCAGATAGATGCCGCCTTCCCCTTAACTCGGCCCCAGTGGGATTTCAACACGGCAGAAGGTAAGGAGAGGCTCCGGGTCTACCGCCAGACTCTAATGGGGGGTCTCTGAATGGCTGCTAGAAAGCCAACCAATTTGGCCAAGGTAGGAAATGTACAAGAGGGAAAAGATGAATCTCTGGCTGCCTTTTTAGAACAGATCATGGAGGCATTCCGTACCTATACCCCCATGGATCCAGAGGCTCCGGAAAGCAAGGCAGCTGTTATCATGGCCTTTGTAAACCAATCAGCCATAGACATTAGGAGAAAATTACAGAAAATAGATAGACTAGGAGAAAAAAGTCTGCAGGACTTACTGGTGGTAGCCGAAAAGGTATATAATAACCGGGAGCCTCCTGAGGACAAGCAGGCTCGCGCCATGGCGGCTGCCAGCAGTAAGCAGACTCGAGATCTGGCCAGAATACTACTAGCTACCACTGCTGACTTCCCCGAGGAATGAGACCGCCATCTCTGGCAGCTGGCAGACGACGCAAGAAAAGGTAATGGAACCACCAAGGGTGGGGGGGGGGGGAGCAGAGGCTGCAGAAAGATCAGTACTCATTACCAGAGCCTCCTACTCAACCCTCCACGAGTGCGGTTCCACCCCAGTGTAGCCCTCAATCCTGCAACCCTGCTGCCCGACCCTGACCTAACTGCTCCACTACATGACTGTGCAGGAATCCTGGAACAAGTACATGGATTCCGGATGGACCTGACTGACCGGCCCCTCCCAGATGCTGAGGCTACTGGGTTCACTGATGGCAGCAGCTTTGTGCGGGAAGGACACAGGTATGCGGGTGCAGCAGTGGTCACCGAAATGGACACCGTATGGGCGGAGGCTTTACCCTCTGGAACGTCAGCCCAGCAAGCAGAGCTCATCGCCCTTACCAAGGCAGTAATGTTGGGGGCTAGAAAACAGCTTAACAACCACCGGACTTGGGAGACACAGTTTTACCAGACCAGCCCAAATACTCCCAGGAGGAGTTACAGTGGATCAAGAAACTCCCCATGGCCCAGGAGATAAAGGGATGGTGGTATACACCTAACAAGGAGCTCGTGCTGCCATACCGGCTCGGAGTCTCAATATTAGAGCACATATATCAGTCTACTCACATGGGGGCCTGAAAATTAAAATACTTAATCCGACATGCCGGAATCAAGATTCATGAACAGGACACCAAAATGGAGCAAGTTGTATCTGCCTGCAAGACCTGCCAACTCACCAACGCGAGAGCCACATCAAATAAAAAAAGGAACCAGGCTCAGAGGCACCAGACCGGGAGCCCAATGGGAAGTCGACTTCACTGAAGTCAAACCAGGAAAGTATGGTTATAAATATCTTTTAGTATTTACAGACACCTTCTCTGGCTGAGTGGAGGTATACCCAACCAAGCATGAAACGGCTCAGACGGTGGCTAAGAAGCTACTAGAAGACCTCTTACCCAGGTATGGTTTTCCTGTCATGGTAGGATCAGGCAATGGACCAGCTTTTATCTTGCAGGTAACACAGACAGTAGCCAAGGTGGTGGGGGCAAACTGGAAATTACATTGTGCTTATAGGCCCCAGAGCTCAGGACAGGTAGAAAGAATGAATAGAACCCTAAAAGAGACCCTTACCAAATTAACCATGGAGACTGGTGGGGACTGGGTGACTCTCCTACCGTACGACCTTTACCAGGTTAGAAACACTCCTTACACTCTGGGGTTTACTCCCTACGAGATCATGTTTAGCAGGCCACCCCCTATTATTCCCAACCTTTAGTTTAAAGATCAAGAACTTTTTCTTTCCTTGAGAGGGCTCCAGAGGGCGCACAAGGACATTTGGCCATGCCTCCGTGCCATCTACGAGGCTGGCACAACCCCGACACCTCATCAGTACAGGTTGGGAGACTGGGTCTATGTCAAGAGGCACCACCGAGAGACCCTCGAGCTGCGCTGGAAGGGACCCTACATCGTGGTGCTGACAACTCCCTCCGCTCTCAAAGTAGACAGCATCGCGACCTGGGTCTATCACACCCACGTTTGGCCAGCGGACCCCTCCTCGATCCGGAAGGACTTCGTCATGCGATGGGCCATCAATCAGGACCAACACAACCCACTCAAGCTCAAGCTACAGCGCATTCGACCCACCTAATATTGGTAACTCTGTTAACTCTGCTTGTCATTGCTCATGCTGCCGGGAGTCCCCACGCCCCCCAAAACATCACCTGGCAGATCATAGACACCAGCTCAGGGACAATACTTAATCAGACCTCCCAGAGCCACCCCAGGGACACTTGCTTCCCAGAACTTTGCGTAAACCTCCAAACTCTGTTCCGCTTGTCACCATAAATGCAGCCGGTCCCATGATTGGGTCTGTAAACGACAAGACAAGGGGAGAATGAAAGGGCGGGCCTACGTTGGCCGACTCCATCTTGTTCTGTGTCCTTCACCTTGACCACACCTCCTCCCTTTGAATAACCGCCCCCCCCCACCTGCCTAACAGGACTGGGACCCTTCCCCAGCCAATCGGCTGAGGCCACAGCCATTACCTCACCAACTGCCCCTAGGCCCCAATAAAACCTTTGTCCTTTTGAAACTCGCTCTCTCTCTCCCCAGTATCTCACCGCTGCGTCGGTGCAGGTAGGGGATTGAGCTCGAACTAGCTCGAATAATGACTCTTTTGCTTTTACATCGGACTCGGCTCCCTGGCGGTATTTGGGGATCACGAATTCTGGGCATAACAGTCACCAAAGCAGAATCTCAGACTACACCTACTGAACCTACTGACCCCAGGTGACCCTTATGTGCACTCAAGTTGGGCAGCTGTAGATTGGCAAACCTTGCCAGGGGCACTGCATCTTGCACACTCTGGGACTCTATTTTGTTCATTGAGAGTTAGGGATAACTTTTCCAAAATCTTAGAGGATTTCCAAGTTAGAGAGACCTTCCTCCAACCATTGTAAATGCATAAATCCCTTCTGAAAGACCTTACCTGGGTAGGGGAGCCCATTGTGGGCTGGGAAGCCTTCTCTCCTAGGAAGAGCTTTTCAAAAGTGTTTCCCTAAGGCAAGTTCCCTAGAACTACCACCTACTGGCCCATTGTTTACATTACAGAGCCACTTAGAGAAAAGATTACCTCTCTTTGCCTGTGAAGAATTTCCTTCCCATAAATAAGATCCCATATCCAGTTCCTTTAGGAGTCGGTTTGTTCTGAACATCTCACTGAAGAAATCACATTCCCTTGTGCCCTGGAACCACACCCCTGCTGGTAGGGCCACATGAAGCCACATCAGCAGGATGAATGTGGGTCCCTTAACTTTTTTCTGATGCACCAGCACATTCATAAATTATGGTTGTCTACATTATTTCCAGGCAGTTCAGTGGAGAGCTGTGGCTGGTCCAACTCTGAGACAGGTTATCTCTGTATGTTATCAGCCAGTACTTGAAGATGGGCATCCATCTGACAGGCAGGGCTAAAGATAAATCTCAAAACAATGACAATACATCTCCAAAAAACAATACTAGCTTCTAGAAAAACCAACTACAGCAGAAAAAAGTCCAGAACATACGCACTGACCTCCAATAAGACACAATCTACCTGGAAGAGAGAGCATAGGCACCTAAACATCAGTGCATCACTTAAATTTGTTTGGTGTTCTTGGCAATACTTCTAAGAGCAGAGAAAAGGAAGGCTAAATGATCTCCAGGCAACCAACTTAAAAAAGAGTTTCCTCAATAATCTAATAACTGCCACCTACTGGATGCTTTCTTTGTGCTTGGTTCACTCCACAGCTCCTGAGGGGCAGAATCAGGACCAGAACCCAGAGCTGTATGCTTGTCAGCTATCTTCTAAAACATGGGATGATACTGCACTCCATTGGCTAAGTTTTTTATCTTCCATACAAGCCTGTCCATCTAGGTGGAGGGATGGGGATAAAAATGACATAGTGGCAAGAAAGTATGACTAATTCCTTTTAGTCCATCAAAGTAGGGTAGACACATGATTTCAAAAACAGTTGGTGATGATATATTGACATAGTATAGATTCAAATTCTTCTGCAACACGAAAAGGCTTATATTAATAATTATGATGTTGAGTCATCCTAGAGAGGGTAGCTAATTGAGACAACAGAGAAATGTGTAAAATGTTTTTAAAATATTTCCATTAAAATGGTTACTATAAGTTATTATTTATTATTTCATGGCAATGCACTATAAATGAAGTTTTTTGTAGGATATCTTTGGGAGCAAGGCTGGCCTGGCTTTAAATTCTGGCCCTGCCAATTTACTAGCTTTGTGAACTTGAGCAAATAACCTAACTTCTCTGGACCTCGGTTTGTCAACTCTAGAGTGGGCTTAGCAATACCAACTTCCAAGTCTGATAAAGGCATGGGATGATAAACTGTGTTTACAGAATAAGGCACCCAGCAATGCATTTATTACATAACAAGAAAATAAATTAATGAGATAAAAATTAAAAGTTGCATAAATCTATAAGAGGTAGTTCAAGACATGTATATGCACAAATATATATATATATATATATATATATATATATATATATATATATTTGTCCTTTGGGCAAGAGAATATGGCAAATGGCAAATGTGGGATCTGGGATTGGATCTGTAGGTGATTTATACTACTTCCTTCACTGCAGATTCATCAAGAAGTTGAATTTAAAGTTTGGGACAGAATGTCAATAATCATTGTGGAGAGGCAGGTGCTCTGTGTTTAGAATATCATGGGCCAAAGCTCGAGAATGAATAAGAAAGAGGTGGAAAGAACAGTAAACATGTGTTGAACTCTGAGTGACAATGAGAGAAGGGCATTGATAGATAATGGGGGAAGTTGGCTTTTATGCCACACAACAGGAACAACAAACATTTTCCGTAAAGGACTAGATAGCAAATACATTAGGCTTTGTGGACCATACAGTCTCTGTCATGACTACTCAACTTTGCTGTTGTAGTGGGAAAACAGCCATAGACAATCTGTAACTTAATAGGTATGGCTGCATTCCAATAAAACTTTATTTTCAAAAACAGGTGATAAGTAGGATGTGACCCCAGAGGTCATAGTTTTCCGACTACATCATATCTGATAGACTTAAAAAATAACTTGGAATCTCATCATCAAGAAATTTCCTAAATGAAAAGGATCCAAAGAAAACTATTAAAATCCTGAAGTCCAGTCCAAGAAAATTTATAGGAAGAAATGACTTCTGCCATGAAAAATAAACTCTCTTCCTATCTTAGAAATGGCTCCCAGGAGAATATCCTGGGTAGGGGAGTATTTTCTCTACTCTGTGTCTGAAAATATACCTCCAACAGAAAATTCAAATGTGCTAAAATATGCAATTTCTTCCAACCGGAGGTGGCAGTTCGGAGAAATGAAAAGACTCAGAAGCCAGAAGCTGCTACCGAACAGAGAGGTTTATGTTCCAACGGAGTGGAGGTCATGCCATGCCCTCTATGTCGGCTTGGTCTGGCAATGGATTGCCCATTCACCAGGATTTGGGTTTCCCAAGGCAGAGGCATGCACAAGGAGACCTACTTTACCTCTGCAAAGGAGGAAGCTGGATGCCTGAGGGTGTTCATGATTCCATGACTGGCTTATTGAGAATTTATTGGACACGTTGCACACAGAGATTTTCTTAAGGAATTCTAAGGGACTTGCTGGCAAGAACCTCTATCTAAAGGTCAAAAGGAGAAAGTGGCTTAGTTTCCAGAACAACCCATGGTTACTATTAACAAACCAAACAAAGAGCTGGGAAAACAGGTTTTGTTTCTATGAGGTTCATGAGGGGAGTGTCAAGGACTGCCTCACTCACCTTGGCATCTCCATCACAAGGCTCAGAGACACAAACAGTAGGCACTCAGTAACGTTTGCTGCATGTGAGAAAGTTGTTTTTTACTCTCTTGTGATATTTCTGGTTCTAAACACAGCTGGCAAATGGGCTGGGCTATTGGCTGTTCACTGAAAGGATGAATAAGCATCACAAATCTGATTATTTCTGCTCCCTGTATCCTCAGGAAAAACATACCATCCTATGGCAAATATGCCATCTTGGAGTCTTGAGTTCACCAAATCAGGGGAAGAAGAGCAAGGGGCCCAGCTGGCTCTTGACATTTGGAACACTTCTACACAAAGCCTGTTTGAAAACTTCCCATGAGATCCTGCTCCTTCTGAAGAGGGTGCATAGTCTTAAATCTGCCCAGAAAGCTCACAAGTTTCAGAAATAAAATCTGTAGGAATTGGTTGACCCCACACATCATTGTGCCTCCTCTCAACAATAAATAAGAGGTCTTGTATTCAAGAAGTGGAAAAATAAAGAGCTCAATTTCCAAAGTTGAGAGCTAGTTCTTGATCCCATAAATTGCCCTTTACACTTCAAATTAAGTTACTCTAGTTTTAATCTATATTTAACTGAAGTTAAAATATGTTTTGGGTATTAGAAGATATCTAAACTTTGAATTTTTGATCTCCATTTAAATGTTTGCTTCACAAACAATGTTTGCTTCCCAAATGTGATAGAATGGTTATGACATAGAATCAAGGTATTTTTGGGACACCAGAGTGGCTCAGTTGGTTAAGCATCTTACTGTTGATCTCAGCTCAGGTCTTGATCTCAGGGTGGTGAGTTCAAGCCCTGTGTTGGGCTTCGTGCTGGGTGTAAAGCCTACTTAAAAAAAGAAAAGGAATCAAGGCATTTCTTTGTTCTACTGTAAAATTTGTTAAATCTTATTTCTTCACTGAATCATCCATATATTTCACTACATGTGTATCTTATGAGGGGAAATTTTTTATAAAGGTGAAATATTCACTATTTCCTTTTTTCACAGTACATTTTTCTATATCATTTAACTTTAAAATTTCTTACTTGAGGAAGTATAAACTATTTCATTCTGTGTCCATAATTATCTCATTTGCCAAATAAAATCAAAGAATTTAAAAAACTACTACTGTACCTGATTTGTAACTATATAAGATATTTTCTGCACATTTTGACTATGAATCAATTTGAAAGCAGCAATTTCAAACTAAGTTAACCTAAAAACAACTACAACATAAGAACAAATCTACAATCAAATTAGTAGTCAAATAACCAACGGCAAGTGGAAATTTGGTCAACATATTATTTCTTCTATAACCTAATTCAAAATGCGACATTTAAAAATGTAAATCTCTCTTTTCAATGTTAGAGAAGCATTGATGAATATTTCTATGAGTAGGAAAATATTTATTAAAATAGTGGCCACCTATTGGTATTGATCTTATTCTTTCAACCGTCAACTCTTGGAAGAGACATCTGGGCCAGGAACCCAAGAGCAATGGAAAATAGAGAGCAAAATATCTTCCACCTGTGATGGTCCACACAAAAGGGGAAACCACAGTTCCAATGCCTTCTACTTACAAACCTAGAGAGCAAATAATAAATCATTATTTCTTTGGAGAAAAATTGTCCCAAATACATTGATTGGATGAAGAATAGCTTCTTTGGTAATCACAGTTTTACTGCTGTCTTCTTCCCTTTCTTCTTCTCCTCCCTCCCTCCCCCTCCCCTCCTCCTTCTTTTTTTTTTTTTGTCTTCCCTTTTCTTCTTCTTCTTCTTCTTCTTCTTCTTCTTCTTCTTCTCCTTCTTTCTTCTTCTCTTTTCTCCCTTCTCCCTCTATCTCTTTTCTCTTTCTCTCTCTCTCTCTTTAATGGGGTTGGTCTTATATAACTCTAGTTCTTTCTTTTTTTCTAATGAAAAAATGGATAAAAATTAAAATAGTCCATCTTCCTGGCTCTTCACCCATCTTCTTTTCTGCTATTCATTTGCATTCCCAGAATTCTAGTACTGTTCACTTTGGGTCTTCTTGTCTATGATAATATCAAATTCACAAATGAATTCATAACTCTATGGATTTAAAGAAGCCTTGCAAAACAGAGCAAGGGAGGCAATGAAGACCTATAACTTCTCTGAAAGGCTAAGTCTTGGAAATATGTCCAGGAATCTAACATTCTACTTTTGGAACCTAGTGCCAAACCCCCAAAGATAAGTTCCAATAATATGAGTAGGAAAAACATCATACTGAGGGTCAGAATTCCTACTTTGGATCCCACATCTATCACAATAAACTCTGTAAAACTAGAAAAGTGGCTTGATTTCCTTGAAGCACAAATCCCTTGAGGTACATATGAGTGTTTAACATCACTAGGTCACTTTTTTTTTATCACTAGGTCACTTCTAACATGAACATTCTATGATTCTAAGCCTTAATCCTAACTGAGATATGGATAAAATATGTTCTACTGGAGTTACACCAAATTCAGAAGCTTATGTGCATTCTTTTTTGAAGTGGTAAAGTCTGGTTTATTAACTAGGATCCTCATTCATTTCTTCCATCACCTACTTTCATAGCTGAATTTGTTTGTAACTTGAGACAGCTTTTTCCACCCAAGGTTCTTTGCCTTGAAGAGCTGGAGGTAAAGTGTTTGTCCTATAATGTGAGAAGCAGTTCTCTGGGGTTTTGAACCCCTTTAGCCACACAGTAGTCTCCCTGGGAGCCACACTTCTTAGGATTACAATGATTAACTCTTTTGCTCTAAATACATCTGTGCTGTTTGCAAATACCTGACATCATATTTCAGAACATTGTTTTCAGAAGGACATCTATGGCATATGAAATGAATCTCTATTTTTATAAGGTCAGGTTGGAAAAGAAAATGTGGAAAATAATGATCTACATATAAACTCATTTCTGAATGGTCTCAGCCTTCATGCCCACATCTATATTAGAAAAATAACAATACTTTTCTTCATGGTTTTGGGGTATTGAAAAAATAATGTATGTGCAATGCATGTGAAAGCATTGAAAATGTAAGATGTCATTCCCAAATTCCTAGTTGTTATCATGTAGTAACCCCCGAGCTAATGACCGGGGCTGCTGTTCTTTCTCTATATTTTTGAAGTCTGCAGGGCAGAATAAAGTCATTTTCAATACATATGCAAAATATGTTTACAGATTTAGAAAATAGACTTATTTCATGATATAAGGCAGTAGACCACTCTATGAAGTAGGTAAGAGAGATATTAAAATCTGAGTCATAATCTACATTTTAACAAGATTTCCAGGTGATTCTCCTACACATTCACATTTAAGAGGCACCGATGTTAGTGCAGTTGAGAGAATCAAGGCTGGAGTGTGAACTTTTAGTTGGTGCCTTTCAAAAAGTTGCCTTACAAAAAAATGTTATTTACCAAAAAAAAAAAATACCAATGGAAGTTCAATGGTTAAGTGCCTTGCTTAAAGTGACAACTCTAGTGACAGTGTCAGCAATTTATACCTGGGCCAGACCACCAGAATTGGTTGTCTTAACTTTCTAATGCATATCTTCATAAGTGACACATTTAGAAAAGTAAGTACAGAAGCAAGAGTCAGATTCAAGAATGATGCTTCTCAGTAAGCCTTTATTCTCTTACTTCCTATATTTCTTCATAAGGACTTCAGAAAACTTCTCATAAAGGATTGAAAATTTGGCCTAAGACTCCCTAAGATTTCTTAGCTGAGAGCTCTGGTGTCCTAGGTTATACCTGGGTGGCATGTCTTAAGTGCCTAGATCTGGATGCATGTTAAAAGCATGGTTAGCTTTTGAAAGGCCCCAATCAGAAGTCTATTCTCCAGCTAGGGTGTCTGGGTTCTGTCATCCAGCACTAACACTGGTGCTTCTCAAATTTGTGCAGGTGAATCACCTGCAAATCTTGTTAAATTGTAGGTTATGACTCAGTAGGCCAGAGATCAGGCCTGAAGTTTTACATTTCAGTCAAGTCTCCAATGACTTGTGATGCTACAGGTCTCAGGGTTACAGTTTGAGTTGTAGGTTGCAGGTGTGTTATTTATCATAGGGATATTATAAGTAAGGTTTCACTGGGGAAACAAGTGGTGTTTCTTCTAGTGTTTCTTGAGTGGAATATAAACATCTGGCAAGCTCGAGAGTCAAAATCTCCTCCTAATGGACCTGGGACTTCAGATTCTGTGGAGAGATATGTTTAGCCGCAGTATGTAGGATTTATGAACAACACAGGAAGATGTGGAGAGGAGACCTCCTTAGTGAGATATATCTATTATTATTGATAACCCAATAATAAAAATAACTTCAGCTTGTTGAGACTTACCAAGTGCTAAGCAAATATTAACTTGCTTCACTCAAATCTGAGACACGAAAAGACTCAGCGAAGTGTCGTGTATGACAATCAGTTATATCTCAAAATCCTTTTCTCCTTTCTTATGCCTTTACTATCCCAGAGTAATACAACTTCTCTGTTTTAGCTGGCACATGGTCATCAGCCTCCCATATAGGAAAGCTAGTCATGCGATTGTGCCCTGGGTAAGGGAATGAAAGTGCAAGTGATTGTACAACTTCTAAGTTGTAACTTTGTAGGAAAGGTGGCCACTGTCCCTTTGACCTCCTTTTCCTTGACATAGGCTGGAATTTGGACAGTCTGGAGAGATCTTCCAACAGATGGAATCTGCATGTTGAGAATAGAATATACTGGGACCCAAGAGATATGGATGGGGCAATGAGCACTTTTACTATATATTTAATAATAATAAATGTTTTAAAAGGTAAAATTTTACCTGCTCTTGTTTGGGCCTTACAATGACTATGAGGGTTAGAGAGATAGGTCTAAATTTCACAGATGAAGATACTGAGGCTTGGAAAGGTTGAATAATTAAACTAAGAAACATCTGGACTTAAACTTGGTGCTTTGGCTATAAATCCTGTTTACTTTCTATTTCCTTGTACTGACCTGAGTTTGTGAAGACTTGGCAAGCTCCCTACAAAAGAGAGATTGGCCTAGGTTTGAAAAGCAAGCCAGAAAATATTAAAATGCAGGAGGAAGAAACTCTTTCACTTGTGGGTGTAGGGTTGGACAGATCACTAGACTCAGGAAGGCTTCTAATTAAGGATGTCTTATATTTTCGTTAAAGGAACAAAACAAAACATTATACAGTCAAATGCTCTACCCCAAACAAAACATGATAAATCCAAAATTTGAAAAAAAAATATGGGCCTACAAATCTAAGAAGCCTAACAAATATGAGTTTGGATAAACCCAAAGAGACCCACAGTAGACCTATTAAAGGCAAAAAGAGAATCTTGAAACAGCAAAAGAAATGCAACTTGTTATGTACAAGTGATCTTCAATAAAAATTATCAGGATATTTCTCAGCAGAAACTCTAGAAGCCAAAAGATAGTAGAATGATATATTTAAAATATTGAAAGAAAAAAAAACTGTTAACCAAGTATTCTATATCTGCTAAAACTATCCTTCACAAATGAGAGAGCAGTCAAGACATTTCCAGATAAACAAAAGCTACAGGAGTTCATTACCACCATACCTGCCCTGCAATATAGGGTAAAGATAGTCCTTTAAGTGGAAATGAAAGGACACTGGAAAGTAACTGAAAGCCATGTGAAAATATAAAGGTCTCCAATAAAGACAAATACATAGACAAATACAAAAAACATTATTATTATAATTTTGGTTTATAACTTCACTTTTAGATTGCAATAAGAAATAAAGATTAATGCACAAAAATTTATAAATCTATGTTAATGTGTATATATACATATACATATGTTATTTATATAAATGTAATTTGTGACATCAATAACAGAAATGGAATTAAAGAGAGTAGAGTTTTTGTGTTTGATCGAAATTAAGTTGGTATAAATTTACAGATTTTTAAAAACTATAGGATATTATATGTAATCCCCATGGTAATCACAAGGAAAACATCTATAGAATATACACAAAATGAGAAGGAAATCAATATGTACCACTACAAAAAATCAACTAAACACAAATGACAGCAGTAATGCAGGAAATGAGGGACAAAAGAGCTATAAAACATATCCCCTCCAGAGAAGGCAAAAAGAAGTCCTTCCCTCTCAGTTATTATTCTAAATGTAAATGTGTTAAACTCTCCAGTCAAAAAACTTACAGTCATAGATTAACAGAACAAATTAAAACAAAAAAAAGAACCAGTATCCAACTCTATGCTGTCTACCTACCAATACACCTTACCTACCTACCGACACACTGGTTGAAAGAGGAATGATGGCAAAAGATAGTCCATGCAGATAGTAACCAAAAGAAAACAGGAGTGGTTCTACCAACTCGGACTTTAAGTGAAAAGCCATTTTGAGAAACAAAGAAGGACTTTATATAATGATAAAGGGTCAATTTTAAAGAAGATATAACAATTATAAACATGCATGCACAAAACATCAGAGCTCCAAAACATATGAAGTAAACAAAATTGAAAGGAAAAATAGCTCTATAATAATAGTAGGAGATATTCATACCGCAGTTTCAATAATGGATAGAACACCCATCCAGAGGAAACCAAAGATTTGAACAACACTAGAGACCAACTGGACCTGACATACATTTACAAAACACTTCACCCAACAGAAAAATACACACTTTTCTCTAGTTCACATCGAATGTTATCCAGGATACAGTACATGTTAGGCCACAAAATAAATCTTAGTAGATTGAAAGAGGTATCTTTTTTGATAACAATGGAATGATATCAATAACAGAAGTAAAGCTGGAAAACTCACAAATATGTGGAAATTAAATAGTGTACTCTTAAATGATCGATCGTCCAAAAAGAAACACAAGAGAAATTAGAAAATATCTTGAGATAAATGAAAATGAAACACAACATATCAAATTTGAGAGATGCAGTAAAAAGCAGTGCTAAGAGGCAAATCTATGGTTGTAAATGCTTGCATTAAAAAAAGAAGAGGGGCACTTGGGTGGCTCAGTCAGTCGAGTGTTGTGCTCTTGGTTTTGGCTCAGGTCATAAGTTCACAGTCTGGTTCATGGGTTTAAGCCCTGTGTCAGGCTCCATGCTGACAGTGCATGGCCTGCTTGGGATTCTCTCTCTCCCTCTCTCTGCCCCTCCCCTGCTCACTCTCCCTGTCTCTCTCCCTCAAAATAAATAAATAAACTTACAATTAACAAAATCTAATAAAAAGAAGAAAGATTCAAAATTAAAAACTTAACTTTATACTTTAAAGAACTAGAAAAAGTATGAGCTAAACCCAAAGCTGACAGAAGGAAAAAAAAATAATGAAGATTAGATCAAAGGTAAATAAAATAGTGAAGAAAAAGCAGTAGATAATATCAATAAAACCAAGAGCCGGTTATTCCACAGATCAACAAATATGAGAAATATTTAGCTAGACTGACTAAAAACAAAAAGTGAGAAGACCCAAATAACAAAAATTGGAAATGAAAGTAGGCATTTTACTACTGATTTTTCAGAAATAAAAAAAGATTATGACAGAGTACTATGAAAAGTTATATGCCAACAAATTAGATCACCTAGATGTGATAGAAAAATTCTTAGAAACACATAATCTAGCAAGACTGAATTTTGGAGAAATAGATAATAATAAGGAATACAATTAATTTATTATATAATTAGTAAGGAAATTTAGTAATTACATTAATTATAATTAATAAAATTAAATCAGTAATCAAAAACCTTCAAAGAAAACCCTGGGTACAATGGTTTCCACCTGGTGAATTCAACCAAACATTTAAAGATTTAACACTGATCCTTATCAAACTCTTCCAAAAACATTGAAGAGGACACTTTCTAACTCATGCGAGACCAGCATTACCTGATATCAAATCCAAAGACACTAAATGAAAACTACAGACCAATATCCTTTATGAATATTGATGTAAAAATTCTCAACAAAATATTACTATACTGAATTCAACAGCATAGTAAAAGGATTATTCACTATGACCAAGTGGGATTTGTTCCTTGAATTCAAGGAACACATGAAAATCAATCAATGTAATATATTACGTTGACAGAATAAAGGGGGAAAACATATGGAATTATCTCAATTGATGCAGAAAAAAAAGCATTTGACAAAATTCAACATGTATGCATAATTAAAAACACTTAACACACCAGGGCGCCTGGGTGGTTCAGTCAGTTAAGCTTCTGACTTTAGCTCAGGTCATGATCTCATGGTTCATGAGTTTGAGCCCCACATTAGGCTCTGTGCTGACAACTCAGAGCCTGGAGCCAGCTTCAGATTCTGTCTCCCTCTCTCTCTGCCCCTCTGCTGCTCTCTCTCTCTTTCTCAAAAATAAATAAACATTAAAAAATTGAAAAAAAAACACTTAACAAACAATGGGTAGAAGAAAATTACCTTAATACAATAAAAACCACATATGAAAACCTGACAGTTAACATCATATACAATGGCGAGAGACTGAAAGCATTTCTCTAAGATTGAGAACAAAACAAGGATGTCTGCTTTCACCATTTGTATTCAATATATATCGAAGTTCCAGCCCAAAGCACTCAGGCAAGATAAAGAAATGCAAATCACCCAAATTAGAAAGGAAGAAATGAAAGTATCTCTGTTAACAGATGACATGATCTTATATGTAGAAAACCCTAAAGATTCCACAAAAAATAGCTGTTAGACATGATAACTGAGATTCAACAAAATTTCAACATATAAAACTAACATAAAAATCAATTGCATTTATATACACTAACAGTGAACAAGCTGAAAAAGAAATTAAGAAAACAATTCCATTTGCAATAGCACTAAAAAGAGTAAAATACTTAGGAATGAACTTAACCAAGAAGGTGAAAGACTGGTACACTGAAAACTACAATGTTTCCAATTGTTGTTAAAATAAATTTTAAAATACATAAATAAATGAAAACACATCCATGTTCATGGAAGACTTAATATTCTGAAGATATTGATACTGCCCAAGGTGATCTACAGATTCAATGCTGTCCCTATTGAATTTCTATTGTTGTTTTTACTAGAAATAGAAAAATCCATTCTAAAATTTATGTGAAATCTCAAGGGATTCACCCTTAGCAATATTTAAAGAGAACAAAATTGGAGGTCTCACACTTCCTGATTTCAAACTTACTGCAAAGCTACAGTAATCAAAACAGTGTGGAACTGGTATAAATGCAGGTATACAGAATAACTGAATAGAATAGAGACCCTAGAAGTAAACCTTTGCATATAGAGTAAAATTATTTTTTATTAGGTTTCCAAGAGAATTCAGTGGAGGAAAGGACAGCTTTTTCAACAAATGGTGGAAAATTGGGCATCCACATGCAAAAGAATGAAGTTGGACTCTTACTTTAAACCATATACAAAAATTTGCTCAAAATGGATCAAAGACCTAAGTGCAATACCTGAAACAATAAAATTCTTAGAAGAAAACATAGAAGAGAACTTTCATGACATTGAATTTGGCAGTGATTTCTTGGCTGTGACAAGAAGAGTACTGGCAACAAAAGGAAAGGTAGATAAACTGGACCTCATCAGAATAAAATTAAAAATAATGTTGTACATCAAAGTGTATGAACACTATGAACAAAGTGAAATGACAGCCATAGAATGGGAAAAAATATTGGCATATAATTTATCCGATAAAGGATTAATATTTAGAATTCCTAATGAACTCCTATAACTCAACAAGAACAAAGCAACCAAAGAACCCAATTTAAAACTGGTCAAAGGGGGCACCTGGCTGGCTCAGTCCACAGAGCATGTGACTCCTGATCTCGGGGTTATGAGTTAACGATTTTTTTTAATTAAAAAAAATAAGTAAGTAAGTAAATAAATAAATAAATAGGAAAAGGACTTGAATGGACATTTCTCCAAAGATTACCATTAAGTACATGAAAAGATGCTCAATATCACTAATCACTTGGGAAATGCAAATAAAAACCACAGTAAGGTACTACTTCAGATTCATTAGGATTGCCATTATCAAGAAACAGAATAAAATCGATTAAAGATCTCAAATAAGCAGCATAACTTTATGACTAAGGGAAGTATAATATTTAAAACAAAAGTTAGTGGAAAAAATAAGAAGAAACAAAACAGAGAGTAAGTGTTTACAAAGGATGTGGAGCATTTGGACCCCTTGTACACTGCAGGTAGGAATGTAAAGTGGTGACAGCACTGTGGAAAACTGTATTGACGGTTCCTCCAGAAATTAAGTGTGGAAGTACGATGATTTAGAAATTCCATTTCTGAGTATGTACCCAAGTTAATTGAAATCAGGGACTCCTAACAGATATTTGTGTATCCACATTCACAGCAGCATTATTAACAATAGCCAATAGGTGGAGACAACCTAAATGTCCACCCATGGATGAAAGGATAAACAAAATATGGTATATACATATAGTGGAATATTCTTTAGTCTTAAAAGGAAGGAAATTCTGGCACGTGCTGTAACATGGATGAATATTGAAAACACTATGGTAAGCGAAATAATTTTCCTCCTGCTGCAGATTTTAAATCATTTTCTAGCCTCCTGTAATTTCTACCTTTTATTTTATTTTATTTTTTAATGTTTTTTTAATTTTTTATTTTTGAAGGAGAGAGACAGAGCATGAGCGGGGTAGGAGCAGAGAGACAGGGAGACACAGAATTCGAGACAGGCTCCAGACTCTGAGCCCTCAGCACAGAGCCCAATGCGGGGCTCAAACCCACAAACTGTGAGATCATGACCTGAGCCCAAGCCGGACGCCCAACTGACTGAGCCACCCAGGTGCCCCTTTACCTTTTAGAGAATATGTTCGAAATGAAAGGATCAGGTAACCACACTGAACTGGAAAGTCTGAAAGTTCTGGAAAGTTCTGAATGTATCAACTTTCTGTTATTTTTTCCCACATGATAAACATATAGAGTAAATGTAGAGTTGAAACAATAGATATTCTTTACTTTTATCAAGTTGCTCCTCTTCTTCCCTTTGCCCCCTGCCTCCCCTCTGTACTCCTGTTGAGGTTCCCTCCTGTACCTGTCTCAGTGCCTGTGATGAGGATCAAGTGATCTCGTGTACATGAACCCCAGTAATAAAAAAAATAGATGGCCCCAGACATCTAAGGCTGCTACTGTGAAGTAATAAAACTAATTCCTTAAACCATAAAATCCACTTAAAATCCATAATATACCACATACCCATGTTTCCTTGCACTCACATTTCTATATCCATCTTTGCACACACATGTATGATCTACAGAGAAGAAAGTTGTATCGCCCTGGGGATAGCTGTGTGTAAGGCACACTAATACACACTTCCCTGAGTCTTATTGAATCCTCCTAATAACACCATGCAATCCTGAATGTCATCCTCATTTTGCAGGTGAGGAGCTCAGAGAGGTAAAGCAATGGTCATGCTGCTTCTTCCACTGGATGTGATCCCAGCACCATGGTCCCAGCTACCGTTACCATGGAGTTCCGCTGAGCCCCAAATACTAAAATCTTGAACAGAAGTGTATGGGTTTCCATGCTGGGTTTTACTTTCCTAGGTTCTGTTTTGTTTTGTTTTTTTCCTTTCAGGAGCTACTGGCAATGTTGCTCAGTCTTCCTGTACATGGAGAAAAACAACCTTAGACTCCCATCTCCATTCAAATATTATTACAAATAATGTGCTCTCTAGGATTCGGGCTTCCTGAAAATTCACCTGTGAGGAACTTTGAGAAAATAAAAAAGGAGATCATATTTTGGGACCAGATCTATAAAGAATGCCCCTTCTTTGGAATTAATTCAACAAAAAGTTAACCCTTTGCTTCATTTTACAGCAGGAAACAGCCTGTTTAGTGTTGGTTTTTCTGAAGGCCTCTGGCCCTTCCTTTGTCTACAGAGGGTCATAAAGGCAGGTGCAAGCAGGGAGTCAGAGAGCAGACAAAACTGACCTTTAAAGTTTTGTTTCAGGCCAGTGTGTATGACTCCCAAAAGCATACTGACTAACACAAATAACTTTCAACCTCTGCCCTCCTCACTTGTGTCCTGTCTTTGTGGATAAGGCATTCATCTTTGGCCATGACACATCTTTTTAAGAGGGAGAGACTGTGTATTGGGTTATTATGACGATTGTGACCTTCTTCTGTGACCTGTTATTTTTCTCCACACAATGAACATACTGAGTAGATGCAGATTTAAAATAATATATATTGTTATTTACTCTAACAAGTCCGTAGTGTTTCCTTCTCACCTTACCTCCCGTGTCTTTACCAAGCTGTGTTTTTACCTTTGTATTTTGTTTAGTTCTTTAGAACCTAGATATGGGGCCAGAGGTAGGATGAGAGAGATAAATACGTAATTCCCTGGACATTCAGTATTTATGAGATACTAACCACGTGCTCAGTGCTGTCATAGGTACTGGAGGAAGGTGGAAAGAATGTATGCAATGGCAGCCTGTGAAGATCTTGCTTCTGAAACAGAAAAGCCTTGCCCACACACAGATTCTTGCTTTGTTCACTCCAGCTTTCCTGCAGTAACAAAAACACCCCCAAGTCTCAGTGGTTTACAGCACTTCTTGCTATGGGCTATGGTGCTTCTCCAATGTACCCTCTCATTTCAGAACCCGGGCTAAAGGAGCACCTCCCATTCAGGACATGCCATTCTCTTGACAAAGTGCAGAAGAAAGACAGATGGAGGCATCTCCAGATTCTTCTCAAAACCTCTGCTTGAACACAGAATGCATTATGATGTCACTGCTTCACATCTCATTGGTCAAGCATATCACATGCAGAGCCCAAAGTCATAGGGGAGTGATGCACTCACTACAGATGGGGACCTGCATGTCACAAGGAATAGGGCCCTGTAGGAAGGTGATGGTAAAAAAAAAAAATGTGAGTAATATAAGCTATCACATCCAGAAAATTCTCATAACGTAATTGAACTGTAGTGGGTGGCACTGATGATAAACATGCTACAGGCAGAGACTCATAATGACAGGTGAGAGCAAGGAGAAACTGGAAAGGCAGGAAAAACTAGAAGACAGAGAAAACAGAAAAGAGGCAATGAAAACTTGGATTTTCTTCAGCTAAGCATAGCATCATGGATGGAGGGATGAGGAAGAAGCTCAGGTGAACATGTCACTTTTTTGCTGCCTAGCATCTATTCAGTCCCTTCCTAATATCACTTCGAATTGCATTTGGGAAGTATCTCTTTTTATTTGTGGGACTGTAAGAAAGAATGGTGGGGGCCTCCAGAGTCTTCTTCACTCACTCATTCCCTTTTGTCACTGAGAAGTCAACTGGTCACCACCTACTTTTGACCCATTGGACTCTTTATTAGGACCTTAAATGATGAATAGTTTGCTTTCAGGACATGAGAAGGAGCAATGGCTGATTTATTTCCCACACTGTGGCCATGCTATCATACCCAGAAAGCTCCTTCCCTCTGTTCCTGTCCTTTCTCTTGTCCTGGTCTCCACCCTTCCCATACAGTTTGGGAGGATCCCCTTTACAATGAAGTTAACCAGAATGGTTTCTGCAGCATGTGACCCAAAGGGTGCTGATTGATACAAGGCCATAGATATCATGGGAAAACAAAACTCTATTCCTTCACAGTGTTTGTCATTGAAAATCAGGGGGAAAAACATTTATTACAGCACATGAATGAGGGTGTTAAGTGGCTTGTCCCAGGTCACTTGGTGGCAAAACTACATCTGTTGTGTGAGAGCCCCCCAGTGTGCTGGAGCTCCTTTCCCATCTCCATGAGTAGGACTGAGCCTGCTCTAGGAATCAAGGAGGCGGTGTGGAAGGGAGGCATTCTAGAATGGCTTGGGATGGTTCTGGATGGAGTGGAGAATATGCTAACTAGAACAGGAAAAGGGGATTGGTGCAGGATGATGAATGACATGGGCCAGAAAGATTCAGGAAAAAAATTTGGAGTGATACTTACAAAGGAATTAGAATAAAATGGATCATAATTATGCTAGAATGTTAAATGAAAGAGAAACAAGACATTTAATCTAACATGTTTTATTCTAATAGAATGAAAAACTTATGTACACAAGAGTTTGAAATGACTTGGGTAAAAGTATGAGTGACTTTTTTTCTTTGTTCTACTTTTATGTGGTATCTTATTCTTCTTTAACGGGCATGAATCACTTTTATAAAATGAGGATAAATTCTTTGAAAATTAAAAATGCTCAAGAGTAAACAACAGAAATCTAGGGATGCAACATATTTATAAACAAAATGCTTTGTGCAGTTAACCTCCTGATGATTTACATGTTTGCCATTTCTCTCAGAGAGATGAGGGCCCACATCTGCTTAATATCATCTCTTCCACTTGGTGCAAAGCTTTGGCTAATATCTGCCAGAATTGGGATGGGTTAAGAAATTCACCTGGATAAAAAAATACCACCTGGATATTTTCAGCTCTCTCTATACAATGCTTTCTTTATTTATGTGCCTCAGTAACAGCTTGTAGCACCTTCATAATGCCAGTGAGGGATACAGCTGTTCCTAAATTTAAGAATGGAGAGACACAAAGGCTTCTGAAGCCTGTGCTGTGGTCTCCCTTTGACTAGAAAGAATATGAGGGAACAATGTGTGTGTTGGCAGAGAGAGGTATTATGAAACAGCCACTAGAAAGCCAAGCTGAGACAACCTTCCCTTGCTCCTTATGACTTGCAAAACAATCTCTAATAGCTGCTATGGAAAAGGAGGCAGGGCCATTTAGGATGACAGCCAAACACCTGCAGATCTTTGAGATTATACCACATTCTATGGTTGTGGATGAAAGTTTGGCCACTTTGCTTTCATTTTTTTTTCATGTCACTCATGAATTATATTTTCTGAGAGTGCTTTGAATTTCCACTGACTTGCAAATAAGTGTTTCACCTGAGATTAACACTGCATCTTTTTGACAGCTGTAGACTTCTTTCTTCAAGAACTTTTGTACTCTGAAAATTGATGGATTATACCAAGGAAAGCAACCTAGGAATATCAAAGTAGGAGAACATTAGTATATAGAAAGTGACCATGTTTCTCATATTCCCTGTGAAGCAAGATGCTCTAATACACCAGTCTCTAATCCCCATGCAGGGGATGTCTAACATGCACTAGGTGTATCCCTTTCCAACCCCAGACCCATGCAGGCACCCATGCATTGCAACTCTCTTTGTTACTAAGCCAGAACTAGCCTCATCATGAAATGGTTCTAGGTTGTTACTACCAAGAGACCAAGAATTGAAACTCTTTTATATGCCTGACTTCTCTACAGTTGTTAAACCTACCTGCAAAGGGGAGGCTCCAAGTGGCAGAAAACTGCTAGTTGTTTGTCAACATTGGATCTTTCTTAGAGGTGCAAACATGGCTCCAACTCCCTTGTAAGGTCCATGGCTGTGTGTAACTAAATTCTGTCCAATGGGACACAAGCAGAAAGGATGCCATTTTTCTCCTGGAGGGGCAGAAGGAGGTCTTTTCCTCCTCACTGGCCAAGAGCTATAAACTAAAGCAGCTCCTATGCTCCCGGAGATGATAGCTGGGCTTGAGGATGGAAAACTGCTTACCTGGACAGTACATCTTACTCTGGATCATTAATTTAAACAGAAATAAGCTTCCACCTCATATCAGTCACTGTACTTGTGGTCTCTTTGTACGGTGCCTTAGCCTGCACCTCTACAAACGCATACAGCCAATGAGAGAGCCCCCTTCCCTGCTTCCCTTGTGCTCTGTTCCAGACAGCCTTCCAAGATCTTGAGACTGCAGAAAATAAAACACAGTCATTTCTTATGAAAATATGCTGCTTTGGAATGAAGAGCTAAAAATAAGTGAGTGTAAGTAAGTAATAATTCAGGAAAAGAGGAAAATGTTGACTCCATTCCTGCTTTGACCTGCACGTGGGCCAGGAGTTTGAAGGAAAAACACAGCCATCACTAAACAAAGAAGTGGGGAGCCCGATACCCTGAGTACCTGCAAGTTTGTCATTTGCACAAGAATTTGCAGGTGATTTCTTTTTCTGATTAAATGCTGTCTAACCAGAAGTTACTTTTTAACACAAACTTTTGTTATTTGACTGTTTTTATTCTTGCCCCTCTAATTTTGTTTACTGACCCTCATGGCAACAACTTTCCTTGATATTGGAGAACGTGAGTGTCCTGAAGTCCTCACTCTGATAGACACTGAAAGATGGACATAAGGCTGGATTCATGACTCTTTAAAATTTATTTTTTAAAAATTCACTTATGGGGCACCTGGGTGGCTCAGTAGGGTGAGTCTGACTTTCGATTTCAGCTCAGGTCGTGATCTCATGGTTTTTGGGTTCAGGTCCCATGTCAGGCTCTGTGCTGACAGCAGGTCACCTGCTTGGGATTCTCTCTCTCTCTGCTCCTCCCCGCTCGTGCTGTCTCTGTCTCTCTCTCAAAATAAATAAACTTAAAAAAATCCACTTATAGCCCCTGATACTACTTTTTGTGAGTGGAGGAGCCTCAGAATGACAGACTGCGGTGAAGACTCCCTTCCCCGAAGAGGATGAGGGAAACAGGACATTCATCTAAATGTGAACAGTGTTCCTTTTGCCATTATTGATTTCTTGTCAACAAGACAACAATCTATATAAATTTGTCACGTTTTCTAACACCTGCTTTTTGGACAACAAAGAATTGCTCACATTTTTTTTTAAAGCCCAGCTGGGAGAGAAACAATGGAGAGTGAATGGGAGACAACCACATGACTTCTCCTAATGATGGGTGCTTGCCTCACCAGGGACTCCAGGCAAGCAGAAGCTCCTGTTGTTTTCTGTTTCTTCATGCAAATGGCTCAATGGTGATGCAAGAGAAAGTATCACTGCCCATCTGGTGGAACACAATTCTTGTTGAATGAGAAAAAGAGAAAGAGTTGGTTGCCTTCCCCCACCCCATGCCCTTTGTGCTAACTATGCAAGAAGCTAGAAAGTCTTACCTAGAATCTGACATCTGAGTAAAACCTCAAAAGTCAATAATGTGACCCAAACCTGAACCTTCACAAACAAGTTTCCAAAGCCCAGCTGAGAAGAAAGGGCAGGTGCACTATTTGATTGCATTTCTTTTTGCCACAAAAGATCCTACTTGTTTCAAGTCACTCTATTTGAAGTGCACTTTTCCTGTTGTTTTAATTTGCGTGTGTGTGCAAACCTCCTGAGAACAAGGACTCCCATTGGTGCATTCCTGTCCCAGAGGCTTAATCTTGATGTCCCTGGCTTGTACCCTCTCCTTTCTTCATCCCATTCCCTGCCAGTGCTTCCTGAGATCATCTTCCAGATCACTTACCTGCTCTCAAAATCCTCACCTCAGGTCCTCTTCCTGGGCAGCCCTAGGATCTCTCTCTCTCTCTCTCTCTCTCTCACACACACACACACACACAGAACACACACAGGTACATTTTAAAAAAAAACTCAGAGCACAAGAGCAGCTATGTGAAAAATCCAATTTTATTTTCAGTGACAACTATTAATTTCAGCCCCCATTCCATTTGGTGTCTCCAGGAAATTAGGGCTAACTCAGCACCCCCACTCATGCCCCCTGGGAGTGTGTGTAGTTTAGGAGCCCCTAGCCCTATACCTTCTACTGCTCCCACATCCTGTTAGGGTAAAGTTTATACCAATAGGGATTTGGGGTTCTGTGAAGCTAGGTGCATCAGAATTTAAAGTTTGTGGCTGTTGAATACATGCTCTTGAGGTTTCAGAGGTCAAGTCTATGTTTTTATCCCAGTGCATATCATTTATTCTTCTTGAGAGCTGAAACCAAAGGGATTGATTTCCTGACATCTGTTAAACAATACCGAACCTGGTGCACTTTCCCCAGGCCTCTGTTGCATTTTCTACTCCTAGAAGATAAGACCCTAAACCAACTAGATTATTAATTAAGACTAATGCTTGTGGGGCACCTGGGCGGCTCAATTGGTTAAGCGTCCGACTCTTGATTTTTGGCTCAGGTCATGATCTCACAGTTCGTGAGTTCAAGCCCCACATGGGGCTCTGTGCTGACAGTGCAGAACCTCTTGGGATTATCTATCTCTCCCCATCTCTCTCCTCTGACTCCACTTGCACGCACTTGCACGCACACACACACTCTCTCTCAAAATAAATAGAAACTTAAAAAAAAAAAGACTAATGATTGTTCATCAGGACTCACTTTAAAGTCCCTCACTTTGCTGTGCTCACTAATGCAAAGTTGTCATATCATAAACTGCCCACCCAGGCTCCAAAACCCCACAGATACCTTCCCATGACTTTGCCATTCTGAGACATGGTCAAAACTCTCAAGGCTGCTTTCTTGAAGGACATGGTCCAGAACTCTGAAGTTTGCTTGGTCAACAGATTTTTTTGGGTGATCTCCGGGGAAGTTAGCTGTAGATCATCCTTCTTGCTACATGGCAGTGAGTCAATACACAGCCCTATCCATGGGAAATAATCATCTCTGTACAGAAGTCAGTGATTTATAAAAGGACAAAAGAGAGAAGGAAGAAGGGCAAAATCATGAACTGAAGAAGCAACACTTTAAATTTTTTAATGTTTTTATTTATTTTTGAGAGAGAGAGAGACAGACAGAGCATGAGTGGTGGGGGGGAGGCAAAGAGATAAGGAGACACAGAATCCAAAGCAGGCTCTAGGCTCTGAGCTGCCCTCGCAGAGCCCGACACAGGGCCTGAACCCACGAACCATGAGATTATGGCCTGAGCTGAAACCAGACATTCAACCGACTGAACCACCCAGGCGCCCCTGAAAAATAACACTTTTATGGACAAAAGGGAATAAATAAGTAGCAAAACACTAAAAGTAACCCAACTTCAGAGTCTCTAAAGCCCACCTGTCTGCTACCCTCTTAGGGCACACTGACATCAGGCTGGTGAGAGCAAAGTCTGGTGAGCAAGACGGGATGGAGATGTCTGTGGGCATGTCTAAGACTGCACTAAGTCAATCGAGATAGAGAGTCATTACAGAGCTGGCAAGTCCTAAAGCCTGAATTTACTTTGTGTGGAGGTGGCTCTGCTGATAGTAGGTAACAGGGCCTCTGTAGAAGTCCATGACCAAAGACACGGGAGATCATCAGGAGGCAGTGTACTGCTGTAGCTTCTTTCGGAAGTGGATCATTCCCACCCCCACCCCAAATCCAACAACATGTCAGCATGCACACATCCCCTTTTGTACAATGAACACCAGGACACCAGGCATCAGTCTTGGTCATAGAGTCAATGTGGTGTGTGCATTTTATATTTAAAATTCACATAGTTTGGGGATGCCTGGGTGGCTCAGTTGGTTAAGCATCTGACTCTTGATTTTAGCTCAGGTTGTGATCTCACAGTTTCATGAGTTCGAGCCCCACGTTGGGCTCTGAGCTGACAGCACAGAGTCTGTTTGAGATTTTCTCTCCCTCTTTCTCTCTCTCTGCCTGTTCCCTGCTCATGCTCTGCCTCTCTCAAAATAAATAAATAAACTTAATTTTTTTTTAAATTAAATTCACATAGCTTTATCTCAACAAAGCAGCAGTTAGGATGTCATCCTACATTCCCTAATTTCCCCCAGCCCCCTGATTCTCAAATGTTGGTGGGCAGAAAAATCTCTTGGCATTTCCAGACTCCCTTGTTGGAGATCAGATGAGTGCATCTGGAATGGGGCCCATGAATCTGTATGTTTAACAGTCCGTAGGTGAAGGAACTCCCGGGGAGAATACAACTGAGGCTAAAGTAATATGTTTCTGAACAGGGCCGACCTTACATCCAAGCTCTGATCCTGGCTGGCTGTGTGGCCTTGGGCAAGTAACTCAAACTCTCTGTTCTTCATCCACAAAGTGGAGATCTTGGTGCCCACTCCTCATGTTTATTCAGGCTAGTAACAGTGAGGCACTTACAAGTGCATTTGTGCTTGTGTTTGGTATATATTTATTGTCCAGGAGCTCTGGCTCCTGGCTCTGGCTTTGAGCAGAGCTATGTCTACAAGGAGCAAATAAGGTATTTGAAGTCCTCAGGGCATTTGGCACCACAGAGGGCAAGTACTTGTGGCTTGAGGAGGAGAGCTCCAAGAGGGCTGGTCTTGAAAATGCTGGTCTTTCAACTCAGTCCCACTTCTCAGGCATCTGGCAGCTCAAAATTACTGATGGACAACAGCACCATGAATTGGGCTGGGATGTGTTCCATAAGCACCAGCCAGGTGCAGTCTTGATTCAGGCTCTCTGAGTGGCAGATCCTATGCCTGGGGTCCTAGTGGGAGTAGCTTGTCAAGGACATGCTCCCACAAGAACCGGGAAAGGAGTGGGGAGCAGGACAGGAAGGGAAGAGAGCCAAGCGAGAGTGTGCTCTCAGGTGAGCCCCCAACCTCAGCCTGATCCCCCAGGGACTCCAGATTATAAATGACACTTCAGAGGGCTTTTTTGCCAAGTAGGTGAGTGGCCATCTCTCCCTACTTTCTTTCTTTCCTTTTATTAATGTTTATTTATTTTTGAGAGAGAGAGAGCGGGAGCAGGAGGAGGGACAGAGAGAGAGAGGGAGACACAGAACCCGAAGCAGGCTCCAGGCTCTCAGATGTCAGCACACAGCCTGACATGGGGCCCCAAACCCACGGACCCTGAGATCATGACCTGAGCCGAAGTCAGACACTTAACTGACTAAGCCACCCAGGCGCCACATCTCTCACGACTTTCAAGATGATCCAGTGCTGGTAAAAGGGACCCAAGGGGTTCTAGCCAGATGTCAGGACTGACGGTTCACTACAGATGCCATCCCAGGAGCTTTGTGTCCACACCTGGGGCTTCTGCCCCATCACCATCCATGGATTCTGACTACTTGAGTGGATGGCCCATCTTAGTCTTCGAAATGGGGACCAGGATGGGGACCCCATAACTCATAAACTCATATGAACAATAAAAAATACTTGAAACGTGAGGAGCCTGGGTGGCTCTGTCAGTTAAGCGTCCAACTTCGGCACAAGTCATGATCTCATGGTTTGAGCCCTGAGTCTGGCTCTGTGCTGACAGCTCAGAACTTGGAGCCTGCTTTGGATTCTGTGTCTCCCTCTCTCTCTGCCCCTCCCCTGCTTGGTCTCTCCTTCGCTGGCTCACTCTCTTTCTCTTTCTCTATCTCAGTCTCTCAAAAATAAATTAAAAAACATTTAAAAAATACTTGCAATGTGAAGACCATTGTGAATCATTATATTATTATACCCATGGTATAGTAATTTTTTACTATTTTTTTGAGCTACATGGACACAGTCAGCCAGTTTCATGTGTCTGAGCCTGCCCAGCAGTTATGAAATAGAAGTCACCATTCATTGAAGTGTTGTTATGTGCCAGGTAGCCCTCCAGACCCCTTATATTAATAACTCAATCCTCAAACAGTCTGTGACTTAACATTATCATTAGCCCTGTTGAGGGGATATCGTCAATAATAATAATAAATATCTTGGCCAAGGTCACAAAACCTAACATTTCAACTCAAGTTCAATCCCAGAAGTCAGGATTTCAACCCAAGTCTGTTTCATGAACCTGGCCGAGTCTACCACGCTGCTCTCAGTATTTGTTTATTTTTTTTAAGTTTCTTTGTCTACTTATTTATTTATCTAGAGCATGAGCAGGAGAGGGGCAGAGAGAGATGAAGAGAGAGAATCCCAAACAAGCTCCACACTGTCAGCACAGAGCCCCACATGAGTTCTATCTCACCAACTGTGAGATCATGACCTGAAGTTGAAATCAAGAGTTAGACACTTAACCAACTGAGCCACCCAGGCATCCCCAGTATTTGGTTATTTACATGACTCTGGGAGCCTCAGAAGTAGCAGCACTTTCCTGTTCACTCTAGTATCCCCAGCATCTGACAGAAAAATTAGACATTCATACACATTTGGAAAAGGAAAAGAATCATTTTTAAAAACACCTTGAAACACTTCAGTCTATGGTTTCACCTGGACTAGAACAAGCCCAACAACTACAGCAAATTATGAAAACCCAGCCTTAGCAACTCATTTGGTCAAAAGGGACTGAGTGCCCACTGCATCCCTGGCATCATGCAATGAACAATGGTGAAATCGAATACTTTTCTCCCAACCCAGATTAAGCTTAACAGGCTGAGCAGGGCTGTCTACTCTGAAGGCTCCTGGCTGCTCCCTGTGTGATCTGCCTCAGACCCTTTGCCCTCCTGGTGTGCCAGGAGCTCTGACATTGACAAAAAAGAGACCCAAGTCCATCCTCTGGCCTTTAGCATATTAACAAGGGAGCTCCATTCCTCCTTGGGTCCCCTCCCCCTCTCCCCTTCTTCCCCTGTAATTATAACAGGTTAATATCTCAAATTTATGGTGAGAAAAAAATGTGCCAGCACGGATAGTGTTTCAGAACTAATTGTGAGTCACCGGATCAGGTTTCTAAAAGTTGAATGCACTGTGGAAAATATTCTCTGACCACCGAGAATTAGAATCACTTCCTGTGTGACTCCTCTGTGACTTATAGCTTGTAACTGTTAACTATTTCTAAGGGAAGGAATTTGCTTCAAATTGTTTTTCTTTTTCTCCATTTTCGTTTTCCAATGTATCGACAAAACCACCATGGTGTATTTTTGTTTAAGAAGAAATAATATAAAAACATTCTCCTCTGTTCTCCTTTTGAGTTTGGTGAGTAATTATGGTGATGAATAATTTTCCATTCTCAGATAAGGATGAAAAGGACTCTTCCTTTCACATCCTGCTCCTGAAGTACAGGTCTGGAGGCAACAGGGAGTGAGTGGGGTTTCAGAATTCCCAGGGGCAGACAGCCGGTCTCTGGCTCAAGGTCTCCACCCCTGAGCCTCCATTCCTTATCTATGTTGTCTCCCAAGCTGAGACATTTCTCAAAGTGAAAAGGACACTCTTAGAATTACCCTGGGTTAGCTAGAAGCTGGATTGTCTCAGGTAAACCTTGCTCTGATGTCACCATGGTCCCAGGGAAACATAAGATTCCTCCCAGCTAAAACATCCAAAATTACAGGCATTTGGACCCCTACTGTGTGTCCCACAAGGGCCCAAGTAAGCTCCATGAGCCATCATTAGCTATCAAGCTTTAGCAGTAAAGGAGAAATGAACTCTGTAGGGGACATATCCAATTCCGATTTAAATTTAATCTGTGTGGTCAATTATTTGTATAATAATGGAGGAAAATAAAGACTATTTCACCAAAGTCAACTCTGTAATTTTAGAGCCTTTAAGACATTTGAAAATGCCTTGTGCAATTATGTGGCGCTTAATACTCAGATAATGGAACAATGAAAGATGTATGTTTGCATTTTGTAAAATTAAACTGTATGCAGTTATTTATCTTTTACCTTAATTGTTTGAGCTTGTTTCTAATGTAAACTGTTGTAATTTTAAATAAATACAATAGAAAAAACTTTCATAGGTATCAAGAATCCAGAGTAAATTTACTTTGCAAATAGGCTTTGTAGGTATGTTTTATGCTGAGGATCTTAAACTGACACTTTCATTCAAAAATCTTTTGAATTACTCACTGTTTGCCTCTCTGAGGTCAGATGGATTTTGAGGAGGCTGGATTTCACAATGGAGTTTGGGTGACTTCATCTTATTCCAAGTCTTGGAATATGGGAAATGTACAAAATTGGTGTGCTGGAAGGTTGGAAGTACATTCTGGATTGATGTTCATGCTTTCATTTTTTATGTTCTTCTTTCATTCCTGGGTCCAATTTGGTCTCCTTTCTGGTCAGATTTCTCATCTGCTTCCACTTTTCTAGCTTGATATATTTATTATAAAAAGTTGTAAGTATCTGGGGGTGGGGGATGAGAGAATTTATAGTATATGAATACATTTTCTAATATTTAATATGGTCAATATGAGCCAAATATACTATTGTTTGAATTCCAATGTTGTGGGTCTTTCTGATGTGATTGTCATACCATGACAACAAATACTTGTATGATAAATAAAGACAGAAGGTAAAGCAGAAATGATTCCCCTTGGACTTCAGAGCATTGCAGGATGATGCTCAAGCACATCTTGATCGATATTTTATAACTTCAATGTCACTGAGTCACTACAGCACAGAGCTTAGAAATATAAACTTTGAAACTTGATACACATTCCAGCTCTGCCATTTACTCACTGTGCAACCTCAGGCATGTCACCTGAACCCTCTGAACCTCAGTTTCCTTATCTGAAAAATAAGAATTGTAATCATACCCAAGTCTTGGAGGAAGGGGTTGTTTGTTTCATTTAGTGAGATTTGAACATATCAATATATATATTTTTTTCATTTTATTTTTTGAGAGGGAGAAAGAGAGAGTAAGTGCACACATGCGAGCAGGGGAGAGGGAGAGACAGAATCCCAAGCAGGCTCCACACTCAGCATGAAGCTTTATGCAGGTCTCTATCCCTTGACCATGAGATCATAACCTGAGCAGAAATCAAGAGTTGGATGCTCAGTTGACTGAGCCACCCAGGCACCCCTGAATGTATCAATATATTTTTAAATTAACAGTACCCAACACAGATTAAGCCTTCTATGGGTTATGCATCGGGTAAAGTTTTATTTTGGAATAATTTCAGATTTACAGAAAAGGTGTAAAAAATGTACAGAGAACTATAAATTTTTCTCTCTACTTGTCAATATTTGACATCTTTGGATATCATTATTAGTTTTCTATTGCTATGTAACTACCTATCATAAATTTAGCAACTTAAACCAGTGCACATTTATTGTCTCACAATTTTCAGGGGTCAAGGGTCCATATACAAATCTACTACTGGGTTCTCTGCTTAGGGTCTTGTTCTCGTTTTCAGAGTTCTCTTCCAAGCTTGCTTGTTGTTGGCAGAATGCAATTCACTCCATTGTGGGACTGAGGGACCTATTTTCTTGCTACATATCAGATGGGGATCATGCTTAGCTCCTAGAGGCCTCCTGTCATTTTCTGCCATGTGAGCTTCCCACAGCATGTCAATTTGACCTCCAATAGAAGAGTATTTCTCTGAAGGTTCACCTTTAGTTAAAGGGTTCACCTGATTAGGTCAGGCCCACCCAGGGGAATTTCCCTTTTGATTAACTCAGAGTTAACTCATAGTCTGTCTAATCATGAGAGTGGTTTCCATCATACTCACAGGCTCTGCCAAGACTTAAGGAGAGGCAATTATATAGGCATGTACAACAGAATTTGAGAATCCTAGGGATTATCTTAAAATTCTGCCAAATGTATATTTTTCCCTGAATAAGAGTAAGACAGACATAATTTGTCATCATCCCTAAATACTTGAGGATCTTTTTCTGTGATGAAAGATGTTATCTTACAAAACTACAATATAATTGTTAAAATCAGAAAATTAAAATTGACAAAATCATCTGCTTTAGAGACCTTACTTGTCTATTGCAAATTATCCCCAAATTGTCTTTTATACTAAAGAGAAACAAAAATCTAGTCCACGATACAACCCACATGTTGCATTTATTTGCCATGGTTCTTTAGTCTCCTTTAATCTGGAATATTTCTCTAGTCTTTAATTGTTTTTAATGACCTTGACACTTTTGAAGAAAACAGCCTAGTTATTTTGGGGGTTGATACTTTTTCATAATTAGATTTAACGGATACATTTTTGCCAGGAAAATGGTAGCAGTGATGTTCTGTCCTTAGATTATCATATCAAGAGGCAACTATGTTAGTCGGTCCAATTATTGATGATATGGTTATTTGATCATATGGTTAAGATGGCGTCTGCCAGGTTAGTTACCATACAGTTAGTTTCCACATAATTAGATGAGCATTATACAGGAGTAAAGAGTTAAGAGGAACAAAGAAACACAATAAACTTTCACATATCGTGCACGGGCTTCAAAGCATGTTGAGGGTTAGCCAGTAAACAAGTCTAAGTACGGCTGTCTGTTAAGCAACAATATCCTTGTCTTTCAAGGGTTCTACTGCTGGGTCATGCAACTTTTTCCTATATCAAAATTGTCTCCCTCTCTGGGAATGATTCTCAACACAATATCATCACATCTTACTTTGTTTCATCAGAGACTACGTTCAGGGTTTTAATCTCCTCACTCTCCTCTTGGAATGGCTCCAACCTGGCCTCTGTCTTCATCACAGCACTAAGAATAAGACAAGTCATGTCAAGGTCACCACCAATCTCTATGACACTAAATCCAATGGATGTATCTCTGTCTCCATCATTTTTGAGCCTTCAATGGCATCCAACACAGTCAGCCACAATCTTCTTGAAATGTCCCCACACCAGCATTCTCTGACAACATATACTATGGGTTTCCTCTTGTTTTGCTAGCTGTTTCTCTGGAGTCTCTTGAAGTCTTAGATATTCTCCATGGGGACCACTGGACTGACATGGTTCTGCTCCATGTGGTAAGTCATCCTCCAGCAGGCCAGCCCAGGTGTGTGTCCATGGCAGTAGCCCAGGTCCCAAAAGAGGGAATCACAGCATGTGGTGTCTTAAGGTCTAGGCTCAGTTCTGACCCTCATACATTTCTGCCACGCTTCCTAGGCCACGGTGAGTCACAGGGGACATTGTATAGGTCAGCCTTGATTCAAGGGGAAGGGAAATAGATTTCATATCCTGATAGGATGAGCTGCAAAATCTCATTGCAGAGTATGTAAATACAGGGAGTTGGGGAGAATTGGAACCATTTTTGCAATTAATCACTGAATCCACTAACAATAGCCCTGGATGAGAATGGCCCTAACTATACTTCCCGCTGCTTCTGTATTTTTGGTCAGGTGTAGTTCATGGTTCCTACAGATTTTGACATACACTCAGATATTCTCATGCCCTTTTTTTTTTTGCACCCACCATTCCTCCCCCCCCCCAGTTTTATTGAGACATAATTGACATATAACGCTATATTAGTTTCTGGTGTACAACATAATGATTCAATATTTGTATATATTGGGAAACGATCACCACAATAAGTCTAATTAATATCCATCACCACAACATAGTTACACATTTTTTTCCTTGTGATGAGAACTTTCAAGACCTATTCCCTTTGCAACTTTCAAACATATAAGATAGTATTAACTATAGTAACTACACTGTGCTTGACATCCCCAGGACTCCTTTAGCTTATAACCAAAGGTTCATACCTTTTGACTACCTCCACCCTCTTCCCTCACCTCCTACCCTGGCCTCATACAACCGCCCATCTGTAAGTTCTATGAGTTCAGTGCTCTTAACTGTCACGTACAAGTGAGATCATACAGTGTTTGTCTTTCTCTGTCTGACTCTTTTCACTCTCATGTGCCTTCTGATAAAGACCTTGGCTTCTCCCACACTTGTCCATGGAAATTTCCTGCTGACCCTGACCTCTGTGGATTTCTGTTTCTGCCAGCTCTGTATTATATTAGGTTGTAAGGTTATCAAATGATGTGGGGAGGAAACTTAGAGGGAGGGGCACCTTGTTGATACCCAGCAGAGCCATACGATTGATCATAGAGTTCACTTCTCCTACATCAGAATTTTCTAATTTCACCCTATTAGCTCCAGCTCAAGTCATTCACTTCCTTTGTCATATTTATCAGTCCTAAGACATAAAATAAAATAAAATAAAATAAAATAAAATAAAATAAAATAAAATATTTGGGGTGTTTTTCCTTTGGTTGAGAAACCGTCTGACCCTCTACTATTTATTCTTTGAAAAGACAGATTCACATTTTTTTTTTTAATT
The DNA here is from genome assembly GCF_028018385.1 of Neofelis nebulosa. Classification (NCBI taxonomy): domain Eukaryota; kingdom Metazoa; phylum Chordata; class Mammalia; order Carnivora; family Felidae; genus Neofelis; species Neofelis nebulosa. The sequence continues at coordinate 94,381,391 of NC_080790.1, read as the reverse complement.
TTTTTTTTCAACATTTTTTAATTTATTTTTGGGACAGAGAGAGACAGAGCATGAACGGGGGAGGGGCAGAGAGAGAGGGAGACACAGAATCGGAAACAGGCTCCAGGCTCCGAGCCATCAGCCCAGAGCCTGACGCGGGGCTCGAACTCACGGACCGCGAGATCGTGACCTGGCTGAAGTCGGACGCTTAACCGACTGCGCCACCCAGGCGCCCCAAGACAGATTCACATTTACAAACCAAATGAAATTAGAAATGTAGTCTTTTTTCTTCAATGTTGTGCTAAAAGGAAGTTCAACCAAACTGGACACATTTTTGGAGATAGGCTTACTTGCCATGTCTTTTCTATTTATCGTGGCATCCGTGAAGGCTGTGAAACCCACTGGGGCATATATATTCCTTCTAAGCATATCATTGGAATCACCTGGGTTGCTTAGAAATAATCATGGCTTGTCACCACCCCAAGGGATTCCAAGGGTCAGAATCACCTGTGTCTGGATAGAACACAATTATCTGTACTTTTCAAAATCTCTTCAGCCCCTGGAATTTTGATGATCAACAGGATTTGAATGAATGCTGCTTGAATTATCCCTCAACCAAAGCCCACCTAAATGCCATACAGGTGGAATGACTCCTTGTTCCTTTTTAAAAATGTTTTATTTATTTATTTTGAGACAGAGCAGGGGGAGGGATCAGAGACCAGAGAGAGAGAGAGAGAATCCCAAGCAGGCTTTGCACCATCAGTGCAGAGCCTGACATGGTGCTCGATCACATGAACCATGAGATCATGACCCGAGTTGAAATCAAGAGTAGGCCACTTAACAGATTGAACCATCCAGGCATCCCATTCCTTGTTCCTTTTAAATAAGTCAGAGAATAATGTCCAGAGTATCAGGCATGGTGACTTAGATTCTGCATCATGTATTCTCTGGGTAATGTTTCAGTCCAGCTCACCTTGATTTGTTTAGAGAATTAATCATGACCACATTGGTGACCCTCTGCCCTAGTAGAATTGAAAATTAGGAGGTGGGCTACTCTATAGGTTCAGGATAATAAGATTTCTTGTCATTCTACAGGAGATGAAAGGAGGTAGTCTTCTACCTTTGGAAGCAGATGGGGCAGACTGTCACAAAGAAATGATGGAGCTTTGATCCCAGGCATCATGAAAAGTGTTCTATGGGCATCCGTGCAAAGGGAAAGAAACAAGTGGGATGTGATGCACAAGATCAAGTACTCTGTTAATAGTGCAAGATTCAAAAAGCTTTTGGCTTTAGGGTCTTATGTGAACAAGTCTCTTTCAACAGACAGGAAATATGTCAGTGCAGTTGTACCAGACTTAAAAAAAATGAGGGTAGGGGGCCTGGGTGGCTCAGTTGGTTAAGTGTCTGACTCTTGGTTTCAGCTCAGGTCATGATCTCACTGTTCATGAGTTCAAGCCCCGCATTGGGCTCTGCACTGAAGGCATGGAGCCTGCTTAGGATTCTGTTTTCCTATTTGTGCCCCTCCCCTTCGCTATCTCTCTCTCTCTCTCTCAAAAATAAATAAATAAACTTAAAAAAATGAGGGTAGCATGTAAAATATGCAAGCCATTTTGTCAGAAAGAGGGAACTAAAACTCTACATTTTGATGTGCTTTTGTGTGTGCCACAAAAACTTGAAAATTTACATAAGAAACTAAGAATATGAATTACCCAGTTAGAAGTGTGAAGTCTTGATAGGGGTGGACAAGAATGGGACAGAGATATTTTTATTCTATCTCTTTTGGCATTTTTCTGGTTTCCAAACCATGTGATTTTAGTGCTTATTCAAAAATTTAATAATACTAGTCTTATCTATTGAGAAAATACCTAAAGAGACAGTTCCTGTGAAGTCAGCAAAATGTTTACATTAATTGTGTTTTATCAATCACCGCAGCATTTTTGTATGTTTGAAACAGAGTAGTGCAGATTAGCTCAAGACATATCTCACCAGGCTATGGCTGATGCTAGGAGCACATATGGATTCATGAGCCCATCTTAATGATTCCTTCACATGCCATGTTCCAGGGGAACCCTGGTCTCCGGAATGCCCAACTCACCTGACATTCCTGGGCCACTCTCCTCTCCATAAAGCCAAGTGTCGGACAGATTTACAGCTTAATATCCTTAATGTTGAAACCTTATAATACTTGTAACAGAGCTAGTGAGATGCTTAAAAAGAGCTCAGAACATTTGTTTCCTCCTTTCTCCCCCAGGGCATGGCGACTAGCTGGTCTCCCTTGGCTATATTGCACCTGTGGAGAGAAAGGATGGCTTTCATTATTCTCCTTGTGCTGGTGTGTCCTGTGCTTTCTGATATGTTAATATTTCCACAAAAAGCAGGTTGTAGCTCAATGTTTTGGGCAAACATAATCCCATCAGCCACTGTCCCTCCTTTAGCGGCCACATCAGCCCTTTGCCATATCATCCTGCCTTCTTAGCACCCACAGGCCACAGTGCTGAGTGTTATGAAGGCAGCCTAGCCTTTACTTACAGACCCATCTGGAACATCACAGGCACCTTCACAGATTAAAAAGCCTTAGAGTAAAATAACTTTCTTAGCTTCATTTGAACCAGCATCTCCAAATTCACTTTCTACTCAAGTCTTTTTTCAAAGAACACTTGCAAGTACCCCAAGAAGCTCTGACCTAAATATTATTAACCTCCTCCAAGGAGACTGGGCCCTGCCCAGTCCTGCTCCTTACTTCCCATGGACCCTCAAATCCCAGGAGCAGCAGACTTTCTCTGCAGTACAAAACACATCCTTAACTCGGTAAGTATTCCCTTCCTCCTGTCTGACGCACTTTGTAGAATATAAAGGTGGTGGGTCACACTTGAATAACAAGGACAGAGGCAAACCTTTAAAGCCAAAACCTCCCCTCAGGAAAAACAAAACAAAACAAAACAAACAAACAACAAACAAAACAGTGGAAGAAACAGAAATCTGACTCTGGTTGCCTATCATTTAAAGATTCCAACGAGCTTTCTTCTGTTTGAGGGAAAAGCTCAAGCCTTGCTAAAAGTCTATGATATGTCAATACACGCTTTCAAAAGAAACCACTGTGCTTTTGACCACAATTGCTTCCATCTTGGCCGTGTAAAAAGCCAAACGATACCTTTTTTTTTCCTTCTACTAAACCAATGGGAAACATTCCAGCTGGGTCCGCTTGCTCTGACCTCTGTGAAGGGCAAGCAGCCCTGTCCCTGTCACTTGTGCCTGTTGCCCTTGTAATGGATGGTGGTGAAAACCCCAGGCTGGCTGTGTCTAGACAATACAACTGAGCCAGCTGGGGAATGAGCAAGTCAGCACTGCCCATTGCTTAGCAAAGTACCAGTGCATCCCTCCACCTGAGCTTCTGTGGTGCATCAGTTTGGTTGTTTAAATGACTAAAATTATTCAGTGGTCCCTGTTCCGGTTGGCTAAAAATGCCCTCCATTCAAGGAATGTACTGTGTGGTTTGCCACATTTGGGATTCTCAGCCTCTTTGGGGATGCTATCTTTAGCCTCAAACCTCACATCCATTCAGTGCTGTTAAGCAGATCTCCAGGGTGTAGGTGACAGTTCAAGCAAGGGTATTTTCAGATCTATTAATACCCCTTGGTCACCAAGTGGCATTTGTTTCCCATATATTTCCATGAAACAGAACAGCAAGGGCCAAGTTTTCTCTGGCTTATGAAAAGGGGCTCACTCTACTGAGACTGTTTGCCTAAGTTAAAGTTAAAAACCCAATGGGTTTCTCGGTCCTGCTCGGATGAATTCATCCCCGGATGAATTTTTGATGAACTGGGAAATCACATCCTTGAGGCAGGGAAGGGGGTGAAGTGAGAATTTAAGCCAGAACTCTGTGTATGCAGGGGAATGCACATGAGGATGTGGGGGAGGGGGGTGTTTTATTTCTACAAGTCTGTTTAACGGGTAGGTCTAATGGGGAAGAAGGAGGACACTACTAAGCCTTCCAGTTGATCCTGATTTTTCATGAGAACCATCACACAGGAGCAGTGAACCCTCCCTTTCTGAGAACAGCCACCAGGTTATTCCACTCATGACCTAGTGCTTCTAGAAATACCACGGTCTTGGAAGCAGGTAGACTTCTCTGCTGGTTGCCGACAGTACCAATTTGGGGTGGTTAATTTGGCTTCTGTTTCACACTCCTTATATGTACAGATGAGACTCCACGTGAAGATTGAGTGCTAAATGTTATATTGCATATCTAAGAGCAAAACATCTGGCGCAAAATGATCTTTCCATACCTCTTCTCCCCTCCCTCTCCCTCCCTACCCTCTCCCCCCCCCACTGCCCTCTTCTCCCCTTTCCTCATCTTTCCCTCCTCCCTCCTTTCTTACCTCCCTTCTCCCTTTGCTTCCAGCCTGCCCAATCCATGTCACTTGTCTGTAGTCTGTAGTGGTCTGAGAAGGTCACTATGGAGGGGATTTCAGAGAAAACTGGTAGCATCTGCCCAATCCCTGACTCCACAGAGTGGCCATCGATCTGTGGAACACAGTAGGATTCAGTTTTGTTTTTTGAGTTTAGAAATCCAAGGGCAGAAACCCAGCTGTCCAGGGACTGGAGGAGACTGTCCTGATGAAATGCCACCCAATGTGGCTGTGCTCTCCTCTCCGTTAGATGGCGCCATTTTACTGCAGTGCAGCCATGAGAATCCTTGCTCCATTTCAATTAGTATTCCTTGTGCAAAAATAAGAAAATTCCTTCATTATGCTGGTGGCTGGTGGCAATGTGATAATTAAGGTGGTGCACCAGCATCTCTATTATAAACTCCATTTCTCACATAGGGTTGCAGCTCAGCAATAAAAACTTGCTAGCAAGGTCTTAACCTTAGGACATTTCAAGATAAACATTGGATTTAGCTTTTAGAGGGTCTGTCTTCTTCCTAATTATATATGTCAAGTGTCATCCAAGAAATTTTTTTTCTCCATGTTACCACAAAGGAATTATGACTTTATGTAGGATTTTGATATTCTCAGCAAGGTATCAGTTTGTGTTAAAATAAAATGCAAAATGTGAAAGATATTTCGATAGAAAATTGAGAGCAACATAATCTTTTGAATTTTGAGATTTGGGCCCCCAAAGATGGGTTGTGCTTAATCATTTCTATCACCTCCTCCTTTTGTTTTGTTTCTGGGCAAATCTAACAATGAGGCAAACCTAACTAACTTCTGAGACCATCAGAACATTCCTTTGGGAATTACCTAAATAATCCTTTCATTTCCTTGCTACACTTTTTCAGTAGCAACGTGATCATGGAATTAATGCAGAGGTGACTTCACACTCTCAGCCACTCCATGGGACAGGAAAGGTGTCTGGCAGTTACAATCCACGTGCACCCAAGGCAAGACTCCTGGATATTTTCAGAGCAATCCCCATTTCAGATATCCTGTCCACTTATTAAGCATGGTAGCAAATCATGTATACTCTCTTTTGGTCACAAAAATACCTGGTCAGATAAACATCTGGACCGAAAGGGGTTTCCAATCTATTGAACGATACCCGTACATTTTCACCCCCTCCGCCTACATGAGCCACCCCAAGTAAAATCTCTGACCAATGATGGATTTCTACTACCTGTACGGACGCTTCTTGCTTTAAAATGATTGACAATTGGAAGTTACTTAAGTGTTTTCTATTTAATTTTCTGAGAGAACGCCATTAAAAATTTGTGAATTAACATAAATGAGTAAAATCCTAGGTTTTAATCATTGATAAGGTTTCTCTGCTCTATATTCACTTTGTGTGATCAGAATAAAATGTTTTGGGGAGACTGGCTGGCTCAGGTTGGTAGTGTGTGCAACTCCTGATCTTGGGGTAGTGAGTCAGAGCCCCACGTTGGGCACAGAGTTTACTTAAAACAAAACCAAACTAAAGTATAAAATTCATCAACAAAAAAAGAACAAAATGTTTCAGGTGCACATTTGAACTGATTCACATAGAATGATATCTGAATGTTTGATACTAACCTTGATGCTAGCTGTTATAGATGTTAAATGAGAACAATTTGCTTGACTGAAGAGACTCAGACTTGGGACTAGAATAAAGCAGGTTACTGTTACAAGAAGAAATGTTCTAGAATTTGTGCCTCTGAAGAGCCCCAATGCATTCCAAGAGAGGTCATGCATCCTGGTGTTGGAGGTGAGACCAGAAGGGAGACTATGTAGGGGCACTTGGGTGGCTCAGTCAGTTGAGTGTCTGACTTCTGCTCAGGTCATGATCTCGTGGTTTGTCAATTTGAGCTCCACATTGGACTCACTGCTGTCAGCACAGAGTCTGCTCTGGATCCTCTGATCTCCATTCTCTCTGCTCCTCCCCCACTCATGCTTTCACTCTCTCTTCAAAAAAACAAGAAGAAGAAGAGAGAGAAAGGGAGATTATACAGTGTCACTGAGGACTTTGCAAGGTGCTAAACAGAGAAACTGAGCGTGAGTGGACAGAGCTGAATGTCTTTTGTCTTCCATGATATGGGGTGCTCCTAAACTAATATCACCTCTTATCTTTTCACTTCCTGTCAAATAGTAAGTTTGGATTTGCTTTTAAAATTTTTTTTCAATCTCAAAGTTTGGCCTCAACTTGAATTGCAGATGACTCATAGAGAAAGACATTGAGGTGTAGGGGTGTGGAGGTGATTACTCTGAGTGGCAGGTAGACCCCAAAGCCTTGTAGTGGGATCCAGAGTGAGTTAGGGGTTCCCTAAGATGAGCAGGGAGGTTGTCTGTGGCTTAGTGGCCTTTATTTGAGGTAAGGGATAGAATTTTGTACACTCTGTTGTGATTATAAGACACAGTTTTTTCTCACAACCCCAATTTCAAGCCAATAATGTGTCTGGTCAACTCTCAATTTTCCATGATTATAGACACAAGGATCAATCAATGACTATACCTCTCAGAGAGTACAGAAGATTTGAACTTGAACTTTCTGGAAGTGTCAACCCCTGCTAAAAACCAGAGTGAATTTATTGATTTTTTTCCTCCTGGGCACCTTCTGGTACATGTACAAATGAGCAGAACCAAGAATGAAAGAGAGAAGAGAAGGACAGGAAACACATACAATTTGTTGTCTCTGCTAGTCTCTGTAGTTACATTGAAAAAAAAAATGTTCACACATGACTCATAAGAATGAGAGTAGAATTACTTTTGTGTAACTGATATGGACGATGGAAAACAACTCTTTTGTCTCTCTGGTATTGGTTTCAGACCACAGTGTCTATTTACAGAGATAAAGAGAGAAAGAGGGAAAGAGAGAGAGAGAGAGAGAGAGAGAGAGAGAGAGAGAAAGGAAGGGAGAGAGTGAAGCAAGCAAACTAGATTTTGAAATGTTAGCTTTATTGAAAATCAAGGTGGATGACCAGGAAGTTTCAACTGGGTAAAACTTGGCAAAAGGAAGGTGGGAACAGAGTAGAAGCAGGGTTGTAGTGACAGGGATGTCCAGAGAAAGTGGGGGTTAGTTAGGTATATGAAGAAGGATGATTGAGTCCAGGTTGCTGCACTGCAGTGAATGGCTAGGAAGAACATGGCAGCTGTCACTCATAGGTCAGCTAGGAAAATCCTGAGAGGGGAAAAATGTATTGCTAAGAGGCTTTTGGGGATAAACTGTTATTCAAGTAAGTAAGCTGAAATAGAAACTAGGAGACCTACTGACATTTCAGAGTTTAAGTGGCTACAGATAGAGTAATTTTCACCTGAAAACATTGATGTGAAAAAGTGGAACCATTGTTGGAGACTGTACAAGGTGATTTTATAACCAAACAATGTCTATTGCTAAATTTACCTGAACCCTTAAGTTCTTGAGGATAAAACAAAATGAATTGTTCCCAACTTCACAGTGGTGAAGTGGTCTCAAATAATAGAAACAAACAAACAAACAAACAAACATGTAGTCCAGAAATGGACTTGACCCCCTTCTTTGCCAAACTCCTATTCATCCTTCAAGACCCAACTCTACATGTCTCACTCCTTCTGTGAAAGCATATTCAGTTCTTTTCTCATACCCAATCTTCCTTCTGCAGCATTTTGTTCATATTCCTTCCACTGTGAAATGTACTCCTATAGAACACTCACTAGATTAGAAAGCCATTCTTCTTGCTAGACTGAGTTCTTCAGGATGAGATCTTATTCAATTCTGTATTCTCAGTGCTTGGTACAAACCTCACATATAAGACTAGATAACATAACTAGACATTGGCTAACAGATGATGAATGTATACACAGATGCTGGAAAGCTCTTGCTCTATGGTTAGTCTTTTATACTTGAGTGGCTATGGAGAAATCACCAATGGCAAAAAGCCAGAAAGTTGTCATTGTGGCTGCTGCAGACGCTTTTGGCCAGTTTCCACACAGTAACCTAGTTTGAAGAGAATGCCCAGAAACCAACCTGTGCTCCAAAATGAATGCATAGAACTTCTTGGGGGGTGGGATATCAATCTGGTTGAGGATTTCATTCTATTATTTGCCCCAGGACTCAAGCCAACCCTGCAACTCTTGGAGTAAAATGACTGCTCATTTACAGGAAGCATTTGGTGGCTGGAGATGTGGTCAGTCAGCAATGTATTGTTCAGATACCTGGTCTCTGTTTCCTAGGAGATCGCACGTTAAGTACCTGCTGAATCATGAGCTTCCATTGGGTAACGATGGGCTTCTCTGACAAGATGTGGGAGGTTTGGCTGCAGCAGATACTTGGCACACACTTGACTGCCTGAGCTAAGATAGAGAGAAGGAAAGGGAAATGTGCAGCTTGACTCACTGAGAATATATTTTCATAAGGTTTGCTTCCAAGGGTGTGTTCTCAGACCAGAAAGAGCCAAATTTTTTGCTTCATTCATTTTTTTTAGAGAGAGAGTGCAAGTGGAGGAGGGAGATACAGGGAAAGAGAGAGAGAATCCTAAGCAGGTCCCACACTGAGAGCAGAGCCCGACACAAGGCTCGATCCCATGACCCTGAGATGATGACCTGAGCTGAAGTTAGGAGTCACATATTCAACCAACAGAGCCACTCAGACACCCCTTACTTCATTCATTTGTAATAGTTCTCCAACTCTCCCTTTATATTATCATATGAAACTAACTCCCTTTTATTTCTTGCTGCATAGATTTAATGACGTACTTATGAGTGAAAAGCCAATGCAATGGCACATCTTCTAAACCAGGGGTAACTTTATAACAATCTACCTTAAAAAGGAGGTTAAAGTTCAATAGATGAAAAACAGTAAATCATGGGTCAGTTTCAGTGAAATGCAGGAAAAATTTTCAGCATGGCAGAGAAAATAAATTGGGAGATAGTTAAGCTATCATGAAGTCATAATAGTCAACCATGAAGCTTGAAATGTAAATAGAAACCCAGATTCTGTTTTCCAAATGTTCTTCATTCTCCCCTTAAATAGTCAAGATAATTGTCTATGATACCTGGAATCAATAGCACTCCAAGACCCTGCAAATGTTAATGGCAAGAACCAACAAGGACTTGGGGACTTCCACCTATGAAATAATGCTGAAGACTTCATTTGAAATTCCACATTTCTGCTTCCTAAAATAAGCAAGAAGCATTTTGGTAGGAGATATTTTAAAGGCAGGAGTAACCAGTTGGCCAACTCAAGGAAGGAAAAAAAAACATTAAAGACTCATCTAGAACTTAGTGGATTTTGGTTGGTCATTGGTTTGGTTTTGGATGACTAGGCTGAAACTAAACTACCTGGGAATACAAAACTAGTTAAAAATTGGAAAACAGGGGCACCTGGGTGGCTCAGTAGGTTGAGTATCTGACTTCATTTTAAAAAGCTAGAAAACAATGGTTTCTTTAGAAAAAAATTCTTTATCCAGCTATCCCACTGGGAAGCCATCTTCTTTCTATCTTGGGTCTTCCTTCTCCTCGTGTCTTAAAATGTCATACCCTCTGTGAAGCTCCTGAGAAATTCTAGTTATTACAATGCACCAAAGCATAGTACACTCATCCTTTATCTCTGTTCTCTGCCTCTTTGCACATGAACTTGGCTTAAAATGAAGCATGGTGGTCAGTTGACTCCTGCAGGAGAAGGGGCCCTGATGGCCACCAAATGTACTGCAAGCTTATATATGTTATAACAGCAGTTGAAAAGTCAAACTGTTGATCAAATTATATAGTTGTTAATTCAATGCCAAACTAAATATATGTTATCTTCCCCATAAAATTGGTTAATTTAAAGAAATTAACTTTTTTTCAACAAAATGAGTAGACACTGATGAGTATTATAAAATATATTAGGATATCACATAGGTGGTACTCTAAATAATTTATAATAGAAAACATTAAAGGGCATGTTTTCAAAAAATATGTGATGCCATGGGGAAGTGCTCACATATTATTTAAAGGAGAAAAGAAAAAAAAAAAGAAAGCAAGAATCTACATACAATATGACCCTGAATCTGTAAAAATGTATATGTGTATATATCAAAATACTAATAATGGTGATATCTAAGCTGTATTTGCAAATTACCATGTATTACTTGTGTAAATAGAAAAGAAGCCAGAAAAACAATGTTCCCTTATTTTAAGGAGCTATAAAGAAAATTATGACATGGAACTTTCTAAAGCTTTGCTTCTATTAAAGGAGCCTAATGGCTCATTGTATAACAACATTTAATTATGAATATTTGCTTTAGATATTCTGCCTGTGTTTAACATAAATACTTTGCTTCAACACATCCATGTGTAAGAAGAGATCAACTACACAAAAATACAAGGGTAAAGTGAAAAGAATGTTAGACACCTCAGGAAATTTTCTAATGTGGTCCTTCCCCAGCCTTCATTCAGAATATGAAATTTCAGAAAGGATTTGTGAGTAAGAAACTGCTCAGCTTATCTAGGAAGAAAACATCTACATAAAAAATTCAACCTGTTAGCTGGGTTAGATCAAGTGCATGTCAATTCTATAAAACCACAAATGCAGTCTATCCATAAAACAAATCACACTACGATGTTTAAAAGTTGAAATTTTTCTTGAGAGTAGTCCTGTTTTCCTATGAATGAGAAGTAGGAATTATTTCTTTTTAACACATCTTCCAGGAACCATAACCTATGTGACCTCATTTCTTTGGAAGACGGTTTCATCTTCCCCCACCACCAAGTCCTACGTATGAAAATGCGGCCTTCCCCGTGGTGAATAAAACCTCATTCGAATGGGTGCACACTCTCGCTCACATTTTGAAATATGTTTGCATAAGAATTTATTTATGGCTGAAAAGGTCCATGAGGTTTCCCCCGCCTCCCGCCTTTTACTCTCTCAGGGATTTGTGATATGGTGCCTGCATTGAGTCTATCACATAAGCTCATACTCAGGCAGACACCTCTGCGTCCTGTGCCTTTACTTCCCCATATGCCAAGTGGTCATCCTGATTCCTTCCCCTTGTTTTTTTGAAATATATTTTTAATGTTTATTTTTGACAGAGAAAGATTGTGTGTGTGTGTGTGTGAGAGAGAGAGAGAAGAGAGAGAGAGAGAGAGAGAGAGAGAGAGAGAGAGAAAGAGAGCGGGGGAGGGGCAGAGAGAGAGGGAGACACAGAATCTGAAACAGGTTCCAGGCTCTGAGCTGTCAGCACAGAGCTTGAAGTGGGGCTTGAACTCACGAACCATGAGATCATGACCTGAGCCGAAGTCTAACGCTCAACTGACTGGGCCACCCAGGTGCCCCTGTCCTTCTTAAGAGAAATAGGGATAACAAGTAAAGAGACCTACAATTTATGGAAACATTTTATATCGTTGTCTTATACTTGCAGATTTAACATTTACTAAGGGCCATGCATTAATTGTTCATTTGCAGAGGGACAAAGTTGAATAGGACAGATTGAGAGGCTGGTGTATAGAAGCAAACACTCAAACTACTGAATCAAACCAGCTGCACACCTAATGCCCCCACCTGCCTGGCTTTTGCTGTAATTTGGTGCTTATTCCAAAAATTCCCAGAAATGTAGTGGTCACCTCATGAGGCTAGACAAGGAAACAGGGGTTGCTGGTTATAGAATGATCACAGAATTGATGGAATTCACTTTCTCCTTTAAGTGATATAGTACTTGGTTGAAATGAATTGGGAGACATTATAATCTATGGTGGTCTTTTCAAATTTAGGGATGTGTGACTGCCTCAGGATGCATTTCTCTCAAATATAAAGATTCCATGACAAATGACTCCATGATAGTAGGGACAGAAAATAATTTAACTTTTCCCTCTAAAAACTGTTACCTAGGTAGAATTCTAACATGAAGGAAACAACCACCTCTTAAGTATAAAGCCTGCTTCGTTTGTTGACTTGCAAGACTTCTGCCAATTTAGGCAGAACTAAACTAATCTTTGAAGAAATCATAAGGTTGGATGCCATGGTGAGGCTGACTTCGAGCCCTACCTGCATACAGAGGAATACCTGGAAGGGCATACCTTAAGAATAGATGGAGCTTGGGTCCGTTTAACGAGCGATGGATAGGGCAGTCAGAACAGCAACTGGGCACATTGCTAGAAGCCAGAAACATGGCCATCTTACCCAGCTTTCCTACTAGCTCTGGATTTCTCTGGCTAAGGGGCTTCCGAGCACACCACTGGAGGTCTGAGTTAGACTTGGGAGCACCTGCCTGCAATGTTCTGGCTTCCATTTCTTGGCAAGCAGAGGTAGAATAATCCTATCTCATCAAAAGGAATCTCTAATGAATGGGCTCCTCTTCTGCTCAACCTCACCTTCTGCCCCCTTGCCCCCATTCTGTATGGACCTCAGCTGCAGGGAGGATGGAACTGGAAGCCAAAAAAGAAGGAAACTTGCATCAGTGTGTAGAAAGCTCAGCCACCTGTCTAAACGGAATGTTTCCGCCAGGCTGAGGTGGAGAGACAATGCCTCCAGCTGTTGGGGTGGGAAACCCATCGTCCTTCAAGGGAAGGGCTCACTGGTGTTGGGGCTGGGGATAGGCTGTGCATCAGTTCTGAGACTGCCCCTGGAGAGGAGGTGTGGAGGTGTTGGCTTGAAGTCCTGCCTCCTGGGTGCAGACCCTGCTGGCAGATTAAACAAGGAGAGGGTTGTTTGTGTGGACAAACAGAACCCAGACGGAGGTCCCAGTGCGGGAGGAGCCCTATTCCCTTTCATCCTGGGTGGGATGGTCGACTTGAAAACTAGGAGACTGTTCAAGAGGGAGAAGATTCCCATACTTCTTGGAAGGGTAAACACCTTTCAGGTTCTTTCCCAAGGGTCGACCACCTGTGTGCTTTCCCATCTATTCATTCTTTCCATCAGCATTCACTGGGTGCTTGGTGCACAGTGTTAGATGCTGGGGGTGGGGAGGGGGAGGACAATATAGCTTGGCCTCTGTAGGCACAAAGCTCTTACTCACCTTCCAAATCTTCATAAACCGTGCCTGCTCCACCTGGTTCTCTTTTCCTGAGATGTGATTCCCAAACTCAAGGATCAGAGGTGATGAGCACTGCTGTCACCTGGCCCTGGGGAACCAGGTGTTGTTGACTGTTACTAAGTCGTAGGAAGCTAGGATGGGAGAGACCAAGAGTTAAGCTGGTCAACACCCTTGTTTTCAAGTGGGGCCTGAAATCAAGGCATGCAGGAAATTCAAGGCAAGTGAGATCAGACCCATCTCCCTGACTCCTGACCTAGTGCTCCCTGCCCTGTGCCTGGTGCATTCCACCTGCAGGAGCCTTCTCTCTACTGGCCTAAATGTGGCTGAAAGTTTTATTCAAATATGAACAGAAGGGAAGTACTCATTTAGACAACTTCTTACTGTAGTTACTATTTGCTAAGTAGTTTTGGAAGACACAGACTTTCCCCTTAAATAGTTCAGCAGCTAGTAAACGTACTAAATCAGTAGTAGCCAAATCTCCCTTATGACGATGCCAAATGCCACACATGCCTTCAGTATGAAGATTCGTCTTGAAATAGGCTTTTTCTCCTGAGACCAAAAAATAAAAATGCTTCCAGGGTTTTCTTCTCTGAAGCATTTGTTTCTTTAAAAAGCAGGTCTTATGGTTACATGGCAAATTCTAATGATGATTCTCATAAATTATTAGGTACAATTGAAAACTAAACGTAACTCTTCTCTCTTTCAAAGCAGAGATACTAATTTTTAAAAACAGTGTTATGAAATCTTATATTTTGTATTTCTCTGTAATCTCCATACTTCTTACTCTGTCACAGAAAGGAAAAATGAGTTAACAACAACATTTGACATGGAATTTGAAGTGTTTTGAAATAATTTCACTCATTTGATCCTGAGGAAATTAGGAGATTGGCAAAAGAAGCATTATAACCCCAATTTTAGGTCTTCAGCATTTTTTTAAAATTTCTTTCTTAATGTTTATTTATTATTGAGAGACAGAGAAAGATAGAGCATGAGCATGGGAGGGGCAGAGAGGAGGAGACACAGAATCTGAGGTAGCCTCCAGGCTCTGAGCTGTCAGCACAGAGCCTGACGCGGGCGCCAACCCACAAACCGCGAGATCATGACCTGAGCCGACAGCGGACACTCAACTGACTGAGCTACCCAGGCGTCCCTATGGGCTGCAGCATTTTTTAAAAGAAGAAATATATTTAAATTTTTAGGGGACTCCATATCATCCAGCAAAGTGGTGGCAATGCCTGCATTAGAACTTGGGCCTTTTGATGATTAGTTTGGAGACCTTGCTGCTCAGCCACATTAAATGTACTGCCGTCATCTTGCCATTGGTCTCCTTTGAAGATACTGCTATGTAAAAATTTTGATTACAATAGCATGATATCAATATAAGAATAGACAGGTTAAAGGAACAGAACAGAAACGTAGAGAGTCTAACATGTATAAAAATTCAGGATGTGATAAGAGTAGGTTTCAAAATGATAGAAAAAGAAAAAAAATAGAGCTAATCAGATAATTCATTAAATATGAGGGAAAAATAAAATTTAAAGTCCTATGTAATATCAGACATGCACTCACATGCATTCCAGATGAATTATAATTTCTTTAAAAAAAGATAAACATTGTCATGAAGTAGAATCAGAATAAAAACAAAGGGGATAGAGGAATAGATAATTTCAGGAGAAGAAAGTGTTGTGTAAGCATAATAGCAAACAGATAGCCACCATGTAAATGAGTGCTGTATTGATTATGTAAAATATCAAATTTCAAAATACACACACATACTACGATATACATAGCAGACAAAAGACTAATGTCTTCACTATATAAAATATTTTATAAATATTTTTTTTAAAAAGAAAAAAAGAACCTTATTGCACTGTTGGTAGGAATGCAAACTGGTACAGCCACTGTGGAAAACAGTGTGGAAGTTCCTCATAAAGTTAAAAATAGAACTACCCCATGATCCAGTAATTCAACTACTGGGTATTTACCCAAAGAATATAAAAACACTAACTTGAAAAGATATATGCACCCCTATATTTATTGCAGCATTATTTACGATAGCCAAATATGGAAGCAGCCCGTGTCCGCCGATAGCTGAACAGCTACAGATATATGGAATATTGCTCAGCCATAAAAAAGAATGAACTCTTGCCATTTGCGACAACATAGGTCTAGAGAGTATAAGGTTAAATGAAATAAGCCAGTCAGAGAAAGACAAATACCATATGATTTCACTCATATGTGGAAGTTAAGAAACAAAACAATGGAACAAAGGGAAAAAATAGACAAACAGAAACAGACAATTACCTATAAAGAAAAGACTGATGGTTACCAGAGGAGAGGTGGGTGGTGGGATGAGGGGAATAAGTGATGGGGATTAATAATTTACTTATCATGATGAACACCAGGTGATGTATAGAATTGTTGAATCACTATATTGTACACCTAAAACTAATAGAACACTATGTTAACTATACTGGATTTAAAATGAAAATAGATACATGATAGGTAGATAGATAGATAGATAGGCACATCAGTAGATCAGTAGTTTTGACAAAAGATAAGAACAGGCAACTCATCAAAGAAGAGTAAGAAATGAATGATAGATGAAAACAATGATCTCATTTGTAATCAAATTTCAATAATTTCAAAATTTAGCATTTGGATGCATATATTCAATGTTTATCCTATAAAACTGGCCAAAACCATTTTTAATGAATATTCCCAACCCTTAGTAGAAGTGCAAAAAAAAAAAAAAGTTAAGCATTCATGACAGCTCATGGAAATGTAAACTGGAAAAACCATTCTTAGGGGTAATTTTACAATAAATATAAAAGCTTTAAGAATACATTTTGTAGGGGCACCTGGGTGGCTCAGTTGGGTAAGCATTCAACTCTTGATTTTGGCTTGGGTTATGATCTCAGGGTTCATGGGTTCAAGCCCCGCGTAGGGCTCTGTGTTGACAGCAAGAAGCTTGGTTGGGATTCTCTGTTTCCCTCTCTCTACTGCCCCACCCCTCAAAAATAAATAAATAAACATAGAAAAAGAATATGTTTTCTATTATCCTGGAGTAGCCAGATGGGGCCCAATGTACTCACTCGGACCCTTATAAGAGAGGGCAGGAGAATTAGGAGAAGTTAGTTGAGAAGAAGAGAGGATGGAGGAGAGATTCACAGATGGAGGAAAGAACCCCAGCCAAGGAATGCAGACAGCTGCTAGAAACTGGGAAAGGCTTGACACAAATCCTTCCCTAGAGCCTCCAGGAGGGAGGCAGCCCTGGTGACATCTTGATTTTAGAACTCTGACCTTCGTAGCTGTAAGAAAAGAAATTTGTGCTGTTTTAAGCCACTAAAAAATGGCTTTCTCTTTGAAGTAGGATATACGATGTCAGGATACGAGACTCTCCTAAGGATTCAAAGAGGTTGGCGGAGAGATGTTCTCTGTGGCATTGGTTATAATTGGGAAAAAAGGGAAACAATCTAAGTATCCAATAGTAAAAACATCTAACTAATTGTGGTGCGTGTGCACAAGATTGGAGTCACATGAAGATGGTAGATGTCATGTTGTCAACAAACATTTAATTATGGAAACAATTTGCAATGTATTTCTAAGGGAAAAATTACCAGAGTGTGTGTATTCCTTCATTTATCCAACACATTAAATGCTGGGCTTAATTACATAAATAATAATAGTTTATATCTATATGTAAAGAAAATAGAGAAAAGACAGGAAAATAACAAAGATTACTTTTAAGTGTTGAAGTCATAAAGAAGAAAATGGAAATCATCCATAATTCTACCATTGTTCACTTTAATAAACATGATACTTTGTAAGTCAGAGTAATAATGAAGATTTAAGATTTAACATGCTTTAACATGTTATGTTTTTTAAGACCATATTTTTTGCTCTTTAATATGGCATGCTTTAACATCATGCTTTTTTTCTGTTATAACATGCCATGGTTTTTATTTTGCAAAATGCCTTTCTCTAAGAGTTTAATAAGAATACAGTCAATTGATAGAGTTCCAGTTGCTTTCTTTGCTTTTTCTCTGTTTTCTTTTTTCTTTTCTTTTCTTTTCTCTCCTCTCCCCTTTCTTTTTCCTTTTCCTTTTCCTTTTCCTTTTCCTTTTCCTTTTCCTTTTCCTTTTCCTTTTCCTCTCCTCTCCTCTCTCCTCTCCTCTCCTTTCCTTCCTTTCCACTAATTACCCTGAGCCACTTTGAACTAATTACCCTGAGGGTCTGTCATCTGTCCTCCATCAATAATCCACTGAAAGTGGTCTCCTAAAGATCAGCAACTATTGACCACTGTGAGCTCCATCAATTTCCCCCACATCCTCCACCTGCATTTCCTCTTTGAACCAGGCCCCCTGCTGATTACCTACCAGCTGCAGAAAATCTCTCTTGGTTTCTTTATCTGCTACTGAAATTTGCATACTGCTCAGGGTTATGATGCAATATTTATCTTTTCTAACCCCTTGTCTCTCATATGTAAACTTACTGGTTCTTTTAGTTACAACTATCTTTTCATATATGTGACTTCTAAACTGGAGTCTCTAGCTCACCTCTCTCCTGAATGGATACAACCACAATTTCCTCATCCCCATCACCAGCCCTCACCTTTTATCTCTGACCAATTGCCATAACATCCTAACTTGTCTTCCTGTCTCTAGCTTCATGCTGCTGCACCCCCCCCCCACCTTCTGCAATCATAATTCTAAATCAGATGTGGTCAGAGCTCCCAAAGACCCAGATCGAAACTTGGGGAACATAAGGAATAGCTACTCTCCCTTAAAACTCTGTACAAACATCTTCAGGAAAGCCAAGAAATATTTTTAGAACTTAAGAAATATTCAAATCCGTGATGGCTGTGAATATGAAATGTGCCCCCCTTCCCAGAGTTGTGCAGTGCCCGACTTGTACAACCATATGCAGGGTCTCCGGTACTGGTCATACATTCTATAGTCACCACATCAGAACAACTAGATTGAAAGTACCTGTAAAGGTCATTGATCCCAATACTTTAGACTGTCCACATTTCCAACAGTCTTTTGGGCCTGCGTGAACATCTCCAGTGACTGGGAATATGCTATTTCTGAAAGTATCTCTCTGTTTTCCCTTATTGAGTACAGAAAATGAACGTGCTGCCTCTTGAGATTGTATTTATTGGTAAGCTGGACATACTTTAGGATCATTTGGAACAAGAAATCAGAATAGGATAGTGGTAAAGGGCATAAGTTGAATAATCAACAGAGATATGTCAGAGTGGTTTTGCTATTTGCTAATTGACCTTGGACAAATTCCTTAGTTTCTCTATCCTTAGCTTCTTTATCTGTAAAATAGGGATAATAACATCACTGCTTATCATCTCCTTTTAGGATTTTGAGGATTGAATGAGGTGATTCCCATAGCAAAGATGTTGTTAAGGTGCAATGTTAACTACCAGGCATTCATTTCCTCCTGCCCAGGTAGATTTATTATTATTATTGAAGTATAAATGACATAGAATGTTATAGTAGTTTCAGGTGGACAACATATCACTTTAACAATTCTATGTTTTACTCAACACTCACCTTGGTAAGTGCAGTCATCTTGGAAGATGCCCAGGTAGTTTTTTTCACATTTTCTTCAACTTTCTGTATCTTACATGATGGGTGGCTCTTCCCAGGTCCTGAACACATTCTTCTAAATGCAGCCCCTCAGAACTAGGTGTCTGGACTTTGGATATCTCCACATCTCAGAGTGGTAAATTCACCCTGATTTTCATTTAAGACTCACTATTATTCATGCAACCAAGAGTTTTGGTAGGTGTTGAGAGAGCCACATGATACTTTCAACTTCTAAAGTGTTTACAAAAGAGGAAGCTCCCAGGTGCTTTCACTAATACCTGCAGCTCTGCTATATCAAAGATCCTCAGGCCTGTATTCCTCTTTCTGTGCTGCAATCCATGACTTCCAAGCCTGCTGTTAATAGCATGCACAGTTGTCCAGCATGTGGCCAAGCAAATTGTGTGTGTTTGCCTGTCTCCTTTTAGACTGTGAGTTTCCTCAAGGTGTCTTATCCTCTTCCTTGTGACCTACCATGCCCAGCGCATCACAGATAACCCACAAATATTTATCACATTTTAGCTCGGTTTTGATTTTAACCTTTACTGCCTTCATGGGTAGAAATAGTCTGAGATGGGGAGTGACCTAATTTGAGTTAATATTCATGTGTTTTCCATTTGTTCCTCGGAATCCTATGCAATTCTCCCTGAAAGCTTGTCTTCGGCTTTCTAACAGTCTTGGTGGTCAGTTTTTGTTTTCTTTCTTTATTTTATTGTTTTTTTAAGAGCTTTATTAAGATATCATTCACTTGTGATGAGCACTGGGTGGTGTATGGAAGTGTTGAATCACTAAATAGCACACCTGAAACTAATATTACACTGGATATTAACTATACTGGAATTTAAATAAAAACATTTTTAAAAAGATAGAATTCATATACTGTAAAATTGATTCAAAATGTAATGTTCAGTGGCTTAAGGACTTGTGCAGCTATCACCACAATCTAATTTTATAACATTTCAGTCCCTGCTCCAAACCCCCAACCCATTAGCAGTTATTCCTCATTCTACTGCCAGCTCCAAGATCCTGGCAATTGCTAGATATGCCTATTCTGGATATTTCACAGAAATGAAATTATATACTATGTGGCCTTTTGTGACTGGCTTCTTTTACTTGCCATAATATTTTCAAGATTCATCTGTTTTGTTTTGTTTTGTTTTGTTTTGTTTGCCAAGTAATAATCCCTTGGATAGATATGCCACATTTGTTTACCCATTCATCATGGTTCCCACTTTTTTAGCTACCACTTTTAGCGCTGGATGGATCTAGCCTAAGAAGGCTCCCAGGAAGACAAGTAGAGTGTAATTTTCATACTCTAGTAAATGGCGTATTCACCAATGCAGCAAGGTCAGAGATGGCCCATGGCTTGCCCATGTCCTCATCTGGGAACTCAGATCTCTGTCCCTTGGTGATTATTCCTTCATTTCTTAGTTATTATTATTTTTAATACTAAATATCAATATTCAATTTGTTGTAGACACACTTTACTTCCTGAAAACTCTGTAACTCAGCCTTGAACATCTTTGAGTGCGGGAAAGAATGGGCCTATTGACTTTGTGAGATCATTTACTCAACTGTGAGCCTCTGGTTTTTTGGTGTTTTACAACCACTTCAGACCAGAAACAATGCTGTGTACAATATGCTAGGTTTCTATGTGTGTGAACACAGAATACTGAAGGAGAGATTCTAAAGTGACTTATTTCCTCAAATATATATTACTCCCCCACACATGTACTATTTTTTCTTACTCTTTTTCTACTGTAGACAATATGGCAATTTCCTTTCAAACACTGGAAAACCTGGCCATAGTTTTGGTAGTAATGAGATGCTTTCTCCTTATTTGTGTTAGTTTCTCAAACTCCCACTCATTTAACTTCAAAAAACCTCAGCTTAACTCTGACCAAAGAAGTTGCTAAATACGCGTAATCATTTGTAATTACTACTTGTAATTATTTGCAAACTGTACCCAAATAGGAAGTTCCTATATGATCTGCTATTAAAGCTTTGCATTATTCTATGTGGTTATATTATTTTTTTAAAAAGAATTATTTTGTAGGCTATAAAGCAAATGTATAAACGTGTCCTATAAGAATGTCCTTTGATATTCTAATTAAAAAGTATTTGTATCTGTCAAATAGTTTTCACTGTTTCTTTTCTCTGACTCAAGATATTTTTCTGCTCTACAGTGGGCAAAATTTCCAGACTAGCTCCAATGAAAAATAAATACATTTTAGAATATATTAATATATGCTATGATATTATATTATATGTATCAGATATAATAATATATAATATATATATGCACACATATAAAATCCCCATTACCTTTCTGTGTACTTTGCTGTAAGAGAAAGTAATCTCATTCTGCTTCTTCATTTTCTACAATGAATTTTGGGGTGTGAGCAAGTGGAGGTGAAAATATCAATACAGATGCCTGCAATTGTCTCTAAATGTTTTTCTGCACACTCAAAAGCCTCATTATGAACAGAAGTCTTATGTTCCTTCACACACTGATGAGTGTTGACTTAGCTTGAGAAGAAAAACTAATTAAAAATGTTGTGGAAAATGCAAAACATGGTTGATTCAAACAGCCAAAAGAAATTATCCCCCTATAATGTAAACTACCTATGAAGTGTTGAAGTTCCTCGAATCAATTATAGTTTTTAGAAACCAAATAAATGATCTTCGTCTTGTGCCCAAATGATGAAACAGAGGTTTGGTGGAAGCATACTTCAAATTCAAGTGTTCACACTGGTTTTTAAGATTTTACTCTTTTTAATTGTTAGGTAGTTAAAGACTGAAAGTAGCTAAACAGGATGTTTTAATTCATGGTGATGGAATAAGATTCATGAAGTCAGATTTTATTTTGTTTTGTTTTGTTTTGTATGTTTTGTTCTTTCTTCTTCACCAACCCCTCATTCCAGAGTTTCATTTTGGAGTTTAGCAGAGCCAAATGCTTCCCAGCCCTGTTCTCACCAACCCTGTTTGCTGAGCTCCACGGGGTTTGCCCACAAGTTCTACTTGAGTGAATCGTATTTGGACAACTGTATGTTTCATGTAGGTCTTTGGCAATGACTGGGCCAAGGTCAGTTTTAGATCCTACTGAAATCATACAGTGACACTTGAGATAAACAGAATGTTTACTCTCTCCATGTGAGCTGAGGCTGATATGTAAATTTATCCTTATTCGTTCATCAAATTTGCATTTCTCCTCTTAGCCAAACATGACAGGGTTCCAAATCAAACAGTTTTAATGATGGTCAACTCTTTATGACCGATGGCCATATCAGAGGAAGAGAAATAGCAATTTAGATTAAAATGAAAAGCACAGCCACAACATAACCCTCCTCTCTAGGTTAGTGGTAATTGGATGAACTTTCCGTACAAGAGGTGTTTTGATGCTTCACTGCTTAGCAGTAATTACCACAGTCTTCCAGCTTTGTGTGTGCCAGTTCAGCCCCATGTTATCTGCTATGAACACACTGCACTCACCTATCACCAGTATTTTTTTTTTCCTGGCTGAATAAACCAAGTACCTTTAAACAGATCCTTTATGTTAAAAAAGGAAGAAAGAAAGGAGGCTACAAAGGGAAGGCTTGATCTTTTCTGCAAAGTGGCTAACGCTAGCAAGGAAGAGATTTCTTGGCTAATGCCAAGAAGAAGATGCAATAAATAATGAAGAGATGCAATAAATAATGACAGTATCCAAAGTGGAATGTGAAAATCAAAACCTTGGTTTTTGTAGGCAAGGGCTGTTTTCCTTAGAGATTATTCTGTTTCCAGCATGTAGTTCTACAAAGGTGAATGGCCCTGGGGCAGGAGCCTGTGTTCCTCACTTACTCCAAGGTGAGCAGGAATCTCATAGGTAAGAAGCCAAGAGTATCCAAATAGCCTCTGGCCCCATGAAAACCACTACCAGAGGCTTAAATCTCTCTGATGCAGTTAAACAAGGGTGAGCCTCTGAGAACGTGAGGGATAAAATTAGTACCTGTGTTTGCTCTCCATTCTTTCTAAACAAAAGGAACTATTTCTGTGTTATGAGTTTGCAGAACACAGAGGGGATTAAGCAATGAGACCACACAGCTCATTCCTCTCAGGCTGGGGGCTGGGTTAAAGACTAGGGCCCAGCCCCCAAGAGCAGTGACAGCCCACCGGTTTGTTATTCCCTCCTGAAATTCGGGTGGTTTGGGCCTTGCTCAGGGAGGAATAGGGCTGGATGCTCACTGCATAGCCCTTCTTATGCTGTGTTTTGTTTCTGTACCGAATGCGATGTTAGCAAGTTCAAAGCAAAGGGTCTTGGAGGCAGGCCGCACAAAGAAGAAAAAGTGACATTCTTTCGGGGGCTCCCGGATTCTGCTTCCTGTAAGGAATAAAAAATGAAGACTGTTGGCTCTGAGCCTTGCTAGGTTACTGAAGATCTCCCACTTGGAATGTCAGACACATCAGTAAACGGCTTGATCCAGCAACAGAGCTAACATAATTCACACCATCGATATAACAAGACGAGTGTCTCTGCCCAACTTCAGTGCTTGTCTTATGAAGAAGAAGACAGAGAAACAGAAAGAAAGGAAAAGAGAAAGCAAAGAGGCAAGGGGGTGTGGGTGAAAGGCGGGGGACACAGTTTCCTTTTCAGTGTGGCTGTCAAATGGCGATCTAATTGTGGCCAGGCTGCAGGAGAGCAGATAGCTTTTCTGAAGCCTGCAAGTATTTCTGCCATTCATGAGGCCGAAGGATGCCACACACAGTCTGTTTGTTCAACATAAGCAAACAGATTGTAAACTGGCTGATAATTTTTGTACTGACAATGTCATTTACAGCTGTCAGCCTTTCGTCTGCCTTGTTTGCTTTATTCAAATATGAACCAAGTGGACCTCCCTTCCAGCGCTTTCTTCTGCATTAAAATCACATCCATTCCCTTCCAAGCTGTCTTATCTAAAATTCATTGGAGGCCAATCAGTTGGCTGAATGCTTTGTTGTTTCCATGGAGGCAAGAAGTCTAGTGTGGACTTTTGGGGATTAGGAAGTTTCAGATTTATAGCCTTGAAGTGTGCATTTCTTTCAGTTAGGTTGGCTTCTTTTGATTGCATAGAGGCAGGAAATTTAAATGTAATTTTATGTCTGAGCCCAGAAGAGGTGCTTACGAAGTGTCATCACGCTAGCTTGCAGCTATATTGCACCAACACTTGGTGTCTCCTCCTCTGATTTAGTCCTTGGAATGTGCCACCTTTGGGGCACCTATTGGACTTCTTGGCTCCCCTTCCCCCCACCCCCAGCCCCGGGTCATAATAGCTCCTCTGCTGGCCAGCACTACTAAGTCTCACCTCCTCTCCAACATAGCCTGATTTGGGTTGCCAGCTTGCTAGGGCATCACCCACAAACCTGGATGCCTCCTCTGTTATTAGGGAGGTCCTAGTACTTTCTGTTAAGAATTCCCACCAGACCAGCTGTCTGGTGGCAGGCAGGTGGCTGCAGATACTGCCACTTTGCTGAGTGGATGAGGCATATCCTTAAAAAAAAAAAACCAAAGAACAAAAACAAAAACAAAAACAAACAAGGGTTCAGCATGGTCACCTACCTCACTGCATCTGGTGCTGGTAATCTGGCTGTTGCATGTCCCAGTCTCAGGAGGCACTCAGCTGTTTGTACTTCAGTCTCATACTTTAAGGACAGCATCAACCCAGAGGCAACTTTTCTGACAGATCGTTTGCTGCCTTCTTTGGGAAAGAGTGATCTTTCAGAAAACCTGTGATTTCTTGGTCAGATCCCAAGTACCATGGCCATGTATTAGACAATCTATTACTTAAGTTGGAACCTTTAAAACATAGTACCACTGGCTGATGTACTCTAATTTGATTTATGACCATGGCAAGGTGCTTAAACTCTCACCTCCTCAATCTTTAAAATGGGCCTAATGTTAATCAACCCCAATAAACGAATACTGAGAATAAACTATATGTATCAAGAAATGAACCACAAATGCTTTTACATACTCAGGAAAAGTGTTAAAATCCAGCCCACCTCAAATTTGCAAGTTTTTCTTTAAGTTGACTGCAACCAACCTCATACATTTGTTTAGTACCAAATATACTAATGTGTTTACTATGTGTTTAGTACCAAATATAGTTTAGTATAGTATAGTTTAGTACCAAAAATAGTTCACTATATGTTTAGTACCAAATATACTAATGTGTTTACTATATGTTTAGTACCATATATTTGTTTAGCTTAAGAAACAAACATTCTAATAGATGTACTGAATGGGTAAGATGCATGAAGTCATTTGAGAAGAGTTTGAGATAGTATCTGATCTCATGTTAGATGGAATCTGGCTGGAAATATAACAAAATTCAAATTTCAGAGAAAAGAGCTTTCCATGGAGACTGCTAACTGGGGACTATTCATTCTATTTAGTAAGAGTCATCTATTGAAAAGCTGGTGATTTTAAGTGATAACAAGTATTCTATTATAAAATAAACTATATTATTTCCTCCTATGTGAATAAGTTTGTTGTAAAGACTGTGTTGTGATATACAGACATGTCTATTCTTTCTCTTTTTTTAAGTTTATTTATTTTGAGACAGAGAGAGAAACACAGCACACAAAAAGGGAGTGGGAGAGAGAGAGAGAGAGAGAGACAGAGAGAGACAGAGAGAGAGACAGAGAGATAACCCCAAGCAGGCTCTGTGGTGTCAGTGCAGAGCCTGATATGGGGCTTGCACTCACGAACCGTGAGATCATAACCTGAGCCGAAATCAAGAGTCAGACACTTAACCGACTGATCCTCCAAAGTGCCCCAAGATGTGTCTATTCTTTAACACAGAATTTTATTACCAGTTTATGGTCCCAATGGTTATGACATGTCCCTCCTAACTTAGAAGGCCACTATCTTCCTTGCAACTAAGTCCTTAATTCCCCAGGACGCCAAAAGATCCCTTCTTGGTGAGAAAGCATTAGCCTTTGCTTATCACCTTTAAAACTTAAATTCTACTCTGCTGTGTGTGTGTGTGTGTGTGTGTGTGTGTGTGTATGTGTATGGGGGGTGGTATTTAGCAGGATGTTGTCAACATCCTGCCATTTAAAGTACTGTTGAGATTATTACAATTTTAATACTGTTAATTAAAACAGAGCTGATCTATGTACTAAGTTTTCCATTAAATGCAGATGCTACAGAGCTGATCAATCACTAAAGTATAAATCTAGCACCTATCCCTCATCATATAAAAAACACAGTCCTATCTATAGCCTTTATATGCAGCCCCCAAAGCAAGGAGCTGGAATACTGACACTTTGACACCAAAACTCAATTGGTGACTCCAATTGACATGAATGGAACTGAGAAGATGTAAAGTCTTTGTTATTCTGTATTCATCTGCTGCAGAAATATTTATGTTTGATTACAGGATTGCTGCCCACCTCACAGGGGATGCTATTAAATACATGCAATATTACCCATCTTACCTTTTTAAAAGTCTTGAAATGCTGGATGTTGAAACACAATTTGGATCCAAGGGTTTTGGACAGTGTCGTGCATACCTGTTAAGGTATGTTCTGTGCAACTCCATGGAAAAGCAAGGTAATGCTCATCCAAACCATTAAACTTTGTGGCTGATGGTACTTTGCTGTGAACAAAGAAGGACATCATAATTAGCAAAGGAAGATATCACTCTATTCATATACAAGAATGTAGGGAGGGAATGAGGATATAAGTTGCTACTATACGAACCAATTTGGCCTGAGCAGTTGACAGCATCAGTTTAATGTCTGGCACACAGTAGGTGGAGGAAAGAGAGAGAGAAAGGATAATAAAACAAATCAGACCAAATCGAAACACACATAGAAACTGAATAAAGGGTGCACGGTATTTCTTTGTACTATTATTGCAATACTTCTATGAGCTTGAAGTTAAATCAAAATATTTTTTAAGTCAATAAAACCTCAAGGGGAACAGCAAAGAAAGAGAAAAAAGAAGATTCATGTTGGATGTTTCCTCTTCCTATTTCAGGTGGCTGAAGCTGAAGCAAGGAAACAGGAGAGGCACAAGAAGAGAAAATAAGAGAGAATGGAAGAACAGAGAAGGACAACTGGATGGAAGGAAAAAGAAGAGAATCACAGCCAAGAACCATGTTTTAATGTAATCTAACTGTAGGAGTAGCTTACTGAGTACCCCTTCATCTGTGCGTACCTCAGTTTTTTTAATCTGTAAAATGGGAGTAACACAGAACCTACTAAGTAGGACTGCCATGGAGACTAAACAAAGAGTTCAGAACATGTTTGGGATGTAGCAAGCTGTCAACAGACATTGGTCATATTTACTGTTGTGATGCTAATTGCTGTTATTATTGCTGTATCCAGGGCTGGTGTGCCGAGAGCTCCACATCCATTACCGTTTTTTCCTTAATATCCCTAAGAAAAACTACATCGTGGGCAGGTGAGCAGGTGAACAGGTGAACAGCTAAGCTAGTCAGTCCTTCCTCCTCCTGCCCCATGGGCATTTGCCCACAGGTAGTGGTGTCCTAGTAAATGTATAACAACAACTGACTCTCTGAAAAAAAAAGTGTCTCTGTGTGTGTGCCCACATGCATGCATGTATCTTTATTTGTTTATTGTATATTTCACTGGTATAATGAATGGATAGTATGCAATTTACAAATCATAATAAAATATAAAATACTCTTTACTTTAAATTGCCTATAGCCAATTGATTCTTTTTTTTTTTTTTTTTTTTTTAATTTTTTTTTTCAACGTTTTTTATTTATTTTTGGGACAGAGAGAGACAGAGCATGAACGGGGAAGGGGCAGAGAGAGAGGGAGACACACAGAATTGGAAACAGGCTCCAGGCTCCGAGCCATCAGCCCAGAGCCTGACGCGGGGCTCGAACTCACGGACCGCGAGATCGTGACCTGGCTGAAGTCGGACGCTTAACCGACTGCGCCACCCAGGCACCCCTAGCCAATTGATTCTAAAAGAATGCTTTTGTTGATTTTGCTGAACTTTTGTATGCATACCCAACCTATGATTGTAATTCAACTATGAGTTTCAAAAATAGGCTACAAATCCTTGATTACTACTAAATTCAATAAAGAAGCTGTTCCTCTCATCTATGAGCAAGTGTAGCTCCAACATGAATGTCATGTGATATCTTTTGTTGCTATCAACTACTAAAATGAAAAGTAAACCATAAAAACATGTGTAAGAACTTCATTTATCTGTCAAATGGCCTAAGTGGCTTCTTTACTGAATTGGAGAATATTCAAATACTGGAAGAATATTTCCTCAAATGTGTGTGCTTTACAGTACAATGTCTATAAACACAGTACACTCTGAAATGTAATCTGCTCCATTAGTATCTTCTCCAGCACTTTCTTAAATCTCGTCAACAAAACAATAAATCAAGCTCTGATCAGTAGCATTTGTCAATAGTTGTGGTTAAATACTCTCATCAGGGCAGACTGCAAGCTGCCAACATGACATCACTAAACAGAGATTTGGGAAGAGACACCATAGTACACCATTATCTAAAGGTTGCACAGAGGAGGTAACGTGGGAACTTGAAGTTTGAAAAATGGGTAAATTTTTACAAACGTAGGCAAGGAAAGGGCACTTCAGGCAAAAGACACATCTTAAGTAAAAGCCAAATAGAAAAACCATTTCAATGGGGTGCTCGGGTGGTTCAGCCGGTGAAGCGTCCAACTCTTGATTTCAGCTCAGGTCATGATCTCATAGTTTGTGAGATGCAGCCCTGTGTCAGAGCTTGGGATTCTCATTCTCTCTCTCTCTCTTTCTCTCTCTCTCTCTCCCCCCTCTCTCTCAAAATAAATAAATAAATACACATTTTTTTATTAAAAAAAATCAAAAACCATTTTGACCTCTAGAGACTTTGAGGGGCCTAGAGAGGACACTAAGACCAGGTGGGAACATGGAAAGGAAATCTGGAGTCAAAGTCAGAAGGACTCTAAATGACTTTCTTATTCTAAGGATTTTCCTTTTACCTCATAGAGGTTTTGTTTTCTTTTGTTTTTGTTTGGTGGGGGATAATTTGCGTGTCTGTATCATTCTGTTTTATTGTTTTGTGGAATGGAGGCCAGCAGGAAACAAGATGGAGAGTGTAAAATGATCAGATTAGATCTTTAAGGACATCACCCTAATAGGCTGGGTCCTGGAAGGGTTGGGAGCTGGCTAATGAGGTGAAGGGAGTTAGGAATAATTCACAAAGCCAGCACCAGAGGGAAGGAGACCCTGTACCAGGTCACAACAAGGAGACTATAGGTTCCAGTCACCAGGATCAGACCTGAGTTATCTGGGCTTGGCATGTAGAGGCGGTTAGTGACATTTTCTAATGAATGAACAGTTGAAATGAAAAGCTGGGAGTGACAGGAAGAGATCTCAAGCAAGTGTATTACCTGTGAAACAGCTTCAAAGAACATCAAGTTCCATATGAACACAACACATTCTTGATCAAAGTAGGTAAGCCAAGATACTATCTGATTAACCCAGGTCTGATGAGAAGTTGAAAACACTGATTGCAATCAACAATCTTTATAGGAACCTCTTGAAGTAATGTGGATTTATTGGCAACTACTTCTAGTGACTTTTGACAGTTTTACTGGATAAAATAAAAGAATATAAACTAAAAAAAAAGTAGTAATGTGGATATCAAGAGTTGTTTTTTGGAATCTTGGTCCCATTTTTTTTTCTGGATACCTGTTTTTGTCCTTATCATTCCAACACTAACATCATTCTGTCACTACTCCCAACTCAAGGAACTAATAATATGTAAACAGTCTGGAAAATGCTTTTATGTAAATTCCCAATTTAAGAAATGCTTCTAAGGAATCCATCTGGGAGCAATTTGGGTTTTTATTTATTATTATTATTTTTTTTAATTCTAAGCTTCCTTTTCTTCCAGGTGGGGACAAGTTGGGAAGGGTTCTAGTGAATTACAGGAATTCACACTGAATCCAGATTTTGAAACATATTAAATGCTGTGAACTTCCCTGTCTGAACACCAGGCATGACTCAGTATGAAAGTACTGAGCTCCTGGATGATAAGAAGTCTGTGTCTGTAGGTCACCATTGTATGTACAAGGCCGGTTAATCATTACAGGTTTCTCTGCTAATCACCACAGCGGGGCTGACCACTGGGGCAAGCAAGGGATGATGGATTAATACCCAAGCCCTGGCAGGAACTGAACTCCACTGTTTTTATTCTGAAGCTGCTAAGAGATAGCACCTCCGCATTTGCCCTTATCAAATCTTATTCTTCTGCTTCCTTTAAATCAATAAGACAATGACTCAGTTGTTTGCTTCTTGGTATTACCAGTGGCAACTGCCCATTTCCAGGCCTGTGGGTTTTGATCCGATGCTCCAGGTCTTCAGCTGTGGCAGGGGGAGGGGGGAAGGGGAGGGGGAGACTGGGGCAGAGGGATGCCAGGTTTCACTGCAAGATGCAATGGGTTAATTTGCCAAATTGTAGCTCCTAATTTTTTCAGAATCCAGGAAACATGACCCCACTTATATTTAAAGTCAAGGGCTGAACTTTCAAAGACCACTTGTTAAATATCTAAGCCCCCTCCTTACACTGAGATCTCTAAAACAAGATGTTCCATGTTGTGAAAAGTTTAACATAAAGAAACATGAACACAGCAGAAATGTATCGCCCAGTGAATTTTCACAAACCAAGCACATCCAGTAACTGGCGCCCAGATCAAGAAACAGCACGTGGCCAGCTCCTTGGAAGGGCCAGCGGTACACCTTCTAGCCACTTCACCCTTTCGAAAAGCCCCCACCATCTATCCAGCAGCATGGATTCATTTTTGAATTCTGAAAAAGTGGAATCCCACTGTATTTACTCTTTTTTGCCTGGTTTCTTTTACTCAACCTTATCTTTAGAAGATTTAACCGTATTTTTGTGCTTACTTGCACCTTACTCTTTATCATTGCTGTATATTGTTCCATCGTATGAATATGTTTCTACTTATTCATTCTAAATATGTTTTTTGCCTTCAAAACATCCAAGAGAGGAATTTTCATCACACCTAACACATTCAGGCTGTGAATCACCATTTTTTTAAATCCCCTTTTTATTATTTTCTCCCTCTCCCATTCCAATTATTCCAATAAATTTTAATGATCTTGCAGCTTCATCCTCCTTCCCCTCAGATTCACCTTGCACACATCCCCTGAGAGCACTGATCTGACCACATCTCTCTCCACTCAAAACCTTTGCTGCTGTAATTTCTTTACCCAGGTACCAATAACCCTCCATGGCTTGGCTTTTCTTTGAAAGCACACAGCCTGTGGGGTGCCTGGGTGGCTCAGTTGGTTAAGCATCCAACTCTTGTTTTTGGCTCAGGTCATGATCTCACTGTTTGTGAGATCAAGTCCCATGTTGGGCTCTACACTGACAGAACGGAGCCTGCTTAGGATTCTCTCTCTCCCTTTCTCTCTGCCCTTCTCCCACACACTCTCTTTTTCTCTTTCTTAAAATAAATAAACTTAAAATAAGATAAATTAAATAAATAAATAAATAAATAAATAAATAAATAAAAGCACATAATCTACTTTTCTTTCAGGGACTCCAATCAGCATTTTCCTGCCTTATGGAACTTGTTCAAGGATTTCTTCAGTTTGGACATCACTTACAGATTGTCAAAAACTGCCAACCCATCCTTGAAGACCCAGCTCATGTTATTCCCAACCTCTTTCCTCAGGTTGCCTCATATCAAAGTTTGTTCTGTAAGGATCTACCTCTCCTGCTTGACTATGAACTTATGAGTGGCTGAGATCCTCACATTCCCTTCCAGGTTCTCAGTTTTGTTCAGTATCTGCTCAATGGCAACAGCCTGCATGTTATACACCCCATCACCCTGGCTTCTTTCCATACCCTTGGTTACTGTCCACCTCTGTTTTCTAGAACAATACCTATGGGAGGGCATGCCTTTCAAAGGCTGCGGGTCATATAGAGATGAGAGAGGAATGAAAAGCTATGCTGATGACCAGTTATAGAAGATTCATGTCCAGCTTGTTCTCTGAAAACTCCACTGACTATACTTTCTTAGGATTGTTCTCCAGAAAGAATGAAGAGCAAAACAGCGGGTATACAAGCAGCTAAGATGCCAAAATTGCATCCAATCCTGCATGTTTAATGTGCATGGAGGTGGCCAAGGGAAGTGAGGAAGGATATACATAGGAGAGGGAAGAGTATGAAGCACAGCAGAACAAACTTTCTACCACTGTTGTTCTATGTATGCATAATAGTCCTTGGTGTAAGAATTTTGTCATTATAGGGGCACCTGGGTTGCTCAGTCAGTTAAGTGTCCGACTTCGGCTCAGGTCATGATCTCACAGCTCATGGGTTCTAGCCCCGTGTGGGCGCTCTGCTGTCAGCCCAGAGCCTGGAGCCTGCTCTTGATTCTATGTCTCCCTCTCTTTCTTCCCCTTCCCCTCTCACAGGCTCTCTCTCTATATCAAAAATAAACATTTAAAAAATTAAAAAAAAGAATTTTGTCATTTTACACACTGAAATATCACAACTACTTTATTTTTTATCTCACACTCCTAACACTTCATGTGACAGATAATTCTTTTTCCCCCTTTATGTTTCCTGAGGCAAAAAAAGCAAAAGCAAAAATAAACCATTAGGACTACGTGTGACCAAGAACTTTTTCTGACTTGTGAATTTATGTGAAAAGTCTTATAATGGTAGAAGATTTAAATAATATGTAATTATACAGTCAATTAATCCCCTTTTCTGAAATTAATATGATTATATACAATAAGAATTGCCCAGAAAAATGTATTCTTGGTCCTGTTGTAATGTATTGTGGAGCCCATACCATATCCATTGATTAGATTTTCTCTAGCGTCTTGGAAAAGAATTTTGATAAGAGGCTCTCAAACTAGTTTTGGAAGAAATCAGAATGACTTTTCTTGAAACCTAGGAGATTTGCTGAAAAAAAAATCATTCAGAGAAGAAAAATGTAGCAAGTTATCCAAGGTAGAAAGTTAAAAACTGGCCAGTCACATCAATGATATGTTAGCTCTCAACACATCTTTCCTCCTGGCATGTGACCTCAAGATTATAACCTTAAGAGAATGAGTTCTAGGAAAATAAAAGTAATCAAGAATTGGCTGGGATTTCTATTGCATTTTAAACAGCTCATTCATATTCTCCTTGCACCCTAAAAGACCAACTCAGAAGCAGTGATGAGCATAAAGCAAGAAGCCTCTGGAAAAAAAAAAAAAGTCTTGAAATGATAAATGTAATGTTTCATGTCAGCAACTGGAATTTTTTTGCGGTGTTACTGTCTTGGCCTGCTGACAACATGATTTAATGGCCTGGTTGCTCCATGGGTTGATATGGCAACCATGGAAAATGCCATAAATATCTCAGTTGTAGACGTGAATGGTATGTTTACATTTTGTGTGGTGTATTGTATGACATGTGGTGGCTGTTGTCCCATCCAGTCGGAAACGTCTGGAATTGACAGATATTTCTTAGCATCATTTGGGCTAAAATGACTCTCATGACAGATACTTTATTGCAAGTCCAGAGCTATGTATTTTTGTCTGTATTTGAGAAATTAAACTCAGTGTTTAATGGGTCATGATGCCTTAACATAGTGTTTTATGTACCATGAGCCACTTCCTATTTAGAGTTGAGACAATGTTAGATTCTTTATGCATTTAGCCTGGTCACAAGTGATTAGGACATTTATTCAAGACAGAATCTGAAGGGGCGCCTGGGTGGCGCAGTCGGTTAAGCGTCCGACTTCAGCCAGGTCACGATCTCGCGGTCCGTGAGTTTGAGCCCCGCGTCAGGCTCTGGGCTGATGGCTCGGAGCCTGGAGCCTATTTCCGATTCTGTGTCTCCCTCTCTCTGCACCTCCCCTGTTCATGCTCTGTCTCTCTCTGTCCCAAAAATAAATAAAAAACGTTGAAAAAAAAAAAAAAGACAGAATCTGAAGAAAATGTCCATAGATTTACTTAAACCCAAATCCTAAGGTTGGAAAGATTTTTGAAATAACTTCTATTTCAATTATTTTATCCCTTAGACAAAGTAACACAGACAATGCTTATTTGTTTCTCATTCCAACTTATCTATGAAAAACAAAAAAAAGAATACATATTTCTCTGTGCTTAGTAGATTTTTGTACATTCAAAAAAGTGGGAATCATGTTTTAAAAAGAAGAAAATAATCTGAAACAGATTGTGTTGTATTGTCAATTCCCCTCAAAGACTACCAGAAAAACCTACTTATCAAGTAAAACTATGTGTATAAGGCCCACTTCGTCTTACAGAAAGAGAAATGTTGTCAGTGAATAATAGTCAAATTTGCCACATCTGTAGTAAGGAAGAACATCACTTTGGTGGGTCTTAATAGTGAATTAAAATAAAAATTAGGATAGGGTATCAATAGCATCTTTAGGGCCCAGGCTAGATGATTTTTAAGGTAGTTCTTCCCATTTGGGGGCCTGGCTTGGACTGGATAGAGTTTATGATACTATAGCTTTGGATTAGTGGGCACGGCAGAGAGAGCATCTTGAAGAGAGTCTTCCTAAGAAAGCTCTTAGTCTTGATAAATAAAATGTTAAGTGGTTTATGGTCTTATTTTCCAGAAACAGATTCCTGGAACATGCAGTTAAAGTACTCTTGCTTGGCCTCAGTGTTATTTAATATAAGGACAGGAAAGAATGACAAGTTTTTAAGACAGGGTCAAGAAATGATGTTGGTTTCTACTTTCAGTTGCCTTCTGACTCTTAATTTCTTTGGGTCTTGTTATGCCATTCATTTAGTCATTAATTCACCTTTTCACTAATCATATATTGAGAATTGGCTGAATGCATATACTTAGAATACAAAGGTAAGACTTGATGGGCACCTGGGTGGCTCAGTCGGTTGAGCGTCCCACTTCAGTTCAGGTCACAATCTCACAGTTAATGAGTTCCAGGCCCACGTTGGGCTCTGTGCTGACAACTCAGAGCCTGGAGTCTGCTTCAGATGCTGTGTCTCCCTCTCTCTCTGCCCTTACCCTGCTCGTGCTCTCTCTCTCTCTCTCTCTCTCTCTCTGTCTCTCTATCTCTCTCTGTCTCTCTCTCTCTCTCAAAAATAAATAAAAACATTAAAAAAAATAAAGGTAAGACTTTATATCTGCCCTCAAGGAACTCACAATATATATTCTTGGGTTCTTTTAATGAGTTACTGTTCTGTTAGGCTCTTTTAAGTTGAAGAAACAAAAGCACGCTCAGGGAACCATGCATATGCATATTTATCATGAGTGCCCCCCAGGAAATTAGAAAGCACAAGAAACTATCTCAACAGCCCCAAAACCAGGTTTCATGGAGGCCAGAAACACTTTTGGCTACAGTTAAGTCTACTATAGTAGCTCCAGTGATCTGGCAGCCATTCTGGGAGGTCCCATCTCATTTCCTGGAGGAAAGGAGTGATTGGTTGATTAGCCACAATCTAGGAAGGATGGAGTACAACTGTTTTCCCAGATTTTCAAACCAAACCAACCCATCAACCAGCCCACAGACAATGGTGTCCCTAGATCAGTGCCAGGAGCCAGTTATGTGTCTTTAGATCATGACAGAATCCTGGCCCAATCAACTGTGGCCCATAAAACAGGTTACACGACAAAGTATAAGAAATCGCTTGGGGAGTCTTTGCTCTCAAAGTCCCTCACCTGGAAGGCCCTATTACAAAATATAGACCTTAGTAGCAGAAGGGATTTCCACTGCATGCATTTTTCCCCTTTGTAGGTAATGTCTCATCAAGCTCCACTTCCTTTAGTTGAAATCCAAACCATCACTGAAGTTGAACATAGTTCTCTTTGTTAATGTTATTTTGTTGCTTTGTTTTGTTTTGTTCTGTGTTTTGTTCTATGTACCTTATTAGATTCATAACAATTGTGGAGAATATCTCAATGAACCAACAGAAATAATCAGAGAATTGAAATAGGAAGTTTTTCAAAGCTTAGTCTTTCTTTTATATTTTTTTTCCACTTCAATCTTGGTTTTGCAGAAGAAGCAAAATATTGTCAGTGAAGAATAGACAAATTTGTCACATTTTAATTTGAAGGTAAAGAATTGCCTTCAATCATTGACCTTTATTTCTTTGTCTTGGGATCAAATTGTAACTATGGAGCCTGGTTTAACACGATGCCTGAGAGAAAGGGTTTAACCTCATTGAAGGTAAAGGAGTGTTGTCCTTCTCATGCCCATCAGGTATTGATGTGTTTGGTTTAGGGACTCATTCATCACAGCTTCATCAGCAGTCATCTGTCACATCAGGATGGGGTCTTCGCCTCCCAGACTTCTAATTTACCTTGTTCAAAACTCAGAATTAGCCTTAAAAAAATGAAAACCACTCTGTGGTTTTCCATATGTACCACATGGAGGCCATTTTTAATGTTTTGGAGGTGCAGTGCACAGACAACTCTTTCCAGTTAGACTGTTTCTGTCATGTGGGATATCTTCATTGTGAAAGACCAAGTTTTTAAGTCACTGTCTCCATAGCTCACTTCTGTGACTTCTAAACTGACACTATTGTGGGAAGTATAGAAGCAGATTCACAGTTAAAAAGGTTAAGTATAGTACGCAGATGCAAAGAAGAAATGCCACTAGAAGTAAGGATACCCCAGTAGCAACGGACACACCAAGCACCCAGAGCTTGGTGTCTAATACCATTCTCCAGTAAAAGAAACCAAGACTCCTTGGAGAAATGGCTGATTTTCACACTGGGGCAGAGAATATGCAAGATGAACCTGGAGCATCTTGGAGTGCCAAGAAGCAAGGAAGTGCTTAAAAACAACAACAGCAAACAAAGCACACAGCCCATGGAAAGAGCTCCCAACAGCCAAAGCTGGAACAGCGTGAGCAACAAAATATGTAAAATATATTAGACTATAACCCAAAATACAAAATAAAAAGCCATGAGCCTGTATTGATATAAATGTAATAAATCAAAAAATGAATTAGAATAGACAAATCTCCCACAGAGAAAAATGCTGAACAGTTTTTGTAGATATCCTGATCCCCAGAAGATGGAGTATAAGCCCTCACTCCTTACATATAGGCTGCACACAGTGACTGCCTTCCAAAGAATACAGTATGGAAAGGTGGACAAAGAGGAACTTTATGGTGGGGAAAACACAAACACCACCTGATCCAGTCAATCACAGTCCATATTGACAGTGATGCCATTTCGATAGCAAGCACCCTTGATATCATGTGATGAAAATAGCACTTTACTTCTGTGATTTTCTCCCCCCCCAGTCCAAACCCTATTGGAATCCTGAGTAAAACATTAGGTAAATCTCAAATAAGGGGCATTTTGCAAAATGTGCTGACCAGTCATGAAAAGCAAGGAAAGTCTGAGAAGCTGTCATGGACAAGAGGAGTCTAAGAAGACATGGTAACTAACTGTGATGTGACATCCTGGACAGGATTGTGGAATAGGAAGATGCCATTAGGTAAAGACTAAGGAACCCTGAATAAAGTATGGACTTTAGTTCATGGTGTGTCAGGGTGCCTGGGTGGCACCTGAGTGCCTGGCACCAGGGTGCCCTGAGTTAAGCGTCTGACTCTTGATGTCAACTCAGGTCATGATCTCATGGTTCATGAGATTGAGCCCTGAATTGGGCTCTGTGCTGAGCATGGATCTTGCTTGGGATTCTCTGTCTCCCTCTGTCTCTGCCCCCCTTCAAATAATAAATAAGAAAAAAAAAATAATAGTGTGTCAATTCTTCAAAATTATTAAAAAAGACAAAAAATATATTTTTGATTTTCCAATTTATCTGCTCCTTCTCACTATGCTTCACCCCTCTGAGTAGTAAGAATGGAAGCCATCATAACTCCCAGTCAACGTCTTAAAACAGCCCCAGCTATTCTTTTGTGGCTCTGTGTTAAGCACTTTTGGGACGAAGCAAAAATAACTTACCTGCTTGTTCCACGAATACAGGCTCCTCAGAAATAATATTGTGAGTCAACTCAAATAGTTTACTTATCAAAACCAGCAGCTTACTCAAGGAAAAATTTGCTTCCAAACGCTTATCTTGTGGGGCTTACCAATCCAAAGCTGCTAAGTCATAAAGTCGGCCCCATCCCAGCCTGCTCTCTCACCCAGAGAAATCTTCCTTCCCTAAAGATCACCCTGTGCAGACTCTGACTTCCTCATTCTGAGACACGGCTGAGATCACTGAGGTAATGTTCTCTCAGACTGCAGTAAATCTGAAAACCTGGGTTTGTTGCATCAATAGGTTTTCCTGGGGTCTTCTGGAAGTTGACAATCAATAGTAACTGGGCAGAAGTAATAAGGAGGGGGCAAGAGAATTTAACCTTGTCTTTAAAGGTGTCTCAGTATCTTCCACTTTAACACAAGCTCATTTCAGGTCAATATTCAATTGAATCAAAGTTAGCTCCTATCAGGGTAACTCCTAATCCTTTCACTAGTCCTGTCCCAAGATGGCGGCTATGGGTGGTTTTGGCTTTGGATACTTGGTGAAGGAGGGAGAAGCTGATCCTCCAGATCCTTGTTGTCCCAGGATTTGTGTTGCTGACCAAATCTGCAACTTATGGATGTATGTCTACCCTCCTTTTGAGCATGCTGAGTAATTCCGCCTCTCTAGCCCCACAAATTCCCTGAGCTCCAGCTTTACCTGCCAATTTGGTCTACAGTCAAAGGATTAATCTCAGCTAGAGAGTATTTTATCTCCACCACAGTGGTGGTACCCCACAGACCCAACATCCACCACAGACAGCTCTCTTCCACACTTGCTGTGAAGCAGGCAAGGACTTCTGTATCCTTCCTATAGTACACAGCAACTCAGGTAGACTCCAAGGCTAATTTAGGCTTTATTTCTGCCTAATCAGGCTGATGTGTCATTGTCATTCAACTGTGGTCATCCCTCATGAACTCAGGGCCTGTCTCCGTGCTCTCCAGCCAGGGTTTCCAGTTTTTGGTTTTTTTACCCTAACCCCTCATCCCACCAGATTTCCAGCCACACAAGGAAGATCATGTCACAGGTCACTGACCACTCACTTCCTTTTGCTTCGACTGTCTTTCCTCCACACTGACCCTCCCTCTCAGAGAACTGTTCCCCTATACTGTCTGTCTGGAACTTCCCTGTATCAGAGCCTCCCACTGTAAGGTGACACAGTGACACTCATGGCATCTGTGACAGACACACAGATGCACCACTCAGATCCTCCTTTAAGAAAGACCTGGTTACCCAGCCCCAGAGAATGTCAGGGAACTGACAGCCTCCCGCTGTTTACTCCCTTAGGTCTGCCATTGCTCTCCAGCTGTGACACTTCTATAAGGGGGAACCTCAAACAATGACTGCACAGGAGAACCAGAGCACATACATTTCCTCCCAGTGAGGGACCAGTCTGTGAGCCATCTTTATGCCAGAGCTCCTTGCTGGTCTGACAGAAAACTTCTCAGAGCTGTACTGCCATCTGAGGCTCTACCTTCTCACACTTCCTTCCTTCTGCTCTCCTTTCACAAGTCACAGACCTGCATCACAGTCTGGACTCTTGCAGTCAATGCCTGCTTCTTCTCCACTTTGTCCTTCACAGTCGTTAACCACAATAAACCTCTTGCTCTTCTAACTTCTTGGTGTCTGCTTCCTGGAGGACCCAATAACCAAGTCCCCAGGCAGAAGAGCCCTGATGGCAAATGGGTGAGAGGGAATACAGTTTAGGAGGAAGCAGATGAAAAGTCCACAGGACTTGTAATTCCACACTATGTCCACACCTGGTGATATACAATTAGCTCTTTATTATTGTTATTGTTATTAAATTCAAGTTAGTTAACATACAGTGTAGTCTTGGTTTCAGGAGTAGTAGCCAGTGATTCATTACTTATATATGATATCCAGTGCTCATCCCAACAAGTGTCTTCCTTAATGCCCATCACCCAACATCCCTCCAGGAAATCCCAGTTTGTTCTCTGTATTTAGGAGTTTCTTATGGTTTGACTCCCTCTTTCATTTTACTTATTTTTCCTTTTCTTTCCTTATGTTTATCTGTTGAGTCTCTTAAATTCCACGTATGAGTGAAATCATATGATATCTATCTTTCTCTGAGAAAAAAAAAAGCTATGCTGGATATTTTCCTTTTGCCTTCGATATACAATACCCACCTTTCCCCACCCTCCTCCACTGGAGGGAGCCTGATTCTCTTCTGCTTCTGGCTGGGCTTGGCCAATGGGAACCACCAGCAGGAGACTGGACAGAATCTTCCCAGGTCTCTCCCCACTGAGGGGCCATGGGTGGGCTTGTCCCTCTACTGAAGGCCTGATCACTTGTCAGTGGGTGGTACCTGCTCAGGGTTCTGGTAGCTGCTTCCTCCCCTAGCCCCTTCAGGACCAGGAGCCCTAACAGTTCCTCATTGTGGTGGTCCTGTGGAACTGCATTCTTCCTGGGGTTTCCCCCTACACAGTTAGATGTGCCTGCCAGGAAGCCAAAGACAGTTTTATTGAGTTATCCAAATTCATTTGGCATAAGCTTATTTATTCTGTCAAGAAATTTCTAAAATTCTGAGTGTGAAGATCCTACTATTTCTCAAACACTAAGGGAAGTCTGGGTGGCTCAGTCAGTTAAGCGTCCAACTCAATCTCAGCTCAGGTCTTGATCTCAGGGACATGAGTTCAAGCCCCGAGTTAGCCTCTGTGCTGAGCATAAAGCCTACTTAAAAAATAAGGAGAAACATGAATAAAATCATTAGATTCTATTCAATGAATGGGTTGAGATATTGAAATAGAATCTATCTGAACCTCATTCTAGTTATTTTAATTTACCATAAGTAACATAGAAACTGTCAGAAGCAATAAACAATCATATTAGGGCTTATTAAAGTTCAGCATACTATATGAAATAAAATGTCCCATCTGGATGAAAAGTCTCTCAGAATTAACAAATGGGATCCTTCTGATTAATATAATTGTTTTCAGTCCTTGAGCAAATATCTCCACCTCAAGTGGGACTCTGA
This sequence comes from Neofelis nebulosa, assembly GCF_028018385.1. Taxonomy (NCBI): domain Eukaryota; kingdom Metazoa; phylum Chordata; class Mammalia; order Carnivora; family Felidae; genus Neofelis; species Neofelis nebulosa. Next base: position 94,340,420 of record NC_080790.1, on the reverse strand, counting down.
TTTCTCCCATACATTTCAAGGGTGAATTGAAGAAAGTAATTTAAGACAGTGCTTCCAAAATTCTTTATTTCTTTATATATATTTTTATGTTTCTTTGTTTTTTAACTTCTCCTTTGAGGTTAAGAGAGCTTTGAACTTTCTCTCAGACACAGTATGAACATACCCATACTTACAAAATAATGGCTACGGTTTCAGAGAATTTTGGAAAAGCTTGTGTACTATAGTTCTTGAGCCTCACATTATGAAGTTTTGGACAACAGGCAGGTAAGAAAACAGCACAACTCTAGAGGGCTTGGTTTGGTGGACCACAAGCTGGTGTAGACACTGGTACACATAGCACACCTGCACACACATACATGCACATACAATGCCCACAGTTCAACAGCAGAACTCTGAATATTAGTCAAGGAAAACAAGACACCAAATATATATAGGTACATCTGTGTGTGTGTGTGTGTGTGTGTGTACATGCACACACACCAAAATGCCATTTTTTAAATGTCTTATTTATTTTTGAGAGAGAGAGAGAGAGAGAGAGAGAGCAGGGAAAGGGCAGAGAGAGGGAGACACAGAATCTGAAGCAGGTTCCAGGCTCTGAGCTGTCAGCATGGAGCCAACGTGGGCTCTCGTGAACCACGAGATCATAACCTGAGCCATATCAGATACTTAACTGACTGAGACACCCAGGCACCACCCCCCCCCCGCCATGTCATTTTTAAGTAAACACTTCAACAACAACAAAAAATCTGTTCTTATTACACAAATTTATAGTTAGCAAAACCCAGTCTAGGATTTTCTAGCAGACTTTTGGCTTATTCTAATGCTTACCCAATTCATAGAGACGATGTCAGGAAATTTGAGTGTTTCCACTAGAAAGTACTACAAGTCTCTTAAAGTCGAAATTGGAATTAAAATCATGATCATCACCCTTTTCTGGTGTTTGTCCCATCGCAACCTAGTGCAAACTTTCTTGGTTTACACACAAACATTTACAAATTGCCTGGGCTGGAAGCATGAGTAATGTTGATGATTTCTCTCCCTCACCAATAAATTTTAACAATTATGTCTCAAAAGCATCTGAGATGTGCTCTTCCTTACTCCCTCTTCCAGGTTATTCATTATTCAGCCCTTCACATATACTGTAAAAAGTGATTCTATTTCCTCACTTCTTTTCATTTTCACACCACTGCTGGTTATCTTACTGAAATGCACAGCTGATCTTGCCATTGACTACTCCTGTTTGGAACATCAGAAGCATCCTGTCTTTATCTCTTCCAGGAAGAACGTCTAAGCTCTTCACCTCCCAGGTGTGAGGAAGCTTGTCACCTCAGCCCCTCTCCCCTACCTGCCCCCCTGTTTCTACACAAAGGCACAAATCACTGCTGTTTCTCAATGCCGCCTGGTTTTCTCAAGCCTTCATGTCTTTCTACCCCATGCCTTGACTTCCATACACTTGGATAGGGCTTGGATAGGTGTGCATAGATGCCATGTCTTCAGCAGCCCTCATTGACCATGCCAGAGCAACTAATTGCTCTCCTTCCTGCTGCAGGAACACCCTGGCTTCTGTGATGGCACTAGTGAAAGGTGATGTAGATGTTTGTCTACACCCCTCTGGGTCCCCAGGATAAGGTCTGCTCTCTGAGGTGGGGCTGGATATCCAGCTAATTCAACTGTGTTTTCCTGATGCCCAGCATATGTTAGTCACCCCAAATTTATTTATTGATTCAATAACTCAATGAATTTCTATATCCCTTCTTGAGAAATACTGTCATTAATTACTCTAACATTCACATTAAGACGAAAGACCAAATGATCTTATTGAATTACTTTTTATACATTTATAATATTTCTATGAATTAGGTTATGAGTTTTCTGTTCTGGTTAGAGGCAAATCAAGAGGTGATGGAAGTTAGGGGTGCCTGGGTGGTTCAGTCTGTTGAGCGTCCAACTTTGGCTCAGGTCAGGATCCCGTGGTTCCTGAGTTCGAACCCCCCATCAGGCTCACTGCTGTCAGCAGGGAGCCTGCTTGGGATCCTCTGTCCCCCTCTCTCTCTTACCTCTCCCTTGCTTGCACTCTCTGTCTTTCAAAAATAAATAACATAAACAGCTTCAGTGTTGCCTACGTCCTACGCATATACATGTGCATACATGCACACATACATGGACATGCATGTGCACATATGAACATGCATTCATACACATGCATGCTTGCAGCCACATGTGCATTTGTAAACACATAAATTTGCATATGGAAGCAGCTAGAGGTGCCTCTGCAAAAACACATTTATGGAGTGCTTGGTTTACTCTTCGATGCTAAGCTGTTTCACATATATCCCCAAATTTAATACTATCACAACCTTGAAAACCGACATTATTTAAAATGTGGGTGTGTTTTATAGATACAGTGAGGCCTAAAATGGTCGACTAGCTTGCCCACTGCCAAACGGTCATTGCAGGGAGGCACTGGCTTTCCTGAGACAGTGATGTAGAAATCCATCTGTTCTCCACCTAGATGCTTCCCATGAATGCATTCTACCCCCTGCACAGCATCTTTCTCCCACTCTCTGGTCAACTGATACAAGTTAGCTTCCCAGTGGGTTTGTATTTCCCACAGCAGGTTCACTGGTGAAAAGTAGCTAGGGAAAATGATGACAGTTCAGGCAACAGAATTGTGGCCTTTGGGACAGGGGTGAAGGACACTCTAAGGTGAGAATGCAAACGTGTACCATGATGAGGATTATAGGGAATTGACATCAATTTATTGCTACATGAAATGCTAGGTTGATGTTGGAGCATTAGAGATAGAGAGTGCTAACATTTAACAGACCTGAAATTCACTCCAGAATTAGCTGAAAAATCAACATGTGTTTATTTTATGTTTTTACATTTCATACATATATATGTACATAAATTTTATATATTCTGCTCAAAGAGTAAAAACACCTAAATCTAGAGATGTTAAGCACACACACACACACACACACACACGTATTTTTTCCCCTTATAAGTATTCACACATTCATCCCCAAATTATGTTTTACAGGAAAAACTCCTACTTTATTATCACTTTTTCTATTGAGGTATAATCACACATAACATTATATTAGTGTTAAGTGTACAACATAATGATTCAATATTTTATATGTAGAAAAATGACCACCACAATAAGTTCAGTTAAATCCACGTATTTTCTAATACTCCTAATAATGACCTCTTCTCTTTTTACAGATCAAATGCTAATTGCCTCTCTGAAGATCACATGCTGTTTTCAGCTAAAGCAAATCAGAAGCATAAAGCAACTGGACTGCTCAACTAACTCACTCTAATAATACCAAAGGATGTCTAAATTTTGCTATGGTTACAAATCTGCCCACACATCTAGTGAGGAAGGCACAAACCCTCCAGCAGCAATGAGAGGAAGAAACAAATTTCTAGAATGCATTTCTTCATTACTAAATTAAATAAATAATACAAAGTAAAGCAAAACCAAAAAACAAAACTAAGGCCTTGGAGGTAAATCCAAAGTCAACTTTGAGATCTGGGAACATCATGCAGTTTGAACAGTTTAGGAAATGTATTTAAGTTGACTATTGGTCTAAAATGTGCATTCATAAGTTAATCACTGACAGAGCTTGAGATACTCACAAAGCCTCTGTGAATTGCCTTCAAATCCCTCCCTCAGTGACAGGGAGTACAGCCCCTCCAGTCCACTCTGAATGTCTACCACCAGTGATAAAAGAGTGGGTTGGGGATGAGTAGATGACTCAGGTGAAAAATGGGTAGATAGCAAAAGGCAGATAACAAACAGTACTCCTCAAAAACAGAAGAGCCATTTCATGTATTTCCTTTATCCCCATAACTTCCAGCTTTTTTTTGTTAGCTCAATTTGCCATTAAGTATGCAGGGAAAACATTTTATTTCTGTCACTGGTGCTGCCCTGAGACTCCCAAAATAGAAGGAGCACTGGATTACTGGGAGCCTTGCAGCCATGGTTCCAGCTCTGTCCTGAGAGGATCTAGCTCTGTGACCTTGCTCCAGTCTCTGAATCTCTATGTATCTTGGTTTTCCTTTCTGCCATGGGCTGGACTAGATGGCGGAGGAATACCTAAGCCCTGTCTGCATTAAAAGCTTTACCCAATGGTCTTTCCCCAACCTCTTCTCTCAGTTGTACCATCCAGAAAGAAGAAAAGCTAATGTTTCTTGGGCTCTTGGGTTTGGATGTCTTCTCATTTTGAGCCCAGGAGATGCATCACTGAACAGGAAGTACTGACTGGTGTTGCGGAACAATTCCCATGGTAGCAAGAACTCCTCCAGTGATTCTTTCTTACTAGTCTCTGGAGGTGTCAGCTTGGAGAACTCATTCCAAGACCATTGAAAAGTTTCCCCTTTCCAGCTATAGGACATTAAAAACTTATAAAACTTTTGGGTGGAAACTATTTTAAAGGCTTAATTGCTACTCTGCCTTTTTATACAGAATACCTCAAATCTGGATTAATTTTTAATGGCACCTCAGGACCATTTCCATGAAAACTTTATGTTTGGGCATGTTATGGACTGAATGTTTCTGCCCACTTAAAGTCTGTATGTTGAAGCCTTAATCCACATGATAGTACCTTTGAGGGGGTAAATCAGTTTAGATGGTGTCACGAGGGTGGGACCCCATGATGGGATTAGTGCCCTTATAAAAGGAAGAAGAGACACCAGAATTTCTTTCCTCTGCCACACGAGGGACACAGTGGGAAGGCAGCCATCCTCAAAACCCCACTTTTCTGGCACACTGATCTTGGACTCCCAGCCAAGAGGCATAGATATCTATTGGTTAAGCCAGCCTGCCTGCAGCATTCTGTTACAACAGACAAAGACAGCGTGTTAGTAAACATTTTTCAGTGCTTTTGTGCATCAGCCTCTGCCTACATTTGGAAATTTGCTATTTCCAATAAGGCCTGAAAACTCAGCAGCCTGAGTTAGGGCCACCATGTGCAAAATAGAGAAAGCTGGCTCCAGCAAGTGGTCATCAGCGTCCTCACTGAATTGAGGGAGTGTGCCGAGGCTGTGGAGACGTCATCTTTTGGGCTACTAAAGCACTTCTCATTGGCGTGGCAGTTCTTGAATCTTTTCTGGTGGACAAAGCAGGTCATCAGAGGTGTGTGCATGAACAGAGGCCTGGCCCTGGCTTCTTAGATGTTTGCTTATCCTCAGTGGGGACTGTGATGAAAATCTTATGAATACTATTGGGCTTTGCTCTCTCTGGCTGGTTTTATAATTATTTTGCCTTCTTCTAAATGATTTCTATTTATCAGATTAAATGAAGCGTCATGAATGAGGATGAGTCTCTGATTTAATATCTTTCATTTACCTGAATTTATCCCTTGCTGTGTAACAACCACCCCAAAGTTAGTGTAAAACCACGGGAATTGTTTGTTGTGTTCTCACATGGCTCTGCGACGTGACTGAACATGACCTGGCAGGTCTCACTTGGGATCTTCCATGCAGGAGCATTCAGGCAGCAGCTGGGGCTGGAATCAGCTCACAGAAGACTCAAACAGCCAGGGATCTTCAGGCCTCTATCTCTGTCTCTGTGTGGCCTCCCCACAGGTTTCTGTCTGGGGGACCAGGGCTTCTGAGGTGGGTATCCTGAGAAAGAGCACTAGGTGGAAGCTATACTGCCTTTTTCCACTGGCCCTGGATGGTACACACCTCACTTCTGCCCCATCCTATTCATTAGAAGTGAGTCACTAAAGCTAGTGCTATTCAAGGGGAGGGATTTTCCATGCCACCTCTTGATAAGAGGTTTTGAAGAGTGTGGAGACATGTTTAAATCATCACACAAGTCAATATTGGGCCTTTGACCAAATCTCTGACACATCCCTTCCTTCTTGTCAGAGCTTTTCTTTTCACCATGGGTCATGGAAGGTAGAAACAGAAAAAAAATCTAGAAGATCGTTGTCATCCCATTTAGTCTTTGAAATGCCTCCCACCACTGCTGCATTTGTACATGGAAAACACTGAGACTACATAGTCTGAATCATCCAACCCTTCTTTACAGCAGTAGTGCCCCAGAATTCTTTAATTTTCTATGGAAAACAAAAGAATTAAGTGACTCAAACTACAATTCCCACAGTTGCTCAGAGGGACTGGGTGAGAGTGATGGGTTTTCTGCCTCTGGGGTGTCCATGCTGAGGCTAGATGCCAACTTGTTTGTGACATCAACGATATTATGGAGGGTTTATGGTGGGTTGAGTGTTGGAGGAGAACAGTGGTTTCCAGACCATCCAACATCCCCCAAACTGCTGTTGTAGGTAAGGTTTTACCTCTTAGATGGAGATTCATGTGCAGGATGTTTATGAGGGAGAAGCTTTAGGACCAGAACCCCTGGAAGGAAGCCACAGTGGGTTCTAAAGGGCATTCTAAATGGAGTGCCTCTTCAGAGTGGTCCTGAAAAGGCCTTTGTAGACATGTGTCAATGGTCTTTGGTTGCTTGTCTGAAAGGGGCATGAGCTGGACTCTCGGTGGGTCACACAACAAAGATGGTCCATTGGTGAGCCTCCGAGCAGCTAGGATTCCTTCCTTACAAGGGTGTCAGGCAGCTTATCATATTTATTTGTTGTGAATCACAAATGACAGGGCCCTTGCCCTTGGAGATTATGATTCAGTAGGCCTCAGGTAAAGCTTGGGATTCCATGTTTCTTTTTTGTTCTTTAAAATTTTTTAAGTTTATTATTTATTTTTGAGAGAGAGAGCATGCAAGTAGAAGAGGGGCAGAGAGAGAGGGAAACAGAAGATCTGAAGCAGGTTCTGCACCAACAGCAGAGAGCTCAATGTGGGGCTTGAACCTACAAACTGTGAGATCATGACCTGAGCTGAAGTCAGACTCTTTACCAATTGAGCCACCCATGTGTTCTGGGAATCCACTTTTCTAACAGGCTTCCTGGTGCTTCTTAATCACAGTGAGGTTTCCCCGTGCACTGGCCCTATGGTCATGATGCTCTCCTGAGGTTGACAGAGAGATTCCAGGATGCTGAGTCTGAAGGTGTTTCCTTGACTGAGTGTTAGAATGCCGAAAGTCACATGCAGCCAAGGTGAAGATCAGTGCCTTGATTATCTAGACATCCCAAGCCCACCACTGAATTGTCTGAGAGAGAGCTGGCAGAAGGTCCCAATTCTTGCCTCCTACAGCTGGCGAGTTCCAGCCAGCCTTATCACTCCCGACAGCAGGCTCTCAAGGAAGGCCCATTGAATTGAACTTTCAGCTCACTGAATTGGCTCATTCCCCAGCCGTAGAAAACAGCCCTATTATAAACACACAAGACTTGAGCTGGGAGCTGGAGGAGGAGTTACAGCCTCTTGCCTAAATCCATCCTGCAAAATTGACTTTTCTGTCAGTGAGAACACAGCTCTGCTTTTACTTCTCCTGTGTGCTTTGGCAGTTTCACTGTGGCTGTAAAATTTATCCAAGGAAAACTGGCATTTATCTTGGGTTCATTTGCACCCGGCAAAACTGATAAACAGATGGGGGCTCGCCAGGCCATGGTTAATTTGGTTAGCACTTTACAAAATACCAACGTCACCCTTTATTTCTGCTGGGATTATTTGTGGTTAACTGGGAAGTTATTGGTCTGTTATATTCTAACAGGATCATTCACACCGTTTAAAGGATTTACTTCCCAATTTGGGGGAGACACTATCCAGTATACAGTGAGGGGAGGGAGTGGAGAGTGTGTGTCCAGGTTGCAAAGGGACCTCTGGCACTGCTGGTAATAAAGGAGTAAAATAGCTCTACTGGGTTTGCATATGCACACACAGCACACTTCTCTGTAAGGCTTGTGGAGAAAAAGAGAGAGAATGAAAGAGATAGAGAGAGAGAGGAAAGAAAGAAAGAAATCAACAAGCTCTGATTGTGAAGCTTGCAAAGGGGATCAGAATTCAGACCAAATGTCCCGCCCTGGTGTCTCAGAGTTTTTTTTCTTTTGTGTCCCAGCTAAAGGAACTGGGAGGATCAGAGACCTCATCCCAGCTCTGTTTACTTTGGGAACAATCGCTGATGTATGAATAATAATGGCTCCCTGTGACCAGGACTAATTGAATTGCAGCATGCTGGCGCAGTGAGGGGGCTTCGAGGGACCAGTCCATCACAGAGGTTTCTCAAGTAGCCATGGACAGTGATTGATGCCACCGAGCTTCGCAGTGAGCATCCTTGAACACCTAAGAGCAGGGGTATGAACCTGCATTCTGAGTTTCTATTAACCAGGGCCTCCCAGGGAGGAGGCAAATGTCAGGAGTCAAAGATGGGCTTGCAAATTACAAGGGAGGAGGGGACAGACTGTTCCCCAATCTACCATTTTTTTTACCTGATTTTAAGTGAGTCTTGGTGGTGGGGATGAATGAGAGTGGATCAGCCCGGTGACCACGCAGCCCACAGTGGGGCTACCTCTTGCTGAAGCCAGGCGCGTTGATAGTATCTGGCTCGGTTGGGGTTCAGTGCCAGCCCCTGTCTGGAAAACAGAATGGGCAAAACAACCAAAGATTTGTCCCTTAAGAGGGTGTTTTGATGCTAGCACATGAGGTAGAGGGGAGGCAGAAGACAAGAGGGGCAGTGGAAAAGAGTCTATGGCCATGTCTATATTCTAACAATGGATCACACAGGGACCCTAACATTTGGCCGTCCTGGTTGTCTGCTCTGTGTTTACACAGCCCTACCGTGCAGCTGGGACCCCGGGCTCAGTCGGACTTTGTTCTCACAGCAAGAAGTTGACCCCTGGTGAACTGTGATCGAGAAGCTTACGCTGCCCACCAGTCTCTCCGGTGGTCTAGACACAGTGGAAATCGTCCAATTACAGGGTCACCAGTTTCCATGTCTGCATGATTTACCCAGGCCAAGCCCCAGACTGGTACCTTTTATGAGAGGTGTGCCTGCTGCCTTGGTTTTTCAGCCAGCAGTGGCTGGCTGGCAGGGGGCCTGCTTCCCTTGTCCATCCCCACTGGGCATGCACCCATGGGGGAAGCCTGGGGATCCATGCTTGTCAGGTAGCCAAGATCTCAACATTTTAAATTCCCCCCACAAACACTTCCTTATTAGTTTTTTTTTCATCCACTGACTGTGCTTTAAAAACGAGTCATAGGATTGATTTTCTAATATTGCTGTGAATGTTAGGACAGACATAGGATTTCAAAAACAAAATAAATCTAGGTGGTTTAATGGGGATGAATTATCATTTCTTTTTTTAATGTAGCCAACTCCTTTCAATGTGCACACATCTCTGCAGCAAAAGAACTGGACCCAAATGGTCTGCGTAAGAATAATGTTGCTCATTAAAAATAAAATTAGGCATAGTTGTCACTACCAATAGTTATTTTACTGTGCCTCAGTCGGTTAAGCATCTGACTCTTGGTTTCGGCTCAGGTCATGATCTCACAGTTTGTGGGTTCAAGCCCCATATCGGGCTCAGGGCTGACAGCACAGAGCCTTCTTGGGATTCTCTCTCTCTCCTTCTGTCTCTGCCTCTCCCCCACTTGCATTGTATCTATCTCTCTAAAAATAAATAAATAAACTTTATAAAAAAAAAACTATTTTACTGCACATGAGCTTCCCAGCCCCCATTTCCTGTTTAAGAATGAGATACTCTCAGTGGTTCAGTCATTAAGCATCCAACTTAGGCTCAGGTCACGATCTCACCATTCACGGGATTGAGCCCTGCATCAGGCTCTGTGCTGACAACTCAGAGCCTGGAGTCTGCTTCGGATTCTGTGTCTCCTTCTCTCTGCTGCTCTCCACCTTGTGCTCTCTCTCTCTCTCTCAAAAGTAAATAAACTTAAAAAAAGAGAGATACTCTCTGCCCATTCTGACATCATAGAAATAACTTCTAAACTATTTCTATTTTACTTATCTATTTGTCTGTCTATAAATTTGTATGTCTTGGTGAATAAAATAAAACCAGGAGAGGAATTTCTGTCAGGTGTGTGAAGGGAGCAGTTCCTAGCTCAGGCAGAGTGAGGGCTCTGTTTCACATGGCCAGCCTTCTTCAGATAATTCTGAATCTATGCAGAAAAAAAAATGATCTTTCTGGCATATCCTGCTTCCTAACCCCACTTGACCAAACAGAGAATACAGCTGAGGAAAATGATAATTTCCCAGGCCTTGTAGCAAACATGAAATATTGTCAATCCTTCAAATCTGGGCTGTTTTAGTTCCAGGTTCCCAATCCCCAGCCCAGCCTAGTAAACAAACTGTGTGCCCACTCTGGTGTAGGCCACACTCCTAGGGTTAAGATATTCCACCTAGAATCCCTCCACTCTTTCTTTGCTGATATTCATGGCCGCTATTCTTGTGCTTTGAATACCAAACAAAAGAGACAGGGCTGGCTTAGTGGCTGCACAAGTGAGGGAAGGGATGGGTAAGGAGAGGCATTTCCCCTTCAATTTGTATCTAGAATCAATATTCCAAACCCTTGCCAGGAAGCCAGGATCTTCCCTTTGTTACGGAGCAGCAGAATTTATCATGAAAAATAGCTGAAACCGATGTAAGTTCTAGAAAGACTGCAGAAGACAGCCTTCCTGTGTTGGAGACTGTGTCCAAACCCTGGTAACTTCACTCCCTTTGGCTCAGAGGTGAATGGTGCCTCGTGCTTGAGGGGCTTTGAGCGAGACCACCTTGCAGCACCTTCATGACCCCAATACTGCGCCATTACAACTTTACATTTCGGATCTAGATCAGCCACACACCACTGCTCATCCACCCAGTTAAAATATGGCTCAAAGAGTTATTTAAGGGGAAGATGGTCAAGGGAGAGGGGAGAGCTACAGGAAAGACAGCAAAGATTTCCAAAAGGAGAGAAGAGAGTAACTGAAAGAGAAGACAGAATGGAAGCAAGGAATAAGCCTTTTTTTTTAATTTTTAATTTTTATTTATTTTTTTAATATAGTTTATTGTCAAATTGGCTAAACTGTGCTCTTGGTTTGGTGGTAGATTCCTGTGGTTAATCACTTGCATACAATACCCAGTGCTCATCCTCAATGCCCATCACCCATTTTCCCCTCTCTCCACCCCTCCATCCACCCTCAGTTTGTTCTCTGTATTTAAGAGTCTCTTATGGTTTGCCTTCCTCTCTGGTTGAAACTATTTTTCCACTTCTCTTCCCCTATGGTCTTCTGTAACTTGCTCAAGATCCACATATGAGTGAAAACATATGATATCTGTCCTTCTCTGACTGACTTATTTCACTTAGCATAATACCTTCCAGTTCCACCCATGTTGCTGCAAATGGCATGATTTCTTTCTTTCTCATTGCAAAGTAGTATTCCATTGTATATATAAACCACAATTTCTTTATCCATTCATCATTTGATGGACATTTAGGCTTTTTCCATAATTTGGCTATTGTTGAAAGTGCTGCTATAAACATTGGAGTACATGTGCCCTTATGCATCAGCACTCTTGTAACCCTTGGATAAATTCCTTGTAGTGCTATTGCTGGGTCATAGGGTAGTTCTATTTTTAATTTTTTGGGGCACCTCCACACTGTTTTCCAGAGTGGCTGCACCAGTTTACATTCCCACCAACAGTGCAAGAGGGCTCCCTTTTCTCCACATCACCAGCCTCTGTAGTTTCCCGAGTTGTTCATTTTAGCCACTCTGATTGGTGTGAAGTGGTATTTCAGCATGGCTGTGATTTGTATTTCCTTGATGATGAGTGCGTGAGTCATTTGTCTGTTGGCCATCTGGATGTCTTCTTTAGAAAAGTGTCTATTCATGTCTTCTGCCCATTTCTCCACTGGATTATTTGTTTTTTGGGTGCTGACTTTGGTAAATTCTTTATAGATTTTGGATATGAACCCTTCATCCAGTATGTCATTTGCAAATATCTTTTCCTATTTCATAGGTTGCCTTTTGGTTTTGTTGATTGTTTCCTTTGCAGTGCAGAAGCTTTTTATCTTGATGAGGTCCCAATAGTTCATTTTTGCTTTTAATTCCCTTGTCTTTGGAGATGTGTTGAGCAAGAAATTGTTACAGCTAAGGTCAAAGAGGTTGTTGCCTGCTTTCTCCCCTAGGGTTTTGATGGTTTCCTGTCTCAAATTTAGGTCTTTCATCCATTTTGAGTTTATTTTTATAGATGGTGTAAGAAAGTGGTCTAGTTTCATTCTTCTGTTGTTGTCCAGTTCTCCCAGCACCATTTGTTAAAGAGACTGTCTTTTTTCCATTGGATTCTCTTTCCTGCTTTGTCAAAGGTTAGTTGGGACCCATACATTTGTGGGTCCAATTCTGGCTTATCTATTCTATTCCATTGGTCTATGTGTCTGTTTTCATGCCAATATCATACCATCTTGATGATTACAGCTTTGTAATAGAGGTTAATGTCTGGGATTGTGATGCCTCCTGCTCTGTTTTTCTTCTTCAATATTACTGTGGCTATTTGGGGTCTTCTGTGGTTCCATATAAATTTTAGGATTGCTTGTTCTAGCTTTAAGAAGAATGCCAGTGCAATTTTGATTGGGATTGCATTGAATGTGTAGATGGCTTTGGGTAGTATTGACATTTTAACAATATTTATTCTTCCAGTCCATGGGCATGGAATGTTTTTCCATTTCACTATGTGTTCTTCAATTTCCTTCATAAGTTTTCTATAATTTTCATCATACAGATCTTTTACATCTTTGTTTAGGTTTATTCCTAGATATTTTATGGTTCTTGGTGCAATGTAATTTGGATCAATTCCTTTATTTCTCTTTCTGTTGCTTCATTATTGGTGTATAAAAATGCAACTCATTTCTGTACATTAATTTTGTATCTTGCAACTTTGCTGAATTCATATATCAGTCCCAGCAGTCTTTCGGTGGAGTTTTTCAGTTTTTTCTATGCAAAGTATCATGTCGTCTGTGAAAAGTGAAAGTTTGACTTTTTCTTTCCCAATTTGGATGCCTTTTATTTCATTTTGTTGTCTGATTGCTAATACTAGGACTTCCAATGCTATGTTACCAACATAAACAACATAAACAACAATGCTGAGAGTGGACATCCCTGTCGTATTCCTAATCTCACGGGGAAAGCTTTCAGTTTTTCCCCATTGAGAATGATATTAGCATGGGGTTTTCATATATGACTTTTATGATGTTTAAATATGTTCCTTCTATCCCAACTTTCTTGACAGTTTGTATTAAGAAAAAATGCTGTATTTTGTCAAATGTTTTTTCTACATCTATTGACAGGATCATATGGCTCTCACCCTTTCTTTTATTAATGTGATGTATCACATTGATTGATTTGCAAATATTGAACCAGCCCTACAGCCCAGGAATGAATCCCACTCGATCATGGTAAATAATTCTTTTTATGTGCTGTTGAATTCAATTTGCTAGTATCTTGTTGAGAATTTTTGCATCCGTGTATATCAGGGATATTGACCTGTAATTTGCCTTTTTTGTGGGATCTTTTGTCTGGTTTGAGAATCAAGGTAATGTTGGCTTCATAGAATGAGTTCAGAAGTTCTCCTTCGATTTCTATTTTTTTAGAACAGCTTGAGAAGGATAGGTATTATCTCTGCTTTAAACGTCTGGTAGAAATCCCCAGGGAAGCCATCTGGCCCAGGACTCTTATTTATTGGGAGATTTTTGATAGCTGATTCAATTTATTAACTAGTTATAAGTCTGTTCAAATTTTCTATTCCTTCCTGTTTGAGTTTTGGTAGTGTGTGGGTGTGTAGGAATTTGTCCATTTCTTCCAGGTTGTCTAGTTTGTTGGCATACCAGTATTCTCTGATAATGCTTGTATTTCTGAGGGATTGATTGTGATAAATCCATTCTCATTTGTGATTTTATCTATGTGGGTCCTCTCTCATTTCATTTTTAGAAGTCTGGCAAGGGGGGTAATCAATTTTTATTTTTCAAAAAACCAACTCCTAGTTTCATTGATATGTGGGAGGATTCTATATTGGTTATTTCTGCTCTGATCTTTATTATTTCTCTTCTTCTGCTGGCTTCCAAGTTTCTTTGTTGTTCTGCTTTTAGCTCCTTTAGGTATGCTGTCAGATTTTGTATTTGGGATTTTTCTTGCTTCCTGAGATAGGCCTGGATTGCAATGTACTTTCCTCTTAGGACTACCTTTGCTGCATCCCAAAGGTTTTGGATTGTTGTGTTTTCATTTTCATTTGTTTCCATATATTTTAAAATTTCTTCTTTAATTGCCTGGTTGGCCCATTCATTCGTTAGTAGGGTGTTCTTTAACCTCCATGCATTTGGAGGCTTTCCAAACTTTTCCGTGTGGTTTGTTTCAAGTTCATAGCATTGTGATCTGAAAGTGTGCATGGTATGATCTTAATTCTTTTATATTTATTGAGGGTTGTGTTGTGACCCAGTATGTGATCTATCTTGGCGAATGTTCCATGTGCACTCAAGAAGAATGTGTATTCTGCTGCTTTAGTATGAAAAGTTCTAAATATATCTGTCAAGTCCATCTTGTCTGATGTATCACTCAGGGTCATTGTTTCTTTATTGATTTTCTGTCTAGTTGATCTGTAAGTGGTGTATTAAGTCCCATGAAATTACCACATTCTTACCAATAAGATTGCTTATGTTTGTGATTAATTGTTTTATATATTTGGGTTCTCCCAAATTTAGTGCATAAACATTTATAATTGTTAGCTCTTCTTGATGGATAGACCCTGTAATTATCATATAATGTCCTTCTTTATCTCTTGTTACAACCTTTAGTTTAAAATCTAGTTCATCTGTTATAAGCATGGCTACTCCAGCTTTCTTTTCACTTCCAGTAGCATGATACATGGTTCTCCATCCCCTAATTTCAATCTGAAGGTGCCCTCAGGTCTAAAATGGGTCTCTTGTGGATAGAAAATAGATGGGTCTTGTTTTTTTTTTTTATATCCATTCTGATACCCTATGTCTTTTGTTTAGAGCATTTAGTCCATTTACATTCAGTGTTAGTACTGAAAGATACAGATTTAGACTCATTGTGTTACTTGTAGTTTCCATGCTTGTAGTGGTGTCTCTGGCACTTTGTGGTCCTTGAAACATTTCACTCACAGAGTCCCCCTTAGGTTCTCTTATATGTCTGGTTTAGTGGTGATGAATTCCTTCAGTTTTTGTTTGTTTGGGAAAACCTTTATCTCTCCATCTATTCTGAATGACAGGCTTGCTGGATAAAGGATTCTTGGCTGCATATTTTTCCTATTCAGCACATTGAAAATTTCCTGCCACTCCTTTCTAGCCTGCCAAGTTTCAGTAGATAGGTCTGATACTACCCTTATGTGTCTACCTTTGTATGTTAAGGCCCGTTTATCCCTAGCTGCTTTCACAATTCTTTCTTTGCCTTTGCATTTTGCCAGTTTCACTATAATATGTCATGCAGAAGATCGATTCAAGTTATGTCCAAAGGGAGTTCTCTGTGCCTTTTGGATCTCAATATCTGTTTCCTTCCCCATATTGGGGAAGTTCTCAGCTATGATTTGTTCAAGTACACCTTCAGCCCCTTTCTCTCTCTCTCCTTCTTCTGGAACTTCTATGATATGGATATTGTTGGTTTCATTGAAGCACTTAGTTCTCTAATTCTCCCCTTGTGATCCAGATTTTATCTTTTTTCTCAGCTTCATCTCTTTCCACAATTTTATCTTCTATTTCACTCAATCTCCCTTCTGGCCTCTTCAATCCTTGTTGTCACTACCTTTACTTAATTTTCACCTCATTTACAGCATTTTTTAAATTCATTATGACTATGTTTTAGTTTCTTGATCTCTACAGCAATAGATTCTCTGCTGTTTTCTATGTTTTTTTCAAGCCCAGCGATTAATCTTATGACTATTATCCTAATTCTTATTCAGTTATACTGTTTTGCTTTGTTTTTAATTTTTGTAACACTTATTCATTTTTGAGATACAGAGTGTGAGTGGGGAAGGGGCAGAAAGACAAACATATACACACAGAATCTGAAGCAGGCTCCAGGCTCTGAGCTGTCAGCACAGAGCCTGATGCAGGGCTTGAACCCACGAGCCGTGAGACCATGACCTTAGCTGAAGTCAGACGCTTAACCGACTGAGTCACCTAGGCACCCCAGTTATATTGTTTATATCTGTTTTGACCAATTGTTTAGCTGTCATTTCTTCCTGGAAATGAAGAAGAAATCTTCCATTTCATCATTTTGGCTAGTTTTCTGTCCCTTATGTGTTTTAAAAGCTTGCTATGTACCCTGCACCTGCAAGCACTACTATATTAAAGAAGGTTCATACACTGTCCAAGGCCTGGCTTCAAAGGGACATTCCTATCCCTGCACACTTGTCACTGAGACAGCCTGGCTTTCCTACACCTGCTAGGCTGTGAGCAAAGGCGGGCTTTCTCCCACCAACTCTTAACAGTCTGGCAGGTGATATCTAGTTAGAAATAGGAGGATTTATTTTCTTTGAAAGACAATCACATTAATTACTTGAACTTATAGAGAAGAAAAAGCACTTGAATCTATTGTTTCCAGTGTGCCATGCACAGAGTACATCCTGTATTCCAAATTCATTCTAATCCTCCTAATAACTTAGGAGGTAGATACTATTTTTATCCCTACTTTGCAGATGAGGCAACGAAGGTGAGATCAGGTCAATGCCAGGTAGTCTGACCCAGATCTTCTCTCTAACCACTCACCCACAGGATGCACTAAACTCAGCCCTGACCTCTGGGATTTGTGTTTGGAGTTTCTGAGCAATATTAATCTCTCAGACATGTACAACATGCAAGGATGAGAACATTTAATGACTAGCAGCTTTTGAATGTGGCAGATTACAAGACACCCTGGGGTTGTCCAGAGCCCCTGGCTTTCTTGGGGTATTAGACAACATGTAACAAAGGCAAGATTCGGGTCTACAGATGACAAGTAACCTTTCTATATTCCATGATAGTGAGGACATTTTTGGCTTCAAATATTTGCTTCAAACAGCCTGAATCCCAGTTAGTTCTCATGATACAAATTGGTAAAACCTTTTTGAAACTTCAACTTTTAAAATGTAAATGAATATATCCTTTTACTTAGTCATTCTGCTGTGGTGTGTTTGTTCAATAGAAAAACAGAGTTTTGCAAAGATCCATCCAACAATGGTCAGTGGAGCTTTATCTGAAATAACTAAGTTCCAAACACCAGAAATGTCCTTCCAACAATGACTACATTTCATATAGCACACCTTTTCTAAAGCAAGAAGTTGCAGCTGTATAATCTACAATGGAAAATTATCTTGGATACTTAAAAAAAAAATTAAGTGTGTTTACTTATTTTTTGAGACAGAGACAGTGTGAGTGGGGGAGGGGCAGAGAGAGAGAGATAGAGAGACAAAGACAGAGAATACCAAGCAGGCTCTGCACTGTCAGCACAGAGCCCGATGCAGGGCTCGAACTCACCAACTGTGAGATCATGACCTGAGCCAAAATCAAAAGTCGGACACTTAACTGACTGAATTACCCAGGTGCCCCAATCCTGGATATTTTATTAAGTGAATAAAGAAGTATGTAAAGAGAAACATCTCCTTCTTATGAGATAATTGTTTTATGAAATAACAGTCACACAGAGGTATCTGGAAAATGTTCTGGAATAAAATTCTCCAGTTTCCTGTGAGGTTGAGTTCAGAAAGTCTACCCACCGTCTACGTCATGTTGACCTGCATTCTTTGAATCTTTATTCTTTAATGAATATGTATATTTTAACAGGAAAGTAAGGGATTCAAACATTACTGTGTTTTTCAGAAGATATTCAGTCATCACCACCACCATTCAGCAATCGTATATTAAAACATCCACACCGTCAGGTCATCTAAGCTAGTACCTCTTAAAAATTAGAATATTTCATTACTCAAGAGGTAATCATACTTGTTACTTGGTGTTCTCACACTGTTTCTAAGCCCTCTTTCCCTGCTGTTCTGAGGTCTGTAATTACTTTAATGTTTATTTATTTTTGAGAGACAGAAGAGATAGAGCCCAAGCAGGGGAGGGGCAGGGAGAGAGGGAGACAGAATTTGAAGAAAGCTCTAGGCTCTGATCTGTCAGTGCAAAGTCTGACATGGGGCTTGAACCCATGAACTGCAAGATTATAACCTAAGCCAAAGTCAGACGCTCAGCTGACTGAGCCACACACGCACCCTTGTAATTACTTTTATACAGGCCGCCGTCATTACTCACAGATTCCATATTTGTGAATGGGACCACAAGCGAAAGTTTTTTTATAATTTTTTTAAGTTTATTTATTTATTTTGAGAGAGAAAAAGTGTGGGCAGGGTAGGGGCAGAAGGAGAGAGGGAAAGAGAATCCCAAGCAGGCTCCGTACTGTCAGTGCAGAGCCCGATGTGGGGTTCAAACTCACAAACCATGAGATCACGACCTGAGCTGAAATCAAGAGTCTGATGCTTAACCGACTGACCAATCCAGGCTCCCCCAAGCTAAATTTATTTGTTAGCCCCAAATTAGTACTCCCAGGGGTTAGGGTCCATTTGAGGGCATGGGTAGTAGGCCATGTGCACATCCCCAGCTAAGGTCAATTGAGGCAACTATAAACAATGTCTTCTCAACTTGTCTGTTCTCAACTATAAACAATGTCTTCTTAAAAGTCAGTTTAGTGTGTTCTGTTAGTGGCATTTTGTACTTTTTGTTGGTAATTTCCTTTTTAAAAGATCCCCAAACATAGTGCCAGAGTGTTGACTACTTGTGCCTATACACAAAAAGGCTGTGATGTGCCTTACAGAGAAAGTACATAGGTTAGCTAGGTTTTGTTCAGCCATGAGTTATATAGGGTGACATTGACCATGAATTCAATGTTAATGAGTCAATAATATATATTTTTTAAAAAGTCTTCCTTTTGATTAAATAGAAACTCTCCTAAATGAGGTGATGTGTTGTTGATAAGTTTGGAATTATTAGGACCAGATGCTGGCAGGAACCTAAGTCTGTGCCTCTCCAGAAGCAATGGTTCAGCTTTCTCTCATTCAGTGTTTGCCACAACCTGATAGAACATAACAATCACAAATGACAGGAATTGACTCTGCTTCAGTCTGGGCAGCATCAGTCTGGGCAGTTCCAGGGACTCTGGAGTTTCAGCTCCTACTGCTGGTGACATCAATCGTACTCAAGATATGTGCATTGGTGAAAATGGATTTAGAGATACCTCCCCAACTATCCCTTCATGAGCAGGTCCCACGTCCGGCCAAGCGAATCCCTGTGCTCTTCAGAGTCCACCCTAGCTGAGCAGGGGTCCAGGCATTGAAAAGAGGATTTCCAGGTGGCTGGGATGACTCTAGAAAGGGTTCCAGGAGCACTGTCATGTCTGCCTTGAGTCCTCTCCTGTGAAATGGAAGGGATGTGATGTCACAGAGCACCTGCAGGGGAGGCAGCAAGAATTACTTTGTAGCTGTTCACTAATCAAAAAAAAAATAATAATAATTGGTAGCAAATGCCTGCACTGGAGAATTTGCTCTGAGACTCCTTTTCAGGATAACTTGGCAGCTAACTTTCACCACTTGTAACTTTTCAGGAGGCCCATAGAAATTCAGGGAAAGCAAATCAGTTTTAGTGATTTGGCAATCTCCACTGGGGGCATTGGGTCACCTCCCTGGCCAAACCACAGTCATTATGACCTTGGCAATTGTCTTCTCATCCCCAGGGCAATTAAGTTGGTGAAAATAAAAATTAAAGTGGCACCAAGTTGTTTTCTAAAAGTACCAAAAACCGTGTAACTGCTTCACCAGAGAAAACACAGAATTCCAGTAGAGTAGGAATGAGTTTGTTGGGTTGTGGAGTGCATCTCTCCCACTGCCCACACCCTAATGTAACCACACTTGCTTTCACCTACCACACTAGAAGCATATATATTAATTTAGATGCAACTTATATGAATTTACATGGGATTGCTGTCATTCACAGATTTCAAATAAAGTATCCCAAACTTAAGTAATTGCTTCTTTCCTTAAAAAAAAAAAATGTTACTAAGTGAAAATGCAAATTATAATTCCCAGCTCTGATCACAAACTGGAGTAACCTAAATACAGAGACTTGTATGGATTGCCAGTTATCCTCACTGGCTTTTTCTTTCTTCCCTAGTCTCTGTTGCCTCTAAGGAAAATCCAGCCTTTTTTCATAAAATGCCATCTCTGAGCTCCATTTTAGGGTCCATCAGATCAGGCTGTAATGTGGAGACAGTCTTTGGGGATGCTGTGATGCTCTGTCTTCATCCTCCTTCAAATAGTACTTGTCACTCTGGCTGCCAAGAGGGCCCTCCAAGGATGCCACAGCCATCCAGAAGTCCTGGCTTCAGGCCAGGCTCTGCCCACATCCCATGACTGGTGGTTGTGAGTGAATATAAGCCTGCCCATCTCTGAGATTCAGGATGACCCTAAAAGGACCCTCCAGCTCCAGAGAGACACTTGGCTTTTTCCTGTTTATATTCTTTGGTTATTTCTTCCTTTCCCCATTATTTACAAAATGGACAAATGTTTACTTTTTTTAAAGTTTATTTGAGAGAGAGAGTGCAAGGGAGAGAAAGAGAGAGAGAGAGAGAGAGAGAGAATCCCAAGCAAGTCCTGCAGTACCAGTGTGGAGCCTAATATGGGGTTCCAACCCACAAACTGTGAAATCATGACCTGAGCCACAACCAAGAATTGATCAGTTAACTGACTGAGCCACCCAGGCACCCCAAAATGGACAAATATTTAAATCATTCGTGAATGATGAAGAACACGAGTCGTAGTGACTTTTTCCTGCCGCTTGGAACAGGTCATATGCAATGAATTTCTGACAGCATCCTCCTCCCTGTACCGTATTTGTGAATGTCCTTGTTTCTTTTTTAATTTTTTTAATCTTTATTTATTTTTGAGAGAGAGAGAGAGACAGAGTGTGAGCCGAGAGGGGCAGAGAGAGAGGGAGACACAGAATCTGAAGAAGGCTCCAGGCTCTGAGCTGTCAATACAGAGCCTGACGTGGGGCTGGAACCCACAAACCATGAGATCATGACCTGAGCCAAAGTCCAGAGCTTAACTGACTGAGCTACCCAGGCACCCCAAAAGTAGGATATTTCTAACAAGAGTGGCACATCCCTCTGTTAGAAGTTTGCATCACATGACTACTATCTGATTTGACAAAAAAGTACATTTGGCTTAATGCATTCCTTGGGTCTTTCTCTTCTAATTTTGCTGGAAATTCATTAGCCTGGCTGGCATAGAAATGGAAGAAAAACACACATCGTGCTCTGCAGATGAAGAACCTGGGCTAGAATTGGTCCCAAACAGTGGCAGTTCTGATGCCTTTTCCTTCTGGCCTGTCATTTTTTTTTTTCCTTCAAAACTTGATTCAGTAATTGTGCGCTTTCCTTTCACTTTTCCTTCTAATACCTAGTAGCTTTTATTTCTCTGACTCTGGTACTTTTTTAATGTTTATTTATTTTGTATGTGAGAGAGAGACAGAGAGAGAAAGCGAGTGAGCTCAAGTCGGGGAGGGGCGGAGAGAAGGAGAGAAGAATCCCAAGCCAACTCCACACTGTAAGTTTAGAGCCTGATGTGGGGCTCTATCCCACCAACTGTGAGATCATAACCTGAGCCAAAATCAAGAGTCGGACATTTAACCAACTGAGCCACCCAGGTGCTCTGCTGACTCTGGACTTTTTAATCTCTTGGGATAAATTTTTCAATAGCTTAACATTTTATCTTGGAATTTTTGAACATTTTGAAATAATTTATAAATTGACATTTCACTAAATTTAAATATGTATCACTTTTCTACTAGGTGAATTTTCCATAACAGCATATTAAATTTCAATCAGAAATTCATGTAATAATTACATTATGGATTTTTTTAAGTAACCTTCATGCCTAGTGTAGAGCCCTACATGGGGCTCAAACTCATGACCCCAAGATCAAGACCTGAGCCGAGGTCAAAAGTCAGATGTTTCCAATGTTTATAGCAGTGCTATTGACAATAGCCAAAGTATGGAAAGAGCCCAAATGTCCAACGACAGATGAATGGATAAAGAAGAGGTGGTATATATATATATATATATATATATATATATATATATAATGGAATATTACTTGGCAATCAAAAAGAATGAAATTTTGCCTTTTGCAACAACGTGGATGGAACTAGAGGATACTATGCTAAGTGAAATTATTCAGTCAGAGAAAGACAAATATCATATGACTTCACTCATATGTGGAATTTAAGATACAAAACAGATGAATGTAAGGGAAGGGAAGCAAAAATAGTATAAAAACAGGGAGGGAGACAAAACATAAAAAACTCTCAAATATAGGGAACAAACAGGGTTGCTCGAGGGATTGTGGGTGGGAGGATGGGCTAAATGGGCAAGAGTCATTAAGGAAGACACTTGTTGGGATTAACACTGGTGTTATATGTATAAGATGAATCACTGGATTCTACTCCTGAAATCAGTATTGCACTATATGCTAACTACTTGGATGTAAATTAAAAAAAAAAAAAGTCAGATTCTTAACTGAATGAGCTACCGAGGCACCTCATTAATCTTTTTAAAAATTTTTCCATAATTTGGCTATTGTTGAGAGTGCTGCTATAAACATTGGGGTACAAGTGCCCCTATGCATCAGTACTCCTGTATCCCTTGGGTAAATTCCTAGCAGTGCTATTGCTGGGTCCATCAGGTGATGAATGGATATTCATCTTGTGAAATGTGGCAGCATTTGCAAGACTGGGCAGCATGCAGTAAACACTCAATAATGGTTAGCCTTTTTTGCTTTTCATTTGAGAGGAGAAAACCTTTTTCTAAAGTTGCAAAGTAGCAAAAGTTTAAAAAAGAGGGTTTTATATATAGAACAGTATTTGTCTGACATATCTTAATGTATAGGTTTAGGCCAGATATTAATTGGCAAAGTCTGATTTTGATTCACCTTTTCATTCACTTAAAAACGCTAGCATTTGCAACCCAAGTGTCCATCACTGGATGAATGGCTAAACAAAATTTAGTATACATACAATGGAATATCACTCAGCCTTAAAAAAGAGGGGAATTCTGACACCTGCCGCCATATGGATGAAACTTGAGGACATTATGCTGAGTGAAGGAAGGAAGACACAAAAGGAAAAATGGGATATGATTCCACTTACATGAGGTGTCTAGAGTGGTCAAACTCAGAGACAGAAAGCAGAGTGGTGGCTGCCCGGGATTGGGGGCCGGGTGTGGAAGAGGGTCAGTTTAATGGGTACAGAGTTTCAGCTTTGCCAGATGAAGTTGTTCTGGAGGTTGGTGCATGATAATGTGGATGCACTTAACACTACTGAACTGTGCACTTAAAAATGATTAAAATGGTAAATTTTATGTTATTTATAATAGACCCACAATTTGAAAAATTTTTAAATGACCAGAAAATTTGGAATATACCCAAGAAGTTATTCAGAAAATGAGAAGGACTATAAGGCAGAACACAGTTGGAAATAGGAATTAAAGAGAGAAAACAGTTTCATGTTTCTAAAAAGGAAAAAAAAATGCCACCACCCACACACAAAAAAACCCATTTACTAAGTTCCACTATATGCTAAACCCAGAAACTAAGCCTACCGTCATGTGGGCAAAAGATACATGTGAATGGATCAATAAATATGGAAGAACAGTGATAACGACTCCAATAACAGCATCAGGGGAGAGCTTCAGAATAAGGAGGCTACTCAAAGCCCATTCTTGGATACCAATCAATAAACCCTTCTCCACTCCACTCCAGCCTATGTGACTCTCTTCCCTAGGGCCACCGTATTTAGCGGGGACTGTATAGCAGGTCAGAGCTGAAAGACAGCTAAGGGAACGTGGAGGGCATGCAGCGCCTTCACTTCAATGGTGAGAAGGCTGAGGTTGGGCTAGGCCATCACAGGGAGCACTGGGCAAAGCACCTCACGCTTCATCCAGGGTCCTTTCTGCTACTTTACTTTCAAATAATTCCCAGTTTCTCATACTTCTCCCCAGGTCAAATGTCCTTATCTTTCTCTATTCCTGAAGTTTATTTTTAAAAGAATTTTTAAACAGTCATAGAGTCTATTAGATGAATAGATGGATGATTTAAATTGAGTAGTAGAAGCACGTGACCCTGCCTCTTCATCAGTTAGGCATCAACATTTCAGGAGGACAAACCCATAAGCAATGGATGATTGTTTTGTTTTGTTTTCCCTATATTCTCCACATAATAAAAAATTAGTTTGAATGGGGGGGAAAAGCCATATGTTGCTATAGTCATTCCCATAATCCTGGGTTTTTATACCTGCCTGACTTCATGGACAGCCCCCATGTCCCTTTGCATGAGGTCTGTCCCTGGGCCCTGGAGCCCACGTGCAGCAGACCAGAATTCCTGGGATTTAACACCAATTCGGAGGAGCCCTCAGCCAATTACTGACAGGAGTTGTTGGATAAATACCCCGACTCCCTCACTCCTCAGGTGGAATAGCTCAGACATACGTGTTCCATGCTGTTCCCAGAGCCCCCCACCCCACCGTGGAATGAGGTCAGGTGGGTCACTGTTAATTTGCATGCTAACACTCCATGGCTTGGCTGCCTTTCTTTCCCCACTCAGCTCCCAGTGCTTCCTGAAGCCATCTCCCGAATGAACTACCTACCTGGCATTCTCATCTCAGGACATTTTTTCTTTAGTCAGACTCAGACATCTTTAGTGATCATTTTCACAAAGCCTTGTAAATTTCTCTTGTTTAAAGCAAAAGCAACCAAACACTGATGGCTGCATACAAAGTGAAGAGGGAACATCTCACCTCTAACTTTCCAGCTGCTTTCATTCAAATATCTAGCCAAAGTCCCAGGGTCTCCTTATGTGAACTGGTTTACTCAACCCACGTATAGACACTGAAATCCCTGACAACCCAGTTTGCATGACAATTTCAGGTCTGTGTACACTCCATAACTTAACTCCCCTGTAAAATTTCCACAGGGAAATCAACGTCTGCCTGTATATTTATTTGTTTGTTTTTGAAGTCAGCTGGGCTGTCTGTGTTTATCAACTCAGTCTGGCTTGCATATATATTGCAGATAAGGACAAATCAGGATACTACTCAGAATGCTTTCTCTTTAGATGTTTTCTTGTTCTTAATATTTCTATCATGAAGAAGGAAGCAGAGAGGAGAGACAAAGGTGGGAGGAATATGTTATTTAAATTTTCAATGGAATTTTTTACCCTTAAAAGGAAGATGTTATATTATATAAGAAGAATATGGTTTCTTTTCTTAAAATACAGCAAAGCATCCCTGCCCTTTGTTTTAGATAATGGAAATCAAGTGGAATAGTAGGGAGAGGATATGGAGCTAGATTGTACACTCAAAATAGAGTGACAAATTCCCATGATGTCAGACTGCTAAGTAGTTTCAAGATGGAGCCATTCATGCCACCAGGCAAATGCCTGCCTTTATTCCAGACTGGGGGACAGGAACAGAGGGTGCCAAAACTCTCAAATTTAGAATTAATAAATACATATTGAGTATTCCTTCTGTGCTAGCATAAAGAAAACAAAGATGATTAAGACATTATATTCTTACTCAAGAAACATATGATCTGATGCCAAAAAATGGGCAAATAAATGTATTAATATAAGATGGGGTGAACATACATACATACATAAAAATAAAGAAATATGTATATTACATATCAAGGTAGCAGAGTCAAGAGGTTGAATCAGCCTGGGAAATTAAGAAAGGCTTTCTAGACAGTCTGTCTGAGATGGGTTTTGGAAGATGATAGGAGAGAATAAAGTAGGGAAGGACATTTCAGGCTAAGGGAACAGCATGTGCAATATGGGAACTACATCAAGATAGGGGATAAAGAACATGCTCCAGCATCCAAGTCCTGTCCCCAAATCTAAAACTGACAGGATAGGGGTGCCTGGGTGGCTCAGTCAGTTAAGCATCTGACTCTTGATTTTGGCTCAGGTCATGATCCTACAGGTTCAAGAGTTCGAGCCCTGTGTCAGGCTCTGCATTGACAATGCAGAGCCTTCTTGGGATTCTCTGTCTCTCTCTGCCCCTTACCCAAGCATGTGCACGCTCTCTCTCTCTTTCTAAAAAATAATAAATAAACATTTTTTTTTTAGTGACAGGATAAAGAGTGTTATGGAAAACCCATAACAGTGCTGAGAAACAAGAGGGAACTCTCAATGACCTGAAATTTTGAGGAACCCTAGTAAGATGGATGACCAGTAAAATTGGATGAAAGGGGAGTCCTGCCCCAAGTGAAGGTAGAAAGGCTGTTCTGTAAAATAGAGACCAAGCTCTTTTTAGGATTCCAAGATCTAAGGCTGCTGACAAAGGAGACTGAAGTAGTTCCAAGGATGGTAGTTTGGAAACCTGAGTAAGAGTGGCCCCACCACTAATGGTCCAGCTGTGTTGCACCTGCGTAAGTGACCCCACCACTCATGGTACAGCTGTGTTGCACAGCAGCCAGCAAAATGGCCACTCAGAGGTGAGAGCAGTGAGGAGAGAGCCCTGGTTCAAGATATGGGGAAAGAGTGGGGAAGTGCTGATGCACAGGGGGAGCCCAACACTCCCTGACCTAATGTCAGCTCCATCCCACAGTCTGGCCCACAGGATGCACTGCCCACCCCTCTCCAGTATTGGAAAAGGGTGGGGCAAGGGACTCCTTAAAACATGGATTCATAAGGAATATCAAATATGAGGAAAATGTGCAACCAAGAGTTACACACATGTAAGGGAAAGTAGCATTGTAAATGTGAAGCCCCCACAAAATAAACTTGCCCAGAAATGCGTTGACCTCACAACACTTACACACCACCTAAAAAACTCAATACTGTTTTAAAGAGTGGAGTTAAGGAAAGAAAGTTATAGGAATTTAATGGTTAGCATTAGTCCCCGTGTGGCCTAGGCAAAGACTAATCAGAATAGGTGAACTAAGTGATTTGAAAAGAGTAACTGGCTTTGTTTCTGGAGCAACGAATCCCAGTTGTGCCATGAGTAAAAATAATTGGCCCGTGGTCCTATGAGCATATGTGCCTCACAAGGTGGGGTCAAACAATCTGACCGTCTGTGTTGTGGGACACGACATGGCACAGTTTATCATTTTGAGAGTCATATGATTTTGGTCTTGTTTCTCACAAGAGAGACACAAAACTCAGCAGAGAGATCTGTAAGTAAAAGCTGGTTTGTTTACAAGAAGAAAATTGAAAATCCTCCCAGGATAAGTGAGGAAATCATTCCTGCAACACAAGTGTGGGCTCTTATGGGGAAGACCTGAACAGAGACAGTTGAAATAAGAATCCAGTCCTTCCACACAGTGGATGGGCTGAATAGGGGGACAGATGCAAGGAACCCCACAAATTAATGTTAGAAGCCAGAATGAGGGGAAAAAAGATGCACAAACGGAAGGCATAAAATAAAGTTTAAATGTGGTGAATGGATCTAAAAGATGCAAATTCCTTTAAATGGGAGATGCAAAGAAAAGAATACACATTGCGGAAGGCACAAGACAAGCAAAGAAATAGTGCAAGAGGTTTTTCCAGAGCTTAAGAAGACAAAACAAACAAACAAACAAACAAACAAAAAACATAAACTTCAAGAGTTTCATGAGCACTTAGGATGGACAAGGAGAAACATCTATAAGTGAAATTGGGGAACTTCGAAAAGGAAGAGCAATTTCCAGGATCTAGAAAGAAAAAGAAAAGAAAACAGGCCTACAGAGAAATTGAATACAATGTAGCAATTGCACCTGAGTTCCAGAATTCTATACCTGCCTAGAATTCTATCCACTGTAATCTAAGGGCTGGACAGTGAATCAAGGAATTAAAAGGAAAGAAGAGGAGTAAGAGAGAAGGAGAAAAATTTCTTAACTGTTTAAATATAACAATCAGGGGCATCTGGGTGGTTCAGTCAGTTGAGTGGCTGATTTTGGCTTAGGTCATGATCTCACAGTTCATGAGTTTGAGCCACACATCAGGCTCACTCTCGTCGGAGCAGAACCAACTTCAGATCCTCTGTTCCCCCTCTCTCTGCACCTCCCCCACTTTGTCCTCTTTCTCTCAAAAAAAAATAAATAAACAAAAAATAAATAAATAAAAATAAAAATAACAATCCAGAATTAAAATCCTATAACAGCTCTGCCCACAACTGAAATTTTAAATTTTCTGGTAGCCACATCTCAAAAAGAATAAATACAATATAAAGTAAAATTTCACAATATATTTTATTCAAACCAATATATCTAAAATGTTACCATTTCAACATAGAATTGATGTTCAAAGATGTACATGAAATATTTTACATCCTTTTTGTTTAAGTCTTTAAAATATACCAAGGATTTTATCCCTTCTTCATTCAGAGCAGGCATATTTCCAGGGCTCAGTAGCCACATATGGCCAGTGGCTACTGTACTGGTTAGCAATCATAGATGACTTCACCATGGTAAGAGGTATGAGAAGGAGTAAGGAGAAAATAAAGTCCAAATAAGACAAATCACAAGTAAAGTTGGGAGGGGAAAATAATTCTCAATATTGACAGAAATGAAATTGTAATATACTTAAGCACAATACAAGTGATTATAAAAATAATCATCAAAGAATAGACATAAAAGATATAAGTGCCAAAACATTGCAAAAAAACATAAAACAAAGTTGATAAACCCTCTAAAAGCCTGGGTGCACATAGTAAATAAGGCCTGTGAAAAGGAAATTTAAAAATGAGATGGCATGAACATGTCCAAATAAATCTATAATCACAACTAATATGAAGTGATGAGATTCACCTGGTAAAGGACAAGAGATATTAAGATTGGACTTTGAAAACAAACAAACAAAAAAAAACAAAAACAAAAACAAACAAAAATCTATGTACACTCACTTGAAATAAAATGAAATGTTGAAATAAGAAACAGGAAAGGGACGCCTGGGTGGCTCAGTCGGTTGAGTGACCGATTTCGGCTCAGGTCATGATCTCACGGTTTGTGAGTTCAAGCCCTGCCTAGGGCTCTGTGCTGACAGCTCAGATCCTGGAGTCTGCTTCTGATTCTGTGTCTTCCTCTCTCTCTGTCCTTCCCCCACTCATGTTTTGTCTCTCTCTGTCTCAGAAATAAAGAAACATAAAAAAAAATTTTAAAAAAGAAACAGGAAAATATGCAAAACAAATACTAACAACAACAAAAAAGCAGATAGAGCTAATGTCAGACAAAAATCAAGCAAAAAACCTTGAAAGAGCAAATTATATTTTGTATTAATAAAAAGAAAAATGTACCAAGAAGATATGCTATTTACAGAACTTTATAGCTCTCAACAATATAAAATAAAAACTGTAAAAAATAAAAAGAAATTTATAATTTTAAAAATTAAGCAAGAGATTTTAACACATTTTTCTTGAAATTCAACACATAAAATATACAGAAATTAGTACAAATAAAGGTTTGAATAATGCAATTAATATACTTGATCTAAAAACTATGTATTAATTTTTCCTATCTGAAGATAGAAAATGTGGGGCACCTGGGTGGCTCAGTTGGTTAAGCCTCCGATTTCAGCTCAGGTCATGATCTCCAGTTTGTAAGTTCGAGCCCTGCATTGGGTTCTGTGCTGACAGCTCAGAGCCTAGAGCCTGCTTCAGTTTCTGTGTCTCACTCTCTCTGCCCCTCCCTAGCTCACACTAAAATAAAATAAAATAAAATAAAATAAAAGTAGAAAATGCACATTACTTTTTCTTAATTAAAGTATTAATTATAAAACACAAATCAGCAATGAGCCAGCTTGCAGGGTCCACCCCTATCTCGAGCTGTTTATCCCTCTAGAGGGACTCTCCTCTCTGTGAGGTGGATCCTCACAGACCATGGCTTCCCTGCTCTCTGCCTTCTGTTCTTGGAAAAACCTGGCAGGGGACCACAGGGGGTGGGGAGGAGAGTGAGCTCAAGGTTCCTCCCTCACACCTCCCTAGCTCTTGTCAACTTGCCTTCTCCCAGAGCTCTGCCTCTGGGGTCTGAAAACTGACTCTCCTTCTCTCCTCCAAGCCTAGAACTGTTACCATCTTTTGAGCAACCTTGACTAATGTCATCAGCATTTTACCATTCTTGACTCACCTGTTCCCAACTCCAATGCACACACACTTTTATTTGGGGCAAGAGACTATTTTAAAGAAAATCTCATGTATTTTTATTCTTAATTAGTAGACATCTCAAGTCTGGAAAAAAAAAGGAATTCCTTTAATATAATCACCATGCCATATGATCCTTAATAAAATAAAAATTATATTATTTTTAATAATAAATTTTAAAAATATGTCCTGATAACATCTAATAATCTAGATATTTCCAATTTTCCTTAATTATCAATATAATCTATTTCAAGCAGGATTTTAAGTTTATTAATTGTAATTATTTGTTATATTCCTTAAGGCTCTTTTCATCTGAAATTGTCCCCTTTTCTCCGGTGCTATTGTCTTGTTAAAATTATTGAGGCTATAGGGTGTCCTATTTTGGGTTCACCTGACTACGCCTACCTGATGTCTTCAACCTGCTCCTCCACCCCCCACTCAGCCCCTAGACTGGAGACTGAATGCAAACAGCTCATTAAATGTATGCTACTTTGATTTATTTGCAAGAATACATCACACATTGTGCTGTCTGTTTCATATTACAACACATAGAACTTACACTATATCCACTTGCGACACTTTCATAGATCTTAATATTGATCAGTGTGTTCAAGTGAGAGTTTGTATTTGGAGGTGTGGGAGGCCTTTGTTGATCTTCTATTTTATGTATTTTTAAGAAATAAAATTCTTAAATTTTAAGAAAGATGAATTTTACCACATCAATGTTTGAAACTTTGTAGCAACACATATCCCCCACAATAAAAGTAAGACAAATGATATACAGGGAGAACATATTTTCAAAATATAAATCAAAATAATTGTCTAAACATAAATAATTGCAAAGAAATAAACACAGCTCGTGCCTAACAACTAAAAAGAAAGCAATGTAACTAGTAGGAAAGTAAGCAAAGGATGCCAACAGGATATTCCTAGAAAAGGAAGGTGATTGTCAATAAAAGTATGAAAAGGGGTCCATTTCAGTAATAATCAGGGAACAAATTAAAATATGAAGATACTAGGATGCCTGGGTGGCTCAGTCAGCTAAGTGTCTGACTCTTGATTTTGGCTCAGGTCATGATCTCTCAGTTCCTGAGATAGAGCCCTGCATTGGACTCTGTACCGACAGTGTGGAGCCTTCTTGGGATTCTCTCTGTCCCTGTCTCTCTCTGCCCCTTCCCACCTCATGCTTTCTCTCTTTCTCTCTCAAAATAAATAAACATTAAAAAAATTAAATGAAGATACTGCCTTTACCTTATCATATTGGTAAATGTTAATAGTTTTATAATAAACATTCATTCATTTATTCAACAAATATTTTTATATTCCAAACCTGCCCCAGGCCTAATGCTAGGCATAGATGAGTACCAAGTAGTTCCCCTATCTTTGAGAAACTTGCATTTCTGAAGGGGCAATCATCAATAAATAAATAAACAAACACATAAAGAACAACTTAATGTCATATAATTACATCACTTTGTAGACTGGAATCAGAGGTTGCTTAAGCTGTACAGGGAAGACCTCACAGGATGAATGGTGGGTAATTGAGATGTGAGTATTTGGAAGAAGGGATGGTGTTGGGGTGGAGGTGGGGGGTGGGTAGAGATTTCCAGAATAAAGAGCTGGGCAAATAGCCAAAGACTGGAATGAGTCTGGATTGGAGGCACAAGAAGCCAGTATGTCCAGAGTGTTGTGAATGGTGTAGTATGTGTCCTATTACATCATGTCAAAATTTACATAGTATATTCATTTGTCCAGACCAGGGTAAGAAATGAAATTCCAGAATTAGAATGAAACGATATCAGGAAGGGATCAAAACAGCCACTTCAAAAAGGTTGGATGTGACTTAAAATGCTGCAAGAATCCCCAAAAACTTTGAAACAGAGGAGAGATGTGATTTTTTTTAAGTTTATTCTGGGCGTAGGTGGGAAAAGTATTGAGGATAGAAGAATGGAAGCAAAGAGAGTAGTTAGGAGTTGGAGAAGAGAGAATGGGCACAGGTTGTCTTTTGGAGGAAGAGTCTCAGGTCTTGCTAACAGACTGAATAAATAAGAGGAAAGGAGGAACCAAAGATAACTCCAGGTTTGGGCTTGGGCACCTGGGTGAATGCTGGTGCCATTGACTGAAATAAGAGAGCGAGGTCCTTGGAGTGGTCTGAACATGACTGCTGGCTAACAGGAGCCACTGAACACACCAGCAGGGAAAGAAAATCAGATTGGCCATTTTTGAAGAATGATTTGGGGAAGGCTAATCCTAGGGTTAGTTTAGAGGTGAGTATAGGGGTTCTTGCAACAGTTTAAAGGACTCAATAGTGAGACTCAAAACCAAGGCCAAGGGAACAGTGGAAAAGAGAGGACAGTTTCCAGAGAAATTGATAAGGCAAAACATAGAAGCCTGTTGGATGGTTGAGGAGGGAGACAGGAAGATACACTAAATATCCATGAGGACCCCTAGGTTTTTGGTCTGAGTACAGGTGTGAAAAAGGTATCATCCAACAAATAAAAAAAAGTTTAAATAATTGAGAACAAATGTCTTTCTGTGGCTAAAGCTGTACATTGCTCAAGGATGGGGCCCAGCACCAAATAGTGGTGGGTTTGAAATGAGCAGATTAATACAACAACAATGGTCATAATAAGAACACTGAAACCACTGGATCACTCCCTGAAAATAAATTCAGTTAACTTACTACAATATTGTCACTTGCTACCTGAGAAGTAATGACAAAGAAATTTGATTCATTAAGGGTAAAGTGTAGGATGGGGGAATAAATAGGGTAGGAGAATTGCTTTATTTTTGTTCATAAACAATAATTATGAATTTACAGACAACCTTTCAAAGAGCTGTTTGGGGGTGTGCAGGATAATGAATAGAGGAATGGGCAAACTGCTGGATCAGAAGATAAAAGAAGTCTCCTTTACAGATGGCCCATCCTCAGCATTGGCTTGAAGACACATAGGTGAGTCCCAGTCAATTAATCTTACTCATTTGTCTATAACATTAAAACGCATAAAGTACATTTTATATTTATTTTCCTTCTTTTTTAGCATTACTCAAAGAATATTTTTAATGGACTAATGTATTTTGTTCTATTTTTTACAGATCTTATCCAAAATGTCTGTCTGAGGAACTATTGAATTTCCTTTTACTTTAACAACTGGATGAATGCAACTCAGTTCAACTGTCATTTCCCTCTAGTGATTATTCATTACAGATGACTGATAAATAGTTCAAAAAGTCATGCTTACACAATGTTGAATACCAACTTTAAAATGTATTACCTCAACAATTTCAAATAAACTTCCAAACAAGAACTGATTTCATAATGCATCTAAATATTGACCTTCTTCAACTTTTGGGTGTTTCACTAGCAAGATAAGTAAATACAAACCAAGGATTAAAATCCCAAGCTTGTGACCATTACACATTCATGTGATGATATACACAGACATGGAAATAGTGAGCACCAGTTAATCTGGCCTGTAATGCCTCTTGTTTCTCTTATATTTCAACTGGACGTATTTGTATTTGTTTACTATCTATCACTAATAAATATTCTTTCCTTCTTTGAAGTCAAGAAGCATTAGCTATATGATACTCTGTTTCCACTCTAACTTGTACTCTGGTTACACTAAAAATTGGGTATTACAAGTCTTAGTGATATACCACATAACCCAGAGTGTCATAAGGTCTCAGAGAGATGGTTGATCAGATGCCAAAACACTGCTAGTATGGCTTTCTCTTGTGCCCAGAGGAGATGTTTAAAGGAGTTGTATTATTTCTTAAACTTACATTCCTGCTTACTACACCTCCTGGGTATGAGAAGATTTATATAGCAGTGTTTGTCCATGTTTTATCCTAAGATAGGACATGCCAGAACTACCTGGATTTCTGATTTGTTTTCTGTATGACTTTCCAGCTCTAAAAAAAAACCCAGGTTTTTCTTAGATTTTCTGATATTTAGAGTTATAAGTTATAGCATTTCCCAAATGTATGGCTTGTTTTAGCCTAGACTTTCATGTGACAAGTACATATTTTTTTCTCTCATTGCTGACATGTCCTGGGAAGCACACTTTTATCAACATGAATGAGATCTACATAAGGAATAGTAATGTCTTTATTAAACATGGCTGACTTTTAAAAAGGTTATAATTTGACTCATTTTGCTTTCTTTTTTTAAGTTTATTTATTTATTTTGAGAGAGAAAGAGCAGCACAAGCAGGGTTGGGGCAGAGAAAGAAGGAGACATAGAATACATAACAAGTTCCAGGCTCTGAGCTGTCAGCTCAGAGCCCAATGTGGGGCTCAAAGCCACAAACTGCGAGATCATGACTTGAGCTGAAACCAAAAGTTGGATGCTTAACTGACTGAGCCACCCCAGTGCCCCTCATTTTGTTTTCTAAAATGTAAGAATCAACCATTAATCAGTCAATACATCAATAGACAGACACAAATGAATTTCTTAAAATGTGTCCCTGAAGTTCACTGATGCTCATGCCTATATCTCCTGAGACAAGGCAAGGATAGAAGTAGAACCATTTTCTAAAAAAAGGAAATTAGTGGACAGAAGCACTTCAGCATAGTCAAACTGCCTTCCTATCACATGCTAAAGACATATATTAGAGAGGGCAGGTTAATAAGAATAAGCATGTTAAAATAAATTATCCAGAGGGGCGCCTGGGTGGCGCAGTCGGTTAAGCGTCCGACTTCAGCCAGGTCACAATCTCGCGGTCCGTGAGTTCGAGCCCCGCGTCAGGCTCTGGGCTGATGGCTCGGAGCCTGGAGCCTGTTTCCGATTCTGTGTCTCCCTCTCTCTCTGCCCCTCCCCCGTTCATGCTCTGTCTCTCTCTGTCCCAAAAATAAATAAAAAACGTTGAAAAAAAAAATTTAAAATAAATTATCCAGAATAATGCAATTTTTTATCTTCTTAAAAAATGGGCACAAGACATGAACAGACATTTTTTTCAAAGAAGACATACAGGTGGCCAACGGACACATGAAAAGATGCTCAATATGACTAATCATCAGGGAAATCCAAATCAAAACCACAATATCACCTTACATTTGTCAAAATGGCTAAAATCAAAACGATAAGAAATGACAAGTGTTGTTGAGGATGTGGAGGAAAAGGAACTCGTACACTATTGGTGGAATGCAAATTGGTGTAGCCTCTGTGGAAAACAGTATGGGAGTTTTCTCAAAAAATTAAATATAGAATTACCACATGATCCAGTAATTCCACTATTGCGTATTTACCCAAAGAAGACAAAAACACTAACTTGAAAAGATATATGCACCCGTATGTTTATTGCAGCATTATTTATAATAGCCAAGACATATAAACAACCCATATGTTTATCGATAGATAAATGGATAAAGAAGATGTGGGATATCTATATCTATATATCTATATATATCTATATATATCTATCTATCTATATATATATATATAGAATAGAATATTATATATAGAATATATATATATAGAATAGAATATTACTCAGCCGTAAAAAATAATGAGGTCTCACCATTTGCAACAACATGGATGGAATTACTGGATATAATACTAAGTGAAATAAGACACAGAAAGACAAATACCATATAATTTCATTCACATGTGAAATTTAAGAAACAAAACAAATGAACAAACAAACAAAAAAGACAAAAAAACAAACTCTTAAATACAAAAAACAAACTGATGGTTACCATAGCAAAGGTGGGTGGGGGGATGGGTGGCATAGGTGAATGGGGATTAAAAGTACACTTATCTTGATGAGTACTGAATTATATATAGAACTGTTGAATCGTTGTATTGTACATCTGAAACTAATATAACACTGTGTGTTAATTATTCTTCAATTTAAAAAATAAAAATAAAAGTAATAAATTATCCCAAATAATGCAATTTTCTAACAATCCCATCCAACTCTCACTTTAAAGATGAAGGGAACTGAGGGTAAGAGCAAGAGGCATTCCTGAGACTGGAACCCAAGAGTTCCAATGTCTAGCCCATTGTTCTTCCCATGCAAAGATTTTCCTCCTTGGTAGTTTAAGTAGAGGTGACCCTGGTTCAAAAACAAAGGTTTTAGTATCAGGAAAAAGCAGTGAATCTCAAAGGCAGTCTCAACGGCAAAGGAAGGGAACAAAGGACTATAAGGCTCATAAGATTTGGCCAAGAGTTAACGGAAGGGAGGGCAAAGTTACCTAAGCCAAACCCAGCATGCACTGCAAGGCAATGGATGTCCTGAACACCAACTAAATCCCCATGATGCCATCAGGCTTATAGATCACCTCATCACTTTTTCAAATGATCGGGCTATTTAACCATGCACTCGATTTCTCATTTCTTCTTCAGTACCTGACTATACATTCATTTTGGCAAAATGATCTATTACTGACTTGGAAAAAATCAGGTACATTTTAAACTCCAAATTCCAATGCCAGGTAGAGGATTTATATATAGATTTGAATCTAGGTGTTCCTCACTTGATATGAAGACAGTCAGAAAAAGCACAGTCCTTGTCGCACAGAGCTGTAGTTTTAGAATGGCTTGCAATGCCAGTGGTGGGATCAAAATTATTTTTGGATAAATATGATGATTGAATCAAAGAAATTTCTTTGTATGTCATACAAAGTAAGGTAAGATGTTTGTACCTCCAGTCAACATTTATGAACCATGTAAAAGTTGAAATGGGAAGTCACAGAAAAGACAGGGATATAACAGAGCTTGCTTTGTGGTTGGTTGAAGACCATGTTGCTGCCTCACCCTTACCAATTCAGTGAATGCCCCTCTACTCCCAACTGCTGATCTCTGCATCTCTTTTCTGGAGGACTTGGGTTGCTGGGGTTGCTCTTCCTGAAGGAGCTACTGGCTAGAACTTCTGGAAAATGAATATCCCTGGAAGCAGACCTTGACCAATCACTGAGAGAGTTAGTAGGTAAATGTCCCAGTCCCTTAGCCCCTTGGTTGGGATGACTGAGACCAGTCTTTTACAGTGGTTCCTAGAGGTCCCCTTAAGAATTCAGCTCCTTGGGGGCGCCTGGGTGGCGCAGTCGGTTAAGCGTCCGACTTCAGCCAGGTCACGATCTCGCGGTCCGTGAGTTCGAGCCCTGCGTCAGGCTCTGGGCTGATGGCTCGGAGCCTGGAGCCTGTTTCCGATTCTGTGTCTCCCTCTCTCTCTGTCCCTCCCCCGTTCATGCTCTGTCTCTCTCTGTCCTAAAAATAAATAAATAAACGTTGAAAAAAAAAATTAAAAAAAAAAAAATTCAGCTCCTGTTGCTCACAGTGGTAACTGGCTTAATGACACACATTTTACTAACTACCTTCCTACTTCCTGACCAATGTTTCCTAGGACCACCCTGTAAATACACTACTTGCTCTTGAATCCTTCATTTTGTTTTTTTTCAATATATGAAGTTTATTGTCAAATTGGTTTCCATACAACACCCAGTGCTCATCCCAAAAGGTGCCCTCCTCAATACCCATCACCCACCCTCCCCTCCCTCCCACCCCCCATCAACCCTCAGTTTGTTCTCAGTTTTTAAGAGTCTCTTATGCTTTGGCTGTCTCCCACTCTAACCTCTTTTTTTTTCCTTCCCCTCCCCCATGGGTTTCTGTTAAGTTTCTCAGGATCCACATAAGAGTGAAACCATATGGTATCTGTCTTTGTATGGCTTATTTCACTTAGCATAACACTCTCCAGTTCCATCCATGTTGCTACAAAGGGCCATATTTTATTCTTTCTCATTGCCACGTAGTACTCCATTGTGTATATAAACCACAATTTCTTTATCCATTCATCAGTTGATGGACATTTAGGCTCTTTCCATAATTTGGCTATTGTTGAGAGTGCTGCTATAAACATTGGGGTACAAGTGCCCCTATGCATCAGTGCTCCTGTATCCCTTGGGTAAATTGAATACTTCATTTTGGTCTGCTTCTAGGGGAATGAAAATCAGACAATATGACTTGACCCACATTTCTTCTTAGATAGTTCTGCTAAGGGTTAGTAGCAAGCAGTTGGGGTGCACCATGAAGGCCAAGTTCTTGCTGATTACTCTCTTGCTAATAAGTTTTCCAAATTCTAGTTGGGTGAATGCAGCCCACTTCTGCATCCCTTCCAACTGGGCACATCCGTTGCCAAGAGCAGTGAGCTTTGGGGTAAACATGACATTTTCCTCATGCTCAGCAAGACAGGAAGTTCATTAAATTTGGTATAAATCTTTGTCTTTAAAGTGCCAGTTGGTGATTTATTTTCTCCTTCTGTTTAGATTTTTTAAAGCATAGGTGCCAACCTCTGGAATCCAATCCAAAACCCCAAGCGAAGTCCTGTTGATAAATCAACAAAAGCCCTGTTTGCACAACGCAAGCCAAATGCAAATCCCTTATCCTTGAGAGTGAGTCTAATGATCATATTTCAATGTTATAAAAGGTGCCATGTCAAAGCATCTTACTAACTCTCACCTTGGCTTCTAAAAAACATCCTTTGGCTGCCTTCCTCCAAAGAAAATCCACAGACAAATAAAACCTCTAAAGGAACACCATGGCGGCAAATCCATCAGAGGTGAAAGAAAATTGCTTCAGGATGCACTTGCCAGGCACATTCAAACTTACCTCTATATCACATTTGGACAACACAGCTCATCAGAGTGTGCATCGTCATCTATTTATACACAGGATCTTAGAGGAGCCCAAATAGCATTGTAAGACAGTGTTAACTTCTACTTGCTACCAGCTGAGACTTGAGCATGGGACCATATCCATCTGACCCTCTCTTTCTTCCTCTTAGGATTACTGAAAGGATAAGATGCATTCATTCGTTTGCCCCCTCAACCAAGAAATAGTTATTGAGCATTAACTCTGTGCCAGAGTTGGGCCAGGCTTGTGGATGCACAGGTGGACACAGGGAAAGAAGGCCAGCAGCAATGAGGCAGCAAAAACAAAGGGACAGAGGAAAAATGAGTCTAGGAATTTTAGTGTGAGAACCACACCAGGCCTCAAAGGCTGTGATGAGAAGTTTGTGCAAAGTGCTATGAAAAACCACTAAAGAGTATTAAGCCAAAGAATGAGTGGTGTGGGAATAAGAGGGAGGGCAAGAAAAAAATGAATGAGGTAAGAGATTATAGCATGAGTTACCTAGATCAGAGTCTCTGGTGCAACACAGGCATCCAACAAATGTAAGTTCTTGCCACTCTGCTCTGCCCTCTTCCCTGCAGATGCAAGAGTTCTCATCCTGCCCTTAACCACCTCCTCTAAGGCAGTATTACCTGGTAACTGTTAAGTTGTCACCTACCTCCATGATCCAATTATCCACATGGGGGCAAAGATCATTTTTTCTCTGAGAGGAGGAAATTGGGAATTAAGTTTTATGAGCTAACATAGAAAAGGCTTCTGTTGGACAAGAATCATTATAAAATTGTTATACATTTCATATCAATGCATCTAGTAAGACATAAATGAGGTTATGGGATTCTGGAAGTCATTATATGAGCAAAGACAGCTCAAAAGGTTGGGCAAGAGTGAAATAGATATGACTTCATAAACATGAGACATACATTCTTGAAAAGTTCTTAGCGAGTTGGCTAAATCCATTTTTGGTAAATAGAATAAGCATTTGAAAGAACAAGTTAATTAGGTATAGCTATTGTTTGCAATAGGTAATTTTGCAATCAGGTAAGACATAGAAGCTGTTGATTATAAGACTTTAGCTTGGGGGGCACCTGGCTGGCTCAGTTGGAAGAGCATGCAACTCTTGATCTCAAGGTTGTGAGTTCAAGAGAATGTTGAGTGTAGAGATTATTTAAATAAATAAAACTTAAAAAAAACAAAAGGACTTGAGCTTGGAAATTGTTGGACTATAGAGCTTCGTGAAGGTAAAGACAGCTAAACAATTGAATAGAAAGGGTGCCTGAGTGGCTTACTTGGTTAAGCATCCGACTGTGGCTCGGGTCATGATCTCAGTTTGTGAGTTCGAACCCCATGTCAGGCTCTGTGCTGAAGCTCAGAGCCTGGAGCCTGCTTCAGATTCTGTGTCTCCCTCTCTCTCTGCCCCTCTGCCACCAAAGCTCTGTCTCTTTGTCTCTCAAAAATAAATAAACATTAAACAACAACAACAATAATTGAATGTGACTGATCAAAGAGATTTCTGTTGAGCTCATATATTTAAAATATACAAAAGATGGACAGAGACAGAGAACTGTGTCACTATCAAATGTTTTAAGGAAACAAGAAGACTAAATATTAATGATGTTTTCAAAAAAAATTCTAAGAGCCTCCAGAAGGCTTTATTTTGTTATATTTAAATCAAGAAGAGCAAGGATGCAATGAAACCATTCCTGGGTATAGATTTAACAATCTATCAAGAAGAATGATCTTACAATTGAAAATATGAAAGAGAGAAACAAAATCCAGCATTGAGGAAGTGCTAAGGGCCAGATTTTACAGTGGGAACTGAAAGGACTGAAATCACATAGCTATCCTTGGTAATTAAAAAAAAAAAAAAATCCAAAACACCAACCTTGAGAATTGCCAGAAGGGTGGAGAGAAATAATTCCTGCTATATTTTTAAAAGACTCATTAGATGGTATTCTGGACATGATAAACAAGGGAATCTGTGATTGGTCTTTAGAAAAACCTTGAAATGAAAACTTAAACATGATTTCTGAGCTCTCAATAAGCAGAGAGCATCAGGAACCAAAATAAGTTTATCACAAATCAAGTCCTTTGGCACAGCTGTTGATTTTGTTTTTCATTGTCTTACCAAAGAGGGAGATTAGGACCACACAATAGAGCCACCTGGGTTTATTTCTGGGAGACATGGACCATCACTTGCTAAAAGATAATTATGCCGGGTACGTAAATTGGAAAGGTTCATTGTTGATGTAAAATGAAGGTCAATTCCTCACTGTGTTCAGTCGGATTCAGGCACTCCATCTGCTTTGGAATCAGGTTTTCATCCTGGACTTTCTTTGAGCACGGGTGGATATAGATAGATAGATAGATAGATAGATGGATATATATATGGATATATGGATATGGATATATATATGGATATATATTTATATTTGGATATATATCCATATATATATCTATATCCACATATATATGTGGATATAGATATATATACATATACATATATATATAGATAGATAGATATACATATATCTATCTATATATCTATATCTATATCTATATATATATATATATATATATATATATATATATATATATTCCTTCCTACAAATTAGATAATGCACATCGAAGAGTTGGTTATCTGTGAATTGTTGGACATTGTCACTTCATATCATAATTTTTGTTAATATTTGATACTGTCTTTTCTAGCAGGTGGACACTAAGTTACTCTCATTTTCCGTGTAAAAGTGAAGCTTTAGTGATTTGTAGAAAAGCAGGTGTGTTTGGAATTAGCTAAGTGACAATCATCCTATGGTCCTAAACTGATTTG
The DNA here is from genome assembly GCF_028018385.1 of Neofelis nebulosa. Taxonomy (NCBI): domain Eukaryota; kingdom Metazoa; phylum Chordata; class Mammalia; order Carnivora; family Felidae; genus Neofelis; species Neofelis nebulosa. Next base: position 94,298,908 of record NC_080790.1, on the reverse strand, counting down.
GCCAGGAGAATGAAGTTAAAATTCTTTGAACATTGAGGAAAGTGCCCACCCCTTCCTCAAGAGTTTTAACTTGGCAAGGAACCAGGCAAGTTTTGCTTTAACATGGACAGTGGTGCCTGCATTCTGATCCAGAGAGCCCCATTCCAACATGGCCCCAGAGAAGCTCTGCACAGCAGAGCCCTTACATCATCTGCACTATATGTACACTTGGTCAGGCTGTGTAAACTTTGACATGTGGGTGTCAATCTTTCTCATATTTGCAGATGGCTTTATCAGAGCATGATTAGTTTCCAGAACAAATTTGAGCAAAAGAAAACATTACCTACAGTATGTAAGCCAACAGAGCAGCTAGTTTTCAGATTTGTCTATTTACATGGGCACTGGATGTTTTGCTAAGGCTCTCTAAAACTGATGGTAATTGAACAGTGCCAGTGTGTTAGTGGAGGCTGATGAGTTGTAAAGGTTTTATAAACAACCAGGGTGGATTTGGCCACAGCCTTTCTAGTAATGTTTGTTAATCTCCCTGAGCAAGTGTGCACCTAACACAATGTAAATACTCCAGAATTTGGAGGTGTCAATAGTGTAACTTTTACTGTTTGTAAAATCATTCTTTGATATCATCAGTAAGTTTACTGAATGTCCCATGGCCAAATATAATAAAACCTTAAGTAAGCGCTTGCAGAGAAATAAGGGAAAACATGTGTTTTATTTTTACCCCATTGCATGTTTGTTAAAGGATCATCGTAGACTGATAAATACAGTCGTGGCTCTGCCTGTGTGTAGATTTCTGTTTGGCTTCCAGGGAAGACTAGTTTTATTCCACTCTGAGAAGGGAACGTATCTTTTTACAATTATTCAATGGCTTAGTGTATGTATTTTGCTGAGAAATACTGACCAGAATTTCTGGGGAAATCTGTATTGTCCCCAAATTATCAGCATCTAAGACAAAGTTTCTTTAAGATTTATCTCAATTAGAATTCAAGGTGTGAGTGTAGCCTGTAATAGCTCTGTTCAGGTATTGAAATTCCTGTGCATACACCTGTTTGTGGGTGTGACTGTGTTTCCAAATGATGTCAAATAATGTCTGATGAGACCTCCCCTTCTATCTGAGCACCCTTGTAAACCACTAGAGGGCCTATCCATTTGCAAGGTTCTCTGGACAAGACAAAACAATCCTGAATTATCAGATAAAAATCCTTGAAAGTTTTTGGATTTGTTTTTTATTATGTTTTTGGTGAAGAACCTTATCACTGGTCCCACCTACACCCTCTACCATTGCTGGTATTCATGAAAACTTTGGGAATCTACAGTGGCCTGGGATGCACTGGACAAGACAACCACCCTCAGGGTTAATGACCAGCCTCTCTGGCCGCAGTATTGATGGATGGCAGAGAAAATGAAGCAGCAGTGACATTTTCAAGGGGAATTTGTGAACCACAGATATGAGCATGACCAGCACAGCGTAGCGGCACATAAAATCAATACAAATAACCCATACCTTAATACCTTGATCCAGGGAAGAGGCTGGCTTCATCAGACCCTGTGAGGGGAGCAGCCTGAGGCCACCTGAGCTGGGTGAGCATGCTATTGACTTGCTCTGCAGAGGCATTAAACTAGCCACAATTAGGAGTGTTTTTTTTTTTTTGAGGCATTTCTTTCCCCAGAAACAATTTTCTCATCTTTGAAATACACCCTTGCAGTGACATTGATCATGCCTTATTGTCATTGCAAAAACTAAGGCACTACATTTTTTCTCCCCACATTATACAAGTCATCTGTTTTTAAATCTGTTAAAATAATCCCGAAGACAAACCCTCCCTTCTTCTGTCGTTTCTGAAGGTGAGGAATGAGGCTTCCATTTTGTGAGCTCACAGTTATGCTCTTATTGTATACTGTGGGAAGAAAGTCACTTTCTCTTCTTTATGGCATAAAATTCTTATGTGCATAAGTAAGTTTGTACAGCTAGCCAAAAAAATCAATGGGGGCTAAGACCCTGTATTATAAAAGGGCGGGTCTCTATTGATTGCAGTATTAAATTTTCTCTTTTTGCATAATCACATCTAAGGGGATGAGGACAAAGAAGCCTGTGGTCAATGTACTTCAGAAGGTAATTTTGAAGAATATTCTTTATATTTCTTATTTTGCCTCCTCTTGATATGTTATGGCAAAAGTGACTTAATTTTACAAAAATGGAGAGGCTTGGAATTAACACTGTTTCAGAATGATAAGGTGTGTAGGATGAAACGGTGGGGGGAGCCCAATGTTTTCAAGTACTTCTTTCTTATGTGTAGTCCTTCTTCAGTTCTACCTGGATGGAACTGGAAGCCACAGTGAATGACAGATACACCGGTGTGTGGATGAGTCCTCAATGTTGGGGTGGAAAACTGAATATCCTCTAAAATCGTTCAATCTCCTGTTTCTGGCTAAATGTCTGAGTAACCAGGCAGCCTCATTTATAAGAAAAAAGACTTGGCTGATTAAACAGGGCAATCTTTACATAGCATGGGACCAAATCTCTCACAAAATAGGAAAAAAAATGAAACTACGTGAATTTATTTTTTCAGTCATATTAGTCAATGCTTACAAGGAAAGCAAATAGCTGACTTTTCCAGGCCCGTGTGAGTAGAAGGATAAAATGGGTAGATTCCTCTCCCATTATTATTTACTTCTTAAAAGGGTAACCCTCTGACTTTTACTTATGTGGGATGTGGGACGTCCGGCATAAGAGGCGTCTGTCTGTAACAGTGTCTCCCTCAACTGCAAGGAGATGGCAAGCATGGTCCACACACCCCAGTATGGTTTGGTCCCAGGGCCAAATGCAGCTCCAGCCTGGGTGGGAGTTCCCCTTCCCCCACACCCCTTGTCTGTCCCAGACAAGCCAGGTGAGAAAGTTCTAACATGGAAAGGTCTCAGGAGATGAAGCCCTGGGTTCTGACACCTGTGGAGTCCTTTTCAAATGCCTGTGTGAACCCGAGGCTCTGGGAGGTGAAAGTCACGGAGGCACGGAGTTGCATGTGTTAATGTGTGTACAGAGTAACTCTGTTTGTTTGTAGGTCCTTAGTAGAAGGGTGGCTAATGTTGACTTTTTGAGGCTAAAATTGTTTGAATTTTCTATCCCGACTCTAAGCTACCTAACAGAGGCCTCTTTTTGCCTTGGCTGTTTGTACATTCATTACTTTTAAAATGTCTTGAAGTAGTAAACAGTTCAACAGTCCTCCCTCCGTCTACCCCATTGTCAAGAAGAATGGGGGCCAGACCGCCAAGGGCAGCGTCAGAGGCTGTGGCTTGCAGCTTGTCCTGGTAATAAATATTTAGAGCTTTGGGGCAATTATTCTCACACATTGTGCAGCCCTCCCAATCCTTAGTTAAAGCCAAATCAGATACTCGGAGAAAAATACAGAGCCCAAGGGTGCATTTCAAATAACATAATTAACACTAGGCTCTGGTTTTTGGTTGGTAAATGGTTGTGAAGAAAGAAATAAGCATGAGAAATAGAACCCCCCCTGCATTTGTATGAATGTGCTGTGTGCGTGGATTTTCTGTAACTGAAACGTAACTCCTAAAAGACACACTGCATTTTGCTTTCGTTCCAGCCACAGACATGGGTTTGCAATTTGCTTCTCAGGGGAAAAAGAAAATTATCTCATCCCAGCCACCTCATGCCCAGTCTTCGTGAATGAAGATATGAACACACATCTCTATTCCTTTTGCTTGGGATGGGGGTGGGGAAAGCCCAGGGACAGGAGAATCTTTCCATCTGGCTCCTTGATGTTCCTGGTGGGAGAATTTCCCTTTGTTCCTGCAGGCCAGCAAGTTAGAGAAGGCTTATCATGCCTACATTGTCAGGTTAAATTAAACACAATGCCCTTGTGGTGGCCTTTCAGCTTAAAGAGTGCCTTCCCTCTCAGGGCTCCTGCGGAGTGTCCCACAAGCCCCTTATTGTGTCAATTAAAAGGCCACGCAAGTCAGCCTATCCCTGTTCCTATTCCTATTCTGGAACAAGGTCCCAGAGCATGTCAGCCTTGGTTTTGTGTGTGTCTCTCTGTGGGGTGGGGGCAGTGAGGTGGATTCAGTTTGAAACTAAACTCTCCTGCCTTTTACACTGTCTCCATGCAGAAGTACATCTGGGAAAGTAATGGTTGCTCTGTGGACCATGGAGGGAAGCACTTCCTACTAATAAACAGAGAAGGGTCCGCATGCCCTGGGACGGAGCCAGTTGGAGCTCAGCATGAGTGAACCAGCCTGAGTGGCAACTGACAGCAGTCTCCAGGAAGAAGGGAAACCCAAAGCCATCATCATGTCCCATTTTCTTCATAATAATGACAGGGCTAAAGTGTATTTTCCAGAGGTGGGGCAGCTCTCTATGAACCAGAGGTTGCCTATGGCCATGCTTATCAAGCCTTAGCCCAACTTTACAGTATTCTGAGCAAGATCCAAAGGACTTATCTGGACAAGGACTCTGGGGTTCAGGGTTTGGCATTAAAAGAACTAGGTCCAGATCCCCATCGTCAAACATCCATGAGCAAAGACTTAGATAAATCTCCTGAGCTCTGTGAATCTCCTGTGAACCTCTGAGGGATCAGTGAGGTCAAGAGTGGTAAAGCAAATGACAAATTGCCAAGTTTGGGAAAATGCATAAAGATGTGATATTTAGGAGAGAAGACAAGGTACCAAATATGTTATCTGCAACTGGAAAGAGTTCGAAGGAAAATACTCGGTCAAGGGAAGGAACAAGGTAAAATAAAGATGCAAGCCATTTCCCCCAGTTTTATTGAATCTCATTAGGGAGTTTGTAAGTGACAAGTGTCATCCTCTGACCTGACAAAACTGCTGGCATTTACTGCAGTTTATAAATAGGCGAGTCCCTAAAACGTTGGGTCATGGAAAGGACCACCTTCCACCCATCCCTCGTAAATAATAGAAGAACACAAAAGAATTTGTGTTACTATTGAAGGCCAGGTTCCCTGGGATGCAAACATTGAGTGGAAGCCAGGGATGCAAAATGCTTATTGGGGGATAACCATGAATAAGGAAACAACGGAGAGCAGCAAGGATGGGGCCACCCAACCATAGTGCCATAGACCTGGCCAAGTCTATGCACATTTGAAGAATGGCATGTTGAACAGAAGTTGCTAGGCTTTTATACCACTGCCTTGTTCTAGCATTGGCCAGGGCCACCTATGAAGGGTTCAGAAGCTGAGGTGTGTCTGGCGGCTGGGGAAGGGGAAGCTAAGCCTTGCATCTCAGTATCTGGCGCACCGACAGAAAGCAACTTACTCTTCATCACCCCTTGAGATGCACAGAATTTCTGGAAAATAACTTCTGCTGAGGACTTAATCCATTACAACGTGTTCACTGTCCTATGTATAAAGATGTGCACAACAGAAAAGTTTTTAAAGAATTGGGTCAGATAAAACTGATGATCTCTTTAAAAACTATCTGTTTCCTTTTTACCATGTGATAATTTTATAATACGTTGTGCAGTTTCTCTTTTCACATTGGCTGCCAGGAGTCAGAACTACAGGGAATTTTAGCAAAGTTTTTTTTTTTCTCCAGATTTTTATGTTTTGAATATTGTAGGTGTATAGCTAATAATTGCTGAAGCCAGAATTGCTTCTTAGCTTTGTCATTGATAGTGTCTATGACCTCTTTACTCTGCATATTTTTGAACTGTGTTTAACTATTTTATTCCTCATATTTTACATTTAGCATCCATAAATGTTTTCTTAGAAGTATGGAGACACAAAACTTTGATATAGATGTGGATCTAAATAAGCATAATTTTAGGGAATCATCCCCATAATTCAGAGCTTTTGGTTTTTTTTATGGTGATATTTTATTTTAATTCCAGTATAGTTAATATACAGTATTCTATTAGTTTCAGGTGTACAATATAGTGATTCAACAGTTCTATACATCACCTAGTGTGTATCATGATAAGTGTACTCGAGCACCTGGGTGGCTCAGTCAGTTGAGCATCTGATTTTTGATTTTGGCCCACGTCATGATCCCAGGGTCATGGGATTGAGCCCTGCATTGACGGTAGAGCCTGATTCGGATTCTCTCTCTCTCTTTCTCTCTCTCCCCCACTCGTGGTCTTTTTCCCTCTCTAAAATTAAAAAAAAAGCCTTTTTTTCTTCTTTTTTTCCTTTGTTCACTATTCTGTTTATTAAATTCCACATATGAGTAAGATTACATGGCATTTGTCTTTCTCTGACTTATTTCACTTAGCATTATACTCTCTAGCCCCAACCATGTCTTTGCAAATAACAAGATTTTATTCTTTTTGTGACTAATATTCCACTGTATATGTATGCCACATCTTCTTTATCCATTCATCAATCAATGGATACTTGGGTTGCTTCCATACCTTGGCTACTATAAGCAATGCTGCTGTAAGCAACGGAGTACATATATCCCTTAAAATTAGTGTTTTCATAGTCTTTGGGTAAATACCTAGTAGTGCAATTTCTGGGTCATAAGGTAGTTCTATTTTTAATTTTTTGAGCAGCCTCCATAGTGTTTTCCAGAGTGGCTGCACCAGTTTGCATTCCCACCAACAGTGCAAGAGGGTTCCTTTTCCTCCACATCCTCCCCAACACTTGTTATTTCTTGTGTTTTTTATTTTAGCCATTCTGATCTAAATGTGAGACCTGAAACCATAAAAATTCTAGAAGAGAGCACAGGCAGCCATTTCTCTGGCATCAGCCATAGCAACTTCTTTCTAGATACGTCTCCAGAGGCCAGGGAAACAAGAGCAAAAAATAAACTATTGGGACTCCATCAAAATAAAAAGTTTCTGCACTGAATTGTTTTTATTTGAATATATTTTCTGGTCCAGTCAGTTCTGCTTTTCGTTTTGCTTTTCGTTTCTCACTCAGTCCCTTCCATGCAGTCAGGCGGTAGTATCTGCATCCTCACCATCACTTTACATGAACCCACTCCAGGAAACTTAGCTCAATCTTGGGTGTACCAACACCCAAAGACACAGAACCCTTTCTCAGCATATTCTGTCTGCGGTGTGTATTGGTGACTTTCTGTTGCAGCATGTGGGCTCTGCTGTGGACATGTGGCTTCTTCCCACCCCACTGCTTAGAAGCAGGCCATCGGAGGAGTCATGGGACAGCTCTGAACCTCCATTTCTCTTCTATGAATTGAGTCAGAGAACACCTTCCTCTCGGTGTGGTTCAGGGAGTGAAATAAGACATCATATGCAGAGTACTCTGTGCCAGGAGACCCTGGAAGCCCCACTTTCCATTCTTGAAATCTACATAGTGGTTATGGCCATGTTACAGCAGAAAGCACTTAACCGAAGTCTTACAGAGTGTTTCTAAAGTGATCAGGCACACAGGTACATGTTTCCTATCTCTGCATTCCTTGAAGGATAGGCAGTGCTTTGTCCCACTCTTCCTATATATCGCTTGGTAGCTGGCAATGCTGGTAAGAGCTTCATACATTATTGATCATAATGATGATAAAACCCCATCCAGGCTGTAATTTCATCAAAACCTTTGGCTGAGCAGGAAGTATGGCATGTGGCTCTTAACCCTCATGAATCTACCCCAAATAGATGTTTTAAGGAAACAAGAATAACAGTTATCAATGTTACTTCTTATCTTCTTTTTTTTAGTTTTATTTTATTTATTTTGAGAGAGAAAGAGAGAACACGGAAGGGTCAGAGAGAGAGAGGGAGAGAGAGAGAATCCTGCACTGACCGTGTAGAGCCCAATGCGGGGCTCAAACTTACTAACTGTGAGATCTTTTTTTTTTTTTATGAGATTTATTGTCAAATTGGTTTCCATACAACACCCAGTGCTCATCCCAACAGGTACCCTCCTCAATGACCATCACCCACTTTCCCCTCCCTCCCACCCCCTATCAACCCTCAGTTTATTCTCAGTTTTTAGAACTCTCTTGTGGTTTGGCTCTCTCCCTCTCTCTTTTTTTTTTTCTCCTTCACCTCCCCCATGGGTTTCTGTTAAGTTTCTCAGGATCCACATAAGAGTGAAACCATATGGTATCTGTCTTTCTCTGTATGGCTTATTTCACTTACCATAACACTCTCCAGTTCCATCCACGTTGCTACAAAAGCCCATATTTCATTCTTTCTCATTGCCAAGTAGTATTCCATTGTGTATATAAACCACAATTTCTTTATCCATTCATCAGTTGTTGGACATTTAGGCTCTTTCCACAATTTGGCTATTGTTGAAAGTGTTGCTATAAACATTGGGGTACAAGCGCCCCTATGCATCAGTACTCCTGTATCCCTTGGGTAAATTCCTAGCAGTGCTATTGCTGGGTCATAGGGTAGATCTATTTTTAATTTTTTGAGGAACCTCCACACTGTTTTCCAGAGTGGCTGCACCAGTTTGCATTCCCAACTAACTGTGAGATCTTGACCTGAGTTGAAATCAAGAGTCAGACGCTTAACTGACTCAGCCACCCAAGCACCCCTACTTCTTATCTTCTTAAAAACAAAGTTAAAATCAGTCCAATCATGCTATGGAGGACCTTCCCTCCCTAAACAACTCAACAGTGTGCTGTGGAGGAATATCAAAGCACATCTGGAGCTGGGCATCTGGGAAGCATCCCTGTTCTAGTTCATTAACAGAATTGATAGAAGACAGTAAACTAGTTCCCTAACCACCAGAGAAAGAGTCACCCACGTCTATGACTAGCCTGGCTGAGTAGTAAATACCCAACTAGGAAACTCATATCTGAAGAAATACCTCATATTTCAGCACATTGATACACATAACTCAAGGCACTTTACTGGAACATTTCATGACAACATGCAAATGGTACCAAAGAGAATTCTCCATCTCCCTCATGCTCACCAGCCCCTCCACCCTACTTGCATCCTCCTGGCCCAGCCCAAATATCTCCTATGATGAGCTATATGTCTGTTCCAATGACAGGTCCTATAGTTCCTTGGAATATTCGAAGTGGTGCATGTACCCGAGGGAGCAACAAGAAGATCCACAGGTGTGGGAAGAAAACATTAAAATATCTGTTCAGGGTCACCTGGGTGGCACAGCTGGTTAAGCTTCCAACTCTTAATCTCAGCTCAGGTCATGATCTCACATTTCATGAGTTCAATCCCCTCATCTGGCTCTGTGCTGATAGTGCGGAGCCTGCTTGGGATTCTCTCTCTCTCCCTCTCTCTCTCAGCCCTTCCTCTACTCGTGCTCTCTCTATCTCAAAATAAATAAACCTCAACAAATTTCTTAATAAAAAATAAAATGTATATTCCTAAGTAAATATTTTTCATCATTTAAAAAATCAAATTTGTATGTTTTATACTATTTACGATATAATTATATATAAATATTATATAAAACATATATATATATATATATATATATATATATATGCATGTGTTAGGGTACATGTTCTTCTTGTAACTTATAGGGAACTTGGCCAAAAAATATCTGACACAAACACCATGCAGAAGACCTCTTCCAGATGCAAATTCCTGTCACTCACTTATGCACAAACTCAGTGATTCTCAGATTTGAACTTTAAAAAGAGGCAAATAGTGCTGCTGCTTTGCAAAGTGCAACGCTAGTCTTAAATCACCAGCTTGATGTAATCAAAGCTGACTTTTGCTTCACTCTGTGTGCATTTGGGTTTCTCCCTGTCTCTGCTTCCCTGCACAAATAACACCAGTTCGGGTGAGGCATGGATATTGGCTTCCATATCGAGGAAGAGCACATTTCACTTTATCGATTACCTGCTACCTACACTATGAACTGCAGCCATCAGGCAGGCTAATGCAGACAGTGTCTCTTGAACACAGGTCGAATTACCTTAAACCTTTACCTCAGACTCTGGGGAAATACAAAGCCCCCCTGATATTTCCATACATTCCTGAAGGACTTGTGTAGGTTCTCAAGGGTGACTATGTTCCCAGGTTCCAGCTTTAACTTCTCGTGTGTGTTTCCAAATCTCATCCTGATATTGTGACACATCTCCTTTGTCCACTTCCATTTTTAAAAATCCACTGCATTGGGGTGCCTGGGTGACTTATTCAGTTAAGCGTCTGACTCCTGATTTCTCCTCAGGTTGTGATCTCACAGTTGGTGAAATAGAGCCTGACCTCAGCCTCTGTGCTAACAGTGCAGAGCCTGCTTGGGATTCTCTCCCTCTCTCTCTGCCTCTCTCTTGCACGAAAATAAATAAACTTATTTTTTTTAATAAATAAAAAATAAAGCCCATTGCATAAAGCACTTGATAATGACTTAGACTTCAGTGAACATTTAGGCATCAAATTGGGGGTGTCATATTGTGCCCCAAATTAAACAGGTAAAAATAGTTTTTTAAATGTTCCTCCCTTAGTATCATTGCTTCTCATGGTCCCATCCCCCATGGGGCAGCCAGCTTTCTGCCATCTTAGTTCATTGTTTCTTCTCTTATATTGTACAAGAAATCTGCATTCTCTTCCTTCTGTTGAATAAGGAAATTTAGTCGTTTCCAGCTCTGAAACTGCACACACAATCCAATTCGGCAGAGCAGAGCTAATAGAATTTCCCAATGATCCAATGGATTTAATAGAAAATGGTTGTGAGATAAATGACAATTTTTCCTATAACATGAGTATATAACATAATCACGCTGCTTGATTCAAAGGCTCTTCTTGCCCTGAAATATACTCCATCCTACACCACCCCCAAGTGGAGTTAACCATTATGGAAATTCAATGTGTGTTTAGGTGCCAGTGATTGAAAGGTACCAACATTTAAGAAAATAATTTGATATTTGACAGTGTTTGAAAGTACCCATGAATGCTTTCCTGGACCTGGGGGTTGGAATTGTGCACCTTTGTGTGATTACACAAGGAGCTCTTTGGATGGGCAAACACCCATTCCTACACTCCCAGGGCCAAAGGAAACCTGATGGAGCCTCTGGTCACAGAATGCTCATGAGCAGGTGGGTAAGGGTGAAGTCCAGTAGCCCAGCTCTGCTCAGGTATGTTCTATCCACCCTCCCCTCATCCCCTGACTCACACAGGACTTCCTCACCCTCCCCTTCTTCTTTATTTCTGAAGCTACCTTGTCCTAGATCCTTTGCCATCCACCCTTAACACAGCCTAGGGCAAATTGTTCTGCAAATACACAATACTGAATCCTGTCTCTGTCCCCCTTTAACACCCTCTATAGCAGTCAAATGAGAGTTTACAACAAGGGATGCATATCAATGCTTCCATGTAAGACTAGAGCCACTAACTCTAAGATGGTTATGGTGGTTTTCCTCTAAGAGGGAGATTTATGAGTGATTTTCGTTTCACTCTATTTTTGTCTGCACTTTATAGGAGGAAAATTTTCTATGAGAACATTACTTCTCTTTATGAAAAAGAAAATGCAACAGTAAGTTATATTTGAAGCAAGGCTATACTGAGAGGTCACACTGCAGGCTTTCCAAGGTCAGGGGCCCGAGGCCTGCTGATATTTCCATTAGCCTGTGATTTTTTAAAACTGAATTGGGTGTTGCATTTAGCCATCAAGATAGTCTGCGCATGAAGCAGACATGCCTGTTTCTCTTGAAAACTCCTGTGAGGTCTGTCAGTGAAGCCTAGGTACCCTCCATCCATTGTCACCTGCAGGAGGAAATTTTAGTTACTTAACAAAGGCTGTGGGGGAGCCCCATCGGATCATCTACTGCCTTAGGGCAGGGGACCATGTGGCCCCTTCACAAGACATCCCAGGTGGGAAGCAAGGGGAGAAGCGCAGGGTGGACCTGCCCCGTGTACTTGTTTTCCAGTGGGCATGGGGCTGTTTGCAGAGAGGAGCTGGTTGGGGCAGTAAGAGGTGAACAGACAGTAAGGGAGCTTTACCACACCTCTTCAAAGAGAAAGGGGCAGGCATGGTGGGTGGGCCTGACCGATTTAAATAAGAATCCAATGTCTCAGTGCTTATCAAAAGCAAACCAAGCCTTCAGGCCCTTTTCGGGTCTGTGACTCTCCAGTCGAATCCAGGACCTTTCCTCAGGATTAAATGAAACTTCATCCTGCTAAATAAACACAGGCACACAAAATCACTGTGAGTCGTTCACCTGGCATCAATCAGCACTGCCCAGCACATTTCTTGTTTGACAGCTTACTGGAGGGAGAGCGCCCTGAGCGCTCAGGAACAAAGGCGAGGAGAGAAAGAAAGGAAAATTGCAAGAGAAAAGGAAATCTTTATGTTGAAGTCTCAGGAAGGAAATTAAATGAAGGGAAGCAATTATAAACAGGAAGATAAATCCAAAATCAGGTGAGAGGTTTTGTGGTGGCCTCTTTTTAATCCATTGTAACAAAATACTTGACTGAGTTCACTTTGAGGCAAACATTGAACTGGACGCTATATCATTTGTTCATTCATTTGCTCCTTCATATATCCATTCATTCATTCAACAATGTTTTCCAAGAGCTAGGGATACTGTGATCAACAAGGCAGAGCCCCTGCTAACTGAAGGAGACATAAAATAAACAAGTGAGCACATGACTATATGATGTTAGAGAATGGTGCATGCTACGCAGAAAATAAAACCTAGTAAAGGGATCAAAGACTGTTTTAGGTCAGAAAGTCCTTTCTGAGGAGGAGACACTGGCTCTGAGACCAAAAAGCAAGAGCCATCAACAAATGGTCCTGGCAGGATGCTCCCGAAGAAGAGAGAGTGGAGGCAAAGGCTCTGGGGTGGACCTCCACTTGGCACATTCAAAAGGCATCAGGCCAGGGGGCTGCCCTGTACAAGGAGTTCTACCCATGAAAATCTAGTGAGTGGGAGCATCTAGTGATCAGGAATGTCAACCCTTCATCTGAAGTTATGTTCTAGGTGAAAAGACAGCTCTTTTTTTTTTTAAGTTTATTTATTTTGAGAGAGAGAGTGGAAGAGAGGGAGAGAGAGAATCCCAAGTAGGCTCTGTGCTGACAGCACAGATGTGGGGCTCGATCTGGTGAACTGTGAGATCATGACCTGAGCCAAAATCAAGAGTCGGATGCATAGGGTGTCTGTGTGACTCAGTCGGTTAAGCAGCTGACTTCGGCTCAGGTCATGATCTCATAGTTTGTGGGTTCGAGCCCCACATCGGGCTCTGTGCTAAAAGCTCAGAGCCTGGAGAGTGCTGTGGATTCTGTGTCTCCCTCTCTCTCTCTGACCCTCCCCACTCACACTCTGTCTCTCTCTCTCTCTCAAAAATAAATAAATATTTAAAAATAAAAAAAAAAGAATCGGATGCTTAACCACTGAGCCACCCATGTGCCCCAAGGCAGCTAGTTTTAAAGACAAGTTCCTGTTGCTCCTAAAATCCCATCACTTTTTCCAGGGATCTGACATAGACATATAGTTATACCCCAAGGCAGAGGCAAATGCATTGATGGCAGGTGCTAGAGAAATCCTGGCCTGACTTCTCACCTGAAATTGGTTACAGAGCTTTCCCCAGGGGACTGGGAGAGCTCTGTAGGAGACTTTCCAGGAAGACTGCTGGGTGGTGCTCTGCTCTCCAAGGCTGTTGCTACCATCTAGTCATCCAAGTTCCTTAAGCCCATTGTCTCGGGGATGATTTCTCTGCAGAGAATCGTTTGTGGCCTGTGTCCTCTGAGTGCCTCCAAGAGATACCCCCTTGTCCTGGGCCAGTAAGTAGCCATTCCTGTAGGTGCTTGTGTGACATCTTCCAAAACCACCAACCTACGAGGCTCAGGTGCTCAGAGCTCAGGCTCACCCACAGGGCAGTCCAAGTTCCAGGAAATTAGTGCCTCGGAGAATAATCTCAGGGATGGCTGGTGGCCATCGGTGAACAGGCACTCACCTCCATCTCCTCATGTGGGACGATTCTGAGGCATGCTCCCCACCCTTTCCCAGAGGTCTTCAGAAGGATGGAGTCATCCTAACCTGATGATGACAAACTCTGTTGGCTGCCTTCCCTTTCCTTCCCTGTTTCACCCCACCACCCCTGTGGTCCTTCCCAGGATCACCTCCCAAATAAATGTCTTGTCCTCATTCCCTTGTTTCAGAGGCTGCTTTTGGGGCACTGCTGAAAGTGTTAGCCAACATTCATTCTTTAGTACTCAACTTGGAAGTTACCTCTTCCTTGGGACACCTGGGCGATTCAGTCAATCATTCGACTCTTGATTTTGGCTCAGGTCATGATCTCATGATCCATGAGACTGAGCCCCGAATCTGGCTCTGTAGTGACAGCATGGAGCCAGTTGAGATTCTCTCTCTCCCTTTCTCTCTGCCTCTCCCTGGCTCACACGTGTGGTGTCTCTTTCTCTCAAAGTAAGTAAATAAGTAAATAAATAAATAATAAGTTGCCTCTTCTGGAATCTTTTTCCTTGACCTCCTCAATCCTCACCCCTTCCCCACAACACTCAAGTTTGGGTCAGGAGTCTTTTCTGAGTCTCTCTTAACACATAGAAGATGCTCAAGATTGCTCATTAACAAATTAAAATAATGCATCTCTAGATAACAGGCAAATGCAAGGAGGGAGGTTTGAAGCCCCTACATTCCCCCGGGGCCTCCTACAAAAGCATCTCTCCAGCTCCCCTCTGCCCTGGCCTCACTTTCTGATCAGGACTGACCCTCCTTTGGAGGACCTATTTATTAGCTCTTTGGGGACGGTTCTATTGACCATTCGACTCTTCTCAGAAAAGTACAGCAAGAACAAACTTTCAGATTTAAGCCAGCCTCCATTACTTAATATTAGCTGTTTTTCCTGGAAATATCCATTGGGGAGGGGATGTTAATTACCAATAGGGATCATTTCCCAAACAACCGTGTACAGGTGGACCCCAGCCAGTGAACTCTAACATTTAAGAGTCAAGACTTTTATTTTGCCATTTGACCCTGTCCACTGGGGAGCTATTTCCCTTCCCTCAGGGATTTCCACTGAAAAAGTGGCTTCCTCAAGTTTAAAGTATCCAAGCAAAGCAACACTAAGTCATATCTCTATAGTTCAAAGAACAAAAGTACTTAAAATAGATCTTCATTTGTCTGAACTTGAAGTTATTTCACCTGCAAATAAGTCAGATTAATTTCTTGGCCTGGGACCAAAGTAAATGGGCTTGTGTTCATTGTATTTTAAGGTAAATGTGTCTCTTGCAAATCTGAACTAGTTCAGTGGTAGCAAAGAGCTGATAAACCCTCCAGGGGTTCATTAGTCATTTTCAGAAGGTATCTCTCTCAGGAGGTCCACCTACTTACTGGGCAATGCAAGCATGTTCCCCAGGAACTAAAACCATATAAACGGATATTTATTTCCTGGAAACAAACCAGAACAAGAGAAATATGCTGCAATGAAAAAAATCAAAGTATAGCTTCTGGGATCCTTGGAAATAGAAAGATGCCCTGATATGCCATATTTCTCGAAACCATAGAACTACCCTATGACCCAGTGATAGCACTACTAGGTATTTACCCAAAAGATACAAAAATACTGATTCAAAGGGGCACATGCACCCCCATGTTTATTGCAACATTATCAGAAATAGCAAGCTTTGGAAAGAACCCCAATGTTCATCAACTGATGAATGGATAAAAAAGATGTGGTATGTGTGCATATATGTGTGTGTGTGTGTGTGTGTGTGTGTGTGTACAATGGAATATTACTCTGTCATCAAAAAGAATGAAATCTTGCCATTTGGAACAACATGGATGGAGCTAGAGTGTATTACGCAAAGCAAAATAAGTCAGTGCAAGAAAGGCAAATACCATATGATTTCACTCATTTGTAGATTTAAGAAACAAAACAGATGAACATGGGAAAAAAGAAAAAAAAGAGAGAGGGAAGCAAACCATAAAAGACTCTTAATGATAGAGAACAAACTGAGGGTTGATGGAAGGGGGTGGGTGGGGGATGGGCTAAATGGGGGATGGGCATTGAGGAGGGAACTTATGGTGAGCACTGGGTGTTGTATGTAAGTGATGAATCACTAAATTCTACTCCTGAAATCACTGTTACCTTATATGTTAACTAACTAGAATTTAAATAAAAAACTTGAAACAAAACAAAAACAAAACAAAAAACAAACAATAAAGACCATAGGAAAAAGCACTGTAAGGACTCTGCTAAATGCTGAAGGGGATTCAGACACTGTAGGTGCAGAAAGAACTGGAAAAGTCATTTGCCAAATCCTTTCAATGACTCTATAGGAAGCTTCTCACATAGATGAAGACGTGAGATTAGGCCAATGGGGGCCTGAGTGTGCCGAGGTTTGCTTGTTTTCTATGACATGCAGATGTGTGAGATGAGACACCAGTGTTCTGAGGAAGGATGAATGGACACTCATGAATGTCTTTTGTTTTCAGCTTCATGATGCTGCTTCAGACAAATCTCAGTAGTGTGGCTAGTAACTGAGCTCACAACCCTGGTGAGCTCACAGGTCTATATACAGTCACAAAGGTTGGGAAACAATAGTCCAAAGACAGACAAGAGAGAGGGAGAGGAAATATAAGGGCAGGTAATGGGAATACAGTACCAGTCCCCATTGTGTGAAGCAGCGTCCAGTTAGAAACCAGAAACTGATGTAAATGAGAGTCTCGGGCAGGTGCTCAGAGAACAGCTGTCTCTCACACAAAGAAAACTCATACTAAAACCACTGTGTTTACTGTACAATTACATTTACCTTTAATGTCTTCTGAGCATTATTCACATGCTTCATTATTGTCTAGTGAACATTTTATTTTACGTAACAAGGGATTGATTTTTCATTCTGTCCCTACGGAGTAACCTCTTTCAGAATTAGGGAAGCCAGAGTGGTCACTGGGTCGACTTCTGAAAGACTTTGTCCTGACATTTTATAAACTATTATATAAATGAGGTGAGAAACCTGGGAAGGCTTGGGTTCTTTCCCATTTGACTCCACATCACATTTTAGTCAATAAAGCACTTAGCAGAATTCACGTTTGGTTAGGCAGAGGGAGAGACCGAGCCAAGCGGTGTCAGACAGGGTCTTCATGTCACACGGTACCAGCCTAACTCCCACCCCTTAAAATTAATCACAATGGAAGAAGCACCCCTCCTTTATTTAATAAGGATATTTTATAAGTGTTAAAATATGAAAAGTGTTTTAGAAGTTACATTGTAACTAACTTTCAAGAAACTACTTTTTATTGTGCTTTGCTGTGTCATTAAAAACTATCCACAGTTATCTGAAAAGGCTATTAAACACCTCTTCCTTTCCCAACAAACATCTGTATAAAGATAGCTTTTCTTTATATATTTCAAACCAAGTACATGACACAAACATAACACAACAGCTCAAATACAGAAGCAGATATGAGAATCCAGCTGTCTTTATTAACCCAGACATTAAGGAGATTCACGAAAATATTTTTAAAAATACCACTCTTCTCCTTAAATGTTTTTTTTTTCTTTGCTCAGGAAAATATTGTTATTTTTATTAAAAATATATTAGCCATGTTAACATTCAATGGCTTTATTATTGTTCTTTCAAGATAAACTAATGAATATTTTTTTTATTTTTCTCAGTTTCAATTATACTATGGTGAATATCAAAATCAATAGATGTAGCCCACATAAATCAATGCTCTTTGGGGACATCAGTAATTTTTAAGAATGTAATGAGGCGCTAGGACCAAAGAGTTTGTGAAGTGCTAAGTTTTCATCAACTTAGTTTTATAGTGAAAGGCAGAACCTTCAATCTACCTACCTATCTACTTGTCAATTTCAATCACAAGAAAGTCAAGATGTTGAAGGAATCGTTGAGGAATTCTGGAAGAGTTTCTACACTAGTGTGTTAATCAAGTTCTGAGCTGAATCCCTTGACCAAAAGCTCTTTGATGGTCTCCACCAACTCTGTATAGTTGTATAGCCCTTGATCTTTCAAGGAAGAGACTTCAAAAATTAAGTGATTGCATCAGGGAGGGGAAGACACATGTCAAGTCCCAAGGACATGCTTCCTGTGGGGTCCATCTCCTCACAAAGGATTTCTCGGTCACTACATACAGCTTGGAGCTGCCCAAGAAAGCAGACACAAAGCAAGTGAAAGTCCCCAGCCCTGCTCTGCAGGAAATAATGAAGAAACAAAACCATACCAGGAGATGTGCCTTAGACACTTTCTGCATCTGTTTGGGTTCCTTGAGGTGGGTGAGTTGGAGCTGAATGGTATGCTGGCAGGATGCCCCCTGCACCCCACTGTCAGGCCCTGCAGGGAGGAACACCCCATCTGTTTGCTTCCCATAGGTAGTCTTGCTTCAGAGCACTCACCAGGAAAATAGCTAACACAGACTACGTTATGAGTACAAGGGGACACCCACCTTCTCTTATGATCCCTGAATGCCCTGTTATATCTTTGGCATCAGGAAATAAAAAATATTTTTAGAACATTTTGTTACTTTCGTTTTCAACCAAAGCCTGTGTACCACTATCCACATGATGTTTTATTGTTGCATGTTTATAAAGCATTTAAATTATATGTAAAATGAATTGCTGATTAAAAAAAAGCAAAGTGAAAAAAAAGGTCATTTCTATTCCTCATGAGAAGACAGGAGCCTATTTGTTCAGTTTTATATCCTGGGGTTCCCACAATGCTTCACTCATCATAATTTGCTTTGTAATTTATTCATTTATTTATTTATTTGTTCAACAAAATTCCAAGTATATTCTAAGTAATGGGGTAGGAGTATTACAAAGAAATATTTCAAAATGCAAATCATGAGAAATATGACCCAAAAGAGTCACAATCATTTAATAAATATTAAATAATGGTATATGAAATAACTATTTTAGTGTATCCACCTTTTACAGACTTTTTATTTAAAAAAATTTTTTTTAAGTTTATTTATTTTGAGGCACCTGGGTGGCTCAGTTGGTTAAGTGTCCAACTTTGCTTCAGGTCATGATCTCGCGGTTCATGTGTTTGAGCCCCACGTTGGGCTCTGTGCTGACAGCTCAGAGCCTGGAGCCTGCTTCAGATTCTTTGTCTCCCTCTCTCTCTGTCCCTCTCCCGTTCACACTCTTTCTCTCTCAAAAATGTATAAACGTTAAAAAAAATAAGTTTATTTATTTTGAGTGTGTGCGTGGAGAGAGGGAGAGAGAGAGAGAGAGAGGGAGAGAGAGAGAGAGAGAGAGAGAGAGAGAGAGAGAATACTAAGTAGGCTCCAGGCTGTAAGTGCAGAGTCTGATACAGAGCTCTATCCGACAAACCTTGAGATCATGACCTGAGCCAAAATCAAGAGTCAGATGCTTAAGCTACTGAGCCATTCAGGTGCCCCTACAGATAATTTTTAAAAAAGAGATTCAGTAATTTGCCCAAAGTCACACTTAATTTTTTCAAGAATCAAGAAAACATTGGAAGGTTTCTTCCTCATTGCTGGTCTTCAAATAGGTATTTAATAAATATTAGTTTCAGGGTGCCCAGGTGACTCAGTCAGTTAAGTGTCTGACTTCAGCTCTGGTCATGATCTCATGGTTCACAAGTTCAAGCCCCATGGGGCTCTCTGCTATCAGCATGGAACCCACCTTGGATCCTGTGTCCCCCTATCTCTCTGCCCCTCCCCCATTTGTGATCTCTCTTTCAAAAATAAATAAACATTTTTAAAAACACTTTAAAAATGTTAGGGGCACCTGGGTGGCTCAGTCAGTTGAGCGTCCGACTTCAGCTCAGGTCATGATCTTGCTCTCCGTGAGCTCAAGCCCCTCGTAGGGCTCTGTGCTGACAGCTCAGAGCCTGGAGCCTGTTTCAGAGTCTGTGTCTCCCTCTCTCTCTGACCCTCCCCCGTTCATGCTCTGTCTCTCTCTGTCTCAAAAATAAATAAATGTTTTAAAAAAATACTTTCAAAATTTTAGCTTCTTTTGCTTTTCTCTGAATCCAGATTCTGGTCATTTTCTACCAAATTCCCTTTTTTGCTTTGTCCTTGGTAGTCACATAGAATTGAATGTGATGAAATAGACCTGCTGACTCAGTCACAGAGGGAAAAGATCACGAACACTTCTGGCTCCGAGTGAGTGCAGTTGATGGATGAATCCCAGCTCTCGGGGATTGTGCTTCAAGGGATACACCTGCCTGAGGTTGTTAAGGAGGGATCTATTTCTAAAGAGAGAACAGCCATAAATCAGAAAGAGATAAAAGCATTTAAAAACAACAAAGCAGGCAACATTTTTTGAGTAATTGAGCCTAGTTTTAGAAAACAAGAAATGTCGGTGTCAGTCCTTGCCTTTCAAACATTATTCTCTGTTTGGTTAAGCTATACAAACACCAGGACTCTGATGGAAGGAAGACTTTTCTTTTTGTACGTTGTACATAAATGTCTTTAATCTTTTGAGTTAGGAATTTATTGGTTGAGTCTTCATGGGTAAATTCAGCAAAGCTCTGAAATGGTTTTTCCTTGGAAAAGAAACTGAGGTGGGAGGAGGCAGGGAAGGGTCAGTGGGGCTCAAACCAAAAAATCAATCCCCACCCCCACCCTGCAAAAAAAAAAGTGTTTTCCTGGCACAAGAGAATAGGTGAGAGTCCAGCTGACCTTTAGCCAGCTTGACTCTGGGGTGTAGGTCAGGTGGGGGCAAAGGGGCTGCCCTTGAGCTTAGCAGTTGCAAATGAAGGTGCTTGGGATTTCAACAGCAGCTACAAACAAAACAAACTCACACCAGAGTTTGAGTCTCACAGCTGGGCTCTGACCACTTGCTCTGGTTTTTCTTTCTTTTTGCCTTTTCTACAATGCCATGGTCAAGGCCATATCACAGCATGGCCACATCAAGGGCAGCTTAGGAATTGGGATTCAGCCAACTCTCCTGCTGGGCTGTTGAGAATAAGCAAGGAGTGCTTCCTGAGTGGGTTGAGAGACAAGGAGAGTGTATCAGAAGAAGCAAAGCTGCCACTTCTGGTTTCACTTCTGTTCCCTCTCCTACTATCCCTACTCCCAGCTTTTGTCCTCACATCTGCATTTCCAGCTCCGTGAAAAGATTTTGCACATGATGTCTGCAGAAGGCAGTTGGATCTGTGACAGTTTTGCTTGATTGTTTTAACAAGAAGGGTAAATTTTTAATGGTTGAAATATATGAAAGAGGTCTTAATCTTGACCCCCAGAAGTCTGGGAATTTGCTATTTTTTTTTCTGGGAATTTAGAAGGAGTAACTTTCTATAAGATGTAAACCAAAAAACTCTTAGAAACTGGGTGTGGGGCGCCTGGGTGGTTCAATCAGTTAAGCATCTGACTCTTGATTTTGGCTCAGGTTATGATCTTGTGGTTTGTGAGATTAAGCCCCGAATCAGGCTCTGTGCTGACAGTGCAGAGCCTACTTGGAATTCTCTTTTTCTCTCTCTCCCTGCCCCTCCCCTGCTCTCTCTCTCTCAAAGTAAATAAGTTAATTAAAAAAAAAAAGAAATTTGGTGTATTCGTTTGCTAGGGCTGCTGTAACGAGTGACACAAACTGGTTTGTTTAAACAATGTGAATTTGATGTCTCACAATTAGGAGGCTGGAAGTCTAAAATCAATGTGTGGGCAGGATTGGCTCCCTCTGATGGCCATGAGGAAAGGATGTGCTCCAGGCCTCCCTCCTAGCTTCTGCTGGTTTTCTGGCAACTTTTGGCATTCCTTGGCTTGTAGAGACATCACCGCAACCTCTGCCTTCATGTTGGCAGGAAATTCTTCCTGTGTATCGTCATAGATTGAATAACTGAATGAGTGGAGGGATGAATGAATGAGTGAATGTATTCACAAGTGTGGTTGGAACACTGGAGTCTAGTTTACCCAGGTTGAGTAACTTGAACCCTGGAGTTAGAATATCTGACTTTGAGCCCTCCAGAGTGCTCTACGACAGGTGTTTCTGCTATTGAGGGACAGGAGTGGAGTGTTCACCCACTGGAACTGCCCTCCAATGACCAAAAGCTGTTCCATATATGTGTTAAGTGTCCCCTCTCCCTCTTCCAGGCTCTGTATTCATGGATGACTGGACACTTCTCCAAGGCTGAGCTGGAGACGAGGGCCTGGTGCCTATAATTATTGGAGAGGTGATCCTAGAAAGGTGGAGTGTGGCAAGGGGACAGTGAGAGAGAAAAGGAGGAGAAGCAGGACAGAGTACCCCACTGAGTGGTTACTGCTGCAGGTGTCTGCTTGGGACCCTATGGAATGTCTCAAATCTGTGCTCCAAAGGTCTCCCCTACACACATGATCCTCCTCCATGCTGGGGGTGGCTTGGAGGAATGAGCTCCCTTGCTCTAAGGAAATAAGACCAGAGTTTTGAGAGCCCCTCCCCACACTTCTCCCACACCTGCAGCCCTAAATTGAGACTGAACACCTCTGGAGGATGGCCATGACCACCTCCCTGACTCCCCCACACTCCCCACCTGCCCCCTAGCCCCTCTTCTTGCCTGTGCCTGAGCAGCCACCTCTCTCAGGCTCTCAGACATCCCAGGTGCACTGCTTCCCCCAGGATGACCCCCAACTCCTGCCTCTCAGCTGGAACCCTTCACCATGTGGAGCCGGCTCTCCTCACTGACTCCCTAGCTCCTTCCTGGCTTCCTGTGGTGCCTTCCAGATTGTAGGCCTCCAGAAAAACTGCCCCCCTCACCTGACTGAGAAATCCTATTTTTTAGGCTCCACAACTTCCATGAAGAAAGACTGCCTCCCACCCCCAAAACACACACACAAACATACACAGCACACACATACTGTATATACACACACCACACCCACCCTCCACACACACACACACACACACACGCACACATCACACCCACCCTCCACACACACATAAACACACATCACATACATAATATACACACACATACCACACCATCCACTCCTCAAATCCCTCAACACATTACACACAAAAAACCCTCACACATACCCCATGCATATAAAACACACATACCATCCACTACACATATACACACATCACACACACCTCACATACAGTACACATACCACACATATATACCACATACTACATACCCCTCACATCCCCCCACACACCCACACACAAATCCTTCACATCAACCCACATACCATACCCATACAATATACACACATACACCCACCACACACACACACACACACCACCACCACCACCACCACCACCAGCTCCTTGCTGTGTGTTCTTGTACTGGTTTAGTTACAGCTCTATTACTGGTCCCCACATTTTTATGTTATAGTTATTTATACTCCCTCCCAATATTTTTCTTATTTGGTCCATAGAAGCAGATTTTATGTCTGGTTAATTTTTTTTCCCCAAAACAAATCAGTGTCACAGGCATGGTGGCCTCAGTGAACATTAGGTGAATTAAACGGAATATGATAACATTGGAGTTAATTTAAAAGGTGGAGGACATAGAGCAAGTAAATGCACAGCAGTGGGGACTCTGCAGGCCCTTTAGGGAAGGTGAGCCTGCCATTTTCCTACATCCACAGACTCACCTCACCATCTTTCTGACTGTGTACTCACTGAGAGGCATATCCTGATTTCAAAATCATTATGGCAGGAAACAAACTTCTGCATTGGGTCCTGGGACTCAAAAGTCCCCTCTGATAGCAGCAGTGAAGGACCCAGAGGAGATGTTCAACCAAACAGAAGGGAGGCTGGAGCTGCTGAAGGCTGGAAAAGCCAGGTCAGGACTTGGATTTCTATGGGAAGGTCATGGGAAGCTGCCTCAGGGCTTGGAGCTAAGATGCAAAGTGATTGAATCTGTGCTTTAATCACTGACCATTAGGTATATTTATGTGGAAAAATCTTCACATTTTGCAAATAAGCCAGGTATGCATTGTCTGCCTCATCGGAAATTCCACACACAGCTAGACGCGCTCACAAATTCACAATTCAGAATTAATTGGTTTTTAGGCCATGCATTTAGGTCAGATCACCCAGACACTCCATTTCATGTGGTGAAAAGAAATTAAGTCAATTTTCCCCCACCAGACCCTCAGCTCTCATCTTGCAGGCCTGGCGAGCCGTCCCTCTGCACGCACGGGAGGAGACAACCTTTAAAGGCATTCTCATTATTTCTCAGGGAGATGTCATTAAGTACTGTAAACATGTCCTGAATGAGTCCATGTCACAAAGACTGAAAAGTGTTTATAGAATAAAAACCTATAAGCACAAAAATGAGATAAAATGGGGAGGGGAGGGAGAAAGAGGGAAAGAGAGATTTTTTTTTTTAAAAAAGGAAAAGGAAATGTGTTCTTGACCAACTCATTTAGCTAAAGGTGCAGACTAAGGTGTATTTGTCCTGAGGAGCTTTGACAAGAGGAAAGCAGTGGTAGAATGTACCTGATCCAAGGGCCCACCCTTCCTTTTCCTGAGTTCCAGGCAGACATCACTAATTGAACACACCCATTTTCTCTGAACTCACACCTGGCAGACATTCCTAATCGATCACACCCACCTTGTCCTCCAAATTCACACCTGGCCTCAGAATTCTTGGCAATGGAATGGTCCAATCAAGCAATCTAAGTTGAATTTAAACTTCCTGATATTTCTGTTTGCAAGAGGTTCAGGATATCCCTATTTCAAGTCTATGATACAGCATTATAACAAAGAGAATAATTGGCCAAGAAGAGATCAGCACACCATTTTTTTTAAATTTTTTTTTCAATGTTTTTTATTTATTTTTGGGACAGAGAGAGACAGAGCATGAACGGGGGAGGGGCAGAGAGAGAGGGAGACACAGAATCGGAAACAGGCTCCAGGCTCCGAGCCATCAGCCCAGAGCCTGACGCGGGGCTCCAACTCACAGACCGCGAGATCGTGACCTGGCTGAAGTCGGACGCTTAACCGACTGCGCCACCCAGGCGCCCCAGCACACCATTTTTTTGGACATACTCTTATTTGTTATTTTACTCTGTATGGTTGTTTACGATCAAGTTAAGGAGACAAGAGGCTCAAAGTCTGCATTGATTGTAATCCCCCAGAGCTGTACTGTGTGAGCATCAGGCCCCAGGATGATGTCAGGAATAGATGATAAATGGAATTAAGGAGGATTGCTGTGCTCATTTCCAAGGTGGGATGGCAGCATCAAGTTCTCTTTCGGGCTCCACCCTCAGCTACCAGAAACCCTTTGCCCCCATCACGCACACAGTAGAAGTGCCTGGGAATTTACACCACCACACCTTTGCCCCAGCAGGCCAGTGGTCTTGACTTGGGGAGGGAAAATTCTGAGACACACATTATGCACCAGATACCCCTCCGGGTCAGGCTGAAGCTACCTTCTGAACAATTTTGAGATCACACACCTGCTTGACTTTCTTGCTTTGTGCTCTACTTCTTCCACCCACTCACCATCCCTGGGAATACTTTTTAATACATTATCACTTGCATGTGAATTCCCATCATGGACACTGCAAACCTTACCTCTGTTTTGTCACTCTTGGTAGGCCAGACCCACTCCTGGGACCCCTCTTTACCTCTTCTCCCAGGCTGTACCTGGCCAGGTCTCCATACTAGACAACAGGGCATAGTTGGAGCAGATCTGACCAGCTGTGCAGGTTTCTTTCTGTGATGAACACAGACATCACCTGTCCCTCATGCCAGGAGCTATGTGGGGACTGTGTGCCAGGCAGACCTTGAAAAAAATGTCACCACACAAATGACACAAAATCACAAAAGATCACCCAAAATCTTCCCAGGAAGAAGCATGAGAAGAAACTACAGGGAAACGTCAATCTCTGGTAGGGAAGTTTGGAAAAAATTTTCAGGTATATAAAAATATTTACTGAAGGGGTGCCTGGGTGGCTCAGTCAGTCAAGTGCCCAAGTCTTGATTTCGACTCAGGTCATGATCTCTTGGTTCATGGGATTGAGTCTTGCATTGAGCTCTGTGGTAACAGTGTGGAGGCTGCTTGGGATTCTCTCTCCCTCTCTCTCTGTCCCTTCCCCATTTGCACTCTCTCTCTCTTTCTCTCTCCCAAAATAAATAAACTTTTAAAAAATAAAAACAAAAAAATAAAAATTAAAGTAGATTTTTTTATAATCTGCTTTTATTTAATCATAAATACGAATACAGAGTTAGCATTTATGAGGCTATTAAGTAATTTACAATGTATTTTTACTCATTTGATTTATTGTATTTCACAGACACAGTAATTTGTACTGGTTTTAAATAAACAAGGACAACTTTTACAGTAAGATGGGTAGTAGTTTCTTTATAGCAATAATTTTGGGGAACTATTCTGTTTCAAATAGGGGCAGCATTATTCAAAACAATCTTGGGTAATAAAATTTTCCTTAGAGCCTATAATACTTCTTTTAAAACACCAAAAGGACAGGACTCTTCCTATGTTTAAATGTTTAAAATCAATCAGAGCCAACTATTTGAGAAAGAAGAGGGGAAATGTTTAAAAGCTTCTGTAGTCAAAATTAAAATGTGGCAAGAAGACAACTGGGTCAGATGCTTTGAAATTTGTGCAGGGAGGAGATCTGTGCCTCATCGAAGGACCACACTTAGGGTAAGTGAGCATTACACACACAGAAGCACTGAAAGGATGTCACCTACTCTGAGTTATATTTATATTTTGTTGCATTTCTACTTTTTATTCTATTTATTTTTTTAAGTTTATTGATTTATTTTGAGAGAGAGAGCACGCGCGTGTGAGCACTTGCAAAGTTGGGGAGGGGCAGAGACAGAATCCCAAGCAGGCTCTTCATTGTCACCTCAGAGCTGGATGCAGGGTTCAAACTCACCAATTGTGAGATCATGACCTGAGCCAAAATCAAGAGTCAGGCGCTTACCTGGTGTCACCCAGGAGCCCCTTGTTGCATTTTTTAAATAGCCATCTCATTATTTCCAGAATATATTCAAAGGATATTATTTCCATTTCTATTGCCTTCCTACCCTGGGCCTCTGTTCCAAACTGTGGTCTGTGCCTGGAATACCCCAGGGGATGCTGTTCAAGACTTTTCTGAACCCTCCAGTCTGAATGTGCCCATCCTGAACAGAATTCCAAGCCTCTGTAGTGCTGGTCCCCATCAGAATGCCAGACGACCAGAACACCCTGCCCATTACATCTTTGTTAGCCCTGCCGGTGCCCAGTGCAGTGTTCTCAAAGCTGAAACTGGACATTTGGAACTGGAAAGACATACCCCAGTATGACATGAGAGGAACTGAAGCTGGTCCCTTTCCCTCTGCTCCCCTCTGCAGCCGAAGCCTGCACCTCAATATGTGGAGCGTGGCTTTCACTCCAGACTCTCGCTTTCTGTAACTGCGGTACCCACGCAGTAATCCTATGTTCTGAGGCCAGCAGCATTTAGTCTTTCTTAGAGTTCACTGTGTGTTGTTTTCCATCTGGAATATAGCCCTTGACATCTGAACTGAAATCCTTTACCTGGAGTCCATCATCTGGAAATTCCTAAAACTGAATGCATTTTTTTTTCCTTGCAAGAAGTACCTGTCACTTTAAAAAAAAAATTAACGTTTATTTATTTTTGAGAGAGAGAGAGCAGGCGTGCACGTGCATGAGCGGGGAAGGGGCAGAGAAAGAGAGAGACACAGAATCCCAGGCAGGATCCAGGGTCTGAGCTGTCAGCACAGAGCCTAATGCCGGCCTCGAACCCAGGAACCTGGAGATCATGACTTGAGCGGAAGTAGGATGCTTAACTGACTGAGCCACCCAGGCATCCCGTACATGTCACTTTCCGTAGATTCTGAAAGGGGTCTGTGTTCATTTTCTATGGCTACTGCAACCAGTGACCGCACAGTGGCTTAAAACACAGATTTCTTTTCTGACATTTCTGTTAAGTTAGAGGTCCAACATTGGCCTCATGGGGCTAACATCAAGATATAGGCAGGATTGTTGTGCCTCTGGAGGTTCTAGGGGGCCATTCATTGCCTGAGGGGAATCTGTTTCTTTGCCCATTCCAGCTTCCAGAGGCAGCCTCTTTGCCCATCTTCAAAGCCAACATGGCAGGGGTGGAGTTTTGAGTCCTTCCTCTGTGTCTGTCTTTTACAGTCACATCTTCCTCTGAACTCCCCATTTGTGCCTTCCTCTTCCACTTTCAAGGACTCTTGAGATTATTTTGGGTCCCCACAAACACCTTCCCAGAGAAAACAGACCAAAAGGCATGTCAGGAAATGTCATGGGTACTCATACATCAATACTTCACTGATACTTCCTGCATCAAGTATGTATTGAGTATCGAGTCCATGCCCATGTGTGTTCTTAGATGGTAAGGCACAATTAGAAACAAAAAATGTATAGGGTGACAACCATCCTGATTTGTGCAAGACAGAGGTTTCAGGGATGCAGGATTTTCAGTGCTAAAACTGAGACAGTGCCAGGCAAACTGGGATCATTGCACACTCTAGATGCCATCTCTCCCCTGAGGAGTTGATAACCCAGAGCAGGGCATGAACAAAATGTAGTTGACCATACTTTACCAGTTGCTGTATGTGTTTTGAAGGGAAAGGGGAAGGGGTGAGTTAAAGATGAACAAAATGGTGGCATACCTTCCTCTGGGAGCATCCCTTTTGGATAACACTGATTGTACTCCAAACACCTACCAGAGGCGGGCTAAGTGATCTTTAAACCTCACAGAAGCACCACAAAGTGAGGATAGTCATTGCCTACAGCTTTCAGAGGAAGAAACAAAGAGAAATAACTTGTCCAAACATCAGAAAACCACTGCTTTAGGTCAGGTGCCCCAGGAGCAGATCCTGACAAAAGGAATCACAAGTAAGCAATTCATAAGGAAACACTCCCAAGAGAAAAGGATAAGATCGCCAGGACAAAATTTAGGAAAAGTTCCATAGTGTGCTCTCTCTCACGATCTGACAGGGGAACTCCAAGGTGTAAATTACCCCTCAGTTTCTCCCAACAGGAAGTGGAATCCATTCTCCCCCACCCTTAATTGGCTGGCTAGGGACCATTCTGGGAGCATGTAAGACTCTGGTGTTTCTGGTTCTGTCTGCCAGATGGGCAAAGTGGCTTCTGCTTAGGAACTGGACACCAAACAAGAGTCCTGTATTTGGGGCTGTTGAAAGCAGAAGACACCAAGGCTGGGAGAGAGGACACAGAAACAGAGAAGGTAGCCAAGGTGGTCTGAGTGGAGTATCAGCAGCATCCACATCTACTTCAGCTAGTAAGTGGTAAAGCAGAATGTGAACCAACCTAGCAAGTTCCAAAGCAAGGTTACTAAGCTTCTCTTCCAATCCATCTACTTTCATATTCTTACAAATTTTCTTAAAACCTAAGATCTGTGAGGAGGGGTGGTTCAGATTTTTTTCTTTTGCAGGAATACTTTTATTTGCCAGGATTGTTGCCATAAATATTAAAACTCAAAGTGTGCTGGCATTCAAAGTTGACTGTTGGTGTAACAGTGTGGCACGTACATAATTTACTACAGTTTCCTTCTGACAGTTGACTTGCTAATAACAGAACTGATTAGTATATCATTGATAAGATTATGAAGATTAAATACAACTTTCTGGATTTCAGTGATTTTTCAAATGGCTTTTAGGTGTCATAACTCATGTTAGAATTTCCTAATACACACAGATTGTAGTTATGTCAGGGCCTTTGTGCAAACGGGAGTCTAGGAAGCAGTATTGTGTCTTTTCAGAATTGTTATAGGAGTGGTAACTCCTAATTTCAAACATCAGAAGGCCTTCTTATTTACTGCAAATGTGAAGTTATAGTGTGACCTTGGTTCTTTACTATCTCAGAGAACAGATCCTTTATGGGTTCCAGATGGGAAGTGTAAAGTTAATAACCCCTCGTAGACTAATACCCATATGTTTTCCATGCACTGCAGAGATGTACTTTGTTCACAGTGTCATTTATTTAAATGAAATTAACATATAAATGATGATAGATTGTTGTTTCCGAGTTTTGTGCTAGACATAGCAAAAAAAAAATTTAATATAGGCATTAAAAAGTCTGGCAGAAGAAATGGGTCATCCAAATGATGATTAAGGATCACCATCCTTAATCGTGTAATTAATCGTGTGCATGTATGTGCCCTATGTATGTTTGGAACAAGCCATTCTCGTGCACCAAAGTAAACAAATACAAAAATCATGGTTCAAATCTGCCAAAGATTTATGTATTTGCATTACTTAGGACTAGGTCTGACCACAAGTAACAGAGATCCACAATGAAACAAGAAATAAATTCATTTCCCTCAGACATAAAATCTAAATCTGCTCCATAAATTCCTGACAGCTCACTAATCAGCTATCTCTAAGCTATGGCCCTGGTCTTCATGATCCAAGATGGCAAACCATATTCTGTTTTTAGGCAGGAGGCTGGATTAGTTGCCTTTGAAGGAAGGATTCACAAAGTGGCTCCACACTTCTGCTTTTATCTTATTGGCCTAGCTAGTCACATGGCCCTGCCCAGCCCCAAGGGAGGCTCAGGAATGTGGTCTTCTCCATGAGTAGCCAAGGGCCCTGCTAAAAACTGGGGAAATATTACTGTGGACAAGGGGTGAAAGGATCTCAGGGAATAAAAACAGCCTCTGTCACAAGCATTCATGATAATGTCTGAAAATGTCAGTATGGCTAATTTCAATAAGGACTATCTGTTTCCTTTTGAGTCAGAGGGAATTGCTTTTAGCCCTCAGCTTGCTTATTCCAGAGTTAGAATAAATCTGAGGTCAACTCTAATTGCCATGTTGGATGAAGTCCTTTTGGAACATGTGAAATCAATCTGTGGCAACACTAGGATCCCTTTAGCAGGACCTTGTTCTATAATGGAAACTTTTATTGCTTCAAGAGCAGAAAGCTTCTTCACCCAAAGCCATGCTTTTTCTTCCAGGAGTCCCACATGCAGTGACTTATCCATGTGGGACAAATGCCCATTGGGTAATTGTAATCTTTAAGGAGAATATACTGTATCTAGGAGAATGGGCATCTGACTACCTGAGCTCCATCTTGGCTCTGCCATATCTAGACAATGCAATGCTGACTGAGTCAATTTCTTCCTAACATCAAGATAACACCCTCTGTTTCAAGGGTTATTGAGTTAAGTAAACTAGTATAGTTAAACTGCCAGCTTTTCAACATCCTCCTGCTGACCTTATCTATGCCCCAGGCTAAGTTAGAATTTACTTGCCCAAATAAATGGGGAAGGGCATGGCTTTGGCTTTCTTATTGAACTTCGCAAAGTTCAGGGGATCCTCAAAAGGAATATTCAAAACACTATGCTGGGGCCTCTGATTTTTCTTAGGGTGACCAATTGTTTTTTTGTTTTTTTTTTTCCTCTAGTGAACAGCCATGTTAACTATGTTTGATTTTTGACCTTGGATTGCTACTCCAATTGCTTCCAACTATTGGATTATTTTCCCACCTTTTCCTCAAGGCCCAGAAATTCTGCTTTGCTCAGAAAAAACGCAGGGTTTTAATGTGCTTATTCTCAGAACATTAGTCAAACTACTGATGTAAGAATGGCAGGTTAAAGTAGTGGTTCTCAAAGTAGGGTTCATTGACCAGGAGCATCAGCATCAGCTGGAAACTTGTCAGAAATGTACATTCTTGGGCCCCTGTCCAAATGCACTGCATCACAAACTCTGAGGATTCAACAATCCATTTTAACCAGCTCTTAACTAGGGTCCTATAAAGTTGGGAGGTACCTGAGAGGTACCCAAAGAATATAGACAGGAGAGCCTTCCTTGAGAATATTGCACTAGTCTTAAATCCCCCCACCTCTTCCATATATGGTCGGGATTTGGGGGCTTACCTTAACACAAGCAGGTTTTCCAAAGTTGGTCCTGTGCCTTTGGGAAAAAAATAAAAGCAACCATACATTTGTGAAAATTTTACAGTAAATAAATACTAGACTTGGCAAATCTTTCCCAACCTGTCCTCCAGAAAAAAAGAAAAATGTTGATAAACTTTTAAGCCACATGAGCTGGAAAAGCCTCCAGCCACTGACGGTGAATCTAACCACTGTGCAGGCAATAAAGGGCTGGCTAACCTGCCTTTATTTGCTTTCTGCTCAAGATAAACATTTATCACTGGGTGTATTGATTAACACCATATCACTTCCCTACCTTACACTTTCACAAAGGGAGCAGGCTCCCCTTGGGAACTCAAACCTTTGTGGGGCTCAAGAGACCCCTTGTGTTCATTGGGCTATGAAGCACCATGGACTACTAGAAAGTGTGGGACCCCCTCTGCCAAGGAGAAGCCAGGACCATATCCCAGAGTGGGTGTGAGTATTAGTGATTCTCCTCCTGGGAGAGCCAATCAGGGAGCAAAATAGTTGCTACAGTGTGAGATGTGGAATCCACCATACCATGCATAAGAGCTGGAGGAAGTGGCATTTTCCAAGTGCAGAATCCCTACTGAAGATGTCTACATTATTCATGATATGGAAAATTGGCTGCAAATAAACTTTCCATTTTTTGAAGCTTTGCTTTGTTTCTGTCTTTTGTTTTTGTTTTTCTATTTTTGCCAATGATGGAAAGGCAGGGGAAACTAACAATATTGGCTTGATGTGTCATTTACAAAAGACATATTGATGAGTAGTTATGGTGTGAGAGTGTTTTAATATTTAAGGTTGCCTCAATTTCTATCTAGAAGTTTGTGGGATATAAACATATAATTTTTTTTAAGAGAGAGAGAGAGAAGGGGAGAGCACATGAGCAGGGAAAGGGGCAAAGGTCATGGCAGTCTCCATGCCCAGATTGGAGCCTAACATGGGGCTCGATCCCACAACCCTGAGATCATGACTGAGCCAAAACCAAGAGTTGGATGCTTAACCGAGTCACCTGGGCACCCCTGGGGTATTAATTATAAATACATGGATAAATATGCATTGATTCAGCTCCAGCTCTTTCTCTGATCTTTTGTTTTTTTGTTAATATCCATTCCTGTAGTTAATAATGTGGTTATTGAGCTTATACAACTGGTAAATTAAATAATCTGTATTTTAAAATCGTGATTATGCATCCTGAGAAGGATATTTTTATTAAATGTAGTTTAAATATAGTTTAAGGAGGTTACGTTATGATTAGTTACATACTGTGACTAACCTGGCCAACTGTTTTTCAGACAAATTACTGTACCATTAAATTTAACAGTTTCTTAGTTTGCTCTTTTGGTTCGGGAGAGTACCTTGGTTATCTATTTTTTAAGGGAACTGATGTGGAAGGAAGCCTTTGAGTTTGTAACTATGAGTCCCTAGAGAACCAATGGGTGGCACTAGGGTCACTGGCTACAATTGTTTTTTCCTGCTTTTTCGCAGATACAATCTGGCTTAAAAACTCAAAAGTCACCCTTGTTAAAACCTGGCACAGGCTTTTTTTTCAAACTTTAGCTTTATAATAATTGTAGATTAATATATAGTTGTAAGAATGCAAAGAGATTCCATGAACTCCTTAGCCAATTATAAAATTATTGGATAATATATCACAACTGGGATAGTGACATTGATATGGTCAATAATGGTCAATATTGAAACATTTGCATCACCACAAGTCTCCCTCATGATGTCCTTTTACAGGCAAACTGTGTCTTTCCCATCTCACCCTTTCCTTCACCCCTGGCAACCATTAATTTGTCCTCCACTTCTGAAATCTATATTTTGTTATTTCAAGAATGTTTTATAAATGGAATGACACTTTATGCTACCTTTGGAGATTTAATTTTTTTTCCCTTCAGTATAATTCTCTAGAATTCATCCAGGTTATTGTATGTATCAGTACTTTGTTCCTTTTTTATTGCTGAGTAGTACTCCATGATATGGATGTAGCACATCCTATTTAACAATTCACTCAGTGGGGACACCTGCGTGGCTCAGTTGGTTGAGCATCTGACTCCCAATTTTGACTCAGGTCATGATCCCAGCGTCTTGGGATCGAGCCCCATGTCAGGTTCCATGCTGAACATGGAGCCTGTTTAAGATTCTCTCCCTCTGCCCCTCTCCCCTGCTCCCACTCCCCTCCTGTCTCTAAAAAAAAAAAAATCACTCACTGAAGGATATCAAAGTTATTTCACTTTCAGGCTGTTTTGAATGCAGTTTTCATAAATATTTGTGCACAGATTTTTATGTGAGCATAAGTCTTCACTGCTCTGGGGTAATGTCCAGGAGCACTACTGGGTCATATGGTAGTAGTATCTTTTGTCTTGAAAGAAACTGGTGAACTGTTTCCCAAACTGGCTATGGCATTTTACCTTCCCACCAGAAATATAAGACTAATTCAGTTTCTTTTCATCTTAACCAGTGTTTGGTATTGGCACTATTCCTCATTGTGGTTTCAATTTTTCATTTCCCTAATGGGTAATGATTTCCCTAATCCTTAATTAATTCCCATGTTATTCTTTGCAATCTGTATATCCATCAAATGTCTCTTTGTACCTAGTTTTAAATATGATTGTATAGGTCTTTGCTGTGGAGTGTTGGGAGTTTTTAATGTATTCTATATACTAGTTCTCTTTGGATAAGTGATTGGCAAGTATTTTTTTTCCCAGTCTGTGGCTTGTCTCATCCTCTTAACAGGGTCCTCCACAAAGCAAATTTTTTTATTTTGACAAAGCCCAATTTCTAAAAGTTTCCTTTTATGGATCATGTGTTTGCTATCAAGTCTAAAAGTCTTTACTTCATCATAAATGCCTACAATCTTGTTTTATGTTTTCTTCCAAAAATTGTATAGTTTTACATTGAAGCCCATAATTGTCTAAGGGTTAAGACTTGGTCAAGGTTCATATTTTGCCTATGGATATCCAATTACTTCAGTTTCATTTATTGAAAAGGCTATCTTTTCTCCATTGAATGACTTTTGTAATTTTGTCAAAACTCTTTGGGGAATATTTATGTAGATTTACTTCAGGCTCTGTATTCTGTTCCATTGATCTATGTGTCTATCTCTCTGCCAGTTCCACACAGTATTGATTATGGTAGTTAAAAATAATGTCTTAAAATCCAGTGCACCAATTCCTTCCACTTCTTGTTTTTCAAAATTCTTTAAGCTATTTTAGTCCCTTTGCCTTTCCATATAAATGTTAGAAGAATATTCCTTATATGTATACAAAGTTTTGCTGGAAATTTGTTAGGAATTCCATTAAACCTGTAGGTGAATTTGGAGAGAATTGACAACTCTACCATGTTGGGCTTTCCAATCCATGAACACAGTATGTATTCTCCGTTTATTTAGATCTTCATTGGTTTCTTTCAGCAGAATTATATAGCTGTAAGCATGAGTCATGTATATGTTTTGTTAGATTTATACATAAGCAGTTTGCTTTTTTGAACAATTATAAATGGTACTGCATTTTGTTGTCCATTTGTTCATTGCTAGTACTGTATATAAAAATACAACTACTTTTTGTGTGTTTCTTTTTTTTTAAATTTTTTTAATGTTTATTTACTTTTTGAGAGAGAGAATGACAAAGTATGAGCAGGGGAGGGGCAGAGAGAGAGAGGAAGATATAGAATCTGAAGCAGGCTCCAAGCTCTGAGCTGTCAGCACAGATCCCGATGTGGGGTTCAAACCCACGAACTGTGAGATCATGACCTGAGCCGAAGTCAGATGCTCAAGTGACTGAGCCACCCAGATGCCCCTGTGTGTTTCTCTTGTATCCTGCAAACTTGCTTAATTCACTTATTAGTTCTAGTAGAATTTTTTTTTTTTGTAGATTCCTTGGGATGTTCTGCATAGATAATCATGTCATCTGTAAATAGAGATAGTTTTATTTATTTATTTCTGGTATGTATGCCTTTTATTTACTTTCCCTGCTTTATT
Source organism: Neofelis nebulosa (assembly GCF_028018385.1). Lineage (NCBI taxonomy): Eukaryota > Metazoa > Chordata > Mammalia > Carnivora > Felidae > Neofelis > Neofelis nebulosa. The sequence continues at coordinate 94,263,298 of NC_080790.1, read as the reverse complement.
GCATGTGCTAGAGATTCCAGCACCATATTGAATAAGACTAGTAAAAGTGAACATCTTTGTCTTACTCCCAGTCTCAAGGGAAAGTGGTCTTTCACCATTAAGTATAATGTTAGATGTGGGTTTATGTAAATGATCTTTGTCATGTTGAAGAGGTACTCCTCTATTCCTATTTTTCTGAGAGTTTTTATCCTGAATGGGTGTGGAATTTTGTCAAGTGTTTTTTTCTGTGTAGATTGGTATAATCATGTGATTTTTTCTCCTGTAGACTGTTAATATGGTTAATTAGATTCACTGATTTTTAAATCTTGAACCAGCCTTGTATCTCTAGAATATATCCAATATGGTCATGGTATATAATTATTTTTACATATTACTGTATTCTATTCTAATATTTTAAGGATGTGTGTGTGTGTGTGTGTGTGTGTGTGTGTATTCAGGAGGGATTTGATATGTAGTTTTCTTTTTGTAAAGTCTTTGTCTGGTTTTGGCATCAGGGTAATGCTAGCTTTATAAAATGAATTAAGAAGTGTTTCTTTTGTCTTCTGGAAGAGACTGTATAGAATTAGCGCTAATTTTTCTTTAGACATTTAGAAGCATTCTCCAGTGAAACCATCTGGGACTGAAGATTTCTTTTGGGGGTAATAATGAAATCATTAATTCAATTTCCTTCATAGTAATAGGGCTACTGAAATATCTATTTCATCTTGGGGGAATTGTGATAGTTTGTGATTTTCAATAAATTTATCCATTCATTTCAGTTATTGTCAAGTTTATGTGCTTTGAGTTCGGTTTCTAGTATTTCCTTACCATCATTTTGTCATCTGCATGGTCTGCCGTGATATTGACTCATTCCTGATACTAGTAATTTCTGTCTTCTCTTTATTTTCTTTGTAATCTTGTTAAGAGGTTTATCAGTTTTATTTTCATTTCAAAGAATCCACCCTTTGTTTCATTGATTTTCTGTATTGTTTTCTGTTTTAAATTTTGTTAATTTCTTTATTAGTTTCTTTTTTTGCTGGCTTTGAACTTATTTTCTCTCCTTTCTCTAGGTTCTTGAGATGGGCACTTATATTATTAATTTGAGACTTTAACTCTTTTATAATGTGTACATTTAATGCTATAAATTTCCCTCTTAGCACTGCTTTAGCTGTGTACACAAATGTATTGTATTTTCATTTTTATTCATTTCAGGTTTTTGTCTGTTTGAGGACTTGAGACTTCCTCTTTGACTTATACACTATTTAGGACTGTGTGTTTAGTTTCCAAACATTTAGACATTTTCTTGTTATGTTACTTATTCCTAGGTTTACTTCACTGTGGCTCAAGAATATAGTCTGTATAATATAAATTCTTATAAGATTATGGAGATTTTTTAATGGTCCAGGATATAGTAAAAATTGGTACATGTTTCATGGGCAGTTGGAAATAATGTGTATTAATTCCACTTTTGTTGGGTAGAGTGTTCTATAAATATCAAAGAGATCCAGTTGATTGATGGTGCTGTTCAATCTTTTTTTTTTCCTTCCCCCTTGGTCAGCCTAACTGAAGCCTTGTTAGTTTTGTTGGTTTTTTCATAGAACTCACTTGGGACTTTGTTTCTTTTCTCTGTTTTTTTTTCTGTATTCATTATTTTATTTATCTTCACTATAATCCTAATTATTTTCTTTTTTCTGATTTCTTTAAACTTAGTTTCCTATTCTTCCAGGTTTTGATTTGGTATCTTTTTTTTTTTAACATAGACAAACATTGACAGCCTTTCATTTTTGCCAAATCATTGAAAATTTGAAGGAAAAAAGAAAAGGGGTTTGTGTGTGTGTGTGTGTGGATAGTTTTTAGCATATGACCTGAGATTTCATATATGACTTACAACCTGGCTTTCTCTAAATATATAAGTCAGTAATCCATTTTCACTGTTGGAGCCAGAAATAAATATTCTCTCTGTTTTTTTCTAATTAATTAAACATTTGAATATAATTAGAGTGGTAAAATAGGAAAGTCCAGCTTCTGTTACATGCTATTGAGGTTTGCCTTCTAAACATGGCCTCCTCTCAAGGATGGAATCTCTCATAAAGTCTATAGGTGAAGAGTTATCCTATTCAGTCTTGGATTTCCATTCTCTTCCATATCCCCCATGTTTCTTTTGCCCTTTTCTTCCCAGTACCTACTAGGCACCCATGGTTTATTTGTCCATTCAAATGTTCATCCATTCATAAATTCACTCACTTATTCACTGAACCAAACCTATAAAGGGCCTACTACAAGCAGATCCTAGTATGTGAACAGGCATGAAATAATCTGAATGTTGACCTTGAGACACTCATTGTCCACGACTGTCCCATATGGCACATATCAGGAACCAATCCCTGGAGCATAGGCATCTGGCCCTTGATATGTTGTTTACTCTTCAGCCACATATTCTGTATGCTTAAAGTTGCTTGGACCACAGGGAATGAAAATAAGTCTTTGATTTTTTGAAAATCTAACCAGAACACATCCATTGAAGTGAGTGCAGAATTCTTCAGAGCAATCACTTCAGAAAGATAAACTCTTCTTCTGTTGATGATCAGAGAGATTTAGAAATTGGTAGCACACCCTGTCAGTGCTCCTCCTGTATCTTGGTAGCCCACCCCAGGGGTCACATGCAAAGGATCCAGACATGCCTAGATCCAAACATGCTTCCACCCTCTCTCTGCCTGAAGGAATTCTCTAGCCACAGGAGAGTGTGGGGGATACCCTCTCTCTGCCTGAAGGAATTCTCTAGCCACAGGAGAGTGTGGGGATGCATTTGAGGCAGGCTGGAAACTCTGAGGTGCCAACAACTAATCAAACAGGGCAGGGAATTAGGGAATCAATACCCTTGGTAGGATGATTCTGAGGCATGTTCTACAGTTTCTCAGAAACTCCCCAGTTGGTTTGAACCCTAATGCCCAGACTTTGTGTTTTAAAATAACAAATGCATATGCAATATGCATGTACATATTTTTATATGGATATAATATTAACTAGAAAAATATCCTGATGAACACTTGGTAATGGAGGGGCAGAGGTGGGAAGAAGACTAACTTATCTATTTTGGGAACTAGACTGCCTGGATTTCAATCCCAACCACTACAACTGGCTATGTGTCCCTGGGAAACTGGGGATAACAACTGCACATACCCTACAGTTCGTTGTGAGGATCATAGGAATAAATATATGAAAAGTGCTTAGAACAATGTCTGGCACAGAGTAAGAATCATATAAAAACTAAACGTCATCAGCAACATCATCATCATTATTATTACCATGTATTTTGTTTCTTTGTGTTATTTTGTCCCCTATTTTTGTATTGAATTTTTCAAAAAATAAATAACTTGAAAACTTCTAGAGATGTGTGAAAAGACTAGTTTTCAGACTAAAACCAATCAGGAATCATTATTTAAGCCATAACTGCATGTTATCAGTGAGTGCTATAGGATACTTTCTCTGTACCTGTAACTTTGAAGAATTTAAGGAATACAATGATATCTGTTTAGATTGTAAAAGAACACAAAAGGGAAGACAAATCGTTGGAGATACACCAATAGCTGATTTTTCAGTTCAGCCCCATCAGAATGTTCCTTCATGCCAGTTTCATAATTGTGTTCCTCATAATCACTTATTTCTGGTTTGGCTACTGGAGGATGCTTATTGAACTACAATTTTGTGTTCTAAGTAATTCAGGCAACAGTGACATCACCTGTCTGCAAGCTTTTGCAAGGGAAAGCCAATTATGTATGAGCTGAAAAAAAAAGTAATGATCCGTTAAAGTTGATTGCTGACATTGGGTGCCTGTACTGACTGGCGACCAAGTCTTCAGCAGAAAAAAAAAAAATCAAAGTTTAGGAACGAAGGGGTCTATACAGAATAAACACTCCCACCACCCTGGACAATAAGCAGCATTGATAGATTACAGTAGCCTTGAATGGCGGTTGAGGGCTAGAGGCTGCTCACATTTCTTCTGGGGTCAGTGTCAGCTGGACCCCACACACCGCAGCTGTGTTTGACCTGATATTCACCAACCCTGAAATGCATTTGAGTAGAAAGACCTCGCAGGGTTGTTTTGTTTTGCTTCTTTAACTGGGAGTTCCGCAGAACGCTGTATTTAAATATCAAACACTGGTAATCTGTGTCAGTGGTACTGATAGTTTGGATAAAATGTCTTTCCAGTTGTAGCTAATTGCTTGCATATCTGCAAGCTGATATACTCTTTGTAGACATTTGTGCTGTCCTCTTTTTATAACTTTATTTCATTTTCTGTTCATTTCTGGTGTTGACTCAAGGGGCCTTTATCACCTGACCCTAATAATCTGTGCTTTATGGCTGCTGGTGTGATTGGGAGCAGTTGAAGCAGCAGCGAGCAATAATGCGCACATATAAATATTTGAACAGGAAAAAGAAAGTCTGTCCGATGTAGGCCAAGGAAGAAATGCATTTAAACAAATAATGCCACTAGAGGGACCTTGACTCTCCACCAGGACTAGGCAAGGTCACCCTACCCTTGCGCTACTGTAGGTGGCCACTAGGGCCACGGCGGATTTCAAAGGGCCAGCCCATTCCATACCCCACCTTAGGGCGCCCAGCCCAGGGGCCCGCTGCCTGGGCTTATGACGTCATTGTCATGGATCACTAAAATAACTCCCTCTGAGAAGAATATATTTGCTCTGACCAGGGGTTAAAGACCAGAGAGTTTTTAATTAGTTTACCCAGGCTTTGCATTTGGTCACCAAATGTTATTGCGGGTGGGGGTAGAGGGGTGTTCAAAGCACATGACACGGTGTGTCTCCCTTTCCCATTTTCCGGGGGGGCCTCTCCCTTTCCGCACCTCTTGTGAATAGTTGAAAATGGGCGCAAAATGACATTCGACTTAGAAAGTGAGAGCACCAGGAAGCAAAACTGGAGGCAAACAGAACAGCTAATTTGGCCAGGCATAGCTGGTGCTGTCCGCGGTTGTCCCTGACAGCGGGGCCGGCTCCGAACCACCTGTGTTTGCTCACTAGCTTTCCCCAATCTGCGAGAAAATGGCCCGGGCCGGTCACATGGCAGCCAGATAGGCCAGGCACCATGGGAATACAAAAGCCAGAGCTTTTAGCAGAGTTAATCATTAATGCGCCTTTTCTTTGTCCCATTCAGGAGTGCTGACAGGGCTTTGATAGCCTGTATTTGCCATGGGGCGGCTGCAGCCCTAGCCAGGTACTAATGAGCCCATTGGCTCCGAGCTCCCCTCCAAGTGCCCACAGAGCCGGACCTAGAACTGGAGGCTGCCCTCCGCCTGGCCCCCTGGCTGCGACCCCCTCCCCGTCAGGGCTTGGTATTGAGCCTCCCCTCAGCTTCAGTCCTCTGTGTTTCTGTTCATCATCTGCCTGAGTGTCTGGGGAACCGAGGGGGTGGTGTGTGATTACTGAGGCCGGTGAGCCTCCCTTCCCCAGGTGTTATCTTTCCTCCAACCAGAAAAATGAAAAATAAAGTAAAAAACAAAAACAAAAAAAAAACCCAAAACTACACTGAATATGTTTTTTGTTCTCTTAAATGTGTACTAAGGATGAACCATTTTGCTCTCACAGCAATGGGCTAGTCTCTTCTCAAAACTTAGAGATTTACGCACAGGATAAGTATTCTGATATTTACATCTCAGCAACTAAAATGCAGGTTTCCCTGACAGATTTTTTTTTTTAATGGAAAAACCCACCTACCAGTCTTAACAGTAGGTAGCTCCTGAGTCAACAGAATGCATTCAGGGTAAATACAAACCAAATTAAAACGCTCTTGCTACCTGTTCTTTTATCTGACTCTGTGAAGCTGCCCCACTCCCATGCACAAAATAGCCAAACCCCTTGAATTTCTGTTTTTGCCTCTAACTTGCCGAAAATGTTTTTTCGATTTGTGCTGCCAGGGTACAGCCAGCCCTCTTGAACACACAAAGTAGCTGTCACCACATAAACTCTGAGTATCCCATTGTCCTTAAAGAGTAGTTGAAAACAAGCAAATAAAAAGTACATCTTTGAAGCCTGGCTTATAAAGGACAGACCTTTTAAAATTTTGAGCCTTTAGGGGCTCTTGGGTGGCTTGGTGAGTTGAGCGTCTGACTTTGGCTCAGGTCATGATCTTGCGGTCTGTGGGTTCGAGCCCCGCGTCGGGCTCTGTGCTGATGGTTCAGAGCCTGGAGCCTGTTTCGGATTCTGTGGCCTCCCTCTCTCTCTGACCCTCCCCCATTCATGCTCTGTCTCTCTCTCTCTCTCTCAAAAATAAATAAACGTTAAAATTTTGAGCCTTTAAAGAGCAGAGCTTTTTCTAGGCATTGAGCACATGAAAATTTTACTGATGACTGTGGCTCGTGTATGAAGACATTGCCAGTAAAGATACTACATTCAAAACACAGTTCTCCACATGTTCATATATCTCCTGTTGGCCAGAGTCAAAATACCTTTAAAGATTTTATCCAATTGTCTTTACAACAACAAGGGCATACTGGATGATGACACATTTTATTGCCTTTTTTTTTTACAGATGAGGAAGTAAAAGCTGACTGACTTGCTTCTTCATCTTGGAACCATAACAACCTACAGATGATTAGAACCCCAGGAAAATCAGAGTGAGTGGCCCGTGTTTTAGGATCAACGTGCTGCTTATGATTGCATGCTGCATCCTATGCCTTGCGGCTTGGTTTTATTCTTAAGGAAATTGCTCATTCTCCCTCAAGTTTATTGGTCATCTACTATGTACTAGAGACCACTCAGCTCTGGAGGGAGTAAAGATGGAGACAGTATGAGTTCTAGCCCCGAAAAGCAGCTCAGCAGATAACACACATACCACAAATAAATACAGTGACCAAAGGAAATGTGTTCCACATTTAACTACCCCATGAAGAAACGTGAGAGTTTGTACATCCTCGTAGAGCTTTGCCCCAGATCTGAAAACTCTCCAGGGGGAGGAAAAGCTGATGATTTCAGAATGCCTGGATGTTAGAATGTGGAGTATCCAGTTCAAATAATGTTATCAGTTTTAACATAATGAGTATGGGCTGTGGTAAATCAGCCTCTACTTTTTAAAATGCTTTTCATACACGAAGCATGACCAAAGTCTATACTCTGCATAATCCATTTCACCCCAGGCTCATTGAGCACAGACTTGTGTAGAAAGTTAAAGTTGACTCTACTACAAAAAAAAAAAAATCCATCTTTGTTTCTCTGCCCCATGCAGTTGGTCGAGAATACAAGCTTTGGTTTTGAAAGGGAGCAAAGCTGTTGACTAAGCATACATTGAGACAAATATATCTCACTGCACCCAAGGGACAGAGGAAAAAACTATTCTGTGATGTTGGGGGAAAAAATTATCTGAATTACTCCAGCAACTCAAATGACTATTTGGGGCAAATAATGGAGGTCAAATTAATGTATTGATATTAATTGATATTGACATTCTCCTGTAATTGCTAAAGTGACTGGATTGAATCAAGAGAGAGATACCAATCTGTGCTGTGCCTAGTCTCATTTCTTGGGGTGGAGACAGAAGTCTTAGCTTGGGATACCCCCTGCATGCAGCCCCTAAGTCAAGAATTTGAGTACAGAATGTTTATTTGGAACATGATCCCAGGAAACAGGATGAGGGAGAGAAGTGACAAAGAAGGATGAGAGCCAGCAAAGGACGTGTTATTATTTGTCAGGTTAGCAGGGTGGATGACTGGAGCCCGACCAGCAGGGCACCCAGTGAGAAACTATGCAGAACCCACTTCAGGACTGTCCCACTAAGGGAAGGAAACCTGGGCTATTTTCCCACCAATGCCTGTCCTTCTAAGATTGAGGGTTTCTTCTAGGATTGTAAACTCTGCAGCACTCTGACCACCCCACCCACCAGGGAACACATACCTCTGTTCAGAGTACACCCTCTTGCAGAAGAAGCGTTCCATATGTAGAGAAACTGTCTTCAGATGACGTCCTATGGGCCAAAGGGATATGGGCAGGGCATCAACACCATCAGACACAACAGACTTCACTGAAGCAGAATGGAGGGAAGACCAAGAAGGCTAACACTCATTTACACAGTTCATAACAAGAGCCATTGTCATGGAAATCTCTAAATATAAGATAACAAGATGCTACTTCTTGGACAGCCACTGTTCTCTCTGGTGCCTTCGATTCGCAATACAAGCATACTCTAGCCTGGAGAAACAGGCTCCACCAGAGCCAGAGACTGCAGGTGTCCATTGGGTTTATTGTAAAAGCATAAGAAAGCCATCATGAGCTCTGGGAGGTTCCACTACAAAGGCTTTGCAAATGCCCCATGTGGGCTGTGGGGTTCCTCATGGGAATTCATCTTCCCAACCATCTGGAGAGCTAGGTGGGTTGACTGTGATCATATTGAAATAAAGAACAAGGAAGTGGAATAAATGAATTTATTCATTCATGTTTATAGCATGCTTAGGGTCCTAATGTCTCTCACATTGTAGAAAGTCATTTTATATGTTCCATTAAATGAAGCCATGTTCCTTGCTGCAACTCATGCCTTAAATCATTAATTCTCAAAGTGTGGTCCCTGGACCAGCCACATCAGTATTACCTAGGCCTCAGACCGGCTCCTTCAGAAACCAGGAGTTTCTCCAGGAATCTGTGTTTTAATAAGACCTCCAGAGATCCTAAGGCATGCTAAGGAGTAAGAACTTTCTGGTGAAAGAAGTTCTGCTCACAGCTCCTGCCCTTCTGCCTGCACCCATTCTCAGTTTTATATGTATATATATTTTACCTTATTCCTCAGGTATTTTTCCCCTTATCCCTCAGTTTTAAATGGAATTCATTTCAAGATATGGTACCAAATTAATAAAGCCTTTCCAAAAGGAGGGGAGATTATCTTGATTGTATTGACACATCTCAAATGTTCACAAAACATGCAAATATGAAATGCATACACAAGAAGCTCAGAAACACAAGCATTCCGGGTGCCCCACATCTGACTGTAACAACAGCTAAAGCTAATTGAAATGACAGTTCCCTCTAGGACTGTTTCTTACAAGATAATATTTTCTTCCCTCTCTGGACCAATCTTGACCTCAGGAGAATAGTAGAGAAAAGCTGTTCTTCACCTGGAGTGGCATGGAATTCAAGGGAATTCAGCAATAGCTTAGCACCATGAGGAAGGAGCTGATGTCAGAGTTGCTGGGCATGGACCCCATTATTCTTCCCCACTGACTGCATACCACTAATTTTGGCCCCTGCTGAGGTGCGTCAGGTGGGAAAGGACCTGTGTTTTTCTGCTCACGTTCCCAGTCCTGCGTGCCTCTCAGGACACAGGCCTCTTAACCATGGATGTCTTTGTCTACACAATGGTCTCTAAATGCAAACCCAATGCTTCTCCTACTGCTCCAGTTCAAATGAATGCTTCATTACCATTTGTTAAAAAGACTGTCTTTTTTTCCATTGGATATTCTTTCCTGCTTTGTCAAGATTAGTTGGCCATACTTTTGTGGGTCCAATTCTGGAGTCTCTATTCTATTCCATTGGTCTATGTGTCTGTTTTTGCGCCAATACCATACTGTCTTGATGATTACAGCTTTGTAGTAGAGGCTAAAGTCTGGGATTGTGATGCCTCCCACTTTGGTTTTCCTCTTCAATATTACTTTGGCTTTTCAGGGTCTTTTGTGGTTACATAAACATTTTAGGATTGCTTGCTCTAGCTTCGAGGAGAATGATAGTGCAATTTTGATTGGGATTGCATTGAATGTGTAGATTGCTTTGGGTAGTATTGACATTTTAACAATATTTATTCTTCCAATCCATGAGCACGGGATGTTTTTCCATTTCTTTGTGTCTTCTTCAATTTCCTTTGTAAGTTTTCTATGATTTTTAGCACACAGATCTTTTACATCTTTGGTTAGGTTTATTCCAAGGTATTTTATGATTTTTGGTGCAATTGTGAATGGGATCAGTTTCTTTATTTCTCTTTCTGTTGCTTCATTATCGTTGTATAAAAATGCAACTGATTTCTGTACATTAATTTTGTATCCTGCAACTTTACTGAATTCATGTATCAGTTCTAGCAGACTTTTCTTGGAGTCTGTCAGGTTTTCCGTGTAGACTATCATGTCAGCTGCAAAAAGTGAAAGCTTGACTTCATCTTTGCTAATTTTGATGCCTTTGATTTCATTTTGTTGTCTGCTGATGCTAGAACTTCCAACACTATTTTAAACAACAGCGGTGAGAGTGGACATCCCTGTCGTGTTCCTCTCAGGGTGAAAGCTCTCAGTTTTTCCCCATTGAGGATATTAGCTGTGGGCTTTTTATAAATGGCTTTTATAATGTTTAAGTATGTTCATTCTATCCCGACTTTCTCGAGGGTTTTTATTAAGAAAGGATGCTGAATTTTGTCAAATGCTTTTTCTGCATCTATTGACAGGATCACATGGTTCTTATCTTTTCTTTTATTAATGTGATGTATCACATTGATTGATTTGTGAATATTGAACCAGCCCTACAGTCCAGGAATGAATCCCACTTGATCATGGTGAATAATTCTTTTTATATGCTGTTGCATTCGATTTGCTAGTATCTTGTTGAGGATTTTGCATCCATATTCATCAGGGATATTGGCCTGTAGTTCTCTTTTTTTGTTGAGTCTCTGTCTGGTTTGGGAATCAAAGTAATGCTGGCTTCATAGAATGAGTCTGGAAGTTTTTCTTCCCTTTCTATTTTTTGGAATGGCTTGAGAAGGATAGGTATTATCTCTGCTTTAAATGTCTGGTAGAATTCCCCAGGGAAGCTATATGGTCCTGGAATCTTATTTGTTGGGAGATTTTTGGTAACTGATTCAATTTACTTACCAGTTATGGCTCTGTTCACATTTTCAAACAGCAACATGCAGGACAATTAAACTAGACCACTTTCCTACACCATTCACAAAACCAAACTCAAAATGGATAAAGGACCTGAATGTGAGACAGGAAACCATCAAAACCCTAGAGGAGAAAGCAGGAAAAGACCTCTCTGACCTCAGTCGCAGCAATTTCTTACTTGACACATCCCCAAAGGCAAGGGAATTAAAAGCAAAAATGAACTACTGGAACTTCATGAAGATAAAAAGCTTCTGCACTGCAAAGGAAACAATCAACAAAACTAAAAGGCAACCAACGGAATGGGAAAAGATATTTGCAAATGACATATCGGACAAAGAGCTAGTATCCAAAATCTATAAAGAGCTCACCAAACTCCACACCCAAAAATCAAATAATTCAGTGAAGAAATGGGCAGAAGACATGAATAGACACTTCTCTAAAGAAGACATCCAGATGGCCAACAGGCAGTTGGAAAGATGCTCAACATCACTCCTCATCAGGGAAATACAAATCAAAACCACACTGAGATATCACCTCATGCCAGTCAGAGTGGCTAAAATGAACAAATCAGGAAACTATAGATGTTGGAGAGGATGTGGGAAATGAGAACCCTCTTGCACTCATTGTTGGTGGGAATGAAAACTGGTGCAGCCACTCTGGAAAACAGTGTGGAGGTTCCTCGAAAAATTAAAAATAGATCTACCCCATGACTCAGCAATAGCATTGCTAGGAATTTACCCAAGGGATACCCGAGTGCCGATGCATAGGGGCACTTGTACCCCAGTGTTTATAGCAGCACTTTCAACAATAGCCAAATTATGGAAAGAGCCTAAATGTCCATCAACTGACAAATGGATAAAGAAGATGTGGTTTATATATACAATGGAATACTACTTGGCAATGAGAAAGAATGAAATCTGTCCAATTGTAGCGATGTGGATGGAACTGGAGAGTATTGTGCTAAGTGAAATAAGTCAGGCAGAGAAAGATAAATACCATATGTTTTCACTCATATGTGGATCCTGAGAAACTTAACAGAAGACCATGGGGGAGGGGAAGGGGGGAAAAAAGTTACTGAGAGGGAAGGAGGAAAACCATAAGAGACTTTCCAGTACTGAGAACAAACTGAGGGTTGATGGGGGTGAGGGAGAGGGGAAAGTGGGTGATGGGAATTGAGGAGGGCACCTGTTGTGATAAGGGATGTTGTATGGAAACCAATTTGACAATTATATATATTATATATAATTATATATAATATATATAATTATATATTATATATAATATATATATATAATATATAATATATAAAAATGCATTATATATAAAGATATATAAAATATAATATATAAATATATAATATATAAAATATAATATATATAAATTATATATATTGTATATATAATTATATAATATATAATAAAAATTATATATAAATATAAATATAAATATAAATATATATATATGTATATAAATATATATATATATATATATATATAAAATGCCTCGTTACCTATTCAGGCTGAAGAGAAGGGAATGCTGACCGCTTCCACCCACTTAAAGGAGCAATATTAGTCTCCAGCGTGGCTCCTTCTGATAGGATTTTTAAGAATAAAATCTACAGATGTTGCAGGTTGGATTCTTGGACACTGAAATGGAAACTAGCAGGATGTTTAAACAGGGAGTGAGATCTCCAGCTGGGAAAGGAAAGAGAAGGAAGCAGATCTGGCAGAGGGAGTCCCAAAAAAATTCTTAGCTGTCCCCATGGGGAGTTCTAGAGCTGGGCTGGCCTTCAAGGTGGTTCCCCTTGGGGCAAGGAGGCTGAGCCTTGACCTCAGTGTTAATCAGGCTCTGGGTAGGACTTGCCCTTGGAAAAGGGCATGGCTTTAGGCCACACAGTATTCCTCAGGACCTGGAGAGTAAGGCCTTCAGCTCTGAAAGCGAGACCCCAGGACACATCCTGATGTCCACCACAATAGAGTTTGCCTTGTCTGTTGACTTTGGGATGACCCACACAGAAGAGGGACCCTGAAGTATTCTGATCTCCACTTACTATTTTGGATCACCTATTGGAAAATTGTCTGATTTTTAATTTTTATTGCAAAAAAAAAAAAAAAACAGCCAAAAAGTAAGACTTCACTTTCCCCAGTTTTAAAAAAAGCACAAAGTAAACTATGCTTTTGTGCCCTTTGTTATTATAATTGCCCTCCCCACAGGAGGAATTATTTATTAGGACACTAATTTTCTCCCTCAATAATCAAGTAGAGGATAATTTTTCATTCTCTATCCCATTCTGTCCCTAGAGTAATGTTTCAAACACAATATATATGTTCTGGATAATTTCATGTCACATCCAGATTTGAAAGTTTACCTGTGATGGGCTTAAGGGATGATGGTCAACTATTTAGGGGTCTTATGATAAACCTGAAAAGGTTAGCCCATTTATAATACTAAAGTGAAAACAGCCCAAGTGTCCATTAGCAGGTGAAGGGATAAACTGTGGGACATCCAAATGATGTAACAATACTCAGCAATGAAAAAGGATGAACTTTTGATACCACTAGTAATGTGGATGAATCTCAAAAACATCATGCTGTGTGAAAGAAATCAGGTTCAAAAGACTATGTGCTGCATATTCAATTTATATAAAGTTCTAAAACAATTAAGATTAAACTACAGTGAAAACTTAAAGAAAAGCAGTAGCCTTAGGAAGGGAGGTACAACAAACAAACTGGGAAGAGGCAGGATGGAACTTTCTGGGGTAATAGAAATGTTCTATCTTGATAGGAGTTGGCTTACACAAGTGTCTACATTTATAAAAATTCAGTGAGCAGTAAATTAAAGGTTAGTGCCTTTTACTATATATAAGTTTTTACCTTGGAAAAACTGCAAATAATTCTTGAACCCTACCCTGCTAATAATAAAATGCATGCGTTACATTCAGGGGTGAAATGCATGCATGTGTAAAACTCTGAAATGTACCAGAAACATTGAGGGATGGGTAGATTATTGTGTGAGAAAGGAAGTAAAGGGAAATGTTAATGATTATAGAATCTGGGTGGTTGTTCATTGAACAATGCATCCAACTTTTTTATGTTTTTTAAATTCTTTGTTATGTAATCCTGAGGAAAAACCACTACAAATGCATTTACCCCTTTCTCATTCCTGAAGTTGCCCTTGCTGGTTGGTGATCCCAACCCCTAAGCCATGATGGGAAAAATTAATTTCTTATACACAAGTCTCTTTGGGGACCTTTACATGAACAAGAGGAGAATCTCATGAATATTTTGTAAGAATATAATTTTTTTATTTACAAAAAAATTTTTAATGTTTATTTATTTTTGAGAGACAGAAAGAGAGTGTGAGCAGGGGAGGGGCAGAGAGAGAAAGAAAGACACAGAATCTGAAGAGGCTCCAGGCTCTGAGCTGTCAGCACAGAGCCCAACACGGGGCTTGAACTCACAAGCTGTGAAATCATGACCTGAGCTGAAGTCAGACGCTTAACCAACTGAGCCACCCAGGTGCCCCTGTAAGAATATAATTAAGTAGCACTGTTTGGTTTGTACCAGAACTAAGTTTTGCGTCTGTTTAGAATGTTGTACTGGGTTACTCTTGAAGCTCAATCATTTTCAGCCCTCGTGCAACTAGGGAGGTTCTTCAAACCTGTGGGCATGTACAGGGTATGCATTGCTCTGGCTCCAGTGATGAGAATGCTTAGTGGAGTAAGCTTTTGGAATATTATTGAAATAAAATAATTCTCGTTTGTTATGGACTGAATATCTGTGTTTCCCCCAAATTTGCCCTAATTCCCAAGGAGATGGTATTTGCAGGTGGGGAGATCATTAGATTTGGATGAGGTCCTGAGGATGGAGCACACATGATGTGCTTAGTGTCCTTAAGAAACCAGAGAGCTTTCTTGCTCTCTCTGTCTCTATCTGCCATGTGAGGAGTCAAGCCAGGAAGAATGCCTTCATCAGACATAGGATCTGCCAGCACCTTGACCCTGGACTCTCTAGCTTAAAGAACTGTGAGAAACCTATGTCTGATTTTTTTTTTTTATAGAGCCCAAGCAGACAAATATGTAGTTGTTCTGAATAAACTTCCAAAATTCGGGCTCATTCTAAAGACCAGATTTCACTAAGTGGCTTTAAATTTTCTCACTATTTAGTCTCATTGGTAAGTCATTCAACATCTCCATTCTCCACTTCTATAAGGTGGTGTTGTGAACACATACTCCAAGATGGCATCCACTATGGACAGGGCAGGGCCCAGGGGGAAAGAGAGGGGGAGGGACAAATGATCCAGGTCTAATATCATGGAGGTGATGCTGGTTTGGTTGGTTGCCAGAGATGCCATAGCAGTGACTTCCGAAGGCTGCTTACTATGGCCAGTGATTACAGAGGAAGGTCAGAGCTAAGAGTGCCTTAGCCACAGGTTTACATAAGTAAGAAGACCGGTGGAGGCAGCACAGTGGGGACACTGTCTTTGGAAAGCTTGATAGGGAAGAGTGGAGGAGACACTGAGAGTAAAGACTGCCAATATTTATTGAGGTTTTATTTTGTGCCAACCACCACTCTACTAACTTTCCACTTAATTGTTAAAATGTACAAAAAACTCTATAAAGTAAGTGCAGTTATCAGCTCCATTTGACAAAGAAACCGAGACTCATAGAGGTGAGAACTACCCAGTGTCACATAGCCACCCTGTGAGCTGAGTGCAGCTCTAACTCCAGCCCTCTTGGCCATGCCACACATGTGCCAACCTCGGCTTCTGGTCTGATCCGCGGTGTGAATGGTGGCTGCTGAATAGGGGTGCTATGGAGATTCAGTGAAATGGGGCAATGGACATGAACATGTTTTAGAAAATGAAAATCTCTCTGCAAACATCAGAAACTGTTGTAGTTGTTTTTTCTCATCTGTGCTGGAGAAGAGAGGATGCTCTTTCATCAGCTGAGAGAGTATGCTGGGCATGACACCGGAAGCTCTTCTATATCAAAGGTAAATAGTTGGCTGTTGGTCACACCGTGGAGTTAAAATCTCAGACCTCTTGTTGGCATGAACAATGATTTCACAGGCAGATGGCCCTGGAAATGAACTGCTGAGAGGATCTACAAGAAACACCTGCCTGCAAACAGACCCCCCACATGTTCCCCTCCCGTGCCAATCCTCTTGCCCTATTTGTTCCCTCAGCTACAGGAAGCTCCCAACGATGATGCCTCATAACCTTGCTCATCTTTAGAGCAAGACCACAGATGCTGTGCTTGGGTAATTTGATGGGCACCTGACCCTCTTGATGGCAGCAGCTGCCTCTCCCACGTGACCTCCTTGTCTCCATCTAGAACGTGGGTTGGTGTTGAGTAGGGACAAGAGACAGCACAGGCTGCCTGGGGGACATGTGCTTCAGATCTTGTTTACAGACCTCCTCATCCCCCACCTCCAGGGACCAGGAGCCCTCTGTGTGCTCAGCAGATGTTTTACCAATGCTGTTTTCACAGTAACAGCTTTTTCCTTCCTTCCTTCCTTCCTTCCTTCCTTCCTTCCTTCCTTCCTCTTTCTTTCTTTCTTTTCTTTCTTTCTTTCTTTCTTTCTTTCTTTCTTTCTTTCTTTCTTTCTCTTTCTTTCTTTCTTCTTTCTTTCATCAAGGACTTCCAAACAGCTGTCCAATGGGCTGCTTGCTTCTAAGAATACATTTCTTCTGCAAACAACAGCTTCAGTCTGGAACAGCCCTCAGACCTAATACCCTCCCTTGATACCCCATCCTGTTTTTTTGCCTGTCTAAATTTCCCCAGGGGAACACCAGAGAAAGTAAAGTTAAGATGCGTTTTTGACAGTGACCAAGTTCTGCAGCCTCCTGCAGGTCAGCAGTAACCTTCGAGAAGCTCCAGCCAACCCAGCATGGGGGGCCTCTACCTTCCCCTCCACATGGTGGTCCTTGTGCCTGAAAGGGTCATCCTTGCCACTGAAGGAAACTGAAAGAAATTCCAGAAAACTTGAATCACCACAATTTAATATTTTTGTTGTATATTTATAGTTGTATATTTTACCCACAAAAACTCTGCCTGTCTCTAAGACTTTGATGTGAAGGTGTTTCCTCTGAGACCAGAAAGATCCATAGAACAAGAAGGTACAGGGAATATTTCAGAAAAGGAGGAACATAAATAGAGTGAAGAGGTGCGTAGAGATGATGGTGAGGGCCCCAAACCATAGCTCCTCTTACATTGTACTTTGAAATGGCTGCCACTTTCCTCCTTTACCTTAAGCCTCCCCCTTCATTCCCTCTTTGGAGTTCCTGTTGCTTCTTTCCATCACTACCTATCTTAAACTGACCCAGGGACTCAGTGCGCTCCACTTAGGGTCAACGGACCCAGGAGGCTGTGCTATATATATTCTTGGGCTTGACCACTTACTGGAGACAATTAATTCAGCCCCCAAAGGCTTTCTGTTACTTGCATGGATGCCATTATTGGCCAATCTGTAATGGGCATTATGAGAAAAATATGGGTGAGATCATAATAATCATTTTCAGCACTGGAAAACCAACTCCAAAATCATGCTCCCTATACAAGGTGTTTATAGATTATTGAATACATATTAAATATATATTGTTGCTTTGGGAAACAACAGACGAACACAGTAATTGCTGTCTCCTTGTACCTGGTGAAATGAACAGAGCATTAGACTTTGAATCATGACACATAAATTTGAGTTCCAGCTTTGCTAATGGCCAATGTCTTGGGAAAGTCACTTAGCTTTCTTCTTTAACCACCTCAAAAATAATAGGCATAATCAAAATAATAAGCTATGCATTTTAGTTAGGAGTTAGGTGTCTATAGTTCAGATGTAGACATCAAGGGCCCAAAGCTGGGGAGTAGAGGAATGGGATCGTCAGAATCTGCTATTCCTAAGGGGATCTCTCCATAGCCACACACCCAGGAAATTATGGATTTGTCTCACAATAGAAACCACCTATGGTCAGCTCAAGGCACTTGTCTTCAAGCTGTCACCTTCATCACAGTGCTACATGCTCATTCTGAAAGATAAAGACACACACTCATGGCCTTGCTTTGCACTGCTTTCTCAGACCCAATATCCATCCTATTTCTGTCTGTGTTCCCTGCACTCCCAAATAGTGCTCTCACCTTTCCAGTCAGCAATGGCCCTGTTTTCCTTTCCAGCTCTGCTGTTTGGGGTAAGCAGTTCTCCTGGTTCAACACAGCTGTGGTGGTTTACACTGTGTCAACCTGCTTAACTTGGGAATTATTTTCCCCAGAATCCCCTTCCCTGTATTGCTATGAGTTAACATTGACCAAAAGAGGGATTAGTGCAAGACTGGGGCTGCAGAAGCAAAGCAAATCCCTCAGGGGATTGCCAAGAGTGGGATACAATGATGGACAGAGGCAAAAGTGCCTGGTGGAGTTCAATTTGTACTGGTTCTTCTCTGCTCTGGGTCCAGTTCACTTTCCAGACCCTCAGGTCTGCTGACCAAGAACTGAATTCGATACCCATAGTGGTAGCTACACAGAGGAAACAGCCTCCCACAGATCCATCTCCAAGCTGCCCCATCACAGTCCCTCTTCTATGTCAGGTTGTGCTTGTCATCTCAGATTGACTGGCTGGTGATATTACTCTGATCTTCTAATTTCTTCTTCCAAATCTTCACTCCCCCAGGTATGGTCAGTAATATAAAAAGTCCACTTCTTTTCATAAATTCCTTTTTCTTTAAGACTCATCATATCCTTTCTTCCTGCCCAAATGCCACATTCTTGTGGCATTTATGCTTCCCAGGACCATGAAATATAAAATGAATAAAGAACATTTTGGGAGCCTGTGGGTACCAAAGACCATTTTATTCAGCTACATCATTTTTATAATAAAAAGCTTCATTTTGAATTCTTTTTCACTAAATTTTTTAAATGCAGGAATCCTTTCTCAAGACCGGCAAAGACATTTCTTAGTGCCTTATTTTCTGAAATCTTCAGGGTGATCAATTAGAGCAAAACAAACAAACAAACAAACAACAACAACAAACAGAACGGATGGCTAAAGGCTAAATCAGGGTCTCCCAGAAGGGGTTGATGATTTCTAACACCTGTGTGGGTCTCCATAAATGTGAAGTCATGTTTCTAAATTCTCAAATAATAAGTACCATAAATCTACACTAAACACAAAAGGTCAGGAAAAGAGATGGCCAATGAGAAATGAAGCACAAATCATTACAAAGTCAAATGATCAAGAAAATACCTTCCCTGGGAGGTTGGGAGGTGGGTTATGAGAGAGGTGGGGTTACTCTCTAGAAGTGTTGTTAGAGGTGACGCCCAAGACCTGGGTGGCCAGCACCCATGCTGTTGTGGCTATAAAGATAGCATGTCAGGTGACAGATGGGCTCCAACACTCCTTGGTGACATTACCTGGTGCCTGGGGAGAGACCTGTACAGAGGGGCCTTGAGGAGCAAGGATCAGCAAACAGGAAGGAATTAAAATGTCTCCTACCAGCAGCGAAGATAAGCCTTTTATAGGGGGCAGGCAGAGCAAGATTTAAAAAAAAAAAGTTTGCCCCACCAGAACAAAGAAGTCATTCTTTTCCTTTGTTAGGCACTGGGGTGGGGGTGAGGGTGGGGGTAGGGGCAGAGGAAGGAAACTTCTACTCAAAGCCTTTCAAGAAACTAAGGCAGCCTTTGAAATTCCCATTTTGAATTTAACAACCAACATTTGGTGTCTGCTTGGTGTGCTAGCTGGGAGACAGAGGAACCCAAAATTGGACCTTTGGGAAGCGTAGGATGGAGCCACCAATTGCCTGTTCCCAGAGTGGGGAGACTGACAACAGATGCTGGGTGGAGGGCAAACAAGGCTCTGAGGCACTGAGGAGGCACTCAGGAGGCACTGAGTCAGGGAAGGGAGTCCAGCCCAGCCAGATGACCCAGAAGAGGGGCAGCATGTCTGGGAAAACAATAGTTTGGCTTGCCCAGTGCACACAGGAAAGTGATCAGAGATAATGCAAATCTAGAAGACAGGGTCACACAGTAAGGGTCTTGCTAAGGACACCAGATTTGGTCCTCAGGCCACTGGGCTCCATCTGGGGAGTGTTAGCATTGTTCACAGGATCAGGTATATTTCAGGGGCCAGATTCCTTGGAAGCAGTAACACAACCATCTCATCCCCACGTTTTAAAGCACTAAATTAATTGTATCTGAACATCTTGAGACTCTAAGTGGAATTCCTCTTTGGAATTTGCTTGACAGCAGGGGTTGGGTCCTCACAAAGTTATGAGATGGCTCTCCCAGCATAGCAGAGGTGCTGGGAGCACTGGCCCAACTACGGAAAGGGAGGTTCCAGACACAGAGAAACATGGGAATGTTGGCAGAGTCCTAGTGTGAGCTAGAGGTTGTCTGAGAACTCAGCGTTGGGGAGAAGGCAGGAAATTTCAGATGGCCATGGTTATAAAACCCTACCGCAGAATCTATTGGAGTTCAGAGCTCTGGACCTGCTCTGTGACACAAGCCACATGTCAGGTGCTCAGTGGCCACACGTGGCTAGAGCCTATTGTACTGGACAGGGCAGATATAGAACATTCCCATCATCACAGACAGTTTTATTGACAACACTGCCCTAGACACTGACATTTTACATCATTATAAGCAATATTAAACATACAAGTGTTTGAAATCCCCTTCTCACATCCCACATTGCTTGCTGTTTTTCACTAAGCAGAAATTTAGGGATAGAGAACTCTAGAAAAAATATTTTATTTGGCCAGTTTCATCTCTAGGCCCCAATCTCTTTCTCTTACCTGGTTCACATGTATATGTTAATAGTTTGTACATGTCTTTCATGCAGCATCCTAGGCAGAACTAAACCATCTCCATTAAACCAACTAAAAAATTCTCATAATCTCCAGAGAGGAGACTGAAGGCAGCACGTGGCATTGAATATGCTGGCGTCCCTCCTGGGGCCCCTCGGGCATTGACTTGCATCTGTTCTGAACACAGGAGAGTCACAGCTTGTGAATTCTAATGTAGGTGTGTAAGGTACAAATATGGTTGACAAGTAACCCCTGAAAAATCTCTGAAATCACCCTGAAAGATGATGCTATGTTGTGTCTCAGGATATGGAAACTTCCAGGAACAGTTCCTCTTCCAACAACAGGAAAAATGGTATTTCCTTACGCAAGCAACTGGTGAAGTATTGACTGGAGCTCCAGTATTCATTTGTCCAGAACACAAGAATCTTAACAGTTGGTGCAACAAGACGCTCATGTTAGGAGAAACAGGCTGGATCCGAACCAAGGGAGCAGCAGAATTCACAGGCTGTCTCTCTTACCCAATGGGATGGCGGCTAAGCTCAGGCAGGACCTGCTGACTCTCTCTGAACCCACAGAATAGGGTCCATGGGCGTTAAGTGCATATATCATGTGGCACCAGTGTTGCTGCACCAGCTACCTATGTATAAATATAATCACCACACACCCCTGCCTCCCAGAGCCAAACTCCTGCCAGGACACTGAGCCGGATGTCCAGAGTCTGGACTGCTGGGCTGTCCACATGGGCAACGTTTGCAATGCAGAGGCAGCGCTGCCTGCTAATTCCTTCCTGCCCCCCACCCCACCCCTTACCAGGTGCTTTGTCTCTCTGCGACAAAGCAGGCAGTGCTACTCATGGTCTCAAAACAAAGTGATGCCCCTTGTTCCAAATAACTGCAAATAGAAGTGTTACCAGGTAGGCATTGCAGGGAGCAAGGAAAGTAGCAATAGCCAAGTGTTCTGGGGGACATACGGTTCTGAGTGTCCATGTATGAGTTCCCAACCAAGCTATTTAATTAAAAGTTTTCTTTCCCTAGAGGCACCTGGCTGGCTTAGTGGGTTGAGCATCTGACTTTGGCTCAGGTCATGATTTCACAGTTCCTGTGTTTGAGCCCTATGTCGGGCTCTGTGCTGACAGCTCAGAGCCTGGAGCTTGCTTCAGATTCTGTGTCTCTATCTCTCTCTGCTCCTCCTTGACTCGTGCTCTGTCTCTGTGTCTCAAAAATAAAAACATTACAAAAAAAATTTTTTTTTAACTTTCTTTTCCTGATAGCATGAGAGAGAAGAGTGCGGCTCCAAAGCAAAGTGACAGAATGCAATCAATTCTGCACTGATTTGTTGCAGACTCTGGGGGTCTCTTATCAGAAGTGGATCTGTAGGGCTACATTACATGAGCCTAACAAATGCATGATTAAAAAAAAAATCACGGGGCGCCTGGGTGGCTCAGTCGGTTAAGTGTCCGACTTCAGCTCAGGTCACGATCTCGCGGTCCGTGAGTTCGAGCCCCGCGTCGGGCTATGGGCTGATGGCTCAGAGCTGGAGCCTGTTTCCGATTCTGTGTCTCCCTCTCTCTCTGCCCCTCCCCCGTTCATGCTCTGTCTCTCTCTGTCTCAAAAATAAATAAACGTTAAAAAAAATAAAATTAAATTAAAAAATCACTGTTAGGGCATCTGGATGGCTCAGTAGGTTAAGCCACTGATTCTTGGTTTCAGCTCAGGTCATGATCTCATGGTTTGTGAGTTCAAGGCCCACATCGGGCTCCACAGCTGGCAGCGTGAAGCCTGCTTGGGATTTTCTCTCTCTCCCTCTCTTTCTGCCCTTCCCCAGCTCACACTGTCTCTGTCTCTCAAAATAAATAAATAAACTTAATAAAAAATCACTGTCTTAGGGCACCTGGGTGGCTCTGTCGGTTGAGTGTTCAACCCTTGATTTGGGCTCAGGTCACAACCCCAGGGTTGCGGGATTGAGCCCTGCATCAGGCTCCACACTGAGCATGGAGCCTACTTGAGATTCTCTCTCCCTCTCTCAAAATAATAATAAGAGTAATAATAATAATAAATAAAAACATTAAAAATTTTAAAAAATACTATCTTAACGCTTTCTATGTAATGTGAAGATAAAGTACCAACGTCAAAATATTTCCATATTTCCATTCAGATGTTTGCTGTCTAGACCAGTTTTTGAGGGCAGCTCAGGTGGTTAATAATTTTCTGTTTATTTTGTTTTAGGGGCCAGGAAACATTTGGTTAGGTTTTTTCTTTATATTCTTTATTTTATATTCTGGAAATTATTTTGACATTGGAATTACAAATGGCATGCATACTCTACTGAGTTGGAGCTCACTGGAGTCACCACCTGATGATGTATTGGTCAGCTTCAGAATACAGCTACACCTGCTCTTTCCTATCACTGAGGAAGACATGAAGATTTCAGACAGATTGTTCTTTGAAAGGTATCACTTACAATGGCCCAGTGCTGTGAACCAAAATTTTATGCAGACTGTGCAACCAATAAAGTTGTTTTTAAAAACTGTACATTGAATTTGATATGATATAACTTTTTATATGATGAAAGCTATAGGTTTATATGTTAACCATAGATCATCACAGTTGACTTTAAGATAAGCAAATGTTACCAATTTAAACTAAGAATCAGTATACCAGCTAGTTATTAAACTAATAAACTATCTCCGTTTTGAGTTTTATAGATTGAGGTCTATGGCATAAGAATTTATTTGAAAATAGGGCTAGTTATTTTTCTGAAACAAGCTTGGGAACCATAAGGATCTTCCAAACTCCCCATTGTACAGGAGAGAAAAATGAGGCCTAGAGAGGGGAATTAGTAAATTCATGGACCAATTTATCAGCAGAGCTGAGAAAAGTGTGGTATCTTCTCTTCTAGATCCACTAAGGTTTTTATTTTAATTTACTGCTTCTCTCCCCTCAACAAGCTCAAAAATAAGTTGGAATTTCCAATTTGCTTCTGAAGTAAAAGTACACAGAGAAGCTCTGTGATATGGCTAACTACAAGTAAATACAATCTTAAACTAAACTAAACTAAACTATGATACAATACAATACAATACAATAATGTTTTTAAAAATTATAAAAGCTAATTGAGATTCCAGCTCTTCAAACAAGCTTGCCATACCTCTTGCCAGGCTGACACTAGATCACCAGCACAGGTGAACTACCCTGGGGACAGCCACCCAGCAGGCTCAGAGTACACATTTGTCAGTGCCCTCTCATAGAAGGGATCTAGGCTGGCGGGCAGGGGTCAATGTCCCTAGTTTCCTCACCAACTCACTGGTCACCTAAATTCACCCAAACATATTTTGATCTAGATTTATTAACAACAACAACAACAACAACAAGTGGAATGGGGTATGAGGGAAAAGGTCATTTGGTCTCTGAACAGGAGAGGGGGTGTCTGGGAGTAAGAAAAGAGAATAAGAGGAGAAATAAAACAACAGCAGTGGCTAATAAAGCTGTATGTATAAGTGGTTCTTCCATGTCCTTGCAGAAATCTCATACCTACTGGTTCTTACCATGTGTGAGAGGTGGCAGGGTGTCGTGACCACAGCCCTGCCAGAGTCAGTACACCCAGCCGGTGGGTTGGCTCTGGGACAAAGGGACCTGTGGACTCCCAGCCCATTATGTAAGAGGAGACTAACAATAGCTAAGGTTTAAAAGGTGTCTTTTAGGGCAGTGATTTCGTCTTGCTGAATGTGTTTAGCCACCAGGCAAGGAAGGCAGAAGAGAAGTTGCTGTTTGGTCTGTAGGTCAGAGAAGGTATGGAAATCACTAAAGTCATCTAGATAGTTGACAATAAAACAAGACAAGTCCCCATCTCTCCCAAGTCCTATTAGTGCTTTTTCCACCACAATCACCATTTCTGAGGAGGAAGCTCTAATTGACAAGGAGCTTGAGGATTACCAACCTACAGAATTTATCTGTAGGCCAGAGTGCTTGGGGGAACTTTTGCCAAGCAAGCAAAGAAGGAAAAAATCAACAGAATAACTCCACATCTGAGATGCAGGGTTTTCCCCATGTTCACTGATTTCTCTGTGACCATCCAGGTGGGCTCTGCGTACCACTGGCAACTGGACTCATTGGCTTTTGCTCTGTTCCTGTTTACTTGTTTTATCAAGAAGAAGGCAGTGTGTCAATGCTTTGCAGGACATTAATAAAGATAAGAGAGGCCCCAGCTACCAAACAGAGTTTTCAAAAACCTTCCCCTGGTTTCCCTGGCTGCAGGGCTGCGTGCACAGACACACAGAGCCACTGATGCAGGAACTATTATTACCATCCGATTATTGTCATTGTAATGTCTATTCAACTGCCCCTTTGTAAGTTCCTAGAGGGCAGGGACCGTGTCTTGGGCTGCTTTTCATGAATTCATGCCTTCCTGCTTCCATTCACTCATCCTACAAACATTTATTGAGTGCAGCCCTCACTGCGCCCACACAGTGCCGCAGACACAGAAAATATATCACATCCTGTGTGTCCTCAGGAGCACAGCCCTGCCCTGGATGCTAGCCCTCATCCACCCTTCCAGGAATGGAGACCCAGGAATAAAGCACAGGCTGCACCATCTATAGTAGCCTCAAGGCCACAGAGCAACAGGTGGAATCTTCCCCCAGCATCTTTCCTCAGTCCAAACTTCTACAGCATGCCCATGTTCCTTTTATAATAGAAACAGCAATCTAATAAAGTTTATTTTTATACCTAATATTTTTACCTACTATTTTTAAACCTAAAATTCTAGTTTTCTCATCCTTGGCTACCCATTTGAATCACCTGAAGAACGTTGAAATCCTGGTACTAGGTCCTGCTCACAATGGGTCGGATTTCTTGACCCAGGCTTTGGGAGTTTTCAAAGCTTCCCACACATTCTAATGTGTGTCCAAATTGAGAACCACCGTTCAAACTCTAGAGAGGGGAAAGAAAGCTGCAAGCTCAAAGCAGGGATTGGTCTTGGATTTGTTTCTCTGTGAACCAGCCATGTGTTTTGGACCTCAAGATACTGACTCTTCCTGTCCTGATCCCACACTACTCATCTACCCCTCTGTATTTGAGATCTCACTGGGATCCATGCCTTCCTGTATGCTCTTGAGTCAGGATGCCCCCCATTTGCCTGGGGACTCAAGACATGCTGCTGTGCTCTCTGGTCCAGCTAAGGTTCCAGGACTCTGGCCCAACATATGGTTGTCTGCCTCACAGTATGTTCTGGTTCTCAAAAGCCTACTCACCTCCACTCCATGGACTCCAGGACTCCACTCCTTCTCAGCCTGGAATGAAGACCCCTTTTGATCCCCCTCATTGTCAGGTACATGCCACTCCACCTCCTGGTGGCAATGGTGTCCTTTCGGAAGGGGATCCCAATGAGATGTCAGCACATGCAACCATTTGGTGGTTTCAGGAGATGTCAGGAAGGCCTGTGGAGGGCTCCAAAGATCAGTCCTGACAAATGCCAGAGGGTTGCACTCGTGTGCTTCCAAAAGTCGCTTGCACAAAGATGACTCCTAGAACGTGCAAATCAAAATCACCATGAGATCCACTTCGCACTCCCTAGGAGGGCCATAATTGTTTTTTAGAAAAAAGAATACAAGTATTGGTGAGGATGTGGAGAAATTGGAACTCTTGTACATGGCAGGTGGAAAAGTAAAATAGTGTTGCCACCATGGAAGGCAGTTTGTTGACTCCTCAAAAAAAGTTAATGTGGAATTCCCATATGACTCAGCAATTTCACTACAGGCTATATACCCCCCACAAAAATGAAAACGGCTACTCAAAAACATGTACCAGTAAATAATGGCAGCATTATTTATCACATACAAAAGGTGAAAACAGCCCTGATGTCAGCTGAATGGATACATTCATGAATGAATATTATAGAGAGAGAAATAGATGGGGACCACCAATCTTCTAGACCACTCCCACAATTGTTTCCTTTTGCTAAGATATTCCAGAAGTTAAAATCTAAAGAGATTTCCCACCCTCTATCTCTGCTTTCTGTCCCGGCTTGAAGACTTAGATTTAAGGGCAAGATTGGTTGTGTGGCCATTTTTAAGGTAACTTGTTTTCCAAATTTCCTCTGGAAAGACAGAGTGAATAGTTGGATTCCTTCAATTGGATCTGTCTGCTCTGAAGAGAAAACTGTTTGTGACATGCCCATGAGCATGATGAAATAAAGGTGGGGAGGTCTGGTGCTAGAATATGAGTACAGACACATGCACTTGAAGATCTCTAAACCCAGATCTATTTTCAACTTCATACTTGAAGCTTCATGGAGCCCCCTGTGCATCTAACTTGGTGTTTGTCTCTTATCAAATCCAGTCCCTTTGGTAGATAGGAAGCTTGCTTGTGTCCTGAGAGTCTGAGTGAGGGCCAGAGATAAGGCAGCTGGGCGGTGACTGGCTCCAGGCCTGAGGTCTCCACCCACTGGTGTGAGGGCTTGAAGGGTGAGTTTCAAGGACAGCATCACAGGGAAGCTGATTCCTATGGCTGCCATTGTGAAGATGTGCTTGACAGTTGTAATTACAGTTGACCCCTGAAAAACACAGGGGTTAAGGGTACCAGCCCCCTACTTACAGCTCTGACTCCCCCAGAACTTAGCCTATGACTGGAAGACTTATGATAACACTTATGATAAACTGTTGATTAAACATATTGTGTGTG
Organism: Neofelis nebulosa; assembly: GCF_028018385.1. Lineage (NCBI taxonomy): Eukaryota > Metazoa > Chordata > Mammalia > Carnivora > Felidae > Neofelis > Neofelis nebulosa. The sequence continues at coordinate 94,235,986 of NC_080790.1, read as the reverse complement.
TTGTATGTATTATGCACTGTGTTCTTACAACACAGTAAGCTAGGGAAAAGAAAATGTTATTAAGGAAATCATAAGGAAGAGAAAATACATTTACAGTTTGTACTGTTTTTATTGGGAAAAAAAAAACCCTCATAGAAGTGTATCCACATAGTTCAATTCATGTTGTTCAGGGGTCTACTGTGTGTCTACACTGTAACATCTGGAAAACGAACATGGGGACACATTACCTCTGAGCAGAGGAAAGCAAAGCAGGAGAAATTAATTCTGAAAGGAGAATTTTGTTTGATTAAAAAATTGTGTTTACAAAATAAAATCTACAAACTACTTTAATCATCTTCTTACACATCTACTCTAAAGCACAATGGGCAAGCTGACAAGAAAATATATATGTGTTGAACTATATCAAGATCCCAATATCTGACTGTTTTAGATCTACAAAATCATAAAGTTCAAATAGTTCAACCTAACCCTTAGGTAACATAATCAGTAAAGTGTGACATTTAAACAGAAAATCTTTTACTGGGGTATAAAAAATATATCTGAGAGCTGGAGGGGTTCTAATTTAAGAACAATTAACCAAGAAAGAACATTAAATCAGCAATAGTTACATTTGAACAAATATAGAAATTTCTCCTAAAAGAAGAAAAACCAGGGGAAAGTCAAATGGGCAAGTAAAGCTTTTACACACATCGTGAGTGGTAGGTGGACAGACCGAAAATCCATACTCCCTTTCAAAACTGTTCTCTGGCAGGAGCCACTCTGTACAAGGACAAACTATTATCAAGAGTGTTGGGAAACTGATCTAATGCACCAAGAAGGTGCAGTGTCACTTGCCGGTGAGCAGACAGCAGACATGCTGGATGGGGCCAGGGTTCAGACAAAGCCTCCTGTTCTGTTCGGTGGGAACAGGTACAAGACAGATGGTTTGTTAAACATTGCCAGCATACTTGAGCAGTGCCATTTGGCGGTCAGAGCCTGGATAATGGTCGCAAGGACATTGTGTAGCCGCGCGTTGGCTAATTTCAACCTAGCTAAAGCTATTGCTTATCTTTGTTGGTTTTGCAAAGATTAAGGCCATTTCTCTGCTTTGAATGCACCACAGCTGCCCAGCAAAGCATTCCTGAAGTTTTGTCTGGATTCCCGCTGCTAAGAGGGGCCAAGCAGAACTTGGCACATGCAGAGACATGTTTTGCTCACTGTTGGAGTTGCTTCTTCTCCAAAGATCTGGCCTTTGCTTTATACTTCTGGGGGGGGGGGGGATACTCTGGAATAACTGCGGCCTCTGAAATCTGCCTTGTGGGCTTTGAAATGCATCTGCTATGGATTTATATTTCCTATTAGGACTGATTCATTTGCTCCTTTTGTGGAAAAGGGTAAACACCATCGTAAATTCCATCCGGTGAATCATGGGGAGGCCGGGGTTCAAATTTAACGTGTTTGCTTTCGGAAGGGGGCCCTTTGCTTCTTATCTCTATGTACAGAAGAAAATAGAACTCACTCTGGCCCCTGCAGCCAATGGAAATACACCTGGCCTGGTCAGCTGGCGAGGCTGGGCCTCCAACCTGCTGTTCCTCTGTGCTGTTTGCAGACAAAGGGAGAGGACATAATGAAGAGAGGCTGGCCAGGTGGCTGTGCCTACAGCTCCAAACCCAAGAGGTTATGGCCATTATCCAGGTATGTTAGGAAAAAGTGATCCCTTAAACAGTTGGGCATTTCCGACAGCTCAGATGGCTTTATCTTCTTTTATAGGTGGTGTGTGGACACCCCAACTCACTGAATAAGTGCTGTATTTACTTTAGGCAGCCTCCTTGGACTAAATCAGATTGTTTCCAACTATAAAATTGAGATACTGTGCCTAGAAGATAAGCCCTAAAATTACCCTTTTTGATTACATCTACAGAATGAAAGAGAAAGCCAAGAAAAGTTACCCTCCCTCTCATTCTCTGTGTGTCTCTGTCTGTCTGTCTGTCTCTCTCTGTCTCACACACACACACACACACACACACACACACACACTTGACTAGGCCTCAGTGTCTGCACTTAGTATCAGGTACCGTCATAAAGGGTCAACCACTGGCAGCAAAGCACTGCTGACTATGTGATCATTTCTAACGAGCCTTCCATTTAGAAACTGCAGGACAGGAGACCCTACTAAGAAACAATGTGCTAAATTCTGTGTTACCTTATTTTTTGAATTCAAGAAAGAAGGAGAAAAGCATGGGCTGGGAACATTTAAAAGAGCTTTGTATATCTCCTCAAGTACAAAGAATTGAAATAATAATAACACTGAAGCCATGGCATGTGATGTTCACACGAGACCCTTCTCTTGATTTATTTTACTTTGTTTTTTCCCCTTGACCCTCCCTCTGTATTCTGGCTCCTAAACCACTTGCTCACAAAGGTACCACACAAATGCATTTCATCTGCAAGTTGGGATCTGGGATGACCCTGGAAGGATGTGTGGGGCCCTCTGTGCTGACAGTGTTTGTCTGAGAATGGAAGCACTTCTGTTGATTTCATGTCAACTTCGTTCCTTCGATTCCTCCAGTAAAGGATTGCTATTTTTCTCTTTGCCATTGTCCATTTTACCTAGTTTCTTTTTTAAAATTTTTATCTTTATTTATTTTTGAGAGAGAAAGAGAGACAGAGAGTGAGGGGGAGAGGGGCAGAGAGAGGGAGACAGAATCCAAAGCAGGATCCAGACTCCAAGCTGTCAGCACAGATCCCAATGTGGGGCTTGAACTCACAAACGGGAGATCATGGCCATTGGCCAAGTTGACCAAGTTGGAGGCTTAACAGACTGAGCCACCGAGGTGCTCCTTTTTAACCTAGTTTCAATATGCATTGGTGTATAGAATGTTGCATCTACCTTTTTGTCATCTCACTTTTCAGAGAATCACATTTTAGTAGGGATTTGGGGCTCTCTGTTGATTTCTTACCTCTTTTATGTTCTTGCTTCTTGTTGCTTTGGCTTTATTGTTTTATTTTCTCTCTCTTTTTTTTAATATGCTTAGTGATGCATGTAGGTCTTTGGTTTTCAATATATCCTCTTTGCTGTTAGTATATTCAAAATTATGCAAAATTTTAAGTGCTACTTTAGCTATAGGCCACAACATTTGACATTTGACACTCTCATTCTTGTTGGTTTTTAGATATGTTGTAATACTTCCTTTTTTTTATTTTATTTTTTTTCCAATATATGAAATTTATTGTCAAACTGGTTTCCATACAACACCCAGTGCTCATCCCAAAAGGTGCCCTCCTCAATACCCATCACCCACCCTCCCCTCCCTCCCACCCCCCATCAACCTTCAGTTTGTTCTCAGTTTTTAAGAGTCTCTTATGCTTTGGCTCTCTCCCACTCTAACCTCTTTTTTTTTTTTTCCTTCCCCTCCTCCATGGGTTTCTGTTAAGTTTCTCAGGATCCACATAAGAGTGAAAACATATGGTATCTGTCTTTCTCTGTATGGCTTATTTCACTTAGCATCACACTCTCCAGTTCCATCCACGTTGCTACAAAGGGCCATATTTCATTCTTTCTCATTGCCATGTAGTACTCCATTGTGTATATAAACCACAATTTCTTTATCCAGTCATCAGTTGATGGACATTTAGGCTCTTTCCATAATTTGGCTATTGTTGAGAGTGCTGCTATATACATTCTAAAATCTCCTTTTAACCAGGGCAGTTGGGTGGTTCAGTTGGTTAAGCATCTGACTTCAGCTCAGGCCATGATCTCATGGCTTGTGAGTTCAAGCCCCGCAGCAGGCTCTGTGTTGACAGTTCAGAGCCTGGAGCCTGCTTTGGATTCTGTGTCTCCTTCTCTCTCTTTGCCCCTCCCTAACTTATGCTCTGTCTCTCTTTCTCTCTGTCTCTCAAAAATAAATAAACATTAAACAAATTTAAAAAAAATAAAATATCCTCTTAACCAATCACTGTGTACTATATGTTATGTTTTACAATTTTTTTATTTTTATATTTTTTGGGAGAGAATGAGTGCAAGTGGGGGAGGGGCAGAGGGAGAGGGAAGGAGAGAATCTTAAGCAGGCTCCGTGCTTAGTGTGGAGCCTGAGACAGGGCCCAATCTCATGACTTGAGCCAAAATCAAGAGTCTGATACTTAACCAACTGAGCCACCCAGGTGCCCCAGTATATGTTATGTTTTATGGGCCAAGAAGATGTTTGAAGTTTCTTGTTGTTACTCATTTCTTATTTATTTCATTATGATCAGGCAGCACAATCTGTGTATATTTATTATTTGCTTTTTATTGAATCTTCCTTTGTTCTGTGAGAATTGAAATGAATACTCTGTGGGTATATGTTCAATGTATATCTATTAGATCACTGCTGTCAATAGAGATATAATGCAAGCCATATATATAATTGTATATATTTTCTAGCAGCAATACTAACAAAGTAAACATATGTAGGTGAAAGTTATTTTAATTATATACTTAATTTAACCTAATAGACCAAAAATATTATAATTTCAGCATATAATCAATATAAAAGTATTAGTGAGATATTTCACATTATTTTTTCTATATTAAGCATTAGAAATCTGGAGTGACTTTTACACTTAGGGTATATCTCAATATAAATACTAAATTCACATCAGATACACTTGATCTGTATTTAGATTTCAACTTACAATTGAAAGCGTGGATTCACATATCCAAGTTGTTGCAAACATTCTTATAAGTTTTCTAATACTTGAATCAAATATCTTTTAAATTTAAGTTTAAATTATTTAAAATTATGTAAGACCTGAAATCAAAAAGCCCTATGAGAAAACATAGGCAATAATCTTTTGAACATTTGCCTTTGTAATACACTTATGGATATGTCTCTTAAAACATGAGAAACAAAAGCAAAAATAGACTATCAGGACTACACCAAAATAAAACATCTTTTATACAAAAAAGAAAACCATCAACAAAGTCAAAGGCAATGGGAGTGAAAAGGAGAAGTGAATGGAAGAAGATATTTGCAAATGATGTATCTGATAAGGGGTTAGCATCCAAAATATATAAAGAACTCATACAACTCATCAAAAACAAACAAACAAACACTAAACAATATGATTTAAAAATGGGAAGAGGAGCTAAATAAACATTTTTCTAAGGAAGGCCTACAGACAGCCAACAGACACACAAAAAGGTGTTCAACATCACTCATCATCAGGGAAATGCAAATCAAAACCACAATGAGTTATCACCCCACCTGTCAGAAGGCTAATATCAAAAAGACAAGAAATAACAGGTGTTGGTGAGGATGTGGAGAAAAAAGAACCCTTGTGCACAGTTGGTGGGAATGCAAACTGGTGCAAACACTGTGGAAAACAGTATGGAGGCTCTCCAAAAAATTAAAAATAGAAATCCATATGATCCCATAATTCCACTATTGGGTATTTACCCAAAGAGAATGAGAACACTTATTCAAAAAGACATTTGGATCCCTACATTTATTGTAGCATTATTTACAATAACCAAGATATGGAACCAACCCAAGTGTCCATCCATAGACAAATGGATAAAGAAGGTGTGGTATATGTATACAATGGAATATTACTTAGTCACAAAAAAGAATAAAAACTTGTCATTTGAGACAATATGGGTGGACCTAGACAGTATTATGCTAAATGAAGTAAGTCAAACAGAGAAAGACAAATACCATATGATTTCACTTATATGTGGAATCTAAAATCAAAACAAAAGAACAAACAAACAAAAACAAACAGACTCACATACAGAAAACAAAGTGGTGGTTGCCAGAGGGGAGACAGATGGGCTTTTGAGAAAAATAGGTAAGGGGATTAAGAGGTACAAACTTCCAGTTATAAAATAAATAGGGGGCAGAGATGAAAAGCACAGCAAAGAGAATGTAGTCAATAATATTGTAATAATGTTGTATGCTGACAGATGGTGACTACACTTACCATGGTGAGCACTAAGTAATGTATAGAATGGTAGAATCTATATGTTGTACATCTGAAACTAAAATAATGTTATATGTCAGTTATACTTCAATTTAAAAATATTTTTAAAAATAGTTAAAATTAATAAATTAGTAGAATTAAAATTCCTTGACTTACTTGAATTACCCATCTTTCAAATACTGAAGAGCCACATGTGTTTTCTGCTACCATATTGGACAACACAGCATTAAATTATGCTTATTACTGGTTTTTGCACATTTCATATCTTTGCTAATTTTTATCTCCTTGATCAGATAGTTTTTATTTTAAAGATACATTGACATCTCTTGCTATAATTGACTATCTATGAAACCTTACATATATTTTCACCCCTGTTGTTTTTTTTTTTTTTTTTTTGGTTTTTTTTCTGGTGCTCTTGTTATATGTAGAGATACACTTCTATTCTCCATGTTCTTAACTGTTCTTTTGTATTTGTCATCTCTAACTTCCTGAGGTCTTTAGAGGTTCTTAATCTGATCTTCTGCTCCCTAATTTGTTCTTCCACTGTATCCCTCCTGCTATTCGGTCCCTCTTCTGAGCTCTTTATTTCAACAATTGAAGTTTGTGTCTGTGTGGTCCTATTTTGTGTTTCCTGATCTCTTTGAGGTTATTTATTAAGCTTCTGACCTACCAGTGCTGTGTTATCCAGTGGAGGTTACTCACTTATCAGGGATGCTCCTAATAAATCTTTTTATTTTCCTTGTGAGACCACCTGCACTTGGCAGCTGCCTTGGTGGATCAGGTGTCCCTTGAAAATGGAACAAGGCCCAGTCCCAGATTCTCCCTACTTCCTGGTGAGGACACAAGTCAGGAATGGTGTCAAAGTGGAGGATTTCAGTGCTTATACTCAGCCAGACCACTTCCAGAGTCACCCACCTTGTACCAGGGGGACTGAGCCACTCTGGAGAACTCCTGGGACCCTACGCTTTTTCCACAGATGTCTCCTTTAAAAATTATCACCAACCTGGCCTAGGTGGGAGCTGGAGAGGAGAGTGTGCTCAGGGGCCAGCCAGTGTGATTCTTCCTGTTATGGCCTCTGCACCCCAGCTGGTCCTGTGCTAACACCAGGCTGGTGGGATTGGTTCTCCACCAAGGTGATGGATAAGCAGTGAACCTCTCCAAGGAAGTGTGGGGAAAGAAAACCACATGATGAGGAAACCCCAACCAACCTCCCTTTGGTACCTGGCCCTCTGACCCTAGGTTGTTGTTTCCCTGATTTACTGAAAGAGTCAACAACCTTCTGTCTCCCATCTGTGGTTCACCATGTTTAAGACCCATCTACATTTTGTTAGTTCTCCATCTGTCCAGAATCTCAGAAAATGATGTTTTAAAATGCACATAAAAGTATTGGTAAAAATGATCAACTTGATATTATTGCATCATTTTGCTATATTTATTTTTATCATGATTCCCAACAAATTCTGGAAATTGAAGTCAGGATCAGAGAGATCTTGCTAAGTTCTTTAACCTTCCCAAACCTCATCAGTGGAATGGGGAAAATAATGGAATCTTCCTCTTTGAGTTTGGGGAGAGTCAATAAAATAATGCACTATGGGGTCCAGCACATAGTAAGTCCTCATTAAATAAGGAAAAAGGGTCCCAACTCTCTGGGCTTCAGATTCCATTGACCCATTGACTTGTTGAAAGGATTAAATGCCTAGCACAATGACCAGTTCAGTAATGCTTCCCTGGATGGGAGGGCGGGTGGGGAGGTGGGAATCTCAGGTAATCAGTGTATCAAGTTCTTAAAGCCATGATAATACATGACCTCTCACAGTTCAACTATATTGCTAACGACTTGACAATGCCGAGTAAATATAAAAAAGTGGCACAATTGTTTGACCCAAGGCTATCAGGAAATTTTCCAGGCTAATACCAGCAGTCCTTAATCAATGAACCATGCACACTTACAAATGGGTAGGAGGGAAGAATTTTCAAGGAAAACCCTTCTCCTCATATATTGCTTCTCAACTCTGAAACCATGGTGCCAGGGGAACAGGGTTTCTGACCTAGCCAGATGAATTCTTATGCAAAAACTCTGCTATTCAGGTCTGCTATAAGCCTGGACTCTGGTGTTAGAAGCAATAGGTATCAAGTTGACAACAGTGGTCAGATGCAATGAAGAATTAACAGTTAGATGTATGAGTCACTAGTAGGATTTATGAAGTCTGCTCTAAAAACTATCTCATTTATGGCACTAGAATTTAGAGTTTATTTCCAATCATTTATTCATTACAAAAGCAAGCAAAGTCAATCTTTGATACAAGACCTTTTCCTAAACTGGGATCTGTTTAGAACTATGATGTTCAGTATGGTAGCCATGACCCATATGTTAACACATATGTTGAGCACTTGAAGGGCACTTGTCCAAATTGAGATGTGCTATGAGTGTAAAATACACACTAGATTTTGATGACTTACTATGCAAAAAATAATGTAAATTATGTCATTAATATGTTTATATTGATTAACTGCTGACATAAAGTTGGGATATATTAGGTCAAAGAAAATACTATTACAGCTAGTTTTACCTATTTTTATTTTCTAAAGATTATTTATAGTTTTAGAATTTGGCTGGTTGTATAAATCTCTCTATGCTTATCAAATAAGTATCAAATATTTGCACTTATTTGTTCAATGAAAAGGCGATTTTAACCAAGATTCTAACAAGGGACCATGTTTCTGAGTCATGCCATTTGTAATTGATTCGTAGACACCTAACATGACATCCAAATGTTTTCAAAGAGATTGTACCCATTCATTGATTTATTCAGTTGGTAAAAGCTACTGACCACCTTCTGTATACCAGACACTACTCCTGGCACTCAGTTCTCTGCCACTGTGAGTTTTACATTCCCATGAGCAGAGGCAGTAAGTAAGCAATAAAAGTAAGAAATAAGTGAATTTTAGATCATGCTCAAAGCTTCAGAAAGTCATACTGGAGCAAAGATATGAAGAGGGTGAGGGTGTCAACCACACTGGGAGAACATTCCAGATAGACCAGAGGCCCATAGAACAGGAGCAGATGACCAAGGAGGAGAGTAGTTGATGGTCTCAGTGAGAGAGTGGGGCTGAACCTGTAGGAACTTCTACTTTAATCTCAGGAAGATGGAGAAGTCACTGGAAACAGTTAAGGTGACATGTGGTTTAAACCACCTTACATTTTTAGAGGATGGTCCTTCTTGCTTTGTTGAAAATAAGCTGTAGGGAGGCAATATGAAACAAGTGAGGAGGCTCCTGCAATAATCCAGAAGCAAGGTTGTGGAGGGTCACATTGGTAACAGGTAACAGTGCAGGTGGCGGTAAATGGCAAGACTCTCTATGTGTGATCCTGCACTTTGGAGGTGCAACTAACAGGATGTCTTGATGGATTGAGTCTGTGGGGTATAAAAAAAAGAGATGAATCAAGGATGAATCCCAGCTTTTAACCTAAGCACCTGGAAGGACACAACTATTGGGTATCCACTTTTTGTGTCAGGCAGTAATTATGCAGGAACTACAAGAATCCAAATGTTCCCTACAATGAAAGACCCACAACAAAGTGGAAAGACAAACACATGCATGTGAGGATACACTGCCACTCCCAAATGATAGTGCATGTGTGAAAGGAAAGAAAGACTACCACTTTAATGCAGCTGTCAGGAGCAGGCAAGTGAGGTTTCAATTTGGTTATTTGGGGATGTATAAAAATTCATCAAACAAAAAAAAAAAAGAAAGAAGAAGAAAAAGAAGTGAACAACATTCTGAGGTCAAGAAATAGCATGGGCAAAGTCCAATGCTGACAAAGAAGGTGTATTATTATTTGGGGACTTGCAAGTTGGGTGTGGATGGTGGGTTTGCCATGTGAAACAGATCAGCTGGAGGAGAGAGATCTAGAACAGGGGCCTTATGGTGAGGATTTGCACAGAGCTTGGAAGCTTGGACCTTCTATAGGCAGCAGTGAGAGATAAGAATTTTCAGCACAGTATAGCACATGGCCAAATTTGTGTTTTCAAAGGATAAATCATGAAAATCTATGAAGAATGCCTTAGAGAGAGGATAAATTAAAGATACACAGAACTGTGAGGAAACTATTAAAATTGCCCAAGGTTTTGTGAAAACTTTTATGGAAGTAAAAGAGGTACTGACTGGGGGGCTTTTTGGAGATTTACCTTATAGAAATCAGTGACCAATTAAAAGGTGGACTTTCCAATATGGAAGAATGAGAATAAAAATGAGCTCTTGGGGTGTTGTTACCAACTGGGATGGAAACACCACAAGGAAGAGAACGATGTTTCAAGCATGCTGAGTTTGAAGTATGTCTTAGTTTGTGTTCCCCCAGAAACTGACTCTGAAAGAGAAATTCATTTATAAGCAGTGTTTGGAAGGTGACCTTGTGAAACTGTAGGGCAGTGGGGAAGCAAACCAGGGAAGGGACAGAACCAACACAAGGTTGTGGATGTTCCTGCTGTGTTTGTGGGGGTTCAACCTGCTGGGAGAAGCCAAGAGCAAACCTCAGAATCCTCCACCTGGCATAGATGGAGCTGGAGTATTTATTCACCAATACCTAGAGAAGCCTTGATTCCTGACTTCTGTGTGATACCGGAAGCTGAGAGAGCTCTGTGGCAGAAAGGAAGGTGCACCCGGGAGGAAGCTCCCATGTTTTGCTCATGCCAATGGGATGCCAAGTGCAGAGAGGAAGCCCATGGGAAACTGACAGCAGAAGCGAAAAGGTGCCCATTGAGTGAGATGTTGAGAAGGATCTGCATGAGGAGATGCCAACACAGACCATACAGAATACAAATCTGAAGTTCCAATAAGAAGTCAAGCAAGAGACAGTGATTTGGGGACTCCAATGTATTTGGCTAATATTTTTTTTTAATATTTTTTTAACGTTTATTTATTTTTGAGACAGAGAGAGACATAGCATGAACGGGGGAGGGGCAGAGAGAGAGGGAGACACAGAATCGGAAGCAAGCTCCAGGCTCTGAGCCATCAGCCCAGAGCCCGACGCGGGGCTCGAACTCGCAGACCGCGAGATCGTAACCTGAGCTGAAATCGGACGCTTAACCGACTGAGTCACCCAGGGGCCCCTTTGGGCTAATTATATTTGGCTAATATTAACATAAGCTTTTTCAAAGTAGTTTCTTTTCCTTTTATTTTTTTTTTTAATTTTAATGTTTTATTTATTTTTAAGACAGAGAGAGACGGAGCATAAGCTGGGGAGGGGCAGAGAGAGAGAGGGAGACACAGAATCCAAAGCAGGCTCTATGTTAGCACATAGCCCGATGAAGGGCTTGAACTCACGAACTGTGAAATCATGACCTGAGTTGAAGTTGGACACTTAACCAACTGAGCCACTCAGGTGCCCCTCCTTTTATTTTCTAAGTCTTTATTTATTTAAGTAACCTCTACACCCATGTGGGGCTTGAATTTAGACCCTGAGATCAAGAGTGGCCTGCTCCTCTGACTGAGCCAGGCAGGTTCCCCAAAGTAGGTTCTTTCCCAAAAATCCATTCCAGGGAAGACCCCTCTCTCTTTAAGACTTAGTGGTGCATGCCCCATCTGCCAGGCTCCTGCAGCAGCAACCTGAGTGACAGGCTGGATCCAATTTGTGCTCCAGCTCCCCTCCAGTGATAAAATTCCACTCTTTTGGACAAGCAGCCATGGGATTTTATTCATAACTCTTCTGAGAGGAATATTTTTCTAAGATTTCATGTATAAAAGGTAATTTCACTCTATTACACAAGTAGGTATTGCAATGATTGAAGCCAGCAACTGTTTCATGGGCCAATGTTATAAGCATTCCTGAATTGGAGTTGGAATTTTAGTTTTAGAAGAAAAGCTAAAGACTTGATAATAGAAATAAAAAGAATAAAGAAAGGTGGGAAACTCCTCCTTTATAGCAGGACAGGAGTACTGAGTAGAAATAAACATATATGTATTTTCCTTTTAGAAAGAAAAACTGCTTCCTGGAGCGGGGAGCTTCCAAAAGCACACACATTGAATTCCCAGTCTGTCTTCCATAGCTGTAAGATCCCACTTGTCTAAGAACTACCTTTAAGAGATTATGAATAGAACCTTGGAACCATGTTAGATGCTAGCCTAAGTTCAAATTCCATCTCTTTCCCATCAATAGTGGGTCCTTGGACGGGTCATTTGGTCTTTCAAAGTTCCAACTTCCTCATCTGTGCAGTGGCAATAGGCCCACCTCACAAATTTTTCAGGATTAGATGGGATGGAGAGTGGAAACCTGCCAAACACTGAAAAGCTTTCAATAGTATCAAAAGTTTGGTCTAGAATGACATTCACTGCTATCACAACTCCAAATCATCCTTAGCCTTCCATTGGCTCTGGTTGTAGAATGTAGGCCATGGTCTAAAGGTCTGAAGGGTAAAAGGCAGACATCCACCCCAGGGGTCCCCCAGCACCTGGGTCAGAGTGACTCAAACACTAGAGGCCCCACTGGATTCTGTCTTTCATGAAAAGCACTGGGCCATTAAGAGACCCTGAGATCCTTTAACTATATGACCCTAGGTGTTACTCTGCCCCTCTGCATAAAGGAAAGGAATAAATTGGGTGGGTCTAACTCCTCCAGATCAAGGCTTCTAAACCTACATTTAAGACTCTGTCCTTGACTAGCCCATACTTTCACCATTCTGGTTGACCAAGACACTGAGGTGATGGGAGCTTCGTGAGCCATTATTTTCCTAATGAATGCTAAGTGTCCATCCTCAGGAACTTCCCAGTTTTCTCAGCCCCTGAGAGTGTGACTCTACGACTCATCCTCAACCTTTCTTTTCAGGTTATCCTGCCTGGGGGACTCTAAAGTGGTTAGAAGGAAGGGGCACCCTGTTCGATGCCACCTCCAAATCTCAGCAGGAAATCTTTAAACTAAATTAGGGTTGACTTCATTTTCAACTCAGAGGGAACTTGCAAATTGGTAAACAAAGAATGTGGATTAAGAATGTAACCCTTTGATTCAGTTCACATCCCTGAGGGCCTACAATAGCCAGAGCCATGCAGGACCCTGGAAGAAGTGATTGGAGTTGAACACTGTCTAGTAAAACAAACCACAGTTTAAAAAAATAAATATCATTTAGGATACAACTAACAGATGCACACTCCCTAGATATGCCTTTATGTTTTTAATCATTCTGCCTTCAACTGTAAGACAAGTTTCCACCTTGGTCTTGGAAAGCATATGTTATGTAGAATGATGGTGATTCCAGCAAGCACGATGACTCAGGGACATATGGCATCCCCAAGCTCTTTGTTTACTCTTGTACCTGGGGAGATTAGTCAGCCAGAAGCACAGAATCAGCCTGAATGCCATCTGGACATTCCCTGGTGCAGGCTGAAGGTGACAATTCAGCCCTACACACCTGGGTCATTGGGCTTGGATAGTTCAAGTGGGAACTTGAAGTTGCAGCCCTGAACTGAAGGCAAGGCTGGTGTCAGAACCATGGTTAGACCATGATTTCTTTTGCAAGGCAAGAGCTGCATTCTGCAGAAGGAAGCCTAGCCTTCAGTGGTGGTTTCAGTTCACTTGGGGTTCCTATGTGGACCTCTTTCCAGCCCCAAGACACTAGGTGGCTGCCATCACACCTTCTCCTGCTGGTCTACAGACCTTAGGAGTTGGTCTAAGAGTTATAGGTATTCTGTATTCAAAGCTGGTGCTTCGTAAGTGGAATGATTCTAGACTTTGGCCCTGTGTCTGCCTGCTGGTCTTGAGGCCAGGGCAACTTTTTCAATCCCCTTAAATCTTTCTTTGTTGAATGACAATCCTCATAGGGCTGTTGCCTAGGATGAACTTATCTGAGATAAACTATGTAAAGTACCTGGATTTAGGAAGAGTGCAATAAAAGTGAGTGCCCTTTCCCCTCCCTGGGATTATCAGGTTTTATTCCCCTCTGCCAGAGAGTCCTTGGTGAGCGGAAAGCTGTTATGTTATTTACCTATAATCTTCATGATGAAATTAAATTCTCATCAAAATGGTGTTGACATCTCATTGGTGTGTCTAGGACACGAAAATAATGATGTGGTGAAAACGAAGTTGAAGCCATTGGCTGAAGGAAGAGATTAGCAAGTCACGTGTGAACAGAAGGAAGCTGGTACTTGGGGCTCCTGGATCCTTCTCTGTGAAGAGTGCAATTGCACCTGAACTTCTGGGAAGATTCTGGAATTTCTGTGGGCCTTCATGGCCCTAGGGCAAAATCCTCCCCAGGCCCTGGTATTCCACATTCATCTTGGGGACTCCTTGAATCCATAAAATTGATGGCACTTTCCAGCCAGCCCAGCAGCTCCAGAAGGAGACCCACTTGGCAATGAATTTCCTTACCTATCCCATGTGGACAGCTTCCCCGTCGTGGAGCTTGGGACAACATATTGAGTGAAGAAGTTCCAAATTATGAAGGCACCACCACTGGATTTCTACTGGCCTGATGGCTTTTGTTACAGAATTTTCATTTGTTTCTAAGAAGAGACATGTTGCCTTAAAAAGAGAAGACAACAAAACAAAACGAAAATAATTCTCTGCATGGAATAACCACTCACTGCCAGTTCATGCAAGCTCCTGGGTGTTATTCTCACCGCAAAACTTCCCCGGTTCCTGCTATGGGGAAATTGTGACAACATCTGGCCAACTTCAGAGAAATTGATTAGAGCTGGAAGGGTGGACTTTGCTCAGTCATGGTGTTTCAATGAATATTTTCAGGCTTAAGGAACTGACTGTCCAAAAATCAAATTCATTGATTTTTTTCCAAAGGGCAAGTCCAAGCAGATGGCCCTCATTAGAAAAGGTTTCCCCAATGGTTTTCCAGCACTTGCTCTTTATTCTTTACGTTGAACAAATGCTCTTATGGAGGCTGAAAAGAAACGCACACAAATACCCTTAAGTTTAGCTACTGTGGAATATACAGAGGGCAGAGAGCATTTTTCTGTAGAAAAATCTGACTGGTTGTAGAAAGCCAGTTCTCAAAGCTCATGCCCTGAGTGCAGCCTCTCTAGGGACTTCCACACCGGTGGACCTTCTGGTTCCAACTTCTGGTATATGTTTCCATACCAGCACGAGGCTGCTGTCACCAGAACAGCTCTGTCCCCACAAGATGAGAACAGGCCCCAGAGTCTGGCTGAAGGAGTACCTAACTGCAAAAGCGTAGAAGTTCTTCATATGCACAAAGTGGGACCCGTGGCCCATCAAAGAAGAAAGGGCTTCAGAGCAGGACTGGGTATGGGCCTAGCTAGAGATCAATCTCTTTTGAGATAGTTACACTTCATTTTCCCCAGGCTCGTTTTTTTCATTCATAAAATAGATTAATGGTGCCTCTGTCAGTCAGAAGTGGGCTTTCAGTGTATGTGAAATGTGTTATTTGAGTAAGGATGGAACAGCCTGTGAGATCCAGTGACAATTCCTCCTGCTCCAACCCTGGGGGCACTTTTCTATGTCAGAGGGGAGCAGCAGGTTCAACCTCTAGTTGTGTTCTTGCACATTGATGTCTGTGTCCCTAAGGTGGAAAACTGAAACCCAGAACACTGAGTTGTCCCGGAGAAATCACCATTAATGGTGAAAATCTACATTTGAGCTGCAGGCAAGAACACTGGTCTTTGCTAGTCTCTGGCATGAAACTTGGATGGATGGTGTTGGTGGTTATTTTTCCAGAATGAACCCCTGCCCTCCCAAACTATCCAGATTCTTCTTGGATTCTTCATTCAAGGGAGAAATACAGCATATGCATACACTTGCTTTTTGTGTCTAATTGTTGTCCAAATTAGCCCTACGTGTATAGACAAAGAGAAACTGTGCCTTTAGAAAAGTGTTGGCAACGGATGGAGCTTTTGAATTCCCTTTGTAGCTGGTCTATTATCCTCACATTGACATTTCTGGTGGCTGGACTACTGCTGAAACATGCCCCTGCCTTTATAGCTTAAAAATATCTAAAGCCACAGATAAGCAAAATTGGGGAGCCAAAAAGGCCATAGAAAACCTGTAATTCATAATTAATTAATTAATTAATTAAGGGGAGGCATTTCTGTAGGAGTGTGGTTCAACTGAGAGCTCAGCACTGGTACTACAGTGGCACCTCTCCTACTGTGTGACATTGAGCAGTCCCCTTAACCTCTCTGATCATGTTTCCTCATATATCAATATACAAATAACACCTGGCAACACCTGCCTTGGCTATACCTTAAGGATGTTGAGGATCCAGCAAGAAAACAGAACTGAAGCTATTTTGAAAAATACTAAAGACTGTAAGATATTATAATAAATTTCCATAATTATTAAGTCCAAGGACCACTAGCTGGAAGATGATACACATTTCTCTGTGTGCTGGTTAATTTCTGCTCATCATCTTCAAAGTCATGTATTTGTGCTCAAAAGTGTCCCTGAATCAGTATATGGGTATCTATTATAAAATTCTTTTAACTTTTCTGTATGTTTGAAATTTTTCATAATAAAATGTTGACAGGGGCACCTGGGTGGCTCAGTCAGTTAAGCATCTGACTTTTGATTTTGGCTCAGGTCATGCTTTCATAGTCATGGGATTTAAGCCTCACAGTGTGCTCTGTGCTGAGCATGAAGCCTCCTTGAGATTCTCTCTCCCTCCCTCTGTCCCTCCCCCTCTTGTGTGTGCATGCTCTCTCCCTCTCTCAAATAGTAATTTGAAAAATGCTGACAGATTAAAACTAAAAAACTGTCCTAACCGAAAACTGCAGTCTCACACATGTCTAAAGGCAATGAGTTTAGAGTTTCTGTTTTGGAGGAAAAAGAAGAGAAGAGAAGAGAAAGAAGAGAAGAGAAGAGAAAGAAGAGAAGAGAAAGAAAAGAAGAAAGGGAAGGGAAGAAAGGAAATGAAAAAAATAAAGGAAAGGAAGAAAAGAGGGAGGGAGGGAGGGAGGGAGGGAGGGAGGGAGGGAGGAAGGAAGGAAGGAAGGAAGGAAGGAAGGAAAGAAACTGGGGGTATTATTAAATGCAAAACAAAATTAAAAAGCCATCAATTCTGATCCAGCAAGACATGCTGTAGTTCCTGGATATTCATTACAATCTTATTTATAATAGCATATCATTCTCCAAAAAAATAAAGATGTTTGAATTTGCTATGGCACAGTACTTTGAGGAAATGCTCTACACCCATTAAAACAATAAAAAATGATACAACAGCTTTCTGCCTATTATAGTGCTAACAAGCAACAGAAAGGCAAATTCTTACATGCTTATTACTACCAGGTTAAATAAAAAACAAAAAGAAAGACTAGAAGTAGAGGCACCCAAAAGAGCACGGTGATTGGATGAGGGGGCTAAGAATTCTAGGAAGACGTTTTCTTTTAAGTATTTTTTCTTTGATGTGGTGATAATACATTTCCCTTTTTTTAAAGAATAAAAGATTTTTTTTATTAATGTCATTTAGTGTAACTCTTTGATTTTGAAAAAAAAAAAAAAGAAATGGAGGGTTTTGTACAGGGGCCCTCCGGTTGGAACTGCTGGCAAGAGTAACTTTGTTTTGAAAGAAGACCTCATTGGGTTGCCAAATGCATTGTTCACCTGTAGCTGCATCAATGACTTTGAACACAATAGTTGCCAGGTTAAGGGGCACCCGCTGGGCAGCCCTACCCAGTGCTGGTTCAAGTCCATTGTTGCTTCCAGTACTCCTGCAAGGAGATCCTGTCGCCAAGCTTTGAAGTTAGGTTCACAGAGCCTGTTTTCTCTGAGCCTAAAGTTTATGTTGGAGCCAGATTTGGGGGTGGTGGACAAGGTGTTCCAAAATGATCCCAAAGATCAGCATGATCCTCCAGAAATGTGTCAGGAAGAGCTAGGGAGAACGGGCTGGGGTGTTACTGATAAGGACACAGGGCACAGGCAGGACTTTTATTTCAGAAATGGAGCCCTTGATCAGGCCAGCCTTTGGTGAACCAGCCTCTTGGCTTCCACTTAAACTGCCTCTCATAAAAGAGCCATAATTGCCCTTTGTTCTTAGGCAGCGAGAATCAGGGTCACATCTCAGAAGATCACATCTAAAGCTCTGGTTTCCCAACTAGGGCTGGCCAAGGCTGAAAGGTCATAATTCAAGGGCAGCATTGCACTGTGCACTTTGTCCAGGTAGCAGACCTGGGATCCCACTGCTGCCCTGTTCCCAGGTGCATTGCTTGTGGTCTCAAATTCCCAGAGTCTTGGCTCCAGACCCAGTCACTGTAGGGAAAGGTCCTGGGTGCCCATTTTGTTTTAGAGAATCTTAGATTTTTTTTTCCAGGCCATTGAGCCCAATGAGGCAACAACAATATATCTTGAAGAACTTCTATGTATAAAGGAGCTAAAGTGGTAGATATAAATATGACCCATTCTTGCCCTCAAGGAATTCGTAGAGATTTAGGCTGTTGGGTGTCACTACTTACTTGACTTTGCTTCTAGAGACTTTGCCTCATTTAATGCCCACAACAGTCCTGTGACGTTGTTATGACAGCTCTATTGTATTGTGATTATATACATTTTACAGAGAAGGAAACTGAGACATGGGGAAGCAAACACAAGCAGTCTGGCTCCAGAGCCTGAGGTCATAGCCACCTGTACTTCCAAGGGTGCCTCTCTTTAACATCTCTCAGTGACACAGGTATCATTAACTTAGGATGGGGAGGCAATAGCACTTACCCACTTGTTTGGGAAGTTTGCTACTCCAATATGGGCTTTTCAATTGTCAGATCAAGGGTTCAAAGAGTTAAAGTCTTTATTTATTTCAAAATTTCACACACACACACACACACACACACACTATATATATATATATATATATATATATATATATATATATATATTTACACATATATAAATATGTCTTCATCATCATTAAAATGATATAAACAAGGGTGCCTGGGTGGCTCAGTCTATTAAGTATGTCAACTGGGGTCATGATCTCAAGGTTCATAAGTTCAAGCCCTGAATCAGGGTCTGTGTTGACAGTGCAGAGTCTGCTTGGGATCGATCCTCTGTCTCTGCCCCTCCCCCACTTGCTCTCTCTCTCTCTCTCTCTCTCTCTCAAAATAAATAAACTTTAAAAAAAACAATATAAACAAGCTACAGAATGTTTCTTAATTCAAGAAAAGCCATCTTCCTGTAATCTCAATGTCCCAACCCACCCAGAGTGATGTTTTGGGGCTTTCTCTTCGCCTTCTCCCCATCACTTAGCAGGTGCAATAATGCAACATACAACAATTTTCCTTTGTGTTCCTGTCACTTAAATGTTTACCAGGTACAAAGTTGCTCCATCATTTTCATATTCATTGTTTTAACGTATTCCTTCTAGTGGATGGTCAATAATTGACCATTTTTCTATTTTGTAGAACATTCTTCATTATAAATAACATTGTGAAGGGCATCTCTAGGTCGAAAGCATGTTTCACATACCATATTACTTCCCTCACCTGAGTTATCAGAGGTAAATTTACAGAATCAAAAGGTAGGAACATTTTTTTTTAATTTTGATACACACTGCATATTATCCACCAAAATGTACCACAAGGCTGAATGTTTTACTTGTCAACATTTGATCACTTGTGAAGCAGAGTTTTGAAGAATGAATTAAGTATATGTGTGAACAAGGATATAGGAGAGTCCAGGCTGAAGGAAGGGAGAGTTTGAAGTTCATGGAACCACTGACAGGTGGTAAGGATGGCCTGGGAGAGGACGCAGGGGGAGGCAAAGGTGGGCTTGATTCTGGAGATAATGGGGAACCCCTCCAAAAGTGCTAAACAGAGTCTCTAGGGTTAGATTTGCAGGTGTGAATTTCTCTGTGGAAGGAAGCAGTGGGGAAGATGGGCAGGGTGGCTGTTGATGAGAAAGCAGAGCTCACAGGGGGCAGACAGGAGGGGGGGTGTGCTATCAAATAACAAAAGAAAAGGAAGGCTTGAAAAAAGTCTGGAAAGAGGTGCTTAGTGTAGCTTGAACATGAGGCACTGAATGTCCAGGGAGAGCTATTGAAGAACTGTACACATGGGTTTGAGCCTGGGGGAGGGGTCTGGAGAAGAGGGCTGGACTTGAGGATCCCCACTGCTCAGGGTAAGCTGAAGTTCTCTGAGTGTTGTGATCACTCAGGAAGTGGTGCCAAAGTGGGTGGAAGGGAAAAGACTGGCAGAAATGCTGACATTTCTGGGACAAGATGGATGACAAAGATTCAGGAAAGGGGGATGAAAATGAGGAGTGGTCTGGAAAATGGAAAGAGACCATGACATGGTACAGCCAGCTCACAGGAGGATTCATTTTATTACTTAATTCTATTCTATTCTATTCTATTCTATTCTATTCTATTCTATTTTTTATTATTTTATTTTATTTTATTATTTTATTTTATTATTTTATACTTTATTTTGTTTTACTTTTTTTTTAAATAATTTAAAAATATATATCTCATCTGATCCTGGGATAAATTAAAAAAAAAAAAAGGAAAGGAGGGGAGGGAGGGAAGGAGTGAGGGAGGGGGGAAGGGAGGAAGGAAGGAAGGAAGGGAGGAAGGAAGGAAGGAAAGAAGGGAAGGAGGGTTAACTACATCAAATATTGCAGACATCAGCCACCACACAAGGATTAATACTATTTGATGATTTTACAAACTCCCTGACTCTCAGTTTTCCTGTCTGTAAAATGGAAAATGTCACTCTGCCGTTACAAAATTGTTGTGAGGTGTCGTTGAAAAAAATACAAGTGTGGGGTGCCTGGGTGGCTCAATGGGTTAAGTGTCTGACTTTAGCTCAGGTCATGATCTGCTGGTTTGTGAGTTCGAGCCCTGTGTCGGGCTCTGTGCTGACAGCTGAGAGCCTGGAGCCTGTTTCAGATTCTGTGTCTCCCTCCCTCTCTCTCTGCCCTTCCCCTGCTCTCTCTCTCTCTAAAATAAAATAAACATTTAAAAACATTTTAATAAAAAAAAAAATACAAGTGTGACAATTTCCTATAAGCCAGCATTCCCCAAGGTGTATTTTGTAGAACGTTTCTCGGCTTGTGAGCTGTGAGATGGCAGATAGGCGTGTTCACAGTCTGATGGAAAAAGGACACGTGATGTTAGAAAATATTCATCAAGTTTCCGTGGTGCAATTCCTCTCTGCATTTAGTGGACTCACATACATAGTGAGTTTCCAAGACAGAGTTACAGTTTTCTCAAACATGGAATACTTTTCACAGAACACCTTGAGGGATCAGTGCCTGCAAAACCCACTCTGGGAAAGCGAATACATTGGGTACAAGGACACCCACCCTACCAAGCTGGAAGGACTTGGTGTGCTAACATGTTCAGAGTCCCTGGCAGAGTTGGTGGTCAGCGAGCACCCGTTCCTTCCCCACATCAGGCAGAGAAAGCAGGGGAATCATTCTAGAAAACTGGAGCTAAAATGCTTAAAAGAGGGGCCCCTGGGTGGCTCAGTTGGTTAAGTGATCTCATGGCTCATGAGTTCAAGCCCCATGTCAGACTCTGTGCTGACAGCTGGGAACCTGGAACCAGCTTCAGAATCTATATCTCCCTCTCTCTTTGCTCCTTCCTCAATTGTTCTCTCTCTCTCTTTCTCAAATAAATAAACATTTAAAAATGCGTAAAAGGAAGTATAAAAAGGCAATCTGGGACACTACATTCTGCAACCTCTTCTGGGAAGTAATGGTGATGTAGGTTCAAGCACTGGGTCTACTACTTCCTAGCTTTGTGATCTGGCAGGTGTGACTTCACCTTTCTGAGAAAGGATGTAAAGATGAAATCAGATAACTTTGTACGTGTTATTAGTTACTTCCTTCTGTGTAATGAATTACCCCAAAACTTAGTGGCTTAACCAACACACACTTATCCCAGTTTCTGCTGGTAGGAAAGCAGGCGTGGCATAGCTGCTTCTCTGCTCCAGAGTCTCTTATGAGACCACAATCGAGATGTTGGCTAAATTTGGGGTCTCATCTGAAAGCTCAATTGGAACAAGATCTTCTTCCAAGCTCACATGTGTGGTGTTTGATAGGATTCAGTTCCTTTAGGGCCTCGGTTCCTATCCAGCTAGTGTCCCAGAGACCACCCTCAGTTCCTTACCATGAGGCCCTCTCCAACATAGTAGCAGCTTGCCCCACCAAAGCAGACAGAGAGGCTACTGACAAGATGGAGTCACAGTTGGTGTAACTTACATGGAAGAGACATGCCCTCACTGTGCCCATGCTCTGTTTGTCAGGGGCGAGTTACTCAAGGACAGCTATTACACAGGGACACGAATGCCAGGAGCTGAGTCACTGGGGGTCATCTTAGAGATTGCATGCCACATACACAGAAGCATTTGTATATTATAAGTTCATATATAATGTTTGGTTATTTGTACTCTTTTAAAAATTTCTTTAATGTTTATTTATTTTTGAGAGAGAGAGTCAGAGCATGAGCAGGGGAGGGGCAGAAAGAGTGAGACACAGAATCTGAAGCAGGCTCCAGGCTCTGAGCTGTTAGCACAGAGCCTCACATGGGACTCGAACTCATGAGATGTGAAATCATTACTTGAGCCAAAGTTGGATGCTTAACCAACTGCGCCACCCAGGTGCCCCTGGTTTATTCATACTTTTAAAAAAATCATGTTAAAATTGAATATTCAGTGATATTAGCTGATTATCACCTTAGAAAGATAAAATATCTAGGAAACATGCTACTGAGAAAAGACAAAGGAAAAACAACACAGAACACGAGATTCACACATGGCCAGCTATAGGTAATGGTAACCAGCCTCCTAAAATGATCTTAGATCATGAAGGGTCCGGAAAGCCACTGCTCCATGGTTTGGATGCTGGGGGATGAAAGTTCTTAGAATTTTATACCACTAACCACTTTTTTGTTTGTTTATCTTTTGAAAGGCAAAGATAATGAAAACTCATTATTTTCACATTTCACACATAGTAACTCATTTAATCCACAGGACAACCATGTGAATTAGGTTATCTCCATCAATAGATGAGGAAAGTGAGGCACAAAAAAGGTCACTGGATGGAGCCCATCATGCTGTAGCTACTGAGTGGTAAATGGGGGCTTCCAGCCATCTGTGTGACCGCATGCCTACATCTTAACCTCTATATCTTATGGCCTTGTAAGAGTGGGCCTGTAGTGTCTCTGGCCACCTAGTGCAAATTAATATAAGAGAAACCAGGCTCTAGACAAACACTAGAGATTTGGTAGAGGTGGGTAGGATGAGAGGTGGGTGGGCGACAGACAGATTCACTACCATGTGGATTTGCCTAAGGTTCTTGATCGGTTCTGCATATCTGTGGATGTCAGTTGGCCAAAACTGGCTGGGTTCCTGCCATAAATCACAGGGGATCAGGGTCCTGGTTGCTCTGCTGTGAGTGACGATGAATTTCTTGGATTTCCTGAATGGCAAGGTAAGAAAGGAAGATAATTAAACTAAAAAAAAAAAAAAATCTCTAAGAGCCTTTCCCATTATCAAGCGTCCACAAATAAATAAGCCTGAGTCACCTTGAGAGGCAGTGTTGGGGAAGGGGCCATGCCCCAGTTGGTAGAGATCACCATGGACCTTTTTCAGACTGATGATTTGTGAGTGTAGAACAAAGCTTGGAAGCCTGACAACATGAGTGCATGTTCCTGCACTTGGACAAATATCCCCAAATTGAGATATTATGAGGTAAAAGATGTTATTGTGGGGTATCTGGTAGACCCTGATGACCCCCAGAGAAAGGCAGCTTTTCTTCCAGGAAGAAAAGAACAAAAACTATCTTTCTCAGAAAGGAATCCTGGTGGTCACAGGGACAGTCCATGGCTATACTGAGGATATCACAACACTGACAGGTAAGTTTAGAAGGAGCAGTTAGCAGTCACCATGTAACTGAGGAAATTGCTTGGAAGAGGGTCTGAGAAGGTGAGACCCCCCAGCCACAATTATTCACCTCCTAAAAAAATGAGAAGGCAGAAGGGGAGGAAACCACCAGTACCTGTGTCATTGTTCTGCTTAACTTTGGGGCCTGCTAATTAATCACTGAGCCAAATTAGCTGGGCCAGGAACAAAGATTGGTGGGGGCAGGGAGTAAAGAACAAAGCACTCTCTAGGGACGTGAGTTCATTCTCCAGGCCCGATATCTGGAAAGCTAACTGGAGAGGCGTCTGCAGCCTGTAGCCCTGGCATCAGGGTCCCATGAGGATCCTGCCATAAGATGCTCTCCAAACTTGTCTCAGGAGGAATTCTCCTCAGCACCCTTCAAGAATAATGCAGCCAGCACACATACTCGCGTGTACACACCCATATCACCTTCACCACCATTCTGCCATTTTGAGACACATTCCCTCAATGATTCTAAACATTGCTCTGACTTCTGGGAGTAAATCCAATCACACCCAGAGATGCAGTGGGATTATTAGAATCTGGAATCAAGGAACACGATCCAAGAGACAAAAGCTTTCTGAGTTCCCCAGCAGCAAAAAGACTGCCTTGATTATAAATCAATGTCTTTTCTCTGGTGTTGATATCTCTGTGGACAAGAGGAGAGTTTTAAGTTTTATGACCTGAGAAGTTTTCTTCTCTTTTCCTGCCACTGGGAGGACTTCATTCAAGCTCCCCATTTCTGAGTTGTGTGATCCCAGACTAGATGTTCAACCTCTTGGGGCTTCACAATCATTCATATAAGTCAGGATCATCACAGAGATTTGGTGTGTTTGCTGTGAGCACTGAGTCATTATAATGTAGAAGACAAGTCTTATTTTTGACCCTTCATTTTCAAAGCATTTCTGAGATGATTCTCAAAGGCACCCTTCTCTTGCCTTGTCCAGGCAGATAAGTAAGGGTTTTTCACTTCCTTGCCAGCATCCCCAGGCAACCAGCACTTTGAATCACTCAGGATTCTTGAGGATAACTGCTAATATGGCCAAGCCCCTTGGTGTCCAAACCACTGGCCAGCTTACCTCACAAAACAAAGACTAAGAACTTGATTGATTTAAGGTCAACCATCCTCTGTGTACTCTGTACCATGCTTCTCCTCCATTTTGGGACTTGCTGTTAAGGTAGATGTTTCTAGTCAGCCCTGTGTGTGCTGAGTCTCTACTTCCCCCCACCCACATTTCCCTCTGTTTCTTGTCCCTCAACTGGACTCCTGGCCTTGGGCCCTTATCCTGCTCCTTCTTGTCTTGCTGGTGACTGCTTGGCTCCCATTTCCAGGCTCCAGTGCTCAGAGCTGACCCCCATTGGAGATTCCATAATTGCAGCTCAGACAATTCAGAAACTCAGACCAGGAAAGGGTCTCAGAGAACAGATTCCATGTCTAACATCTTAGCGTAAGAAGTTCTTCTAAACCCAGCTGGCCAACACAACTTACTGAGTTTCCATTATATTCCAGGCTCTATAGCAAGTCAGGATATTAAAAAAAAATTTAGTAGAACCTCAGTAAAGTCATCCTCCAGTGAAGGATACAAGCACATAGACATGTACACACAGCATGAAGTGGTTGTTCCTCCTGGAGGCTGTTCATTCAGGCTATGAACATCCCCACAACAGGGGCCTCTCTACTTTTTGATAGGGCTTAGTGCATCATCGGGTATTTGTAATTGCTAAAATGTCCTTGCTAATTTTGAGCCCATGTCTCCTCTCTTCTACCTCCACCTATTGAGTTTAGAATTTGAGCCAAGTCAGTCTGTGACCAGACCTCATTCTTACCCCCTGTGTGACCTTGAGCAAGTCTTGCAACCTCAGATTGCTCCACTATAAAGTGAGAATGATGATACTCATCTGGATGTGCTGTATCACATGAGATAGTGTTTTGCCCTATATCCCTGTTTTAAATAGTTATCAGTACAGATGTCTTCTCTGTCTTATTGGAGCTAAGAATTCATTTGGCTGTACTCCCTCAGTTCTCCCTCCCCAACTCCAGCCTCTGCCACCAGCCTCCCTCCTCCACCAGAAATGCTAATGTCCTTCTGGTTGTCTAACCCAGTGGACTCTTCTTAGCCTCCCTCTGAAGCTTCAGAAATGGTTCAGCACCCTCTCTTTCATCAAAAAGTCTGCTCACATGGCTTCTATATCACCATGTTCTGGAGAGTCTCTCTCTCTCTCTCTCTGTCTCTCTCTCTCTCCCCCTCTCCCTCTCCCTCTCTTTTTCTGGAAGACTCTTCTCAGTATATCTCATGTCCTCTCTTCCTCAGCCTTTCCTTTATCACCTGTGGCTACTTCCTGGCCCTCCCCCCAGCCCTCTCTGCCTGTCTCGTAAAAATTGTAGCAGTGAAGACTGTCAAATGCTCTGTCAGATGCTGCTCTAAGCTCTTGCATGTATGTATCCGTTTCATTCCCAAATAAAGTCATACATGCTTGACTTTTAGTTTACAGGTGAGGAAGCTGAGACTCAGAATAGTTAAGAAATGTGCCCAAGGTAGGTCAGTCTGAGAAAGCATGCAAATGTAAGCTGCCTGGTTGTCTCCTGACTAGCCTGTCTCTGAGTGAGTCTGTCCCTGCTAAAGGCTCTGTCTGCCAATCTGTTGGCATATGCCATGTGAGCGTCTCCAGGAAAGATTGTTCTTTTAGGCTCTAGACCTAAATGTTAGCTCTTCACAGGGTTTCTCCACTTGATGGCCCACAGCTACCTCAAGGTGACCATGAACTCATTTTCTTCCCTACAAACCTGTTCCATCCCATCTTCTCTCATCTCACCCAAGTCAGACGCTGAGAAGTCACCTGCCCCTTTGCCTCTCACTTGCCTCTTGCAGCCAGCCAGACCGCTAGTGCTGCCTCTTGCATGCTCCTCACTTCTGCCCTCCACTCCATCCCCTCTGCCATTCCCTCACTTCCTGAAGCCTTCATTCCTACCCTGGATTTCTGTAAATCTCCTTCAACTCCTCTCCCTCTCTCCTGTTGGACCTCCTGCAATTTGTTGTCCTGCCTGGTGCCCAAATGCCTCTTCTAAAATTCCCTACTCCTGGCTTCCAACCCTTCCCTGACTAATCATTATGTTGGAGATAACATCCACATTCCTTAGCATGCAATCCCAACCACCTCATCCTCTGTTCCACTACCTTGCCACCAGTCCCTGCTTCACCCTCAGTTCCCAAATCATTGGATGGCTTGAGGTTTGAGGATATCTGTGAAAACAGTGCAGAGCAGTCATGGTTACCAGGGGCTACACAAATGTTTCTTGTAATCCCTGCAACTACCTGGGATGAAGAAATTATTGACGTCTCATGAGTGAGGCCACTGGAATTCAAGAAGGCTAAGTCCCTTTCCCAGAATTTTCAAAATTAGGTCTGTCTAGCTCAAAAGTCCATGCTCTTCACCACCATGCTCTAGCAAACTGAATGACTGCTCAGTGTGGATCACCTTCTATGTCCTCCCTGCCCACCCTCCACCCCCACTCCTCAATTCCAGGTTGGCTGATTCCTTTAGGTCTTAATTCAAGGGTCAGCCTTCTGGAAATCCATGATTGGCCTCTGGTCCCAGGCTGACTCATTATTCTTTTCAATTAAAGATTCCTTCAGGGGCTCCTGGGTGGTTCAGTGGGTTAAGCATCTGACTCTTGGTTTCAGCTCAGGTCATGATCTCATAGTTTCATGAGTGCAAACCCCGCTTTGGGCTCTGCACTGGCAGCATGAAGCCTACTTGGGATTTTCAATCTCTTCCTCTCTCTCTCTCTCTCTCTGCCCCTCCCTCCCTCCCTCACGTTGTCTCTGTCTCTCTCAAAATAAATAAATAAACTTTGAAAAAATAAAGATTCCATCATGTATAGGATCCAACCTTGGCTTAATATTATCTCTTTAGAAATATCTCACTGTGGTGAATGGACACATCCTCAATCATATCTCACATAGTTTACACCATACACACACACACAAGATAACTCCCATGCAAACAACTAGGTTCATCTCCACTAGGCTGGCTACACTGATCAATTTCCAATTCTAAGAGGCTAAGCCTCTTGAGGGCTTGTTATCGTGTTTTGATACCCCAATAATGGATACATGGCGAAACTCAGTGAAGGAAACATGAGTAGATAAATAGTAAGTGGCAGGAAAAATAGCTGGCATTTTCTGAGCACACACAACACCAGGCATTGAGCTAGGTATTTGGCATGGATTATCTTATTTGTTCCCAATAAAAACTATGAAATGGGGAGTTTTCTTATCCACATTTTATGAATGTGGAAATAAAAATCAGAGAAGTCAAGGAAGTAACTTAAAGTCCACAGCTGGAGTGAGAAAGGATAGAGATTTTAAACCAGTTTGGTTGATGTCAGAGTTTGAGTTCTTAACCCTAGCCTGCCTTTGCAAAGACTGAAGACTCTTATTTTTCCTCAGAAGTGATGTTCATTTAGTTTCTTACTCTCCCACTTTTGGGGCTGCTCCCCATCCCCCAACCTCACCTGAGGCCAAACCCATCAAGATCATTCTCATCCTTCATTCTTATGTCAGTACCTCTCTTTCAAAAATTACACAAAAACTTAAGAACAATTCAAACATAGCTTGACCTGTATGGAAAACAATAGGATTAGTGACTCTTTTGAGCTGGATGTCACGATTTCCACTTATTTTAGCAGCTGAGACACTGTCCACGTTAGAGGAGCATGTCGTTTACCTTCACATCTAGATCTTTCTTCCAAAAACTAAACCAGGCTGCATCAATCTTCCATTTCCTTATGTTGAAGACTCTATTACTGGTAAGGTACATCTTTCACTGAATATTATCTTTGCAAAACAAACAAACAAGGTCACCATGGCAAGTATACATGAATTCAATCCATACCTCATGCCATATATGAAAGGAAACTCAAAAGGAATCATAGACCTAAATGTAAAATTATAACACTTCTAGAAGAAAACACAGCAAAAAATCATTGTGATCTTGGATTAGGCAAATATTTCTTACCTTTGATACCAAAAATACAACACATGAAAGAAGAAATTGAAAACTTGGACTTCACCAAAATGAAAACCTGTTCTTAAAAAGGCACCGTTAAGAAAATGAAAAGGGGGGTGCCTGGCAAGCTCAGCCGGTGGAGTATGTGACTCTTGGTCTTGAGGTTGCTGGTTTGAGCCCCATGTTGAGTATAGAGATTACTTAAAAATAAAGTTAAAAAAAAGAAAATGAGAATAGAAGCTGCAACTGGGGGAACAATATTTGCAAAACGCATAAACAACTTACTCAGAATACGTTAAAAAAAAAACTTTGAAATTTAATAAAAAGAAAACAAATAATCCGATAAAAAAATCTGAGCACACATTTCACCAAAGAAAATGATTTATGGGCAAGTCGGCATATGATAAGATGCCCAACATCATTTGTCACTAAAGATTTGCAAATTTCAACCACCATGACATACCAATATGCTCATATTAGAATCTGTAAAACATGCCGGCAACACCAAGATGCAGAGCCCTCGTGCACCGCTGCTGGTGTGCCAGCCAGTACAACATCTTTAGAAAACAGTTTCCTAAAACATTAAACACACTTATATGACTATTTACCCAGGAAAAATGAAAACATGTGTTCACACAAAACCTTGTACATGAATGTTTATAAAGTGTTTATTTATAATAACCAAAACTTGAAAACAACATATACATTCTTTAAATGTTGAATGGGTGAACATTGTATGGGATGTCTCTGCAATGGAATACAACACAGCAATAGAAAGGAGCAGACTATTAATACATACAAAAACATGGTTTAATTTCAAATACATTCCCTAAGCAAAAGAGGCCAGACTCAGAAAGTCTACATAAAAGTAATTTCACTTATATGACCTTCTGGAAAAGGCATAACTATATGGGAACAAAACAGATTGCAGAAGGGAGGTTTGACTACAAAGGGCCAAAGGGAACTTTTTTGGAGGTGGATCTGTTCTGTGCCTTGATTTTGGTGGCTGTTACATGACTGCACGTATTTGAAACTGGAACTGTACAGTAAGAAGGACATACTTTAAGGTATGTAAATTATACCTCAATAAACATTTTTTTTTAATTTTTTTTAACGTTTATTTAATTTTGAGACAGAGAGAGACACAGCATGAACGGGGGAGGGGGAGAGAGAGAGGGAGACACAGAATCGGAAGCAGGCTCCAGGCTCCGAGCCATCAGCCCAGAGCCCGACACGGGGCTCGAACTCACGGACCACGAGATCGTGACCTGAGCTGAAGTCGGACGTTTAACCCACTGAGCCACCCAGGCGCCCCAATAAACATTTTTTAAAAAGTAAACTTTTATTTACTTTGAGACAGACAGAGAGTGAGTGGGGGAGGGGCAGAGAGAGGGAGAGAGAGAATCCCAAGCAGGCTCTGCACTGTCAGGGCAGATCCTGAGTGGGGCTCGAACACACAAACTGTGAGATCATAACCTGAGTTGAAGTTGGACATTGAACTGACTGAACCACCCAGATGCCCTACCTCGATAAAAAATTTATTCCTGTGTAGTTCAACCACTGGTGGAGAAAAACCCAGGTGGCAATTAGGCAGACCTTCATCTACGTAAAAGTAGGTTTTCTATTTATAACTGCCTTATCTATCAAACAGCTAGTTGCCTCTGGCATAAATTTTAGGGGGCATGTAAAGTTTAGAAACAATAAAAGGCAGAGAAAAGTCTCTTAGACCCAAGGAAATAATACAGTAGTAATTTTGTGATTTTATAATGTACATTTTCTATTTAATCTGGTAAAAGTTCAGTTTATCAAGATCTTTTCTGACCCGGAGACTATGTTAGCCACACCTTCCCAATCAGTATCCCTGAATGTGGGGTGAACATCCCTTCTGTTTCTTTACCCAAACAGAATGTGAATATATTAGACAAGGCAAGAAGGCAGATGTCTGTCTATGTCCATCTATGTGGGTATTTTTCAGCCAACATTCCTCTTCAGGAATATCCTAATTGCTGGAGAATAAATGCAGAACCCAGGCTTCTACCTCCCAAAGCTTGGCACCAGATGTTGGGCCTCCCTCTGTGTCTAAGGCCCCATATTGGGGTACATTTAGGAGGAAATAGAAAATATTTAGAAGGAAAGAATTATGATGTGTGCACCTACCTTACTCTCAAATGGTCCAGGAAATAAATATTACTTTTTGAAATTATCGTTATTATTGTCAAAGTTATTTCCAAGTAGAAAGTTTTTTAAAATGCAGTCCTGAAAGCATACCATTTTAAACATACATTTAACACTGTGAACTTCATTTAATTACAGAAGATGGGGAGGAAGAAGAATGAAAAATGTGGCTTTCCAAGTGCTGTGAAAACACTCTACAGACTGGATCCTTATGAAAATGTCAGTTATAAATATCACTTGACAAATGTTTTTCCCAGGCTTCTTATTGGGAAGGATGTCAGGTACACCTTCTCCACCAGAAACAGTATTCTGTGGTGTGGTAGGCCCCTGAAGACATCCCCTACCACTCATCTCCAACACAACACTCTCCGTTCTCCCCAAGATCCTCCAAAGAAGGATGGAATATTTACTGCATTCATGTTAACATTTCACCCTTTCTACTGTTTGACTTGGCTAAGACCTTTTTGGATATAGTCAGGGATCCTGTTGTTTAAAGATCTAGGCAGTCCCATGACCTCCTTCTTCTCTTTCCCAGTCATTTTACTGCTCACTACAACTTGAAGTGGGGGGAGGTGCACACATAACAAAGAGGAAGAAGAAACTAACCCCAGGTCCCTGCTTTCATCATGGATATGTGGTCCTGATAGATGTGCTGCTAAGATAGGAAGAGGAATATATTGGCTCAGATGAATCTTTGGGATATAGTTAAAATTCTTGTAGGAATCACCAAATTTAAGAGGATTAACACACTAAAAGTTTAATCATCATATTTACAAAGGTTTATATGGGTTGGGTGATCCTCCTTGACTTTTGTGTCATTGCCATCTCCAATATGGATCCTGCACAGTTGCCACTGCATGGGAGGAAAGACTGGGTGGCACATGGATATTTATGCATAGGTCCAGAAGTGGTTTATGTCATTTTAGCCCATAAAATACAATTGATGATCAATTGCAGTCATTGACACTCCTCCACCAAGAGGTGGGACCTACATCCCTTCTCCTTGAAATGGGGTGGATCTTTATAACTATCTCTACCAGTGGAACGTGGTAGAAGTGACACTGCAGGATTTCCAAGGCTGGGTTGTAAGGGCAGTCTGGCTTTGGCTTGGTTCATTCTCTGTCTCTGAATGTCCACCCTTTCGACTCTAGCCACCATGTTGTGAAGAAGTCCAAACCAAAAGGAGAAGACATGTGTATGCTCCAGTTGACGCCCCAAACCATTCCCCAGCCAGTAGCCAAGATCAACTGCCAAACCTATAAGTGAGGGAGCTTTCAGCCTTCTAGGACAAGCCCTAGACATGACAGAGTAGAAATAAGCTATCCTGCTGTAACTGGGTAAATTCCTGATCTACAAAAATGATAAGAAATAGGGGTACCTGGGTGGCTCAGTCAGCTGAGCATCCAACTCTTGATTTCAGCTCAGGTCATGATTTCACAGTTTGTGAGATTGAGCCCCACATCAGGCTCTGCACTGGCAGTGGCAGAGCTCATTGTCCCTCTCTTTCTTTCTCTCTCTTAAAATAAATAAACTTTTAAAATGATGAGAAATAATCATTATGGTTATTGCTTTAAGACACTAAGTTTGGGAGTGACTTATGCAGCAATACAGTGAACATCATGCTAGTCTCTGCCACAATTCTCTAGCTTCTCTGCATGCAATTGCTCATTAGGACTCTCAGACAACCAGCTGGGAGAAAAAAAAAATCATCATAACCACTATCACTACTGTCATCCCAACAGCTATTGTATGGATCAGGGTCTTGGCAAGAAACAGAGACGCCACACTGAAAAGAGGAAATTATTAAATGTGTTTAGGGCAGGGTGTAAGGGAACCTATTAGTGACACACTCAGAATGGCCAAAAATGGGGGGATGCTGCCATCCTAGGCTTCAAAGTGCAACTTGGGGAGCTTTTACTACAGAGTAGGGGACTAGCTGAAAGGGACTGTGACCTTAGAATGGCACCACTTTCACACTGAGACCCAGCAAAGACAACCAGCAGAATGAATACCCAAATTCCCCTCTCACTCTGATTTTCCATTCATATTTCATGTTGGCTGAACCCAACAGGAAAGCAAAAGGCAAGGGAGTCTGGCTGATGCCGTCCATAGGGGTCAAGCTCCAAGGGGACAGAGTGGGATGACAAAGGTGGAGAGGAAAGGGAATGCAAATGTCCTGCATATTCATCTTCATCAACACCATCTTCACCATCATCATGCTTATACTATTCAAATGTGTATACTGCTTCTTGAATTTACAGAATAATTCCCCATACTTTCTCTTGTATCATCCTCAGAAGGTCACCCTTACAGTATCCTCTGAATCTGACAGAGGGCTTGCTACATAAGCGGTGCTGAGTTCAATCCCACAAATATCTCAGAATGCTTACTCTGTTCAAGGCTCTGGGCATAGAAACATGGGTACAGAGAATAAAACTCCAAGATAAATATGTTGAATATCATTAGAAGGATATAGAGTGTTAGGAAGGCTTGATCTGAAAAGACTAGTGGATGTGGTGGTGCTCAAGGCTGGCCTTTGGTGATGGGCAGATCTCAACAGGTGCTCTTGAAAAGATGGAGAGTTTCCATGTCCTGGGAACCACATGAAGAAAATGTTGAAGGTGAAGAAATAGAAAGTGTCCTCTGGGAACAGGAAATAGTTTCATTTTGCTGGAGCATAGAACTTATGGAGATAAGATGTATGTTATGAGGTTGAAAATACTGAGTGCCAAGGAGGAAGAGAGAAAAAAATAAAATCCCCTCTCTGTTATCTGTAAATAGTGGCCTCAGCAATGACACAGATAAGCTATTCAATCAAAAAAAACAAACAAACAAAAAAAAACACCTTTATCTGAGAAGAAGGAGGAGGAGGAGGAGGAGGAGGAGGAGGAGGAGGAGGAAGAGAAGGAGAAGGAGAAGGAGGAGAAGGAGAAGAAGAAGAAGGAGAAGAAGAAGAAGAAGAAGAAGAAGAAGAAGAAGAGGAGGAGGAAGAGGAGGAGGGGCAGGAGGAGGAAGAGGAGGGGGAGGAAGAGGAGGAGGAGAAGGTAGTACTGCTTGCACAAACAGGGCAAGTGTCCACATATGTTTTATAAATAAAAAAATGTTGGAGTACTGAAAGTTTTCTTTCAATGTCAGTGTTAGCATGTACATAAAGTCAGTTTAGAAATGATCGTTCAGAGCAAATTTGGAAAGGGGAAATGTAGCTTAATTGAGAGGCGTCAAAGAAGTAAGGGCTAGAGGGCTCAGACTTGGGTATGTATATGCAAAGATCCACACATCTTCCTGGCTTCACCCACTCAGTCTTCCCTGTGGGCCCCCACACCCACCCCAAGTTGCCTAGGCCAGCGAGGGACATCATTTAGACAGTTCCAGTCCATGCAAACCAGAAGTGTGCCCCACTTAGTGATATTTTTTTAAACAAAGAAATACAAGTACATGGCACACCAAAAGATGCTCAACATCACTTATCACCAGGGAAATGAAAATCAAAGCCATGATGAGATATCATCTCACAGCTGTCATACGTACCCTTAGTAAAAAGACAAAAAATAACTAGTGTTGGTGAGGATGTGGAGAAAAGGGAACCCTCGTGCACTGTTGGTGGGAATGTACACTGGTGCAGCAGTTATGGAAGTTCCTCAAAAAGTTAAAAATAGAATGACCATACGATCCAGCAATTCCACTTCTGAGTATTTATCTAAAGGGAAAAAAACACCAATCCAAAAGATATATGTACTCCTACCTATGTTCATTTCAGCATTGTTTACAATAGCCAAGACATGGAAGCAGCTCCATGTCCACCTATTGAGTGTCCATCAACAGATGAGTGGATAAAAAAAACGTGGCACGTATATATAATGGAATATTACTCAGCCATAGAAAAGAATGAGACCCTACCATTTGCAACAACATGGATGGACCTAGAAGGTTTTATGCTAACTGGAATCACTGAAGCAGAGAAAGACAAATGCTATATGGTTTCACTTACAAATAGAAACTAAAAACAAAAAACAAACAAACAAACAAAACAAACAGAAACAAACACATAGATAACAGAAACAAACTGGTAGTTACCAGAGGGGAAGAAGGGGGAGGGGCAGGTGACCTAGACATAGGGATTAAGAGGTACAAACTTTGGGTTATAAAAAAAGAAAAGAAAAGAAAAGAAAAGAAAAGAAAAGAAAGGAAAGGAAAGGAAAGGAAAGGAAAGGAAAGGAAAGGAAAGAAGGAAAAGAAAGAAATTTCAAGTACATGATCTGACAAGTGCACTTATTAGGGAAAAAAATGGCACAGCATTTGAAAGTAGGCATCTCCCAGAAAATTTGCTGCCATGAACAGGTTTGTAGGCATCTTTACACCAAAGGCTATGAGGAGGGCTTGGATTTAGGATTGGGTGAAGGGGAGAAGGTCATGAATGAGTTGTTTCCTCAATCATCTTTATTGAACACTTTCTGTTCTCAGCACTCTGCTCAGGACTGCCAGCCATGAGAGGAGCTAGACAGACTCAACCCTAAAATGATTGTATTCTTATCCAAGGAAGGGAAAAACGCCTGTAGAGGAAATTAACCAGTTAGTTGTTATAAGCTCCAATGGCCCAGCACAGTGTCCAACTTCATTTAGGCAGGTGGGCATCCAAGTTGGGTTTATCTTCATTTTAAAATGGGCAAGAGACATTGAACACCTGTTTAAGACCGAATGTGGTACAGGACTAGCTAGATTAGAGTGATCTTTCCATTACATGCCAAGCTAACAATTTCAGACTATGGAGACACCATCTCTGATTTCCAGTAATTGGGTATTGAAACAGGTAGGACTCACCCTTGCCTTGCCTCACCCCAGGCAGGAGGGAGCTGGAAAGTTTCAGAACTGGAGGAAGATGCTGTCTGTGAGGAGGTTAGTGTAGAGTCTGGTAATTGAACTAGTAACTGAGGTCAGATAGAGAATATTGGGGAAATAAATTGAGAATTTCATCTTACAGAGAACAGGAACTCTCTGATGGCCTTGGAGAGATAGCAGGAACAGAGGGGCTTGGAGATGCTTTCCAGATGTGAGGCCACAGAGTGAAAGGTGCTGGGAAATCCAGAAAGGAGGTGAAATAGAGGGGCCTGGACATGAGTGTTGGAGGTAAGGATGGAAACAGAGATGGACGTGAGAGGTGAGGTATTATAAGGAGGAGCTGACAGTAAAGCTGATGTTTTAAGAAACGTGGAAGGCGAGCATGAGGGAAAGGATTTATTTTGTGGAAATTCTGGGTATGAGGGGAATGATGTCTAGGGGTGTCAGAAGAAATTTCTGACAAGCATCTGAAGAGGTGAGACTACAGAACTCAGGAGGGAGGCAAGGCTAAAGGCTGGGTGGAGAGTTCTCTACACAAAGATGATGGGGAGCATGTATGGTTTCTTAGATGGAAAAAGTTGAGAGAAAGAAAAAGCAGAGAGCTGAACCCTGGACTCACAGAGGGGCTTCCGTGAACAAATAGGAGGAGGATGAAGAGTTAAGGAAATGATTACAACATCAGAAGAAAACCAGTAAAGCAAGGAAAGCAAGGAAAAGAGTGTCAAGAAGGAAAAGCTTGGGGCACCTGGGTGACTCAGTTGATTAAGCATCCAACTCTTTGTTTTGGCTCAGGTTATGATCTCACTGTTCATGAGTTCGAGCCCTACACTGAGCTCTGAGCTGACAGTTTGGAGCCGGATTGGAATTCTCTCTGTCTCTGTCTCCTTATGCCCCTACCCCACTGTGCTCTCTCTCTCTCTCTGAAAATAAATAAACTTATTTTTTTTTTAAAGAAGAAGGAAAAGCTGTTGAAGCCACACTCAGAAAGAGATGACCATTAGGGTTTGTGATTCCAGAGTTGAACTGTGGCATGTGTTCTGGTAGCAAACAAAGCAGTGGGGAAATGGAAAGAACATGAGGAGCAAGCTAATCACAGCATCCCCTACAGAGAACTACTTGGACTAGATCAACAGTCAGAGCTAGGAGGGGCCTTGACAAGAGTCTAGGAGAAGATCATGTGGTCTCAGTGGATAGGCAGATGGCTGCTCAGACTCCAGGCTGTCTCTAATATAAAACTGCTGAGTGATCTCGGGGGCCATAGCTTCATGAAGGTGAGCCTCATTTTTTCCCACTTTTTATTTTGGGAATTTTCTTTTTTAACAATTTTAATTTTTAAAGTTTATTTATTTATTTTGAGAGAGAGAGAGAGAGAGAGCTAGGATGCATGAGTGGGTGAGGAGCAGAGAGAGAGGGAGAGAGAATCCCAAGCAGGCTCCAAGCTGTCAGTGGAGAGCCCAATGTGGGGCTCAATCTTGCCAACCATGAGATCATGACCTGAGCTAAAATCAAGAGTTGGATGCTTAACCAACTGAGACACCCAGGTGCCCTTATTTCGGAAATTTTCCAAACATGTTTGAGACAACAGTGTATCATATCACTTCACTCCCAGAGTTACCAACCCATAGCCAATTCTGATTTACCTTTACTCTGCACACGGTGTACCCCAGCTGCCTCATTTGAAAGTTAATTCTACATGTTAAATCACTCCTTCCTTCAATAATATTTTAGTGTTACTCTAAAAGATACATACTTTAAACAGGATAGCCACATGTCATTGCTACATCTAAAAAGTTGACAGTAATTCCTAAGTAGCACATATGTGATTAAATTTCCCTAATTAAAAACCTCATATTACTGCAGGGGCTTGGAAGGGGGTGGAGGAGGGAGTTGTTTTTTTGTTTTTTTTTTTTTTGAAATCAAGGTCCAATTAGCTAACATACATATTCTGTATGTTTGAATCTATAAGTTCTCTCTCTTTTTCTTACTGACAATTTACTTTACAATTTACTTGACAATTTACTTTACAATTTACTTGACAATTTACAATTTCTTTACTGACAATACCCAAATGATGCATTCAGTTTCTTCAGTTCTCTACATTTCTGGGAGCTAGATCCAGAGGTCTGATGTGGCTCATATTTGATTTTTGTCAAAAAAGTTGTTTTCTATTGTATCACATCAGTAGGTACAAGTGTCTTGTGACCTCTCTTTTTATAATGTCCAGATTGATGTGTGGGTCCAGAGCCATCTACCCCACCCATCTATGGTGAATTTCCAATACTTTTCACTACAGTGTCAGGGAAATACAAGTTCTTACTTTCTTACCGAAAATCTAATCTATTTTGAGCAGCAGAAAATTTAAGATTCCATACAAAATAGATCAATACATATAAAAATCAGTATTTGTTAAATGAAAAAATATGCATGCTCATATCCAGGAAAAACTATAGTTGATTTTTCTAAGATGAAAGCAATGTTCAGATTGTGGTCTGTCACTGACATTAAAATAATAGGTACAGAATGCCTCATAAAAAGTATGATAATTGGGGCGCCTGGGTAGCTCAGTCGGTTGAGCGTCCGACTTCAGCTCAGGTCATGATCTCACACTCCCGTGAGTTCGAGCCCCACGTCAGGCTCTGTGCTGACAGCTCAGAGCCTGGAGCCTGCTTCAGATTCTCTCTTCTCTCTCTCTCTCTCTTTCCCTCTCTCTCTCTCTCTCTCTCTGCCCCTACCCTGCTCCTGTTCTAGCTCTCTCTGTCTCAAAAATAAATAAATAAATAAGTATGATAATTGGGTGTCAGCAGCTTGTTCAAGCTGCCCCTCTCTGTAGGCATGGACACAAACTTCTAGAAACTGACTATCAGTCACAACACATGTGGTATAGAAAGCTGATTTTCCTTGTCATAAAGGGCCTATACGAAGGTGCTGGCAGGGAGAATGGAAAAGCAGTGATAAATGTGACATTACGAAAGAAGAATTAACAGGAGTTGGTAAATAATTAAAGAAAGGGAGAGTTGAGATATTGCCAATACCTTGACCAACTGACTCTCAAGTAACAAAGGAATGTGATTTGGAAATTTCACAAGAGCATGAAAACTGTCTTGCTGGGTTAGGCCAGTGGATATCCCAGATGGTATTGCTCTAACTTTGCAGATAACTGGTGCTCTCAGATAAGCCCAGAAATTTCCCTAAGCCATCAGAATCTACCCTTTCATCTCTAGATATTTCTTAGAAAACTACTAATAAATAACAAGTAGGCCCATTACTCAGAGATATTCTAAAATGCTGAGTCATGTGTCAAACAGCATTTTAAGGGAGTAAAATATTAACCTGTTTATCTGAAAAATACTCAAATACTTCAGTCCCTATGCAATAAATTGGGTAGGCAAATACATGGGTGGGGGGGGGGAGATGCTGACACCCCTGAACATACAAAGAGTTCTGTAGAATAAGTAAGAATTATGCTTTCTGCTATATGGTGGATGTTATTAATGATGCAGTGCATGACAGAGCCCAGGGGGCAGACAGCTTGAGCACTGAAAAAAGAGGCAGGAGACATGCAGGAGCCCACACCTGGGTCCTGGAGGTAAGGAAGAAGGAAAAAGGAGAACCAACAATGAAACCTAGAAAAAAGGTCTGAGAGAAACCACTCAATCCTGGAGCTGGCCCCAAATGCTTTATTGGAAGCAATGTGTTATAATAAATCTTAACGGTTTAATTTAGACTTTCAAAGGAAAATTTTCCCAGCCCATCACTGAACCTATATATCAGTGGACATTCCCAGACCAAAAAAAAAGCCTATCTGCCAACCCATTTATACCCATGTTGGTGCAAAATCACCTTTGATGCAGGGCAAGGGTCTCACCCCCTCCCAGCTACCTCACTACGAAAAGACCCAACACAGACGCTGGCACTTGACCAGGAACAGCCACATGGGCATGCAGAACTAGGTGTCCATTGGGATGGCCATGTAGGCCTGCTGGTATCTGGAAAGAGCCTTCTACAAACAATCAGACCCTCTCAGTGGCCTGCCTGCTGTGGAGGGGCCATGGGCTTTGTCCAGGGGGCCCCTGTGGTCTGACACGGAAGGAATCAGTATTTCCTGGGAACAGAGAATGCCTTAAGGTGACATTTGTCATCTCTTCTCTGTTTAAGAAGTCGGTGGAGGGGTGCCTGGGTGACTCAGTCAGTTAATCATCCGACCTCAGCTCAGGTCATGATCTTGTGGTTCATGAGTTCGAGCCCTGTGTCAGGCTCTGTCCTGACAGCTCAAAACCTGGAGCCTACTTCAGATTCTATGTCTCCCTCTCTCTGGCCCTCCCCCACTCATGCTCTGTCTCTGCCTCTGTCTCTCTGTCTCTCTCAAAAAATAAATAAACATTAAAACAAACAAACAAACAAAAAAAGAAATCAGTGGAGGTCTCTGGGCTCAGGGTTACATGGCAGGTCATGGCTCCTGTAAGAAAGCAAGCTTTGTACGGTAGAGGCAGCGTTCATAATGCAGGAGACAAGAAGAAAGAAAGTGGCAAATGTGTGCCGAGCTGAGTGAGATCTCAGCACCTTCCCTGGCAGTACTCAAGCCTCACTTGAGACAAATTCTTAAGATAATCATAAAAAAACCATAGCAACCTTGTTGATGTTGGGATTTGCACCAGGATTCCAAATCCAGAGGTAGGGCAGGAGAAACAGGTTTGGATTTCTTTCACAGGGCAGGCAAAAGAATGCGAGTCCTTCTCAGTGAAGGTGGAGAGCTGACTGCTGACAGCCCACTGGCCTTGCTCACACCCAGTTATGCCCCATGTTTCCGTAACAAGAAATGAGTCCAAAAGGCATCACCGGCATCATTTATTTCCAGGGAACTTTGTGAAGCCAACATTTAATTTTTTTTTAATTTTTTAACATTTTATTTATTTTTGAGACAGGGAGAGACAGAGCATGAACAGGGGAGGGTCAGAGAAAGGGAGACACAGAATCTGAAACAGGCTCCAGGCTCTGAGCTGGCAGCACAGAGCCCGACGCGGGGCTCGAACTCACGGACCGTGAGATCATGACCTGAGCCGAAGTCGGCCGCTTAACCGACTGAGCCACCCAGGCACCCCTAAAATTTTTTTTAACAATGGTCTGTGAAATTGTTCCATTTTACCCTCTGGCAGAGAGAGAGAGAGAAAGAGAAAGAGAGAGAGAGACTGAGGCCAAAACAGATGGGTTGGCATTTCTAAGCCTTCACCCATGTTACTGGATGGTGAGGGTGAAAATGCCAACCACCCCAGTCAATTCTGCATCAGTGGAAAAAAAGAATAGGATCCTTCTGAGAGCGTATGGCAAGTGAGCTCAGAGGCAGGAGTCTCCAGATTTATGGCAAGAAGGATAAAATGAAGGGGATAGTGAGATGGTTCTCCCACATTGCTCCTCAAGCATAGACAGACTGGGCAGCCCCAGCGAGCACCTAGAGATTCGCGGAGGACAGCTCTCTCAGCTGCAAGTGGGAGGTGTGTGTGTGTGGCTTCCTGGGAAGGGGAGTTCAGGAAGCAGGAGTGAGGGACAGGGGACGAGGGGACAGGGAGGAGGATATGCACCACTGGGCTGCTCACCGCCATGCCTGTGGAGAGCTGAGCGGATCATTTATCAGAGCTGTTCCCAAAGGAGCAGCTGCCATGAGCAGTAACTTTGCCACATAGGCCAAACAGGGTGGTGCCTCCCAAGGGTAGAAATCAACACTCTGTCAATGCCAAGAGCATCACAGCCCTTGGGGACTGCCCTCCACAGTCAGAGAAGGCATCAAAGGTGATGTGAAGAGTGTGAATCAGTCCCCAAACCCGGGAGGCCACCAAAGTCATCACCCAGCAAACTGTTTTCTTTACAACATTCTGGAAGGCACTCTGACATGCCAGGTTGGCCCTGCAACACTAATCCCCTCCCCTCCCCCTATCTCACCATGCTCTTTGCTGCTTCTCCTCTAGCAGAAAGGAGGAAGGGCCTGCAGGCTGCATACCCTGCAAGCACTGTGAGAGCCTCAGTCCTGTGGCTTCTGAGCCACCTCCCAACCC
Organism: Neofelis nebulosa; assembly: GCF_028018385.1. NCBI lineage: Eukaryota > Metazoa > Chordata > Mammalia > Carnivora > Felidae > Neofelis > Neofelis nebulosa. Next base: position 94,194,149 of record NC_080790.1, on the reverse strand, counting down.
ATCTCTTCTCACTTTTGCCCCTGAGCTCCCAATATCAGGATGCCAAAGGGAGTCTGTTTTGGACACAGAGAATACAGACCGTGTTATTTTCAGAATCGCCCTCCTTGAAGCTGTGAGTCACACTGATGCTTTTTCAGTTCATTTTCTTTAACTCCGGAGGGATGAAGATTATTAGCAGTCCCTTCCCCTCTTAAGCATATTTAGAGGAAGGGATTTCCTCAGGTAACACCCCTAAAATGGAGTCTTCCCAAAGCAGTGTTGACAGTCCACTGAACCACCACAGAGGAAAGGGTAGCAGAGAAAGGGGCACTGGTTCTTTGCGAGGGGGATACGTCCCTTGTGGGGCCGAGGCCAAGGGCAGGGGACACGGTCTCCAAGATCAGAGTGGACTGGCTCTGCCTTACTGCCTGAGTGACCTTAACAGCATGATTTATTTGCCGTGTATAAGATCCATCGCCACATAGGTGGTGCCGAGATCAAGGTCATTGCGCAGCCATTCTCCCGAATATTTCAATCTCCAGTTTTCCCCTCACCTTCTGCCCTTGCCGAAGTTCCATAAGGTGAGTGACTGAAAATTACTACTAGGAGCATTTTCAGGGTGCTTTACATTTAATGCATTTTTTTCTAGTTTTTTGGGGGGATCTTTCTTTGGAGTTAGTATTAAAAACACACCTCTGTACAAATTTTTCCCCAGAAGATATATCATTAACATGATTTAGAACAGTCAGATCACAATTCAGATAATTTAGGATGCCCTCACCTTCCAGACCGGTTGCCACCAGTAAAAGTGTTGAGACCCTAGGATATGTTGTTTCTAGCCTTCACTCATTTTTCCTTCCAAGAGCTGCGACAGAGTTAAGTTGCTATTTTGTTTTGTTTCCAACAAGCAAGGCCTCCCCAGTCCTGGAACCTGGGTAGCCGGCATTTTAATTAACGTCAGTGCCTGGGCTGACCACCCTCCTCTCCTAATGATTTTTAGTAAGGAAAATAAACTAGCAAACTGGAGAAAAGCCATGTATGAGTGTGTGAGCTCCTCTTGGAAATCGAACCCTCAGAGTAGTTAGGCCTTCCTTCACAGGCCTGTTTCCATCCTCACCACCCCTAGTCAATTTGAAAAATTTCAGTTCAATAGAAATTTTTTTTGGGGGGGATATTTCTCCTTTTAATAAAATAAATACTTCTTGGGACTCTGAAGCAACTTAGAGTCTCCATTTTCTTATTACCAGGATCATTTTTATTCTGAGATCAATACTACCAGAATGCGTTAAACCATAATTTCACAACAAAAATGATACATGGCAAATGCCCTCAAATTCCTAGAATCTGGCCCTGGAATCAACCTAATATTTAAATCAGCATGGATAACCTTCTGTTGTGTCAAAGTATAGTCACAGTTTCCCCAGAGATATTGTGTTTCTTTTATCTTTTCCAGTAATTTTTTATTCCCCCCCCCCCCCCCCGCCAACCTTCATGGTTAAGCATTTTATCCAGTTTAAACGATGGGGATTTAAATTGCTATTTTAGTGGAAGAGGCTTGATTAAAACCTGTGTCCTCATCAAATTATTGGACAGTGGTTCTTGGGCTCTATTTACATTAGTGTCAACCTTAATTTAAATTCTGCATAACTATATTTGCTTCGCTAAATGCATTCACCAGGAACACACCACAAATTACTTTGCATTATGAGCAGAGTCTCTTTGTCTATTGCAAAGTGTTTTGAAATTAGCACCATAAGTAACTAGCTGTAAGTGTCACTCGATCTCCTTAATGCCTCATTAATCAAACCCCGTGGCAGCTGGTGTGATGTCCAAGCCTGTCTCATATAAGATCAGTATCACTTGCTCGTTGCTTCTGACCACAGTCTTTTAAACTTGATTCATTATTTGTGCCTTTGCCCTCCACTATGGCATTCCTTCTCCCTCAGAGGCCTTCTAACACGTGCAGCTTTGTGCTGCATACCAGTTGCATGTGCATTATGTGCAGAAATTGGCAATGAAGAACTGTTTCCCTTCTTGTGGAAATAAATCCATGATCTCAAAAGGACAAAAGTCATTTCCCTGAGTTATCCACAATGATTCAGTATGATTTTCAGATCACTCTTAAAATGCGGGTGGGAAAAAATGTCCTTAGATAAGTCAAGAGTTAGAGAGAAGAAACATATTTACCCAAGCAGATTATGATTCTTTCACCTGGTCTCAGTTTCATAAAGGTGGCATACATTGAATCTTAGCACCTAATCAGAAAAAAAAAATGTGTTTGTCCTTTGTTATGTGGTAATATTTCAGTACTAAATACAAAAATTAAAAATCTATGCTTGCAAAAGAAATGCAAAACATCTGGTACTTGATACTTTTATTACAATCTTTATAGAGAAAAAAAGGTTATCCACTCATACATGTTTATACAAAATCATAAGCAAAAATGATATATTTCAAGGAATCTTTTTTTTCCATGATTCCATCACATATTTGCAAATGTTTAAGTAGAACCCTTCCCCCATTTTTACTTCCACTTCCCTGCATCCTATGCAGGGCACAACACACACACACACACACACACACACACACACACCTCTTAAATCAAATTTAATACTCACTGACATTAAACTACTTAGCATTTCTACTGGACAATGGCCACACAGACATTTTACAGGATGCCTTGAGACTGCGTGGGCACATGAAGTGGGCGTTTCCCTGTAGGGGAGCCGGGCCCCCGCGATGGGGGTGGTGCGTGGCTCTCCACCGCCCACCCCCGGAACGTGCAAACCTCACCAGCGAGTGGCAGAGACGGACAGGTGCGCTCATCTCCCGCGGTGGTGGCACGTGAGGTCAGCTCTCCGCAGAGCACTGTCTCAATGGGAGGCCTTTGGCTTCGTGGCCTTTCCTTCTGACCACCCAGCAGGAAAAATATACAGAAGGGTGTTTTGTTTTGTTTTGTTTTGTTTTGTTTTTTGTTTTTTCTGAGAGTTTTGTCAGTGTGGAAAAAAAAAAAAAAACAGCCTTGAAACTTTGTACTTCCCGCAAGTGGGCTTCTAGCCTGCGAACAATTAATGCAATCATAGTAAACCACGAATTTTCTTGGGTGTTAAACTTCTTGCCTTTTCACCTTATAAAACCATTCAGGCTAAATAAACCTTATTACAATAGAATTAAGCATTGTGGCCTGGTTCCCAAAACCAACATCGGTGGCAAAGCCCACTGAGTCGGAACACACACACGACAAGGCAAACCCCTGTTAGATTTTGACTTTAAAATGAATTTAATGTAAACGGTACTTTGCGCTTATTTTTATATTATTGCCATGTCTACTGTCTCTTATGGCATTTAAAATAGGCTCTGACTTTAAAAGAGCAAATGTGAAAGAACATTTGATTATATTTTAGGTGACATTTACTCTGATTAGAAGTGTAATTTATGGCAATTACAAAAGTACATTTTATGTTCATCTCCCGATCATCCTATTTTTAACTCTGATCCCAGCAACCTGTATTCATTAGGATTCTGAACAAAATAAGTTTGGAGGGGAAGAGTCCAGTGATTTTCAGAAGCGACAGATCATCATTGAATGCAGTGTTTAAATTGACAATTCAAAACTTTCCCCTCTTTCCTGCAGCCAGAGAATTTAAACCTGGTTATTTAAACCAAAAATTCTGCCTCAAAATCCCCCTCTTCCCTTCCCGGGACATACACCTCCTGCATTTCCATTCCCAAAAAGGCAACATTTTGGTCTAGTGACTGGTACAAATCACTGAACCCTTCCATTCAAATGCCCTACAAAGATTGTATCTGATCACAGCCCGGATTTAAGAAAGAAAGGGGGAAAAAATCATGAATCAGATACAAGCAATGTCACAGTCCTTTCTGCCTCGCCCCCTCCCCCACGGGCCCTCCCTCCTTTCGTCCATTCTCTCCCTCACCATCCCCTTGTAAAATAAAAGAGAACCAAGCCTAACCCATTACAGTAAAGGCACCCCGAGATTTAGGGGGATAAGTACAGCCTTACTTAGCTGCAATGCTGCAGCTGTGCTCTTATCTGGCCAAAGGAGACAGGGGATAACAAAAGACCCCAAAGAAGGGACGGGGGGTGCATGGGAAAACCACTACCCCAGCATTGTGGTGCCCTTCTGCTGAGCAAATAGTTCAAACTGTTCATTCCCATCTTCTATTCTCTCCCTGGTACATTGTTTGTGCCCTTGCATTTCATTCTGCAAGGAAGGTTGCTCTCTGGGCCTATAAGCAAACAGTCCAGAAAAGAGCTAGCCAGCCTCTTCTCTTCCCGGGAGAACTAGCATTTTTATTTCGGCTCCAAGCTGTCAAAGACCTGGAGAGTTTATGTCAGTGTCCTGAATTAATTGCTTTAAGCTGGAGCAAGCTCCACGGGCTACCAAATGTCCAGAAGATGTTTATTAATAACATTTCCTCCAGGATTCTGGCTCCAAGCTGTCCCTTGGTGGTGGCCTTTATCTGGCTACCACCCTCTAGCCTCTGGCCTCTTGGTGCTGGGGGAGGGGGGAGTGCTTGCCTTTTTCAGTCATCGTGACAAAATTTAGAATTGTCTGGAGTGGAAAAAATAACCACTTATGGAGAAGGACTTGTATGGTGGACATCTTTGTTCAGGCCCAGAAAGGTCCTGGAGTTACAGAAACTGTGTGTGTGACCCTGAAGTGGGCTGGGGAGAGAATCTGCAAGGATACTCCTTTGCAGAAGCTCATTTAGCCAATACAATTAGCAACCGGAGCAGAATAAATCGCTTCCTTCAGCTCCCCTTCCCTACCTCCTCCCCCAAAAGAAAATTCAGTGAGGCTGACAACATGATGCATTTTGAAGTTTTCCTGGTACAAAAAAAAAAAAAAAAGCCTTTTAATAGAATGAAATAATAAACCAATTTATATACCGATATAAGACTAGGATCGTGAGTGCCATTGTGTAATTTTCCACTTGACTTTTCATTATCTACCTGAACAAAATCAATCTATATGTATGGGATCAACATACAATTCTGGAGATAAAAGCTGAAAATAAATGTGCTTTGCATATCCCGGAGATAAAAGACACAGTCCTTCCTACTGCCTTTTCTTCTCCAGCAGATGAATTTATAAAATAAATTGTATGTCAGAGAAAAAAACAAGACATACTTAGTGGTGTATCTTGAGTGTTGACTCCTTTGCTGGAAATATTGATCCCACAAATGAGCAGTGGTTAATAAGTACCCTGCAGACGATATCAGGTCTTTTGCCCTAGTTTACCCAGAGTGCAGTCTGGGTCAATGTTTCTCCCAAACAAATCTCTCCACCTAAAAAAAAAAAAAAAAAAAAAAAAAGGACTTCCCCTATTAACTTGGATTTCAGGCTGAGGACTTCAAGGGCTTTCTGAAGGCTCTCTACAGAGACAAAGCACACTAAAAAATCACATTTTGTTAGAACCTCCACCCCTCCCCATGCAGCTAATGGCCAGCTTGTGAAAGACAGTCAGTCTTCAAAAGGACAGGAGAGGTGTGCCTTGGGGTTGACATTTTTTAACTTGAAACAGGTTGAACTCCATCCCTTGTTTGCCCTTCCTCACCCCAATAATTGAAAATGGCACTGAGAACAGTGCAACTGTCTCCACGATGGCCATACCTAAGACCCGCAATTCCCTTCCTTTTTGGAATGTGTCATTGTCATCATGGTACCTGTGTGCCATAGTGGGCAGATGGCAGAGGCATTGGTGTGTGTGCCCTGAGCTGTTCGTGTGCCCATCGGGTTCAGGGCTCCTTGGGGAAAGTGAACCTGTTCTGTCCACCCCAGGGGGCTCACAAAACCTGTTTACATGCTGGCCCCATTCCACTTTCTATGAGGCAGGGACCACAAAATTGTATTAGCCAGCAGTGGAAGGCGTGTAAAGGGTGGGTACTGGATCATGTTTCACCCCAAGCAATCACTCTGTCCATGGACTCTTTCTGATCATTGAAAAGTAATGATGTCTTAAGACTCACTTTTAGGCCAGGGATGTATAAAAATTGGCTACTCATCATTATTTACTCATGGTGAGCTTTAGTAGCTTCATGGAAGGTTAAATGTCTATTTGGACGACGTGACTGTCATAACTTCAACTTATACTGCAGAACAAGTCAACACTTTCATATTTTAACCATCTTTGTGTTGACATATTTTTTTTAGAAAATTTTTTTAGCGTTTATTTTTGAGAGGGAGAAAGCACGCATGAGCTGGGGAGGGGCAGAGAAAAAGAGGGAGACACAGAATCCAAAGCAGGCTCCAGGCTCTGAGCTGTCAGCACAGAGCCTGATGCAAGGCTTGAACCCACAAACTGTGAGATCATGACCTGAGCTGATGTCGGACGCTTAACCTACTGAGCCACCCAGACACCCCTGTGTTGACATATTCTAATGCTTCTTGGTCAGGGGGTTTGGTCCAAAGCTACAAGTCTCAATTTTCATATGCTCCCTTCCCTTTATCCCGAGAGCTCCATATTCATGCACAGCACCCATCTGGACTTGGACCATCGCCTCTCTATTAACAGTCTGCTTTTGTGTGTCATTCCTCCGTTGATATTCATTGACAACTCAGAGGAAAGCATCCAGGAGCAATCTGAATCTGACAGCAGAGTTATGGCCTTTTGGGGACACTCTTGTGATGGTCAAAGTTCAGCTTGGGGAGAAGCTCATGTGCTTTCTATCATGTGCTATTAGGAAAACAACATTCTTCCTCCATTTCATCTTTTTGCTCGGGTAGCTGGGAATAAGCAAATCTGGAAAAAACATAAGAATGTGTGGTCAAGGAAAGTCAGGCAGTCATTCTAATTTTGTTTGAAAAGAGAACTACATTCTGATGGCATGTTTTGAAAAGTCTCTATATTCTCATTAGAAAATTGATGGCTTCCATGTCAAAATCTTCAGCCTCAATGAAGTCAATATATATTTTATATATGTTTTAATTACTCCATGATTCGAACACTTAATTGGTATCCTGGAGAACCAGTATAATACATGAACTTCACCCATCGTACAGAAAATCCTTTAGGAATTTTGTACCCCCTGGCATCCATGAGGAAAAAGAACATATCAGAACGGGTGTTCCTACTTCCATAGTCATATTTGGTCATGCTGGAAAATGTTATTGCTGAGTGGCTTTATAACCACTTTCTTAGTCAGGGACAAGGCTCCATGCAAAAGCAGAATGCTAACAGAGTCAGACCACAATCCATGTTTATAAAATAAATATTTACTAAATGGAAGAAATGAAGTTTTTTTTAAAGGTATTTTTACTAATTGTGTCAGAGTTAAGCTGTCTTGATGTTATTTTCCAGGGAAGAAGAATGGACAGTTAGAAGTCCAGTAAATATATGTATATGCATACATTCAGAAAAATAGAATAAGACAAATAGTTATCAACTTTTGCTAGCTCTGGTATTTTAAAAACCACATATCAAGAGTTAAAATCTTTAAAGGAGGAGACAAAGAGTGTAAAAAATTCAGGAATGGGGTGAAAACATGCACACATCAAGTCTTCCAGGCTGGGGGTAAAAATGGAAAAGGACAAGACACCCAGGCTATCTGCACACTGCAGTTACTGAAAGCCTACCAGGACCTGGAAAATAGAAGAAATTATAAATTCATAAGGGCAGGCTGGCTTGATATTACATCTGCCTTGGTATCATAAGCTACCTTATTTTCCCCTCAATAATTGCCTCATTTTCCCCTTCCAGTGTGTGCACAGCATCTTGAAAAATAACCAAATTGAACAGTGCTGTTGAACTCCATCAATGCCAAGAGACACAGTCACAAAGCCTCACTGTGTCCCTTTATACCAGACTTGATGGAGAAATAAGGAACCCATTTTACAGATGAGTAACTAAAATGTCATCCCTACCTTCCCCAGGCCTAGGGTAGGCATTTTGTTTACTCTTTATAAAGGCCAACTGGGAATGCTTTTCAAAGCTGTTGGTTTTACTCTTGATTTTTGGTGGGCAGTGGAAGGGGGGAATAGGAACTGGATGAAATGTGACCCTAACTCAGAATCTCTTGCACAGGCTTCTAGAACCATCCACTTAACCTCAGAGAAGATTAAAAAACCCCTCCTGCTGGCTCTCTGAATTGTCAACACCGAAATCCATTCAGAAGAGAGAGAGGGCTAGAAACAGAGCCAGGAGAGGGCTTTGCTATGCCCTAAAGATGCTGCAAACTTACCACAGTACTCACAAATGCCCTCAGGTGGTCCTAGATCAGGACCATTGTTTTTTCAAGAGGAAGAGAAAAATAACTGTCACTTATCTTTGGTGACAGTTTGGATAGTGAATCAAATTTTCATTTTAAACACACGTCACCGTGGAAAAATTACTGGATTATAATACTATAGAATGCTGGAGAGAGCCCAGGCATGCTGTGAAAGACCCATATAATTGCTTCTCTGTCTTCTGATCTACATCAAGTTGTTCTAAAAATTTTTCCAAATGGAGAAATAAATGAAAAATCTATAAAATGAAATTAACATTTGATCCATCACACGCTGCTTTTTGCACAGGGAACTTACAGGGAGGTGGATACATGCTGCAACTTTTCTTGATTTGCAAATGCTTTAAACTTTATTCCTTAAGTATGAACTTATCATTTAACAATAAGAACATGAATACTTACTCATTTTTTTCTGCCATGTTACTGTACACAAAAGCACATAATACCAAAGAGGGAAACAAATTTCTTTTGAAGAAATATGAAAGCAGTTGTTCTGTTACACAATGTGAGTAATAATGGTTTTATGACAAATTCCTTTAAAATAGCACTTAGTATTCTGCCACAGATGGAGAGTCAGACCCTCTGCTTTTCACATGGCTCCAGGCTGCAATGGCAGCAATTGTGTCAAATGGGTTAATATAATGTGGGATCCATTAGAATTGAACAAGGTATTCAAATGTACTTTATTTTTTTCCCCTGAGAAATTCTACAAACTAGAGGTGTGGATTCACACAGCCTAACAGAGAGAAGTTACTTAGATCTCAATTAAGCCATGGTGTGTTTATTAAAAAGGAACTGTCCGTTCTCTGCCCAAATGACGAAATTCCTTGTTGAAAGCATCACTTAAAAGTTCAAAAGAAGTTATTTGTAACCCAGCCCAGGAATGTGTTTTACTTTCCAATTTATTTACTCTTTTAAAATGGTTAATATTGGCTGTGGACTTGGTAGATAGATCAGGAAAAGCATCAGGGTATCTTTGCACACTGAAATTGTGAAACCAAAGAGTTTTTGTTTTACTTTAGGGGTAAGGGACAGAGTGAATGGACAGTAGAAAATACACTGGGAGTCTTTTGACTTTGAGGAAAGATAAGCATCCATTTTCAAGGAATTTGAAGAGTGAGAATTCTGGTCCTGAAGAATTTCAATGCCAGCTTTCCTCGAAACTTAAGACTGCTTCAAATAGCAAATACCGAGGTACAATTTATTTACAGTTGTGAGTTTCTTTTTCCTATTGAGTAAGAAAATAATGAAATTAAGGAAGGTGAAGAGAAGGAGGAGGAGGAGGAGGAGACCAAAGAGGAGGATGGGAGATGGGGAGAGGGGAGGAGGGGGAGGAGGAGGAAAGGGAGCAGATTATTAGATATTTTGCTTGACATCACACGAAGTGATTTCCCATTAATGAAGATATATTGGATTTCACTAATTCAAATATTACTGTTCTAGATAAAAAGTCATGCCATGCCCCCAAACAGGCCTGAGTTGATATGAGATTTTATAAAGATTTTAGGTCACATAAGAGAACTTTCTGGAAACCTATGTCATGGCTGGGCGTGGAGTTAAATAATGTGCTTAATTCCATGTCTATTTTGAGCTAATTTATGTTTACAACTTTCTCCAATTTTTGCCCGCTTTCTGCAGCTCCTGTACGCACACACAGATGGTTACATTCTCATACTGGGCACCCAGGGAAGGTCACATGCTTTACATCAATGGCAATTAGTTCCCTTTTTAAAATGGAAAATGTCGTTAAGTTCTTGAATAATTCAAGAGTAGAGGTCACAATACAGTGTCCCTTTTGGGGGTCTTTATGGTGCAAATGGCAAAACAAGGCGATCCTATCAGTAAGAGTAGATCTAAGGTTTACAATGTAGCTCTATTTAGTGTGACAGGAAAATTAAATTACACGAGGCACTCATTCATTGTCACCCGTTAACAGGCTTGGGAAAATTGTGGATCCCCAGGGGGCAAATCACTGACAACGTTGGAGGCAAATAAAAATATTTCATTTTAATTGGCTGCTGTTTCCTTTGCTTGGTTTTGAAAATAACAAACATAAACACGCCCCGGACAACTCTCCTTGGAAATAGGATCCCGAATCTCCAAAACACGACCACAACTTATGGGCAGGTTTTAAACTCTGGGGAACATGGGTTGTTTTCTCAGCCATAGTTGAGCTAGTCTTGATCCCTGGAACGGAAATAAAGCTAGTGTTGATCCATGGAAAGGCAATAAAGAGGTAGGCTTCAAATATAAATTGGCTTCTGCTACTCTTCATCCTGCTCCTATCTGGGTTCGTAGGACTGGATTTACTGCATTTCTGCAACAGCCTCTGCCCTTCAAATCTACAAGGGCTGAGCTGGAGGTCCGGAGGGAGGACTGCGTGACGCGGAGGCCACCGGTTGTCTCTGCTCCCCATGGGAGAAAAAGCCAGACCACCCTTGGCCATCCCGGACCTGCCCAGTCTTGGGTGGATGGATGTTCAAACTAGAGGAAGGCAGGTTGGGGAGGGTGGGGAATGAATATCCTCGAGGGTCATCAAATGAGATGAAAGTTTTCCAAGGCCACGCCAGCACAACCTAACCATTGCCGGCATCCCCAGCGTCCCCACAGACCCTATTAACTCTGTGGGCGCGCCTGCCTGGGTCCGGCTTCCACCCGACCTGGGTCCGGCTGCCACTCTTGACCCCAGGCCGGGTCCGCGCAGAGCGCCGGGGGCGGTTCCACCTGCACTTCCTGCTGCGCTACTAGGGCTCTGCGGGCTCTCTCCGAACGCGGCCGCATTTGGCATCTACTGGAGAACCGCTGGCGCGCTGGTTTTCTCCCAGGCTGGAGAGAAATGGGGGAGGTACTGGAGAGGACTAAAGTTTGCAGCACCCAGGCGACTGGGGGTGAGACTGGCCCCATCTGATGGGTTGGCCTCTAAGCGTGTGTTTCCTGCGCTTTAGAACTTGGAAAAAGGCAAGAATGACCCGCCCCCGCACGCCCTGCCACCCCTGCTTATTACTTTTTAGACGTCTCACTTCTAAAAAGTAGATTTTTGACACTTCCTTTTTTGGTCCTTCTCCATCAAGACCCTGGGAACTCCTGCGTTAGCAAAGCAAAGTGCCACGTTTCCATATTTCAGGCTTCCCCGACGTGGGAAAGCGCAACGAATGAGCGCGAAGGCTCCGGGGCTTGGCCCGCTACTCCGCAGACCCAGCGGCCCGGTAGCCCCGGCTGCGCCGAGCGTGTGTGGGGCCGGGGCCCCTAGCCCCGCCGCCCGCCGCCCGCCGCCCTCCCGGACCAGCGCCAGCAGCGCCCGCAGCGCATAGCTTAGGTGGCTTAGGCTCGGCAGCGGCACTTACAGGGAGAAGAACCTGGCAGCCTATGGTGTGGGGCTCATTTCGGAATGAGCAAAGCGGTGCCGCTCAGTTTCTGAAGCACGTCCGACTTTAGTGACACTAAGTGAAGGGAGACAATTTCTAAGAAAAAGTTCTATTTCAGTGTGATTGATGCCAAGGAGGAACGATTGATGGCTGAGCCTCAACACATTTCTAGTAGAATTAAAGAACAAATTTCATACGGCGGGGGAGTGTGGGTGGGGGGGAATAGAAGGGGGCAATTTAGGGTTTTTCATTTTCTAAATGCTTCAATTTAAGCAAACACTTGGGGTCTCGAGGCCGCTGTAATTCCAAAGACAATTTTCCATGGTTTTAATTTGATTTGCATTTTTCAACTTTGATAATATTCAATTTCATGGCTGAATACACATGTAAACACTGTTAGGTCGTGTTTTTCGCCCCTTGCACCAAACATAATGTCGCTTGTCTCAGCCATGGGAGGTTACATACACCCTGTGTCCCAATATCTGCGAGTGTCTCCTGAATTATTTTTCAAAATTTAGCACGGCTTTGCCTGGGCTCCAGAGGTAGTGAACTATTACAAAATATCTAAACTACTTCCCAGGTGTGGGGGGATCTGCACAAACGTTGCACAAAGGAAAGAGGTAAATAGAACAAATCCCTCTTCTACATAGGATCTATTCTAACTCAGAAACATTTGAAATATATATTTTAACAGTCTTAATCCAAAAACGATCAATATATTTGCTACCCCCAGAAATGTTTTTAGTGTAAATTTCATAGCCAGAAAGCCAAACCTTGAGAAATACAAAGAAATCATCTTTGTAAGCAGAAATTTAATTAGCATCATTGAGCTATTTTATCAAGTATAAAATTTAGAGGCAGAAATGAAGTGGAATTGCATAATTAGCTTTCGTCATAGCCAAGCTGATATTTAACAAAATAGGACTATCGATAACAATGGAGCTAGAATACTGTGAACTGAAGAGTAACACAAGTGGTCGAGGGACCGGCAGTCTGTTATTCTTTCGTTTCCTCAGGACACAGAATAGACCGTACATTGTGCAGAGAAATAGTTGAGCCTCATGAAATATGCAGATGGTTGGCACAAAATAAATATATCAAAACCCAAAATGCATTTTATCCTCCTTCCCAAAATTGTACTAGGAAAAGGGAAGGGGAAAAGAAACGGCATACTTTATTGGTTTGTACCTTGTATAATAAAATAGCAATCTAATTGCAAGAGCTACCCCTTGTTTAAAAAAAAAAAAATATTTGCTTAATGTGCAAAATGTTGTGGAACTTTCGATACTGTGGAATATATCCCTATCTTAAGTCCTAAGAATTTACACATTACTATATTTGTTTTCTCCACCACCACCACCACCCCGATTTTTCTAAGATTGGAGAGGTCACGGACAAAATTAGGGACTTTAAAAAATAAAAGATATTAGAATTTTGGCATCTTGGGAAGAATAGAACCAGGGATTAGATTTGCAAGACTTTTAGAAAGCTTTCTGCTTGAGGCTGGCTAATATTGAAGACCTGTATTTTAAGTTGAGGTGATCTGATTTGAATTTTTTTTCATATGAAAGGCATTCTAAACAAATAAGAAAATAATTCCATTTGAAATAGTACCAATTTAGGGGAAAAAAAGTTTCTTAATTTTTAAACACACATCCATTGCAGGCCCGTTGTGTCTAACACCTTCGGGGAAACTGTGCTTTATCATTTGACTCCTTTTTCTAAGAATTATCGAATTTTAAATGATCATTGTTTAGGATTTGCACTAATCTTTTATATTGTGATGACGGGCAATTATGTCTTTCTATTTATTTTACACAAATAGATGGCAGAGTGCGCACGTTCAACACAATCACTTCAGAGCAAACCTGCTCCCGCAGATAGAACTAAATGAAGGGGACCTAATTAAAACAAATGGTCTATTCAGAGAATGGCAAATTGTGGACAATAGGAAGCATCTTTCTCTTTTTCTACTAGTAATTGAGGCCTAAATGTGGGTCTTGCTAAGAACTGCAGAAGTTTGAGTATCAGAGTAGAGCTTGCCAATTTAATTCGCCTTTACCCCCAAAGAGATCTGTATCCAGGACCGTGTTGCCCAGCCCAGAAGCAGCGCCCCAGCATTGCAGACAGGGAATCCACCCCTCACCCTCAATTTTGTGCAGCTGGGTCTGAGCTGCAACAAGCTCATCAAAGACAACCCGGATCTCAGGGAAGCACTGGGGTGGGGGAAGGGAGGCCACAGAGGCCAAGTCCCTGGCAAGTCTTTTAGCCAGGTGGGGGCTTTCAGAGATGGCAGAGTAAGGGGTCCAAAGGCAAAACCCTTTCTCAAGAGCTTTCGCTACAGACTTAGGAACTCGGGAGGCTGTGCCCTTTGGGAGAGATGTGAGTTCTTGGAGAAAGGTGTAGCACTCCCCTACAAAAGACTCAGCAGCTGGAGAGTTAGATGAGGGTGTTCTTAAAGGACCTTGGTCTGACTATCCCTTCCTGATTAACAGGAGCCTGTGGGAGAGGAGGAGTGTATGTGGTGTGTGTGTGTGTGTGTGTGTGTGTGTGTGTGTGTGACAGACAGAGAGACAGAGAGAGAGAGAGCGAGAAAGAGAGGGATTCAGCTGAATGTAAGACAGAAATCCCGCAGTTACTTTTGGTTGTTTACTGAGCTACGACAAAATCTAAACAGCGCTTTCCACAATCAATGAAGGGATCGCCCTGGGTTCCAGAGTTGAGCTCCCTAAATGAGTCTGGCATTCTGATAACTTCAGGTTAGCACCTGAGATCAGCTCCTTCCCACTGCTCAATGCTGGCAAGAGATAGGGAAGCATCTTGTTCGTGAGCTCTGGGAAGGGAGAGGCAAGAGGGGGATTTAATTGTTTGGCTGCATGAATCGAAATGTCCTTTTAAAGCAAAGAAATCAAGAGAGATTGGCCTTTAATTGGCAAACTGCTGGTGGGAGGGGAGTGGTCATTAAATGGAGGATGGACAAAATATAGATTGGATGTCTGTCCCTACTTGTCCCCATAAACAGCCAGAAGATTGGATGACTGCCCTTTTTGGGCAGTCTCTAGGAAGCTCAGCACTCAACCTGAGAGTGGGTAACTGTCATTCTGGATGCATCGTCCCCCCTCAACCTAACATCGCAATTGTCCAGTTTGGAGTGAAAAGTATGTTTTAATCTAGAACTTTGTGTACTTCCAAGAGTCAGTTATTCCCATGCCCTACACATCATTTTGTGTGGCACTGGCCTTAGAATCCAGTTGTCCAGAGCCTCCCCACAAATCCCAAAATGGAAGATGCTAAGTATACAGGAAACCCCACACCACTAAAAACCATGGACACCCAGGGAACTTATCTTTCAGTAAGTGGAAAAGAAAAGGAGGCCTCCAATCCAAGCCTGTGTCCAGGAGGTCCCTGTTCATTACACATTGTGTCCCCAGGGCCTGGCACAAGCAGGTATCAGCCAGCATTCCCTGCACATCCATGTACCATGTGCAGCTCAGACGTGAAACTTGGCTGGGGTGTGCTCTCCTCTCAGACTGCAAGCCTACTGAGTGCTGGGTCACATCCTATCCTCCCTCTGTGACAGAAGCAGGCTGGTCCTCCTGGGCCAGCACCCGTTCAGTGGCAAACCTCTGAGGCAGGTGTTTATCTGGATCTGAATTTGTGTATATGTGGACAGCGGGGGCAGGGTGGGGGGAGGAATGCTGTGGGGGCTGGGGCCTTTTGCTGTTCTTGCAGCTGGTGCTGGGGTGAGGGCAGCCCTGAAGCCCAGCTGTGGGCGGTGCGTGCATTCCAGCTGTGCTGTCACCTGTGCGGTTAGGCCACCAGGTGTGGGTCAGAGGGAGGTCAGAAGCAGGAGTCTCTCAGAACATTCCTGGCCTCTGCTCCAGAATTCTCAGTAAGGAATACGGCTGGCAGGCTACACCTCAAGAAGTAATTGGGCTATGTGCATTATTTAAGCCCGGATGCCAGGTCATTGTTTCTGCCCCTGACATTTTTTCCCCCTCTTCCCCGGCATTTTCTCTTTTTAATCACAGGCTGCTGATTCTCTCCCTTTCTCTTTCCCTCCAGCATTAAGCCAGCCGGCTACAGCAGCTTCAGTGGTGGTGCAGTTGTGGTCCAGTTCTGATTGAACCTCTGGCCAGCTTTGAGAAACCATCGTCACATAGGAATACACTGTGTTGCTCCAAAAGAGAAAATAAGAATCCAGCCTGATCCCAGACATAATGCATCCTAATCCCTTCTAGGATAGCAGGTGGAGTCTCCGCCATCCTTCTTCCTGAGATCTTCCTGTTTCTTATCACCTTTCTCCTAATATTCAGCCTCCCCTCTACCAACAACAGCCCACAGTGAAAAGTTAGGGGTTGTGGAGAAGGCAGGTTTCCTACTGCATTTGAATCAAAGAGGTCTGTGCCCCCCCCCCCCCACCCCCCCCCCCCCCCCCGCCATAGGAGGCCAAAAGAAGTTGAAAAAAACATAGAATTGCAAGACTTGAGTTGAGTGGTGAGCTCTGAAATCTGAGCAGTTCCCTAACTTCTCTCCGCCCCAGGTCCATCTCCCATAAATTCTGTCATCTACCAGTGGGATGTGGGGAAGCTTAAATGAAGTCATGTTTATGAAGACACCTAGCACATTGTCTGGCACATATGGGACCCTACTCAATGGTGGTTGAAGTGAATACAATTGTGATAAAGAAAAGAGGGGTAGGGACTTGGGGGGAGGGGCAGCAGGAGATGAGAAACACCAAGAAGGTAGAATGAAAGGCAAAAGTTTTGCCAAAAAAATGGACTCTTCTGCATAGAGGATGCATTTTCTCAGCTAACAAGCAGTTGAAGTTACAACTTCTGTGTGTGAACAGCTCGGTTCAATGTAATACAGAATTGCAGACTAAATGAAAAATATATAATGGATTGGTCTTTTTTTTTTGTTTTGTTTTAAATTCCTTAGATTAGGCTTTAGAAGACAAAGCAAGCAGAAAGTTTGAGCAGATGGTTGCATATTTTTGTTTTTTTTTTAATTTTTTTTCAACGTTTTTTATTTATTTTTGGGACAGAGAGAGACAGAGCATGAACAGGGGAGGGGCAGAGAGAGAGGGAGACACAGAATCGGAAACAGGCTCCAGGCTCCGAGCCATCAGCCCAGAGCCTGACGCGGGGCTCGAACTCACGGACCGCGAGATCGTGACCTGGCTGAAGTCGGACGCTTAACCGACTGCGCCACCCAGGCGCCCCAATGGTTGCATATTTTTGTACCAGGGGGGTCCACATATTACATCCTGATTTGTCTCCACATAGAAGTTCTTATGATCCAGGTCCTGCCCTAGCTGACATGTCACCCTGTTCCTTCATGGAAAATGACACATAATCATCCTCTGCTCTTCCCAGTACTCCAGCCACCCACTTCATGCCTTAACTCTTCTCAAGCCTTCTCCAGACACTTCTCAGTATTATGTTTCCTCTTCCAATAATATGCTCTTAACATCCATGTCTTCAAATTAGGAATGTGTGTCCTTTTCACATGAGCAAAATTTTCCCAACAAAATCCACTGTATAATTACTTGTGCTTTGTGAAAAAAAGAACAGCTAATGAACTGAGATCGTCTTTCTAATGAAATAACAAGTCAAAACACACACACAATCTTATTTTGATTTGCTGGGGTCATTACCAACCCTGGTCCAAAAACCTTCCTGCTTACTCTTGAACTTTGTGGTTTTACTCTTTTCAGATAAATGAAACAATGGAAGAGCTGATTTACCTGTGAAGGAAGTCTGGTCCTCAACCACTTAAGCAAGCAGAAGCAGAACCCATTCTGCAAGGGGAACTAAACCACAGCAAAGGATCTCTCATTCCGAGGTTCTAACGGCATTGTACTCGAGCATTTCTTCACCCATGTCGGTGATGCTGAAATTTTCCCTCTCAGTTAATTTGATATGTAAAAGTTAAATAAATATGATGTTGCTCGAATGATGTCCTGACATCAGAGGGAATATTACTCCCTCTAATTAGCTTCAAGAGAGGAGTAAACCCCAGGCAGTTACTCTAATGAGAATGTGAGACCTCTAGTTTTGGATGAATGAAAGCAACTTAATTTGTATTGCTTCTTTTAGCATTCCCAGCTATCAGTTGTGTTATCTGACAGTAAAATATCCCTCCTTCTTTGGTGGTGGTGGGAGGGGGGATAGAAAAAGAAGGAGTAGGAGAGGCAAAAGAGGAAGAGGCAGGAGGAGGGGAAGAGTGTAAAGGGTAAGTAGTCAATGCCTTTTAATGGGAATCTGGTGAGGAGGACGGGGCATGTGTGACAGTGACATCTGACCAGTCCACATCTTGCTGGCAATGAGCTCAGAAATCTCAGGAACAATCACTGATGTGAAAAATAGGCATGCTGTTGTGAGGATGTGCTGCTCTTTCCACCTGTGCAGGAGAGGGACTTGGGGGGGCCACTTCTGCAGAGGATATACAAAGAATCTGGAATAAGCCCCAAGGGTACAGGGGCTGAGGGGGAGGGGAGAATAGGAATCACCTCCAATCTGGCAATAGGGACCAGGACGGAATGACAGCTTGTAAAATAAGCCTCCATCAGTCTCCCAGGAGACAGCCGGCCTCAACTTGGGTGTTCCCCGCTTGTTAGCCTCAATCATAATTGGTCTCTCCTCCCATCCCACGTTGTTGGTTTTCTGTGTGTGGCTTTTGGTGTGAGCGTGTTAGGTCATCAACAAATACAATGGCGGGAGGGGGCAAGGGGGGACACACATGATTGTTTTAAAGAAGAAAGGAGAAAAAGGATAAGAGAGTGGGCAGGAAGGCTGTGAACAGAATGGGGAAGATGCCCCAGGATTTAGGCTTCCGAGGCAACCCCTGGAGAGCTCCGGGGTAGGGCGCTCCCTGGGAGTTTTGTCAATGGGAGAAGAAACCAAGCTTGCCTGGAGGTGGGGACCCCGCTGAGCTCCAGTGGGGACATATATCTATTCCGTGTAATTTGTGTTTGCTTGTCTCTGGAGGTGCCTGCAACATCCTGCCCATATCCGGTGAATCTCATCAAAAAGGAATTTTTCAAAAAATTCCAATCTTTGTGGAATGCCCTAGAAAGGCTGTAGGTCTGAAGTCAAAGGCCTAAAGCACAGCCCAGGGTCCTCTGGAGGCAACCAGGCACACAGGCACGTTCCAATCACCCTTTCTCCATCTCTCTATATGTTTAAAAAGTTTCTCCCAATGTCCTCATGATTTCTTCCCCCTCCACCCCTCATGTCTTCTATTCTCTTCTTAGAGGCAAACCATTCCTGGGAGTTGAGGTTATGAGAAACTTGTGATCTGTAAAGCTGAGAGTGGTGCAGATACAGCACATGGTTTTTGCTCCAAGGAGGCATGTAAGGTTCTGAAACCTTGACAATTTATTTACTGTAAAACAAAAACAAAAACAAACAAACAAAAAACACCTTTGATGGGGGGGGATAGGGAGCAGCAGAAACGTAATGAAATCAGTAGCAAACTTTGGGGAAATTTTCTCTTCTGTTTTCGTTTTTGTTTTAATTTCACTCCACCACCCCTTGGCTGGCCATGGTGCTGTGGCCAAGGCCGGTCTCCACAGTGTCCCTGACCCAGCAAAGGCATTTGGGGTCTGAAATCAAGCTCTTGTGCTACGACAGGGACAGCAAATTTGGGATGGTGCCTCTAAGGCGTGTGTGTTGGGCGCCTCTTCTGGGCGGCAGGACTTGGTACCTACAAGTCCGTGGGCATCAACCGGCACCCACTGTTCTGTGATGTCAGGCCCATGGTGGGTGGGGGGTCCTATTACCTCTTGAAGGGTGAAGATGCACTGCCTGAAAAGGTCCTGACGCTTTCTCCGGACGGTTCTGGTTTATACATTCCAGAAGACTTGTCCCGGCGCACCGGCCTTCAAAGCCGGCAGCCAGTACTTCCAGGCCCTTGATGCTTAGAAGGATGCGCTAGAAAACTAGTTACCCCGAGGTGCCTCCAGGAACCTTCTTGAGCAAACACCTGCCCCGTGCCCTATTAAGCCTCATCTTTCGCTTCTCCTCGCCCCACCCCTACATTAAAAGGCCCCAAAAACACTGAGGACCGGCTTTTCTTTATAAAGCCGGGAGAAGGCGGGCGATAAAGATCAGGCGTTTAAATTGGCCATTTGGAAGATTACATCTCTTCAACTAAGGTCTTTCTTTCAAAACTCGCACTGAATCGAGGGCCGTGGCTACTCCGCACCCGGCTCTTCAAGGCCGGGCACTTTTTCATTCGGCCGTGAGTGGGCTGGGCTGGGTGACCGGGCGCCATCAAAGGCCCGAGGGAAGGCCGTGGGGCGACACTCGTCTAATGACAAGTAATTGACGGATTCAAGGCCGCACATTACCAGCGGAACGGGGAGGCATTAATTATTTAAAAACGATTAGCCTAGCCGTGTGTCCTGCAGGCGTTCCATCTTGTTTAGGGAAGATAACTAGCCGCCAGCCGGAACCGCGGCTTGGAGGGCGGCGGGTGCGCTCCCCAGGCGGCCTCCCGTGCGTGGACAAAGGTGCGCGGTCCCGGACGCCAGGGAAGGCGGGGAGGGGCACCCACACAGAGGTGCCCACATAACTGACCCTGCCAGTTACAGGGATCGATTCCGATTTCTGCCCCTTGGGTCCCGGGATCTGGTGACCGCGGGGAGGACGGAAAGAGCGCTTGTCTCCCCGCCTGGTGAAATACCTAGAAGTCTGCGCGGGCTTCAAACAAGGCGGGATGTCTAGCCCTTTAAAGTAAACACCTCCAGGGGAATGCTAATTTCAGGGGACACCTGGAAGATCCCAGAAGAAAGACGCCTTCTCAGTACCCCATACCCTGGCCTCGATACCCGACGATCCTGCAGTTACAACTGGCAGCTTTGTAACTTCTAGTTTTCCAAGCTGGTGACTTCCCACAGGCGGGAGAAAGATGCAATTGGTTCTGTGTGGTCCTCCAAACTCCTCTCCTCCCGCACCGCAGCGCGCCCCTACCCGGGGCCAGCGTCTGGGAGAATGAGGATTAATTGCCCGGTGGCGCGTTTCTCTCTCCACCCTTCCCCCGCTGGGCCCCGCTTGTAACCCCCGAGGCTCCCGAAACTGTCTGCAGCCGTGCGCTTCTGTGCGTAAAGGGCACCCGCCGCTTCTTGCAGCGAGAACGAAAATATACTCCTTTCTCGGGGAAGGCCCTGTCCCAATCCTGCTGCCTCGAGGCGTTGACCCCAATGCTGCCCGGTCTGTGGGCTTCTAGGGAAACGCCTAGACCAGACTAGAACCCCTGCGCGCCGGGGAAGGCGGGGAGGGCTTCGCCACTCTCGGGCCTCTGCCGATGCAGCCACGGGATACCAGCACGCCGTTTTCCGCTGCCTCCACCCCTGACTCTGGGGCCAAGGGCGTTCCCCCATCCCCTACCCCCTCACTGTCCTTGGGAAACGCGCGTCCGTCGGATCGAATCCTCACCCCGGATGGGCTGCAGGAGCCTGTAGTGGCTTCCCGTAGCT
This sequence comes from Neofelis nebulosa, assembly GCF_028018385.1. Classification (NCBI taxonomy): domain Eukaryota; kingdom Metazoa; phylum Chordata; class Mammalia; order Carnivora; family Felidae; genus Neofelis; species Neofelis nebulosa. Next base: position 94,173,070 of record NC_080790.1, on the reverse strand, counting down.
TCGGGGCCCCAACCCAATTCTATGTGCTCAGAGCCCAGATTGAGTCTGTTTGCAGCTCTTCGCCCCATCGTCCACCCAGACCCTGTATTCTCAGAAATCCCCGCACAAATAGGCCACCTTCCAAACTCCAGGGTCTTCACCGACTTAGCTTCTCATTCTCTACCTCCCCACCCCCAACCCTTGGAAAGGAAAGGGGCCCTTGGAAAGGAAAGGGGCTGGCTGGGGGAGGGGAGGCGCGCGGAGGGGAATGGGAGGCGGACGCTGCCCAGGGGACCCGGGCGCGGCCCCCGAGTGGGCGCGCTCCCTACCTGTGGTGCGGCGGGCTGGCGGGCGGCGGAGCGTCCAGCGCTCGAAGGGAGGTGGCCGACTGCTCTGAGCCGAGGCATCTCCGCATTTATTTGAGCTCAAACCGAGCGACTGTTGACTTTAGCACACAAAGCAAAGATTTCACTGCCCGCTAGTTTAAAAATGAATATTTTACCAAGATATCGATCAGCGTTATAAAATTCAGTTAAGTACAATGGGATCCTAGCAAAAAAAAAAAAAAAAAAAGAATAATAAAGGAGGGGGAGGCAATATAATATCTGTGCAAATTTGCTGAAGTGTGACGTGGCATGGAAAGTTTACCCTCCTGGAATTCGGATCTAGAATGTTTTTTTCGGTTGTTTACTGACTTTGTTTATTCACAGATCACGGTTGCTTAAACCGGCGCGCGGATGGCGCAGGGAAAAGGAAGAAAAAGAGAGGGAGGCAAAAAGAAACGCCGCACCCTACTATACTTAGAGTTGGGGAAAGCGGGCGGAGGACACTGTGAGCTAGCGAGCCTGGAGCCCGGCTGGGGGAGGGGTCTGAAGCGGGGTGGGGGTGTGTGTGAAAGACCCAAGTAGCGCAGAAAAGCCTCCGAAAGCGCCCGCTCCCCGACATCCTTTTTATGTATTCGGACAGAACTATATCTTATCGGCCGGGATCAGTGGAGGGGGGAGCACTAAGTAGTTTAAAACGACCCTCACACAATGGGCGTGCGATACGAAACATAGCAGGTTAGGGCAGCGCTTTCAGCCTCCATTGTCCCCCACTCGGCCCCCGGCCCTGCCTCTGGGCTCCTTCGCCACGGGAGCCTTTTATGTGATAATGAAACACATTTCAGGCCGAGCTCACGACGTGTGTGTCCTTGCCAGGGGGAGAGACGGGCCTGATTGCTGGCTGCGGCCTCCGGATCCCCCCCCCACCCCGCCCCAATTTCTCTTCCTTGTGTTCCTCGGGACAATGTGGCATGTTAAAAAGGGATTTGGAGACGGGGGGGGGGGGGGGATGCAAGGGGAGGGCAAACCCACCTCAAGCGCGTGGGAAGGCCAGAGTTTGAGGGAACAGAGACCCTGCAAGGTGGCAGAGGGTGAAGGGAGGTGGTGGTGGGGGGGGGACCTCAGGGTTGGGGCGAACCTGGGACATTCCACGTTTGGATGGTCAACAAGACCAAAAAATTGGTCCCTGAAAACAGGGCCCTGAGCTGTAAAACTTTGAGACAAAAAGTCCCTACTTCAGAAGCCAGCAGAGAGTAATCACCCACCGACAGTAAGCTAGCTGTGCCTGGTATGTCCCTAAGTCTGCAGGGGACACTGGATCCTGCCTTCGCTTGGCCAGCTTGTAGGCGGGCACATGCCCCAGGCAAAGCCAAAGCCGGGTCCCCTTTGAGCCCCCCAGGCTGCGTTTCGCCTGTGGGGTTTCCACTTGGGTTGGCTGCCTATTTAGGGCCATCTGTGGGGCAGCAAGATTTGTAGGAATTTATTCTGGGCCTTTCTTTATACTTTTGGATTTTCTTTTAAGGCTCACAAACACCTCTTCATCCCCTTGGCTCTGTAATCCTGGCTTGCCATGTTGGGCTAACTGGATGCTGTCCAAAGGCGTGGGTTTTTTGGGAAGGAAGGAGGGGTAAGCACATCTGCAAACCCTGGGATCTCACCACTGGCCAGGATCATTTGACAAGTGGGGCAAGATATCCCCCACCCCTTACCTGAGGGTCATCCCCCAAAATACCTTATTTTAAAAGGGAGATTTGGACCATTATCCGGAGAGATTCCTGTAAACACCAATATCAGGAGAAAGTCTGTTTCTCCAGATGAGGTGCCAGAAGGGGTGGTCCCAGAGGCCTCACTGCTCTCATGCTGCAGCTAAGTCTACCAAGGCCATGCAGAACACCTAAGTGAAGAAGAAGGGTGGGATAGGGTCCTGGTGTGTAGACAGAAGCTTGAGGCCGTAGGATCCAGGCAGTTCCAATTCCATAGGAGGGTAAAAGGGGTGCTAGAGACACAGAGATGAAAGAGCTGAGCCAGGAATTTGCAAATCCAATCTGGGTGCACTGACTTGAAGGGAGGCCTAAGATTGGAAATAGAGTAAAAACATGTAAAATCTCGGCCTCTCCCCAGAGAAGTCAGCTCGCTGGGGCCGAACAGACATCAGCATTGCATCTTCACATGGCCTTGATGGGAAATTAAGATATGTAGTTTTGTCCTGAGTTTAAAGATACAGCTGCATCAAACACAGGGAATGGTCCACCTGAGATCTTTGTGTTTCATTGTGTGTAAAGATAAACTCAAAATTCCAAAACTAATCATAAACAATATTGAGTTCTATTTCCTGATGTGCTTGCTGAAGTGTTTAGGGGTAAGTGCACTGATGTCTGAAATTTACTTTGAAATGCGTCTAGGTCTGTGGCCATAACACCCTGAACGGTGCCTGATCTCCTCTGAAATGCATTTAGAAAAAATAATCTGAATGGACCAATCGAGGTGTCGATAGCTGAACAGATATATGATATAACAAGTACAGCGAGACAATAGGATCTGGGCAATGGGTACGTGTGTGTTTTCTGTCTGTCCAACTTCAGCATGTCTGAAAGTTTTAATAATAAAATGTTGTTAAAACAGCAACCACCATGGCCCCTCCCTTCACCAAAATAAAATAAAACCTGCAACCAGTCAGGATCTCTTTCCCTCTATTTTTAAATAATTTCTGGACCTGTTTAATTTTTAAGTCAGGCAAAGGGAAAAAAAATTTTGAAGATTCAAAGGGTAAAACTGGCAATAACACTTTAATATAGATTTGTGGAACTCTGGCCCTTCCAGCCAGAACACACATTTATAAGCCATAAATAAAACACGCAGAAACCATAAATTAATCAGACCCGAGACCTGGATTTCACCGTGTCAAGAATGGGAATGCATTTTGTTTCTTGGTCATTTACAACAGACCCTTACATCATTTTTTTTCTCTTTTTGAACAATAATACAACTTTGCTTCTCTGTTAAAACTACATGGTTTTACACTGAGTCACTCACAAAAGTTTGTGGGATTTTTTTTGTTTTTGTTTTTGTTTTTTTTTGTTTGTTTTTTAATCAAGTAAGACTTCCCTGCAACAGCAGCAATGGAGGAATAAAGACAACAACAACAACAAAAAATCAGAACTTGCAAATGCTTAAAGAAGCAGGTGTCTACACAGTAGTTGAAACCGGAGGCTCTTTTCACTTTTCTTTCTCTTTTTTTCCCCCTCTTTTTTGACTTTTTATCGTTTTGCCTTCCCTCCTTATATAGAATAATAGGTATCAGTGTGGCCCATCTGTTTGGGAGGGAAGAGCTGTTTGGGAGGGAAGGTGAGGGGAGACTGCTGTCCTTGGGATGGGGAGTAATGGAGTTCTTCTCCCGTGGCTCTCTCCAACACCCCTTCCTCAAATTCTCCCCACTTTCTCTCTCTCTTGTCCTTGTCCCCGGCTAGCCGGCTGCAGCCTTCTTCTTAAGAAGAGTTCATTATGGGCCTGGAGTACACCCCCTGGTAGTAGGAGGTGTCTGCGGCCAGGGGCGAGGCATCCAGGCCCGCTTTGTTCGTGACCGGACCCATGGCCAGGCTACCCGGCATAGGGGAACCGTAGCCAGGGTAGTGCATCACCTGTTCGTAGGCTTTGAGGTCCATTTTGTGGGGCTGGTGGTGATGGTGGCTGTGGTGGTGCTGCTGCTCCGAGGACATGAGGTTGTTGATGGAGAAGGGGTGGTTGAAGGCGTAGTGGTGCTCCGGCTTTAGATGGGCTTCGGGCGGCAGGCCTGGGTGATGGGGAGGGCCCAGCAGGTGGGCCGCCTGCTGCTGCTGCCCGGGCGAGGGCGCCGGTTCCGGGGGGCTCAGGGCCGCAGCCGGCGTCCCCTTCAGCTCCCCCAAGGCCCCTCGCTTGTGCTCCTGGCACGGGGAGGCGCTCGAGTGGGGCGACTCGGTGCCCGCCGGAGTCTCGGAGGCCGGCCCGGCGGCCTCCCCGAGCTGACCCTGCGAGGTCTGGGCCCCGGAGGCCGCCTTCTTGCCGCCTCCCGTGGCGCCTGCGGCTTCCTTCAGGGCCAGCTGCTTCTCGCACTTGAAGCGCTTCTGGCGGCGCAGGTAGCAGCCGTTTTCGAACATGTTGCCCGAGTCGGGGTGGAGGGTCCAGAAGGAGCCCTTGCCGGGCTTGTCGGGCGAGCGGGGCACCTTGAGGAAGCAGTCGTTGAAGGACAGCGAGTGGCGGATAGAGTTCTGCCAGCGCTGCTGGTTCTGCCGGTAGAAGGGGAAAAGGTCCATGATCCACTGGTAGATCTCGCTCAGCGTCAGCATCTTGTTGGGGCTCTGCTGGATGGCCATGGTGATGAGCGAGATGTAGGAGTAGGGCGGCTTGGCGTGCGTGTAGCTGCGCCGGTACGTCTTGGGGTCGCGCGCGCGGCTCAGGCCCGCCTGCCCGTACATGGGGCTCATGGAGTTCATGTTGGCGTAAGGGGTCAGGCCGCCCATGGCTCCGGCCGCCTGCCCCCCGAGCGGGCTCAGACTGGGACTCAGGTGCGGCCCCATGCCCGCCACGCCGGCCGCCCCGGCCGAGCCGCCCATGCTAGCCATGGCGCCCGCCCCAGGGGACATACCGGCCAGGGACGGGCTCATGCCCGCGCCCACGTACGACGACATGTTCATGGAGCCGGCACTCATGTTGCCCGAGCCGCTGCCCATGGCGGCCGCGGACATGCTCATGTACGTGTTCATGCCGTTCATCCCCAGGCCGGCGTTCATGTTGCTCACCGAGGAGTAGCCCTGCGGACACAGCCCGAGGAGGGAGGCGCACAGCGTTAGCACCGCGGCTTGAGCGTGCCCTGACCTCCCACCCACCGGGCCAGCCCAGGCCCCCGCCTCCGGGGAGGCCTCTGGGGAGTCCTTCCCTTGCCGGGTCCCGGCCCCAAACACCCAGTGCGTTTCACTCGGAGCGCGCCGGGATCGCCCTCGAGAAGGTGGCGGGCAGGCTGCTGCTGTTTGCGTGTGGCGGGATCCCAGCCCTTCTACGCCTCGCTCAGATTCTAAAACAAGGGTCCCCCGGAGCACCCCTAGGCCAGGCACCCCAAATGCATCACCTCTCCCCAACTCTCCAGCCAGCATACCGAACCGGCGCCGCGGTCTCGGACGCCACCTCCGACCCTAGCGAACAACCTGTGGGTCACAGCCTAGAACGCCCCAGCGGCCTCAAGCGGGGTTTGTCCCAGGGTTCATCCTTCCTCCCGGGATCCCATCCTTGGCCTCAGGGGAACCGAAACCCAGTGCCTGCGCAGAGTTTGGGGCCAGCTGGAGGCACTGAGTGGAGGGACAGGGAGGGTACACGCGGCTAAGCTTTGCAGCCACAAACTTTCGTTCTCTTTGTCCCTAGTCTTCGAATCTGCCTCTACCTCAACCCCCAATTCCTACCAACCTTCTCCTCTTCAGCTCCCCACCCCCTCGCCGGCCGACCTCCCACCCCTCCCCAGCCGCGCGCTGCCAAACATAACTCTGTTAGGATAGTGCGTGGCTCGGCCACGAAGAGGATTTGGAGGCGCCGCAAGTCAATATTTGATCACAAAGTTAATATTATCTCAAGGCTAACAGTGTGTCGTATAAAAAAGAGACCCATTTGAGTCGAAGGAGGGTGGAAAAGGCGGCTGCCCAGAGCGGCTGGGGGTGGGGGGCGGATGCCGGCAAAGGAAGCTGTCCTGAGGTTGGTGAACTGAGCGAACTCCGCCACCCCACTTCCCCCTGGAAAAGGCGAGTGCCTACCTCGGGCTCGGCATAGTAGCTGCTCCAGTCAGACGGCTCGTGCCCTTCCATCTTCACCGCTCCCAGCATACTGGAAGCCGAGTGCATGGCAGTTTAAAATTTAACAGCCACAACAAACGATCAGCAATCACCCCCCCACCCCCACCCTCTTTAAAAAAAAAAAAAAAAGCCAAGGCACCGTCCCCTCCCTCCCTCTCTCGCGCTCCCTCTCTCCGGCTCCACTCCCTCTCTTTTCCTTGGCCGGCCGGAGGCGGTAGTTGGAATGGGCGGGAGGGGTAAGGCTCAGGAGGAGGGGGCCGAGGATGGGAGGAGGCCCGGATCGGAGCCCCGCTGCAGGGAGCGCCTGCCGCCCGCCGCCGCCGCGCTCGCGGGCTGCCGGGCGGAGGCCGAGGTTGGCAGTGCCGAGCTGCCCAGAGGCGGCGGGAAGCGCGAGGCGCGGGGGCGAGTGTGGGGGGGGGGGTGGAGAGAGGGGAGGAGGAGGAAGAGAGGAGGAGGAGGAGGAGGAGGAGGTGGAGGACGAGGAGGAGGAGGAGGAGGAGGAGGAGGAGGAGGAGGAGGAGTGGACCGCGGAGCGGACAAGTGCCGCAGTGACGTGGGCGGCTGGTGATATAGCGCGGCGCGCCGGCGCGGGCCTCCAATCCCCAGACCCGGGGCAGCCCATTTGAATAATCAGCTCACACCTAGGTGAGAGGGAGACTCCGCCGGCGCCGGCACCTGCCCCTCGGCGCCCGGCGCCCGCCCCACTGCAGCCGCGCCCCGCACCGGTACAGGGCTAGGCGAGCGGGCGAGTGGGCGCACAGACTCTCTACTCCAGCCCCCTCCCCCCCCCCCCCCCCGAGCCCTCGGGGAGTGCCCGTGGGAGGAGGGACCTGGGAGGAAGCCACCCCGGAGCGGCCCAGCGCTCTGACCCCCGCCGGGTCCCATAGAGCCCGGCTCCTGTTGCGCCTGTCGAAGGGCGCGCCGGGCCTCAGCGCCCCATTGCCCCTCTGCAGAGCCTTAGAAATGCCGCATTTACTCATCTCGGGTTTCTTCGCTCTCAGTGTTCCATTCCCTGTCAAAACGACAAGACGGTGACAGAGCCAATTTACAAAGCGCTGTCGTATTTAGAAAAACTGTGTACACACCTTGAACTCGCCTGCCGCTGCTCCTGGGAGGCCCCTCCCTGTTACAGTTAAGACTTGGAGCGGCTCCGGAAGGCGCGCGGGGTGCGCCTGGTCCGGCCGCCTCGGCTTTTGCCTCTTCGGAGCCCAGCCTCCGGCGACAGACAGAGGGGCGGCTGGCGGGCAAGAGCACTGTCGGATCGCCGAGCGCAGGGCGCACGCGGCCCCGCCAACTTCAGTCGACGGTTGGGTGACTGCTATTTGTCTCTGACATTCAGGACGCCGTGTTTCAAGGTTACTTTGCAGTCACAACCGAGGTGCCCACAGCATTTCGTAACTAAAACAAACAGGGCAGGAGGTTGAGGTTGAGGCGGGAGGAGAGAGGGGAATAAAGGAATCAATAATGGGACACATGGAATTTACTTCAGGGAGGGTCTCTGTTTTCTCGAAGGGCTGTTTTATAAGAATTAGACCCCTCAAAACCATATACTTGCTTTTTATTTTTCCTCCAGCTTCTGGGTTCAGATTATCATCTGTCCACGGCCAGCCACCAACACCCCAGTGAGCCCAGATTGCAGGGGTTGTGTATTACAGGTGTTTGATGTGGACTTCTTTTCTTGGTTCTGAAAACAGGCTGGGCCATGAGGATCCAATCCTGTGCCCCCCCCCCATTAAAGGTAAAGAACAAATAGGAAATAGTGGTTATCTGGCCTACCTGTCCAGAGTGATGGGTAATGGTATCAGAAGACAGGGGCGAGGTGGCAGGCACAGAGCTGAGCACTGAAAATGGAAGGGCTGGGTGAGTGTCAGGCTAGAAGGCCAGCAAGGAAGGACAGTCCGTGTAGGGAAGCCACTCCTTCCCTCTACCCAGGTAATTTAGGCCTGCATAGCTTTGAACCAGATACAACTGAGGGCAGCACCTTTTGTGCTGAACCATGCAAATGGTTTTACCAATTTATAGTGAGAGGGTTAATGAACCCACTGAGCGACTGTAGGGGGTGGGGGAAGGGCAGGATACCCCAAAGCCAAAGTCTGCATTGCTTTGAAAGCCCTGAGCAGCGCTAAGGGATACCGGGAGGGGCAGGCTGGCCCAGTGCACCAGGGAAGTGTGTCATGGGGTGTATGCACATTTAGTGTAGGTGTGCGGTGGGGAGCCAAAGGGACCAGATCCCCAGCATTTCTCACCGGGTCTCAGAGCATGAGGGAGCAATGTGACCGTTCTGCCCAAGGCTTGGGAAAGAGGGGTGCACACTGGCACTCAAAAGATAAGTTATTTGTTTTTTCAAAGCTCTCTGCATAGGCTCAGGGCAGAAATGCAGGTGCGCACACACACGCACACGCATGCACATGCACACACACACACACATCCCAAAACACAGTCAACCCCACTCCGCACGGGGTGCTTCTCATGTCCAATAGAAAAGTGACGCCCAGACAAACCTGCGAAACGATGACAAACAGCTTTCTGGTGTGTATGGAAGTGAACATTCTAGTTAACCTAATCTGTGCGTGTATGTGTTCCACTTCCCTTTTTCTTTTTACTACTGATCGAAAATATGGTTCTAGAAATTATTCCACGAGCAAAAGGAGCTAGTGGCACGGAGAGAGAAGGTCCTCTGGAGGAAAGGGAGCTACCTTCCTAAAGAGCGAACCTTGCAAGTTCTTGCCACAGTTGGTGGGCAGGATCCCGGCTTACCCAGGAACACACGGCACTGGCTTCCGCAGTGACAGGGCGCCCCCTATCCGCCGCGCAGTCCTCGGGCCCGACCCGAACCCTCTTTACCCCCGGAGTCCTAACCCCGAAACCCGGGAACTCGAATGCCCCGGCATCTTTCCCGGCCTCTCCGACACGGGGATGGCATTTCTTTGGAGTTCCCGAGGTTCTGGGCAAACCCAGACCGCCTCCTGCCGGTCGGGTCGGACCTGCGGGTCTGGCACCCTCCCTGAGCGCACCGCCGTTCCGAGGAAGGCGAGGGCGGGCTGCAGTGCCCTTAGGCAGCTTGGAGCCGGGCACAGGCGGCTGCGAGGAGCAGGAACGTTCACAAAGCTTGGGGTTCGCTTTGCGTCTCCGGCGCGGAGCTCTTTGGAGGCGCTACTTCCCCTGCACACTCATGCTCCTCCCCGGCAGCTTCGGTTTCTAAAGGTTTATTCAGAGCGTCTGGCACGAAAGCCTCAGGCTGGAATGCTGTAAATTGCTCCAGGAGCTTCTCTCCAGGAAAAAGTTCGCGGGTAACTCGGGTTGAAAACAGATGTTTTCCCTGATACCCCCTTAGTTTAAACCCCTAGGACTGAGATGGGCAAATTTTTCCTTAGCCCGTGTCCTCCCCGTTTCCCATTCTTTTCGTTCGGTGCTGCCCGGTTTCCGTATAAAGCCGCCTGATAACAGACGACTGTGCTTGGGGTTAGCATGCTGTTTTTATTCTGGATGCTGCCCCAGCGGATATGACTTGGGCTCAAATCTGGGCCTCCGTTTCTCCTATATTCCTCTAGCAAAACCCCTTTCACCAGGGAACTCTCTCTGGGATATGAAACTAGCCCTTGGGGGAAGGGGATATCAATAAACAGAGTTCAACTTCCCTAAGAAATAACTTGTAAAATAACAGGGGCGGGGTGGTGGTGGTGGTGGTGGTGGTGGTGGTGAAGGGTGGCATTCAGCTCCTCCATACTCCAATTCCTGAAGTCCTGCACAGAATAAATGTCCAGGGCAGGCCTTGCTTTAGGGCATTATCAGGCAGATCTGCAGATGAGATTAAGACAGAGAAGATGGAAAGGTGACTTAGGGAAGTCTTGTGAAAATACACGTTTTAAAAGTAAACTTTTGGGTTGGCAGAAATCAGGTGCCCACACCTCTCTGAATAATATTCACAGAGTGGAACTTTCAGGGTCAGTTTCAGGTCTTCAAAAAGAAAAGGCATATAGTTGTGCCAAAGGTTATAATCATCATTTCACTCTCTGCAGGTGGGTTGTTTCTGAAATTTTATTAAAAAAAAAAAAAAAAAAAGCCTGACCATCAAAATTAGTCTATTTGGTACTGAATATACCCTCAGATACTCTTGCTGTTTTTCATAGTTCTTTGATGGCCCAAACACTAGTTGTTTACGAGAGAGGTCAATTGGAAAGATAATTAGATCAGAATAAGTTATCTAGGGAGATTTATGTGAAAGATTGAAGAAAAGATTAAGCATGTCCCAGTCTTCGGAAAAAACACAGGAACGTGCTAATAAAAGTGGAAAGAAAGCATTATATAACAGTATAAGTTTAACACACAAGGCACCTGGATACAATGTAATCTTGCTCTCCTTGGCAAGATTTACAGGAAAAGATGGGAAATAAGTAATAATAAATGATGACAAAATAAAATGAGATAAATATGATGTGAATATGATGTCTCTGAGTGGTAGAGTCTTACCTTCAATCTACATCTTTTCAGCACTACAGTTGTGCCATTTTATATCATTATTATATTATTATTAAATTACTTTTTATTATTTTATGGTGAAATATGTAATAAGAATATTAGATCTGATATCATGGAAACTTTAGCAAACTAACTTACACATATTTATTCAGTTCTCACACTTGAAAGGAGATGGGTGAAGCCATCATTAAAATGGACCAAGGGTTTGAGTTCCAAAAAGCAAACTAACATTATTTTTTCTCACCTGTGTCAGAAAATGAGCTGTGCTCTTCCCTGTATTGAGGAAGGGAGAGAAATAATATTCATGTCAGCCACAGATGGTGGCTTCCTAGCATGGAACAGGAGAAGGAGACAGTCCTTGGGGTACTACTAGAATGAATTTGGCATTCAGCTCTCTTTCTGTGCACATAGAATTTGATTGCTGTTTGGGAGGTTGGTGTAGTTATGGATTGTTCATCTTTTATGGTCTTTCTCAGTGATTGGCTTGTGTGCTTGTCAACTTCACTTGCATCTGTGTGGGTCTGAGGAGAAGGCCAGTGCTTTGCCTTTTGGGTCCAGGGTTCGACAAATATTTCTAGTATATACTTAGCATCCTGTCCACCATTCTTGAGTTTTTAAGCACAGTTCTGGTATGTGAGACTATTATAGCAGGTAATTAACATAATTGGAAGAGATAAAAATAAAGAAATGACAACTTTTAGTAGCAATAATAACATGTCAACGTGAGTGAGAATAAACTCCTCTTTGAGGGATGCCTAAATTAGATGCATCTGCATTTGTAGCCCTGGGAGCTATTTCATATATTTGAATGTTATTCTTGGAGGAAATCTCAGTTATTCCTGCCAAAACCGCAAGGAGTAAATGTTGTTAGGGACAGGAGTCATGAAGATTCAGTCACAGACCTGAAGAATCAGACCCTGGGCATTTCTTCTTAGGAATCCTTTGTTACACAGGCAGATAATTTTTTTTTTCTTTTAAGTTTTTAATTCCAGTTAGTTAACATACAGTGTTGTATTAGTTTCAGGTGTACAATATAGTGATTCAACAGTTGCATACATCACCCTGCACTCATCACAAGTGCATTTCTTAATCCTCATCACATATTTCACCCATCCCCCCTACACCCTCTAGTCTGGTAGCCATCAGTTTGTTCTGTATTTCTTGATTTGTCTTTCTCTCTTTTTCCCCTTTGCTCATTTATTTCTTAAATTCCACATATGAGTGAAGTCATATGGTATTTGTCTTTCTCTGACTGACTGATTTCACTTAGCATTGTACTCTCTAGTTCTATCCATGTCACTGCAAATGGCAAGATTTCATTCTTTTTTATGGCTGAATAATATCCCATTGTATATTTATACACCACATCATCTTTATCCATTCACCAATTGATGAACACTTGGGCTACCTCCATAATTTGGCTGTTTTTTTTAAATTTTTTTTAACGTTTATTTATTTTTGAGATAGAGAGAGACAGAGCATGAACGGGGGAGGGGCAGAGAGAGAGGGAGACACAGAATTGGAAGCAAGCTCCAGGCTCTGAGCCATCAGCCTAGAGCCTGATGCGGGGCTAGAACTCACGGACCGCGAGATCATGACCTGAGCTGAAGTCGGACGCTTAACCGACTGCGCCACCCAGGCGCCCGTTTGTTTGTTTGTTTGTTTGTTTTTTAGTTTATTTATTTTGAGAGAGAAAGTGAACATGTACATGTGTGAGCAGGGTAGGGACAGAGAGAGAGAGAGAGAGAGAGAAAGAGAGAGGATCCCAAGAGGGTGTGCACTGAGAGAGAGAGAGAGAGAGAGAGAGAGAGAAAGGATCCCAAGAGGGCTGTGCACTGTCAGCGCAGAAGCTGATTCAGGGCTTGAACTCACAGACCATGAGATCCAAGCTGAAATCAAAAGTCAGATGCTCAACTGACTGAGGTACCCACACCCCACCCCCCCATAATTTGGAATTTTGTAAATAATGCTGCTGTAAACATAGGGTGCATGTATCCCTTTGAATTAGTGTTCTTGTATTCTTGGAGTAAATACTCATTACTGTAATCTAGGGTAGTTCTATTTTTAACATTTTGAGGAACCTCATACTGTCTTCCAAAGTGGCTGCACCAGTTTGCATACCCACCAATAGTGCATGAGGGTTACTTTTTCTCCACAACCTGGCCAATACCTTTTGTTTCTGGTATTTTTTATGTTAGCCATTCCGACAGGTGACATCAGAGGTGATATCTCATTGTAGTTTTGATTTGCACTTCCCTGATAATGAGTGATGTTGAGCATCTTTTCATCTTTTCATTGGCCATTTGGATGTCTTATTTGGAGAAATGTCTGTTCATATCTTCTGCCCATTTTTAATTGGATTCTTTGTTTTTTGGGTGTTGAGTTGTACAAGTTCTTTTTCTATTTAGGATACTAACCCTTTATTGGATATGTCATTTGCAAATATCGTCTCCTTTTCTGTAGATTGCCTTTTCATTTTATTGATTGTTTCCTTCACTGTGTGTCTCTCGCATGGTGCCAGCAGAATGGTTCTCACCTGAGTGCAGCTGGACAAGAGCAATGTGCTGTCCAAATTACCTGTTACAAATTCACCATTTGCAATCTCCCTAGAGTATGGCATACTAAGGGGTTCTGGCTTTGGAAAGAAGGAGCTGGTGCCAGGGAAATGCTCCTGCTAGGGGTGAGTCCTGGCTTGAGAACTTTGTCCTGGGGGTGTGAGGACAGGGGTTGGCACAGAGAGTACGCAGCCCTCAAGTGTTTGCGATATATGCATCTGTATTCAATGTAGGTTTTACTTCCAAAAGTAATTCTGGAAAGTGGATGGTGGAGCTCTCTGAAAAATGAGAGCTTTATTTTGGAGGAGTAGCATAACACAGCAACAACAGCAACAGGGACCCACTGGGACTGAGGTAATTGACCAGGTCTGGGACCGCCCCTCAAATTTTTATGTGCATACAAATCCCCTGGGGATCTTGTTAAAATGCAGATTCTGGTTGAGCAGGTCTGGGGAAGAGTTCCAGAGTTTGCAACCTAACAAGCTTCCAGGTGAAGCCGCTGCAGGTCCCATGACCACAGATGGGTCAGCCCTCTTTTGGAGGCCTATATTCTCACTCAGCAGGCAGTCTGTCTCGAGATGGATGGGGGGATGTCACTCCATACAAGAACTGGTGTTAAGTCCATCTTCTCCTCTGTCAGTTCACCCCTCGCTGGCCTGTGGCCACACTGACCTGCCCAGCAGACTGGATTCACCTTCCCTGCCCACAGGATTCAGAAGTAGTTGGGTAGCCCTGCTCCAGGCTGACCCCCACCCCCGCCACTGGGCCTTGTTAGCTCCCTCCACCAGTCCTACACCTCCTCTGTTCAGAAGGGTCTTCCAGAGACAGGGTCCTCCTCCTGGAAAAGACCTAGGCCTTTCATCCTGATGACTGAGAGTGGGAATTTTCATCCACAGAGTTTGACCCGATGCTGAACTGACGCTGCCCGCCAGCGCAGGAGAAAAACAGAACGGTCAGGAGTAATTAAAACTGAAACCATAGACAACACCAAGATGAGTCCCCCTCCTCCCCTCCCCGCCTCCTGCCGCATTAAGAAACACATGGTTTCCCTGGCTTTGCCACTCATGTATTTTTGTATATAATAGGAAACATTTAGGAATTAAAATCTGAGTCTCAAAGGTGAGAGGAATTTAAAAATTCAGGATGTTTCTTTAATGCTTCTTCTATTTGCAATATACACTCCTAATTGGCGCTTAGACCACCTTTCTCCCTTGTGGGAATTTAAATAAGGCATTCATTCTGAAGAGGGCTCCTTCCTCCCAGGTAGGAACTGCTCAAAGAGAGGGAACATATTTTTTCCTGTGGGTCAATTCTTCTTATTCCTCTTGCATTTATAAAAGCACATGGAGAATTAATGTCAACACAATAAGAATTGTAGACCAAGTACTTAATCTACGTTTGATTTGAAAGCAGTGTGGGCTGCAGATAGTGAGGCTGGTGAGGGAATTGTATGAAGCTGCCTGGAATCGGTTATAAAATACACACTGGCTTCGCAACTGTCTCCTTTGCGCCCAGCTGCTCAGCCACCCCAGGGCTTTCCTCTGTCAGCCTGAAGCCCAGGAATATGTATTGTTTTATATCATAAAGGAATTATATGGGCAGCATACTGTTCTTCAAAGGAGTCTACACAAATGGATCTATCGCTTTCAAAATCCTGAGAGGTTAGCTCTTCCCTTTAAGAGTGAAACCTGGTGAATTCATTCCTCTAAGTCTTCAAAATCAAGTGCTAAGTAAATGCTAATGATGGGGACCATCTGGTCTTGGTGGGAGTCCTCTGTGCCTCACAGTTCCCTAGAAATTGGAAAGTGCAGCCTTCTCTCCTCTTCCCTGTTTTATTCTTTTCTCCCTCTTGACATATTGAATTTAGGAATAGGGAATTTTTTCTTCATGTTTCTTCCTGGAGTTTCCCCATTCCCCCAACTGAAATGGATTTTGGAAAATAGGGAGGTTGTGGAAGGGCTAACATCTGCATCAGGCTCAGGGTTCACACGCAGGCCTGTCTCCGGTGGAAGCTCAAGTTGTCACTGCAGTCATGGGAGTGAGAGACGCTGAGGATCTGCCTCAGGTCCACCAGCCCTTCCATACACACCCAGGCCCTCTGACCCAGATCTTGACCCATTTCCAGTTATGTTCTCTTGCTTCACAAGGGACCTTCCTATAGTGAGATGAGGCAGTTCTCAAAAGCATGGGAGGAATAGGAAATGCTAGAGGAAAAAATTGTCCAGTTATTGGCACTGTGTGTGTGTGTGTGTGTGTGTGTTGTGTACTAACAGCATGCCCAATATCGAAAGTTTTGGGGTACCTAGGTGGTTCAGTCAGTTGAGTGTCTGACTTAAGCTCAGGTCATGATTTCATGGTTTGTGAGTTAGAGCCCTGCATCGGGCTCTGTGCTGACAGCTCAGAGCCTGGAGCCTGTTTTTAATTCTGTGTCCCTCTCTCTCTCAGACCCTCCTCCACTCACGCTCTCTCTCTCTCTCAAATATAAATAACATAAAAAAATTTAAGAAAAGAAAGTCTAGAGGAATGGGGTTAAATAAACATCAACCCAACTTTATTGTGGAATATTATGCAGCTGTTATACAGAATGGCCTAAATGTCTATGAAATCATGTAAATCGTACATCCATTTACATTGAAGGGTTAAATAGTTGCAAAATATGGGTAACTTGATTTAATTGTGATGAAAATAAACCCTGACTCTGTCTGTGCATAGAAAAGATTTGAAGGTCACACACAAAACTGTTAACAATGACTCCCTCAGAAGCTGGGCCTTGGGGATGTTGGGAGAAGAACTCCACTTACCTTTTATATATTCCTCATTTCTTACAATCGTCTCTTTTGGTTTTGTTTTGTTTTATTTTGTTTTTTTGTCATTAAATACTATTAAATGAACAAGCTTCGATAAGTGCAGTTTTGGAGCACCTGGGTGGCTCAGTTGGTTGGGCATCTGACTCTTGATTTCAACTCAGGTTGTGATCTCACTGTTCAAGAGTTTGAGCCCTAGGGGCACCTGGGTGGCTCAGTCGGTTAAGCGTCCAACTTCGGCTCAGGTCATGATCTCGCGGTCCATGGGTTCAAGCCCCGCGTCGGGCTGTGTGCTGACAGCTCACAGCCTGGAGCCTGTTTCGGATTCTGTGTCTCCCTCTTTTTCTGACCCTCCCCTGTTCATGCTCTCTCTCTCTCTGTCTCAAAAATAAATAAATGTTATTATTATTATTTTTTTAAAGAGTTTGAGCCCCGTGTCAGGCTCTGTACTGACAGCTGCTTGGATTCTCTCTCTCTTCTTCTTCTCTCTCTCTCTCTCTCTCTGCCCCTCCCCCATTCACACATGTGCACACTCCTTCTTTCTCAAAAATAAATAAAATGAGCTTTAAAAAAAGTGAAGTTCTGTCACTGGATAGCTGACAGGCTTCATGCAAGTATTTCTGGTTCTTATTAATGAAGACATACCCTTTTCTGCATGTTGCTTCAGAGAAAATGAAAAACTATGTTGAAGGAACATAGATTATATTTACAAGAAGAGAATCACACTGGAAACACTCACAGGCCAAGAGAAGTTAGGCAAAAAAAAAAAAAAACAAAAAAAAAACAAAAAAAAAACACTGAGATTTAACAAATCTGACCTAATTTAAAAAATTAAAAAGTGGATGTTACAGGGCTGACTTACAACCAGCTAGTACTTAAATGGCTGTGGCTCTTAATTGCTTATGGACCTCAGGAAATGAACAGATCGGAATGCAGGCTGTCTGTGGTTTAGTTTAATTAATATTTATGACTGCAGAAGAAAATTAAATAAGGCAAACGGTGTAATTTCAAACAGCCTGTGGTCACAGTCAGCAGGACTCACTCACAACAAATTCGGAGACAAAAATGAGGGAGCTATGGGAAGGTGTGATTTCAGTTTTCTTCATGGCTCGGATCCATGTTTTAGGCTGCGTGAGATCTCCAGTAGTGGCATCTGGGAATGTCACAGTGACCATTTCCACTCATCTTCTTTGCTCAATTTCTTTATCTTTGTAACTGGTTGTCTGAAGGAAGATTTTCTTATTTGGTGGGGGAGAGGTTATACCCAAAGACGTTAGCTCTGGAACCATCTAAATTGTTCTGTTGGGCACTTCTAGAATGTGTATCTTTCATTTAATGATTCTTTGCAAAGGATGGATGATTTGAATTTTTCCACCTGGTAGCTTAGCACTTATGATATATTATCAGTTCCTGTGATGGAGAATCTGGAAATTGGTTCACCTCTGCATGCTAATGTTTATTGGATAGATGGTGGGTGGGTGGATGGTGGATGGTGGGCAGATGGATGGATGGTAGATGCTTAGTTGATGCATGGTGGTGGGTGGATGGGTAGATGGAAGAGTGGAGGACTGATGCTATGCAAAGTTAATTTAAAGCTCATACTTTACCTGGAAAGACTGGTTTTGGAGGGATCAAATCAGATTACAACAAATCCTAGCCAAGTCCTTTTCAAATTTCAATTGAGGGCTCATTAAAATGCTGTGACAGCAATATACTCCATTAAGAGTATCATTAAATGAAGGAAAGAAATAGAATAGAATCTCTCAGTACATCTCACATAACAAAGACATGTTCGAAAAACCTGTTTCCATTATAAATGTATGTGTACCTACTTCAAGATAGAAAATATATTTCTTACTATTGGTTCTCATCCAAAAACTTGAAAAACTGAGTATACTGGGGGCTGAAGACTTGTTAGTACTCCCTTGAAAGAAGCTTCAGATTTCTCATCTGTAAAAACAGAAGAAGAGCAGAATCTACCTTCCTGGACTGGGTGTGGATGAAATCAGTTGAGGCACATGATGATGGCTTAGCCTGCTGCCTGGTATATTGGGAATACCAGTCAATGTTGCTTTTCCTCCCTACATCCTGTGCAGTTTCTCAACATCATACTGGTGGAAAAGTTCAATGTTTTGCATAGAGAGGTGCTTTATACTACGTTTAAAATTTTCTTCTCTCAACTGTAACCCAAAACAACCCCCTTAGAGGAAAACTATATTTGTTCAAAATGATACCATATGTTTGAAATTATCATTCTGATGTAAACACTGTGCTTAGCTCTGGGCCAAGGACAGGCCCACGTTTAGCAAATGGGTTCTCCCCTCTTCTGACTCTTCTTAGCAAAAAACTAGAAGTTGAAGAGTCTGCCTCAGCTGAAAAGCAGTCTGAAGCTCCAGTTGGCTTTAATTCCACGGCTTTCTTTTCCTTTGAAAGCTGAATTCAGCATTTCATTTTTCATGCAGACAATAACCCCAACCATTCCCAAACCCTTTACCACATGCTAAAATAATCTCTTTTTCCTCCCTGACCTCTTTCTGAAGTCCAGAAGACCTCAGCTTCCAAATGGTTTTGCAGCTCCCCTCTTTACCTTCAGGGAAATGTCTTGCTCACCATTCTTTCTGATTCCCTTCTTGTTCCCTTAAGCTGTACACTTCCCTGCTCTCCCATCCATAAAGCGGTCTTCCACACAAGTGATGTGCTCTGGGTGCCCCAAAACTGGCAGAAGCCCCCTTCATTCATTTTTCCAGAAGGGTCCTCAGCTGCCATCACCAGGCTGCCACTCCTCTCCCACCAGCTGTTTCAGGCCAGCCTAGGGAATTTGTTCTGGGATCGAATGTTTGCCAATTTCCACCCATTAAATTAAAAAAAAAAAAGCAAAACTTTCCACTTGGATTCGTTTCAGGTGACTTGAAAGATCTCATTCTCTTAAGCTGACCAATATAGCCACCTGTTTCATAAGAAAATGAAAACCTTGCTCTTAGAGATAAAAAATTCTCCCCTTTTCCATGGGACCTGGTTAGTTGGCAAGTGGGAGCAGAAGACCCCATGATCAGCAGCTGATTTACTCATTACTTGGAAAGGCAAAATTCAGGCTGGCAAAAAGAAAGCAGGGGCCCATGGTGGTGTGTTGGGAGAGAATTATGCCTTTGTTAACTTTCTTACAGTATTGCTCAGTATTATTCTTAAAAAAAAATTAAGTTTATTTATTTATTTTGAGAGAGAAAATTCATGAGTGCATGTGCACCAGTGGGGGAGGGCCAGAGAGAGGGAGAGAGAGAATCCCGAGTAGGCTCCTCACTGTCAGTGCAGAATCCAACATGGGGCTTGAACTCACAATCCATGAGATCATGATCTGAGCCAAAATCAAGAGTTGGACACTTAACGGATTGAGCCACCCAGGCGCCCCTGCTCAGTGTTATTCTTTTCCTAAAATGGTATTTTAGCACACACATACATATTATATTTCAATTTGCTTTTCCCACACAAAGGTATGTCTTGGCATCCTCCCATGTCAACACATACAGAGCCGTCTCTTATTTTTCACTACAGTTTAATGTATATATTCCACTGATCTTTAGCTAGTCTACTTCTGCTGGTGTCTCAGGTAAGCTCCCCAGAAGCAGAGGCTGGAGGGCTGGGACTCATGTGCATGTGATTTATTAAGCTAGTGGTCCCAGGTAAGGGATAGGGAAAGGAGGAGTAGGCTAACAAAGAACCATCTCAGGCAAAGCCTCACAAACAGGAGCTGCAGCCTGACTTCACAGGAGAATTTAAAGTATGAGTCCTCCCTCCTATGCTCATCATTGGTTAAGGGACCCCCTGAGGTCAGGTCATACATTCCTAGGCACTTGGAACTCTCTATGGGAGCATATTGAGTGGCTCTCAGAGCCCAAGAGCAGGCTCTTATGGAGCAGCACATGCAAAAGCTTACTGAAAGCCCCACATCAAATAGCAAAAGTGGAAAGAGGGAAGCTGGGTAGTCTACCAATGAATGGTATATATTATGGGAGGAATGCAAATTTTGCTGTATAGAGAGTCCCACGATGAATATTCTTGTACATGTCCATGTGTGCACGTGGCTGTATTTCTCCAGTGCACAAAGAATCTGTAAAGATCCATACCATACTTTTCTGTGGAGATAAAACTGTGCACTGGGGTGAGGGGGATGTTAAAGGGGACTTTGCCCTTTTTTTGATGTGTTTAACTTTTTAAAAGAAGAATGTATCAATGTGTTGTTTTTATATTTAACTTATGCTAAAATATTTCCAAGATCACCAACCAATTAAATACTAGCAATTCTAGTCTAGAGGCTAGTCAAGTGTCTCTGCTCTGAGCCTCTTCCTTTTGGGTGGCAGCCAGAGATAGCAGTGATGAGAACTAATTCTCCATCCCTTGCTTGCAACCTCAGATTAGGAATTCCATGACACTGAGGCTCCTGAACATGGCCCTCATTCTTTTCCTGCCCCAAATGTGACAGAAGTGTGCATTAATCTTGATCTTAGCTCTCATTTGAAGGCACATTTATCCATGTTTTGGGAGCAGCTCTTCCAATATGCATTGGACAAACATGTACTGAATCCCCAGTATGTTTATGGGTCCATAGATCATAGGCACCACAGATATCTTCAAGGAATTCACAGGATTGGGAGTACACCAGAAACAAACTGTAAATAATGCAATGTGTTACTGTAGCAGCAGGCCATGTGCCCCCAAGATAGGAGGAATGTGCTCTTCCTTGAATAGAAAGGCTGGGTGCCTCCTGTCTGAGAAGGTGATATTTAAGTCAAACCCAGGGGGAAGAGGAAGATTTTTTTCCCCAGGATGAAAGAACCAAGACTCCTCTAATTGACAGGAAACACCACTGCAGGGGCATGGGCATAGTTCAGCAGGGGGGATTGGGGAGCATCCTGGGAGAAACAGAATGCTGGTGGGAGATGGAAGGGGTTGCCAGAGGAGCTGAAGGCTAAGAAGTTTGGCTTCTTTCCTTGAGATGGGGCATCACCAAGGTTTTGGAATGGTTGTTCTCTCAGCAGGGTAGAGGAAAGTGTGGTGGGACCCAGGATCACTACTCAATTGGCTCTTATCAGAGAAGAACTGGTTGGTCAGTTTTCAGTCCTTTCAGGGTCACCTTATCTGCAGACATAACCTCCCTTGAGGTCATGGCCCTTCCGGGATGGTCCACATTGAAAACCCGTGGCCTGGCCACCTCAACCCAATTCAAGACAACCCTGAAGGCCACACTAGCTCTGGGGCTCCCTCTGGGGTTGACCAAGGCTGCTTTGGGGCCAGTTTCTCCCCTTCCCACTCCTTCCTCCTCTCCCCACACCAGGCATTGATACTTCATAACCATCGTACATGCCAAGCTCCAACTCAGAGGCTGCCTTCAGTGAACCCAGATGATATAACCACTTAGGAACCTGCAGAACTAATCTGGGTGGAGAGGCTGCATTTCTGGGACCAACATTCTCTCTGGTTTCTATTATACAGTGATGGACATTGCTTGGTTCTGGAAGGAGAGATCTGCCTCTGGCTTCTGATGGTCTCTCCAGATAACTGCAAACTGATGAGAGCCAGGAAAGCATCAAGTGAAATGAAAATATAGAACTGGGGATCGAAAGGTCTATATTTTAGTTTTGATACCTCCAGAAGTAGATGCAAACATCCAAGTGCAAATAGGGTGTTTGCGCCAGGAAATATTCCGAAAGGTATGCAGAAGTGAGACTAGGAAGGGAAGGTGGCCAATAAGGGACATACATGTCAGCAAGTTAGTTACTGCTAAGGGCAACTGAGGCTTAATCTTGCTGGGACCCTGGGAGACACAGCAAAGCAAGCACCTCAGGGGTCTTCCTACCAAGGGGAGAGGAAGTTGGGGTATTTATACACCAATTCCTGTTAGTCATTGATTAGCAGTGTCTGTTGCTGGGCAGTCTTAACTCTTTAGGCACTTCCAGTCCTTTGTGGGGAAGGTAGGATTCTGCTGCCAGCATATAACAGCAGATGAAAGGTGGGCTCCTAGGGTGGTTATTTGGGGCTCTGACATCATCCATTTAAGTCCTACTGTCTCCATTTCCTAGTGCCAAGATTTTAGAGGCCTCATCCTAAGTCATAAAACAAGGATAATGATAAGTGTCTCATCATCATTGGGAAGTTTTAAGAATGGAGCACTGGGTGTTGTATGGAAACCAATTTGACAATAAATTATATTATTAAAAAAAAGAATGGCTGATAGGGATGGGGAAGGCAAGTAGACATATAATAATAACATTTATTGCATGCCCTGGATGCCAGAACTGCATTCCCAAGAATGGAGAGGCCAGGAGTCCTCTCCACCTCCTTCAAAAGAGGATCAGACTTCCAAATTTGAATTTTCAGAATCGTGTGTAATCAGTCACCTGCACTCACCAGAAGTTATATTATGCCAATAAGCACTAGAACTATGAACTGTGCTACTCAGAAAAATGCCTCAGAATTCAGTAATATGATTTCTCCACTTCTTAGGGATAACATTTAGGAACAGTGAGGACAATGTCAACTAGAGATTTAACAGGATTATGCCTCCACTGCAATGCTTGCTGAGCCACAAGGCCTTTTGATTACTTGAAGGAAGGAGGTAGAAATGCCAAGTTTGAGCAGAAACACTTGAAAACTAGTCATTTCCACCACTCAGTGGTGCAAGAATCAGCTGAAGTATTGAGTAATGATGAACTTTGTTCCCTATTAAATAGAAGGTAAACTATTGCCTTGCTTCTTGTTTCCTGGTGAGATGATTCACTTGTAGTAAATGGGAACTCAAGACAAAATTATCTCATAATGGAAAATCCTCATAGTGAGGACTGGATATCTAGCTGCTTCTTAAACCCTGAGGCCAGAAAGTACAATGTACTGGGGACTCAAATAGAGTATAGATCACAGAGGAAAACTCTTACAATTTGACCCTAAACACTTTTGTGCAAAAACTGGGGCTGCGATAATTCCCACTATGTGTGAGAAGGGACATCCTATTTTCAGGACCATTTCTACAAAGTACTGATGGAATTTCGCCTGTCCTTGCAAGAACTCTCACTCCCCGAGTCTTAGATTTACTTTTAACAGAAAGCCTTTGATTAGATCCCCATGAGGTTAATGGGACTTTACATCAGTCACAAGACTCTTCAGAATTTATCTGGAAATTCCACCCTCTCTTTATTTTTATCACCATCCCAATGGTCTTTCTTATAATTGGGTTTTATGTTCTAGACATTAATCATTTTAATTTTTAAATCTGGATAACATCTGAAAGACTAACTTCCCATTTCCTAATCTCTTTTTGGACAGCACTGAATAATAACTAAAGCTTTAACTTCCTCTGGTTAAAAAAAAATCCACACACACACACAAACTTGAGATGTTTCAGACTTTATGATCTGAGCATAAAAGGAAAGGGCTGAGCCTTTGATTCATATTCTATTCAACCATGAGTATAGCAGTGCTGAAGGGATTTGCATGTTTAAAGGAGTATTCAGAAGAACAACCCACATAATGAATTCTCCAGGGGTCTTCGCAGAGGAATTTGTATTCATCTCATTAGCTGATGTCTGCCGCAGGGTCTGTATTCCCTGGATGAACTGATTGGACACCAGTGCTGAGCAGCAGCCAATCATATGGCGACAGAGCAGAGGCCTCCATCTTGGTTGGACTTGAGAGGGTAGGAAAGGATGAGTTGAATGGCCCCAGGCTACCCCAACAGGTGGACGTGTGTGTGTGTGTGTGTGTGTTTGCACACACGTGTGTACAGTCATTGAGGGGTGGGTGGTGGGGTTGGTTCTTCCCTCAAACAATCTCATTATCAGGAAGCACCCTCATTCTTAGGGTTTGAAAACCCAGAGGTATCCTTTTCCCGATTTTATGTAGGCAATTGCATGGATTATCTCTTTTACTTGTGGGAAAACATGCTGGAAAATGAAATGGGAAAGGGACCTTTGGCCATCATTATTGGTGGGAAATTCTACATTAAAATGTTCCATGGTCTGTACTAAAACTGCAGCGTATCTCCAGTGCCTGGAATAGCTATGGTTGAGTTTATTTAAAATTTTATAAGAAAAGGTGAAAGCACACCACTAGTGCATAGTGAAACCACTGTTTCTCAAAGGGGGTTATGAGAAGAAGTTGCAATGGGGGCTGGGAAAAACCTCAGCTTTGCCTTAGCTTAACCTTACTCATCAGCATCACCATTTCTCTGCAACTGTGTCAACATGGTGGGCAGGACCTTCTCTGTTAGTCACTATCTTTGATGTCTGGGGATTCCTGCCTCTCTATCCCCACAGATCCCTCATCAGCCCCCTGCTGAGTGTTCTTTTCCCCCAGGGGCTCTGCCAGTGACCTCTCCTCCCTGAGGCTTAACATCCAATCTAACAGGTGGTCTAGATCAAAGGTTTTCATTGGTTGAGGAGATAAATTGATGGATAGTAGAGGAAAAGAGCAAGGTAGTGTAAAAGAGCAAGAGCTTTAGAATCAATATCTTGACTTGAGTCTCTGATTTCACCACTTATGAGTTGGATAACCTTGGACAGGTTACTTAGCTTCCCTGAGACTCTTACTTCATTTTTCAAGGAAGATAATGGTTATTCCTTTCTCTAAGCATTGTGAAGATCATGGCTGTCATGAGCCAGTGATGGCTCACAGTGACCATACTTGATATATTAATCATGACCTATAAAAATATAGTAATAGTTCTCTATATGATGGACATTGCCAGTTGTGGAAACAGCTGAATGGATTTTTACTGAATTTGGAAGTAATCTCACCTACAATACAGGCTTCATGGTGCCCAAGAAACTCCCTTTGAGAAGCTCTAAGAGGTGACATTATCCAGGGCAGCTGCAAGACTTGCCTTGCACATCCCATGCTGCCTGCCTTCTTCCAGTAGGAGAAAACCGTAGAAGGATATATACGTTTTGAGGATTGTTAATGCTACCTCCAGTAAAACTGGACACTTAGCAAGCTGTTATATCCCCCTCTTTTTCTTCCTTCTTCTTGTCATCATTATGGGTGTGGGGATACTATTGTTTGAGGTAGATATCATGGAGGCAAATCCTACTCTCCCACAGAAGACCCAGTTTTCTGATTCAAGGCAAGCATTTCTGTGTGTGTGTGTGTGTGTGTGTGTGTGTGTGTGTGTATTTCTAAAACCAGAGAAACAAGCTTTTTATTGGTTCTCTTCTTATCAACACCTTGGGAAAGACATTGGCTGTATTTCCAACTGGAATGACCCAACTCTGCCCCTGCTCTGTCTCTTAGGGACTAGGTGGCCCTGAGTGAGTTGGCTAATTTCACTGAGCCTTGGGAGCTTAACCTTTAAAACAGGGCAAGGACACACATGATCAGAGACTGTCAAGGTGACATGAAATCATAGGATACAGTCTCTGCCCCCTACACTTGTGCTCAGGGACATGGGAAAGTTCAAGGTGAAAGGGTCTGAGAATCCCTCCCATAAACTAGTTACCATTTTTCAAGGATTAGAAAGAGTTTGGCTCTTCCCCAGAGTTTGTTTTCTTTTCTTTCTTTCTTTCTTTCTTTCTTTCTTTCTTTCTTTCTTTCTTTCTTCTTTCTTTCTTCTTTTCCAAAGGTCACTAATCATAGGAGGGTCAAAGGCACAGTCTAAATCAAAAGGTCCACAAGGGCCCGAGCTTCTACATTTCTGACAAGCTCCCAGGCAATGCCTATCTACCATTTCAGGGACCAGTCTTAGAGCATGAAAAGGCAAGACCAAAGTGGCCATTAACCTGCTTTGAGGCTTGAAGCTTTTTTTTTTTTTTTGAGTCTTTTCTTGAGTAAGGAAATTATTTTGGAAGCCAAGTTTTGGGGAAAGAGAAAAAGACATTTTAAACTCCAAAACTTCAGGTACATTCCAAGAAGGAGGATGGACAGATTCAGACCCTAGAGCTTTACCATAAGGCAAAGGGAGGTTTCAGGATATGACATAAAACCATTGCCCAACAAACAGCATGTGGCTTCCAGGAGAGTCAGAGGGAGCAGAACAATAGATGAGGCCCTAGCTATTCTTCCTTAGGGCTAAATCTTAAGATGATAGCAGGATATGGAAACATCTAGAAGGGGTTTCTGAGACTCCAAAGATATCTGGGTGCTTGTACCTTTTTCTAACATGGTAAGGCAGTTGTAGAAGAGCATGGAAAGAAGTGGGTTTGGGGTGGCAAGTTCTGACTTGGTGTTTTGAGTCTTCCTTGCCAGAAGGCTGGTGAAGACAGCCAGGCATTCCTGTGGGAGCCATGAGAGGATTTGTACCATGGCTGAGGATGAGATCCATCTTGCCTGCCATTGGGTTGCCAAAGTGAGGAGCGGTGGGACCATGGGGGCAAGAGCTGTTTGGTGAGGAGTTCAAGCTGAACCTGAAGGTGAACATGGCTGAGACTTGGGTTCTGTGGCCCCCACAGGTGAGAGTCAGCCATGTGTGTAGACCTCTATTCCTGATCCAGGTGTGTGCTCTGCAGACACTGCAGCACAGGGAGCTCACAAAGTCCCCTGAGGAAGCTGAGCAGAGCCAGCACTCTGCAGGGGCACCAGGGGTTATTGTGTAGACCAAGTGAGAAGGGATGTCCCTCATCTGGGAGCTAGTCAGACCTAGAGGAGTTCCTGCAGGGAACCAGGGGCCTTCCCAACACCTGAGGATATGTGAGCATTTCTTGAAACTGAAGGCATCTTGGAGAGACAGAGGGAGAGGGGTAAACAGCTCTGGTGGGAATGTGGCTTTAGAATGGATGGGATAATTAGCTGTCGGAGGCTGCTTACATAGAGGATATGGTGTGACTTTTAATTAGCAGGCTTGCTCAGATTCCCCTCCCCTCCAGTCTTTAGAGGGCATGCAGGTGTAAGGGACTTCAAAGTTGAGTTCAATTATAGGTAATAAAGAAACCACTTGTTCCTTGGCACATGGAAATAGTGATGTATAATGTCAGTTCTACTGCAGAATCATTTAATCAATTAAACAATAAATTAAATGTCACCACTCCTCAAAACCATTTAATTCTTATGTTCTTTCTTCTAGATTATACCTTACACATACATGTTTTACTGAATAGTGATAATAATAAAGGCGATATTTCATTGTCTTTTTAAAATAGGGCGCTGTTATACATATTTCCATGCTTTGCCTAGACTTCTTCATCTTTATTTTTATATATTCAACGTTGCTGCCATTTACTGAAAAAAAAAATGGCAAATATGTGTGTATATAAGCTTTCGTATACATGGAAATAATAATATGTATATTAGGCATATATGTAACTCTTCCTTTTATGGTGAATGGTGAATCCAGGTAGTAATCAAATAAGTTAGAATGGCTGAGAATTGAAAATTGTTCTTGCTCACCCATATAACAAATACTTACTAAGTGCCTTCTGTTGTAAGGCACAAGAGATGTTGTGAGGAACATAGGTGACTGTGAAGTGTGACCCAGTCCTTGCCCTAAGATCTATGCACAAATGTAAAATTGCTCCCAGTACCTGGCAATTTGGGAGGTCAAATGGGAAGTATACAAATTGCTGAAGTAGTTCTGAGGGGAAATTCAGGGAGGCCGCATCTCAGCTGGTTTTGGTGGGAAAGGCGGGAGAATATTCTATTTGAGAGGAATGGTGTGAGCAATAATGGGGAGGTAGGAAAGTCAAGACATGATCTGGAAATAGTGATTAGACAGTAGGATGGGAATATGGGCAGAGCAGAGGGGAAGTGGGACAGGGAGCTCAGACACTGGTTAGAGTATGCTGGGCCCAAATGCCTGGGCCAGAATCCTGAATTTTATTCAATGGGGAATGGGAAATAACTGTCTTTCTTAAGTGGAGAGGTCATAAGATGAAAATGCTAGGCTGACCAATAGTCAAATTATGGAAAAAGCCCAAATGTCCACCAACTGGTGAATGGATAAAGAAGATGTGGTTTATATATACAATGGAATACTACTTGACAATGACAAAGAATGGAATCTTGCCATTTGCAACAATGTGGATGGAACTGGGGGGTATTATGCTAAGTGAAATAAGTTAGTTAGAGAAAGACAGATATCACATGTTTTCACTCATATATGAAACTTAGGAAACTTAACAGAAGACCATGGGGGAAGGGAAGGGGAAAAAATAGTTTCTAACAAAAAGGGAGGCAAACCATAAGATACTCTTAAATACAGAGAACAAACTGAAGGTTGATGGGGAAAGTCTGGGGGAAATGGGTGATGGGCATTGAAGAGGACACTTGTTGGGATGAGCACTGGGCATTGTATGTGAAATTTGAATCATGGGAATCTACTCCTGAAGCCAAGAGTATACTGTATGCACTGTATGTTAGCTAACTTGACAATAAATTATAATTTAAAAAAAGAAAGTGGTAGGTTGACCCACCAGAAGTATCCAGGATGTAGAGTGATATAGTAGAAATAAAAACCTAGATGGGCATGGCAATAGTCCGAGGCACAGGGCAGCATAGAAGAGGACACAATGGAGCCTGGGAAAAGAGGATGTACAGGTGTATCTCTTTGGATTATTCACCTCAACTCTGGCCTTGGAATCCATTCAGATGAAAGTTCTGCTCTGAGCCTTCTCTCTAGAGCCACTGTGGGAATGAGGTCCCACCATGGTGGTATGTGCTTCCCCATGGAGCTTGTCCAGAACAACAATGTAGAACTTTGGTGGGGACAGAGCAGGGGAAGTAGGATCCCACTTACTTTATCTCTCACTGGTGTTTAGTCCATTGGGACTCACTAGGACACTCAAGATTATTTTTATTTTTCATCTATAGGTCACATGCTCAGAAATCCATAGGCCTATGGGCTATACTGGTTGTTGATAATACTGTACTTGGGTACAATATTTGAAAAGCTTTGTTCACTCTATTTCATTTTTCCCAACAATTCCACACAGTACCCCAGTCCTTAATACCATACAGAAAATTCAGCTTGAACCACTTGAAAATGACCTATTTGGTTATATTGGACTCCTGTTCCAATGCCAATTGATCTATCCCTGTAAAAGTGACTGCTGGTGAGCGGTGACAAATGTGAAGCAGAGGCTGTCATTGGGTAATTTTGTAAGCCCTTTTATTTCCACTGATTCAGGGGTGTTTTAAAAAAGAGAAATAGGGGGGCGCCTGGGTGGCGCAGTCGGTTAAGCGTCCGACTTCAGCCAGGTCACGATCTCGCGGTCCGTGAGTTCGAGCCCCGCGTCAGGCTCTGGGCTGATGGCTCGGAGCCTGGAGCCTGTTTCCGATTCTGTGTCTCCCTCTCTCTCTGCCCCTCCCCCGTTCAGCTCTGTCTCTGTCCCAAAAATAAAAATAAAAAACGTTGAAAAAAAAATTTAAAAAAAAAAAAAAAAAAAAAAAAGAGAAATAGGGCCCCAAATCTCTTGTTGGCTCTCTGTAAGAACCTGTGTGGTTGAACACAAATACTAAATGTTTACAGATTCAGGTCAGTGGAAACTCTCTGAGGGGGTGGATGGAGAGAGAAAAATGCAGCCTGAGGGAGGCAGAATTCTAAGATAGCCCCATGACTTCCACCCACTGGTGTTCATGGCCTGTAGAGTCTGTTCCACTTGAGTGTGGGAGGGACCGGTCACTTGCTTCTAGCCAAAAGAATATGGCAAAGAAAAAAGGGATTTAATAGATGTAATTAAGGTCCAAAATCAACTGACTTTGTGTTAATCAAAAGGAAGTTGATCCCAGGTGAGCCTGACTTCATCAGGGGAGTCTGAAAAGACAGACTGAGCTCTTGCTGACGTCACAGGCTCTCCCTTGCTTGTTTGAAGAAGTGACCTTCCATGTGATGAGCTGGTCTACACAGGAGGCCACTTGCCAAGGCTCTGTGAACCACAACCTGCTAGTAGGTTGGATCCTTGGGGCAGCTTTAGTCAAAGCTGGAGACAGTGGCTGAGACAGGTCTATAGTTAGTCCTGGGGTGAACAAGGTGAGTGGAGAGATTTCAGGAATCCCTCCTGCTGAAGTGTCTCTAACCTCAGCGGCCCCAGAAATCATCTGGCCACTCGGGCCTGCCCAGTTTTGGGGAACAGTGGGACTATTAGAAGTCCTAGCCCCACCCTGTCCTTTCTTACTCAGGTCTGTCCTTTCTAGATGAATAGGCCCCACAACATCCATTTCCTGATCAATTCTATATTGTAGGTATCCATTCCTATTCTGTGTGGTCCTTATATTTGGGGGATGCTAATGTCTATGTTTGGCTCTGGAAAGAGTCTTGGGGCTCAGGCCTTAGCAAATTAGCTCAAATTTACCTCCTGGCCATGGGAATGAGTTTAGGGGTAGGCTCTGTACTCCCTGTGAGTCTCAGGGGACATGTGCTGGGAGCATCTGGGGAATAAAAAGCAAGCTGTTTTGTTCTTCTGAGAAATGATCTCTGGTCTCCCTCCTGGATGTGGCAGAAGGAACTTATATTTGTAAGGTGCTGGGATCTATTTGCAGCCCTATATGAAGCTGACCACACAGAGGGAAAGCAAGAAAAACAGAATGAATCCAGGGCCTTGACTTTCTTACTGTATCCCTGAATCAAACAAACTCTTCCCTCCCCTAGGCCTCCAGTGATGTGATCCCTAAAGCTCATTCTGGTGTGAACCAGAAGCATTCTGGCTTGGGGGTTGCCTTTCCCAATAAGGGCTTATTTAGGTCAGCTAAAACATTAGTAAAGTAGAACCTTATTGGCAGATTCACCTTTTGCTATGTTTGTGCCTTTCAAAGACCTAACTCACAGCCCAGCAGACCTCACAAGTGCTGGTCAATTTCCCTTCAACCATTGTCAAGTAAAAATGCCCATTTCCAATTTGCAAAATGTCTCTGTTCTAAAAGCCTTTGGTGAGGCTTACACTATGGCAGCATTATTCTTCCTAAAATATCTACACCAGGATTACAGTAATTATAAAGATCACTAAAAAGAAAAAGTTCTGAAACTTTTGGTAATGGGATTTGCATTTGCAAAATGATTTGCAACCAGACCTCCTAGGTAGCACTTCATGGAAATCAAGAAGTGGGTTTTGAATATCCAGGTCATTTTTTTCCCCCAGCACCCAAATTCATAGTAAAATCAACTTTCTAGCTGTCTGGAATCAATGGAGCTAACTGCTCAGAATAGGTCTTCTACAAATGCTGAATAATAATGTGATAAAAGTGAATTCGGCTGAGACATAGTCATATTTAATTAATTGACTTACCTTAATTCTCTAAATCAGTTTTTTGTTTTTTTGTTTTTTTGGTCCAAGAGCCTTCTCAATTCAGTTGTCCTCATCCTGTGGCCACCTTTTGTACTTGCCAAAGCTGCCTCCTCCACCTTAAATAGCTCTGAACCTGCGGCATAAGCCTTTGGGTTGGTTTGAAATGGCAGTATTTTCCCACCCTTTTCTTCATTCAGGATTTTTTTTTCCTTCAAAGGATGCTTTGTGTTTTCTATGTTTCCTTCCCCAGCTTGTATGAATCTAAAATGAATCTGAACTAAAAGTACTTGTTGAGTGGTTATGCTCCCAACTGTAATTTGGAGTCAAGGTATGAATATTTTATACTCAAAGAGTCACTGAAGATTTGTAGGAGGTTTTTAAAAATAAATGAATACACTCATTTTTGTTGGCACAGGTAGTCTATAGCTGGGAGAAAACAAAAATATAGGACAAGCACTCAGTCATTCGTTTTTAAAAAATGAATCTGGATTTGTGTTTGGGGATGATCAGGAGTAAGTGTGGTGAGTACACAGTGTCCTTTGGAGGAAAGAAATACCAAGATGAAGGAAAACTGGGTAGGAAAAAACACAAAGCCACCCAAATGCTCCGATCTCATTTTGAACCCACCCAAATTCTCGAGGTGCAGTTTTAGAAGGTGCTCTTCATGCCCTGGCAGAAATTAGGTGTCGGGCTGGGGAGCCAGTATCCAGATGCCTGTGGCTTCCTTTCACTGCAAAAATAGATTTAAAAAATAATCCAGTCTCTGGCAAAGTCTCTTCCAGGATGAAGAGACTGAGTAGCCCCTTTAATTTCACTGTGTTTGCTATTGCAGTGAGACCACAGCCTTGTGAGCTCATAGGCTACTTCAAAGCTGTTGAACTCAGTTGAAAAAGAATATTAATACATATTAACTAAGCATTCCCCCCCCTTTTTTCTTCTATAAATCTGTGAGGTTTGGTCTCTTAATAACATCTATTGGTTTACAGAGAGTGTCCTGTTAAGTAAGTTTGTTGGAGTGGAGCATTAGCTTTAAAGAATTAGAAAGTGGAGAGAAAGTGTTTGGGCTCTTTTAACCTTCAAACATGACCATATTTAGGACAATTACCTGAGAAATGCAAGCTCTCCTTTCCAGAAGATTTCTGTAGAAGGACCTTCCAGCCAAAGTCATCTCTGACATTCACGAAGAGATATACTCAATATATGCTTTTGTTGTGTCTGATACATATTATTTCTCTTATGACCTAGTCTTACCTCAAGTCAAGTATGTGGGGGCTTGGAGTGAAAAAAAGGAAGTTTCTAGACTTTGATGGGGTGACTAACTACCTGTGGGGTATTTGGGACGTTGCCTTTAGTGAGTCTTCGTGAATGACAACCACTCTTTCTTTTTTCTCCATTCATCCCTAAGGGTTTCACTCCTCATGTCTAACCTCTGTCCTGGATTTTGGATCCTCTAAATGGATTCAACCTATGAGGAGCTTGAAAAATTCAGGTGTATGCAAACCAAAAAAGTCCCACAAACACTAGATACCATTTTTTATCTACTAAATTGGCAAAGGTTTTTAAATGTGTTTAACATGTAATGCTGGTCAAAGTGTGGCTAAAAATGTGGCTTTTTAGATTGGGTATGAGGATAAAGCACGTGCAACTTTGAAGATAGATCAGCAGTACATCCTGCCCCACAATTTCGCTTCTATTACTTGTCTTATAGCTGTAGAAGTGAGCAAAGATTTACATATTGCATTTGTTGTGATAGCAAAAACATGGACACAACTTATATGCTAATCACCAGGGGACTAATTACACAAACTAAGGTAAATTCATACACATGAATATTAGGCAGCCATGTAAATGATGAGCTAATTTGAATATATAGAAATTGAGAGATCTTTGAGACAACGCTTGAAAAAAAGCAAGAGACAGAAACAGGACAGGTGATCTTTGAACAAGTTGGGGGTTGGGGCACTGAGCCCCCCCCCACAGTAAAAAATCCATGTATAACTTTTGACTCCCCCCAAACTTAACTAATAGCCTCCTGTTGACCAGAAGCCTTACAATAACATAAACAATCAATAGACATATTTTGCACGTTATATATATATTATATACTCTACTTACAATAAATAAGCTAGAGAAAGGAAAATATCATCAAGAAAATTATAAGAGACAATGCATTTACAGTACTGCACTGTAAAAAATCTGTATAAGGGGATGCACATAGTTCAAGCCCATATTGTTCAAGGGTCAACTATGTGTATAATTTAACCCCATTTGCACCAAAAAAAGGTAGACATGGGCATTGTATGTGTGTAGAAAATTTCTTTTTTTTTTTTTTATTTTATTTATTTATTTATTTATTTATTTATTTATTTATTTTTTAATATATGAAATTTACTGTCAAATGTAGAAAATTTCTGAAAGGACCGTTAAGAAATTGTATTGACTGCCACCCTTCTGGGTATGAAATCAGGGATCTGAGGAGAGAGGAGGGAGAATCTGCTTTTTATCTTATACCCTTTGGTATTACTTTTTTTTTTTTTAATCATTTTGTGTGCAGTCTTTTTTTTTTTTTAAGTAAGCAACACACTTTAGCTGTGTCTATGACTGCACCTCTCCTAAATTAATCCTGTTTACACCATTGATGGCCCCACCCCCACTTCAGCTTTTCTGACAACTTCTTTTTGGCTGAGTTCCTTAAGCACAGGGGACACATCTTCGCTCTCAGTGTTCCTGTGCTCAGTCCTATCTGGGCTATAAAATATTTTAAATATTCTGTGAAACCTCAGGGGCTGACGGTGCCCCTGACTATATGATTCCCAAGTGATGTTCTCCATATACTGGAGTGATCCTGCTAACCTTCATTAATGCCATTTGTTTTCTATTGCTGCATAATAAATTACCACAAACTTAGTGGCTTAACACAGACACATTTATTGTCTCGCAGTTTCTAGGGTCAGGAGTCCTGCCACAGTTAGCTGATCTCTGCCTTAGGATGGCTCACAAGGCTGAATTCAAGGTGTTGGCTGGGACTGTGATCTAGCTCAAGTTTAGGAGGTTGTTGGTAGAATTTGGTTGCTTGTTGCCCATTGGTTGGAGGGCTTACATTTTTAGCTGGTTGCTGGCCAGAGGCTGTCTCAGGTAACATGCTTCACCAAAGTCAGCAGGGGGAATGTCTGCCAGATGTGGCAATCATAACAAGATCATGGCAGTGACAGCTCATCACCCATCTATTGGTTAGAAGCAAGTCACAGGTTCTGCCCACACTCCAGGGGAGGAAATTATATAAGGGTGTGAATACCAGTAGGTGGAGTCATTGGACCTTAGAGTCTACCACAGTCATCAACTTGTACAGTTGACGTTCGGCTAGCCTAAAAAGGAACTCCATCAGAAAAGTCTTATACCCACAGATGATTCTTCTGATGGTCTCCTTATTTTTCCAGTTACTTACAGCTTCCTTGAGGTTTTTCCAGACCACTTTCCACCCATCCTGTGTTCATTCCTGTATCTCCTTTTTGTCTAGGCTTTGTCTGATGATGACAGCCTGTACTGAAAGATTAATTCTATTATTTTCTCATTTGAGTTCCCCATGTCTAGTCCTATTATTTTCTCATTTGAGTTCCCCATGTCTAGTCCTGAGGGTTGAGAAGTGACTTGGGAGCAGTGGGGGGATGGGACTATATAGCAGTTGGTAAATAATCCTGATTCCTCTGCGCTCTGCTTCCCAGCCACTTTCCCACCAGGAGCTGCAGCCAGCCTACTCCACACATCACTGTCCTACTACTCATTCTCCTACTACTCACTACTACTTACTATCACATTTCTTTCTGTCTTCTTCATAAAAGTAATCACCATCTGAAACCCTCTAGTTTGATTGTTTGTTTTCTTGGTAATTATCTGCTGCCCCGGGGGCGTAAGATGCAAGGGTGTAGGGGTCTTGTTTCTGTAGTACCTCCAAGATGGGGAGTAGCTGCCAGCACATGGTAAACATGTAACAAGTATGTGTAGAGTACAATAATTACACTAGTCAGTGCAGACTCAAACGTGCCCTGTGAATCTTTCTTCCTTTTTTTAATCTTTTTTTAAATTTTAATATTTATTTAACTTAGAGAGAGAGAGAGAGAGAGAAAGAGAGAGAGAGAGCGCGCAGGGGTGGGCGAGGGGCAGAGAGAGAGGGAGACACAGAATCCAAAGCAGGCTTCAGGCTCTGAGCTGTCAGCACAGAGCCTGATGTGGGGCTAGAACCCATGAACTGCGAGATCATGACCTGAGCCAAAGCCAGCCGCCTAACCAACTGAGCCACCCAGGTACCCCTGCCCTGTGAATTTTCTATGTGGAGGAAGCACCATTGCTGCTTTGGCCCTAATCATTTCTCATGCTGATTTCCTAGGTGCCCACTTGGTTGTGAGTCTAAATTTCGCCATCCTAGTGTTACTGACTTTTGCTTTGTAATTCCTAAGCATTCCTCACCCCTCACTCCTCACTGGTCATTGAGCATTACAAGGGCTGGACTAAGATATGGTCCAGTAAGCATTTGGAAACTGCTTCCCATCTCTGGTCTGTGTTGGTCAATGGCTACCAAACGTCAGGCTGTAGCAAAGAAATAGCTGCAAAATATGGATCTTGATAATCTGCCCTCTTCACTTGCATATTTATTGTCATAGGTGATGTAATTATAGATGGAGATTGGTGATGGCAATGATAATAAGAGTAAGAGCTAAACTTTTTTTTTTTTTTAAATTTTTTTTTCAACGTTTTTTATTTTTGGGACAGAGAGAGACAGAGCATGAACTGGGGAGGGGCAGACAGAGAGGGAGACACAGAATCCGAAACAGGCTCCAGGCTCCGAGCCATCAGCCCAGAGCCTGACGCGGGGCTCGAACTCACGGACCGCGAGATCGTGACCTGGCTGAAGTTGGACGCTCAACCCACTGCGCCACCCAGGCGCCCCAAGAGCTAAACTTTTAAAGTGCTTGCTGTGTGTCAGACTGTTAGCTGTGTGCTTTCTCTGTAGTAGTGCCTCTTTTCTGTCTCACTGCAGCCCATCAAGAATGGGAGGCAGGATTCATTCCCACTAGGGCATGACCACTTCTGAAAACAACTAACTGGTCAAGTGTAAATGCAGTTTCCAAGCCAGCTTATTAGGAGAATGTCAATGAAAATAATTTTAATAGCATTTTCTGCATTAGGAAGAAGGCTTAATGAAAACACAATTTTCCCATAATTAGATTGAAATAGTTCAGCATTGTATACATAATCTGAAATGATCTTACTTAAGCTCACTAGTACATTGACAAGTCACTATTGTAAGCTTTTAAGAAATGGATTTCTAATATTTGATTTTTCATACTGTTTATTCAAAATTTAATTTTACCATTAAAATTTGCATTATATGACTCATTAAGGCAACACCTTTCTCATTACTGTAACAAGAAGACACGTTCAAACAAAGGCATTTCAAGTGCTTAGGGCTTGCTGAAAGTCCATAGGCTTCCTCTGAGCTGGTCAGTGCTTTTTGCTCATAGTCAGGGGCGACTTCTCTCCTATTGGTAAGAATGGCAATTTTTTCATCAAATTATGAAGTCCGTTTTCTTATGATATTTTGATTGGCTTCTTCTTTG
The DNA here is from genome assembly GCF_028018385.1 of Neofelis nebulosa. Classification (NCBI taxonomy): domain Eukaryota; kingdom Metazoa; phylum Chordata; class Mammalia; order Carnivora; family Felidae; genus Neofelis; species Neofelis nebulosa. Next base: position 94,136,308 of record NC_080790.1, on the reverse strand, counting down.
GAGTCTGTCTCTGAAAAACAATGCTCTCTTTCAACATTTGTGTCCCTGCTCTGGAGTGTTTGTGGCAGGGGATTGGCAGCAGAGAAAGAGGGGGTAGCAGTCTATTAGGAATCTTTCTAATGAAGGAGACAGCATCACTGGCAACGCCGTCCCCAAAGGGACTTGTCCCAGAGTGTCAGGGGGCAGGGATGGTGAGTACCCACTGGGGTATTTTTGCCACTGGATTGGGATGTCCCAGATAGTCATGTATATGGGCTACCTAGACTCTGGTTCAGGTAACGTGACTGAAACATTCCCACAGTCTTGGAGGGATCTTGGGACAGTAACTGATGTGTGCTGGATCAACACTGATCTGGAGTAAGTCAAGACAGGCTTGTGTTTCTGGGCCATGGTCACAAAGGGCTGCTCTCTCAGTTTCTTTGAATGCCAACTTCCTTTTCTATGAATTGAGGGTAAAATGGCAATCTCACCAGGTCTTTGGAGATTTAATATTTAATGAAGGAATTCATACATAATACCACTCCTTGGTACAAGGTAAGAAATAAAGTTGTGGTCCCTCCTTGTCCTGCCATCGTGATCTCCCACCAATTTCTAACACAGACCAGTGCCTCTTCCTATAACTCAAATAAATTTGGGGGTCTGTTAGAAAGGCAAAGGAGTGGCAACATTACCCAATGTGTAGACAACCACATAATCTCCTCAACTTGCAGAAACAAAAGAGAGATAAAGAATCCAGGGTGGGAAAGAGCCTAATTCAAGGGAAAGAAAAGAAAATTCCCCATGGTGAGTCCTCCATGTCACAATTCTCTCTCACTAGTGCTTAAGAGCTCTTGCTTTCCCATTACATCCACCCCAGGGTCTGGTCTTCCTTCTTCCTCAATGTTGATTTTTACTAAATGTTGTTTCTGTTGCTGTAAGTGCTCAGACCACAAACCTGAGTCTTATCCTTGCTTTTTTACTTTCCCACATAGTCTATGTCTAATCTACAAGCAAGAACTGTTTGGCTATATCTTCAAATACAACCCATCACCTCCAATGTTGTTTCCATGGTTCAAACAACCATGATTTCTTTGTTAATTCTCAGGACTATTTCAGGAGTTGCTAGGTGGGCTTTCTCCTTCTATGTTTGCACACAACCCACAGCGAAGAGAGAAATTCTTTAAATGTGTATAAATCTGACCCTGCCTCTTCTATCCTTGAAGACTTCCAATGGCTTCCCATTGAACTTAGAATACAATTTCTGCAGAAATGTAGATTTACTGCAGTCCTCAGCACATAAATTATAACTCAAAGGGGAGGTTTCAAATAGAAGTGGGAAAGAGGTCAAAGAAGTTAGTTATATTGGGTCAGAGGAAGTAGAAAGCTTAGCACCACTCACTTTAAGCATAAGCAAGATTAAAAGTGACAAAGCAACTGTGAAAATTAACTTGAACAAAAAAGAAACAGATAAAGAGATGGAGTATGCTTTGTCCATTAGGATACATCTAACTGCAACTATCAAGACATTTGGTTAGAGATGTCTTAAACAAGTGGGGATTTTTCCCTCATATAACAAGTCTGGATGTAGGGAGCTCTTGGCTTGGTTTAAGGCTCATTGACATCAGGGCTCTGGGTCAACAGCTTTACAATTGTCTCAGTCTTTCCCTCATGAGTGCAAACTGACTTCAGGAGCTCAAAGCATCATGTCCTCACAGTGTTCTCAGAGGCAAGACATGGAGGGCAGTGCAGGTCTTGCTCTTATTATTTACCATCTTCTTATTACAGAACATCACTCCTTTCCAGAATGTTCCCAGCAGAGCCCAGACTTTACCCTAAGTCTCTTTGGCCAGGACTGTGTTGCAAAATCACTCCAGCCCACTAGTCTAGCACATCTTCCCAGAGATTAAGAATCTCTATTCAAGACTTGAACAAAGTTGGGGTTCTGTAAAAAACCCGTGAAAAAGGAGAATATTGGGTGAGCAGCCACCATGTCTGCACAACATGCCAAAAAGAGAGATGGATAATCCAGTTTGGAAGAAGGCATTATCCAAAAAAGAAGAAGATATTTCCTAGAGGTGAATGCTTCATGTTATTGAGGAACTTATTAAGAACATGAATTAAGGACAAAAAAAGATACTCAATAACTAAATGAAGTTTGGGATCCTAGATTGGCTCCTAGACTAGATAAACCATAGTAATGAGAAAAAGGGTGAGCTTGGGAGGTTAGCTAATAGTATTCTGTTAATTTTGTGATTTTGATTATTGTACTATGATTCTGTAAGACACTGACATTTGGGGAAGCAGGATACAGGGTCGATGGAAATTCTCTGTACTATTTTTGTAACTTTTCAGTAAGTCTGAAACTGTTTCAAAATGAAAATTGAAAAATTAAAAAAAAATTTCAAAATGATGAAAATAAAGAAAAGAGTATGAAATGAAAAGTTTTTTAAAGCTAAGAACAAAAATTGATGAAATAGGCATATTTATAGCACAAATAAAATAGAAGTAACAAGGAATACGACTGACAGAGCTAAAGCTAAGTGACATAGGAAAAAAGCTTGTTCTAATCACAATGAACTATAACTAGATGGTATAAATATTATGGAGGACAAAAATATATACAAGAATCCTGCTAATTTCTTCATTTTTCATAGCAGGAGTCAAATAGTATTCAAAGTTGAAATGTAATTACAAAAATAATGTGTATAGGGGTGCCTGGTGGCTTGGTCAGTTAAGCGTCTGACCCTTGATTTTGGCTCAGGTCATGATCTTGAGGTTTGTAAGTTCGAGCTCTGCAAAGGGCTCTGTGCTGACAGCACAGAGCCTGCTCAGATTCCCTCTCTGCCCACCCCTGCCCCAAAATAAATAATTAAAAAAAATTAAAACAATAATGTCTATAATCTCATAGTGAGTTTTTATATTCCTTTTATTTTAACTTTTAGAAGGACTGTGTAGAATTATCACTTCCTGCAGTAGGAAAATATATGAATTTTAACAATTTTTCAGATTGTACCTTACCATCTTTTTCTTTGGTTAGAGTAAAAGTACTTTAATTAATTCCTCTAAAATGCCATAAGTAATATGATGCAATTTTTCTAAAGTCATGTATTTCTCTCTGTCTGGCTATCTATCTTTCTGCCTATCTATTTATCTATGTGTCTATCTGCCTATTTGTCTATCTATCTTCCTGTCTGTCTGCCTATACACAGAGATGGATGTCTTGTGGTGTTTACCAACCTATAGCACTGAGTGAGCTTGTAGAATTTTGTGGGTTTCTCCTACCTTCTTTGTCCTGCTCTGAATTTTAAAAATTCAGAAATTTTAAAGTGAGCATGTGTTTTAGTCTTCAAAAAGTCAAAAGAACAGATAGTCTTAAAAAATACCTTATATATTTTGAGTTGGGATAAGTAAAAACATTGTGTGATGCTTGTTTCCCTATGAACAAAACACTAGAATTCTCTTTTTGTCCTCTTTTCTAAATCCTCATGCCTACCACCATGGTTTGTGCACATTTTAAGATCCATAATTGATATGTCCCAGATTTGAGCAGGACATCAGAAAGCAGGGGAATGTCACTGAGAGGAAACAATAATGCAAAATAAGCTTGAATTGAAACACCAATAAATATAAACATTTGCAGTTTATGGGGTGCTTGAGACAAAGTGTTCCTCATGTGCATTCACCTGGAGAAGGGATTGGAACAAAGAAGTCTATAGATACACACTTATAAAACTGAAAGAGGGAGCCAGCACAGTCCCCAGAATATAGTGGGGGTTTATCAAATGTTGGTTTGTTTTCCCAGCTTGTGGAAGCACCTTGCTTAGGGGCACAACGTGCTGGTCTATTAAAGACATGGAAGCACATGTGAAATGGATTAGCAGTCATACTAGAGGGGTTCCCTGATACCACTGAGTGATACTCAAAGGGCAGTGGCTACCCTGGAACAAACCAGGGTTCAGAACCTCATTTCCTCACTTCTTAGCAGGCTGCCATTTGTCCTATGTAAGTTGGAGTTAATATTGTGCTGACTCACCTTGTGGGCTGGTTGTGAAGACAAAAGTAAGGTAATAGCCTAGAGGAAACTCTTATAAGTCAGCACTCAGCAACAACTAGTTACTATTAATATCTTAAGAACATTTTCAGCCCAATACTTAATGCCATTGACTGGTTCTTTGTTGCTTCACTGTTTCTTTGGTTTAGATTGAATTTGTTAATCCTTGTGTGCCTCTGTTTCCCCAGTTGTAAACTTGGGATGATGACGTGTTCTGTAGGTATCAAATGCCAAATGTGCACAAATAATCCGTACCAGGAAGCTGAAGTTGGCTCCTGGGTCACTCAGCTGATACCTGGCAGGGTGGCTGACCTTCTCCCCTGTAGAGTTGTTTCCTTATCTCTACAATGGGCACCACCAAGTTGGCCTTCCTTCCCAGGACTGCTTCTTGGCAGAGCTCACAGCTGATGATAAAATACTTGACAAACATGGCGTGCTGAATGGTATCTGGCATTTGAACCAAAGGTGAGGTATTGATAAGGAGGAGAATGGCGACATATTTCTTATGGACAAAGTGAGCTCTAATGAATACAGTCTTTCTTGGATACCATCATGCAGAGCTATACACTAATAAGATTAACCATAATACTAACTAGCATTTATTGAGACCTTCTTCTATTACAGACAATGGAATACTGGTAGATTTGCCACCACAAGCAGGCCATTGTTCAACAACCCATCATATGATACAATTATTTTCAGTATAATCTTGAAATAAGACAAGTGATATTAATGGTCAGAAAAGGAGACATAGAATACTTTTGATTGAACTTTGCATGTATAATCATGCCAGCAAAAATAATAATAGAACAATAACAACACTACAATGCAAAAAAAAAAAAAGAAGGAACAGATGGATACTTTTTAATTTCATTAATATATTTTTGGGGAAAGTACAAAAGACTAAATTGTACAAGTTTCAGGGAATGATTTATGCATAAAGTGAAGTCATTCTAGAATGTTCTGTTTTTTCAGCTTTATAATCATTTTGCTATTAACCCTTCACCATCTCCATTCACTGTTTAAATGCAAGGGGCAGAGATTAAATTGTGTCCAGGGTAAACTCAAACAATACTAAAGCCTAACAAGCTTATTGTAGGGAGGAGTGCATGTAGCTGAGCCCATGCATATCCATGATCAACTGTCTAGTAGGCTGACTGTATCATTTCTATGTAAAATAAAATGTTTAATAAAGTATGGATAATAAAAATGTGCTAATTTGAAGCTCACCTATGTGATAACTCCATAGTAACCATAAAAATTATTTAAAACATGTTTAGACCAGGAGGGATTTTGTTTGTTTTCATTTTTTTCGGGGGTGGGTATTTTATCCCAGACACATTTAGAATTGCCAGTGCATGGGGATAATAATTTCTTGTTGCTCTTAAATTCTCTACAACCCGAGTCCTGTGGTGGCTTGTAGCCTGGTCCCAGGCCTTGCCCTAAGTGCTTGGCATTCATTAACTCATTGAATTTTTGACACCTACTCTTATCATCCCCATTTGACACCTGAGACTCAGAAAGGGCAAGTAACTTGTCCAAGGCCATACAGTTAGTGGCCTGGCCAGTGTGGATTTGCATCCAGGCAATCTCTTTTCTGAGACTGCCATCATGGTCGGGGTGACTGCACTATCTCCAAAAAACACACGTCATGGTTATGTGGAAATAACTCACATTTTCATTGTAGTCTATGTAGCTTTTTCCTTCTTCTTTTTTCTTTTCTCTTTTAGTTCTGAATGCATTTGGAAAAGCAGAAGTTATCTGAATTCCTGGTCTCCAGGGAACTGCTATAGGGACTGACATTTGCAATTCTCTCAAACCGCATTTGAGAAGATACATTTCGATTAAGAACCTGTATAAGACAGATGGGGATGGGGACAAGGGCTGTAAAAGAAACATTCTAAATTCTTCCTCTGAAAAGACTATTAAAAACACAGAAAGCAGGGGATGCTAATAGAAAAGTTCAGAAAGATTTAGCAGGACAACTCAGCAAAATACCCCATAAATGATTACTTTAGGCTCTCTGGGGAAGTTTCTTGCAAGTAAGGGAAGCCATTGAGCTGTTCATATGTTTTTGTTTTTACTCCTGTGAACTAGTCATTAAAATTTCCAGGGAACCTTTGCTTAGGGGCACCTTGGGTAGGGAGAAGAAAAGGGTTTTCTTGTCCATCACTCACACGCGTCATCATTTGGGAGCTATAAATCAGGATGTTCAAAAACCTGCTCTTTCCCTGACATAATCCTAACTGTATCCATCACAGGAGTGAAATTAGCTTCCTGTAATTTAGTGCAGTTTTGCTCACATACCTCAAGACAAGCCTCTTCCAGGAAACCGTTCCCCAAAAAGGGTGGGCAGCTCAGTCGGTTTTGTTAAGTCCCTTTAAATTCATGACCGTCTTTGTAGACCAGGTGTTTAATCATTTTTTCTTGTTCAGGTGTTAAGGACACTGCAAGAAATAATATCAGCTGGATGATTCTGTTGAATATAAAATATACTGGTGATACACAGGGCAGATTGGGTAAGTATAGCCACATAGAAATGAATGGAAAATCACTGATGTTTGGGTGTAATTTTACTCCATTCATGCTGAATGATTCTGATACAACCTCATTTTTTTCCCCTGTGAAAAATATGAGATTCCCCAGTTATATTAAATAATTGATAAACTCATTTCACTTTTTAGCTGTTTTCCTGGGACTCTGTAGAGAGCCACAAGCTCGTGACTCTTCAGCAAAGGTGACAAATGGAACCATTACTCACTCGGTAAATAGCTCTATAGCAGGACAGGAGAATTAGCCTTCGTGTCTGCAATCTCACAGGACTGCTCCACCTTCCAAACAAAAAAAGAAAGATGTAAATGCTGCATCAAAGGCATCAGGCATTAGTTCTTTGACAGATAATACTTTTTACATGTTAGGTTTTTGCAATCAATGCCAAGTTGTGGCTTGAGTTGTAAACTGTGCAGATAGTGAGATCACAGGGAAGTTAGAAAAAATAATGTACAATGAAGAGCTAGAATTTATCTTGAATTAATGACAAAGGCATTTTTTTTAAAGCCCCAAGTTGGTGAATTAATGAGAGAGAGAAAGAGTGAGTGAGTGAGTGAGTGAGTGGTTTAAGTCAGTCTGGATCCCAACAGAAACACAGATATCAGATTTTCTTTATATCCATTAAACACAAAACAATAAAGAATTGACGAATCATTTCTCAAAAGATTAGGTGCAACACAAAGGGGGCATCCTGACAGTGGATCTGGTGTGAATACTAGGGATGGTTACCTAGGAGAGTTGGGGAATTTCTCTTCTGGGGCTAGGGTTTAGGGGGTGGGAGTAGGGAGAGAGGGACTCACCTCTAGGTGATTTCTATGCTGTCTTGCCCTAAGTGGTTGAGAAGTATTCAATCTTCCAAGATCCATCCCCTCCTGGGGTTCCAAGATAATAAAGACAGAGCAAACTACTAGTGCCAGGACAGGGTCACATTTTGGCCAAACTGTCTCAATAAGATAGTGTTTGCCTTTCCAGAAGACCTCTAGCTGATATTGTCATCAGGGCAGAGTCGAAGCAATATAAAGTTCTTTTCAAATGATGTTAAATTTAGTATTCACCTAGTGTCATTCTTCAGAGAAGCACATTATGCCCTTCCAAAGGAGCTCATTCATCTTGACAACATTCTTGGTCAGCAGGTATTATTATGATAATACCTTGAGTTTATTTAGCACCCTTTCTCCTTTTCAGGCAAGGTCTAAGCCAGTTGGGCAGTCAGTCAACAACATTTATTGAAGTCTCTTAGTTTGTAGAGCTTGTATTAAATCACTGTCAGACACCAGCCAGCCCTGTCCTCACCACACACTGAATGCACCTCTGGGCTGGCCAGCAGTGAGCCCACACACTCGCCCTGCTCGGAGCTGCACCCCAGCCTGTCTGATTCTCACTCAACAGCTTTTATTTGCTTACATTTACTTAGGGTTGTAGCAAACCTCTCTACATACAAACTTTTGGAGATTTCCCCTCTGCAGATTCTGTCTGGGCCTGACAAGCCACAAATATCCTCTCCAGGGCTCAGGCTGCTTAAAGCTGCCCACGTGGTTAAAAGCAAGAAGACCAAAATTGCCCAGAAATGAAAAAGAGCAAAGTGACAAACTTCACTGAATGTTTCTAACCTAAGAAAAGGAGTAGCTGGCTTTCTGAGACCTGGGAGTTGGTCCTCCCAAACCTGTTTGCCTGCCCCAGTTGGAGTGGACATTGGACTTTGGCCAAACGGCTCAACTCCCTGCATTTTTCCCAGGACAACAGGAAAGGGCCAAGGTTCTAGGGGAAGGAATATATGTTGTGAAAATTTTCAAATGCCACAGGAAACATGATTGTCCAAAAATTAGAAAGTAGTGCAAGGCAAAAAGAAAATAAAAAGCATCACTGATATGCACCAAACTGAGGGGTGACATCCATTTTCGTTTAGATAAAGGCCCACTTATAAATCCAATTTTCTTCTCTGTGTGTGTTTCTTTACGCAAATAAGCTGGTATTATTCAAAATATGACTATTTTGCCTACACATCATCCCGTGAAGCCAATGGTCAAATTTTAGAGGCCCCTTTGAACTTCTGTATTTTCCCATACATAGCATTAGATTTCTAAAACTGTGTGCCAAGAAACAGTGGCCTTAACTGAACAACATTCGAGAACCACGTTTTTAAAAATTCGGTTTTAAGGCGAATCATGAAATGCCAAAACAAATTTATTTCTTTGCAATGATGCATAAATTACTTTATTTTTTGTATTACTTTCAAAATTAAATTTTAATTCATTTTTAACCTAAAGAATATTGTAATTTTGTGTTCTGAGTTGAATCTGTTGGTATCTACCATGAGCTGTGAGTAGCAAAGCTTCCTTCCCCAAAACAGTAGCCTAGATACCAATGTTGTAAGTTCCTCATGTAAAGCACTATGAAGATCCAGGCAGTTCAAAGCTGGTATGGGAACTTCATAAAGTCTTCTGGACCACGGTTTCTTATAGATGTCCACCTTACTGACTCCAGTGGATAGTCTTGTCCTCATGGTTCAAAATGGTGTCCTTTTGTCATTCTGGGCAGCAGAAAGGAGAAAAGAAGACTTAACTCTCCTGTGAGGTTTTTTTCACACTTTATTAACCTGAATTTAGTCACATGGTCACCACTGGCTGTTAAGGAGTTTGGGACATGTAGCTTTGGACTGAGTGACAAGTTGGACAGATAAGAATTGAGATTTTCCTACTATGGGAGGCCGGGAAATGGATATTAGAGAGCCAACTCCACTGAGTATCCAAAAGTGTAAAAAACTTTGAGTTGGAATATCACCCAATTTTGTTCCTTGTCAGAAAATCAGATTTAAAAATTATTACTGATTGAAATCTACAGAAAATTCCAAAACCTCATTTTAATCCACCTGAATTTATTTCCCTATTCTATTAACAGAATAATCAAAGATGGTGGTGCTCTGGCTCCACGTCTCAGTATTTTAAAGCTCATGGTAGGAAGGAAGCTCCATGGGTAACAGAGATGAGATACAAGCCATCAGTTAGGGACATCTGCCATAAAAGCCTAAGTTGGATGCCTGAGAATTTGGACATCTATGAGCTCCCCTCTTGCTCTGACGACCCCTGAGATCAGCAAAGAAAAAGAAAACTTCTTGGAAATAGTTTTGGTGAAATAAAACCAACATGCAAATAATTTTTGATGTCCATTAGCATGAATCTAGCTTTCCCAGTTTCAGATATTTTTTTTTCAAAATTTTATTTAAATTCTAGTTAGTTAACATATAGTGTAATATTGTTTCAGAAGTAGAATTTAGTGATTTATCACTTACATATAACACCCAGTGCTCATCACAAGTGCCCTTCTTAATACCATCACCCATTTAGTCCATCCCCCACCCACCTCCCTCCATCAACCCTCAGTTTGTTATCTATATTTTTTAAAAAATTGTTTTTAATGTTTATTTATTTTTAATTGTTTTTTAATTTTTTTAAATGTTTATGTGAGTGGGAGACGGGCAGAGAGAGAGGGGAGCACAGAATCCAAAGCAGGATACGGGTTCTGAGCTGTCAACACAGAGTCCTACAGGGGGCTTGAACTCATGAACTGTGAGATCATGTCCTGGGCTGAAGTTGGACCCTTAACCGACTGAGCCACCCAGGTGCCCCACCCCCCCGTTCTCTATCTTAAAAAGTCTCTTAGGATTTGTTTCCCCCTCTCTCTTTTTTCCCCTTTCCCATATGCTCATCTGTTTTGTTTCTTAAATTCCACATATGAGTGAAATCATATGGTATTTGTCTTTCTTTGACTTTTTGCTTAGCATAATACACTGTAGTTCCATCCATGTCATTGCAAATGGCAAGATTTCATTCTTTTTGATGGATGAGTAATATTCTGTGTATATATATATATACATATATAGTTTGAATATATACATATATAGTTTGAATCTGTGTTTTTCTACCATTTGGGAAAATACCTAGTAGTGTAATTGCAAGGTTGTAGGGTAGTTCTATTTTTAATTTTTTGAAGAACTTCCACACTGTTTTCCAGAGTGGCTGTACCAGTTTGCATTCCCACCAACAGTTTGAGAAGGTCCATTTTAGGATATTTAATACTGAATTCAAAATATTAATAATTTGGACTTCTATTAATCATATGCAAGCCATAAAGGATACTAAAGCACTAAAATTAGCTTAAATATTTGCTGTTGTTAGAAATAGTATTCAACAACTTTTCCATGTACTTTTTACCCATTTATATTCAGCTTTCTCTTTAGTACAGTGAAAATCTAGGCTTTATTTACTTATTTGTTTATTTATTTATTTAATACATTCATTCATTGGACAAGTCTTTATGGAACACTTTCCATGGGTTACTGATTGGCTTCTTCAAGAAACAGATGTGAGATAGAGTTAATTACAAACAATGCTTATTAAGGAGCACTTGTGGGACCCACCACCTATGGAAGGGAGGGGAGGAAATCTGTAGTAGAGTGTGTCTTTGAGCTGTGATGCAGGTTCAGCCAACCCCAGGGGACTGCTGGGGCTAAACTGATAGGGATCCAGATGTCTAGCCCTCTGTGATTCCACCACCATCAGTCACTGGTCTCCTTGGAAATGACCATGACCTTGGGCTGGTCAGCACTCTGCAGGGTTCCATGGGCATATTTATTATAGCAGCTTAGCTAACCATAAGAGCCAAGCAAAAGTGCATTTGTCTCTCATATGACAGTCCTGATGGGATTAATCTATGTGGTGGTGGTGGTGGTGGTGGTCCCAGTTCTTTCCATCTTGCACTTGTGTCATTCCCAAGGTCATTGTCAACAGCTCCATGGTCAAAGCTCCATTGCTACCGTAGTTACGTTTCAGACAGTAGGAAAGGGAAGGGTACAGCAGAGGAGTACAGTTCACTGTCCTAAGGCCCAGACCCTGAGTGGTGCATATTGTGGCCTCCACTCACATTCCATGCTCAACACCAAGGCACATGGCCAGGCATGGCTGCAAGAGAGGCTGGGAAATGCATCCAGCAAGGCATCCATGTACCTAGTCATAGGTCCATTACTGTGAAAGAAGGGCAAGTGGATCATGGTTGACAATAACAGTCTTTGTGGCAATGGGTCAGCAATTCTACTTCACAGTAGTTCCTGCAGGCATTTTGGACATATGCTACGGGGGTTTCCACCTCACACACTGTAGTTCTTTGCATGTTGTAGGTCTCACTTACACACTGATAGAGCATTGCCTGGAGCTGGTGATCCACTTCACTTGCATCTTGGTATGAATTGGTGAGTTTTAAACTTGCTCTTGCCGAGCTTCTGATTTCATTGGTTTGAGATCTGGCCTGGCCACTGGGGTTTTTAAAGCTCCCCAAATGATTATCTGATACCGCCAATGTTAATAACAGCTGGTTTAGCAAGAAAAATAAATTCTGTATCTGTGTGTGGGGGGGGGGGCAGGGTGCAACTTTATCCTCATCTTTTAGTTCAAATGAGGAAAGTTAATGGCTCAGGTGAATGAAACATTCATGAAGGCCGAGGGAAGACTTGATTCAGAAATGGGAATGAAGTCACCAGAACAGGGTCTGTCCACTCTTCTATCTGTCCCCTCCTTCTGTCCCCTTGTCCCCCCAACATTCCTCTGTCTTAGCTGTATTTCCTACATATTCTCTCCTTTTCCAACCTAACTATGATGGTACAGTGCTATCCAGCCAACCTCTTCTTTAGATTTAGTCCAGCAGAAAAATAGAAGGGCATCCTTTTCCCTTTCTTGGTTTATTTCCAATCAAATATGTCATATATACAAAAGAACATATGTGATGTAAATGTACAATTGAAAGAATGATAGCAAAACCGAGTTCTGTCTATCTACCACACAGGTTAGGAAACAACACTATTAACACTTCATAGACCCCATTCTTTGCAACCTGTCACAACACCACCCCCATCACACACAGAGCACCACAAGAAACGTAGCTCATGTGTTGCTTATTTTTAGGCTGTTTTTGACTTTACCTAAATGGACTCAATATCATACATATTTTTCTGTGAGTCTTTAACACCAAATGGTATTTCTTAAATTTATTTACATTGGTAAATTGGTAAATTGACATTGGTAAATTGGTAAATGGAAATTATTTTTCCATTGTTGGATGTTGTTATATTGTATGACTTTACCCAACTTACATCCATCTTCCATCCTGTGGACATTTAAGTTTTTGTTCTTACAACTAATGTCACTGCAAACATTCTTATATGAGTTTCTGCAGGGTGTTTAACTAGAGTGGATTTATCGGGATGTAAAATATGAATATCTTCAAGTGGTTTCAGGGTAGGAGAGCTAGCAGAATTGATTTTCAGAGTGTTGCACTACTTTATATTCCCACTAGCAGAATATGAAAGAGCTGCTCTTCCTCACTGCCAGGAGTTAGAAACCTAGAACTTTAAATATTTATTAATCTGTTTGGTACAAATTTTATTTTATTGTGGTTTTAACTTTTATTTTCCTTGTTGCTGGTTTGAGCATCTTTTCTTTGATATTTAATATATTAAAGTTTACTTATTTACATTTATTTTGAATACAAAATATTGTATACTTATTAATAGTTAATAATCCTTTTCTATTTCTTTTGAAGAAAGTCTTTTCATGACCTTGACCCCTCTTTTATCTATTACATTTTTCTTTATCTTATTAATTTATATATTTAGGCTACTCTTCCTTTGTCAGTTATATGTGTTGAAAAGATCTTCGCTCAGTAAGCAGTTTGCTGTTATAGAGAAATATTGAACTCTAATAGATTTGAATTCATGAAATTTTTCTTTAATGATTTTTTTTGTTCTGTTCCAAAAATTCCATATTATGTGGTTGTATCTTCTTCTATAGCTTCTTCTCCATAATTTAAATGTTTGTCATTTTCATTTGGGTGTTTAATTTGGCTATAATTGGTTTTTGTGAGTGATACGTGGGAGGAATTCAAAGTCTCTGCCTAAATGGATATATAGTTTTCTCATCCTATTTATTAAATGATCCAATGGTGGGTGACCAGTTTCATTGTCTGTAAAATGAGTATGATACTAGGCCCCATCTGTATTTGTAACTCTTTGCTGTGTAACAAGTTACCCCCAAACTTTGTAGCTTAAAACAGCATCTGTTACCTGACAGATTCTGCAGGTAAGGAATTAGGTTGTCTCTGGTTCAAAGTTCTATCACCAGGCTGCAAGCAAGGTGCCAATGGGGCTGCAGTCTCATCCAAAGTCTCAGGGGAGGATTTCCTTCCAACCTCGCTCATGTGGTTCCTCAAGGGCAGCAGCACTAACAGTCCCAGTTCTCTCCTGACTGCTGGCCTGAAGTGTCCCTCAGTCATCTGCCACCGAGGTTTCTCCACAGGGCAGTGCACAGTGGCTTCCTTCAGAATAAGTGAGCCACAGCATGAAAGCGGACATCTTAGCATCCACAGTACCTTGTAACCTAATCTTGGAAGTGGCATCCCATTACTTCTTCCATATTCTCTTCCTCACTAAGCCCAGCCCCTGTTCAAGGAGAAGGAATTCCACAAGAATGCAAATACCAGGAGGTAGAGATCATTAGGAGCCTCCTCATAGGCTGCCTACCACACAGGTTCATGGACCTTTGTGAAAATTCAAGGAGTTAAAATATGGAAAGCATCTGATTAGCTTATGGGATATAGTACTAGGCACTTGAGTTAGTGCTTGCTGCTAGTATTTGGGGCATGGGATAGCCGACACTTGTTTCACAAGCCCAATTTCCATATATCAGTGGGCCAATGTCTAGGCTCCCATAGGTCCACTTGTCTAGTTTTCTATTCCTGTGGCAATATTAAGAATTTTAGGGATGCCTGGCTGGCTCGGTCAGTAGAGTGTATGACTTTGATTTGGAGGTTGTGAGTTCAAGCCCAACATTGGGTGTAGAGGTTACATAAAAATAAAAAGAATTTTAGTTACTTTGAATCATAAGCCTTGATAGCTGGAATATCTTTTTTCAGGAGCTTCTTGATTAATCTTGACCTTTTGATTCTTCTTCTGCATGTCAGAGTCTGGTTGCCTTCAGCCCATGTCAGGGCTCTACTTCTCTTCCTGAGAGGGAGGGAAAGCTCAGATTGAGGATATACAATTCCTTTATCAGAAACATGGCAGGGGATTACCTGGGTGGCTCAGTTGGTTAAACGTCCAACTTCGGCTCAGTTCATGATCTCGCAGTTCGTGGGTTCAAGCCCTGCGTCGGGCTCTTGCTGACAGCCCAGAGCCTGGATCCTGCTTAGGATTCAGCATCTCCGTCTCTCTCTCTCTCTCTCTCTCTCTCTCTCTCTCTCTCTGTTCCTCCCCAGCTCTCACTCTATTTGTCTTTCTCTCTCTCTCTCAAAAATAAATAAACATTAGAAAGAGAGAGAGAGAGAGAGAGAGAGAAGAAAGAAAGAGAAAGAAGAAAGAGAAAGAAGAAAGAAAGAAAAAAAGAAAGAAAGAAAGAAAGAAAGAAAGAAAGAAAGAAAGAAAGAAAGAAAGAAAGATGGCAGGAAGTTCTCCCAATAGAGGGCAGTATGAAAAGGGGCCTCTGTCCCAGCCCCCAGCCCCAAGAAACTATGGGGGACGGTGGCAGCCAATGGGTTCAGGTACCTCCACCCTGCTCCCCAGCAAAGCAGCGACAGAACCTGTGCAGGCAGATGTCAGGGGTGACACAAAATATTAGTGATGTGTGTTGTTCACAGACTCCTCTGGCTTTCTCTTCTCTCTGTTCTCTGTCCCAGTGCCCTGATGCTGCTGGAGGTGCTAATGGCCAGGTGGATGGATGGTGAAGGCTAGAAGAACAATCTCTGGATAATGGACCTGTTCTGAAGAACTGGCTCTAAAATTTTACTGAATTTTAAAATCCCCAAACATAGAGTGTAAGATCCACCTACACACAAAGGAGAATTTCTTTGCAAAGCTTTCTTTTTCCCACCCTGAGAATTGACCCTAGAAAGGACTTCAGTTTTACCCTGTCTGTAAAATCAAAAAGCACTAGAGGACTGGAGATTATGGAATCTGTTTCAGATATTTCTGATAAAACACAAATAGGAGAGCAATTGACATACAACCTCAAATCCTCTTTTGCAAGGACATAAAACCTCAGATAAATGCATAGTAGTTTAGAGGAATCTTAGATTTTCAACTTGCAGATGCTATGTGTATGAACATGAACAGCTGAAATGGAGATTTGTTTTGGAGAAGAAGGACACCCCTCCTAAAACCCAACTTCAGGAAATGGTATTTAAAGCAATGATGTTCTTTATTTTGAACAAAATGTCCTCTGGTCTGTGAAGTTATCTCCACAGTACTAACCATGTATGAGAAGGCATAATAGGGAATTATCACAATTACACTGAATAATATTTGCTCAGCTATTTGAAGAACTCCATAGCTGAATCTTTGCTAATTAGATTCTCCACCTAATGGCTATTCTTAATTCATGAAAAATATTTTCAGAGGATTTAATGATCCGGATAAAACATGAGTACAGTGTCTTATTCACATGTTTAAATGACTCCTCAAAAATTGAGGGGGTTGAGTCTGGAAGATTTATATGACCCAAAACCCATTTGGTCTATCAACATCAGAACCACACCCTCAACTTCTATATTTTTTCTCTGTTCACTAATAGGGGCTAAGCGTGATAAAAAATAATTTTGGAGAAAACAACAAACACTTCTATATACTATTTTATATACCAGTTATAGCAGTCTGAATTTTTAACTAGGTTTGCTGGAGCAAACCAAGGAAGGGAAGGGAATAGAGAAGAGAGATTTTTATATATAATGGTTTTATTTTGTGAAGTCAAGTTTCTTTCTTTAAAAAAGTTTTGTAATGTTTATTCATTTTTGAGAGAGAGAGAGAGAGTGAGAGCGTGTGCGTGTGGGAGAGAGGGGGGAGGGGCAGATAGGGAGACACAAAACTCAAAGCAGGCTCTAGGCTCTGAGCTGTCAGCACAGAGACTGATGCAGGACTTGAACTCACGAACCTTGAAATCATGACCTGAGTCGAAGTCAGACGCTTAACCAACTGAGCCAACTAGGCACCCCAAGTCAAGTTTTTTTTTTTTTCTTAAACTCTTAGAAACCTGCCTCTATTTGTTCTTCTGTGGTAGAATAAAGAAACCGGGGAATTTCAGACAAGAGCAAAATATTGCCACTGTGCCATAGACGATGGCCTCCCTGGGGTCAGCAGGTGTGTCTTGTAGGTTTCTGTCTCTCTAGAAGCTGCACAGAGAGCTGATGAGGAGCGGCTTAGTGCTGTGCTGCCTTGAGTGGAACTTGAGTGCTCTGCAGAGGTGGCAAAGGTTGTGTGTGTAGCCAAAGAAAAATGGGCCCAGAGAAATGGGTTTCAAGTAGACAGAAAGAGCTTCTGATAGAGACAAAATTTTCCGTTTGTCAGGGCATGGAGCAATAAAATGGGCAGGTGGCCGAGCTGTAATTCTTAACAACGTGCGGATTTTACAAAGGGTAAAGCCTCTTGCTCTGTCCCACTCTGCCCGTGCAGAGGTTAGGAAGGAGGCAAGATGTGTAGGGTTGTACAGGTGTGGCGTGACTGTACCTGCTTTTGTTTCTCCTGGTGTTTCCAGATTGTTTCTTTTTACGAGGCATCTAAGAGAACATTGTGTGGGTGGCTGGCCTGTGTGCTCTCTATTTCATTTCCAGAACTGATACAATTTTTCTGTCCCTTGACCTTTCAAATACCATCAGTCTTCCAACTTCTCATGCATTTATAAAATGTGTCATCCAAGGCATTTTTATGCTAATGCAGTTGTTAATAGTGCTAGACAGGAAATATTTCATTCTCCTTCATAGACGATTTGAACCTTCCTCCAAGATAAAATGTTACCACTTAGTTACACACTCACATATCTATATTTTACGTAACATATGTGTGTGTGGCTGTGTGTGTGTGTGTGTGGTGTATGTGGGTGTTTATATATATTCTGTATTTATGCCTCTCTATATTTTTTGATTTCTAGGATTTCTGAGTTGAGCTTACAGTTAATAGGCAGTCATCTAAAAGCCAATTGAGCTAAATATTATGATGGTCAGTTCAGTTTCCTTCCCCCTGGCTGTGAGAAATTTTGTCTTTCAACCTCTATTAGGTAGCTTAATGCCTCATTGCATTAAACTTGTCACCTAGTGACCGTAATAATAAGTTAACCACTGGTTCTAATCTTTTTATCAAACCAAAGAAACTAAGGAAACAGCATCGTTTGATGATTTGATTCAGCCACGTCAACAGGCTGACATGTCTACTAAGACATGGCTGTAGACCAAAGGTGAAGGTGGCCTGTGTGGGATCTTCTTGGTTACTAATCTGGATGATCTTCCATTCTGTGCATTTATATCTAAACGTATGAGGATGCAGAAGAAAAATAAAGTGAAATAAATTTTTGGAGTTGCATTTTATGTGTTAATTGGGGTCCTCTGTAAGCTAAAATTCAGGAAGGCAGCTCGATGTGTTTCCAGCTCCTCTACCCACAAATCTTCACCATAATTATTTGTCCTCTTGCATGCAGCTCTGCATGCTGGAATCGGGGCTGGCATGTTCGGGGTAAATAAAGCAGGGATGCATTTGGCAGGAGCTGGGGTGTGAATACACACTGCAGAAAGGCCAGCTGGGCCCTGCCACCTGCCACTCCTGGTTCTGTTGTTTGCTTGGTTCACCCCTGACTTGTGGGGGTGGCTATATTCGCCTGGAGAGAAAATGAAACCTGGAGGGTTTGTGAATTCACCTGGCTCTTTTATTTCTTTTGCGACTTCATTTGCTTTTGTGTATTTTCCCTTTCTCAAACATGCATTTTCAACCCACCATAAACACTGTAGTTATATGTACATTATTAACATTGTTGCAAAACATGCAACAAAGGGTTAGGAGTAGGTTTGGCCTATTAGAACACAGGAACCATCAATTTGACAAATGGAGAGGCAGAAAATACTGAGTGTGATTCCTTGAACATTGCCCCTCTCTTCTGTAAAGCTTGCTCAATTTTTAACCATAGTAAGATTCAAAACGTTCAAAACTGTTTCCACAGGAATACTGTAGGTTGGAGCAGTTAAATTCTGGCTCAGTCAGTCCTAGGTCTGCACTCATGAGCCCTAGGGCTGCAGGGCTGCGGAACTGTAAATGATGTGTCCATGCACAGGTCTGAAATTCTGAGAATTGAGAGCATAACTCTCAAATGCAAATCACTTTCAATACTAAGGAAACTTCCCCTTGGAAGTTTTCATTGAATTACTTGTCTCCGATTCAGAGTCTTTGTAAATACTGTATTTATTCTTCATTTGATATTATTTTTAGGCTTTGAACACAGGGAAGAAAGCAGAGACAATTTTATATATGAGTATGTGTGATTTTTTTAAGCAAATAGTTCTATTTCCAGAGAGATTTCAGAAGAAGTTAGCAATGATATGGTTTGGAGTTTCAGGGAGGACCAAAGTAAGCACAATGAAGGTATCGTGCAGTGCAGGAGGTGAAAACTTGTATATATCAGTGTACGTTGCTATGGAAATGCGAGACAGTGTACAGATTCTTACCTATAGTAAGTGCCTTACAGACAGCCTACTCAGTAACTTAGGAAACATGCCTCAGTGAAGATTAATCTGGGATAACCTATAAGCAAAATGAAAAAGGTTTATGAAAAAATATGAAAAGACTAAAAAACAAAATAAATAGCATGCATCTGTTGACTGTTTGCTGTAGCACTCACGTGATCTCCTTGGGTCTGATACCATCGCCTCGCACATTTAGTTAGGTAAACACGATTGCAGAGGCCCAAAGACAGCTCCGGAACCAAACATTTGGCATTAAAAATCAAAGATCACATAATTACTAAAGTGACCCCTTCCAGCTCTGGTTTTATTTTTAAGCACCAGCCTATTGTTTCTTAACAGTTTCATTGGGTATCTCACAAATATTTTATCTCAACAGGTGGGTCTGTATCCACAGACTACTTCCAGACAATGCTGTTAAAAGCACAGTCTGCCTTCCTTCTGCAGTGTTAAGTGGGCTCCCAGAAGCAGTGCCAGAGATAGACACTCAGATGCTTGGCATTTATTGAGGAAAAATTCTCAGGAGAAGTTAAGCAACTAAGGAAGGGAAGGAGCAAAGCAGAGGTGTGATCTCAGGTACTAAGACAAAGAATAGAGTAGGCTGAAGGGATAGAGAGCAACGTGCTAGGCGGGAGCGATTTTACATAAAGAAGGTCTCTCTGAGAAGGTGATATCGAAGCAGGGACCAGATGGTGTGAATATCTGGGCAGAGAATATTCCAGGCAGAGGACACAGCATTTAGAAAAGCCCTGAGGTGAGAGCCTGTTTGGTATGTTCAAGGGCCAGCAAGGAGAGCCGCGGGACTGAAATAGAATGAGCCAGAGAACAATGGGGGGGATGAGACAGGACAAGTGTCCAAGGTGCATCTGGTGCAGACCTGGTTAAGTTGTGGCCGAAGCAGGGTGGAGATGAAATTCCACCCTGAGTGGCCAGAGGCCACGCAATCGCCTGTGTGGTCCTCTACATCTCCAGGTGCTGGTCTTGTCATCTGTAAAATAAGGTAAAGGACCAGATGTTCTCCTAAGCCCTAAAGTTCTATGATTCTAGAATAATTGACCTGGTATGTCATGCCTTATTTCTTCACTTATCTACTGAGAATGAATTGCTATTACACCTGAAGAACAATTAATAAGCCCCATAAATTCTTGCAGAAAAGTCCATAACATTGTAGAAGGATAGGGGAGTTGTTTTAAGGGATTAATCCATTTAACAAGTAAGTTTGAGGTGCTCAATATCTCAGGGATATTGCCCTTATCCTAGACATGCAAGGCAAGTCATAGGCATGGTTTTTATTCCTGCCTTTAGTGTGAGCTGTGGCTCACATCCAATTGTTTGATTTCATGGTTCTGTGGTAGCAGAAAGTATGAGAAGGCAGAGCATTTGGGGCTGCTTTGGGCAGGGTGTGTGGTCAAGTGAAAAGAATAGAAATAATTTATTATTGGGTTTTTAATAGTATAAGAGCATGGAAGCTGATGGAGGAATGAGTGATTAGACCCCCATGCAAAGTGCACCAGGGTAGAATTTAAGAGGAAAGAAACACAAAACATCTCATATAACATTCAGCTTTCAATGCAAGATTGCAGCTGAAAGTCAAGATTGGGCTATTTCAAGTTCATGAAATGTTTTTGTAGCATGATCTTTTTTATTGAGATATAATTTGTATACCATAGTTTATCCTTTTGAAGTGTAAATTCAGGGGCACCTAAATTTGGTTAAGTGTCTGACTCTTGGTATTGATCAGGTCATGATCTCATGGTTTGTGGGATGGAGTCCCACAATGGGCTCCTCACTCTCAGTAGGGAGCCTGCTTGGGATTCTCTCTTTCCCTTTCTCTGCCTCTCCCCAACTTGTGCTCTCTCTCTCTCTCTGTCTCTCAAATAAATAAACTTAAAGAAAATAAAGTGTAAAGTCAGTGGGTTTTCATATATTCACAAGGTTGGGAGACCACTCTCTAATCCCAAAACTTTTCCATCACTCTAAAAATAAGCGTTTTATCTACTAGTAAGGCTTCTACATTCCCTTCCCTCACCCTGCGGAAACCAGGACTCTACTTTGCTTATTCTGAACATTTCATAAAAATGGAATCATACATTATGTAGTTTGTGCCTGGATCCTTTCACTTATTTTTTTCAAGGTACATGCACATTATAGCATGTATCAGTACTCTATTCCATTTTATGGCTGACTAATATTTCATTGTATGGATGGTACAGCATTTTGTTTATCCATTTATCAGTTAATGGACATTTGAGTTATATCTATCTTTGGCTACTATGAATAATTTTCCTATAAATATTTATGTACAAGTATTTGTATGGACATTATTTTAAACTCTTTTCATGTGCATATTGGACATTTATTTATCATCATTAGAAAAATGTCTATTCAAATTCCTTGCCTATTTTTTTTACATTGGGTTAATTGGCTTTTTATTATTGAGTTGTAAGAGTTCTGTAGATATAAGGTCCCTATCAGAGAGATGATTTGTAAATATTTGTTCCCATTTGTGGCTCTCTTTTTACTTTCTTGATACTATTATTTCAGGTAAAAAATGTTTTAATTTTGATGAAGTACACCTATTTATGTATTCTTTTCTTCTTTTTCCTGTTATTTAGGTTTTGAGTTTAAGAAAATATTAACTAATCTAAGGTCACAAAGACTGACACCTATGTTTTGTTCTAGCATTTTTATACATTTAACATTTTCCTTTGATCCATTGAGTTCTTTGTGTGTGTGTGTGTGTGTGTGTGTGTGTGTGTGTGTGTGTATGGTGTAAGGTAAGGATCTAGCTTCACTCTTTATGCATGTGACTCTCCTCTGGCTGTCCCATCACCATTTGTTGTAAATACTTTTTTTATTGGTGCATCCGGGTGGTTCAGTCGGTTAAGCATCTGATTTCAATTCAGGCCGTGATTTCACTGTTCATGGATTTGAGCCCTGGATCAGGCTCCATGCTGATGGTGTGAAATCTGCTAGGGATTCTCTCTCTTTCTCTCTCTCTCTGCCCTCCCCCCTCCTCAAAATAAATAAATAAACTTAAAAAAATAAAATACTTTTTTCTTTCCTTATTGAATAGTCTTGCAATTTTGTTGAAAATCAATTGATCAGGGGCGCCTGGGTGGCGCAGTCGGTTAAGCGTCCGACTTCAGCCAGGTCACGATCTCGCGGTCCGTGAGTTCGAGCCCCGCGTCAGGCTCTGGGCTGATGGCTCAGAGCCTGGAGCCTGTTTCCGATTCTGTGTCTCCCTCTCTCTCTGCCCCTCCCCCGTTCATGCTCAGTCTCTCTCTGTCCCAAAAATAAATTAAAAAAAAAAAAATCAATTGATCATATGCATAAAGGGTTTTTCCAGAACTCTCAATTCTAGTCTATGTGTTTATCCTTTAAAAAATGCCAGATGATCTTGAATACTATAGGTTTTTTAGTCAGTTTTGACATTGGGAAATAAAAGCCTTTCAATTTGTTTTTCTTTTTCAAGATTGTTTTGGCCATTCTGAATACCTTGCATTTCCATAAGAAATTTTTCAGCCTGTCAGTTTTTGAAAAAGAAGAAGAAGAAGAAGAAGAAGAAGAAGAAGAAGAAGAAGAAGAAACACATGGAAAAAATTTAACAAAGGAGTGCAAGCCTTGTACACCAAAAACTAGAAAACAGTGTTGAAGGAAAATGGGAAGACATGCTATGTTTATGGATTGGAACTCAATATTGTTAAACTAGCAATTCCCCCAAACTGATTTACAGATTAAGCATAATCCCCGTTAAAATTCTTTCTCTCTGAATAACTTTTTAAAAAAGTAATCTCTACATTCAACATAGGGCTTGAACTCACACCCCCAGGATTAAGAGTCGCATGCTCTACTGACTGAGCCAGCTAGATTGCTCCAATGTGTTTTATATATTTTTTGATGCTATTGTAAAAGGAATTGTTTTGTTAATTTTAGATTGTTCATTGAGGTGTGTGAAAATACAATTAATTTTTGTATAGTGATTTTACATCCTGCAAACTTGCTGAACTCATGTATTTGTTCTGCTAGTATTTTTGTTAATTCTTTGGGATTTTTAAAAATTTTTTTATTAGTTTTATTTATTTTTGAGAGGCAGAGAGAGAGAGCGCACATGTGGGGTAGGGGCAGAGAGAGAGGGAAACACAGAATAGGAACCGGGTACAGGCTCTGAGCTGTCAGCACAGAGCCCAATTTGGGGCCCGAACTCATGAACTGTGAGATCATGACCTGAGCCGAAGTTGGATGCTCAACCGATTGAGCCACCCAGGTGCCCCTTCCTTGGGATTTTTTTTTACATACAAGATCATGTTATCTTCAAATAGAAGCAGTTTTATGTCCTTGTTTCCAAACTGATTGGTTTTTTTTTTTAATATATCTTTCTCTTGCCTAATTCTCCTGGTCCAAACTTCCATGCATTATTCCTTAGAAGTGGTGAAAGCAGGCATCCTTGTCTTGTTGTTGATTGTAGGAAAAAGCTTTTAGCCTTTCATCTTAAATATGATATTAAGTGTTTGTTTTTTGAAGATGCCCTTTATTTTGTGGAGGAAGTTCTATTCTATTCCTACTTTGTTGAATGTTTTTTTAATCATGAGAAGGTGTTTGAATTTTTCAAAAAAAATTCTGTATCTATTGAGATGATCACATTATTTTGTCCTGTATTCAGTTATTAAGGTGTACTACATCGATAGAATTATTTTCTGTTGAACTATCTTTGCATTCCTACGATAAATGCCAGTTGGTCATGATATATAATTCTTTTCATATGCTACTGGATTTCATTTACTAGTGTTTTAAAAAATATTTTTGCATCTATATTCATAAGGCATGTTAGTAGTATTCTTTTCTTGTGGTATCCCTGTCTGGCTTTGGAATCAGGGTAATGATAACCTCTGGGATGAGGTAGGCAGTATTGCATTTTCATACATTTTTGGAAGAGTTTGTGAAGACTTGGTGCTAATCCTTCTTTAAACATTTGGTAGGATTTAGCAGCAAAGAACTCTGGTCCTGAGTTCATTTGTTTGCTATTTCAATATTTCTCCTTTATATAGATCTATTCAGATTTTAATTTCTTCTTGAGACATTTTTTGTAGCTTGTGTCTTTTGTCAATTTTAGTTAAGTCATATAATTTATTGGCACATAACTATTTATATTATTCTTTTCTAATCCTTTTTAATTTCAGTAAGGTTTGTAGCAATCTCCCTATTTCATTCCTGATTTGGGTAATATAAGTCTTCTCTTTCCCCCATGACTAGGTTGCCTAAAAATTAGTCAATTTTGTTGATCTTCTAAAATATCCAATTTTTATTTTCTTATTTTTCTGTAATGACTTTCTAGTCTTCATTTCATTTATTTCTGCTTTAACATTTCTTTCTTTCTGCTTGCTTTGAGTTTAATTTGCCCAACTTTTTCTGTATTCTTAAGGTAGAAGGTTGTTGACCTGAGAACTTTCTTCTTTTTTAATGTAGATGTTTATAGCTATAAATTTTCCTTTAAGAACTGTTTTAGCATAATCCTATAAGTTTTAGTTTGTTGTGTTTTTGTTTCCTTTATCCCAAGAAATTTTCCACTTTCCCTTGTGATTATTTTTCTCTTAGGCCATTTGTTATTTAAAAATGCATTGTTTAATTTCCACATATTTGTGGATTTCCCAAGTTTTCTTCTATTATTGATTTCTAAATTCAGATTGTGGTCAGATAATATACTTTGTACTCCTTCAGTCTCTTTAAATTATTGAGAATTATTTTATGGCTCAATATGTTGTGTATCTTAGAGAATGTTTCATGTGCACTTAAGAAGAATGTGATTTCTGTTGTTGAACATAGTGATCTAAATATGTCTATTAGATATAGTTGGTTTACAGTGTTGTTCAAGTTTTTTATTTCCCTAATCTTCTAATTATGGTTTTAATTATTGCTGTATTATTAAAAATGAAGTATTGATGTCTCAAAATATTATTTTTGAATTGTCTGTTATTCAGTTCTGTTGATTTCTGCCTCACATGCTTGTTAAGTAAATATACATTTATAATTCTTAGATATTCTTGAATGATTGACCTTTTTATAATCATAAAATGTCCTTTGTATCTATTAATAATTTTGTCATAAATCCTATTCCATTTGATATTGATGTAGTTGCTTCATCTGTCTTTTGGTTATATCTTTTTCCATCCATTTAATTTTTTAAGTTTATTTATTTATTTGAGAGAGAGAGAGAGAGAGAGAGAGAGAGAGAGAGAGAGAAAGAAGTGGGAGGAAGGGCAGAGACAGAATCCCAAGCAGGCTTTGTACTACCAGCTCAGAGCCCAACATGGGGCTTGATCTCATGAACCATGAGATTATGAACTGAGCCAAGAGCTAGAGTCAAAGGCTTAATTGACTGAGTCACCCAGGTGCCCCACCATCCATTTACTTTTAAAAGGTTTTTTGTTTGTTTGTTTGTTTGTTTGTTTGTTTAAGTAATCTCTACACCCAACATGGGGCTCTAACTTACAACCCAGAGATCAAGAGTGTCATGCTCTACCAACTGAGCCAGCCAGGCACCCCTCAATCCCTTTATTTTTAATTCATTTGTGTCTTTGAATACAAAGTTTGTTTCTTTTAGAGAGCACATTATTAGATCAATTTTATCCATTCTTCCAATATCTGCCTTTCTGAAAGGATTAATTCATTCACATTTAATGCTATTATTGATGTAATTGGATTTACATCTGCCATTTTTTTTTTTTGTCTCATGCCTGTTTTGTTCCTCTCTTCTTCCATTACTTCCATCTTTCATGTAAAATAAATATTTTCTGGTAAACCAATTTAGCTCTCATACCATTTCTTTTGCTGTATTATTTTGAGTTGTTTTCTTAGTGGCTGCCCTGAGGATTACAACTTATAACTTAACTCATAAAGATTTTGTTCAAATTAATATTAACTTAGTTTCAATATTATACAAAACTTTGTCCCTTTATAGCTCCATTCTCCCCCTTCTCCTTTATGCTATTTTTGTCATACAAATTGGATCTTTATATATTTTGCATGCCCCTCAAAACAGATTTATAATTAGTCCCTACTTTAGTTGCCTTTTAAAATAGGAGAGGGGGCGCCTGTGTGACTCAGTCAGTTAAGCATCCGACCTCAGCTCAGGTCATGATCTCATTGCTCATGAGTTCAAGCCCCGCGTCAGGCTCTGTGCTGAAAGCTCAGAGACTGGAGCCTGCTTCCAGTTCTGTGTGTCTCTCTCTCTCTGCCCCTCTCCCACTCACGTTCTGTTTCTTTCTCTCAAAAATAAAGGTTAAAAAAATTAAAGTAGATAGGAGAGAAAAACACTACAACAAAAAATGTTTGTACTGTCTTTTGTATTTACCTACACAATTACCTTTTCTGGTGCTCTTTGTTTAGTTATGCAGATTTGTTTATTCATTTGGATTTGATGTGTCCTTTTATACCAGCCTTCAGGACTCCCTTGTATTTCTTAAAAGCCTAGAAACAAATTAGGTTTTTGTTTATCTAGGAATGTCTTCATTTAGCCTTTATTTTTTGAAAGATAGTTTTGCTGGATATAGAATTCTTATTTTACATTTTTTTCAACCTTTGAGTGTAATCATACTACCTTCAAGTTTCCATAGTTTCTGATAAGAAATTTGTTGTTAATATCATGAGGATTCCTTATTCACAGTGAATAGTTTCTCTTTTTCTGTTTGAAGAGTCTCTGTCTTTGGATTTTGACAGTTTAATTATGATATGTTTAGGTGTAGATCTCTGAGTTCACCATACTTGTTCATTGAGCTTCTTGGAAGTATATATTAATGTATTTCATCAAATTTTGTGAGTTTTGGCCACCATTTTCCCCAACAGTCTTTCTGGAACTTTCTTTTTTCACCTTCTGGGTTTCCCAATATGCATATGTTGGTAGGCCTGATCATGTTCATGTTCAAATCTCTGAGGCTCTGTTCATTTTTATTTATTCTTTTTCTTTGTTTGTCTAACTAGGTAATCCCAACTGGCCTATTTTAAACTTTGTTAATTCTTTCCTCTTCCAGCTCAAAATTGTCAATACCTATTTAGTAATTTTTTTTCGTTTTAATTATTTTACTTTTCAACTCTAGAGTTTCTGCTTGGTTCTTTTTTTTTTTTTTCTTTCTACTTCTTTATTGATAGTCTCTATTTAGTGGACAACATTTTCTTACTTTCCTTCATTAAGAGACATATTTACACAGAGTTTCCTACAGTTCTTTAAACATGTTTAAAATACTTGATTTAATGTTATTTTGTTTTGTTTTGTTTTGGTTTTGGTTTTGGTTTTTTGTTTTAGTTTTTGTTTTGGTGTGTGTGTGTGTGTGTGTGTGTGTGTGTTTGGTCTAATAAATCTAACATTAAACGTCTGGACCAATAAACTTCCCAGCCTTTTGAGGGCATCTGTGTATGTTTTTGGGCATGCCTTCTGTGCTCAGATGGGCAATTTACAGCTGTGACTTAAACTCCATTTCCAACTTGTGCAGAGCTTCAACATCAGCCAAATGTGGGAAATTAGGCCCTTCTCAGGTTTTTCCTGGGCATGTGCTGGTCCTTAAACATGCATGTGCCTTCTGGATTCCCAAGTATATGTGGGAGTTTTCAGAGCCCTTTCTGGGCATTTCATGACCTAGTTATTGCTTTAAGGTTTTTTTGGTCACGTTGTTGTTTGCCTCAACTTTTCTCATTGCCTCATTCAGCTGCAATGTTTAAAATTGTCACTAATTGTTTTTGACAAATGTCTCCAGGGAAAAGTCTTTTTCATTGGTAGACTACTGAGTCAGGATTAATAAAAACAAGCCTGTGAGTATGCTTTTCCAGAGAACTGCCAGAAAAATCAAATAATGATGCTTTTCACGAATGGAGCTTTACAAGAGTTCCAACCCCATTCTGCTTCCTCCTGTGTCTGCTAGGCTGCTGGTATTCACTGTGATTGTGGGGCTGTTGGTTTTCAATGTTCCCACAGAGCTGGAAAGATGAGGATGGGAAAGAATCACTTAAAATGCCTCAAAGCTCTCCGTTCTTACTGCAATCAGCTATTTTATCTGAATAAATGCTCCTCACATTGTTCCAAGAATTGGATTCATTTCCATAGTTCAGAATAAGTTTATTCTGATAAGTTTTGCCAGTGTTCTTGATGCTTTTATGGAGGAAAGGATTTTCAGCAGACCTTGCTCCACCATTCCTGCTGACATCACTCTGTAACATATTTTATTAAAAGCATGTTTTCAGACAATTATCTTTTATCCAAGAGTTTTTCATTAGTGGGGAAGCCAGTTGTAGAGGTGGGTAAAGCAGAGGCAAATAGCCCATTTATGGAAGTCACTCAGGATCAACAAGGCTTGGGAAAGAAAAAAAAAACAGATAACAAGTATGTGTAATCATCATGCAGAAACACCAAGTGATTTGGGGAAATAAATGCACAAAATTCCTTCAAGTAACCTAGAAGTTTCTCATTTTG
Source organism: Neofelis nebulosa (assembly GCF_028018385.1). Lineage (NCBI taxonomy): Eukaryota > Metazoa > Chordata > Mammalia > Carnivora > Felidae > Neofelis > Neofelis nebulosa. The sequence goes on along the minus strand of NC_080790.1, from coordinate 94,107,731 downwards.
AAAGAAATGAGTGTAGTAATCATACCTATCTTATAAAATAACTAACATTTTCAAAAACTAATAGGGAACATGGATAGGACTTTGGGGTAAATGTACTCAATAGATGTTAATTTTCATTTTATAAAATGAAAAAAAAATTAAATAACAAATTCAATAGAAAATAGAATGACAACAAAATTGTTTCCTGATATTTGTAGTTGCATAACTATAAGCTAATGACTTAAGCTATGGGAGAAAAGTCATCTAATAGTCATGGGGTATATTTTAAAATATGTTTCTCAGGATAGGTTGGTGGTCAGTGTACTGAATGAGTGATTCCACACAGCTTGAGATCCTGGAAGTGTTGGGGTTGCAAACTTGTTTGCATAAACATTAGTTAAAGACTGCTGCAGTACTTCCAGTAGACAAATCAGAACATCATTCGGTCATCATTAAAAGGTTGATGTGGTGAGAGGAAGGATATTTCAGGAATTCCTGGTGGGGTGTTTGGAGTGATAGGCAATGCATAGATGATAGGGAAGAAACATTTAGAGTAAGAAGATGGGTTGGCTGCCATCTTGGTCCAATGGGATGTTAAGGTTTTGGAGTGGATCAAGCTGTCCAACAGCTGTTTCTGCCTTGATCTTGTCCATGTGTTCTAGAGTGGTTATATGACCTCCAACTACCTAAATCTTCTCAATTATAATGTGGGGTGCTTATAATACAATTAGCACCCTGAACTGATTTTAATCAACGTGTTAGAATTAGAGGCTTTTTTTCATTGATGTTCTTTTAGTGACAAAATGTCCTAAGGTGGTTGCTTTTTATGAATTTAAAGAAATAATAGTAACTTCTATTGAAATATTTCTTATTCTTATATGTCATGCTGAGAAGCTATGGATAAATTTTTATTAATTTAACACTTAATATATGAAGATTTACCTAAACGAACAATTGTTTGCTTACATAATTAAAATTCAAACAGGATCACTCATGTTCTGCCTTTCACAGAACATTTGGAGGAATGTTTATGATGGATAACTTGCTTTCTCTTGGCCCTCGGCTAATAAAGAGTGAAATAGTAATGCTCAAATGCCAACTTTCAAACGATATGGAGTGTGTTAAATGAAAAGTAAACTGTGCCTTTCCCTTTGGCCCTCCACTGTCTTATTCTTCAGAGGAAGCCCATCCATCACCAGTTTCATAGCTGTTCAGCTTGTTTTTTCTTCACCCACGTATTACAAAGTTTGTCTTTCATACCACACAGACATAGATACACACTTTTACTCAAACACCACACCCTATATTTTGCTTCTTAAATAAAAATATAATCATATTATACACTAACACCAGCCTCAGACCTCTGCAGTGCTTCTACATATTACTCAGAATAAAAGCTGGAGTCCTTATAACAGCTTACAAAGCCCTATAAGATCTGCACCTCCTCCCCATCTGGCCTCATCACTGTTTCCATGCTTAATTCATCTTTATACATGGTGAACTCTGTGCTGTTCCTCAAACACATTGAACATACTCTTACCTAGGGCCTACTCTCTCAAATATAAATAAACATTTAAAAATAATTTCTAAATTAGAAAGGATGAATCAGGTTGCTATTTTCTTTTGTTTTTATTGTCCTTTTGATTGAGGTAGCCATAAACTTGACCCAATTTCCAACTAGGTGCTAAACTGAGGGTGTGACAGTGACTAAACCAGAGATGAATCCATGGATTTAAGGAAAAAGGATGAATCACTAAACATGAAGGCAATTGATCCACCCAGGGCTGAGGAGAAGATGCCAGGGGAAGTGCTCAAGAATGCCAGGCCCCAGAGAAAGGAGATATTAAAGGTGTCGATTAAATATTGAAATTAGTTTGAAACTGAGTACACTAGTGAAGATTTGCTGTAAGATCAGTGTTGTTTCGCCCTTAAAATATGGAATAATTCACTGGAGAAACAGTGAGGGTTTGCAGTGCTTTTACAGAAAGGTTTTTAATAATGGATGCAATTTCTTTAATGAAAACATAGGACTATTTGCATGTTCTATTTCCTTTTATATCAGTTTTTAAATATCACATTCACAAAGGAATTCAACCATTTTATCTAAATTGTCAAATGTACCAGGAAAGGTTGTTTATAATAACCCCCTATCTTTTAACTATTTATAGGGTCTGCACTCACATCCTTTTTTTCATTTCTGATATTATATTGGTTTATTCTTTTATTTTTGGTCTGTATTCCTAGGGATTGATTCCTTTTATTAATCTACTTAAAGAACTAGGTTTCGGCTTTGTCTATTTTCTTGAATTATACTTTTAAGAATCCCCAGATCCTCAGTAGTTGACACAATGATTCTGTCATTGCAAGACTATGGAAAGCAGAAAGATTGAAGAAATGTCTCTAGAGAAGAACAAGGAGAAAAAAAGTTCACAACTCAGATAAAACTATATCCACTCATCCTATTTCCTCAGAGCAGAGGCAACAGAGAGAAAGTACATCACAGATGTTTAATACAAGTAACAAAAATATGATTTATATAAACATTATCCTGGTTAAATTATGAACTTACACTATTTCTATGGTTCTTTGGGCCTCTTTTATGAGATTTAGATCAATGTTTCCCAAACTTTTCATAAGGGAGAACATGTGGAAGAGATGGGAATCCACAGTAACTCCTCTCCTTTCAACATTTTTTTTTTTTTGCACTTTTATTACTGAGAGGGTTAAGAGTCTGGGCCCTGCAGTCATTTCTCCTGGGTTGGTCAGCTACTTTCTGTGTGACATTGGAGGGCCAACACACTGAAGTTTAGAAACAAGTACATGGATAGTATTTCTGGGTAAAAATTCTTCAGTTTTAGTTCAGACCATTTGAGTGTTTCAGAGATCCACAATATTCCCTTTCCCATAGACAATGCTGATATTCTTTTTAAATAAGGCTTAATATTGACATAGGCAAGGAAATTTAAGTTGGTACAGGGCCAGGAGCTCCCCTATTTATACATAGCAATCTGATCTCCTTGTGTGGAGGTGACAAGGTATAATTTCAAGTCTGATTTTAAATTTCACCTATTTCAAAGATCATAAAATAGTTGAAAGGTTGCTACTGAATAAGTCATTTATTTCACATAGAGCATTTGGCCAATGAAATGCTGTTTAACACATACCTTTAAGGTGATAGTTTTTCAAGCTGATATCAGGGAGCAGAGCACTACAAGATGTTCAGTCAAAAAAAGATTTTCATGGTCAAATATGTTTCTGAAGCACAGTTCTCAATGTCTACCTTGGATGTTCTCAAACTTTAGTGTATTTATCTCTGAAGAATTGTACAGAAAAATTAGAAAAATAGTGTAGTGACCCAGTGTAGTCTAGAGATCCAGAAATAAGGCTTCACTTGCAAGTAATTATTGGGGAAGTGATGCCATGGAGAGAGGAGAGGAGGAGACAGGGAAGGGACAGAAGATAGAACGCATGCTATTGAGCATATCTCTGCTGAGGAGCTCAGTCTGGTTGGAGACCTCTGAGGAACAGTATAGACAACCTCAGTGAGTAAGAATGGTGTGCTGGCTATCCTTCCCTCCAATACATCGTTGACCATCAGATGTTCTTGTGGCTTTTCCAGCCTGCTCTGTGCAAGCTGAGAGAGAGTCCCCAGGCAGCAGTATGTTGTAAGCCTGCACTGGACAGATGGATGCTGCAGAGATGCATGTGGGTACCACTATCTCTGTTACACTCAACATTTCTCAAATTTGACCATACAATGACATTTCCCTCTCCATCCCTTATGGATTTCCCCCCTTCTTTTCATAATAACAACTAGCATCATATTGAACCAAAGTTTTGTAGAATACACTGGGAAATTTTAGTTTTAGATTATGGTCTTCCCCTCCTTTCCCTATTCAGATATACATCATAAACAGGAAATGAGGGGTTAGTAACACTTGGTTTTATAAAAGAATGTCTTATGGGGGAGAATTAATTTGAAATTCTGTTATCAGTCCCCCATGGCTCAGAACCTTAGTTGAAATGCTTCTCTTAGAGAATGTCTTATGCTATTGCCTGTTCCCATTACTGTGGTTGTGTAACAAGTCACCCCAAAACTTGGTAGCTCAAAACAATGATATAGATTAAACTCAGTGGATCAGGGACTCAGATGGCATGGTGGAGATGACTCACCTCTGTTCCTTGGTGTTAGAGCCTCAGATGGAAAATCAAAAGTCTCTCACTCATATTTTTGATATGTCTGTAATGAAGGCCTCCTCTGTGTGTCCATCTCCTACACACCTTCCAGCATGGATGTCTCAAGGTAGACAGACTTCTTACATGGACTGTCAGGGCTTCTGAGGGGCAGGTCCTGAGAGAAAGAATCAGGTGGAATCATATAACTTTTTATTACCTTGTCTCAGAAGCCATGCTTCATCCCTTCCACCATATTCTGTCTGTCAAAATAGTTATGCAAGTGCCCAGGTGTAGAGGGAGGGAACACAGAGCTCACTTCTCACAGAGAAGTGGCAGCATTGCATTGGAAGAACAGCATGTGGAAGGAGAGGTGCAAGAAGGCAGCCATCTCTGGGAAACACAACCCACCACACTGTCCCGGAATGTCAGCAGGTGGTGAGATGCACCTCTCTGTCACTTAGGGAAACTGCTCCCACATCTGTTTCTGTGCAACCCAAAGAGAAGATTCTATGCAACCCAAAGAGAAGACATTCTTCCTCTTTGCTCCTTGAGTCCTTGGGGTGCCTCATTCATTGTTTCATCTCCAGCACCTGGGGTAATGCTGCATCCAGCACATGCTAAGTAAAGTGTTTTGAATGTATGAGTGCATTCCCTCTCATTTTATTTTAACATTGCTTATTAGGAGAAAGCAGGAGAAGAAGAAACACAAATGTCACCCCATGGGACTCAGTGGGAGAGCTGATGCCACCTTTTCCCTTAGTGTTTGTCGTTCCCCATGACATCCCATGGAGCACGTGCCATCAGTACTCTCATTTTATGGACGGGGGCTTTTACAACTAAAAAGCCCAAATGCCATGGCCAAAAGCACACAGGTGGTATGGGGTTTGGGAAGCAGGTCTTCCTGCAGAAGGGTCCAAACACTCCCATCACTTACCCATCCTTTAGGAAGATGAAGCACAGCCCTACATGCTTTTATTTTAAACCCTAGCCCTCTGGTCTGCTCTAGATGAATGGTACAGAGGTGTCAGAGAGGCTGGTTGAGTCCCTTCCACTCCCCACTGGGTGGGAAACTCCTGCCCTATGAAGCCAATTCCTGCCTTTTCTTCATATGACATATATTGAGTCTTAACCATACATTTTAACATTCAGGAACTTGGCTTTTAGTGTTTTGCTCAGATAGCAAGTTAATTTCCCTGGAGCTGAAGCAACTTGTTCTGCCAACGTATTTTTGGTCCCCAGGAAAAGAAAGGCCACCCCTTCACTGTGTGAGTCATGGCCTGTAAACAATCATGAGACATCTGAGTTCCCCTCACGGTTTGTATCCCAGACTGAAGACTTCATCTTCCCAATCGGCACTTTTTTTTTTTTTAAGATCGAAGGAGTTTTATGAGATTTAGGAATTTTATAGCTTTAGGCTAAGTAAGATCAAGCACTAAGAGTTCCATTTAAAGTTTTCAAGAGAATCCTTAGGTAGGGCTCATAAATTCTGGAACAAGGCAGCCACAGATTCCAGCAGAACTGATCTACTCGTAACTCCCCATGAAACCTTCTCCCTGGTGAGCTTTGGAAAATATTTGCTGCCCACAGCCTGGGGTGACGGCAAACATTCCTGCGCAGGCCTGGTGTCGGGGCGCCATGGTGTGGCACAGCTGTGACCGCTCCAGTTGGTGTCCGGCTTGTGGCCTGTCACAGGGTGTTTACCTGAGAATGAATGTGAGAGCCACAGGGCCAGTCTTGCGTCTCGCGGGCAGAGGGAACTGTGCACAGCTATTTTAAAGCAGAGGGCTGTACATCTTGTCCACGGCCTGCTGCTCACAAGGACAAACAGGGCTCACCTAACGAGGGGACATTCTCCAAACAAACCCCGTTACACTTCAAGAGTTGCTTTCAGACTGAAAAGAAAAGGGGACAAAAGGGTCTTACATGCGCCTACGGTAAAGAGAGCACACAATTCTGGAGGCAGAGGCCAGCCGCCTGCACATTCCTGTCACTATGGGGACTGCTTCGAGACAGAATTGGGTGGTGGTGCACAAGTGCACATTCATGTACATGTGCACACACTCCGACACAGATACACACACCACTATGCAGAAGTGTTCACACTTGCATGCACACACGGAGACACTAATACACACATTCACACAAATATATGCACAAAGTCACATACATTAATGAACGTACACTGTCACACATGTGCACACAAATGTAAACACACATACATGGTAGACATGAACAGAAATAAACACACTCTCACACATGCACGCTCACACACACAGACAACTCACCAACACTGGCACAGTTACATGCCTGCACTCAGCTTACAGATTTACACACATACGATCATTCTCACACACACTCACTCATGCCCCACCGCACACCCACATAAACATCCGTACACACATCTTCTCATGCAAATACACTGTCCTGCACCACGGTCTTGCAAATGTGCACAGTCTCATCACACAGACACTCATGCATGTACAGCTCCCACTCAAATACACAAGTGTGGTGTCTCTGGTTCCTTTGAAAGTTTTTGCCATCTGCAGTTTGGTGGGTGTCTTCACCCCTGGGGGACTGATCTTGGGCCCAGCTGACCTCATGTACCTGCTGATGCCTATCGGAGTTTGGGTCAAAAGAGATTTCTACTTTCTCCCTCCCGTGTCCTCAGCATGAAGGACATTGACTTCTGTGGTACTTTACAGACCAACAGAGTGCCTCAGGTAGATTCTCCTTGGTTGGTTGAAACCTCATGGTCACGTTCATGGACTGTCAGAAGTTAGTGAGCAATTTTGCATTTTCCTGTTTGATTACCTGTATTTTGTTAGCTGAAGTTTATCTTATGCAAACTGGTCACCTTTCTGCATCCTTTCCACCTTTCCAGGTGTTTTCTTGTGGTGCCCACAATGACACAGTGAAATAACTCACTGAATGAGTCACCAGCTCTTCTGTAACCTCAACTTGGCTTGAAAAATGCAAGTCCAGTAACTATGGCATGAGTCTTATCCCAGACAGCACTGGTCTACCATATATTAACATGGCTCTGGGTATGGATGGTGAGCCAGGTGACATTTCCTCTATTATCTGGAAAATGAATGTATTTTTGGACATTTAAATTATTGTTAGTACCCAGAATATTACAATAATTTTATTAAAATAAAAAAGCATTAATACCTCTTCTTTTGCCAGTCAAATAATTTTAACATTCTCATATAATTCCTTTCAGTCCTTATTCATATGGTCATATAATAATGTAAGTGAAGTTTTATGAAGAATCCACATTAGATCTCTTCTTTGAATCCCTGGTTCTAACCCTCATTCTCTAGAATAATCAGACACCCTTCTATGTCAATTCTAGTGTCATCAGAGCAGGCAGTAAATTGAAAAAATTAGAAAGGAGGACTATGCAAAAATCACACGTGTGTGTGTGTGTGTGTGTGTGTGTGTATGATAAAATACAGGAATATAAATTTACCATCTTAATCACTGTTTTAATGTTTATTTTTGAGAGAGAAAGAATGTGTGCATGTGAATGGGGGAGGGGCAGAGGGTAAAAGAGAGAGAGAATCCTAAGCAGGCTCCATGCTCAGTGCCAAGCCCAACGTGGGGCTCAATCCCACAAACCATGAGATCATGACCTGAGCTGAAATCAAGAGTCAAACACTTAACCCAACTGAGCCACCCAGGTACCTCTATCCTAGTCATTTTTAAAGGTACAGTTCAGAGGCATTAAGTATATTCACATTTGTGTATAACCACTCATTTCTAGAACATTTTCATGTTGCAAAACTGAAACTCTGTACCCATGAAATAATAATTCCATGTCTGTCACTTCCCCCAGCTTCTGGGAGCCATGATTGCCCTATTCTAGAAGATTTTATAAGTGGAATTATACAATATTTGTTGTTTTATGACTGGATTATTTCAATCTCCATAATGTCTTCAGTGTCCATCCATGTTGTAGCGTGTATCAGAATTTCTTTCCCTTTTAAAGCTAAGTAATATTCCTTTGCATGTGTAAATCACATTTTGCTTAGCCATTCACCTATGATGGACACTTGGGTTGTTTTCACCTTCTGGCTGTTGTGAACATGCTGCTGTGAACATTGGTGTATAGAGTCTCTTAAAAATAAAATCACCTAATAACTAGATTTATTGACAAGTTGACCCTTACTTCAGAGTCTTAGTTTCCTTATCTGTAAAGTGAGATCACCAAGGTGACATGGTGAATAAGTGGGGGGCCGTAATCTTATACCAAGTTCTGTCTAAGCCTCAGGAAGAACAGTTCTACATCGGGACCCAGAAGGCACATAAGCTTATTCCTGAGCATCTCTTAGCTCTCAGCCCACCCTCAGCTAGGCAGCCTTTGGCATTCAATGGGTTTTCCAAGTGGATTCCCAGAAAGAGGCAGATCCCATGAGCTCATTCTCAGCAGGCCAACAAGTACCAGTTGGTGTGAGCTGAGTGAATGTCAAACTTCTCCAAGGAATTTCTCAGACATAGTCACAGACACAGACACACACACACAGACACACACACAGACACACACACACACACACACACACCCCTCAACAACTGGGATACCATAGAGACAGTGGAGAAGCACTAGAATTAGACAATGTCTCACCTCTGACAAAACTCAAGAGCTGTTGACCTCATTGTCGTGGGGTGCTATTGAGTGAATGAAGTGTTTATTATGTCAAGATCCCATCATAAGTAAGAATATTTATTTCTTTTTTTGCCATGTTGATGGCTCTAACTTTACATATGGATATTCTTTTTGGAAGAAGTATCGTTTATATCTAAAGGCATGAAATTAGGGAAGGAATGCATGTAGAAAATAGGAACATGCATGCAAACATGAATACTGTTTTATTGTCCTTCAGCAAAAGGCAACAGAAAGGAAATAAATTAACCTTTGGAAAATGCAGAGGGCAAAACTCACATACCCTCCTCTGATCTCTCTTTCTAGCTCCTGCTCCTTTCTCCAAGAACCTAGGAGAAAGGAGGAAGAAGGAGGGAACTTTCCATTCTCCTAGGAATCAAAAGGCAGAATGTCAGGTCCCCACAGCTAAAACAATTGGCTCTGCCTCCCCTGCCTGGACTTCCCTCCTCTGCCCTGGAGTCCAGAGTCTGCTGGGAGAGAGAACCATTTGGGTGGGGTCCAACAAGGGTGCCTTTCATCCCTGCCCTGCTAACTCCTGCCATTGGGATTATGATTACAATGCCTGGCCTCCTCTCAGCAATTCTGATAGTTGATTTGGGGCGGGGGAAGTGGAGCCTGGACACAAACGTATTGAAGAAGCCCACACTGTGATTTTAACATGCAGCCAGTATTAAGATCCACTTACTAGATGAGAGGAAACCCAGAAGGCCCACTGGGAAGAGCACCCTATACTTGTGAGGTGGGGTGGGGAGGGGTCCTTGACAAATTTTGCAAGTTCAGCTCTCCTCTAACTCACAACTCGGACTCATAGCCAAATAGATTCCTGTCCCCAGTGGACAAGATCTCATGAAAGCGAACCAGCCTATTTCCTATGGAAGCAAACCTATATACATTGGTGACAAAGTAATTTTAAATTCTTTCTTTTCTTTCTTTCTTTCTTTCTTTCTTTCTTTCTTTCTTTCTTTCTTTCTTTCTTTTTTTTTGAAGTGGATAACAATAAAGATCATAAAATCATCCCCTAGCATGAAAGCATTAGCCCTGACACGCATTAGCATATCACATCTTCCTATGTTGTTCTGGGACCTTATTTTAAGCATCAACACGTTGGGTCCATGTGGTATCAGTGAAGTGTGTAGTGGGAGTTTGCAGTTCTGTTCTCTCCTCCACTCAGTCTCTCCACGTGACTACCTATAAGATTGGGCATCAGTACTGGAGTTCATGCCCATCTACTGGGATGAGAAATGAAGGAACTTGAGCTCTACTGACAAAAATCTTTTTTCCTCCTCCTACCTCATTCTGAAGAGTCACATTTCATACCTGGAGCTGGACAGCTGAAGACAATAAAAAATGAGTAAAAACCAACTCACACAAGGAAAGAGTGCTTGAGAGATATTTAGACTCAATCATTCTTGGCTGAGTTTTCTCAGCACTCAATGGCTTAGAGCCATGTCTGAAGTCATGATAGCAAAGGCTGGAAGAGATTTATTGTGATAAGAGAATGTACTCTAAGGGGTACTGGGCTACGTCTTCCAGAACTTTCATGCTAGTATTTTGGAAATCCCCCCCCCCACCCCGCCAAGGACTAATTAGAGCAAGTACTACAACAATGACAATAGTGACAGATGATTACGTCTACCACTGCACTTTATTTTCATTATCTGATTTAAGATTTCAGTGAAGATAACAAGACCATGATATTGTCTCCAGTTTATTGATGAGGAAATGGAAGCCGAGGGAGATTAATTCATTTGCTTAATGTAACACAGCAGCTCAATTCCAGCTGTGGATTCCAGTCCAAGTCTATATGATTTGAAGCTATGTGACTGGCAACAAGAACTGTCAATGATCATTTCTTCATTAAGGTATTTCCTACTATGCATTGGCACTGCCACTCCCCACCCAGTCTGACTGCCTTCTCCTGTAACAGTCCATTTTTCACAGTGGTATTGGATGCATTGTTCCCAAACACACATTTACCAGTACAGTCTGCAATTCAATGCCTTTCTCTGTGTCTATGGGATAAGGTCCTGGGTATATCACCCACAGCCCTCTATAGTAATTCCCCGGGAAAAACAATCCAAGCAGGTACACATTCCCGACCTTGGGCCTTTGTTTCCCTCAGCCCCTCCTGAAACCCTTGCTCCTTGTTACTTATTGAGCTCCTGCTTGTCCTGCATGGGGGCTGTGTAAGATAATCACAATCCTGTACTCTGGAGTCAGCCAGACCCTGGGTCATTCATTAGCTCTTCAATGGGAGAGATGTCACAGCTGCAAAAATGTGGCTATGGGGTCATGAATGCAACATAGTAAATGTAAAGGACAGAGGATGGTTGATGTTCAATAAACTAGTGTTTTTTATTTTTATTTTTTAACATTTATTCATTTCTGAGACAGAGAGAGACAGAGCATGAACGGGGGAGGGTCAGAGAGAGAGGGAGACACAGAATCTGAAACAGGCTCCAGGCTCTGAGCAGTCAGCACAGAACCTGACGCGGGGCTCGAGCTCACATACCGCGAGATCGTGACCTGAGCCAAAGTCGGACGCTTAACGACTGAGCCACCCAGGCGCCCCTAAACTAGTGTTTTTTAAATAGTGAGTCACATCTGATTAGTGGATTGAGGCCAGAATTTTTTTTTAATGTTGCCTTGGATTCTATCCCTCAAAGCCTGGCCCAAGCTCTTTCATGCTTGTCTCCATTTAAATGTTCTCCCTTTGCCTCCCCTCCTCCCACACTTGCTCTGAAATTCCTAGAAACTTCTAGTTGGGATCTCAAGTAGAAAATCCCCTTTTCAAAATGCTTCAACTGTGGAGTGAATGAACTGTAAATCCTTGAAAACAATTTCCTGACTGTTTTCATGCTTTTTCAGACAAAGTGTTAGGTACATAGCTGGTTGTATAAGAACAGTCTGGCCACTGATTCATCAGTTGGAATTGAAACAAGCTCTGGAAGATGACTCTGGGCAATGCTGGGCTGCGTGATTAAGAGAAGGCTCAGATGCTTGGTACTAACACAACTAATGCAACACACAACAGACTGCAGAACCTTCCACGCCAACAGTGAATGAGGACTACTGTCCAAATGACACATCTTGGCGTGAAAGCTGGACTGTTCACTTTGTTGCATTTTATACCAAAGAAATACAAATGATAGCATCCGTCAAGGTAGTAATTTCCCAGCCTATGGGGTGGGGGCAGAGGATCCCTGGGGAGAAGCAGAATTATTCTCAGGAACATGGAGCATGGCTTTTGGGCTAAGGAAACAATGTGCTGCCTACCCAAGGTGCATTCCACTGAATTTAGGATAGTGTGGATTGTGATGCTCACCAGTATTTATGCACTGCTAGAAAATAAACACTGACATTAAAGTATTAGCAAAATGGCTAAGATGTTGTCAATTGTCAAGGACATGCCAATATCATAGGCACTACTGTACAAAAGAAAAAGCATGTTTTAAGACTGATGAAGTATTGTAAGCACTGTTTTTCAAGTTAACATAGACATCTTGTTAAAGCAGATTAGTAAAGTTCAAATTTATTTTAAAATGTTGCAGAACATGGGGCGCCTGGGTGGCTCAGTCTGTTGAGCATCTGACTTCGGCTCAGGTCATGATCTTGCGGTTTGTGAGTTCGAGCCCCCTGTGCTGACAGCTCAGAGCCTGGAGCCTGATTTGGATTCTGTGTCTCCTTCTCTCTCTGCCCATCCCCCGCTTGTGCCCTGTCTCTCTCTGTCTCTCAAAAATAAATAAATAAATGTAAATTACAAAAATGTAGAACTCGTGATAACATTTTCTTTTTCTCCATGGTTGCTAAAAATACAACTATCCAGTGTTTTGACCTTTCAAAAGGCCTTCATTCCCAATAATGTTTCTCCCTGCCTCCTTTCTGGGGGTTCCTGTGAAAAATCATTAACTCCTGGGGAGCAGATAAAGGTTCTGAAGAAGGTCGCAGAGGAGCTGTTAATTATACACAATTAGCAAAGGGTGGGATCTGTTAGGAAGTGTGGCTACATCAGCTCTTACTTGTTAGTCTCCAAAGGGAATGAACACATTTTCCACAAAAATCACAGAATACAACAAAATGTACTAAGAAACATTACATTTGGAGAAGTACATTGGCATAAGTTTGCAAATATTAAACTATTTCTTTAAACAAGCAGTTCTGTCAGGTTTCCTTCAAAGCACACCCTCACATCACTTACCATATTTAAATCTGATTAGACCAAGTCTGACCAGAATATCCATTTGGGATACTTCTGTTTCTGTGACTATTCCAGTATGCAATGGATATTCAGAAAGTGCTTTACAAAACAGGCCACCCAGAAGTCTTTGAGGCCACATGGATACTTTTGCAAAGCCACTCAAAACTCTTAACGAACATGGCTTGTATTTTTACAACCTAGTTTTGGAGATCTGAATGGCTGAGTCTGAAATGTTGACGTAGCTGATAAACAGTGAAAGGTCAGAGCATTTACCAGTTGCAAAGTGACATGTCAGCAGTGACACAAACATGTGAAAAGATCAGTGCCAGATGGTTTGAGAGGATTTTATAGAAGTCTCGGCCTCATAGATTTAGTGATGTTTAGGATGCCAGCTCATAAGTTTACATTCTAGCTCTTTAAATAAGATGGTGGGCATATCTGTTTCCTTGTTCACCTCTACATTTATACCACTGCCCTGCCGAGACACCCCTTCCTCCTTGGTCAGACAGCCTTACTGGTGTGAACCCAGAAGGCATCTGCATCTTCATGATGGCTTCTTGACTCCTTCTACGAGATCAGGGTCTCAGAACCCGGAAGATCAACTTCGTGGTTCTTATTACCAGATATGTTCTCTTAAGTCTGCTCTGGACCAGAATGGACAAGAAGCCAAGTATTGGGAGAGGTGGCTGCTTACAATCATTGAGTATATTTGGGCAGCTCTGCCTGGGCCTCATCTGAAAAGGGGGCTTCAAAAGCCTGGAGGAGAAAATAATTCTATCCTTGCTTTTCTTTTCAGTCCTATTTCTCTGAAGGCTTGAATAGGCCCCACAGACATACCCCCTTTTCAGTCTAACACCCCAGAATAATTAAGACTCTGGTCTCTTGACTTCATTGACCTCAGATTTTTACTAAATTTGTCAGAAAGACAATTTTACCTGATGTATTTTTTAACTTGCCAGAAAGATGTGGTAAATGGTTTCTTTGAACTGAAATTCTTGAAGGCAAAGAATTATTGAAGACACAGGTCTGCTTCAGGATCCTCTGGCTAGAAGTCATCAGACTCAGCAACGCTAGCTAGCAGTCTGCCCCACGTGACACTCCACTGGCTGTTTCTCAGCGATTAGGGAAGTGAATTCCCCTAAAACCAAGATAAATCTAAATGCGAACATCCATTGACTGGAGTTTGTTGAGTGTCTGCTACAAATACAGCTTGTGGTAGGCACCTGGTCCTGAGGTCCTCCATCCTAACTGATGGAGTCAGAATCAGCCCACTTGACCACTTAGAGCATCAGGACTGCCTCGGATGAAGGAGTGCAAGAGACTCTCATCCCACGAGATGTATTCAAAGAACCAACAAGAGGTTGCTCCCAGAGTGTGCTAATTTTTGTACTCTTTCCTTTTATTGGGGAAGCTGAATTTTAGCATTTATTTCTTGGGTTTCTAAATGATTATGGAGCTCCTGGAATGTACAAGCCAGTGTTAAAAGCAAAATGAATGCTGTCCCTGAATTGCAGCTCTGGGAATGTCCGAGGTGCCAACTGAGAAGAATGTGCGTGACACAGATGTCTGCACATCTGGAAACAGAATCCATTTTACAGTGTGACCAATGTCGGCTTGCACATGGCAGCTCCCAGATTGAGATCTAGGGTCCCCCTGATCCCACGTGGGCTCACATTGTGTGCTTCTCCCCTGACCAGCTAGTGCAGGTTGGGGGGGGTGGGGTGGGTTGGGGGGTGGGAAGCAAGGAGAGTGCTGTGTTCTCAGCCCTCTGTGCAGCTGTCTGCCCAGGTCCTGACTGCCTCCTCTCTGCACATGATGTGGCACTCCCTGTGAGACACCCCATTTGCCTTGGGCAGCATCCTCACCTCCTGTCTGGTTATGGTCTCTTTCTCATGTTAAATCATAAGATGCAATCCATCTCTGGTGTTTGTGAATTTGTTTCGCTTTACAAAATCTGGGCGAGTGTCCTCCTTTATTCTCTGTCATTGGCCATTTCTAGATTGATGTTGAAAGTCCAAATCTTCTTTCCTGTCATCTCTGACTACAGAGGAATTGAGCCATGTGCAAAGTACCAGCAGTGAGAGACACACACAGTACACATTCCTGCCGCGCTCCCACATGTAGCTCTTGGGGCTCCTTGGAAAAGAGGGACATTGTTTCCCACGGAAACAGTCACTGGCTTATGAACCGACTCTGGCTTTGGTGCCCAGGGCAGATCTCTAATTTGTACTATTTACGAGGCTCCAGCATGACACATCCGTGAGCTTCTGGCCACCAACAGCTCCTGGCCCTGTGGCCAGACCCAGTGGGGTTGGCCTTTACCTGCCATGCTTTAGGTGGGTCAGGCAGATCAGCAGTGGAGCCCAGAGATTCGGAGAGTCCCTACATTACCACCTCATCAGTTTCCTGGGGTCTCAGACAAACAGGGCCTTCCCAGTCAAGGAAATAATGCTCCCCTTGTGATGCAAAACCCCCTGCAGGGACCGAGAGGCACTTCCTGGCCTCACTTTGAGCGCAGCTGTCTGCAATTCCTCCTGCAAAGTACTGGCGTTTGGGTGGGCCAGGCTGGGCTCAGGTGGGCAAACAGTCATTTTGAAGGGAGACCCACGTGGCCAGGGATGTGTATTCACCCCCTCAGGAAGTGTCCAGGCTCCATGCTGCTCTGCGTGGCATAGAGATGCAGATGCCCTCTCAGCTTCCCGATTTCAAAGCCAGAGCTGGTTGGAGACTATTCAGAGCTTCACACCTGGGAAGGACTCCTTCCAGAAGGAAAGATTTTCATGGACTTTTCAGGGAAGTTGGCTGAACTCTGGCTCTGAGTCTCTTCAAGGAAAGCATCATTTTGGGGCTGGGGGGGGGGAACAGGAGGGTCTGAGGGCTTTTGAGACCCCATCTCAGCAGTGACTGCTGCTTTTGACAATTTAAGGTGTACTTCCTAATTTCCTTAGTGACCATTTGTGTTTGAGGGGTCCGTCTCTGCTCCTTCCACCTTTTACTATGTACACTAATTACGAACAAAACAAAACAAAACAGGGGTTCCTGGGTGGCTCAGTGGGTTAAGCATCCAACTTCATCTCAGATCATGATCTCCTGATTTGTGAGTTTAAGCCCCATGTTGGGCTCTGTGCTGACAGCTCAGAGCCTGGAGCCTGCTTCAGATCCTGTGTCTCCCTCTCTTTCTGCCCCTCCCTGGCTCGTGCTCTCTCTTTCAACAATAAATTTAAAATATTAAAAAATTTAAAAATAAATAAAAACAAACAAAACACAATAAAAACTTATATCTTGCCACTATGATCTGCAATATCCTGCTGTAGTCCCTTATTATGTAAGAACCAAATGGAAGCTGATTTCCTCAGTAACACCTACTCAGTCTGCAGGTTCAGTCCAAACAGCACTTCTTCAAGGGTCTCCCCACTGTCTGGCCCCACAAAATATTCATTCCTCCCACTCTGCAGACACTTGTGTATCACACAGAGCAGAACCAGGTTGGGTTTGCCCGCTGCTGGTTCGTGATGGCTAATTTAGCGCCATACATTGTAGGTCCTTTGTATTTGAATCTTGTTCTGCCTGTTACACATTTTTTTTTCCATCATGTAGTATTATTTATTTTTTTAAATTTACATCCAAGTTAGTTAGCATATAGAGCAATGATGATTTCAGGAGTAGAATCCAGTGATTCATCCCCGATATATAACACCTAGTGCTCATCCTAAGTGCCCTCCTTAATGCCCCTTGCCCATTTAGCCCACACCCCCACAACCTCTCCAAGCAACCTTCAGCCCTCAATTTGTTCTCTATATTTAAGAGTCTCTTATGTTTTGTCTCACTCCCTGTTATTACTTTGTTTTTGCTTCCCTTCCCTTATGTTCATCTGTTTTGTATCTTAAATTCCATATATGCCTGTTACAAATTTTTTAAAGACTCTCAACAGGATTTTTTCTGCTGCCAGGCTCACACATACCCGGTGCCCTCATCCTCCTCATCAACCCTAATGCCTCTTGACCCCTGGCCCCTGATTTCCACTCCAAAAGAGCCATATCTTAGATGTTCTTGGAAATTCAACTTGTCTTTCTCCTTGCAAACTTTTCTAATAACTATAGAGAATGTTTTTTCTATTTTATTATGTCTTTTTGTTGGTTACCATGTTGTACAAATTAGTCCAAGCATCTGGTCTAGTTTTCAATTGTCTGTATCAAACAATTTTCTACTCTCATATCTTGGCAACAAATATTAGAAAAATGTATAAATGTGCATGTACAAGAAAATAGACGCTGCATTATTTCCAATTTATTAGTGCAGATGCCAAATCTATTCAATTGAAACATAATCCCCCAGTGGGGAGAAATGGTGGTTTATTTTTCTTTTGTGACTGTTATCTCTTAACCTTCTTTCAGGAATACATCATAAACTAATTTTTTTTAATATGTTTGTGTGTTGGTTTTTATACAGGAAGGGATTCTAGCATGCAATCAAATTCTTTACCAAAACTCCATTTCTTTAATGTTTATTTATTTTTGAGAGAGGGGGAGAGCAGAGAAGGGGCAGAGAGAGGAAGACGCCCACCAGGCTCCAGGCTCTGAGCTGTCAGCACAGACCCAGATGCGGGGCTTGAACTCAGAAACCATGAGATCATGACCTGAATCTAAGTCAGACACCTACCCAACTGAGCCATCCAAGTGCCCCCCAAAACTCCATATTGACTAGATGTCTTTGATTCCCTAGTCTGGATATGACACGATCTTCCCATGTGATGCTGTTAATATGCTATTATGGAGAAGAGAGCATTCATTGGTGGCAATCTATGTGAAACTACATTTCCCAGGTTCTCTTGTAGTTAGATGTGATCACATGACTGGGTTCCACAAATGAAATGTCAGCAGAATGGATGGATACCATTTTCCAGGCCTGCTGTGTAAAACTGCCTCATGTGTAATCCTTTCTCCCTTCCTCTGTTGGTTGGATGTCCATACTTAGGGTGGCCTTGGAAATTACATGCTGAAGATGACTGAGTCACGGTGTGGAGCAGAGCACTTTCTGTACCCAATTCTGTCTTTCCTCCATCACCTGTCAGGATGACTTGGTTTGGACTTCATGTGAGTGAGAAATGACCTTCAGTTGCATTATGCCAAGATCACAGTAGTTGGTACTTGTGGTAATTAAATACATTGTGGGGACCCTGAGAGCACAGCCAGTAGAGAAACCATACCCTCTTCTAGGCACTGATTTGAATGTTCAAGATGTCCTTCCGTTTTATGCTATCCCATAGAAATTCTTGCCTTTTGTTATCAATGGGGTGAATAGCATTTTAGGATGTCAGAACTACATTTAGGATTTTATGTTTACAAGAATTTGCTGATCATATAGTCCAATTGCTTATTTTCAGTCTTGAGATGAAGCTCTTCTGTATAATTTAGTTTGGCTATCAAAAAGGAACAAAAAGAAAAGAGAGAGAAATTTTACTTCCTGATTCAAGAGCTAAAATATTCTTACCTGTAGCTTGTGTGGTGCTATTTCTAACCATTGTCACCTCGTTCATTTGAACTATCCATTCCTCTTAGGCCCAAATTCTCTGCAGGGACTGAGGGACAGATCAGAGGGAGGAAGATGTGAGTCTGAGGGGGAGGTTCTGTTTGGCCCCACAGCTGGTGTCAAATCTTATGATCTGTTCGCTGCCCCCCCCCCCCGCCGCCAAATAATTTCATGGGACAGGTGTGTTTTTAGCTAGTGCTTCGGGATATAGATTGGCTTCTAAAAGAATTAAATTACTAACTGATCCTGGTAGCTTAGTGGAACCTCTAGACAAAATTGTCAATCAATGAACATGTCCCTAACACCTTGACAAAGCAATGCAGTTTGCTAAGTTCTGAGGGAGTTTCAGAGGCTGTCAGTCAATGTGATTTCCAGCTCAGGGACACTACAATCAGGCTTAAAGACACAAATAAGTAGCCTGGGTGCTGTATTAGATAGCTTCTGCTGTATAAGAAACCAAGTCAAATGTAGAGGCTTAAAGCAACAAACATTACTTATTTGTCAGGTTCTCTCAGTTCCTGGACAGTTTTTCCAGCCTGGACAAGCTCAGCTGGAGTTGTCTTGTCTAGGATGGTCTCACTCACATGTCTGGCTTAATGTCACCTGGGACGATAGCCATGTGTCTCTCATTCTCCAGTAGGACAACACAGTCTTTTTCCTTTGGTGGCAGAAGTATTCTGAGTATCAAAAGAGACCAAGCTGCATGAAAGGACACAATCAGCAGAGTGGAAAGGCAATGTACAGAATGGGAGGAAGTATTTAAAAGTCATGTATCTGATAAGAGATTAACAGCCAGAACATGTAGAGAACTCTGACAATTAGACAACCAAAAAACAAACAACCCAACTAAAAACCAGACAAAGGACTTAAATAGACATTTCCCAGAGATAGACACATAGCCAGTAAGTATACAAAAAGATGACCAACATCACGAATGATTAGAGGAGTACAAATGAAAACTTTGATGAAATATCACCTCATATCCGTTAGGATGAATACTATCAAAAAAGAACATGGCAAATGTTGGTGAGGATGCAGAAAAATTGGAACCCCTGTACGCTTCTGGTAGAAATGTAAACTGATGTAACTGCTATGGAAAAAAGTATGGCAGTTCTTCAAAAATTAAAAATCAGGGCCCCTGGGTGGCTCAGTCAGTTAAGCATCCAACTCTTGATTTCCACTTAGGTTATGATCTCATGGTTCATGAGTTCGAACCCTGTGTCAGGCTCTGCACTGACAGTGAAGAGCCTGCTTGGGACTCTCTCTCTCTTTCTCTCTCTCTCTCTGCTGCCCCCCTGCTCCATCTCTCTCTCTCAAAATAAATAAATAAATAAACAAAAAAATTAAAAATCAAATTACCACATAATCCTGCAATGTTACTTCTATGTATATGCCCAAAATAATTGAAAGCTGGACTCAAAGAGGTATGTGGACACTGATGTTCATAGCAGCATTACTCATGATAACCAAAAGATGGAAGCAACCCAAATGTCCACCAACAGGTGAACAGATGAACAAATTGTGGCATATACATACAAAGGAATTATTCAACCTTGAAAAGAAATGATATTCTGACAGCTGCTACAACTGGATGAACATTATGTGAAATTAAATAAACCAGTTACAGAGGATAGATACTGTATGAGTCAAACTCAAAGAAACAAAAGGGTAGAAGGATGATGGCCAGGGGCTGGGGAGAGGGGAATGAAAATTACTGTTTAATGGGCACAGAATTTCCGTTCTGCAAAAGGAAAGAGTTCTGGAGATTGGATGCACAACAATGAGAATGTACTTAACACTACTGAACTGTACATTTTAAAATGGTCAAGATAGAGAGGGGGCCTGGGTGGCTCAGTTGGTTGAGTATTCAATTCTTGATTTTGGCTCAGGTCAGGATCCCAGGGTCATGGGATTGAGCCTTGCATCAGGCTCTGAGTTGAGCGTGGAGCCGAAGATTCTCTCTTTGTCTTTCTATCTCTCTCTTCCCCTGTCCCTCTCTCCCTGTTGCATGTGTGCTCTTTCTCTGAAATAAAAAAAAAAAATAATAAAAATGGCCAAGATGGTTAAGTGTTATGCTGCATGTGTTTTACTATATGCAGGGAGGTTTGTGTCTGTCGAGGCTCCCGCAACTCACGACCCCTTTGGATTTCTTCTATTGTTTCTGAACACCTGCCCCAGTGTCCTAGACCTTTTCCTCACAGCACTGACACTCTTCTTCGGAGGACAACTCTAAGGCCGCTGGAGTTGCAGACGCCAAGGGACAGTCTGTGGGTCGTGTGTTCAAGGCAACTCTGTCATGCTAGTCTAGACCACAATTCCAGGCCTAGACAATGTTCTGAATGATGGATTTGCCACAGAAGGAGAGGGGACCTAGGACACCACCTCTCTTTGTCCTCTATAGTGTTTATAAATGGTAAAACCAGGTAAAAAAAAAAAAAAACAAGAAAAGGGTGAAAGAAGGGAGATCACCAAGAAAGCATCATCAGCCAGTGGCAAGGAGAGAGGGTGTGGGAAGCAGCGGTGCCTGGCAGCCCACCCTGTCCTCCGTGTGGCGTGCATCTGAAAGAGCTTCTGCCGGATCACCTCCCTGGAAAGACTTTTTGGGATGTGATAACTTCCCGAGAGCCTCCGATGGTTACCTCTGGATTTTTTAGCTTTATCATCAAGGCCCTCTGTGGGCTTCACTGACTTCAGCATCCTCTTCCATGAGTTCTTTCTTACACACAGAATTGTCCCAGTGTTTCCAATTTGCACCTTACCTATCTCCCAACAGGCTTTTGTTCATCCACTTCTGCTCAGAAAATTCACAAGAACAGTGTATCAGTTAGCTATCATTGCAGAACAAAATGCCCTAATGTCAGTGGCTCAGTAGAGAAATCACTTAGTTTTGCACATAGGTCTCCTCCACGTGTGTATCAGGTAGTTCTTTGATCTGGGATGGGCTTTGCTGGACATTCTGCTCCAGACTGTCTTGGCTGAAGGAGTGTTGCTTCTCAGCACAGGTGTGGGTTGACAAGTGTGGCCGCCCCACATGTGTTCACTCTGGCTAAAGAGGCAGCAGCAACCCCAGTGGGGAGTAGGGGAGGGAACTCCTCTCATGTCAGTGGCAGAAACATAAGAAAGAAAGTAGAAACACAGAAGGACCCTTAGTCCTAGGCTCCACACTGGAAA
Source organism: Neofelis nebulosa (assembly GCF_028018385.1). NCBI lineage: Eukaryota > Metazoa > Chordata > Mammalia > Carnivora > Felidae > Neofelis > Neofelis nebulosa. The sequence continues at coordinate 94,086,015 of NC_080790.1, read as the reverse complement.
ACTATCCCTTCTTCTTTCAGGATCTTGGTCAAACCAAGCTGCATGTTCAAGTGCCAAGTTAAAGTGGCAAATGTTTCCCACTCACCTCATGTAGGCAAGGGTGTGGAAATAGAAGGGACAAAGATTTACGGCTGACAATGCAATCTGCCACAAGTGGTGAGATGGTAATAACAGCAGCAAAACAGTAGTACTCCAGGCAGTAACAGATCTTTGAAAGAACTTACCACATATCAGCTCCTGGAATTACTGGGTTAAGAAAATCGTTAATCCTCATTGCTGCCCTACAAGACAGAAATTCTTATTTCTGACTGGAAATGAGATTCCTCACAGTTCTTATACTCCCCTAAAGACACATAGTTATTAAATGACAGGGTCTGGGATCTGAGCCCAAGATTTGAAACCTGAGGTTCGATTCCAAAGCCCCATCTAGGGTAAAATCTTACCTCCCCTTCAAAATTCTTTTTCAAATGTTGACTTCTTCATGGGCCATCTCTCTCTCTCTCTCTCTAAAGTTTATTTAAGAGAGAGAGAGAGTGAGAGAAAAAAAATGGGGCAGGGGCAGAGAGAAAGGGAGGCAGAGGATCTGAAGCAGGCTCTGTACTGACAGCAGAAAGCTCAATGTGGGGCTTGAACCCACGAACCGTGAGATCATGACCTGAGCCGAAGTCAGACATTTAACCTACTGAGCCACCCAGGCATTCCACCATGAGCCATTTCTTAATCTAGCATTGTGTTTGTTATGCCTGCACATTACATTACATGGCATTGCGAATACAGATTTTCATTCTAAACTGTGCTTTCCCATTGGTGGGTGTTTTAATGGAATTTGGTCCAGTAGAATTTTGCAACAAGCAAATGGGTGACACACCAAAGACTATGCACAAAAACACAATACTGAAAGTCCAAGAGAAATGCGGTTACTTTTCACATGTTATGTTATTTGTCAAATGAAGAGGTCCTTTTGCATGACTGGAACATGTCCACCATTTTCTTTGTCTCGATATTAGAGGTAAAGAGCCAAGGATAGCCGAGCATGAAGTGCTTATCTAAGGTCATTGGGAAATCATCACAAGTACCAAATAATGCTGATGTTCAGCCAAGGGGGCTCTCCTGGACTCCTGGCCACCCCAAATAGAACATACTTTCTCACAAGTGAGAGTATTGCCGCCTTTTGTTGAAGTGAGATCTAATTCACACCCTTGGGAGAGGACTAGCACAACCAAAATTTATTGGGCCCACCTGGTGATCCTGAACATTCTATTTGGACAAGTTGCATACTTTTTGAACTTACGCTCTTGAAAAATTCTTTTAGAAATGTCAAGGTGACTGGTGTATTAAAAAAATGAGCCAGAGCAAACAAGGATGACATTCTTCTAATTCTTTTCCTGCTAGGTCATTTTCTCCTTAACATCTAGCTCTGTGTGCCATCATCCTCTATAATAGACCGCCAACCTACTCAGAGGTCCACACTTGAGGGAAATTGTAAGGTAGGTGCAGTTTTTAATCGGTTGACCCAGGTGCCCCTTCACCTTTTCTCACCAAACCTCCAGCTGATGCTCAGACTTAATGGCTTATAAAATGAGAAAATCATGCTGGCAGCTTACCTGTGTGGCACCTTCAAAGAACAAGAGCACAAATCACTAATGATGGCCTCATACATGGGCCACTGGGGTGGGGATGCCCATCTCCTTTTCACTACATCTCTCCAACAACTGCCAGTTTGGCTGCTCTCCATGTCCGTGTATCACCAGATTTGCAAGGAGTTTGGTAAATAAGAAATTCCACTATGGGGCTGAAATTTGGAAGTTGGTTTTGGTGAGGTGTTTTGTTTTGTTTTGTTTTTGTTTTTGTTTTTCAGTGAAAGTGTCTATGCATCACATGGATAAAGCTGGTGATCTGAGTCTTTTGTAATCAGGTTGAATCATATACATTTGCCACTGTTTGACTGCTTTTGGTCTACAGAAATATGGTTTCACTAATCGCTTGTTTCTATGACTCAGAGGTTAAGAAGAAAAGAGAGAGACACAGGCATAGCTGACTTTTCAGAAAATATGTTTTCTGGAACAGTCCCTAAATCCAATTTCTGTATATTGAATGCTATTTCCCCCTCATGCATAGCAAAATCAGTCATTTCTTCAGAAAATTATTGCTCCCTAGATGTTACAAAATAAAATTTAAGAGAGAAATTAACATAAAAGAATGATAGAAAATCAGAATGTGAGGGGCGCACAGGTGGCTCAGTCGGTTAAGCATCCAACTTCAGCTCAGGTCATGATCTCACAGTTCGTGGGCTCGAGACCCACATCAGGATCTCTGTTGTCAGTGCAGATCCTGCTTCAGATCCTCTGTCTCCCTCTCTCTCTCTCTGCCCCTCCCCCACTTGCGCTCGCTCTCTCTCTCTCTCTCTCTCAAAAATAAATAAAGAAAATCTTAACGCGAACTAGTCATCATTTCTCAAACCCTGAACACGAAGTCTAATTTTTAGCGGTGGCAACATTATCTAAGGAAAAACAATCATTGTTTAATTAAGAGAACCTGATGCATGGAAACAGCACCTTCCCACATATTTATAGGATAAATTGATGTCTGGGGTTCAAGCTCAAGTTCAAATGAGAATTTACAATTTTTTCGTTTCCCTTTTCCTGATAACACAGAACATGTAAGCTGGCATTTCCCCACAGTTGCAGAACTTCACTGGTCATTAAATCTCTGTCATTAAGTGTGGCCAGGCACCAGCCTAGGTTAGGGACAGCCTTATAATGAGCCAGTGAGAGAGAAATGGCTAAAACTTAACCATAATGGCTCATCAATACCAAAAGTCCGGCCAGTAGTCGAGACATATTTGTGGGGTGTTTTTTTTTAATATAATAGCTTTCTCAGACTGTGTCTTTGGGTGTGTCAAATTGTGACAGATCCCAAGTAGTAAGTAACACATAGACTATGAGGAAAGACTTGTCATTATATGGTTTGGTTTTTTTTTTTTGCTTTTGAGTACTTCATTCTTTCACATGTTGTTAGAATTGATTGATCCATAAAAATAATGGAACTGTAGTTAATTAGTTCTTTTTTTTTTTCAACGTTTTATTTATTTTTGGGACAGAGAGAGACAGAGCATGAACGGGGGAGGGACAGAGAGAGAGGGAGACACAGAATCGGAAACAGGCTCCAGGCTCTGAGCCATCAGCCCAGAGCCCGACGCGGGGCTCGAACTCACGGACCGTGAGATCGTGACCTGGCTGAAGTCGGATGCTTAACCGACTGCGCCACCCAGGCGCCCCTGGAACTGTAGTTAAAATAAATAAATAAATTCCCAAAAGAAACAGAAACCTCAAAAATGACAAAGACGGGGCTCCTGAGTGGCTCGGTCAGTTAAGCGTCTGACTTTGGCTCAGGTCATGATCTCTCGGTTTGTGGATTCGAGCCCTGCATTGGGCTCTGTGTTGACAGTTCAGAGCCTTGAGCCTGCTTTGGATTCTGTGTCTCCCTCTCTCTGTCCCTCCTCTGCTCGTGCTGTCTGCATCTCAAAATAAATAAACATAAAAAAAATTAAAAAAAAAGAGAAAATGGCAAAGATGACATAACAAAAGATAGTCCGTCATTCTTAACAGCAAATGAGACAGAAAAGCATGCAAATACATGTTTCAATTCTTAAATTCAACACAGACAATTTAGTTTCACCCACAACACTATCTATCATGGTAGATTCATGTAGGTAATTTAAATTTATCCGGCTTAAAATCTTGTTTGTAATAGATTTATGTGGCTGTCATCCATTGTTTAGAAGCTATGTTCATTACAAGTTTATTCCTATCTTACTTTCACGGGGCATATGTGATATAACAACACAAATTGCATGAACATTTTTTACTTTACAAAGCTTGGTGCTCTTTCCAGGTTTGGTGAACACTAGTGAAGAATGACAACTCTGAACTTAGCTCTGTTTTTCCCAGCTGGGTCCTAACACCAAAGAAATAGCTGGAATTGAAACAATTAATACATGTACTAAGAGTATAGAGGAGGACAAGACCAGGGCCCCTCCACCAGCAGTGACAAACAGGAGCTCTGTCTGTGCGGCCATGGGAGGCAGCAAGAAAGGGGCACGAGCAGACTTTCTGGCCTCTGCAAGGGGCAGAACAGGTTCATGGCCAGCACTGGCTTCCATGACGGACACCAGCATGTGCATCTGGGGCTCCTGTAGGCTGGGTTTCGGAGAACCAAAGGGAAAGTGTATTCATGAGTCTCAGGATTCCGGAGTTGGGCAGAGGGGTGCTATCCTCCGTGTAGGCACCTGCATTCTGTCCGGCATGGTCTACAGAAATGAATCATGCATCTGGATTAACTGGGAGAGGTCAGAGGCCTTAATTTCCAGACAACCCCTCAACCCCAATGTGTTCTGACTTACACCACTTAGAAACACCTTCTTTGCAAAACTGAGAACCTTGTGTCCTTGGCTAAGTCCATGTGGAAGCCACAGTCCACATTTAGTGGGCCATGCTTTTGGCTGGACACAGCCAGGGATGTAGCCCTTTTGCAGGAAAATATGAATTGTGGAATTTCTTGGTGGGTCAGACCAAAACCTCAAGTGAAATTCTGGATAAAGTAACACATTACGTCAGGGGTTGGCAAACTGTGACCCGTGGGCCAATTCTAGTCCATTGCCTATTTTTGTAAAAATGTTTTATTGGTGGGGTGCCTGGGTGGCTCAGTAGGTTGAACGTCCAGCTCTTGATTTTGGCTCAGGTCATGATCCCAGGGTCATGGGATTGAGCCTCATGTCGGGCTCCATGCTGAACGTGGAGACTCATTAAGATTCTTTCCCTCTGCCCTGATCACATTTTCTCTCTCTCTAAACAAACAAGCAAAAACAAAACAATAAGTTTTATTGCTACAGGGCCACACGGCCACCCCTATTTGTCTTCATTTTTTCTGTAGCTACCTTCCTGCTATAATCACAAATGACTAGTCACTACAGAGACCTATGGCCTGCTTAGCCTAAACGATTTCCTTTTTGGCCCTTTACAGATGTTTTCTGGCCTCTACATTACAAGAATAAAAGGAAAATAACCCCTTTCCAGGAGACCCTGGGAAGGTCCCTGGACAATCACAGTGCTCTCATACATTCCAGTCCTGCTCTGGCTCCCAGGTCATGAGGCAAGTCAAAACCTCTTTGAACTCTCCTTGCCAAAAAATTTTAGACTTTGCAAAATGAATGGGAGCAACTGAGGGACCCCTTTTTCCTAGAGGTTATGAGGTGGTCAACTATGTGGACTGCAGGGCTAGTAGGCCAAGGTCAAATGCCTCCTGCATGGGTTACTAGCTGAGGGAACCCAGGCAATCTCCAGACCCTCCCACTCTGTGCCATGGTTTCCTTCTGTGTGAGATGAGGATAAGAAAAATGCCTATCTCACCAGGTTTTTATAGGGAGGAAATAAGAAGTTCAGAGTGAAGTACTCAGAACCTGGCCTGACACATATTCAGTGTTCAGTAGACAAAAGGGTTTCTGAGTTGGGAGGACATCAGAAGGGCACTGTTGTTACCGTCCATCAGAAGAGGAGGTTGAAGTCTAGCGAGATAAGGTGACTCTCACAGGGTAACCCCCTCTGTCTGTGAGGTGAGAATTTTCTCTCTCCCATTTTACAGATGGGGGAACAGAGAAACAAAACAACCTGGAGGTTCTGGAACTCTGACTTGTCCAGCACCTTGTCCAGCTCATAGGAGGCCCGTCCAAGCCCTCCACTGCTGCTCCACAGATCTCCAAGTATGGATCCACTTGGGAGGCATGCAGCACTCTGGGGACCTGGGACAGAGGCGTTCTGGAGGAATTCAAGTAGAAAGTGCTTCCGGCACAAATTCTCCAGCTGGCTTAACTGGGAAGAGCCGCTTCTTCCCTGACTGCGCCTCTTCTCTTGGGTCTGGCATTGCAATGGGTCCATCTAGTGGTCAAAGGCAAGAATTTCCAAACTTCAGGCCTCTGAAAAGCAATACAGAGAAGCCTTCTAGTTAGTCTATGTCCAGTCTTGCTGACTGCCATCTCAGCAGGCAAAGGGACAGGTACACTGGCCAGATGCTGGCCTTGGGGCTACCTGACAGTGGACATGTTTGCGAATGTACTGCGGAAGAAGGACATTCACAGTGACCAGTGCTCCCTCCTCAGACAGGTGCTTACCATTTTGGAGCCTCTGTATCCCAGTTCAACCAGAGGCAATTTTGTCCCCAATGGGACATTTGATGATGTCTGGAGACATGTTTGCTTGTCATGATTGGAAGATTTTACTGACATCCAGTGGGTAGAGAAGAGGGATGGTACTAATACCCTGCAGTGCACACGACAGCCCCCATGACAAAGAAAAACACAGGCCCGGATGTTGATAGCATCACCTGCTGTTAAGAAACCCAGCTGTGTCCTCCTAACAAATGAGACTGGCACATGAGTAGGTTGGAGGGCCGAGTGAGGCTGTGTATGCTTGGAGTCTTTGCATATGTTATCCCTTCTGCCCAAATTTCTCTTCCATCCTCCTTACTCTCTTATCTCACATTTTCCCTTCATATCTCAGCTCAAGGGTAGGTATGCAGGGAAGCTCATCTGGTCCCCTCTGCCTCTTTGTGTCTGTCTGGTCTCTTCACAGGCAGACTTGAGACAAGGATTTGGGAGATGTTTATTTAAGAGGTTATTCTAGGACACACCTGTAGGGGGTGAGGAGAGCCAGCAACAGTGGGGGGCGGGCAATGAAGGGCAGGTTAGTGAACAGTTATTGGCCAGGCAGCTGAGGCTTTATTTCTAGGGAGGGGAGTGCAGGCTCATGTCAAGAGAGCTTTGGAACCATTCCCTCCAGGAAGAGGGAGCTGGGGTATTTGTCCTCCAATTTCCATCTCTCATGGGGCAAGGGCTAATTCTGTGCATTGCCCCACACCGGTAGCCTCCTGGCATTATCTGGTCTGCACACTAAAGGGCAGCCAAGCTTGCACACTCTCACCCTGGTCCTCAAAACCTGATGTTCACTTACCTCAGCTGAAGCTGATGAGCACCCAGCAGGTTGGGGAGCTGTGATATTGTCATGGAGGAAATTCTAGCTCCTTGTTCTCTGTGGCCGCATTGTTAGTGCTTTGGAAACCTAACATTGTTACATCACATCCCCAGCTAGACTGGGCTTAGTTTGCTTAGTAAGAAAAGCAATATTTTTGTTGAATTTCACATTTTCTATCAAGTAATGAATTAACCTTTGTGAAATCGCAAAGGGGATCACAGTAGGAAAATGAAGCCATAGCCTGTCCGAGCTAGTTATAGCGCACAAGCCATCAGAGAGGCGGAGGGGGAAAGTGGGTAAAGAAGTGGAATGTATATATAATACAAAAGCATTCAGTACTGACTCCAAACATGGGATAACCAGGTAGGAATAAAATGGGTCAGCTTACCATCTCAATGTGGAGGGATTCTGTTGCGTATGGAATTAGTTCTGACTTAATGAGCTGGATTCTAGGAGACTTGAACCTACCCTCATCCTGTTGTTACGGGGACTCCTCTCAGCCTTTAACTGCAGAGGACTAACTGTTAAGTCTGTCTGTATATGAGTGGCTAAGACAAGGTTGTCAAGAGGCTTATAGCTCTCCATCTTTAGTGACACAGACACATTTTTGACTAATTAGGTAAATAGTAAACGACAAGGTAGGCTGGCTGAGGATGTAGAAAATCATGCTGATGTCAGGTGGGATGACTAATGTTCCTGATATCATTTGCTCAAGTTTTTCCCATTTTGTGAAAAGTGGATAATCTGATAAACATTTATTAAACACTTAATATGGCCATCCACGCCTTGAGGGCTGAATGTCTGGACTTGAGCAGGAAGGACAGATGTCTGGTGCGTGTGCAACATCTCCCCTCCCCACCTCTCCTCTGCACTGTAGGGAACTGCATTTCCCAGGGTCCCTTGCATTTCGGGTGAGTTCAACCAATGGGAGGCACTGGCAGAGACTGGCTGGTGCAGGAGGGCAAGTCTCCCTGTCTCTTCCTGCTTCCTGTGGCATCTCCCGCAGTGGACTTCTCACCCATGACTTCAAGTCTTACGAAATGCAGTCTCTCTATCTGTGCTCCCTGTTGCGCCTGGCCGAGAACTTGGGCTCTGATAGCCCTATATTCTCTCTTGGCCACTCCTGTGCTGCTGTGAAGAATGGTATCAACTTCTTGGTGTTGTTAATATCTGGATTTGTTACAGTTTCTTGTGTGACTCCTCTGGCTCTTCAGTCCCTTGTGTAATAAATTGCCCATATTAAATTGAAATACCCAGTGTGGTCTCTGTTTTCTTGGAGATTCTGCCTTCTCATCTAAATATGTCATATCTTGTCCCTCTCACTGGGTTTCAGACTCTCCAGCATCCTTGATGTTCTAAGATGCTTATTTTCTTCTTACCCCAGGGCCTTTGCACTTGCTTTCCCCCTGCGTTGTATCGTTGCTTTGGCTCTCTCGGTGGCTGGCACCTTCTCATTCTTGGGATTTCAGATAAAATGTTACCTTCTCAGTGGCCTTGACTGACAACCTTGTCTGTAGCAGTCTCTTAACTCCACCCCCACTGCAAGTTACTCAACTTTCTCTCAGGTGGCCTTGTTTATTTCTTTCAAATCATGTATCACCATCTGTAATGGTTTTATTTACTTGTTTGTACAGTTATTTATGATCTCCTTACTAGAACATAGCTTCCTATTCCCAACATTTAGCCCTGTGCCTGACACAGAGTAGACATTGGGGGGAAAAAAAGTTGAATGAGTGAATACATAAATGAGTGTTTTGAAATAGTTTAAACCCAGAACAAAGTTCAAAGCAAATGAGTTACAAAAATGGTGGATTTCTTTATCATTTTTGGAGATAAGTTTGGGGCAAGGGGACATAAGTGTTAGAGTTTGTGAATTCACCTACTGAGAGTGGAAAGGATCCTCACAGACACTCCTCTTGAGTTGGGCCAGGACTGTGTTTAAATGGGGAGGGCAGTGTTTCTCTGCCTTTTAGCACATGGCTTTCTCTGGGCTAGCATCCTGGACAGGCACTGTCTGGATGGCAGTAGCTACCCTCCTGTCAATGCTTTAAGGGTTACAAGCATCTCACTGCAAAGCCACGACATGCTTCTTGTCAGTTGGGTGGTTGATCCAATCTGTATCCTATCAGCCTGCCCGAGTTCACCTTCACCAAGGAGGGACAGTGCCCAGGAAATAGGCACCTTCCCATCCTCAGCCCCTGCTCCCCTCTTCTTCTCTGCCCTGAGGCTTCTCCCCCACTGCTATAGGAGCTTGCATCATTGCCAAGGGGTTGGGTGTGAGGTGTGAGTTGTGAGGTAGGATGGGGTAGGACTGGGTGACAAATGCTATAGCTCCAACTCTCTGGTGGGACGATGTCCAGGTGTGGCCAGCATGCTTTCTCAAACAGGATTGGGACGCCCGTGCCCAGAGTGGCCACCTGCTCACTAGTAGCCTGCTCATGCCCTTCCCTCTCCTTCCCTGTCTCACTTCCCTTCTCCCTCATTTGGGCTGGGACCACATCTCAAATAACCTCCTGCACCAAATTCATTATCTCCAAAGTGAGCAGAGACCCTAATCCCCATTTTCTTAGCTCCCTGTAAGGATTCATTTCTGTGGAAATGGTGGGTAGACAGTGAGTGATTAGCTGTCCTGGTCCCCGCTGCTTGCTATCTTCTGCACTAGGAGAAATAATTGGCCCCTGGAGAGTTTGTCCATGTCTGGACCTCTGCAGCAGTGTTACTCAGGAGCTGGCAAGAAATGCAGAGCTCAGGCCCCATGCAGAGCTGAGAATCAGAACCTTGGGGGTGTGCTTAGCACGGGGAGCTGGCCAGCCCCCAGGGGCTCCCGTCTTGCCGCAGTCTGGAAAGCAGTGCTCTAAAGACAACTAATCAGATCTGGATGTGCAGGTCACAGGCAGATTGTTCTGCTTCTAGCTACTGGGGGAGCGTTCGGATCACTGATGAGTAGCAGTGCATGATGGTTAGGTGCCCTTGTGCATAGTGATTTCTTCTTAGCAGGTAGCTGAAGTGATTCTTGATGTCCCAGAGCAGATGCTAGGAAGAGCAAAGGCTTGGGAACCAGAGGCACTGATGGAGCGAGTGGCGGCCCCATCAATGCTCTGAATATCCCAATGATACTTCACCAGTCTGTGCATACCACCCCCAGACGTTTCCACTTTCAACGCCAGGACCTGTGTCTCCTTTGCTGGTCTTGCTTTTCTGGGGAGCTGGGATAGCCCTCACCTTGTAATGGTTGGGTGCAAGCATGAATGAGTTGCTAGAAGGGCTCACAGGGCTCGGAAAAGCCATCATATTCATAGTTAACGTTTCATCACTCAGGTGGGTGCAGGGGTGCAGGAGAGCCCCAGGCGACTGTCCCAGTGGCACTGTATGGATGGTGCTTACTCCCCCAGTGATGATGTATGGAGGATTTGCTGACAAGGGAGGCTCACCTGAGCCTTGGGTGTTAGTGGGGGTGGGTCACACAGACATGGGTGATTGCCCAGGTGGCTGACCTTAATCTCCAGCCTCCCAGAGATCAAGCTGATACTCTGGCCCAAGGCCCCCACCATAAATCACATAGACTGTCTGGTGTGGCCCAAGGACCCCAGGTGAACAAAGGCACTTTTACCAGGCAGGACATTCCAGGGCCTAAAAGTCACTTTTTAGTTGCTGAGAAAGTGCCAAATCTTTCTTCAAGCAAGCTCAATCCTCTACTGCACATCAGGCACACATCCTCCGGCTTCTGTGGAAGGGATCTTGGAGGTGTGACCATCATGACCCTGTCTCCAGAGCTTCCTTTGGGCCTGAGCCAACACTACCCTCATGGGACCCAGCTCAGCACCACCCCTGGCTCAGCTCCTTCCTTGCCCCATTTCCCTTCCCCTCGCCCTCCCCCTTTTTGAGCTCTGGGAACATTTCCTAACAGGTCCCCCATGTACAAATCCACTTCTAGGCATCCCCAAATAAGATCCCGTAAGAATCTGTTGAGTTCTAAACTTCCTAATTTTCTGTATTTCTTGATCCTTCTTGTGTGACTCACCATGGCTCTGAAAGCTGAGGGCACACACTTTCTTCACACCTCACTCCTACAGGTATAACTCAGTTGGATTGACAGTGATAACACTTTTCACCTGCTGTTGATCCCATCCTGCTCACACAGGCCACTGCTTCCTGTGATCTTCCCACACTGACATCTTTCCACAAGTCCCCCAGGGGGCTTGGTCCCATGTGGTCACCAACATCCTCTGTACTGGTCATTTCTGCTGGGTGCCACTCCTGTATCCCTCTGTACCTGCTGACCTGGGCCTACAGCCTCACACTGTATTCTGTATGCTTGAAGCTGAGTCAGCCATGGAATATCAAAGGCTGCCTCTTTTCTCTCTGGTGGGTGTCTGCCTGTTACAGGCAACCCAGTTACAGAGTCTTGCCCAGCTTGTGAACAGGCTTCTATAGTTCCTCCTTGAGTCTGGCCTTCTCCCCAGTGCCAGCCAAGTGTGCCATTCAGACTCTGATGGTGGGCCCATCTCTTTTCCACCCTTCTGCCAAATACTTCTTCAAAGTCCCTGGAGGGGACCAGGTATTGTCTAAAACTGAGATCTTCAAAACACAAGGTTTGCACAACTCTCTGCCCTTCTTCCTTTTAAAAAAATATGTTTATTCATTTATTTTGAGAGAGATAGAAGGAATGAGCAGGAGAGAGGCAGAGAGAGAGGGAGGGAGAGTATCTCAAGCAGGCTCTGTGCTGTCAGCACAGATCCTGATGGGGGGCCTGAACTCACAACCCGTGAGATCATGACCTGAGCCAAAGTCTGGCGCTGAACCAACTGAGCCACCCACGTGCCCCTACCTTCCTTCTTATGTCATGTTTCCCTGCCCCCCCCCCCCCCCCCACCTATCTGGCTCCTAGCCCTGTGCTGGGCAGTGTGTATCAGACCTCTGCTCGCTCATCCCAGCAGTGAGGTCTTCATTGGGCAGCTTCTGCTTGCACAAGGATCTCTTGCTGTCTTCTTTTGGAATTACAACCCCACCTTGCGTGTGTGCTGCTTTAGAGTCAAATTCCCTTCAACCCCGGGAAATGCAGAGAGCAGAACCATCCTTGACTTGATGGTGAGAAGGCAACCTGGGTCAGACAGGTGGGAGTCTTGCTGTAGGAGCTTCCTGGGGCTGCTGTAACAAGCACCCCGGCTGTGGGGGACCTCAAAACAGCAGAAATGTACTTACTCACAGTTATGGAGGCCAGAAGTCCAAATTCAAGGTGTCGGCAGGGTCACTCTCCTTCCAAAACCTGTAGGGGAGAGTCTGTCTTTGCCTTTTCCAGGCTTCTGGTGGTTTCCATCAATCAGCATCTCTTGGCTTGTAAGGCATGGCTCCAGTCTCTGCCTTCATTTATACATGCTGTTCTTGCCACCTCGTGGCCATCTTGTAGCAAAGACACCAGTCACCTTGGATCAGGGGCCCACTCTACTCCAATATGAGCTCCTCTTAACTAATTACTTTTGTGGTCACCTCACTTCCAAATAACCATTCTCATGTTCTGTTGATTAGGACTTCAATATACCTTTTTCAGGGAGACACAATTCAACTGGTAACACTTGCTTAAGGTCATAAAGCTGATGACGGGAGGTTAAGTTTCAGGGGTGAGAACATTACTGCCTGAGTCCAAAAGTGTGCATCGTCTGATGCTGGAATGATGTAGGTACCAGTGGCTTCTGAGGTGTGCAACCACTGAGGGGAAACCCTTCTTGGTGACCAAAAATGTATGCCATTATCATACGTCATATCAATTAAAGTTTGGTCAGGAAAACAGCCCACACCAGAGGGCCATGGAAGGAATTCAATACAGGGAACTAATTACAGTGTGTTGGAGTAGCCGACAGGTCAGTCAGCATCGCAGAAATCAATGGCAGCTGCTCGTCAGACTACAGCCGGAGGAGCCACGGCACAAAGTGTTAGCAGAACCAGGGCCGGGGTCTTCCAGGGGCTACTGGACCAAGATGGGGCCGTTCTGGTCCCTACCAGAGGTCAGAGGTCAGAGGTTATGAGGAGGGGAGAAATACCCCAGCTGTTCCCTTCCAGTTAGCTTATCTCTTGACAGAGTTCCCCTTGGCAAAACCTAAATGGAAGAAACCGAAATGGCAAGAAAACCGAGAAATGTGGTTCCCAGGGGAAAACCATGGAATGAATCTGAGAACAAACATCTATATTTTGTAACCACTTGTAAAAAAAGGGGGGGGGGAATTAAAAAAAACAATATGAACTTAGTGGTACTTTGGATGATTAAACACACACACACACACACACACACACACACACAGCTGTATACACATACCAACCATAGTGCAAATGTGTGAGGGATGTATTATTTGTCCAGTTCACTATCAAAAGCTTGGTAGGTGTGTGATGAGGCCCTGGCATTAATTTTGGGTCCCTCTATCCTTCCCCAGGTGGGCCACCAGCAGTTTGGTGCTTTCTGTACTGGGAGAGTAAACAGCCAGAACACCTCACCCTAACAGCTGGAGATGATGCCTAGAACAGAAAGTATAACCCCTTATGTGTACATGGCATTGGCTGCCTTTGAAAACCTGACAAGCTCTTTTAACTATTGTGGACCCTTTTGGCACTAAGCTGGTAAATAGGGAAGTCTGATTAATTCTGTCCACATGCCTGAGAAATTGTACTCATTCTGTGGGCTGTCCTTTGGCCACGGTGGCTGCGGAGCCTAGCACTGTGTAAGTGTGAGTCCGGTTGCTGTCCCCGGCCTTCTACCTTTCTGCTGCCCCTTCTTGTGACTGTAACATGTCACCACCTGGGAGGAACAAGGAAGCGTGCTAGATTTTGTAAACCAGCATACAGCACAGGTGAGGAGGCAAGGACACCTTTCCCAGGCCATCCCTAGGGGGCTCTTTGGACATGGGTGTCATTTTCTCTTTGGGCTACAGTTAAACCACATACTTTCCAGGCTGTCCAGCAGCTCTGAGTTTCCAGGAACCACCTGCAGAGCTGGTGAATGGTAAATTAAAGCGCCTCACATTTTGTCTGTTTCAAATACTGCCTTATCCTCAGCCCTGGGAGAGAAGCCTGCTACATGGTAGGACTGCCATATGACCTTGGGGTTGGGATAAACCTTGGTGTCTGGCCCAGGCAGTCTCGTATTTGGCTCATTCCCTCATATAGGCACAGAACTTGCAGCCAGATGGCTGGTGGGGATGGAGTGACTGATGGACCCCCTTTCCCCCACCACCCCGACAAAATCTCCAAGACTTAAGTGCTGGTTATCTGACTGGCAGAGATAATTACAAGCTCCCAACTTTGATTTCCTGGAGTCCCACATGATCAGCCTAGAGACCCCGCACAGAGAGCTGGAAGGCCGCAGAGGAAGACCTTTGTTCAGACCAGTGCTAACCTGCTTTCTTACTCTACCACGTGACTTCTTAGCACATAAATTTGCACGAGCTGCCGACCAGACCATGTGTCCTACACTTACCAACATGTTAGCAAGAGCTTCATAGAGCACAATTAGTTAAAACTGCTGCTGCCATCTCTCCACCAGACACTGACCAGGCAGGAGGTCGTGGCCCAGGTGAAAGGTACTCCTGCCTTTTGCTCCTCGTTGCTCCCGAAGCCCCAGTTTCTGGGGAGTGCCATTGAGGTTTGCTTAATGCAAGGCATTATCATTTAGGTGATCTATGCCAATAAAGCAATGCCAGCTGTGTAGAAGCAGGTTGAAAATAAATAATGTTTAATGACAAATGCTTTTGTTAAGCTCCCTGCTGTTCAGCTGCCTGCACCAGCTGCACTTAAGCACAATGAGCAGCAGAGGGCAGCATAGGACGCTGTTTTGTGGCGGTCCAGCTCCCCACACCCCCAGGCCAGAAAGCTCGCTGGAGCTTGCTTAAGCCAGTACCACCAACATATCCACTGGGTATTTAGTTGGATAGAGTCCCTGGTGATCCACAGGTCAGGCCTGATAAAGAAGTTCGCTGTGTGAACAGCCGCTAACTCCGACCAATGGGAGTGTTCCGGTACCCTACCCACATGTCGGGGCATGGAGCACTGTCGGCGACCTTAGCTGCGGTTATGGTTGAGAGGCTTCCCTATCCCTCCTACAACTGCTGAGAGCACCTTGGGTGCTTGTTGTTTTGAAGATGAAGAATCTCATCCGAGAATTCCCTGATCTCTGAATTGCTCACCTAGAAGGCCAATGTCCTTCCTGGACCTGCTCCCCCGGTGCCCTCTGTGATTTGAGATGGCTGGGTATGATCAGATTGACCGACCGCCTCCCTCACCCCCATCATTAGCACTGAGATAAGCACTGTGAAAATACCCCCAAGATGCAGAAAAGATGGAGTCGGGGTGCGGGTCCTTGGAAAGAAGGGTACACAGCAGCCTAGGCAGAAAGTGAGTCACATTTTGAACAACCTCCATTTGGGTTTTCCCCAGGCTTTATTGAGTTACAATTGACAAATAAAATTTCATATACTTAACGTGTACAATGTGATGCTTTGATATACATATACATTATGAAATGATTATCATAATCAAGTTAATTACCACATCCATCATCTCATATAGCTTATCTTTTCCTTTCTTTGTAGTGGAAATGCTAATGCTTGAGATTGACTCTTTTAGCACATTTCTATTCTGTTAGCAGCCTTCAGGTACACAAGCCAGTATCGTTAACTAAAATCACAGTGTTGTACTTATTCATCTTATAACTGAAAGTCTCTACCTTCGACAAGCATCTCTCTACAATTCCCCCAAACCCCAGTCCTTGGTAACCACCCTTCCACTCCATGTTTCTGTGAAATTGGCTTTTTTTAAAAAAATTAATGTTTATTTATTTTGAGAAAGAGATGGAGAGAGAGAGAGGCAGAGACAGAGGGTGAGAGAGAATCCTAAGCCGGCTCCATGCTGTCAACACAGAGTCTGATGTGTGTCCCAAACTCACAAACAGTGAGATCATGACCTGAGCTGAAACCAAGAGTCAGCAGCTTAACTGACTGAGCCACCCAGGTGCTCCAGGATCAGCTTTTTATCAAAAATAGATTTTACATATGAGTGGATCATACTGTATTTGTCTTTCTCTGCCTGGCTTACCTCACTTAGCATAACGCTTCCAGGTTCAACCGTGTTGTTACAAGTGGCAGGATCTTCTTGCTTCATAGTTGAATACTATTCCATTATATATATGTATATATACTACATCTTCTTCATGCATTCATCTGTTGATGGACCCTTAGGCTATTTCCATATCTCATCTACTGTGAATAAAGACTTCTTGGTTTTTTTTTCCCTTTATGTTTATTTATATATTTTTTGGTAATTTCTACATCCAACCTGGGTCTCGAATTCACGACTCAAGATCAAGAGTTTCTCGTTCTTCTGACTGAGCCAGCCAGGCACACCCATTTTTTTTTCTGAAGATGCCACTGCCCTTGGCTTTGGGTATTGATGTTACTAATGACCTACAGAGCACACAAGTATCAATGGGACCCTGGTTCCTTACAGAAGCCCACAACTCAGCCAAGCTATTTTATTTCCCCTTCCAGACTTAATATTTTTCATGTTGACTCCCTTTCTGCAGCTTGTCCAGGCTTCCTCTCTGACCCGAAGGAGAGCCTGCCTGGTCCCTACTTCCATGACCCTCTTTTGCTGGCTGAGCTGCCATGCAGATGCTTTCCTGTTCTTCCCAACCCTTCCCATGCACTGTGGCCACCCTGCACCAGAGCTGCAAAATGGTGCCTCAGAAGCTCATTGGCTTAGAGTAAGATCAGTCTTGATGCTGGTCTTGGAGCCAAGGAAGAGGCTTGCAGACTCATTTCCTGGGTCAGATGTCCTGTCCTACACCTCAACTCCTCATCACCCTGTTCTTGCCCAGGGTCCCACCCTCACTGGTTCCATTCTGTCCAGGTCATAGGTAATGCCCCTTGATGCTTGGCCCAGGACATGCTCCTACTTCCCACGGTGTTCCATTTACAGAACTGATGTGGCTGCCAGCTGAGGAGGAGGGGGAAGTTTCAACTTCTCCTTTTGAGACTTCTGGTTCCTAGGAACTCACAGAATGTCTTGAGCCAAGGTCTCTGCAGCAGAGGCCGGATGGAAGGTGGACCCCAGATCCAGGGAGAAGGACACCAGTGGAGGCCACAGTGGGAGGTGGGGATTCTGAAGCTCCTCACTGAACACCTCTGTCTATGCTTTCTTCGCAAAGTAATTCCAAAAATCTCTAGGCCATCCTATCTTCTGTCTTCAAGCAAATAAACTCTTGAGTTAAATAGTTCAGGTTAGTTTTCCATCTTTGATCCCCTTATGTCACTTTTTGGACACAAGCTTCCCTGAGACGTTACTCTGCAGGTTCTATGTCATCATGGTGCCCACGGCACAGCTTGAGCATTGTCTCAGCCCCCTCAGTAAATGCAGGAATTGTCAAATGCTCACTCCCTCCTAAACAGTGGGGAATAGCCGTGCTGGTTCAAGAGTGCACCAGAAATGCAGAGCAATTGAGATGCTTAAAGATATGAATCCCAGGAAATATTCCATTAAAAATGGCACATTCTAAGGCGGCTCAAGCTCAAAATAAATGAAAAGTTCAGGCTGGGATAATCCCACCAAGCTATTCAAGAAGAAAGCTATTTCCAGATCGACCACACCTGACCTCTGGCTTTGTTTTGCTGCAGCAGGCAGAGCTAGGCAGCAGGAAGAAAGGTGGGGGGATCTGATAGTATTTCAGCCCAAGTCCTTTGCCCACGTTATTTCTGAAGCAAGAACCGTCACCTGCTGCTGCCTTACCACCTTCCTTCAGATCACTTCCCCTCATTTTAGGCCAGTGCTGTTTAACCAAACTTCCTGTCATAGTAGAATAATCCTGATCTGCATTGTGCAATATGGTAGCCATCTGCCACATGTAGCTATTTAGCACTTGAAATGTGGTTACCGCAACTAGGGAAGTAACTTTTAAACTTTATTTAATGGTAATTAACTTAAATATAAAAATAAAAATGGAAATAGCCATGCACAGCTGACTGTCATAATGGAGGGCGCTGTTCTGGATCATTAAAGATCCTGGCATGCTATCATTGTCTCCAATATTACATCTGCATTAATCCTTGATGATTTCAATGTGCTCATATGTGACCCTTTCCTTAAGCTGGCCTTTCCGTTCTTTTCCCCGCCAGTTTTATAAGATGTAATTGACAGGTAACATTATGTAAATTCAAGGAATGCAAAGTGGTGGTTTCATACATTTATATTTTTGCAACATGATTACCACCACAGCATTACCTAACACCTCCATCCCATCACATAATTATCATTTTCTTTCTATGGTGAGAACATTTAAGATCCACTCTCTCAGCAACATTCAAGTATATAACAGTATTATTCGCTATAATCACAATGCTATACATTAGATTCCCAGCACCTATTAATGTTATAAATGAAAATTTCAGCCCATGTGTGCCCCTTTTCTGCCACACCCCAGCCCCTGGTAACCACCTCTGTACTCTCTGTTTCTTTGAGTTTGGCTTTTTTTAGATTCCACATATAAGTGAAATCATATAGTACCTGTCTTTCTGTGTCTGCTTAGCTCACTTATCCCATCAGGATCCATCCAAGTGCCACAAATGGCAGGATTTCATTATTTCCCATGGCTGAATAATATGCCATTGTAGGTATATAGCACATTGTGTTTATCCATTCATCCTTCAGTGGGTACTTCTGCGTTTCCCATGTCAATCATGAATAATGCTACAATGAACATAGGGGTGCACATATCTCTTTGGAACCTGATTTAATTTTCTTCAGATAAGTCCGTAGACTGGATTTCCTGGATAATATAGTATTTCTATTTTTAATTTTTTTGAGGAGATTCCATACTGTTTTCCACAGTGGCTGCACCATTTACATTCCCACCAGCAGTATAAAGGGGTTTGCTTTTCTCCACATCCACACCAATACTTATTTTCTCTTACCTTTTTGATGACCTTGGCCTTTCAGTTCTTGATCCCCTGTCCCGCACTGGTCTTGTCCTCCACTTACTTTCAACAGTTTGCTCAAGACATTGTTTCATTTGCAATAACTATAGCCCTTCCATCATCTTATTTTCAAACACCCCACTTTCTGATGACCACACCCTATATTCCCAGTTTAGTCTCTCTAGAATTCCAAGCCCAGCAATCTTTCAGACCCACTGGGACATTAATTCCATTGATCCTACCACCTTGCTGGTACCTTATTTTACCTTGTTGGTTCTAAGTATTCTGGTAATTATTATACTCTTATCAAGCATTGTTCAAATACAGGTAAGTTAAGTTAGGAGAGAGCTTGATCCCCTAGGATCTGCTTTTAAGTGAGGCCAGAGCAGCCTAATTTTGCCCCACTATTGAGGCAACACCCTTCCGAGCCCTTGAGTGGTGCCCTGTGTGTTATGAGGCTTTCTATTCTGGGGTGCTCTCCTCATGCTCAAGTACACTCAGCTAAAGACCTAAGGGGACCCTCTGCAGCTCTCTAGAGTTCCCTCTCTCAGCAGCAATCCTCTCTGGGGCTCTTCTCTGCGACTCCAGCTGCTGTGGTCTCCCCAGACACCCTGTACCATCTCCTCATCTCCGGGAAGATGCCAGGCTCTTCTAGGGCCCACTTTTCTGTGCTGCCACCTGGACTCTATCCAGGCAGTAAGCTGGGCAATTATAGATGCAATCTGTTTGTTTCTCATTTCTCAGAGATTCTTGCCAGTGCTGCCTGTTTTCCAGTGTCTAAACACCATTGTTTGAGAATATATCTATATCTATATCTATCATCTATATCTATATCATCTATATCTATATCTATTGGAAGGGAGGAGGTCCAATTTTTTAGTTGTTTAAGATGGGAGGGTAAATCTTGGCCAGCAGCAGAAATCCTCATTTCCCCTCTTTCTCACACCCCTCCTTACTCAGCTCAGACCTCATGCTCAATCACTATTGACATCACCCTGCTCTTTTCTTCTTCTATTTCAACAAATCACAGTGCTGGTAAAATCCAGATCTCTGCCAACTTCTTGTCTGCTTCTGCAGATGACCATGCCTGCATAGAAACACCCATCATGGCGGCAGCTCTGTCTTAAATTCATGGCCATGGACCCCTGTGGACCTTTCATGCTGCCTGACAAGCACATTGTCTGTCTCTAATCCAATCTCTAAATGACCATGCCCAGCCTTCTCTTCAAACCATGAATATTTCCACCACCATCCACTCTCACTTAGCTTACAACTTTATTGGAAAAATGTAAGCCACCAGAGAAGTTTCAAAGACAGCCCCTGCCATCTTCACTGACCCACACTCCCCTGCACTCACTCTGCCTCTGGCCTCTCCCAAAGATGACCACACTCCCTTCACTAACCTACCTTTCCCTCTGTGAACATGGCCTCGGCCTTCTCATTTCAAAGGACTTTGTTGTTGTGGTTCTACTTTCTCTCTCCCACATCATTGGCTTTCCATTGGAATATTCTCATTACTCAATGAATGCATCATTGTTTCCTTTATCTTAGAGGAACTCATGATCCTGCTTCCTCTCCCAGTTTCTGTATCACTTCTTTGTTCCCCATTTGAAGCAAAACTCAATGAAAAACCTCACTCACTGTCACTAATCCATCTTTCCCCATTTTTTTCTTGATCCCGCTCTAATCAGGCTTTAGCCGCTGGTATGAACCTAAAAATGCTCCCATCAAGGTAATTGTGACCTCCATGTTGCTAAAGCCAAAGGTCAATTCTCAGTTCTCATGCCACTGACCCACAAGCAGCATTGACTTCATGGGTACTCTTTTCTCTTTGTGGCGTTTTCTGCCATGGCTCTCAGGACACCACATTTAACCGGGGTTTTTTTGTTTGTTTGTTTTTTGTTTTGTTTTGTTTTCAGTCACCTTTCTGGTTTCTCCTCTTGTCCATGACCTTGTTAGTGGAATGCCTCCATTTCAATCCTTTATCCTCTCTCTTCTTTACCAATACTCTCCCTTTGGTGATCCTATACTGTTCTGCTTCTTTCTACACCATCCCTAGGCATCCCTAGACAACACCCAGATACCACTCCCTCATGTATATCTTTAACTCAGACTCTTCTTCCAAACTCAAGACTCATACAACCAACTGCCTACACCACATTTCCACTTAGATGTCTAAGGGACATCTCCAGCTCATCATGGCTGAAGTAGAATTCTTTTCCAGTCATCTAGTGTCTTCCTAACTGGTTTCCTTGCCTCTCTCCATGTTCCCTCATAATCTCTTCTCAACATGACAATTGGAATAAGAAACCTTTTTAAAGTTTAGATCACCAGAATTACTCCTTTGCCAACAACTTCAGTGCCTCCATTTTATTCAGAATAAGAGACAAAGTCCTTGCCATGGCCTATAGCCTGATGATTTGGGTCCGGTGACTTCTTTACTCTGGCTCCTATGCCTTCTTTTTGCTCAGTTTGTCGTGGTTGCACTGGCCTCTGTGCTCTCTGACACATGCAGTCATGCTCCCTGCCTAAGGCCTTGGCATGAGCTATTCCTGCCCATAACACTCCCCCCTGCCTCCATTTATTAGCCTGGCTCACCACTCCTTCACCTACTTCAGGTCTTTGCTTAAATGCCACCTTCTCAATGAGGTAAAACCTGACCATTTCACTGAACTCTGCAACTACCCTGCTTCTTATGCTCTGTCCCAGCTCCACTCTGCTCCCTGCCATTTTCTAGATAATTCACTTGTTCATTATGTCTCCATTGCTTGTTTCTGATGGCTAAGATATAAGCTCAATGGGGTTACAGAATCTGGTTTTGTTCACTAATGTTTTCATGTGCACAGAACATCATTAGCACTTGCAGACATTTCAATATGTGTTAAATAAATATTGGTCGCAATTCCTAATTCCCTTTGTCCAAGTGTGTGTGTGTGTGTGTGTGTGCCTGCATTTCTATCATTCATAGTTTCCTGCTATTTATTTTAATATGATTTGGCCTGGACAGAAGTACTGGGGTGAAGAGAAAGAGAATTCCATTTCAATGGCTTTAGACCCTGAACCTAATTTCATTTTGAAATCGTCATGCTAAAGAGGCTGTGTTTAAAAGCAGTGATGATAATGTCCCACCTTCTCTGAACCAAGATATCACAAATGCCACCTCTAAGTAGGATGGAAATAATTTGTACCGCTCTTCCCATAAAAGTGTCAGTGAGCACTGATTGTCTATCCCCCCTCCGCCCTTTGGATTGTGATACTGTCAGTGTTTTCTCCAGTATGACTGCTACACTGTCACATCATTTGAACACCAGTCTGGTTACCTCTTGGCTTTTGAATTATAAGCTCAGTCTTCTAGCTCTCTGCTCAGCTTCCACTTGACAGTTAATGGAAATGAGTTGTGTTTCCTGGTCTGGACTATACATTACTCTCTGAGTGTTTCCCATCTTTATTTAACAAAGGTGAATGTTAAAAGGCTTGGCTCTGTACTTCACAGGTGAGACCTGTGCATCCAAAGGCATCACCTCTTTTGCATTATCCCAGTTACCATGGGTGCAACTATGTATATGCACCAGCCCCATGAGGCCATGGGCAACCTTAGAACAAGATTCTTTGAGGCAAGTTTGTAGGAACTAGACCCAGCACATACCTGGTCCAGCACAAGTGAGAAACTATTGCATAATGAACTGGTGGTGGCCAATTTAGCAGTGGTGGTACAGTCAATGCTTTGATATAAACTGTACACAGTTATGGAAGCAATCCCCCATGATTGGCTAGCACCTTTGCCATAATGATTTCGCTGCTTATTCTCCTTGTTAGATTTCCCTCTTTCCATCATATGAATTAGAGAATTCAGTTTATTCTTTCCTTGACAGAAGGAGTTCAGAGCCCTTCTAAACTTAAATAGCCATGTAATTTATCATGGGCAGTTTGTCTTCTAGAGTCTTTTTTTTTTATGCCAGTATAGTTAACATTCAGTGTTATATTCGTTTCAGGTGTACAATATAGTAATTCAACACTTCCATACATCACCCGTACTCATCATGACAAATGCACTCCTTTATCTCCTTCACCTATTTCACCCATCCCCTGCCTCTGGTAACCATCAGTTTGTTCTCTACAGTTAAGAGTCTGTTTTTATATACTGCAAGTTTGCTGAATTCATGTATCAGTTCTAGCAGCTTTTTGGTGGAGTCTTTCAGATTTTCCATATAGAGTATCATGTCATCTGTGAAAAGTGAAAGTTTGACTTCTTCTTTGCCAATTTGGATGCCTTTTATTTCATTTTGTTGTCTGATTGCTGAGCTTAGGACTTCCAACACTATGTTAAACAACAGTGGGGAGAGTGGACATCCCAGTTGTGTTCCTAATCTCAGGGGGAAAGCTGTCAGTTTTACCCATTGAGGATGATATTAGCTGTGGGCCTTTTATATATGGCTTTTATGATGTTAAGGAATATTCCTTGTATCCCAACTTTCTTGAGGGTTTTTTTTATTAAGAAAGGATGCTGTATTTTGGTCAAATGTTTTTTCTGCATCTATGGACAGTATCATATGGTTCTTATCCTTTCTTCTATTAATGTGATGCATCACATTGATTGATTTGCAAATCCTGCAGCCCAGGAATGAATCCCACTTGATCATGGTGAATAATTCTTTTAATATACTATTGAATTTCATTTACTAGTATCTTGTTGAGAATTTTTGCATCCATGTTCATCAGGGATATTGGCCTGTAATTATGTTTTTAGTGGGGTCTTTATCTGGTTTGGGAATTAAGGTAATGCTGGCTTCATAGAATGAGTCAGGAAGCTTTCCTTCCATTTCTTTTTTTTTGGAACAGCTTGAGAATAGGTATTAACTCTGCTTTAAATGTCTGTTAGAATTCCCTTAGAAATTGCTTGCATTTCTATACATCAGTAATGCAGCAACAGAAAGAGAAATCAAGAAATTGATCCCATTTACAATTGCACCAAGAACCATAAAATGCCTAGGAATAAACTTAATCAAAGATGTAAAAGATCTGTATGCTGAAAACTATAGAAAATTTATGAAAGAAATTGAGGAAGACACAAGGAAATGGAAAAATATTCCATCCTTATGGATTGGAAGAACAAATATTGTTAAAATATCAATACTACACAAAGCAATCTACACATTCAGTGCAATCCCAATCAACATTGCACTGGCATTCTTTTCAGAGCTAGAACAAACAATCCTAAAATTTGTATGGAACCGCAAAAGACCCCAAATAGCCACAGTAGCGTTGAAAAAGAAAACCAAAGCTGGAGACATCACAATCCCAGACTTTAACCTGTACTACAAAGCTGTAATCATCAAGACAGTATAGTCTTGGCATGGAAACAGACACATAGACCAATGGAATAGAATAAAGAATCCAGAATTGGACCCATAAATGTATGGCCAACTAATCTTTGACAAAGCAGGAAAGAATATCCAATGGAAAACAAGACAGTCTCTTTAGCAAGTGGTGCTGGGAGAACTGGACAGAAACATGCAGAAGAATGAAACTGGACCAATTTTTTTTTATTGAAAAAAAAATTTTAATGTTTTTATTTATTTTTGACAGAGAGAGACAGAGCATGAGTGGGGGAGGGGCAGAGAGAGAGGGAGACACAGAATCCAAAGCAGGCTCCAGGCTCTGAGCTGTCAGCACAGAGCCCAATGCGGGGTTTGGACTCACAGACCACGAGATCATGACCTGAGCCAAAGTCGTCCGACTTTGGTCGTCCGTCAACCAACTGAGCCACCCAGGCACCCCTAAACTGGACCACTTTCTTAAACTATACACAAAAATAAACTCATAATGGATGAAAGACCCAAATGTGAGACAGGAAACCATCAAAATCCTCGGGGAGAAAGCAGGCAAAAACCTCTTTCACTTCAACTGCAGCAACTTCTTATTCAACACATCTCCAAAGGCAAGGGAAATAAAAGCAAAAATGAACTATTGGGACCTCATCAAGATAAAAAGTTTCTTCATAGCAAAGGAAACAATCAACAAAACTAAATAGCAACTGATGGAATGGGAGAAGATATTTGCAAATGACATATCAGATAAAGGGTTGGTATCCAAAATGTATAAAGAACTTACCAAACTCAGCACCCAAAAGACAAATAATCCAGTGAAGAAGAAAGAAGACATGAATAGACACTTCTCCAAAGAAGACATCCAAATGACCAACAGAGACGTGAAAATATGTTCAATATGATTCATCATCAGGGAAATACAAATCAAAACCACATTGGAATACCATGTCACACTGATCAGAGTGGCTAAAATTAACAACTCAGGAAATAACAGATGATGGCAAGGATGTGGAGAAATTGGAACCCTCTTTCACTATTGGTGGGAAGCCAAACTGGTGCAGCCTCTCTGGAAAACAGTATGGAGGTTCCCCCAAAAATTAAAAATAGAACTACTCTACGATTCAGCAATAGCACTTCTAGGAATTTATACAAGAGTGCTGATTCAAAGGGGCACAAGTACCCCAATGGTTATAGCTACGCTATCAACAATAGCTAAATGTCCATCAACTGATGAATAGAGAAAGAAGATGTGGTTTACATATACAATGGAATGCTACTTGGCAATGAGAAAGAATAAAATCTTGTCATTTGCAACAATGTGGATAGAACTGGAGGGTATTATGCTAAGTGAAATAAGTCAGTCAGAGAAAAACAAATATCATGTTTTCACTCATATATGTAATTTGAGAAATTTAACAGAAAACCATGGGGAAAGGGAAGGGGGAAAAAGTTTCAAACAGAGGGGGAGGCAAATCATAAGAGACTCTTAAATATAGAGAACAAACTGAGCGTTGATGGGGGGGCAGGGGAAGGGAAAAATGGGTGATGGACATTGAAGAGGGCATTTGTTGGGATGAGCACCAGGTGTTGTATGTAAGCAATGAATAATGGGAATCCTGAAACCAAGAGCACACTGTATACACTGTATGTTAGCTAACTTGACAATAAATTATATTTAGAAAAAATTAAATAATTAGAAGTCCATTTCTAGATTTATCTCTCTTTTTCATTCGCTCATTTGTTTCTTTTTAATTTTTTTAAATGTTTATTCATTTTTAAGATAGAGACAATGAGCAGGGGAAAAGCAGAGAGAGGGACAGAGGATCCAAAGTTGACTCTGTCCTGACAGCAGTGAGCCTGATGTGGGGCTCGAACTCACAAACCATGAGATCATGACCTGAGCTGAAGTCAGAGGCTCAACCAATTGAGCCACTCAGGTGTGCCTGATTTGTTTTGTTTCTTGATTTCATACGGTATTTGTTTTTCTCTGATGGACTTATTTCACTTAGCATTATACTCTCTAGCTCCAAGTATATCATTACAAATAGCAAAATTTCATTCCCTTTTTAGGGCTGCATAACATTCCAGTGTGTGTGTGAGGGGGGGTGTGGGCGTGAATGTGACATCTTCTTCATCCATTCAATTGAAGAGCACTTGGGCTGCTTCCATAATTTGGCTATTGTATATAATCCTGCTATCAACATAGAGGTGCATGTATTCCTTTGAATTAGTGTTGTATTGTTGGGGTAAATACCCTGTAGTTAGATTCCTGGGTTGAAGCGTAGTTCTGTTTTTAACTTTTTGAGGACCCTCCATACTGTTCTCCGGAGTGACTGCACCAGTTTTCATTCCCACCAATAGTGCATGAGTATTCCTTTTTCTCCACTTCCTTGACAACACACGTTGTTTCTTGTATTGTTGATTTTAGTTATTCTGACAGCTGCGAGGTGACATAACCTTATAGTTTTGATTTGCATTTCCTTGAAGATGAGTGATTTTGAGCATCTTTTCATCTGGATGTCTTCTTTGGAGAAATGTCTGTTCATGTCTTCTGCTTTTTAAATTAGATTACTTGGCTTGGGGTTGTTGAGTTGTATGATTTCTTTATATATTTTGTCTTCCAGAGTCTTGAAGGTCAGTATTCTAAATACTTTCTCTCTGTGGTGAAGATTGGACCCCAAAGTGTCTAATTAAATCAGAGTAGGAGCAGCTGCAGGGTGCAGTGGGAAAAGTGGGACCTCTGGTCCATGCAGGCACCTTTGATAGGTACATTAGTGCATGCATGTATATGTGTGGGCATATGCATGTTGCATGCATGTGCATATCCATGCACATGTGCATGTGTGTCTGTGTGTTCAGGTATTTGAAAAGAGCAAAGGGATAATTACATCTGAGTAGCTGGGCAGGGCCCCCTTGTTTTTTTGGGAGAGACTGCCACTTGAGACCGAGTGTGTAGGGGAAGGGGTTGGTAATGCTAGCACCAGCAGCTGCTTTTAATAATGCTGCTTACCTCTGCTGATAAATATGCTTGTCAAAATAAAAGGGAAATGGAAATGCCCCCCAGCACTGGGAGTGTGACAGGATTGGCCGACCCATCCAGCCTCATATTAATTACTATGCTCTCATCTCCTCTCTTGGGCTTCAGATACAACAGAGTGATAATGGAGGAGACATGCACACAGATCTGTCTCTCTTGCCCCTTCTATATCCAGCTGGGCCCAGAGCCAGCTGTGCTCTGCTGGCATTCAGTTCCTAAAGCAGTTGGAGCCCCATTCTTTCTCAGCCAAAACTCCCCAAAGGTGTCGGCAGTTTGCAGAAAATCCAGGAATCTCTGTGAGCTTCATCAAGAAGGGCACCAGAAACCAATGCAATTTTCCACCTTAAAACAAAAGCAAGTGGAACCTGGGATAGATTTGGGTTTGCTCCACCCACAAGGAAAATGATTGAGTTAGCTCAGGGAAGAGATTGCCCACAGCCCAGAGAATGGATGGGGCCCCAAGGAGGGGAGAGTGCAGACTGAAATGGTTTCGACACTTTGGTCTGCATAGGTGAGTGTTGAATTGCACTACATTGTACATAATATGGAAATAGTTATTCTCATGGCACCCCAGAATCACCCCAGAAAGTTTCAAAGGAATTCATTTCTTTCAGCTCCAAAACCAGTTTTTGAACTTTGGGGAAGAGGTAGTTCAATGCAATGTTTTCACCAAATGAAAGCTTCCTTTTTCTCCTAGATATACACAGAGATGTTATTTCTACCTCTCCTCTGGTTGGGGGCACATGACCAGTGGAATGTGGGTACAAGTGATATAACATGATCCCCAAACTTCCCATGAGGGCTCTGTGTTCTTTCTTCCATCACTGCAGACAGTCTTGTGCAGACTCTTGAGTAGGGTAGAGATGCAAGGTGGGAGGACTCTGGGTCCTTAAATGACTGTGGAGCAGAGCTACCCCTCCCCTGCTGGGCGCTCCATTGACCCAGACTGGGAGGCAGACAAGACCCAGTGCATGAGGCCTAAGGTAGCCATGGCAAGGTACCACAAACTGGGTTTGCCTAAAATAATAGAAATATATCTTCTCACATTTGCTCTGGGCCATGTTTATTGTCTGTGAAGTCTCTAGGGGAGGATGCTTCTTTGCCCGTTTTTGGCTTCTGGTGGTTGTGGCAATCCTTGGCATTCCTTGATTTGTAGCTGGCCACTGGAACCTTAGTTTGTTTATCACATGATGCTCTCCTTTTGTGTCTTTCTAGGGTGTCTGAGTTTCCATCTGCTCACAGACATGAGTCATGGATTAGAACCCACCTTAGTTCAATATGACTCCATCTTAACTTGATTTATATCTGAAAGGAACTGTTTCCAAATAAGGTCATATTCATAGATACCAGGAGTTAAGGCTTAAACGTATCTTTTTGGGGGACTCAATTCAACCCACTATCTAAATCTTGGATCTTGTTTGTTATAGCAGCTGGTATTATCTTCTCTGACTAATACAAGTCTGGTATTGATCCCAGCTAAGAACTTTCTCCAGAAAGCCCTTTCTAACCTCTGTCCCTAAATATAGACCATCTGCTACTTTCATAGGGCACTCTCCACATTGTTTTAAACTTCCCTTATTGTACCATTTATCATGCTGAGCTATAATGTCTGATTTACTTAGGTAAGTAAGCTTCTTGTCTCTTTTCACGCTATTCATGTCCTAGAGGCAGAACTTTCTTGTTCTTCATTATTTCACCTATCCCTAGTTCATAATACGTTCCTTAATAAATTATTTTCAGGTAAACAAATGGAAGATACAGGGGTATGGATACTCTGGCACAAGCAGCATTAGGCTGACTTTCTGCCTTCAGGGTTGTTTCAGTCTCTAATGGTCTCTTTGTTGCCAAATCCATTAATTTGGTATCACTTTCCTTGTCTTTCTTGTATCACAGCTGATGCCCTTGAACATCCCCACATATTAATGATGCTTTAAGAATCCGGCTTCCTTGGGTTCCTGGCTCTCAGGTTATCATCAGTTCCATCTTGAAAACTACTTCTTTTTCATTTCTATTTGTACCCCTTGCTTATTACCTCAAACCTCACACTTTAACAGAAAGTGTTTCTTTCACTGACTCCATGGGTAGACATGCTTAGTTGAATTGAGTTGAATTGCTTAATACAGCTCCCAGTCCAAACCTGCTTCACAGGGGCCACTTACAGCAACCAAGCGGTCTCAGGTAGGCCTGAAATTTACCTGCTCCTCCCCATTTTTTCCCCAGAATTATCACATCTCAGAATGTTCGCTAAGAGGTGTTCCCCACAGACCATCAGGAGCCCTCAGCGATGGCAGGAACCAAAAGATCACTTTGTTCACTAAGCACTGCCTATTAAAAAAAAAAAAAAAAACTTAAAAAACTAGGCTTTATTTTTTAGAACAGTTTTAGGTTCACAACAAAATTTAACTGAAAGTACAGAGAGTTTCCATACACCTTCTGCCCTCACATATGTACAGCATCCCCCATTGTTATGGATTTAATGGTTGTATCTCCCCAGAATTCTTATGTTGAAACCTGATATTCCAATTTTTTTTTTTTTATAATTTTTTTTTCAACGTTTTTTATTTATTTTTGGGACAGAGAGAGACAGAACATGAACGGGGGAGGGGCAGAGAGAGAGGGAGACACAGAATCGGAAACAGGCTCCAGGCTCCGAGCCATCAGCCCAGAGCCTGACGCGGGGCTCGAACTCACAGACCGTGAGATCGTGACCTGGCTGAAATCGGACGCTTCACCGACTGCGCCACCCAGGCGCCCCTGATATTCCAATTTGATGGTATTAAGAAGTGGTGCCTTTGGAAGTAATTAGGATTAAATGAGGTCATGAGGGTGGAGCCGTCACAAATAATAATACTTTTTTATTTTATTTTATTTTTTTAATTTTTTAATATATGAGATTTATTGTCAAATTGGTTTCCATACAACACCTAGTGCTCATCCCAAAGATGCCCTCTTCAATACCCACCACCCCGCCTCCCCCCCTCCCACCCACCCCCATCAACCTTCAGTTTATTCTCAGTTTTTAGGAGTCTCTTATGCTTTGGCTCTCTCCCACTCTAACCTCTTTTTTTTTCCCCTTCCCCTCCCCCATGGGGTTTCTGTTAAGTTTCTCAGGATCCACATAAGAGTGAAAACATATGGTATCTGTCTTTCTCTGTATGACTTATTTCTTAGCATCACACTCTCCAGTTCATCCACATTGCTACAAAGGGCCATATTTCATGCTTTCTCACTGCCACGTAGTACTCCATTGTGTATATAAACCACAATTTCTTTATCCATTCATCAGTTGATGGGCATTTCGGCTCTTTCCATAATTTGGCTATTGTTGAGAGTGCTGCTATAAGCATTGGGGTACAAGTGCCCCTATGCATCAGTACTCCTGTATACCTTGGGTAAATTCCTAGCAGTGCTACTGCTGGGTCATAGGGTAGGTCTATTTTTAATTTTTTTGAGGAACCTCCACACTGTTTTCCAGAGTGTCTGCACCAGTTTTCATTCCCACCAACAGTACAAGAGGGTTCCCGTCTTTCCACATCCTCTCCAGCATCTATAGTCTCCTGATTTGTTCATTTTGGCTACTCTGACTGGCGTGAGGTGATATCTGAGTGTGGTTTTGATTTGTATTTCCCTGATGAGGAGCGACATTGAGCATCTTTTCATGTGCCTGTTGGCCATCCGGATGTCTTCTTTAGAGAAGTGTCTATTCATGTTTTCTGCCCATTTCTTCACTGGATTATTTGTTTTTTGGGTGTGGAGTTTGGTGAGCTCTTTATAGATTTTGGATACTGGCCCTTTGTCCGATATGTCATTGGCAAATATCTTTTCCCATTCCATTGGTTGCCTTTTAGTTTTGTTGATTGTTTCCTTTGCTGTGCAGAAGCTTTTTATCTTCATGAGGTCCCAAAAGTTCATTTTTGCTTTTAATTCCCTTGCCTTTGGGGATGTGTCAAGTAAGAAATTGCTGTGGCTGAGGTCAGAGAGGTCTTTTCCTGCTTTCTTCTCTAGGGTTTTGATGGTTTCTTGTCTCACATTCAGGTCCTTTATCCATTTTGAATTTATTTTTGTGAATTGTGTGAGAAAGTGGTCTAGTTTCAACCTTCTGCATGTTTCTGTCCAGTTCTCCCAGCACAATTTATTAAAGAGACTTTTTTCCATTGGATGTTCTTTCCTGCTTTGTCAAAGATTAGTTGGCCATACTTTTGTGGGTCTAGTTCTGGGGTTTCTATTCTATTCCATTGGTCTATATGTCTGTTTTTATGCCAATACCATGCTGTCTTGATGATTACAGCTTTGTAGTAGAGGCTAAAGTCTGGGATTGTGATGCCTCCTTCTTTGGTCTTCTTCTTCAAAATTACTTTGGCTATTCGGGGCCTTTTATGGTTCCATACAAATTTTAGGATTGATTGTTGTAGCTTCGAGAAGAATGCTGGTGCAATTTTGATTGGGATTGCATTGAATGTGTAGATAGCTTTGGGTAGTATTGACATTTTGACAATATTTATTCTTCCAATCCATGAGCAGGGAATGTTTTTCCATTTCTTTATATCTTCTCCAATTTCCTTCATAAGCTTTCTATAGTTTTCAGCGTACAGATCTTTTACATCTTTGGTTAGATTTATTCCTAGGTGTTTTATGCTTCTTGGTGCAAATGTAAACGGGATCAGTTTCTTTATTTGTCTTCTGTTGCTTCATTATTAGTGTATAAGAATGCAACTGATTTCTGTACATTGATTTTGTATCCTGCAACTTTGCTGAATTCATATATCAGTTCTAGCAGACTTTTGGTGGAGTCTATCGGATTTTCCATGTATAGTATCATGTCATCTGCAAAAAGTGAAAGCTTGACTTCATCTTTGCCAATTTTGATGCCTTTGATTTCCTTTTGTTGTCTGATTGCCGATGCTAGCACTTCCAACACTATGTTAAACAATAGCGGTGAGAGTGGACATCCCTGTCGTGTTACTGATCTCAGGGAAAAAGCTCTCAGTTTTTCCCCATTGAGGGTGATGTTAGCTATGGGCTTTTCATAAATGGCTTTTATGATGTTTAAGTATGATCCTTCTATCCCAACTTTCTCGAGGGTTTTTATTAAGAAAGGTGCTGAATTTTGTCAAATGCTTTTTCCGCATCGAATGACAGGATCATATGGTTCTTTTCTTTTTTTAATGTGATGTATAACGTTGATTGATTTGTGAATGTTGAACCAGCCCTGCATCCCAGGAATGAATCCCACTTGATCATGGTGAATAATTCTTTTTATATGCTGTTGAATTCGATTTGCTAGTATCTTATTGAGAATTTTTGCATCTATATTCATCAGGGATATTGGCTTGTAGTTCTCTTTTTTTACTGGGTCTCTGTCTGGTTTAGGAATCAAAGTAATACTGGCTTCATAAAATGAGTCTGGAAGTTTTCCTTCCCTTTCTATTTCTTGGAATAGCTTGAGAAGGATAGGTATTATTTCTGCTTAAAAAGTCTGGTAGAACTCCCCTGGGAAGCCATCTGGTCCTGGACTCTTATTTGTTGCAAGATTTTTGATAACTGATTCAATTTCTTTGCTGGTTATGGGTCTGTTCAAGCTTTCTATTTCCTCCTGATTGAGTTTTGGAAGTGTGTGGGTGTTTAGGAATTTGTCCATTTCTTCCAGGTTGTCCAGTTTGTTGGCATATAATTTTTCATAGTATTCCCTGATAATTGCTTCTATTTTTGAGGAATTGGTTGTAATAATTCCATTTTCATTCATGATTTTATCTATTTGGGTCATCTCCCTTTTCTTTTTGAGAAGGCTGGCTAAAGGTTTGTCAATTTTGTTTATTTTTTCAAAAAACCAACTCTTGGTTTTGTTGATCTGCTCTACTGTTTTGTTTTTTTGTTTTTTTTGGGGGGGGAGTTGTTTGTTTTTTTTTAGATTCTATAGTGCTTATTTCTTCTCTGATCTTTATTATTTCTCTCCTTCTTGGTTTAGGGTGTCTTTGCTGTTCTGCTTCTATTTCCTTTAGGTGTGCTGTTAGATTTTGTATTTGGGATTTTTCTTGCTTCTTGAGATAGGCCTGGATTGCAATGTAGTTTCCTCTCAGGACTGCCTTCGCTGCATCCCCAAACAATTGGATTATTTTATTTTCATTTTCGTTTGTTTCCATATATTTTTTCATTTCTTCTCTAATTGCCTGGTTGACCCATTCATTCTTTAGTAGGGTGTTCTGTAACCTCCATGCTTTTGGAGGTTTTCCAGACTTTTTCTTGTGGTTGATTTCAAGCTTCATCGCATTGTGGTCTGAAAGTATGCATGGTATGATTTCAGTTCTTGTAAACTTATGAAGGGCTGTTTTGTGACCCAGTATGTGATCTATCTTGGAGAATGTTCCATGTGCACTTGAGAAGAAAGTATATTCTGTTGCTTTGGGATGCAGAGTTCTAAATATACCTGTCAAGTCCATCTGATCCAATGTATCATTCAGGGCCCTTGTTTCTTTATTGATCGTGTGTCTAGATGATCGATCCATTGTTGTAAGTGGGGTATTAAAGTCGCCTGCAATTACCACATTCTTATCAAGGTTGCTTATGTTTGTGAGTAATTGTTTTATATATTTGGGGGCTCCGGTATTCGGCGCATAGACATTTATAATTGTTAGCTCTTCTGATGGATAGACCCCGTAATTATTATATAATGCCCTTCTTCATCTCTTGTTACAGCCTTTAATTTAAAGTCTAGTTTGTCTGATATAAGTATGGCTACTCCAGCTTTCTTTTGGCTTCCAGTAGCATGATAAATAGTTCTCCATCCCCTCACTTTCAATCTGAAGGTGTCCTCAGTCTAAAATGAGTCTCTTGTAGACAGCAAATAGATGGACCTTGTTTTTTTACCCATTCTGATACCCTATGTCTTTTGGTTGGCGCATTTAGTCCACTTACATTCAGAGTTATTATAGAAAGATATGGGTTTAGAGTCATTGTGATGTCTGTAGGTTTCATGCTTTTAGTGATGTCTCTGGTACTTTGTCTCACAAGATCCCCCTTGGGATCTCTTGTAGGGCTGGTGTAGTGGTGATGAATTCCTTCAGTTTTTGTTTGTTTGGGAAGACCTTTATCTCTCCTTCTATTCTAAATGACAGATTTGCTGGATAAAGGATTCTCGGCTGCATATTTTTTTCTGTTCATCACATTGAAGATTTCCTGCCATTCTTTTCTGGACTGCCAAGTTTCAGTAAAGAGATCCGTTACGAGTCTTATCAGTCTCCCTTTATATGTTAGAGCACATTTATCCCTAGCTGCTTTCAGAATTCTCTCTTTATCCTTGTATTTTGCCAGTTTCACTATGATATGTCATGCAGAAGATGGATTCAAGTTATGTCTGAAGGGACTTCTCTGTGCCTCTTGGATTTCAATGCCTTTTTCCTTCCCCAGATCAGGAAAGTTCTCAGCTATTATTTCTTCAAGTACACCTTCAGCACCTTTCCCTCTCTCTTCCTCCTCTGGAATACCACTTATTCGTATATTATTTCTCTTTAGTGCATCACTTAGTTCTCTAATTTTCCCCTCATACTCCTTGATTTTTTTTATCTCTCTTTTTCTCATCTTCTTCTTTTACCATAATTGTATCTTCTAGTTCACCTATTCTCTCCTCTGCCTCTTAAATCCAAGCTGTGGTCGTCTCCATTTTATTTTACATCTCATTAATAGCATTTATTAGCTCTTCCTGGCTGTTCCTGAGTCCCTTGAACTGTGTAGCAATAGATTCTCTGCTGTCGTTTATACTGTTTTCAAGCCCAGCGATTGATTTTATGACTATTATTCAACATCACTTTCTGTTATATTGTTTAAATCGTTTTTGATCCGTTCATTAGCTGTCACTATTTCCTGGAGATTCATTTGAGGGGAATTCTTCCGTTTTGTAATTTTGGATAGTCCCTGGAGTGGCACGGAACTGCAGGGCTCTTCCTCTGTGCTGTCTGAAGTAGCTTGCGTTGGTGGGCGGGGCCGCAGTCAGACCAGATGTCTGCCCCCAGCCCACCGCTGGGGCAACAGTCAGACTGGTGTGTACCTTCTCTTCCCCTCTCCTAGGTGTGGGATTCACTGTGGTGTGGCCTGGCCCATCTGGGCTACTTGCACACTGCCAGGTTTGTGGTGCTGGGTATCTGGCGTATTAGCTGGGGTGGATAAGCAAGGTGCACAGGGGAGGGAGGGGCAGGCTCAGCTCATTTATCCTTCAGTGATCCGCTTCAGGAGGGTCCCTACAGCACTGGGAAGGAGTCAGACCCACTGCTTGAGGGATGGATCTGCAGAAGCACAGAGTTGGGTGTTTGCGCAGTGCAAGCAAGTTCCCTGATAGGAACTAGTTCCCTTTGGGATTTTGGCTGGGGGATGAGCGAGGGAGATGGCACTGGGAGCACCTTTGTTCCCCGCCAAGCTGAGCCCTGTCGTCTTTCCAGGGCTCAACAACTCTCCCTCCTGTTGTCCTCCAGCCCTCCCGCTCTCCCAGCAGAGCTGTCAGTTTATAACCTTCCAGATGTTAAGTCCTGCTTGCTCTCCAAACACAGTCTGTCTGGCCCCTCTGCTTTTGCAAGCCAGACTCAGGGGCTCTGCTTTGCTGGCGGGCTGCCCCTCTGCCCCGGCTCCCTCCCGCCAGTCCGTGGAACGCGCACTGCCTCTCCGCCCTCCCTACCCTCTTCCGTGGGCCTCTCGTCTACACTTGGCTCCAGAGAATCCGTTCTGCTAGTCTTCTGGTGGTTTTCTGGGTTATTTAGGCAGGTGTGGGTGGAATCTAAGTGATCAGCAGGAAGCAGTCATGGTAATGCTTTTATAAGAGTCACTAGAGAGCTTGCTTCCTCTATCTGCCCCCTGCTTTATGAGGATAAAGTCAGTAGTTTGCAGCCCAGAAGAGAGCTTTCATCAGAAATCAGCAATGCTGGTACCCTAATCCTGGGCTTCTGGCCTCCAGAACTGTAAGAAATAAATTGTGGGTGTTTATAAGTCACCCAGTCTATGGTAATTTATGGTTATGGTAGCCTGAATGGACTAAGTCACTCACTATCAATCCCCCCACTAGTGTGGTCCATTTGTTAGAATGAATGTGCATTGATACATCATCATCACCCAAAATCCATAGTTTTCATATATTGTTTCCATTCCATTCCATTCCATTCTACAGGTTTTGACAAGTGCATAGTTACATTTATCCACCATTATAGTATCATACAGAATGGTTTCTTCCCTGCCCTAAAATTTTTCTGCCATCTACCTATTTTTCCCTCCCTCCCCTTCAACCCTTGGCAATCACTGAAATTTTTACTGTCTCTATAGTGTTATCTTTTCCAGAATGTCATATAGTTGGAGTTGTATAGAATGTAGCCATTTCATGTTAGCTTCTTTCACTTAATACTGTGCATTTAGGATCTTCCATATCTTCTTATGACTTGTAAGTTCATTACTTTTCTAGCATTGAATAGTACTCCATTGTCTAGATGTACCACAGTTTAATTATCCATTCACCTACTAGAAGATGTCTTGATTGATTAATAGTTTGGAAATTATAGGGGCGCCTGGGTGGCTCAGTCAGATAAGCATCTGACTCTTGATTTTGGCTCAGGTCATGATCTCATGGTTCATGAGATCAAGCCCCACATCAGACTCTGCCCTGACATCTTGGTGCCTGCTCAGAATTCTTTCTCTCTCCCTCCCCCACCGCTCTCTCTCTCTCTGCCCCTCCCTTGCTCTCTCTCTCTCTCTCAAAATAAATAACTAAACTTAAAAAAAAAGAAATACCATATGATTCAAAAATTCCACTACTGGATATTTACCTAAAGAAAATAAAAACACTAATTTGAAAAGATATATATATATATATACAACCCCATATTTATTGCAGCATTATTTGTAACAGCTAAGATATGGAAGCAACCCAAGGTTCCATCAATAGATGCATAGATAAAGAAGAGGTAGTATATATGTAAAATGGAATATTATCCCATCTTTAAAAGGAATAAAACCTGGCCATTTGCAACAACATGGATGGACCTATAAGGCATTATGCTAAGTGAAATAAGTCAGACAGAGAAAGACAAATAGCACATGAATTCATTCAATGTCTTCAATAGATAGAAATCTATTACGATTTTCTATTTCTTCTTATTTTTATTTTTTATTTTTTTAGAAAGAGAGAGAGAGAAGGGTAGGGGGAGAGGGAGAGGGAAAGGAAGAGAGAAAACTTTAAGCAGGCTCCATGTGCAATGCAGAGCCCAACATGGGGCTCAATCTCATGACTGTGAGATCATGACCTGAGCCAAAATCAAGAGTCAGATGCTTAACTGACTGAGCCACCCTGGTGTCCCAATTTTCTACTTTTTTGTGTGTGACTTTGGCAGATTGTGTTGTTCAAGGAATTGGTCCATTTTATCTAGGGAATAAAATGTGAACATAGAGGTGTTTATAGTATCCCTTTACTATCCTTTTAATGTCAATAGGATCTCTAGTTACATCTCTTTTTTCATTTCTGATATTAGAAATGTGTATCTTCTCTCTCCCTCTTTCTCTTCTTAATTAACTTGACTAGAGCCTTATCAATTTTATTGATCTTCTCAAATAAACACCTTTTATTTTTGTTGACTTTCTCTATTGATTTTCTATTTTCAATTTCATTGATTTTTGCTCTAACTTGTAGTATTTATTTTCTTTTATGTTGGAATAGTTTTCTTTTTTCTCTCTAGTTTCCTAAAGTGGAAGTTTGATTTCATGTCTATTTTCTTTTCTAATATAGCACTCAATGTTTAAATTCTCCTTTTAGCTCTGCTTTCACTGTCTCTCACAGATGTTGATAAGGTATCATTTTCACTTAGGTCAAAATATTTCTAAGTTTATCTTGAGATTTCTTCTTTGACCCATATGTTATTTACAAATACGTTGTTTAATCTCCACATATTTCAGAATTTTTCAGTTATCTGTCTGTTAATGACTTCTTATTTAAGGCCTTGTGCATAATATTTGGAGTAATGTAGTAGGTAAGAAATGCAGTGGGTAAGAGATGAAGCCCACTGACCCTGACCACAGATTCTCTGAATGAAACATAACTTCTGAACATGATAACTCTATTAAGTGTCTATTGTTGCATGACCAGTTGAGTAAAACAACTTCAAAACTCAGTTGAGTAAAACAATAAATATTCATTATCTCTATAAGCCAGGAATCCAGGTGTGGCTTAGTTGGGTGTCTCTGACTCAGAGTCTGTCATGAAACTGCAGTCAAATTGTGGGCCAGTGTTGTGTCTCATCTGAAAATGCAATGAGGCAGGTGTGGATGGAGCTTTCTCATTTGTTGTTGACAGGGTTGGCCCCTTGCTACATAGGACTCACCCTAGGGCTGCCTTAATATAGGCAGCTGGCTCACCCAGGGTGAATGATCCGAGAGAGAAAGGGTGAGAGAACCCAAGAAGGAAGTCACAATCTTTTTACAACTTACTGTTGAAAGTGATACCCCACCACTTTTGCTGTATTCTGTTTATTAGAAGTAAGTCAACAAGTCCAGCTATACTCACTCACAAGGAAGTTGTTGCACAGGGATGAGAACATCAATGACAGCCATTTTAGAGGTTGCCAGCCACAAAGAACATATGTCTGTTTGCACAGATCATCTCAGTCAATATCTTTATGTATCTGTCTTGGTTTGGCCCCTCCTTTTTCTCTTTTGCTTTCCTTCCATTCCCCATATGTTTTTACAATGCTATCCAAAGCCCATCAGTTGGGGCCAAGAAAGTCTGATAAAAAGTTGAGAGACAAACTATTTACATAGTCAAAAACACTCTCCTCACTATACATACTTATTACAAGGGGGGAAATAGTAATTTTATAGTGGAGAAGTCTGGCAGACAGCACCTCAATTAGTTAAATAAAGTTAACATTGCCAGCAATAGGACAAGTTAAAATCACATTCTGCTTCATAGGATGCAGTGAGAACATAGCATCACTTATGTGAGGTTCCTGTCAAAGATGGGTACCCTGCCTTTAATTACGAGGTAACATTAGACTTATACAAATTGGTAAATATTCTAAAGCCTGTGCTCTTCAAAATGTCAGCGTCATAAAAGTCAAGGAGAGACCATGGAACTTTTCCAGATTGCAGGCAACTAAAACAACACAGTGACTAAATGTAACATGTGGTTCTGAACTGGATCCTATTTCTATAAACGTCATTATGGGGACAATTGGTGAAGCCTGAGTGGAGGCTGATGACTAGATGGGGTGGGGTACCGATGTTAATTTCTCGATATTAATGGTTCCACTGTGGCTAGTTAAGAGAACATCCTTGATTGTAAGACAGACATTGCCATATTCAGGAGGGATGGGCATCACATCAGCAACTTACTCTTAAATGGTTTCAGGGGGAAAAAAAAGAGCTCTTTGTTCAGTACTTGTAACCTTTCTGTAAGTTTGAAATTTCTTCAAAATGTAATGTTTGAAATCCCCAATTAGGATATAAAATTATATGACTATCCCACTTATGGATATAAGGTTTCCTCTAAAAACGCACTTTCCAGGGCGCCTGGGTGGCGCAGTCGGTTAAGCGTCCGACTTCAGCCAGGTCACGATCTCGCGGTCCGTGAGTTCGAGCCCCGCGTCGGGCTCTGGGCTGATGGCTCGGAGCCTGGAGCCTGTTTCCGATTCTGTGTCTCCCTCTCTCTCTGCCCCTGCCCCGTTCATGCTTTGTCTCTCTCTGTCCCAAAAATAAAAATAAAAAAAAAACGTTGAAAAAAAAAAAAAAATTTAAAAACGCACTTTCCAGACTTGTTAAACCCATAAATACTAACTCATCCTTTTGGTTATGTCTTTTCCTTGGGATGAAAATCTTCTCCAAAGCAACACTGAGGACACAGCCTTAGGACTAAGCTTGGAAATGCCAAATCTAATTAAACTCTACTAAGCACAGGAATTAGGGGAGCAAAAAATACATCTCACATTTGGAAAGAATGTACATCAAGGAAAAGATGGAAAATGTTGCATTGCCCATCAAATCTTTAAGATTTTGGTTCAGTTTAAAAATAGAAATCCTGGGGTGCCTGGATGGCTCAGTTAGTAGACATGTGACTCTTGATCTCAGAGTCAAGTTCAAGCCCTATGTTGGGTGTAGAGATTACTTAAAAACAAACAAACAAACAAACAAACAAACAAACAAACAAACAAAATAGAAGTAGAAATCCCAATCCTTTGTGAGACTCTACAAATTAAATTACTCTCATGTATTTTTATATTTAGTCTATGAAATGGAAACAAAAAAGATTTTGTATATACTACCAAACAACCTGCCAATTATCATCACCAAAACCTTTTATTGACATAAGCTCTCAAGATTATGAAGACAAAAGTAGGTGTCACAGTCAGCAAGGATTCATGGGACAAACAGGAGGGGCATCTAAAGCATCATGGACCTTGGAATAATGATTTTCTAGAACAACAGAAATGCTGAAACCCAGATACATGACAATGGATGGAGGAATAGAAGAAATATAAAGAAATGAACAAAAATCTGCACTTCTGTGAAACTGCTATAAAAACAATCCAATATGGGGTGCCTGGGTGGCTCAGTCAGTTGGACGGCCGACTTTGGGTCAGGTCATGATCTCATGGCTTGTGAGTTCGAGCCCTGCATTGGGCTCTGTGCTGACAGCCCAGAGCCTGGAGCCTGCTTCAGATTCTGTGTCTCCCTCTCTCTCTCTGACCCTCCCCTGCTCACGCTCTGTCTTTCTCTCCTTCAAAAATAAACATAAAAAAAAACAATACTTCCATAGATGCGAATGGTTTGGGAAAATAATTGGAAAGAATACAAAAATGTCGGGGTGGGGGAGGGAGTGAAGTTTCTGAGTACTAGAATCTCTTGGGTTTGAGGCCACAAGGCACTTCAGGACTTCAGAGAGGGTGGTGGGGTTTCATGCTTCCACTCCTCTCATTTGTGGCCAGGACTTCTGGCTCTCTGTTTCTCTCACTGCATGTAGCACTCTCCCTTCCCTCTGACTTCCACACATCCAAATAGGCCATTTTTAGTCTTCATGGATAAGAAGCATGAAGGTCAGATGCAACATTCCTTCATTTGATATAATCAAAGACATACCCTCTTCAAATCTAAAATATTTGACACACTCTACAGCCTAGGCTCTGTTGATTCTGGAAACTACACCAAACACTGTTTTAAGACATGAGATATTTCTTCTCTATCTAGGGGTCACTCTTTGTTCTTTTCATATTTTCCCCTGAAGCTGTTGAACTTATTTCTTAAGCTCTGCAATCTCATCTGTGATGATTCATATCCTAAGCAATCTTTCCTTTTTCATACATTTCTTAAGTTATATTTTCAAGGATTGTCTATATCCGAAGTCGTGAAGTTTATCGGCACAACATTAACCATCATATTGCCTGTTGATTCTTATGGTGTTTACAGGATCTATAGCATTGTTCTCTCTTTCATTCCTGATGTTGGGGACTAGATTGGCCTCCTTTTTTTTCCTTTTATTTTAAAATTGATTAATTAATTAATTATGGGGGGAGGGGCAGAGAGAAAGGGGGACAGAGCGTCTGAAGCCAGCTTTGCCCTGACAGCAGTGAGCCCTATGTGGGTTTGAACTCACAAACTGTGAGATCACGACCTGAGCTGAAGTCTCAACCAACTGAACCACCAAGGTGCCCCACCTCCTTTTTTCTTGACCAGTCCAGCTACAACCTCATCCTTCAACATTTTAAGTTCCTGTTTAATTCAGACCATCTCTGTCCTTTTGCTTCTCTTGAAATGCAAGTTGCTTAGCAGTCAGTGAATTCATAGGACCGGTTGGGGACAGAGTTAGAGGAGGAGGTGTTGGTGCAGGCAAGGTCAGAGGTAGCATCTATGGAAGGTGGGGAGACTGATAAGGAGAGAGTTCCATGACTCAGAAGCTGGGTGGGTGCAGAACAGCAGTGCAAAATAGCCACAGTTACCCACCCTTCCGCAGTTATTACGAGTTATTACAGAGATACTTCCTGGTAATGTATTGTCAAGGACCATTTCCCAGCACATTCTGCCGAGGCCTGAGGAACTGACCACTTGTGCTCTCCAGCTGTACATTAAATTCACAGGAGTGTCCAGAATGTGGAACTATACATATATAGAGTGTATGTTTCTCTGTAACTGGGAAGGAAGAGACACACAAGACTTCAGAGAGAGCAAAAAGGCTACATTTACCAAGCTCTGTTTATGTAAGCCAAAGTTTCCTCTGACATGTTTGCATGATATGGGTGATTTTTGGTTTCCAATTCTCCACAGAAGCATGTATTATCCATTATTTAATAAGAAAAACACATATGTCTATATGTGCTACAGCTTGGTGAACTAGAAGAGGTAAACAGTAAAGAAAAATACCAATAAAATGAGTTGTTGATAATAGAAATAAATAATAAAAAACTAAGACCAAGCTGACAACCAATATAGAGCAAAATATGAAAGCCTAAGCTTCTTTTTATAAGATACGAAGCACTTCCCTTTGGCCTCAGATCAGACCCAGAATAGAACGTTGCCTGTACTCTCAAGCAAAAGCAGGGAGTCTTACATCTTAGCTCTGTTTTTCCAGTGATCACATCCTCACTTGGGTTATGTAGTTGACACCACATCAGTACAATCTAGAGACGTTCACTGACCTTCAGTAGAGATTCATGGTGGATCATAGTGCGTTTGTTTAAAATTGAGAATACTAAATAGGCAAAAGAGTATTTATCCAGTGTGGAACATTTGTCCATTGTGATCCAGGAAAGACTCAAGCTCCTTCAGCTTAGCAATATGGGTACAGAGGAGGGACCATCCTCTCCACACCAACCCCCCCACCCCGCCCCGCCCTGTAGTCTCAATTTGGCCATTTGCAATTCAAGAATCCTTTGTCCCTGGTTCCCCAAATGGCAATTCTGAAGAGAATTAAGCAATGCTCCAAGGTACTCCCTCATTAACTGCTCGGTGCTCACCTGTTTTCAGAGGTAAAGCTATTTATTTTACAATGTTTTATTCCAGGTTTTTCTAGAGTCACCCATGTGTTAATATTAGTGCACAATCTTCTCTATTTTTATTTCCTGCACATCTTTCCTCCAGTCAGGGAAGTGTGGTCTATGGTTACAGCTCCCACAAGGACCCACAGCTTCCTGATTAATAGCAGAAGAGATGTAAACATCTTCATCTGGAAAAAGCATAGAGCAGAGATGCCCAGGGGAGTAGAGAGGTATAGGGATGGTGAGCTAATAATAACCTGCGGCGTTCTGTTCAAGGACACGGGAAGCCAGGGTGGAGACTGTGATAAGCCAAGGTGAATATGTAA
This sequence comes from Neofelis nebulosa, assembly GCF_028018385.1. Classification (NCBI taxonomy): domain Eukaryota; kingdom Metazoa; phylum Chordata; class Mammalia; order Carnivora; family Felidae; genus Neofelis; species Neofelis nebulosa. The sequence goes on along the minus strand of NC_080790.1, from coordinate 94,042,363 downwards.
CAATCCCAGGGCAGTCCCTTAGAGGAAGACTTAGCTCCTGGGACCCCAGGGGAGATGCTTCCTGCCAGCCTTGGGAAGCATGCTTCAGAAAGCCGTGGCAGTCTCTGCTTGCTTTCCGGATCAGATGTGCTGGGAGGGACAGGCAGGCTGGGGAGGGGCTGTGGTCACATCATCTCATATAACCACTGTACACCTCACAGCACGATGAGGTGAAACTAGACTTTGTTTTAAAATCAAATTGAATTTAATTTTTTGTTTGTTTTTCTCTTTTGAAACTTTCCCCAAACCAGATCAAAAACAAACCAACAAACTTGTTTGTTGGTTTGTTTTTTAATAAAAGGAAAATTACCCAAGAAACACAGAATGGAAAATAGTGCCATAAACCCCTGCACCCATGGTCAACATGGCCCCAACCTGTGTGCTCCATGCCATCCACACCCCTCCGCCCAGACACCACTGGATTATTTTGAAGCAAAGCCCAAATATCACACCATTTCAGCCTTCAAGATGAATCCCAACAGATAAAGGCATACAATAACACATCCTGAGATGTCATTATGTATATATGTAAAACATAAGAATTACTTAACATGGCATAGTATCAAGTCAGTACTGTCATCTCCTGAATGTCCTTTGTTAAACCAATATCCAAACAGGTTCTGCATATTACATTAGACTAACAAATCTCCTGTCTCTTTTTTTTTTAACTGAGGCTTAAAATACATGCTGTCAAGTATGCTGATTTTAATTGTATGATTTAATGAATGTCTTAGATACATGTCTCGAGCCACATAACCACCACTCAGATCAAGTTGAAGGGCATTTCCAGCTTCCCACTCCCTCCTGCTCCTTCCTGTCAGCCCAGAACCTATATTCTGGCTTCTTTTAATACAGGTTCATCTGTACATGTCTCGAGCCACATAACCACCACTCAGATCAAGTTGAAGGGCATTTCCAGCTTCCCACTCCCTCCTGCTCCTTCCTGTCAGCCCAGAACCTATATTCTGGTTTCTTTTAATACAGGTTCATCTGCAGGGTATTCAGGTTCATATAAACAGAATCATACACATGATATGTGCTCTTTTCTGTCTCACTTCTTTTGCTCAGTGTCATGTCTATGAGATTCACCTGTGTTGTTGTTTAGTTTGGTTTTGTGTGCCTGTACCCTTCTATGGGTGAGTGCCCAATTTGCATTTATATTGACTTGGGTTGTTTCTACACCTTCACTATTATTAATAATGCTGCTATGAATATCTTTGTCCATCTTTTCTAGGACATAGGCACTCCTCTGTGTGATGTCTGGAGAGAAGGGAAGGTGTGGTTCAGCTTTTGGAAATACTTCCAAGTAATTTTGCAAAGTGTATGAATTCCAGTTGGCCCATGTCCTTATAAACACTTGGTATTTATTTACTTTTAACCCATTTGGATATGTATCAGTATTCTTTTGGGGCTTTCATTTACATTTTCCTGGTGACTAGTGATTTTGAGCATCTTTATATTTTCCTGATGACTAATGATGTTGCACATCATTATTAGCTATTTGAGCATATTATTTTGTGAAATACTTATCTAGATACTGTTGCCCATTTTTTAAAAAAAGTTGCTGAAGAATTTATATAACAGCTTTTCTCCTCAAATATCATGAGAACAATTCATCCACAGTGGACTGGAACAGAATGAATGGGTGAGGAGTGGACAGTTTAAGAGAGGAAGAATAGAGGAGCACCTGGGTAGCTCAGTTGGTTAAGCGTCTGATTTCATCTCAGGTCATGATCTCACGGTTCGTGAGTTTGAGCCCCACATTGGGCTCTGTGCTGACAGCTCAGAGCCTGGAGCCTGCTTCACATTCTCTGTCTCCCTCTCTCTCTCTCCATCCCTCCCCTGATCTCTCTCTCTTTCTCTCTCTCAAAAATAAATAAACATTAAAAAAAATTTTAAAGAGAGGAAGAATAGACACTAAGCACAGTAAAAATGTTAATAATGCTAACCATCTCTAAGTCCTTTTACCATACTTAGAGAAGATGGTTAAGCAATGGGTCTCTTGCTTTCCAAAGGAAACCCATTTTTGAACACACGATGAACATAAAAATAAGAAACCAGAATGACTCAGTGACTGGTAAGTGTAATGGAAAAATCTAATGATTATTGGAAAGATACTATACCAGTGGATGGTAGTGGACATTAAAGGGGCACCTGGCTGGCTCAGTTGGTGTAGCATGTGACCTCTTGATCTCAGGGTCATGAGTTTGAGTCCCATGTAGGCTGTAGTGATTACTTACATAAATAAATAAAAATAAAAATAAACAAGTAATGGACATTAAATAAAAAAGAAGAGTTAAAATTTGGAGAAGGCCATTGTGGCTATGTAAAATCTGTTCTTTGAAAAATAGAACATACTCTATTCTCTCTGTGCTATAACAAGGCTCACAGCAATACATGACATAAAATAGTCGTTAAAAATATTTATTTTTATTTTATTTTTTATTTTATTTTTTATTATGAAATTTATTGTCCAATTGGTTTCCATGAAATTTATTGTCCAATTGATGTCCAGTGCTCATCCCAACAGGTGCCCTCCTCAATACCCATCACCCACCCACCCCTCCCTCACACCCCCATAAACCCTCAATTTGTTCTCAGTTTTCAGGAGTCTTTTATGTTTTGGCTCCCTCCCTCTCTAACCATTTTTTTCTTCCCCTCCTCCATGGTCTTCTGTTAAGTTTCTCAGGATCCACATAGTAGTGAAAACATATGGAATCTGTCCTTCTCTGTATGACTTATTTCACTTAGCATAACACTCTCCAGTTCCATCCATGTTGCTACAAAAGGCCATATTTCATTCTTTCTCATTGCCACGTAGTATTCCATTGTGTATATAAACCACAATTTCTTTATCCATTCGTCAGTTGATGGACATTTAAGCTCTTTCCATAATTTAGCTATTGTTGAGAGTGCTACTATAAACATTGGGGTATGGGGCGCCTGGGTGGCGCAGTCGGTTAAGTGTCCGACTTCAGCCAGGTCACGATCTCGCGGTCCGTGAGTTCGAGCCCCGTGTCGGGCTCTGGGCTGATGGCTCGGAGCCTGGAGCCTGTTTCCGATTCTGTGTCTCCCTCTCTCTCTGACCCTCCCCCGTTCATGCTCTGTCTCTCTCTGTCCCAAAAATAAATTAAAAAAATAAAAATAAAAAAATAAATAAACATTGGGGTACAAGTGCCCCTATGCATCAGTACTCCTGTATCCCTTGGGTAAATTCCTAGCAGTGCTACTGCTGGATCATAAGGTAGGTCTATTTTTAATTTTTTGAGGAACCTCCACACTGTTTTCCAGAGCGGCTGCACCAGTTTTCATTCCCACCAACAGTGCAAGGGGGTTCCCGTTTCTCCAATTTGACAATATATTTCATAATAATAATAATAATAATTATTATATATATATATATATATATATATATATATGAGAAGTCCCCATGAATTTCTTCATGATGATCTTTTTGTTTATTAATTGCCAGTGATCATTTCCTTAAGTTTGCTGTCTTATCAACCTCACTGGGCATGCCCCTGTGAACCCCTGTAATCTGCCCCGCCTCTTCTGTAGCTGACTTTGTAGCCCAGCAGAGGGCTGGTCCCCGTGGGTGTGGAACTTCCTGCCCTGGGGACCTTGCCTTTCCTGAAGGAAAAGTGAGGCCTTCTGGAGGGGAAGCAAGAGACTCTCACAGCTGTTGAAATGCCTCACTCCCAAGAACATCCGTGCAGGGGGAACCAGGCTAGGGAGGCTTCAAGAAGGCACCTGACAGGCCAGTCCACTGTGGCATTGCAGCCGTAGCCATCCTAGGACAGTGCCAGCCTCAGCTCAGTCCGACCGGCAGCACATTCGGGCCTGGCTGAATGGGGTGTCCAGCTGCAGCTCAGGACCACCCAGGGGCTTGGCTCTGAGGCCTAGAGAAAACACCTGACTGGTGTGGTTGCTCTAGCGTATGATTCCCTGTGGTAGGCACTAGGTTGTGGCTTGCAGAGTGTGGAGGGAAAAGAAGTGGGTTCAGAGAGGAGAAAGGGCTTAGGATGTGAAAAGGAAGTCACCAGAAGAGTCCACAGGGGGTGTGTCACAAGCAGCAACCTTTGGAACTCGGGGCAATAGCCTTACCTATGAGGTAACAGGTGGGTGCTGGGTCCAGGGATGCCTTGCGGAAGAGAACGTGAAGGCATGGGGGCAGAGTGTGGGCTCTGGATCAGATGGCCTTTTCCTGGGCCCCATGATCCTCAGCAAGATACTGAACATGCAGCTCAGCTTCCGTGAGTGATATGCTCAGAAGCTGAACCACTGAAGGGTGAGGCTCAGCAGCACATGGCTCAGAGAAGGTGCTGGATAAACAGGAGACCCTGTTGATCACTCGATGGATCAGGCAGCTGGTAAGAAATAACCCCAGTGCTTCCTGATGGCAGTTTTCTTTTATAGGAAAACCTCCCTCACTGGCTTGACACCCTGTGGGCTCCATCAGGTGTGGGTCCAAGAGCAGACTCACCCACACCTGCTGTCAGTTGCCTGGACATGCTGGTGCATGCAGGGGAGATCTGGAGCTTAGAGTGGGGAGTGTGGGGGGTGGGGTGGGGGAACATCAAAAACACTGGCATGAAATAAGTCTGGCTTGGGGCTTCATATCAACAAAGGCAAGGGGATAAACAATTCTAGCTAAGACCTATGAACCACTATATCTTTCTTATAAATTATTTTTTAAAATACCCAGTCACTTGGGGCACCTGGGTGGCTCAGTCGGTTAAGCATCTGATGTTTGATTTTTGGCTCAGGTCATGATCTCACGGTTTGGGGGATTGAGCCCTGCACAGGGCTCTGTGCTAACAGTATGGAGCCTGCTTGGGATTTCTCTCTCCTTCTCTCTCTGTCCCTCCCCTACTCGTGTTATCTCTCTCACTCTCACTCAAAAAAATAAATAAATAAATAAACATGAATAAAATAAAATAAAATAAAATACCCAGTCACTCAATTATTTGGCAATCCAACTAGCATGGTTGATTTGGTATTAAATTTTTTTAAATGTTTTTTTTCCTTATTATTTAGTAAGAATATGCATACATTCTATGTATGTATAGGCATCTTGTAAAGATACTTTATTATTATGTACATATGGATATAGATAAAAGTATAGGTAGAGGTACAGATAGAGTTACAGGTAAACACATAGAAAAGCTGGGAAAGGGAATACTCACTCTAGCATAGGAAAGGAGGATTGAAATTAGGTTTGTTTGAAAGGGGAATTCAACCTTGTCAAATATTTAATGTTCACAGGGTGAATGTATGCGTGCATTACATGTGTAACCCAAAACCAATTTAAATTAGATATTTCCTTTTGGGAAAACAAAATACAAGATTTTAAGAAGACTATGGCACAACTTCAATAAGAGAATTATTCAGACTTTGAAGATTTTATGTGATTTCTTGGTTGGTGTGTATCTTCCCATTCATTCATTAACTCATTCATGTTATCAGCCTCACTTAATTCTGCAAATTATTTGAAGTTGCTTATAAAATTTTGTACATACAGACCTTATAATACAACATCAAAATAAAACTAAGAATATTTTATATATGTATATGTGTGTGTGTATGTGAGATATATGTCTATCTGCAAATAAAAATATGGCAGATGTCACAGGTGTCAGTAGGCACTGGCTCAGCTTTGAGTTTGAGCTTCCTGGGAGTTGAAAAACAGCCTTCTTTTCTGATATTTACCACAAAAAACACACATAGTTTCATATGAAGAGTAACCTTTTTTCCCAAACAGAATTCAATGTGGAGTTTATTTAAAGGACCCTGATATCAACTTCACTGGGTAGAAAAATGAGCACTATCTTCCTATGGTTTTCAAAGCTCATTGATTATATTTAAATGGATGGTTCATTTAGGATGGTGGATCTCAACCCCCTAAGTTGTAATCCCTTCTGTTTATAACAAATATTTTATAGCATCTCTTGTTCTATCAGGAAACGAGATTAATAGGTAATAATGTATAACCCACTGACCTTCATAACCACTCTAAGTGTAATATTAAAGACAATAAAGACCGTGACATGTAATAAAGGATTAGTTCTATAGGTATGTGCTGCTATATTAATACACAAGACAAGAAAGCAGTCAGTCTATGCACTAAGCAGAGGAACTCATCGGGCATCATGCCACCAACTGGTTCCATCAGCTTCCTGAGCAAGGTGAGTAGTGTTTTGTTTTTGTGTGGTTTTTCCAAACACACAACATTGAAAACATTGAAAAACTCTGGGTCAAGTTGTGAAAGACTACAAGGTCATCTCTTCTCCATTTACACAACACTAGATACCCTGGAAAACTCAATGTGTATTAAAACTGTGACAAATACCTTATTTTTCTTTGTAAGCCAGATTTAGGTTTTGGATAAAATTATTATAAACCACTTTCTTGCCTACAAAAATATTCTGGGGGACACCTCCAAGTTGTGTGGGACCTGGCCCAGATGCTTATTGATGTGGGACTTCCTCATGCATTGAAAAGCATTTGACAACCATGGAGTCCTCTCACTAAAGCCAGTGATACCTCCACTGCCAAAAACACTTCCAGAAATTTCCAAAACACTCCCTGGAAAGAAGTACTGTTCCAATGATAGAACTAACTGAAGATCTTAGATTAAAGTCCCCCAAAAGCCAATGGAGCTGTGTGCAGGGGTGAATGTGGGGCATGGTTCCAGGGAAAAGGAGGGGGCATCATTGTGAGCCACAGACTTGGTTCTGCTGGGACCTCCTAAGAGGAGTACAGAAAGTCATGAATCACTGGCTGGAAAGAGAGTAGGCAGAAGCATTTACCTACTAACTCTTAGCTCCAGTGTTGCCTTGAGGTGCTAAGATTTACACACTTCCAGGCCCACCTCTACACAAGCTGAGGGTGCTCACCCCTAGGGCACTGGGACACTGTCACTGGGAAGTTAGCCCACACAGGACTGTGCACTCTTGTAGCAGGAGGTTGAAGGCATGTGGGCTATGGTGTGGAAAGCTTTCTGTTCATCCAGGATGAAACCACTTTGTGCAGGCTTGGGACAAGCCACTTAGTTGGGCTAATGTGCAAACCTGGAACATTTCAGACCTGTATCAACACAAAGCCAAGACCACAGACGCTGGAATAAATCCTGGCCATATATTTGAAGGCAGAGGGTTGGTCCATTTGATAAGTCAACTTTCTGATTCCCACCTCCCAGGCAAGTGGGCCTTCATTTCCTGCCCCATTGACAACCTCCAATCCTTAAGACAAATACATTCCCCAAATTGCTTCCAATGGAACATGAACCTTTGCACCAGAATGCCACTTCTGACCTGCTAGTTAATGTGGGATATGGCTGGCCTATGGTTTAAAGTAAAGGCATGGCATCTTTTCTCACACCAGAGTGTTTTGGACTCAGATGTCCATGGATACCAGAAAGAGTTTATGCAACTTCAGCTCCAGCCTTGAGTCCTGGACCTCAGAGTAAGTTCCTGACACTCTCCCCGTGGAGCTGCTGAGATACTTCACGTGGCCCTGGGTGCCCACATCTCCTAGACCAGAGTGAAATACACTCCCTGAAGATTTGATCCTCTTCATCTACGCTCTGAAAAGACAAGGAAAGTCTGTCTGTCTTGAGGCGACGTAGGCTTTCTGGGTGGCAGTCTCCCTGTTTGACCTTGGTGCTCAGCAGAGGCAGAGGCTGATGACTGTCTACAGAGTGAAAACGTGTGTGTCCCTACAGCAGTGATGTGCCATTCCCTCCAGACACCTTTGAAACCTCTCAGTTACACTCAGCAAACTTCTGTTGGGCAGTATCTAAGCTCACATCCTCTTATAACAGACCCTGAGTTATCCCGGGGCCTGGGAGAGGACTGCAATGAAGAAAAAGTAAGGAATGCTCTCCTATGAACTCATTACACTGTGGGGAGCAGGGCTCAGATCCCAGGGACACACCGAGAACCAGGTCAGCCCCTCTACCAGAGACACAGAGGATGAGAGGATGAGAATATTCATTTACAGGCTTTTGTCCCCATTGACATGGAGGGTTGCCTTGAGGGATGTTGGTCCCCTCATACTGCAGCCACCAGCATGGCAAATGGTGCCACAGTCATGTAACTAGTTTTTAGCAGAACTACTGTCTGCCAGAATTCTCTTGCATAACTATGGCATTATGCACTTGCTCTTTATTGAGTGCATGCTATGTGCTTAGAGAATGTGATTTTTGCCATGACATTTTTACAGAAGAGGAGATGCATGCAGCCTATCCTTTCAGGTCTGTCATCTGAAAAATGGCAGGTAAGAGCATCGAGAGGCACTGGAGGGATGCTGGGCTTCCTAGTCTCCTGCTCCCCAATGCCCCTGAAACCTGGGACAGGAAATCTTGAAGGCCAGTGTGTGCCTAGTGGGGACCTCCTGCAGCTCAGTCACTGATCCTCCTGGGGATGTTCCTTCCTTGCAATGTCCCTTACCTTAACTCTGAGTGAAGCAGGGACATCCTTGGCTCCAAGCGTGCCTCTGACCAGAAGGGTGTTCCAGACTGTTCTCCCTACTATTCCCACACACTCAAATTTAGCCTGTCCTTCCAGCCATTCCATCTTTTCTTTGTGAGAGATGCAGCCTCAGAATGAAGAGTGTGGCCTGGTGTGACACCATGTTAGCCAAGTTCTGGACTGAAAGCAGATGCTGCAGAAAACCGAGTAATGGAGACAAATCTAATGAAAAGGTTATTAACGAATTGTAGGCAGGGTGCAGGGATGTCCATCATGGACCTCCAAGACCTCAGGGGTCAGGCGGATGCTGCTACCATGCTAAATGGGAAGGGACAGGGGAGGCAGGAGCTACCCAGACCCCAATGGGGAGATTTGTGCCAGAGAAAGTAGCTTGTGGTGGGGCTGCAGCCTCCATGGCGAAACAGAGTCATGGACAATCTGTGGCTTAGAAGACAGAGCACCTTGGAAATTGTTTCTAGTTGCACAATTTTTCACTTCTGTTTCTTCGTCCCTTCCAGGGGTTCCTTAAGCTTTGCTTTATCCTTTAATAAATCCTCATCTGCTACCACTGGCCAGAGTGGATTTCTGTTGTCTGCCACTAAGAATCTGGATGGATGCATTGTGTTTACACATTTACATACATTATCCAATGTGATTCATGCAACAAACCCAATGAAGTGATAACCCCCTACACACAAACCCCCAGGAAGAAGGGAAGACGTGGAGGCTGCAAGACGGTTATTGTAGGCACCATCAGCAGCCTGCCCATGTTCCTTCCATTCTCGGGTTTATGTGCCAAAAGCTGCTTCCAAGAACACCTCTGCCTGCAGGATTATCAGGGCCTGGGTACATAGCAGGCCAGGAGGTCTGGAAGCTCAATACCCGGGGAGCTGATAGATAAATACTAGTTTCCTACTACTGGGAAGAGGATCACTCTGAAACATGCTCCACACACTGTGCCAGTGTGTCTCTGTGGGACTGATTGCTCATAATGGTAAGCTGCTCAATGATACATCCTGTTATATTTCTACCCTTCCCTGTATCACTTCCCCACTCTCGCACTGAGGACTCTTGGGATCCCCTCTCAAATAAATTAATTAAAAAAAAAAATCTCTTCTCTAATGTTTATTCATTTTGACAGAGAGACAGCATGAGGTGGGGAGGGGCAGAGAGAGAGGGAGACACAGAATCCAAAGCAGGCTCCAGGCTCCGAGCTGTCAGCATAAAGCCCGATGCAAGGCTCAAACTCACGAGCTGTGAGATCATGACCTGAGCCAAAGTAGGACGCTCAACGCACTGAGCAACCCAGGTGCCCCTCCTCTCAAATAAGTTATTGTACTTAATCCTTGTTCCAGGGTGGTAATTCAACCTGAGACAGGAAGAAACTTCTCCAACATCACCTAGCTAGTGCCGGAGTATCGATATCTCCGTTCTGTCCTATAATGCAACTCATGCTACTGGGTAAGTGTAGATAATGCATGGCATTATTCATTGGCAGACCTATAACCCCAGTGTATTGGACTTCACATGGGAATATGATTGCTAATTTGTCAAATTTGTCCGATTTTATGCCTCAGAGCTCTAGCAGGGGAATCATGCTTGAAGATTCTCACAGCAGGAAAAGGCCAAGGGGAGTTGAAGAAGGGGATGATGAACAAAAGGAAAATAATGAGGGCAGCATCATGCTGGAGGAGGAAGATGGCAGCCACACTGGAAAGAGATTCCCTCCCCTTTCAGAGATTTGGGTATCTAGACAGTGAGTGTCCAGTGGTCCGGGAAGGGTGTAAATGACAAAAACAAAAACCACGCAAAACATAAAAAAGCCTATGTACTTCTTGATAATACTATCCTTGGTTATTTATGGACACATTATGGATGTCTCTGAATGAGTGGAAGCATCATGTATAAATGATTAACTCCTCAATAGCAGATACCAAAGAGACAAAAAGAAGAGAAAAGAGAGCTGGTGTTTGGAATGACTGTGTGAACAGTGTCTGAGTTAATTACAACTTTGTCACTGCTTTTTTGTGCTATTAAAATTTATACCTTTTAGTTACTGAACCTTGTTCAGACACTATTTGGATTTTTGAGTTTCTGGTAATCATATTGATAACAGGTATATTCTATAAATAAAAAGCAAAAGCAAAAACAAAAGAAAACAATTCTGTTTTATCAGTGTTGTGATGCGAGGGCTCTAAATCCATTAGCAACAAAATAACTTACCAATCACCTTTTTTATTGTGACAAAATATGCATAGCATAAAACTTACCACCTTAACTATTTTTAAGTGTACAGTTTTGTGGCATTAAGTACATTCACATTATTGTGTAAATATCACCATCACCATCTCCAGAACTTTTAGCATCTTCCAGCACTAAAGCACAATACCTCCCCAATCCCCACTGCCTTCAGTCCCTGACAACCATCATTCCATTTTCTATAAATTTGGTTACTCTAGGTATCTCATATAAGTGAAATCATATGGTATTTGTCCTTACCAATCACTTTTGGCTGATGTACAATTTCAGGATTTTTTGTTTTATTCCTACATAACAAATAATCTCTTATTTGTATGTATTCATAACATGTTGATATCGAAATGAACCTTCAAATTAGTGGTTCAGAAATAAAAGGTGTACAGATTGGAAAGGAAGCAATAAAACTGTCTTTATTGCAGATGACATGGTTTTCAGTGCAGTAAAACACACACACAAACAAAACAAAACAAAACACCCACCACCAACAACAACAAAAACAATGCCTGTTGATAGTAGGGAAGGTTGTGCATGTATAGTTGCAGATGATATATGGGACCTCTCTGTACTTTCCTATAAATTTTGTTGTGATCCTAAAACTTTATGTGACAGCATTCCAACCTATGCTTCAAGTTTTCTACATGCAAAAATTCCAAAATCAATGTCTGCCCTCTGACCTAGATTCATATACTCAACTCTCTGTGTATGACGATGGGGAGAACGGGTATGGTGCCCCAAACAGAACACTCCAGAAGTGTTCCCCAAACTTATCTAGAGTCTCTTTCATCTTTGCCAACAACATCTCAACTTTATCCATTTTGGCTCAAAACAAAATTCTAGCAACCTTCCTGAATTCTCTCCTTCTCTCACACCAGTAAGTCTTCCTTAGTCTACAGATACAGATATCCTGAATCCACCACTTTTGACAATTCCTGATGCTTTTGTTTAAGCTTTTAGAATGTCTTGCCCTGGACAAGTCTGTAGCCTCCTAACTGGTCCCCTGTGTTTGGTTCCTTGACTTGGATCTTTCATTCTCCACCCAGAGCCATGGTATTTTTTTTAAAAGCATAAACCATGTTACTTTGTCCTACTTTACACTTTCCAACAACATCCCATACTTCTTAGAATACAGTCCAAGCATCCAAGCACCTTAACAGGGCTTGCTCACCCTACTTGACCTAGCTCTTGCTCACCCTTCCCACCCTGTCTCCTCATGCTCTATCACCACGTTTCAGCCTCAGTTGGCTTCTGACACAACAAAGCCATACATACTTTTAAACCTGATGCTACTTATTTCTTTCCCAAATTTTGCAGATTGGGCTCTTTCACATGATTCAGATATTAGCAGAAATGTAAACTCATCAGAGAAGCCATTAGTTTAAAGTCATTACCCAAACATAGACACTTTTCTCTATTTAAACTTTCTGGATAGTCTTTTTCATTTATTCATTCATTCATCCATTCATTCATTCATTTATTCATTCATTCTCTATCCATACACATGTACACACACACATACACACATTTGTTTTTTCCATGTTCATTGTCTGTCTTGTTCACTGCTGTATCTTTGGTGCTAAAAATACTGTCTGGCACACAGTGAACCCTCAATAAGTAATTTTTAAATGTATAAATGAATAACACAATGGAGTCACAGAATAAGGTGAGAGCCTAGGACCCTCGATTCTTTGCACCTATACTACTCCCCAAAGAGGAAGAATGCTAATTCCATGACCTCTACAGCCCAGATTCAAATAGAAATATGTAAGTTCTGGTGTTCAAGGGAGGTGTAGGGCCACTCTACACACACAACAGGATCTTATCAGTGGCAGATGACCAAGAGTTCAGGTGATTTTCATTTTAGAAATGAATCATATCTTGGATACAAGCTTATTTATTCATAGAAAAAAGTTAGTTTTTATACTCTAATGATGCCTTAGGTACACATCTAAACAAACAAATGACAATTTGTTATTTTATTCAGTAACTCATTTTTCAACACTGCCAGGTAAGCAGATTGAAGACATGCTCACAATTCTGAGATTGTGTGAACATGGGAAGCAGGGCTGCCATTACTTAGTATTCTAAACCCTTCTCAGCTTCAGATTTATCACCTTATACTCCCTAGAAAGGCATCTGAGATTCTGGACAGACACAGGCATGTGATAAGTATGGCTTGCTCTTTGCTTTTCCCTTATTTGAGACAGGAATTCATTCCCTGGCTGGATGCCATCAGTTACTCATCCTGTGCATTACATTAAACTTCATGGAATAGAAATAAAATTTTTATGGAAGTGTTTATAGAACATGAATGCTAAAAGCCCCACTTATATCTCATAGGTGTCAAACGTCGTACAGCTATACCAGTCTCACTGAAATGGATAGGTTTTCCTGGCATCACCAGACATCTGCAATGGGATGTCCTTCTATAAAAGGAAAGCTTCTGAAGACAACTGTAATCAGGCTCAGTTACTTTTTCTGTGCTTACTACTGTTTTTTTCCCCTTTTATAAATTATTCAGTGTCTCTTATCTGGTGATGATTACCTAATGGACTTGTCATTATTTTGTCTTACTGCATAATTGTGGGAGTTAAAAAGAAAAAGAAAAAGAAATTGCTCTTTGAAACTTCCTCTACATCCCTAATATCCACAGTGCATTAGCCTGTCTGAAAATCTATAAGCACAGACTACAACCCTAAATGGCACCTGATACTTATGTAATAGATTCTCTTTTGTTTAAGTAGGATATATTTGAGAAAACTTTGGTGGCTTTTCAATGATGAAATTAAGGGTAATTTTCATGTCTCTTTTTCTGAAATGTCCTGAGTAATAATGAGAATGATAATATATCACCTTAGCCTCATGTCCTTTGATTTTCAAGCCAGGTACATGTGCTATTTTTACTTAATAGGGAGGAAAATAAGGATGGGAACATGATTTTCACCTGGTTCATAGCATAGAAACGACAGGTGTGGAGCTCACATTCAAATTCTCTGACTTCCAGTTGAATGTACTCTGTTTTCATGGATTTAGTAGTTCAGCTGGTGTCTAATGGGCCAGAATGGATCCCCCTACCTCTCACTTTATCTACTCATGAATAGATCTGACAGATGTGTTTGGGCAAAGCACTCAGAGTCAAGATCTCTGGCAACCCTCCCCACAATCTTACCCAATTGCTTGCTAACTTTATTTCTGATTGAGAAATTTCTTCCTTTGATTTGTAGTTTTGTTTCCTTTTTTATAATAAAAATGTTCTGGGGAAAGGTCATATATATGGTCTTATCAGTCATCTACATGGTAACATAAAGTTAATTCACTGGATTTCTTCCTGAGAGGAAGCTGAAGGAGGGCAAGAATGGAAGGACCCTGATGCCTTTGTGGGTGTGTGTGTGTGTGTGTTCACGCATGCACACACACGCGCATGTGCACATAGGCAGAAAGAGAGAGAGAGAGAGAGAGAGAGAGAGAGAGAGTCATAGGTAACTGGTAATGAGAAGATAAAGTTTTGTCAAAACCAGTACCCAGCTGGTCACCTCTTCTGTCCCAGGAATACAACTTGGAGCTAGCTGCTTGATAAAACTTTAAATTTTTCTTTCTATGGTTTGAGCATGTCAGATGGATATATCTTGATATCTTGGAAAGTTCCATTAGTTAATGTCAGATACGCCATGGAACACAAAGATTGAAATACTAGAAAGTGTCCTTTCAGATAAGGATTAGGTTTGTTTGCTTTCCTCTTGATTCACTTTGGTTTATTATCAATCTTCCCAGACCCGCTAACCCTACTCAGGCAGGCTGTGCAGGTGAAGGACAGACATCAGAAGTGGACAAAGGCAGCAGAAATGTTGCTAGTTTGTCTGAGATATGGATTGCTGTTTTGTCAAGCTCCAGTCTCTGTATGATGGTTAGCACCTTTAGGACTACATTCTAAGGGCTGATTCTAGATCATTTCTTACTCACCCCTCATGTAGAATCCATTACTTACAGAGTCCTACGGATTCTTCTTCCAAAGGAATTCTTTTCATGACTCTTACCTCTGGCACTACATTGGAAAAGTCATGTATCATTCTTCATAATTTTTCTCCTGGATAACTGCCAGGCTCTTCCCACAATGCAGATGCCCCTCTTGTGAGATTCTTCTTTCCCAAGTGAGATGCCTCCAGGAAGAAAAGACCCATCAGACCACAAGCTCATTATGAGGTAGGGACAAAATCAGAAAGTAGTTGACAGCAACAAAGTATAGGAATAGTATCTTGAACAGATTCTTGGTAGAGAAATTTAGGCTTCCCAGAGGGAGAGGAAAATATACACTTATAGGAACAGTGAGAAACAGAACAAGAAAATGGTAATTCATCTACCAGTTTACCAAAACCAGTACAAAGTGCTAACATAATTTTCTGAGAAATTTAGGAAAACAATCTATTTTTTCTAGTTCTAAATGGCTGGCTTATCATCCAGGAACCTACTTTCATCACTGCTTCTCAACCAGTCTGGATACTGGGGGCAGCTTTCCAAATCAGATCACAAGATAAACATTTGCATGAGATGAAAACCAGCATGCTTCTCTGTGAAGCTAAAACTAGTTTCATAGCTGAGCTTCAGTTTCTCCTTTGGAGGTGGTCACTGATCACCATTTACATCAACTGGAACTTTTCTGGAAACTACACACCACAAAAATTCTTACAAAAACCTACCCGAGATGCAATCGTTATGACATAAAGGCAGCCAACACTCAACTAGAAGCTTTCAATAATTCCAAATAGAAGGAACAATCCAGGTCCTGCCTTGAATTGTCAACTTTATCTTAGTGTTTACAAACCTATACTGGTGAACAATTTCAAATCTACCTTTATAGGTTTCAAAAATTTTGGAGTGTGTGATAATTTAAACTATGTCCACAACTTCTTCAATATTCCTCTCTTTGAGAGGTAGACCTTATTGCCATTCCTCTTGAGTGTGGCCTGGACTCAATGACTCACTTCTAACAAATAATATAAGGCATACGTAAGTGGATGTGTTATTTTCAAGGGTAGGTCTTAAAGACCTTGTGTTTCCACCTTGCTCTGTCTGTGTCTTGGATCACTCATGCAAGGGGGAAGCCAGTTGCCATGTTGTGTAGACACTCAATGCAGCCCTACATGAAGACTCACATGGCACAAGAAATGAGCTTTCTGTCCAACAGACAGAGAAGAACTAAGGCCTCCTGCCAATAGCCATGGGAATGTGCTATCCTGGAAGGAGATACCCCAACCCCAGCCAGTCCTTCAGAAACTATAGCCCAACCAATATCTTACTGAGTCCTCTTGAAAGGCTTTGAGCTAGAATGACCCAGGCAAGCTACTCTCAAATTTTTGACCCTCAGAAATTATGTGAAGAAACAATTGTATTAACAATAACTAACAATTAATAATAAAATAATTGTTACTTTAAGATGCTAAGTTTTGGTGTAGTTTATTACCGTGCAGTAGATAACTAACACAGAGGGCAATATATACAATCAGCAGTGTCTGTCCCTTTGTTTCTTGATGCCTAAGTGACGGATCCCCAGTGTTATTAGACCCCGTGTTTTGGTGTCTGGATTTAGAAACTTGTGTTTTTTCTACCTTCTGTTCTCATATGTTCCAGAAGTGCCTATATTTAACCCTCTTCAATAGCCACTTTGAATGTGCCACTTTTTCCCCACTAGATCCTCATCAGAATATTGGCCACATAAAGTCTGCAAGAGCTCCAGAAAGCAGTGGTAGTATTGTCTGTGTTATTGGTACCCCTAGTGCAGCTATGCCTGCTAGGTCTGATGGTGCTATTCAGGGCTGCCAGCACTGGCTTGTTTCAAAGCAAAGCCAGGTCCCAGGGTCTGAGACCTTCACTTGTATTACAAGTTCTTTATCCTTGACACTGATAGTTATGTAGCATGTGACCTTCTCCATGTCACCCCTTGATTTTGATACAGCTTCCCTCACCGTGGGACTGGAAATAAGTCGTTAAGGACTGGCTGGAGAAGAGCAGAGGGATGGAGATTTAGAATAACCCTGAAGCACATTTGTTTGCTCAGGAGGCTTCCTGGGATCTCATGTTGACAGTTCCCAGTAGTGCTTCACTGCACCAGGGGTGCTTATAAATTCCTGAATCCTGGTGTGAACAAAGTTTGGGTCCATCTGGACCTTTGCTACAAAAATCTAGAAATTGAGGTGGAAGATTTAACTTGAGTATACAACAGGATCTGTGAGTCATTATTCCTGTAAAGATTTTTAATTTAAAAAAATTTAATTCAAAAAATTTATTTTAATACTTTTTAATTCATTTTTGAAAGAGAGAGGGAGAAAATGAGTGGGAGAGGGGCAGAGAGAGAGCAGAGAGAGGGAGACAGAGAATCTGATGCAGGCTTTGCGCTGTTAGCCCAATGTGGGGCTCTAACCTGCAAACTGTGTGAGAGCATGACCTGAGCCAAAGTCAGATGCTCGACTGACTGAGCCACCCGGGCACCCCTCCTGTAAAGATTTTAACAGAAACTCAGAGAGTAAAATATAAGGAATCAAATGTCAGACTAGGTCCCCAAACAGGATGTAAATATAAGACATGGTATCAAGAAATGGCAATCAGTGCTAAGGTCCAAAACCCCACCAGGAAGTCACACAGCCCATGAGCTGCTGAGTGTGCCCCTTCCTGAGGTTGGAGCTATGTCTGTCCCCCTGACTTTCTTTCCAACTGCAATAGTTTCTTTCTTCCAGAATATTCCATATCTTGAAGTGGAGAACCTGCTTTATGTTTGGAAATGCTTGCACAAATGTTTCAATTCTAGCAAGCCTTAATTTTTTAGATGCCATGAGGATGATAAAAATAAAGTTCTAGAAACAGATGAACTTGTTTGTGGAGACAGTCCTGAAGAGGGGATGCGTTTTAGATAATGTTTCACAGGGCTTTTCAAGGAGCTTGGGAGCTTGTCAGCCTTTGTTTTTCTTTGTTTCATTTGTGAAAAATGAGGGTGCTCTTTAAATCCCCTAACACTGTCAGAAACACTAAATCCAAAGGATATAGCTGCATTCTTTGCTTTACTGCAAGGCAGAGAGGTTTTTCTGTCTTAAGCTCATCGCTGCTTCTTTATTAAACTGGCAAAATGTCTGAAATGAGGGGCAAGGGACATGATTCTTTGAACTTCAGTAGCTGTGGCTTCAGTCACAACTTGTATTTCCTGGTTTTCATTATTAATGGAAAATTTTAGTTTGAATATACCAAACACATTCTTTGAATCGATTGTGCTGATAAAAGTCAATGAGCATGTTCTGAGTGCCAGGCCCAGTGGGAATTTCTCTGTCACATCTGACCTTTCTGAAGTTTTCCCCCTGTGGACAACCTGCTCCTGCAGGCCTGAGTTCTGTAGCCTGGTGTCTCTCTTTTTTAGGGAATGTGGGCTGTCTTGATGAGCATCCTTCATTGTGTTCACTGAATCTCACCCACCTTGAATGTCAGTTGCCTTCTGGCTCCGTGGGAGGCTGGGCTGCTGGCTGTATTGTGTATCTCTTCTTTACCATTCACAGGCCACACACCCCACACACACCTGTGCTTTTAACCCTTCATACCCAGATGACCCACAGGGACACACCTGTCACCTGGCCTGGGAACACCCACTCCAAGTCTAGGGGACAACCCCTAGAGGTCCCCTAGGTCACTCAGAGTGGAGCTCTAACCTAGCCATCGAATTGGTTGTATCGGGTGAATCTGGGGACTGGAGGGTCTCACCTACTACCTCCACACCAGCCCTCAACCACTTGCTCAATGGAAACCACTCCCCCCCAGCCACATCTGCATTCCTCTTATCTCGTGTAAACCTGAAGGATCTCAGCCATTCCTGGACTAGTCTTTGGCATGGCCTCTGTTGTACCCACCATGGAAGATTTGCAACCATCCATAAAAGATTGGCAACTGCCCTGTTGCCAGCTCAGACCACACAGACACCCTGAGGTTTGGATCCAACCACCATCCCTAGACTCCAATGGGCTTAGGGACTTGAGCTATACCACAGAATCCAGAAGTTGGCTTCTTAGAGGCTTCCTGGAGGAATCAGGTAACTTATAAGACCCAGGGCAGGGTGGGAGGTCAGGTAACTCTCCATGGAACAGAAGTTGACCAGCAAGACAAAAGAGGTAGAGAGGATCCACACCATAAATCCCTCTCCCTTCCTGTCCTTAAAGGCCATTCTGAGGCCAAACAGTTCTACCTATTCAGACCAGTAGTTGCTATTTGTGACTCAGCCACCAGACATTCCTGATCTGCTCTGCAATGCATTACCTGACTTCCACCTTTCTCCTTCTCTGTCTTCATTTTCTCTCTCTCTTGCTGCCTTGGGATTGCACCTCCTGAAAAGCCTGGTTTATAAGCTTAGCCTAGGTGTCTGAGCAAACCGAGTCCAAGGTGAAGACATTGGTGTTCTTTCACTAAACCAAATAAATCCCAATCACATAGGGTCCTAATCAAGAAACCTGGGAAGTGTCCAGTCTTCTCCTTTTTCTGCTTTTCATGCCCATCAACCACTAAACAACCTTTTGTCCTAATTCTGAAACATCTTGGAAGTCTCTTGTCTCTTTCATTATCACGTTCCTCCTTAGATCAGCTCCTTGCTGTTATTAACTTGGTCACTCACCAGACCCTCTTGTTATTTAAAAAAAAATTGTGTTTATTGTGTTTGTTTTACAAAGTTTTTAATTTTAATTCCAGTATAGTTAACACATGGGGTTATATTAATTTCAGGTGTACAATATAGTGATTCAAGAGTTCTATACAATACTCAGTTGTCATCATGATAAGTGTACTCTTTAATCCTTGTTACCTATTTCATCCCCACCCCCACCTTCCCTCTGATAAGCATCAGTTTGTTTTCTATAGTTAAGAGTCTATTTCTTGGTTTCTCTCTCTTTTTTTCCTTTGCTTATTTGTTTGTTTCTTAAATTCTACATCTGAGTGAAATCATATGGTATTTGTCTTTCTCTGACTAACTTTGCTTAGTATTATACTCTCTAGCTCCATCCATGTCTTTGCAAATGGCAAGATTTTATTCTTTTCTTACAGCTGAGTAATAATCCATTGTGTATACACACCACATCTTCTTAATCCATTCATTTGTTGATGATCACTTGCGCTGTTTCCATATCTTGGTTATTATAAATAATACTGCTATAAACAAGGGGTATAAGTATCCCTTTGAATTTGTTTTTGTATTTTTTGGCAAATACCCAGTAGTTAAATTACTGGACTGTGGGGTAGTTTTAATTTTAATTTTTTGAGGCAGTTTCACACTTTTTTACACAGTAGCTGCATCGGTTTGCATTCCCACCAACAGTGCACGAGGGTTGCTCCCCTTTCTCCACATCCTCGCCAATACTTGTTTTTTCTTGTGTTTTTGATTTTAGCCATTCTGACAGGTGTGAGGTGATATCACACTGCAGTTTTAATTTGCATTTCCTTAATGATCAGTGATGTCGAGCATCTTCTCATGTATCTTTTGGCCATTTGTATATCTTCTTTGGAGAAATCAGACCCTCTTATTGGTCTGGCTGCTCTATCATTGCAGCCTCCAGATCATCCTCACACACATTCCCAAGATGGGTCTTGGAAAATGCAAACCCAACCGTCTTCTTTCCTGCTTTCAGCCTTCCATTGGCTCCATCATTGTCCTTGAGGATAGAATTCATATTTTTTAGGATGAAAGTCTTTAAGAACCATCCACTTCAGCCCTAACTTCTGACAACTACATCCAACCCCACATCTTTCATACTCCAGCAGCAGGAAGTGCCTACAATTCCCATAGCACACCATGCTCTTTTATGTTTAGCATTGCTCTTTTATGTTTAGTTGGGTTCTCAAGAGCAGACGCTGAGATGGAAATTGGGGTGAAAGATACATATCAGGGATAAGACTGCCAGATAAAATATACGGTGCCCCATTAAATTGAGTTTCTAATAAAAAGAGAATAACTATTTTAGTATAGGTATGTCCCATGCAATATTTTGTATATGCTTATATACAAAAATTCAATTGTTTATCTGAAATCCAAATTTAACTGGACACTCTGTATTTTTATTTGCCAACCTGGCAACCCTAAGTGGGGATCAACACCTGTGAAGGGAAGAAGGAGGAAGCAGGATTGGGTAGATGAAGAACTTGAATGGAATGTAGGACTGGCAAAGCTACGACCAACATCACAGGGAGCTGAGGAGCCACTGTTACCTGTCACAATATCCAGAATTAGAACAAAACAGTTAGGCCTTTATACCTCTGTCTCACACACTCACAGGTGCAAAGCCCCCAGGAGTGGCCTGGCATTGGCAGAATGGCTCTCTGCCCCTGAGGCAGACCATGAAAGAGCAGACGGCTGTAGGCCACCAGATGATCACACTTCCTTGTGGGCTTTCAGGTCTTTCCCTGAAGGAAGATTGAGTGGTACATCTTTGCCTTTAGCGTACTTAGTCTTTGTTTTTTTTGTTTTTGTTTTTTTGCTTGAATATCTTCCCTGCTTTCCCATCTGGTCTATTCAGTCATTTAAAACACAGAGGTCACTTGTTTGACTCCATCTGCACCTTACATATAATGAATCACTCCATTTTCTCTGTTACCTTTGGATATGGTTCCCCTATTTCTCTTCGTTGTCACTGTCTTCCCTGTCAGATGGCTAAGCTTATGCATAGACTCTACTTTATTAAGAGTCTTTATTAAGAAACTATTTATTGAAGGGAATCACGAGGCAGGTAGTACATCAGACATTGGGATACTACTGTGAGCAAAAGCAGCTCATTTCAGCTCACACTGATCTCAGAATCCAAGGGGGGAATGCCCTCAATTTAATTAATAAGCATCTATATTAAGTATTAGGATGTGTGTCTTAGCTTGAGTTGCCCCAGAAGCAGACTCTGAGGTAAGGGCTTGGATGCAATAGTATTTGGAAGATGATCTCTGGACACTTTGATAAGTGAACAAGGGAGTGAGATAGGAAAGGGAAGGTGGCCAGCACAGGGAAGTGGAGGAAGTGCCATAACTGGCTTAGATGGTGTTGCCTCTTACTCTTCAGTGAGGGAGAACTGGACGTTGCAAGAAGGACCCACTATACATACCTTGGTATTTTGCTGTTTCAGTGATGACGAACTAGGCTTTTCTGTGAGGACAATCCCTTAAGGGGTACAAATAACAAAGACTTGTTTCTCACTTACGTTGTGTGTCCAGTGTGAGGTAGGTTTTTTTGCTCATTGTAGTCACTGAAGGACTTAGGATGACCCAGTTTCCATCTCCTGGGGTGCCAGAGGCTGCATCCCTACAGGTGCTTCCATATCATAGGAGCAGGGAAATGGGCTCAGTGAATCACACAGCAGACCTTAAGGCTACAGACCAGAAGTGATATGTCATGTTCTGCTCACACTACACTGACCAAAGCAAGTCATTTGGCCTTGTCAAATGCCAAAGAGGTCACTCAAATTCTACCCTAAGATATGCCCAGAAGAAAATAAAGAATATTTTTATTGAGCTCCCATAACTATTAAAATCTATTCTCTGACCACTAAATATTTGGTCCTCATTCCTCCCTGCATTTTTCTCCCAACGGAGACTAGAAATTCCATGAACATGGCAGTGATAATAGAGAACTGGGAACCCCAGAGGGGACTGGTGGCCTGAGGGTCACCCATTTGCTCCCTTGACTAGTTTTGACCTTGATGGGATGCAAGGGAATGAGCTGGACTCTCAAGTACCTTCTGCAGCCAATGGAGGAACCAGAGCCTGCAGCTACTATAGTTCACTCACTCATGATAAAGACCTCAGTAGAGGTCTTAGTCTCCAGATAATTCTCTAGAAAAGAATAGAAATGACATTCCTATTGTCAATTTGAAAAATTCTGCAGAAAAATTTTCCGAGTCTTTAATTCACAAAAAGAAATTACCCCCCAAACCTGGCTCAGTCCTGAGTGTGGAAACAGACAGGAAGCAAGCCCTGGAAGAGAGAGAAATCCCAGCCACCTATAAACCTCAGGAGTAACCTTAGATGACTGAGCCCAGGCACTGTCTGTGAAATAAGCTACAGCAGAGGTGGCTGGCTGTGCCCGTATCTATCCTCCCTCCACCTCTCTGCTTCTCTCTCAGGATGAACAGAAGTGACCATGCCAGAGATTGAGAGCTCTGCCTGTTCCCCACATGGCTAAGTGGAGCTGGGCTCACTGATTCCACATTAGTCTCCATCCATCGTTGGTGAAAAGCTCTGATGGCTCTCATATTGTTTTCCACCTTTCTCAATTAAACTTTCTGCTGAAGGAGACAACAATCTTGCTCTTCCAAAGACCTCAGAGTGGAATATTTTTTGGGTTATGTGTCATTGTTGCTGATGTAATCAGATTCATGATTTGGGTAGACCCTGGTGCTTGCCTTTTGTGACTAGGTTATGATACATAGCAGAAAAACAAAGATTCCTTTAATTTTCTCAAGTTCCAGGAATGTGGAAACAATCACAACTATGGGCAATCAGGGAAACCAGAACCCACTAGTCTTGGTGTGGCTGGAACACTTCTTCCAGAGGATGCACAGGAAATTTGCATTTTCCAGGTTCCATTTCATCTGCTGATTTAAGCACTTGACAAAATGAGCTTGAAATGTTAGCAAAATTCAAACCCAGTTGAAGGATGAGAGTGGTTTCTCATAAAGCAGTGACTTGTTCTGGCTCCTTGTTTTGGCCGAGAACGAGAAGGGCACTTCAGCCAGATTTTCCTTTAGCAGTTCATAAAAACTTGACCATGTGTAATAATGGTTGGCATTCCCATAGCACATTTGAGTTTTCAAAGTGCTCATACATTTATTGTTTCAACTGTGGTTCCTAACAATTGGTTGCAAATGAGGAAATTCAAGGTTAGCCAGAGCCAGTGACTTTCCTCAGGTCACAGAGCTAATAACTGTCAGACTGCTGTCTGGGATCCAGAGGTGGCTGTGTCCTCCTGGTGTTCTTTCCTCTCATGGCAGAACATTGAACAGAGACCCATGATAGTCCAAAGATGGGAAGAGTTGACCAGGTGTAAGGAGAGGTGATGACCACCCTATGCAGGATGAGTTCAAAGGGAACCTCAAACAATTTCTGCAACTAACAGCCACCTTCAAATGGTACATATAAAAAACCAGAAAAGCAAAAAAGGTAAAAATAAAAAAAAAACACCAAAAAAACCCCCCAAAAAAACCAAACAAACAAACAAAAAAACAATAGACAGACAAGGCTAAGCATGAGACCGGGGGATGTGGCCAAAAATTCAGCTATACCACATAGTTATGGTATAAGGATTAAATGAGATGATGTTATACAAAACCTCCATAAATACTGTTTTTTTCCACATGCCTCTTGGGATCAAAGGTCGGTGATGAACACCAAGCAACCATTAGAGCTATTGACTCCATTCATAGTACAGAGTTTGGCCTTAGCTACTTCACTTAAATTCCTACCAATGACTTTCATATGCCTTTCTGGTCTTTCAGCTCTGCAGCAAACTTCTGTTTCCAGAATGAGATCCCTGATGGCTTTCTTTCTTGGACAGCCCTTTTCTCATGACCCAGAGTCTTGTCCCTGATAATTTTTCATGGAAACAGGATTCCCATAGGGAAAGACCTGGATGGAAGAAAAGCAAGAGAGAGTGTCAAGTTCTCACCCTTTGTGCCTGTCCATACTTCCTATTCCTGCCCAAAATGTCTTTTCCCATCTGGGAAGCCCTGACTGATTGGGGAGCCAGAGAGAAAAGGCCCCTCAGATCACAACTGCCCCATGATTTAAATTGGCTGTGCTGAGCTCCCAGGCAAGCTGAGAGAGAGGCCCATGCAGGCCAGAGCCAGTGGCAAGGGCTGCTGTGACAGTCAACTTCCAAAGTCAGCTTGACCTCCTTGACTCACAAGGAAGGAACCCAAGAAAGGGAATTGGTGTTCAGGAACCTTCTAGAAGGCCAGGGTCACATTTGCTATGGCTAGTCACCCTGAATGTGGATGTGCTCATGAGTAGAGAGCATCTATTTGGGGTAGACACACTCAGTGCCTGCCTTCAGGATCTCAGCATCTTCTAAGAAAATGTAGTTTCAGCCTTAGGTGCAGTGTCTTTGAAACCAACTGGGATGTCAGACCCCTTCCCTCCAATTCCTCTTTACCAGGTCTGTGCTGGGATCTTGGTTTCTCTCACCTTTCCACATGTGTTGCCAAAGATGCTGCTTCTTACCTAAGCAGGAAAGAAGGAAGAAGATGGAGGGCTCAGCTGATTTCAGCCTGTGGTCCCAAGTTGAAAATTATTTCCTTAGGGCCATGTTGCCTAAAAGAAACATAACACAGACACATATATAATTTTAATTTTTCTGATGCCACATTAAAAAATGAAATAATTTCAATAGATTGTATTTAACCTGCTATATCAAAAATATTGTCATTTCAGTGTTTAATCAGTATAAAACAGTCATTAATAAGATACTTTATGTTCTTTTTTCATACAAACTCTTCAAAACCTGGTGTGTATTGCACAGCACATATCGATTTGGAGCAGCCACATTTCAAGTGCACAGTAGCCACAGGTGGCTTGTGGCTCTCAACAGGACAGCACTGTCTTAGACTACTGTTTTCTTCCACAGGTGGTCATTGATTCCTTGTAATAATCCTGAATTAACTTATGTTCATAGAAGATTTACCATTTATCAAAGAGTCTTCAACCCATTTGATTGCATTTGAGTCACTATTATTTATTTATTTGAGAGAGAGGAAGAGAGAGAGAGAGCAAGCTCACAAGTGGGGGATGGGGCAGAGGGAGAAAGATAATCTCAAGCAGGCTCTACACAGACCCTGATGTGGGACTTGATCCCACAACCTGAGCCAAAATCAAGAGTCAGACCCTCAACCAACTGAGTCACCCAGGTGTCCCATGAGCCACTATTGGCAGCAGAAACTGAAGCAGAAAAATGTGTCATCTGGGCAACTGGTAGCAGAGTTAGGCCACCCAATTTCTGGTTTGGTGGACATCCTGCCCTGAGTTCACCTGGAGTGGGGAAGGAGAGGTAAAAAGTCAAGGTGGCTAGGAGGCTGTAAGAGATAGATGGGTCAGACCTGTCTGTGAACATACTAAAACCCACTGATTATACATGGCTAGTGGGTGAATTGTATGGTAGGGGAATTGTATCTCCATAAAACTGTTGAGAGAGAGAGAGAGGGAGGAAGGGAAAGGCCAACTGAGTGGACTTTTTGCTTTTCAGGAGCCCAAATGTGAGGGAGGAGGGGGTCTGCTGATGACACCATTGTCCTTCACTGTAAATCGTTGTATTGTCAAATTACGTTAGCCAAGGGAAATGAACATTTTCTATAGGTAAAGTGAGGTGCCCCCAAGATTCTGAAATAAATCATCCCCAGAATTTGCATTATAAATGATAAAATCAGCAACTGAAAGGTAAATACATATATATATATATATATATGTATGTATATGGTGTATTTACCTTTCAGTAAATGTGTATACCTTTCAGTATACATGTGTGTGTGTATATATATATATATATATATACACACCTAAAAGGTACAGAGGACCCCCACCTGTGCAGAAGGCTGGCCTGGCTGAGGAAGGCTGTGCCAACCAGAACCACCTGGGAAGGTCTGCCTTCCTCACTGCTGTCTCCTGGGTGTGTGGCCCAGACCTGGGAACATCTGGCCCCCTCAGAGAGTATCTGTTGAGTGAATACCAAGAGCAGAGGGTGCCAAGAACAAGGATTTGCCCCTCTGGGACTGGGAGCAGGAATGTCTCCAAGTTGGGTCTGTATTCATCTTACTTTAGCCTGATGTCAACAAACATCAGTGCCCAGGGGCCTCTGGTAATTCATGGGTCTTCCCTGCCCTTATTAAAGGGAGAGAATGGACAGATGACATACTGTCCTATGCTTTGAAGTATTGCACTTCCTCCCTGGGTGAGGGATTCATTGGAATACAGATTAATACTTTTGTCTATTTGTGTCTGTCTGTCTGATTTTTGTTGTGGTGATCACTTTTAGTTGAGCTGTCATCCCTGAGCATGAATGACATGGAACCCTGAAAAAGTGACATCTAGCCTGGCCAGATGAGCCACCTCCCCTAGGAGACCACTGGGGTCTACTTGACTCTCTGGGAAGCTCCTGGAGTTATTTCCATGCCTTAATTCCAGTGCCCAGTGACTTTACTGGAAAAGCACAACTTCGAAAGAATTTCTGAATCATATCCCACAAGTAAGAAAGTGCAATGCAAGGATAAAAATCCACAGATGGAGAGACTGCTGTTGAACACATGACCTCAGATACTGAGATGCAGATGGCTGTGCCTAAGCCTGGCCCTGTGCCTGTGCACCCCCAGCCTGCCTGTGAAAGGCCCCCATCAACCCACTGTGTATCACATTGTGTGTCACCCTGGGTGTCAGGGGAGTGGTGCTTACTCTCCTGGATACACTCAGCACCAAACCTTCCATTCAATGCAAAGGGTGGGGGCAAGCGGGAAGCAGGAAGTGCCACAGGCCAGCAGCACCTAGATACATAGCCAGGGAGGCCCTGGCGCTGAATGCCCTACACCAGGCGGTTCCAGGAAATTCCAAGCCAGCCAATCTAACTGGCTTTTCAAAGCAGTTAAGCTGCTATTTTAAGGGCTGTGTTGAGGGGAAATAGCTCAACAAAAGCAAAACAATGGTATCTGAGAAGGAAGGTCAGAGTGGGCTCAACAACCCCCTTTCCACTTTCTGGGATGCAGCCAGAGGCCCTGGGCTGGGCTGTCACTCTGACACCCTCTTGACAACTGTCCAAAAGTTTGAGGTACCTCAGAGTGCCTGAGACAAACCTTGGGCTCCCTGGACCAACAACACAATAGAGCAGACTCTCTGTGCTCCTTTGGGTCATCTGAAGTCTCTCCTCCCACCTTGAGCTGGTAGGTCTTCCCCTCTGCTGGCACCACCTCTATACCTAGGTCTATGGAGCAGACATTCCGGACCCCATGGGGACTCACTTCCCTGCCATGTCCAGGAGGATGGCTCTGATCTCAGGGTCATGGTTACCCTGTCCTATTGGCAGGCCTGCCAGTGTGAGGTCTGGTCCTCTGCTGGAGTCACTCTGTGTCACTCATCCTTCCTACTGGCTCTTTCCTCAATTGTAAAATGAGTTCAGGGGTGAATAATACTCCATCACCTTCCAGTGCTCCCATACCATTCCTGGGATCCAGGGTGTCACTCCCAGCTCCCACTTGTAGTGTCACCTGGGTGCCAGTGACAGGCTGCAGGCATGGAGCAGGAAGCTGCAGGAGTATACATCCAAGGCTTATTTCCCATCTGATTCCGTTGGTACCCATGCTTCTTCAAGACATTCAAGCCCCAAGTGTCTATTAGTGGCTCAAGGGAGCTCCTGAAGGCTTTGCTTATGGATGGGTTGGGCAACTTATGGAAATGAGACCAAGATGAACACGGGGCAATGATTCTAGAAAAGCACAGCCTGACCCTACCATGGGGGATGGTTAGGAAGAGATGCTTAGAAAATCTTGTGGGAGTTCTGGGGATTCCCTGAGCTGGGGCTGGCGCCACATGGTCTCTTCAAGGATACCTTTGCATCAGAAAAGTGATACTGTGGCCACTTACAGTCATGTGTCCTTGGAGAAGCCACTTAGTTTCCCTAAGCTATGATGTCCTCATTTGTCTATCCCTCTGAGGTTGCCATAAGCAGGGTCATGGGTGGGCTTCCTTTCTTTTTGATGGGTGTTCTATTCATACTGAGCAGAGAGACTGATGGGGTTGTCCCCCTGAATTCTATTGCACTGGCTTGGCACTGGCTCCAGAGGAGAAGCAAGGGGGCTCTCCTGCTCAAGGCAGACTCCTGGTCCCAGTCTCCCACCACGTGGATGGAGGCGGGGATGTGCCAGCAAAGTGTTACTGATTGTCCAAGTTTGTGAAAAGAATATTAAGAAAAGCTAAGTTCCACGAAGAAGATAGTGATAAATTAAAAAAAAAACAACTTAAAATAAGGGCACATGGGTGGCTCAAACAGTTATGTGCCCAACTC
The DNA here is from genome assembly GCF_028018385.1 of Neofelis nebulosa. NCBI lineage: Eukaryota > Metazoa > Chordata > Mammalia > Carnivora > Felidae > Neofelis > Neofelis nebulosa. Next base: position 94,013,563 of record NC_080790.1, on the reverse strand, counting down.
TTGATTTCAGCTCAGGGCATGATCTCATGGTTTGTGAGTTTGAGTCTTGCATCAGGCTCTGCGCTGATGGCACAGTGCCTGCTTGAGTTTCTCTTCCTCTCTCTGCCCCTCCCTTGCTCATGAACTCTCTCTCTCTCTCTGTGTCTCTCTCTCTCTCACCCCGAGTCGGGCTCTGCACTGACAGCACCTACTTGGGATTCTCTTCTCTCTCCCTCTGTTCCTGCCCTTCCCTTGCTCATTCTCTCTCTCTCTCTCTCTCTCAAAATAAATAAACTTTAAAAAATTAAAAAAGAAAAGAGAAGAAAAGAAAAAGAAGGAAAGAAAAGAGAAGGAAAGAAAAGCCAGGCTCATATCCTGGGAGGATTTGACATTTTAAAAGAAAGGATTTGCGCCCTAGGAAAGTGGCTCACAGATGTTCTGCCCTCAGGACTACATGAGGAAGAAAAAACACGCGAAACAAAGGAACTGATTGCCTCAGTAATGTTGAAAATTGCAGATCACTTTCAAAGAGGCAAATGGATCTTTCGGGTGGCTGGGTGACAATACAAATACAAGTAGTTATTGTGTTCTGGAAAAGCTAACATCAGGGTCTCATCATTTTCCTCTGACTTTCTTGGTGCCCTGGCTCTCCTGTGCCTCCAGTGCTCACAGAGAGCTTGCTTAATGATGTCCCGAACAGGAGGCATGACCCAGGCTGCCTAAACACAAGGTGTTTGTTTTGGTCAGAGATAACTCACACTGTGCTCTGACTTAGAATGAACCCTTCAGAGGGATGTGAATACATCATGGTGTGTGGGAACAGAGCTGATTGGAAATTTGAGAGCAAGCTTCTTTCTGAAAGTCTGGTGAACTGGCCTGAACGGAACCTTGTATCTTCAACCAGAAAAGCAAACTGGGATAAGAGAAAGTTTACTTCAACTGGGAACACCTGTGTTGGTTGATTCAGCAATATACCCAGCTAATCTGGGAACCCAGATTCTTAACACGATGATATCATAGTGTTCAAAAGAAGCAAGAAGGGGCACGTGAGCAGCTCAGTCGATTAAATGTCCGACTCTTGTTTTTGGGTCAGGTCATGATCTCACAGTTTGTGAGTTTGAGCCCTGCATCAGGCTCCATGCTGATGGCACAGGGCCTGCTGGAGATTCTCTCTCTCTCTCTGCCCCTCCCCTTCTCATTCTCTCTCTGTCTTTCTCTCTCTCAAAATAAATAAATAAAACTTAAAAAAAAAAGAAGTAGGAACAGCTGTTGGCCCAATGGACAAATAGATACTAGTGTTGGTGAGGTGGCCTGCTGTCAGGCAGCAGCTGAGAAAATCCTCATTGGCTACCAATGGTGGGAGACTGACCTCTTCTACAACCAAGGGAGCAGAGCCCACCTCAAACCCCATGAAGACAGAACACCCCTGGCAAGGAGTGCTCTCTTGGGACCAGCCCAAGTGGGGAGCTGCTTTGGAAGCCACAAAACTGAAGGAGGGGTGATCTGAAACATCCCAAGGGAAGCAGGTGGAATTTGAAGCTAGACAACTTGAAGTTGGAGGAGGGGTGCATTCAAAAGAATGAAAGAATATGAGAGAGAAAGAGAGCAGAGTGCAAAAGAGTGCATAGAGACACTGTCCTCCTAATGCCCAAGTCATGATGTCCTCTGTTTCAGGGTCATATAAAGGAACAGTAGAGTAGATAAGGCAGGACTGTGGCCTTCCCCCATCATTTTGCTCACTGACAGCTCCCTGATTTGTCTGAATGACATTTATTTATTTTTTATTTTTCTAAAGTTTAATTATTTATTTTGAGATTAAGATAGACAGAACGAGGGAGCAGGGGAGGGGCAGAGAGAGAGGGAGAGAGAATCCCAAGTAGGTTCCATGCTGTCAGTGCAGAGACTGATGTGGAGATCAATCCCACCAACTGTGAGATCATGACCTGAGCCAAAAGCATGAGGTCTATGCTTAACTGACTGAGCCACCCAGGTGCCCCGTATGACATTTAAAGATTTAGCATTATGTGCTGGGATCTGGCATACAGGAAGCTTCATTCCGTATATTCCATATATCTTCTCATTTAATCCTGTTTCACCCTCACAAATAGTGCAAGACCAGCACTATTTCCATAAGATCAGAGAAGTTAAATAATTTATTCTAGGCCACACACCCTGTGAGTGGAAGAACTAAGTCTTTTTTTTTTTTTTAATTTTTTTTTCAACGTTTTTTATTTATTTTTGGGACAGAGAGAGACAGAGCATGAACAGGGGAGGGGCAGAGAGAGAGGGAGACACAGAATCGGAAACAGGCTCCAGGCTCCGAGCCATCAGCCCAGAGCCTGACGCGGGGCTTGAACTCACGGACCGCGAGATCGTGACCTGGCTGAAGTCGGACGCTTAACCGACTGCGCCACCCAGGCGCCCCGGAAGAACTAAGTCTTAAGCTTCCTTCTTGGTGATCCAAACCTCCCCCTTCCACCAGGCCAAGCACTTCTTACCTGAGGGCAGGGACCCTCCCTCAACCCTCTCAGAGGTACCTCCCTCAGTACTTGCACCATCAACTCAGACTGGTTTATGTGGTCCAAGCAGGTCAGAGGAAGGCCTCAGGCCTGTGTGGAGGATTAAAGATGGCACAAATTCTTAGACATTCCGTGTCTCACCCCTTGAGTCTGAGAGGTGGAGAGGTAGAGTCCGTGTCCTCTTCCCTTGAGTCTGGTGGACCTTATGGAATCACTGTGGAAAAAGTGAGGCTGTAGACCTCAATGCCAAGTAAAAGGAATCTTTGCTCTTTGCCCTTGGTCTCTTGGAGCACTCAGTTTCTGGACATCGCTCTGGTAACATCCCATGTAGACCCAGTCCCTATGCTGTGATGTGGAGAAGTGCACATCAGTACTTGGGTTTATAGCTGCAGCTGAGCTCCCATCCAACAGCCAGCATCACCTGCTAGACAATGAGTCAACCTGAGTGTCCTGTCCTGGTAGCAATGGAAGCCCCAGCAGATGTCTGATAATAACCATTTGAGAGATTCTAAGTGAGGACTTCCCAATTGAGCTCATCCTGAATCTCTGACACTCAAACTGTGAGCAAAATAAAATGGCTGTTTTAAGTGACCTGCATTTGAGGGTAGGTAATTCATTTTATAGCAGTAGATAACCGCAAGGGTGCCTCTATGAACACCTGGGTCCAGATGAGCTGCACATAGGGCATGTGGGTGTCACGTGATGAAGAAGCATCAGAAGTGGCCAGCCTTGCCTGCTCCACTCAGATAGTCTAAGGGATTCCTCTGGACAATGCTACCCAGCATATGCTTTCAAACTCATAACTAGTGAACTTCAAAAAAAAAAAAAAAGTTTTGGAGCAAACTTTTAATTGGCAAGTGGTAAACTTATCTCTGAGAGAACAAAGAAGGGCAGCAGGATCCGGGAACAGAGATGAGCTCAGAAGCCATCCAGATGGATTTCTGAGACATACAGAAAACCAGGGATGGCAGGAGCAGAAAATAGAGGTCAGAAAAGCAATACTGTTCGTGTCGATGTGAATGGCGGGATGACATTTCGCTGTTATTGTTAACTGCATTTCTCATTTCCCCAGCCAGCTTGTTTCAGGATTTGAGCTCTCCTGGGACAGGGTTCCCATGAGTCATTGTCCCCAAGGTGAAGAAATGGGTCTCTCTCTTCTGAAAATCATCTCGCCATTTAGTGAGCTGCCTGAAAGTTGGAGTTTCTGCCCCAGCCCCTATAAGTATACATAGATTGGGGTGTGCACTTCAATATGTTAAGTCTTGTCTCCAAACATGGTTTAGCATAAATCTGATCTAAAACAGCACAGCTATGTTTTGAAAATTGCTCATGTGAATTCCCCAAACCTCCAGATTACTCAAACTTCATCTTAGTGTCTTGAAATGCAACTTGCTGGTCCCTCCAGCTGCTGAAAACAGTTGGATTTTGTGCTTTGGCTCCGAATTTGGGAAGAATAACATCTTTAAGACCAGAGTCAAGCCCCAGGACCTTGTCTAGAGGAAAGTGAAAACCAAGGCTTGTACAAGCCTTGTTCTGTGTGGGAACAACTCCCTTCCTATGTGGGCCGGGACACCTCTTTTTGCCCTGCAAGAAGCATGGGGGAGGAAGGGGGGGAAGGAACAAAATAATGGGTGAGAGGGGCTTTGCTTTTATTTCCTACATTCCAGCAGGCCAAATATCCAGCTTGGGACTGAGCTCAGTACTGCTGGGTAAACAGCCTGACTTAGTCCCTGCTTTTTAGCCAGTGGAAAAGAATAGTTTGGTATTTTGTTTGTACAGGGAAGAGAATGGCTTGACAAGATCAAAGATACTGAATTGTGACATTTGTAGATACACAACCAAATAAAGAAAAGGAGAAAAATTATTCTGTATGTTGAAGGAAAGCCATAAATGGGTTATATTGGAAATAGTACTTAAAAATTGTAAAATCTGTCCATATGTAAAAAAGTACCAAAAAAAAAAAAAAGGAATAAGCATGAGTTTGAATTTGGCCACAATTTAGGCCATCTCAGGATGCTGATGGGATCAGGAGGGAGATTTCCATTCAGAAACTGAAGGTTAGGTGTTCAGATGCTGAAGATAGTTTCATTTAGGGAAAAACTGTGGCGCAAAGGACCTCTGTTGGGGAGGGAAGCAGGAACAGACAAAATGTGGGGCTCATAATCTAGACCACAGTTGCCAATCTATGGACCAAGTCAGGTTACACCCACTGGTCTCTACACTGTTGCTGCTTTCCTGCTACAAAGACAGCAGTGAGAGGTTACAGCAGAGTCCCTGTGACCCATGAAACATCAAAATATTTATTATGTGGCCCTTTAGAGGAAATGTTTGCAAGCCTTAGTGTAGAAAGTCACAAAGGCACTCACCTTGATATCACTTACCTTGCCGTTGTCCCCAAATTGTGTTAGGTTGGGTTCTGCATGATTGCTAGTATGATGAAAAATGTGAATACATACATGTATACAGACACATATAGACACACAGACACATACATACATATATATACACACATGCAAACATACTTGTATGCATGCATACACACATATGTAGATACAATAAAATAAAGAGACAGAAAGAAAAGGACAAGACTGCATCATGGGATTATGGAAAGCAGAGGTAGATCAAGGGTAGATCAAGGTAGATCAACATGACAGTTGTGGCATACTTTTCTGTTGGCTGTAAGATACTTTGCTCCCTGTTTCCCTTTACTTGATCCTGTATTTACAATTTTTTTAAATGCTCTGTTTATTTTGAGAGAGAGAGCATGAGTGGAGAAGGGGCAGAGAGAAAGGAAGACAAAGAATCCGAAGAGGATCCAGGCTCTGAGCTGTCAGCACAGAGCCCAACGCAGGGCTTGAACCCACGAACCATGAGATCATGACCTGAGCCAAAGTTGGACACTCAACCAACTGATCCACCTAGGCACACCCTGTATTTTTAAATATAAGGATAATAACAAGGCTAATAAAGAGTTGATGATAGAACCTTCTTTTCCTATTCTCTAAAACCATGAAATACACACCAAAACAAACAGAGGATCAAGAATGAAGACAGAGGCTAACCTTCTCTGTTGCCCAGAAAGATTTTTAGTCAAGTTAAGGTTCGTTTGGGTACCAGACAGGCAAAGGAAGAAGAGCCATCCTGTGTTTGCATATTTTCAAATAGAAGTAATTGGCAAATGTTCTATAGCTAGATAGTTACTTATTCTACCAGTTGCAAAATTTACAGATATCTATACCAAACATCCCTTTTCTTTTCTCTTTTCTCTTCTCTCTTTTTCTTTCCTTTTTGTTCCTTTCCTCTTTTTTGTTCCTTTTCCTTTCCTTTTTGTTCCTTTCCTTATCCTTCTTCTTTCTTTCTTTCTTTCTTTCTTTCTTTCTTTCTTTCTTTCTTTCTTTCTTTTTCTTTCTTTCTTTCTTTCTTTCTTTCTTTCTTTCTTTCTTTCTTTCTTTCTTTCTCTCTCTTTCAGAGTAAGCACATATCTAGATGAAACATGGAAACACATTTGTCTAGTAGACTAGGAGGGAACATGAGAAGCTCTGAGGAAAGAGAAGGTTCTTATAGACATCAGTGAACAGTTTATTTCCCCACAGCCCTTGGGATACCAAGAAAAAAAATCATCTATGAAAAAGAAGCTAAATGAATAAAAGTGAGAATAACCTTCAGAAGAGAAGGGGATTAGGGCACTTCACCTTGGGAAGTAGGTATTTTGAGTAGAGTATGACAGAAGAATTAAAGAATTGAGGACTCACCCCCATCCATGAGAAAAGAGGAGTGTTGACGTGTGGGGGAGAAAGGGATGGAAGTGTCTGGGAGAAAAGAAAGATGTCTTGAAGAGCTGGCATAAAGTTTCTTCATTGAACATTTCATAATTCCTGTTTGGGGAGAGAATACTGGCTTGAATGGATGGGTTACTGGTTCAATATGCCAGTTTGTGTATTTGCAATAAGATGCATTTTATAGAAAATTGAGTTTATCATGAAAAGCTGGACATTCTTTCCTTGTTGTGGAGTTTTAGAACCACTAGTCACATTTCACTAAAGAGTAGGGTGGACTGTGGTGGGCATTCTTGATAATGGTGACTAGCATCCATAGGATGCCTACTGTGTGCCAGGACCCTTTGTATATTTTTTCAAATGTTTACCACAACCTTTCAGAGTAGTTTATTGTCCCGACTTTACTGTCCATTTAAGAAGCTATGCAATTTGCTTAAGATCAGCCACCAGAAGTACCAATGGTGAATTTTGAACCCTGATCTATCCAGATCCTATGCCATGTTCTAGCCACCATACCAGTGGTCCCCCAATACCAGTCTGTGTACAATCCCATACCCTATGCCAGAGATTTTGATTCAGCAGGAGTTGTTTGGTTGGGCTCCCTCACAAAGAAAATCTTAGATGATAAGGATCTGAGTGCAAATGGCTTATTGGAAAATGATCCCAGGAATAGCACTAGGGGCATGGGGAAAAGGGACACAAAAAGGAAAACAACGACAACAATAACAACAACAACAAAGGGAGCATTCATGAGCAGATTACTCTGGGCAACTGGAGTTCGATCCTGCTGAAGAATCTGGGAGATGGTAGAGGATATGACTGAGAATGGTCCCTTTCTGAGGAATAAGAGCACATGGACACTTCCATCAACTGTCATTGGCTGAATGACAAATCTGGGGCATTAACTCCTAGGCACATTTGGATTCCTCTGAATGTGATCCAGGTGTGCTCCCCAAGTAGAGGAGGCCTCAAACAGAGGGATACAGGTGTTTGGTGTAAAAGAAGCCATCTGTGACCCAGAGGTGAATGGGAAAGATACAAAATATCAACTGCAGCATTAAATGGATCTGAATATTTTGTATTTTATTTTATTTTATTTTATTTTATTTTATTTTATATGTTTATATGTTATGTTATTTTATTTTATTTTATTTCATTTTAATTTAATTTAATTTATTTTATTTTGAGGGGAGGTAGGCAGAGAGAGAGTGACAGAGAAAATCCCAAGCTGAGCATGTAGGCTGACACAGGGCTTGATCTCACCTGAGCTGAAATCAAGAGTTGGATGCTCAACCAACTGAGCCACCCAGGTGCCCCAAGAACCTGTAATTTTAAAAAGCTCTCTAGTTTTAAGCAAATAGTGTCAGGAAAATTGGATATCCACTTGCAAAAAGATGAAACAACATTTAGTCAATGTATTACTTCTTCAAAAATATATATTTAACATTTTTTGACTCCTTGTGTTTGGGACAATTTGGTTTCCCAGAATCAAGTAATTGTTTGAATTTTAAATTGTCCCCTCTTAAACTTTATTTCTACCACATTTTAGGCTCCCTGAAGAGTGTCTGCATCCCCTCTGTGCATGTGGGAAATGGTGCTTGGAATATGAGGGGTACACTGAAATCATAGGCCCAGGCGATGTTTCCAGTGCCCTTGGGTGGAGCACTAACTGGAAGCTGGTCAAGCAAAGCTTCAAAATAGATGAGTAAATCCCAGGAAAATGTCAAATGGAAAATTTGTGTGATCTGGATAATCTTGTAGGAAACCTTTAGATGATAAAGATCTGAGTGCAAGTGGTTTATTGGGAGGTGATCCCAGAGAGCACCACTAGGAGAGTGTGGAAATGGGACAGGAAAAGAAAACAAACTAAGATGTGGATGTCACACTTGATGTCAGACAATGCTATTTACTTTGCCTCCAAATAAAAGGAGGCGGCCCCTCCACCTGCACCATCACTCCAAAAGTGAAGTTGGATCTTTACCTTATACCACATACAAAGATTAACTCAAATGGATCAAAGACCTAAACATATGAGCTACAATTATAAAGCTCTTAGAAGAAAACATAGGAGAAAAGCATCATGACATTGGATTTGGCAATGACTTTTCCACATAACAATAAAAGCATAGACAACAATAGAAAAAAATAGATGAATTGGACTACATCAAACTTGAAAGCTTCTGTGCATCAAAGGGCACAATTCAACAGAATGAAAGTCAAGCCACTGAATGGGAGAAAATACTTGCAAACTATGTATTCGTTTAAGGATTAACATCCAGAATATATAAAGAACTCCTTCAACTCAACAACAAAAAGGCAAACAACCTGATTAATTTGAGAAAAAGGCTTGAATGGACATTTCTCTAAAGAGGATATACCAGTGACCAATAAGCACATAAAAAGGTGTGCAGCATCACTACTCATTATGGAAATGTAAATCAAAACCATATTGAGATACTACCTCATGCCCATGAGGTTGGCTACCATCAAAAATAAAATAAAATAAAATAAAATAAAATAAAATAAAATAAAATAACAAAAAGTAACAAATGTTACATTTTCCTGATCAGAAAACTGAGGCTTAGAGGATATGTGTATTGTTAAATGATATACATTAAAACATTCAAGAATTTGAGCATATATTGATTTGAGTTGGGCAGCACGAAGCCAAAGTAGTTAGGAGCACTCCACCGACAGGAGCTAAGGGAGAGGTTTTTATAGAGAGGAATTAAAAGCTAAGCAAGGAGATTATTTGATTGGCTATAACTTAAGTGGTTGCCTTTATTTGGGAAAGCCTAGTTGGCTTTGTTCTTTGGTTTTCATTTTCTCACATTCAAGTGCATTCATTCTCACCTGAGTTTTGGTTAATTATGTAGCTTAAGGCATTGGAGGTTTCTCAGTCTAAAGGTCTCCTTATTTTATTACTTTAACAGTATTATGCTTAAGGTCCCAAAACTACTAGGTCATAAAATCAGAGAAGTGTTACTTTTGTGATCCTCAACCTCTTCCTTGGCCATGTCATACACCCTTCTGGAAACATGGGGAGCCATGTTCCATTGCAGATGAGAGGGAAAGCTGCAAGGTATTACTATAGCATTAGATTTTCTAGAATAAAATATTAAATTATATTTTAATGATATTCAGCTTGTGATAAGACTACACAAATAGCATAAAGAAGGAAAAATTGTAATAATCCCACTTGAAACTAGAACCTTCTTCTAAGAAGGGAGATACAAACGTATGCTCCAAGAAAGATTGGGATCTCTTCCTCAAGAGGAGGCAAAGTCAGCATTTGATAAATATTTGCAGAATTCTTCCAACTTCAAAGCCTCCTTATGAGGATTGGAAAAAATCAAGGCAGTGCAGAAGAAATAGTTTGATCGAAGAATTAGCTTAACCACATTTCTCTGATGCTGGGAGCTGTCACACTCAAAGCAAGATTTTCTGGCAACTGTTCCAGTAATGTTTTACTGAAAAAGAAGAAATCTGAAGGATAAGAGTAAAGAGGTGAAATGAGATAATACAGAATGCTTCACAAACACAGAAAAGGACTTGCTTGTAGAAGATAAGCAAACCTGAGCCTTTTTGGGAGGGTGGGAACAATGTGTTTTTATTCTGTGGATGCCATCCTGGAAGATAGCTCATCCTGTAGATGGTAAGGGCCTAGTTTATTCTTTGTTTGAAACAATAATTTTGGTTGCTATATATAGAATGGTGAAGAGGGGAGAGAAGTAAGGAGGCCTACTAAGGAAGCAGCTTCAATAGCAAGATGTGACCTTGGGTTTCCCTAGGATGGAAGCAGCAGATGAAGAAAAGTGGTCAGGTGTGAGGTACGGGCCAAAGGTAAGATCACTGGATTTAATATGGAGGCTGAGGGCGAAGGGAAACCTGCCAGTGTAGGTTTTGGCTCCAGCCACTGGGTAAATTTGGGTGAATGGGAAAAAGGCACTGAGTCAGGGGCCAGTAAAGGCAAGCTCAGCTTGGATATGTTGAATTTGAATTTGTCCAGAAGATAAGCAGTTTGGCTACATTCTGATGCTTGGCTTTGGTACCCTGAAATAGGTTTTCTTCACACACAAAAATGGAAGAATACAGGGCTGTTTTAGATTTGAGAAGCTAAGTTGCATCAACTCTTCAGAAGAGGTAGAGCAATATGAAAATGTAAGCTATCATATATATCAGAAAAGGAACATATTAGTTGTCAATTAGTAGGTAGAAATGCTGGTTCCCAAAGACAGTGACCTAAGCTGTGGAAACTGGCAGCCAGGTGTAAGCATGGTATGAGAAACCTCCCACCCCTACAACAAACACAATTATGTGTGTGAATGGTGTGTGTGTGTGTGTTATTGTGAGTATGCATGTGTGTGCATGTGTGTGTGTGTGTTCAATTCAACACAGGAGTAATGTGAAAATGGGAAAGGAATGGGGTTCAAACTTCTAAAATGGAAGCTAAAGTGGGACTCCTGGGGTGGCTTAGTCAGTTAAGGTTCTGACTCTTGATCTTGGTTCAAGTCATGATCTCACAGTTCCTGAGTTCAAGCCCTGCATTGGGCTTTGCACTGATAGTGCAGAGGCTGCTTGGGATTCTCTCTCTCTCTCTCTCTGTCTCTCTCTCTCCCTTGTTCTCTCTCTCTCTCTCTCTCTCAAAAATAAATAAACTTTGAAGAAAATGAAAGCTAAAGAGATAATACCAGGTTTTGGTGAGTGATGAGTGTGTATAAAATTCTTTGCCCCTCTGATCTGAGTCAGCAGGGTCAGTGTGCAGGATCACGTAAAAGACCATACTTCAGAGAGGGAGGATTTTCTTGTGGACATCCAAGAAACATTGGCCATGAAGACTATGGGAGTAAAAGGAAATGATAAATGGATTAAAAGTCCTGAAAGGCAAGCAGTGACGTGAGCTCTTCCAAGAGGAATGGCAAATTACGTAAGTTTGATAAAATAGCTCTGCACATTTCCATCCTGTTGTGGAGCATAAGGGCAACTAATGAATTCTGAAGGAGAAGTTCACTGGTGAGTCAAGGGGCATGGAGACCTAGGGATGGATGTTTACCTTTTTTGTCAAGCTCCTCTCAAACGTGCCCTTTTATCTTTTCCTGGAGAGCTTCACTCCCTGACCTCAGGGGTAGGAACACCCTGGCTCTGGGGAGTAGACTGAGGTGCACTAGAGGCCTGAGCAGGGTGACTTGAGGCATTCCCCAGGATTTTTCTACTAGTAGCTTGTAGAGAAGAGCTACCAGTCCCCAGAGATACAGGGGTGACAATTCCACTTGCCAGTACTTCAAGCTCAGATTCAGTCATCCCACTGGTGAGAAACAAGTCAAGTGATTGGTTAGCTATCAGTGTGTAACAAGTCATCCAGATCATTAGCAGCTTGAAACAACTGGATTCTTGTCTTTGTTTCTATTTTATTGTGTTCAGTGGATATTCTGCTGGACTTTCTTTGGCTCCCTCCTGAGGCTGCATTCAGCTGGTTGTTGGGCCAAGCAAGCTGATGGTGGGAACGTCCTCAGCACTCATGCCCAGGCACAGAGCTTAAGGAGCCTCTGCTTGCATCATGTTACCTGATGCATGGTTGGCCAAAGCAAGTCACATACATAGCCAAAGTCAGAGTGTGAGTGAACAGTGGAGGCACAATAGATTGGGGACCATCATTGTGACAATTTATTGCACAGAGTTTCAGACACTCCTAGTAGCATCAGAGTCCATGGCTCTGGAGGTCTTTTATGTGTTTACCATCATTCAAAAGATCCCTGACTAATGAAGACCACCAGACACCAGAGATTATTCTCACCCACTAGAGCAGGAAAAATTTTCTATCCAGAAATATAGGCACGATCAGAGTATTTTATTAATTCAATCTGCAGTTAGGTGTTTATTGAGAAGCTATCATAACCCTGTGTAGAATAAAAAGAAAGGTTATATACTCTTCTAGGCTTGCATCTCCTGGGGGGAAAAAGCCATTCACATAAATATGGGTTAAAATACAATCTAACTATATGAGGCACCATGAGGCAAAAAATACCTATCATTCATTGAACATGTATCATGTGTTTTCACAACCTTTCATAGTAGTTGTGATGCTACCCTGTTCAGAAACAAAGACATGAAGCTCAGAGAATATATGCAACTGGGAAGAATGGATGAAATAAAATGCATTCAAGTAATGAATGGTTATGGAGGATAAGACTGGCCAGAGAAGTCATCATATAGAAGAGGATATATTATCTGTACTTGTTTTTAATGCTTAAATCTTTTATTTACTGGTTTTCAAGGTACAGAATTTGTACAGTTAATAAAATATCATGTTAAATTACTATATTGTACACTTGAAACTAATATAAAACTGGATACTAACTGGAATTAAAATAAAAAAATTAAAAGTTGTATCATATTATCTACACTTTTAACTTCTGTAAGTTGGTGATTTATCATTGGCCACTACCTCTTCCCAAGTGTCTTAGTCCAGGCAGGATGCTATAACAAAAATACCACAGACCAGGTGGCTTATAAACAACATAAATTTGTTCCTCATTGCTCTGATGGCTGGGAAGTCCAAGGTAAAGGCACCAGCAGATTTGGTGTCTGGCGAGAGCCTGTTTTCTGGTTCATAGGAAACTGGCACCTCACATGATGGAAGGGTAAGGGACTTTTTGGGGTCTTTCTCATGAGGCATTAGTCCCATTCATAAGTGCTCTACCCTCATGAGCTTGTCATCTTCCAAAGGCCCCACCTCCAAAACTATAACAGTGGAGATTAGGTTACAACATATGAATTTTGGGAGGATACAAGCATTCTGTGTATGACACTCAGTAAACTCTGGCTCATCCAAAAACCTCTGGAGACTTTAGATAGCCCCACACTATAAGATCTAACTGTTACAGTGAACATGGATTTCATGGTGGCATCATTTTCAAACTTCAGTAGCCATCCCAAGCCTGCTTACTCTGCCTCGCTCCTTCCTTTCCATGAAAATGCAATAAGGATACTTGCCCTATAGTTCTCTCCCACTCCCTTCCTTATGATAAACACAGGTGCTTCCCTGAGTGGCCCTGAGCTATTTCTCACTGGAAATATAATAAATCCTTTAAATGTTCCTGGTCTCTCTTTTTATTGGTCTGTGTCCTGTCCTACTATACCTCATCCAAGCTAATATGCTTGAAACGAAGGCAGAACTTTCTACCTTGAAAAATCCCATAAGCAGGGATGACCTCACCTCATCCAGCTCTATGATGAGGTTCAACTATGGTGGATGGGGCAGTTGTGAATCTCCAAGGAGTCTTGCAGTGCAGTGAGCTTCTGTGGGGTGAAGAGTGGATCTGTTGGCCCCTGAAGCCATGTGTGAGAGGTAGAACTATCATATCGATCCTGAGAGCTTCCCACTGTAGACTTCCCAATCAGATTTCCCATCCTACCCTCCATACAGCATCTCAGAATTATAGGGCATTATTGATACATAATAAAATTATAATGAGCCCCTTGTTAGAAAATGTGGCCAGTAAAAAGAACCCTCCTTGGAAAGCTGTTGTAAGCAGCCAATGTTAATGATGTATCTTCAACAGCTTACAAGTAGGAATTGTTCATTTTCCAGGCTTAACCTGTGTATTTGGTTGATGACTGTAGGTCATTTGACTAATTTGGCCATTTGATAGTTGACTTTCCCTAACATCTATGAGATGGAAGCTGGTCTGGGCTTCGCTATGGTCCAAATACACATGTTGAATCAGAAATGAGGATACTTTTCAACAAGGGTCATGAAGAGATGCTCTTTCCTTTAGCATACCACAATACAACAAGTACCAGAGGGATTTCACAAGGCCATTGGGACCAATCCCTATAGAAGAACAAGTGAAGGTCTTGAAAGCTCATGACAGGTGTTTGCTTCACTCTGATTCTGATTCTTGTAGCAGAGCTACACTGCTGAAATGGACTGAATAAGCTCAGAAAACTCTCCAAACACTTCACCTACTCAACAGTCTTTTGGCTAATATAGTAGGATCCAAGGGTTTTAATTCTCTTTGTGTAGATAGACTTTTGATGAAAAAGTCAGCCAATTTTCACCATGCTTCATTGGAAAACCTCTTTGCATAGTCCATTAAAACTTACCTTGACCTTAATCCTGTAAAGATTTCTGACCTTCAGTGAGCTGGACCATAGCCTTAAAGTTACTTCTGCCAAACAAATTTGAAAGCAAAAGACTTTTGGATGGGACAGTAGCAACAACTGATCAAATCCAGAAAGTTGATCTGTGTTCCACAAAGCCTTGGCTCCCAGGGCTGAAAATCATGTGAGTGATTAGGAATTAAGAACAGTCTGGGAGCCTCTCATTCCCCTGAGGCAGAGATTTCTCTTAAACTATCATGCAAAACAAATGCACCATAGTATGAGCAGACAGCTGTGGGGATATTAACATGGTTGAAAGCATGTGTGCTTCAAATTTTTATGACTGCCGAACCATCCTGATGAAGTCCACATCAATTTACTCACTCGAAGAGCATCTCTCTCTTCATTATCACTGGGTATTACTTCTGCCAAGTTGAACATCAGAAAATGGTGTTCCATTGTTGTTACTTGGTTTCCTTTAATCCTGAGTGAAATTGATCATTTTAAAATGTTTTTTATAAGTCATATGTATTTATTTTCTTGTACATAGCTTTTATATCCATTTTCTTTTTTTTTTTTTTCAGCGTTTTTTATTTATTTTTGGGACAGAGAGAGACAAAGCATGAACGGGGGAGGGGCAGAGAGAGAGGGAGACACAGAATCCGAAACAGGCTCCAGGCTCCGAGCTGTCAGCACAGAGCCCGACGCGGGGCTCGAACTCACGGACCGCGAGATCGTGACCTGGCTGAAGTCGGCCGCTTAACCGACTGCGCCACCCAGGCGCCCCCCATTATCCATTTTCTTTACGAGTTTTGAGATTTTTCTTATTAAGTTATGTGAGCTTCTTATACATTAAGACAAGAAAATATTTCTGTGTTATAATTATTTTTCTCAATTCATCATTTGCCTCCGGAATTTGTTAATGATTTTATTTTTGAGTAATCATATGCACTGATTATTTTTTCAATGAATTTGAGAATTTGTGTTCTTAGAAAAATAATAAATTTACCCACACTTTGATACTGTATTTTCATTATGGCAAAATTTTTGATTTCTCTAGAATTTCCATTGGAAGGAGTGAGGTAAGAATCTACGGATATGATCATATCTTCTGTCTCCCAAATTTAACCAGTTTACTTTCTTGGCCTATGGCTATGTGCTGTATATTAAGAAGTTTTAAGATGTTAGAAAATTTATCATAGCACTTGTCCAAGCTGTATGATTCCTTTAATTTGCCAGCGATGCAAAATTTCTACTCTTCAAGCTGTGATTTCTGCATTCACAACTATAACTGTACTTGGTTTCTAGTATCCTTGTCCATGCTGTCATATTTGCTTTCTGCTTTTTGCTCCAAGATTATTTTTTTATGGAGTCTAATTAAAATCTTATTTTTTACTTACCAACTGGAGACATTTTCCACTGACCCTACATTGTGAAAGAATGAAGGCATCACACTAGTTTGCACAGCCTTGTACCTCCTCCTGGATTTTGTCACTTGCACATTTGTTTAGGCCTTTCTAAATTTAAACAACTTATCTAAATTCACTTGAAATAATTTAGTGGTTCTACTATCTTTGGCTGTATAACAAATCATTCTAAAACTAATGGCTTACCATGTCATTAATATTTTACTATTTCTGATAAGTTTCTGCATGTCAAGAATTCAGACAAAGCAGTGAGAATAGCTCATTTCTGCTCCATGCTATTTGCAGCCTCAACTGGAGGACTCAAAGCCTGGGGTCTGGAATCATACAAAAACTCCTTCATTCTTATGTCTGGTGGTTGATGCTGATATCAGTTGAGAGCCCCACGGAAACTGTTAGCTGAAATACCTCCATATGGCCTCTCTCTGCAGTCTGGGCTTCCTTGTATCATGGTGGCTGGTTTCCAGAAGTGAGAACAGGACACAGACAGAAAAGGAGATATATAAAGAACAGAAATAGAGATAGATGGATAGATAGGTGATAGGTAGGTAGGTAGATAGATGATAGATAGATAGATAGATAGATAGATAGATATGGATAGATAGAGAGTAGGGGTACCAAGCTGAGGATGTATCCTTTTGATATAGTCTGGGAAGCCAGATGACATCATTTCTGCCACTTTATTAATCAGCAGTGAGTCACTAAGTCCAGTCCACATTCAAGGGGAGAGGACCTAGACTCCACCTTAATGTGAAGAGTGTCAAAGAATATGCACACATTAAAATATTCTTTCAAAACCACTGCAATGGTTCTTAGGCTGAAGGCCTTAGGATAATGATCAAGATCAGTGTTGTGTCCTGCAGGCTTTGCATGCATGACCCCTGCCCATCTTGCTAGCCTCATCTTTGATCATGCTTTCCTGCTCTCCTTCCAGCATATCCCACTGGCCTTTCAGATCCTGGTACTGCCACTGCACTGTGTATAGCACGCTTCTCTGCATGGAACCCTCTTTTTCCCACTTTACTGAGCAACTCATGGTAACCTTTCAGTTATCAGTTAATCTGTCACTTCCCTAAGGAAGCCCTCTAACAGGGCTGATTTCCTTTTGCTATCCCCTCTTTTGGTGCTGTGTGTCTCTCCTTCATAGGCTCAGCTCAAGTGACATTTTCATTGCACTCTGTGACTGTGTGTCTCCCTTGCTAGATAGTAAGCTTCTTAGAAACCACCCACTGCTATTCACCAGTACTGTCAGCATGTAGGACACACTCAAAACTTAGTGGACACTTTCTATATATTTTTTGAATTAATCTATCTCTTGATATATAAACATTAGTCAATATATATTTTCTCCACAAATAAAAGCATGGTAATTAACACACTTGTACATCCTTCCACTCTACATTTTTTTTACTTCTGATTATTTGTTGGAGAATATATTCCACATTCATCCTTTTGGCTGGGTATTGCTCTACTTTCTTTGAGTATTGAGTTTTACTTAAAATTCAGATGGGTCTGTGTTCACCACTGATGCTTCTGTTATGATGCTTCCTTTCATCTTTCATCTTCTGGTTGTCTTCATTTTGTCCACAAGTGTATTTAAAATGGGCTATGGATTCCATATTCTCTACTTTCTTTCTTTTGTTTTTTTAAGTTTATTTATTTTGAGAGAGAGAGTGAGAGAGCGTAAGCAGGGAAGGGGCAGAGAGAGAGGGGGAGAGAGAATCCCAAGCAGGCTCTGTGCTGTCAGTGCAAAGCCCTATGTGGGGCTCATGAACTGAGAGATCATGACCTGAGCCAAAATCAAGAGTTGGATATTTAACTGACAGAGCCACCCAGGCTCCCTTGCCAGTTGTTTCTATACCCGACCAAGAAATTGCTGGAAAGAATATTTTGGGGTTATACTTTCTTTCCCTCATCATTCTATAGATGCCACACTGTGAGGCAGTTCAGTGGTGGTTTGGAAATCAGATCCTGGGTCTGGCTACCTGGTTTAGTAGCTTTCTCATCTACTAACTGCACAGTGTTGGGCAAGCTAATGAGTGTCTTCATTCCTTAGTTTCCTCATCTGTATTGGAGCCTTAGTAGTGTCAAACAGAGTCACAGCAGGACAGAGATAGCACAATTGAATTGGTAATTACAGGAGAGTTTCATAAGGTACACTTACAAAGTGCGGCTGCTAATTGTGGGGCTCCTTTCCCTGCCCCCAGATGCGAGTGAATGATGGGAAGGAGCAGTTACTAAATCCAGAGACAAAGATGACCATGTGGGCAGGACCTCTTCACAGGAGCTGAAACAAGTCAAGGGGCCAACCAGCAGGGAGGAAGCTGGGAGGAAGATAACTTGCCACTCTCCCTCTATGATTCCATGTGGTACTCTCCATTGGACAATCCCAACTGCCCCCAGAGAAGGCTTCTGGGAGCCAACTTAACATCACGTTGGCAGTGTGTAACTGGCCACAGAGAGTCTACACCACAGGCATCAGCAAATATTACATATCAGGGCCTTTTTATTGGAGTTCCTCTTGTTAAACATTTGCCAGCCCTCTACTTCCTCTGGAACAGAAATCAGGGTGGAGATGGGTGGAGAGTGGATCTGGCTGGGCAAAAATAAAAGGATACTTGGCACGAGGTCCCTAAGTATTAAGTGAAAGAACACGTATCGGTTATCTGGCATGGCGCCCCATACTCTATATGCACACGATGATATTAACTGTCGCTGGCATCTTCTGAAACTCAGTGTTGAAGTGGAGAAGTTGCAGGGCAGTCTGATTTTTCTTCTAATTCTCTAACTCTTCCTGGAAGCTTCCAGTCCCTTTCTTCCTCCTCTACTTGCCAGCCGGGGATTCAGTCTTGGTGATTTTCTGTATCAGATTTTCAGGAACACATTGTATCCTTTCCTCTGCCTGTTCATTTTTCTTCTATTTTGGGGACTTGCTCTATTTTGTTTATTGTTTCTTCTGCTTGTGTTCCATGTCTTTGTTTTCTTAGCATGATTACCTGGTGGCTTTTATGTGTATTCACTATGCTTAGCTCCAGAAATTCTTTCAGGTGAGCAATAGTGTGTTCAGCCATGTCAGATCTATTCAGGGTGGCTTAAATATCTTTGTTAGTTTTTTTTTTTTTTTAATGGCCTTAAATCTGTTTTCTTTTTTTTCCAATGTTTTTAATTTATTTTTGGGACAGAGAGAGACAGAGCATGAACAGGGGAGGGGCAGAGAGAGAGGGAGACATAGAATCGGAAACAGGCTCCAGGCTCCGAGCCATCAGCCCAGAGCCTGACGCGGGGCTCGAACTCACGGACCGCGAGATCATGACCTGGCTGAAGTCGGACGCTTAACCGACTGCGCCACCCAGGCGCCCCTTAAATCTGTTTTCTTGACTTTGATGTATTTTTGGCATCTCATTCTGTTGTTTAGTCAGGTAACCTTTGTGCACTTGTGTTATCAAATGCAAGTCCTTATTGAGATGCTCCCTGGCACAAACTATTTCCAGATATTTTTCCCAGAACATATTCATGACTTTTGCATGTTATTTTTCCCATCCTCTTTAATCAACTGTGTTTCCATACTATTTTATGTTCATCTTGCTCATGTTTTAGATCCACAGCTGTCAGAACCACCACTTTACTTAATTTAACAGTAATACATTCCACTGACTCCTTTCCATTCACCTGACTGTAGTCGGTGTTCCCTGGTAGAGCTGAGTTTGGTGATTGATATTGTGTCTTCCATCTTCTCCTCTGTACTTTGAGGGCAGGAGTGGATGGGCAGAGGCCATCTGGAGCAGCACCTCCCTCACACCTGGATAAGAGAGGCCTGGCCACAGGTGTAGGCAGCCCCACTTTCCCCAATTTTACAAAGCAATTAATAGTTTGAAGAGCAGAGGGTGCCTCTGTCACTTGGGTTTTGTCACTCAGTCCTAGAGCAAGGGAACTTACAATTTTGTTCCTCATCCTCCTGACTCACACCAGTCAGCCCCAGGGAAATGCTTCTTGTCTCTTGGCCTTGTCTCATGTCTGCAAAACAAATGCAACTATGTCTAGATGCCAGGAAGGCTTATGGGCTGTGCTTTGGCCAGTGTTGGGTATGAAACCTCCTTTGGAGGCAATAGGATCTGACCAGTGAGAGGGAGAGCTTAAGAAGAAGAGGGGTGAATGGCTGGAGTTACCAAGTCCTTCTTTTCAGCCAGATGCCATGGCACCTGCACAATGAGTGGGGCTCTGATAGTGTCAGAATCATCCTTCCGCTTTTCCTTGTGTTCCAGTGCGAGGTTCTCAAGGCATTCACAAGTGTGCACATCTCTTGTGATGTGTGCCTGTGGCTGCTAAGAAAAATGGGCAATGTGAGGCAATTATTATTACCTTTGATTTGTATATGCATTGGTCTGTGTGACCTTAGAAAATGCTTACATTGATACCAAAATGGCCAATGGATGCTAGACCTGCAAGTAGTTTCATTGTTATGAGAATTTCTACTTTTAAGTAAATACAATAGAAAATTATTTATTTATTGAAATGTTTTTTTTGAAAATTTAATATCTAAGATTATTACTTATATGTTCTTCTTGTAATTTTAATTAAAAAATTTTTGATGTTACTTCAATTTATACTTTTGATAAAAATGCATTCAAGTTTTGGTCATTTAAGATTTTAATTCGGTTGAATATTATTTTTAATCTAAGTCTAGGCTTTTCAACTTTGGTATATAGATCTTTGGGGCCAGGTGATCCTTTACTCTTGGGCTGTTGTGTGTGTACAGGATGTTTAGCAGCATCTCTGGTGTCTACCCACTGTATGTCAATAACAATTCTTCCCCATAATGATTTATGAATTACGTAGGTCTAAATTTTCTTACTCACCTAATCATCACTGACAGAACATTCAGATGCTTGCAATCATTCAGGTATCTTGGATATTTTGCCAACTTTCAGTCATACAGAAGTCAAGGGCTTGCTGATAACTCTGATTTGCTTTTATGAAGGTATACGAATCAAGGCAGGTGATGGAACATATTTGACAACATACTAATTAGCTACCTTTGTTTGTATATTATGAATACATGGGCATAGAGGCTGTGGTCTGTCATTTGCCCTGGGTCCTCAAAGTGTTGGAAATAAACCTGCCCCCAGGAGAGCAGCCTTGATTGGGAGCCCTGGACTCTGCTTTTGTTCCTTGTGTTTTACTAGAAGCCTTGAAACTCTTCTCTCAACTTCTTGGAATGCATATTCTAATTTCATGGGAGGTTCTCTGTGCTTCAGATTGATTCTCCAGTCCTGGGGAGAGCCCTGCACACCTATCAGGGGTCCCTGAATCTGTGTTTACTTTGCCTACCTTACACTGACCTCTGAGTAAGCACTTCATCTACTCAGGGGTGGAGCTGGTTACCAGTCTGTATTACATCCTGGGTGCCCCTGCTGTTTCAGAGGACATTGTCTGATGGAGTTTCTCTTGATAGTATGTTTTGCTAATGTACTGTTTGTGACTGAAGATTCTTATCTATAACTATTTATGGTTTAATCTTCCCCTTTCCTCCCAATCTGGAAAAAAACAAGAATGTGTGCCTCAGCAGAATTGCAACACACGTTTTGGGTGGGACCTCTGCTTTAGGGATGATTTCCAAGCATAATCTCCATTTTCCCTGTTAAGAACATTTTGTCAATAATCTTCTTCCCCAGCAGAAGACTTCTCTGAAGAGTAATGTCAGAGCTGTGCTAACCATGGACATGCACATCTGTTGAACATGCAGATTCTTGCAATCTTTTGTTCTTTGACTGACTTCTATTTTGTTAATAATATGGCTTGAAGCAAATGTTTCCCCCTTTAAAAAGAATTGAGGTCTTGGGCTTGAGCCTGCTGTGTGAGTGTGTGTGTGTGTGTGTGTGTGTGTGTATGTGTGAGATAGTTT
Source organism: Neofelis nebulosa (assembly GCF_028018385.1). Lineage (NCBI taxonomy): Eukaryota > Metazoa > Chordata > Mammalia > Carnivora > Felidae > Neofelis > Neofelis nebulosa. Next base: position 93,991,860 of record NC_080790.1, on the reverse strand, counting down.
TTACCCATTTAATGATGGTGATGACATTAAGTTTTAGAGGAAAGAAGATTTTGAAATCTGGTCTTACCCTCCTACTTTACATAGAAGTTCCAGGTTTTAATTGGTAAATATTAGAAGTATCAGTCTATAGTTTTTCAAAAATTTCTTTTTAACATTCATCTATTTTTGAGGGAGAGAGATAGAGACAGAGTGCAAGCAGGGGAGGGGCAGAGAGAGAGAGGGAGACAGAATCTGAAGCAGTCTCCAGGCTTTGAGCTGTCAGCATAGAGCCAGACGCAGGGCTCGATCTCAGAAACCATGAGATCATGACCTGAGCCGAAGACAGACACTTAACCGACTGAGCCACACAGGTGCCCCTCTATATTTGTTTTTAGTCAATTATTTAAAAAAACTATTATTTCAAACTATTAAATCTAGTTTTCCATATCAGTTTTTCCTGAGTGTATGGTTTCATGGTGATTAATTGGGAAAACTGTAATACATTGTTAGAGATTACTGCACTAACCGGTAAAAATTTGGCTTAGCGGAGGACATTTACTGACATGGACAACACTCATGTCATATTGATAGAGAAAAAAGTATACAAAACAGTATAATAATATGGTGACATTTTTGTAATGCTATACATTTATATACATTCATATAAAATGTATATGTTGAAATATTAACACAAATCGTCTCTGAGTAATGAAATTTTAAGGAATTTTTGTTACTTTTTAAAATTTGAGCTTTTTTATTTCTTAAATTTAATGTACTGAACATGGGTTAGTCTTTTTTTAAGTTTTAATAATATATTTTATTTAACCAATATATCCAAAGTATTATCATTTCAACATGTAGTCAAAACTTATTCATGAGATATTTATGCTTTTTTTTCAAAATCCAGTGTGTACTTTATACTCATAGCACATCTCATTTCAGACTAGTCACATTCAAATGCTCATTAGCCATGTGTGGCTGGGTAGTGACTACTGTTTCAGAGACCACAAATCTATATTAATGATTTTATGAGTGAAACTAGAAATTCTATTTAAATGCTTTTCAAAATCACATCAGTGTTATCTATTAACATTTCTGTGCTATTAAAAATAAGACAAATATGATATGTTACATTTTCATACATGATGAATAAGTACAGTATGTTTCAACCAAGTAAAATAGATTAATTAAGTATGCAAACAAGGAATGGAGAGACAGTTATTTACTCAAAACTAAAACTTATGTAAGGAAAATGGAATTACAGGTGATCTTTTTTCTTTAAAAAATTTCCTTTGTTATTATGTACTTTTTTTCAAAAAGGTTATTTATTTTGAGAGAGAGCATGAGAGAGCATGTGCACATCAGTAGGGGAGGGGCAGAGAGAGAGGGAGAGAGAATCCAGGCAGAGCCCAACTTAGGGTTCAAACCCATGAACTGTGTGAGATCACTACCTGAGCTGAGATCAAGAGTCAGATGCTCAACTAACTGAGCCACCAAGGCACCCCTATTATTATGCACTTTCAATTAAAAGTCACTTGTCTGAGGCCTTGCTTGCTTACCACCTGAACTTCAGTTGGAGAGAGAGTGTCATAAAGGAATTCCAGCCCCATCACTGAGCTCCGAAGAGTCTGAAGGAGTAAGAGGACTTAAGTGACTCCCATTCAGGGCTGGGAACCTCCAGATTCCCCTACATTATACCAATGATCACTAACTACCTCAGGGGGCTATAGCTGAGGCAAATGCATTACTTTGCTATGAGAAGCAATCCTAAGGGTTCTTTACTTTGCATTCTTTTCGTGGGAGGAGTGAAGTGACAGAGCCTCTCTACACTGTCTTACCATACCTTAAGGAACTGATGATATTCCTTGTTGACCCTCATGGAATTGTGTGGGGTGGGTCCTGCAGCGTTGCAATCTTGAATGACTCCAAGAAGCTTTGCTCAGATAGAGATGTGAATGGTGCCCCCAGGAGTTGTGCAATGTAGCATCCCAAAAAGACCTGTTAGTCATTCTCTCTCAAGTTAGATATTATTGAGGGGCTCAGCTAAGCAAACTATTTTTGACAACCTTGGAGAGCTGTAGGAACTATCAAATATCTGGGGAACTGTTTTTAGGATATCCTTCACATCTAAGTTGCTTTTGGAGGCAAACTTATCTTCACTGCAAGATCAAGTAGACTGGTGGACACCCAATCATTCTTCCTATTATTTTAGTTTTTAAATTTAAATTTAATTTAATTTTTAGGTAATGTGGCTAAACTCACATGTAGCTCAAACTTATGACCCTGAGATTGAGAATTGCATACTTCATTGACTGAGCCAGTGAGGTGACTCCCCTCTTTATTTTAATCTCTTTTCCTTTCCTCCTCCTTCTTTTACTTCTTCCTAAACAGAATCAACTCCTCCCATATTGATGGCAGCCAGTTTCTTGGAATGGGTACACACACGCACACGCGCGCACACACACACACACTTCACACACACACACACACACACTTCAAATCATTACGTTATACACTTTAAATATATACAATTTTATTTGTTAATTATACATCAATAAAGATGGGGATAATTGCAAATAGAAAAAAAGAAGGTTAATTACTCAGCCCGTCAACCTTCTGCCACACACATGTCCTTCTAATGTGCAATTCTGGATTTCCTACCTATTTTCTTCACTCTCTGGACTAAGCTATGAGCGCTAGGGAAATTTTACATCAGTACTGATGGTCAATATTATAAGTGCGTATATGATTTGCTGGGCCCCTGATGCTGCTTAACTCTCCTTCTACTTAATTTAACAAATACTCTTTTTTCACAAATCAAAAAAAATCCTCAAAATAATGGTCTAATACAGTCTCTACTCCTCCATACTGAAATTAAACTCTTATATTCATATTTCTGCCTTACTACTCTACCGACACTCTCAAAGGCCACAAATGAGCTTTTAATTCCATTACTAAAAACTTACATCAAAGTCACTACCTGTAAGAGACCGTTTTTGTATAAAATCTCAAGAAACCTGAAAGTTATATGAATGTTAAAGGGACAAAATCCCAGGCACCTGGGAGGCTCAGTCGGTTAAGTGTCCGACTTTGGCTCGGGTCATGATCTCATGGTTTGTGAGTTCAAGCCCCACATCAGGATCTGTGCTGACAGCTCAGCTGGAGCCTGCTTTGGATTCTGTGTCTCCCTCTCTCTCTGCCCCTTCTCTGGTTGTGCTCTGTCTCTCTCCTTTCATCATTGTCTTTTGTTGTAGATTCCTTCCTTTCATTTAAACTGAGGTGATTCAATTTTTTCCTCTTTCCATTGGATGGTTCACGTTTGTGCTCTTGTTCTTTAGAGCTTGCAGGAGAAGCAAATGGGCTCATTTGACAAGTTCCATTTATTGGAGAATAAGTTGTAATACTTTTCTTCCTTGTGATTTTTGAAGAATCAAATGATTCTGTTTCTAACAGATGATCCAATTTCAGTGATCTCTTAACAGGCATTTCGACATTCAGGAGAGCACCACTGCAGGATAAAAGGAACTGAACAACATCTTCCTAAAGCAGAGAAACTCCGGAGGGAAACACTGGAGTCTGAAAAGCATGGGCCGGGTTAGTCTTAACATTAGAAAAAAAATTGTTTGTAAGACAAAGACAAACTACATACCATAGCTCGAGAAGAGAACATCAACACTCTATTCTAACAACCTCTACTGATGGAAGGTACTGGAACCAGCTCCCTGCTTGTGATCTGATGGCTACATGGAGAGGACAAACTCGCATTCAGATCATCCCCAGCCCTACTCTTTCATGTTATGATTACTGCCTAGTGATAAAAGGACCGTTTTCTTTCAGTATGTGCTGGTGGTGCTGATGCACTTCTCATTTTCATTGACCTAAAGCCAGTAGAAACACAGCAGCACTATTTCCAGGTGGACATCTTGCTTCCCAGGCAGAAGAATTCAGACAATCTGTGGATTTTCAATGCTACTTGAATTACCCAGATTGGTATTTATTTGTTTAGGATTTATACCTCCGGTCTCCACATATTATTCCCATTAGGGAATTACCTAGATAATTGTGCAGCTGTGCAGAATTCTCCCCAAAGGTCATAAGCTTTAGTCCCACCATCGGGAAACATGTGTTTCTCGTCCTCAGGAAGGATTGTTCTTGGCTTTGAATTCCAGTACTTAGCACTTGTAAAATTGAGATAAAGCACATTGGCAGCTTTGAGACTTCTGTGAGCCAACAACTGAGACTGGACTTTGGCAAGGCTAAACCACTACATGCATTCTGGAATTCCATTTGGTATTCTCTCTAAAAAGGCTTCACACCACTCACCTGGGTTTCTAAAGCATCTTGGGCCAGCCATCTGCTTTGCAGCCCTACAGAGATGTTTACTTCTCACCCACGCATTCACAGTGAGTCAGAATGTCCTGGGGCTGGAAAGTGGACTTTCCTGAAGCATCCAAGAAATCCCAGGGTGTAGGCCCCATTTCAGGGCTTGGCCAAAGGCTCTGGGGCCATACAGCTCTGCTTTCATGATGAACTGACCTCCTCAACTCCAAACATGTGCTCCCAAGTGAAGGCAGTGTGCCCTCAGATGTCCTGCCCACTCTTCAATCTTGCCTTTGGATTCGTTGCTTAGGAATGGGGTAGGGTTTTTAAAAGATGTTGGAGAAGAGTATAATCTACATACAATAAAACATATGATTCTTTGGTGTTGATTGGATGAGTTTTATCCGTTGTATATGCCTATGTATAATTACCATATAGTACAAGATATAAAAGATTCATATTACCCTAGATGGTTCCTTGTGCTTCTTCCCTATGAAGAACCCTCTGCTCTAACCCAAGGCAACAAGTCTTAATTCCACAACTAATGAATTAATTTTGCCAGTTCTACAACTTCATATAAATAGAATTATACAATATATGTTAGGCTTCTTTCACTTAGCATATCCATAATATTTGTCCAAGTTGTTGTGTGTATCAGCAATTCATTCCTTTTTACTGTTGAATAAAAGTCTATTAATATATCCTTTTGATGGGCATTTGGGTGGCTTGTACTTTGGGGCTATTATGAATAAGGTTTGAACATTCTTGTACAAGACTTATTGTGGATATATGTTTTTATTTTACTTGTGTAAATCCCTAACAGTGGAATTACTGGGTTGATGTGTGCTTAACTTTATAAGAAACAGAATGGAGTTATTTTAAAACTTGAAATTTCAAGTATACTCAGGGCCTATACAAGGAAACGATTCCTTGGTCATTTAGCCCAACCTCTTTAATTATGGAAAGAGCCTAAATGTCCATCAACTGATGAATGGATAAAGAAATTGTGGTTTATATATACAATGGAATACTACTTGGCAATAAGAAAGAATGAAATCTGGCCATTTGTAGCAATATGGATGGAACTGGAGAGTGTTACGCTAAGTGAAATAAGTCATACAGAGAAAGACAGATACCATGTGTTTTCACTCTTATGTGGATCCTGAGAAACTTAACAGAAGACCATGGGGGAGGGGAAAGGGAAGAAAAGTTAGAGAGGGAGGGAGGAAAACCATAAAAGACTCTTAAAAACTGAGAACAAACTGAGGGTTGATGGGGGGGTGGGAGGGAGGGGAAAGTGGGTGATGGGCATTGAGGAGGGCACCTGTTAGGATGAGCACTGGGTGTTGTATGGAAACAAATCTGACAATAAATTTCATATTAAAAAAAAAAAAGTAAATGAGGTAAGGGTTACAAGACTCTCTCCCAAGGCTGTAGGTCCAATAAATAGCAAAGCAGGGACCCAATCCCACTCTTAAGACTTTATGCTTCCTTAGGGAGGAATATCAGAAAATCCTATCTGTTCCCACTTGTGAGGTAGGAATTATTTTTTTTTTATATAGGAATTATGTATCTTTATTTTTTTTTATTTTTTATTTATTTATTTATTTATTTATTTATTTATTTATTTTTTAATATATGAAATTTACTGTCAAATTGGTTTCCATACAACACCCAGTGCTCATCCCAAAAGGTGCCCTCCTCAATACCCATCACCCACCCTGCCCTCCCTCCCACCCCCCATCAACCCTCAGTTTGTTCTCAGTTTTTAACAGTCTCTTATGCTTTGGCTCTCTCCCACTCTAACCTCTTTTTTTTTTTTTTCCCCTTCCCCTCCCCCATGGAGAAATGGGCAGAAAACATGAATAGACACTTCTCTAAAGAAGACATCCGGATGGCCAACAGGCACATGAAAAGATGTTCAACGTCGCTCCTCATCAGGGAAATACAAATCAAAACCACACTCAGGAATTATTTTTAAATGAATGAGCTCATTTACTTTCCTTGACTCAGAATGAAGAAAATGTAATCATTGATGACTTTATTGAATCCATGCAGGACCATATAACCAAGGATTTTCATGGTATTATGTTATAGCCATAGAAAGTGATGGATATAGGGTGAAGCTACACTGTTTTGAGGACATGTCCTGGAATTAAATTTCCCCTAATACATGGTATTGATTGGGTTTTATGTCTTGCTGAGAAAATAAATGTTGATAACTTTTGACTTAGTAATAGTAATCCCACTTCTAGAAACTTCTCTTAAGGACATAAACACAAAAGTATAGGAGATTTATGTAAGATGTCTGCATTGTTTATAACATCAGAAGAAATATCAAATTAAATCATTATAAATTTGTGTAATAGATTATCATGCTGCTACAAAAAATGTTACACAAATGTTATATTATATATTGCTGTAAAATTGTATAAACATACTTATATCTACAGTATGCTTAGAAACAGTCTAAGGGAGAATTAGCAAAAAATAATAATAAGCAAAATAGCTTACTAAAGTATCTTTGATGATGAGATGGAGGATGACCTTTCTGTTTTTTTCCTCATTTTTCTGTACTTTCTAATATTTTGACACTTGTTTACTGGACACTCATTCTATGGTAGGCACACTGCCAGGTGCTCGGGATGCAGTAGGTGCTAAAGCAGAGCCTGGACTCCATGAAATTTGCCTTCTGGGGAAAGAGACAATAAGTCATTAAAAGAGTGGTATATATTGTGTACTTAGATGGGGACAAGCATTTTGCAGAAAAATTAAGCAAAGCAGAGTGACTTGGGGGGCTGATGGAAGCAGAGGTAAAGGTCACCATTTTAAGCAAAGAGGTGAGAAAAAGTTTTACTAAGAGGGTGATGTTTCCACCAGGACGTGAAGAGGGTAGGGTGTGACCTCTACAGACATCTGAGGGAAGAATGTCCTTGATACAGGACCCTCAGGAGACAGCTTGTCCATTAAGGCTGGAGCACAGTGAGTGGGGTGTAAAAGAAAGGGAGATTAAGCTCAGAGGACAAGACCTTGGTCTCATAAGGAGACTTTGGCTTTGGTCCTAAGTGAAACAAATGCCTCAGGGGAATGGTAGCAGAGGAGTTACCCGCAGCAGGCTATATCCCTGAGGCCCTTCTGGCTTCCATGTGGAGGATGCACAAGATAGGAGTGACAGGGAGGCAAGGCAGGAGATGATGGAGCCCTGGGCGGTCATACTGGGGGTCTGATTCTGGTATATTTTCACAACTGAGTCAACAGATTTTGTTGCCAGATTAAATATGATTATGAAAAGAAGACCCAAAAATGACTCTGAGATTTTTTTAGGTGAACGCCTGAAGAATGAGATAGTGACAATGAAAAAGAGGAAGATAGACACGGAGGGGGCATCTGAGCAGTTCTGATTTGGAAATGTTAAGTTTAAGTGTCCAGTGGACATCCAAGTGAGGGTCTGCATAGTCAATCAGATATATAAGTCTTGAGCTCAAGGGAGAGTGCAGCCTGGTGATGCAAATGTGGGGTTTGCTAAGGTATAGATGTTTTTCAAAGTCAGGAGACTGGATGGGATCACATGAAGAGTGAGTATGGTTAGAAGAAAAAAGCTGGCAATGGGAAGAAAAGGGAAAAACCTATGAGCCAAACTGGGAAGGGGAACCAAGAGGCTGAATGCTAAGTGTGGGAAGTATTTAATGGGTAGGGTGTAATCGACTGCATCTGGTAATGTTAACAGGTCAAAAGGTGAGGACAAGGCCCTGACCATGCATTTAGTAGTGTGGGCATCATCAGCTGTTTTGCCTCTAGTACCTAATGCAGTGCCTGGCACTCAAGAGGTATGGGATATTTGGATCGCAGGGGCATCTGAACTTGACTCATAGACTCTTGACTTGAGCATGCTCCAAAGAAAATGAAGAAAATGAGATTTATTTTAAAGAGGATCAAGGAAATGAAGTGGTACCTGGAAAGGAATATAGAGCTAAGACAGGGATTTCTCAGATGGGAGAAATGACAGGATGATTACATGATGCTGGGAATGACTCAGCAGAAGAAGAACTAAAAATATTCTACCAGTAACCATAGCAAATTATAATCTAACAGATTGCCAAGGCAAAGACATCCTAACCAGCATAAGACAAAAATGCAAGCTCAACAAGACAAGGCATGACAGTGTGAGCCGGTCAATAGTACTGAGAGGTGCAGTTTCCTGAATTCTGACCTTGGCTCTGCTCCTGACTTGCTGTGAACCCTGGATAGGTCATTTAGCTTTTCTGTGTCTCCGTTTCTTTAAGAATACAATGAAGGGTTGAGATCAGGCCCTTCCAACTCTCACATCCCGTAGTAACTCATTAAGCCCCGCCCTCCCCCCAGTAGGCTATCAGTTTTTCACCATCACTGTGCAATCCAGAACCAAGGTAATGCAAGTTCATATCCATATTCTAAGTGTGTAACTAAAGTGCTGGTCTTAAACAGGAAAAGAGTTGAAGGCCTCTGTACTCAGTTGGGACACAAATCTTTGGAAGCAGCAAAGTTTTACACAACATCCTACACAGTTTTCATAAAGATCTGAGATCAACATCATATGAAATGCAAATGTCAACTTTTGAGCCCCAAAGAGTTCAGAATGGGGTGAGGTCAGGTGAATGTCCAACTGGTGAACAAAGGCAAGGCTGAGATTTAAAGGGCTCTTGTCTTGGAGTTATCAGAACTCTCTCCAAGAAACATTCATGGTTGATGTATGTTCTAATATGAGTAAAGAAAGGTGGAGTTGAGGGGGAGGGGAAGACAACGGCTAAGAGACTCATTACCTTTCATGAATGGAAAGGTTGAATGGAAAAAGGATCACTTTTATTATAGCTTTTCTATTGTTACTTGGCACTTAATACATTGCTAACTAACGTTTAATTTACTGATTTACTTACTGCTGCGTGATCTTGAACAAGCCTCCTAACTTCTTCGAGAATCACGTCTCTCACTTCTAAATGAGGCATCATATGAATGCGAAACAGGATTTTAGAAAAGATTAAAGTTTGGTGATTTGTATAAAAAAGCACTTTGGGAACTTTCAGGGCCATAGTACTCTAGCTCCATCTTTCAACAAATATTGATTATTCTAGGTGTTGGTTTTTATTAATGCAAACTGGAAACTTTGAATGAAATTTAACCATAATTTGGCTTATTAAGTTTATTTACTTAGTGAGAGAGAGAGAGCACGAACAGTGGAGGAGTAGAGAGAGAGGGAAAGAGAGAGAATCCCAAGCAGGCTCCACATTGTCAATGCAGAGCCCAATGTGGAGCTCCATCCCATAAACCATGAGATCGTGACCTGAGCTGAAAGAAAGAGTTGAACACTTAACCAACTGGTGCACCCAGGTATTCCAACCATAAGTTTGGTTTAGAATTAGACACAAAAGTAACCAAATGGAAGCTCTCTGTATGTGGATCTAGAAAACAATTTTGAAACTCCATCAATAGAACATGTCAACCTGGGACATCTCTGCAAAGAGCTTCATCTTTTTGGGGTGGAATACCATGCATTTCTCTGGGTATCAGGTTCAGAATTACCCTACTGGTGGACCAGTTGTCAGATACTTCTTGGAGTATCCCAAGTTACTCTCCCCATCGTTGCCATTTGAAGAGGGAAACACATTATGAAAGAACTCCCTTGATCCTGCTTTTTGGTCCACTTCCCTGAAACTTTTGTCCTGGCCCCTGTATCATGTAGAGAAAAATATGTACCTTTTCTGATGTGTACCTGATATTTCTCTATTCTATGAACTTGTTTTGGTGCAAAGCTTATAGAACAAAAGTTTAAGATTCAAATATAGGCCAAAAAAAAATTTACCAATATTTTAAAGACACTTGACAGCTCCTTTGGAAAAAAAAAAAAAAAAAAAAATATATATATATATATATATATATATATATATATATATATATATAAAGTGTACCAATTCTTCCCAACTTCTCATTAATTATAAGTTGATTATTCCAGGTATTATTCTAATCAAGTCCAGCCAATTTCTATAAAAGTTGAGCATTTCTAACAGCAAGTATATATATATATACACACATATATATACACACATATATATACACATATATATATACACATATATATACATATATATACATATACATATGTATACGTATATACATATGTATATGTATATATATGTATATATATATACAGCAAGTATATATATATATATATATATATATATATATAAAGTGTACCAATTCTTCCCAACTTCTCATTAATTATAAGTTGATTATTCCAGGTATTATTCTAATCAAGTCCAGCCAATTTCTATAAAAGTTGAACATTTCTAACAGCAAGTATATTTAAGAGTTCAACTGAATAATATCAAATAACTTTTAGATACCCACTTTGTGAATATGAGTTAATAGGCAGAGTACATTTCTGAAACTTTCTCTGAACTCTCTCATTAAGATTATTTACTTAATATGTGAGAATTTCCCAAATGACTTTAAGGACAATTTGACTTTTTTCTAGGTGGGATAGGGAGAAAAACCAAGAAAACTTATTCTGCATCATCTCTATGCCACTTCTTAGAGACATCACTTGGGACATTTATATTCTTCCAAAGTCTCTCCTTCCTTCCCAGTACACATCCCTTTTATCCTTTGATACCCAGCTAAATAACTCAGCTTAAAAATTATTATCTCATTCATTAACTCAGAAAGTTTTACAGAGCACATCCTATGTTCTAAGTGCCATGTTAGAATGGGGATCAAGATAGCATATACATGGTCAGGGCAGCAGGCAATGATGTCACAGCTTGCTGCCTTAAAGTAAGTTTGAGAGGGGAGAGAATTGTAAGATACCTTGGGGAGCTGAAGACTAGGGAGAGTGATATTGAGCTCAAAACCTGAAAGATATGCTGGAATTCATGAGGGAATTTGGACCCGTAAGATGTAGAGTGGGGACAGGGCTTAGATGTGCAAAGGCTCCAGTGTAAAGGCAAGCCAGCACATGCCTGCCACTGCATGGAGCCATTGGTGTAGCCACTTTGGGATCTGATTTGGAATGTGAGGACAGGTGACCAGGAAGTGGGCAGGGACAGATTCTGGGAGCCCCAAAGGCCATATTAAAGAGACTGAAGTATCCTGAGAAAAAGAAATCAGAGAGGAATAAAGCAGGATGTGGTCACCATAATTCAGACAAAGGTTGGGAAAAACAATCTAGTGGTGGTAGTGGCAGAAATGAATATGGAGAAAACTAACTGATTTAAGAGCTACAGAATAGAATTGCCACAGCTTGGGGATGGATTGGTCATATTCATGCCTCGGGTATTGGGGACCATTCATAGGAAGGGACAGTTTAATGGTCCAAGATGCTGTGTTCTGAGATGACCATTTTAAATTGGATGTACCTGTGGGTAATAACACTGACCCGGTGGGTAAGACAAGCGATTGTGTTGTCTTATTTGTCACAGTACCTGCACCCTGTCCAAGCCAGCAGTCATCCACAGCTATTAATTTTAAATGAGTAAATGAATGGATGAATCCAGGTGAATATGGTTTGCTGACATTTTTATACAGTTTTATATAGAGAGATCTAAGCCTGGCATGAGAGCTGTGGGAAGCCTCAGGAGTCAACATCACTGAGAGGGTGTGTGTGTGTGAAAAGAAAAGACAAACATAAACAGAGATTAGAGATTGACATTGAAGGGGTCAGCATAGGAAGGGGAAGAGGCAGAGTGAGAGGGGAAGCTAGAGGTGGGGGAGGAGAACCAGGAGTCAGAGAATCCCAAATGCTTCAGAGAGGACACTGAAGGTAAAAACTGAGAGGGGCCATTAGGTTTAGTAATACAGACATTGTGATGATCTTTGTGGAAATTGGTTAGGATAAGGTTAACAGAGTCTTGTACTTCAGATCTGCCTTTGTATCCATGACTATGGACAGCAAGTAGCCATCTGTTATAGAAACAATGTGAAAGGAGTAGCCAAACCTCTTTAACACATCACATTTTAGAGGGAGAGCAAGAGAGAGGAACACATAATTTGTCTCTTGCACCTCTGTCTTAAGCTAATGCAATTGCCTCTGGCTTTCCAGAGGAACCAAGCAGCTCCCATGTTTCTGAGAAAAGGCAAAGCCAGGTAGAAGTCCAGAGGGCACAGTTGGGCATGTTTTTTTAGTTAATTTTTTTGTAGTTGAATAATGTTGGCAAAATTGTTTCCAAGTCACTCAAACACAGATTGAGAAGCTGAGTATTTTGCTGATGGGTAGCAGTCTGCTGTGATGACATCACATGACTTCTGTCACCATTGAAAAGATAAAGCAAGTGGTTAATTCTATGCATATTGAAAAATATGCTTCTCCTCAAAAAAAAAATGAAGTATGGAGAAATACAATTGGTTCTAACCTAGAGACTCTTTGGCAAACTTGATAATCTAAGTTAGTGGCTTCCTAGTGCAGCCTTAAAAATAAAATAGTACAGAAAAAAATTCCATTCTTAACTAGCATTTATCTTTATCTTTTTGCCTAATTGTATTTTTTTAAATGATGAACAGGATTAGCTCTAGAGAAGTGACATGTAAATGTAGTAGAAAAACAATGCCAGGATTTGGAACGATACCATATGTCTGAACCAGAATCATTTCCAAAAAATTCTCTCCTGTGACTTCCTATATTTCTTTGTTTCTGGGCTGTATAAGAGAATGTTTTTGTAAGAGCAAATATGTAAAATGAAACAGGAATGACTATTGGCTGACCTAGGAATTTTCTCCCAGCAAGTGAACGCGCTGGGACTTCAGACTTCTTTAACTAAACCGAGTGCTACACCATGAGATCATGAAGCCAATTAAAAATGTGTTGTATGATCACTGTGTCAAGTCTCCTTATCTCTCCTGAGATACAATGGTGGAATAAAAGGGGAAAAATAAGCACATGTTGAAGTAGAACCATTTCTTCTGTGATGCAAAGCAGAAAACCAGAATAGTACTGAGTGGGTGCAGAACCACAGGATCTCTGAAGTTGAGAACAGGATGACGCCTTGGGGATTCATCAAAGTATATTCTCCTGTTAAGGCTGCTTGATGCTACACCAACATGATTCACAGTCCTGCGTCAAATTGATAGTGGTCATTAATCAACACAAACATTCTTCTTCAATTTTATTTTCCCAAATAAATATTTCTTGAAATACTTTACCTTTTGGCTTCCATGATTCATGATCTTCACATTACTCTGCCCTCTCTTGTTACTCCATCTCATCTCATTTCTTGCCCTCTCTTTCTATGTCTCCTAAATGCAGAATAGTTCCCCCACTCTTCCTGGCTGACCTCATCCAGTCCATTGGTTTAATACCATATAAATGGTTGATGAATTCGCAACCTATCTCTCTGATATTGCCTCTTCCTAGACCTTGCATACTTTATATATAAAGATGTGGATGTTATCTTTGATGTCAGAAAATCTGGCTTACTTTACCTCCAGACAGATGTGAAACTGGCCACTTCATCTGTACCACTGATTGAAGACCTCATCATTTCCCACTTGTGTGACTAAGTAGATTCCAACTTCTGCTTCTTGACTCTTCACAATACAATCTCCCCTGCAGCAGCAGAGTAAACTCTTGATAATAGAAATCAATCTGAAATCTACCAATGACTTCTTCTAAAACATAAAATAAATCCTAACACCATTCCCTCAGGATATGCTCCTCTCTGTGCCCCCCCCACCACCTCATCTCAGACCACTCTTTGATTCTACACTCTGGCAATGCTAATGTGCCCTCAAACCTGGGACATGCCCTGTGCCAGGCTTGTTTCAGCCTCCAAGTCTTTGCATGAATGGTTCTCTCTACTTGCCATGCTTTTTCTCAGTGTGTGGTATTCTAGCACAGTCACTCAGAATCAGCTTAAAGATGACCTCAGAAAGACCTTCTAGAGTTGTCCCTTCCATCATGGGCCTCTGTTTCAGTCTCTGCCCAAACCTTATTTTCCCAATGTTCAGTTATGTATTGATTTGCTAAGATCTATCTGCAAGGGGGTGTACTGTATGAAGAGGTGCCTTGTTTCCTATAGGGTGTAGGACAGACCTTATTGTATAGCTCTATAAATATTTGTTGAATAATTGATTGACTTGATATCCCTCATGGACCCTGCTTCTTGGGGCTTACCCAAATAAAATGTTGAAGACTTGGACTTAATTCAATATGACCGTTAAAATTCCAAGAAGTTGGAATAAATATCAAGTTACTTTTGAAGGTGTTTTCTCTAATTTAATAAATGAATCTCAGACTTGTGTTTCTGAGCAGAAGTCATTCCAAATTTCAAACTGATTCCATTTTTTATTTGCACTCCTATCCTACCTCTCACTTCATGTATCTGAGAGTCGAGAAAATCCATCAACTCTGAAATTGGCTTTCTTTTCCTCTTCATCACTCATAGAAGTGATGAATACAAATTATTTTGATGAAAAATGATGCAGTATAAAAAAGCATTTCTCCCCAACATATTGTTATTACCAATTTGACTGAATTTAACCTTTAATCATGCATTAAATCAAGTTTATTGAAGTATGTGATAAAGAGCAGATTAGTGCTCATCTGGCCCAGTGATGGGGTGAAGGTTGACTGCAAACTCCAAAAATGCTTTCTGAGGTTATGGAAATGTTAGTTTTATTGGGGTGGTATTTAGACAACTGTAATGCATTTGTCAAAACTTATCCAACTGTATACTTAAAATGTATACTTTTATTGTATGCAAATTATACCTTAATAAAGGTAATTTTTTTAATCTATAAAAATTACTCTATATCAAGAACTCTTCCCAGTATCTTATGTTGATTAATATCTCAGAACTAGTACATTACACAGCATGTATTTGAACAGAGTTGCTCAGCTACAGACAAATCATGATCTTAATCCTATATAAAACTGTCACCTAAGAAGTCTTTTTTTTTTCTATTTGAGTCAGAAAAAATATTTCTTTATCTTAATCCATATGTATAGTTTTCACCTGGATATATTTCCTGAACAAAGTATCTGTCTTAGCTTGGTTTCCCATAAAAGCAGAACCTAAGCTAAGGATTTGGATATAAGTGGTTAATTTGGGATGAGATCCCAGTGAACCCAAATTTGGTATGGGAATGGGAATGTGAGACAGGGCGGGAACAGAAGACACCATATGGTGAGTTGAAGATCAGTGACCATACCAGGCACATGGGCTCAGTCTTGGGGGACACCTCCGGGAGAAGGTGTAGGACACACCTGGGAGTTTTCCCACCTGAAAGAGGAGGAGGAGGGAACATTTATCTAGACTCCACTCACCGAAGTCGGCTCCTGGGACAGAAACTCTACTGAAATTTCCTTTTTCCCAGCTCATAAAGCTGAGCATGCTTTGGGAACAGAAAAGGCTGTCAGGGAATGAATCAAAGCCACTTGTACTAAGAAGCTGCTAGGCTTTGGTACAGGGACACAGTGGGTGCTAAGAGGTTGTGGTGAACCAGGATAATGACTGTTAAATCTCTCTACTTGCATATGAAAAACCCATGCAAAGCTTTCCTGTTTGGGGTTTCATTTGTTCTCCTTTCTCTACTATAATGGTTGATTAACTCTCTGTGGTGTTTTTATTACTTTAAATTAAGATGCCAACATTAATCATAGTCAAAGGTAATGACTTACACTAATTATATTTATAAAATCCTTATGTTTACATGAGAATGTCACTTTAATTTATTAAGCTCCATTACAGACCAGATACCAAAATCAAGTGCTTTATTGGCTTAATTGTCAAAGCAAACCCAGGCTGAGGATGAGAACTAAGGATGAGGAACTAAGATTTTGGAAGTTTAAGGAATTGCCCAGGTTTTGGAATTGGCAAACATGGCCAGAGTCCAAAGCCAGGCTGCCTTTGCTCAAGCTCTCAACCACTGGTCTCTGTGCTTGTTCTAATGTTCAACACAGAAGCACACTACTACTTCCCCAGTGAGCATCCCAATCTCAAAACCAGAACATCCATGATGTACACAGTCAAAGACAATGTCAGTGGGCATGAAATCAGAGCAAAGACAGAGTGCTTAGAGAAACTCAAAATGTGTGAAAGCAACTTACATAAATCCTGTCAAGACTCTCTCCTAATGTTTACAAGGAAAAATTCATTTTCTTCTCTGATAATATAACAAAGGAATTAGCCAATACCACAACCAATTATAATAAGGATTGTTTTTAGCATACAAATCACAGAGAACTTACTCAAACATTAGCTTTTAGAGGGAGTAGGGTCTGAGGAATTGGGGCCTGGCACTAATCCATGTGCTATAAACAACTCAGTATCCCAACCAGTGGACACTCACAGAATTTATTCTCTTCAAACCTCCTGCTCTATCCAACACTGTTGGCCAACTCATTTATCTTCACATTTTTGCTCAGTGGTCCCCATGGCACCATATTGTCTTTGATTTTTCTTCTCTCTCTCTACCTATGTATAATATAATAGCAGGACTGGATAATTGGTCCAGAGAAGTGGAGAGGGGGTGTGTGTGGGATAATTCTGTTGTTATAACTCTTTTCCTTTCTTTTTTGTTTACTATACTTTGCAATGATTCTCCTTTCCATCCTGGGATACACAATTAATTGTCCCCCTTCCCTGATTCACTTTCCCACCCTCTTCTTGTATTTCCTGGAATCATTCAAACAAGCCACTTACACTGCTTACACTAGCCTAAGATAGTGTATCAACACTACAAAATCAAATATACCTTATCCCAACTCCACAAATAGATTTTCAGGTTCCTGAGGGCAGGGCCCAGCTTTGAAAAGGTTGTGCCATCCATATGTAGCCTAGAGCACCATACAGTAGATCCACAAGTGATCCTGTGATTTTATTAAAAGCTCTGTGAATTAGAACATTACATTTTTTTCACAGCACTTTGGGTTAAAATACAACATCTAATAGACCACACCAGCAGGAGAAGCCTGCTGTGGGAATAGTGGTCATGAACTGGTTCTTGGTCACAATCCCATCTGAAAGTGAACGGCATCCCAGGTGGGTGGTATGAATGACCCAGGGAAGAGATGGCAGCCCTAGAGTATATTATTGAGGGAACCACAGAGGTGGCTGTAGGGCACTAAGAAACTTTTACTGTTTTTCTTTTTGCATGGGCTGCTGAACAACTCAAATCCAAATTCAGTGGCTCATTTCTAGCAAAGCGTTGACTGTATTCCATGTATTTTTCTACCTCATTTCCAGTTGTTGCTTATTTCCCCCTCTATCCTATATATTCCATTCCTTTTCTTATTGGTTTTTATCCTGGATATGGTATGATAAAAGGAGCCCCTGTTCCTGTGTGTTGTTGAGAATATGGGTTCCCCAGAAAGGAGGGAGTGTCAGGTCCCAGGACTGCTGAGAGGCAGCGTTGGGACTCATTTCTGGATCATTGACCCACATCACTGGACTGGTTTCTGCCATGCCCAAGGGTCCATTTTCTGCCTGCTTGGCAATTCCACCTAATCTGAACAGGGATTTGAGCTTGAGAACACGTGCAAAGAATGACATTCACATGCAATTCAGTCAATGTTAGAAGTCTTAGAACAATCCGGGTGGCCTGTGATTTCACGGTCAGCTCTCTTTTGAGAGCTTAATGCTTTCCAGCTGTGGCCTCTGAATGCCCAGCCTCTAGAAAGCCACAGATTGATGGATCCTGGGCTTCAAGATCCATACTTGGCACCAAATTTTCAAAGGAGGGATGCTGGAAATAACTGCCCTCACAAATTGGGAGAGACACTTAGGGACACTGCAATAGTAAATGTTGCCTGTAACTCATTATCAAATTTTAATTGTATTCTTTTTTTAAAGGAGGCTACATGCTCAACATGGGGTTCAAACTCATGACCCCGATATCAACACTCGCATGCTGTACCTGACTGAGCCAGCTAGGTGCCCTCCCATAATCAAGATTTAGAAAAAGGAAACTCCTTTTACTAATGAGAATTAAGTCTCTTCTAAGTCTTTTCACTTTTCTTTCCTCAAGGCTAATGTTATGAACACTGACAATATGACCTGTGCCATTTAATGAGTATGTTCTAAAGTTCTTTTTTCTGTCCCCGGAAGGTACCTACTTATTCACATCATTTATAGCCTGCTTTACAAGTATTTTGACATATCGGGTGGTTTGAATATTCCTTAATATGCAACATTACTTTTTAAAAAATTTGTTCTTCCTAAGGGCACCTGGATGGTTCATTTGGTTGAGCATCCTATTCTTGATTTTGGCTCAGGTTATTATCCCAGGGTCATGGGATCCAGCCTTGTGTTGGGCTCTGCACTGAGCATGGAGCCTTCTTGAGATCCTCTCTCTCTCTTTCTTTCTCTCTCTCTCTCTGTCTCTCTCCCCTGCTGCCCCTCCCCCACTCATGCTTTCTCTCTCTCTCTAAAAAATAATTTAAAAAAACATTAAAAATCTATTATTCCTTATTGATGTGGCCTGATACCATCATCAAAGAGCTGATTGATTTTCATATTGATAAGTTATACTTGGAAGTAATACTGACTTGTTGGTCCTAAGTTACTTCAACTGTAAGATTGGAAGTAGGCAGGAGCCCAGTTGCAAACAGAGAAAGGAGTTTTGATTTATTCTAGGAGAGATGGTCATTTTGTGATAGGGGAAGGAAGGGATCCAATCTGTGATTCCATAAGTCAAGTTGACTCCCATAACTCCTGTGGGTAAATGGAATGACTGGTGCAAACCAGAGCAGAAGCCAGGAAACAAAGTGGGAAGTCAGTGCATGGAAGAAAGTGTAGTGGCTGGGAGATGAATGGCAGCACAAGGTAGAGAGAAACATGCACCTTAACAGGACCAACTAGCTATAAGACATTTCCTAATAGAAGTCACAGAATGTCCAGACTCCATAGGAATCTGGACAGTAGCCAGCCTAATCTCATTTTGTAGTTCTAGGCACAAGTGAAGGAGCAGGAGATGACAGGAGGGAAGAGAGAGGGAGGGAATGGGGAGAAAGGAGGTAGAGAGGGAGACAGAGAAAAGAAGAGGGAACAAGAGAGGGAAAAGTAATGGGAGGGAAGGAGGAAGGAAGTGAGTAAAGGAAGAGAGGGGAAAGGGGGAAGAGAAGAAGAAAGGAATGGGGAAGAGTGGGAAGAGAACAGAGAAGGGAGCAGAATCCTGAACTCAGAAGGACTTTGCAGACTGGCAAAGCCTCAACCCTCTCACTGAAGGCTCAGAGGTTTGGCAGCTTGCTCAAGCTCACACAGCTGCCCAGAAGCACACTCATGATTCAGTATTTGGTCTGATGTGAATTTCACGACAGTCCAATAAGTCACTTTCCCCATGGCTTACTTTGTGTTAATACTAGAATTGTTTGTGTGTGCCTGGAATATACATTAGCTGACAAGAAAGGAGAAGACCTGCAAGGGTGTCAGAAGGCAGAGGAAGAGACTTGACGTAGAAGCAGATCTGATGAGCCTTTATGCAGAATCCTGGTTTGGGATAACACCAAGGAAGACTCAAGCCAGAAACAAAGACCATTTTTCTTATCCTCTTCAACCTACAAGGAAAAGGAACCCATGTTAGTGGAGGGTTTGCCATCTGCAAGCCAGCAGAGATTCATACACATTGCCTCATTCTAAGGCCAGAAATGTGAGGTCCTATAACTTTCTTCCTGATGACATGGCTAGTAGCAAATTTGAAAGATAAAACTTTAAAAGAGGTGAGGCATGCCTGTGGAAAATGAAAGGAGGGAGTTTGTTCAGAGTGTAGAGGCAAATGGAGGCAGAATCAGAAGGGGGAGCTCCCTGTTGCATGATCTTCCCTTACAGAGAGGCTGGGCTTTGCCTCTCTTTTATGTCAAGTCTGGCACATGAGGATTTCAAAGCCAGCTCAGATGGGAGTATTTGAGTTTCAATAATGAGAGGGTTCAAATGGCCTGTGAAGTACAAAGACAGCATATTTTGAATCCCTCTGCATCATGGGATGACATCCAGGTGAGATTTAAATACAAACGGAATGAAACCAGGGCAACTCTGTGATGAAAAGGGAATTCAGCCTATGGGATAGTGGGATCAACTCAGTATGTTTCTCACAAAGCGCCCTTGTGGCATCATAAACTGGCTCCCAAGAAGCAGGTGGGAAGGATCACTGACCATTGACAGCTCCTAAGCATAGGCAGAGCCCACCCCCTTTTCCCCAAGTGGGAAATCACTATGCTTTGTGGTATAATTTGATGGGATGATTTTTATCTGGACAGGTCACCCTGGCCTCAGATCTGAGATCTCAAAAAGTCAGGAACAGTCCTATCCTGCTGTTAGACAGAAATCATTATGTTTGATCCACATGGTCAGTTTGACAAACCTACTCAATTCTAAAACTTCCCAATGTTTCTGTCTAGTGTGATGTGGTAACTGAGGGGATTACAGCAAGGCCAACCCTCCCTCTGCTGCTCCCCAATGCTGTGTAACCTCCATGGCGTCTGCCCCCTCCCTGTCAGTGCCTATTCTCCTTTCCTGCAGATAGGTGGGAGATGGCACTTGATTGCATCTGCCACATACTAACTGCACCCACCAAATATAGGTTGTGTGAATTTCTTTTACTTACCTACTTACTTATTTATTTATTTATTTAGAGAGAACATGAGCAGGGGAGAGGAAGAGAGAGGGAGAGAGAGCATCCCAAGCTGGCTCTGTACTGTCAGTGTGGAGCCTGATGTGGGGCTTGAAGTAAAAAACTGTGAGATTGTGACCTAAGCTGATGTCAAGAGTTGGATGCTTAACTGACTGAGCCACCCAGGTGCCCCTCCTTGTAGTGTGAATTTCATATGTGTTTCACAGACACTGGGTTTGTGCAATGGAATCTGAAGTCAAGGGTTGTTTAGAACACCTTTACTGTTAAAGCTTATTTCTTAGAATATTTTCTTTCTATGTATGTGTGCTGGTTTCTTTGCTAGCTTGGTTTCATGGAGACCCACCTGAAATCATTTTAGGCCCCAGTGTCTGAGTCCCAAATCTTTTCAAAGTTTCCAACTTCTCCAGAATGTAAAAGTTTCTCAGAATTATGGGGTTACGTTTCAGAAATAGGAAAATATTGCAAAGCTATGTAGAGTTGCAACTGCTCCACCAAGAGTAGATAAAGGACTGATTGAATCATTTTAAGGCTAAACAGACTCATGGAAATTTCCTGCATGCCCATGAAGCAATGGAGCCACGGTGACCCAAGACACAGACTAGTAGTGAAGAGAAATGTTTGTACATATCTGTAGAAGTTACTGGAGCAGAAGGAGAAAATTAGGAAGTTTCCTCAAAGTTGGCTGCTTAGCTCCATGTTGGGGTGAAATCTACATGCAGACTCACCAAGTCCTACTGAAAATGGGGGAAGGGGACATGTAACATAGAACAGGGCTGGTTGACCTTCAATTATCTTTTGTAATTTGGGGTGAGTCTGTGAGGCAGTCAGTCAGAACTCTGATGTGAGTGGCCAACTAGTTGTGTGCTCTGCCTAGAGGGAGCTATGTGTACCCATTTACACTGGAGTCTTGTGAACAAGAGGCTTTATCTTTTGTGGGTGAAGGGAAGCTGTCACTAACATGGAACCTGATACATTAGACAGCTCAAGAGAGTTGGGGCAGATGCAGAATGAGAGACTGACAGGCTGAGATGAGGATGTGTGACTCAGATGAAGGGTCCAGAACCAAGTGGTGAACAGACAGGACCTGCTGAAATCACACAAAAGGGACTGGATAAAGGCATATTTCAGCTGCAAGAACTACTACAGGTTGACAAGCAACTCCAGGGAGTAAAGTAACAGAGTAGGGAGAATCTGAGGTCGGGGCCTGGGGTAGCACCATGGATAGCTTCCCTGGGCACAGTTGTCTGAAACAAGATGTTAAGGATCCTGAAGCTCTTACTGGGCCAGGCTGGCAAGACTATGATTGATTAATGATGTCTCCCATGGACATGGAGGTTATGTAGTGTAATGTTTGCAACATGTTTGCCTTTGTTAATTTAAGTCTGATCTTCATGCACCAGAAGGCGTGTATGTCAACCAATTTGCACCTGAGGGATTTAGGTCTCTGAAATAGACAGGGATACTCTCCTGTGTGCTCATTATTCTTTCCATCAACCTCTTCCCTCCAAATCCCAGTGATACTCTCCTGAGTATGCCTTCTTAGGGTCAGGGGAGGTTCCTGAGAGTTGGAAAGTCCACTTTCCCTAGTTAGTGACCTTCAGATGCTGCTGCTTGGAACTGAGTAACCATAGTACCCTTTCTAACTCCAGAGCTCAACTACAGAGCTCAACCTGGACTATGATTCTGGAAAACTCTGTGCCTTCTATTCACCCTTGACTAGAGATCATAGGCAGCACATGACCATCATGTAGAAATGCCATCTCTTAAAGACCCCAGTCCACTTAAACTACTTCCTATCCCATTGTGTAAGGCTTTCTATGACCTCCAGGACCCTGCATGGATGCCACAACCGTGGGGCATGCAAGCTGGGGATGTCACACATAGAAGTATTTTTCTGAACATTAGCAATGTATTTTTGATTCTGACACACATCATATGAAGACTTCTGTACTGTGGAAATGTGACATGACCACACTCAGAGCAAGTCTATTACTGGGGAATGTAGAACTCCTTGGCCTGGAAACACCCACAGTATTTTAGCCTGTAAAAGCATTTACAAGCCAAACATAGGACTCTTTGTTCCTGTGTTACCCCGTCCATGCAGATAGTGAGACTTCCAGGTTGGGCCAGGATCCTCCCTTTCCTTCCTGCCATCACCTTGAATCTTAGCCCGTGGTATTCAAACACAGTTGAATTTCTTGGCTATCCCAGGCAACCAAAGTGATAGGATTTTTTCTTGAGGACCTGCTTCCTTAGTTCTCCTGTCTATAGTGTTATACTCCAGAGACCCTAACCCAGCCTTCACCACCAGCAACCAGCAACACCACACAGGACATGTTTACTTTCAAAATGGCCCTCTTTCAATAATTTCTTCATCTTTAACTGACTGTTTCATCTGAAGTGCCTAGTGGTTTTGTGCTGGTTGCTGGGAGAGCAACTACTAACTGTTCACCCTGAGGAGCTAATGACAGAAGGTGTAACATCGGCCAGGACTTCAAATTCCAGAAAGGAAAGTGAAGAAGAAATAAATTACTAATGGTGAATTTTCCAGTTCAATGGCACTTGAGTGTGAAAAGATTTCTTCACTCCTTTCCCACTGCACACATAGAGACCTCAGTTACACGCTGTAGACTTGAATACTTAAGCCCTAATGTTTTCTGAATGCCTTCCCTGTGTCAGGCCCCCATTTGGGCCTATTTGTTCAGTCAATAATCTTAATCCCTGTGAGGTAGGTGTTATCATTCTTATTTTACAAATGAAACAGATGCATTTCAGCGGAACTAAATGGCTTCTACCAAGTCACACAGCTACTGGGTGGCAGAATTAGCTTCCACACTCAGATTTCTGATGCAAAAACCAGTGATGATTTTATGTTACTATTGTGGTATTAATGGAAATTCCACCCTTCTATATAGATCTGCCTTCACCACCTGGTGCTCTTTCCCCAGATCTCTGTCCTACCCAGTGAGGAGACTGGCAGAAGTTAAGCTTTACTCATTTCAGATGCCTAATTCCTGGACCATATACCAAACTCTTGGTTGTCGACCTCAAAGCATCATGGACCTGGCGCAGTGAAGGAACTGAGAAAAGGAGATGACAGTATAGCAAGGCACAGGGGACCCCGAGCCAACAACCCGAAGCATCAAGATTTATTGTACATCTTCTTATATACGTTTTCACGAAAAATAGATCAGCAATGATTAACAGAAGTTTAGCAAAACATGTCAACAATGTATATCTGATTCAGCTATCGTACGTATCTTGCGTATGAGAGCAGTCTTGCAGATACATATGTTCCGATAAGAATCTTTATGATAGAAGCAAAGACAAAGAAGGGAGTGAATGCATTGTGCTATATACAGCTGGCTTCCTTAAGCAAAACGTCCCTATCTGCGTACTAAAGAACAGACCACATTTTCCAAGGGCAATTCACTCAAGTCCTTTCAGTATGTTTTAGCCTTACATTCTCGAGTTTTCTCAGAGATCTTGGAGCACAAATGAATATGCACCTATGGTCATTGTGGTGTTCTGTTTCCCACACTTGGTGAATGTTTGCTCAGTAAATTAAAAAAAGCAAAACAAAACTAGAATACAGTTAGCAAACATGTATTAGTTTCTTGTGGCTGTTCTAACAAATTACCATCGGTCTTGTGACTTAAAACAACAGAAATGTATTCTCTCACAGTTCTGGAGACCAGAAATTCAAAATCAGTTTCATTGAGACTAAGTTAACATGTTGGCAGGGTCGTGTTACCTCCAAAAGTTCTTGGAGATAACTTCCCTCTTCCAGCTTCTGGTGGCTCCTGGCATTCCTTGGCCCATGGTCACATCACACCAATCTCTGCCTTTGTGGTCACATGCCTCCTTTTCTATGTGTATTTCAAATCTCCCCCGTTTGTCTCTTACAAGAATACCTGTGATTGCACTGGAGGCCCATCCAGATTATCTAGGATTATCTCCCTATGTCAAGATCATTATTTACATTTGCAAGGACTCTAACATATAAGATTGCACACACAATTTATGGAAGTAGACATCTGTATTCAGACTGCCATACACACAGATCAAGCCTTTAGAGGCCTTTGTTTGAGGCTGGGAATGCTGGTCCAGTTACTAATAAGGTTATTGTTCACACCAGAAGAGAGGTGGATGATGATCTCATTCCTTTCAGAGAGATGGACATGCCACAAGTCAGCTGCCCTGGCCTTCAACAGGAGTGGCCTCCCTGCATTCATGAGAAAAAGCTCTATTCAGGATTTCTTTACCACTTCTCAGTGGGGTGGGATGGGACAATAATCTCAGGTCTCCAAGGCCTCAATTCCCTCATCTATAATATAGGAATATAAAAGTACCAAACATCCAGCTTGGTCATGAGGATTACATGACAGGGACCATACGTCTAGGATATGCAGAACGCTAGTTACTTTTCTTGATCTTATGGTTGGCTAAGTCTCGTGGGAGCTCTGTGGAGGAATCCGTGCTTTTCAAAAATTTCTTAATTCATTCCCAATTTCTTACCGGTATCTCTGGCTGGTCAATGGCCCAAGAGTAAAGGGAAATGAAAGGTCAATGAAACATCCTTTTGTACTCACATTTGTCTTTTAATAACTTTGGATTTATTCAGACAAATTCAGTTGATCATGCAAGATGTTTTCCTCCTCACTGGAAGCCAAGTAAGTACTAAAATAAGGAAGGAAGTCTGCTTTCAAAACTTGTAAGTGACCTCTGAGAGAAATATTGAACTTTGGTGTGCTTCAGCCATGTAGCCAAAAAAGGCATGGATTATTTTCCTTTGCAACATTAATTGTTCCCTTTTGTGGGCCAAAGTTGGAGTTTTCTTCCTTAGTGGAAAAGATAATTTGACAAGTCAGATTTTGTTGAAACTAACTAAATAAAAGGAGATGAAATCCTTCACTGTCGAATTAAGAATTTAAAATTATTTCCTAGCTACAACCAGCACTTCCCTCTCTCTATTTCTGTCAGAGTGGCAAATAAACAGTTCCTTCAGATGTCATTGATGTCACCTAGAGGAGAAGATCTCTGCACAGACTTGCCGTCATCATTAAGTGTCGTCAGATACTTAATTAGTCCCCAGTTTCAGAAGCACCAGCAGGCATGGAACAGCTGCTGGTGCCCCACCCCTATTGTTGTCTTAGTGCCTCGTGTCCTCATTGACCACAACCTGGCATTGCGGATATCTGTGTGTGTCTGCATGTTTGTGGTAGACAGGAACGCCATTCCCGGGTCTTTAGTCATGGGGTTGTGCACCACCTCTCTCCCACTGGAGTGAGTGAGGTACCTTTTCCCATTCTCAGTTGCTGGGCTTGGCCAACAGAGTAGATTTAAACCTAATCTGCAGTCTGAAAGTGAACTCAGCTGAACTTAGCCAAACCCAGCCAAGAAGAGTCAAAACCTTGGCCAACCTACAGGTCTGTGAGTGAGGAAAAGAAATGTGTGCCATTCTAGTCACTGAGATTTTGAGGTTCTTAGTTGTGTGGCAAAACATGACTAACAGTCTTCCTTCATTATACTGTGGTTGTCTTAAGAAGAGGTGCTGCAAATATTCACCAGGCACAAGGAATAGATCGGACACAGACAGTCATTAAATGAAGCAAGGAATGACATTTATTTGTATTCAAAATCTTCTTTCCTTTAATGAATTGCATGAGACTGTGACACATGGTCCCAGCAGAGCTGGTAAAATGTGAGCTAAAACTATGCCAAGAGATGGCATGTGATCAGGCGTAGTTCCTTACATAACCTCATATTCACCCAGTCACACATACTCAGAACTCCTATTTGATTCCCAGTTAAATCTGTGATTCCCATTTCTGTTTCCAGTTCCATCCTTCAATTGGGCTCAAAGTTGGGGCATAATCGGTGGCTGCAGCTGTGAGGTGTGCTGGGACTTGTGGAAGTGGTAAGGACAGGGGCCAGGCCAGGAAGACCACAAGAGACAAGGGGGATGGACTGCCTGTTGGCAGGCATTCCAAGTTGGTGTTGGGGGTGGGGGGTAAAAGAGCTATAGCTGGGTGACCATTATGGTAGGCTTAAGAGTAAGCAGGGCCAGTTCTTCCACACAAGTGGGTAGAATCACGTGGTTCAGGAAGGGGCATATGGGCAGGCTGTGGCTGTCTACATTAGAGCAGGTCCCCAGGTGCACACTGGGTGACATTACATGAAGGAAGAAGAGACACAGTCATTCACTGGAGAAAGGAGCTCAAAAGTTTGTGAGGAGTAATAGAGGAGGCAGAGGCCCACTCTAAAAGCCCAGAAACCTAGCAAGAAACAAGAGTTGTCAGTAGAAGCCCAGGAAGTGGCCTGGATAAATCTTGTGGGAGCCAAGAGGAGGATGTGGTTGGGGGACATGGCTCAGAGGACACTGTAAGCCCCAGGATGGTGTGGACCACAGCTAACCATGGCACTGGCCTAACCTCAGCCCCATTTTTTCTCACTGGCCCCAGAAGACATAAGACCAAGTGGACAGGTCAGGCTCGGGGGAGGAGGGCCTGTCTCAGCCGAGGCAGGGTACCTGGGGATCCAATGTCTGTGGAACCCTGAGAGCTGACATCTATGAACTGGCTCCTGCCTGTGCCATTCAATCCCTCCCCAAGACTCTCCATCCTCGCTATTGTCTCCTTCTGCACCCTCTTGGCCTTCTTCATTGCACTTACCATGCTTAATCACTCTATACTCATCCATCATCTCACCCCACATACTAAGCTCTTGTGAGGGTCACAATTTTTGTCACTATTACAGTCTCAGAGACTGACATGCAGCCTGATTCAAGGCAAACTCTTAAAAAAATATTGGTACAGTGGAAAAAGAATGAATGAAGAAGAAAGGAAAATCAAGGCAAATATACAAAAAAAAAGAAGAAGAAGAAGAAGAAGAAGAAGAAGAAGAAGAAAGGAAAGAAAACAGGATCACATTTGTGTTTATGGAGTTTGTGACCTATTCATGCCCTCCCCGTCCTGCTATCCAGAAGACACAGTGACAGAATCACTACACCTGGTTATGAGCCAAGAACTGCATTCCACTGCTACCTCTTCCTGGGTTTTTCTAATCCAGCAGAGTTGTGGTTTTTGCATTTTTTAATGGGAAGCAGTCACAACTTTTTGGAGTAACAAATAAAATAATGGATGAAAAGTGCAGAATTTGTCACATGGTCAGAGATAAATAAATGCTGACTTTTTTCCTTTCTTCTGGACTCAGTACAATGCTTAATTTTGGCTTGCAAGAAACAGAATTCAACTTTAAGCAAACCTTAACAGCAGGGAAGATTTTATGAGCAAGGTCCTGGGAGTGTCTCGTGAAGTCCAAGGAGCCACTGGAAAACCATATGCAGGAGGAGCAGCCTGGAGCATGAGCAGAGGGACTCCAAGGCTTCACTAGAACACTGCCTTCATCCCCTGCTTGTTCTGTCATGGCCAATGGGTTGGAGTCTAGAAGAATGAACATAGAGGCCAAAAGCCCACTCCCAGGAGAGGAGATGGTCATAATCAAGAGACAAAGATAGGGTATGGACAGACAAAGCCAAAGTTTTAATTATGTATACCTTTCCATGTCACTTCCTCCATGAGGTGGGTCCCTGAATCCATAGCTAGTGATCTTGGTTCTTTCCCCTGGCACTATTTTCTCCTTCACTTTGGGCACTTATACCAATGCTTATAATTTGGAACATGTATATATCTGTTGTGCTTCCCCCAACTCAGCATCTCTTAATGCAGGAGCCCTGCTCGATTACCCCCTTATATATCCACAACAAGTAAGTGACCGGGACATCATAAGCAGCCATTTGTATGTGCTTGTAATTGCCGTATGCAAACAGGAACAGGAGATTAAATGCTCCAAGGTGTATGAAATGAAACCCTACTTCTTGGTGATTCACTTCCTTGATCATTGGAGCCCCCAGAATTGAAGATGATCAATGTATTCATTCATGTAGGGTCATGTTGCATGCCTGCTCTGCACCAGACACTATGTTAGGTCAGACCCCTGTTTCTTTGATATGCAGACTATAGTGGAGGCTCAAAGGTGTTCTTTATAGGAGATAGAGCTACTCCAACCTATTTGACATGGCAGTTGAATATAAATTTTATTCTATGTTCTCCAGAAATTTAGTAAGTGTTTCTTACTTCAGTATAGTACTAGTAATAGAAGAACTTGCCTTGGTTCAGCCCTTAAAGAACAATTAATCCCTTATGTTTTACTCTGGCCTGTAGATATTGTCTCATTTCAAATTGTTCAATTATATTATTTTACAAGAGTTTAGCCAAATACACACACAAAAAATTGCTGGTTTGGTAATTGAATGCCGGAAACTGAGAAGTCCTAGAAATCTTATTTTAGGAGACTTTGGATGGCATATTTTTCTGAGGGGCTATCATTTGACAATAAATGAATATTTCATTGGATCTGTTGGAAATGTTTTTCTCTGAAAGTTAATTCATGGGTTTAGTCTCCTGCTGGTTTTCCCCCCATATCAGAGTTCAGGAGTTATGTTGGATTCAGCTTTTCCACTCCTGGAAAGAACTCTCTAAATTAGAAAACCAAGGCACATTTTTTTTTCTTAATGGAAAAAAACCCTAAAGGTTACCTACATTTTTGCTACAAATGAGAATCAGTAAGAATGAACTAAATGTTGACAAACTAAGGGTATATTCTGTATAGGAGTTACCCTGTCCCTGCAACTTACTCCTCACAGGGCATGAAATGTGCAAGCCTGCTTATTTCTGATCAGGTAAATTGTGAACAGTCTTTATTCTGTGATTTGTAAGCTTACAGTCTTTGAAATAGACAATCAAGTATAGAACATGTCCAAGTGCCATATAATCCTCCCCCATATCCCGAGGCAGAAGCACACAGTGCTACCACATATGTGATAGGCAACATGAGTTATTGCTTTGAGCATAGGATGGATACATAGACAGTCAAGAGATTGAGCACCAAGCTCTCAGAACATTATACAGTCACAGATAGGGTAAGTCAAAATTGTCTACCACTTGATAGGATGCAGGAACTCATATCTCTTTGGGAATATTCCTGCCAATGATGCATAGTCTAAATACAATCCCAAGGAAATAGCAAACAAATCAAAACTGGGGTGTATTCTACAATATAACTGAGACCAGTCCCCTTCAAAAGCATCCAGGTCATGCAAGTCAAGGGAAGACCAAAGGGAGGTCAAATGGAAGACAGCTCACAGTACAAGGCAGATAAAAGCAGCCCATGATTCTGATCTAAATGGTTTTTCTACCAAAAATGTTACTGAGACTACTGGAGACTTTTGAGTGGGGTCTTGGGATAAGGAGGCATATCATGTCAGTGTGATTTCCTGATTCTGATGGTTTCATGGTGGCTCTGAGTATAATGCAGGTGGTTAAGGCACCAGGTCTGCAACTGACTCAAACGGTTCAGGAGTAAAGGTCTGAATTTTGTACTTGAAGCTTCTCTGGATCTTTAAGATTGTTTTTAAATTTAAAAACTATGTTGAGGCCTTCTGAGACCACCCTTCCCCACACTGATAACCCTCCCCCTCCACCACTGTCCACCATGACCTCACCAATCGATAGACAAAGCATGGTATGGCAGGCTACTAACGTCAACTTAGCACCAGCCCACTTCTTCTCTCTTTTTAGTTAGGCTGGATATTACCCTTTATAACAATCCACTTGTTGCTACTAATTAATTTCTAAATATCTTTCCTTAAACAACCCAGTGATTTTTATCATTGGAAAGCCAGCACTTTGAAGCACAAAAACATCAGCCGTGAAATGATGCACAGAGATACCAGACCTAGCAGATTGTGTTCAAATCTCTTGCTTTGCAGGTAAGGACGTGGAGACAGACACAGAGCAACAGTCAGCAGCCTGGACTCAGCCTTAGCAATCCCTCTCAAGGGCCAGCACACTCACCAATATGGTTTTCCTGCATTTCTCCTGTGGGACAGGCCCTTAGTACTGATCATTGGCAGGGCTTAGGAGCTGCACTCTTGTGCTAAGCACTAAGACAGCATTTTCAAGGTTTCAGGTGAGCCACTAGGGTACTAATGAAAATAGGTGGGAGAGAGTAAAAGGGCAAAGAGAAATGGAATATATTTTGGTTACTTTTCCTTTCAGTTAGTTGTAATGGGAGTCTCTGCTGTGAGAGGCCCAGAGAGAGTGGTTCCTGGAAAGGGTGACTTCGTGGTTAAGAGTCTGAACGTCAGATTTAGGTTTCACCATAAATACGTTTCCAGTGAATAACGAGTTCCATGCATCCCGCTGGGATGGACCTCAGCAGCACACAGGGAGGGAGGATTTTGTACCCAATCCTAAAGATCAATGCACCAAATGCTGCAAAGGTAGGCAGAGGAGGAGAGCAAATTCAGGTGTGCATGCCAACAACCCAGTGTGTGACATTATTATAAAATCCAAAAACAATGATCCAATAAGCAAATAGCAATGTACATTGGGAAACAAAAAGCATATATGTTGATCTGTTCTGTAGTAACATAAAAACTACATTTTAACATAAATGTGGAAATGGGGGCACCTGGGTGACTCAGTCAGTTGAGCATCTGACTCTTGATTTCAGCTCAGGTCATGATCTTGCGGTTGGTGAGATGATGCCCTGGGTTGGGCTTTGTGCTGATATTGCAGAGCCTGCTTGGGATTCTCTCTCCCTCCTTCTCTGCTGCTTTGCTGCTCACTCTCTCTCTCTCTCTGAATAAATCAACATTTAAAATAAATGTGGAAATGAAAACAGGGCAGACTAAAAATTCTTTGTCAGAGATAATGTTCTCCCAAGAAGCTGCACATCATCAGGGGCGCCTGGGTGGCGCAGTCGGTTAGGCGTCCGACTTCAGCCAGGTCACGATCTCGCGGTCCGTGAGTTCGAGCCCCGCGTCAGGCTCTGGGCTGATGGCTCGGAGCCTGGAGCCTGTTTCCGATTCTGTGTCTCCCTCTCTCTCTGCCCCTCCCCCGTTCATGCTCTGTCTCTCTCTGTCCCAAAAATAAATAAAAAAAAAAAAAAAAACGTTGAAAAAAAAAAAAAAAATTTAAAAAAAAAAAAAAAAAAGAAGCTGCACATCATCAAGGTAAACATCAAAACAGCCCTTTACTTGAAAACAAGTTCCAGGGTATCTGAGTCCAGCAGCAGAAAATTCTAAGAGCATGTTGGATGCCATAGGGAGGCAGGCAGTGGGGCCGAAGGAAGAAACTCGCTGCTGTGCCATCTTTGCAAGAAGTGTGCTCTTACCGCGGCCGAAAGAGAAACAACCAGAATTGGGGAAGCCCCCTAGTGCTGCTGGTTTGAGTCCACTGAGAAGGAGGGAAGGGGAAAGCACCACACACACAAAGGGGAGCTTTGCCTGCTTGTCCAGAGTAGAGATGGCAAAGGAGTACATTCAGAGCAAGAAACTAAAACCGAGTTTCCTCACTCCACACGGGTGTCAGGCAGCAGCACAGCAAGCAGAGCAGCAAGCAGCAGGCGCCAGAGGAACAGCCCTCAGTCCTGAAGGACAGTCTGGGGGGTGCAGCCCAGCACCCACCATCATAAACAATGTGACCAAAGCAAGCACATTTGAAACAATGAAACAAAGCCATCTACTTTTGTCTGTGGAGAAAATGTGTATAGATTTATCCGAGGTGGAAGCTGATGCCTCAACAATACATTCTGCACACAAAACAACCAAAAAGCTGACAAAAATGACTTGAGTGCAGATCAGATCTCATGGAGAAACCTGACTGGTGTCTGGATGAGTTGCTCACTGGGTAAAATGGGAGAGTTCAGCCAGGTAGTCCAAGAAGGATGGCCCAGTGTGCACACTAGGACCTTGTACACATGACTAAACAGAGAGAGAGAGGTAACAGTTTTGTGGGGTGGAATTAGACTGCTTCATTCTCTACTCATAAACAAGATCTCCATGGGTTTGGGAATGACGCCATGGTCTCTGGACACCACTGAGTCCTACTGAGAATTGTGGAAACGCAGTCCCAACTTCAAAATGCTTTCATCTACATAATGCCTTGTACTGTGTGTTCTTTAAAAGAAGGGGAATAGAATCGCCCCTAATTTGAAAGACACCAAAAAAAACAAGGGGACCAATTAGGATAAAATCTGGCTTTGCGTAAGTATTGTGCATAAAAGAAGGATAAATAAAAAGGCAAGGGAGTTTATAAGCTGTCCAGCAGCTGTAGCTCACTTTGATGAGCCAAGAAAAGAATTTAAGGAATATGAACCAGTTATTAGAGGAAAACACTGCATCAGCTTTAGTTAGCAAGAATGAAAAGTTGGCTAAAAAACAGAGAGGAATAAACATTCAAATGGGCCCTCATTAGTGCTTGGATCAAGTCTATAGCATTCGAAGGTCTTTTGAAACCTACAGGGAAAAAAATGAAAGATAAATAGGAAAGGGGAAGAGCATGATCCAATTGAGATCATGTTTATTGAGATGATTTACAATGATTTAAATGCACACTCCATTAAAAAAGAGGCCTGAACAGGATTTTAAAAATATCTTTTGTACATGCTTTGAGTTCAAGTGCAGAAAGACTGTACCAGTGTCACAATTTCAGGGACAATGGATTTTATTTTCATGGTTCCAACTAAGTTTATTAATATCTATAAACAAGACATGAAGAATATAGATAGGACAGCATAAAAGTAATCCTAAAATGTGTGAAGGGTAAGGGAAGGGACATCTGTTAAGATATAGGCCTGGTTGCTTTAAAAGACAGAGGATAGGGGTGCCTAGCAGCTCAGTCGGCTAAGTGTCTGACCCTTGGTTTCAGTTCAGGTCATGATCTCAAAGTTTGTGGGTTTGAGCTCTGCATTGGGCACCGTGCTAACAGCATGGATCCTTCTTAGGATTCTCTCTCCCTCTATCTCCTGCCCCTCCCCATTCAGGCACGTGAGCTCTCTCTCTCTCTCACACACACAAAATAAATAAATAAAACTTAAAAAAAAAGACAGCAAATGTTAGAGGAGCTTAAATAAAATAGAAGTTTATTTCTCTGTCACATAGAAGTCCACATGGGTAGGTGGTTCAGTGGAGTAGAATGGCTTTGGTCCCCAAATAGTCCCAAATGAACTAGACATTGTGTGGCCTTTCTCTACCGTGCTCTGGGCTCTGCCTTCATCTTCATGGCTGAAGATGGCTCACCATGACCATGTCTGATTTCCAAGCTGTGGGAAGGAGATGGAGGAATCTGCAGGTAGACAGATTCCTTTCACACAGATACCAAGGGCTTGTATTTATCGCTTCTGCTCACAGCCCAGAGGACTGCTTAGTCATGGGGTTACATGCAGTCACCAGAGTCTGAGAAATGTGGTCTTGAGCTGGGAAACCATGTGCTAACACTGGGATAGAGGTGGAAATGGAAACTGGGAGACAATTGGCAGTCCTCATACTCATGTTCCTTTCTGTGTCTCATTCCACTGGCCCCCAAGGTTATCCCTCCACTGCATGCTCAAAACTGGTCCAGCATTGCCTTATTTGCATTCAAGCCAGTGGGAAGGGAAGTAGAACATGCAGGGCAAGGAGCTTCCTTTGAAGGATGAGACGTGAAAGAAGCCCATGATATTTCTGTTCTATCCCATTTGCCAGACATAGTCTCATGGCCACATTGAGCTGCAAGAGAGGCTGGGAAATGTCTGGGTGTGGTG
The DNA here is from genome assembly GCF_028018385.1 of Neofelis nebulosa. Classification (NCBI taxonomy): domain Eukaryota; kingdom Metazoa; phylum Chordata; class Mammalia; order Carnivora; family Felidae; genus Neofelis; species Neofelis nebulosa. Next base: position 93,957,318 of record NC_080790.1, on the reverse strand, counting down.
GTGTGTAAGGATTCTATGAATAAAAGGAAGAAAGAGAGAATGGATATAGGGAGACAAGTTACAGTCTCAAATACAAATAGTATAAAATGTAATTGTTGAGAGCCCGTTCCTCTTCAGTATCTTTGTAAGATACCAGCAAATTATCTCAGGTCCTTATAGACTAAAGGTGTTTGTGATTATGAAGGATCTTTAGTAATCCAGTGAGACCGTCAGGCTCTCCAGCTTGAAAACATTTTGCGTGTTCTTAAAAATAATGATTTCTATTAGAAACAATTTGTCACTCAAATGACATTTTCAGCAATTTTGTTTGAATCGAGGAGGCTTAAAAGTACTGTGCAAATCTAGAAGGCTTCTCCAAGCTGTGTTTTACCTATGTCCTGTGAAATGATTTTGGAAAACAGATACATAACCTCTACCTCTTGACAGTTTCATGGACTGTATTGCACACTGAAGTTTTACAAGTCCTGCAGGAAAGAATCTGCTTCACTTTCTTAACCCAACATGTGCTAAATTTATTTGATCACTGAGCCCCCCATTGCAATGAACTTTTTACTTTTCTATGCAGTTCACGCTTCATGGGATACATTTTCAGAAACATTTTCTAGCATGGTAGAAACAAGCAATGATGGGGCACCTGGGTGACACAGTTGGTTAAGCATCTGATTCTTGATTTTGGCTCAGGTCATGATCTCACGATTGGTAGGTTCGAGCCCCACTTTGGGCTCTGCTCTGACAGCGTGGGACCTGCTTGGGATTCTCTCTTTCTCCTTCTCTCTCTGCCCCCCCCCCCGAAATAAATAACTAAACATTATTTAAAAGAAAATAAATAAACAATGATAAGAAACAAGCAAAGTGGTGATTAACAAGCAACATACACAGTGCTTAATCTACCACCTATCACAAGGAAAACTGAATCGCCAAGGATAAGAACTGGCTGATTGATTGTGAGACCCTAAGCACCTCACCTAGCTCTTTGGTTCTTGACTTTCTCATTATGATAAGAGAGAATTTGGACAGATTACACCTAATTCTAGGGATTATAGAACATACCCTTCCTTTACCTATCACTGTGTGCTGATAGATTCATGCTTTCAATAGTTCTTCAGAGGCAAGAACTAAATCTGTCTTCCACTGTAACCCAGCATCTTCCCCAGAATAGGCTCTGAGTGAGGGAGTGAATGAAGGGATGGAATGAATCCTAATAGAACAGGTGACCTGGTCCCCTTAGGGAAATGACGGATTATTGGTGCCTCACAGAGGAAGCTACCCAGGTGAGAAATATCAGTTGACTTGGTAACTCAGCTAGAAAGTGACAGGAAAGGGCAAGGACTCCAGGTGCCTTCCCAAGCACCTTGCTCTTCCTCCCACATCCCAGTTTCTCACACAGCGTGGGGTCCAGCTACGTTCTGGAGGCAGAGACAGGTCAGGACACAAAGGCTATACATCAAATTATTTGCAAAAGCAAATAGCAAATTTTTCTCCATTGCTATTTGGAGCAGAATCCAGTTCTGATGAGAAATCTCTATCCTGTCATGGGAAAATGGTCATTAGAATGTTAAGAAAAAACAAGATTCGAATCTTTGGATGGTGCATGCCATTCAAGCCTGTAAAAAACCAAAACAAAGCAAATTTGTGTAGACATAGTGATGAGAAAACTGCAAGAAAACATATTGACATGCTAATAATTTTTATCACTGAAAATAAGGTGCTTTCATTATTGTCATCACTGTTTTGTTACTGGAATCAGTAAACTGACCACAGCAATGCATGTTTACCAGTGATGTGACTGTCACATTTAATTTTTACCTCAAATCCACTGGTTCTGGGCTCCCAGTGGAAGTCTTTATAGCCCACTTGGCTGTCACCTCTCACTGACTGCAGACTGTCTCCAGCAAGGAGGATCTCTGCTTGCAGAGCCAGACTGAAGGAACTTACAGCCAGAAGGCTCTGCAGACCACACCCCACCATCTTTCCTGGGAGGGATCAGGGGACCTCCGCATCAATCACAATGCCTGAGGACCCAAAGCCCCCAAAGCCAGGGCCACCACACACACAATGGAGCTACTCTAAAGTCTCTCACCCCCAGGGTAACAGACAAGCCACAAAGCCAAGGGTTCCAAATATAGGCACGTTCTGTCTTTTGCTAGAAGCGGTTGCCTTGCACAGCAGAGAAATGACATCACTGAACTTAGGTTTCCAGGTTATCGCAAGCACATGCTCTAACACAAACTGATTTTAATGGTGTCTTTTGTGGAGCTGACAGAATATTTGCCTGAAGGCCATTTGAATGTTCACACTTAAAATATGCCTTGGTCTTTTTGGCTTTATATCAGATAGGGAATAGCAGGCACATTCTTCCCAAGAGTCTCTTCACTGAATAAATGAGGCAGTGAGGGGAACAGTTGCTATCATTTTATGTTTCAGCAGAAGAGTAAGAAAACCCTGAAGTTAATCAGGGAGGGCTGTGTGTGTGTGTGTGTATGATGCCCATGCTCCATGAGGTGCCAAAAGCATTTAAAAATGAACAAAAACAAAGTAAGGCTATAAAATATGCAGCATATTTACCTTGAGCAACACTTTATTAATTTTTTAAGTGTATTTATGTATTTTGAGAGAGAGAGAGAGAGTGTGTGTGTGTGTGTGTGTGTGTGTGCAAATGGAGGAGGGTCAGAGAGAGAGGGCAACAGAGAATCTCAAGCAGGTTCCATGCTGGCAGCACAGAGCCCGACTCGGGGCTCCATCTCACGAAACATGAGACCACGACCTGAGCCTACATTAAGAGTCAGATGCTTAACTGACTGCGCCATCCAGGCACCCCTGCCTTGAACAACTCTTTAAAAACACATTGATTTTCTTTATGGTGACTCTGAATAACATCATTTGGAGGTTATGCATAAAGTCTAATAAAACATATGGCCTGCAGGACCAAGCAGACCCCCATCCTGCAGAGCCTCCTTGGTGCCCTCCTGACCCTGGCATAAGCCATGTGTACTGGTGAAGGAAAGGACTGTGTGAGCTTCCAGCTGCTGTGAGCAGATGGCAGGCAGAGGATGGCAACAAGGGACTCTGTGGGAGAGTTCTCAGGCATTCTGACTCTGGGCATGTTGGCAGGGTATTTCCCGCCCTCCCTGGGCTGACCCATATCTGCTTAGAAGGAAGAAGGCAGACTAGATTGCATGATATGGACAATGTGGGCTTGACTGCACTGATCTCTTGAGGCTGGAATTTTCCCTTTCGGCATGGGTAGATCCGAATGCTAACCCTCCCACAGTACCAGAGCCAGAGGCCCGCCTGCTGCAGACAGCCCAGGAGCCCCATTCATGGGAGAAAGCTTTCCCGAATCCCAAGCGTGAGATTCAATTAGCCTGACTGGAGTTACAGACCACAACAGTCACTCCCCCTTCTGCCCTGCAGCCCCCAGCTTGCCATTCTATCTGGTAGCCACGTGGCCGCACATCAAGTTCACGGCAATGGCTCAGAAAATTCTGTGGGAGGCAGAGCCACAGGACATGCTAACTGCTGGGCCTGGCATCCCAGAGCCAGTCTCACAGGAGGAAACGGCCTCTGAAAGAAGGGGCATCAGGCTGCTCGTAGGGGGCACGTCGGCAGTGATGAGGAGCACTGTGAGCAGGTGAGGGTTTGCAGACCCCAGGGAAGTCATGTTCTAAGACCATAAGCGTGCAGTCTGGAGCAGGTCCTGTCTGGGAGACCCTGGCCAACAAGAGCGTGCCCAGGCCCTGCAGCTAAGGAGGGGAACGCACAACGTGGGCAGGGGAATGATCTATAAACACATTTGTGAGAAAGTAAAACTCGCAGCTCACCTCTCTCCTTTCCTATCTCCCGGCACGCATACTCTATGCAATTACTGGCCTTCAGCTTGGGCAGGCTGTCTTTAAACTTGCATCCCAGGCAAATCCTCCCCCGAAGCTGCTACCCAATTTAGCATGTGTCTTATCTGAATCTCAAGACGCTAGTTCTGTTTTGATAGACGAATAGGAGCAGTATTTTTGGCAGTTCTGCTAATTCATCTGTGTTAAAGCCAAGGCAGCCTTCCCCACTGCCACTTTCCCAGGGATTTCTTCACTTTCCCTCTCGTGCCCCTTCAGTGAGGCCCTTGGGGTGCGAGGCTGAGTCACGGGTGACAGAGCGATCCAGAGACTCTTTACCTGTCCCTCCAATGGGGAACATTCTGAATAATGATGGAGGTTGTATTTTTGTACACAGTGAGACTCAGGCCTCTGGTATGACTGGTTTGACAATCCCAGAGAAGCCCAGGTCTGGAAGGATCACACGGTTGGGATCCCAGCATCTTGGGTGGCTCAGGTCATGGTAAACGCCTCAGAACCCTCCATTAATGATAACATGGCTTTTATGGCAACTGAGGGATCCTGTACAACCTGGTCTGCATTGCTTTGAGGGGGTTGGAGAAGTAAATGGATACAAACATGAGTCTGAGTCATTTTTACATAAGCTTCAGATGTGGGGGCAGTTGCAGCTGGAGTATGAGCTCATCTACTTTTCCTCCTCAGAGTGCTGCCGTCTTCCCCTCTGCCCCAGCTGCCTCCTCAAGTAAACCCACACAACACAGTGCAGGTCCACAAAACGTGTGTGGAGCACTCTTCCTCACTGGGCTGGGCTGCATTATGCCTTCCCTGGACACAGTGGTGTGTCTAACCTCAGCTTCCTGGTTCCAGGCAATTCCCCCCTCTCAGAGCCTCTAAAAGCATTATAGTGAAGGTCCATCCCCCAGGGCTCAACTGTCTGATACAAGAAAGGGAGCGTGAGTCAGGGAAACTGCTGGACATACTGCTGCCTCTGTCCTCCCTGTCAAGGACATCTAGAATCCACCCTTGTGCTCTCTGCCACTGAACCAGGACATGGCCTCAGGCTCTGGGAAGACCCCCTGGAGCAAATGCCCATGCAGAAGCCTCTTTGCCATTTCTCTCTGGGAGCAGAGAAGAGAGCCCTGTAGGCTGTGGTAGTCTGGGAAGTCTTCCTGGAAGAGGAAAACTGTTTTGGGATTAAAGAACGGGTGAACCTGAGAATGTCCTGAAGAGATTGGTGTGGGCAACCTGATTTGGGTCCGCCAGAGGGCCGCTGGAGCCAACTGGATGGAGGTCTGCTCTTTTCTCCCCTTTGTTGCGAAAACCAGGCCTCAGGGTATAAGGAGAATATATGTTTTGGGGTATAGGAACCAAATGATTTGCTTCCTGGATTTTCATGTTTAACCTTGTAGCAGCATCTTTGCAGGTCAGAAAGAAAGGAAAGGCACTAGCCATATCCCTCTGCCCCCAGAGGTTGCCTGCAGAGACCCTTATGTCTACGGAGGACTCAGTGTGTGTCTGTCCCAGGCTGTTTGTTCTCCTGCCTCTAGAGGGGGTGGGCTAAGGTAATGGCGACCTGCCTCCCAGGAGCAAAGCACATGCCATGAGGGTGGGAGTTGGTGGGTGAAAACCCCAGCTTCCCCCTCCCCCTACGGGACAATGGTAAGGGTTGTAATTGGCAGGGTGTTTCTGAAGGCCTGGGCAGGATGGAGCCTTGGTTGCCCACAAACATAAATCACCTGTCCCCAGCGTGAGCTGCAGTCTGTTCTTTAGGGGGAACACAAACTAAGATTGTGGATGAGGAGGATCCCTTCTCAATTTCCCCTGGGATGAAGGCAGGAGGAACTTTGAGGACAAAGGCAGAGCTTGGACATAACCAAACACCACACCAAGGCCTTCCCTGGGATCTCCTCTGAGGGTGCAGCTGATTCTGAGGCAGAGGAGAATGAGCTGTTTGCCTTCTGAATCACTCCTGGATCTTCTGTCCTGGGCTTCTGAGGGCCTGTTGGGCTGTACTGTGGCAAGCTTTTGCTCCTTCAGGACGTTGCTGGGAAGGGGACAGGACAAGTGCTCTGGGGACGCCGGAGAAGGAGCCGGCTTTCCTCTCCTGGACCACCATGGCCAGATACTTGGTACTCCAGGTGGGGTTTCTCTTATTCAGATTCTCAGCTCCTCATTCAAATCTAAAAAGAAGACTTCTCACAGTAAGGATGCACTGGGGGAGTTTTTGGTCAAGGCCTTAGACCTGTGGCCCTCTGCCCTAAGGGCCATGTTATAAAACTAGCCAAAAATGTCCAGGCCATGAGATATAAAGGAAGATAGGGAGCTGTTCCAGGTTCAAGGATGCCAAAGAGATGGTCACAAGGGGCAACAAGGCCCAAGGGCTTCTCTGTCATGGGGACATTGTTGGCACAATTGGTGAGGTCTGTAAAAGGTCTGTAGATTAGATAATAGGTTTGTATTGGTCTTAATTGGTCTTTTTGAAGTGAGAGAATGTTCTTGTTTTGGGGGGACACATATTGAAGTATTTCAGGACATGGGAGGGAAGGCACAGAGAGACAGAGGGAGGGAGAGAGGCGCTCACGCCTCAAGGGGGAACACAGGGAACACTCAGGAATCACCCTCCACTGAGAGGCATGAAAACAGACCCAAGTACCAACAGCAGTGGAGTGGTGGGAGCCGGATTTTAGTTTTTAAATTGCTTATGAATAGGCTCTGCAAGTCCCAGGAGATAAATGCCCTCCACCCCCCAACTGGGGTTTCTGACCCCGGGCTGAGTATGTTATAGTTTCCTGCCCTCCGGGCAGCAGGGAGTGTGAGTGGGCATAGAGTGGAGAACACTCCATTATATTTTTGGTCTTATGAACCTTTACTGAAACCCCACAGACCTGCAAGAGGGACTCCCTGGCACCACGCAATGGTTGTCATGGCTTAGAGCCCTGCTCCTCTCCTCCAGGACACACACTGACTCAGACTTTGGGGAATTTGGTCATTCCCTGTCGAGAGGTCAAGGTCAGAGCAAAGGCAATGAGTGGCTTGGGTCTGAGGAGAACTCCATTCTTCCCCACCAAGCGGCTTCCTTCTGAAATGCCCTCCTGAGGGCTTGAAAGAAGTCAAAGTACAAGCCCTCAGCAGGGCCACTGCTTGAGCTCACTAAGGAAACAAGGCCCATGCTTTCCAAATGAACCCCAGAAGGTGTGGGCACACTTCCCACAGAAGTTACTGTCCCCTCCCATGTGGTATGGAGACCCCACCAAGGACACTGGGTGACCCAACCCCATGGTGCTCATGCTCAGTGAGCAAAGAGCAGCCCCTGAGCCTGACTTCCAGCTTATTCAGACCAGGTCAATGAATGCATCCCCACACAAGCCCTGTGGCCCTAAAATCAGTGACTGGATCCCACCAGAGGGTTGATGGTAATTTGTACCTTGTGATTCCTCCAAAGACCTGGTTGTCCCCCTTTGGTAAGTATAGGTTACCCTTGATGACAGGGCCAAACATCCTAGGGCATGTTCGTTCTAATCCTGTTAGTGACAAGGGCATAATCCATCTGCCTTCTGGAGATTGCAAGCTCCAGGTCTGGGGGGCAATGCTGTGGAAAGAGGACATGTTCATTACCCAGAGTCATGAGAACCTCAGAGAAGATGGCCCTGTGGGTGGCACAGGCCCTCAGGGCCACACTGGACATGCTACTTGTCCCCACCTGCCTACTACAGCCATTATGGACTGTTTACCATGGGACCAGAGCCTTGCCATTTTGCCTCAGTTTGCCTCTCTGTAAAATGGGTATAATGATAGCATGGACCTGGCGGGCTTGTTGTGAGTATGGGATGCATTTATTCATGTGAAGACTCTGGAGATGTGTTGAGTGTCAGGTGTGTGCCCACACTTGTCCTGCCGGGAGGTGCGCATGCCCAGCCAGCCCCTTCCCTGGAGGGAAGCAGCAGTTTGAGCCCATCCATGGAAGCTGTCTGTGGATTCTCAAGGGAATGACATAGCAGGGGCTGCCTCATCATCCCTGAAGACTAACCACCTGTCCCCAAGCCAGTGGAAACAAGCCTGGGCCCCCTGCCACAGTGGAAACTGAGTTTTGGGATAATGTGGGGTCGGGTCTCACCACACTACTACTGGGCCAGAGCCCATCCTCTGGGTTTTATGCTGGGGAACCTGAGAGTTGTGAGTTGCTTTCTGCCATTCCCTTCCTTCTTAACTCCATGGCTTGCCAGAGAAGGTGCAGATCCCCCCATACACAGCAGGGGAACCTTGTGTGACATGCTCTCTGACACCACCCAGTCCCTGGGTCCCCCAGGCACTCAGAGCTCCCTCACCTTTTCTAACACATCAGATAGTACCCAAGAATATGTGTGAACTGTGTTCCCTCATCTCCCTCAAAAACTTGTCACCCTAGAGGTAGCTCATGTTCTTTCCATGGGTACTTACTCCTGCCTCTTAGCATCCCTATAATGTTGGTGCTAAATAGAGGTAGGATGTTAAAATGCTCCTTGATTCCTGGTCCACAGTTGTGCAGCAATGTCCTAAAGGTCCCGTAGATCTTTCATCAACATTGCCCTTACTCTGGTGCTTTTGGCAGGGGGGCAGTGAGTGATGCTCCCCCCCCGCCAAGTCTTGGCTCTCTGAGCTGTCTTATGTGAGTAGAACGCAGGCTAGAAACTGCTCCCTTTTGTTCCGAGACAACAGGAGGTTGGCATAGGTGACAACACAAGATTATCTTTGTATTAATGCACTTTACAAAATCTATTCTCGGGGCACCTGGGTGGCTCAGTCAGTTAAGCATCTGACTCTTGATTTCAGCTTAGGTCACGATCTCACAGATCATGGGATTGAGCCTCGAGTTGACCCTTGCTGGGATTCTCTTTCTTCCTCTCTCTCTCTCTGTCCCTCCCCTACTTGCACTCTCAAAAATAAACAAACATTTTTAAAAAAGATTCTCTCTCCCTCTGCCACCCCCAACAAACACGCATGCACTCTCTCTCTCTCTCTCTCTCTCTTTCTCTCTCTCTTAAAAGAAAATAAAATCTATTTCCAGTCCAGTTATGAAAAGAATTTTTAAGAGCTGGATGCCCCCTCCCTGGTCCAGGGAAGACAGAACTGCCAAAGTGAGCAGAGTTTCCCTTAACCTCCAGTGCCCAGGTCTGGTCTGGCCCCAAACCCCAGCCTCCATCCCTTCCCTCTATTTGCTAATTCTAGATGGTACTGTCTTTCCCCCAGTCACCTCTGCAGACACTGTGTCTTCCCTGGTCTTCCTCCAGGCTTCTCCTCTAGTCTCCTGGTCTACACCTTCCTCTAGGCTTCTACTCTGCCTAGAAGGCTCCATCCCACTTCCCACTCTGCAACCATGCCCATCCTTTGAGGTTGACTTCCCATGTGCAGTCCATGCCAACAATGTTGGAGCTAATCTTTAAACCATGGCTACCCTTTCCTCCCTCCCTCCCTTCATTCTTTCATTCTATCTTTCTTTTTTTCTTCCCCTTTCTTCTTCCTTCAGAAAACACTTGTTGGGCCCTCAGGTGGGCCAAGTACGTGCTGAGCACAAAGAGACATGATTGGAGCCCTATCCTGTGGCACTTGTGGCTCAGCTGGAAACGAAGCCACATGCAGCCAGACGTGGATGACACACATCACACAGAGAAGAAGCTAAACGTGGCCAGTGGGATGAAGGAAAAGAACCAGGTAATATGTAATCACAGGACATGATTTAGTCTGAGGGTCAGGGGTTTCTGGGAGGGAGGGACAGTTCAAGGAAGGCCCTGGAGGATGTGTACTGGTTAAATATTCAATGGGGAGGGGAGGTCTTGAGGATAGACGATCCTTGCACATTTCTTCAATTCATTCATTCAGTCATTCATTTACTCATTTAATCACAGGGCGATGCTTGCTATACGCCAGGGCCGACCAGATGCTGGTGAGACAGAGCCAGTGAACTCTGCCAGGAACATTGGAGGGCTGACTAGAGACTGGTAAGACAGAGCCGGTGAACTCTACACTGGTGTATGGTGATGTTGGAGAGGGGGGTCAGACTTTGCTGTGTCTCACAGGCCAGGCTAAGGTTTGGGGTCTTGATAGGAAGCAGAGTAGAAAGACATTCAGTGGTTTTAAGTATGGTCTTTCCAAGATTAGATTTATGTTTTGAAAAATATTTCCATGAGTTGAGTTCCCGAAGGGCAGAACCTGAGATGGTGAACGTGTGCAGGGAAATTTTCAGGATCTTGGGTCTTGGATACTAGGATCTGGGGTCAACAACAAGGGAAGGAAGGGAAGGGAATACCGCAAAATTGGGTGGAGGAGCTGGGCTGTGGGGCCAGCCCCATAGGGAGCTCTAGACTTGGAATGCCCTTCAGAGTTGTTCCACACAGGGACTCTCACATGCCGCCCATCAGTCATTGGATGGAGGCTGTGCACACGGGGCTGTGACTCCGGGTGGGGCAGCTGTCAGCAGACGGGTCTGGAAGGGCCTGACAGCGACTCCAGCAGCAGTGGTAATAAGTCCTGTACTTTCTCAGGGGAATCTGGCCAGTGCATCCCAGCATCCTCTGCAGACACTGACATTATAAATCTACCAGCCTCGTCTCCTTTCTGACCATTTGTTTATCTGTGGTCACGAAATTCTCATGTAACATTTAATTATTGGTTGGCCTTCCCTCTCCTCCCACCCTTTAAATTTATTTCTCCTTCAGACTATGTATCATCTCTTAGGCCAAACTGTGGAATCCAGCCTACGGACCCCCATAACTCCTCAGTGACTGACACATTACAGTTCTGATCAAAGGACCCAGATGACAGTTTGCAAACCCAGACTAACACAGAGCCACAACCTTTGGAAGTAGTTGCTTGCAATTACTTATCAAATGATGGATGAGCCACAAACTCTAGCAATTTTCTAGTAAGTGGTGGGCTTTTTTATAGCGTACTCTCCCTATAAACTGGAAAAAAATCTGGTGTAGGATCCTGAGTTGATCTACCAGGCCCTGAAATTCCATTTTCCTAGGTGTCTCCCTGCCCTCCTCCTCCAGCTCCCTGACCCAGGCCCCTGGTCCCCCACCTCTCCTCCATTCATGATGTTGTGCTGGACTTCCAGGAGAGCCATAAATGCAATGCTAGAAAAATAGAAAACTTAACAGGACAGTGTACAGTCAGCAGATAACGAGTATATCAGGACCAAAATGTACAAAATATCCTTCCCCCAGGCAATTAATTCAGGATATCACCTTCCAGGAAATACTTCTCTTTCAGGAGCTGATAAATACCACCCTGTTCCTCCCCTATGTGCTCCAATAATCATTAAATGGGAATTTATAGTTTTTTGCGCATGCTGTGGCAATAGCATACTTCCATATTGTCACATTAGAGTCACTTATTTTTTTGTCTCTCTTAAGCTGAGAGCTTCTCTTTCCCTTGACCTGTTCTGAGACCCAGCATATGACCAGCAAACAAGTCCTCGACACAGCAAGGTTCAGAGAGGCTCCCAGGAGAGGGCAATGCTCATCCCCATGGGATTGGTGTTCAGTGGGTGTTCTCAAGCCCTGTGACTCTGAAGGATGTCTGTATAAGGGAATTTGGGACAGGAGACCACAGCAGAGATGGTCAGTTTCTGCCCACATGCCATGGCTGTTATTGTTTCCAAACATGTGGATGGCTTCCTGCTCCAGCAACCAGACTCTACCTGTTGGCTTCCTCTGGCTGCCGGCAGGCTGAGGCATCTATGCGAGGTGCAGGCCACAAAGGACCAAGACTTAATGCCCCTGGGGATAGTCCTCTATCATTTATTAGTGGGAACCATGGTTAAATAAGATTCTCTGCCCCTTGAGTGGGACAGCTCTGTGGCACATGTTTTGAACTCTTCACTCCAGACCCTATGATGGATTAAATTCCAGTTGCCCACAGTGAAGACTTGCTTGTCCCCACCCCCTATTATCTTCCGTGTCTCACTTCCACACACCCTGCTGCTGCTCCTGGGATCAACTCGCAGATAAACCAAGACCTGCTTCTAGGGGAGCCTAGTCCAAGACACAGGCTGCCCTCTGACATTTTTGCATGGCCTGGAAATGTTGATCTGACATCGTCTGTGCAGAAAACTAGAGATCTCCATGCACGTCTCACCCACATTCCATCCACAGACTCCCACTTCATGAACTGCCACTTGGTCACTCCAGACTATTATTCCCACTTCCATAAGGAAAACATACAAAATGTACCCTCTGTCTTAATGCCTATCCGCACTACCTTATTCCCTAAGGTGTAAACTACAGGTGGGCAGGCACATCGTTTCTGCATCAGATCTGTACTAAGTGCATCTGTGGGCTGCTAGGTACATATGGCCACATTCTTATGCATAATAAAATCTGATAGCACATACTAGTCCATTACCATGAAGCAGCTTAATTTTTTACTGAACTCAGTGGCTTAAAACATTTATAATGTGTCTAAATAAAAACAGAATAAGGAACAGACTTTGACTACCTGGAATGTTTTGAAAGAACATCTAAGTAAGCAGCCAGAGAAAGGGGCTCAGGAGAGGAAAGTGTTTAGAAAGTATTCACAAGAAATCCAGCAGGTGTCATTCCAGCTCCTGAACCTGAAAACACTCCGATAAATGCTGGGGGCTGCCTGAAGGATAGCTCTGCCTGGGGCAGACTGGAGGGACCCTGGGTCTCGGGGCACTAACCATTTTGTCCATCACGCTGCTAGCACAGTTCACACAGGCAGGATGAGGGCTGAGAGTCAGCTCCTGGCTCCTATTTTCTGCTGGTGTCAGGATTTCCTTGCTCAGTAAACTGAATGTAGATCTTTAGATTGCTGAAAATTAGACCTAGGTGGAAGGTCAAGGCACCAGGATCATTTAGCCTTGAGAAAAGAAGGTTGATGGGTGATCAGATGACATTTTCCAATAGGAAAAGCCTTATTGTACAGATGGTGACCAGCTGTTCCTTTCATGGAGGCAGGGTAGACATGGGGATTAGGTTTAGACAAAGATTGCTCAGATCGGAGTCTCTATTGGCACTGGAGGGAGAACCCACGGGAACCTGTAATCTCCTTTCTGAGAGATGTGGGCTAATGAATAACACTATTTCTTGTCTATCTTTTAGCCTTTGTTAATAGAGTGTTCTCTGAGACAGACCCTAGTGTTTTATGGAAGCTTATTGCAGTGTGTTGGGAAATACTTATTAAATAGAGGCTTTGAGGTTACATATGTGCATGTTAAATTCAGGAAATCTGCACGATTGTGAATGTGTATGAAGATATGAGGGACAAAATCAGCACTTTCTCCTCTTCTATCTCTGAATTGCACCTGGTTTCCATCCTTAGTGACCCCTTCCACCCTAATTATGCCTGTATGTTTTAATATCTTTGTGAGTCCCTCTTTTCTCTTTATGACTTTTAAAACAACCAGAGGGCAAGACTTAACAAAGCTAGGCCATGCCTGTGGGAGTCCCTGTGTCCCATGGTGTCAGTAAGTGCTCACAGCTGCTAGATACTTATTAACAACTTTCATTTTATAATAGCCCCTGAGGAGAAAGCTCACCAAAATTGTAACAAAAGCACGTTTGCCATATTTACAACACTACCTAGCATACAGTAGGGTCATTTTAAATTGTACCCCAATAAAGTAAGTTCATATAGGATATGATATGAAATTTATAATATAAAGTTTATTCTGCAGAACACATTTAACAACAGACATAAGATTGTTTGGATACAATGTCTCCAGTCGCCTCTCCTCTCTGCTGAAAGGGTCACAGCTGGACTTCCTTGAGAATAGAGGCACATAATCTGTTTCACTTTGCTACTATGCTCTTCAACAGTTGTTGAAGACACCCACTGTAATGTTAGCTTTTCAACAAAATAGAGAAGGAAGTTAAAGAAAATTACTTTTATTGCTTAAAAACAAGAGTATAAATTGGTATTAGAAGGAAAAAAAAAACAAAACATAAGGGTAGTTTTAGTTTTAGTGGGTATTAAAAAGGTTTTTATTTTATTTTATTTTATTTTAATTTACATCCAAATTAATTAGCATATAGTACAACAAAAAGGTTTTTTTTTAATAATTTAAAAAAAGAGTGAGGAAAAATAAACTAGCAGAAGGCCAAGTGAGCACATCAGCCTCACCTGTGATATGATAAAGATAGGTTAAATGTTAAAGACTCAAAGTATAATTTTGTAGTTCATAGCTTAAAACCATATGTTCCATTAGATCACTCAGTATTTTTCTCATTAATCTGTTTTTTTTTTTTGCTTCAATAAGAACATGTTTCTTTTTCTTTTTCCCAGTATCCAAAACTTCTAAGTATACCCATGGATTTTTTTTTAAGTTTCTCCTGAAACCTGTGTCAGAGAAAACTAGGACAAAGAAATTGCTCACAATTCTGTGACCACACATGAATATCTTAGAAGGGATGGCTGTGCTGTGTTCTTTTACCAGCTATGGGGGTTTCAAAACAATCCAGCAGCAGAACAATAACCGAGAAAATCAACTCTCAGCTACCATCTGTCCTCTCCAAGCTCAGATTTTGTAAATATCTAGTTTAGAGAATCAACACAAGCAAGCCAGTGTCTTTATGCAATTTACTTGAAAGCAAAAATAGCAAACATTTCAGTTAATATTTTTCAAATAATGTTTATTTTATATGAGCCTTCAGCTCATGGTTTGCCAGTGCTTATTCTGAAGGCAGCGTGGAACAGAGCTCAGTTTTCTATTGGTGAAATGCCCACAGCAGTCAAGGCAGGGCTTTTAAGAAGGGCTAAACCATCTTCTCCCACAAACTGAGCCCTTAGCACCTCGTTATTGGCTAGCACTGTTTCTAGCTGTATAGCACAGAAACCTAAGACTTTATTCTCTCAGCACTGAAAGCTAAAGAGATTTTGTCAATTTGGAAGGAAATAAACAAACATGAACCTCTAACGTGGCTTCCTTAAAAACACAAAAATACTGTATTCCTTGATCACCACAGACTTTACAGGGTTTGAAACACTAGCAAATGATATCCATTATACTGTGAACATCAAGATCAAGATGGAAGCAGCTCAAAATTTTATTCCATGTGATTTATGCCCTTGTTGGTTGGATTCTTAAGATCTCACACAGCAGGTTTTGGTGTTGATAAAGTCAGTGTTTATTTTGACTTGACTTTCTGCCCTGGGGGGAGGGTGCCTTCTGAGAAGCAGCAGGATTTGGTTTAAACCCCTCATTTTACCCACCTTCAAAATGCAAACAAGGGGCTGTTTTTCCTTTCCTTTTGTCCAGCAGCTGTGAATTTGTCTCTGAGGCTCTGTTTAGCTTACTTTCGAGAAACCACATATGTACTTGGCTTCATTCTCCCGCAAGACTGAACTGTTATTAGCACAAAACATATAAATTGAGAGATTAATTTTCTTTGAGAAGACTCAACTAAAGTACCAAATCTCCTGATAAGAATAATCTTTAAAAATCTAATAAGCCATTTACAAAAGTCAGAAAAACCACACCAGAAGGGCCAGCATTTTGTTTTTAGTAAAAAAATGCCCTGGAGCCAGCAGTGGGAGACTTCAAAAGGGCTCCCTTTATCCAGAAGGATAATATGTCTTGTTTTGTGGCAACAGGATCACCCACTTTTCCAAACCTTCATGAAATGGCAGAAAATGGCTTTTCTAAAGTAAACCCCAGAGCATTGTCTGTTTACCAAATTACCAGTAGACCTATAGAAGGGATTTGGACAAAGAGCAGTGTCATGTTCCATGACCCAGAAATGGAAAATACTGCCTTTTAAATACATGATGTGGTCTGCTTTGTGAAGTGGTCTGCTTCCACTAAAATTCTTCTCTGTCCATATCATGGCTCATATATGAAGTGTAGGAGAATGTCAACCTGCATGATGGGTCATGGTAGAGCTAACGACCTTGCACCTGGCAGTTTATTTGCCACATGCCTTAAATAACTAAACTCTTGTATTTGAAAAATAACTCCCTTAGGGGTACACTGACAGGCAGCAGATACTAGGTTTCTGAAGTGTAACATACACCAATGGTTGGAAGGTGCCTCCCTTTCTCTAGCACAGCGACTCCATCCCCAGCATTCTTTCCCCATATTGGGGCCCTTTCACTTCCTGGTTCTTCCCTCAGTTGCCCCCAGCCCCTTCCTGTTACCTGTCTCCTCCTGCTTCTCCTTCCCTCCCCTTCTATCCCTACCTGGAAAGTAGGGTAGCTGTAACCCACTTCTGTGGAGGGTGCAGACAACACTAGAAACTAGGGACCTCTTCTCCTGGCACCTGCCGGTGGGACTGGGAGATGAGGTCAGCCCCAGGACCACTGCCAGGAGCTTCCGGTGGATTTTATGGTGATTCTGAGCTGTGACCTGAGCAAAGCTGGATGTCAGAAGTGTCCTTAACTGAGGATGTTGGAAGGCCAGAGTGTTCTTTGAATTTGAAGTGGTCTTATTAATTATTCAACCAGGAAAATAGTTTCATAAACCTGGCCACCCTGAACCAAGCAGTGCAGACAGGGCCTGGTGAGCAGGAAGTAGCACCTGGGATCAGAAAGAGCCCAGGAATGGAAGGTAGACAGGGGCGCTGTCTCTAACTCCCTCTCTAAAGACATTATTGACAAGAAGGAAATGATGCATGAGATCCTGAGAAAGAATTTCAGAGAAGTAAAAATGTAATACAGACATAAGGCCCACTTCCAAAATTGTTGCTGCGGCCAAGGCCAATGGTGGGGCTGAGGCCAAGGGTCAGAAGGCTTTGGCTTTGTAAGAATCACAGACATCAGTCACAATGTGACTGGGGGTGTGACCTTAGGCCAATGAGGGCTAAGCCTCTCAGCACAGTGCATGGCATAGAGTAGGCACTTAATGTGTGTCAGTGGGACACACGAAGAGCCATAAGGCAAGGGTAGCAGCCTGCACTTTGTGTGCACCGTACACATACACGGATTCCACTCAATGGAGGAGAACATGAGATTGCACCAAGTTTGTTAATCAAGCCACATACAGGAGGAATTATATCAAGATTATCCAGACCACAGGCCCATCATATCCTCATCAACATTGAACAACAGCTGACTTTTATCAAGTGCAAGCTGTGGCACATGTGTGCCGTATCATGTAATTGGCAGAATGGGATCATGGAGTCCAGGGATGCAGTTTGTCATAACAGGGGGGTATGATCAGATATGCTAGTCTCACTTCCCACATCCACTCAGGCAGTGTGATCCATAGGGGAACCTCTGTGAGGAAATGGCAGGACCAGCTGCTCAGGGGGAAGCAAGGAGGCCAGCACCTGTGTCCAGAGAACAGGTCAGGAATGGAGGAAACAGATGGAAGAGTCTCTCTCAGATGCAAGCAGGAAGAAAATGCACATGCACACACCCACACACAGTCTCAGCTCATGTGACCATAGGTACCTCCTCTGACTTTCCTAGGCAGCACACATCTCTGGTGACCTGATAGCCATGAAGTGTCGGGAAAGGAGAATTGGATGTGGGCACTGTTACTAGTTCTGGCTCTGCCTAGGTTCCCTTCTATGACCTTGGGTCAAGGTTTCATAGTGATTGCTCGGGATTCAACTACTCATTCCCTGAATTTTACAGATGAGGAGACCACACATGAGCTGGAATCGGTTTCTCTTCTAACATCTTGTGAACCGTGTCATTATACATGGTGTGGATCAAGAGGGCACGGAGCTTGTGGCAACAATCCTGTGGGGGACCTGACAGCCACCTTGCTTTGTGATAACTGCTTATTTCACTCTTCTTCTTTGTGTTGTGAGTCACAACTCATTTTCTCACTCCCCCAGGCATTTCAGGTGCACAAGTGAGGTTGAAAAGACCTACCAAACCAGGACTGGGGATAAGTCTGATGCTCTTTGTTCTTAGTGGACCACAGTGGCTGAAAGGAAGTACCTGTGGGGTTCTCTGCAGGGATGGACAGAGCATGGAGGACTAGAAAGAACACCAGGGTAGGTTGAATTGTGTGTCCCAAAAAGATGCGTTGGGAGTCCTAATCCCTTGTGTTTCATCTTTCTTGGAAATAGGGTTTTTCCAGGTGGGCCCAATCCAATATGACCAGTGTCTATAAAAGGGGGGATTTGGACACAGACAGACACATGCACAGGAAAGACAACATGCAGACACAAGGAGAAGGTAGCCATGTGACCTGAGCAATGCACCTGCTAGCTGAGCAATTCCCAGGATCGCCAATGAACACCAGAAGCTGGAACAAGCAAGGAAGGATTCTCCCCATTGGAGGGACAATTGCCCTGCCCAGCCTTGATTTTAGACTTCTGGCCTCCAGAGCTGTGAGAGAATAAATTTCTGGTGTTCTAAGCCTTCTTGTTTGTGGTATTTGTAACGAGCTAATATAGGTAGGTCTTTCTGAGTGTGTGTCCAACCCCAGTAGCTCTGTGCTGGCAAATCTAGGATAGTGGCAAGCACCCAAAGCAGCTTCAAGGAACAAAGATACCACAGGACATGGGCTCAGCTGCACCTCTCTGGTTTGGGGGAGCACAACTCATGCAACTCAAGGACAGCACAGGGCTTATGGATCGAGTGGGCAAGAAAGATTCAGGCCTCTTCAGCACCAGCCAACACAACCACATTCTGCCAGTGGGCTGGTGGCCGAGCCAGCCCCGTATTCTGATTCCCTGTACTGCAGCAACAGTGCATCTCCAGCTTGGGTTAATGTCCTCTATTAATTATTACATTTTGGAGTGACTTCCTAAAATATTGTATAATACTAATTCATACTTTCTCTCTTTCTCTCAAACATGCACGCACACACACACACACACATATACACACGCACACACACACACACACTCACACATTCACATGGAAAGCATGGTGGGGTAGAAATAACTTTTGAGTTAGAGTCAAAAGACTCCTACTCCATTTCTGGCCCAGCACTGGCCCCTCACATGCTGTGTTACCACAGGGAAGGGACTTAGCACCGCTGGGCTGGTTCCTCATTTGTAAATGTGAGAAATACCCCTCGGGATTGGTTTGAGATTTAAATAGATTTACACATATAAAACAAGCAACACAATTTGTTTAAGGGAGCTGTCCTGCATAATATGATGAACACCAATCATTAGTGAAGAGACCTGGGTTCAAGTTGCTTGCAAGTTGTGCAAGCTTAGCAAAATTACCTCACCTCTCGAACAAGGGTAAACACAATATTTGGGGATTAAATAAGATACATATTGTGAAAGCACTTTGGAAACTATGATATAAACTTATATGAGCTGTGTCCCTTTTTAGTTACTATACCATTATCATGTACAATATTCTTAATTTTACTTACACTTATTCAGCAACAACTCGATTTCAAAGCAAAAAGACATACCTTAATGGGAGAGAAGGCAGCATATTTTGGGGAAGTTGGAGGACTATAAAATATACATGATGTGATTCTTGAAGTTTTGTAGTTTATTTTTGCTTCAACATGTATAAGGGTGCACAGGTCAAAGGGTTTCAGAACAATTTTGGCTTTAGCATTGAACTCCTGTTAAATCAAGATTGCTAAGCAGTTAGCAGTCTCTGGTCTTTGCAGGATCCTTAATTTCCTCCAGGTTTATGTAGTACCTATCAAATAAAGTACACTTGACATCGAAGTTTGTAAGGAAGCTCATTTACTTGGATTCTAGGCCTTAAAGCAAACATTAACATGGCATAATCTTCCAATCTCCTCTTTCATCCTTCAGTGACAGGGACCATGTTGGAAGTGCAGCCCATGAACTTGGATTCAGGATCAACAGATGAAATAACATGAGCTCTTTATAGATGAATGGAGCCGTGGTTACCATGTGCATTTTTCAGGCAGGCATGAAGAGCATGATTTGGTCTTAGCTGGTGTCATGTGAATTGTGCCAAATATTCCTAGGACAATGCTTTGATTTTGCCCTGGGAATGTAGGATTTTAGTGCTCTGCTCCAGAAATGTGAGGAGTTAAATGTGAGTCAACATTCAACCACCTCCCCATTTGTTTCTTCTTCACTTCTCCTTCCACACACTTCTGACCAACATGTAACTTGTGACTAAGATCCCTGAACATACTGTACATCTCAATCTAGATATTTATAATTATGTTTAAGACAAGGACACCAATGCAAGACAAAGGTGTTATAAGCAGAGAAGTGTATATGAGAGAAGAAACATTTCCTGAGCACTACCTGAGTGTACAAGCATGATTTGACCCACACACTTAGGGTGCAGGAATATCACATCTCTGTATTGGTCAAAACCAAATGAAATCCAGTTCTTGTACAATATTTTCATTTTCCAAGGTCCACTCTTTGTCCTTGGGATTGTTCATGAGTCCCAGGAGTCCAAGGTCCTGGAAGGGGCTTTCAGTCTGTGGTTGTCATAGTAGCTGATTCCATGGAAGTGAGTCCTACTGGACCCACTTCCTGCCAGGACTAATCAGACATGGCTCATGATCTCTGCAACCATCCTGACCATGGCAGGGTTGGGGGGCAGCCTGGAGTGTTCCCAGGACTGTGGTCTCTTCCCAGTTCCCCTCTGGCTATACAGCTTCCCTGATACCTTTTCTTTGTCAGGCTTCACTAACACAAAATGTAGCAACTTTCCTTGAGCCCTGGGACCCTAGGCATTCCAACACAGCAAACACTGTTAATCTCATACCATGTGCAGAGACTGAGCCTTATTGTAATGACAGTGGAGAGTGGGGAAACCCCCCTCTGAGTGGTCCACAGGGATAAAAAGCAAAATAGCAGTGAAGGACTTCTGGTTTTAGCTCCAACATGAAAAACTCAGAAATTGTCACTCCCACTTTCACAACAAGGAAAAGAAATAATAATAATAATAATAATAATAATAAACTAAACAAACCAAAAACCAATGACATTTCTTGGACCCATCAAAGAACCAAAATCACAGAGTAAGCCCAGCATTCCAAATACTGGACAGACAGGCACATCCAGAAAGTCACAGCGGGGGCTTTTCATCTGGAGCAGATGATACTAGAGCCATTAACTGGTAGGGACATTTAAATGATTTCGATGAACTGCCGAAGGCTGAATGTGGACCAGCATCGAGAGTGAGAAACTCCTGGAGGAACGCACTCTCAGTGAGGTCCCCATACTTTTTGTTGGTTTTGCCTCCAGAAACCCCATCAGATGATTTCAGTGAAGAGCCAAAACAAACAAACAAACAAACAAACAAACAAATAAACAAACAAAAAACCCTTCTTGTTTCTGATGGGGAGTAAGAAAAAAGCAGTTGATTTGAAATACATACAAGGCATACCTGGTAGTATTGTGCTTCACAGACACTGCAGTTTTTATAAATTAAAGGTTTGTAACAACCCTACCTCGAGCAAGTCTATCTATACCATTTTTCCAACTCACATCATGTCTCTGTGTCATATTTTGATAATTCTTACAGTATTTCATACTTATTTATTATTGCTGTATTTGTGACAATGATCCCTGATCAGTGATTATGGCTCACTCAAAGCTCAGATGATGGTTAACATTTTTTAGCAACTAAGTATTTTTTTTTATTTTTTAAAGTTTATTTATTTTGAGAGAGAGATAGAGAGAAAGCATGAGCAAGGGAGGGGCAGAGAGAGAGGGAGAGAGAGAATCCCAAGCAGAATCCACACTGTCAGCTTGGAGCCTGAAGCAGGCTTGAACTCATGAACAATGAGATCACGACCTGAGCTGAAACCAAATGTTGGATGTGTTAACAACCGAACAACCCAGGTGCCGCACTACGAAGTATTTTTTAAATTAATGTACGTACATTGTTTTTTCTAGATATAAAACTATTGCACACTTAATAGACTACAATATAGTGTTAAATAATTTTTGTATGCACTGGGAAACCAAAAAAAATCATTTGACTCTCTTTATGGTGATATTCACTTTCTTGCAGTGGTCTGGAAGCAAACCACATCTCCAAATTATGCCTGACACCAAAACCTTATCCATAATAAAAGCCAGCTCAACAGAAGAAAATACCTTACCAAAATATTGTCCAATCTGAGAGAAGGGAAATCACCCAACTCCAACCCCTGGTAAACTTCCAGTCTCATCTAAGGCAGAAAAAAATTAAGACACAATTATGTGGAGCCCAGGGCCACAGACCCACTAAAAGTCTGAGCCTAATCACATGATTACAAAGTGCTTCTTCTTCCCCTGACATACCAACAGGGCTCTAGTGCAATAACAGTGGGTTTCATCTAGAAGAACTGCATAACATGGACTATATTTAACAAGGAGTTCTTGAGGGACCTGGGTAGTTAAGTTGATTGAGCATCTGACTCTTGATTTCAGCTTAGATCCTGATTCCAGGATCATGGGATCAAACCCCACGTCAGGCTCTGTGCTGAGCAAGGAACCTGCCTACCTCTCTCCCTACTCTCATGCTCTCTCTCTCCCTCTCAAAAAAAAAAAAAAAAAAAAAGTTCTTAAGTAGACCCAAGACAACAGGGAGATTAAAAACAAGGACATTATAGCAATTTGAGACCAATGATCCACATTTACATCAAACATTAAACACAGCCTACTTCCTAGCCAGATTTATATAAAATGCCACACTAAAGTTTTATTTAACCTAGTTCCAACTACCTAATAATACATCATGTCTGACATCCAACAAAAAAAAATTACAAGGTATGCTAAAAGACAAGAAAAACCACAGATTTGGGCTTATTAAATCAAGGAAATTAAAATAAAAATGGTTAATATGTTAAGGGCTCTAATGGAAAAACTCAACAACATACACAAACAGATGGATAAAGTAAGCAGAAAGGTGAAAAATCTAAGACGGAGTCCAATGAAAATGTTAGAAATCACAAACACTGTAATAGAAATGAAAAATGTTTTTGATGTGTCTATTAGTAGACTGGATGTGGCTGCAAAAAAAAAAAAATCAGTGAACTTGAAGACATGTCACCAGAAACTCCCCAAACTGAAAAGCATAGAGATAAAAGAATGAAAAATAAAACAAAACAAAAGAATATCCAAGACCTATGAGGCAAATAAAAAGATGTAACGTGTAATTGGAATACCAGAACAAGAAAGAAAGAATGCAGCAGAAGACCTATTTGAAGTATTATAGGTGAGAATTTTCTACATCCATGAAATTAAGCAGTTTTCAAAAATGTCTTGTTTTTAAGTTTATTTTTATTTATTTTGAGAGAGGTACAGAGCCAGCAGGGGAGGGACAAAGAAAGAAAGAGACAGAATCCTAAGCAGGCTCCACAGCATCAGCACAGAGCCTGACACAGGGCTTGAACTCATGAACCATGAGATCATGGCTTGAGCTGGAATCAAGAGTTGGATGATTAACTGACTAAGCCACCTAGGTGACCCTCAAAAACGTCTTTTTGAAATAACTTTCCACTAAGAAGAGGGGAGTCACCTAACACTGGGTGCTGCCTCATATTTGGACATAAATGATTAGGATTCCTCCTTGGTGCCCACATCCACCCTGGGCATGACTTTATCAACATGGACAAAATATGTTTGTGAGCATCTCTTCTCATTAGCTGCAAAATTCTTTAATGTCAGACTCAGCATAAACAGAAGCAGAACTAGGTTTGCTCATCCATCCCTCACTCTTTCTCTTGTCCATGATATCATCTAGCCATTCATTAATGTGTTGGTTTATCCATTCTTTCAACACACACTGTGACCTGTCATCATCCCTGAGGCACTGGGTGCTGGATGCTGAGGGTATGAAGAGTAAGCCAGGGAGACAAGATCCAAGCCCTTTGGAGTTGACATCCCTGTGTGAGAGCTAAAAAAACAACTTATAAAAACACCAACCAGTGGGGCGCCTGGGTGGCGCAGTCGGTTAAGTGGCCGACTTCAGCCAGGTCACGATCTCGCGTCTGTGAGTTCGAGCCCCGCGTCGGGCTCTGTGCTGACAGCTCGGAGCCTGGAGCCTGTTTCCAATTCTGTGTCTCCCTCTCTCTCTGCCCCTCCCCTGTTCATGCTCTGTGTCTCTCTGTCCCAAAAATAAATAAAAAACATTGAAAAAAAATTTAAAAAAAAAAAAAAAAAAAAAAACACCAACCAAAAAGTAAATAAGCCAATGCATAATAAGATAACGTAGCACTCTGCAATTAGCACTCTGCAAATAAAAATTTAAAAATGGGATAATTGAGGGGAACCTGAGTGTCTCAGTCAGTTAAGCATTTGACTTTTGATTTTGGCTCAGGTCATGATCATGGTTCATGGGATGGAACCCTATGTTGGGCTCTGTGCTGAAAGTGCAGAGCCTGCTTGGGATTCTCTCTCTCTCCCTTGCTCTCTGTCCCTCCACTGCTGGCACATGTGCTCTCTCTGTCTCTCAAAATAAATAAATTTTAAAAATGGGAGAGGGCACCTGGTGGTTAAGTCAGTTAGGCCTACAACTTTGGCTCAGGTGGTTCATGAGTTTAAGCCCCATGTCCATAACTCTGCTGTCAGCATAGAGCTTGCTTCCGATCCTCTGTCCCCCTCTCTCTCTTCACCTCCCCTCCCCTGCTTCCCTGCTCTCTCTCTCTCTCTCTCTCACAAAAATAAACATTAAAAAAATGGGAGAATTGAGATAAGGATAAGTGACTGAGCAGGGTGGGGTGGGAGGAGGGTACCTGCAGTCAGATGGTCTGAGAAGGCCTCTCTGTGGATGGCCTGCTTAGGCTGAGGCCAGAAGACTGAGAAGGTTTGAGCACCACAGAGATGAATAGCATTTCAGGAAGCGAGTGCAGCATGTGCAATGGCCCCGCGGTATGAAACAGTTGGGTGTGTTAAGGAAGACAACAAAGGGCAGCATGCAGAAGAGCAATGGCCAGGGTTGGGTCAATGGAATGGACACAAAGGAGCCCAAGACTGCACTGTCAGCATCTAGAAGCTGTCACAGAGTTAGTTATCTCTGTGGCTCCTGCTGTAATGATTCTCATATACCTACCTGTGCATTTTCAGAACTATGTCCCAAATTTTGAGAAACATGAAAGAACATTTTAAGGTTTAGAATTCAACCCATTGAAAGTATTTATTCAACTCTGGACCTTCTGGAAGCATGCAGCTGTCTTTGGCCCAGTTCAGGGTTTAAAACTAGAAGATCTGCTTCCTGAGTCCACAAACCCACTCTTGGTGGCTTCCTAAGTGGGTGGCTAAATATGTTGGTGCCAACCTCCAAAGTGACAAAGAACTCAAAACCCTAACACTCCTTCCCACTTCCTTCTCTGCTTCATCAAGGAGGGCCGTGGGCAAGGATGGCACTGGCCATGACATTCAGGCAGGTGCTCTCTGTGCCCTCCTGTAAGTACTAGCACTTAGGCTTCCTGGGGATCCCTTGCATTTGGTACACAGGCAAGTATTCACTCTGTAGTCCACTCCTGTGGACTTTGTCCAGTGTCTGAGAAAGGCCAGTCTTTTCTTGTGGTTACATGTACCTTAAATGTGTGTCCTTATCCCTGTCTTGAAGCTGCAAATGAACCAGAGTGTGGCAAGCCCTAGGGACAATCACTCTTTCTCTTCCTCTGTGAGATGGTCTTGGTCAAAGGCTTCTCACCTCATTTTGCCATTGGAATGGAAACACAAGTAAAACCACAATTTTGCTGTTCTGATTCATGAGGACAGGGTCCAGGAGCCACCCTGCCTGAGCTCAACCCTACCTGAAGGAACACAAGGGTCTTTGTGGCTCAGAGGTAATTCAGTCCAGTTCAAGAGAGTTATGGGTTAAGAACTGAAGTCTTAACTGGTAACAAAGGGGATGCATTTACCTAACTTTTGTCTTCTCTGCAACTATGGAGCCGAAGGAGAGATTGCATTTTGTGTGTCATTTATGGAGTAGAAGCAGCACTGGGGAGAGGTGGTGCAACCTCAGGGGGTTCTTGGTGCAGTTTTACAGGTATGCAACCAAGAACCTTCTCTGATACCTCTTTCCCCTCCACCCCCCCCCCCAATACTCTATCCATCTCTAAATCCAAATACTTCTGTGTCCTAAGTAACTCTTCCATCTGTCCCATGCATACCACACCCATAGCAACTTTCCAGCCAAAGTTGCAATGATTCCTTACTTGGACCACAGAACATTCCAAAGGGAACACATTCCCTCCTCCATCTAAGTTCGGGGGTTTCTTGGTTTCCTATTGTGCCTAAGCTAAAAACAGAAGTCTTCAATGTGGATGACCATTTGGATATAACCATCCTTTCTCACCAGTGTGGGACCCCTCACTCTGTCCCCTCTTTCTCAGTGCCAGCCACACTGGCTTATAGGCCCTGGAGCACTCCATATTATCTCCTGTTACAGAGCCTTTACACATGCTGTTTCTTCTACCTGGAATACTCCCTTCTGTATCCTATCCAAGACAAACATCTCAGCCCAGCTTAATCTTACATATTTTAGGAGCTCAATCCTAAGATTCACTTCCTCAAGTGGACTGGACTCTGTCCAGTACATGTACTCTACTTCAGTTTAGATAGGTTTCATTCCCATCACATACACATAAAAATTGAATTGATATTTGTCTCCATGAGAACAAGGGCGTCTTCTGTCTTGGTTTATGTTGTGCCCCCAGGGCCTGGGATAGTGCCAAGCTATGGTAGGAACACAATAAAATATGTGTGGAATGAATCAACAATGAATGAATGGGGGAATGAATGAATGGATGAGCTCTTGAGTCCTACACATTCTCTCTTCTCTCTCTCTTTCTCTATCAGGCTGAATGACCAATATGGTAACCAAAACTGCTAAGAACTAAAAGGGCCAGAAATCACACTGCGTGGATTATGAGCTACAAGACATGGAGAAAACATCCAGCAAATATCTAGTAAAGACAGGGTGGCTGAAAGTGGTCACAGCTCCTGGCTCTTGTCTGAACATTGCACAAATCTAAAATGTATAAGTGGCATGGTGTGAAGAGTTCAGTTTTTTTGTAGGTTACTATGTCATGTGGTAACATTTCCAGACTACTGGGCTCTGTGGATAGATTACAGCTTTCCTGGTATTCTCTTGGCATTATTGGTAGGAAGGGAGGACAGGCTGGTGGTGACTGGGTGGTTGTTTGGAGGGTTCTATGGTGGGCAAAACTACGACTGAGACCAGCCTGGAGGTGTGGTGGGTTCATGTGTCCCATCCAGCAAATTTGCATTTCCCCATAAAAAAATACAATTGTGGAGTTGATGGATAAGGGAAAACTGTCTCTCCACTCACAATCTTTCTGACACTAAATGTGTGAGTTTTCCCAAACCAAGGAATTCTCCAGTTCTCTGCAGATACCAACTGGCTGTCCTACAATGTAATTCAATTCTGACATTAAGTACCTGGAGTTAACACAGACCTCACAGGTTAAAATTTCAGTCCCATTATAATCGAACCAATGTGACTTTATTCCTTGCTGAGTCAGAAACTACACCATGTGGGTTGCTGCAAAATGGCTTCCAAAGCTGTGACTCCCCCAAAGAAGGTGAATGGATTGTTTTGTTTAGGATTGGGATGAATATTTCAATAGGAAAGCCTTGTCATTGTATGTAGAGGTAGGCATAAGGTTGTGCATGCACCTTGAGGCAACATGCCTATACAAAAACATGTACATGCCTATATGTAAATGAGGCTGAAGCTCTTCCTCAGGTAGAGCTTTTCATATTATAATAAGGTCAAGATAATTGCCCATCATCCCAGGGGTCACTGCATGGTCCATCTGCACAGGCGCAAGTTGGGGGTTTAACTCAGGTCTGGGTGGTCTGGGCTGGCGGGAGGTCTTGTCAGAGCAATCACTGTCACCAGAGGGGTGGTTCAGGGTTTCATCTGCCTGAGTTAAGAGGTAAGCAAAAAAGAAGAGCTTAAGGAAAAATGTAAGACAAAAGTTAATGAATACAAGCAGATGTACAAAGGTCAGGTCTTAAGTGTACTTTGTGACACCATAGGACTGTCCCTCACTTCAGATGCCAATTGCAAGTAGTGGGTCCCCAGATTATCCATACTTCTGTCCAACTTAGCTAGAAATGGGGGATTCCCATGACCTCCTCTTCTGGTTTGATAATATTCTATAACAGCTCACAGAACTGAAGGAAACACTTTACTCACTGTTTCTGGTTTATGATAAAAGATATTATAAAACATACAGATCATGTTAAAAAGAAAACCACAGGCCAAAAATGGCATCACTTAAGTTAAGGCACCAAGTCAGTAGACTAAGACTTAATAACTACCCTGATTACAGTTTCAACCTCCCCATAAATGCAGTCTTAAATGCTCAGTCAGGAATTTTCTCATCAACAATAAGATAATATATCCCATGGACTTCTCCATCCCCCAGTGGAAGATGAGGGGACCTACTAAGACCTTTGTGTCCTAAAATGAAGGCAGCATCACCTGAAATAATCTTTTTTCCGTGTTTATGATTTCTTTGTTCTGCCTTTAAAAACTTTTCCCTTTCTGTAGTCCATTTGGAGCTCCTCTCTACTGGCTAGACAGGATGCTGCCTGATTCATGAATAGGTTAATAAAACCAAGTAGATCTTTTAAAATTTATTTGGTTGAATTTTTGTTGTTTAACAAAATAAACAGCCAGATGAGGAGGTACATACATTGAGGTTGGGAAGGTTCCTGAGCTCAGGACATTCTGTTTCTGTAGAGTTTGGGGTATGTTTGGGGTATGTCTCACTCCCAGCACATAGGTATGCTCACCAACCCAGAAACTCTGAATCTCATTGTGTAGGATTTTTATAGAGGTTCCAGTACATAGGCATGTTTGACTAAATCATTGCCCATTCATGATTCACTCACTCCCTTGCCCATCTCCTCTACGAGGAGGCTGGAGGACAGAGCTGAAAATTCTAACCCTCTGACAACCAACCACCATCGTTCAGTAGTCACCACTTCATTAGTGTAAACTCAGATATGGTTGAAAGGGGCTATTACAAATAACCAAAGATATTCCTCTCACCTCCATCACCCAGTATATTCCAAATATTTTAGCAGCTCTTGTGCTAGAAACCAGGGACAAGGACCAAATATAAATTTTGTATTATATTAAGGTATCCCTTGGGAGAGACTGGGTTAGGACTCTTCATTTTTAAGAAACAACCACCTTGTGGTATTAAGTAAAAATGGATGTATGTCTCTGAACCCTATGTCACACCTGATAATGGGTCAGAACCAAATGCTTTCCTGGACTTCCTTCTGCACATCTCACACATTCTCTGTGATCTTAGAAATCTTGGTGGGTATAGGATTATGAACCTGTTTCCATTATTTAGGGGATCACTCAGATTGACTAGGAACCTGAATTCAATCCCAAATTTCCAGAACAAGACCCTGATTAGTCTAGCTGAGTGAGGTGTACTTGGAGTCCAATTAACCATGGTTGGCATGGAGAGGTTATAATGAAATGAAATGTGGGGTGGCTGAGGCACGCCCCTGGATGTTTGTGATATCACTAGTGGATCGATCCACTAGTGGCATGCTGGACAAACATCCCAAGAGATACCTACAGTACTACCTACATCTTTGGAATGAAAGTGTGATACTACATGATCAACAGGATTCATAGGAGTAGGAAACTCAAAGTGAGGAACACTGCCCTTTGGTTACATGCCATCTGGCTTGTTTCACCTCACATCATGGGTACATTATCCACAGCACAAGACTGGAAGTTCTTGTGGTAAGAAACTACATTGTCTGGTGTTCTAGTAAATACTGAATATTCTATTGAGGCTCAAAAATAAGCAACAATGACATCAACACCATGGCTTTTTCATTACTGATACTAGTATGGAAGCTATCCCTCATGTCTTATGTAATCCCTAAGTAATCAAAACAAGGTACAACCTAGTTGGAAAACCCATTTGTTTCGCTGTTGGGGAATGTTGTAATGTGGAGAAGTTAGGCAAATGAGAAGGGCTTATGTAAAGTGTTTTTTTTTTAATATAAGTAGGGAATATCAGGCCTTCTCCAGCCCTCCTCTTCTTTTATTTGCCTGCAAATTAGATTTAATGAGCCTAGCAGAGGCCATGGGCATCTGCACCTCTTTTGATTGAGGATAGCACCTGTCCGTAAGCCTGAGAAGCAATGACAAGTTACCAGAAATCTAAACTAAGTCTTAATTATCAGCAATTTAAAGATGTCATTGGGGTGCTTGGGTAGTCAGTTTGTTGAACTTCTGACTCTTGATTTTGACTCAGATCATGTCCCAGGGTTGTGGGATGGAGCCTTGCTTCTGGCTCTGCACTGACAGTGCAGCTTGCTTGGGATTATTTTTTTCTCCCTCTGCCCCTCTCCTGCTTGTGTTCTTTCACTTTCTAAAATTAAAAAATAATAATAAAAATAAAGTTGTGGTGTCACAACATGACAGCAGTTGGGCAGGAAGCTATAGTGGAGAAGGGGAAGTCATACCATATGCACTATGTCCTACACCTGTCCACATGACCCCTGTTGTCCCAACAACAGCCCCTCAGGTATTAAACTAGGTCATGGAGCAGCAGGTAACCACCGAGCCACTTAATGCAAGGTGTCATGAGAGATGTGCATTTTGTATGGTCCTAGCACAAAAATAGATGCAGACCAATGGGACAGAATTGAAAACTCAGAAATAAACTCTCACATATATGGTCAACTAATATTTGACAAGGGAGCCAAGAATACTCAGTGGGGAAAGGATAGTCTCTTCCATAAATGGTGCAGAGTAAACTTGAATTCACATGCAGGAGAATGAAATTGGACCTCTGTCTTACACTGTGCACAAAAATTCACTCAAAATGGATTAAAGACTCAAATAAGACCTAAAACCATAAAATTCATAGAAAAAAACATCAGGAAAACCTCATTGGTATGGGTGTTGGCAAAAAATCTTTTGGACTTGGTATTAAAAGCACAAGCAACAAAAACAAAATTTAACAAGTGGGACTGAATCAAACTGAAAAATCTTCACAGCAAGAGAAACAAGCAAGAGAATGAAGACAGAGCCTATGGCATGGGAGAAAATATTTGCAAGACCTACCTCCGATATGGGGTTAATATCCAAAATACATAAAGAATTGCAAAAAAACCAAAATCCTCTCCCTAAAAATGGACTAGATAAGCATTTTTTTCCAAAAAAGGTATAAAAATGGTTAACAGGTACTTGGGACAATTTTTCTATCAGTGGTGTGGAGATTGCATGCACATTGGAGAAAGATGTTTATTGTCTGCCAAATAGCAACAACAAAAATCTGATGTAACTTTTTCAACAAACAGAAGGCCAGGCAAGGTTGGCTTATTTACAGGACCAGAGGGCTTCTGGCCAGATCTTCTGGAAGCTCAGGAGCAGTGCTGAAGCCCGAGGAGATGAACAGGAAAGGGCTGACTCGGTGTGTGCATGGCCGTGGAATTGTATCCTGAGCTTCACTAAGGAGGAGTCATGTTTCCTGAAACAGCCCGTCCCCATTATGACCCAAAGGAAAAGGGTGTGATCAATATCCTCTTGGAAAAGGATGGGAAAATGGCACACTTCCCCGCACACACACTCATTTTTTCTGGCTCAGCAAGAAAAAGCCAGCCCTCCCAGCCTCTGCTTACATCTGTGTTCATGAAGGAGGACATTACTAGTATACCTTTTATCTTCAAGGAAAATTCCAGGACTTACCAAGTAGGTGTAAAAAATTATATTTTAAGGCAGATACACTCTGGTTCTGAGACTTTTGATGTCTAAATTTTAGACAATTTCCTCAATTCTCTCTCACACCCGAAGCAAATGTAAAACAGTAGAGTCTTGGCAGAAAAGTGATCAGAGAATGTATTCTGTTAGGGCTAGATAAACTGCAAGTGCTTAACTGAAGGAATGTGAGTTCAGGATTTTTCTGGGTTCAGACAGATAATTAAGGATTGAAAGGGCTCTGGGATTTGGTTTATTTGTTCACCAACAGCTAATGATAATTAACAAGAAGCATATGAACAGCAGCATTTGTTCAAACCATTCGTCCTTTCCTTTGCTTTTTAAAAAATATTTTATTTTTAAGCAATCTCTATACCCAATGTGGGGCCATAGCTCAAGACGTGGAGATCAGAGATCTAGGGTTGCATACTCTACTGACTGTGCCAGCTGGGTGCCCCACCATATCTCCTTTCTAAAAGGTTTAAGTCTTACCATCTTTGAGGACATCCTACCTATCTACAGGATACTTACAAAACGAGAGTTAACTGAGCACAATAGTTTTCTTCATAATATCACAAGTATCCATTTCCCCATAATGCTAAACTCTCTGATGCCTACTCCTTGTCCTTAATGATGGCCAAGCCCATCAATTACATTTCCAGTCATTGTCCACATCCGAGACCCTGCAGAGCTGTTGATTCTAGTGCACAGTAACTAGTGCATAGATCAGCCACAATGTGTACTTGCATCTAAGGCAACAATTCAGGCTTGGCTCATCAATTTCTTTTAGGCCAATTATACTTTGGTTTTCAAATCTGCTGTAGGAAAATGTTGCCTTCCAGATGGAAACACTGCACCAGCTATAGCTATCAGTATCTGAATCTTTGGGGTTTGTAGTGAAATACACATTCAGTGCTGAACACCTCAAATCTGCACTGAGCTGAAAGAATGTGGAAGCAAGGCTCCTGGCTTCAAACATGGTGATAATAAGAATCCTTGTTGGAGGTGCAGACACTCAGGTCAGGGCCCTGCCATGCCTTTTCCTGGAAAACCAAAGACCTCAAGAGACACACGACCAGGGCAGGACTCATGAATCTATGACTCTGAGCTCCTTTACACAATTCAGTTTCCTGGCGCCTGCATGAAGAATCCAAACATTAAAATCACTATTGTCCCCTTCTAATTAGACAGAATCCCGGACATGAGTAGGCTTTGAAAAAATGAGATTCTACAAAGGCGTCTGCTTACCTGTTTCTGTATAGTCTGGATACTAGCGTCCTTGTTATAATACTCAGGAGAGGAAAAAAACAAGTCACATATTCTTCCATTTGGAGTAGTTTGTATTTAACAGAGCATTACTGAGCTTGGACTATGGAAAGGAAACTACTGTATTCTCTCTAATTCAAGTACATGCCCTTCACCCTTTTCCCATCATATTCTTCATGTTGTGAATTGAGTTGCAAAGTTTACATGTAATATCAGTCTCCTTTCTTTAAAAAAAAATGAAAAAACAGGGAAAGAAAAAGCTCTGCTGCTAAGGTGATTTTTTATCTTTCATTTAACAGCATCCAAGTTAGGGAAATTTGTGCCATGTACTTGTGGCTGTACAATTAATTTAAAGACAAATATATATAATAACTGGAAAAGGTGACTAATGGGTTCTGTGATAAGCATTCTGTTTTCCTAGATGAGGGAAATTTTCCTGTTCTCAATCATTCTGTCTTTTCCTTATTTTTGGTTCTACTCTTGTTCTTATCTATTTTTCTTGGCCCCACCTGATCTTTAATTTTTCATTCTTTTATCTTTTAAAAAATTTTGTAATGTTTAATTATTTATTTTGAGAGAGAGAGAGAGAGAAAGCACAAGCAAGAGGGGGAAAGGCAGAGAGAGAGAGAGGGAGAGAGAGAATCCTGAGCAGGCTCCACACTGTCAGCACAGAGCCCAACTTGGGGCTTGATCTCATGAACCGTGAGAATATGACTCGAGCCAGTATCAAGAATTGGACACATCACTCACTGAACCACCCAGGCACCACCCAACCTGATCTTATCTGGACTGTCACATTGCTGTTTTAAGACCCTTCTTATTATTTGCAAAAAAAAAAAAAAGTTCTTATTCTTTGACTATGATTATGCTCAGCATCCACTTTGAGGAAAACAAATTTTTAACTAATTTTCTCAATGGTTTGATCATGTCTAATGCCCTTAAAAATGCTAGCTGCCTATAAACATTTCTGCAATTGTCTTCTTCAGATGGTTTGCTTGAACCTAAAGTCAGTTCCCAAACCTGAAGACTGTTGAACTCTTGCTTAAACTTTTGCTACAATATTTGCCATGATCCTTGTTATAGATGAAGTGTTTTTATATTTTTTGAGGCAAAGGGGGACAAACTGGCTGGATCTTGAGCTGAAAATGAATCTTATGATGGGCAAGACTGTGAGTGTCTGGCTATTTCCCATGTAATACCATTGACCCTCTCCCCATTGCCTTTCCACTGCCACCCCCCCCCCAACTCAGTTCCAGTTATATATCTGTCCTGGAAACATTGCTACTGAATAATTTCCCTCAAATGGGATAGCCACTCAAGTATATATAAATATATAAAATATACTATATACACACACACACACACACACACACACACATATACATATATAATTAAAGTTACTGTCTTATGTTGGACACCATAGGGATCATCAGGATATCAAATGACACACAGGTTGTTTT
Organism: Neofelis nebulosa; assembly: GCF_028018385.1. NCBI lineage: Eukaryota > Metazoa > Chordata > Mammalia > Carnivora > Felidae > Neofelis > Neofelis nebulosa. The sequence continues at coordinate 93,923,192 of NC_080790.1, read as the reverse complement.
TGCTTTACTTTGTTCTGGTTTTGAGTGTAAAGACTCTGATCCCATTAGGCCATTTATGTATTTATTCCACAAGTACATGTTATATGCACAAGGGTTCTTAGGGCATCGTAGAAAAACAAAGGAAAAAAAAAAAGGCCATGATTCTCTGAACGCTAATTGGTACCTGGTCTTTTATTAACCAGATGTGATGGTATGAATATTTATGTCCTCCCCCACAGGACTCACAAGCTGCAATCCTAAATGTGATGGTACTAAGACGTGGGGCTTTTGGGAGGTACAGGGGTCATGAGAGCGGAGCCCTCATGAATGGGATTAGTGCTTTTATTTTTTTAATGTTTTAATTAATTTATTTTTAAAAGAGAGAGAGAGAGAGAGAGAGAGAGAGAGAGAGAAAGTGGGGGAGGGGCACAGGGAGAAGGAGAGAGAGAATCCCAAGCAGGCTCCACTGTCAGCATAGAGCCCTACATGGGGCTCAGTCTCATGACCATGAGATCATAACCTGAACTGAAATCAAGAGTCAGATGCTGAACCTACTGAGCCACTCAGGTGCCCTGGGTTAGTATTTTTTATAAAAGAGACCCCACAGAGTTCCCTAGCCCCTTCCACCACACAAAGACACAGTAAAAAGATAGCCGCCTATGAACTAGGAAGGGGGCCCTCACCAGAACCTGACCATACAAGCACCTTGATCTTGGACTTTCAAGCTCCACCACTGTGAGAAGTAAATGTCTGTTATTTAAAGGTCTGTGGTACTTTGTTATAGAATCTCAAATGGACTAAGACTTTCAGATCCCTCTACTAAGACAATATGCTCATCCCCTAGATGCTGGATATGTTTGTTGCTAATATTTCACAGGTTCCTATACTTCCCAAACTGCCTTTAGCCCACAGTTTTCCCTTGTCCTGAAATATCTGGAAGGTTAAAAAGCTAATGGCTGTCAGCAACAGGAATTCAATATCTAGGAATAAATTTAACTAAGGAGGTGAAAGAAAACTTAATATCATTTTGAAACTATAAGATATCAAGGAAGGAAACTTAAGAAGATCCAAATAAATGGAAAGACATTCTATGATCATGGATTGGAAGAATTAATATTGTTAAAATATCCATACTACCCAAAGCAATAAACAGATCCAATTCAATCTCTATCAAAATTCTAATGGACTTTTTCACAGAAATATAATAAACAATCCTAAAATTTATATGGAACTACAAAAGACTCTGACTAGCCAAAGAAATCTTAAGAAAGAAGGACAAAGCTGGAGGCACCATGTTCCTTTGTAATAAACTATATTACAAAGCTATAATAATTAACACAGTTTGGTATTGGCATAAAAACACATACATAGATCAATGGAACAAAATAGACAGCCCACAAATAAACCTGCACATTATGGTAAATTAATTTACAACAAAGGAGCCAAGAATATACAATGTGGAAAAGATGGTCTCTTCAATAAGTGGTGTTGGGAAAATTAGATCACCACATACAAAAGAAGAACACTGGACCACTATCTTACACTATACATAAAAAATAATGAAAAATGGATTAAAGTCTTGACAGTAAGACATGAAACCATAAAAATCCTAGAAGAAAATATAGGCAGTAAGCTCCCTGACATAACTTTTGATGAGAATTTTTGACTCTAACACTAAAAACAAACAAACAAACAAATAAATAAATAAATAAATAAATAAATAGATAAGTGGAACTACACCAAACTAAAAATCTTCTATACAGTAAAGGAAACCTTCAACAAAATGAAAAGGCAACCTATTGAATGAGAGAAAATAAAAACAAATCATATATGTGATAAGCTCACACTCAAAATATGCAAAGAATTCATACAATGCAATAGCAAAAAGACAATCTGATGAAAAAATGGGTAGAAGATCTGAGCAGATATTTTTTCCAAAGAAGACATTCAGATGGCCAACAGGTACATGAAAAATGCTCAGAATCACTAATCATCAAGGAAATGTAAATCAAAACCCCAATATCACCTCACATCTGTTAGAATGGCTATTAATGAAAAGACAATAAATAACAAGTGTTTGTGAGGATGTGGAGAAAGGGAACCCTTGTGCACTATTGGCAGGAATGCATGTTATATTGATATAATCACTATGGAAAATGTATGGGGGTTTCTAAAAAAAATTAAAAATAGAACTACCATATGATCCAGGAGTTCTACTTCTGGGTATGTATTCAAAGAAAACAAAAACACCAATTTGAAAAGATACATACACCTCCATGCTTATTGCAGAATTATTTACAATAGCCAGGATATGGAAACAACATAAGTGTCTACTGATAAATAAGTAAATAAAGAAGTTATATATATGTACATATATATATACACATATATAAAAGAAGTTATATATATGTGTGTATATATATAACACTTCTATATACATATATATGTACAAATATATGTATATATACATACATACACACACAATGGAATATTACTCATCCATAAGAAAAATAAAACTTGCTAATTGGGGCAACAGGGATGGACTTCGATGGCATTATACTATGTGATATAAGTCAGTAAGAGAAAGACAAATATTGTACAATCTCTTATATGTGGAAACTTACCAAAAAACCCACAAGCTTTGAGATACAGAGAACAGATTAGTTGTTGCAAGGTGAGGGAAGCAGGGAGTGGCAGTGGAAGAAGTGAAGGCATTTTTCAAAAATTTTTTTAATGTTTATTATTTATTTTTGAGAGACAGAGTGAGAGCAGGGAAGGGGCAGAGAGAGAGGGAGACACAGAATCTGAAGCAGGCTCCAGTTTCTGAGCTGTCAGCACAGAGCTCGACATGGGGCTTGAACTCACAGACTGTGAGATCATGACCTGAGTCGAAGTCAGACGCTTAACCGACTGAGCCATCCACGCACCCCAGTTTTTTTAATTTAAATACATTAATGAAATTAAAAATAGGTTCCAAAGATTTGATTTAATTTTATTTTAAATTGGTACAATCCATAGTCAATTGTCTTAAATTCCTGCCTCTTACTGCTCAGTAATTATTTGCATTTATTATTATTATTTAAGAATTTCCATATGCAGGGGCACCTGGGTGGCTGAGTCAGTTAAGTGTCCAACTTCTGTTCAGGTCATGATCTCATGGTCCGTGAGTTTGAACCCTGCATCAGGCTCTGTGCTGACAGCTCAGAAACTGTGAGATTCTGTGAGATATATGTGTCCCCGCCCCCTCCTCTGCCTCTCTCCTGCTCATGCTCTGACTCGCTCTGTTTCTCAAAAATAAATGAATGTAAAAAAAAAAAAAAAGAACTTCCATGTACACAAGACCTAATGATTATATACTAGTGAATAATGTTGGGTTTGTTTGTTTGTTATCCACTTGGTTTCTTATCCTAAAAAGACTAAATTTTTTGGTCTGACATGGAAAGAACTTGAAAGTTATCACTCCTGGGGCACCTGGGTGGCTCAGTTATTTAGGTGTCCAACTCTTGGTTACACCTCAAGTCATTATCTCAAGGATCATGGGTTTGAGCCCTGCATTGGACTCTGTGATTATGGCATGGAGCTACTTAGGATTATCTTTCTCTGCTCTTCACCCACATGTGCATTCTTGCGCCTGTGTACTCTGCCTCTCTCTCATAAACTTAATAAACTTAATAAAAAAATAAAGTTATCACTCCTTCCCTCAACAAGAAAAAAGCTAAGCAAACTGAAAGTCAACTCTCTTCTTAGATTCATCAGAGAATTGATGTCACAGGGTAAACCACTTCCCCCAAAACTGTGGAGACAGGGAAATACAGAATCACAGCTTACTGGAAGCAGAAACCACCAGTAGGAAAACTTAATCAGTAATTGACTAATTGCTGAAGAGTGAATGTGAGCTCCTGGGGACCCAACCTTGAGGGGGCCCCACACTTTTATGAATTTTACCTCCAGGAACTCTACCAGTTTCTCAGGGTGAAGATCAAAAAAAAACTTCTTTTCAATAAGAGGAGAAATATTTGAAGTAATAATGGCTGAGAGTTTTCTGAGTTAAATGTTAGACACCAGTCACAGAACCAGGAAGCCCAGAGAACACCAAGATAGATAACACCAAAAAAAGAAATCTGCACTTAGGCATATTATATTCATAATGCAGGTTTCCGTGTGAACACAAGTTTTCAACTTACTGGCTAACTACCCAGAAGCATAATTGGTGGATGGTATGGTAAGCCTATGTTAGTTTTGTAAGAAAATACCATTCTATCTTTCAAATTTACAATTTTGCATTCCCACCTGCTGTGAATGAGAGGTCTTGTTATTCCACATTCTCACCAGCATCTGGTACTATCACTATTTTGGATTTCAGCCAGTCTAATAAGTATGTAGTATAGCATCTTATTGTGGTATCTAATTGTTGTTTTAATTTATAATTCTGTAATGTGCATTTTGAGCATCTTTTCATATACTTATGTACCATCTGTATATCATTTTTGGTGAGGTGTCTGATGAGATATTTTGTTTTCCTTTTTGAGTTTTAAAAGTGCTTTGCATATGTTGTATACAAGTTCTTTAACAGACAGTTGTTGTGTAAATATTGTTCTTCCAGTCTTCCAGTGGCTTGACTTTTCAATCTTTTAATAGAGTCTTTCATAGAGCTGAAGTTTTTAATTTTAAGTCCAACTTATTAAGTTTTTTCTTTCACAAAAAAATCATTGCCAACAGGTCTGACTGATATTATAATTACCAAGAATAGTTCACCCTACATTTTCCCCTACACTATCTTCTGAGAATTTTACAGTTCTCCTTTTGCATCTACATCTACAGTCATTTTGAGTTAATTTTTGTGAAAGGTCTAATGTCTGTGTCTAGATTTTTTTGGGGGGGAGGCATGTGAATGACCAGTTATTTCAACACCATTTTTTGAAAAGACTATTGACTTGCCTTTGGTCCTTCACATAAATCAGTTGATTTTATTTATGAGGGTATATTTCTGGGTTCTGTATCCTATTCCGTTGATCTATTTGGTTATTCTGTCACCAATATTATACTGTCTTGATAACTGTAACTTTGTAGTAACTCTTAAAATCAGAAAACATTAGCCTATATAAACTCTAGAATAAGTGTGTTGATATCCACAAAGCAGCTGTCTAAAAATTTGATTTGAATTGTATTGAATGTATAAACCAAATTGTGAAGAATATCTTAACAATGTTAAGTTTCCTACTCATGGACATGAAATACCTCTCCATTTCTTTAGATCTTCTTTGATTTCTTTCATCAACATTTTAATGGTTTTCTTCATATAGATCTTGTACATGTTTTATTATATGTATTCATAGTGCTCTGTTGTTAGAATTCTCCATTTCTGAAAGAAATATTGAAAACTATAGTTTTAGAAATATGTCATAAAAATAGTTGCACAGCCCCATTTCATAAAAATTTAATTTGCCAAGGGCACCTGGGTGGCTCAGTCAATTGAGCATCCAACTCTTGATTTCAGCTCAGGCCATGATTTCACGGTTCGTGAGTTCAAGTCATGCATCAGGCTCTGCCCTGAGTGCAGCATGTGCTTGGGATTCTCTATCTCTCCCTCCTCTCTCTGTCCCTCCCCCACCCATCTCTCTCTCTTTCAAAACAAATAAACTTTAAAAAATTAAAAAAATATCATACTAATATTATTTCATTATTGACTCATCAATTGTGAGAAATATGTCACACTCATGCAAGATGTCGATAAACAAGAAAACTGCAGGAGAGGGGAGGGAGGATGTGGGAATTCTCTCTACTTTCTGCGCAATTTCTTTTGTAAACCTAAACTTTTTCAAAAATTAAAATACATTATTTTTTTAAATCACCCAATCATTTCTAGCAGCTTTATTTGAGAATAGGATGTTTAACCTAAAACTTATTTTTTATTTGAAACAAACACCAATTGCTATATAATCCTTTCTTTGCTAAGATCACTTCTTGCCTCTCTATGTTTCTGAAAAAAATAAAAATAAAAAAATAAATACATACGTACGTACGTACATACATAGGGGTTCGGTGTGGCTCAGGTGGTTGAGCATCTGGTTCTTGATTTTGGTTCAGGTCATGATGCCAGGTTTGTGGGATTCAGTCCTGTATCAGGCTGTGCTGAGTGTGGAGCTTACTTAAGATTCTCTTTCTCTCTCTCTCTCTCTCTCTCTCTCTGCCCCACTCCCCCTCTTGCTCTCTCTCTCTCTCTCTCAAAAAATAAAAAATATATATATATATAATTTTTTAAAAGATCACTTCTTGATTTATAAGTTGCAATAACAAAACAACCACAAGACATAAAAATAGAAAGACCTACTCTTATTTTTCAGGCCAATTCCCATTGAATAATATAGCAACAACAACAACAAAAATAAATGGGCATCATTTATGCAAAAGCTTATATGATTTATAGCTCTAAGCCCACAGAAAATGTGACTTATTATATGAGCCAACATGCTCCTTGGAGACAAATCACTGAATTTTAAGTGGTGACCTACTTCTATTGCTTTATAGTGGGTTCAACAGGAACAGTTTCTCATACAGATGCCTTTCCACACTGCTCTCTTCTTCCCTGTCACTCCACCCGCTCCTCTGCCCACTCTGGGCTGCTGCAGCTATCAGTAGCAGGAGTGGGAATGTCTAATTATAACCATAGAAAGTGGTTGGCAGCAGAGTTACAGTCCACCCAGCAGTGTGGCTTTGGTGGTACAAGAGGACTCAAAGCTGACGCCAACTTTATTTACTTACGTCTCAAAGTTCAAAACAGCACACAGGGAGGAATTATCACTACTGGCATGGGGAAGGGTCATTGTGAAAGTCTCTAAGCTCGTCTCTTTTAGCCATTTCCCCACAACCTGCACCCCTCCCCACGCACAACTGCCTCATGTGTACAGACAATTGGGTCTACCAGAGTGCTCAGTTCAATGCCCAGCAGCAGTGCCCCCACTGGCCCATGCGTGCCCCTGGCTTGCCTTCACTGACTAATTGTTTGATTAATGAATTCATTGTTTTGCACTTTATTCCTATTGCCACTATTTTTCTCCTTCCTCAGGAGACATATGGTTAGTAAATGTCCTTGTGTGCATACATATCTTTGAATGGGCATGGACTTTTTTTTTCCTTTCTATTTTTTTATTATTACAATGCCAAAAGGTCTCGTGAAACAAAATCATCCCCAAAGGGAGCCTGGAATGAAGCTACTTGCAATTGATGACCTTTCCAGGACTGCTTAAGAGGGGCACATGGGGACATAGAGTGGGCATCCTGCACAGGTGGGGGAAGCCACCAGCTGTGGTCAGGACTTAGAGACAATTTGCCTCCAGACCAGGTTAAAACCTGGGAGTCATGTTTAATTTGGAATGGGGTGAAATTTTCTAAGAAGTGAACTGGTCTATTGACCTTAAAATGAGATTCTTGTAGAGTGGCAGAGTATTCAACCCCAAAGTATGCGCTTTGGCGTAAAAATTATTTTGAGCTGAAAGCACTTAAAAAGTAGCAGTTGCAAGAAGGGCACCTTCACCTTGTTTTCCTTACAAATTAAAAAATTCCCATGTGAAACATGCCATTCCTGTACAAGAAGGAAAGTAACATTCCTATCATCAAGGATGAGAAGTCGAAACCTGGAGAATTCTATACAAACAGACCTTGTTAAAAATAATTATCTTCCTTTAGCCTCCGCACATAGCTTAGTTATTTTTCCACAATTGCCTCTCTTTACTCAATTACTGTAAAATCATGCAGGTTTTGCTGTTTCTGTGAGTCTTCATTCCTTATGAGGTTCCTGTGTCACGTAAAACCTGTATAAATTTGTATGCTATTCTACAATCAACCTGTTTATCATTTCAACTTTCAGGTCCAGCCACCCAAACTCTAAGAGGGTAGAGGAATAATTTTGCCTCCCCTACATTCTCAAATGATAAGTAGGAGACTGGAATGCTATTTTTTTAATATGAAATTTATTGTCAAATTGGTTTCCGTACAACACCCAGTGCTCATCCCAACAGGTGCCCTGTTATTTTTAAAGGTCTTTTCTGCCTTCTCCCTCACCACCCCTGTTTCTTGATATAACCCTTTGACAAGTAATGGCTTCATTCAAGATCATAGCTGACCTAATATGGTCAGAGGAAGAATCCTATTCAGAGTTCAGGCTCTTTCCAATTACACTGCACCTCATCACTAGGATGTGGTAGTATAGAATCATGAGAGGGACATGCCTGAAACACAGCTTACATGGACAGGATCAGAATTCAGGCTGGTGGAATGTCTGATAGATCTGGGCATTTGATTATCAATACCCTCCAGGCAAGTGGTTTTGGAGCAAAAAGGGAATTATTTTCTCACCAGAAGCTAGGAGAAAAGGTATCTAGCCAATGTAAGTATACTGAGGCTGAGATTACTTTGCAGAGAAAACATTGACCAAAGGATAGTTTAATTGAGGAAATGCATACCAGCATCACTTAGGCCAGGTAGAATCTGGAGCTATTCTAAAACCTGAGTCCTATATGTAAGAGGGTAAAATCGAACCATTATCTGCCCACTTTCTTTCTGTTTTTAAGGTGGTCAAATGAGTAGGCATAGGAAAAAAACAAATATCCACAGGAAGTGGAGAGAAGAGCAAATCTTAGAAGGAAGCACAGTGGTGATATTAGCCAAATCCTAGTTGCTGGGACCAAGGTGGAGATAGCAAGTCAGATGGCAGCTGCAATGGAAGCTTCTGGAAGCTTCTGGATCCTTAGGATAACAACAGACATCCCATGCTTATGTCTGCTCTAACAAATTACCACACACCACGTCTTAACATAGCACATTGCATATTTGTAGTTCAGAGGTACAAAATGGGTCTCACTGGCTTAATATGAAGACAGCAGCAGGACTGCATTCCTTTTTGAAGGCTCTGGGAGAGAATTCTTTCCCTTGGCATTTCTGGCCTCTAGAGGCCTCCCACATTTCTTGGCCCACAGCACTCTTTCCTCATCTTTGAAGCCAGAAAAACTGGGTTGAGGTCTTCTCAGGCTGCATTACTCTGACCTGCTTTCTTTTATGCATTTAAGGACTCTTGTATTTACACTGGGTTCACCTAGATGACCCAGGATAATCTTCATATTGTTAGCAATCTTCATTCCATCTGCTACCCACGTTCTTCATTGTCATGTAACATAACATATTTACCGGAATTGGAGGTTAGTGTGTGGACATCTCTGGGGGTTCATTATTCTGCCTTCCACAAAGCCCTTTAAAAACATTATTCTGCCTTCCACAAAGCCCTTTAAAAACTAACAGTTGAGCTAACAGGATGTCTGTAACACCCAAACAGGGATCTAGTTTGATCTGGTATGGTGAAGAAGAGAATACAGGTGTTTTAAAAGTCAGCCTAACTAAAACAAAGTGGGGAAGTAGCAGGGGCACTAAGTTTTTCCTGAGCCCTACCACCAAAAGCAGCCCGCCAGCATTTTGTTTTTTCCTATAGGATCAGGTAAGTATCAGGTAAGTATTTTCCCAGCGTGGCTATTAAAATAGAATGAGCTGAAACTCAGGGTACTAGACAGTGGGCCCGAAGTGACCAGTGTGTCCCTGTCAATTAATAACAGAGAGCTGAACCACTATTTAAGGTGGAGGTAGGATAGGCTGGGCCAGTTTGGCTTAGGGACTAAAACCCACGAGAACTATGTCTATATGGTTGTTTCTAAGGGAGAGTGGGGGTGGTAGGGAGGAATATGGGGTAACACATGGGGTAGACATAGAAACAGGATCCAAGGAATGTCAGAGCTAACCAAAACAAGTACCACCTCCTCAATTGTTGTCTTAAGTTGATAACTCCAGAAACAGACTTTGAAACAAATACTTGAGTGTGAGAAGTTTTTGTTGGAGGTGATTCTAGCAAGCACTGCTAGGGGTGGGGGAAGTGTGGTATGAAGGGGGACAGCCAGTGTATGTACATCAGTAAGCAGGTCCTCTGTGAGGACCAGGGACTTTATCCAGTGGGGACATCTGGAAGATTGGATAGAACATGCCTCAGAGTTATGTCATATGAGGGTAAGGAAGCAGGACATTTATCATTGATTGAAGTCTCCTCCCAGGGGCATTATTTTCTTTACATTTGGTCTGCTACCCATACGTGCTGAACATGCCTCTTTGGCCAGAAGAAGCAAGACTTTGTAGCCTGGAGCATTATGTATGAATGCTAAATATTGAGAAAATGAGAGCAAGACACCAATAGCATCTGTTCCAAGGATAGAAGGAGGAAAGAAGGGACACAATGGGATATCTTCAGGGTAGGCAGGGTTATAGGTGTGTTATAGGCACAGAGGTTTCTAGATAGAAGGACTTGGGTTTGTCTCTAGAAACCTTTTTAAATGTCTGGCCCAGTATAGCATGCACATATGAATACCTAGATGCTCTTTATATTTGTCTTCCTTGCACAGATACTATATAAAAATAGAGACTGAACAAAAGGCACACTGTCATGTCTCTCCTGGGAGACTATGTATGGAACCTTCCCCTGCAAACAGAGTCTGGGAGTTTTTATGCTAACGACTCCTCGTTATTGAACCCTGGAAAGAGAAATGGAGAAAGACGTTCAGGGATGAGATGTAAGCTGCCATCAGACTAAGCAATGTAGGACAGAAGAGCACGATATTGACCTTTTGCAGAGAAGTCTAAGAGAAGCTCAATTGTTTGAAATCAATGACTTGTAAGAGTACATTAAGGAGGTGCTTATTAAAAGCATAATATCAGAATCCTACAGCACTTAATAATGTTTAAGCCCCAATTTTTGTAGTCCAGAAGGAATTTGGCCAGTATAGACTTCCCAATATGTGTTAAAGGAGATTAGTACATTTCAGCTTGACTTCAAAAGACCTTGGACTGTTGCTAAGGAGTCAGAAGCTTGCACTGGTTGCTAAGAAGTCAGGAGTCAGTATTAAGTAGAGGACTTGGGGAGTGCCCTTGGCTGATGAGAGCTAAGACACAAATTGCCTTCATTTCCCTGTTGGGTTTTAGCAATTTATAAAGAGGTCTGGAGGCAAAAGAAAAGGTTAATGATGATATGAAATATATAGCAGCATTTGTTTACTCAGATGAGGTAATTATTTTCCGTGGTACCAGAAAAATAAAAGCAAAGTCCTTCGGATGTCTGGTGTCCCAGAGAGAATAGTTTAAAGTTGTCGTTGGACAAGAGTCAGTTCTCTTGAACCCCCATTCATACAGTGGATACACAGGGTCCCAGCCTGGAGAGAGTGTTGGGCCTGAAAGTATATCTACTATTAACAATGGCCTCAAGCCACCAATTATAGGAGACTCAAAAATGTCTTAAGTGTTTCTGTAGATTTTCAGAAGACTATTAGATTAATAACCTCACAAAAGCTAGAGCAGGGTTTCACTTGGAAGCTTGAATACTTCCAACAAGAAAGAGAAGGACCGTGGGAGAAGCAATGCCCATTATCATCAACTGGCCTCAATTCTTCAATTATAAGGAATTTTAAAGTGCCTTAGGAAATTTTATCAGAGTTTTAGAGAAGAATATTTTCAGGTTGGTAATCTAAACATCTATGTAAACCAGGTTTTCTTATGAAACCTGCCTCAGTGAGGTGGAGAAAGCCAATAGACAGCAAGTTCCTAAGGCATTAAGGAGTCTGAGATGGGGCTTCTGGCCTTATAAGCAGGTATGCAGAGCTCTGGCAGATGGTCCAGTGTAGGCCTGTCTGGGCACTTGATGGCCCTGACAAGGCTTTCATTACCCATGTAGAAATCACCTCTATTGGTCTCAAAAGACATAAGAGGGATCAAAGTAAACATCAGCCGGGATTGTTCTGATCATGAGACTTGGTGTCATATTCAAAACTTAGAAGTTCTGGGCATCAATGAATAGTTCCAAGAGCCCATGTTTGAGGTGTCTTTTTGGTCAGAATAACCATAATACATGTTCCTTAGTGCTGCTCATGCTGCAGTGGTTGACTGGTGAGGGGCTGCATTGGCTGAACTGCATGCAGTCAGTGGTTATTGGAGGTTAGTTTCCAACAACAAAATGTGGGTCACCTGCCTTTGGGCAGATCCATATGCAGACTGCCAAGATTATACCCCAAGAGAAGGTCTGGGCAATTTGGGACTTGAGTGGACAAGCTCCTGAGGAACATATGACCAAGAATAAGAAGGAGCTAAACTCTATCCTCCCTCTCAGGCAGTGCCCCAAAGAGCTCTCCATTAGTACTGGGGGAGTCTTCCACATTTTCTCAAGCTTGGGATGACCCTGAATCAGGGGAGATAATAAGAAGGATAGGTCAGGGGTTCCTGGGTTGAAGTGTCCAGGATTATGTCCAGGTACATCAGAATCCCACTGCACTATTAGAGCCAACCAGAACTCATTGAACATGTCTTCTGCCACATGTCCCCAAGCCCAGTACACAAGCAGCAGAATCCAATGTGTTACTCCCAGAGGAGCATTCTACACAGATGTCTGTGTAGAATCTACTAGATGTCTGCTAGTGGTGAGCAATCAACTATGGTTTCAACGGTGGACTAAAACTCTCTGTGATAAAATGTACAAAATTGCTGGAAGAATATTCTAAAACACACTTTTATTTTTTTTCAATATATGAAATTTATTGTCAAAATGGTTTCCATACAACACCCAGTGCTTATCCCAAAAGGTGCCCTCCTCAATACCCATCACCCACCCTCCCCTCCCTCCCCCCTCACTCCCACCCCCCCATCAACCCTCAGTTTGTTCTCAGTTTTTAAGAGTCTCTTATGCTTTGGCTCTCTCCCACTCTAACCTCTTTTTTTTTTTCCTTCCCCTCCCCAATGGGTTTCTGTTAAGTTTCTCAGCATCCACATAAGAGTGAAAACATATGGTATCTGTCTTTCTATGTATGGATTATTTCACTTAGCATAACACTCTCTAGTTCCATCCACGTTGCTACAAAAGGCCATATTTCATTCTTTCTCATTGCCACGTAGTACTCCATTGTGTATATAAACCACAATTTCTTTATCCATTCATCAGTTGATGGACATTAAGTCTCTTTCCATAATTTGGCTATTGTTGAGAGTGCTGCTATAAACATTGGGATACAAGTGCCCCTATGCATCAGTACTCCTGTATCCTTTGGGTAAATTCCTAGCAGTGCTATTGCTGGGTCATAGGGTAGGTCTATTTTTAATTTTTTGAGGAACCTCCACACTTTTTTCCAGAGTGGCTGCACCAATTTGAATTCCCACCAACAGTGCCAGAGGGTTCCCGTTTCTCCACATCCTCTCCAGCATCTATAGTCTCCTGATTTGTTCATTTTGGCCACTCTGACTGGTGTGAGGTGATATCTGAGTGTGGTTTTGATTTGTATTTCCCTGATGAGGAGCGACGTTGAGCATCTTTTCATGTGCCTGTTGGCCGTCTGGATGTCTTCTTTAGAGAAATGTCTATTCATCTTTTCTGCCCATTTCTTCACTGGGTTATTTGTTTTTTGGGTGTGGAGTTTGGTGAGCTCTTTATAGATTCTGGATACTAGCCCTTTGTCCGATATGTCATTTGCAAATATCTTTTCCTATTCCGTTGGTTGCCTTTTAGTTTTGTTGATTGTTTCCTTTGCTGTGCAGAAGCTTTTTATCTTCATAAGGTCCCAGTAGTTCATTTTTGCTTTTAATTCCCTTGCCTTTGGGAATGTGTCAAGTAAGAAATTGCTACGAATGAGGTCTAGAGGTCTTTTCCTGCTTTCTCCTCTAGGGTTTTGATGGTTTCCTGTCTCACATTCGGGTCCTTTATCCATTTTGAGTTTATTTTTGTGAATGGTGTGAGAAAGTGGTCTAGTTTCAACCTTCTGCATGTTGCTGTCCAGTTCTCCCAGCACCATTTGTTAAAGAGACTGTCTTTTTTCCATTGGATGTTCTTTTCTACTTTGTCAAAGATTAGTTGGCCATACGTTTGTGGGTCTAGTTCTGGGGTTTTTATTCTATTCCATTGGTCTATGTGTCTGTTTTTGTGCCAATACCATGCTGTCTTGATGATTACAGCTTTGTAGTACAGGCTAAAGTCTGGGACTGTGATGCCTCCTGCTTTGGTCTTCTTCAAAATTTCTTTGGCTATTCAGGGCCTTTTGTGGTTCCATATGAATTTTAGGATTGCTTGTTCTAGTTTCGAGAAGAATGCTGGTGCAATTTTGATTGGGATTGCATTGAATGTGTAGATAGCTTTGGGTCGTATTGACATTTTGACAATATTTATTCTTCCAATCCATGAGCACGGAATGTTTTCCCATTTCTTTATATCTCCTTCAATTTCCTTCATAAGCTTTCTATAATTTTCAGCATACAGATCTTTTACATCTTTGGTTAGATATATTCCTAGGTATTTTATGCTTCTTGGTGCAATTGTGAACGGGATCGGTTTCTGTATTTGTCTTTCTGTTGCTTCATTGTTAGTGTATAAGAATGCAACTGATTTCTCTACATTGATTTTGTATCCTGCAACTTTGCTGAATTCATGTATCATTTCTAGCAGACTTTTGGTGGAGTCTATTGGATTTTCCATGTATAATAACATGTCATCTGCAAAAAGTGAAAGCTTGACTTCATCTTTGCCAATTGTGATGTCTTTGATTTCCTTTGTTGTCTGATTGATGATGCTAGAACTTCCAACACTATTTGAAACAACAGCAGTGAGAGTGGACATCCCTGTCGTGTTCCTGATCTCAGGGAAAAGGCTCTCAGTTTTTCCCCATTGAGGATGATGTTAGCTATGGGCTTTTCATAAATGGCTTTTATGATGTGTAAGTATGTTCCTTCTATCCTGACTTTCTCGAGGGTTTTTATTAAGAAATGTTGCTGAATTTTGTCAAAGGCCTTTTCTGCATCGATTGACAGGATCATATGGTTCTTATCTTTTCTTTTATTAATGTGATGTATCATGTTGATTGATTTGCGAATGTTGAACCAGCCCTGCAGCCCAGGAATGAATCCCACTTGATCATGGTGAATAATTCTTTTTATATGCTGTTGAATTCAATTTGCTAGTATATTATTGAGAATTTTTGCATCCATATTCATCAGGGATATTGGCCTGTAGTTCTCCTTTTTTAATGGGTCTCTGTCTGGTTTAGGAATCAAAGTAATACTGGCTTCATAGAATGAGTCTGGAAGTTTTCCTTCCATTTCTATTTCTTGGAATAGCTTGAGAAGGATAGGTATTATTTCTGCTTTAAACGTCTGGTAGAACTCCCCTGGGAAGCCATCTGGTCCTGTACTCTTATTTGTTGGGAGACTTTTGATAACTGATTCAATTTCTTTGCTGGTTATGAGTCTGTTCAAGCTTTCTATTTCCTCCTGATTGAGTTTTGGAAGAGTGTGGGTGTTTAGGAATTTGTCCATTTCTTCCAGGTTGTCCAGTTTGTTGGCATATATTTTTTCATAGTATTCCCTGATAATTGCTTGTATCTCTGAGGGATTGGTTGTAATAATTCCACTTTCATTCATGATGTTATCTATTTGGGTCATCTCCCTTTTCTTTTTGAGAAGCCTGGCTAGAGGTTTATCAATTTAGTTTATTTTTTCAAAAAACCAACTCTTGGTTTTGTTGATCTGCTCTACAGTTTTTTAGATTCTATATTGTTTATTTCTGCTCTGATCTTTATTATTTCTCTTCTTTTGCTGGGTTTAGGGTGTCTTTGCTGTTCTCCTATTTCCTTTAGGTGTGCTGTTAGATTTTGTATTTGGGATTTTTCTTGTTTCTTGAGATAGGCCTGGATTGCAATGTATTTTCCTCTCAGGACTGCCTTCACTATATCCCAAAGCGTTTGGATTGTTGTATTTTCATTTTCATTTGTTTCTATATATTTTTTTAATTTCTTCTCTAATTGCCTGGTTGATCCACTCAGTCTTTAGTAAGGTGTTCTTTAACCTTCATGCTTTTGGAGGTTTTCCAGACTTTTTCTTGTGGTTGATTTCAAGCTTCATCGCATTGTGGTCTGAAAGTATGCATGGTATAATTTCAATTCTTGTAAACTTATGAAGGGCTGTTTTGTGACCTAGTATGTGATCTATCTTGGAGAATGTTCCATGTGCACTCAAGAAGAAATATATTCTGTTGCTTTGGAATGCAGAGTTCTAAATATATCTGTCAAGTCCATCTGATCCAATGTATCATTCAGGGCCCTTGTTTCTTTATTGACCGTGTGTCTAGATGATCTATCCATTTCTGTAAGTGGACTATTAAAGTCCCCTGCAATTACCACATTCTTATCAATAAGGTTGCTTATGTTTGTGAGTAATTATTTTATATATTTGGGGTCTCCCGTATTCGGCACATAGACATTTGTAATTGTTAGCTGTTCCTGATGGATGGACCCTGTAATGATTATATAATTCCCTTCTTCATCTCTTGTTGCAGCCTTTAATTTAAAGGCTAGTTTGTCTGATATAAGTATGGCTACTCCAACTTTCTTTTGACGTCCAGTAGCATGAAAAATAATTCTCCATCCCCTCAGTCTCTATCTGAAGGTTTTCTCAGGTCTAAAATGAGTCTCTTGTAGACAGCAAATAGATGGGTCTTGTTTTTTTATCCATTCTGATACCCTATGTCTTTTGGTTGGCGCATTTAGTCCATTTACGTTCAGTGTTATTATAGAAAGATATGGGTTTAGAGTCATTGTGATGTCTGTGTGTTTCATGCTTGTAGCGATGTCTCTGGCACCTTGTCTCACAGGATCCCCCTTAGGATCTCTTGTAGGGCTGGTTTAGTGGTGACAAATTCCCTCAGTTTTTGTTTGTTTGGGAAGACCTTTATCTCTCCTTCTATTCTAAATGATAGACTTGCTGGATAAAGGATTCTCGGCTGCATATTTTTTTCTGTTCATCCCATTGAAGATTTCCTGCCATTCCTTTCTGGCCTGCCAAGTTTCAGTAAAGAGACCCGTCACGAGTCTTATCAGTCTCCCTTTATATGTTAGAGCACGTTTATCCCTAGTGAAGGGAATTCTCTGTGCCTCTTGGATTTCTATGCCTGTTTCCTTCCCCAGATCAGGGAAGTTCTCAGCTATTATTTCTTCAAGTACACCCTCAGCACCTTTCCCTCTGTCTTCCTCCTCTGGAATACCAATTATGCATATATTATTTCTCTTTAGTGCATCACTTAGTTCTCTAATTTTCCCCTCATACTCCTGGATTTTTTTATCTCTCTTTTTCTCAGCTTCTTCTTTTGCCATAATTTTATCTTCTACGTCACCTATTCTCTCCTCTGCCTCTTCATTCTGAGCCGTGGTCGTTTCCATTTTATTTTGCAGCTCATTTATCGCATTTTTAGCTCCTCCTGACTATTCCTTAGTCCCTTGATCTCTGTAGCAATAGATTCTCTGCTATCTCTGCTGTCCTCTATAGAGGACATTCTCTGCTGTCCTCTCTTAATCGCCCAGCGATTAATTTTATGACTATTATTCTAAATTCACTTCCTGTTATATTGTTTAAATCCTTTTTGATCAGTTCATTAGCTGTTGTTATTTCCTGGAGATTCTTTTGAGGGGAATTCTTCCCTTTGGTCATTTTGGATAGTTTCTGGAGTGGTGCAGAACTGCACGGCACTTCCCCTGCGATCTTGAATAACTTGCATTGGTGGGTGGGGCTGCAGTGAGACTTGATGTCTGTCCCCAGCCCACCGCTGGGGCCACAGTCAGACTGGTGTGTGCCTATTCTTTCCCTCTCCTAGGGGCGGGATTCACTGTGGTGTGGCGTGGCCCGTCTGGGCTACTTGCACACTACCAGGCTTGTGATGCTGGGGATCTGGCATATTAACTGGGGTTGATAGGCAAGGTGCACGGGGCAGGAGGGGCAGGCTCAGCTCGCTTCTCCTTCGTGATCCACTTTGGGAGGGGCCCTGCAACAGCGGGAGGGAATCAGGCCCGCCACCGGAGGTGTGGGTCCGCAGAAGCACAGCACTGGGTGTTTGCATGGTGCAAGCAAGTTCCCTGGCAGAAACTGGTTTCCTTTGGGATTTTGGCTGGGGGATGGGCGAGGGAGATGGCACTGGTGAGTGCCTTTTTTCCCAGCCATACTGAGCTCTGTCGTCCTGGGGCTCAGCAACTCTCCCTCCCATTGTCCTCCTGCCTTCCCGCTCTCCAAGCAGAGCTATTAACTTATAACTTTTCAGATGTTAAGTCCCGCTCGCTGTCCGAACAAACCTCGCTTTTGCAAGCCAGACTTGGGTCTCTGCTTTGCAGCGGGCCACCGCTCAGCCCCGGCTCCCTCCAGCCAGTCCGTGTAGCGTGCACCGCCTTGCCACCCTTCCTACCCTCTTCTGTGGGCCTCTCGTCTGTGCTTGGCTCCAGTGACTCCATTCTGCTAGTCTTCTGGCATTTTTCTGGGTTATTTAGGCAGGTGTAGGTGGAATCTAAGTGATCAGCAGGACGCGGTGAACCCAGTGTCCTCCTACGCCACCATATTCCTCTCAATCCTAAAGCACACTTTTAAATGCATGACAGCTTTTGCAAGAAAGTTAAGGGCAGGGATAACCAGGTGGCTCAGTCAGTTAAGCCACCTACTCTTGATTTTGGCTCGGGTCATGATCTCACATTTTGTGAGATCAAGCCCCATTTGGGGCTCCACACTGAAGCACGGAGGCTGCTTAGGATTGTCTCTCTCTCCCTCTCCTTGTTCATGCTCTCTCTCTCTCTCTCTGAAAATAAATAAATAAATGTGAAAAAAGAAAGGGTAATACTCTGATGGCAGAAATGAGGTCAGCTCAGGAGTCCCAGAAGAGTAGCAGGTACTAAAGCCTTCAGCTGACTTGGGAAGTCTATTTTTCATAGGAAGCCCAGACTTTCTGGTTTTAACAGCTGCAAGTATTGGGGACCGCTCCTTGGAGACAGAGAACAAAGTGGGAAAGTTGACTTTCCAGATACTGAAGGATTATAAAGCCATAGTAATTTGAGTGAGGTTTCAGCATGGAGAGAAACCAACCAGTGGAGCAGAATGAAGAGCAAAGACTCAGACCCACACATGTATTTGAGGAACATTCTGGGACAATTGCATATCCATGTGAAGAACAAGCATGCACACCTGTCTCACACCATGCACCTTGGTGCAATAAAAATTTAAATATAAAAGCAAAATGTTACACTTTTAGAAGTACCTGTAAGAGCGTATCCCTGGGACTTCAAGGTCAGAAAGTAAAACATGAACCAAAGGAACTATAGTGAAACATTCATGTTCCCTAAAATAGAGAGCTGTTCTTCATCAAAAGATACAAAAGAAAAAGTGTCATACAAATAAATGGCAATGGAGTAAGGGAAGAGGGGAAGAGAGAGAGAGAGAGAGAGAGAGAGAGAGAGAGAGAGAGAGACTGAATTCAATAAATAATAAAAAGAGAAAACAGATCCAAGGGGAAAAGTTGTCAAAGGTATAGATTGGCTTGGCATTTCACCCATGAAGAAACACAAGTGGCCAGGAAACATTGAAAATGCTCAACATCATTAGTTACCAGGGAAAAACATGAATACAGTGCATTATACACATGCACTGGCAAAGTTAAGATGCTTGATCAGACCCGATGTCTGGCAGGGGCTGAAGAGCAGCATGGAACAAAACAACAGCACAACAAATTTATGATTAGATTCTAATTTATGACAGTTTTGCATTATCTGGTAAAGTAAAGTTGCACATACTTTGGCACTGAGCAATTTCAGATGTGGTCAACTACGCTGGTGCAACTCTGGTCCATGTGCACCAGGATATGTGTTTAAGATTGCTCACAGGGCCACTCTTCTAATGGCAGAAGCCTTGGGAAGGACCAAAACATCCACTGACAGGAGAATGTACAATTACCTTCAGGGTGGCAGCTACCTCTGGGGGTGAGGCATGGGTCAGGTCCAGGTGGTACACCTGGCAGGTAATGATCTTTTTCTTAAATTGGGTGGTGGGTATGCAGGCTCATTTCTGGGCTTTATGACATATATGTGCATATTATAGTCATATGTGTCAAACATTTCACAGTT
The DNA here is from genome assembly GCF_028018385.1 of Neofelis nebulosa. NCBI lineage: Eukaryota > Metazoa > Chordata > Mammalia > Carnivora > Felidae > Neofelis > Neofelis nebulosa. The sequence continues at coordinate 93,903,228 of NC_080790.1, read as the reverse complement.
TAAAAAACAGTCATTTAGAAACATCTAATCCAGGCTCATCAGAGGGGGTCTTGGCCGGTGGGGGACCAAGAGTCAGAGTGCTAAGCTCCTGTGTGAGAATTACCTTTTACTTATAATGGAAGCCCAGCCTAAGTAGGCAGCTCAAGGATCATTTTCCCACTGGAGTTACTCTCTTTGGAACTTAAAGTTTGAAGCCCAAGTAACTTCTGTGTTCTGTTGTCTACAAGCACACTTAACCTGGGATCAGAAGGCACACACCAAAGCACAGGTAATTCTTGGCTCAGTGACTCTTATCACCTGTGGGATGTCAAGGATTACAGGAATTTAGCTCACAAAAATCTAGAAATCCAGATTTGTTCTCTGTCTCAGCCATGAAGACCCACCCTAAGGGTATTTCCCTAATCAGAAGGCTGGGGACACTTCCTCTGGGCATATGAGACAGTGGAGTCAGCCTCCAATCCCTCCTGGGCTGATGCCTCTGCAGGGATGCCTCAGTGACTTTAGGTGCATGCCCATCTTGATCCAGTGGGGGAGGTGAGCAGCCCACTTAGTCTCAGCCTCCCTTGCCTGGCTCTTGGGAAGCTGGAGGATTATGCCCACTCATGCTTGCTGCTTTCTCTGCTTATCTCAAATAATCCTCAGGAGAAAGGTTTGGACAGAAAAGTTTGGTCTTTGTCATCTTCATGATAATACCTGAGATTGCAGAGTTTCTTTTGTGGACACAAAAACAATTACTAGGAAGAAAAAAAGTATGATGGGGGGTGACATTGGTGTGCTCACTCTTGACCCCCAATTTACTTAGTTTACTTCTATTCCAAGGGTGTCTCCATCCCTTGCCCACCCTCAACACACACACACACACACACACACACACACACACACACACACATTCATATACAAACATGCCCATACACACAGAGCCTCAGAGCTAGACATACATCACTCACTTTAGAAAGAAAACACTCAAGATCCTTGACTCTTAAGTTAAAATTCTCACCCTGGGTGGAAGAAGAGGGGACAAAGTAAAATCTCTAAGTCCAAGAGCCCCAAAGTCTTCATGTCTGCTCCATCTGAGTCCTCAGAGGGCACATGAGGTTTTTCAAGGTCTGGCTACCTCACTCCTCCTGCCTCGCCTCCTGTTGCCCTGTACCTGCTGTTTGTATGTCAGCCTTGTTTTCCATTCCTTCATCTTTTGTCTTACCTTGGAGTCTCCCACAAATAGATCCCTCCAGAAGTCCAGAACATTCTCCCCCTTTCTCTAGCCCTCATCCCTACAACACAACACCACATAGCTTTAGTTTCCCTTTATCTTTTACTTTGTTCTCAGCCCACCTCTCTCTGAGAATTAAAAACTCATTTGGCCCAAGCTGGTGAAATCTGAAGTGCCTCAACTGTGTTACTTATGTAAATACATGCCTGCTACAACACACTGTGCCTTTGGAACTCCAAGTATTCCCTGGTGTCGCTACCCCACATGATCCCAGGGGAGGCTGTTGGGATCCAAGGTTGCTGAGTGAAGCAATCAGGATGGTTGCAACCTGTCACTTTGCCAGACTAGAAACTAAGACACTATTTCCCAGTTGCTTTCCATGCAGGTCACGTTGCCAGAACTCCCTGGCACTGGAGTTGAGAGAGTAGGAAGCCCTTTTACAAATGCAAATTAGGCAAGTTAGGAAGGAGACCCCAGGGCATGCAGTAGCAATGACCAAGCCATTCCCATTTTAGTTAAGTTGCTCTGAGACATACATTATCACATTCTCCAGTCTTATTCTACCGTGATGGGCACATGATCAGCCATGCAACACGACAGCTATCTGTTCCTCTGCAAAGGCTGACATGGAGTGTGAAATACACTTACCAGTAAGTACAGGGAATATATCTCTAGGAGCTTGTGGTTTCTATCTGCAGAGATGGCCACTAGTTTCTCCTTCCTCCATGAAACAAAACACAAATGGCAAAGAATTCACTTTTCTGAGCTCCTATCTTTGTAAACACTGACATTGGTTTACAACAGGGATGGGCCAGAAACTTCAGAAATCTCAGGAATCACAGTCTTTGGAGTTAGAGTGTCATTTTATGCTAAATCCATATTTGCTCTTCTCTTCACCTGTTCGTTAATTGTTTGTTCATGTTCATGGTTTTTTTTTTTTTTTTTTGCCTTCTGAAGTGGCACAGAGCCCATGAATACCCTTTTGTAAAGACAGCTCTTCTAATCACTGAGTTTTTCATAACTCCCATGACTATCTCCCTTTCTGAGAAAAAATATTTTGTTTCTTTGGTCATTCTTTATGGGGATTGTTTCTTAGATTGTTTACCAGTTTATTTGTGATGGCTTTCAAAAGGTGAAATACCCCAACTCTCCAATGTGCCCTAGGTGTGACTGAGGAGCAGGTGTTCCCTCAAAACACTATGTGTGACAACATGACAATCTGGTTTATGACATGGCAACCATGCATGTTTGGATTTGCTTTCCTTGTTCACCCATTGAATGTGTTTCTGCTCTTATCTGAGCCTCCAGGGTTTCCAGATCAGTGTCCAGGTAAAAGAGAAAATAAGATGAAACAAAATATCATGGGGTCCTGCATAAGCCCCCACCACATGCTCTAAAATTCTTCTTTCTCAATTATTCCTGGGTCCATGTTGACTCCATCCCATTGAACTCCTTCCATGGGACTCCTTTCCATTGAACTTCATTGCAGCATTCCATATCAAATCAGTACTTCAAGTGAAATTTAGATCAAAGGGTGCAAGCTTTCACACTGACATCCACACAGTGTATCCCAGGATGTGAATATGAAGTTCTCTGGGTTAAATAGAAACACTTGGTTTAGAATCACTTTTTGCATGGGCACAGCTTGAGAAAATCAGTCTCCAATAATCACATGTAAGTCACATTTTTCAGGGCATATGAAGAAAATTCCTTTCACAGAAATAAGATAAGACACTTTGCCACCAATTACTCCAATCTTGCCCCTGGGAAAATTTTCACTCCTGCATTCACAGCAGAGAAAGATGGGTAGAGAGAATTGTGAGGATCTCTAAATGGGGGACGTCTATCTTCTTTCTGCCAGGACAAGCCCCTGCTTGTTGTAGAAGGAGGAGAGCATTGTCTTAGTTCGAGTTTTCCCAGAAGCCAACTCTGAGACACAGGTTAGAGTACAAATAGTTTATTGGAAGTTGGTGACAGATAGTACTGGTAGGAATGCAGGGAGGAGACTGAGAAGGAAAAGCAGCCAATGGACTGTCACTCTCAAGGGAATCAACATGCTGGGGAAACTAGGGCTTGGTCCCGTTTGAGAAATATGGGAGCCCGGCTGCACCTGCACCTTGGAGCTATCCCACCTGAGAGGGGAGGAGCCTGGGATATTTATCCACCACCTCCACTAGTCATTGTCTTGAGGATGGCTCCTGGGCACTACTAATTGCTTCCAGCACTTCTAGCCTGTCTGCTTGGGCAGAGCAAGTTCTGGTGGGCCAGAGGAAGCAGTCAGGCAAAGAAACACAGATGCTGGTAGTGGGAAGGCAGATGTGCTTGTCTGGATTTATTTGTTAGGGAGACACTGAAAAACAAACTGAGTTCACAAGCTACTGTGGGGATGAAAGGAGAGAGTACCTGTCATAGGTCGCTCTTGAGGGAGCAAGCAACTAAGTAATGAGTGTCCTGCTTGTTGTCTGCTTACCTGCTAAATGGCAAGGGCCAGAGGTCTGCATCTTTTTCAGAACAGAAATGATTATTCCTGCCTGATTCTTGGTATATTTTCTTTCTTCATCCCTTATTTCAAAAACACCTCAGAATTCCTTGCCAAAGCCACACTAATCCCATTTGCATCATTGCAAAGATGGTAAGATATCAATCTTAAAGATTTTGGTCTGTCACAGTCTAATTGCCTTAACCATCTAACCTATCATAATGCTTTTGCATTATTATTTTTTTAAACAGTTTTCTCTTCTCTTCCTAACTTTTGATATAATGCTAAGATCACTACACTGCTAAAGTGTAAGATTGCTAAGTTTGTCAACCAAGCCCCAAAGGAAAGTGAGAAGAACAGGTTGTCTTATATAAATTGAACAAGAACTAAAAGAAATGCGAGGGAAAAGAATTTCTTCACTCTAATAAAAAATTCCAAACTTTTGAAAATGGCAAGGTCAGTACAAAAGATATAGATCAGGACTTTAGTTGGGCAATTTGAAATTGCCTTAAGTAAAGCAGCACAAAATCCTTATCTCTGTGTGTGTGTGTGTGTGTGTGTGTGTGTGTGTGTGTGTTGGGCTTATTTCATCTTTCAACTGTCTTCCAAGATCATTGACACAGTTTGAAAGAAGACAAAAACCCCTTCCAACAGCCTGTTTTTTTTTTCTCTTCCAGATGTGTCAGAAGCAGAGGCTTGAAGAACTCTGCCATTAGGTATAAACATTATTGATTTGTCAGCCACTGCAAAACTCAAATAATAATCTTTCTGTTTCTAATTGGTAATGTTTATATTTAGCTAAAAGGATTTTATGGAAATGATGAGGATATTCTAATCCAAGGACAGATTATGGGATTGTCTTTATTCTCCATGCTTCTCATCAGCTATATTAACCTTGTTCTGTTTTTAATGGTGGGGAGTATGGAGTTCTGGGTAACTGGATTTCCTGATTAATTGTACACTAAAAGCGAAATTATATTAAATATCCTTCACGATGAAAACTCATCTGAAGAAAATTTGATTCTTCCTCAGTGATCCAGAAATGTTTATAATTAAGACCAACCATTATGCAAATGAATTTTTAGATGTTTGCTTGTCTGAATGATGATGTGGACTCTGGATGAGTTGTTTCTGATTGATGGATCATGGAAAGGCCATAGATAACATGTTCTGATTTTGGCCTCCTCAAAGACTATGCATTATTTATAGGTTGTCTTTAATTATACATGCTTTTTATGATTCACAACATCATTCCTCTTAATTTTCCATAGTAATTATCAGTGAAGGGCCTGATGCATATTTACCACAAGCATTATATTATCATGATCTACTCTGGAAAGAAAAAGGTAGTAAAAGCAAAGGAAATCTCTTTAGTTTTCCACACCATGGAAGTCAAATTCCTCCCTGTCACAGTGACTGTTTGTTTCTTTGATATTGACGTTATTATCAAACCCATTGGATCCCTGACCCATCCAAATCAGTGAGGGCTCATAAATCAGGCCTTCAAGATTTCTCAGTCTTTGATTAGAGCCTATCTGTGTTTTCACTGCATCTCCTCAGCCCAAGTTCCGAAGTGAAGCTGTCTTTGCGTGTGGTTTCCATTAGGTGCCAAGATGATGGACATTTCAGCTCCACCCTGAGGGCTCTGTGGCTTGGGCACATCACTCCACTGTCCATTCATTTCTTCCTGGAAGTATTTTTGTGGGAATTAAATATGATGATACCTGAACAGCACTTGGGATATCAGTATTACTTTCCACTACAGTAAAGAGTCTTATATTGGCTTCCCTAATATACCCCAGAAGTATACCCTAAGATAAGGATATGGGAGTAAGTGCCCTATTTGGGAGGTAGTCCCAGGAACCCAGGGTAGGGGGGTTAGGGAAGTGAGACCACACAGGGGAGAAAGTCATTTCAGGTGAGTTGATGAGCAGGTTATATCTGCAAGCAGCTGAGCTCAGTCCTGATGGGGACCTCCGAGAAAGTAAGAAGGACATGCTTCAGAGTAGTCCCATCTGATACTTGAGAAAGCTGGATTTTTATTTTATAAGTTCTATCCACAACAGATTGAGAGCTATTTCCTAGGGCACTAACTCCCCAGCACTTCTGACCTGACCCAAGCTGTGCACATGGGTCTGAGATCTGTATACATCTGAGGGCTGAGCACACCCAAGAGCAAGACCTTAGGCAGAGTCCCAGGTGCCTGTGGTAGGAAGAAGTAAGTGTTCATGGAAAGGTGAATGCCAACGCAAAAATTGGAACCATCTGGAAGGCTCATTAACACTCACACTATAAGTCCTCTTCCTCAGATGTTCTGATCTAGTAGCTCTGGGGAAGAGCCGAAAGTTTGCCCTTCTGATATTTCCTAATATTAGGTGGTACTGATGATCCTGGTCCAGGAACCAATTTTTGTGAACCACTGGCCTAGTAGACAAATGTGGGGTTTTAATGGTGTCTGCTATAGAGAGTGTCCTCGTAAAATCTTCAGAGTGACTTGTCTGTGTTGTGAGCAGTGGATGAAACTCAGGGAGGAGAGAGAGGGAAGTGAACTGATAGAACATCTCTTTTCTGTCTGCTGTACAGCATACAGTGTCTTGGCACAGTGATCAACTCTACATCTCCATTCCTGAATGTCATGTTCATTTTTAATGGATAAAAACATCCAGATTTTGAAAATCATGAAGGACATGATGAGTCTTAATCTTTTCCTACAGAAAAGTGAGAGACAATGGCCCTGAGTATGACACCCTCTCGTGGGTGTGCCCAAATTTTGATAACAATCTCTCAAATGTTGAGTACTGATAAAACACTGCAATTATTCATGGTCAAAGTACAAGAATATCTTAAGAAGTACTTCAGTAAGAAAGAAACTGGTCAGTGTTTATTCTCAATTCTGGTCATTCTATCCTTTGCCAACCATTCAAGCAAATATAAAGGAAGGTCCAGGGGTAAGATGTCAGACAATATCCACAACTTTTCTGTGCATCTGCTAGCATGACTCCCTGTGGCAAGTGGGCAAGTGGTCCTTGTGTCAAGCCCATAGCACTGAATTCAGGGATAGCCTTGAGTCACATTGTGTAAGCATGGGTTGTCTACTGAGACATGTATTCTTGTAATCATGTATGTCTAATCTAGCTCTGCCATTGACAGGCAGCACTCAGCACAGGAATAGTGGCTGGCATCTTGGGCTCAGAAAGATGGCTTCCTGGATTGTATTAGCCTCATGTGTGTGAGGCAAGATCTGAGGGGGCAGCTGAGTTTCAGAAATCTCCCTCATCTACAGCTGTATGTTTGTTGGTGAGGGCTTTTGTGAGGGTGAGGTTACAAGAACATTAAACTTCCATCTGTCACTGGAAAATAGTTCTTCTGGGCATCAGGACAAACTCTTTTCTGTGTGAGAAGTGTAAGGTACTGTCTCTCAGCTCTACATCCTTTGAACTTATTCTTGGCACTTATTAACATGGTTGCTGGGCAGGGAATAGTGTCATTATAGTGATATCTAAAAATAGCTCTAAGTTTCATAAAATAAATAATTTCCAAGCTTTGACACTTTTTGTATTAGTTGTAATTGCTTTTGACACATTTCCCATCTGATTGAAATGTGCAGGTGTGTAATGGGACCCATGCCCCACTGGCCTAAACCAGTGACAGGAGCAAGTGTTTCAGTGAGAATGGTTCAGCACTCTTCTCAGTAATATGTATCTCCAGTTGAGATTAAATAGAATATATCCCAATCTCTTTATGAAAACAGTGAGAAAGCAGAGGCACTAAAATGTTAAGGATTGCCCAAAGAGCACCAGGATAATTAGCAGGAACTACAATGGAAATCAGATTCCAAGTTTCACTGTTTCCCACATAAGTCCAGCCAGCCAGTCTCAAAATTTCAGACTCTTCTGACTTTTTCCTCCCTTTCTTCCCCTAAATATAGTTGTCCATGTCCTGTCATCATGTCTTTTTTGAATTCTCTCTCATAAAATTCCCCAGGCCCACTGCTATCACTTTTAGACGTTCACTCATTCCTTTACTTTAACTTCAACTGTCACCCAACTTGTCTTCATGGTGGCCATCTTTACGCCCTCCAACCCACCCTCTGTTCTACTTCCAGACTAGATTTCGCCCACACATCACTATGTATTCTTCTTTTGTAAAGTAAGGCCATTCCTAAGTTACAGAGGTAAACAGTTAAAAGACATTTCTAAATAAATGAGGCCACTGTAGGTATCTCACCCATGTCACTTCCATTCCCAACCATGTTGATGGTTTCCAACTGTGAGTCCCAATGACTCAGTCTGAGGCTATCTCTGGTTGAGAAGGATATTCTTCCTGATGCAGGGCAAGCAGGAAGCACTAGGAGCTTAGGGTTTAGGGAGCAGCTCTCAACCAGTGTTGTGCGGGAGATGGTGGAACTTACCTCAACTCTCTCATTCTTCTGTTTCTTTCTAACGTCTCCGGTGGGAATTAACTGCATTTCCTCACAGTGAAAACCTGCATGAGAGCACACCTGTATTGATTCCCTTCTCTTCCTCTCTTTTTTCCCCCCCATTTTCCAGCTGGTGATTCTTGGAACCACCTCCCAGATGAACAGCTTTCACTCAAGTTCTTATCTCAGGGGGTGCCTGGGTGGCTTAGTTGGTTGAGTGTCTGACTTTGGCTCAGGTCATGACCTCATGGTTTGTGAATTCAAGCCCATATTGGGCTCTGCTGCTGTCAGCATGGATCCTGCTCTGGATCCTTTGTCCCCCTCTCTCTGCCTCTCCCCTGATTGTGCACTCTCTCAAAAATAAATAAATTAAAAAAAAAAAAAAAACCTCTTGTGTCAGAATCTGTGTTTGTGGGAAATAAAATGGACCATGGCTAAGGCCTGGGACCAGGGAAAGAAAGCCAAGATGATACCTGAAAGTAGGGAGGAGTTAGCCCACTGAAACAATGAGAGATGTTGGAGGACCTTTTTAAAGACCTGGGGAGGAGTGAGCATGAATCATTTGAGGAAAACTAAGAGAATTTCCTGGAAGGCAACCTCCTACAGTTTTGCTCCAAGACAAGGTACAGAGAAGTGAAAAGTGAAAGTCTGGTGAAGTGTTGAGCAGGAACTTGGAAAGAGCTGTGTTCTTTATGTGGAGGGAAATGGGAGGTCATAGAAGAGGTTCACACAGGAAAGGGACATGATCATATTGGCAGTTTTGAAGGATTTCCGTCTCCAGTCTGGATGACAGATTGGTGTAGGGGCAAAACTGGAGGCAGAGGCAACTAGGAAGCTGCTACCGTTATTCAGGCAAGAGGTGATGGATACAATAAATGGATGGGTCTGAAGGATATGTAGCAAGTGGAGACAAAAGGATTTGGCTTGATGAGAGGTGGTGGTTGGGGAGAAGGAAGAATCCAGGATGATCCTAGAATGGGGGCTCAAGAAAGTAGGTGGACAGTGCTTTCACTCGCTGAGTGAGGGGATAGTGCAGGGGGATTTGTGGGGGAAGAAGATGGTGGGTTCAGTTTGGGGTTTGCCATATTTGATCTTTAAGTAGCAATGCTTCTATTTGACATGTAAGTAGGAATGTTGATTAGACAATGAGATTATATAGGTCTGAAGTTTTGTAGAAGGGAATGAGAATGGAAATAATTAGCATAGAGTACTAAATGAAGACCTACAAATGGGTGAAATGTTACGGGGAAACATTATTATTTATTTGAGGGAGAGTGAGAAGACACAAGTGCCAAGATATTGACAAGAACAACAACATTTTATAGGTGAGTTGCAGTCAACAAAGGAAGCTAAGTGGGAATGGACTAGAAGGATGGGCAGAAAATGAGGAAAATGGAACAAAGGACAAGGGAATAAACTATGATGTAGAGGAAGAAGTTGAACTAAGAGCTGAAAGCTCTCTGTTGGATTCCACAGTGAATAGGCTTTTTGTGATTTGGGGAGAACAATTTCCACTAAGTGTCAGGGACCCCAGATGGCTGCCAAGTAACTAAGACAAGAATATAAAGTGGGTAAGGCAGGTGTAGACAACTCTTTCTAAAAATCTGACCGGGAAGAGGCTAAAGGAAATAGAGAACAGAGGAAGATATTGGCTTTTAAACAGTGAGCAATTAAATCTGTGTTTGACAATGACCATTACAGGAACATAAAAAGTTGCTGTAGTGACAAGTGTGGAGCCTGGTGGATTCAATTTCTAGAGGAACATAAAAAAGATGGGTCTAAAATTATGAGTCTGGGGGGCCCCTGGGTGGTTCAGTCAGTTAAGCATCTGACTTTGGCTCAGGTCATGATCTCACGGTTCATAAGTTTGAGCCCCACGTCAGGCTCTGTGCTGACATCTCAGAGCCTGGAACCTGCTTCTGATTCTGTGTCTCCCTCTCTCTTCCCCTCCCCCACTTGCAGTCTGTCTCACTCTGTCTCTCAAAAATAACTAACCATTAAAAAATTAAAAAAATAAAATTATGAGTTTGTCTTACAAGAGAACTGTTGGCTGATCTGAGAATCATCAGCACAGTAATGATGCTGGAGAGTGAGTTGGATGGGAAGAGAAACTTTAGGGGAGGCAAACTTTTTCTTCTAAACTCTTAGAATCTCTGTTGGGCCGAGGACTAAGTTAACAGAAGACAGATCAACAGGAGAAAAACATACACATTTTATTTTTTACATGTGCCTGGGGCCTTCACAGGAAAATGAAGACCCAAAAAGTATTTCAGCCTATGGGCTTGTATACTAGTTTGGACAAAGAGTAATAATTGTAAAAACAAACAAACTGGATGGGGAGGCTAAAGGAAGATGAAGATTATTTTAATATGGGTTGTTTTTTACACATTTCTCTCAGCCTGACTCCGTATCACTGGTGATAAGAATGTTCTTATTCTTATAATAAGGTGATAAGGTTTATTGCCTGCTTTCAGAAAGAAAAGGGAGGTCAGAGTGCTCCTGCTACATTTGCTATTTCTCATGTGCTTTTAGTTCAAAGTGATTTTTTATCAGAGTTGGCATATTTTGGGGTGGTGTGTTCTTCTATCCTTTAAAACCCTAGTTTAAGAAAATGTCCCCCACAGTATAAGAATACAGAACAATATACTTAGCAATACTTATTTATTCAAAATTATCACTGGTGCCAGACACTGTGCTGAGTTTGGGATAACTTAAGAAAGAACAGAAAGAAAAAATTCTACATAAACTGAGAATGAAGAGCTAGGGATGCTAAAAGAAGCCTGTAGGGAAGAAACATATTCCAAATGAGTGGTTCATGGCATCATGTAGACCCAAGGATGTTCATCTTTGTAGGTCTTCGGAGTAGAACCCAATATGTTCATTGCCTTTATGACCTCACCTTTATTTTCACCTCACCTTTATGACCTGTAGAGTCCTCTTCTTGTTTCAATTTTGCTTCCTGTTTCAATTTTGGTCCTCAAATGCTATGCCTCTGACTTCTGCCCAAGAAAGAAACCACTAATTTGAATTATGTGGTCTGCACAGGTGTCCAAGGCCACACTAATCAGCATGCAGGCACTCCATCATTCCTCTCCCTTGTTACACCTTTCCATCAAGAGCTCTTAGCAACCCTCATCATCTCACCAACTCACAGGGAACAATTCCCTTGTTTTACTTTCTAGACTAATCTGGTAGGACTAAACTCAATTATCAACTTCCTGTTTCTGTAACCATCAACACCACAAAGACTTGCTATTGTAACCTGTTACAGTAATGACTACTATTTACATTAAGACCATCATGGAAACAATTGAGCACATACAGTTAATGCCAGGAGTGGAGGTGGGAAGAGGGAGAGTCTAACTAGAATGTGACTTTTTTTTTAAAGTTTATTGATTTATTTTTGATAAAGACAGAGAGAGAGAGAGAGAGAGAGAGAGAGAGAGAGAGAGAGAATCCCAAACAGGCTCCGCACTGTTAGCACAGAGCCCAACACAGGACTCAAACCCACAAACCATGTGATCATGACCTGAGCTGAAATCAAGAGTCAAACGCTTAATCAACTGAGCCACCTAGGCATCACAGAAGTGGAATGTGTCTTGAGGGTGACCAGTGTCCAACAATTTCTTTCTCATTAAGTCAGCAGGAACTATTTCCAAAGACAACTCTTGTCACAGAGAGATATGCTAGTTGACCTTCACCTTGTTTCTTTGTCTTGTGTCTTCTGATTTCCTGAAAAAGTTGATTACTTACATTTGCTGGAGTTTGACTGTGATTTTACAGTACACCATTCGAAAAATGAATTCCCCCAAAAATCTGTCCTTAAATCAAATGTGTAGCTATTATACGTCTGAGCTTAAGATGAGCTCTGCCCTGCGTGATGAAAATGTATTTCTATGGTCTAAGAAACTGCCATTTTGGGGAGAAAAGAATAAAGAATAATATGCTTAGCAGGATTTATTTATTCAAAATTACTATTGGTGCCAGACATTGTGCTCTCTCTGGGGATGTGGGGGAAAGGATAAATATGAATACAATCTCTCTGCATCCTCAAGGAATTCATCCACTGTCAGGGAGAGAGATTTATTTAAAAACTCACAATACAGTTCAATCTCTGCTATAATAGAGCTCCACATACACTATTTTTTTGGAGAAGGTACTAAAGTGCTATCGATTTATTAATAATCAAGATCATATTTTAGATGAGAAACCATCAGAGATTGTAAGAAACACATTTCAGTATGAAAAAATAGCTGTTTTTTTTTAATTTCCAATGTTTATTTATTTATTTTGAGACACACACACACACACACACACACACACACACACACAATGAAGGGGGGAGGGACAGAGAGAGAGAGGGAGACAGAATCAGACGCAGGCTCCAGGCTCTGAGCTGTCAGCACAGAGCCTGACACGGGCTGTGATACCATGACCTGAGCTGAAGTTAGACCCTTAACTGACTTAGCTATGCAGTTGCCCTGAAAATTAGCTGTTTTGATAGGTTTTTCTAATTTTTCTATTATTGAGAATATATTATGTGCAAAAGCCTGTGTAAGATTCTTTGGAATAAAAAATATAGTAAGTTATCATAATCACTAAGAAACACAAAATAACAGTTCACCATAAAAATAAACTACATTTTAAGTTGGTCCTATAATATTGCTTTAAGAATCAAAGGAATATGAAAAACATCACAAGTTGTCTGAGTCTTAGATCACACACTGCATTCACTAATTAATAACTTTTTATTATGTAATAATTATAGATTTACAGATAATAATTGTAAAGGCAGTACAAAGACTTTTGTTACCTACTTTTCCCTCATAGCTACTTCTTATATTTCTATGGTACATTTTTCAGAACTAAGAAATTAACCCTGGCATATTACTATTAACATTTTTTAGTTGATTTTCACAAGGCATTTTTTTCCCATTAATATTATTTTTATACTCCAGGATCCAAGCTACAATCTCCCATTGGATTTAGTGTTCTATCTCCTTAGTTTAAGACTATCTTTTTTTGGGGGGCGCCTGGGTGGCTCAGTCGGTTGAGCGTCCGACTTCGGCTTAGGTCATGATCTCACGGTCCGTGAGTTTGAGCCCCGCGTCGGGCTCTGTGCTGACAGCTCAGAGCCTGGAACCTGCTTCGGATTCTGTGTCTCCCTCTCTCTCTGACTCTCCCCCATTCATGCTCTGTCTCTCTCTGTCTCAAAAATAAATTAAAAAAATATTTAAAAAAAATTTTAAAAAAAGACTATCTTTTTATGACCTACATAATTTTGAGTATACTGTTCTGGCTACCCAGACTCTAATTCAATTTGGGTTTTCTAATATTTTGCTCATCATTATAGCAAAGCATCACATAACATTTAAAACATCATAGCATTTATGTTAGCTCATCGGGGTGGGTTTTGAAGAATAATATTACAGAGGTGTGGTATCCTTTTTATCACATAATATCAGGGGGTGACTGATATAAATATGACTTATCACTGGTGCTGTTAACGTTGATTATTTTGTTAAAGTGGTGTCTGCCAGCTTCTTCCACTCTAAAGTTACTATTTTCCCTTTCTGTGATCCTCTTTGGAAGTGAGTCACTGATCCTCTTTGGAAGTGAGTCACTAAGTTCAGCCCACATGTGAATGAAAGGAAAGGATTAAGTTCTACCTTCCGGAAGGGAAACTGTCTTCATATATTTGGAATTCATTCATAAGGAAAGTTTGTCTCTTCTCCTTATTCAATATACATATTTTTAAAATATCATTATGGTCTTAACTGTATTTATTTTATGCTTTGAGCAATAATCCAACACTGCATTATTTATAAAGTTTTATCAGAACATAGATTGGGAACTGCTTACTTGTCCCATTGGGGAGTTGGGAGGTCTATGTCTCAAGGGAAGTGCTATCAGAAAAGGCAGGAAGGAAGAAGAGCAATACAAGCTAAGAGGAAACCAGTCCTAATTACTTCAAATAGCTTTACAGTTTGCTTTGATTTTTGCTTTCCTTCTTGAGATCTTGGGCTTCCTTTTCAGTGTTAACCTGTTGTTAAAGAACACATGATATACAGCTAGATCTAGTTCTACATTTAATGGGACTTTACACAAAAAAGAATAAAAGTGACAAAGTGGCTTCCAGAAAGATTAGATGACTTACCTGAGGTCTACAGACTAGTTAAGGACAGAGCTGAAGGGATATCAAGATGAATGTGTCTTTTTGCCCATTGATCTAAGGGACAGACACCTTATTAGACAGGATAATGCACACCACTCTGGGGCTCCAAGACAGCCATCTTGAATTCATCTTCTTCCTGATATTCACACATTTCATTGCTTTATCTTTCAAAAAGGATCACCTGAATCTCCCTGTGTGTTATGTCCCCTGGTCCCACATGTATATGCATGTGTGTGTATGTGCCTGTGCATATATTCTGAGTGTTCCTCAGGATCCTCAAAATCAGTAACTGAATTCATTGTCTTCCTACAAACTTCTTGCTCCTCTTCTAGTATCCTCTATCTTGGTCAGTGATGCAATCACCCACCTGAGCTCCCAAGCAAGAAATCTTAATGACATTTTTGTTTACTAGTCACTGCGCTTTCCTCCATTATGTATCAAGAAGTTCTGTTGATTCTATTTCTTAAACTTTGTACAAATCTATCACCATTTCTCCATCCCTAGAGACAATGTCCAGGAGAGTCCCTCACCACCTTTCATCTCCACCTTTCATCTCCTTTATTGGGTTATGACTCAAAGATCTTGTGTTTTTCCACTGCATTCATTGTTCACTGCACAGACACCAAGGTGTCCCATATAAATCCCAAGCCAATCATGTCACTTTGTTCTTGGTGGCATATGGTGACTCCCTAATGCCTAAAAGAATAAGATTAACAATAAAACAAAATTTTCATGCCGCTAAAATGTCCTCTGCTTGGTAATTCTTTAAAACTTACTATCTATATCTTCATTCCTCTATGCCCTTTCCTCTTCCTTGAATTCTCACCCCTTTTGAAAAACGTACTTATACTCTAAGACATTGTTCCTCCTAGAGTGACCTGCCAACCAGCAGTATCAACATCACCTAGGAACTTGTTAGAAATACAGAATGTTAAGCTCAACTTTGATCATTGATTAAGAATCAGAATTTTAATGGCATCCCAAGGTGATTCTCAAGCAAGCCGAAGATAAAGGAAAACTACAGTAAGACGTCTCAATTTCCATCTTCCCAAGAAAGTCTTTCCTGATATGCCCTTCACCTTTGTCAGGTGCCTGTCTCCCTGATCTCTACCTACTTCAATGTTGTGTTGGAATTATTTGTCAATAGAGAAAAGAGGTTTCATGTTCATCTTTGCATCCTCACAGCTCACTTGTATCCTCAGGGATCACTTTATTTCATCCCATAAATAACTACTAAGCACCTGTGATAGTCCAGTCACAGCACGAGGTGAAGAGGATGTCATTGGTGCCATTCCTGCTTATAGTCTGGGCATGAAGATGATGTTCATCAAAGAGAAACAGAGACTTTAATGATAGTCTTGCCAAATTATCTGAGACCCAAGTGTTGGAACTTCAAGGAGCAGATAAACATTCGTTGACCTCAGATGTGTCCCAGGGCTCCACAGTGACATGATTATATCTGTTCAAGGTCACCATTCACATACATAAATTCAAAACAGAGAAAACAAAGGTGTGGAGTTAATGATAATATTACTTACTCAGTCACCAAGTAGCTAGGACTGTACGCAGAAATTTTCATTCTTGGAAAAGTTTTTACAGTTACAGCTCCTAACCTGTTGTTTGATTGTCCTTTTCAGAACCCCTGCCACCTGATTTCTCATTCTTTATTTAAATACTGCCATAGTCAGAGAAATCTTCACACTCATAAGCAATCCATGACATCATCAGCTCTGACAGCTGACTTCCTCTTTATTGATTGAGTTGATAAGTTTATCTGTGCCTATTTTTAGCTCCCTGGATAGTCTCCTTGCCTTGAGTAACCCTCATGTTCTCCCTACTCACTACTTCCCAGCTGGTATACCTTATATGATTATCCCATCAAGGATTCTTCATCAAGAGGTTAATGCTGAAGGCAAGTGAGTTGCATCTCATTTAGAATCTCTGAATGACAGGCCACAGTCAGCCCACCTGAGGGGCAAGGAAGTTCAGGTATCCTCCATAATCCACCCAACATTGGTCAGAGGCTGTTTTAGGGGGCATATGGATTCTCTGGTGCTTCTGGTTTGCTCTATGGGAAAAATGAATGTGTTCTACAGTGAGAACAAGTGCAGAGTAGGGAGCCTTTGAATGTAGAAATGAGTGCTGAGAAGGTATGAGCAAGAAACCAGCAATATCTGCTACAAAGAGGAGTGAGAGGGAGGCTGTGCATTCAGGTGTGCTTGTCAAAATAAAGACCTTGGCCACTGGAGAGCTGAAATATCAAAATAGATAGATAGGTAGATAGATAGATAAATAAATAAATACATTTTACAGTGTTTCCTTTAAGGAAACACAGTGAATAGTCTATAATCTACAAAAACAGTGAAGATAGCAGAGTAGCAGATATTTTTTATCAGATGTTGCCAAGACAACTCTAGCTGTTTCTATGCTGTCTTTGGAATGGCCTCACTCATAGCCAAGGCAACCCAAGTAACATAGCCAGAAAATCTGGAGAAAAATCCCTTCCATCTCTTTCCTTTCTCCAGAGGGTGCTCATGCTACCACCAGCTGCCCAGCTGCCCAGTCATGCCAAGTATCTGAGGAGCTGCTACTCACAGAATAAAGGAACATGGAGTCAATGGAATCCCTTGGTCAAGGTCCACCTGCACTATTTCTTATTCCTTAAACCTTACAAGAATCACCTCCACCCTCAGAGTGCCCCTGCATTCTCTGAAGGTGTTTTCATGAAGACCAAGGCAATAAAGACAAGGATACTATTCTGAGCACAAAACCTACTCTCTTTTTCATTCAGAAATAATCTTTCAGGAATTCATAATCCCTTATGAAGGTGGTAGCAGCAAGGCTCCTAAACTCAGGGCACTAGCTGTGTGGGAAAGACTTTTATTTTATCTATAAATGTGATCTGTTAGGTGTAAGCCCCCTAGAATGCCTCTAATTAGGTGGGTAGCTTTTTGGTCTCTCCAAACACCTAGGAAGGGACCTCCATTTTTAGACATGGAGGACTGGGAGAGTGGAGTACAGCAGCCAAAAGAGAAGAAAGTTCTAGCTAATTAACTATGAGCTGGAGAGGGAAAGAAGTAGTGAGAAAGTTGGGGAAAATGGTGATTTTAACTATTAGAAGCTAAATTAAATTAAATTAAATTTTTTAAGAGGGAAAAAACCCTGTAAATGTTAGATGGCTATATAAGGAAGTAGTTTGTTCTGGGTTGTTTTAAGATACATTCTTTATCCAGGGCCCTGTAACAAACCTTAAAAAAAGTACGGTGACATTTTTTTATCTCAAACTAGTAAAATGAGTCTAGCCACAGTGACATTTTTCCAGTTGGCACAATCATGAATCACTCCTTTCTCAAAGGACTTAATTAATGTCAGTGCAAGAGCCTCTCTATTCTCCCCATATTTATCATTCAGAAATAAAATCTGTTTACTTACTATGCATGCCAAAGAATAGATTAAACTGATAAGGACAATTCTAAGATTAACAAGTGCAATTTACTTGTCAGAGGCATTTTATCATTTCACTGAGTCTTTCTCTCCACAGGAAAGTTGTGTGTTGATATTTTGCAACAGAGACCAGACTGGGTCCAGCTGTAAATCAGTATTTCTCTGTTGGTGGGGTAGACTGGGGGATGCCCTTCCAGCTCTTCTGCTACTACCAAAGCAGAAAAATAAGAAAGGACCTCTCCTTATACTCTCTAAGTTAAAGAAAGCTTTAAGTATATTGCTATAGTAAAAAGGACCACAAAAAGAAATAAAAAAAAATATTAGAGGGGCAAAAATAGGGACATAAAATCTATAGACACTATCTATGTTTCTTAAATGAAGGCATAAGTATACATATTATTTGTAACTATAGCATATGAATCATAATGACAGCTAGACAAACTAAAAATATACTATAAATCCTCCAAATTACCAGAAGGCAAATACATGTACGTGAAAAGAGAGAGAGAGAGAGAAGGAGGGAGAGGGAGAGAGAGAGGAAAAGAGGCAGGGAGAGAAGGAGGGAGGAAAATGGAGGTGGGGGGAAGGAGGGAAGAGAGAAGGAGAGCAAATAAAAAAATGTAAGGCAATTCCTAAAGTAAATAAGGGAAATGGACAGTATATTGAAAATTAAGCTAATGACACATAAAAGATAAAATGTAATGTTCAATCAGTACATTTAGATGAAGTAACACTAATAAATGAAGGTAGGATAAACATACCTATTTGACGAAAGACTTGCAGAATGAGGTACATATAAAAGGAACAAATACAAACAGAATGGGCAAAGACTTACCAGGCCAATGCTAATGAAAAGAAAGCTAGACATCACAATAATATTAGACAAGCATGGGGCTAACACATAAAGTGATAATCTGTATTAGAGCAAAAGGGATAGCAAATGTTAATGTATGGTACCACCCACAGTGATACGCAGCTGCATGTTACATACCCATTAACAAAGAAAAAAACCCATAAAGCATAGCTCTAGACACTTCTAGAGTAAATCAACAACAACAACGACAAACCAGAAGTAGTAAGAAATTAACTTACTCTTATGATATCATGATTGATTGAGTGGATATGAATTTACAATGAATTAAGGAGGTAGAGCAGTTGTTCTGAGCTAGCCTCAGCATGCCCTGGTGAGCTTGTTCAGTGGTTTACAAACCACTGAGCCCCACCCCAAACTTTCTGCTTCAGTTAGGCTGGATAGTCTCTGGTATTCTGCCCAGTGGTAATTCAGTGAAAAACTAATAAATAAATAAATACATAAATAAATAAATAAATAAATAAATAAAACAAAACATACATATGTATATATCTGAGAAAAAAATAGTTCCACTGAAAAGTGTGGAATCATGAAGACAAGGGTGATTCAACAAAAAACTGGTAGCAGAAATCTCCAGGAAGGAAGAAGTTTTAGGCTGGTGGTTCCCCCAACCTGGATTCTTCTAAGAGAACCCAGAGGGGACTGCTGTAGAGCCTAGAGGTAACTGTAGCCCCATTGTGAAAACAGCAAGTTCTGGGGGTTCAGAGAAGTGACATGTCTGCAGATGATTCTCCTAGCACAGAAAGGAAATTCGGTACCCAAGTCTATTTTCAAAATTTAGGCACGTTTCATCCCACTTGGGAGATAAGGAGGAAGAGTCCCACTCCTCTCTTGGTCTTACATCTCCTCAGCTTCTGTGGTGGTGAATTTTTCCTTGAAGCATAACTTCTGTTTCTGTCCTCATTAATTTTTTTTTTTTTTTAGTTTGGTATCTGACCACATACCAAGTACTTTACATGCATTCTTCTACAGAATAGCTTTGCAAGGCACATTTATTATCCACATTTGATGGATGAGGTCTCTGAGGTCGGTGAGGTTAACTGGATGCAGTGAGTGCTGATGAGGGGCTTGAATCCCTATCTAACTTGATCCAACACCAGTGTATTTCAGGGCTACAAGATATTTCCCTCTTCCCATCTCATTTTCCTTCTGGTCTACTAACGTCCTTTCTTTTCTGCCATTTGGCTCCTTCTCTTAGCAAGGAAGGGTGGGGCTAGTCAGCTTTTTCTTCTTTTTTTTTTTCCTTTTTTCCTGGTTCTTTCCCAGGAAGCAGTCAAGTCCATACAAGTCTTAGTCAAAATAGCCTCCCATGGTCACATTCCACTATATGCTTAAACTCCTCTTACTTCTTGACATTTTGCTCTGGATGTCATCAGAATAGTCAGTTATTGACAGTCATGATATCCCACATGGTGTCCTCACATGGCTTGCCATGCCCTAGGGCCTGATTCTCAGTTGTGAAAGTCTCCAAAAATGGCAGCATCTTAAGAAACAAGTCTCACTAGTTCTTCCTAATTCTTGTTTTTTTAAATTTTTTTATTTTTTAAAATTTACATCCAGACTAATTAGCATATAGTGAAACAATTATTTCAGGAGTAGATTCCTTAATGCCCCTTACACATTTAGCCCATACCCCCTCCCACAACCCCTCCAGCAACCCTCAGTTTGTTCTCCATATTTATGAGTCTCTTCTGTTTTGTCCCCCTCCCTGTTTTAATATTATTTTTGTTTCCCTTCCCTTATGTTCATCTGTTTTGTCTCTTAATGTCCTCATATGAGTGAAGTCATATGATTTTTGTCTTTCTCTGACTAATTTCACTTAGTATAATACCCTCCAGTTCCATCCACGTAGTTGCAAATGGCAAGATTTCATTCTTTTTGATTGCCCAGTAATACTCCATTGTGTGTGTGTGTGTGTGTGTGTGTGTGTGTGTGTGTGTGTATACCACATCTTCTTTATCCATTAATCCATCGAGGGATATTTGGGCTCTTTCCATACTTTGGCTATTGTTGACAGTGCTGCTATAAACATGGGGGTGCATTTTTCCCTTTGAAGCAGCATACCTGCATCCCGTGGATAAATGCCTAGTAGTGTGATTGTTGGGTCATAGGGTAATTCTATTTTTATTTTTTTGAGGAACCTCCATACTGTTTTCCAGAGTGGCTGCACCAGCTTGCATTCCCACCAACAATGCAAAAGAGATCCTCTTTCTCCGCATCCTTGCCAACGTCTGTTGCCTGAGTTGTTAATGTTGTGGTTTTGATTTGTATTTCCCTGATGATGAGTGATGTTGAGAATTTTTTTCATGTGTTGGTTGGCCATCTGGATATCTTCCTTGGAGAAGTGTCTATTCATGTCTTTCACCTGTTTATTCACTGGATTATTTGTTTTTTGGGTGTTGAGTTTGATAAGATCTTTATGGATTTTGGATACTAACCCTTTATCTGATATGTCATTTGCAAATATCTTCTCCCATTCGGTCGATTGCCTTTTAGTTTTGCTGATTGTTTCTTTCACTGTGCCGAAGCTTTTTATTTTGATGAGGTCCCACTAGTTCATTTTTGCTTTTGTTTCCCTTGCTTCTGGAGACGTGTTGAGAAAGAAGTTGCTATGGGCAAGATCAAAGAGGTTTTTGCCTGCTTTCTCCTCAAGGATTTTGATGGCTTCATGTCTTACACTTAGGTCTTTCATCCATTTTGAGTTTATTTTGTGTATGGTGTAAGAAGTGGTCCAGGTTCATTCTTCTGCATGTCACTGTCCAGTTTTCCCAGCACTACTTGCTGAAGAGACTGTCTTTATTCCATTGGATATTCTTCCCTGCTTTGTCAAAGATTAGTTGGCCATAGGTTTGTGGGTCCATTTCTGGGTTTCCTATTCTATTCCATTGATCTGAGTGTCTGTTCTTGTGCCAGTACCATACTGTTTTGATGATTACAGCTTTGTAGTATAGGTTGAAGTCTGGGATTGTGATGCCTCCTGCTTTGGTTTTCTTTTTCAAGATTGTTATGGCTATTCAGGATCTTTTATGGTTCCATACAAATTTTAGGATTATTTCTTCTAGCTTTGTGAAGAATGCTGGTGTTACTTTCATAGGGATTGCATTGCATATGTAGATTGCTTCAGGTAGTATTGACATTTTAACAATATTTCTTCATCCTATCCAGGAGCATGGAATCTTTATCCATTTTTTTTGTGTCTTCTTCAATTTCTTTCATAAGCTTTCTATAGTTTTCAGTGTATAGATTTTTCACCTCTTTGGTTAGATTTTTTCCTAGGTATTTTATGGTTTTTTGTGCAACTGTAAATTGGATTGATTCCTTGATTTCTCTTTCTGTCACTTCAATGTTGCTGTATAGTAATTCAACCGACTTCTGTGCGTTGATTTTATATCCTGCAACCTTTGCTGAATTCATGAATCAGTTCTAGCAGTTTTTTGGTGGAATCTTTTGGGCTTTCCATATAGAGTATCATGTCATCTGCAAAGAGTGAAAGTTTGATCTCCTCCTGGCTGATTTGGATGCCTTTTATTTCTTTGTGTTGTCTGATTGCAGAGGCTAAGACTTCCAATACTATGTTGAATAACAGTGGTGAGAGTGGATATCCCTGTCTTGTTCCTGACCTTAGGGGGAAAGCTCTCAGTTTTTCCCCATTGAGGATGGTATTAGCATTGGGTCTTTCATATATGGCTTTTATGCTCTTGAGGTATGATCCTTCTATCCTGACTTTCTTGAGGGTTTTTATCAAGAAAGGATGTTATATTTTGTCAAATGCTTTCTCTGCATAGCAATCCAGGCCTTCCTAAAGAAGGAAGAAAGATCTCAGATACACAACCTAACCTAATGCCTTAAGGAGCTGGAAAAAGAACAGCAAATAAAACCCAAAACCACCAGAAGACAGGAAATAATAAAGATTGAAGCAGAAATTAATGCTATTGAAACAAACAACAAAACCCCAGTAAAACAGATCAATGAAACCAGAAGATGGTTCTTTGAAAGAATTAACAAAATTGAGAAACCATTAGCCAGTTTGATCAAAAAGAAAAAGGAAAGGACCCAAAGAAATAAAATAAAGAAAGAGGAGAGATCACAACCAACACAACAGAAATAAAAACAATAATAAGAGAATATTATGAGCAATTATATGCCAATAAAATGGGTAATCTGGAAGAAATGGGCAAATTCCTAGAAACATATACACTACCAAAACTGAAACAGGAAGAAATTGAAAATTTGAACAGATGCATAACCAGTAAGGAAATAGAATTAGTAGTCAAAACTCTACCAAAAAACAAGAGTCCAGGGCCAGATTGCTTTCCAGGGGAATTCTACCAAACATTTAAGGAAGAGTTAACACCTATTCTCTTGAAACGGTTCCAAAAATAGAAATGGAGGGAAAAGTTCCAAACTCTTTCTATGAAGCCAGCATTACCTTGATTCCAAAACCAGACAGACCACACTAAAAAGGAGAACTATAGACCAATTTCCCTGATGAACATAGACGCAAAAATCCTCAAAAGATATTAGCCAACCAGATCCAACAATACATTAAAAACAAATTATTCACCATGACCAAGTGGGATTTTTACCTGGGACGCAGGGCTGGTTCAATATCTGCAAAACAATTAATGTGATTCATCACATCAATAGTTCTTCCTAATTCTTAAACTTAGAAATCATTTGTCTTTAAGGTGCTTTTGAATTTTCCATGTTGACCTGATAACTTAACTCTCAGAATTTTGAAGACACTATGCTACCATCTTTGTCTGCCTGTCCTGTTGATTAGAAGACAACTTCAAAAGAAGTGTATCAGACCAAGAAATCTAATCCAGACCCTGATTTCAGCACTATCAGAGCAGCCAAGTGAGGGTGGTCTCCAGGAGCCCTCCCTTGCTAGACATTCTGATAGTTCACCAGTGCCCTCTGGGAATGCAATGTGGGACTCAATCCTGAAGTCTGGAAAACTCTAGACTTTAAAAAGATAGTCATACTCCAAAAATTCAGATAGCAAAACAAACAGGATTGAAGAGCCTGAGGACATTCCCTTATTTTCCAACAATTTCCAAAGTGTTTTCAGCTGAACAAAACCCCAAACACATTTTGTAAAGCCCTTCCCCTTTAAAAATGTTAAATCCACATGTCAAACTATGAGAAATCATCTACATATGAAGCTGATTCATTCATTATTAACTAATGTGAAGCTTGGTAAAGAGTAAATTGATGGTCAAGAAGCCTCTTTTGGTGGCCTGAGGACTTCTTTGCTCTAGATTGTCCGCCCAAAGAAGGAGAATGAAAAGAGTGGACTGTAGACTCCTTACCTGAATTAATATCTTCCGTTGGCCAAGCTCTTGTCCCTTTACATCATCAATGAAGCATACATAATTACCAGAAAACAGTGGCTGTGAGTAGGATGAACATTGGGTCATATAAGTCCCCTTGCCCATTCACCACACCCTTAAAGAATGGCTCTCAAATCTTTGCCTTGCCTCCAACCATGATCCTGGTTGAAAGACATGAACTTTTCTCTCCTAATTATCTCAGCAGCTGACTTTCTGGTCTTATTGACTGCCCTTCTGCCCCTGTTTAACCCACACCTTCCAACTATCCCTCTGTTTTTAAATGATATTGTCAATAATGTTACTTCTATGCTCAGGAATAACTTCTGACATCTCTCTCACCAGAAATCTTTACAGTCTCTGTGTTATTTTACACTGCTAACTCTAATACCTCCTTCCACACACCAACAGAGCAGCCGTAGCTAACTTGGCCTTTTTAAAAACATGCTATTTTATCCCTCTTCTTGATCTCTTCTTCCTTCATCGCTGTCTCTGAAATTATTTTCTCTAAAGACCCATTTAAATAACACCTCTTCTGTGAAGCTATCCAGATTTTTAACTTATATTTTAAAATAGTTTTAGATATATAGGACCATGCAAAAGTAATACAGAGTCCCTGTACTATTTCCCCATCTTTCCTTAATGCCAAAAATCTTACCTAACCGTAGTACATGTATCAAAACCAAGATATTCATGTTGGTGCAATACCATTAAATAAACTAAGAATGAATTTGAATTTCACCGGATTGCTAGTCTTTCCACAGGTGTCTTTTCTTCCTCTTCTGGGGTCCAATCCAATATCTCACTTTACATGTAATTGTTGTGTTTCTTTGATCTTCTGAAAACTGTGATGGTTCCATAGTCTTTCTCTTCATGCCCTTGACATCTGTAATGAGCATTCATCATTTATTTTGATGAATGTCCTATAGTTTGGGATTGTCTGAAGTTTTGCAAAGCTATGTGTGATTTCCCCACATTGGATATAATTATTTATCCTCTATGCTCCTCTAGCAGTTATTCCTCACAGGTGCACTGACCGCTTGTCTACTCCAGTACCACTGAGGAGAATGACTGTTTTATTCATTGGCTCTCCCTGATACATATCATCTTAATAGTCAATATATGCCAGTCAAACCACTGAGTGAATGAATAAATTAATGATAAGCAAAAAGTAAACAAAACAAAACACCAGAAACTTTTCAATAGAAAACAAGGTTATTTTTAAAAAGGGGGAGGGGAGGCGATAGTCTCACAGAAGGCCAAAATAGTAGTTGCTTTTACTGACATCTCAGGAAAATGAAATTTCAAGAGGAGATGGTTTCTGTGAACGGAAATAAATGGATGTCCAAGAACTTAGACTCCTCTTCTGAAAGATCCAGAGTACATTCTTGGCTCAATGCTTTAGTGCCTTTGGTTGTACCACTTGAGTGTCTACCAATATTCTTCCTCACAGAACAGATGGAACACTGTGTCCTGCTAAATTTGTGTTTCTCCAAAGAAGTAAGTCTTATAGAGCATCTCAGTTGACTGCTAACTGTGCATGTGACATTCAAAAGATTAGTAATATAAAGAACAAAAAGTATAGATTCTTCACCTCAACTCCAAGTATATAAATGTCATGCAGTAAAGAACCTCTCTCACTCAAAGTTATCATGCTTATTTTACTTTTTTTTTCAGACAAGAGTTTATGAAATGAAGTGTTGAGAGAAACAGGACATTCTTAGGATCACCTATTGATAGAATGTGAGACACCTATTCAGTAAATATTTATTGATTGCCCGCATGTGCAAGATGGTTGTGGAAGGGGCAAAGAGCCGCCAGGGAATTTCAGATATCATGTGTTTCTGGAATTTGTGTTTATTTAGGGAAATATGATTCCCAGAACACTCTAATTCTCAGTGATTATCATTAGTCCCAAACTGCCCATGCTTTACACAACTAGTCTAACACATACTTCCCTTCCCTTTTACTTCAGATTCCCTACACTTTATCTCATGCCTAATAGCTCAGGAGAGAGCTCCACCCAGAACTCCATTATTTTACATCTTTCTTTTCTTTTTTAATTAAGCTTTTTTTTTATTATGAAATTTGTTGTCAAATTGGTATCCATACAACACCCAGTGCTCATCCCAACAGGTGCCCTCCTCAATACCCATGACCCACCCACCCCTCCCTCCCACCCCCCCATAAACCCTCAATTTGTTCTCAGTTTTTAGGAGTCTCTTATGTTTTGGCTCCCTCCCTCTCTAACCATTTTTTTTCTTCCCTTCCCACATGGTCTTCTGTTAAGTTTCTCAGGATACACATAGGAGTGAAGACATATGGAATCAGTCCTTCTCTGTATGACTTATAACACTCTCCAGCTCCATCCATGTTGCTACAAAAGGCCATAATTCATTATTTCTCATTGCCAAGTAGTATTCCATTGTGTGTATAAACCACAATTTCTTTATCCATTCATCAGTTGATGGACATTAAGTCTCTTTCCATAATGTGGCTATTGTTGAGAGTGCTGCTATAAACATTGGGGTACAAGTGCCCCTATGCATCAGCACTCCTTTATCCCTTGGGTAGACTCCTAGCAGTGCTATTGCTGAGTCATAGGGTAGATCTATTTTTAATTTTCTGAGGAACCTCCACACTGCTTTCCAGAGCGGCTGCACCAATTTGCATTCCCACCAACAGTGCAAGAGGGTTCCCGTTTCTCCACATCCTCTCCAGCATCTATAGTCTCCTGATTTCTTCATTTTGGCCACTCTGACTGGCGTGAGGTGGTATCTGAGTGTGGTTTTGATTTGTATTTCCCTAATGAGGAGCGATGTTGAGCATCTTTTCATGTGCCTGTTGGCCATCTGTATGTCTTCTTTAGAGAAGTGTCTATTCATGTTTTGTGCCCATTTCTTCACTGGATTACTTGTTTTTCAGATGTGGAGTTTGGTGAGCTCTTTATAGATTTTGAATACTAGCCCATTGTCTGATATGTCAATTGCAAATATGCTTTCCCATTCTGTTGGTTGCC
Source organism: Neofelis nebulosa (assembly GCF_028018385.1). Taxonomy (NCBI): domain Eukaryota; kingdom Metazoa; phylum Chordata; class Mammalia; order Carnivora; family Felidae; genus Neofelis; species Neofelis nebulosa. Next base: position 93,876,277 of record NC_080790.1, on the reverse strand, counting down.
TTTTACTTTTGTTGATTGTTTCCTTTGCTGTGCAGAAGCTTTTTATCTTCATGAGGTCCCAATAGTTCATTTTTGCTTTTAATTCCCTTGCCTTTGGGATGTGTCAAGTAAGAAATTGCTGCGGCTGAGGTCAGAGAGGTTTTTTCCTGCTTTCTCCTCTAGGGTTTTGATGGTTTCCTGTCTCACATTTAGGTCCTTTATCCATTTTGAGTTTATTTTTATGAATGGTGTAAGAAAGTGGTCTACTTTCATCCTTCCACATGTTGCTGTCCATTCTCCCAGCACCATTTGTTAAAGAGACTGTCTTTTTTCTATTGGATATTCTTTCCTGCTTTGTCAAAGATTAGTTGGCCATACTTTTGTGGGTCTAGTTCTGGGGTTTCTATTCTATTCCATTGGTCTATGTGTCTGTTTTTGTGCCAATACCATGCTGTCTTGATGATTACAACTTTGTAGTAGAGGCTAAAGTCTGGGATTGTGATGCCTCCTGCTTTGGTCTTCTTCAAAATTTCTTTGGCTATTCAGGGCCTTTTGTAGTTCCATACAAATTTTAGGATTTCTTGTTCTAGCTTCGAGAAGAATGCTGGTGCAATTTTGATTGGGATTGCATTGACTGTGTAGATAGCTTTGGGTAGTATTGACATTTTAACAATATTTATTCTTCCAATCCATGAGCAGGGAATGTTTTTCCATTTCTTTTTTTTTTCAATGTTTTTTATTTATTTTTGGGACAGAGAGAGACAGAGCATGAACGGGGGAGGGTCAGAGAGAGAGAGGGAGACACAGAATCGGAAACAGGCTCCAGGCTCTGAGCCATCAGCCCAGAGCCTGACGCGGGGCTCGAACTCACGGACTGCGAGATCGTGACCTGGCTGAAGTTGGATGCTTAACCGACTGTGCCACCCAGGTGCCCCTGTTTTTCCATTTCTTTATATCTTCTCCAATTTCCTTCATAAGCTTTCTATAGTTTTCAGCATACAGATCTTTTACATCTTTCGTCAGGTTTATTCCTAGGTATTTTATGATTCTTGGTGCAATTGTGAACAGGATCAGTTTCTTTATTTGTCTTTCTGTTGCTTCATTATTAGTGTATAAGAATGCAACTGACTTCTCTACATTGATTTTGTATTCTGCACCTTTGCTAAATTTATGTATCATTTCTAGCAGACTTTTGGTGGAGTCTATCAGATTTTCCATGTATAGTATCATGTCATCTGCAAAAAGTGAAAGCTTAACTTCATCTTTGCCAGTTTTTTTTTTCTACATATCTAAGATTTTATTCATTTACACTTTTGATGCTACTATAAACAGTATCTTCTAAATCACATTTTATCTGTTGCTGGCATGTAGAAACACAGCTGCAAACTTGCTAAGTTCTATTAGTTCTTGTAATTTATAGATTCTTTTTTTCCAGAGAATCATACTGACAATTTCGTTTCTCCTCTTCTGTATCAATTTTCCACTGGTGTATGACAAATAATGTCAAACTTAGTGGCTTACAACAACATGCACATTATCTCCCAGTTTCTGTGGGTCACTCAGCTGGGTCTCCCTTCAAAGTTTCACAAGGCTGCAAGCCAGGCGTCAGCTAGGCTGTGTGCCTTTGCAGAGCTTAGGGTCCTCTTCCACAGTTGTTGGCAGAATTGTTATTGGAGGCTGTAGAACGGATATCCCCATTTCGTGGCAGGCTGTCAGCGGGAGGTTGCTCCCAGCTCCTGGTGGCCCTGCAGTTCCCCGCCATGTGGCCCATGCATAGGCCTTTTCATGATATGGCAGCTTCTTCAAAGCCAGTAGAATTCTCACCCAGTTGGCTAACAAGGAGTCTTACGTAATGTACTATAATCACAAGAGTGACTAATTCTTTCGCTTTTGCCACAGAACATAACCCAACGAAGGGAGTCACCTTTACCATAGTCTATTTGCTAGAAGCAAATCTCAGGTTCTCTCCACACTCCACTGTGAACTGATGTCACTCATAAATCGTAAAAATTTTGCATCCATGAACTATCCAAAGACGAATTCTGACCCATTTCTCCTTTTTTTCCCCCTCTGGAAATCTGATTGCACAAATACTACTTTTTTTTACTTTTTTAAAAGTAGGCTCCATGCCCAACATGGGCCTTGAACTGAGATCAAGAGTCGCATGCTCTACTTACTGACTGAGCCAGCCAGGTGCCTAACAAATGTTGCCTTCTTATACCAATCTTTACCTTGCTTTCATACTTTTCTCTTTTCTTCTCTCTACTACATATGGATTTCTTGAGATCTATTTTCCAGTATCTGATCTGTTGTTACACTTCTTCACTAAATTTTTTTTCCAAAATCCAATCACTTTCGTCTCTTGCTCTATACTTTCTTATATATAGTTCATAGTATGAATATTTAAAGGCTTTACAAAGTCTGCTTTTGTTATCTGTTTCTGCTTGTGTGCAATCATGCTGCTTTGTTTCCTTATATGTTTTATAATTTGAATCCTGAGTTTATGATGGGTTCCTTCACAGGATTTTCATTTGCCGGGGGCCTGAAACACTACTAGGCTGGGGCTGCTGTAAACTAAATTCTTGTTTTGAGTCTTTTAGAATCTTCAATCCTTTGAGTTGTATGAAATTGAGTCACACTGCTAAGCACCATAATAGAAAAATAAACAGTTCTAACTTTGGCATGAAGACCTAAAGGGCTAGAGGGGGTTAGAATAAGCTGTTTATTTTTACAAGGTTGCTTCTCGCTGGTGACCCAGACTTACACAAGGGTCATTAATTTATGGTGAAATATATAAAAATATATATGTATATATATTCAAATATATAAAACATATGTGTATGTAGATATACATATTCACAGCATATAAACCTGTCTATAAATCATCTCAACTGTTACAGCATCCTGGCATCATCAGGTATGTGGTTAATAATTATATTTCAAAGAAGTATGGTCACTGAAAAGAAAAATGTTGGAGAAAGCAGCCTTAAACTTATTACTAATTCTAAGATATTCTTCTTGTTAAGAATTACTAGTTGATTCTGTGAATGTTGACTTTTCTTCATGCAAGAATATTCTTCAGTTACTATATATACTTTTAAGCAATTTAACATTTATACCATTCAAATCAGATGTAATAATTGACATAATATAGGAAAACTTCTAGTAAAATTATTTAATTTAGTTATAGTATCTATCTCCAGCTTGAAACAAAAATTTCCATGGTCTTCAATTGAACTGTATGCCACTTTCTTTTAGAATGTCTTGTTTTTCATTAAAATAATTTCTAAACCACTCTATATGTTCAACCTTCTGTTTAACACTCAGATATGGATTTTTGGAAAGGCCACAGGTCACCAGCTCCATGAAGTGGCGAATTGGTCCTTGTTTTGGAAAATCTTCCAGATATTTATCCAGAAATACATGTTCATGAAATTCTGAACCATCATCATCAAAACCTGCTTCGTTGTTAATCGGAAACTCCCACAGTTTCCCCTCTTTGGTCCACTGGATCATCTCTTCAAAACCATTCTGAAGGGGCTGTTCATTTACCTCAGCTAACTGCTTAGCAAATTCCACATCCCAAAGTGAAGGTGCTGTCTCTGTTTCGGGTGCCTCTTCAGTAACGGCCTTAAGGTCAAAAATATTAAGTCTCTTCCCCTTGAGTATATTTTTCCTAAGGCTTTTTTTAAGATCATTGGTCTTCTTCTGGCCCACGTAATCGTTAGATCCTTCATCAAACTGAATTTGATGCACTGGTCTTGTACTAACTCTAGCTGTGGAAGATTTGGCAATTTTCATATCTGATATTATGTTACTGACACTAATTTTAGCTCTTTCTCCATCCTTCTGTGCCTTTGAGACTTCCTCGTGCTGCTGGAGCTGCCTGAGCAGCTCTGACTTGGTCATCTGCTTATCGAACGGGAGAACATCTGCAACAGCAGCTGCGGCTGCTACCAACTCAGGACCCAGGGACTTGGTTCTCTTTTTTGGGGCATCTTCCGGAACTTTGTGAAGCCTGCCAGTTGTAGCTTCTATACTCTTAAGTTGTCTTCTATTGGGTGGCCTTGTTGTTTGTACTTTGGCTGTGCTTAATTCAACTCGCATGCCCTTAATAATACCTAACAAGTCTTTTTTTGTGTTCTCCTTCACACTCTCTTGGGTCTCTGTTTCCTTGGAAATATCACGTGTTGGAGCAGACTGCTCATCTTTCTTGTTACAGATCACGTTGTTCGTGCCAAAATATCGGTGGACTTCATTTTTTGTCCTGACCGTTCCGTGCGGAGCACCGAGTCGCACAATCGCAGCTGCCGGTGCCTCTGAGCCTCCAGGGCATAAAGGGAAAGGGGAGAGGAGGCGAAGAGGTATGATCGCGGAGACTCTTGGAAACATCGCCGAGAAGCAAACACAACCGCACACACAACGGAGTCCATCTTTGCCAGTTTTGATGCCTTTGATTTCCTTTTGTTGTCTGATTGCTGATGCTAGAACTTCCAACACTATTTGAAACAACAGCGGTGAGAGTGGACATCTCTGTTGTGTTCCTGATCTCAGGGAGAAAGCTCTCAGTTTTTCCCCATTGAGGATGATATCAGCTGTGGACTTTTCATAAAGGGTTTTTATGATGTTTAAGTATGTTTCTTCTATCCTGACTTTCTCGAGGGTTTTCATTAAGAAAGGATGCTGAATTTTGTCAAATGCTTTTTCTGCATTGATTGACAGGATCACATGGTTCTTTTATTAATGTGATGTATCACATTGATTGATTTGCGAATGTTGAACCAGCCCTGCAGCCCAGGAATGAATCCCACTTGATCATGGTGAATAATTCTTTTTATATGCTGTTGAATTCGATTTGCTAGTATCTAATTGAGAATTTTTGCATCCATATTCATCAGAGATATTGGCCTGTAGTTCTCTTCTTTTACTGGGTCTCTGCCTGGTTTAGGAATCAAAGTAATACTGGCTTCATAGAATGAGTCTGGAAGTTTTCCTTCCCTTTCTATTTCTTGGAATAGCTTGAGAAGGATAGGTATTATTTCTGCTTGAAAAGTCTGGTAGAACTCCCCTGGGAAGCCATCTGGTCCTGGACTGTTATTTGTTGCAAGATTTTTGATAACTGATTCAATTTCTTCGCTGGTTATGGGTCTGTTCAAGCTTTCTATTTCTTCTTGTTTGGGTTTTGGAAGTGTGTGGGTGTTTAGGAATTTATCCATTTCTTCCAGGTTGTCCAGTTTGTTGGCATATAATTTTTCATAGTATTCTCTGATAATTGCTTATATTTCTGAGGGATTGGTTGTAATAATTCCATTTTCATTCATGATTTTATCTATTTGGGTCTTCTCCCTTTTCTTTTTGAGATGCCTGGCTAGAGGTTTATCAATTTTGTTTCTTTTTTCAAAAAAACACCTCTTGGTTTCATTGGTCTGCTCTACGGTTTTTTTAGATTCTATATTGTTTATTTCTGCTCTGATCTTTATTATTTCTCTTCTTCTGCTGGATTTGGGGTGTCTTTGCTCTTCTGCTTCTATTTCCCTTAGGTGTGCTGTTAGATTTTGTATTTGGGAGTTTTCTTGTTTCTCGCGATAGGTCTGGATTGCAATGTATTTTCCTCTCAGGGCGGCCTTTGCTGCATCCCAAAGCATTTGGATTGTTGTATTTTGATTTTCGTTTGTTTCCATATATTTTTTAATTTCTTCTCTAATTGTCTGGTTGACCCATTCATTCTTTAGTAAGGTGTTCTTTAACCTTCAAGCTTTTGGAGGTTTTCCAGACTTTTTCTTGTGGTTGATTTCAAGCTTCATAGCATTGTGGTCTGAAAGTATGCATGGTATGATCTCAATTCTTGTATACTTATGAAGGGCTGTTTTGTGACACAGTATGTGATTTATCTTGGCGAAGGTTCCATGTGCACTCGAGAAGAAAGTATACTCTGTTGCTTTGGAAAGCAGAGTTCTAAATACATCTATCAAGTCCATCTGATCCAGTGTATCATTCAGGGTCTCTGTTTCTTTATTGATCCTGTGTCTAGATGATCTATCCAATGTTGTAAGTGGAGTATTAAAGTCCCCTGCAATTACCACATTCTTATCAATAAGTTTGCTTATGTTTGTGAGTAATTGTTTTATATATTTGGGGGCTCCTGTATTTGGCACATAGACATTTATAATTGTTAGCTCTTCCTTATGGATAGACCCTGTAATTATTATATAATGCCCTTCTTCATCTCTTGTTACAGCCTTTAATTTAAAGTCTAGTTTGTCTGATATAAGTATGGCTACTCCATCTTTCTTTTGACTTCCAGTAGCCTGATAGATAGTTCTCCATCCCATCACTTTCAATCTGAAGGTGTCCTCAGGTCTAAAATGAGTCTCTTGTAGACAGCAAATAGATGGGTCTTGTTTTTTTTTATCCATTGTGATACCCTATGTCTTTTGGTTGGCGCATTTAATCCATTTACATTCAGTGTTATTATGGATAGATATGGGTTTAGAGTCATTGTGATGTCTGTAGGTTTCCTGCTTGCAGGGATGTCTCTGGTATTTTGTCTCATAGGATCACCCTTAGGATCTCTTGTAGGGCTGGTTTAGTGGTGACGAATTCCTTCAGTTTTTGTTTGTTTGGGAAGACCTTTATCTCTCCTATTCTAAATGACAGACTTGCTGGATAAAGGATTCTAGGCTGCATATTTTTTCCTGTTCATCCCTTTGAAGATTTCCTGAAATTTTTTCTGGCCTGCCAAGTTTCAGTAGACAGATCTGTGATGAGTCTTATCGGTCTCTCTTTATATGTTAGAGCATGTTTATCCCTAGCTGCTTTCAGAATTCTCTCTTTATCCTTGTATTTGCCAGTTTCACTATGATATGTCATGCAGAAGATCGATTCAAGTTACATCTGAAGGGAGTTCTCTGTGCCTCTCGGATTTCAATGCCTTTTTCCTTCCCCAGTTCAGGGAAGTTCTCAGCTATTATTTCTTCAAGTACACCCTCAGCTCCTTTCCCTCTCTCTTCCTCCTCTGGAATCCCAATTATGCATACATTATTTCGCTTAATTATGTCACTTAGTTCTCTAAGTCTCCCCTCATACTCCTGGATTTTTTTATCTCTCTTTTTCTCAGCTTCTTCTCTTTCCATAATTTTATCTTCTAATATACCTATTCTCTCCTCTGCCTCTTCAATCCGAGCTGTGGTCATCTCCATTTTATTTTGCAGCTCATTTATAGCATTTTTTAGCTGCTCCTGACTGTTTCTTAGTCCCTTGATCTCTGTAGCAATAGATTCTCTGCTGTCCTCTATACTTTTTTCAAGCCTAGCAATTAATTTTATGACTATTATCTTAAATTCATTTTCTGCTATATTGCTTAAATGGTTTTGATCAGTTCGTTAGATGTCGCTACTTCCTGGAGTGTCTTTTGAGGTGAATTCCTCTGTTTCATCATTTTGGATAGCCCCTGGAGTGGCACGGAACTGCAGGGTCTTCCTCTGTGCTGTCTGGAATAACTTGTGTTGGTTGGTGGGGCCACAGTCAGACCTGATGTCTGCCCCAGCCCACCACTGGGGCCACAGTCAGACTGTTGTGTACCTTCTCATCCCCTCTCCCAGGGGCAGGACTCACTGTGAGTGGTGTGGCCTTTGTCTGGGCTACTTGCACATTGCCAGGTTTGTGGTGCTGCTTCAATGGGATCTGGCGTATTAGCTGGGGTTGATCCGCAAGGTGCACAGTGGCGGGAGGGGCAGGCTCAGCTTGCTTTGCCTTCAGTGGTCCACTTTGGAAGGGGCCCTTGTGGCACCGGGAGGGAGGCAGACCTGTCAGAGAGATCGATCTGCAGAAGCACAGTGTTGGGTGTTTGCATGGTGCAAGCAACTTCCGTGACAGGAACTGGCTCCTTTTCGGATTTTGGCTAGGGGATGGGTGAGGGAGGCAGCACTTCCCAGAGCCTTTGTTCCCTGCCAAGCTGAGCTCTGTCCTCCAGGGCTCAACAACTCTCCCTCCCGCCCCCCAGCAGAGCTGTTGACTTATAACATTCCAGATGTTAATTCCCACTGGCTGTGCCCCTCTGCTTTTGCAAGCCAGACTTGGGGGCTCTGCCTTGCCGGGTGGACAGGCTGCCCCTCCACCACCCTGGCTCCCTCCCACTAGTCCGTTTAGCGCCCACTGCCTCTCCGCCCTTCCTACCCTCTTCTGTGGGCCTCTCGTCTACGCTTGGCTCCAGAGAGTCCGTTCTGCTAGTCTTCTGGTGGTTATCGGGGTAAATTAGACAGATGTGGGTGGAATCTAAGCAATCAGCAGGATGCAGTGAGCCCAGTGTCCTCCTTTGCCACCATCTTCTTAATTCTATTTTACATCTTTCTATGAGCATGTCCATGGAGTTTGGATTTACATAGAAGTGCTCTTGCCCTATATGGAGTTTGGCATTAGAAATTTCTATTGACCATACTGGCCATTAGGTCGTCCCATTTTTTTTTTAATCCAAGGAAATGATTTTTCTAAGAATTGAAATACTTGGAGAAGACTTTGTCTCTCCTAACAAAATAACCTAATGTATTTTATTATAAGGAAAGCTTTGCAACCCATTTTTTCTTTTTTCTGCTTTGGATACTATGAAATTTGGGTACTCTTCATGCTTGAAGAGACATCCATTTTGGGGGCAAAATTTATCTTCACTATTGCCTCCTTCCTAATTACCATGACCAATAATAAAAGACTAAGTTTTTAAATTTATTTTAATAGTATAAATTTTTGTTGTTGCTGTTATGTTGTTTCTAGTCTTTTCTGGCAATAGGTAGTATGCATAAATAGAAAAATGATAGATGATCACAGATAGATAGATCTAATTAGTTATGAAGATCGGAAGAATTAGCCATATAGTTGACTTTTGTTGGCAGAACACAGAGAATATTTTGAAAATTCATTTTCAAACAATGTTAGCAAACCATCATGCTCCAAACTCAGATCAGAATTACTCTGTAAACTTTCATTTGCTATAAAAACTGGAAGAAAGCTTTCGAATTATGATCCAGTTTTCCAAATCAAGACGTTCTTCTCTGAAGTACTGTGGGAAAGATTTAGCTGAACATCCTAACTAATACAGTCTGGTGAGACCAAGTGTAAATTCACAATTTATACCAAGAAGCTTCCAGAAACAGTAGAATAATACTGCCAAAGAGATAGAAGGAATCTTCAGGGGCACAAACTGATGAGTTTTGCTTTATACTCATGTATATCAAATACAGCTGAAAGACAGACCATAAAAGAATGTGCATGTTTATAAACTAAGAAGTTTCCACTTTGTCTAACCTCTGATGAAACCAGAGGCCTTAGGAGGCTTTGCTTTCTGGAGAAGTCATAAAACTTTCAGATGTCTTGTTCTTTCAGAAATGGTCTTCCAGTTATTGACGGGGAACACATTTATTATTCTAGCTTGAAACCCAAAGACACTCCAAATCCATATAAAAACTTATAAGGGTCTCCCACACCCCTGAATTCTCATATGATGTGGAATGTTTATGTATGTTTGCACCTATTAAGGCGCTAAAATGTGGCTCACTCCATGTTGAAGACCATCGATGAAATTTAATAATATAATCATAGGGGCGCCTGGGTGGCGCAGTCGGTTAAGCGTCCGACTTCAGCCAGGTCACGATCTCGCGGTCCGTGAGTTCGAGCCCCGCGTCAGGCTCTGGGCTGATGGCTCGGAGCCTGGAGCCTGTTTCCGATTCTGTGTCTCCCTCTCTCTCTGCCCCTCCCCCGTTCATACTCTGTCTCTCTCTGTCCCAAAAATAAATAAAAAACGTTGAAAAAAAATTAAAAAAAAAATAATATAATCATAAAAGCTTATATAGTCATAATATAAAATTACTATTTACAAAGTAATAGCTTAAGTCTATAAAATAGAGAACAGTTCAGTTTCATTTTCCTCCATATTTCCTTCATATTTATTCTCTGAAAAATATTTCTGTGTGTGTGTGTGTGTGTGCATAACAAATTATATCTACCTCAAATAAGACATATGTTAAACAAATGCAGGCTTGTGGAGAACTTAGCTACTGCCTTGGCTGTGCTTGGAACATCCCCATCACTTTGCTAGTAAATATGGTGTTGCTGTGGTTTCCTATCAATATCCATGATCATGTTGGTTTCTGACAGTGATGGATTGAAAAATGTTGACCACTTCTTTTTCTTGAATGAAACTCTATTTGGCAAGAGTATAAATTCTTTTAATATAATGTTAGATGTATTAATATTTGATTTATTATTTTTGCCTTTGTATTCATCTGTAAAATTGGCTACTAGTTTTCTCCTCCTCCTCCTTCTACTTCTTTTTCAATTGCCTTATTCAGAATGGTTTTGCAACCAGTTCATATTCTCTTAAAATGTATTTTTCTTAGGCAGTTTATTTTATAAACACATTATCTATTCCTTAAAAATTAGGTGTTATTATTATACAACAGCATTTGGGTGTGGGGCCTTTTGAAAGGATAGATTTGAGAAACTTTACATTTTCTTTAATTTTTTTAATGTTTATTCATTTTTGAGAGACAGACCTTGAGCAGGGAGGGGCAGAGAGAGAGGGAGACACAGAATCTGAAGCAGGCTCCAGGTTCTGAGCCATCAGCACAGAGCCCAACACCAGTCTCAAACTCACAAACCGTGAGATCATGACCTGAGCCGAAGTTGGACACTTAATGGGCTGAGCCACCCAGGTGCCCCATACAGTTTCTTTTCTTTTTTAAGTTTATTTCTTTATTTTGAGAGAGAGAGAGGCAGAGAGAGGGGGAGAGAGAGAATCTCAAGCAGGCCAGCACTGTCAGTGTGGAGTCTGATGCATGGTTTGAAATCATGAACTGTGAGATCATGACCTGAGCCAAAATCAAGACACAGATGCTTAACTGACTTAGCCACCCAGGTGCCCCAAGAAACCTTAGTTTCTATTATGGTAGTGGATCAATCACTGTTTAATCTTTTATTTGCTAATGTGTGTAATCTGTGGGAAAAAGCATCACATTCATCAAGATTTTAAAGTGTTTTGGATGAAATCTATACAGAATCTGCTCTTAAAATTTTAATATCTGTCTTTACCTTTCTCTTCTCTCCCATAGTGTTTCACTTTGTGGATCTTCATGTTTTTCTTGAGCTGTACATGAGATTGATTTGTTCTGTATATACTATAAATGTGTGTGTGTGTGTGTGTGTGTGTGTGTGTGTGGTTACTATGAGGACATCTTAAAGTTATCATAATCTATTTTAAACTGGTAACCACTTAACTGTAATCACATAAAAAACTTTAATTCTCCATACTTTTGCCTTTCCCACTTTATGTTATCCATGTCATAATTTACATCTTTATTTATTGTGTCCCTATTAAGTTTATAATTACTTTTATGCTTTTCAAAAGTTATTTATCATTTGTTTCTCTGTTTATTCTGTAGATATATATTTCATATATTTTATGTTTTTGTCCTTTAAATCTTATAAAAGAATTTAAAGTGGACTTATGAATGAAAATTGCAATAATACAGACAATACAAAAAAACAGTTGGTTCATATATTTACCTTTCCCAGAGAACTTTACATTTTCATACAGCTTAAAATAATTAGCATCTTTTTGTTTTGATTTGAAGGACTCCCTTTAGCATTTCTTTTACAGCAAGTCTGGTGGTTATGAACTCCCTCAGCTTTGGTTTATCTGGGAATGGTTTAATTTCTCCCTTACTTTTGAAGGACAGTTTTTCCAGATAATATATTTTCATTTGGCAGTTGTCTGTCTTCTTTCATACCTTTAAATGTCTCATTCCACTGACTTCCAGTCTACAAGATTTCTGTTGAAAAATCTGCCTACTACCTTATAAATACTACCTTGTAGGTAGCAAGTTACTTTTATCTTGCTCTTTTTAATATTTAGTGTTTGTCTTTGACTTTCTACATTTTGATTATAATGTATTTCAGTGTGGTCTCTTCAGATTATCCTACTTGGACTTAATTTAACTTCTTGTATTTGTGTATCCATTTCTTTTCTCTAATTTGAGAAATTTTCAGTCATTATATCTTTAAACAAGCTTTCTATCCCCTTTTCTTCTTCTTTTTCTTCTTCTTTTTCTTCTTCTTTTTCTTCTTCTTCTTCTTCTTCTTCTTCTTCTTCTTATGAGATTCCCATAATACATACATTGATCAGCTTATGGTTTTCCATAAATTCATTAGGCTGTGTTCATTTTACATTTTTTTTCTCTTAGTCCTCAGTATCAATACTTTCAAATGACCTATCTTCATGTTCACTGATTTTTCTATACCTATTTAAGTCTGCTATTGAACTCTTTTAGTTTTTTGTTGTTGTTGTTGTTGTTTTTGGTCCATTCCCACCCCCACCCTTTATTCAGTTATTGCATTTTTCAGCTCTAGAATTTATGTTTGTTATTCTAAAAATTGTCTATTTCTCTGTTGATATTCTCATTTTGTTTATATATCATTTTCTTAATTTTGTTTAGTTTTCTGTTGTATTCTCCTTTAACTCAATGAGCATATTTAAGAGAGTTATTTAAAAATATTTTTAAGAGAATCAGAAACCTGTATTTCTTTACAATCAGTTTCTGGGCTTTATTCTGTTCCTTAGAAGGAGCACTATTTTTCTGTTTCTTTGTATGTCTTGTGATTTTTTTAATTTTTTTAATTTTAATTATTATTATTTTTATTAATATAACTTATTGTCAAATTGGCTTACATACAACACCAAGTGCTCATCCTAACAAGTGCCCTCTTCAATGCCCATCACCCATTTTCCCCTCTCGCCCACCCCTCCTTCCACCCTCAGTTTGTTCTCTGTATTTAAGAGTCTCTTGTGGTTTGCCTCCCTCCCTCTCTGTAACTATTTTTCCCTTTTGCTTTCCCCATGGACTTCTGTTAAGCTTCTCAAGATCCACATATGAGTGAAAACATATGGTATCTGTCCTTCTCTGACTGACTTATTTCACTCAGCAATGTGGATGATTATTTTTTAAATGAACATTTGAAAAACAGATACACATCTCAATCTTTGGGAACTGGCTCCACGCAGATCTTAACTAATTAATCTAGTGTAAAGGGTCTGGGTCCTCTCAAATATAAAGGTCCTCAAGTTTTTTCCTGGGCCTCTGTACATGCTTTTGTTCTGGTTCCCTTCCCCTCACATATAGCCAAGTTTTTAAATCACGTAATTTCCATAATAGTCTCATCCCTGCTTCTTCTTAGGGACTTAGCTAGAATTCTTCTGCCTGTAATTTCACCCAGGTGCCCATGAGTCTTAAGTCGTTTTGTTCCATGGAACTTTCCATTGCTTTCCACAGCCTCCAACTTAATGTCAAATCTATGCCACAGTCCCCTCAGTGCTCCAAGTCAAGCCAGACAGAAACCAATCCACTGAGCAACCCCCAAACAAGCCAGAATGTTGCAATCAAGTTCTACTCTTTTCTTTCAAACCCAAGGAAGGAGGTGGGGATTGAGCAGCCTCTTCCTAATATAACTGCACTGGGGAGGAGGTAGGGTAAGATCAAGCAAAGTGCCACAAAATTTCCTACTATTATAAATGTGGCTTTTTCTTGGTTATGCATTTGCTTTGCTGCTGCAGCTGCTGATTAACTGATCTCTGGAGTTCTCACAAAGGTATTTTTTCCATATGTCATGTTTATTCAGTGTTTCCATGTGAAAATGAGGGCCTAGAGCTTTCTGATCTGATATTTTTTTCTGTTGTCACTCTGAGGTAATTTTTAATATGTAAAATCCCCATTTGATAAGTTGCTCAACTATTCTCATTAGATATAGAGATATATCTATATATTATATAGATATAATTAAGGTCTACACAAAGTTTCAAACAGAAATATGTCTAAGCTGGATAGAACCTTACCACACCTTAATAATCAGGATTCTGATGCCCCAAGTGGGTAAAATCAACCAAGATTTTCAAGCACATTGATATTTATCAAGGCCAATGTGTAGGAGTTGTCTGATTCAGATATAGAGTAGATGGAGACATTTCTCAGAATCTTGAGTATGTTTTGCTGTTGTTGAGCTGGACAAGTATCTCAACAGACACAATGTTCCCTATACTCCTGGGTACTTTTAAATTTACAGCAATTTGTGTTTCTCAGAAAACTTTTTGCTTTTAATGATATCTCAAAGAATATCAACAGAAATCTCTCTGGGTTACAGTGGGTCTATTTTATTCTTTACATTGTTCCTACTTCTGGAGGGCAGATTTTTAAAAATGTTTTATCTTTCTCTTCACTCTTACATAAAACTTTTGTAGTAGGTCCAGTTTGGTAGATCACTCAGAAAAAGCTCAGGCACATTCTAGTCAAACTGCTGGAGAGTGACTGACTTTGTCTTCTGCTCAATAAATGCCTCAAAACTCATTACCTTCTGTAGGTTTCGTACAAATGCAATTAAAAATTTAGAATGTAGTGTGTCTCTCTTTGCCTGCTTATTTCTCTGCCTCATAAAACACTGTTTGGGACATTAGCACTAATTGAAGGATTTTTTTTTTCACTGTCCTTAAGTGGGTTCCCCCCCGCCCCGTCAAGGACTCACAGCAAGTGGTTAATTGGGGAAGGGGGTGACCCTGGGAAAGGAAGTCCACAATTAGGGGACTGAGAAATTGAACCAGGGAAGGGGAAAAAGCCAATAAAAGCATGCCTTATTGAACAGGTTACTGCTCTGGGCAACTGGAACTCAATCCCCTGCGGTTATCTGGGAGAATAAGTAGAAGGCATCATATCCAAAATACAAGGAGGTTGGGTGCTGTCCATCAACTTCTCTCAGTCACTATCAGTGACATCTCTTGAGGAATATTAACTTGCCAGTATTTCTGGCTTCTCCTATAAGTGGGAGCAGGCTTAGTCAGCTAGAAATGGTTCAGTGGCCAGGAGTCTCAAGTGTATGCAGTTGGCATTCTTAGCATCTGGTCTGCACAATGTAGGATGATGAATGTGGGAGGGTATGTATGGGGTACCCACGACATTTACCATACTCCTTTTCTACTTCCTCCTATTCATGGAAAATAATGGCACAATTCCAACCTTTACAATTCTCCACAAATATACTCTGAGAGGTCCTAGGAGCAAAGGAGCTCGTGATTTGGGCAATTAAAAAATCTTCCAGTATGTGACATTTCCTGTTAGCCAAAGGCACTTTCAAGTGAATAATCGCTATTTACAGAGAAAAGTCAATCTTCTGCTAACCTTAACGTGTGGCTCTGTATACAAATGCGTTAATTTGGGGCGCCTGGGTGGCGCAGTCGGTTAAGCATCCGACTTCAGCCAGGTCACGATCTCGCGGTCCGTGAGTTCGAGCCCCGCGTCAGGCTCTGGGCTGATGGCTCAGAGCCTGGAGCCTGTTTCCGATTCTGTGTCTCCCTCTCTCTCTGCCCCTCCCCCGTTCATGCTATGTCTCTCTCTGTCCCAAAAATAAATAAAAAAAAAAAAAAAAAAAAAACGTTGAAAAAAAAAAAAAAAATTTAAAAAAACAAATGCGTTAATTTATTGTTAACGTAAAATAAAAAGGAAAGTCTCAGAAAATTAGCATTCTCGATGATGTGATCTGCATAAACTGCTTTAAGCATGCTGATGTTACTGAAGGACAACAACCAGAGGAAGGATCTTTCTATATCACAAATGCAATTTATTTTCTGGCAACTATGTTTGAGATACACACAAACACACACGCGCGCGTGTGTACGCGCACACGCACACACACACACATTTGAACGACCAATTAGCATTTGGGAAGACATATTTCATTTAAAGATACTTGCAAATATAATACCTCGGCTTCCTTCTTAACTCTTCTGCCCACCCCAAATAACAGTTGTGATGTTGAATCTGCTTCCATTAACTAGAAATACGTCTACCCTTTAACTTATTTGTATGAGAAGAAGGAAGAAGTAACAAAATGAGTTGCATTCAAATAATAATAATTTCTGTAAAAACAATAGCAGCCTCTCAGTGGTATTTGATTTTTGTGGCAAAATAAAATGTCTGATCTGAGCAGTGAGGTTGGAAAGATATTTTCAGTTCAAAACCAGTTGTAATTTACAGACGTTATGAAAACATGCTATTAAAGGCATGAGTGTAGTATATTAAACACAACATTTGCTTTTTAATAAAGAGATATTTGCTCATTGCTTCTTGGCAGATTTTGGCATTGTAGAGCCAAACCGAGTTCTAACCTCCTTCCACTTCTCTACCCCTGACATTATGGTGACTCCTCTTTCTCTTCAGATCTCTGCACAGAGCAGAGCCAGAGATCTTTGATCTCTGTCGTTATTTGCATGTTCAGCAGGAAGATGAGAACAAATGCAGAGGTGTGTGGTGCTCTGCCACTGCTCCTCTGCCTGGTCCCATAGCAGACATCAGTGATGGATCTTGGCTCTCAACAAGTCTTGGTATTGGCTCAGATTTCTCCTTACAGAGTGATGTAGATCCTCAAAATGAGACCTACTTTGCCTTTCTTATCCTGGATTAACAAGTAAAAGTACACAACCAAAGCACTGATATCCATGCCAATTAAAATGTTTTTGTTGTCCAGAAACACAAATGCACCTTGCTTGCTCATGAGATGAACTCAGGTGACTGTATTTATCACATGGGCACTGAGAAAAATGTTTTTACATAACTCGACTGTCTCTACTCAGGAAATATTTATGAAAAGCTTAACCATACATACTAACCTTACCGTGTGTTAGATATGTGCCAGGTACAATGGATAAGTGATAAATGCTCACAAGACTTGCCCCCAAGGATCCCATAGAAGGAAAGAGAAAAGTATAGCGGGGAGACAGATGAGCACAGGAAGAAGGTCAGAGAGTGGAGTAGTCATGAATGTGCACCCTGCATCCAGACTGTCTCCTCTCAAACCTTGCTTGTGATCACTATTTGTCCCTATAAAATTACTTAGCCTCTTTATTCCTCAGTTGTTCTCCTCTACAATGTGGAAATAATATTATCTACCAGAGATGTAGGACCATGAAGACTATATGAATTTAGCAAAATGCCACTCACTCAGTACATAATAAAAGTTAGTTCCAATTAATGTAGGATTAACTGGTTCCTGTCTTTCAGGGTCTTTCACAGGTTTCTATCAAAGCACCAGCCAGGACTGGGGTTCCAAATGAAGACTCAACTAAGGAATATTCTGCTCCCAAGCCTGTGGGTTGTTCCTTGAAGGTTGAACTGGGAGCATCAGTTGATGGCTGGCTATTGACTGGTGGTCACCCTCATTTCCTTACCATCTAGGTCTCCCCAACATGGCAGCATGCTTCATCCTGGTGTGCAGCAAGAAGACACTGATAGCAAAGGATCAAGCTCAATCTTTTGTAATCTACTCATAAAAGTGACTTCCTATCACTGTTCTTATATTGTAGTGGTGAGAAGCAAATCACAGGTCTAAGTCACTCTCAAAAGGAGGTGATTACTCAAGAGTATAAATAGCAGGAGGTAAAAGTAACTGGGGGTCATCTTAGGGTCTCCTGCTACAAACATGTTTTAAGTATATGATGTAAATTTAACAAATGCTCGTCTAAAGTCTGCTCAGAGGAAGTGAAGTTAATTAGTAAAGGATATCAAGGAAGCCTTCTTCAGGGAGTAGCTGCTAAGCTGAGACTGGGAGTGTAGGAAGTTTCCAGGAAGATCAAGGCTAAAGGGAGTTCTAGGAAGAAGAACATCCTATACAAAGGTGAGCAGTGGCAAAACCATGTGTTCTTGTCCTGGGTGCCACATGGTAGGTTGGATAGATAAGCAAGGGAGGGCCTTATATTTCACGGAAGTACCTTCTACCCATCCATCCCCACCCCCCAATCCACTCTCCACCACTTCCCCCTGCTCTGTGTCCTGGAAGGCTGACTTCAAGAGACCAAAAGATCCCCTTTCCCTTGGGTCCAGCTAGGTTCAAGCAATGGTGAACATTTCAGGAGATAAGACAGCAGGAGGAGAGAGAAGTTGGGATATCTATGTTTTCTGACCACCTCCTGTGGGTTCTCCTTGAAAGTCTAGAATCCTTTGACCAAGAGTAAGACCCTCATCACCCAGCTGTGTCTCCAAATTCCATAACCACCATTTCTCTTGCCTCTTCAAGCCTGGAAGTGATGACAGTTTCCTTTGTTTCTAGATCCAAGGCATATTCCTTGTGGTTTTCTTACCCATTTCCCACAATTTTGCAAATGGTCCCCTTATTAATTTGCCTTCAAATACCCAGTTTGGGTGTATCCTCTATTTTCTGCTAGGGTTAGGCTGTATATTAGGCTTGGGAGAACATTTCTGTGGTCTTGATGATGGATGCTGAGACCCATAGTTAAGACACAGGAACAGAGAAAACATGGTGGATAATAGTATATCAGGAATATTATCCCAAGGATCTAGGGTGTGATGGGGAGAGAAGAGAATTCAGATGACTTCTTGGTTTGTGCTTGGCCATTGGAGGATGGCTGTGACAATAGCTCAGGTAGAAAAGTCAGATGAAGACTCAGTTTAAAAATCAGACAAGGGGTTTGGATCAGACAAGCAGAATCTGAGGATCCTGTGGAACAGAAAAAAGCCCATGAGATATGGAAATCAGGGGCCTGTAGCCTAGAGATTGTCCTGAACTAGAGAAACAGATGTGGCAAGCATGAGTTTGAAGTTTGTGCTTTAAAATATGGGACAAGAAGGGATGGTCTAAGGAAAGGGTCTGGAGTGAGAGGAGCAGGAAATTTTAGAAACAATTTAGGAGGAATGAAGACCTAATAGATTCATACAAACACCTTAATATTTTCTCAGTTTACAATCATTTTTATAATACAGATTTATCTCTCTTCATTCATTTCACAAATACTTTTTGAGCAACTATTGAGTGACAGGCATTGCTCTAGATATGTATGGTATCTCAGTGCTCAAAAAAGGCACCAACTTCTTGCCTCACGGGGTTTGCATTCTAGAAGGAGGAGGTGGAAAATAAATATAAACCATAATAAGTAAACATCATAGAAGTTCAATAGGTGGTGATGACATTATGAAAAAATACATGTGGTGTAGGCCTCCCAGAGAGGCTGCATTTGATAAAGTCTTAAAGGAGGCAAGGTGGCTAATCATGAAGATATCTGGGAAGACTATGGCAGAAGGAGCAGCAAGGGTCCTAAAAGGGGAACATGTTAGTCCTGGTATGGCCAAGGACAAGGAAGGTCAACAAAGCTGAACAGGAGGAAATGAGGTGGCCAGAGGAGGAGAGATGATGTTAGACACAGCAGACATGCTATTTGGGCCTTAGAAGACATTGAGAACCATTGTGAGGGCTGAAGAAGCTTTTGTGAGGAAAGTGCAGAGATATTGTGAGAAGGAGGAGCCACTTTGAAGGAGGGAGCCACTGTGGGGAGGGGGAGCCAGTGTGAGAAAGGAGGAGCCACTGTGATGGGGGTAGTCAAGGTGAAAGAGGGGAACTACTGTGAGGTGGGGAGGAAGAGGAGTCACTGTGAACAGCAGGCACCACTGTTAGGGGAGGAGCCAGTGTGAGGCAGAAGAGTCCTTGTGAGAAAGGAGAAGACACTGTGAAGTGGGAAATCCAGGGTGAGGGAGCAGAGCCACTGTGGGGAGGGGGAGAGGGACAGGTCACTGTGAGGAGGGGGGATAGACTATGAGAAAAGGGGAGCCACTGTGAGGGGGAACCACTGTGGTGGGGTTACTGTGAGGGGGCAGTCACTGCGGGCAGGCAGCCCTGTGAGGATGGGGAGTCACTGTGAGAGAGGAGGAGACACTGTGAGGAGGGGGCATCGCTGTGAGGAGGAGGGGTTTCCTTGAGAAGGGAGTCTCCACTGTGAGAGAGGTGATTCCATAAAGGTTGAACAAAGGAGTGATGGGAGATGACTTACAGTTTACCAAGATCTCATTGTCCCTGGTCGGGAGTCTGGAGGGGCTGAGGGTACAAGCAGAGAGATTACACAGAGGTCATTCCACAAGCACTGTGTTGAGCCTGTGACCAGTATGGTAAGAAATGGGGAGAGGTGGGAAGGGGGATGTCTGTGTATAGGATGAAGACAGAGACAACAGGAAAAATGGAACTAATTCTTGTCCTAGTAGTCATTGGTTTAGATGACAATATTCTAAAACCAGCTGGTAAAAATTGATGAGGAACATAATACTTATTTCAGCTATTTCTCCATAATTTTTAATTAAAAAACCAGGGGAAATTTGGCAGACAGACACCACAGTCACCAAGTGATCTGATTTAACTTCACCAGTAATGGGATAAATAGACATTGTGTGCCTCAATGACATAAAGCACTGAGAAGGACACAATGATATCTCAGTTGTTAACCTTGTCAAACTCATAACCTGAATCTAAATATGAGGACACAACAGACAAACCCAAATTCAAAGGCATTGTAAAAAATATCTGGCTTGTACTCAAAAAGGAAAAACAAACAACCAAACAAAAACAAGTTTCTGATGAAAGGAGACTAAAGTTTCTTGGTAAGATCATGAACCTTTCTTTTTCCATAAAGGACTTATTGGGTCCACTGAACAAAATCTAAATTGGGTCTTTAGATTAGGAATGATATTACACCAATGTTAATTTCCTGATTTTGATAATAGTACTGGGTTAAGAGGATGTCCTTGTTTTTATGAAAAGTGCCTTGAAGTGCTTAAGAATATAAGGAAGGAAATTCAGGTGTCATGTTTGCCAGTGACTCCCAAATTATTCAGAATAAATACTAAAAATATGTATATACAGAAAGAATGGTAATGCAAATGTGGGAAAATGTTAACTTTGGGGAATCTGGGTGAAAGGTATACAGGAAGTCCTCATACTCTCCTTGCAAACTTTCTGTAAGTTTAATATTGTTTAAAAATATAAAAGCACTTTTTAATTCATAAAAACTCATTCCAGAAATTTTGGGAATTTCCATAGTTCTTCAATTCTCTAATATATTCCAGTTTATGACTCTGTGCCAATAGATGTTATATTAAAGGCATATTTAAATCCTTAACATAAAATAACCAAAAAGGAAAACCCATTACTTAATAAATGTTTTCCTGAGGATTTATAAATCTTTTCAGTCATATTAAGTTCATTAGGCAGTGGGTTTTTTTTCCTTGTTCTGTCTTTTGGCATAGGAACTTCACTTGCAAATGACATTTTATGCATCTTGTCTTCACATAAAATTAATCTAAGCTTGAAGCCTGATAGGCTCTACTCCCCACTTCCTCTTATACTTAGGGAAGCCTCTGACATCTTGATGAGTTCTGTGTGCTCCTGGGAACCCAGTTAGAAAGTTGTTCACCAGAGAACCAAGGTTGAAAATGCTTTTGAAAAGGAAATGCTCCTTAACCTTTTAAGGCAACGTGCATTTCGTACATTGAGTTAGCTTAAATCAAACTATTTATCACATTCGTCTATTGCAAATCAGGATTCTCACCTCTATGGAGGTTCCCAAATCATCCTTTTCTTTTTGATGTCCAACACATTAATTAAGAGAAAATTTTCTAAAAGCTGCACAAACAGAAAAGAAAACTTATATTTCAGACCATGCAGAAACAAAAAAAAAGATGTGTTAACAGCTCTGGGAAGATGTCATCAAATTGTGAAATACAAAAGGAGGAAGATGGCTTATTTGAGCCTGGAGATGTGGCTCAGTGGCTGGGAGTTTGGCAGCTCACTTGCCAGAAAACTCACTAGTTTACTGCCTCTTGCCTTTGGGAGATCATGGTGGGGAGACACAGTGATCCAGCCCTCAGACATCCCAGCTCAGTGAATAACATGCCATGGGTGCCTGCTCAAGCCAGTGTCCTTGGACATCACTTTTCTCATCTTTATGTCATGGTGATGTTAAAAGATCAGATGCTTTTATTCCACTTAAGGCATCTTTTAGTTCTATGCATCAGAGAACCCACTGAAACTGATTTGAACAAAAAGGGATTCTGAGGAAATGGAACATAGCCTTTGAATCGCTTCACATCCTCACATTAAAGCAGACAGAGAAGACTCCTATAAGCTCCAAAACAGATGAAGACAACCAACCAACAAGCACAAGTCCTGAATGCTATTAGCATGTGCGGAATAGAGAACAGAACCAGAAAGCAATGAGGCATATGATAGAGGAACCGCACAGTCGCCAATAGGTGCGAATGGACCAAGGTGGGCACTAGGGGACAGGAGTGTCACTGATAGTGGTTAGGATGGTTATTTGTGGCTATAATAGAGAGAAGAACAACTTTCAGCCACTGATACTGCTTTCATATTCCTTATAGACAATGTACCCCTGCATTGCTCTCACACCAGTGGTCATAACGTCACAAAAAGAGAGACAACCAGACATCATGGGTTTCCTGAAAGAAGGTCGCCATATCACCTAGAGTCCTGCTAGGGGAACTGAGCCTGAGTCCAGGTCAGTCTATGGATTTAGTTGTCAAATTTTGGGAAATGCCCTGGACATCTAATTGGCATAGCCCATAGGCCTTTCTTGTTTAATAAGTTGCAAGGAAAACAAAGGAGTGGAGAGGCAATGAATAGACTAAAAGGGACTAAAATAACAGACGATTTATAACCATGGACAATATTAAACTACAGTGTGCAGGGATGCATAGTTTGTGATAAAACTAAGAAGAAACATAAGCAAGTGATTACTATAAAGTTGAGGATACCAGTTACATTTTGGAGAGGAGAGTGGGTTCAGATCCCAGGTTCTTCTGGGGTGATTCTCAAAGTTTCATTTCCTAACCTGGGTGGTTACAAATGTGTTTACTTTATAATACTCATTGAGATGTGCATTGTGTCTGTGTCTCAATTTATAATAAATTATTTTTAATAGCTTGAACAATAGATGAAATATAGAGATGGCACTAAGTGGAAGCCCAGCAAACTCTTAAATTATCACCAATGGACTGGTTTTATTTAGGTCTTGGCTCTGTTCTCTATGGCTTCAGTGAGGCTATTGCCTCAAGAGTAAAATGGCTGCAGCTAGCCCAACCTAAATCTCTCCCTACACTCCTGTCCAAGGGAGAGAGAAACTTTTCTGCTGGTAGATCCAGAAGAGTGATGAAAACCCTCTCATTGATCCAGACAAGGTCACATGCTGACCCTTGAGCCTATCACTAGCTAAACCAATTGGGTCCCACGGTGACCAATTTCATCCACAACTTATTTTGGAGCTTGAAAGAGGGACACAGAGACATGGCTGGTGAGAGATAAGAAAGTGGGTACTAACAAAGCACTCCAAAATGATGTCACTACACACTCCAACCCTAAATCCTCTTGACTTAACCCACCTGATACAGGGACCAGTAGTGAAGGTGGAAAGTAGTAGAAAAGAGATGAGAAAAAAAATGGCCTCATGAAACAGACTTTAGAGAGCTGCCCCAGAAGGAGGAGGCCATCCGGGTGGGTTCTGAGTTCTCTCTAGCCTTCAGGCTGCACAAGGACTCCTGAAATGTACATCAGTATATTGGTTACCTGCCACCATGTGCCAGGTAGCCCTGCTGCCAAATGACCACTGTACTGTCCAAATTGGAGCCTGGGAGCAGTTGATTTAAAGAGTGAGTTTAAGGAAAGCAGTTGATGCACTGTTCACTCATCAACAAATATCTAATGTGAACCCACTGTGTGCTCACACTTCTTTCCATAAAATAGCTTTCATTTGGAAGTAGGACTCACTCAACATCCCCAAACACTCCAGAGTCCACAGTGGCCTCTATTTAGATCCTGGCTCTCTTTCATGCCAAAGATTCTTTGGATTTTAGATATGCCGGCAAACCCCTTCTCATAAAAATGCTTTTCAGGGTATAAAGCACAAAAGATCACAAAGGAAACCAATTATATTAAAATGTACTTATCAAAATATTTTTAAATTGTGGTATAATAGTCATCTCCTTTTTTAACAAATTAAAAAATAATGATCTACCAATGAGTCTCATAGTGAGCATGATTTCAAATTACTGTTGAGTATAAAGAATGATCCCAGATATCTGTGGTGACTGTAATGTGATATGAAAATACCTATGATCTTTAGAAGTGATCAAGCAAAGGTTTTTCTTTTTTTTTTTTTTTTTTTTTTTTTTTTTTTTTTTTTTTTTTCTTTTCAACGTTTTTTTTTTATTTATTTTTGGGACAGAGAGAGACAGAGCATGAACGGGGGAGGGGCAGAGAGAGAGGGAGACACAGAATCGGAAACAGGCTCCAGGCTCCGAGCCATCGGCCCAGAGCCCGACGCGGGGCTCGAACTCACGGGCCGCGAGATCGTGACCTGGCTGAAGTCGGACGCTTAACCGACTGCGCCACCCAGGCGCCCCGAGCAAAGGTTTTTCTAATAACTGACATGGTTTTCTGTCTACATTCATGATGCAAACACATGGTAAGTGAAAGAGGCATAGGTCTCGCTCCCACCCAAGTTTGTGGACCCCTCCTCCCAAATGAAGAACCCTGCCTTACATAAGGTCTCCACAACAACGGTATTCCTTAGGAAGAAGCAGTATAGATTAGATTTATGAGAAAATGTTTGAATGCAAAGTTTAGAAAAGAGATACAGCACATCAAGGAAGAGCTTGCATCATTTACAGATCATACCATATTTGTGGTTTTCATTTTGAATAATGTCATATCTGCCTCTTCCAGATGACAACACACTTGTTTGTGTTCCATTCAGTTGGCCCTAGAGAGTGAGTGCCCCAGAGAGTGGAATCCCTGAGACACAAAAAATATTCTTGTTTGTTTAAGCAAGGAGAAGAAACCTAATAGTTTGTTCACATCAGACCACACATACACATACACAAAAAGTGACTGAGAAAGTTTGAGAATTTTGCATTCATACACATACATATGGATGGATATGTATGTGTATACCTACATATGTATGTAAAGGAACTAGCATTTTTAAAGATATTTTTCCAATTCCAGCCTCCATTTCTCTAAGGCATTGAATTTGAAAATAAAAAGAGCATTTCAGGTGTCTTGTAGTTTTCCTTACATAGAGGAAATACTTAAGCTTTGTTGTAAAACTTGAGCAGCACAGTCTGGCTGGGTCTTGGTGACATTTTCTGATCTGGAACAAGACTTCCAATTATTTTATTATATTATTACTCTGCCAGAATAGTTGAATTCTTGGTGAAGGCTCTCTTTCTGGTTTACAGGTGGCCTTCTTCTTTCTGTGTCCTCACATGGCAAAGAATAAGTGAGATCTGATCTCTGTCTTATAAGAAATCCAATTCCATCAGGGGGACTCTACACCCATGGCCTCATTGAGATCTAATTACCTCCCAAAGACCTTACCTTCAAATACCATAACATTTGGGATTGGGAATTCAAGGTATGGATATGGAAGGGGGGCCATAAAAATTCAGTCCATACCAGCTGCATATTTTTAAAAATCTTCAAAAAATGTCTATTAAGTGATATACTTCATTAATATACACTAACTGTGAAACAGTTTTTGTTGAGAAAGCTATCCTTCAGTCTACTTTATGCTACAAACTACCAAATATATTTCCATTTTTCAAATGAAAGAAACTTAATTCATTTTCTTGGATAATATAAATTATTTTTTTTAAAAACTCACAAAGGAGGAAAGTAAAAGTCACTCAAAAGCCCTTGGTCTAGGTATAACCATCACTACCATTTGGTGAACAGACATTTTTCTAGACATCTATTTATGTGTATGTCCATATGTGTCTACACACAAGATTTTCCATAAAAGATATTCATTAAACATAATTTTCACCCAGTTTTATGTTGATTTTTCAACTCCAAATTTTTCCTCATCACCAATATAGACATGCATCATTATGGGTGTCATAATAACCCATGGCATATCTGTAAACTAATTTGCTCCTCCTGCTGTGATGGAAACCCTGCATAGGCACTTTCTCTCCCACTAACCCAATGAAGAGGTACCTATATCCCCACACTCATGTCAGCTATAGATTGATTAATCTTTGTTATCTTTACCAATATAATCATTCAAACTCCTTGTTGTTTTGGTTAGAGCTATTTGATGAAAACAGATTAAACATCTTTTTCATAGGTTTATTGGCTAGCCAGACTTAGTTCACAAACCAGTAACAAACTACACAAATTATGAAGAAGATGCTTCATAGGCACTAGGTAGTTATCAACTAAAGAATCTTGAAAAATAAGTTCTCAGCTGAAACAATCTTAATTTTTCTTTATATGCCAAATGTTTTTGAATCAGAATACTATTACTTAGGACTCTTTCATCCTCAGTGTTGTCTTTCTTTTTAAGTGACAGATTGTCTTGGTCCATTTTCTCATCTGTTATTTCTACTTCAAAAGACAGGCAACGGGGAATGTTAGTGCTTCTATGTGTAGAGATTATGATTTTAGTGATAGCCAGATGTGAGCTTAAAGTGTGACTCCACTCCATACTGCCTGGCATTGAATCAGTTCCTTTCCATGTCTCCTAAAAAATCTTACTGTATTCTTAAAAGTAGGTATTTAGAAATGAGTAAATATTATCATTCTCACTTTGCACACAGAAATGAAAATAAATTGTGTTATTTGCACCCCCCAAATTATATGTATACATGTATGTGTAAATGTATATATATATATATATACACACATATGGTATGTATATGTGCTATGCTCACATACTATATCCATTTTCCCATGTGATATTTCTCCTAGATAAGAACGGGAAGGGTTGGTGTCCCCACTTCCTGAATGAAGAAAGCCTAGCAACTGAATGACCAGCCAGGGTCTCCCATGTAAATGGAAAATCTGGGTTAGAACACAACCATCATGACTCCTAACCCAACATTCTCTCTCCTACTTTATGCTATAAGCAAAACAAAATGTAATTATAACAGTTCTTTTATCAACTGCAACTTAGAGCTGAAATGACCCATGGCTCAATCACCACAAACCCTACAGACAATGCCCATCCAAACCACAGTCCGGGAACAGACCCCAGACACCCACCACTGGCCTTGAGCTTCTCCAAGTTCTTGATCCCACAAAAAGATTCTGTGAAATCTGACCACACTTCATTCTTGAGAAACCAAGATTAAAGAGTATGTTTACCCAAAAGTTTATTCTTTCAACTGACAGATGAAGCTATACTTCTCTCTTTCCCATAATGCCCATGTAGTTGTGCAATACATGTAAATTAATTATTAATTAGATAAATTGTCTCCTAATGGTCCTGAGACTATTAGCCAGCCTTCCTATTCAGTAAGAACACAATTGATGCCAGAAATTAACTATGAAAATCACCTGCTTATCAGTAAATATTTGCTTAAAGACAGTGTTCTAAATATATGAAGACCATCAAAGAACATGAGATGTAGCCCATTCTTAAAGAACTCGTGACATAGACAGGAAGAAAAATCACCTCATGAAAAAGCCACCACCACATGGAGCACAAACATCTGTACCTCTAGAATCAAGAAGGAGCCCTGGCTTCAGGAAGAAAAAGTTCCTCCCAAGAACTGGTTCAGAAGTTGACTCTGGTACAAGTGCTACAAACATCCTCAGTTAATAGACTCCCACAAGTATCTTGTGAGTGAATATTATTTATGCCCTTAACAGATAGGAAATTAAGCTTCCATGAATAAAGAAGACTTGAACTGGGATCGAACCTATTGAAAGAAAATTTTCCACACACATTTAGTAGGCTTTTATTCATCAATACATGAATCAAGCAGCATCCAATATAGCAGATGGAAGGAACTCCTAAGAGTTCTACAATTCAAGAGATTTTTTATAGACTATAGTGAGCAGGAACAAGAAATTGACACTGGGCATTTGATGATTGGTTGAAGTGGGGTTACTTTCCCTATATGCAGCAAAGGGAAGTCTGAGAGCTGGGTCAAGTGACTTAAACTGAGCAGACAAGCACCAATTGGTTGACTTGGCCTTCCTTTTCTGGGATAGCTGAGCATAGAAACTTAGTTTAGTTTTGTTTTGCTGATGTTTGGCTTAGCATGACTCCATCTTGGGTCTATTCTAGTTATTTTGGCAAAGCAATAATAATTTTGTTTGTTTCATAAGGAGGCACAGGTAGGACCTTGGGGTGATGGTTTGGCATCTTGGATGTACTTGCTTTCACATGAGAAACTCAAAAGCTGAATTAACATTTATTGCACTGTCTTGAATCTGGGAAATAGAATATTCTTTGTTGTTATTTTTTTTCCATCAAGGAGGCAGCTAGCAGTGGTAGAAGTGCTTAGGGCATTTCCCCAGACATACTCTCAGGGCTTTAAAACATCATATTACATGACTACATGGACCACAAAACATGCTCTGTTGAGAGGTTGGAATAAACTAGTACCACCATCACCTCCATATCCTTTTTTATTGTGCAGGAAGGGGACTCCAGCACCACCTCGGCTGATAAACAAGTGTGGCTTCAGCTCATTACCTTTCTGCTTCTATTCAGTGGATTAAATTTAGCAATTATGCCAGAGAGCTGAAAAAACTGAAAATGACAAGTCAAAAATTCAAGAATAATTCAACATTGAATGGTGTATAGGTGGAAGGAAGAGAAATTAAACATAACAGATGCATGAAAACAGTCAAATATATCCAAATCCATGAGACAAAGTGTTTCAAATGCTTAGAAGTTGCTGTGATAATGGGAATGCTCCACATGAACACTGTCCAATACAGCAGTTTCCAACTGTACATGGCTACTGAACACCTGACTAGTGCAATGGAGAAACTGACTTTTAAATGTCATTTAATTATAAAGTTTTAAATTTAAGCAACTACCTGTGGCCAGTGACTACTATTGGACAGGACAATAACCTAGAATTATTTTCCCAAAAGAAAAGTACACAGATAAGATGATTAAGGTAAACCTGGGAAGCCAGTCTTGTAAAAGTTGAGGCTTTAAAAAGTCTTGAAAGGATGGTGGGGAAGTAATGAAATCTACGGAGACAAAGACTGGAGGTTGAAATCCGAGCTCATGTACTATGCCAAGGCAAAGGAAGATACACATCACAGAGAACAGTGCCCCAGCTGCTTTTCATCAATTCCTCCCATTTTAGAAATAAGGAAGTCAATTCCTAGATAGTAAATTCTCTTTGCCTGGTGTGATTAGCCAGTCAGAGTTTGAGCTGCCTCTACAAGGTTTATTTCCTGATTTCAAATTGAAATTGTTCACAACTGTTCTCTGCCACCTTGGGAGAGAATGAGGGAAGGCAATTTAAATTGTTAGTCAAAGGGATGAGTTAGAAAAAAAGGAGGTCTTTTTAAAAAATGTTTATTTTGAGAGAGAGAAAGAGAGAGAGAGAGAGAGAGAGAGAGAGAGAGGGAGAGAATGTGTGCATGTGCAAGAGTGGGGAAAAGACAGAGAGAGAGGAGAAGGAGAATCCCAAGCAGGCTCCATGCTGTCAGCACAGACCCCGATGTGGGACTCAATCTCACAGTGAGATGATGACCTGAGCTGAAATCTGAGAATCAGGTGGTTAGCTGACTGAGCTTCCCAGGGGACCTTTCTAACTGCAGATGCTCTAGAACTCCTGGCACCAGAGAGCTGAGACTGCTCACTGTCTTGCCCCACTGTCCAGGCTACTACAGAAATGCAGTGTGATGCCACTGGGGAGATAACCACTCCCTGAGGAATTCTTTGGCTCTCTGTAAAAATGACATGGGCAAAGCTACCATAAGAGTCATTCAGATCAAGAACTCCAGAACTGTGGATCTCAAATGAGATCACTTTATTCCCTGACCCTACCCCAGAGGACTTCTGACAAAGTCCAGAGACATTTTTGGACATTTAGGTGCTTCTGGCATCTAATGAGTAAGGATGCTGCTAAACCTTCTATAATACACAGGACAGCTCCCTTTTTTCAAAAAATGATCCTGCCCCAAATGTCAATAATATCCAGGTTGAGTAACTCTGCTCCAGAGTGATATGGGTGAATAAAATTCAAATTCCTATGATGACATTTTCTACTATGTGAAATATAGCAAAAAAATTCTTGCTTCATCTGTTAAGGACATATGTGGTTTAAAAATCCCTTTGCATTCTTCCACCATCTCCTGTACCCTCTCCCAAAAAGCCTGATATAGAGAATTCTACATTGTTATTGATTATAACAAGTTATGACATCATATAGAGATACGTGCTTGCACATGAGATTAGTTCAAATCTCAGTCCACAATTTAGGCATGCAAGAAGTCATACTTGATTGTGGACATGGAGAAAATGCATATAGACAATCCTTTCAAGACAGTTTTTAGTAAAAGGGAGGCCAATAAATAGAACTGTGGCCATAGAGAGACATGGGTTTAAGGATATATTAAAGGACAATAATTTTTAAATTTCAAAATAATTACCCAAATAAATAGAGAATGAAGATGTGTCATTTTTTAATGTATGTCATTAATTAATGAGAACTAGTAAGATGTTTTCTCTGGTTCCAAAGAAAATTTAAATTACTGCACCATACCTGCAGAGCTATGTCAGGAATGATGAAATGAATTTACAAATAGGGGCACCTGAGTGGCTCAGTCAGTTGAGTATCTGACTCTTGATTTCAGCTCGGGTCATGACCCCAAGGTCGTGGGATTGAGCACCACGTTGGGCTCTGTGCTGAGCATGGATTCTGCTTAGGATTCTCTCTCTCCCTCTGCCCCTCTCCCCAGCTCATGCATGCTCTCTCTCTCTCTAAAGTAAAATTAAATAAATAAAAAAAAACAGGTAGATGCAAAACTGGCTTTTTCCATGGGGGAGAAAGGAAATTAGCAGTCTTTCCACAAGACGGAATTTGTGTATCTATGGATAACTATAATTTTCATTGCTATCAGTTATCTACAACTTCAAAAGTTATAAAACAGCTTAAAGGTACAAACCCTCTGAGAGTCAGATCACCAGGAGAAATGTATTTAGACAGTGTCTTGCTTTCCATAGAAGAGGCTTAGTGAACTTTTAGTCTATTTGCAGTCTTTCACAATTTTCCCTACAGAGGTTTTTGTGGTTATCATTTATGGGGAGCAATTATGACACGCTCTATGTGAATTAGAATGATGGGGAAAGTTTGTGGATTCAGGAAAGAGTGGAAACAACTACAAGAACAAGCCCCTGAGTACACAAGAAGGACATAAGATCCGAACCACAAGCTGTAACGCCAGCTTTAGACAGGCACAAGGAACCTTCACAGGTTCCACAGGAGAGAAGAGAGAACATGGGAGTTAGATGCAGGCTATTGGTAGACATGGTAGTGGGGAGGTAAGGTAACTCTCTCTATGCCATCTACTTTCTTAGGGAAATAGGAAGTGAAGAAATAGACTGAGGGTGAAGTGGGTGGAGGGGGTGATGGACATTTAGCAAGAGATGTTAAATGATCACCCTTATGAGACTGAGAACAAGCAGTTAGATATGGTGGGTGAAAGGACATTGATAAAGACCAGCTGGGGTATATGTGAATTTTTGCAACATGATCAGAGCTATTGGCAGAGGGACAGACATTGATCAATGGTACAGACTAGACACCTAGAAACAGACCCACATAGATATGCTTAACTGATTTTCCCCCCTAAGGAACTGCTTTTGTTCCTTTTGTTCCTCCAATT
The DNA here is from genome assembly GCF_028018385.1 of Neofelis nebulosa. Classification (NCBI taxonomy): domain Eukaryota; kingdom Metazoa; phylum Chordata; class Mammalia; order Carnivora; family Felidae; genus Neofelis; species Neofelis nebulosa. Next base: position 93,844,774 of record NC_080790.1, on the reverse strand, counting down.
CAATGGAAGAAAGACAGTACTTTCAATAGAGATGGTCCCATTGGACAGCCACAGGCAGAAAAAAAAGTAAACCTCAACTTAAATCTCACATCTTATATAAAAATTAGCCCCAAATGGGTCATGGGCTTAAGTGTAAAACTTTTAGAAAAAAAAAAATGGGAGAATGCCTTTAGGCTCAAAGACCTGGCAAAGAAATTTTTAAACTTGACACCATGAATGGTCTGTAACATTCGGATAAATTGAAAATCATCAAAATTTTCTGAGGAACCTCCACACTGCTTTCCAGAGTGGCTGCACCAATTTGCATTCCCACCAACAGTGCAAGAGGGTTCCTGTTTCTCCACATCCTCTCCAGCATCTATAGTCTCCTGATTTCTTCATTTTGGCCACTCTGACTGGCGTGAGGTGATATCTGAGTGTGGTTTTGATTTGTATTTCCCTGATAAGGAGCGACGTTGAACATCTTTTCATGTGCCTGTTGGCCATCCACTATGACCCAGCAATAGCACTGCTAGGAATTTACCCAAGGGATACAGGAGTACTGATGCATAGGGGCACTTGTACCCCAATGTTTATAGCAGCACTCTCAACAATAGCCAAATTATGGAAAGAGCCTAAATGTCCATCAACTGATGAATGGATAAAGAAATTGTGTTTTATATACACAATAGAATACTACATGGCAATGAGAAAGAATGAAATATGGCCTTTTGTAGCAATGTGGATGGAACTGGAGAGTGTGATGCTAAGTGAAATAAGCCATACAGAGAAAGACAGATACCATATGGTTTCACTCTTATGTGAATCCTGAGAAACTTAACAGAAACCCATGGGGGAGGGGGAAAAAAAAAAGAGGTTAGAGTGGGAGAGAACCAAAGCATAAGAGACTGTTAAAAACTGAGACCAAACTGAGGGTCGATGGGGGGTGGGAGGGAGGGGAGGGTGGGTGATGGGTATTGAGGAGGGCACCTTTTTTTTGGGATGAGCACTGGGTGTTGTATGGAAACCAATTTGACAATAAATTTCATATATTAAAAAAAAAAGAACATGTTTAAAAAAAAAAGAAAATCATCAAAATTAAAAACATTTGGAGCAGAACGGAGTCTCCAGAGCCAAGCGCAGACGAGAGGACCACGGAAGAGGGTAGGAAGGGCGACGAGGCTGTGCGTGCTCCACGGACTGGCGGGAGGGAGCAGGGGCGGAGGGGTGGCTCGCCAGCCAAGCAGAGCCCCCGGGTCTGGCTGGCAAAAGCGGAGGGGCCAGACGGACTGTGTTTCGACAGCAAGCGCGACTTAGCCTCTGGGAGGTCATAAGTTAACAGCTCTGCTAGGAAAGCGGGAAGGCTGGAGAACAAAGGGAGGGAGAGCTGCTGAGCCCCCAGACGGCAGAGCTCAGCTTGGCGGGGAACAAAGGCGCTCACCAGCGCATTCTCCCCTGCCCATCCCCCAGCCAAAATCCCAAAGAGAACCAGTTCCTGCCAGGGAACTTGCTCGCTCCGCGCAAACACCCAACTCTGTGCTTCTGTGGAGCCAAACCTCCGGCAGTGGATCTGACTCCCTCCCGCTGCCACAGGGCCCCTCCTGAAGTGGATCACCTAAGGAGAAGCGGGCTAAGCCTGCCCCTCCTGCCCCCATGCACCTTGCCTACCCACCCCAGCTAATACGCCAGATCCCCAGCACCACAAGCCTGGCAGTGTGCAAGTAGGCCAGACAGGCCATGCCACCCCACAGTGAATCCCGCCCCTAGGAGAGGGGAAGAGAAGGCACACACCAGTCTGACTGTGGCCCCAGCAGTGGGCTGGGGGCAGACATCAGGTCGGACTGTGGCCCCGCCCACCAACTCCAGTTATACACTACAGCACAGGGGAAGTGCCCTGCAGGTCTTCACCACTCCAGGGACTATCCAAAATGACCAAACGGAAGAATTCCCCTCAGAAGAATCTCCAGGAAATAACAACAGCTAATGAACTGATCAAAAAGGATTTAAATAATATAACAGAAAGTGAATTTAGAATAATAGTCATAAAATTAATCGCTGGGCTTGAAAACAGTATACAAGACAGCAGAGAATCTCTTGCCACAGAGATCAAGGGACTAAGGAACAGTCACGAGGAGCTGAAAAGCGCTTTAAACGAAATGCAAAACAAAATGGAAACGACAACAGCTCGGATTGAAGAGGCAGAGGAGAGAATAGGTGAACTAGACGATAAAGTTATGGAAAAAGAGGAAGCTGAGAGAAAGAGAGATAAAAAAAATCCAGGAGTATGAGGGGGAAATTAGAGAACTAAAAGTGATACACTAAAAAGAAATAATATACGCATAATTGGCATCCCAGAGGAGGAAGAGAGAGGGAAAGGTGCTGAAGGGGTACTTGAAGAAATTATAGCTGAGAACTTCCCTGAACTGGGGAAGGAAAAAGGCATTGAAATCCAAGAGGCACAGAGAACGCCCTTCAGACGTAACTTGAATCAATCTTCTGCACGACATATCATAATGAAACTGGCAAAATACAAGGATAAAGAGAAAATTCTGAAAGCAGCAAGGGATAAACTTGCCCTCACATATAAAGGGAGACCTATAAGACTCGTGACTGATCTCTCTTTTGAAACTTGGCAGGCCAGAAAGGCTTGGCACGATATCTTCAGTGTGCTAAACAGAAAAAATATGCAGCCGAGAATCCTTTATCCAGCAAGTCTGTCATTTAGAATAGAAGGAGAGATAAAGGTCTTCCCAAACAAACAAAAACTGAAGGAATTTGTCACCACGAAATCAGCCCTACAAGAGATCCTAAGGGGGATCCTGTGAGACAAAGTACCAGAGACATCACTACAAGCATAAAACATACAGACATCACAATGACTCTAAACCCGTATCTTTCTATAATAACACTGAATGTAAATGGATTAAATGCGCCAACCAAAAGACATAGGGTATCAGAATGGATAAAAAAACAAGACCCATCTATTTGCTGTCTACAAGAGACTCATTTTAGATCTGAGGACACCTTTAGATTGAGAGTGAGGGGATGGAGAACTATTTATCATGCTACTGGAAGCCAAAAGAAAGCTGGAGTAGCCATACTTATATCAGACAAACTAGACTTTAAATTAAAGGCTGTAACAACAGATGAAGAAGGGCATTATATCATAATTACAGGGTCTATCCATCAGGAAGAGCTAATAATTATAAATGTCTATGCGCCGAATACCGGAGCCCCCATATATATAAAACAATTACTCATAAACATAAGCAACCTTATTGATAAGAATGTGGTCATTGCAGGGGACTTTAACACCCCACTTACAGAAATGGATAGATCATCTAGACACACAGTCAATAAAGAAACAAGGGCCCTGAATGATACATTGGATTAGATGGACTTGACAGACATATTTAGAACTCTGCATCCCAAAGCAACAGAATATTCTTTTTTCTCGAGTGCACATGGAACATTCTCCAAGATAGATCATATACTGGGTCACAAAACAGCCCTTCATAAGTTTACAAGAATTGAAATTATACCATGCATACTTTCAGACCACAATGCTATGAAGCTTGAAATCAACCACAGGAAAAAGTCTGGAAAACCTCCAAAAGCATGGAGGTTACAGAACACCCTACTAACGAATGAGTGGGTCAACCAGGCAATTAGAGAATAAATTAAAAAATATATGGAAACAAATGAAAATGAAAATACAACAATCCAAATGCTTCGGGACGCAGCGAAGGCAGTCCTGAGAGGAAAATACATTGCAATCCAGGCCTATCTCAAGAAACAAGAAAAATCCCAAATACAAAATCTAACAGCACACCTAAAGGAAATAGAAGCAGAACAGCAAAGACACCCTAAACCCAGCAGAAGAAGAGAAATAATAAAGATCAGAGCAGAAATAAACAATATAGAATCTAAAAAAACTGTAGAGCAGATCAACGAAACTAAGAGTTGGTTTTTTAAAAAAATAAACAAAATTGACAAACCTCTAGCCAGGCTTCTCAAAAAGAAAAGGGAGATGACCCAAATAGATAAAATCATGAATGAAAGTGGAATTATTACAACCAATCCCTCAGAGATACAAACAATTATCAGGGAATACTATGAAAAATTATATGCCAACAAATTGGACAACCTGGAAGAAATGGACAAATTCCTAAACACCCACACTCTTCCAAAACTCAATCAGGAGGAAATAGAAAGCTTGAACAGACCCATAACCAGTGAAGAAATTGAATCGGTTATCAAAAATCTCCCAACAAATAAGAGTCCAGGACCAGATGGCTTCCCAGGGGAGTTCTACCAGACGTTTAAAGCAGAGATAATACCTATCCTTCTCAAGCTATTCCAAGAAATAGAAATGGAAGGAAAACTTCCAGACTCATTCTATGAAGCCAGTATTACTTTGATTCCTAAACCAGACAGAGACCCAGTAAAAAAAAGAGAACTACAGGCCAATATCTCTGATGAATATGGATGCAAAAATTCTCAGTAAGATACTAGCAAATTGAATTCAACAGCATATAAAAAGAATTATTCACCAGGATCAAGTGGGATTCATTCCTGGGATGCAGGGCTGGTTCAACATTCGCAAATCGATCAACGTGATACATCACATTAACAAAAAAAAAAGAGAAGAACCGTATGATCCTGTCAATCGATGCAGAAAAGGCCTTTGACAAAATCCAGCACCCTTTCTTAATAAAAACCCTTGAGAAAGTCGGGATAGAAGGAACATACTTAAAGATCATAAAAGCCATTTATGAAAAGCCCACAGCTAACATCATCCTCAATGGGGAAAAACTGAGAGCTTTTGCCCTGAGATCAGGAACACGACAGGGATGCCCACTCTCACCGCTGCTGTTTAATATAGTGCTGGAAGTTCTAGCATCAGCAATCAGACAACAAAAGGAAATCAAAGGCATCCAAATTGGCAAAGAGGAAGTCAAGCTTTCGCTTTTTGCAGATGACATGATATTATACATGGAAAATCCGATAGACTCCACCAAAAGTCTGCTAGAACTGATATATGAATTCAGCAAAGTTGCAGGATACAAAATCAATGTACAGAAATCAGTTGCAGTCTTATACACTAACAATGAAGCAACAGAAAGACAAATAAAGAAACTGATCCCATTCACAATTGCACCAAGAAGCATAAAATACCTAGGAATAAATCTAACCAAAGATGTAAAAGATCTGTATGCTGAAAACTATAGAAAGCTTATGCAGGTAATTGAAGAAGATATAAAGAAATGGAAAGACATTCCCTGCTCATGGATTGGAAGAATAAATATTGTCAAAATGTCAATACTACCCAAAGCTATCTACACATTCAATGCAATCCCAATCAAAATTGCACCAGCATTCTTCTTGAAACTAGAACAAGCAATCCTAAAATTCATATGGAACCACAAAAGGCCCCGAATAGCCAAAGTAATTTTGAAGAAGAAGACCAAAGCAGGAGGCATCACAATCCCAGACTTTAGCCTCTACTACAAAGCTGTAATCATCAAGACAGCATGGTATTGGCATAAAAACAGACACATAGACCAAGGGAATAGAATAGAAACCCCAGAACTAGACCCACAAACGTATGGCCAACTCATCTTTGACAAAGTAGGAAAGAACATCCAATGGAAAAAAGACAGTCTCTTTAACAAAAGGTGCTGGGAGAACTGGACAGCAACATGCAGAAGGTTGAAACTAGACCACTTTCTCACACCATTCACAAAAATAAACTCAAAATGGATAAAGACCTGAATGTGAGACAGGAAACCATCAAAACCTTAGAGGAGAAAGCAGGAAAAGACCTCTCTGACCTCAGCCGTAGCAATCTCTTACTCGGCACATCCCCAAAGGCAAGGGAATTAAAAGCAAAAGTGAATTACTGGAACCGTATGAAGATAAAAAGCTTCTGCACAGCAAAGGAAACAACCAACAAAACTAAAAGGCAACCAACGGAATGGGAAAAGATATTTGCAAATGACATATCGGACAAAGGGCTAGTATCCAAAATCTATAAAGAGCTCATCAAACTCCACACCCGAAAAACAAATAACCCAGTGAAGAAATGGGCAGAAAACATGAATAGACACTTCTCTAAAGAAGACATCCGGATGGCCAACAGGCACATGAAAAGATGTTCAACGTCGCTCCTTATCAGGGAAATACAAATCAAAACCACACTCAGATATCACCTCACGCCAGTCAGAGTGGTCAAAATGAAGAAATCAGGAGACTATAGATGCTGGAGAGGATGTGGAGAAACGGGAACCCTCTTGCACTGTTGGTGGGAATGCAAATTGGTGCAGCTGCCTTGGAAAGCAGTGTGGAGGTTCCTCAGAAAATTAAAAATAGACCTACCCTATGACCCAGCAATAGCACTGCTAGGAATTTATCCAAGGGATACAGGAGTACTGATGCATAGGGGCACTTGTACCCCAATGTTTATAGCAGCACTCTCAACAATAGTCAAATTATGGAAAGAGCCTAAATGTCCATCAACTGATGAATGGATAAAGAAATTGTGTTTTATATACACAATGGAATACTACGTGACAATGAGAAAAAATGAAATATGGCCTTTTGTAGCAACGTGGATGGAACTGGAGAGTGTGATGCTAAGTGAAATAAGCCATATAGAGAAAGACAGATACCATATGGTTTCACTCTTATGTGGATCCTGAGAAACTTAACAGAAACCCATGGGGGAGGGGAAGGAAAAAAAAAAAAGAGGTTAGAGTGGGAGAGAGCCAAAGCATAAGAGACTGTTAAAAACTGAGACCAAACTGAGGGTTGATGGGGGGTGGGAGGGAGGGGAGGGTGGGTGATGGGTATTGAGGAGGGCACCTTTTGGGATGAGCACTGGGTGTTGTATGGAAACCAATTTGACAGTAAATTTCATATATTAAAAAATTAAATAAATAAATAAATAAATAAATAAATTTTTTTTTTAAAACAAACAAAATTAAGAACATTTGCTCTATGAAAGACCTTTTTAAAAGGGTAAGACAAGCTACAGACTGGGAGAAAATATTTGAAAACTACATGCCCAACAAAACTCTGTTATCTGGAATAGACAAAGGGATCTTAACATAAACAATAAATAAATAAAATCAGAAAATAGGCAAAGGACATTTCACCAAAGAGGATGAACTGATGGCAAGTTAGTACAGGAAAAGGTGTCTATCACTATCCATTAAGGAAATACAAATTAAGGGGTGCCTGGATAGGTCAGTCGGTTTAGAGTCTGACTTCAACTCAGGTCATGATCTCATGGTTCCAGGTTCGGGCCCCACATTGGGCTCTGTGCTGAAAGCTCAGAGCCTGGACCCTGCTTCAAATTCTGTTTCCCTCTCTCTCTGTCCCTCTCCTTCTCACACTCTGTCTCTCTATCTCTCTCTCTCAAAAATAAATAAAAATTAAAACATTTTAAAAAGGAAATACAAATTAAAACTGCAATGAAAGACTGCCACACTTCTATCAGAATAGCAAGAAGAAGAAGAAGAAGAAGAAGAAGAAGAAGAAGAAGAAGAAGAAACACCAATGCTAGTAAGAATACAGACAAACATAATTACTTGTACATTGTTGGTGGAAATGTAAAATAGTAGAGTCTCTCCAGAAAACTGTTTAGCAGTTTCTGAAAAGTTTAAACATGCAACTATCATAAAACCCAGCAATTATATTCTTGGTATTTACTCCAGAGAAATGAAGAGACATTCACACAATATCTATATATGAATGTTTATGGCAGCTTTCGTAATAGCCCCAAATCGGAAATAACCCAGATGTTTTTCAATGAGTGAAGCGTTAAGCAAACTGTGGCACAGCTGTACCATGGAACACTACTTAGCAATGTAAAGGAACAGATTATTGGGGCGCCTGGGTGGCGCAGTCGGTTAAGCGTCCGACTTCAGCCAGGTCACGATCTCGCGGTCCGTGAGTTCGAGCCCCGCGTCAGGCTCTGGGCTGACGGCTCGGAGCCTGGAGCCTGTTTCCGATTCTGTGTCTCCCTCTCTCTCTGCCCCTCTCCCGTTCATGCTCTGTCTCTCTCTGTCCCAAAAATAAATAAAAAGCGTTGAAAAAAAAAAAAAAAAAGGAACAGATTATTGATACAACAGTTTGGATGAATCTATAGAGAATGATGCTAAGTGAAAAATCCCAATCTCAAAAGGCCACATATTCTGTGGTTCAATGTAATAACTTATGTAACATTCTTGAAATGATAAATTTAAAGAAATAGAAAACATTAGTGGTTTCTAGGCATTAAAGAAAAGGTAGAAGGGGGAGGAAACTGGGTCTGGCCATAAAAAGGCAAGCAGAGGTATCCTTGTGCTACAAATGTTCTGCATCCTGATTGTCTCAATGTCAATAGCCTGGTTGGGATATTGCACTACCCAATCCACCTTGTACCATTACAAGGTGTTACTTTTGGGGGAAACTAGGTAAAGTGTACAGGGGAATCTCTTTGTGTTATTTCATGTGACCACATGTGAACCTACAATTATCTCAAAATAAAAGAGTTTAATTAAAACAAATGTGACCAGGTGACAATGATGTGGGCTTTTTCCCAACCATCAGTCCTCAGATGTTGATGTTCATTAAGATAAAGTTCTCAGATGTGGATGTGTATTAGCAGAAGAATAAGGTTTAACCTGACTGGGTTGGGATTTGCCAGTGACAGCCACGAAGGGAGTTGAGGATGTAGGCAGGGAGCAGAGATGAGGCTAGGCCTGAAATCATAACTGGGGGAGCAGGGAAGTAGAACTGGACGGCAGGCAGAAGTGTTGAATAGTAAGGAAAGAATGAGCTAGTCCATTGAGTCCTACCGTTTGAAGCACGGTAGCAAAATGAATGAGCTGGAAAGACAGGATGACGTTCTGAGAGTGGGATGCTCAGTTGAGGCTTTGGAGGAGGTATGATTATGGAAAGGAATTGCTGAGATGCAGTGGAGAAAGAGACCTGGTTGTGAGGAAGTTAAGGAACCAAGAAGCCATGGCAGTGGATGGATCATTTCCTTGGATTGTTGAATCCTTTCAAGGGTGAAAACATACATTAGTGAAGACAAAAAGGGAGTCAGGTACTAAAATACTCCTTAAATGAGGCCAAGTTGGTATGATCTCATGGTACACACTCCAAATAAGCCGGGTTTTTGTAAGAGAAGGGAGGAGAAGAAGTGGTCTTGTCTGGAAGCAGCAATTAGGAACAACAACAACAACAACAACAACAAAAAAAAAAACAGAGCTAGCTCCTTACACTCCTCATGTGTGATGGGAATGAGAGTAGCTTCAAGGAAAAGGTAAGGAGAGTCTCAGAAAACAGATACAACACTCAATAAATATTTGAAATATTTTAAAATTAAATTTAAACATACAAAAATATTTAAAATTACAATTTGGAAGACTAACCTTTCATCAGTTGGTGGTTGCCTGCAATTTGGGTCCTGAAATTTGTTTTAGAAACTCATTTTCTAAATAAATGAACTGCATTTTTTTAAGTTACATTAAGAATGAGAGTAAGAACTTGGCAAACAACAAACAAAAATGAGAGGGGTAAACAGAGATACTTGTTATAATACTAAAATATCTGCCCAAGGAGGAGCTGAGGCTCATTTACAAAATTTTTACATAACATACAATGTACGTACAGGCATGTTTCTTTGAGTCACATGCACAACCTTATGCCCCCCTCTGCATACAATGACAAGGCTTCCCTATTGAAATATTCATCCTAACCCTAATCAAAAGGAAGCCATCCATCCTTCCTTGAGGAATCATGGCTTTGAAAGCCATTCCCTGTGAGCTCCTTCTTTTCTGCAGATAAGGTTTTCTTTGTGTGACAACCTGGTGCAGTTTCTGTGACTTTCCAAGGAGTGAACTCAGGTTGGTTCGATTCCAAGATCAGATTTCAGAGTATCATTCTCCTCTGCAGCTATATTGGTTTTTAGAAAGTTGGCCCATTTCACCCTAAATCATTTCTTGAAAATAGTCACAGGAACCCTGGAGGGAGCTTTTTGCTTGAGGGGCTTTTATTCTCTGATCTGATGTTATCTGGTTGAAACTATAGGCTCAGGTGACTTTCAGAAAGTGGGTTGAGTTCATTCTCCTGACTGTCTTTGGATGACCTATGCTCCCACTTCAGGGAAGATAACTTCTTGTCTGCAGAGCAAAGGGCCATTCTCATGCACCCCCCTTTGCACAAAGGTGTTCTGAGATGGTGAATTCCCAACATAAAGTTACATCCCAAGGGTACTCAGCTGTGAGGGGACGCCCTTGCGGCAGTCTGGCACAATCAGTTCCTCCTGCTAAGGAAAATGCCTGCATCCATGTAGAACCATGAGGCAGTTTGCCAATCTGCCCTTGACCTTGGTGCTCATGTTCCTCTTCATACCACTTTACCTGAAAAGCACACAGTGTTGCTGCACCATACTGAGTCCCTCAATATCCTGTTCACTCAACCCAGAAGGAGCTGACCATTCGGCTCGTGATGTAGCATGATGGGATTTCTCAGGGTACTGGCAGCCATTCCACCTTAGGGCTTGGGCATGGTCAAGACCAAAGTCAATGTGTTGGTATTTCTGCATGAATTTTATCCAGCTGAGAAACGTCCTGCTGCTTGAAGGCTTTGGTTGCATCAAAAAGGTTGTCATAATTAATGTTTGCTTTTTTGCAAAGATTTAAGCTCTAATTCCCAATTCCTAGTGTGTCCCTTGAATTTTCACATGCTTACTTTGGATGACAAGCCAAACAAGCCTTTGACTTTGTACCATTTGTGCTTGTAACTTCTCAGTGTTTTCCAGTAAACCTGGTTGTTGTGGAGCTTTAAGAGAGAATTCTTGTTGACATTTTTTTTTCTCTGTACCAGGTATTTCAGAAAATGCTTGTAGTTTTACAATGATCCAGGTACCTGTTTTTTGGGCTTCTTTACTCAGGCTTTACCAGCCACTAGAAAGAACACACCATGGTTAGAAGCTTGGAATTTTTAGCCCCACCAGCCATTCTCTTGAGAAGGAAGAAGGGCTGGAAATGGAGTTAATGATCCATGGCATCTACATGAGGAATCTTCCATATGGTGTGTCCCAATAGTACAGGGTTCAGAGAGCTTCCAGGTTAGTGGACACACCCAAACTTCAGGGAGGACAGAAGCTCCTGTGCTTAGGACTTCCCCAGACCTCGCCCTTATGTATCTCTTTATCTGGCATCCTTTATTATACTCTTTAATAAACTGGTAAACAAAAGTGTTTCCCTGAGTTCTGTGAGCTCTTCCAGCAAATTAATGGAACCCAAGGAGGAGAGTCATGGACCCTCTGATTTATAGCCAAATCAGACCAAAATTGTGGGTAACCTGGGGACCTACTCAGTATAATTGTAAATGGGAAAGCAGTTTTGTGGGATTGAACCCTTAACCTGTGGGATCTGACACTGTCTCTAGGTAGATAGTGAGTTAAAATGTAGGATACCCAGATGGTCTCAGTTAATTGCTTGCTGGTGGGACAAACACACACACACACACACACACACACACACACACTCATCTGGTGACCAGAAGCAAAGTGCTCTGTATGAGTAGTAAAGGAAACACACAAGAGAAAAGAACTGAATTTTTCCTTACAAAGGAGAGAACAGGTTGTTTTTCAGTATACAGTATTACCTCCAAGAGAATCCTGAAGAAAGAAGGTGAGTTTGGGGTCTCCGAAGCACTGCCTTTGTTTGCTATTACCATGATAAGAATAGTGGTGACTGGGCCCAGGCAGTTCCCTGATCACGAGCGATCAATTTCTCTTACCTATTGCTTTTACTTTCATCCCTTCTGCATGGCTATCTTTTTGTTTTCAGATCCTGCTAAATCCACTAGTTGAGTGGGGAGGTCTGTATCTTCAGACTCTCATTACTGTTCTCTGTTGACTCCATGGTAATTGCAAAGATAGCGGGAGACATAGAGCGTTCTCTGTCATTGATTTGTTGTCACATCCAGGAATCCCTCAGTTGGGTGGGTCTCTGCACCAAGGTGAGCACCTGCCCCACTGCATCCACCATACATATTTCTTTCTTATAAGCTCCTAAATAAAAAACAGCCCAAAGCAGAAACCTACAGGTAGTTTTCAATAAAAGAAAGCAGAAAAAGGGAACTTTGTAGCTTTAGCCCTTTCTTTTCCACAGTCAATTAAGAAAAACAAATATTTAAAACTTCATGGAATTTCCCAAGTTATTAGAACAATTATCAGGTCCATCATTAGAATGTTTTCCCTGTACCAAGCTATCTATATGCAAAGGAGATGCCATTGCAAACACCCCTGCAAGATGCCACAGTACTCGTGGCACAGGGGAGCACGACCCTGCACCTGGGTGGTGTCCATGCCACATGAGCACCAGGAGGGCCTTGAGGAGAGCACAGCAGAGCTCCATGTTAGCTCTGGGCCTTTGTAGCTATTTTTTAGGGGTCTGAGAAAGGTCCTCCCTATTCCTGGTGTACTGAGAGATTTTGTTATGAATTAACATTGAGTTTCGTCAAATATTCTTCCTTTATCAATTGATATGATCATTTTTCTTTAGCCTTTTAATATGGCAGATTCCATCGACTGATTTTCAAATGCTGAAACCTTACATAACTGGAAAAAATACCCCTTGGTCATGATTCATTATTCCTTTCATTCCCTGTTAGGGTGGAATTGCTAATGTTTTGTTGAGGATGTTTTGTTTGTTTTGTTTTGTTTTGTTTTACATCCAAGGTCATAAGAGATATTGGTATGCAGTTTTCTTTCTCTTTCATTGCTTTCTTCCTGTCCCCCACCCCTTTTATGGTTTTAGCATCCAGGCAATATTGGCCTCTTAAAATGAGTTGGAAAGTGTTTTCCCATTTTTTACCTTTTAGAATATGTAAAATTGGTATTACTTTACTGTGAGTGTTTGGCAAAATTTTCCAGTAAAACTATTATGGGCTTGGAGATTTCTTTTTGAAAACTTTTTAATTATGAATTTATTTTTTTATTATTTTTTAATGTTTATTTATTTTTGAGAGCCAGAGAGAGACAGACAGAGAGACAGAAAGAGACAAAGTGACAATGGGGGAGGGGCAGAGAGAGAGAAGGAGATACAGAATCTGAAGCAGGCTCCAGGCTCTGAGCTGTCAGCAGAGAACCCAATGCAGCACTTGAACCTATGAGCTGTGAGATCATGACCTGAGCCAAAGTCGGATGCTTAACCAACTGAGCCACCTAGGTGCCCCACAAATTTAACTTTTAAATACTTACAACATATGATGTATTTTGACCAAACTTACTCCTGAAAATCTTTCCTATTGATTTGTTACCTTCCCCAATTTATTCTATCTACTTAGTATAGCATTGAAATATATATATATATATATATATATATATATATATATATATACCATCCCAAATCTTCATTGAAATAAAGTGAAAGGCATGGGGGTGCCTGAGTGGCTAAGTTAGTTAGGTATCTAACCCTTGATTTAGGCTCAGGTCATGATCTCATGGTCATGGGATTGAGTCCCATGTTGGGGTCTGTGCTGAGTGTGGAGCCTGCTTGGAATTCTCTCTCTCCCTCTCCCTCTTATTCACATGATGAATGTACTGTCTCTCTCTCTCTCTCCCAAAATAAATAAATAAACATTTTTAAGTGAGAGGTATAGAAAAAACAAATATTACAGAAATAGTACCTAGTCCAAATTATACAACTGAAACAAAAATATCCATTGTGTAGTTTGAAGCGGTTGACTTACTGCCTCATCCCTATGTTGTGAATTATCCCACAGCTCCCCAAAGAGTGTCTGTTTTGGACACTTTTGAAAAAAGGCCACCAAAAAGACTCCAGTGGAAGGACCTAGAGAATATGTGACAAATAGTCCAAGATTTTTCTAACGAAGTTTCTACGTACCAAGAATTCACTCTTCAATGTGGGGCCAAGGCAGCCAGGTGGCCCTGGGAGCCCAGGTGAGTAACACAGAAGGAACACACCCAGGAATGCATCTTCTGAGTCCTGGAGAATGAGACTCATGGGAAAGGAGAAAGGGAAGTCTGGACATGGGCAGCAGGGCTAGTCCTGGATCATAGAATGTGCTAGAAGTTGACACACAGCTCAGTTATTATGGATCCATTCTTTGGGGTTTCAGGAAGTGGTGCATGGAATGGGAAAGTTCCCATGCTGTGTCCCAGGAGCCCAGGTTGCTGTGAGGGTGATGGCGACCAGAAGCCATCACACCAGCTCTGCTCAGCTGAGTCACAGCCACTCTGTTGCCTGCTTTGTCTGGGACTCCAAATAAAAAGTTGACTTGGGGATTGAAATTGGACCCTTTAGAAAACAAATCCTCTGTCCTTCTGGCTTCATCTGTTTTTCTCATACCATAAAACTGAGAGAAGCCCACCAACCCAAATGCTTCCAAAGGCAGTGGGACCTGGAATTCACAGAGGCCTTGTGATTAAACTCCATATGGTGCTTTGAACTTCCACATGAGATTTTAAAAGAGAAATGTGAGTGGAAAGGTAGGTGTATTTTCTTTTTTTTTCCCCCATTGGCTTCTCCAGTTCTCATTTCTTCTGTGTACTGGCATAGCTCCCTCTCTGTCACCCCTGGACACCCAACAAGGGACTTACATGCAGAGAGTAGGCAGACAGGAAGACTTCATAGAAAAATGGAGAAAGCATTAACTGAACAGATATATTGTTTCCCTGGTCACCCATCTGCAAGCCTTGGAGGAGTCTAAGGGCCTGCCCTGGTCCAAATCACTTTCACTAGGCTCTCTGTTGGTTGCCACTTTTTTCCTACCTTGAGTCACCAGAAATGCTGGAATCCAGGCTTCCTGCAGAAGAAGAAACTGTTTGTGTCTATTATGCTGAGCACCAGCGCTGCTCTGCTCCCCTGCACAGCCCAGGGGCCTCTTCTGCAAACCAAAGATCCATTCACCAAATCAACGTACAGTTCTAACCCTGGAAAGAATTCTGCTGTTAGAAGCAGAAGTGTTTACCTTGGGGTCCCTAGGTAGACTCAGGACAGGACTTTCGATGGAAGAAAATAACATCTTTATTTCCATTACCCTGAAACTGAAACTTGGCAATTCTAAATGAGACATCACCAAAAAAGTTGTACAGGAATGGGGAGTTCTCCAATCCTCACCTAGCTTGTGGGAAAACATGCGGCTGCTTTTCTGTTGACCAAAGCTATGTAAAGAAGGAAGGTGAGGCTGTGGGGAAAAAGGAACCCTCGTGCACTATTGGTGGAAATGCAAGCTGGTACAGCCACTGAGGAAAACAGTATGGAGGTTCCTCAAAACATTAAAAATAGAACTATCGCATGATGCAGTAATTCCACTATTGGGTATTACCCAAAGAACATGAAATCACTAATTTGAAAAGATAACATGCACCTCTATGTTTATTGCAGTGTTATTTACAATATCCAAACTTTGGAAACAGCCCAAGGATCCATCCATAGAACAACAGATAAACACGACTTCTTGAAGCTAGAAAAAGAAATCCTAAAATTTGTATGAAACCACAAAAGACCCAGAATAACCAAAATAATATTGAAGAAGAAGAACAAAGTGGGAGGCATCACAATCCCAGACTTTAACCTGTACTACAAAGCTGTAATCATCAAGACAGAATGGTCTTGGCACAAAAACCAGACACACAGACCAATGGGATAGAATACACACTCAAGAATTGGACCCACAAAAATATGGCCAACTAATCTTTGACAAAGCAGGAAAGAATATCCAATGGAAAAAAGACAGTCTCTTTAACAAATAGCGCTGGGAGAACTGGACAGCCACATGAAGAAGAATGAAACTAGACCACTTTCTTACACCATTCACAAAAATAAACTCAAAATGGATGAAGGACCTGAATGTGAGACAGGAAACCCTCAAAACTCTAGAGAAAAAAGCAGGAAAAAACCTCTCTGACCTCAGCCACAGCAACCTCTTACTTGACACATCTCCAAAGGCAAGGGAATTAAAAGCAAAAATGAACTATTGGGACCTCATGAAGATAAAAAGCTTCTGCACTGCAAAGGAAACAATCAACAAAACTAAAAGGCAACCAACGGAATGGGAAAATATATTTGCAAATGACATATCAAAGGGCTAGTATCCAAAATCTATAAAGAACTCACCAAACTCTACACCCAAAAAACAAATAATCCAGTGAGGAAATGGGCAAAAGACATGAATAGACATTTCTCTAAAGAAGACATCCAGATGGCCAACAGGCACATGAAAAGATGCTCAATGTCACTCCTTATCAGGGAAATACAAATCAAAACCACAATGAGGTATCACCTCACTCCAGTCAGAGTGGCTAAAATGAACAAATCAGGACACTATATAGATGCTCGAGAGGATGTGGAGAAACGGGAACCCTCTTGCACTGTTGGTGGAAATGAAAATTGATGAAGCCACTCTGGAAAACAGTGTGGAGGTTCCTCAAAAAATTAAAAATAGATCTACCCTATGGCGCAGCAATAGCACTGCTAGGAATTTACCCAAGGGATACAGGACTGCTGATGCATAGGGGCACTTGTACCCCAATGTTTATAGCAGCACTTTCAACAATAGCCAAATTATGGAAAGAGCCTAAATGTCCATCAACTGATGAATGGATAAAGAAGTTGTGGTTTATATATACAATGGAATACTACTTGGCAATGAGAAAGAATGAAATATAGCCTTTTGTAGCACATGTATGGAACTGGAGAGTGTTATGCTAAATGAAATAAGTCATACAGAGAAAGACAGATACCATGTTTTCACTCCTATGTAGACCATGGGGGAGGGGAAGGGGGAAAAAGTTACAGAGAGGGAAGGAGGCAAACCATAAGAGACTCAAAAAGTGAGAATAAACTGAGGGTTTATGGGGAGTTGGAGGGAGGGGAAAGTGGGTGATGGGCATTGAGGAGGGCACCTGTTGAGATGAGCACTGGGTGTTGTATGGAAACCAATTTGACAATACATTTCATATTTAAAAAAAAAGAAGATGTGGTATATATACTCATTGGAATATAAAAAGAGATAAAATCTTGCTATTTGCAACAACATGAATGGACCTAGCAGGTACAGTGCTAAGTGAAATAAGTCAGAAGAAGGCAAATACTATATGATTTCACTCATACGTGGAATTTAAAAAAACAAAGAAAAAAAGAGAAAAACAAACAAACAAACAAAAAACAAGACACTTAAATACAGAGAACAAACTGACGGTTGCCAGAGGGAGAGCTGGGTGGGGGAGAGGGGTGAAACAAATAAAGGGGATTAAGAGTTAAGAGTACACTTATCTGAATCAGCACTGGGAACTGCATAGCATCAGTGAATCACAACATTGTATAACAGAAACTAACATGACATCATATATTAATTACATTTGAAACAAAACAAAGTAATAAAAGAACCAAGGCTCACCAGGAAACCACATTCTTCCCCCAAGGTACTGACCCCAGGACCTGGGAGGAAGCACACACTCTTTGCTGGCTGTCCCTTATCTAAGAATGAGACACAGAGCAGGCATAGCTCACCCTTGGCTTTCACAGCACATTTCAGGCACTGTTAATATCCTGTGCCATGGTCACCACTATTTTCTTATCCAGCTCCTTGTCAGCCTCCAGTGGATCCTGCCAGTCATCTTGTACAGCTTGTCCCCACTGACTTTTTAAATTGTAGAATTAAGAAATACAATACAGCAAAGAAACGGTTGGATTACAAAAGTTTGTTTGCACACTGCTCCAGTAACTCAGAACACATTCCCCTAAAAATAAAGGAGATAAGGCATCAACACGGGATGGCTCTCTCCCTCTGCTCAGCAAGAAAGGATTTGGCCTATGATATTTTGAAAGTACACTACTGTCTCACGAGCAAATTGTTTTCCAAAATAATGCATTCTGACTTGAAACTTAGATGTCTAATGCCTTTCTAGGACCATAGTGATTTTAAAGCATGGCCTCAAATATTTTTGTACTTTTCCCATTGAGGTGAGTCTATGTCCCCTCCTCTGGAATCTGGGCTTTGCGACTACTTGACCAAAAGAGTATGGCAGAAAGGATACTGTGCCAGTTTTATTTTATGAAGATAATATTATCCTGACAAGATAAACACACAAGGATAGTACAAAAGAGAGAGAGACCTGTATCCCTACTAAATACAGATGCAATGATTCTTTTTTTTTTTTTTTTAGTTTTTGAAAATGTTTTTATTTACTTTGGAGAGAGAAGAGAGAGAGAGAGAGAGAGAGAGAGAGAGAGAGAGAGAGAGAGAGAGAGAGAGACTGAGTACAAGTACGGGAGCGGCAGAAAGACAAGGAGACACAGAATCTGAAGCAGGCTCCAGGCTCCGAGCTGTTAACACAAAGCCCAACACAGGGCTTGAACTCATGAACAACGAGATCATGACCTGAGCCGAAGTCAGACACCCAACTGACTGAGCCATCCAGGTGCTCCACAGATGCAGTGATTCTTAACAAAGATAATTATGAACAAGTGGGTGTCTCCAGGAGTGCAAGGCAAGGCTGGTTCAGTATCTCAAAACAAATTAATGTAATCCACCATATTAACAGGCTAAGAAAAAAAGTCACATGATCATATCAGTTGATGAAAGAGAAAAACGTTTGACAAAATTCAACACCCATTCATGATAAAAACTATAGGAAAAATAGAAGAGGTTAGAACTTATCAACTTGATGAGGAGCATCTATAACAAGTCTGGTTTCCCTACAAGTTCTCTCTTGACTGCAGGAGAGTGGGAGTTCCTACTGGCTGAAAGGTATGGAAGTCTTGGCTCCCTAGGGGGCTTCTCTGATACCATCCCATTGTAGGGGTGAGGCTCCCTGTTACAGCCCTGTGGGGATGAAATTCCAGGTTCCTCATGCAGCCTTGGCTGGGGTGGATAAGGATGGAACCCCATTTTTTTGTGGAGTTTGGCTGGAGTAGAGTGGTTCTTGTAAAAAATGTTTTGTCTTTTTAGGCAGCCACCTGCCTAATGCTTCAGCTAGAGATAGCAGCTTTTTGTTAGGGCCTTTCTTATCTGTGCCTGTTAGCATTTCTGGGTTCTTGGCTTCTTCAGGTCCAATTCCAGGATACATGAGGTGAGATAAAAGCCTGCAACTCACCCACTATAGTTTTCCTTGGGTCCTGAGGTTCCTAGCCAGTTAGCTTTTTCTCCACCTTCCAGAGTCTTCTTATGCTTGCTTTACATAGGATGTCCTGGATTTTGTTGTTCTTAGCAGGAGGAAGAGGGAAACTACATCTATTCCATCTTCCTAGAATATCCGGCAGAAGTCCCAATATTTTTGAAATATTTTTGTTCTCACTTACACTTTATTTGTCTGAATATAGAATTCTGGGTTGTTACTAGAGCTTAACAGTTTAGCTGCACCAACTTTTACTTTTACAGTGTTGCCTTCTGATTTCATTTCCTTTGAATGGGTTCCTCTTTCTCTTTCTCTCCCTTTCTCTCTTTGTCTCTCCCATCCTCTATCTCCCTCTCCCTCTCTCCTTCTTCCTATTCTTCCTCCTCTCCTTCCCTACCGCCCCCTCTCCCCGCTTCTCTCTCTCTCTTTCTCTCTCTCTCTGGATACTGCTTTCTGTCTAGAATTCTAAAACGTCAGGAATGTGTGCTTTGGTGTGTGTGTTTTCATCTCTTTGGTTAGGTACTCCTAGGGCTCGCTCAGTGTGGAGATTCATGGCCTCAGGGATGGAGAAGTGTCCCCTACCACTTATGTGATAGTGATGGCTTCTTTACCCTTTCTTCTCACTGTTTCTGAGTTTCTAAAGAGTCAGGTGTTGTGTCTGGCTTGCTTCTCTAAGTTTCTTATCTTTTCTCATCCATCTTATATCTTCTTTTAGTTTGTTTTATTTTCTGAACAAATTCTTCTAATCTTATTTACTATTTTTGGCGATTGTATTTTTTAATTTAGACTTTCTTCACATTATCTGATTTTTTCCGTTTTTCATAACATGGCATTTCTGAGAATGGAATGACTTGACTTTGGATTCTTGGTGTATATATGTTCCAATGTCCACTACATTACTTCCTCTGGGTTTCTTAAAAAAACAACAACAACAACAACAACAACAACAACAACAAAAACCCAAAAAGTTTATCCTCTTCACTGCATGTCCATTTCTCTCAGTTTCCCTTTGTTTGCTTATTTGTATGTTTGTGTGCTTTTTCGTTTGCGTCTCTCTTCCATGTTGAAGGGGTTCACTTATCTGATGTTCCTGGAAGCCATTTCAGACTTAAAAAAGAGAAACTGAGAGCTGATTAGAAAGTGAGCTTTATATTTTTTACTGGTGGCTCCAGACTGCATCCCTTCCACCCTGTTCTGTGCCCCAGAGGCTGACCTACTTGCATCATCTAGCTTCCTTTACACTATGGATTCTGATGGGCTTTAGCCACCGGAGCACTGGCAGGGGATCAGACATCAGGATGAGATAATGTTTGGGGAACTGATGTCCCAGGTTTTCTGCTGAGCTGTGTCTTGGCAATGGCTGCATTCCTCTGCTGAAGGTTACAGACCTCTCTTGTCAGTTGACCTTCTCTGACAACCTCAGCCCTAGTTGGGTTCTAGGAAACACTCCCATCCTGACTCGCAGACACAGAAGTGATAACAGCTGCCTCTGTTGTTCCTCCCAGGGCTTGCACCACCCTGCCTTGGTTTCCCTTAACCACACCCTCAGCTCTGTAAGTAGCCCTTTTATTAAACTCGGCTCTACCTCCCCTTTAGAGAGTGCCATCAGAATTTCTTGCCAAGGCCCTGATCAATACAGAAGCTCCATGCACTTAGGTAAGACCTGTGAACTGGTGGATTTCATGGTACTATGACTGGCCTTTTCACTGGAGGACATCCAATGCATCAGTTTGCTCAGGCTGCCATAACAAAGTACCACACATGGGGTGATTTGAACCACAGAAATGCATTTTCTCAGACTTCTGGAGATCAGAAATCCAAAACCAAGGTGCCAGCAGGGCTGGTTTCTTCCATAGGCTTCTCTCCTTGGCTTATAGGTGGCCAATTTCTTGTTATGTCCTCACATGGCCTTTCCTCTATGTATGCAAATCCCTGGTGTCTCTTTATACAACCAAATTTCCTCTTATAAGAACACCTGTCAGATTGGATTAAGGCCAACCCTGATGGCCTCATTTTAACTTAATCATCTCTTTTTAAAAAATATTTATTTATTTATTTTTAGAGAGAGATAGAGAGCAGGGGAGAGCCAGAGAGAGAGGGAGACAGGGAATTTCAAGCAGGCTCCATATTGTTAGCATGGAACCCCATGTAGGGCTCAAACTCACGACTGTGAATCATTGACTTGAGCCTAAATCAAGAGTTGGCGCTTAACCCGCTGAGGAACACAGGCAACCCTTAATCATGTCTTTGAAGGCCCTGTTTCCAAATATCACCTACCACATTCTGAGGAACTGGAGGTAAGGACTCCAACATAGGAATTTTGGGGAGACACAATTCAGCCCATAAAAATCTATATCTGGAGGTGTCTCTCTGGATAAGACCTCTCTGGGGTCTGTTTCCTTAGAAGAATCCTCTAATTCATTATTTGGAGAGCACACACCAGGCTATTAGCCTTTTGAAACAGGTCCTGGAAAATGACCTTACTGTTCACAGTGGGAATTTTCAACTCTTCCAAGAGTTAGTCCTGGGACTGAGTCTCCTCAGTGTGTGTCCAGAATTGTAAACCAGCCTGGTCTGGTGTGTCCAGAGAATGAACTGATCACCTACCTTGGGATAAGAGAATGTGTCTCTCAGCAACCTGGATCCAGGGAGACAGCACCATCCTCCCCTTTCCACCCTGTTCTTCAGCCCTGCCCTTAGGGGTATTGGGCACCTCTGATGCATTGGCTGTTCCCGGTTACTGCAGAATAAGTTAACTCCTTGCTGCTCCTCCTTTCCACAGGCACTTGGGTTACTTTTTTTTTCTGCTTTTATGGATATGTTACCACCAGTTCTGTGAATCGTCATGTAGAAGGATCTACACTGATGCATGTTCAGTCAGTGTTAGCTGTTCTCTTGTCTGAAACATTCCAGGGATACCCTCTTTGTTTTCTTTGTCCAAATAATTTATTATACTTTTTTCCCGCCTTTCATCATTGTGGTAATTTTCAGGAGGTAGTAAAGACAGAGACTGATCCACCACATTTAACAAAAGATCCACATTGACCCTTTGGAGTTAGGCCCTGAGAGTCCTGCAGTCACTTTGGCCAAGTATTAGGAGTGTCCTTGACCACTAGTATCCAAGCCTATGCAAAAGAGTATAACAAAGGGGCTGGATTTCAGATTTTTTTTTTCAGTATTAGGTATTTCTATGTGTATTCCTTAGCATAATATGACTGGTCTTTTTGCCTGAAGAATTTCACCATTTTATTACCAGCTTTTCTCAAAACCCTCTTGCCTACTCCCTAGAAATAATTCAAGAGCTTTAATTTTATATCAAATTCTAAAAAATACTTCAGAAGCACTGGACTTACACAATGCCTGTGTTAGGACCAACCCTTTTTTATGATTAGTTGTATTTAACTAATCTTTTTTTTAATTTCTAAAAAAGTGGTAAAGACAGTATGGAAGGCACCTAGGTGCTCCTCCTCATCCAGTTTCTCAGACTATCAGTTTATATTAGCAGGTATATTGATCACATATAAGGAACCAAGTTACTATTAATGAATGTCTCATTCATGTTTCATTCACTAGTTTTTTTTTTCTAATGTCCTTTTTCTGTTTTAGGATTTAGCTCAGAAGATGAAATTACATTTAGTTGTCATGTCTCCATAAGCCTTCTTTGGTTGACAACTGTTTCCCAGATTTTCCTTTATTGATGACCTTGAAGAGTGCTGGTCAGGCATTTTGTGGAAGGTTCCTTAGTGTCAGTTTACCTGGTGCTTTTCTCATGGTTAGATGGGGGTTATGGGCATGTTGGTAGGAAGACCACAGAAGCAGAGTGCCATTCTCAACATGTCATATCAAGGGAACATGCTGTCAACATGTCTGGTGGTAGTAATCTTTATCCACTGGCCACTCTAAAGCTACTCTCTCTCTTTTCCATGTTCTACTTTTTGGAAGGAAGTCACCATGTGCAGTCCACATTTGAGAGTGGCAAATTAGGTGACACCTTCTTGAGCCTCTCTCCCACAAATTTTTGATTTTACAAAACCACAGATGATTTTAGATGGCTTGAGTTTGCCGATGACTCTCTCTGGATGAGTAGAAGTTGCTCTAAACATCATCAGTTACAGACAAAAGCGAAATTGTCTTCCACTGCCCCCAACATCCTTCCTCCTGAAATAAAACAATCGTCGTTTCTCAGAAACAAAGTCCATGACATCACGACAACGAGTTTTTCTACAAACAAGCAGACACACGTCAGGAGGTCTCCTGGGGGTGCAAAGGGCCAAATTTATACTTGGATGTGGATTTCAGAAAGTTATTAGGTTCTTGGGTGTGTTTGTTTGAACAAAGTTGTGTATTCTGGCAATGAGAAGCCTAAAAAGAGTGATTGGAAACCCGGAGCAGTGTGTGGGGGAACAAAGTTTCTAGGTTTTTCTCTCATTCCACAATTTCCTTTGTCCTAGGGAAGATCTGTGTCTTCCATTGTGCAGGACACAGATCGCATTTCTTGGCACTTCCCCATCTCACCAGGCACTTCTGGAGGCTAACGAAATAAGTGTTTAAAGAATTCTTTGTGCTCCCTGGAGGAAAGGAAAAGCCCTGTGCCAAATGTATATTGTCTGTGTGAGGCTAACTGCTCTGCTGTGAGTCACATGCACAGATTTTCAATTTCTCCAGATTCACGGGAAGGAATTAGTTACCTGCCTGAATGTAAAAAGTACTAAAAACAAACCCTAACACTATGCTTTACCTACAGTAGCTCCCAAAAGTGCCCTCACCTTTCACTGGCATCTCCTAGAGTCCTTGTTCTCTAAGTACCCTCAGCTTTCACCGGTGGTGTCTCTTTTCTTTCCACTTCCTAAGTGTCACTGGAGCCAGTGGTTGCATGTAAGTATTTGGGGTCAGGATCCTTTGGCTTTTTGGCCTAAAGCACATAACTTTAGTTTTACCAAGGAAGTGCAACTGGCATCTTTCTCAAGTTATTTTTGGAATTACAGACAAAATTAAGACTTTTAAAATGTCCTGGACACAGTGGACCCTGTTACAGGTGCATCTCATTTTATTGTGCTTCCTTTAGTGTGCTCTGTAGACATTGCCCTTTTAGGAATTGAGGGTCTGTGGCATCCCTGTGTGGACGGAGTCTATAGGCGCCATTTTTCCCACAGCATTTGCTCCCTCATGTCTCTGTGTCACATTCTGGTACTTCTTACAAAATTCCAAATATTCTATTAATACTATATTTGTTCTGGTGATCTGTGACCAGTGACGATCCACTGAAAGCTCAGAGGATGGTTAGCATTTTTTAGCAGTAAAGTATTTTTTAACTAAGGTATGCACATTGTTATTTTCGACATAATGCTATTACACACTTAATAGACTACAGTGTAGTGTAAACATAACTTTTATATGCACTGGGAAAGCAAAAAATGTCATGTGGTTCACTTAACTGTGCTATTCCTTTTTTTTTTTTCTTAATGAGAGCAGGAGAGGGGAAGGGAGAGAGGGAGACACAGAATCCGAAGCAGGCTCCAGGCTCTGAGCTGTCAGCACAGAGGTCCTCTCAGAACTTGAACCACAGACCCTGAGATCATGATCTGAGCCAAAGTCTCATGCTTAACCAACTGAGCACCCAGGTGCCCCTGTGCTGGTCCCTTTTTTGTGGTGGTCTGCCACCAAAACTGTAATATCTCCAAGCTACCCCCGTGTTGGGGATGAAATGATCACTGACTATAGGATCACTGCTGCTCCACAGGGGAGAATTATAAGCTACAAATAGGTCAAAAGCACCTGGAATCCAGGCTCCAGTTCTTTCAATCACTCATGCAATCATCAAAGGTAAACCATGCCTGCGCACTAGCCCAGCACCCCTGAAGACTGGACAACAGAAAGGAGTGGGGGTGGCTGGCACCGTGGAACCGAACCAAGTATATTTTAAAGGAGGCCAAGCTGGAGGCAGTGCACAGGAATGGTTAACCCGGCCAGCCTTGCACACTGTTTCCAGGAACACACCCAGGAAAAGGTGAGGTCCACCCGTTAAATTGACAGTCCGGCCCAGTTACAAAAAGACACTGGGTTATTTTTATAAAGAAAGAAAAGAGGCAATCCCTTCCAAACAAATCCCAGATGGGCTGAGACCCCTTTCTGTAAAATAAACACACCCCGAACTTAGGAAGTGCAAGGGGAAATGTTTACAGGAGATCTGAGAGCTGCCCAGCCAGGGCCCGCAGACCTGGGCCATCTGAAGGCAGCCGCCTTTGTGGAAATCGCCTGGCTGCTAGAAGGTGAAAGCATGGATGCTAGAATCCTACCCACAATGGAATTGATTTCTGACACTCTAGGATGGTCTCCTGCACGAGATGAAATTCTTTTGTGATTTCATTAAACCTTTTATTTAAAAGGTGTCTATTAAGCTACTGCCACATAATTTTCTTTTTATTTGAGGGTTTCTGGCATGCATTTATATTATAATAAGCAATTAAATTGAATGTGCAATGCAAAGGAAAAGAGGAGTGTGTACATGTGTGTAAGTGTGTACCAGTGTGTGTGAGTGTACATGGGCATATGTGAGTGGGTATGTATGGCGTACAAATGGTAGATTTGCCAAGTTTAGCAAATAAGAATATAAGATGTTTAAATTTGAATTTCAATAATGTTTTGGTCTAAGTATGTACCAAAGACTGCATGGCAATATTGTAAATACTACATGTGCAAATACTGCATGGAAAATATCTACACTAAAAACTTGCTCATTGTTTATCTGAACTTCATTTTATTTTTTACTATTATTTTTAAGTTTTTATGTATTTATTTTGAGAAAGGAAAGAGAGAGAGAGAGAACAAGCTGGAGAGAGGCAAAAAGAGAAGGGGGGAGAGAGAGAGAGAATCCCAAGCAAGCTCCGCACTGCCAGCACAGAGCCTGATATGGGGCTCAAACTCACTAACTGTTGAGATCATGACCAAAGCCAAAATCCAGAGTTGGACACTTAACCAACTGAGCCACCCACGCACCCCTGAAATTCATTTTAAACTGAGGATCCTTCTCTTTTCTGTATTTATCTTGAAATCCTAGTGAATGTGAGTGTGCAGAGTTATGTCAGTATGTGTGTTGTGAGTGTGTGAGTGTGAGTGTATGCACATGCACATGAGCATGCTACGGCCAGGTGGGGGAAGAAAGTATATGTGAGGAACATGGGTGACAGTGCCACACCAGTCTGAAAGAAGTCACCTACTGCCAGTTTTCATTCCATCCACCCTCTAAAAGTCTACAGTACCCATCACAAATCATAAATTGCAGATCACAAGCATTTCCAACAGGCTTCATACAAATTGAAAGTGTACATTTTTTGAGACTTTTTGTGACTTTGATCAAAAACATCCATGTCAGGCAACATTGGGTCCAGTGAACTTCCAACTTAGGGACTGACTCTGACGGGCTTTTCCCCGAGACCCAGGATCTCTGACACATCATTTCCTCTCTTATGCATATATGAAGAACAGTTTTAAATTATAAACTTTCAAATGATAAACCTCACTTCATTAATGCCACCTCTGGGGATATCATCGTAAAAAAAATCTAAAATGTGTTAGCTGCATTATGTGAATTCATGGTTTATAAAATGGACTGCAATGTTTATAAAATGAAAGCAACTGTAAATACCTAAACATCATCCTACAGGATGCCCGAGTTGGTTATGGTCCATTTACACAATAAAATAATATGCAATCAGTGCAGCAATACTTATGAAAGTTTTCCATCATTCAGACTAAAGGAATCTGACAAACAGGAGACAGAAACACACTTATGAAATTATTTCTCTATGCGTAAAAGGTATAAAATATATAGTGCATGAAAAAACCTGGTAGGAAAAGAAAAAACCTGAATGAATTATTATCAAATTGGAAAAAATAGAAATGGAAGGAAATGAACCAAAATGTCAATAGAGCGTTTTCTTTTGTGTGTGCTGGGTTATTTATTTATTTTTTAGATTTTCAATGCTTTCCGCAATGAATGTGTGTTACTTTGAAAAATTGGAAATAAAATTTATTTTGGAAGGAAAATAAGTACACACAGAAATGTGCTGTGGATGATTGTGATGCGGACAAGGCACACAGCATCCCCGTGACCACGTGTGAGCTGTGTGGGAAGCCTTGGAAGTTCTCGCCCAGGGACCTTGTCAACACTGGATGCACAACTGACCCTGTGAAGAATGTGATTCAGGTTCCCTGGGAACTACCAGCTAACCAGGGACATTGTCAACCATTGGGGGTAGTCATGTTTAGGTAGAAAGAAGGTTTCAGGGAGAGGAAAGTTTCAGGCCTTTGTGCAAGGACAGCTAAATGGTGGCTGGTGCTCTGGCATGTGGGCTGACATTGGGTTATGGAGCTACAGTACATATGTATGCCTGGGAGAAGTACGTAAAGGCCAGGCCAGCACTCCAGAATTATTTAAGCAGAGTGTGTATCTCCCACTTGTTGGCTTTGTGCCCTTGTGTGTTCAAGTTTCCCTTCTCTCCTTTGTGGTTGAATGTGATTCTAGCTGTTGCCTTCTCTTGCATCTCACATTTCTTGATTGTTTGCAAGGATTGATGCCTGTGAAGTGCACTTGTAGATTTGTGTACTTGCTCTGAGGCATCCCATGACATCTCTGAGCCTGGGAATGGTCAAAGCATGGAGCAGAGGCCTAGTCTCTGTGAGTGCAGAGGACCAAGGGAAGGTTTATGCAGACCCAGTTAATGGCTAACCAGTCAGAATGGGAGAGTTCAAAAGTGACATGTTGGGGTGCCTGAGCGGCTTAGTCGGTTAAGCGTCTGACTTTGGCTCAGGTCATGATCCCACAGTTTGTGAGTTCAAGACCCACACTGGGCTCTGTGCTGACAGCTTGGAGCCTAGAGCCTGCTTTGGATCCTGTCTCCTCTCTCTGCCCCTCCCCACTTGAGCTCTGTCTCTCTGTCTCTCAAAAATAAATAAATGTAAAAAAAAAAAAGGTGTCTTAAAAATCAAAAAGGGAATATTGCATTGTATTAAGCTCTGTTACAGGGCATGACACCATGACACCATGTGACATGGATCTAGATACAGTCATCGGAAAATTCACTTTTGTTCTTGCCCTTGGCATGTATTCCACACTCCTCTATTGGGGAGCAGCTGTGGAAGAGGGGAGCCTGACTGGTCTCAGTCAATGGGAACAGTCATCTACCGTCCCTGGTTTTGGTGACCCCCTGTAAGTCCTGATTCAAGACATGGCTCAATACCTGCAACCCAGTCTGGGCCAATGAAATGCAAGAGCGGATTCCTTGGCCAAGTCCCTTTAAAGGGTGGTGTATGAGTGTGAGGCTGAGAACTGTAGCAGCCACACCATAAAGGAAGATGAGGTCCCTGGGATGGACCTGGCAGCACAGAAGGTAGGGAGAATGCAGGACAGGTGCTGTTGATGAGCCAGCTATTAAATCTAAGCATCATGGAAGGGCCTCTAGTCCCTGAGCTTTCTAAGTGTGGGATCCAATAAATACCTTTTATCGTTCAAACTTGGTTGCATTGGATTTTCTGTCATTTACACAGAAAATAAACTGGTTTCTAAACTGATTCCTTTAGAGGTTATATTTTTATAAGTCACAATATGGGTAATAATGTATTGGGGAAATAACATGCACCCCACTGTTTATAGCAACACTATCAACCATAGCCAAATTATGGAAAGAGCCCAAGTATCCACTGACTGATATACAATGGAATATTACCTAGCAGTCAAAAATAATGAAATCTTGCCATTTGCAACAACATGGATGGAACTAGAGAGTATTATGCTAAAATAAATGTCAGTCAGAGAAAGACAGATATCATATGATTTCACTCATGTGTGGAATTTAAGAAACAAGACAGATGAACAGAGGGGAAGGGAATGAAAAATAAGATAAAAACAGAAAGGAAGGAAAATCATAAGAGACTCTTAAATACAGAAACAAACTGAGCGTTTCTGGAGGGGAGATGGTGGGGGATGGGCATTAAGGAGAGCAATTATTGGGATGAGCCCTGGGTGTTACATGTAAGTGATGAATCACTGGGTTCTACTCCTGTAACCAATACTACACTGTATGCTAACTAACTTGAATTTATATTGAGAAAGAATTGGGATCTTCATGGAAAATTCAGAATCAACAGTTTTCATAGATAAGCCACAAATACAATTATTTTCCCCAAATGACATAACTTAGAGGCTCAATTAAAATCATAACTTTCAAAAAGGTGTGAAATGAAATGATTTAGGGGTAAGACCAAAGATGGACCAAAGATGGTCCCAGAAAAGATTATGTATTTGGGCTCTCTCACCAATACAGCCCATCCTCTTGCCTGCCCCCATTTCTCTCCCTTCCTGTATCTCCACCTCAGTGATCAGTAACGTGGCCACATTAGTCAGATTGCCCTGGACAGATCTTGGCTTCTCCACTTACTGTCTGAATGACTTGGGGCAATTTTCAGAGGAGGCCCCAGCAAACTTCCCTTTAGGTCCCACTGGTTCCCAATGAGGCCAGTGTCCATCCATGAGCCATCCTTATGGGAGAGAAAAGGTCAATTGACAGGTACACACTGACACAACCATTGGGGTGGGTGAGTCTGTTACCCCAGTTGGCCCAGGCCAGCATTGAATAGAGGGCCAGGCATGCACTAAGCACGAAGCACATTAGAGTTTGAGATTATTATTTTTGTTACATGCTTACCCAAAGCAGCCTGTTTCTTTCTACTCCTGCCTGATATTGTTATTAAACATTATTGATTAATGTTCAAGTGAGTATCAATATCAAATTTTTGCCCTCCCTAATTGATATGATTTCTTTGATAGTAAGGACTGGAGTCTTGCTCAAGTGGAATAGGGGAGGGGTCTTGCTTTATTCCTTGAAAGGAGGGAACATAAGTGAAGACAGAGTGATCAGAGCCTTCCCACTTCTTACCTCCCCCAAGAAGTTGCCAACACTGCCAAATTATATTACACACTATGAACATGACCAAGTGTAAATATGAGACAGGATGAGTACCCTTTGCCAATGCTGCCATGACTATAGTTTCTAAACACAAAGCTAAACAAAACTGGGAGGGTTTGGTTTAAAAAACAGTCAGAAGACTTAAAATTTGTAACAGTCACAGAGAGTTAAGACCCTAGGATTTCTTTTCCACATCTCAGGTTGATTACTCTGTGCTCACTTGCAGTAGGGTGGATAAGATGTGAGCAATCAGAGAAAACATCTGAGAAAGAGGAAATCCATTCTTCATGCACTGTGTGAAAATGGAGAAAGTAGACTCATGAGCAAGAGGAAGACATGTTTTCACTTTAAGAAAAACTCAAGTCCCTGGGTTCAA
Source organism: Neofelis nebulosa (assembly GCF_028018385.1). Classification (NCBI taxonomy): domain Eukaryota; kingdom Metazoa; phylum Chordata; class Mammalia; order Carnivora; family Felidae; genus Neofelis; species Neofelis nebulosa. Next base: position 93,814,308 of record NC_080790.1, on the reverse strand, counting down.
ATCCAAGATATGTTTCCAGCAGGGTGATAGAATGTCACAAATTGTAACAAAGCTTGTGGCACACTAGACCTCAGTTACCACAAATAATCCAGTTATATGTAAGAATAAATAATAAATTCACTTACATTTTTTATTGCCCCTTTTACTTCACACTTTAAAGAACACTAAGGGAAAAACAAGTTAAATTGCAAAGAAATGTGGCCCATGTTGAATAGCCAATTGAGCAAATACAAATGTGAGCCATTTTTGGAAAAACTGTTACACAAATATCTTTCAACTTAGAAAAACTCATAGTTTAGAGAAAACTGTAACAATAGAGGAGACCTTAAAAATGGTTCAACAAGGACCTTATTTAAAAGGTGTGCAATGAAAACAAACAGGAACAGACAGAATACTGTTTCCATGAAATCTCTAATTTTCAGATTTTATTTGTATTATCTGGGATACCTTTGCTATACAAAAAGAAGACTCACCTCACAGACACAGATGATGAGACAATTTCTTACATCAAGTAAAAGATATTTGAAGGTCTGGCGGGCTCCCAGGTTGGTCAATTCAACAGCTTGCAATGGCATCAGGGACCCATGCTCTTTTCTGTCTCTACTCTGCCATCTTCTGTGGGCTGGAATTGCCCCCAATGGTTTGCCTTGTGGTTGCAAGATGGCCCCAGGAATTCTGGATATTAAAACCAGACCTTTAATATCCACTGTCCAGAAACACAAAAGTACCATCCCTTCATATGAGTCCTTCTGAGGAATGAGGAAAACTTTTCCAAGAGCTCCAGCAATCATCTCAATGACTCGTTGGTCAGACTGGGCCAGTGTCCACTCCTAATTCAGTCATGACCAAGGCATCAACCCACCATCCACAGCCGGGTCCACTCATCTGTTCCCCCTGAGGAAGGCAGAGTCATCATCGCCTCTGGGTCAATAGTTAAGGAACAAATACCTGAACAAAATTAAGAGTCTGATCAGGAAGTTATTTCAGTGATCGAGTTCTAGTCTAGTTGTTTCTGAAAAGCACAAAAGTTCAATTGTTTGAGTCAAGAGGACAGGAATTGAAAATACTTTTTAATTCACAAAATAGTTTTAGAGTCAGCAATTGGGGTGATTTCTTTTTCCAGATTTTGCTTCCATTGTAATTTTCTATTTTAAATGTATGATAATTTAGTTTATAGACATTGTATACACAGTTTTTGAGGGTCAATTTATTGTAGAGAATATGGTTTACTTACGTTTACTTTGGAGCAAATTTGGTAAGGGAAAAATATAATAGATGCACTCCAATGGCATGATTGGGCTGTGCTTTGAAAAGTTGATTTGTGTTGCTTCTTACACAAAATGTTATTTTAAATCTTCTTTTGTTTAACTTATATATGATGCTAAAATTTCCATAAAGAAATGCTAATTGAATTTTATATGTAACTGAAGAATACAATATCATTTAACATGATTGCAGAAATGTAGATATTTAGTTTGATTGACACCAAATATGGAAGAAGAAAAAAAAAACCTTGAACTTTGTGTCTGAACATATTTGAGGAGTAATTTTCAAAAAAAACAATAACAACCAACTTCCACCTCCCTAAAAAGGCCTATTTTAACTTAATTTGGGGAATATAAATTTATATGACAATGCTATGATGTTTATCCTGAGGTATGAGAGAATGTGGCCAGTTTTAGCCAACTCCCAAACAGAAATTAATCCAAATAGCATTTCTGGCAGTTTCCAAAATGGGAAAGCCAAGACTCATCTTACTGTGGGTTGGCTTGATGATCATGATAGTGAAGATAAGTCAAAATTCCACTTGGTTATGAAAGATGTTATTTGATCAGATGTTTCTAGAAACACAAAACTTAGAATTAAAGAAAAATCCCAACTTCACCTTCACTCCTCCCAGTGTTCTAGGTTTCCTTTACTCTTTTTATCTGTTTTGTGGGGGACGGGACTACAACAGGAGACTTGTGCCTATTTTCGTTGCTGACCCTGCAGTGTTCTGAGTACCTGCTTCATGGCTATGCCTATGGAAACATAAAAATTGTTTATTAACTCTTGTCTCGAACCCATGCTGATAGTAAAATTTTTCCTATTTGAGGTATCGTAAGGAGCTGGCTTCTCTCCAACAAGGCCTTTGGTGTTGTGGGGAAGGATTGATTGAAGCTTTAAGGTATCATGCTGCTGTGGGTTTGCTCTAGCGGTCCACAGATGTGGTACCTGGAACTGCACCATTAGCATCTGGGAACTTAACAAGTGCAAGTCCTTGCTGGCTCCAGAGATACCTGAAGGGGGTACCCAACAACCTGTGTGCAGACAGACCTCGAGGGAATTCTGATGTCCATTGAAGTTTGAGAACCGCTGGGTTAGCCATTCTCAATTCTTTTTTCCCTCAAAGATCTACTGGTCACTTAACTGTAAAAATTAGTTTGTTTTAATGATGGGGGATGGGCATGTATGAGTGCTATTTAAGGTTTGGAGGGAGAACTATGGATTTCCCCGTTGTAACCACAACATCCTGGGTGCAGCCCAGCCAGTATTTCAGATTCTTGGTCTCTTTGAGCCTAACCCAGGGCCTGAACCCTGTACCATGGGATGGGCACAGTTTCTGCCATCCGTGAATAAATCACTGCAGGAGCCCACTGGGCTGAGGGCTCAGCCCAGGTCATCACTGAGTGTCCCTTACCTTGAAGTAATCAGCCATGTGTGCTGTGGTTCCTGATGAAGGAGTTTTGATCATTTCAGTGGTAATCAATGTGCTCCTATTCTATGAGATACGCCACACTAGGGTGTTGAGGCACTGATATTAGGAACACCTGCGACCAAGGGCAGGTGCCATGTGGTGTGGGGACCACCAGATGGTGTGCCATGGCCCAGCTGGAGCAGAGGGATCCTCCACAGAATCACAGAAGGGAGGACAAAGTTTACCTGAGACCCAGATATCCTGACTCTGCATTCATCCTGCCATTAAAAGCATCACAGAATATGGAGAATGGAGTCTGGTGTGGATAGAGATGCAGGAGAAGCTCTCTTGCTTTTCCCACCATAGACAGTACCTGTACCCTGCACCATCCCCTGGGTTCCTTGGCAGAGGATCAGTAGAGCTCTACCTCGTTGGAGGCCCAACACCAGAGGAAGGAGGATGGAGGACTTTGAGCCCACAGTCTCCAAGAGGCAGCTCTGCAACTGTGGAAACTGATGGGAATTTACACAAAAATCGGTGCCAAGAGTTTTCCTTCACAAAATCTCATTGCCTCAAAGCCCCTAATGCTCACCCAGGGCAGAAAGGCATTGGGCAAAGTGTTAAGCAACTAAATGGCCCTGGAGTAAATAGCAAAATAAAAATAAAAATAAAATAAAATGTCCTGAAGTTATAGGGGACTGTACTTAAACTCTAGCTTGGTAGCTCAAACCTGTCGTGCAGTCCTGGGGTGAGTTACCCATTGGTTCACATAAGAATGGTTATTTCAACATGCACCAGCTACTTCGCTAAGCAAGTGAGATTCTTGGGTAAGAAAGGGTTTGTGGACATTTATAGGAAAGCACAGAAAAATCAGATCTGTTTTTCCCTGGCTTCCACTGAAAGTTTTTCTCAAGATTCCTTAATAATTAAGAAAGAAAATCCTAAATACCGAGCAGCAGAAACCCAAAATGGAAGTGGCTTCTCGTGTGCTCAGTAGTCCTGAAACAGTGTGTCTCCACATGCTGAGAAGTCACTGTGAACATTGACATCACCAAAGGCATTTTAGAAGTCCTGGTGCCTTATCTGAATTTCTTAATCTAGCAACAACACTAGTGTCCACCCACAGGGTTTTATATTCCTTCTCCATTCCATTACTACTCTGGAAGCAATTGGGTCCAGTAAGGTTGGACACAGAATGAGTAGTGTAGGTGTCTACAGGCATATAATCGTGCCAGGAAGTCTATCTCCCTCTCCACAAAGAATATGGCTATCCTAATATACTTGCCACAGAGCCAGACACCCCAGTACTAAAAGTTCATTCAGCTGGATCTGGAAGATGTTTTCTCTTCAGTGCCTCACTGCCGCATGCACACCTGTGGGCGAGGTGTCACTGACCTGCATGCAGCAAATTCATTAATGGGATGGGTCCAGTGGACCAGGGGAGACAAGTCCACCAGAGAGGGAAGCAGCTGTCAGGAACTGCTTTGCCACCTGAATAAATTCATGTGCAAAAACACCCAAACAAACCCTCAAAGTGCACATGCTAAGTTTTCAAAGGGAACCTCCTGCTGCCTGTCAGGCTGCCTCTGCTAATGCCAGCCCATGGTCTTCCTGTGGTGGAAAGACCCAGATTAAACAACATCCAAGCCCAACAGCCACTCAGACATTAACTTGGCACGGATTACACGTCAGGCAATGCCTAGTTGCCGACAATCAAGATATGGTTTGGGCCCAGTTTCTTCTTCTGGGCCAAGTGGGCAGGTCCTGTCCTGCTCTGACCTGTTTGCCTCTTCCACGAAATGGGAATAAAGTAATTCAAACCCCTTGCCTATTGAGAGGACGGATGAGGTACTCGGCAGACCATACAATGAAAATGGCATACACATGGAAGGAATTACTGGTCTTTTCCATAAAGGCAAATTCAGCCACAGACTGTGCAGGGCGTTGTGAGTATTCTGAATCTCCTTCCTCTTCCCTGGATCCAAGCTCACCACAGAGCTGGTTCCAATGAGGGATCTAACAGCGTCTGTTAAGTGATCAGTTGAGCCAATCCCTCTCTCCATCTCTTCCACAAATCAAACTCAGGCAGTTTTACTTTTCATGCTGCTTGGTGATACTTAAAAATTAAAGGCAGATTTACAAACACTCTGAAGATGGCAGGCAGGACACTCCATAAAGATAGCTCTGTGAGATGGAGACCTGCTTCTCTCTGTGCATACATGGGAAGTCTCTGTGTCACACTCACACCTTTTCTCCCTGCATGTGTTCTCAATAAACCGCTCATAGGAATAAACCGGTTTCATAGGAAACCGGACCTTCTTTGAAATGAGACACTGTATTTAGAGCTGCTCTTGACCAGTCACCATCCTGAGAAGCCATGCAGAGTTCCTGAGTGCAGTATGTGCTCTCGACTGGTGTTTTGGCACTTGGAGTTTTCCAAGCCAGTTGTGTCTACCTGGGTTTGCTTTGAGCTGGCTCCAAGTGGGGTGAACCCCTGTATGAGTTAGGGGGTGGACACCGGTGCTGTTGGCTACCTGCCCATATCCCCTAACTCCTCGCTGGTCCAGTGACCCCTCTGCAAGGACCTGTATTACTGCTTTCTGACCCCCAGGGAAACCATGTCCCCAAGAGCTGCCTTGGGCAACAAGGGGAAGGACTTAATGGCAAGTCCTGGAAACCCTAGTCCTAGTGGATCCCCCATCTCCTTCAGGCCTGGCAGCAGGCAGCAGGCTGCTGTGCTGCATGCTCAACATAACCTCCTGGAGGTGACACAGATGAACTGTTCATGATGCAAATCTGATCATCACTCCCTGTGTTTTTTCTTCCCTTCCCTGCTCACTCCCCCTGAAGATGCACCTGGGGTTCACCTTCCAAGCCAACACACCCTTTTCCCTTAAATCCCCCTCCTCCCAGGCCTGCCTCTGAGGATTCCACTTTAAGATTGAACCATATGCTGCAGGCTCTTGCTTGGGAAGATCCCATCAACAAGGCAAAAACAAAGTTTTGGAGAAAGAATTGAAGCAGCTGCTAGAGCTATTTTCTTCCTTGGACTTACTGACACAAAGCCAGTTAGTGCCTCATAGCCCTTAAATCACTATTGGTGACCCTGACCCTAAGCCTGAGGTGGAAAAGCATGTGATCAGAGTCTGGAGGAGAGGGATTTCCCTGTGATGATCACCCCAAGCTCCATCTGAGCCCAGAAGCAGTCACCAGCTGACTGATAATCCCAAGCACAGCCTCCAGACACATGGGGGCAGGGTTATAGCCTGGAGAGTTGGCCTGAGGATCTCCATAGTCAGGAGAGATCAAAGTCACATTGAGTTCCCTAGAAGGGCCAGGAGTGCCCCTTCCTTGACAGAGGCACGTCCCTGTGGGCCACCCCCATGGGGCCATCATTGCTGCTAGCACAAGACAGAGACGAGACCACCTTGAGAACACCTTGTTATCACAGGGTCCCTGGTGCCATGTGCAGAGAAGGTGCCCCAAGCATGTCTGTGTCCATTCCTAAGAAAAGGCAAGGCCATAGCCACAGTTAGACTTATTTGGCCAGCCAAGATGCAGAGGCCACTTTTATTTTTTTAATTTTTTTTAAATTTTTTAATATATGGAATTTACTGTCAAATTGGTTTCCATACAACACCCAGTGCTCATCCCAAAAGGTGCCCTCCTCAATACCCATCACCCACCCTCCCCTCCCTCCCACCCCCCATCAACCCTCAGTTTGGTCTCAGTTTTTAACAGTCTCTTATGCTTTGGCTCTCTCCCACTCTAACCTCTTTTTTTTTTCTTCCCCTCCCCCATGGGTTTCTGTTAAGTTTCTCAGGATCCACGTAAGAGTGAAACCATATGGTATCTGTCTTTCTCTGTATGGCTTATTTCACTTAGCATCACACTCTCCAGTTCCATCCACGTTGCTACAAAAGGCCATATTTCATTTTTTCTCATTGCCACGTAGTATTCCATTGTGTATATAAACCACAATTTCTTTTTTTTTTTTGAGAGAGATTAAATATTTATTTTTTATTTATTTATTTATTTATTTATTTTTTAATATATGAAATTTACTGTCAAATTGGTTTCCACACAACGCCCAGTGCTCATCCCAAAAGGTGCCCACCTCAATACCCATCACCAACCCTGCCCTCCCTCCCACCCCCCATCAACCCTCAGTTTGGTCTCAGTTTTTAACAGTCTCTTATGCTTTGGCTCTCTCCCACTCTAACCTCTTTTTTTTTTTCCCTTCCCCTCCCCCATGGGTTTCTGTTACGTTTCTCAGGATCCACATAAGAGTGAAACCATATGGTATCTGTCTTTCTCTGTATGGCTTATTTCACTTAGCATCACACTCTCCAGTTCCATCCACGTTGCTACAAAACGCCATATTTCATTTTTTCTCATTGCCACGTAGTATTCCATTGTGTATATAAAACACAATTTCTTTATCCATTCATCAGTTGATGGACATTTAGGCTCTTTCCATAATTTGGCTATTGTTGAGAGTGCTGCTATAAACATTGGGGTACAAGTGCCCCTATGCATCAGTACTCCTGTATCCCTTGGATAAATTCCTAGCAGTGCTATTGCTGGGTCATAGGGTAGGTCTATTTTTAATTTTCTGAGGAACCTCCACACTGCTTTCCAGAGCGGCTGCACCAATTTGCATTCCCACCAACAGTGCAAGAGGGTTCCCGTCTCTCCACATCCTCTCCAGCATCTATAGTCTCCTGATTTCTTCATTTTGGCCACTCTGACTGGCGTGAGGTGGTATCTGAGTGTGGTTTTGATTTGTATTTCCCTGATGAGGAGCGACGTTGAACATCTTTTCATGTGCCTGTTGGCCATCCGGATGTCTTCTTTAGAGAAGTGTCTATTCATGTTTTCTGCCCATTTCTTCACTGGGTTATTTGTTTTTCGGGTGTGGAGTTTGATGAGCTCTTTATAGATTTTGGATACTAGCCCTTTGTCCGATGTGTCATTTGCAAATATCTTTTCCCATTCCGTTGGTTGCCTTTTAGTTTTGTTGGTTGTTTCCTTTGCTGTGCAGAAGCTTTTTATCTTCATAAGGTCCCAATAATTCACTTTTGCTTTTAATTCCCTTGCCTTTGGGCATGTGCCGAGTAAGAGATTGCTACGGCTGAGGTCAGAGAGGTCTTTTCCTGCTTTCTCCTCTAAGGTTTTGATGGTTTCCTGTCTCACATTCAGGTCCTTTATCCATTTTGAGTTTATTTTTGTGAATGGTGTGAGAAAGTGGTCTAGTTTCAACCTTCTGCATGTTGCTGTCCAGTTCTCCCAGCACCATTTGTTAAAGAGACTGTCTTTTTTCCATTGGATGTTCTTTCCTGCTTTGTCAAAAATGAGTTGGCCATACGTTTGTGGGTCTAGTTCTGGGGTTTCTATTCTATTCCATTGGTCTATGTGTCTGTTTTTATGCCAATACCATGCTGTCTTGATGATTACAGCTTTGTAGTACAGGCTAAAGTCTGGGATTGTGATGCTTCCTGCTTTGGTCTTCTTCTTCAAAATTACTTTGGCTATTCGGGGCCTTTTGTGGTTCCATATGAATTTTAGGATTGCTTGTTCTAGTTTCAAGAAGAATGCTGGTGCAATTTTGATTGGGATTGCATTGAATGTGTAGATAGCTTTGGGTAGTATTGACATTTTGACAATATTTATTCTTCCAATCCATGAGCAGGGAATGTCTCTCCATTTCTTTATATCTTCTTCAATTACCTGCATAAGCTTTCTATAGTTTTCAGCATACAGATCTTTTACATCTTTGGTTAGATTTATTCCTAGGTATTTTATGCTTCTTGGTGCAATTGTGAATGGGATCAGTTTCTTTATTTGTCTTTCTGTTGCTTCGTTGTTAGTGTATAAGAATGCAACTGATTTCTGTACATTGATTTTGTATCCTGCAACTTTGCTGAATTCATGTATCAGTTCTAGCAGACCTTTGGTGGAGTCTATCGGATTTTCCATGTATAATATCATGTCATCTGCAAAAAGCGAAAGCTTGACTTCCTCTTTGCCAATTTTGATGCCTTTGATTTCCTTTTGTTGTCTGATTGCTGATGCTAGAACTTCCAGCACTATATTAAACAGCAGCGGTGAGAGTGGGCATCCCTGTCGTGTTCCTCATCTCAGGGAAAAAGCTCTCAGTTTTTCCCCATTGAGGATGATGTTAGCTGTGGGCTTTTCATAAATGGCTTTTATGATCTTTAAGTATGTTCCTTCTATCCCGACTTTCTCAAGGGTTTTTATTAAGAAAGGGTGCTGGATTTTGTCAAAGGCCTTTTCTGCATCGATTGACAGGATCATACGGTTCTTCTCTTTTTTTTTGTTAATGTGATGTATCACGTTGATCGATTTGCGAATGTTGAACCAGCCCTGCATCCCAGGAATGAATCCCACTTGATCATGGTGAATAATTCTTTTTATATGCTGTTGAATTCAATTTGCTAGTATCTTACTGAGAATTTTTGCATCCATATTCATCAGAGATATTGGCCTGTAGTTCTCTTTTTTTTACTGGGTCTCTGTCTGGTTTAGGAATCAAAGTAATACTGGCTTCATAGAATGAGTCTGGAAGTTTTCCTTCCATTTCTATTTCTTGGAATAGCTTGAGAAGGATAGGTATTATCTCTGCTTTAAACGTCTGGTAGAACTCCCCTGGGAAGCCATCTGGTCCTGGACTCTTATTTGTTGGGAGATTTTTGATAACCGATTCAATTTCTTCACTGGTTATGGGTCTGTTCAAGCTTTCTATTTCCTCCTGACTGAGTTTTGGAAGACTGTGGGTGTTTAGGAATTTGTCTATTTCTTCCAGGTTGTCCAATTTGTTGGCATATAATTTTTCATAGTATTCCCTGATAATTGTTTGTATCTCTGAGGGATTGGTTGTAATAATTCCATTTTCATTCATGATTTTATCTATTTGGGTCATCTCCCTTTTCTTTTTGAGAAGCCTGGCTAGAGGTTTGTCAATTTTGTTTATTTTTTCAAAAAACCAACTCTTGGTTTCATTGATCTGCTCTACAGTTTTTTTAGATTCTATATTGTTTATTTCTGCTCTGATCTTTATGATTTCTCTTCTTCTGCTGGGTTTAGGGTGTCTTTGCTGTTCTGCTTCTATTTCCTTTAGGTGTGCTGTTAGATTTTGTATTTGGGATTTTTCTTGTTTCTTGAGATAGGCCTGGATTGCAATGTATTTTCCTCTCAGGACTGCCTTCGCTGCGTCCCGAAGCATTTGGATTGTTGTATTTTCATTTTCATTTGTTTCCATATATTTTTTAATTTATTCTCTAATTGCCTGGTTGACCCACTCATTCGTTAGTAGGGTGTTCTGTAACCTCCATGCTTTTGGAGGTTTTCCAGACTTTTTCCTGTGGTTGATTTCAAGCTTCATAGCATTTTGGTCTGAAAGTATGCATGGTATAATTTCAATTCTTGTAAACTTATGAAGGGCTGTTTTGTGACCCAGTATATGATCTATCTTGGAGAATGTTCCATGTGCACTCGAGAAGAAAGTATATTCTGTTGCTTTGGGATGCAGAGTTCTAAATATATCTGTCAAGTCCATCTGATCCAATGTATCATTCAGGGCCCTTGTTTCTTTATTGACTGTGTGTCTAGATGATCTATCCATTTCTGTAAGTGGGGTGTTAAAGTCCCCTGCAATGACCACATTCTTATCAATAAGGTTGCTTATGTTTATGAGTAATTGTTTTATATATCTGGGGGCTCCGGTATTCGGCGCATAGACATTTATAATTGTTAGCTCTTCCTGATGGATAGACCCTGTAATTATGATATAATGCCCTTCTTCATCTGTTGTTACAGCCTTTAATTTAAAGTCTAGTTTGTCTGATATAAGTATGGCTACTCCAGCTTTCTTTTGGCTTCCAGTAGCATGATAAATAGTTCTCCATCCCCTCACTCTCAATCTAAAGGTGTCCTCAGATCTCAAATGAGTCTCTTGTAGACAGCAAATAGATGGGTCTTGTTTTTTTATCCATTCTGATACCCTATGTCTTTTGGTTGGCGCATTTAATCCATTTACATTCAGTGTTATTATAGAAAGATACGGGTTTAGAGTCATTGTGATGTCTGTATGTTTTATGCTTGTAGTGATGTCTCTGGTACTTTGTCTTACAGGATCCCCCTTAGGATCTCTTGTAGGGCTGGTTTCGTGGTGACAAATTCCTTCAGTTTTTGTTTGTTTGGGAAGACCTTTATCTCTCCTTCTATTCTAAATGACAGACTTGCTGGATAAAGGATTCTCGGCTGCATATTTTTTCTGTTTAGCACACTGAAGATATCGTGCCAAGCCTTTCTGGCCTGCCAAGTTCCAAAGGAGAGATCAGTCATGAGTCTTATAGGTCTCCCTTTATATGTGAGGGCACGTTTATCCCTTGCTGCTTTCAGAATTTTATTTTTATCCTTGTATTTTGCCAGTTTCACTATGATATGTCGTGCAGAAGATCGATTAAAGTTACGTCTGAAGGGCGTTCTCTGTGCCTCTTGGATTTCAATGCCTTTTTCCTTCCCCAGTTCAGGGAAGTTCTCAGCTATAATTTCTTCAAGTACCCCTTCAGCACATTTCCCTCTCTCTTCCTCCTCTGGGATACCAATTATGCGTATATTATTTCTTTTTAGTGTATCACTTAGTTCTCTAATTTTCCCCTCATACTCCTGGATTTTTTTATCTCTCTTTCTCTCAGCTTCCTCTTTTTCCATAACTTTATCTTCTAGTTCACCTATTCTCTCCTCTGCCTCTTCAATCCGAGCCGTCGTGGTTTCCATTTTGTTTTGCATTTCGTTTAAAGCGTTTTTCAGCTCCTTGTGACTGTTCCTTAGTCCCTTGATCTCTGTGGCAAGAGATTCTCTGCTGTCTTGTATACTGTTTTCAAGCGCAGTGATTGATTTTATGACTATTATTCTAAATTCACTTTCTGTTATATTATTTAAATCCTTTTTGATCAGTTCATTAGCTGTTGTTATTTCCTGGAGATTCTTCTGAGGGGAATTCTTCCGTTTGGTCATTTAGGATAGTCCCTGAAGTGGTGAGGACCTGCAGGGCACTTCCCCTGTGCTGTGGTGTATAACTGGAGATGGCGGGCGGGGCCGCAGTCCGACCTGATGTCTGCCCCCAGCCCACCGCTGGGGCCACAGTCAGACTGGTGTGTGCCCTCTCTTCCCCTCTCCTAGGGGCAGGATTCACTGTGGGGTGGTGTGGCCCATCTGGGCTACTTGCACACTGCCAGGCTTGTGGTACTGGGGATCTGGCGTATTAGCTGGGGTGGGTAGGCAAGGTGCATGGGGGCAGGAGGGGCAGGCTTAGCTCGCTTCTCCCTAGGTGATCCACTTCAGGAGGGGCCCTGTGGCAGCTGGAGGGAGTCAGATCCGCTGCCGGAGGTTTGGCTCCGCAGAAGCACAGAGTTGGGTGCTTGCGCGGAGCGAGCAAGTTCCCTGGCAGGAACTGGTTCTCTTTGGGATTTTGGCTGGGGATGGGCGGGGGAGATGGCGCTGGCGAGCGCCTTTGTTCCCCGCCAAGCTGAGCTCTGCCGTCTGGGGGCTCAGCAGCTCTCCCTCCCTTTGTCCTCCAGTCTTCCCGCTTTCTGAGCAGAGCTGTTAACTTATGACCTCCCAGACGCTAAGTCGCGCCTGCTGTCGGAACACAGTCTGTCAGGCCCCTCCGCTTTTGCCAGCCAGACTCGGGGGCTCTGCTTGGCTGGAGAGCCGCCCCTCTGCCCCGGCTCCCTCCCGCCAGTCCGTGGAGCGCTCACCGCCTCGCCGCCCTTCCTACCCTCTTCCGTGGGCCTCTCGTCTGCGCTTGGCTCCGGAGACTCCGTTCTGCTAATCCTCTGGCGGTTTTCTGGGTTCTTTAGGCAGGTGTAGGTGGAATCTAAGTGATCAGCAGGACACGCGGTGAGCCCAGCCTCCTCCTCCGCTGCCATCTTCCAGAGGCCACTTTTAAATACAGACAGTTTTGAGGAACTCACACAGATGGAGCAAAGAGAGCAGACATAGATGCCAGCTCCCAGGTCTTCATCTGACACGCCAAACAGGATAATAGAGTGAAAGTGGCTGGGTATCATTGGGGGACTGGCACCACACTGCACCTGAGGGCAGAAGCTGGAAGCTTCAGTCTCATCAGGACCATGAGAAATTGAGTCCATGAGAAATTGTCTCCTAACAGCCTTGGGGGGCATGGGGAGGCCGGTGGGGTATGGCCTCTTATTCTGGGAGGACCATAAAGTGTCTGCCAAGACTCAGATCCACCACGTTCATGCCTTTGTCTGTGTGGCCATTGTGGGTACCTGCATGGTTGCCTTTGTGGATGTGAAGAATCACCACAGCTCAGTGTACTTATAAACAGATCATTTACGATCATAACTCAGAGCACTTTAACTTTCATTCTTCTCCACTGATATTTGAGCACAGATATTGAGACAGATGTTGTAGCAACACTTTAGAGACATATTGTATTATTTAACTGAATCTTTACCAACATTGCAACCCTTTTGCAGGTAAGGCAATAGATTCAAGTGGTTACGGGATAAGTCCATGGTTGGGCTGCTGGTGTGTAAGCCAGGGATTGTCAGAGAACCAGATTTCTGGGTTCATCACAACACTTTCCAACTTCCACTTTCAAAAAAGTTTAATGAAATACTTTCTTTAAAAAATGTTTATTTATTTATTTTGAGAGCAAGGGAGGAGCAGAGATTGAGAATCCCAAGCAGGCCCTGCACTGTCAGCACAGAGCCTGACATGGGGCTTGAACCCATGAACTGTGAGATCATGAACTGAGCTGAAATCAAGAGTCAGATGCTTAACCGACTGAACCACCTGGGTTCCTCTGACATACTTTCATATTATACATAATTTTAAAGAGTGGTCAGGAATATTACCCAGTGTTTTATGAAAAAAGAACACCAATATGTCCTTGAGCAAAGTCACTGGGTTCTATCCTGAGTCAGAAGGCCTTTCGGTGGGGTCCCTTGTACAAAAAGTGTCAGTGTCAATCAGAGCCACTTCTGATCACCAAATACTATGCACTATTTCCAAATTTGTAATGGAAACAGCAGCTTGGTGACCTTTAAACCTCTAGATCTGACTGCCTGGGTTCTCTGAAAACCTAAATTTAACAATGAACTAAATGAGAATAGGAAAGAAACACAAATAATAATAAATATCTTTCCTTCCTGGCCTCCAAGCTATATCTAACATCTCTCATCCACAATTTCATATAAACGGAAAAAGGAAGGAATCCCACACTTAGCCCTTCTCCAGGGCCCACAGGGGACACAGCCAGTACAGGTCCTCCTTCTGCTTCAGGAAGAGGCAAGGAGATGGGTGATGGCTCTATGTTTGGTTCTTCTGAAAGTAATATAAACAATGGAGTGAGTCTCATATTAGTTACAAATGAAAATGAATTTACCCATAACTTCCTCTTTAATGTTTCAAGTGTTTACTCCAATGAATTGATTGTTTGTAGGCTATGATTTTAAAACTTTTAAACTCAGCTGTTTCCTAGTTCTGCTTTCTAAAGTCATAATAGAGAAGATGTCACTGTCTTTCAGGGGACCATACTTGCTGAAACCCCCACAGGAACCGGTAGCTGATAGGCTCAGCTCCTCTGGGAAGCAGGGCAGGTCTTGAAGCTGTGAGGCCTCTGGTGCTGGGGGAGGCAGCTGGCAAGCTGAGAGCCAGCCTTTCCAAAACAAAGCTACAATGTAATGCCCTGACAGGATTTTTGACTAGTCCATTAACAAGACTGCTAATATTCAAGGTTAGCAAGGGAATAAGGAGCATTCACTCTCATACCATATTGGCAGAAGTGTTCGCTGTTAACGGTATTTTGGAGAGCACTTTGATAACACTTATTAAAATTTGAAATGCACATACACTTTGATCCAGACATTCCACTGTGGGATTTATAGAGTCCAGAAATACTTAAATATATACAAGTAAGTGGTGAATGTGACTCTGTAAATGACATAAAAATTTGGAAATAATCATCAATAAAGGAATAAATAGGCCACAGAACAGCGTTTATAGAATACTATGCAGCTAGTAAAAAAAATGATGTAATTCCATACACCACAATGGAAGGAATTCAGATTAATTAAGTGAAAAAAGGAAGAGTAGAATGATACATTTTGTATGATAGTCTTTCAGGACAATCATTTGATCCAATAGATCCACACACAGACCACTGAGCAGTGCATGTGGGTGCAGCTATATGCATATATAAGGGTAAAGTCACCAAAGGGCTGATAGCAATTAGCTGTAAGACTGTCGAGGAGGACAGCTGACCCAAGCAGAGTCACTCTCCTGGTATTCTGGGACTGGGTGTCCTTGGGTAGCAGGACACCACCATATGTAAATTTGTTTGCAGATGGGAGAGCTGTCTTACTCCCGCCATGTGATTAGCTGAGAAGTGAATCTCTGGAGCATAAAAAAAGGAAACAGAAACAGAGAAGGGAGGCCCAGGAGATGGAAGTACTGTTGTGTGGACACCAACAACTTTTCATCTAGCTTCCAACCTCTTCCCATGTGTAGCATATTCCCACCTTTGAGAGTCACTGCTCTGAATCCCCCTGGAAAACATGGGATAAGTTACTTCCTCTGTGTGTGGAGATGCTTAATTCAACCCAAGTTGTTTCTATAACATGTAAACACATTTGCATCTTAGTATATGTTAGGGAGCTACTTCTATTGATTGGGGAGCTATTTCTAAGTCTCTTGCAAAGTATAGACTCATTGGTTATTCAGCATACTATGCCCTTCTCTCTTGACCTTTAATTTTATTTTATCTTTTCCATCCATGGTACTTAATGTGGTGCTTGCTGCTCAGCTGGCATTTAATAAATGTTTTTGGTGAATGAACAAGTAGACATATTCAAATGAATCAATGATAGACAAGGACAGCCAGTGGATTTATCATATTCTAACAACATCATCCTATTGACTACAAGCACCTTTAATTGCTGAAAGTCAACTATTTTCACCACAAAATGGAAATTCTACATGCTATTACATTTTACACTCTGTAAGGCATTTTCACATCCTTTGTCCACCAGTTGATGGGGCCAGGCTCTAAAGGAAGGAGGGATTCTTCCCAACACACTGAGTGGGATGGATTCAACACTCGATTCCAGTCCCCATGGTAACTTTGGCAATATTCTCCTTTGTTAAAGAACAAGTAAAGAGTAGCTTGTGCTGTGTTGCAATTTGGCCCTACTTTGGCTGAGCACACTGAGGAGATGGGGCAAAATCCAATACCCCCAGAAGCCACGCCCACCACATCCACTGTAACTCAAGAGACACTTGAATGGTGAAGTTGGTTCCCTCTGCCACTTCTCAGAAAATTCAGTGTTGCCCAAGCCCTTGAGGACTCATATTCAAAACTGAAAAGGAAGAGGGAGGCTTCTCTCTACTTACAGTGAGAAAGAACCCATTTCTCAGGGTCATAGATTCCGTTTCAAGATCTTGCCAAGAGCTTGGTTTATATAAACCAAGAGGCTTGTGATCAAAGTCAAGTTTTCCTGTTAAAGTTGCCAAATATGTCACATCACAATAACAGGCACATTTTAGCTCTGAATTGGGATGTTTGAGAAATAATTCTAATAGCTCTTTTCAAAGTTTGGATTCCCCCCAGCTGAGCAATAAACCCAGTCATTGCCACTTCTTTCCTTTCTCTCAGCTCCCCATCTCCGACTTGCATTTTCTGGCTGTTGCATGCTACACGTGTAAACAAGCAATTGCAGGCCAAGCCTAAATGCAATCAGGTGGTATCCCTGATATTTAAGTCTTCCAACAAAAGATGACAAGTAAACGGCTTAGTAAACGGCTACCATGACTATACTGAGATGGTAAATATAACTTTTCTTGTATATCCAGGATGTTACAATGAATGCTACACTTGAGTCATAAGCCTTAAAACTTTTATGAAGATTGAGAACCAACTATTAGTCACTTACACCCTTGATTCTTCATCCATTTTACCAGTTTTTTTTGTTACCACCTATTCTTTCCAGGAAAAGACAACTCCAGCTTTCTGGAATGCCTGTAATATTTGGTTTCCGTACATGAGAAGCAGTATGCATTCTAGTTGGACTTATAACAGGAATAAGACCTGTCACCTGGGCAGCACCAGCTCACCCATGTGAGCCACACTTGGCCCCATCACCTAAACCATAGCTTCTATTTGCATTTCTGTCATTCAGCTCTGAAACTTTCAAAATCCTTGGACAGTTGTCTTTCTGGTCACATACCATTAACAAATAAAGTAAAAAAAAATAGGTAAACAAAGGTAAAGATCAATAAGTAAGTACATAGATACACAGATACAATACGTTTTGCTGTCTCAGAATAATGCAGGCACTCAAAATGCATATTAAGTCTTTGATTACAATCAAAGAATTAGAATGGACCTGAATGCCTGTTCAATTCATTAGCACATTTTTATTTCACTATGCCTTTTTCTGTGAGAGTTCTCTGTATTTTCTGGATATACATCCTTACAACAGTGAGCAGGCAGTACTAGGATAGACAAGAAAGTGAACAAGATTAGAGAAACCAGAGCCAGACCCACCTGATTTACAACAAAGGGGCCTCTGAAATATAGTGAAGAAGGGTTTGGTTTTTTTTTTTTTTTCAATAAACCGCTGGGTCGGTTGGTCTGCCATGGGAAAAAAAAAAGTTAACTTTGACCCCTACTTCATATCATACACAGAAATCAACATCAGATACATAGATCTTACACTGAAATATGAAAGGTAACATGATAAAGGTTTTAGAAGCAAATGGGAATATTTTCATGACCTTGAGGTGGGCAATTTTCAGAACCAGTATATAAAAAGCAAGAACTTCAAAACAAAACATTAATAAAATAAACAATCTTAATGTTAATAATGTCTCATCAAAATGTATCAATACACAGATTTGGAAAGAGGTTTACAATGCATGTAATATGTGTATTTTCAAAGTCAGTTCAAAACACCTTCGCAGTAAAATGAAGTAAAATAAAGAATAAATACCATTTATTGAGTATGCATTCTTTGGGGCTGGCCTAAAGACTTTACCCACCATGATCTAATTTAATCCCCATGAAAACCCCAGATGGTAGGTGCCACTAAATCCATGCTTCACAAGATAGGGGAGAGGGCTGTTTTAGGTTAAGTAAGCCCCCTAATCTCACCCAGGTAGCAAATGGCAAGGTTAGGAGCCGAACACAACCCTCAACCTCTGTGGAACTCTCAACCAGTGCACTCAACCTTCCATCTTTCTCTCCTCCTTCCATTTCTTCCACTCATGCTCTCACCCATGTATCCATTATTACTTCTTTGCTTCTGTTCCTCCACGGTAGTGTAAGGTTTTGAATGAATGTCCAATAATATGTGCTGTTTGGACATTTGGTGAAATTGGGAGAGAAGAAATTGAAAGATTGACATGGAAGGATGATGAGTCAGACTTGGGCAGATGCTCTAACCTGTCCATTCCCTCTTCCACTCCAAGCTGCTGGCTTCTCAGCTGTATGGATCCCCAATTTTGCACCTTGAGAAAATTGTATTCTTATTATTCCCTTAAGAAGAGTTTGAAGCCCCAACTTTGACTTTTCTACTTCAAGCAATGGGAAATATAGAGGGAAAACTCGCATGAGGAAATATGTCACTACCCTCAAAACTGTGAACATGAAAACTCTAATAAATTGGCCAAGTTTGCAAGACCTCTAGTTCTATGGCAAGTTATAACAATTGTCATCAGGTCAGAGGTAAGAAGAGTTTCAATGATCATGCCATCCAAGTTTGTCAGCCCTGGAGGCATAGCAGAGGCAAATGCCAGAACCAGGCATCATGCTGTTTATAAAGTTCTCCATGTGATTCTAATATTGATGCAGGGTTGAGAACACAGAGGTACTCCAAACTTTCCTGACTACAGGAGAAGCTAGGAGGACTCAGGGATCCCAACAAAATGTGGGTAAATGGTCCACAGTCATCTAGAAAGGAACTCATGATGAATTAACCAGGTCAGCATTTTCACTACTCTAGAGAATTCCATAGCTCTGCTCTAAGTGATTAATAAAGAACACCAATGGGGCCACCTGTGTGGCTCAATTGGTTAAACATCCATCAGCTCAGGTCATGATCTTGTGGTTTGCAAATTCCCGCCTCTCATCAGACTATCTGCTGTCAGCGTGGGACCTGCTTTGGATCCTCTGTTGCCCTCTCTCCCTGTCCCTCCTCTCTTGCTCTCTCTTTCAAAAATAAATCACCATTAAAAAATATAGAACACCAATGAAATTCATCTTCTTGCTCTCCAACTTCTTAGGAGACTGGCTGACTATCCATAGATTAAAACATAAACTTATACAAGATCTAAATATTCAGCAACAAAACCAGGGACAGCGCATGAGTCATGTGAAAGAAACTCAACTCTATCCCACTCTACTGAGGATGGCACAGTTTTGTTTTGTTTTGTTTTGCCTCTTCTCCATCTACAAAAAAAAATCAGGATGGCTTACAACCAGGATACACACACACATTTGCACACAATACATTAGGAAAGACAATGTCATGAAATGGAAATAGAGATATTGAATCAGGAACAGGAAAACATTTTTAAGGACAAAAAATGCACATGCAGAGACACTGAGTGAATAATGAGGCATTACCTGTGGATTCCTGAGACTGAAGAAATAGAATACCTAAATACTTATTAAAGGGATTCAATTAAATTATGAAAGGTCAATAAGATAAAAAATGAGGTGACTCTCTATGTTATGGTATGGAGGAATTTCCAAGACAAGCTGAAAAAACTAGAAGTTCAGTCCAGAGCACAGAACATGATACCCCCTCCAGAAGAGGCGATGCCAGAAGCAGGGGCTGCCTCTGCCTCTGCCTCTGGGGAGGGTTTCAGGATGGGTGGAACAGGAGGGAGTTGACATTCATAATAGACCTTTTTGATCTACTGGAATCTTTTGTACTATATGCTTTCCATTTTCCCAAATAAAAAACTAACGGAACACTACTAACACTATCATTTAAAAGAAGTACATAATTTTTAGAAAAATAGAATTTTAAGACTAAAGAAAGGAAAAACCCAAGTTATTTAGAACTGTGAAGTCCTGAATACAGTATTTTAAATTTTTTTTCAACGTTTTTTATTTATTTTTGGGACAGAGAGAGACAGAGCATGAACGGGGAAGGGGCAGAGAGAGAGGGAGACACAGAATCGGAAACAGGCTCCAGGCTCAGAGCCATCAGCCCAGAGCCTGACGCGGGGCTCGAACTCACAGACCGCGAGATCGTGACCTGGCTGAAGTCGGACGCTTAACCGACTGCGCCACCCAGGCGCCCCCAGTATTTTAAATCTGTCTCCTGACCTGTGAAGAAAAGGAGAAGAAAAGAGATGAACTTACAAAAATCCATGTGAACATTAAGTAATGACTTTCCCAGCCTAGGTCTGGGTTGCTCAGGCAAGAATGGACATTGTCAGGTTGTGTGGGCAGCAACCATTCTGCCCAGATCAGCCAGAACTCATGCTCCCAGTGTGACCTCCTACTTGGGACACTCTCCTTCAAACCAAGAACCCGAGTCTTTATGGAGCCCACCTTTGGGCCCAGCCAGATCCACCCAGACATACTCTCTTAGGGAAAGGCCACCACACAGTCCCATCCAGATGTCCCATCTCCCCATCCAGATGTCCTACCTCTTTCTAAGCTTTGCTGCATGATGAAGAGACTATCTCATCTTCTGTGGTGGTCACATGCTGCTATGCCGACTACAGATAATGCTGACTTGATGTATGAGCCCTTTCCTGGAGACAAAATACTGTTTGCATTTTCAGTGCTGGAAATTTTAGGCAGAATAACACTTTGAAAGATTCTAAGCTATAGAAACTTCCAGCAGCAACTCCTTGAATCATACCATATAAGCAAAGTCTTTCATCTCCCCCTTGGGTCTGTTCTGTGAAACTATGAATGTCATGTTCATTTGGGGAATGTTGATTTCTGTATTTTCCTGATGCCTCTCCCCTTTACTTCCCTCAATTAAGCTGATGGACAAGCCCCCATACTTTCGTACATTGCAAGAGGTTTGTGTCAGGAGAAAAACGAATTTGTCTGCAAGAGACTTCAGTTGCCTGATTTTGTTTCCCAAGGCTTATCCTGGTTGGAGGTTGCACCCATTGCCAGAGACACAGGAGAGGAGCAGCAGAGACTGTGTCCGGGTGGGCCAGGAGGATGATGGTAAGTGTAGCCTCGGATGGAAGGCTGACAATGCTTGGCAGTGGGACACCCAGGAGGTGGTAGGATCAGAGCAGTCCAGACACCCAAACACTGAGCTCCAGAATGAGAGGTCAGGGCCCCATGCCCCAGCTACCCCTGTCCCTTTCAAGTTCCCTGAAAGCCTGAGAGGAGGGGTCCCCAATAATGCCAGGGTGGTATCTTTTAGACATTTAGTTGAGGGCAGCAGTTTTGAGTCAGAATGAAGTGATTTGAGGGACTAGAGATAATTTTACTTCTTGCATACCTGAGTATGTGGGCTGAAATCCTACCAGTTATTCATAACTTTCAAGAACTGCTCCAGATCAAACCTGATAACTTCTTGTACACTGACTCTAAGTAGAATCAAAGGGAAAGAGAGAGAGAAAAATTTTGAAAGTGAGTCCTCTTTTGCCTCATGGTATGTTTTCACTATGAAAAAGGTGGTAATGGGGCAAGTTCACATTCCTCCTGAAGCCCTCATTCCTGCTTTCCTTAGGGGGCTTCCTCCACTCTCCATTGCTTTATATTTTGTTTTGTTTTGTTTTGTTTTTGAAAATAGGAGAGGCTCCAAGGCAGGGTTGGACAAAACTCCATAAAAAGGTCTGTCTCCTGCCACATGCCCCCTGCTTGACATGACCCAGGTTTGGAGAATGGAGGGCTGTGTGCTTTCTGGTATTCCAACGACATGTTTTATCTTCAGGGACTACATCAATGCCCATGGAAGAAACCGTGAGTCTTCCAGATAAATCCAGCTGCAGGAGGAAGCTGAGGACATACCAGGAGACTTGCAAAGTATACGTATATGAAGAGGTAAACCTGTGTTTCCCAGTGAGAGCAACTGAAGCAGATGGCTCTCACTGCTCATGAGGAAGGAGCTGGATAAGGTCACAGAGAATTGTGTTCAAGGACCAGAGAGGGACTGTTCTCAAGAGAAACCATAAACTGCCTAGAGATGATAGTCGCAGATAAGATCAAGTGGTGTCATTGTCATCCCATCTTTGCAGAAGTAACATGACAAAAAGCAGACTGGCTGACAAAGGCAGAGCTTAGATATGAACTGCAGCCCTTACCAAGGAAAATAGAAACTTTGCTGCCAATCCTAAGAATGACTGTACAGAAGTGAATGCTGCCCCATGCAGGATTGTACTGCAAGCGGGGGTGGGGAACAAGTACCTCTGTATCTACCTTCCAGGCTAAAGGGGTTAATGACCACCACTTTTCACTTTCCCTCCTAAAGACCTGTGGCTGGGAGCACTCCCTGGCCCCATAACCCCTCCTGTGCAGACGTAACATGCAGAACCTGGGGGACAGGCAGCTGAGGATGCAGAGCAGACAGCATCCCCTGCTGCCCTGGCCACCCGCACCCACCATGCAGCCTCTTTTTACCAAGGTATCGGGTGGACAAATCACATCCTGTGGGCCAGATGCCACCTAAACACTTGTCTTGTTTAGTCTGCACATAGTTGGGTGTTTTTAAGTAATTGCCAAATCATTTCTTGTAAAACATGAACTGTGTAAAATTGGAGAATCTAGCAAAATGAGGCCCAATATCTCAAGCCCACAATCCTCTGGGGCTAAAGTGCACTTCCCTTTCTAGATGTGGACTAGCTCCCTAGTTGGACATAGTCCCCTGCCACTCCCTATTTCACTGCTAGTTTGGTCCACTTCACTCACTTTTATTATTGCCTGGCCCATGTGGGTTTGGGGAACTATGATCTCTGGGAGAATAGAATCAAAAGACCTGTAAAGCCCAGACTTCACTGTGACCTGGCTGGATGTTTCCTCCAGCATGCATGTAACCACTCTGAACTGCGGGCTTCTGGTCTCCAAAACAAGTCATGATATCTTCTACTGGTACCTCACAGAGCAGTGGTGAGACTAACTGAGATGGTACTTGAAACACTTTTTTTTTTTAGGTTTACAAATAGAAGATAAATCTGGAGTAGGGGGCCAACAATCTTCCATTACCTCCTATTAGGTGTTTCTATGGGTGAGTTGGGCCGGAGTCTTTTCTCCCAATAAAATGCCATCTTGTTTGTCTGTGTCTGTACACACAGTGGCTTGGAACATACCCAGATGGGCAACCAAAGCTCAAGTCTTCGGGAGATGCTGGAAAAAAAAAAAACAAAAAAAAACCACACACACAAAAAAACAAGGAAACACCTTGCTTGGTATCCTTGCTACAACTCTTCCTCCATCCCCTCCCCACCTTTATGCCAATTACCACAGTTAGAGAATGAAATGCGATCATTTGAAGAAGCTTAGTGTCGAATCTATAATTTCCTTTGCTGTTTGGGTTTATAGACTATGACCTTCTTATGTCAGGCTCCTTGAAGGCTAGCCTGGCACCCCCCAGGATTCTGAAGAATCTTAGCAAATTTGTTTTCTCAAAGGAAAATGCTGAAGCTCCCATGGAGGGGATTCTGAATTTCTCAAGCTGGGACAATAACAGGCCGGTAGTGACTGGGGCTGGCAAGCATCTGCACCCACACCAGCTGTCAGCCTTTCAGCCTCATGTCACATAAACATAGTTTGTAGTTTGTCCAACCCCGGCATTTGATCACCACAAAATAAACACTGTGAAAAATGAATGTGTAACAGCCCTTCCCCCGACTCCCACCCAGGGCTAGGGGAAAGGTCAAAAGAAGTAGGAGGGAGATGACAGCCGATCATGTTCCTTTAGCTGACACTAGTAGAGAAGGTAGTAGCTTCCAGCAGTTGGTGGGGATGTCTTAAGTGAGACAGGCTTGGTCTCGAGTGCTTGGTGCTCCCTGAGGATGGGAAGATCAACTACTCACTTTGAAACCTACCCCAGGGATCTCTGTCTAGCAATCTCTATGTAGCTAGCATGATCTCTAGCAGCAGATGTGTTAGCATATGTACCTAATACCCATGCAAATGTTGAGTCAGGCATTCATATACATTCCCAGGCCAGATGTGAGCTCTTGCTGCCCCTTGGCATCCAGAAAGATTTCATTCAATGTTCCCTTCCCTGATTTGTGGAAAGTCTTCATCAAGGCTTTTTGCAAATTTCTATGAATCAGGGTTCTCTCAAGAACTTCTATTTTGGGGCATTATTTTCCAATTCTCATTTTTTTTTTTTTTGGTTTGGTCTCCATTTCATTGTTCCTCAGGGGAACTCAACACTATACTTTAATTTCATCAACAGACACATACACACACGCACACATTTATGTCGGTGGAGGAAACACTTTAATAAATGTTTTGGGGATAAAAGCACTTGCATGAAGGACTTGCAAATTATGAACAACTTACAATTCAATATCAGATGATTCTGCTCTTTAGATCCCTCCCATCACCTGCACAACTTGCTGGCCATACTGCTGAAGCTTCCTTTGTGCTTTCTCTGTCCATTCTCTTTCCCCTCGCCCCCTCCATGTCTCCAGGGTCCTTTCTGTTTCTAATGTAAAGTGGGTTAAGCAAACCACTGGTACTTTAGTCCTGGCTAGCCCATTTCCTCCCTTTTGGTCCCCAGGAGCCCACCAAGACATTGTCTCCTAACAAAAGTAATTCCCTCCCCATCAGAAATTATGGTTCAGGCTCTTAGAATAACCAGAGCACTCACTCTCCCCCAATGAAGGCTCCCCTTTCCACTTCTTAATCCTACTCTTTGGGAGCTCTGCTGGTCGTTATAAATTTTGGCTTTCAGTACAGAGAAAGACCTGAAATGACTATTTTGCCCATGAAAATTAAGTTTTTCTCTTCTACCTATGGGCACTGCCAGGTTTCTGTCTGAAACCTGAAACTGGGAGGTAGACTATGTAAATTTTTCACAAACATTGGGGAGCTTGTTCTATTAAAGAAAGTATTCTCATATTTTGAGAATTTTGATGGTCTATTTCTTAGTTTTGGTCCCCCCGCACAGGCCCTAAGACAAGGGCTTGGATCCAAGTGGTTTATTAGGGAAGTGATCCTGAGAAGCACACTGATGGCTTGCAGAAGCAAGATGGAAATAAGTGAAGGCTGTCAAAATGTAGGCTTAGGAGGGTGACCTCTGGAAGCCCCTGGAGGTCAGTCCCTGGTGACCTGAGAGTTTGTGGGGAGACATGCTCAGATCTATCTGTGGAAGGGCAAAGACAGAAGATATCAACCTCACACAGGATGGTCAGAAATGGAAGCTGACCTTATCAGAGGACCAGGGGATATTGGCTGGACACTGTCTCCATCTGCTACTGAGAACTAAGGTGACTTTTTCCAGTGTAACTAGCAGAGCGCCCATGACATGTACATTGTATATACCACTTCATTTGCTTCCTCCAGCAAATCTACGTAGTTAGTGTTCTCCCTATTTGAGAACAAGATGCCTGGAGCATTGGGAGTTTAAGCACTATGCCCTGGCTATGCAGCTGGTCATCAACAGGATCAGGGATTGACTCTTACATCTGATGCTCTAGGACACGGTCCTCAAGAACGGCCACCACAAATTCCCTCCCCGTAAGCATATGCTGTTTCATTCATTACGACATGTGGTCTGTGTCCACCATGACCCTGAATTTATACTGGCCTGTGACTGCTTTGACCAAAACAATGTGGCAGGGTTAACACCATAACAGTCCTGAGACTAGGCCTTATGTGCTTCACAGCTTTTATTTTCTCTCTTAAAGTCAGCCACCATGAAGACGGTGGGCCACACTGAGACCGCCATGCTGTGAGGAAGCTCGATTTAGCCTCATGGGGAAATGGAGCAACACCAAGACACCAGTGATGTGAGTGAGGACTTCCCTGATCCTCCAGACCAGTCCAGAGGCCAGAGACACATACAAAATGAATGCCTTCTACAAGTGTTATGAGGAGCAGAGCCACCCAGCTGAGTCAAGTCAGCACACAGCATCATGAAAAGTAACAAACCATTACTGTTTTAAGCCACAACATTCTGGCATGGTTTATTAACTGAATAATGTTATTTTTCCCATAGTCACTATCTACTTGCATATAACTTAGATAAGCAGAATCATTTTTTAAGATAAAAAAAACAATTAAATAGAAAATATTTGACAGGAAAATCTTAAGTTTCTCTCAGGCATCATGCAATTTTGAAGCCATTTCTAAGGGCACTGTAGCTATGGAACAGGTGGCAATCATGTGCAATGACCTTACAAATGAGAACACAGGAGAATTCGCAGGCCCAAGGCCTGCCCCTGCTCTGAGTCCAGGATGGTTCATTAGTGTGCCTTTGATGGTGTATTTGCCTTGCTCTGTCTCCATTTGAAAGTGATTTATCAGGCTCAAGAGGAGAAACCTTAAGCCCAGTTGCTCCAGGCCCCATCATTAACACACAGGGTAACTGAAGGAAGGCCAAAAAGCCCGAGGACCAGCCTCACTTGTGGCTCAGGACAGCTGTGACCATGCTTTCCAAGACAGAGTCACTGTCAATGAGCTGCCCAGGCAACAGCTCTCTAGGCACTAGTAGAGGTGAGGGGTAGAGGGAAGAAGGAGGAGGCAAAGCCCTGTCCTCAAGGTACCAACAGCCTAGCAGGAAAGATAAAACTCATGTGAGACAAAATTAGGGGGCTCAAGAAGAACGAGGTTGGAGAAATGACACTGCCAGACTTCATGTCTTAGTAACCAAAACAGGTGGTATGGAAAAAAACAAACATGTAGACAAGTAGACCAATGGAACAGAATGGAGAGACCAAAAATAGACCCACTTAAAGATAGTCAACTGACCTTTAACAAAGGAGTAAATGTTGAGAAAAGACAGTCTTTTTCAACAAACAAATGGTACTAGAAAAACTAGATGTCTACATGTGGGGGGTGGGGGCGGGAAGAACCTAGACACAGACCTTAATACTCTTCACAAAAATTAACTCAAAATGGATTATAGGCCTAAATCTAAAACACAAATGTATAAAACTCTTAGAAGATAACACAGGAGAAAATCCAGATGACCTTGCATTTGGCCAGACCTTTTTAGATACACCCAAAGGATGACCCATGAAAAAAAAAAAAAAACTGATAAGGTGAACTTCATTTGTATTAAAAACTTCTGCTTTGAGAAAGACACGGTTAAAGGAATGAAAAGATAGGTCAAGGACTAGGAGAAAATATTTATAAAACAATTACCTGATAAAGGACTGGTGTCCAAAATACACACACACAAATCTCTTACTACTCAACAATAAGAAAAGAAAACAACCTGATTAAGAAAGAGCAGAATAGCTGAGCAGACACATCACCAGAGTTGAAATACAAGTGACAAATAAAGATAGGAAGAAGATGCTCCATGCGTCCTTACGGAATTGCACAAGAAGACACCACCGCACACCTACTAGAGTGGCCATAAGTCCAAACACTGACAACACCACATACTGACAAGGATGTGGAGCCACAGGAGTGCTCGTTCATGGCTGGCAGGAACGCAAATGATCCAGTCACTTTGGAAGACAGTTTGGTGGTTTCTTATGAAGTCAAACATACTTTTACAATACGGCAATCCCACTTCTTGGTATTTATGCAAAGGAGTTTAAAATGTTTGTCCACATAAAAACCTGTACATGAATGTTTACAGCAGCTTCGTTTGTAATTGTCAAAATTGGAAGGAACCAAGCTGTCCTTCAATAAGTTAATGGATGAACAAAATGTGGTAGATGCAGACAATGTAATATTAGTTGGTGATTTTACTTATTTTATTTTTTAATGTTTATTTATTTTTGAGAAAGAAGGAGAGCACAAGCCAGGTAGGGGCAGAGAGAGAGAGGAGGACAGAGGATCTGAAGCAGGCTCTGTGCTGACAGCAGAGAGCCTGATGTGGGGGTTGAACTCACAAACCGTGAGATCACGACCTGAGCAGAGGTCAGATGCTTTACCTACTGAGCCACCCAGGCACCCCACTCAGTGATTTTAAAAATGAGTTATCGAGCAATGAAAAGACATGGAGGAACCTTAAATGCATATTGCTAGGTCAAAGAAGCCAATGTGAAAATGTTTACATACTGTATAATTGTAACATGACATTCTGGAAAAGATAAAACTATGGAGACAGTAAAAAATTATCAGTGGTTGCCAGGGATTTATGGGGGCAGAGTTGGGGAAGGAAGGGGTGATGAACACGTGGAGCACCAGGGGTATTTCAGGGCAGTGAAACTATTCCGTGTGATACTGTAGTGATGGATACATGTCATTATATATTTGTCAAAATCCTAGAATGGGAATATCAAGAGTTAACCCTAATAGAAACTATGGACTTTAGTTAATAATAATTTATTAATATTGGCTCATCAGTTGTAACAAGTGTATCACACTAATGTAAGATATTCATAACAGGGGAAGCCAGGGTGTGAAGAAGGAGAGAATATGTGGAAATTCTCAGAACCTTCTGTCCCTTTATCTGTAAACCAGAAACTATTTTTTAAAAAGAATAAAATAATAAGCTCTACTAATTTTAAACAAATAAATAAATGTAGACATGTAGATATGAATGTCGAGGTAAAGAATATACACCGAATTCTTTCTCTGGGTGGTGGGCTTATGGTGCTTATTTTTTTCTCTTTCCCCATCAGTATTGTCTATTTTCCTGCAATAAACATACAAAACAGAGACAGAGAACAAGTGAGCAGGTGTGAAAGTGCCTTTCCCTGACTTATGAAAGGGGAGAAGGGCCAGGACAGGTATACTGACTGAGTAGGTTTCCAGGAAAAATTGGGAGTATTGAGGAAGGAAGTAAACAGAAGTCTTGTTTGTGGAAGAAAAACCTGGGTGACATAAAGAGAGTGTGAAACACCCTAACAATCCATCCATAATGAGATTTTAATGTGTAGTGAGAATAATATACACTGTGTTTATAGAAATACATATTCTAGAAATTATTTAAAACTTCAGAGCTTGAACATTTTGCATTGCACTATAAGTTCACACTGCTTCTTCCACATACCCATTTGAGCATCACCGAGCAGGTGCTGTAGTCCCTCTTCTTCCAAGAGCTGAACCAAGGCAAGAGAAGCTGAAATGCCCAAGGCCACATGGCACGCTGACCCCTCTTCTCATCACCCATCACTCTTGGACTTAACAGTGCTGCTCTTGAAGTGACCACCATGTAATTAATTGAGAACTCCAGATCAAGGGGCACAGATGGGCCCCATATAAGCAAACCATGTGTAAACAAAATCTGAATTTAGCAAACGTATATGATTTTGTTCAATTTGCAAAATGATTTAGTTGAAAAGGATTTGTTTGGTCCTCAATTAACATATATAGTTTCACCAACTTCTTCTTAGAAATGATTTTGGAGAAGGATGTAGAAATTAAAAAAATAGCTAGAACACTAAAGGAACTAATAGCTGTTCCCTTGTTTGGCACACATTTATCCACTCTGTGCCCATCCCCAGGGACAGAGGAATGGACAAGTAGACAAAGTTTCTGCTGTCACAGAGCCAGGGAGACAGTAAACACAGAATTACATTATTATCTAGTGCTGAGTTATTCTAATGAAATAGGATAAAATGTGGGTCCAGCCTAGCCTGGGGGGTGGGAAAAAGCTTCTCAGACTAAGAAATACTTACACAGATGCTTGTCAAATCAGTAGGAATTGGCAGATAGTAGTGGATTGAGAGCCTTGGATATGAAGTCAAGAAAGTGTCAGGTGTAGGAAGCGGCATGTGCCCTGTTGGCAGGAAAGTGCTGGCTTGGTTGGACAAAGCTGACACTTATCAGTGAGTCTGAGACAGAGCTAGCAAGGAATCAGGTAAAAGAAAAGGTTTAGGAGATAGGCAAGATCTTACATGTCAAGGTGAGGAGTTAGGACAATATTCTCAGAACCATGGAGAACCCTGAGGATCCTGAGCTCAGGGGTGGCATCTTCCAATCTATTTTAAAAGAGGATGGAGCTAGAGTATAAATATTACCAACGTGATATTTTGTTTTAAATCTTTAATTATGATTCTTCTGAAGTTATAGTAAAAAATATTTTAAAAATAATGCTGGGGCACCTTTGAGTGTCCAACTTTGGCTCAGGTCATGATCTGTGTTTTGTGAATTCGAGCCCCACATGGGTTCGCTGCTGTCAGTGCAGAACCTGCTTCGGATTCTCTCTCCCTCTCTCTCTCTCTCTGACCCTCTCCCCCTCACACTCTGTCTCTCAAAAATAAATAAAACATAGAAAAAATAATAATGCTTGGTTTGCATACATTATTAACCTGTTTCCGTCCGGGACTCTGGGGAACAGGAGAGAGGTGGTGGTCACTTCTGTGGTCCTTGCCTGCACCTGCCACATGGGGGCAGCACTTCACTATGGTCATCACGGCAGGGGCGTCCTGAGCACAGCAGATGCTTGCTAAAGCTGTGGATCCTGGAGGTGCCAGGGAGACACCGTCTTCTAGAAGGCCACAGACACTCTGTGGCACACTTTATTACCCAGGCCTACAGGATGTGTTCTTGCCCTCATACCTGTATCTGACGGAGTCCATCCCCAAGATGACCCCTCCAGAATCTTCCTTTTGGCTCTTTCCCCAGGCCTCTGATAATGTGGCCGTCAATCTGAGACTGCTCACAGGAGGCCTTCTGCTCCAGGGCCCAGGCTGGTCCTGGTGCTCAAGCAAAGCTGATTTCGCAAAGAGGCCTGATGGTCACCCACCCTATCAGTCCCTCAGCGGTATTCCTGAGCCCCTGTGGGACCCAGCTAAGTCTATTGTTTTCACCTCTACAGAAACGGAGGAAGTGATGTTAGGCTCCAGGCTCATATCTGGAATGGGCATTCGTATTAAATCCTTATACCAAGTTTATAAGCACAACTGCACAAATACCTAGTTTAGAGATGAAAAACAGACAACAACAACAATAACATAGGCACGAAAACACAAGATGTCAGAGTCACAGAACAAGTAAAAGATGCCATTGGGATTTGAACCAGCACCTCCCTCCACCATGCTGCCACAAAAACCCAGGAACTGTGGGCTAAATCACAACCTCCCAGCCACTCACCTGCGCCGACACTTTGCAAGAGGCAGCAGGCCCCAAGGGCAGCTTAATGTGGTGCAGGTGCTAAAAGACCACCCTTCAAAAAAATAATTCATGGGGTGCCTGGCTGGCTCACTTGGTGGAACATGGGACTGTCTTGGTCTCAGGGCGGTAAGTTCAAGCCCCACGTAGAGGTTAATACGGCATAAAATATAAAAATAAAATCGTAAAATAATAATAATAATAATAATTCAGGAAGAATTTACTTTCACAAAGAAGACAATCACAAAGAAGAAATCAATGATGTCTGAACAACATTTTTTGTCTAAAAGTATGCTATATTCTTCCATAGTTCAGTTCTGAATAAACTGAGGATCTCTTGGGGCACCTGGCTGCTCAGTCAGTTAAGCTTCTGACTTAGGCTCTGGTCATGATCTCACTGTTTGTGAGTTCGAGCCCCACGTCGGGCTCTGTGCTGACAGCTCAGAGCCTGGAGCCTGCTTCGGATTCTGTCTCCCTGTCCCTCTGCTCCTGCCCTGCTCATGCTCTCTCTCTCTCTCTCTTTCTCTCTCAAAAATAAGTATCTTTAAAAAAATAAAAACAAAAATAAACTGAGGATCTCTTTCATTCTGTGTTGCTTTAATATCTACCTATTTATTGAGTACCTGCCTTTATAATAAGCACTTTATTCTGTATATTGTATTTTTTCTTTCCCTAATTTCCACTTTTTATAGTTTCCATTTATTTACCAAAAAAAGTCTCTTTTCATTTATTATGAGCATGTTTTATTTTACCTCACAGAGAATAGTTTCAACAGTTGCTTTAAAATCCTACTGATTCTAACATCTGGGTCATCTCCAGATTGGGTTTCTATTGTTGTTATTTTCCTGTTTCTCAATATATTGAGTGATTCTAGAGAGTCTTTTCTGGCATTGGGACCATATGCTTTGGAGTCAAGATTGCGAATGTTCATTTGTTTTTGCAAGAAGATAACTCAGTTGAGCTCTAACTGAAAGGGAAAACCCCCTTTCTCTGACAGGAGAACAGATCTCAGCTCAGCATCTTGACCCTTAGCTGGGTTGCTTGAGCTGCAGTTCAGACATCAGGTGAGAGGCAGGCAGAACCATACACAGAATGTGGGTCCCCTCCCCCAACCCCGACTCTCCTTCTTAAGACTCTCATGCTCCAGCAGCTTCAGTGACCTTAAGCTCTGACCCCAGCTCTTTAAGCCAGTAAAGAGGCAAATTGTTCATTGGAGAGTTAGCCTCCCAGAATGGTGCAGACTGGGGCCTGCCCTCAGCTAGAAGCCTGAACAATACTGTGCCATGCCCTTCTTTCAAGTATTGATTCCCTCCCAGAAGTTTCTGTGGGACTCTGCCAAGAATATATACACCCCTCATATCAGCCTTAGAGCCACCCCTGAGGAGGGTGGTGGCTTAGTAATCATCCCCATCTTACGGAATAAAAAACCCAAGCTCAAAGAGGGTAAATCATGGCTTCAAGATCAAGGTCACACAACTAGTAAATGTCACAGCCAGGAATTGAACCTCATTCAGATGGGCTCTGAAGCCCCAATGCTTAGTCCTCAGGCTGTGACATGCTCTCTGGTTAGCACGGTTGCCTTGGCTCAGCAGTGGTTGCAAGACAACCATCGGTATAAGCTGAGTTGTATGTGGCAGAGGGCCACAAAGTGAAGGGAGGTGCTTAGGGATGAGGATGGGGCAAGGAGTGTCAGCAAGTCTCCTGGGAACAGAACTCAAGGACATGGGACTGTGGTTCCTCCCCTTTAGTTCCAAGTGGAAGCACAACAGAGAGTCATCCAGGGGCTGAAATAAGCTAAGTTGACAGAGAAAGTCAACCTATGACTTTACAAGATGTGCAGAGAATATTCTACAGAGTATTTAGAGGAAAAGTGTAAAACCTCCTTAACTGGACAGTCGTTGATAAAACCCAGTGCTATGGACTCCTACAGGTCCCTGGGCAAGAGCGAGGCTCTTCCTTATGACACCGAAGTGGTAACTGGCATCTGATCTGCAAGACCACACTGGAACTCTGCCGCTTACTGACCAGCTTGTTCCTGTGTTGGTTAAAGCCTCCACGTTTCATTGTCTGAGAGGCAGTGTGTCTTTATCGGTAGCTCCTAGGAGAAAGGAGACAGGGTACGTGAAGCACCTTGCATGGAGCTCCACACTACCAGATCCAAAAACATAGATACAAACCCTCCCTCCATCTGCATGCCAATAATATCCTAGTAGAGAGGCTTAAAGGAACACGGGGCTGCACTAGTCTAATAAAACCCACCAATATGTGAGCCTGTGAGTGTGTCCTGTACTGGTTCAGGCAGGGGAGAGGCTACAAAGTTAAATCAGACAGACATGTCTCCTTCTAGATATCTAGTATAGGAGACAAGGAAGCCACAGAAACTCCTGCTAATCCAGATACAGCCCGTGGACCAGCAGCATCAGCTCCCCCAGAGCTCATGAGTAATGCAGAGTCTCAGGCTCCACCCCAGAGTTGCTGAACCATGAACCACACTTTTTTCTGTTTATTTATTTGAGTGAGAGAGAGAGAGAGAAAGAGAGAAAGAGAGAGAGAGAGAGAGAATGGGTGGGGAAGGGCAGAGAGAAGGAGACACAGAATCTGAATCAGGCTCCAGGCTCTGAGCTGTCAGCACAGAGCCCAATGCGGGGCTCAAACCCATGAGCCGTGATATCATGACCTGAGCCGAAGTTGGATGCTTAACTGACTGAGCCACCCAGGTCCCCCAAGAGTTCATATGCATGTTAAAGAAGTGCCCACTTAGGAATCTAACTGCAATCAAACAGCTTCATACAGGTGTGTGTCAGGTGCAGGGGCATTAACACTAAAAGGAAATTGTTTGCTGGAGGAGACAGTGTTTGGGACAGTCACAGAAGCAGAAGCACCTGGTTCTTGATTTGGGTCTTGAGGGATGATGAGCAGCATTTATCAGAGGGGAAGGTCATTACTGCTGGTGGGAACGGTGTCCTAATAGATGGTGTGAAACACTGGGGAGTGAGGGCAATACTAATCGTTTGCAACCGGTGTAGGGTTTGAGAGGGGACAAAAAGTAAGAAACAGACAGAGACCAGGACATGAACCCCTGGATCCCATGCAAAAAGACAGAATTCAGTCCAACTGCTGTCCATTTCTCGCTGTCCTGGAAGATCACCATCCATGACTCACTGCAGGGGGTGAAGATGAACACCTTCACTGAATATAATAATGGGAGTCTTATTTAGACAGGAGAGAAAAAACAAGTCAGAGCTGTGTTTACAGGAAGAGCATGAGCTGAAGTGAAAGTTGGCAGAGAGGAGCAGAGTCACAAATGCCAGTAGAGTGTAAGGCAGGAGAGATGAAACAGACCAAGGAGGTAGGAGGGCTTTTGACATCCTGGTCCTGACATTCAGGAATGATGTCCACTGAGGGGCAATCCTCATCCCAAAGGTCCTGCAACCTGGCACCTTCCATAAAGGATGGCATCTTCCTGTGCCTTCTGCTCGGTGGATGAGGCTCCTCTCCCCCAATGCCCTGATGGTGCAACATCATGCCCTAAGGGACCCATGTCCTTTCCTGCCTCGGGCTAGCCTCATAGGAAACCTTCACGTGGCCAGGCCAGTCCACAGACATCATTTTCCTCCTGACTCCATGCTTCTTGTTTCTTGTTGGGAGAAATGAAAGGCAGACAGCAAAATCTAGACTTAAAACACGGAAGTCCCCACTGGCAGGTAGATCCCATTGGTAGGGTCATTTTCCCCAAAGCCGGAGGACCATTTCCTTTCTATTTTATTCATCTCCCTTCAACAGATGCAAGCATGACTTTAAATATTTCAGTAGCTGTATTTTAAAAGGTAAAAAGAAACAGGTGCACTTGATTTATATAATATATACATATGTGTGTGTGTGTGTGTGTGTGTGTGTGTGTATATATTATATAAAAGGGATTTCTTACTTATCTGAACTTCTAATTTAATTGGGCATCTTGTATTTTTATTTGTTAAGTCTGACAAGTCATTTTTGGGTCTGTTTTGAATATATATATATATATATATATATATATATATATATATATATGTAAATTTACCAGTATATCCCAAATATTGTTACAGCATATAGTGGCTATGAAAATTTTTAAGGACACAATTTACATTTGGTATATGTTTACTAAGGTTTTGAAATCCAGGTTGCATTTTACACATAAAGCACATCTCACATCCAACTAGCCACACTTCAAGGGCTCAATGCCACACCGGTCAATGGCTCGAGTATTGGACAGTACAGCCCTAGGTATTTATCATGTAGCCTTGTGCTCCTTTCTGATACCTCTTGGTTAATTTTGTAACTTAAGCTTGTTATGAATACCAGTATATTCCATTTTAGCCAGTATCCTTACCAGCTTCCCATCTAGTCAGCTTTCTGGCTTTTTAAAAATGTTCATTAATTGGGGTGCCTGGGTGGCTCACTCAGTTAACCATCTGATTTCAGCTCAAGTCATGATGTCACGGTTCATGAGTTTGAACCCTTCATCAGGCTCTGTGCTGACAGCTCAGAGCCTGGAGCCTGCTTCAGATTCTGTGTCTCCCTCTCTCTCTGCCCCTCCCCAGCTCATACTTTGTCTCTCTCTGTCTCAAAAAAAATAAATAAACATTAACATTTTTTTAATGTTTGTTTATTTATTTGTGTGTGTGTGTGTGTGTGTGTGTGTGTGAGAGAGAGAGAGAGAGAGAGAGAGTATGCACATGAGTAGGGGAAGGGCAGAGAGAGAGAGAGAGAGAGAGAGAGAGAGAGAGAGAATCTCCAGGTAAACTCCTCGCTCAGTGCAGAGCCTGATGCGGGGTTTGATCTCATGACTGTGAGACATGACCTGTACCCAAATCAAGATTAGGACGCTTAACCGACTGAGTCACCTAGGAGCTCCAGGTTTTTGGCTTTTGAGTGTGGGCAGGACCAGGAGGGGAAACAGGCCATGTTAGGGAAAGCATGAATCATCCATTTATTTCTTCCCTGTCTGTTCCCACTTGTTCCAAAAAGCTTCTTAGGCCTTGGTCAGGAAATTATTCCACTTTTTGGGAAAACTTGTGCTATCCAATAGTTTTCTAAGAGTCTGTTGATTAGCTTAACTGGTGCAGTGGTTAAAAGCATCAACCCTGGATGGTGTGAGTTTGGAGCCCACCCCACTGTACTTACCAGCTGGGTGGCCTTGGATAAGTTGCTTCTCCTCTGAGCACCTCAATTTCCTTACCAGTATTATCAGAACTACTACTGCAATTATTAATCGTGGGATGAAACTGGCTTGTGACAAATGTGTTCATTCTCAAGTTCTCCATCAATTCAAAACAGACCCAAAAAGGACTTGTCAGATTTAACAAATAAAAATACAAGATGCCCAGTTAAATTATCAGTTCAGATACATAACAAATCCCTTTTAAGTGTAAGTACATCCCCTGCAATGCTTGGGGCTTACTTATACTGAAACATTGTTCATTGTTTACTGGGAATCCAAATTGAACAGGATGCCCTGTATTTTGTCTGGCGGCTGTATCCAGGAGATGGTTGGCGGTTTGCTCCTTGGGTTTGGTGCTCTGGGCTCACACACAGCATGGTAGGAGCACTGTTCTTGTGTCCAGTTTTTGTAAGGGGTAGCGCTGATGGCTGGATTTCTAGAAGCAGAGACTGTAAAGGAGATTCTGGTTTGTTTAGGACAAGGAGAAAGTCAGTGATGGAAGAAGGGTAGAGAAGATGAAAGCTAAGTGAGCATATGGTAGCAGCAGGAAACCGGCTTCAGCCTGATCCCATGGAGAGCTGTGGAGCATGTCTGGTACCCGAGGCAGATCTTTCCTGCAGGCAGAGGAAACCTGCCTTTTGTACCCTCCCCCATAAGTCACTGGCCATGGACTATGAAAGAAGGTAAGTCACCTCTGGTCTGAAGTGTCCCGGCATCTGCAGGCTTGCATCCAACTACCATAGTCATACTTAAACTGAACTGCTGCACAAGGATCAGATGCCTTGCTGAGAGTGCCACTCAATGGCTGCCAGTGCAGATGCTCACAGCAGCTCGCCCAGGTCTCATCGTGGACAACGCAGCTGTTTTCTCCATGCCTGCTTCCTCACTTGGGCAGAGAAGCAGTCAGAGGGCCGTGCTGTGCAGGGCACTGCTTGAGTGCCAGCTAACTCCAGTGAGCTCCGCTGAGAGGGCTGAAACCTTCTTCCCACATAGAGGTTTGAGGAATGCAATACAGACTTACGGGTGAAAGAACTGGTTTGGTTCAAGAACTCTGAAAAAAATCACCTGCATCTTTTTATTTATATATTTTTAATCCAGCAAGTCATAAGCATGGGTTGTTTATTTTGAAAAAAAAAATGTCTGGACATCTTGGTTGTCAGGTTTCAAATGAAGAAACACAAAACCAGAGTTTATTTAAATATGTACAAATCTCCATTTTTCAAGGCCTGAATATTGCAACAACTAGAAACTTCTTTATGACTGATGAAAAGGTACCTGGTACTTTTTAAAGAAGGCTTGTTTCCATTGAATACCTTATTTTTAAAAAGAAAACTGTCATATTTAAAAGTTTGTGGTAAACACACACACAACTTTAAATCTTC
This sequence comes from Neofelis nebulosa, assembly GCF_028018385.1. Lineage (NCBI taxonomy): Eukaryota > Metazoa > Chordata > Mammalia > Carnivora > Felidae > Neofelis > Neofelis nebulosa. The sequence goes on along the minus strand of NC_080790.1, from coordinate 93,776,824 downwards.
TCCCCCACCCCTACGTTGTCAGTCAAATAACCCAGAGTCTGGCTCATGCCCAGCCCCAGGCACATATCCTCCAGCACCTCTTCCTCACATGGAGTTGGTCAACCTTGGTGTTCCCATAACTGGAACTTCTTCACGTAAGCAACGTTATTACTGCTCGCAGTAACAGCATTTAGTCCTGGAGCATTTATTCTGTTTCAGACATTGTATTAGAAGGAGTATATGTGTTATCTCCTTTGATACTATTTGATAGTAACAATAGAGCCATTTCTACTATTAGCTCACTTTACAAATGCAGAAACTGAGGCAGAGAGAGTGAATGGTGAGTTTGCAGAGCACAGGGAAGATGGGGAGGAAGGACCACCAACCAGGTCTCTTCATGCCTTGCCATACCTTGGCTTGGCTCCTGCTTGGATCCTTTGCCAGGAACCCACAGTGAACCTGGTATGCTTTGATTTTTCTTTTTTTTTTTTAATTTTTTTAATGTTTATTCATTTTTGAGAGAGAGAGACAGAGCATGAATGGGGGAAGGTCAGAGAGAGAGGGAGACACAGAATCTGAAACAGGCTCCAGGCTCTGAGCTGTCAGCACAGAGCCCGACGCAGGGCTCGAACTCACGAACCGCGAGATCATGACCTGAGACAAAGTCGGACGCCCAACCGACTGAGCCACCCAAGCGCCCCTGATTTTTCTATTAAATGTGACATTTGTCAAGCCTGGTGTTTTGTTACACAGCAGTGGTAACTGGAACCCCCCCATACACACACACCCATACACATAATCCAATGATCATAACAAATTAGGAGGATCTTGGGATCAGAAAGGATTCTTTATTGTATGCAAAAAAGAGGAAGTAAGGTAGAGCCAGAGGGGCATGGATGTGAAAGAAATCAGATGTCCCTACAAGTCCTTCCCTCACTCCTCATGTGCGCTTGCTGACTCCCCACAACCCAAGCATCACCTGCTTAATCTATAAGGTGGGATTAGTAGCCAAATGCTCGGATTCTGAGAAGAAAAGAGATCCATATGTACACACACATGTATACACATACATATGTATATGTATGCACACAGATTCACATGTATATATGGCTGACTCTAGAGTCACATGGTGGTTAGGGGTGCTGACCCCCAGCTTAGTAAAAAACCCAGATGTAACTTTTGATTCCCCTAAAAACTTAACTACTATTGGTCAGAAGTCTCACTGATAACAATACATTTGATTAGCACATATTTTGTATGTTATATGCATTATATACTATATTCTTAAATAGAGTAAATTAAGAAAAAAATAAAATATTATCAAGAAAGCCATAAGGAAGAGAAGATCCATTTATAGAACTGGACTGTATTTATTGGAAAATATCCACGTGTAAGTAGACCCATGTGGTTCAGACCCATGATGTTCAAGGGTCAACTGCACATGCATAGGTTTGTGTACACGTACACACATATACACACACATATACACATGTACATCATGTGCACACATGTACACCCAGTGGGGTGTTCAGAACAGATTCAGGCTGCAGTCAGTGCACATTTCTCCTCATTCCACCAGAAAACAAGATTTACCACAACCCCCTTTAAATAACATCCTTCTCAAATATATTTAAGATGGACAGCACTTTTAAAATACCTTTTGGATGGGGCGCCTGGGTGGCTTGGTCGGTTAAGCGTCCGACTTCGGCTCGGGTCATGATCTCATGGTCCATGAGTTCGAGCCCCTCGTCGGGCTCTGTGCTGACAGCTCAGAGCCTGGAGCCTGTTTCAGATTCTGTGTCTCCCTCTCTCTGACCCTCCCCCATTCATGCTCTGTCTCTCTCTGTCTCAAAAATAAATAAACGTTAAAAAAAAAATAAAAATGTTTTGGGGGAGTACCTGCCTACCCTGTGTCCAGCCTGCTCCTCACCAAGCCTTTCTGTAAGCCCTGCCATCTCCTCCCCTCATCACTGCAGGTGGGAGTTGGCAGGAGCACCCTCATCCTTCCCTGGATGGAACCCAAATGCCCTGGGGATCCAATTCTGATTCAGAAGGTCCAGGCTGGGGCCTCAGGTTCTGCATTCCTGACAAGCTCTCAGCTGAAGGCAAAGCTGTGACTCCCTCGACCCCTTCTGTTTGACCTAGAAGGTTGCAGGGGTCCCTGCTACTCTGGATAATCCAGGAACCCCCACTCTGCAAAAGAAATGTGACTAGGAAGATTTCTTAGTAGCTGGTCAGACACTCAACTATTTATCTATTCAACAGGTATTTATTGAACAGATGTGCTATAGGCCAAGCATAGCCATAACAGCTCTTTTATGATACAAAGGTCTTGTTTTATGACCAACCTATTAAGTAGAGTGTGTTTTGCAGCTGTCACTATTTGGAGCCTTCCTTTGGGCATGGGCACAGAGATCTAGAAAGTTACCACAAACACACAAAAATAAATTGTGTTATTTCTAACAAGTGGTAAAGTAGGAATAAAAATACATCAAAAAACAAAGAAGCATACATAAAAGAAGTCAGGCGTGGGCTGGCATTAGCCTGGAGGTGGCCCTTTAAGAGGAGGACTGGGTGTCCCAGCTCAGCAGTGGGCTTTGCTGGAGGCATTTCCTCCAGGCTTGATACCCATTGTTTGGAAGGAAAACCCGAGCACATTCACCACCCCTGGCAGACTTTTGCCTTTCTGACTTCACCCCACAGTGCTTCAAGCTAATCCAGAGACTTGCACATTACACTGTTTATACATTCAGAAACTAAGCTCATTGTAGTGAGGACTCTGTGATCTGTATGTGTTATCTTGGTAACCATGTTTGAAGAGAAGGAAGATCCTTAAAATAACAGTCATTATCTCAGGGATTTAGCATCTGCCAACTATTGTCTAGATCTTCACATGGTAACAAAGTTAAAAATATCAGAAAAGATAATTATCTCCTTAATATCACGGAGATGCTTAGCAAGGCAGGAAGAGCAAAAAGAAGGTACTTTTGTGCCTCCTCAAAGACCGGAAGCCTCACATGACAGGACCAAGGAGCATACAGAGGGAAGTAGAAAGTGTGTCCTTGTGATAGTGAAACTCTCCTGGAAACATGCAAATTGTACTGATATGCCCCGATTTGAAAGACCCCCCCGAAAACAAACCACCAGAGTCCAGAATCAAAGCCAAGCGGCAAGGGTCGTTTATTGCAGGTTCGAACCCGGTCCTCTGCGCACTCGTTGCCGGTGATGCTAAGAGGCCCTGAGTAAGGATCTTACAGCTTCTTTTATAGACAGACACAAACAAGTTAGGGACCTTTTTTAGAGGTTACAGAGCTGTTGTTGGTTAACATTTAAATTTGAACGCTCAGCAGAACTCGATTGGTTCCCGCCTTTATTTTAAACCATTCAGCAGAACTTGATTGGTTCCCACCTTTATGTCAGACTACAACCGGGCACGCCCTGCCTGGTTTCCGGAACGGGGTGGGGGGAGGAGATCTTTTCTTTGCAGTTGTGAGTACACCTGGTAATTTTTCTCTTAGTCTCTCAGTACATATGGAATAGACACTGGAGAAAATTCGGGCTTCCAAGAATAAGGGGGGGAGGCAAAAGGAACAAATGCTTTCATCTACAGTTGCATGAGTTAAATTCTCTTCCCCACCCACTTTTGTGTGCAGTTTGGGTCCTATTTGGTGAGGGTTCACATGTGTATCTGGCTCGATGCTACTGCAAATCCTTTAGAGAAGTAGACATGGATGCCTTTAGCCAGTGGAAAGGAAAGAAAGCCACAGGTGGAGTACGTATGAAAAGAAAGAATCATCTTTATCATTTCATTTGTTCTCCTCTGATTTCAAGAAAAGTTAATACGTATGACAGTATATTTGGGAGAAAACAGATTTTTAAAAATAAAAAGGAATGCTACCTATAATCCCACTACTGAAAAACAACGATAGCAACTTGAATACTCCCTCTATTTATACACACTTAAAAAAATTAAGTGTCCACAGAAAAATTGTAAGAATTGTTCAGAAAACTCCCATATACTCTTTATGGAGATTCATCAATTGCTTACACTTTTCCCCATTATCATTCTATCAGACTCTCTTCTTCTCTCTGTCTAAGCCATTCAAGGGTAAGTTATAGACATCCTGCATACCTACTCCCTAAATATTCTACTTGTGTTTTCTTAAGAACAAGGACACTTTCTTACATTACCACATTATCAAATCTACAGACCACATTGAATGTCGTCAGCTGCCCTGTGATGCCCGTGCTAGTTCTTTCCCCCTAACCCAACATCCAATTCAGAGCCACATTTGTCAGTTCTCTTGAGCCTCCTTGATTTGAAATAGTCCCTCAGCCCTACATGGTGTTCTTGACCTTGATGTTTTAAAAAGTATAGGTCAGTTATTTTGAAGAATGTCCTTCAGTGTGGGTTTGCCTGATGTTTCCTAATGGACTGATTCAGGTTATGCGTTCTGGGCAGTAATGCCACAGACATGCTTGGTGTTCCTGTCAAGGTATCATCTTGGGTGTTATGTGACATTGGTTTGTCCCCATCTTGCTGATTTGAGCTTCTATCCTTGGTTTAAGGTGGTGTTCATCAGCTCTCTTCCCTCAACAGTTCCTAGTTTCTCCTTTCACATGCCAATTTTTTTAAGTAAGCTCTTTGCCCAGTGTGGGGCTTGAACTCACAACTCTTGAGATCAAGAGTCTCATGCTCTACCTACTGAACCAGGTACTCCTTTCACCCAATTTTTAAAAGCAAAAATCTTAGTCTGTTTTTATCTTGCATTAACCAACAATGTTACTAGGATGTTAAACAACACTTTTATTTCATAAAAGACAAAGAAGTTCACCTGAATCTGACAAAAATGGTAAAAGGTGGCTGTAAAGGATATGGGGGCATCACAACTGGGAATGTGTCCCAGTGTCTCTGTAGTGCAGCAGAAGGTGAGGAGATCTCAGTTTTCCATCTCCCATCCTATCAGGAGGCAGTGAGAGAGAGTACACATTTGAGGTCATGGAGATGCTCACGAGACAATCTCCAGATGTCCACCAAAGTCAAAAATATGGTTCTCAAACTTGAACATGATTGAAATCCTCTGGAGGGGTCATTAAAACACAGCTTCCTGGGAGCCGGAGTTTATGATTCAGATTCTGGGGTGCAGAGTTTGCATTTTTAGCAATGCTTATGGTGATGCTGGCACTGCTGTTCCAGGCAACCATCCCACTTTAAGAACCACTAGTCTAGGGGCGCCTGGGTGGCTCAGTCGGTTGAGCGGCCAACTTCAGCTCAGGTCATGATCTCGCGGTCTGTGAGTTCGAGCCCCGCTTCGGGCTCTGTGCTGACAGCTCGGAGCCTGGAGCCTGTTTCAGACTCTGTGTCTCCTTCTCTCTCTGACCCTCCCCCATTCGTGCTCTGTCTCTCTCTGTCCCAAAAATAAATAAACTTAATTTTTTTTTTTAAAAGAACCACTAGTCTAGACTTCTTTAGAATGACAACTAGTAGCATTCTGCCCAAACAGGGAACCCAACTCTCTGAGAAGTCCTTGGCTACTATCTCAGGGTCTACTGACCTTCAGCATTTCATGTCCCTTCAGTTTGCTACTGGCTATGAAAATTACCTCACTTGAATCATGAGGTCTGATACACACACAAACACACAAAAAGATTTATGACATTAGGAAAATTGAAAACCCATTCCAGCTGCTCTGCTTGAAAGTCATTCTTTCCTTAGTTATAAGCAAAGTTCTTATATACATATAAAATACATATACATATAAAATATACATACATATAATACATATAAATTTTTATATGTATTTTTTATATACATATAAAATATGTAGACTCTGAGCTCCAGTTCCACAGATTCTGCTTCATCCAGCCAGGGGTCCAAGGATCCAGGCTTTAACCAGAAAATCTCAGAGGCACATTATATAAACCCTACCCATGGTCCCCACACAGATCAGCTACAGCAATTCCCAGTCTTCTTTACTAGATCCTTTTACCCAGTTTCTAGAACAAGGTTCTCAAATTTAGGCATTCATTAGAATCATCTGGGGAGTGTGTTAAAAATGCAGATCCTGAACCGCAGCTCCTCACCTTGTCCCAGCATTCTCAAGTCACCTGTGGGCCCTGCACCTGCACTTGACCACATGCCCATCTGATTCTAAGAAGCACTGTTCCCCCTAAAATGATAGCTCCTGTCTTAGGGCTCTGTACAATGAGAGTCAATCCATCACTCAGCAAATGTTGATTTGCAGTATGAATTATGTTAGCAAAACAGGAACTTACTGGTGTAATTGTTGCTAATGGTATAAAAACACATATCCTGGGGCTGTTCCAGATGCTGCCTTTGAAGACCACCTCCACCCAGCTTCTAGAGGGCTGACAGAGAAGAGAAGAGAGTGCACACGTCAACTTTAAATACATGTTTACTTACTTTGAACATGGTCCCTGCACACTTTTCTAGTCATATTAAACTGTCCAGACAGTGTCAACATTCAAAGGTCCTCCAGGGCAGGTGCTGCCCAGAATGTAACTTAGCTGCCAAAGTTGATAAGGAGAAATGTTCTCCTGTAAGGTAAAACCAACCAATGTATCATCAGGGCCTGGAACAGACAGGAGAGGGAAGCCCTCTTCTTTAGCCTTGGGTCTCTGGATTGCCTCCACACCCCTACCCTCCTGGCTCCATCTTGGCTACTTCTCTTCTGATCTACAGAAGTCTGAGCAAGTCTTCAAATTCTCTCTCATTATGAAATCTGCCCCAGGGTCACCAAGCTGAAGGGGAGGCCCATGCTCCTTAAACCCTAATGCAGTCCCCAGTCTGGCCTGCATGCTTTTGAAGAGCACCTTGTTTACTTGCCTGTCTCTCTCCCACAGTGGATGGTGAGCTCACAAGAGAAGACACCAGGCTTTTGTCTTCATCCCTGTAACTCTCAAAATTCTTAGCCTAATGCCTGGAGCATGCAAAAACAAACATGGATGGATGGATGGATGGATGGATGAGTACCCAAGCCCTAGAAAGACAATGGGCATTGGAGGGGGAAAGCCGCTGTCTGACAGTCAAGCTGTAGGGCCCAGAGCAACATGTCAAGGAAGAGAGAGAAGCCACAGGCAGGGGTATGATAAGGCTTTGCAGTGCAAGGACAAGGACAAGGCAAAGAAATTCCTCCTACATGTGTTTAGAGGAAGTCAGACTCAATGCTCAGAGTCTGTTGCAGGACTGTATGGGGACAAGTATTTCCAAAGCTTGGGAGGTGGTTAATGAGTGGGTAGAGGTGAGGCCTTTCTGATTACGGGCCACAAGGCAAGGAAGCAGTTGGGTTCAAGTACTTCCAAGGGCAGAGGAAATGAGCCTACTCCCCTCACCTCAAACTTGTCTGTTAAATGTTAGTCATTTACATTTTCTAAACTAGAGACTAGTGTTGACTGAATATGCACAATTTACTTTCTTTTTTTTATATTTTTTAATGTTTATTATTTTGAGAGAGAGAGAGACAGAGTGAGAACGGGGGAGGGGCAGAGAGCAAGGGAGACACAGAATCTGGAGCAGGCTCCAGGCTCTGAGCTGTCAGCAGAGAGCCCGATGCGGGGCTCAAACCTACGAACACTGAGATCATGACCTGAGCTGAAGTCAGACGCTTAACCAACTGAGCCACCTAGGCACCACACAACTGACTCTTTCTTACCCTCTGACTTGTCTTGAACAGCCTTCAGTTGGGCTTCTCTCTTTGGATGGCTCTTTCATTTCATTATGAGAGAATAATGAAAATGTAGATAAGCCCATGGAGGATGATGCAGGATAAAAATTCATTCAACACTAAAGTACACATTCACTAGCTCAGAGCTTTGTTTTTTGAGAGGCCAGTGAGGAGGAAACTGGAGGAGTTTCACTGAAGATACAAACAAGAAAGGCTGTGAGGAGGAGAACCCAATTGTCCTTTCTGACCCTCCATCCACATTCAGCAAAACAGGACAGAGAGAAGCCTGGTAGGACAGCTTCTCGCAAATTCTCATCCTGTTGAGACTGACTTCTGCTTTCCACAACTCCACTGTTTTTCCCAGGTAATGCCTTTTCAATAGGTTACCTTTCTTCTGGCTGTTGGAGTGGTTTTGCAATTGCTTTTCTGTTTTTTGGAGTAGGATTTACATAAACAGCACATTTGAGTGACAATACAAATGATTCTGGCACCTTTTAAAGAGCATAAACCCAGCAAGCCATCAGCAATAAAAAGAACTGTCAAGCATTGCTCTGAACACACACAGCAGGGCGATACAATACAATTTTTTGAATATTCAGAATATGTAGACTGTGTAATTAAATGACTTTATTATTGTGACTGTTTTCTGCTGCAGTTATTTGAGACATGTTTGATGGCTCTTTTTAAGTGATTTATAAGACTTCTAAAGAGGCTGCTGCTAATGATGATAACACCAGTTATGCAATAAATCTTTGTTGGATGAGTCTTTACTAAAGCTGTCTCCCTGCCCTCAGCCTTAAGTGGATCTGGCCCTTCTGCCCATTTGCAAAAGGGGGCAAAGTGTTGGTGTCAACTGACCTTGCCTGCCAGCCACAGCTCAGCGACACCCCCCTCCCCAGAGTACTGGACCCAAGCTGGGCCAATAAAATTCTTTTCCCTGGTAATCTGAGTGGGGGCCGCTGAGAATGTGATTTATTTAGAAAGTGATGGGTCACCAAAAGGTAAAATTTGGGGGTGGGGGGAAGCTTGGAGCCACACGCAAACAGCAAACATCTCTGCTAGATGCCAACATGGTGTACATAAAGAAGGTGGTAGAGGTGAGACACTGTGGCATCTCTACTCTGTCCCATGAGATGAACAAAGTGTCGGGAGATAATTCATCACAGTCTCTCTCATCTCTGCACATTTTGTGCACCCAGGCCTTTGCCTTGAACTATTTTCCCAAGGAGTTTTGTATAGCAAAAGCCTTAGAAGACAGGGATAATGTCTCCTTGGGGCAGAGAGCAGATTTGTTTCCTGATCAGGATAAGAAAGATCCTATTTCTTTCTGGTGCAACGGTGAGGTAGGTTTGCTACTACTCTACAAGATTAAGATTGCTTAAACTCAGAACTCTTCAGCTCTGATGTAAACCCACTGTGTGTGCAGCATCCCCCTGGGCCCACCTCCCTGTCATCTTCATGAGATGGGGGCTGGAGGGTAGACAAAACAGAGTGATATAAACAGGAAACTCATGCCCCTATTGAGCCCTCAGAGATAAAGTCCTTGTCTCTGACCCAGGACTTGATCCAGCTTCCATGAGACGGTGATAGGCTAATTGGTTAGCTTTCAAGTAGGGTAAATATTCAACCCTTCATAATTCTTGACAAAGCATTAAGAACCAGGTGACTACCAAAAGCAACAAAGACTAGAAAGGACCAGAGAACACCACCAGAAACTCCAACTCTACAAGCATCATAATGTCAATAAATTCATATCTTTCAGTACTCACTCTAAACATCAATGGGCTCAATGCTCTAATAAAAAACAGAGGGTAACAGAATGGATAAGAAAACAAGATCCATCTATATGCTGTTTACAAGAGACCCACTTTAGACCTAAAGACACCTTCAGATTGAAAATAAGGGGATGGGGAGCCATCTATCATTCTAATGGTCAACAAAAGAAAGCCTGAGTAGCCATACTTATATCAGACAATCTAGACTTTAAAATAAAGACTGGATCAAGAGATGCAGAAGGGCATTATATCATAATCAAGGGGTCATAATACCACAAAGACCTAAAAATTGTAAACATTTATGCACCAAATGTGGTGGAACCCAAATATGTAAATCAATTAATCACAAACATAAATAAATTCATTGACAGTAATACCATGATAGTAGGAGACTTCAACACCCCACTCACAGCAATGGACAGATCATCTAATCAAAAAAATCAACCAGGAAACAATGGCTTTGAGTGACACACTGGACCAGATGGACTTAACAGATATATTCAGAACATTTTATCCTAAAGCAGCTGAATATATATTCTTCTCGAGTGCACAGGGAACATTCTCCAGAATAGACCATATACTGGGACACAAATCAGCACTAAGTAAGTACAAAAAGATTGAGATCATACTGTGCATATTTTCAGACCACAATGCTATGAAACTGGAAATCAACCACAAGAAAAAACTTGGAAAGGTAACAGATACTTGGAGACTGAAAAGCATCTTACTAAAGAATGAAGGGGCTAACCAAGAAGTTAAAGAGGAAATTAAAAAGTATATGGAAGCCAATGAAAATGATAACACCACAACCGCAAACCTCTGGGATGCAGCAAAGGTGGTCATAAGAGGAAAGTCTATAGCAATCCAGGCTTTCCTAAAGAAGGAAGAAAGATCTCAGATACACAACCTAACCTTACACCTTAAGGAGCTGGAAAAAGAACAGCAAATAAAACCCCAAACCAGCAGAAGACAGGAAATAATAAAGATTAGAGCAGAAATTAATGCTATTGAAACCAAAAAACAGTAGAACAGATCAATGAAACCAGAAGCTGGTTCTTTGAAAGAATTAACAAAATTGATAAACCACTATCCAGTTTGATCAAGAAGAAAAAGGAAAGGACCCAAATAAATAAAATAAAGAATGAAAGAGGAGAGATCACAACCAACACACAGAAATAAAAACAATAATAAGAGAATATTATGAGCAATTATATGCCAATAAAATGGGTAATCTGGAAGAAATGGACAAATTCCTAGAAACATATATACTACCAAAACTGAAACAGGAAGAAATAGAAAATTTGAACAGACCCATAACCAGTAAGGAAATTGAATTAGTAATCAAAACTCTGCCAAAAAAAACCAAGAGTCCAGGGCCAGATGGCTTTCCAGGGGAACTTTACCAAACATTTAAGGAAGAGATAACACCTATTCTCTTGAAACTGTTATAAAAAATAGAAATGGAAGGAAAACTACCAAACTCTTTCTATGAAGCCAGCATTACCTTGATTCCAAAACCAGACAGAGACCCCACTAAAAAGGAGAACTATAGACCAATTTCCCTGATGAACATGGATGCAAAAATCCTCAACAAGATATTAGCCAACAGGATCCAACAATACAGTAAAAACAATTATTCACCACGACCAAGTGAGATTTATACCTGGGATGCAGGGCTGGTTCAATATCCCAAAATAATTAACGTGATTCATCACATCAATAAAAGAAAGGACAAGAACCATATGAACCTCTCAATAGACGCAGAGAAAGCATTTGACAAAATACAGCATCCTTTCTTGATAAAAACCCTCAAGAAAGTCAGGATAGAAGGATCGTACCTCAAGATCATAAAAGCCATATACAAAAGACCCAACACTATTATCATCCTCAATTGGGAAAAACTGAGAGCTTTCCCCCTAAGGTCAGGAACAAGACAGGGATGTCTACTCTTGCCACTGTTATTCAACATAGTATTGGAAGCGTTAGCCTCTGCAATCAGACAACACAAAGAAATAAAAGGCATCTAAATCATCCAGGAGGAGGTAAAACTTTCACTCTTAGCAGATGACATGATAGTCTATATGGAAAAACGCAAAATATTCCACCCAACAAAACTGTTAGAAATGATTCATGAATTCAGCAAAGTTGCAGGATATAAAATCAATGCACAGAAATCGGTTGCATTCCTATACACCAACAATGAAGCGACAGAAAGAGAAATCAAGGAATTGATGCTATTTACAGTTGCACCAAAGCCCATAAAATACCTAGGAATAAATCTAACCAAAGAGGTGAAAAATCTATACACTGAAAAGTATAGAAAGCTTGTGAAAGAAATTGAAGAAGACACAAAAAAAGTGGAAAAATATTCCATGCTCCTGGATAGGAAGAACAAATATTGTTAAAATGTCTATACTGCCCAAAGCAATATACATATTCAATGCAATCCCTATCAAAATAACACCAGCGTTCTTCACAGAGCTAAAACAAATAATCCTAAAATTTGTATGGAACCAGAAAAGACCCGGAATAGGCAAAGCGATCTTGAAAAAGGAAACCAAAGCAGGAGGCATCACAATCCCAGCTGTCAAGCTATACTACAAAGCTGTAATCATCAAGACAGTATGATACTGGCACAAGAACAGACACTCAGACCAATGGAACAGAATAGAGAACCCAGAAATGGACCCACAGACGTATGGGCAACTAATCTTTGACAAAGCAGGAAAGAATATCCAATGGAATAAAGACAGTCTCTTCAGCAAGTGGTGCTGGGAAAACTGGACAGCGACACACAGAAGAATGAACGCAGACCACTTTTTACACCATACACAAAAATAAACTCAAAATGGATGAAAAGACCTAAATGTAAGACAAGAAGCTATCAAATAAATCCTCGAGAAGAAAGCAAGCAAAGAGCTCTTTGATCTTGCCCGCAGCAACTTCTTACTCAACACATCTCTGGAGGCAAGGGAAACAAAAGCAAAAATGAACCACTGAGACCTCATCAAAATAAAAAGCTTCTGCACAGTGAAAGAAACAATCAGCAAAACTAAAAGGCAACCGACAGAATGGGAGAAGATTTTCACAAATGACATATCAGATAAAGGGTTAGTATCCAAAATCTATAAAGAACATACCAAACTCAACACCCAAAAAGCAAATAATCCAGTGACGAAATGGGCAAAAGACATGAATAGACACCTGTCCAAAGAAGACATCCAGATGGCCAACTGACACATGAAAAAATGCTCAAATCAAAACCACATCAGGGAAAATACAAATCAAAACCACAATGAGATACCACCTTAGCCAGAATGGCTAACATTAACAGCTCAGGCAACAACAGATGTTGGTGAGGAGGTGGAGAAAGAGTATCTCTTTTGTATTATTGGTGGGAATTCAAGCTGGTGCAGCCACTCTGGAAAACAGTATAGAGGTTCTTCAAAAAACTAAAAATAGAACTACCCTACGACCCAGCAATTGCACTACTAGGCATTTATCTAAGGGGTACAGCTGTGCTGTTTTGAAGGGACACATGCACTGCCATGTTTATAGCAGCACTATTAACAATAGCCAAAGTATGGAAAGAGCCCAAATTTCCATTGATGGATGAATGGATAAAAAAGATATGGTATATATATATATATATATATATATATATATATATATATGGTATATATATATATATATATATATACACACAATGGAGTATTACTTGGCAATCAAAAAGAATGAAATCTTGCCATTTGCAACTACATGGATGGAACTGGAGGGTATTATGCTAAGGAAATTAGCCAGCCATAGAAAGACAAAAATCATTTGACTTCACTTATTTGAGGACTTTAAGAGACAAAACAGACAAACATAAGGGAAGGGAAACAAAAATAATATAAAAACAGGGAGGGGAAAAAACAGAAGAGACTCATAAATATGGAGAACAAACTGAGGGTTGCTGGAGGGGTTGTGGGAGGGGGGATGGGCTAAATGTGTAAAGGGCACTAAGGAATCTACTCCTGAAATCATTGTTTCACTACATGCTAACTAATTTGGATGTAAATTTAAAAAAATTAAAAAAAAAAAAAAAAAAGAACCAGGCAACTGATTGAGATGCTAATTCTGCACAAAACAATGTGTGGTGTACCAAAAAAGCAAAACCCCATTTCTATCTATGATCAAGGAGCTCTTTCAGCTTCTAAATAGATTTGTGGATATTTTTATTATGAGTCTATTTTTAAATACACACATTGTAGCCTGAACACTGGGAAGGCACTTTTCCATGTATTGATTCCTATGTCAATCAATTGGGAGAGAATTTGAATTTCTAAAAATGTCCTAGGGGCAAAAACATTTTTCAAATGCTTGTCTAGTCTTCCTGGAAAGGTGGGAGAAGAACAGGAAAGGCTACTTCTTGCCACAGTAAAGAAGATGTCTAGGAACAGAATGTCTGAATTAATCACCTGGTTCCTGTGACAGTGACACTTAATGATAAGTGCTGAGGATATATTAGCATTTTATAAATAAAAAAAAACACTTGTAACTGACATAAATGCCTGATAACGTTATTATCCCATTATCTCATATGATGAGGTAAGCAACTCTTGTGTTCATATCCTAGAGATGAGAAACTCAGGCTTAGAAAGGTCAGTGACTGGCCCAAGGATAATGGGCTAGAATGCTTCTGGTTGAAAGTAACAGAATATGCATCTGAAAACACTAAAACAACAACAATGTGCATTACTTTGCATAAAAAGAAGTTCAGTGGGAGCAGGTCCAGAGTTGGCTGACTCATTAGCTCTCACTACTGTCAAGTACCCTAGTTCTTTCTTGCTTCCTGCCTTACCATCTTCAACATACTGGCTCTCATATCAGATAAGCTTTTTACCTCATCATCACTAAGTGGCTGCAACCCCTCCAAACACTATATCCCTGCCAGACAATAGCCAAAACTTTCCCAGAAGTTGCCCCTGCAACTTCAATAATGTACCCTCATATCTCTTTGGCCAGAGGAAAAGCATATGCCCATGCCCAAACAAATCACAGATTCTGAGGAGAACCTGAGTACATTTAAAGTGGAGTCCTAAGCAAAATCAGAGATCTATACATAAGGAAGAGGAAGTAGTGGTATTTGGGAGGCATATAACCATGGCTGAAACTTTGTCAGAACCAGACTGGAATTGTGGGGACTAAAGGCCCTACACTTAAATTCTAATGCTATATTTTTCATGACAATGGAATGTTCTAGATTTCCACTGTTCTGTATGGTGGCCACATGTGACTATTTAGCACTTGAAGCATAGTTAATGTGACTAAGGGATTGAATTGAATTTTTTTACAAGTTTAATTCAAAGAGACACATGGGTCTAGTGACCATGCGGGAACAGCACATTAACAGCATTGCTGGGGCATCCAATAGAGTTCTAACGCTGGAGAAATATAATGTGAGACACAAATGTAACTTACATTTTCCAATAGTTGCATTAAAAAAGGTAAAAAGGAACAGGTAAAATTCATTTTATAATATGTTTGACTTTACTTTCATATCTAAAATATTATTTCAACATGTAATCAATAAAACATATTAACGTGATGTTTTACATTCTTTTGTTCACCCTCAGTCTTTGGGATCTGATGTGTCTTTTACACTTAGCACATCTCTACATTTCAGGTGTTCAGGAGCCGTGTGGCCAAGGTAGTCTAGAGATTTCAGAGCATTCATGCCAAATGATCTTTCCTGATACTGGTTCACCACTCTAGGAAGACAAGAAAGTGAGGCTCAGAAAGGCTATGCCAGTGGCTCTCAGACTTGAAGGTTGTCATACACCCCTAGAGCTCTGGTGAGCACTGTGGCTGGTCCCACCTTCCGTGTTTGTGATTCTGCAGGTCCAGGATGTGCACTTCTCATAGGTAGTGCGGGTGCTGCTTGTCCCGGGTCCTCTTGAAGCAACAGTGCTCTAAACAAACCGCCCACACTCACACCTGTGATGAACAAAGCATTTAGAACGAAACCCATGTTTTGTCTTCCAGTTCATTCTCTTCTACATGCAGAGTAATGAGGCCAGGATGCTGGGACAGCTGGAAACAACTCCCAGACAACAGAACAGCGCTCAAGGCGCTCAATTTCCTTGATCCAACAATTGACAATTGACAATTGACAGAGTCTGGACACATCATATGGATATTACATAAACATTGTTCCTATCCCAGACTTGTGCCCTTCTCGTGCCGACTTTCTGCTTAGCTCATATGATTTCAGGCTTACTTTCTTTCGAGAAAATCATTGAATAAGTAATAAATTCTTAAAGGAATTCCTTGCCCTCATATTTAATGTCTTTGGGGTGGAGTGGGGATGTATTATCATCACATTGTCCACATATCACTAGAGTTCAGATGGGAATCTGAAGAAGAGGCAATTATGTAAATCACTTCTGACAATGCCATGCACTCAGCCCCTGGTAAATTATGCTTTAGTATACTCAGCAGAAGCTATCAAAGCCCAGCTGAGATCCTGAGAGCTCTTTAGATGATTTTCTAATCAGCAGGTGACAGAAGTGGCTCTCGGGACGATAGTCCTCATACTGCTGAAGGTCAAGTCTCTTCAAGGTGCACTGCTATTTGCAGAAGAAGCTGTTCTTGCAGACCTGCTGCCCAGATGCTTGGAGGCCAGATGACTCCTGACCAGCGGGGCACACCTGAAGTGTGGAAATAGAGGAGGTAGTCACATTGCCCACAAAGGAGCTGTTCCCCCTGGCTCGAGGAGGGGCTGTGAGGCCCCCACTTCACCCTCTCAGCTGTCACTCACACTGAGAAACTCCAGGTGCCTACCAGCTACTGGGGCCAGCCATACCCATGGGTGGCCCTATTGCGACCTGGAGGAGAGAGAAAGACCCTCAGATCCAGCCCAAACCCAGCCCTTTGCTGCTTATAACTATGTACAGGTGAGCAATTTGGGTCTGATGCCAGACATTGAATCAACAGACCCAAAATAGGCCCCTCATATATACATCCTACAGCAAAGGGACAGGTGAGCTAAAAAAAAACAGCTTATAAATGCACTTTGTTTCCCCCGCTTTTACTCAGCATGAATGTTGCACTCTGTTTTCTCTCCCTCTGTAGATATGTCGCTGGTCCCCTTCAGTGGCATATTTAGTGCCTTGGGAGAGGACAGCTATGGGGTCCCAACCGCCCCAGCCTAATCCCATCTGGTATCCAGCAGGTTACCCCTTGCCCCTCTTGAGCTGTCTGTTTCTCTGTGCAGAGGGGTCTCTGGTTTCCTGGATGCTTCTTTTGACCTGTCCCTTCAGACTCCCTGGAGGCCCAGTGATTTCCACACACTGTGGCCCCCAGGCTGCCTGTCTCTTATGGTTCCATTTAATTGAGCGATGCATCAATACACTTTAGAATTGTCTGGAGAGCCTTTAAAATATTCAGATGCTTGAGTCCCCCTCCAAACCAAATGACTCAGAGTGTGTGGGAATGGGGCCCAGGCATCCGTGGTTGTAAATTTTCCCAGGGGTGCCAACCTGCAGCAGAGGGTGCCTGGCTATCAGGGAAGTGAGCTCCCAGAAGCTGAGGATCCTGTGCCAGATCCTGTGTCCTGGGCTCCAGTGAGGGATGGGACCTTCTCTTTTCTGCCAGTCTGAGCATGTTTGTACTTGGTTTTTGACACCCCAGCAGCACACATGTTCCATGAGTGATGCCTGCGCCTTCCGGCTCACCGATGCTAACAGAGGGGGTCCTCTGCTTAATGTCAGAAAAACCAGATGTGCCCAGGAGCTTTGAGCTACCAAGCACCAGAGACTTCAGATGGAATATTAATAATAATAAACATATTATTAATAATAAACATATAGTGTTTATTGGAGCCAGACCCTGTTGTAACTGCTTCATATATGTCAACCTGTTCAGTCCCCACAACAGCCCATCTGTGGTAGGACTAGAATTAAGGCCACTTTACAGGGGAGCAAGTAGAGAAACAGAGAGGTTGAGTAACTTGCCCAAGGTCACATAACTGGCAAGCAATGAGCTGGGACTCAGATCAAAGCAGTCACATTATGTTATGCTGCCTCCCAAAACGTCTGCCATTCAAGAATTAACCCCTCCACCCCACACTGTCAGCTCAAACACAAATCCTAGTAGCTCAGCCTCATGACCTTCTTGACTTGGAAGAAGAACCTCCATATCAGACCTCAATTTCTAAACCTGTTCTAGTCCATGATATTTTACCATTATGATGATGCTGCAGTGAAGGCAGTGATTCTCGGTATAAACTCAATCTTGTTTTCATCATTATGGCAATTTTTCAAAAGCTAAGATGCTCTCTTCAATCCCTGAACCCCACTCCCAACCTAGGCCTGGGGTTTGAGGCCAGATGGAACTTGAGAGCAAAGTAGAGAAATGGGATGGGCATGAAAGTGTTCATCTCAGGATGAGCTGAATATGACCTAGGTGCACATGTCTCTCCAGAGCCATCTCAGGAGGGGGTTCAGCACTGTGAGTGCTCATTCTCTCAAGAATTCACTGTTGCGTGAGTGGTCCACACTTCAAATGCTTCTCTGATCCTTCCCTAAATATAGAAGTCTGGAGAGAGTATTTTTGGAAATGGTATGATTCCCTGCTCTTGGTCTTGGATGCATAGACATTTCAATTTAATCTTCAATATCTCCTGGTGTTGTCAGTGAAATGCACACCTCACCTTTACCACTGCAAACCCTTTCCCTATGATGCTCTGGGGAGATGTGTGACAGCCCCTTAGAAGTTAATCTGGTGCTTCACAAACTTTATTTTCTGCCACTTAAAGTGGCAATTCAAAAGTTAAATTGGAGAGTCCCCCATAATCAGGGGATCCTTGTCCTGGTTTGCCTGGAAGAGTCAGGTGTCATGTTGTTGGTCAGCACAACTGCTAATAGAGCTTCCTTTCACTCCCAGGGGAATCTGGTTTGAGCATAACCCATCATTAAGGTGTGAGTCAAAGCAGAATAAAGGTCAGGCTGTGTCTGCAAAGCTTGCTCTGTTTGGGTCATTTGCACAAAGTTGGGATAGAAGTAATGCTTTCCCCATGTGTCTTAGGATTGTTTTCAATACAGGTTAGATATAAAAACACTGTTAGTAGAAACCGATACATCTGACAATAAAACCTATAATAATAATTAATGGGGGAGTGTGTCAGTGGCCTCCACCACCCCCTTGACCCTTTACCCTCTGAAGGGAACTAATCAGTAGAACATCAGACAACAACGTGGGGTCAAGTGGGAGCAGGCAGACCTTCTCTTTAGTCTCATCACACTGAGAGGGTTAGAAAAATAAATAACCTTGACAGCTGACACTCACTGAGTGCTGATGACGGCCAGGTACTCCCCTAGTTACCATAGGTATGCCAAGGTAATGGGTCCTCATGGCGCCTTACCAAATAATTACTACCATTACACCCACTTTCCAGATGTGGAAACAGGCACAAAGAGATGGAGGGACTTGCCTAAGGCTGCATATCTGGGAGGAGGTGAAGCCGTATTTGAACCAGACAGCCTAGTTTCAAGGTCAAGATGCCACAGTGCCGAGCCTACCTGCCCTGTGTGTACCTAGAATGCACCAGTGTGCCCTCTCTGCTTGCCGCTGCAGCAGTCCTGGCACAAACATGCAGCTCTTGCTTGTGCTGTTCCAAATGCTCCAAAGGCTCTTTGTGTAAACCTCACAGACCTGGACCCCCAGGCCACCCTCTGTCATGGTAAGGAAGCCATGCAGACCCCAACTCTGACCCTGACAGTTGCTTATACACACTCCCAGCTTCTCCACCTCCTCAGATGACGGCCCCAGGCCTCCTCCAGGCACACAAGGCATACCTTATCATCACCCACTACATTCTGCTCCCCTGCCAGGCATCCAGTGCTGCTGCCACTTCGCAGTCCATTCCCCAGGCCCCCAGCAGCATCTGCTCTGCCAGCTTCTCTCTCTGAAGTACACCTTCATCCTCACTATCATGCTCTTTGTCTCCTTCTTTGCCACCACCCTTCACAGGGGAAGGTGATCCCAGGCACTTCCCCTGTGATCCCAGGCACTTTCCAGTATGTTTCCAATGTGGGGCGGTGGTGAAAATATAAGCCTTCCAAGGCCCTGCACACAGTAGGCCATCATCTCATACTAAGACAACATATGCAACCATGCTTTGCAGGGGACTCATACTCTCCACTAGCATTTGTTGAAGGAATGAATGAATGAATGAATGCTCAGTCTCCCTGACTTCTGGACTCCAGAAATGCTGGGTTTGGGTGTCCCCAGTGCTACATGCAGCACACTCATAATGTGGGCTGTTTTCTAAAACCGCAGAAAACAGCAATACATATTTACCTTATTAAATGCTAGCTTGGTTTGCTGTGAATTGTATGTCTGCATGAGGGGAGAGAGGGCAGAGCCAGGAAAGGTTAGGAGAAAAACTCTCCAAAGTAGAGGTGGGAAAGATCCCAAGGGCTCACGTGTTAGGCAAGACACCAGGAAATATTCAGAGATGAGAGGGGGCTGGGCATTAAATGGACAGAGAGAATGATGGTAGAGGGGTATCCAGGCGTGCAGAACAGCTGTGGGACACCTCCCCTATTGGGCCTCGAGGGGAATCATTTAAAGATTTCCCCCAGTGTCCAGGACTAAAAAGAAAAGCCCCTGTACTTCTCCCCCTACCCAAATCTTGGGTTTCTGTCACCCCCCCAAACACCTGCACCCTAGAATGACAAAGCCACCATCTCTTTCCCCATAAGAATATCTCCCTTAGAGACAATGAGGAAAATGAGAGCAGAGGAAAGAACAGACTACTGTAAAGAGTGTCCATAAAGGGGAGGAGGGTTGCTAAGACAAATCTTTTATTATTTTTTAATTTTTTTTTAAGACAAATCTTTTAAAGGAACCATTTGGGTGGCAGAAACTAGGGACAGAGATTAGACTCAGCCACTATGTTGCACAGGGGCTGATCACCGGTCCCTCCCCTCTCCCCCCCCCCCACCAAATCCTGGATAAATGGCAGTCAGACCTCTGACAGGTCACCTCTAGCTGGCCTTAATCATCCCGACACCCTCCCTTCCGCAGCTGCTCCAGCCATCCAGCATAGGAGATGGGACCCCACCTCTGGCACTGGGTAGCCACTTCCAGATGCATCAAAGACATTTCAGGAGTGTGCTGAAGGGAGGCTCAAGGAGGCCACTGGCCTGCAGAGGTGGTGTTCCAAAGGGCCAGCATTTCCCTGCCGATTATCTTCCAAGACAAATCCCCACTTCACTAATTCTGCTGTGCCCTGTGCCTGACCAGTAGGGCCAGGGTTGTGAGACTGCCTGCTGGATCCCCAGACCCGGACTGTAGCCCAGAATCATCCAGCTCAAGGATGTCAACTTGCACTCTCTGGAGTTTGGGAGAAGGATGGAATCCAGCCCCGGACACCGACCTTTCCAGAGCACCCTTTCCCAGGCACCTTTCAGAGACCTCAGTGGAGACGCCTCAGAAGTCAGCCAGCTTGGCATAGGCTTTGCCGCGTCTGGCTCTGGGGCTAGCTGCCGCTGTCGGTGCTGCCCCGCGCGATGAGCATCGGACGCAGAGGCTGGCCTTCTTTTGTGGCATCTCTCCTCCTCTGTGGATCCTCCTCAGTGCCTCCTCCTCTGGCATCTCCGTTGCCGGCGCCCACCCACCTCCATCCTACAGAAATCTCACTGAAAAGGTCCTGGGATTTGCGATTGCGCGGAGTGAAGGGAGGGGGCGACTGGGACCCGGGCAGACCGGGAATTCACAGCGACGCCTTTGGGAGCTTCAGATTCCGCTTCTAGGAAATGAGTTTAATGGTGGGACAGACCCTGCAGGTCTTCAAGAAGATCATAGGGGCAGGGGGGCGCGGTGGAGAGGAGGAGGATGCCAAGCGCCCGGCTAAGGGCTCTGCACGGTCAGCATAGTCGCTACCACCCCAGGGCCGCGTTACCCAAACGGAGGACTCTGGGACCCCTAGCCCCGCGGCTGCAGAGGGCAGAGCAGGGGAGTGGGAGGCCAAAGGTCAGACAAGACAGGATCTGAGGTGAGCAGCTGAGGGGGCGGGAGGTCCAGCTGGGGCTCTGGACTACCTGTGGCGGGGTTGGATCCCAGGCGGGGGCGCGGAGGTGGGCAGGCCGGGCGGGGCGCGCGGGCGCTGGGACTGGGGTGCGGAGGGCGCGCGGCGCGGGATTGGCGGGCGCTCCCCGCGGGGCCCACCACAGGCTTTTCAGGCGGAGCAGGCAGAGGCGCACGCACCTGCACCGGAGTCCCAGGGCAAGTACTCTCCACCGCGCTCCCGCCGCCCCGGACGGGCACCCCTGGGCATGAGCGCCCCCCCGACGCTGCCCCCAGAGGGCGAGGAAGAGCTCGAGACAGCCTGGTCCCCTGCGGTCAACGCCAGCTGCGCCCCTGCTGAGGAGGAGGCAGCGGCGGGGACCGGGGACGCAGGGGCACCGGGCATGGTCGCCATCCAGTGCATCTACGCGCTGGTGTGCTTGGTGGGCCTGGTGGGCAACGCCCTGGTCATCTTCGTGATCCTCCGCTACGCCAAGATGAAGACGGCCACCAACATCTACCTGCTCAACCTGGCCATCGCGGACGAGCTCTTCATGTTGAGCGTGCCCTTCGTGGCCTCGTCAGCCGCCCTGCGCCACTGGCCCTTCGGGTCTGTGCTGTGCCGCGCGGTGCTCAGTGTGGACGGCCTCAACATGTTCACCAGCGTCTTCTGTCTGACGGTGCTCAGCGTGGACCGCTACATCGCCGTGGTGCACCCTCTGCGCGCCGCCACCTACCGGAGGCCCAGCGTGGCCAAGCTCATCAACTTGGGCGTATGGCTGGCATCCTTGCTGGTCACCCTGCCCATCGCCATCTTCGCTGACACCAAGCCGGCTCGGGGCGGCCAAGCTGTGGCCTGCAACTTGCATTGGCCGCACCCGGCCTGGTCGGCGGTCTTTGTGATCTATACTTTCCTGCTGGGCTTCCTGCTGCCGGTTCTGGCCATCGGCCTGTGCTACCTGCTCATCGTGGGCAAGATGCGGGCGGTGGCACTGAGGGCCGGCTGGCAGCAGCGCAGGCGCTCAGAAAAGAAGATCACGCGGCTGGTGCTGACGGTGGTAGCCGTCTTTGTGCTCTGCTGGATGCCTTTCTACGTGGTGCAGCTGCTAAACCTGTTTGTGACCAGCCTTGATGCCACAGTCAACCATGTGTCCCTCATCCTCAGCTACGCCAACAGCTGTGCCAACCCTATCCTCTATGGCTTCCTCTCAGACAATTTCCGCCGTTCCTTCCAGCGGGTTCTCTGCCTGCGCTGCTGCCTCTTGGATGTCGCAGGTGGTGCTGAGGAAGAGCCCCTGGACTACTATGCCACTGCTGTCAAGAGTAGAGGTGGGGCAGGATGGATATGCCCCCCACTCCCCTGTCAGCAGGAGCCCTTACGACCAGAACCCAGCCGCAAGCCGGTCCCTCTCACCAGGACCACCACCTTCTGAAGAGCCCTTTCACCTCCTCCCTAGCCTGGCCACCTGTAAGGGAATCTGTGCTACCCTGACACCCCAGCAGACTGCCTGTCCTAGATGCTCATCTAAGAGCCACCACCTGTTCCCACCACAGCCACAGCCACCTTTTCCCAGCAGTCTATGGGTCAGCCCCAAGAGCATCAAAGCTCCTTTCCTTTGTTCTGTCCTCAGGACTCTGGTTTCTAGGGGGGGTACCTCCATGGGGGTAGGACTCCTCTGACCACCAGTCCATGATGTTAATTATTCCTGGATCTTTGACTAGTTTCCGAGGGGTGGGAAGCAGGGGGATGCCAGACAGGAATGGCCATCTGCATGTGACATGTTACAGAATCTCTGCCTTGGAGAGGGCTGTCCAGAGGGTGGAGGCAGCCTGTGCCCTTGGTCTCTGCAGACTCTGCCTGTGGTGGAGACATAGCATGTTCGAAAAGGGAAGGGAGGAAGGAAGATGCCTCCAAGCACACCATTGCCTTCCATTCCTGGGATCTTTTCTAACTGAAATTGATGCATGACAGCCTGGGGCACCTCCAGGCCCAGTGCCTGCTTGCAGTCAGAAATATCACTCCAGTTTTCTGGGGCTAGCAGCAGGCTTCCTGTGAGTAGGAAAGGTTTGGAAAGTCATGATCTGGGATTTGTTATGAGGCACAAAACCAGGTCAGTAATAATAATAATAATAATAAAGCAGAAAGGATGAATCTCATCTAGCTCCTATGGTGTGATTTTTTGCCTTGACCCTTTGTCATGAGAACATGAGACCTCATTAAGTTGACCAGTTTATTTTTTTTAATTTTTTTTTCAACGTTTTTTATTTATTTTTGGGACAGAGAGAGACAGAGCATGAACGGGGGAGGGGCAGAGAGAGAGGGAGACACAGAATCGGAAACAGGCTCCAGGCTCCGAGCCATCAGCCCAGAGCCCGACGCGGGGCTCGAACTCACGGACCGCGAGATCGTGACCTGGCTGAAGTCGGACGCTTAACCGACTGCGCCACCCAGGCGCCCCAAGTTGACCAGTTTATACCGCAGTGGTGAGTGGGAGGGAACTGGAGGTGGGAGGGAAGAGACCAGAGAATGCAGATGGAAATCAGCCCAGATTTTGGATAGAGGAGGCAGCTCTGTCACCCACTGTTAAAAAAAAAAAAAAAAAAAATTGCAATTCAGTAAAACACCAGCCAGATGTACATAATAAACATATCTAGGCTGAACATGGTAAACAGCTGTAACTTCTTGCCTAATGTTAACCCAAGGATAAATTAGCTTTTCCCAAAGGAAAAAGTCAGCTTATGAGAGCTTTAATCCTGTTTTCTGTGAATAAATCCTTGCAATGCTTCTGTAGGGGCCTGGAGTGAAAACATGCAATTAAACATATGTGAACAGCTGTGTGGGAGACTCCACCTGGCTGAGCAAAGCAAAACACCCTTCTGGGTTTGGCCGGCCCATCCCGGTGCAGAAAGGAAGATACTCAGGGAGGGAGGTGAGGACAGCAGGAGAGAGAGCCCCTCTGCTCTTCAAATGGGGTCAGCCTTGCAGCTTCCTAGCAGGAGGGCTTCAAGAGAAAACACAAGGGACCTGCCAGCCTAGCAGAACTTGCCTGACTTGAGCCTTTTGGGGCAGTCAGCAGGCATCCCAAGGTGGGCACAGAGGGCTTCTAGGAGGCTAAAGAAGATTGAGGAGGGCAGAGCAAGGCCCAGGGAGATGCTCTGCTTCCACCATGGGCAGGGGCTCCTCTCTGAGGAGGAAACAGAACAGGGCTCTTCCCTGAAGTGTTAGGGCCAAAACCAGAGTCTTACTTGATATGAGCAGGTGCCTGGTGTATGAGAACCAGGCAAGAGAGCTGATTTCTGGTCCTAGATATAAACATTGTGTGATCCAGGCAAGTGACTGAATGCTAGGGTCCTCAGAGTTCTGTCTGTAATATCACGAGGTCTTCCAATGTCGGCACACTGTGACAGAGAACTCACCGTATGCTCTTTTCCATGTGGCTATAGAATCTAGCTTCTTCCCTACTGAATGAAAAACAAAAAGCCTTACCTACATTGTGTTTGGGCATATAACCATTGGATCCTTACTCCTCTACATGGCCAGCCAGCAGTATGATCTGTAGGCGGTAATTAGTGTTGATCCAAGTGTGTCTCATAGGGCTGGGTGGGTGAGGTAGAGATGAAGGCCATTAGGGTCTGCACATTGGGGTGGTCTACATCTGTCTGAGAGAGAAAATGTGTAGCCAATCTGTATTGCATCCCAGAGACATGGCTGTGGTTTGGGAGCTCCAAACTAAGGTGCAAGAACCCCTTGAACTCACAAACATGTGTGCACACATACACACACATGCATGCATGTAAACACACAGACTTCAATTGTCCCAAACCTATCATACCCACTAGAGTTGCCTTGGGCATCTGGAGTAAGCCAGTGCTGGTGTTGGCTGGCCTTGTGTAACCATAATTTCCTAGCAGTCTTTAAAACTTAATTATTTCTTTGTTCCCCAGTGCCTGGCAGCATGCAGCAGTGTGGTCACTCAGTAAATGTGGTGGAGGGGCCACTGGAAAAGATCTGACATGGGTGTGGGCTGCTGGGCTTTTGCCCCCTCTTGGGTGGGGGGCTACAGTCCTTGTCTTCAGTGCCCAACAATGATTCACACCAGGCCAACTCTCTGATGAGCAAGACGGGGCACTGACCAGGAGTCTTGGCAACACTGGGCTGGGCTGAGTATTTGAAAATGCAACGTTTTTAACTTAGTTGGTGATGGCTGAAGTAGAGGTAGCCTTAGGTGATGAAAGGAAAAATCCCTGAGAGGCAGGGGCCCTCCATTGGCCAAGCCAGCCAGCAGTGAATGCTATAATTTCTCTGAGCCACAGTTTCTCACATGAAATATGCACAAAGCAGGGTGTGGGTTTTGAGTTCTTCTCAGCTGTAAACTGCCTTTTCAAAAGCACTGAAGAGGCATGCTGAGGCAGTGGGAGGGTGAAAGACAGCATTCTTCTATGCTTAGTGCTTTCTCTATCCCTTGTTAAAAATTAGCATTAATGCTGCCCCTGACCTGGGAGTCATAAATCACGCAGTGGAGGGACAGGCTAGGGGTGGAGAGTGTGCTGCTGGCCAGTGTCTTCCTCAGCTGCAGAGCCTTCTCGTTTCTTGGCGATTAGCAACTCAGCACCCACAAAGTATCCCGGGCATTTGTTGGGGGACACATTTAGAGCCCACCAACAGTGGTAGTTAGCATCAACCCTGAGGCCTTTGTTAACAGCTGATTACATGAACCCCTCAGGTTCCTGAGCAGAAAATTTGCAGAATTTGTGAATTAAAGTCAGAGATAGAAGTAGCTGGGGTCCTGAGAGCATTTCACATTACACATTTCACCTGCCTCAGGGGTCAGCCATGAAGACATGCAGGCAGGCTCTGGCCTGAGTCCTGCTTCTACTGACCATAACAGCTTTTGGCTTCAAAGTGAATGAAAATGTTTTTTACCTGGGTAGAAACAGCCTTCAGACACCCCTCAATCAGTGAACTTGCTTTGCATTTTAAAGCTGTCTTTAACTTACTGTTCAGTGACAAGCCAGGTGTTTATTTTCTCCAGATGATTGTAAAATGATATTTGAACATGACAGGTGATCACTCATTGGAATTCTTGCCCAACCTGTCAGCTCTATGTCATTGAACAAAGATACATACTATTTTCATTTTTTCTTTAAATTCTTGGCTTCACTTTCATTAAAAATAGCATACCTAGCACTCCTTAGGTGCCAAAGGCTGATATCAAAGGAAAAAAAACAAAAAAAACAAATGTATGTTTCTGCTGTGCTATTCAGAAACCAGACATGGAAGACTGACCAGTGGCTACGCAAATTCCTATAAATTTGGGTTTCAAAGCTCTTCTCTGACATCCCTGTCTCACCACCCCTTACCCAAAGCATGCAACAGAAAAGCCTCAGATTCCTTAAGCACAAATATCAGAGTGCTAAGGCACTGTCCTTGAAGCTCTGCTTTGTGGAGGTGTGTGCTGGGAGTGTGCATCAGACAGCACTCTGAGTGCTGCTTCTGGCAGCTTTGTGGTAAGATGGGGAGTCTCCACAGACAGCACCCGTGTCCTCATGAAGCTTGGAGCTTAGAGGCAAAAGATGAGCCTTCATCAGAGAACCACAGAAATGACAGTACAATTTTAAGCTTAAATAAGAACACACAGGAATGGACTCTGGTTTCTATGAGATGATATACTAAGAGAACTTGACATCGTCATAGGGTAGGTTTCCCCCGGAAGGTTGCTGGAGATGACATCCTCATAAAGATGAGTGGGAATCAGCCAGAAGAAGGGGTGGAGTGGAAAGTGCAAAGGGCTCAAGGCACAGCATGTGCAAAGGACCTGTGATAGTAAGCACTGAAGATGACAAAGATGACTGGAACAGAGGACGGATGATGCCCAGTCAGCAACAGGCACTAGGAGACAGACCAGCAGTGCCTCATAAGTCCCCTTGAGGATTTAGGACCATGCCACATCACAGCAGTGGCAGACTTTAATGAGAGGGTCAGGTCAACCTGGCAAAGAAACCCATCAAGGAGTCTTGAGTCCTTGTAAAGTTTGGACACTTGTACCCTCCATTTTTCAGTGCGAGGCTGGCAGGTAGAACGTGTTCTTTCCATTTCAACAGTCATCAACTTTTTTCAACAGAAAGGCAGAGTTCCCAATCCTATGAATGGATTGGCCTAACCAAGAGGGGCACCTTTGAAAGTGGGGGAGAACTAATATTAAAAAAATCCAAGATCATTAACTGAATCACTCAGAATGGAAGTACTGACTTGGTTAAAATAAAACCTTTGGCTTTCTATTAGCGAAAGACACTGTGGGTACCCACTGATGCCACATAGAAGTGTGGTGCCTGGGTCTAGATGGGCTGCCTGAGGTCAACGCTGGCACAGTGCAGATGTGCAGTGGCCTGGAAAGAATAGACTTGGGGACACACAGACCAGGGAGAGAGAATCCACATACCAGCCTAGTGGGACCGCAGGAAAAGCTCTGTGGCCCCTGGAGAAAGGCCAGAATGACAGTATCTACCCCCTGATTGTGCAGGGGACTGGCCCAGAAGAAGACTAAACATTCAGAGAGTGACCAAATGACAGAGAAGGAAAACAACAAGGTCAATGCAGAGAATTGGCATGTTTTGTTGTATTTTTTGATGTTTTTAAATTTTTATTTTATTATTATTGTTGTTGTTGTTGTTGTTGTTGTTGTTGTTATTCTAGAGAGAGAGAGAGAAAGCAAAAGAGTGCAAACGGGGCAAAAGGGCAGAGGGAGAGAGAGAATCTCAAGCAGGCTCCCTGCTCAGCATGGAGCCCGACTCGGGGCTCGATCCCACAACCCTGGGATCATGACCTGAGCTGAAATCAAGAGTCAGATGATCAACCGACTGAACCAGCCAGGCACCCTGGTGTTTTTTTAAATCAGGATTTCTTTAGCCTGTGATTTATTTTCAATCTATTTTTATTGAAGTATAATTTACATAAGGCAAAGCTCACTCCTTCTAGGTGCTCAGTGCTATGAATTTTGACAAACCTACACAGTTACGTTATTTAACTGCTACTGCCACCCCAAGTTAAGATGGGGACTGTTGTTGTCACCAAGCATTTTCCTCATGGCCGTGACACATGCCTTGAGAGGGCAGGTTGCCAATAGCATGGAGGACATGAGGGGATCAGATCTGGGGCAATGTGATCCCTAAATTGAGGGAGGCCCTCCACCCAATACCATTTCCTGAGCTCCTTTACACAGGCAGGGATCCCTCAGGAAACATTACTCAGGAAACGTTGCCCTTTAGACCTCCCATATCTGAAAAGAACCACCCTGGGCTCCAGAAATCCCTCACCCACAACCATGGGCTTGAGTATGTCTCTGGGCAAGGTGCCAGCTTCTTGATGACCTCATAGGCTTTTACTCTGAGCTCTGGAGAAAGAGCACGGCTTCCCCTCCAAGCCAGGGGTTCGGACTCCTTCCAAAGCCTTGCAGAGTGGATACCCCTCAAGACCCCACAGAAGCTTCATTTCCATTGATCTCAGGCCCATGGGCTTGCTGCTGGGTAGCTCTGTGTTTACTGAAGCCTTGTCCTGAGCTCTGGACATTCAGACAAATGAAACAGAGAAGCCAGGATTTACTCCGGGCCCTTCTCAGACTTCCCTTTCTTGTCCTGTTACTATTAGACTTATGAAGCCCCACCTTTAGGAGAAGGGCAACAATGTTTGAAGAAAGACAGGAATCACATTCTGGCAAAGAATCACCAAAAGTGTCACTTTTGGATTCAGTCATTATTTCAAGACAACTTTAACAATATGTGCCCCTATTACAGGCAAGATGGTGTGCAAAGCTCTAGTTCCCCAGAGTCCGTGGGAGTCGTGGGCCCCTGTTTTCAAGGAATTAAATGGAATTGAGGTGGGAGGCAGAAGGAAGAGGGGGAGGATTCAGGATACTGTTGCAAAGCCCTTCTTCCTCACTGGGTGGCTGAAGGAAGGTCTGCTGGGGTCCTACAGCCCATGAATATGCAATTGAGGTCAGCCTCAGTGTGAAGCCAGAAGAAAGATTCCAGAAGGACAACAGAGAGAAGTTGCCACATGTCCAATATGCGGAGGGGAAGAAGGATAATCAGTCATGGGATAAAATCAGTCGTGATAATGTCCCATTAAAAAAATAATAATAAAAGATTTATTTCAGACAGAAAGTCAGAAAAGTATCTGGCCTATGGCCTGGGTGTGGGGGGCATTATCATCATGGACCCGTTTGGAATCTCAGTGTTTATCACTGTATCCTAAAACCCTTCTGTGGCTAGCTCCCCTGTTTCCAGTGGGTGTGACTTTGAATTAACGCATCCCCCAGGGTTCTTTTGTCTTTCGTAATCACACTTTCCAAACAAGCTGAGAAGGATTTTGATTCTGTTAGAATCTGATGTTAAAAAAATATTTCTTTTCTCTTGTGAGAGGAAATTGGTTGTTTGCCTACATCTGAACCTACTGACCGAGACAAAAAGGGGGTGGGGGCGGTGGAGAAGGACTTTCTCAAAACAAAAAGAGATAGTGCTGAATCTGGGCACACATTCTGAAAACGAAAGGAAGAGTCAGGCATTGCTTGTATTATTTTATGAAGAAGCGCCTACAAAGGTCAGAGGATGTGTTTTCAAATGAGCTTGGGTACCCCCCCCCCACTGAGTCTTGACCATGATGAAAATGTGCTTTCATATGTTCTTTGTAACATTAGTTTTCCTGAAGATGTGAAATAATAATTAACCCCTATTTAACATGAGACCAACAGAAGCCCGCAGAGAGCTTGGCCCTTCTTCTGTCACCTGGCCCTCCACACCCAGAATGGCAGACCCAGGGGCCCAGGAATGAGAGTGGCACAGCAGGTGGTTGGCACAAGGGGTAGGAGGCAGCAGTGCCCTGATTTCCCTTTGCACACACCTTCCTTACTTCCTTATTGCACCCTCAAGCCCCACCCCCGAAATTGTGGAGCAGGGGATTCACCATCTAGCTTTTTTGTGTCTTTGCACATTCCTGGTGGGCTGCCAGAAATTTGGGCAGCACAAGTCCAGAACACAAGGCAAATGAGCAGAGCACTGGGAGACCTAGGAGCCAGATTTCACTGAAACTTGTTTGCAGAAGGTTAAGAGAGTCAGGCTGTCTGGTCAAAACTCAGAAAAGTTCATCCTTGTGATTCAATCATGAAAACACAGGATTCTTGGTGCGGGGAGACCCTGAAGAGGTCGAGGGAGGGTTATCGAGTGTCATCTGGTGTGTGTAGACAACTCCAGTGGCATGAAGGGGAGTGGCCTGAGTGACCTCTCTGGTATGACCAGGATGATGTATGTATTGATAATGGTGGTAGTTCCCAGAATGCACGTATTCTTCAGGACTTACAGATTGGGTCACCAAAAAGGGTGAATTTTAATGTATGCCAATTATGTTGTGGTTTTCTTTTTCTTAAAAAAAAAGAGATAAAATAAAATGCACTGGCCACCATTTGGCCCTAGCCTGCTCTTCCTGCGACCTGTGGTCTTAATGGCGAAAACTTTCCAGGTCTCCAGATTTTAATTCTTGTGGCACCCTAATCAGTGATCAAATACCACTTAGGTCCTTAGGAGCGTAGGTTCTTCTTTGTCCCCACAGAGAAGGACAAAGATGAGCAAACATGCCTGTATTTTTCCGAAGTTCCCTCAGTTTGGTGGATGAGACCGCCTTCCCTCAGATGCAGGTGGCAGCTGTCAGTGTTTCTGAGTCGGAAGTCTCCCATATGCGGCAGGCCCCTGGGAACTCAATCAGGAAGACGAATCACAGAAGAATCTGTTTAGGTGTCCACACCCACCAGCCCCCTTGCAGTCCTCAGTGGGGCAGATGGTTGATAGAGTTAAAAGATTTGCCCAGAGTCACCCTTCAAGAATCTGTGGACATCTGGGGCTGTCTATCACTTTCAACTCATGATTCCTCTCTCTTTTGCAAGTTCCTCCTCTTTGGTGTTGCTACATTTGAAGGCCCTGTGTAGCAGGTGAGGGTGAAGGTGTGGGTAGTGCTGCCTTTCCCACAGCTCCAGGGTCTGCCTGCGCTGAGCCACTTTTGGGACCGGAGAAAGCAAGCTTAGGGGTGTGTTCTCTCCTTCTCTGTGGCCTCCCCGGGAGCACAATGGAGGGGATCTCTGAACCCCTATGCTTTGACAGGCTTAGTGAGCAGGGAAAATAGAACTTGGAAGCAGGATTTTACAGCTCCCAAGGGGCTGCTTCTCACTCTGCAAACATATCCTTCCTTGAGGAATCCCCACATCCCACCATGATGCTTCCTCTAGAGGGGGCAGCAACCCTTCCAAGTGACTGCACCTTGCCTGGAAAGAGTACTTTCCACTCTCTGCACCACCCTGAATTTGCTCTCAAGACATTTGAGATCTCAACATAATCATTTTTAATCCACTTATGCATCTACTAATTTATTGGCAAATATACAAACATTTATTGGGCACCTGCTGTGTGCCAGAACCTGTGCTAACTCACTTCATTTAATGTTCATGGAAACCCTGTGGAGTGGCTGTGCTAGTACCCCATTTTACCACCTTATAGGCGTTGCATGGTATCCATGGTCATGTGACAACCACGTATCAGGTTGGGATTCAAACCCAGGTGTATATGACACCCACAACTCATGTTTGCTCTGGTGGATGCTTACAAGGGAAACTGTGCAGGTGTCTGCCTATGGGGGCATGTAAATAAGTCTACAAGTAGCTGTTATCATCCCAACCAATTTTAGTACAGAAATTGAATACCAATATCCTCTTAATAAAACTCGAGTGACATGAGATGCCTGGGAGGCTCAGTCGGGTAAGCGTCTGACTTTTGGTTTCAGCTCAGGTCATGATCTCATGATTCATGGGGTCCAGCCCTGCACTGGGCTGTGCACTGACAGTATGTGGAGCTCTCCCTCTGTCTCTGCCCCTGCTCCACTCATGCTTTTCTCCCTTCTTCTTCTTCTTCTTCTTCTTCTTCTTCTTCTTCTTCTTCTTCTTCTTCTTCTTCTTCTTCTTCTTCTTCTTCTTCTTCTTCTCTCAAAATAAATAAATAAACTTGGGGCGCCTGGGTGGCGCAGTCGGTTAAGCGTCCGACTTCAGCCAGGTCACGATCTCGCGGTCCGTGAGTTCGAGCCCCGCGTCGGGCTCTGGGCTGATGGCTCGGAGCCTGGAGCCTGTTTCCGATTCTGTGTCTCCCTCTCTCTGCCCCTCCCCCGTTCATGTTCTGTCTGTCTCTCTCTGTCCCAAAAAAAAAAAAAAAAAAAAAAAAAGTTGGGAAAAAAATAAATAAATAAACTTAAAAAAAACTTGAGTGACATACTTGCTTCTGGTATAGAATTTCCTGTCTGTAAGCTGACCTGGAGTCCCCTCACCCCATCCTTCTCCCCCCTTACCTCTCCATTCTACCTCTTCAGTTCCATCTTAGTGATCTTCCACCTTGTTCATCATGCTTCATGCCCTGCCCTCTGCTAAGACTCTTTCCTACACAGGGCCTTTGCACATGCTGTTCCTTCACCCAGACTGTATTCTTCTCCACTCTCCATTTGTCCAACCCCTGCTCCTCCTTCACATCTAGTGTTAAGGGTCAAAGACACCTTATTTACTCCTGCAACCTAAGTCCCACTCTCCTATTGTGCTGAAGTTCTCCTCCTTAGCTCCTACTACTGTCTCTAAGTTAAATACAGTTTGGGAGCAATTTGTTTTATATGTACCTCCCCCATGGGAATGTAAGCTTCTTAAGGCAGGGCTTGTTAACATGACAATCACCAAACCAGGCACAGAGTATGTGCTCAATAAATATTTGCCAAAATAGTCTAACAAAGGGGCTAGAGCTGAGGAGGGAAGAAATGCCATTTAACTCATAAAATCAAATTCTGATTTATTTAGAAGTATGACCTTGGCCTTCTTCCCCAAGCCCTACAAGTTGTGGGACATCATCAGCAACCATGAACCAGTTGCTGAGATTTAGAGTTCTCCCTCAGACCTGAATATCCAATAATGTGAACACAGAGTGAGACCATATAAGATGACCCACAGTCCCTGTTTCATAAGGCTTACTCTGATTCTAAATGCTGGGGAATTGTTCTTACAGCTGACTGATTTGTTTATGACCCTGGCATCTTTCTCAGAGTGAGGCTGTGGTTTCCCAGTTGTTTTGAGAATCTCAAGTTCAGACGAGTCCTATAAGCAGGGATGCTGATCTCCCACTGGACAGGGAATGAAGAGGATAGGGAGGAACTAGGACCCTTTTAGTGCCCTGGGCTCCAAGATGCCCCAGTAAGGGTTTTTGGCTCTGAGTCTTAGAAGTGTGTTTTGGTCTTCTTATATTCCTTAAGAAAAGCCCCCTCCTTTGGAGGTGGAAACACTAAAGCAATAAACCTTAAGTCAATTTGCTGGCTACTTGGAAGCAAGCCCTTTCGAAAAATGGAAGTCCAGTAGTAAGGACAAATTTGTAAGGTATCACTCTCTCCTCTTGACCCCCAGCACAATTCATGTGTACCAGCTTTGCCTGCACACATCAAGTTTTTCCTTCATATGTGCCTCCTACTGAATTTGGTTTTCCGCTAGCCTACCAAACTCCTAAGGGCAACATTGCTCAAATTTGTTATCTCGGGAGGGCACTGTGCATAGTAGCCACACCCCAAAGCTGTCAGCTTCACCCAGGATGGATGTTGAAATCTCCAACTTCATCTTCACAACTGTAACTATTCAGATGAGAGCTAGGAAATTCAGCATTATCCAGATGTATAAAAATACGTGAATATTTGATCAAACTCCATTCCCTTCCAATTTCTGTTTTATGAAAATTTTCAGAGCACTGCATATAAAATTTAGCCAGTGCCACCATGTGAGGAAAAGAGGCCCAGGAAAAGACAATGTTTCTAATCTCCAACAGAAATAAGAATGGCTTAATACTGCATGAGACCTTGGTATGTGGAAATGATGGTTTGAATTTGAGTCACAGACTGAGACCCCTCATGACTGTTGTGTTTACATATCTCAGAGGGCAGATAATGCCAAACCATTCACAGGAAGGACACAAGCTGGGATTCTAGAGATGCCCCAAGAAGAACTGTTTCTTTAACTCATCCCAACAAATAATCCTATAATGTGTTTCAAAACACATAGACACAAGTCCTGTGTATGAAGTTGTTATGGTTACAGAGAGAAACATAAATATTTGTGCACACAGACATAACATGAAGTCCGCCTACAGTGAAAACAATCTCCTCTGGAGAGATCTTTGAAGTCAGAGATGGTGCCTTGAGCAGATGGAACTAGTGATGGGGTGTGGAACAGCCTTTAAATGCATGGCATGGAGTTTGCATTGTTTGCGAGCCCTGTTTAATGACAAAATGAGGCGGTTGGGGAAGCCTAGGTGAACAGAAACAAAACCCAAGAGCACACTGTTATTTGTTTATTTTCTACATGTGATGTCATAAGCAAGAGTTTTGCCTGTGTTCTAGTTTGTCTCCAATAAATAAATAACTATGTACAAATGTGCCGAGTTTACAAAATAGAGGAAAATCTTTGTATTACAAAAGATACACTCGTATGATACATTTTCCCCAAACAGTGAAACATGATTTCGATTTCAGATTTCGATTTCGTTCCTAGCTTAGTTGAACCAACAACCCTGTGTAGCAATGTCTAAAGGTGTGTACCTAGTCTTTTCTATCAGAAAGCAAAGCTATAAATGGAAAATTCCTCAGTTTCTTGAGAATATAGGCCCTGACTTGGCCTGCTACTTATTACTGATCCACATTTAATGTATTCCAGAAAGTTGGAAGCTGTCTGAAACAGTTCTCAAACTATACTGGGCAGACCCCTGCAGATCTTGTTAAAATATAGATTCTCATGCAGCCCAAGTTTCTGCATTTCTAACCAACTGCCAGAGGCAGGCAGCTCCTAACTCTTGTCGAGCAACCATGTTCTAAGTGGCCAGGGTGAGAAGGCTTCTTGGAAGTCGGAGAAATTCTTAAGGGCTTGATCAAGGTGAGGTCCTAATTGAGCATCCTCCAGGCTCCATTCCCAAGCTCCCAAATTCCCCACCCCCACTCCCTACAAGGCCAGCAGAACTGGTTTTATTTTGGAGCACAAATTACTAGAAGAGTAAAACTCAAAATGGTAACTGGCATGAACTGTGCAGCTCATAACTTTCTTAAACTGTCTCGTGGGAGATCCTTCATTCCCTTCTGAATCTAGGGCTATCACGAGAGCATTTTCAACATTGTCAAAAATAACCAGTAACAACAACAACAGCAATTGTAGTAATGGGAAAAAGAAACGGCATAAGGAGCAATAAAGACCTTTTGGTTCAAATGAAAAGTGACAACAATAAAACCCAGGCTCACTGTTTAAAAAGTTAAAAACAAACAAACAAACATCCCTTAGCTTGAATTTCTATGACAGTCCAGCAAACATTAGTTAAATGAGTGTCTCTCACATCTTAACTTTTGTTAAAATGATATTGTTCTGGAAGTCTGAAGTTTCAGGATAAATTAGCAAATCTTCTTCAAGACCAAATGGATTCCCAACCATCCTTGTTTGTAGTGTTTCTGTTTCTGTGTCACGGAGGAGTTTTGCCTAGGCAGACATGGAAGGGTAGAAGCAGGGTCTAGGGTAGGGTGGGAGACTCCAGGTGGGTTGGCTGAGTTCCAGGTAGGGGAAATTTGGGAGAAAATGAATAGGGAACTGGGGCTTGGCTTTATCAAGGTGAGCCCACCAAAAAAACCTACCAAGATAGTTTCACTGCCACCTGAAGAGTGGAAGTACATAAATATACAAAAAGGGGAGGGGGAAGCAAGGAAGGGAGAAAGAGCAGAAGGGATATAAAGTGGGTATTGGACACATACAGGTAGGGAAAAATGCAAAAGCAAAAAATAACAAAATAACAAAACCATCCTAAATACTTAAAAAATAAATATCTTCGTCATTCCTGACACCTCGATTACACTCACTAGTCCACAGGATCACAGTCTGCCCCAAAGACTGCCAACCAACAATGCTCACCCCTCCTGTGCCCCTTGGCGAGGGCATGGGACACTCTATAGTCTGTGTCTTCATTGCCATCTCTGCCCAGTTGTCCAATGACGTGTGGAAGTGGCTGGAGCACATACTCCTTCCAACCCCTACCCCTCCCCAGCAGTGTGCAGAATCGGCAAAAGGGGCGGGGAGGGTATTCTCCAGTTCCGATGCCAGTTAAAGTGCTTTGGGTTAGGTGGCCAAGGAGTAAGGCTGGGGCAGGGGAGAGGCACAGGAGGGAGGGAAGGCCTAGCCAACACCGGGGTCCAGGGAGGCAGCCCCTCAGAGCTTCTGAGGCGTCCGCTCGGTTCGCACTTGCTGCAGCACCACCTCCTTGGCTGGGGACCCACACTTGTACTCCAGCTCTGCCCGCGTGGTGCCTTGCTTCTTGCGCAGGTGGCACAAGAGCGCCAAAAGAGCTACAACCAGAGATAGGCTGGCGATGGAGATGCCGATGAGCACTCCAGAATGCAGGGGCCCTACCGGCGAGGGGATGGAGGTGGTGCTAGGAGTCTGGCTGACCGGGGGCTCCCCAGAGCCACTGTCTCTGTCACTGTCACTGTCATTGTCACCGTTCATCTTGGTGGGGTCACAGTCAGTGGCAACCTGGCCGGCAAAGGACGAGTCAGGCCCGCAGATGCACTCGTACGTGCCAGGGAGGTTGCGGCACGCATAGGGGCAGTCTCCATTCTCACACTCATCGATGTCCGTGCAAATGTAGCCATCGTCCAGGATGTAGCCATCAGGGCACTGGCAGGAATCCGGGTTGTTGGGATCGCAGTCAGCTGGGCATGTAGTCTGGTTGCAGAACATCTGGCACCTGTGCGGGGCCTGAGGGCTAGGTACGAAGCCCTCAGCGCAGATGCAGCGATAGTCATTTTGGCCCACGGACTGGCACTGGTACTCGCAGTTACTCCCGAAGCACGGGTCCACGGGCTCCACGCATTCGCCGTCCACCATGTCGTAGCCCGGGTAGCAGTGGCAAGTGAAGGCGCCCTGCGTATTAACACAGAGTTGCGGGCAGGGACTGGGCACCTGGATACAGTCGTCCACGTCCTCGCACCGGTGCTGGTCTGCAGCCAGCTGGTAGCCGGTCTCACACATGCACGAGTAGGAACCAGGCACGTCCGGGCTGGGAATGCAGAAATGCTCGCAGAGTTCGTAGCAGGACTGCTCCTCAGGCGCGGCGGCGCAGGAGCGCCCGTCCGCCTGCAGGGCGGCGTCAGCTGGGCAGAGGCAGTGCGACGTCCCGGCGCTCCGGTTGCAAGTGTGCTCGCAGCCGCCGTTCTCCACGCTGCATTCCCAGGCGCCAGGCGCTTCCCGGCCCCAGCGCGCCTCGGCCTCTCCCCGCGGCGCCATGCACTCCAGCTCCACTCCGAAGGGCTCTACAGCGGCGGAACTACCCACCGGCAGCGCCTGGAAGTCAGCGCCAAGGGCCCGGAACGGGGTGCTATAGGTGATCGCTACACCGGCGGCCGCCACCGCGCCAGAGTCCACGAGCAGGGGCCTGCAGGAGGCTGCGAAGTGGAACTCGCAGAAGAAACCGTCGGCCTCCGCGTCGCACTGCTGCTCCTCCCAGGCCGGCTCGCCGGATGCTAGGGCCCGGGCCTCCGAGACTGCGACGCACAGGGGACCGCAGAGAGGCGCCCTGTCGACGTGGAGCCGCGCCCACCTGCTGTAGCTGGTGCGGTTGTCTCCTGTAACCCACTGGAAGCCGCGCAAGGGCCCGAGTTGCTCGGGGTCGTGGCAGCCGTGCTGGAGCTGCAAGCCGATCCAGAGGCGCGGGCTGTCGCCGCTGTCGCCGCTCAGTAGCAGGGAAATGACATCAGCCGCCACTGAGGAACGCACGGTCATCAGGTGGCCCCCCAGCTGCTCGCAGGCCTGGCTGGCGGCGGGGAAGGTCGCGGGGCCGGGGAAGAGCGCGAAGCAGTCGTGCTCCACGCACTGGCTGCCGCGTGGCTGCGGCCCTGGAGGTGCGGAGAGCCCCAGGCCAGCGGGGGCCAGAACACCCAGAAGCAGGACCCGAAGCATGCTGTCCCGGCACGCCTTGTGCAGGCGCCGGGGAGAGCGCAAGCGCCGCGACGGGGCCCAAGTCCGATTCGGGTTGAGAGGCGCAGGGCGCTGCTGGCGACAGCCGCTTGCGTTGGTCCCAGCCCAGACGCGTCCAGCCGCGGCGCGCAGCCCTGCAGAGGCAGCCTCTGACATGCCGGCGGACCGGGGCCCGGGTTTATAAGTGCGCGGCCCTCCCTCCTGAACGTTCGGGAAAAGGAAGGAAGTGCCTAGTGGGAAGGGCTGATGCTGCATTCTCGGATTACTGGGTTCTTCGGAAGACTTGTGCCCGCCCTCGCTCCTGGGATCACCTCGCGGAGATGAGTAAACCCGGCGGGGGAGCTGGGAGGTCCCCGGACTGGACCGCCAGGCGCAGGCGCCACGGGAAGACAGCACCTCTGTCAGCTACACTCCGTGTCAGCCGCCGCCACTAGGGCCCTCAGGCTCGCAGTTCTGGGGGGAGGGGGGGGGTCTTAATCCGCAGCCCCTCCTAATCTCTTGCTCCTGTTTCTTTTTCTTATAAAGGTATTGTTACTACCGATTTCAAAGGAAGCCTGGATTGCAGAACCTTGGGAAATGGAGACGGGGGAGGAGGGTTTTGAATGAGGGGTGGGGGAAAGTAATGCCCTGGACCTGTAAGGCTCTAGAGGGAGGTGCCCGCCAAGAAGAGGATTTCGGGAGGAACTGCCAAGAGCGTGGACATCCCTGAAGACACGATCGGTAGAAGAGAACTGGACTCCGCCCCGGGCGCCTAGAGCAGGAGACGGGTGCGCTCGGCCCCAGAGGACAGAGGGTGTGGCTGGTGCGAGGATAGGCAGAGGGGGAAGACTGGGGTAACACAAGCACCCCCGCGCACAAGCCAGGACCCACGGGTCCCTGAGCGCGAGCTGCCTGGCTGGATCTCATCTCGTCGCGTGGGAAAGTCGCGAGGATACTGTCAGGGTTCCAAGGTCTTGTCACCCTTCAGAAGCAGCGGCAGGCGAATTCCTGCCGCACCCTATAGGGGCAGGCGAGTTGGGAAGCGCGCTAGCCTGTTTGGTCTGTTTTTGTCCAGCTTCACAAAGGGATAGCCTATCTCGCACCCCAAAAGGGGCACACGGGAGCCCTCGCGGGAAGACGCTGCTGGCTCCAAGAGGATCCCACTTGGGACTGTTAAGGACTTTTGCATTTGGCTGAGATGTCAGAGTGACATAAAGGTGCATATAAATGCCACTTGGCGTTGCAGAAGAGCGGTCGTGCGGACGGGCAGGGTGGGGAGAGCAGCGAGGAGGAGATGAGAATCTGTCACTTTCACGACCTTTTCCGCTTATTCACGTACCAAGAATGCCGGGGGTGGTTCCAAAACTTAACGGAGTGACAAACTTTTTTTTTTTTTTTTTTTTTTTTAACCCTGTGCCGTCTCCGCTATGGTCACTCACAACAAAGCACCAGGGGGCGGCGCTGTTGAACTCTAAACAAAGGCCCCAAAGTTGGAGCTCTCTAAACTTGGGCGGAAAAGAGTTAAGGGTGTGGGGGCCTTAACTGCCTTAAGCCTAGGGCAGGAAACTTGGCTCCCAGGGAGTCCCAAGCAAATTCTGTCGCTTAGCTGGGTATCTTGCCTCTTTGGTTGGGCAGAGCCCAGACCTTGTAAGAGAGAAGTGCAGTGTAGCGTCTTCACTAGCTAAGACAAGCACCTGCCCACTCCTACCTCCAGACTGTACTGACAGATAGTTACCCAGGGGGTGGGGCGTGGACACTCCCAGCATGAAAGGGATGAGGTACATGACACTCCCAGCATGAAAGGGATGAGGGTCCTTCCCTACACTGCCAGACACTCAAGAGAGCTCGGACAAGCAGTGCCTCCTGAGAACTGGGTGGGGGAGGAGCACAGCTTGGAGACTGAGGTCTGAAGCTTCCCAGAATGGGCGCCTCTACTCCTCTGAGAAGAAGAAGAAAAGACCAGCAGATTTGAAGAGTTGGGTTGTCTCCCAGTGAGAGCAGACAGGTGCTGGCCTGATATCCCACCAGCTGCCTGGGCTGAGCCAGGTGTCTGGACTTACCCCCATGGCCTGCCCCCTGCCTGAGCTGGAGTAGGGCTGCCTCAGGGACAGCCTGCTCTGGGAGTGGGGCCTTCACATCTGGGCAGATCCCTTTGGCCTTTCCCAACCACCAGGTCCCAGCTGAAAGATCTCAGGAAGTGGGAGCAACCGTCCGGATGCATGAGGCTAGAGAAGAGACAGGACCAGTTACACCCTTTGCTCAAACTTTACTAAGATTTTCAAGCCTGCCAGCTCTCGCCGGAGTTGAGGGGCATGCAAGGATAGGGCCCTGCTGCTCAGCATGCTGGCTCACTTCTTGGATGAGTTCTAACTGATTCATTCACCATGGCCATCTCTAGTGGGGAGTCCTATTCAGGTCTCCTTGAGCCATCACTTTGAGGCTTTTATGCATGTTTTAAACTTCTGTCCTTCCTTTCTGTACCTCCTGTGCAAAGGGATGGACCACTGCCTATGTCTCCATGGGGATGACACACTCAGTTCCCTCTCCTTGACTGACCCCTGGCCCTGCCACCCTCACTGAGGACTTACTAGCCCAGGCCCATTTCACTGTTTCATTGGAACAGCTCTCTTTAAGAATACCCATTATCTTCTAAATACTGAAGCCAAAAACTTATTTTCCCTCTTCATTTTTTCTTGATGTCTCTGTTGTTTTCACTCTTGAGCCCTGGCTGTTTTCAAGTCTCCCCTCCCACGACTTCTAAGAAACCTGCGCTTCTGCTTCTTCTCTCCTCTGCTTGCCAGAAGAGTGGATCCTTTGCCT
The DNA here is from genome assembly GCF_028018385.1 of Neofelis nebulosa. Classification (NCBI taxonomy): domain Eukaryota; kingdom Metazoa; phylum Chordata; class Mammalia; order Carnivora; family Felidae; genus Neofelis; species Neofelis nebulosa. The sequence continues at coordinate 93,735,475 of NC_080790.1, read as the reverse complement.
TTTCTGCCCCAGGAGGTTGGCCAGTCCTCACAGTTCTGCCCATGGCCTTCACCTATCTCTTTACAACCCACCCTTTTGTCAAATTCAATGGTTCTTGTGGATGCTGAAGGTCTCAGGAAGAGGAGTTCCTGCTGACTGTCAGAGAAATGCCTCATCCTGTATCATCTCCAATCTATGGCTCCTGTCTTTTTGTCTACCAGGAATGTTCTCACCTATGATTCTTTTCCATCTACTGAGATCTGACCCTTCTGTTAAGGCACAGGTGACATGCGGCCCCCATCACAAGTGTTTCTGAGTAACCAAACCAGAACTGATCTCTCTTTGAAGTTCATAGGACTTTCTATTGGCAATTTACCACTTATCACACCTTCCCTGTTTTACAAGTAATCATGTGTTTTTAATCATGCTGTCTGCTAGATTTATAATCTACTTTCTTGAGAGTGGAGCATAGCTTTTACACATCTTTGTATCCTCATCCACCTACAGCATGTTTTGTTTGCAGACAGTGTTCAGGAGTTTTTTGAGCACCTGTTATAGATATTTCTCTGTGCCCTGCCTCCAGTGTGACTTTCTCATGTTAACCTGCAAACGCAAAGGTGGGGGACCTCAGAGCCTCAGGGTAAGGAGTGTGGACTATGCAGCCACCATGGCTGGATTTGAGTCCCAGCTCCATCATTTATAAGTTGTGTCATATTTAGCAAGTAGCCCAGCCTCTCTGTGCCTCAGTTTTTTCAACTGTGTGATGAGGTATCCTAATAGTCACCCCTTCAAAGTGTTATTCTGAGGATTGAATGAGTTACACATGTAAAGCAGTCAGAATGGCTGAACCATGGTAAATTCTCAACAAATTTTAGCTAGAAAAAGGATATACTCGGGTTTCAATAATTTGAATTCAGCACTGATTGTGTTCGACACCCTGCATGGTTCCTGACCATAGCAGAGACTCACTAAATGTCTACTGGGTAAAATGCAATTCAGCTGAGCATTTTTACCAATAATAACAATAAGCAATTGTGAAAATAAAATCAAGGACAAAAATAAGTTCACAGACCAGGAGGAATAAGGAAGGAATTGAAGATAGCCCCAAGAAGCATGACCCGTGTCCCAGTGTACCAAGAGGGCTGTTAGTAAGCCTCAGGCTTACTCCCCATCTGGCTGGAGGCATCCATTATCAATAACTCATTTTCCAGATGTGGAAACTGAAGGTCAGGGAGAATAGGTGACTTCCCAAGGCCACACAGATAGTCAGTGGTGAAAGTAAGATTCTCTAGCTCGGTTTAGGATGAAAGAATTAGAATGTGCAGTACATCAGAGCCCTGATTTTGTCACTTACCCATTGTTGGAATTTAAGTTATTTAAATCTCTGGTTTTCTCTTCCCAAACTGGAGGTATAATATCTAATTTACAAGGTTGTCATGGAAATTAGAAAATGTATTAACAGGGGGTGTTACCTTCCTTGTAACATAGCAGCTATTCAACAAATACAGCTGTTACTACTGGTGAATGTTGTCAGAACAGAAGTGGAGAGGAGTCCAGATGCAGGAGGGGGTCCAAGGGCAATGTGTTGCCCCAGACATATCCTAGCCAAAGATCTTTTTCAAGTGTGGGAGGCAGCTTTTTTCTTAAAAGACTTGAAAAGAACTTTCTAGTTCCAACATGATCACTTACTGAAAAACCACCTGCTAGAGGGCACAATTCCAGGTGCTAAGAACATCAAGACTGTGGAGATACGTGACTGACTACTAATTGTTGCTGGTGATGAAAGTTCCAGGACCTTTGGATGGAAAATGATGTTGGAAAAACTTGGGGACAAGGCAGATAAAAGTCGCATACACTATCCAATATGATAGGCACTAATCACCTGTGGTTAGTTAACTTAAACTCATTAAAATTAAAGTTAAAAGTTTATTTCTCAGTGTCACCAGTCCTATGTCAAGTGCACCATAGGCTAGTGACTACCAGATTGGGCATTACAGAGAGAGAATATTTGATCATTAGCAAAATTTCTTTTAGATGGTGTTGCTGTATACAGTCAGATAATGTCACCTGAATGTACCATCCATTGCTGGAAGAACATTAGTGTCCCTTTCTTAGGTTCAAAGGATGCTGTTTCACAATTGTTTTCAAGGTAATGGTGGTCAAAACTGCAATCAAAATTTATAAGGGGGAACATTAATAGAAGTATTAAGGGGTGCCTGAGTGGTTCAGTCAGCTCAAGTCATGATCTCACAGTTCATAGGTTGGAGCCCTGGTCAGGATCTGTGATGACAGCTCAGAACCTGGGGCCTGCTGCGGATTCTTTGTCTCCTTCTCTCTCTGCCTCTCCCTCACTAGCTCTGTCTCTGTCTCTCTGTCTCTCTGTCTCCCTCTCTCTCTCAAAAATGAATAAAAATTAAAAATGGGGCACCTGGGTGTCTCAGTCAGTTGCGCACCTGACTTCACCTCAGGTCATGATCTCATGGCTCGTGGGTTCGAGCCCTACATTGGACTCTGTGCTGACTGTTCAGAGCCCGGAGCCCACTTCAGATTCTGTGTCTCTGCCCCTCCCCAGAGAGTGCACTCTCTCTCTCTCTCACTCTCTGTCTCTCAAAAATAAATAAAAACATTAATTTTTGTTAAAAGAGGAGTGCTAAAATTATATAACCATCATTAGTACTTGACTAATAGATACATCAATCTTATTTTTAACCTTGATGTTAATTATAATAATTTAGATATTGGGAAGAAAGAAACTACAAAGGTAAAAACATAATATTTATAAGCCATAACAATACTAAAATGCAGCCATAAAAATTAAGACTCTGTGCCTAAGCAGCAATATATGGGTCTAAGCTTGGAAAATAAATGCCTGATAAGCAAATGTTATTCAATAAACAATATCATGTCAGTATGGCAGAGCAAATATTTTACTAAATTTTGACTCTTACCCAGACTTTCTTTAAGAAGCAAGGTAAAAATGGACAATCTTTTCTTGGCTCATTTTTTTGTTAGTAAAATTGTGTTTCATCTACAAAAAAACTACAGCAGACATCATACTTAATCATCAAATACTAAAAACTTTCCTCCGAAGATCAGAAACAGAAAAAGATGTCAGCTCTTGCCACTGCTATCAAGTGTCCTGCAGATTCTCACCAGAGCAGTTAAGGCTGGAAATGAAATAAAAGGCATCCAGATCAGAAAAAAAAGGAATAACATTATATACATTCATTAATGACATTCTCTTGTTTGTACATAGAAAGTCCTAAGGAAAATATTTAAAAACTATAAGTACTAATAAATGAGTTTAGCAGTTGCAGGATACAGTATCAATATACAAAAATCAATTGTATTACTATATAGTAACAATGCACAAACTGAAAACAAAATCAAGAAATCAATTCCATTTACAATAGCATCAAAAAGAATAAAATACTTAGGAATAAATTTAACAAAAGAAGTGTAAATTGTATACTGTTGATCCTTGAACAATGAAGGGGTTAGGGCTGTCACTCCCCCACTACCATGCAGCCAAAACTTTGCATCTAACTTTTGTCTTCCCAAAGCCTTAACTGCTAATTAACTACTGTTGAAAATAAGCCTTACTGATAACAGTTGATTAACTCATATTTTATATGTTACCCGTATTATATAGTGTGTTCTTACAATAAAGTAAGCTGGAGAAAAACAATTATTAACAAAATCATAAGGAAAATACATTCACAGTCCTGCACTAAACTCCCATATAGGTGGACCTATATAGTTCAAACCTGAATTGTTGAGGGGTCAATGCTGCTCTGAAAACCACACAATGTTGAAATAAAAAATGTTAAGTTCTAAATAGATGAAAAGTCATCCTTTATTTATGAATCAGATTTACACCTGTGTTTTCTCCTAAGAGTTTTCTAGTTTAGCTCTTACGTTTAGATCTCTTATCCACTTTGAGTTAATTTTTGTATGTGAGATGATACACAGAATTACAAAGAGTACCAATCATATTGAAATATAGTTAGAAGAATATAAAAAAGAAACAAATACATGAAATTAAATACACATACTTCTTTATGGATTTTAAAATCACAAGACCTTTATGGTGTATCACATAAATATCATAATCTCAAAGTGGTGATCAGTGCAAACAAGATGTTGAGAGATCTATAATAATAACCATGGTGTGGTGTGAAGTATCTGTGATTTCAGTGCTGATAACTTTTTCTCCCCCAAGAATGGAAGTATACGCTAAGTTTCAGGTAGAGATTAGTGAAAATAAGGATGCAATATTTTTTATTAAATTTATGGAACCCCTGAATTAAGAACAACTGAGGTAAAAAAAAAATGCAAAACTATCTTGGTTAGTCAAATAGAAATTTCCAGAACTATGTTTCGTCAAGGTGTATGTATGCCATTTTAGACTCTCCCTTTATTTTTTTATGTAATATTTATTCACAGCAGATTATGTTTTTATTGAAAACACAACACATATTTGAAAGGAATGCTCTGTCCTTGAAGATACTCTTCACAAGGGAGCCAAGAAATCCAAAAGCGTTATTTGAAAAACGTCAAATATGCTTTGACGTCTGGCAAACATTTCCTGTGGGATACGTTCTTGGCTCAGCCACATGCAGGATGAGGGCTTAAAAGTGAAGCATGTGTGGAAAACATACCTTACTTATGAAATTAAGAAAAGAGAACTTATATATTTTAATGCTATGTAACAAAATTATATTTTAATATGTACTTTAAATGTGTTAAATGTAAGAAATCCAGCAACAAAAACATTCATCTGTCATAAAACTACACATAATCTTTTCAAAAATTGGAAACCTGAATATTTTGTTAACATACAAAGAACAGTTAATGAATTATAACAGATATATCCATTGGATGGGAAGCTATGGAAATAGATGATCTGATTTAGAAAAAAAACTACACATAATATATAGTTTATATGTGTGTATATTAATAAAGTTATCTGTGTTGAAGCATAACAAATGATTTTCACTTTCCTCTATATTTTTTACAACAAACATGTTCTTCATAAGTAATGGGTTCCAATTCTTTTTTTTTTCTTAATGTTTATTCTTGAGAGAGGGAGACAGTACAAGCAGGAAAGGGACAGAGAGAAAGGGAGATACAGAATCTGAAGCAGGCTTCAGGCTCTGAACTGTCAGCACAGAGCCTGATGCGGGGTTCGAACTCATGAACCATGAGATCATGACTGGAGCCAAAGTCGGATGCTTAACTGACTGAGCCACCCAGGCACTCCTCCAATTCTTTATAAAGAAGGCAAAATTACTTTTTGGCAATTGAAAGCTAGTGGCTTTGAAAGTAATTTGTTAATAATATGCCACCTAAGTTTTGAAGTCTTATGCAAAATAGAATGTATTTTGTGTCACTCTTAGCTCACTGCTTTTGAAGCATTTAATGAAAGTGTCTTTAGCAGCATCACAGGAGAGTTGCCCTTGTGGACTTAGGAAGAACTTAGGTTTTTGCATCCCAGATCTCAGTACACATGCTTCCCCAAACAATGATTTCACAAGTGAACAGATTTCTATCACAGAGATTCAACCAGGCTATGTAGTAGAGCCCTATCCTAATGCACCCACAACATAACTACCAATTTACTATTTAGTTGCTACATCTTGTGGCTTCTTGCTTTCAGTTGTGGCAGGTGAGACAATCAGAGCACCAGTTAAGACCCAGGTATGGGAAGAATTTTGTGCAGGGCAAACTTCCTCTGTAAAAGGCCAGGTAGTAAATGTGTCAGGCTTTGCTGGCCCTTTTGTCTCTGTTGTAACTACTCAACACTGGCATTGTAGCATAAGCATAACACTGTCCAATATAATCAATATGCTATTTACTGCTATGCAATAAATCTTCCTAAAATTTAGTCATGGGAACAATCAAAATTTGACCCCCCCCATTATCTAGTCAGATTGTTATTGAATAATGTAGACCTGAGTTCTTTTAGTAACTCCTAGATGCTAGTTAGCTTATTTCCATCAATATCTGGTCAGTCAGGGTTGCAGACTAGCTACTACACACCTTTGGTGGCTGCAGTCCTGCAGGATGGTTTGACAACTTTGGGTGATTTAACTCGGAACATCTTGAACTTGGGAACACAGGCCCTCTGAGGAGTAAAGGAGTCACAGTCCACAGTCTACTGTAAGGAGGGAGCTTTACTCTGGGCTCAAGGTGGCCAACATTTGAGTCTGTTACTCAGAAATTCCACTTCTACCCACAGGCCTGCAGGTATTTGAGGCTTCCTCAAGCTTTTGAGGGAGAGGAAAGGGAGTGGATCCCCACTGAGGGAGCTTCAGGTCCTGCTCACCTGCATCCAGAGCCAGCCCACCCATGGGGAGATGGGGAAGCATTCAGTCCACACCCAAGTCCTTGTGAATACTTTCCAGAGTGAGAATAATTCTGAAGCCAGATTCCAGAGGAGCACTGGCAAGGACTCCTCATCAGGGTTTCTTCTTCTTCGGAAGGGGTTTCTGGGACATTTAGTAAAATCCATCTTTCCAGAGTCCCTCAAAGGGCTCTCCAGAACATGAGGAACCATGGCACCCTTCCTTGTCTTATTCCACGGAAGAAATGATTTTCCTTGGAACTGGTTGTTGCTTTTATGGTCACTTCTGGTGACCAGCTGGCTACTGAAGAACCTTGGAGCCAACAGATGCAAGGGAAAGTTCTGGCAGCATTATTCATGGTGCAAATTAAAAACTCCAACTGGTTCTACAGCAAGCAGATAAATGCACACAGCTGAAAATAAAGTAAATGCAGAACTTGAAATATGCCACAGAAACATTCTGTAATTCTCTATTTTCTCACAATGTGTGCACTTTCTGTTCTTTTGCCTGTAGTTCTGAGCTTGGACATCATTTTCATATTTTATCTTGTAATCTAAAAGTACTTATTTTGTTGGGAATAAAGCAATCTCTGAATCTGGGGGAAAATAATAATTGAAAAAAAATATTTGACTTCCTAATTCTGAGAAAGTGGCCCAGCATCTTTCCAAGTAGTTGAAAACATCATTCGAATGAGATATTCTCCTGGGCTCAGTAGAATTGACAAAGATGTGGACACCCTACCCCCAGAATATTTGGGCATTGCTGCCTCTAGCAGAGCGGAAGATAGCTTGGAAACAGGGTGGCCCTGCTGTGATGCAGGCTGAGGAAGAGGAGGGAGACAGTAGACTCCTGCAGGCTTGTCCCTCAACATGTGATCCCCAGACCAGCATTCTCACCTGGAAGTTTGTTAGAGAAATGTCTCTGACTCCTTCCCATGGCTTCTGAATCAGAATCTGCCTTTGACAAGATCCTGGGGGGTTGGTACACACAAGTCCCCCAGCATGGTTGTGCCTGAGGAGGAACCAGGAAGGCAACTGAATGGCCTCATTGAGATGAGAAGCTCCTTGCCCTGCCCTCCATTAGAGTTTCAATGATCCTCTCTAGGTGTGCGGAAAGGTGCTCCTAAGACCATTAACATCAAAATTATGTCTTCTCGCTGTAAACACCATTCATCACCATGGGACTTGTCAGCAAAGCAGATTCTGGGCCCAGCCCAGTCCTCCTGAATCGGAAACTCCAGGGGTTGAGCCCAATCATCTGGATTTGAGCATGTATTTCTGGGGATTCTGATGTATACCCATGAGAACCACGGGCTCATGGTGTATGAGATATGAATGAAAGTGGCCTCTAAGGCTCTGAGCACATCCTCACCATCCCACCTCATCTCCTGTGCTTTCCACTCTGGGTCCTGGCTCTGCCAACACATCCATAGACCCTGAAACCACAGTTCTTGGCTCCAAGGCCACATCTAACCCAAATCTTATTGTAATTAAATAGTAGAGATAAACTTTTAAGCCAATCAAGTTGGAATTAGTAGAATTTAGCCACAAAGAAGAAGATACAGCAGGCATCACTATCATGAGGCTGAAAGTCATGCATTGGGATAAAAGCAGAAAGATTGAAGAAATCCAAGATGCTAAAAGCATTAAGAACTCATAGCCCCACTCATGAACAATCAACCCCTGGAATTCTTGTTAGGGGAGATAAATCAATTTTCTGATTCCACCACTATAATTGGATTTCTGTTACATGCAACCAGTTACATGCCTAGTTGGTACAAATTTGAATAAATTAAAGTATAGCTTCCTGGATTGCCATTTATCTGATCTAATTTCTTTAAATTTCAAGGCCTGACCCCTATGTTTAGTCAAATACCTCATTTAATAGTATCTTCTATATGTTCATTAGGTCATATCCCTTAAACCAGGGGTCAACAAAGAAGGGTAGATAGTCAATATTTTAGGTGTTGCCGGTCATTTGGTCTCTGCCATCATAGATGAAAGCAGCCATAGGCAATATGTAAATGAATGAAAGTGTTGTGTCCCAATAAAACTTTATTTGTATACCTTGAATTTTTTTACAATGTTCTCATGTCATGAAATATTTTTCTTCTTTTGATTTTTGCCTATTAAAACATGTAAAAACCATTTTTAGCTCATGGGCCTTATGAAAACAGGCAGCAGGCCAGATTTGGCCTACAGGTCATAGTTTGCTGATCCCTGCCTTAAACACATTAAAAAAGAAAAATCCCAGATGACATAGACCTTACTTATAAGAGTTTTCTCTAATTCAAAGAAGATATGCAGACAGAAAGGTAAAAACCCAACAACTGAAGTAGTACTTATTCAAATGTAAGGGGCAGTGGCAGAGAGGGGACCCCAGCTCTAAATTTTGCCCCATTATGGATGTATTTATCACTGCTGCACAAATCTGGTGGGTGAAAAAGAGGTTACAGTCAGAAGGAAAAAAGGAGAAAGGAGAAGCCAGAGTGTTTAAGAAGTTGGAGTTGGGGAAGGATGAATTAAAATGACTGGAGGCTCGGGGCGCCTGGGTGGCGCAGTCGGTTAAGCGTCCGACTTCAGCCAGGTCACGATCTCGCGGTCCGTGAGTTCGAGCCCCGCGTCAGGCTCTGGGCTGATGGCTCGGAGCCTGGAGCCTGTTTCCGAATCTGTGTCTCCCTCTCTCTCTGCCCCTCCCCCGTTCATGCTCTGTCTCTCTCTGTCCCAAAAATAAATAAATAAATAAATAAATAAATAAACGTTAAAATGACTGGAGGCTTTGAACTGCAAAGAGAGAGAAATACTGTTCAGTTCTTTCAGTTCAAGGCCACAAAGATTCCCCATGGCTCCCAGACAGAGTTGGCCTTGCCTTGACTGATCCCCATCAGGTACTTGGAACCCTCAGTCATGTAGTTTCCAGTAAGTTGTGAGCCTAGGCTTAACATCCCCCTCCATGTTCTGAACTCACCACATCCAAGGCAGAAATAAGCCGTTTCCATCTTTGGTTACTTAATTAGCTCAATCTGGTCTGCTGCACAGGTGCTTCTGTCCCATGAATTAGTTCATACAAGGTTGGCAAATGGGAGCCAAGGTCACTGTCCTGCAGACATATACTAGTTCAGACACTGTTTTTCATGCACTTTTAGAAATCACTTTTTGGTGATACTATATTACAGAACAAAGCTACATTAAAAAAAAACTTGGAAATATCTATAATTTAGTTATAATCTTAGTATGCAAGGGAATATGTTAGTTTCCTATTGCTACAGTAGCCAACTACCATGAATTAGTAGTTTAAAACAATACACATTTATTATCTTAACAGTTCCTTCTGGATGTAAGAAGTTCAAAATCAAGGTATGGTAAGGCCATGTTCCTTCTGGAGAATCTAGGGGAGAACATTCCAGCTTTTGGAGGTTGTCTGCATTTCCTGTCCCATAGTCCACTCTGTCTTCAAAGCCAACAGCTTAGTACCTGCCAATCTCTCTCTTCAACCTTTGCTTTGGTTGTTGTATCTCTTTCTTTGACTTTTCTATCTCCCTCTTCCATATTTTAAGGAATTTGTGATTACAGTTGGGCCCACCAGACTGAGGCTGTAGATCCAAAGATAATAAAGGGTTAATAATAAAACCAAGGAAAAAATCATTTTGTTGAAATGACATAATAACCCTAACATTTCTGATTTTTACATAGGTCAAATACATCAAAGATATTATCTGGACCATGTTTCATGAAATCTTCAGGGGCTTATAAATGACATGAATTAAAAACACCATTCATCTTTCTGACCCTAACTTTATTACTTAAAAGTATCATTTCAAAAAAAATTCATTTCTGAATTTCATTCAATTTTTTAAATTTCACACTTAAAATTACAAAATAGTATGCTGATTCCTGGGGCAGATGAATGAGAAGTACAATGTCATAAATCCTCAAAGAGGATTTCTTGGCCAGGTGTAATTGTGGCACCTCACTTACCACAGCAGAGTGTCAGAAATCCACATCCACACATCTTTTGTCTGTCATCTGAATTAGATGCACCTGGATTTAGCAGCAAATCTGTGTCTCTCAAATTGGTTGGCAAGGCCGCCAAACCTGAGTTTAAAAGGTTCAATTTACTTATAATACCACATATTCCTTTTGTTTTCTTAATTTAATGATAAGCAGGAGAATTTGAAGTAGGAGAAGAAAGACAAATGGAAATAAAAAGGTTCTGTGAGCTGTTCTCTTCACAGATTTGGTTTGCCCTATGCCTCTCCAGAAGCCAGAGCTGGATTCAAGATCTAAAGCTTCGATGTCTACTCACTCAATGACATCAGTGTGGGTGGTCTGACCCCACATAGTTGTCTGTGGCTTCCACAGTGACCAGCACATTCTTTATTGCTCACTTTCAATTCCCTTCTCTCAGCAATTAATTTTACTTTTAAGACAGTCACCTCCCCTAGCCAAACCATTGAAAGATGGAAATACCATCTTGTCTTCTAAAAAAGGCACATACCTTAAACCACTGGAAAACCTGAAACATAGTAAAAGGCTATGTCAGTTTTTCCTCCAGTTTCAGAGTTGGTACAGAGCAGTGCTGTTGAACTTGAGCAATGTTTATGGCAAAAATAAGTGATCAGAAGCAGGAAAGCACTGCAAAGAATAACAGTCCTTCATTTATGGAGAGATTTTATTTGCTTTAGCAATCTAATAGATGGAAAGAAAATTTCTGTTAACAGGAATGTCACCCAGCAGGGTGCCTGGTAATAAAAATGTCACCATCAACTATGTTGTAAGAACATAGTTCTTGTAAGAACAACTATGTTGTTTTTTTCTATATTTTGCCACTGACATTTTCTAACCCTTTAAAAGGAAGTGCAGTATACCCTTATCCACAGGATGAGTTTGTCTCTGACGTGTCAAGGCTCTGGCAAGACAGTCTTGTGAAATGCAGCATCAAATTAGAAACAGCCCAGGTGTTCCTCAGTAGTTAAAAGGATACATGGATACATGAATTGTGGTATGTCCATTCAATGGAATTCTATTGAGCAATTAGGAGGAATAAACACACAACAGTAGGGATGAATCTAAAAAGCATTGTACTGAATGAAAACAGATTTACATACAAGAGTAAGCTCTGATTCCATTTTTCACAAAGTTTTCTAAAAAACTAATCAATGGTGGGGAAAAAAATTTAGAGTAGCAGTTGCCTCTAGTGAGAGCCTGGGGCTAGGTGTGTGGTCACAATTGACCGAGAAGCAGGGTGAGGAAACTTTCTGGGGTGATGGTCATGTTCCTTACTTTGATAAGGATGTGAGTTATGAAGGTGTCCATATTTGTCAAAAGTCACAGAATGATATGCCTAAAATGTATACATTTAATTGTATGTAAATTTTACCTCATAAGAAAAACATAACCATAAACAATTATTGGACTCTAGTTAGTGGCATGTGCTAAAGTGTTTAGGATGAAGTGTACTGATGTCTGCAATTTACTTTAAAATGCACCCAAAATAAGATGTACCAATAGGTGTATAGATGGGTAGGCATGTGATAAAATAATTACAGTGCAATATTAGTGGTAGAATCTGGGTGGGTGTATAGATGCTCACTTACATGTTAGAACATTTTCATAACAAAATGTCAGAAAAATGGCATTGCTAGGGGAGTATACCCTCTTTCCATTAAACATTTTTCACTAACTTGAGGGAGACTCACTTTGCTCCATTGACAAATAACAATCTTGAATATGCAATAAGCATTTGCTTTAGGCACTAGGTGGATGTCCATCTGTGTGACACCTGTAATAGTAACCACAGCGGCTGTTCTGTGATTTCATCCTTCTTTAAGTCAGGGAATAGTTTAAGGACAGCCACAAGAAGAGCCTTGTGAAGGCCCCGGTTCATCCACCCAGCAAGATGACACCCATACTGTCATCCCTCTGGGAAGCTGCAGCAGCTTTGAGGTTCCTTCTAATCATGTCCTATGTGCTCTTCCAAGGCTGTTTCACTCTTCCCCTTCATGAGCCTTCCTTCCATGTAAACTCTTTCTTTAGTATTCCTAAGGAACTTCCTGGAAGCTTTCCCCTCCCATCTTCCATCTCTACACCCTAGCCACTTCCCTCCACTCAGCTCCTGAGCGGTCTGACCCACATTGCCCTGGGCGGCTGTGCCAGCTGCTCCTCATTGTAGCTGTCTTCGATCTCCCACTTTGTATGTCTGTGCCTTTCTTACTCCTTATCAGCACCATGCCCAAGCCACCACTGCTTCACCCTTTTTATTTCCACCACCTGCCATTTCCCTTATCTCATCCATCAAATATATTTATTTTATTCCTCAGTTAATGTTTGTAAGCATGTAAATATACATACATACACATACTTGTGTACACACATGTGCATGCACACACACATAGGTGGTAATCACATATTTATTTTGTTTACTTATCTTCTCTCTATCTGCTCCATAGGGTGGGCATCATGTCCATGTTATTTACTTATGTTTAGATGTAGAGCATGATGGCCATCACACATTTTAGGCTTAGAATAGATATCACTTGTTTGAATGAATAATTACTTCTGTTCATCTCAGCCTGTTCTGGTCCTTATGTATTCAAATACTTGAGCTTAAAAGCCTAGCTCAAGCTCCAACATTTAAAAAATAATAAGTCTATTATTTTTATTGCTCTTTTTGGTACATCTGCTTCTCAACTGATTTGTAAGCTCTCTGCAGGCTACAACTAAATCTAATATCCCTATTACAATATTTTATGTATAGTAGGAAATCTTAACCATCTATCAAGTGATTATTTTCTTTTTTTTTAATTTTTTTAACGTTTATTTATTTTTGAGACAGAGAGAGACAGAGCATGAACAGGGGAGGGGCAGAGAGAGAGGGAAACACAGAATCTGAAACAGGCTCCAGGCTCTGAGCTGTCAGCACAGAGCCTGACGCGGGGCTCGAACTCACGGACCGTGAGATCATGACCTGAGCCGAAGTCGGACGCCTAACCAACCAAGCCACCCAGGCGCCCCTCGAGTGATTATTTTCTGTCTAAGAGAAGATTTTTTGTCTTTGTTTTTTTATTTAGCTGACACACTAAATTACATTAGTTTTAGGTGTATAAAATAGTGATTTGACAATTCTATATGTCATGCTATGCTCACCACAGTGTAGCTACCCCCTGTCACCATATAGTGCTATTAAGTACCTTCAGTGTACCACTTAGTACATTCCCTGTGCTATACATTTCATCTCTGTGACTTTTTCATTCTATAACTGGAAGCTTGTATCTCCCACCTCCTTCACCCATTTCGCCCATCCAACCAACCAACTCCCTCCCTGCTGGAAACCATCATACAGTTCTCTGTATTTATGGGTCTGTTTCTGCTTTTTATTTGTTTACTTCTTTGTTTTGTTCTTTAGATTTCACATATAAATGAAATCACATAGAATTTATCTGACTTATTTCATTTAGCATAATACCCTCTAGGTCCATTGTGTTGTTAGAAATGGTAAGATCTCATTATTTTTTTATGGCTGAATAAAACTCCATCTGTAAATATCACATCTTCTTTATCCATTCATCTATAAGCGGACACTTGAGTTACTTCCATATCTTGATTATTATTAATAATGTTGCAATAAACATGAGGGTACCTATATCTTTTTGAATTTGTGTTTTCATTCTCTTTGGGCAAATACCAAGTAGTAGAATTATTGGATCATATGGTGATTCTATTTTTAATTTTTAAAGGAACTGCCATACCGTTTCCCACAGTGGCTGCACTAGTTTGCCTTCCCAACAACAGTGCATGAGGGTTAGCTTGCAACTGGTTTTACTAGTCAATGTCTCATGCCACTGCAAAACCTTCTCTGATTTTTTTCAGAAGTTAAATACATGATGGTTTTAGTAAACTTCGGAATATAGTGCCCACAGAAGCCACAAACATTCAGGGAGGATTTAAAGAAGTACAGAATCTAGAGCTCTGAGGACTTCTGTTTTATCGAACTCTTAGAATATTACTGGATCCTCTCACGGCCCTCCCCCAACACTCCTTCATTTCAGTGCAAGCAAATGAGCAGATTAAACAAGCAAATTCTGGAGGTGAGCTGCCTGGTGTCTTCATCGTGGGCAGGGACAGGGACAGAGCCAGACCTAGGCCTTAGTGAAGTCTGGTGCAGACCCTCTCCAGTCCCTTTCTAGAGCTGACTCTTGGAGCAAGGCTCCTCTCTGTGCCACAGTTTCCTCCTCTGTGCAGTGAGGATGAAAGGCACCTTCAGCAATGTGTCTCAGAAACTGTCTAGGAGAAGATTCTTAATGGCTTTCTCAGCTACGTTATACAGTGTTTATAAACTTCTTACCCTTCCATCCTTTGGCACCCACTTACCAATAGTCCAAGTCCTAGGACCCTTCTGGAGATGAGAAGGGCTGCTGAGGTCTTGGATACCAATGGTTACTGGGAGACTCTCACAGGGATCCAGGTGGCAGAAGGAGATGGTGCTGGCAAGGCCAAAGCTGAGGAAGGGGATGTGCAAGGAAGAGACAGCATGGGAAGTCCCATTCAACCAGAGAGACAGATAGGCACATTGGCAGAGGGAGACCAGTGAGCTTACTGAGCTCTCGGTACCTGCCTTTGATGCAAGGTTCCATTTCATTTAGCAACTGGCATGAATTTAAAGATCCATTGATTGGTATGTTTCAATCTGTACTTGTTTTGCAGCCAATGTTCTGAGATGTGCGCATGTCTGCACACACACACACACACACACACACACACACCACATGTACCCTCCCCCATTCTTACCTCCACCAGGCCCCTTCCACACAGTTTGGTATCTACTCTGTCCTAAACTAGCTCTTAATAGATTTCAATCAGAGTAAAATAAAAGTCCCTGCTTTCCTTTTTATTGATCCAGGGTAAACAAAGTTCATCTCTTTGAATGATACAATTTATACTGTGCCTAGTAAAATAACCAGAATTGTGTTTCCTTGTTATAGTCTTTCATCAACATCTAGGGAATGACATGGCTTTAAGAGCAAAGTTATGGGGCATCAGATAGGCTTCAGTTTAAATCTTGGTTCTGATAGCTGTGACAATGGACAAATTGCTTAAATGTCATTAAGCTTTAATTTCTCTACCTATAAATCGAGCATAATTCATAGTGTCTAGTGCATAATGAAGACATTTAGCACAATACCAAGCATATAGGATGGGCCCAAATAATCATTACTACTATTCGCTCTGTTTTCATGATAGCTAGGACCTCTGAGTCTCGGTTTCCCTTCCCTTTCAAAGTAAAGATAAAAGCCACATCCTAGGGTTAGATGACACAATACAGGTGACACAATCAAGGTTACTCTGAACTCCTGGGTCTGTCTCATGGACATCCAGGATGGGCAGTGGAACCAGGCAGGTGTATGGGAAAGTGTCAGGCATTTGTTACAGAGAAAATAGATGTTGCTGCTTATGCTACTGTCAGCAATTATACTGCTATTAAATTCCTATCCAGACCTTGTTGGCAGGGAATTGTTATGAAGATCCATGGTCCTCAAATCTTAAAGCTTACGGGGATGTATGATCATCTTCAATAATCTATACATCAAGGTCATACAAAACTCCTGGGCAAATCTTCAGTTTTAATCCAAAATTATTGTGTCAAACTTCATTTATTTAGATAGAATATATGAGGATGTGTTTGTCTTGTTGGGAGAGAAAAACTGAGTCTGAAAGTGTGAAAAAAATTGAATTAGAGAATGTTTTAAATGGCAGTGTGGCAGACACTTTATGACACCCCCCTTTCCCGATCCACAAGCCCTACACTTTAATGTCCCTTCCAGTGCTTGGGCTAGAGAAGGTCATGTTGTCCAATTCTAGCCAACTGAGCATAAAAACACGTGATGAGTGACTTGGAGGGTTCTTCAAAAATGACAAGCTTAGGATCTGGTTTTGGTAAAACAAAACAAAACACTAGTAATAATACTTCTGGACAAAATATGAAAAACAGCCATTTGAAGGCACTGGAGCATGACCAAAACCAGGCAGAAGCTGCAGGGATTTAACCCTTTGAAGAAGAAAATTACTTTGGATGATATCCATGTTATTCATACTTTCCCTGAACATACCCCCAATTCACAGAACGTGGGGTAACTAAAACACTTGTAGGCAGTCTTGTGTTATTGGCTGGAAGTGTCAAAAGATGGATTTCAGGGTTTACACAGCTGGATATTAAGATGGTAATCTTGGAAAACAGGAAGCCACAGGGAAGAGTCCCAGATCATCTAAATATAAGCTCCACTTAAAGCTTTGACTAACCCCATGAAATACATGCAGGAAGGAGAATCCAAGAAGCCCAGTGGAAATTAACAGACAGATGAATGAAAAGGCTGAGCATATATGTCTTCCACTGACCACCACAGGGGAGACAGAGTTTAAAGTTTAAGTATCACCAAGTTAGGAGGGCTTGGTAAACACCTGGGCTTTTCACTGAAATCCCCCAAAAAGCCATACTTTAGAAGTAAAGATTATATCCCAGAACTAAGGAATTTACTCTAGGATCAAGGGGAGAAAACACAAAATATACATACCCTAATAAAGCATAAAACCAAGTCTTCACAAGTTCTGTGTAATCAACCAAGAATTTAACAGCCTGGTAGAATAAAAGTCAAATTCACAGAACAGAGGGAAATTATACAAACGAGAGCCTCCAAGGTATGTCAAAGTCTGCCATAAAATTTAAAATACTAGATGTAAAAAGAAACAGGAAAAAATGACTCATAATTTAAAAAAGAGAGAGAGAAAGCTATCAACGAAACAGGTGTTAAAATGAGTCAAAAAGTGTAATTAACAGATAAAAACTATAAAGAAACTATTATAAGCATATTCAAAGAGTTA
The DNA here is from genome assembly GCF_028018385.1 of Neofelis nebulosa. Taxonomy (NCBI): domain Eukaryota; kingdom Metazoa; phylum Chordata; class Mammalia; order Carnivora; family Felidae; genus Neofelis; species Neofelis nebulosa. Next base: position 93,718,275 of record NC_080790.1, on the reverse strand, counting down.
AGGAAAAGATAATCATATTGAGTAAACAATAAATCTCAGCAAATAAAGGAAATTCTAGTACTGAAAATTACAATATCTGAAATGAAAACTTTACATTATGATATAGGAAATGGTAGGAAGATAAGTCAGTAAACTTATGGATTTGAATATAACTCAGTAGAAATCAATCAGTATGAAGAATAGAAAGATACATAAATTCAGAAAGAATAAATAAAGCTTCAATAATAAGAAATTGGAGTCTTAGATGCAGAGAAGACAGAGAAAGAATGTAACAATAAAGTATTTGGTGAAGTATTTCCCAAATTTCCCAAATTTTGTTAAAATTTTAGTTCCAAGAATTTTAGTGAGCCCCAAGCAGGTAAGTACAGAGAAAACCATAATTATGTCTCTTATGGCCAAATTGATGAAAAGGAACAATAGGGGGAATATCTTGAAAGTAGCTAGAGAAAAACAAACTGATCTCTTATCAGAAAAAATGAAAACCAGAAGACAATGAGACAATATCATTAAAGTAGTTAAACAAACAATAAAGCTACTGTCAACACAAAATATTATGCCCAGATAAAATATTCTTCAAGGATGGAGAAGAAGTAAATACATTTTCAAATAAAAGAAAACTTAGATAATCCAGTGCTGGCAGATGTGCACTGTAATAGTGCTAAAGGAAGCTCTCAGGTGACAGGAAATGACACCTCATGAAAATTGGGATGACATCCAAAATGGTAAATATGTGAATAATTATAAAAGATAACATTTACTCAGCTCCCTCAAAAACAACTGACAATTTAAAGCAAAGACTATGACATTGTATTGTAGGATTTATAAGTTCTGTAGATATAAAACACATGACCAAAAAAATACAAAAGACAGGCATAATAGAATTATACTGTTTTAAGTCCTTGTTATTTCATACAAGGTGGTACAGTATTAATTCTAAACAGACTGTGATTAGATATAATTTCTAAAGCAACAATAAAATAATAATATTCAGGTATATCTGTAAATACCCATGGGAAGTCTGTCTATAGGCTGAAATTTTCAAGCTTGACTATAGGTAATTGCAAAGACTTTAGCTAATGGGTGTCATGGGCGAAGCTGCCCTCCCACAGTGGACTTGAGGCATGGCCAGTGCACTGCAGTCTCTGAATGGGGGTGCAGTCAGGACTCAGGACCCCCTGGATGGAGCTGCTCCCTACATATTTGCATTCCTAGCCCTGGATGCCTTCATTCCTAGGTCTGTTTATCTGAGGGCCTGGACAGAGGTCTTTTTCCTGTACCTCGGCTGAGGTTTCCTTATGGGCAAGGCTGGGAGGCAAGGAGAATCTTGAAGACTTTTCCCCACTCTGACTCAGTCCACTCCTAGCCTTCCCCTTCTCTGACTCTACCTCCTCATAACCCATAAAACTTCTGGAGCCTTTTGTTCAGGGCTTCCTCCACAGTGAGACCACTCCCACGCTTGTGTTGATTTAGCTGACCCCTTACCCATTCAACTCCATGGGAGAAAATGGAACAAGGGTTCAGCACTTTCTCCCGTTTTAGATACTTGCATATACTGTCTTAGTAAGTGATTAAAGGCTTCATTGCTTACTTAGTTTTTTAATTTTTTTAAATGTTTATTTATTTTGAGAGAGAGAGAGAGAGAGAAAGCTCAGGAAGGAGAGGGGCACAGAGAGAGGAAGAGAGAGAATACCAAGCAGGTTCCACGCTGCCAGCACAGAGCCCAATGTGGTGCTTGAAACCACAAGCAATGAGACCATTACCTGAGCCAAAATCAAGAGTTGACACTTAACCAACTGAACCATCCAGGCACCCCTCTTTCATTTTGCCTTATTGTTGTTTTAATCAGCTACTCCAACACCTGACAGATTCTCTCTCTCTCTCTTTTTCCAGCTCAGCTGAACTCCTGACACCCAACAGAAAAATAAAAATGCACTAGTAAAATATACTGAAAATTTAAAACTTCTCTTAATGGGTGGAAAGACAAGCCACAGCCTGGGAAATATCATCAAAACAAATATCTGAAAAAGAAATGTTACCCAAAATATACAGAAACTTTTAAAACTCAACAATAAGACTATAAATAATCCATTTTTTTAAATGGGCAAAAGACCTGAACAGACACTTCATCAGAGAAGATACACAGATAGCAAGTAAGTGTCTGAAAAGACGTTCCACATCATGTCATCAAGGAAATGCAAACTAAAACAACAATAAGATACCACTACACACCTATTAGATTAGCCAAAATCCAGAGCACTAACAATACCATGTGCTGGCAAGGATGTGGAGCAACAGGAGATCTCATCCATTGCTAGTGGAAAGGCGAGATGAAACAGTTTCTTTGAAAAGCAGTTGGGCTGTTTCTTATAAAACTAAACATACTCTTATCATCTGACCCAGTAAGCACACTCCTAGGTTTTTTACCCACCAAATGGTTTGAAAACTTATGTCCACACAAACACCTGCACACAAAAGTTTATATTTTATTGATAATGTAAAACTTGGAAACAACCAGTATGTCCTAAGGTGAACATATAAACTGTAGTACATACTGACAATGGAGTATTATTCTATATTAAAAAGAAATGAGCTATCAATCCATGAAAGACATGGAGGAACTTCAAATACTAAGCCATAGCATAGCCATATTGCTAAGCCAATCTTAAAAATCTATGTACTATATGATTATATCTATATGACTTTCTAGGAAAAGCCAAACTGTTGAGACAGTAAAAGATCAATTTTTGCCAGGGCTTCAGAGGGGAGGAAAGAGGGAGAGGTGAACAGGTGGAGCACAGGGTTTTTTTAGGGCAGTGAATACTCTGCATGACACTGTAATGATGAATACATGTCATCACACATTTTTCAAAGCCCATAGAATATGCAACAGAAAAAGTGAAATGTTAACTGTGGACTCTGGGTAATAATAATGTGTCAATATTGGCATATCAAGTGTACCAAATGTCCCACATCAATGCAGAATGTTAATAACAGGGAAAGTGTTGGGTTAAGTGTTGAAAGATTATACGGGGAACTCTTTGTATTTTCAGCTCAATTCTTCCATAACCCTAAAACTGCTCAAAAAAATGTCTAGTAATTAAAAAAAAAAAAGAATACTTGATTAATCCAAAATAAAACAAGAAAAGAAAAAAAAAACAGGCAAGAGAGGCAGAAAACAAACAACAAAATGATAGGCCTAAACCTAGTAAACTGATTCCATCAATATGATTTTCTTGAAGCAAAAGTAATGCATTGTGATAGAAAGGAGGGTGTTTGTCTCTGGGGTAAGAAACGACTGGAGGGAGCTTGGGATGTGTGCCAGGTAATGGCATGTTCTGTGTCTTGATTGGAGAGATGATGATAGGGTGTATGCATTCATCAAAACTCATCAGATTGTATAGTCTGGACTGGTACCTTTCTCAGCAGGTAGATCTTGCTTCAAAATTTAAAACAAGAAAAGAAAAAGGGACTGCCTTGGTGGGCCATGCCATAAACATGAAGATGAAAGCCACAGGTTGGTGATGAAGGACCAAAAAGATTGGAAGACCCCTGAGAGCAGGGACCCTAGAGTCCCCACCTCTGAACTTTTTATCAAGTGAGAGAAATAAGCATAATGTCAGCCCGTCTTTATTACGTGCAGTCAAATTCACTGCTAAATATTGTGAGTTTGCTTCACATACAAGTGGAACCAGAATAAAATACCCAGAATTTTTAGTTAGGCTAAACAGCTTAGCTGAAAATCTCTCATCAAACTCATTTCCCCAATGAATATTTATTTATTTATTTATTTATTTATTTATTTATTTATGGTTTGTTTTCTTGTTTGTTCAACTAAGTCATGAGTTGATTCTAGACCTTCTGACTCCAAATTTTGAAATAACAAGGCCCAAATGAACTATTTTCTTCTGTGCTCAAAAAGGATAAATGCCTCATGGTGAAGACCATTCATCATGTATCTAAAGTTAACAAACAACACTTAATTTCAGCCACAGACCATTAAGCATCAAATCTAGTCTCTGTGAGCATTAAAGAAGTCATTCTGGGCATCTGGTCTCCTCTGTGCAATGCAAAAAAGTATCTTAATGAAAGGCCATGACTTTCCGGCTGACACTGGTTTCACTTCCAACTTGGCATCTGCAGTAACCAAGAGCTTTTCTAAAGTTGTTTTTACTTATGAATTTTAATAACATAAAAGTTGTTTCCATAGTAAAAAGCTGCTTCCCTAAAAGTACTTGGCTTAAAGCCAAAGGGTAGGGTTTGACTGGCCATCTCAAAGAAGGAAATGTGTAGTTAGATGATTTACAGAAGTGAAGAAGGGGGGTGGTGATAAAAGAAATAACCCAATAATGTGAATTTTAGAAGTCTATATTCCTTATATGGGAGAGGAAAGTGGGTGTGGAGCAGACAAGATATTTTCTTCATGGTATTATTGAATGTTTTGATGGAGGTCAGCAAAATGAAGGGGATTAATATTTCTTGTGCTACCTTGGAGAGAGGTAGAGAGAAGACTGGTCACAGAAGAGGTACCTCCCCAATAATTAAAGCTGAGTGCAAGATATAGACAAGTAACCAGCATTGGAGACAATTCATACGGTTCAAGGCTAACTTCAGAGTCATTCATTTTTTTATTACCTCTGCAATAATGAAGCCCAACTCAATCATGGTTCCCTGTTCCATAAAAAATACAGATCACAACTTATAAACTTTTATTTTTATCTATAACATCACTAACCAAGAGTTTAAAGTCAACTTAATGATGGTTTCCAGAGGGGAGGAGCTGGGGAGATGGATGAAATAGGCGAAGGCGATTTAAGAGTACACTTTTCATGATGAGCTCTGACTAATGTCTCGAATTGCTGGATCATTATATTGTGCACCTGAAACTAATATAACACTGTATGTTAACTATATTAGAGTTAAAATAAAAAACTTAAGAAATATAAAACATAAAATAAACTTAATGAGGTGTAATTTACATACAATAAAATGTACCCATTTTATAGGTATGGTTTGATGAGTTTTGATAAATACAAACACTCATGTAACCACCACCCAATCAAAACAGAATTTTTTTTCCCGTGAAGTTCCCTCAAGGTCCTTTGTGATCAGTTCTCATTCCACTCTCACATAACCACTGATCTACTTTCTAGCATGATAGAATAGTGTTACCCAGTCTAGAATTTCATAGAAATGGAATCATGTGAGTTATAGTCTCATGTGTCTGGTTTACTCTGCAAAACATAATACTTTTGAAATTTACCCATGTCATTGTTGTGTATAACAAAAGTCTTCCTCCTCTTCTCCTTCTTCTCCTCCACCTCTTCCTCCTTCCCTTCCTTCCTCCTCCTTCTCCTCCTCCTTCTTCCTCTTCCTTTTCGTCTTCTTCAGAATATTTCACTGTATGGTAAAAAGCTCAATCTTTATCCATTCACCTGATGATGAATTTTTAGGTAGTTTGCAGGTTGAGCCTCCATAAATAAACCTCCTGTGAGTATCTGTGGTCAAGAGTTTGTATAGATGATGGTTCCATTTCCCTTGAGTAAATATCTAAGAGGAGACTGCTACATCATACATGTATATTCAGGTTTTTAAGAAACTAGTCTATAGTTTTGAAAAGATTGCTGCATTCCCATGGGCTTACATGACAGCCTCAGTGGAGAAGTAGCCTTTGAGGGCAAGGCACAACTACAGGGTGATTTGCACATGCTTTGTTCCCTCCTCCTCCTTTGCCATACACAAACACATCGTTTTGATCCAGATAGAAGATGGATGACCACTCTGGGGATCAGTGAGGGTGTGGTCGTGGGATCTGCCCTCAGATCATGGTGAGTTGCAGGTGGCACGATCTCTCTGGGGATGGCAGGCAGCTTTGTAGAGATTCCAGTCCCAGTACTTGTGTGTGTGTCTGTGTGTGTCTCTGTATGTGTGTGTCAGGGGAATGCACAAGCTTAAGTATGTTCATTTGGACATAAAATATTATTAAAACTACCCACAATTGCTTCATGCTCCACCTTTCTTATCTTGAATAGGTTGAGAGGACAACCAGTCTAGCTTGTTGCTGGTTGACACTTTTTCAATTATAGCTCCCATTCACGTTAATTGAAGGCAGTGAAACCTAGTGATCAAGACTGACACCACCAGCTTCCATCCCTACTTCATCAGCTGGCATCTGTGTGACCATGGGCAGGTTTCTCACTTCCCTATCTAAAGTGAGAATAGTAATAGGGCCTGTTTCTCAATCAATAAATACTATTTTGACATCCAGTAAGTAGTAAAAGTTAAATGAATGGTTTCCCCTATGTGGTTTTAATAACATGTCATATGAAATAATATATCCAGTTGGTCTTTAATTTAAAGAATATTTATGATTCAACTATGTGTGAAGCACTGTGTGAGGCACAATAAAGATGCAGTCCCTTCCCTCTAGCACCTTATAATCTCTTAGGAGGCCATAGCCACTGAGCCAGCACTTGAGAATTAAGTGATTGAGGACATTAGATAGAACAATCCAGAAAGAGAACCCCTTTCTTAGAGTCCTGATTCCTCCTGAGAAAATCAGTCTATGACTTGTGGAAGAAGGAAGGGGTGTCTCAGCTGGATGTAAGGGACAGGTGAAGATGCTGCCAGTGCTTAACCTGTAGCCCTTAGGCTTTTCACTGTGTGCGGGTCAAGTCCCATCTGCCTGTGCCCCATCCCTGTACCTGATGGCTTCCTCAGCCCTTCTTCCCATATGTTTGGTAGTCTGGAAGTGCCAGCAATTACTCACCACCACCCCTGAGGGCAGCCCCCTCCCCATTACAGACAGGAATCGGTGTATGAATACCCTGGTTCCCTTGTCCTGCAGGTGGAATGACCCCTCTGGGTTTAATACATTTCCTAGAACTTCCATGGTTACATGACTCTACCAATGTTCCTCATACTTCTAAGGAAAGTACTTGCTTTGGAATCCTTATATCCAGCTCTGCTTTTGGGAGTTGGAGTGAAAGGAGCCTGGAGGCCAGATGGACATTAAGGTGACAGTCCAGGGGAACTGTAGTGAAGGCTTGAGCATAGGCAGAATCCTGAGACAGACAGGGTCAGGCTGAGCAGACTGTGAAGGGGCAGTTGATGGTCTCTGCCTGCTGGTAGGGGAGAGAGAGGTCACAGATGTCAAGGGTGCAAACAGGACCACCCAGGGGTGGCATTGGCTCACCCTGCCTGTTATACTGCTCCAATGCCCTGCTCTCTCACCATTCAACACTTATTGAGCACCAATGTATGCCAGGCCCTGGTCTAGATGCCTGGGGTGTATCAAAGACCACTGGCCTTCTGGAGCTTGCATATATATAAATATGGATGATAAATAATGCATCGTAATTATGAAAGGAAATTATAAGCTATGTTAGAAGGCATCCAGTGCATTGAAAAAAAGCAGGGCCGAGCAAGCATCCCTGGGAGGCTGGAGAGAAGGAGCATAACCCACTGAGACAGAACAGAAAGGTGGAAAGTATGGAAGAAAAGTCAGGAGACACAGAAAAGAGAACCACCTACAAATTGTTTCCAGAATAAGAGAGTCAAGAGAAAAGACAAGAGGCATGCTCACAATAGTAAGAGAAGAAAATTGCCCTAAACTGAATAAAGCAGAGGTTCTCCAGGAAACAGCAGCAGCTTCACCTGGAAACCTGTCAGAAATGTAAATTCTCGGGCTTCATCCCCAACGTGCTGACTCAGAAACTCTGGGCTGAGGCCAGCTCTGTGGGCTTCAGCATCCCTTGTAGGATTCAGCACCCCTTCAGCACCCCAACACACACATGTTCAAGTTCACAAAGTGCCAGAATAAAGCACCCTCCCGAGATGGGAATGTTCCAGCACAGGCAGGATGGGAAGAAGGACCACATCTGTACACCTGAAGTGAAACCTCAGAACACAAAAGGAAGTGAGAAAATAATAGAAGCATTCAGCAGTAGAATAGAAAAGAAAACAAATTGCTTGTGAAGGAAAATAATCGTATGACATCAGCCTTCACACCAGGAACAGCCTGTGAGAATGCAAGGGCTCCGTATCTACAGCATTCCTGAGGATGATAGTTTACAGGCAGTCCCCAACTTACCATCACTCCACCTAAGTTTTAGGCTTTATGACAGTGTGAAAGCAATACATATTCGGTATAAACCACACTTTGAATTTCATATTTTGATCTTTTCCCAGGCTAGTGATATGAGTTGCAATCCTCTCTCATGATGCTGGGCAGGGGTAGCTCCCACTCAGCCACACCATCACCAGGGTCAACAAATGGTCCACTGACAACCATTCTGCTTTTCATTTTTAGTGCAGTATTCCATAAATTATATGTGATAGTCAACACTTTATTATAACATAAGCCTTGGGTTAGTTGATTTGGCTCAACTGTAGGCTAATGTAAGTATTCCAAACATGTTTAAGGTAGGCTAGGCTAAGGCATGATGTTGGGGGGCGGCAGGAGGTCAGGCATATTAAATGCATTTTTAACTTACAATATTTTCAACTTACAATAGCTTTACTGGCATGAAACCCCATTGTAAATCAAGGAAAATCTGTATATTACAGAAATCATTATCCAGGTAAGCCATCATTCAGTCGGGAAAAGAAGTATTTCCAGTAGCACAAGGTTGCAGCAAATCTAGTCTTCAATGGCCCCTTCAGTAAAAGACAAAAAACAACCAACCAGAACACTTGGTATTTAGCTCCACTCCTGTGAAATCCAAGAGCACTTGGAATTAGAGGAGGGGGAGTGGAGAAGGAGATCATGTACAATTTGTAGCATCTAAATAGGTGTTGATCATAAAAATGTATAGAAATCAAACAGTAAAATTCAGATGCAGTGAAGGTGGGTGATAGTGTTGGAGGTTAGTGTAGTTTGAGAAGAAGAGAGAAGAAATCACAGATTGCTACGATTCTTGTCATTTCTTTTTTCAGGGAGAAGGATATAGCTATTAATTAACATTAGATATCAATGGAGAAATACAGGTTTAAGTATATGAGGCAAAAATTGAGATGAATCATTTGAAGAATACAATCAGTCCTTACAAATTTCCATACTATTAAGGTAGAAAATAGACAAAGAAATGTCAATCAAGCCAATAATTGATTAAAAAGAGAGAAAAAGAGAGAGAGAAAGAGAATAGAAGCACCAAAAACACATTAAAAATAGAATAAACAAAATAAGCTGCTGCAAATTTACTAGTAATCTCAGTAACTGTGAATAGGTTAAATCTCCCATTAAAAGACAAAGATTTTTGATTGGATAAAATGAGGGGAAAATCCAGCTTTGTTTTTACAAGAGACAAAGGAGACACAAAGAAGCTGAACATTTGTTTTTAATTTTTTAAAAATGAAAAAGTATTCAACAAATGTAACCAATTAATCAGGTATATCAGTTGTGATAGACAAAATATAATTGATATGAACTTGTTAAGAAAGGTATACTTCATATTGGTAAAGCATCTGGCAAATACATATCAATCACTTAACCACACAGTTTTAAGTAGAAAGCAAAACCGGTAGAAAGGTCAGCAAAGTCACACCACCATGAGAGAAGATGACAGGGACAAAGTCAATGGAAGAGCCTGATGTGGTCAACATGCAGAACCTGCACGCAGTGCCCACGCTGTGACCAGAGAAGGCAGGCCAGGATGCCCAGAGGTCATCTGCTTGGGGTGCCCATGCTGTGACCAGAGGAGGCAGGCTGGTACGTCCAGGGGTCATCAGCTTGGGGTGCCCACACTGTGACCAGAGAAGGCAGACCAGGATGCCCAGGTCATCTGCTTGGGAGGGCAGATGATTGCTTTGACAAGAAAGTGAAACACTTGATTTGTGACATAATGTTTTTGGGAAAGGAAGACCCTGGTGAAACAGGGTAAAAGGCACAATTATTTGCTCTACCTCACAAATTTTATTATTTTCATTTGTTATTTGAACATAGAAGGATTTCTACAGCACACAAGTCATCAATCAGCTTAACATTATGATATGAATTATGTGGACAGGCATAAAACGTGAAGTGGGAGAGATAAGCAGTGCTTCGCAGGAAGAGCTGGCAGGATCATGATACAAAGGGCATTGGTCTTCATCCAAACTCGGCGAAACAGAGCTATGCCTTCTGTGAGTGTGGTCAAGGAGGTTACAGATGGCAGTGAGGACAAATGGCCCCCAAATATCTCAAACTGAAGTGGAGATGTGTGAATGGTGACCCAATGACCTTGCTGAGTCATCCTTTACCTTGCTGTTCTCTCTTTCCCTCTCTCTCTCTCTCTCTCTCTCTCCCTCCCATCTCTCTGCTCTCTCCTTTTTTTAAATCTCTGTTTCTTCTATTCCTTCCTTCCCTTCTTGCATTCCTTCCTTTCTTTCTCCTTCATTCCTTCCCTCCATTCCTCCCTCCTTTCTTCCCTCTCCTTCTTTCTGTCTCTCTCTCTCTCTCTCTTTCCTTCCTTCCTTCCTTCCTTCCTTCCTTCCTTCCTTCCTTCTTTCTTTCTAACGACGCAGTTGAATTCTATGGACCAGTTTCAACCAGAAGAGAAGATCAACATCCAAGTCAATGGTGACAGATTTCAAATAAAAACCCCAAAACTAGAATTTGGGGTTGGGCAGCAGCTCAAGGTGCTGCAGTTGTGGGGACCCAGAGGCTCAGGTGAGGACATGTATGTGCAGCCCCGTGAAGAGCATCCTGTCAATTCAGGCTCCCTGGGAGTGGTTGCTGGCCTCATGGGTTATCCTGGCTCTTTCATTTCTTTGCTCTCCTTTGCTCACTTTTCACCACTTACCTGTCCATCATTTCCTCCACAAAGGATGACCTGGAGTATAAGGAAGCTGTGAAGGGCTAATGGAGACTTAGAGTATGTGGGTTTATTTCCTGTGCTCTGTCCCCTCTTACTGAATAAATTTAAGAGTAGGTTGAGAACTTGATATGTTCATCCATCCATGTTAAACTCCCTGGCGTGTGCATGATACATATGTGAGTCTTGTATTTTAATCTACATGTCATCTGTTACAAATGGACTTTGTTGTGCAATAAATATAACTCTGTATAAATTGAATTTCCTTGTAAATGATTCATATTTGAAATATTTATCTAATATTTGTTATTTTAGTTAGCAGATAGCAAAAGTCACCAAGAGACGTTAAATTTGGCATTTTTGTTCATGGGCTTTTCCTAAATTAGGAAACACCAGCCTTGGGTTTTTCTGTATGAAAGAGAACAATGTTGAAATTGTGGTGTGTGTGTGTGTGTGTGTGTGTGTGTTGGGGAGCAGCGACGGTTGTTTATGTTAAGATATAATTTCCAAATGTATTTTGTCACTCACTGGACTGCTAACAGGATCAGCTTTCTTTTTTTTTTTTTTTTTAATTTTTTTTTCAACGTTTTTTATTTATTTTTGGGACAGAGAGAGACAGAGCATGAACAGGGGAGGGGCAGAGAGAGAGGGAGACACAGAATCGGAAACAGGCTCCAGGCTCCGAGCCATCAGCCCAGAGCCTGACGCGGGGCTCGAACTCACAGACCGCGAGATCGTGACCTGGCTGAAGTCGGACGCTTAACCGACTGCGCCACCCAGGCGCCCCAGGATCAGCTTTCTTTAACTCTAAGAAATGAATGGTCATCGCACGTGTCCTGTCCGTCTTCAGGACAGCAGGATCCTATCCAAGCCCTGTTCTTACCCAGCACCATCCAAGAGGCAGGCAGACTCAGATCTGAACACCTGCTGCCCTGGCATCCAGCCACAGTGAGATTCGTGCAGCCAAGCTGGAGGGGATCAGGTTTGCCTGTCCAATGAGTTAAACAAACTGAAAAGGCTTTGCTGACAAAGTGGTGACAAATGCTCCTATGCTAATTAGGGAATGGTGTGCTCACATCACACCAGTTGTACATGTTTAATCCTGCACCAGGTGTCCCCTGTGCAGTTAAAATGATGTGGGGAATTAAACAGGCAGAGAGGCATGGAGCAGTAGACTCCAGGTCAGAAGAAAATATCTGGAAGCATGGAGTCTGGCCTGGCTGGGTTCAGCAGCTAGGACCCAGGACACACTGTGGCCCCATCCCTCTGAATGTCCCTGTTCCTGTGGACAGGGTCTTGCCCCAACCTAGCTGCTTTGGGGTCAGTATCACAACCAGTAGGTAGAGATGCAGAAGTGGAGCAGCCAAAGTACATTTTTTTAGCAGCTCTTTGAGAAGGGAAACGGATATGCTTAATGGCCATGAATGTAAGTCCTGCAGTGTATCTTGAGTTGTTATGAAATAGATTGAAACAAGGTGACAACAACTGCAGTCCAGAGTTTATTAGGTTAAGCATGTGACATAAAACGCAAAGGACGGCAGGCTTGCTGCTTGTCGAGGCAGACTCGATATGGCCCTTGGTTTCTCAGAGTTCCGAGGCCCTGTGCATCAGCCAAGCCTGCCCTCCCCCCGCCTGGGAAACAGTCGTGCCCAGGACAGAAAGACGCCCTGCACAGAAATCCCACGATGGCAGAATTAGTGGAACAAATTTCAAATACACAGATTTAAAAATACTAAATTCTCATCTAGCATTTGTGAAGTGATGACTGACATTTACAGTCCCATTGAGTGTCATAGAACAAGGCCTTGCAAACAACCTAATTCAAGATTCAGTCAAATGTGCACCAAGAACCCAGTCCAGAAGAATGTTGGGCAAGATTTGTGGAAAGGAAATGCTTGCCCCCTTACAGATAAAGAGGAACAATGTGAGAAAGATATTCTAGAGTTTCTTCCTAGAGTAGATGCGCATGATCCCCAAGAACAGGTCAAAACACAATTCACTTTTTAAAAAAGCACTTCAGCGTGTATTAGTTTTGAGAATCTGGAACAGAATATGGTATTTGATTACAGAATATGTGGAGAATTCTGATTATCAGCTTTTTTGTTTGTTTGTTTTGGTTGACAAATGCCACAAACCACATGGCTATAAGCAGTAGGTTTTGCAGCCAGACAGGGACAGATGTTTTCAAGGATCATATCTCGGATTCCCATGCTAATCTATTGTTTAAGGTGATGGAAACATGGAGGGGACATTACACCATTTTGCAGCTGCTAGAAAACCATGCTTTCCTGTTTTCCTGATTTAGACAATGGAGAAGCTAAGGAGAAAAATAATAGGAAAAGGCTGTCCTATATTTGCTTTTAAAAATGTGTTACTTTGAATGTAGTACACTTTTGGGAATCAAAACTCCTCTGTTCTCAGTTTTCACAGAAACGTTTATGGGAAAGAAGGTTGGAATAAAATCAGCTAATGATCACATCTATATTTTCCAAAGGTAACGTTCAGTGATAAAAGTGCAGGTGCCACCAGAATGAGTTCAAACAGGGGCTCCTGACTGAAACATAAGAATAGTAACACACATGTGTGTGTTTCAGGGACAAAGATTCATTTCCAACTTAATTCTTCCTGTACTGTGCACATACAACGCTCACATACATGTTTAACTTTTTATTCCACCTTTTTGTCTAATCACAGACAGGATGTTAGCCTGCATCCCTCCCGTTCTTAAGGCAGAACCCACTTAAGTCACCCACTTGATGCTGAAGGGAAAACACGATGTGGATGTGTGGTGCCAGATGCCACAATTATGATGATCAGGCATGTGGGTGAACCAAAGGGACACCTGCAAGGCCATCTTTTGCCTCAAGGTCATGATGTTGAGCAGGGGTGGGTGCATCCTACAAAAGACCTCACTGGGTCCAACTCTTTCAAAGGCATTTTCAGATAATTGCCCCACCTTTGCTTTTTACACTCCTCAGATTCTGGAGGGAGGCTTGTCCAGCATCACATGTTCAAATGAACAAGAAAAAAGAGCAGTGATTATCTCTAAGTTCGGGAATGAACATAGTGGGCTGCATGTTTTAGGAGTCATTCTCCCTTTCAATTATCTGCCTTGGGAGATGGAGAGAGGGGAGAGGGTGAGTTTCTTCCTAATATAAATTGTCCAAGAGCATCCTAGAATTATTGAACTATGGGAAATTCTATTTGGGCAAAAGTATCCATTGTTTTTAAGCCTGTTGCCAAATGGACCTGTCACCCTTTCTCCATCACCCTGGCCGTTCTGCTGCTCTGCAGGTCAGGGACAGAACAGCCCTCAGTCTGCCCCAGCCCAGCCCAGGCACACAGTTGGAGGAGTCTGTGCACAGCAGAGTCTACCTCTCCCATGCTCCAACCCCTCCATTTCTCAGGCCGTGTCATGGCCGAGCCACCCGGGGAGCTTCTGTATATATAAATGGACAGTTTGCCGACAACTAGTTTGTCAATGGCCATGTGGCCAGTGGTTCATCCACTGCTGGGTCCCCATCTCCCCAAACAGTAGTTCACATCCCTCATACAAAATGGCAGCAGAATCAAAGGGGAGAACAGTATTTGTTTGAGGCCAGTGGTTTTCATCAGATAAGGTCATCCAATTCAGGGATCTTGGCCACTGGTTGGAGCTTCCGGGAGAGAAGGTAGGGCTCATCTGCTCACGAACGGACTGATTCTGCTAGAGGGGATTTTGGGAATTATTTATCGGTCCATTTCTCCCCTTGCGTGTTTTACAGTGGGTATCTACAGTCTGCCTGTCATCAGGGATAGGGCTTCACATTCCCAGGCACAGAGGGATTTGAACACAAAAGTCAAAAATGGGGCTGGGCAGTAGAAGAAGTCAGACTCCGTAAAAATGAGAGAGCATGTTTGAGGACCTCAGCCAGTACAAGGTCCCACAGGCCCTCAGAGGGACTTAGGGGAAGCCTAAATAGGAATGTCTTCTTTCCCCTAGTGATAAGGGTAGAACTGTAAAAGCCTGGAGGCAAAGCTGTTGAATTTGCAGTTAGTTCAAGTAAGTGCACATATTGTCAGCAATGCCTCTGGCCAGCTCTGAGTAGTGGCGTGGTTGGTTCCCACACAACAGACAGCCAAGGGTCCTGGGGCCAGTGGATATAAGCCTTTGTCTCCTGAGTGTTACACACCAGTATTTCAACTGAAATCTAAATAATATTAGATGTCTTTAAAAAGCAAAGTTCCAAACACCTTGCTAAGTCCTCCAAAACCTTCATCTTTCTGTATACTCACTCCTTCAGTTACTCTTTTTCCAAAAAAAAAAAAAAAAAAAAAAAAGAATCTGAACTATAGAATTTACATTTCAATATTGGCAAAAGGATATTTACTTAACTCTGAGGGCCGGCTGTTCACCTGGCAGCTATTCCTGCCCCAGGTGTCCTCCTCTGGAACAGATGTGTTTCTAAGGCAAAGCCAGAAACAATAGGGCACCCTGGTTTTGAGAGGCAGACTTGGGAATCCCCGGAAGGAAACACATTCCTAATCTGTTCTGCGTGGTGACAGCAACAAGCCTGCAGGTGACCTGAGTCCTCCTGGTGCTACTCAAGCGGTTGTGGGCAGAGAGGAAGGAGCTTGTTGGGATGAGCGCTGGGTGTTGTATGGAAACCAATTTGACAATAAATTATATTAAAAAAAATTAAAACTCCTCTAATATAAAGTAAAAAAAAAAAAAAAAAAAAAAAGCTCTGATCATCGGTGAATCCCACGGCTACTTTCCAGTGACCCAGGCAGAACCACATGAGGAGACAGTGCTCTCCACCACTACCTCAGGAGGGGAAATCTTCACAAGCAAGCATTTAAAAAGGAGGATATAAATTAAAATTGCTTCAAGCAGTTTTTATGGTTGCAAAAGATTTGAATTACTCTTTTTCTCTCTCCTTCTCTTCTCCCCCGCTTTTTTAATTTTTTTTTTTTTTAAATTTTTTTTCAACGTTTTTTATTTATTTTTGGGACAGAGAGAGACAGAGCATGAACGGGGGAGGGGCAGAGAGAGAGGGAGACACAGAATCAGAAACAGGCTCCAGGCTCCGAGCCATCAGCCCAGAGCCTGACGCGGGGCTCGAACTCACGGACCGCGAGATCGTGACCTGGCTGAAGTCGGACGCTTAACCGACTGCGCCACCCAGGCGCCCCTCCCCCGCTTTTTTAAGAACAAGAGAAAAATATGACAAATGTTCTTTAAGCAGCACAGGGCCAGCGTCCCTCCTGTCTGGTCCCTGACCTGGTTGCAAGCTATAGCCACAAATCAGGAATCACGCCCTCAGGAAGCAATACCAACTGTGAGCTGTGTTAAAATGCTTTATGATGCCAGCTTTCAAAGCTCAGCATCTCATCTCCCTCATACAGTGTTAACAGTCAGAATGAGAGACTTTAGGGGCTTCATCCATCTACAATCAGAGCATTTAAATCCAGAGCACAATGCAGGGAAGGCAGGTGGCATAGGAGAGATGACTCTGACTTTTCTCCTTGTGGGTGTTCACCTCATCAATAGTGTGTGTTAACACAAGTGCATTTAGATGGATTGATTCAAGTATTTGTGAAACAAACCCCAGGCCTCTCTCTCCAGCTCTTTGGATTACTGGCTTTCAAAAACACTTTCAACTCACTTCATCCTTCTCCCACACTTTCCAGACTTCACTTGCAAAGAAACCCAAAACTATTAGCAATGTTAAGAACTAGGAAATGCAATTTGTAAACTTCCAGCATCCTTGCTACTTGAGCAGTCCAGGGTACTATGGTCATTCTGGAGGATTTCAACAAGGTCAAGCTTATCAGGGCTTGTGATGGGAAAATACATGAATGCAAATGTAAAGAAATGTTTCCAGTCCTCAATATGTTCCTTTTGACAAAAAAAGGAAAGAAAAGCTTTTTACATCATTAAACAATGATTTAGTCTCTGTTATACCAAGAGGAACAAATCATTTCAACCCTAATTAGCATTAGCAGACAGCCTTTTCTCCTCAGATGTTCAAGCGAGCAGAGAAGCAGTTTAGAAGGAGCCCCATTAGCACCTGATTTGTAACTCACTCATCCAGAATCAGTGGGAAATGTGAAATTGGTCACATTTGAATTTGCAAAGGGAAAGTGAGTAAGAATTATTAACATCCACAAAATTCCCGAAATCACATCCCAACCCATTGCTTCTACTTCAGGATTACCACGCACAAGTAGAAAATACCTGTATATTCCAAGGTGCTAGGCTTTTAAGAATGTTTACAACTGTTTGCTAAGATTCCAGTCCAGTCTTTGGGAAGGATGTGGGTCGCCCCTTCCGATGGGGTGTGGAAAGCTCTGAGGATGGTGATGGCCGACTGTCAGTGTCCCTGGGGCTGCCTCACCTTTCAGCAGTCCGTCCCTGGTGTTGGACTATGAGAAACAATGATGACAGTATTGGAAGCCGTTTTGACCCGCCTTGCACATCTAGACCCTGGGAGAAACCCGCGTGGTCCACGTACCAGGCAGGGAAAGAGCCTCAGTGAGTGCCTCTGGGCCAAAGGGTTTAGACAGCGCCTGCCCCTTGTGCTCTGCCTGCTTTGTATGGTGGTCCTTTCCCTCCTGCCTCCCTGCACCTGCCCACCCTCCTGCCCCCTGTAGGTGATCTGAGGCCTCCTTTACCTGTACTGATTTTCCAAGGCCCTGTTCTCAGCCCGCTCTGGAGCCCAGGAGTAGCTGTCAGCAGCGTTCTGGGGCTTTTTCTCCTTCTCCTCCTCCCTCTTTGCTTTCCGCTTGCGATAGACCAGAAGTCCAAGAGCCAGAGCCAGTAAGAGTAAGATGGCTACCACTGTGCCCAGGATATAGAACAAAAGCAGCTTTTGCCCATCGGTGCCATTGTCACTTTGTTTGGCCATGGAATCCTCATCCATATTCTCCCCACGATCTGTGGTAGCCTTGGGGTGATGGGTGATGGGTTCCATCCATTCACCAGGGGGCCCACTGGGAGCCAGCATGTCAGGCGCATTCAGGGTGGTGGGAGCCTCAGATGGGAGGGAGGGTCTCTTCATGGTGGGTGGCTCCTTGGAGGTGCCCTCGGAGTCCCTGGTGGGCCTGGATATTGTGGAAGAATACACAAGATTCCCCTCTCTATCTCCCATATCCTCTCCCTGGGGAGGCCCAGTCTGTGGTGCCAGAGACGTGGACCCTGCGGTACATGAGACCCCATCCGGGCCCAGCTCCCAGCCCGGCAGGCAGCTGCAGCGGAAGGACCCCTGCGTATTGAGGCACAAGCCCTCACAAAGGCCATGCTCCGGGCCCTCACACTCGTCCACATCCAGGCACTGGGTGCCATCCTCCCCAGCCAGGACATAGCCCTCCTTGCAGAAGCAGTGGAACGAGCCATCCGTGTTAGTGCAGCCCTGGGAGCAGGGCGAGTGACCAGAGGCACACTCGTCCACATCCTGACAGGCCTCCTCCCCAGGGCCACGGGGCTCGTAGCCCACCCAGCACTCACAGTGGAAGCCCCCAGGGGTGTTGACACACTCTTGTGGGCAGGGGGAGTCCTGGCACTCGTCCACATCCACACAGTCCTGCTGACTTGAGTCCAGCTGGTAGCCTTGGGGGCAAAGGCACGTGTAGTTCTTCCTGTGGGGTCCCAGGACACAGGTGGCTGCCCCTTTGCAGGGACTGGAGCTGCAAGGGTTCCGGGAGGCACAGGTCACTAGGTCATCCAGCAGCCTGAATCCCGGCCGACAGCCACAGCGGAAGGAGCCATCACCACCCTCGAAACAGTCTTGCTGGCAGCCCCCGTTGTTGAAGCTGCAGCCGTACTTGGGGCTAACACAGAGGGGGCCTGAGCTGCCCCAGTCGAACACATCTGAGGCCTTCTCCTTACACAGGAAGTAATGCTCCCGACCCTCGTCCCCATCCCCACAGGCCACGTTAGCCACAGAGGCGAAGGGCACAGTGTCCAGGGAGGAGCTGGTGGCCTGGAACGGGGTCCTGTATTCCACCCGGCCTGGGCCCCCCAGAGCCAGAGGCTGGCACATGCCTTTGAAACTGAACTTGCACACAAAGCCCTCGATGTTGCTTCCAGGAGAGTTTGGGGTCCCACAGGGGCCCTCAGACCATTTGGGGAGGTGGCTGGCATGAGACGGCAGAGACAGATAGAGCAGCAGGGATACACAGCGCCTAGAGACGCAGGAGCTCCTGACCTCCCTGTTCCAGTTGGTGTAAAGTGTGTCTTCCCCTCCGCCCACCCAGCTGAAGCCTTTCAGCGGCAAGCTGGAGTCTAAGCACTTTGCCTTTTCGCGCTGGAGCCCGATCCAGAACTTGCCCATCCGAGCTTCTAGGGCCTCCTCCAACTCCAAGAGCTGGGCCAGGGCTCGCTGGATGTTCCAAGCCTCCTCTTCACTCTTCACGGTGGCCAGGTTTCCCCCATTCTTGCTGCAGTGACTCTGGGCCTCGGCCGCACTCAGCTTGCCCCAGTGGGCTGTGTAGCAGGCATTCCCCGCGCACACCACAGCTTCCCTGGGAGCTCCAGCCCCCGCCCAGGGCTGGCCCAGGAGCAGCAGCGGCAGCAGCAGGCCGGCAGAGGTGGCCATAATGGCCCCGTGTCCCCTTCAGCGGGAGGCTGGCAGCCGTGCAGTGACAGCAGCTGAGCTGAGAGGAGAACTGAGGGCTCCGACGCAGACGTTCTGGCACAGGGAAGAACACAAAGACCGAGGGCTTTTCACATCCCCCTGACCCAAGGCGCATCCTGTACTGTTGTACTTCTTATTTCTCACCGGATACTGGGGCTTCCTGCAGTGAATAGTTTTCTGACTCCTGTTGCCTTCATCACGGTTTTGTTGTTCGTAAAAGAGGTCAGGAGGCTGTGTTGGGTCCCTGGCTAATCGCTGGGGAAATGCAGAGGCGTGGGGGCAGACCGTTGCAGCTGGGAGACACCCTTCTGTTTTATTTGGGCTCCCTTGTCTTCCCCATCTGCAGGAGGAACTTAAATGGCATGCTACAGAGTGAGTGGAGACTTTTGGGGACTAAGAACTTGAAAAAGCTCACTTAGTAACCCATAATAAAATTCCACTTTGGTTTGCAAACAGCCAGAAGAGAAAAAAAAAATTCTCAGACTTGAGACATGAGGCCACGGATGGTTATAATTTTCAGCCTTTTTTAGAAGCAAACTGGATTTTTCTTCTGCCTATCTCATGTTCCCTTTGGCTTTGGAAGTCTTTTTTCTTTTATCCCCCCATCATGAACTTTAAATAGATGGGCAGTTTTTAAATAGGAACCGGGCCGTGGGAATCACAGAGTGTCTAACACAATGCCAAGCTCCTAAAGAACATTAAAATAAATAGGGTGAAATTTGGCAGTTTTCAGGGTTTTGTGGTGCATATATTGTGTTGTGAGGTGGCAGTGTCACAAAAAGGCATCAGAAAGAAAAAAAGAAAATGCTTCTGGCCTCATGGCCCTGGACTGGCACTCCTGTCTCCCAGCTCAGGGTTACCAGGAAGGGCCAGAATTCTGAGAATCCTGGTCACGGCAGGCCCCTTCCGCTCAGCAGCTCATCAAAGGCCCTTGAAGAAAACAAAGGGTGTTCCTCCTGCAGTTCTTCCTGCAGATGTGTTACTCACTGGCGCTGTCTTTGGTTGGGGCACTTCCCCTAGAAGTAGACCCTGACTCAAGGACTGGGGACAAGTCATTCATTTGAGAGGGCAGGTCAGGCAGGGAATGGGGGGCACCAACACAGGGTGCCTGAGTGCATAGGTGACACTGGGGCTCCTGCACCGTGGTCTCTGGAATACCTGCATCAGTTTTCTGAGCCAAGGAGAGGGGGCTGTGGCAGCTCTCCTCCAGCCCCTTTCCTCACTGGAGGCAACAAGTTCTTGGCACTCTGGGCTGACAGGAATAACCTAGCTGACCAGAGGCAACACTGAAGAGAATTGCAGGGAGCTGCCAAGGGGCTATGGGCATGGCACCAGTGTCTGCTACATCGGCCCTCCACAGAGATCTGAGTTTAGGGTGTTGTGAAGATAATGAACTTGCTGGCTTTCGCCTCCCCAAGGCATGCAACGCCCATCTCAGACTCTTGGACACTCATCAGAGGTGTTCCTTATGTTCTTATTTTAATAAGATATTTGAGATAGTCCAGAGATTCTCTCCCAGAACCCATAGGATACTCCTGTGTTCTTTGATGCCATCTATCTACCCACTCACCTATCCATCTGTCCATCCATTCACCTGTCCATCTAACCACCCACTCATATATCCAACCATCCATCCATCCATCCATCCATCTATACACCCACTCACCTATCCAGCCACCTAGCCAATGTTATTTAAGCCTCCAGCATGCACTGGGCTGGGCACAGGGATTACAGGAGGGAACTCCTACCTTCATGACCCTTGAAGTCTGTTATATTAGATAGCTATGAACATGTTGAACAGTTGTAGCTATGACACGTACACAGGGAGAAGATGAGGGTGTCAGCCGAGGTACTGACTTGGTTGGGAAGTGGGAAGTGGGAAGTGGGAAGTGTGACAGTCTCCTCTGATGGAGAATGGCAGTGAAGCTGGAATCAAAAGGAAGAATAGTGAAGAAGGGGAATGATTTACATCTGGGGTAACAGCACGAACAAAGGCCCTGTGATATGAGGGTTGTACCCTTTACAAGGGAGTGAAAGAAGGGCTGTAAGACCAAAGCCTGAAAAATGGAAAGGAGGACCCAGTCAAGGAGAAGCTCTGTGAGTCCAAACAATGAAAATTTGGAGTTTTGTTCTGAAATCCATGGGGAAACACCCAGGGGCCAACTTGTTAAGACCTGCATGTAGAAGATTGGGGAACAGGTTGATGGACCCCAGCAATGTGGGGGAATCACTCAGCAGGCAACTGCCGATTTCCAGGCACATATGACAGTCACTTGACCTGGGCTGGTTCCCCTGGATTAAGGATAGCAGATTTAGTGATAAGGATCCAGAACACTCTGTTCTTGGCAATGGATGGAGTAGGAATAGAGGACATGGGAGGTACCCAGTAGGACTTCATGGCTCTCTGCTTATACTACCAAGGGTTGGGGGTCCTAGAAGGCTGTGTCTACTGGAGGCAGAAAAATGGGACCTGGGCCAGAGAACAATTGGAGGGAGGCTGCCTCTTGGGGCTTAGAGTCTCCCTGCCTCCTCAGGACTCTGCATTCACCCCCTTGGGAAGATTGGGAAGTAGCCACGTTCAGACTACTTACTGTCTGTATAGCACAGAGCTGGATTCCTCAGCTAACTGTTGTGATCCTGCAGGACTCATCCAACACATTGCTTGGTTGGTGCTTAAGGACGTGGGTTGAATCAGTGACTTAGAACTTATTAACCAGTCAGACCCCCAGATCTTTGTCAGGGTATTCCTTTGCTGGCAGTTCTTCATCTTTCACATGGGAACTTTCAAATCAACTACTCTTCACTTAGCCAAGTGTTGACATCATAAAGAAGAAAGTGAAGAAAGGCCATGTGCTCAGTTTATCTATTCATTAACCCAGGGAGAATTGTAAAGCACCAACTGTGAGAAAGACCATGTTCAGTGCAGAAAGCTGCCTTCTCTTAGGCTTGTGGATTCTACTTTATTATCTCCAGTAACCTGGTTATCTAAGCCTCACTCTTGACCCCCCTCATCTGCAAATGACATGGGAACAGGGCCTTTGGATATCTTTCTTACTCTAGTGTCAACAACAGTGAACTCATGTAGTTATGTATCATTCCCTCCTCTGGAGCTGGGAAGAAAGCAGACTAGCAAGAAAGCAGGGACGGAGTCCACTGCTGAGCCCTCTATGTGGCACAAGGAACCAAACCATCTGTCTAAACCACAAGAGTGCATTTGGCCTCATACTGACCCACTGAATGTTGAATGCAGAACAGTTTCTCTGTTATCTCCTCTCCCCCTGTACCTCACATCTTCTGAATTTCCCTCTGATCCTTGATCCTTCAGTCTCTGCCTCCTGAGCTTGGCTGAGTTAACTCTCCTGGCACCCCATGGCCTGAGGTCTCTAGCTCCAGATGTCCTACTGTCCTCTCCCTGCTGTATACTCCATAAGGATGTGGCAGGAGCATTAGCATGGTGGGGTTGGGAGCACAGTGCTTGTGCCTGTGAGCTCAGCAGAAGAAGGAGAGCTTACTTTTACTAGATAGAACTTAGCTAAGTTCACAAAGGATTGAGGATTGTTTGGATACCAACTTGGAGGAAATTCTGAACATCACATATGGAATCCCTCCATGGATGACAAATTATCACATTTTATTTAAAATGTAGATTTGATTAAGTCTCTCTGAAGATTGATAATTAAAAAACAGGAATCAGCAGTTGGAAGACCAGAGAGCTTTCCTTGGCAGATCTTTGAATACAAGCCACTTTACATGTTCTAGAATAAATGTAAACCTAATAGCATGGTGTAAGCACTGAGCCATGACCCCAAACTGTCTACTTTTATTCTGGACTCTTAATGAGTACTCTGCGCTTTCTTTATAAATTGTCCTAAAATGTACTTCATACAGTGTTCGGAATGGATCCATTCCAGTCTCTAATATGGGGATAGTTTAATCTCAATTATTCTGGAGCACAGTGATCGGTTTGTGGGTCATTCAGGCATCTGATGTCTCTTTTTCTTTATTCTCTAAACTAAAAATTGAATGAAGGTGTGTCCAAAAGGTACACTGCATTTTTCCTGACATACACAGCAGGTATCCCCAATATGTATGTCAGTTCATTGTCCCCCTTTTGTATCTTCACTCAGGAAATGTATGTCAGCACCTACTATGTGCCAGGCTCTGTTTTCTGCACAGGGAGGAGGAAGGGACATGGGTTTCGGTACTATTTGATTTTGCACCAGACAGGTAAGACAGAGGACAAGAGGACAGTCCTTGGTAGAGAGGGACAGGCTGGCCGGCCACAGGCTCTCATCAGCAATTCTCTTGCTGAGTGAAGGACACCTTCTAGAGGTGACCCAGGTAAGTGGGGGGCCTGAGGTGGCTGCCAGGGAGCAGTGCACTTCACAGGGTCTGCAGGGAATTTCAAATAGTAAAGTACTAAAACTGATTCAATGATGGTTTTGTTTTTATTGTCTTTTTACTTTTGCCAATTCCCACCAATTCTAAACAAGAGCAGTGATAAAATTCTGCTCCCCAAACACACACACACACACACAAACACACACACACACACACACACACACACACACACACCCCTCTGTTGCTCTACATTCTAAACAATTGTGGTGGTTACTGTTATTTTATTTTTTAAAGCTTATTTAGTTACTTTGAAAAAGAGAGAAGGACAGTAGAGTATGAGTTGGGGAGGGGCAGAGATAGAGAGGGAGAGAGACAATTCCAAGCAGACTCCATGCTGTCATCATGGAGCCCCACACGGGGCTTGAACTCACAAACTGCGAGATCATGACCTGAGCCAAAACCAAGAGTCAGACACTTAACCGACTGAGCCTCCCAGGCACCCCTGTTTAATAATGTATATGCAAGCTTCAGTGCAGCACCTTGTAATTACATAACCTTTAATAAACATTGTATTTTCTGTGGAAGCTTATTTGGGAAATTCCCAGTGGCAAAGCAGGACTCCACCCCACATGGACCACACCTTCCACAGACCTGTGGAGCAAGTTCACAGTGGCGGGGAATTGTTCAGCCGGCTCAGTCTCCAGCTCCTCTAGCAGATTCCCAACAAACAGTAACAGCACAGAGTCTGTAGAGAGAAAGACACAGAGCTCAAGCCACTTGTATTCCATCACTGTCTGTGGCCACTTGGGTTATTTGTGATTGAAAGCTTAAACCAGGGGAACAGAGATAGTTAATTGAATCTGAGTATTTTTTTTTCTTTTCAACTGAAGCTTCACCTTTTAAAATAAATGGTTTAAATTTTTTTTTAAATGTTTGCTTATTTTTGAAGAAAGAGAAACAGAGCATGAGTGGGGGAGGGACAGAGAGAGGGAGTCACAGAATCCGAAACAGACTCCAGGCTCCAAGCTGTCAGCACAGAGCCCAATGCGGGGCTTGAACTCACAAACCACGAGATCATCACTTGAGCTGAAGTCGGTTGCTTAACCAACTGAGACACCCAGGCGCCCCTAAAGTACATGATTTTAAAATGAAAAAACAGGTAAAGAAAACTCACTAATAGTGATCGTGACATGATCATTTCTGAAAGTTACGGCATTAGACAGAAGAGTGAGCCACTGCACTCACCCACCCAGGGTGCAAGTATGCTCAGGCGTCCCAAGGGGCAGCTTGTGGATTTTTTGCATTGAAGGGATAGAACACATCCATCCTTGGTTCAAATCCCACTGGGTCACTTAGTAACTGTGTGACCTTAGGCAAGCTGCTGAACCACTCTGTTATTCATTGTGTAGTAAAACAATCTGTGACTGTTTTCTCAAATGCAATTGGAGACAATGCAGTGTCATTTACCTAGGTCTTTGTGAGGATTATTAAATGAGCTCATACCTCAAAAGCACTCAGAACAGCGCCTGGCAGGAGGTGAGCTACCATCACACCAGGAGACTGAGGAGCTGAGACGGCCCAGACTCTCCTTTTACAAGAGCTGGAGCCTCAATCTGGCCATTTGCTGGCTTTGGGATTGGACCCAACCTCTTCACGTCCAGAGATTTGATTTCCTCATCTGAAAAAGGGGAAAATAAGAATCAAGATACCATCATGTTGTGAGCATTAAATTCAAGGAGACAATAGCTGTTAGCACTTCCTGTGGAGGCTGGGGCAGAGCAGATCTTCAGGAGACAAGAGTCACTGTTACTGTGAATGCAAGGAAACAGAGAAGAGGCAGGCTCCACACCTCCGGCCAGTCCCCACTGAAGAAAAAATGAAAGGGACAAAAAGGCCCCATTACATTTGGTGGAGACTTGGAGCTTTTCTTTTTCAAAGACTTCCCTGCCTTCAAGTCTTGTTTGGCTCCTTGGCTGATTAAACATTCTTCCTTAGAGCATTATTGATTTTTCCACATTTTGTAAATAGTCTCCTAACGTGATTTATCATGCACAATATTTATAGAAAACTTGACTGGGCTGAATGTTGTTTTTAAGGTTAACTGGTGTTCACCTCCTGACAACTGGCCTTGATAAGAAAAGGCCGCTTGTCAGGATTTGGAAAGAGATAAATCACAAAGAGGAATAGTGCTTTTCGGCAGGATCTTTTTTTTCTTTTCATCTCCAGCAGCAGCTCTGTGCTTGAAATACAAGGTTGTAAATCATGCTTCCATGGCTAAGCTGGGCAATTTGCAGGATCTCTTTGGCATTTACAATATTCTCAGCGGTTCCAATAAGCTGTCATAACAAGTTAGCCCTATTTAGACAATATAATTTCATAGAAATACAAATGACCTCTTTGGCCTCACACACCAAGTTTTGACTCTCGGTAAATGAGAACAGTAACACTACAGTTGTTTGCAAGGAGGTCTCACAGGTTGAATAGATATAATTTTACTGCTTTCAGGAAGCTGAGTGGGCAGTCTTGGGGGTTCCTGAGAAGTATAGACTAGACGTAGAGAAGCAGATGTCTCAAGCATCCATCAAGAACAGGCCAGATACCAGGTAGGTCCAGGACATGCTGAGTGGGTGCTAAACCATTTGCAACTGGGAGCCTGGGCTGCAGAGGAGATGAGTGTCCTGCTCCAGGAGCACACAGAAAAGACAGGCCCCATCTTTCTAGGTCAGGGCTGCTGCCTGGCCTCAGTTGGCATCCTCAAACTCACCTCAACTACAAACAGGAATGATAATTTCCCCTTTCTGTAGTTGTGATTGCTGGCAAATATGACACTTCCTAGTCATGTGACTTTTGCAAATATCTTTCCTCTCTGCACCTCAGTTTCCTAATATGTAAATGATGTCACACAGCCGGAAGCATGTGGATTAAATGACATGACATAGTAAAGGTTTTGGAAGTCAGCGCTTCACCAACAGTTGCCATCATTAGCCCTGTGAATAGAGTCTCACATTCACTACGTGACAATTTTATGATTACGGTTATTTCTGCTCTAGTTGGTTCTGGAAACAGCCACCACGAATACCCCAGGGGTAGCACAATGCCCAATAGCCCTGAACGGGACCCAAGGAGGTCCGACTGCCTGCTGCAGGGGCCTGGGGGGATGAATGGGAGAGGAGCCAGCCAGTGCAGACAGACCATGGCCATAGGTGTCTTTAACCCAGGACCCCAGGCAGATGTGTGTAGTGCATGGGGCAGTGTGTCTGTATTCAAAGACAGCACAATGACCTGAGATCTCAACATGTGCCCAGCAAATTTTTCCTGCCTGCCGTGGGATTGAATTGTCCAGAAGTTACCACACTGTATTTTCCCTCAGTGGTGCACTGTTATGCCAATCAATCACCCTCGCCACTGGGGTTACAAGTTGCTGTTGGCACCTAGGACCTGCTGACCCCATATGGGTGCTTGGAGCCTGCTTCTCTGCAAGGACACTGATGCTTCAAAGGCCCAGGCCCTGCTGGCCAGGTGGAGACAGAGGAGGCAGCAGGGCCATTCGATTGTAACTGCCGCTCAAACAGCGCCATCAGAAGGCTCGTGCGTGGACTTCTGACTTCTGGAGCAGAGCCAGGCTCTCCTGGAAATGAGCTGGGAGCTCGCCTGCTGGCTGTGAAGCATTCAGATCCACAAGTCAAGAACTGCAGCCAGAGTGTACAGGGCTCCTTGAGTGCCCTGAGGGCTCCCTAGAATCTGATCTTCCTGATTGGCCCAGACTATTCCATGGAAATGTAAACTAGACACCCCCCTCTCCTGTCTTCCTGTAGCATAAGATGAGAAGTCAGAGCCCCTGGGGTCTAGATAGAGATACACTGTGAATTCTCCTCTGCTGCCTGGTCCAAGCTCTGTGACTTCGGGGGAGTGACTCAGCTCTTCTGTGCCCTTATTTTTCCATCTACAAAAAGGCTACTGTGTCACTCTGACCCTTTTCCACACAGTAGGAGGAGGTGAGGGCAGGAGAGGGCAGACCCTGGAGGAGATCAGCCCGCATTCATTGCCTCTGTCACAGCATTTACTGGGCAAATGAAGAAGACTCCTGTTTTCATATCGTAAAAAATGGTGGAGTAATTTAGTTCCATTAAGTTGTTTTGAAAATAAACCAGGTTGCTTTTTTAATATCCTTTAAAAAAAATAAATAGTTGACCTTTTTATGAGCTGCTGTGTTTTCCTTAGCATCTGCTTAGGAAGAGGGGTGTAAGGAGAGGAAAGCTGGGCAGTCAGGACAGGGTAGGGATACAGGTGTCCCACAGCCCCAGTGGCCAGAGTGTCTCCAGCTAACAGGTAGGTGTTGACAGCAAGATATGTGACATGGTGAGAGTGTGGGTGTGGGTGGGTACCCAGGGCACAATGAGAAAGAAAAGTCCGTATGAGTCAGGCATCCAACCATGACTGGATTGTCCTGGACAAGAAGGCATGACTGACCCCCCAGTACCAGCACCGAATCTTGTTAGAACTGACATGAGTCAAAGTAGAGATGGTCCACAATACACAGAAGCCCTGTGTCCCAGTTTCTGGAGGATTCTGCAACTGCAGCTGCCCATAAAGTGGAATTAGCTGTCCATGCTTGTGCTCATTTGTCTAATTTTATTCAATGGTGGCTAAGTTTTATCACCCCATTGCTTTTCCCATAAACATTCTGGATTGTGTCTAGTTTCCATCTGAAACTATGAATCACATGGTCCACACCCTACCTTTCTCCAGCACGGCAAGGGAAATATTCCTGTTGGCAGGATGCATTCTGTCTTATTTCCTAAAAGCATCCTGGTTTATGTCATCTCCCTTTTCCAGTCCTTTCTAGAAGATAAAAGTTAGAAAGTGGCCTGATCCTCAGTCCTGGGAGAATGTAACAGAGCTCTTGGGCTTCTGCTGTAATATTTGGTGTCTCTCAATCCAGGGGTGCCACCCCTGGTCAGTGACAATCAGTAATGGCAAAGCCTCATAACTTCTAGATGTGAGCCTCTTTATCAGTATGAGGAATGCCAGTCCTAGACTAGGTCTAACTCTTGCACATTTTTTATTAGAATCACACAGTGTTCTTAAAAATTTGAGTTAATTCAGCCGTAGCAATCTCTTACTCAACACATCCCCAAAGGCAAGGGAATTAAAAGCAAAAATGAATTACTGGGACCTTATGAAGATAAAAAGCTTCTGCACAGCAAAGGAAACAACCAACAAAACTAAAAGGCAACCAACGGAATGGGAAAAGATATTTGCAAATGACACATCGGACAAAGGGCTAGTATCCAAAATCTATAAAGAGCTCATCAAACTCCACACCCGAAAAACGAATAACCCAGTGAAGAAATGGGCAGAAAACATGAATAGACACTTCTCTAAAGAAGACATCCGGATGGCCAACAGGCACATGAAAAGATGCTCAATGTCGCTCCTCATCAGGGAAATACAAATCAAAACCACACTCAGATATCACCTCACGCCAGTCAGAGTGACAAAATGAACAAATCAGGAGACTATAGATGCTGGAGAGGATGTGGAGAAATGGGAACCCTCTTGCACTGTTGGTGGGAATGCAAATTGGTGCAGCCACTCTGGAAAACAGTGTGGAGGTTCCTCAGAAAATTAAAAATAGACCTACCCTATGATCCAGCAATAGCACTGCTGGGAATTTGCCCAAGGGATACAGGAGTACTGATGCATAGGGGCACTTGTACCCCAATGTTTATAGCAACACTCTCAACAATAGCCAAATTATGGAAAGAGCCTAAATGTCCATCAACTGATGAATGGATAAAGAAATTGTGGTTTATATGCACAATGGAGTACTACATGGCAATGAGAAAGAACGAAATATGGCCCTTTGTAGCAACGTGGATGGAACTGGAGAGTGTGATGCTAAGTGAAATAAGCCTTAGAGAGAAAGACAGATACCATATGTTTTCACTCTTATGTGGATCCTGAGAAACTTAACAGAAACCTATGGGGGAGGGGAAGGAAAAAAAAAAAAAAGAGGTTAGAGTGGGAGAGAGCCAAAGCATAAGAGACTCTTAAAAACTGAGAACAAACTGAGGGTTGATGGGGGGGGAGGGGAGGGTGGGTGATGGGTATTGAGGAGGGCACCTTTCGGGGTGAGCACTGGTGTTGTATGGAAACCAATTTGACAATAAATTTCATATATTGAAAAAAAATTGAGTTAATTATCAATATTTAAGAAGTGTAAGGTTTTACACAAAGATCTGGGTTTCTAGCTTCTTATGACAAATCAGAGTGTGTAACAACACTGGCCTCAGTCCAACGTGTCCATCAGCAGCCACACCATGCTCATGGGTGCTGCTGTGATGGATCCAGTAGCCCTGGGACCTAAAATCCACTAAATAGCATCTCTGTAGCCCACCTGTCTTCCACCTAAAGCTATGATCATTCTTCAGCTGAAAGTTACAGGGGGTCTATCCAGAATTCTGTGGGTCCCTCCCTCTATATGAAATAGGATGTAGGGAATCTTTCTAATTACAACAGTTTATGACTCCTTGATGCCTCTTCAACAGATGCTCCCTCTTAATTTTCCAGAGAGGAAATCAGTTGTGTATCCATTGGCCATAAGCTTCAGGAGATGCTGGGAGATTCCTTTATCCAGCACACGAACCTGGACAAGTCTGAACCAATGATGACATGTCCATCCCTCTGGCCAACACCTGAGTCTGGGCAGACATGAGACCCAGGCTGACCATGTGGTGTGAGGGAGAGTGCTAGGTGCTTGTCCTCAAACAGGGAAGTGAGCAACAGTCATCCTGTCCTCTTATCCTCTGATGCTTGTGTACAAAGCTGCTGGGGATCAGGAAAAGCAGGCATGCTTGGGACAAGAGAGAACAAGGAACCTGGGACCTCAGAGGCCTCAATGAATTGCTACATTAGCTAAGCCTGAAATCACCCTACCTGAGACTTCTTAAATGAAATTATTAGCATACTTCATTGTGGCTATCACTTGCAGCCAAAAGCATTAATTCCAGACTTTTGAGTTCTAAATATTTTACCTTGTGGGACAAGAGATGACCCAGAAGCTTTTCAAGTTTTTCCCAAGTCTGCAGAGCTTTGGTCTGTTTGCCAAATCAAATCCCCCCAAAAAAGTTCAAGGGGTCAAACTATTCCCCCCACCCATATTGGAAGAGAAAAAAGTCTTCTAGTTGGGCTCTTTCTGGTGGAAAAGTAGGCATCCCTTGCCAGGAGCTGATAGTGAGAGATGTAGCTGCTTATACCTGAAGATATTCCAGATGGAATGCCATGGAACAGCCAGCAAAGTCATGTTTGGAGAGAAGGCTTTTGTCTGTTTGTCCATGCTTCAATAGCCTCCCCTCATCTTGAGGTCTAGTGACATCAGGGAGAGGTAGGTGGAACAAAGGGGGCCATGGAACACACGGCTGAGCTTCCCAGAGACCTGGCTTCTACACCTGCCATCACCTCCCTGTTTCACATGGGAATGAAGTGGGTGGCAGAGAGGAAGGCAAGAAGAACCCAGGTTGCTACAGTTTCCAACGTTCAGAAGCCGCTTCTGAACTACACCAGAAGCAGGATTGGAGACTGGGATGAAACATGATGATGTTACATCACACAGAGCAGAGGCAGCTCCCCATGATTCCCTACAAAAAGTAAAGTCAGAATGCCCGGGGTCTGCAGGCACTTCACCTGAGGGATTCAGCAAGTGTGTGTTGTTTCTTTTATCTCTTATGTTGAAAAGGCATAAGTGATTTTGGTGTGTTAGTGATTCATCTCTGTGTCCCTCAAACAAATTATAATTTTAAATGGTGACCAACTTACAAGAGTTAGGTTGTCACATGGCAAAAACAGCTGGTTCCATAGAATTCAGTGAAAGAAATGTGTTTCCATTCAACTCTAATTCAAGTTAGAGGTGGTGGAGGTGCAGAATGACAGTAGATTGCTTTACTAGGACGCTGCATCATTCAATAGATCTATGTAGAGTCATAAAGGACATGAGTGACCTGTTCTGAATGAAGCTTACTGTTGATTTCTTCTCCCTGTAACACAGCAAACTGATTCACAAAGACACAGAAGGGCAGTAGACATTTTGGCTCCAGGGGATGCCCTGCTCTGCCTGGAAAGGCTGAGTCAACAAGCGAGGCTGGCTTCACCAGGTCTTTGCACCTGCCTGGAACGCATTACGAGAATGTGCCTGCAGGACAGTGCATCCCTGCCCCGACCAATGTCCTTCTCACCTCCTGCCACTGCCACGCTCCTTATGGTTATACATGTCACCTCTGCTTTCCTGTCTCTCCCGCTTCTCTCTTTACAGCCTCTTTGATGTCCTGAAGCTGCTCTCACAAAAGTCCCCTCTGGCTTCCGTGGGTGACCACATGGCTCATGTCAGTCCTCAGTTTCTCAACCTTCTCATCATTCCTTTGATGTCGAGGACATCAGGCAGTCCGCATACCCCCAGGTTTCTTCCCCTGGTGGCTGATCTCCTGGTCCCCTGTCTCCTGATGTCTTGGTCTCCCCTGAATTACCTCAGGTATCCAAACATCACCATGACTGATCCAACTCCTTACTTCTCACTTGGACTGCTCCAAATCACCAAAATCAAAGTAACACTCACTCTTTGCCTGGCCCCATGAAGCATGCAGTTAGTTATACAGGATGTGCATGGGGCGTCCTTACCTTCTGTCCCCCCAACCTTTTATGGATAATCTGTCATCAATCCAGAATTGCCCTTCTCCTCTCTGCCCAGTCTCTTCCTGTGCTGCATCTCCACCATCATTCATGGGGACCTTTGTGCAGGACTCCTGGTGGGACACCTGCTTCAGTTCCAGCCTCTCACACTCACACTGGAAGGTGAAACCACTTTAATATGTAAATGTGGTCTCTTCTTCCCCATCCTCTACCACATACTCCTCAGTGAGATGCTGCTGAGGCTTCCCACTGCTTTCAGGAGAAAAACCAAAATCCTAAATGGCCTGGTTAGGTCTGGTACTTTTCCCCTTTCTTTTTCCATCTCTGTTTTCTCCAGCTGTAGCACCAGGGGCTGCCGGCTCCTCCCACAGGGCATCTGCAACCTATGTACACTGGCCTGATAACACACACATGCCTACACATTTGTACATATATGTACACCAACACACACCTATCCACACTTACACGCATGCCCCCACATGCTTCTATATACATACATGCATGCGCACCAACTCACACCTATACACCCTTATATACACTTGCAAACTCCTATACATACCCACAAACATGCATGTACACACACACATACACTTACACACATGCCTACACACACTCCTGTACATATATCTACACACATCTACACACATACATGCATGCACACCTACACATAGACTCCTATATACACATGTATGTGCACTTAGACACACATATCCACACACTCCTATACATACTTACACATACTCACGTACATATACTCTTATACACATGCTTACAAACACAGACACATATATCTATACACACGTATATCATGTACTTATACATATATCTATACACACACAAATATGCACTCCTATATACACATTTATACACACAAACACACGTTCCTATATGCATACCTACACACACCTACACATATACACGCACTCCTATATATACATAAACACATATTCACACATATCTACACACACACACACACACACACACTCCTATACACACATGCCTACTAACAATACACACATGCCTAGAGACACACATACATATACACACAAATCTATACATATACCTTTCTATACACACACCTACACACACATACATGTACTCCGATACACACATATATAGACATGGCCACACACACACAGACTAGTTAACTAGTTAACCCTTTTAACTTCTTTAGGTATTAGTGAAGCTGTGCCCATCTTCACAGAGTAGATCCAAATTCCATGTTATTTGCTCTCAGAGCAAAGCCTCCCTGCGTTGCACCTCTTGTCCCTAGAACTTCATACATTTGAAACCTCATATATGCATGTGGGACACAGTGTCCCTCCAGTAACTGTATGGGAGGTGGTGTCTCCCTCCAGTAACTATAAACCTGTCAGAGCTGGAAACCCATCTGTCTTGTCACCGTAGGTCTCTGGTGGCTGCTACAGGAGTAGGAGGTCAGTAACTGTTCAATGACTCAGTGAGTTGGTTGAATGAAAGAATGAACAATTTGTTGAATGAATGAACCCCCAACGTGAGCATGGAGGGAAGGAGGGGAAGGTCTGGTCAGCTGGGAAATCCAATGGACAATTATGATGTATATTGCCAACTTGTCTGAGGCATTTACATTTCAGAAAGAGGTCTGTTCAAGTTTAAAAGCAATGGAGGAGGGTTTGCTAGGTTGGCCCCTGCCCCCTGCTGCTTGCAGGTCTTCTGTTCCTGTAAGTGAAATAGAATTCATGACTGCCTTACGCTGGCCTTCACCCTTGGTCACCAGACCCCTTCTGCCTGTGTCAAGCTCCGTTTTTCCATCTCCACCATTCTGTCAGCATGGGCACATGCATTCTGGAGGATGCATCAAGGATTCCTGTCCTTCCACGTTGTGCTTTCCATTTTTTGTTAACATCAGGGTTCTTAGCTTTCTCAAGCAGGGTTGACACTAAGATATTATTTTCAAGGCCCACCACTCAGTGTTCCTTCTTGACTTTCCTTCTCCTTGTGTGTCTTTTTGTAAAACATTAAAGCCCACATTAAATACACTAGGGAATGCTTTTAAAGGAATAATACCCACACAAAGGTGGTGATTAGAACAAGCACAGAGGAGGGAATGGCAGGAAGAAGGCCATCTGGTCACACTTGTTTTCATCATCCTTTAAAGTGTCCCCATTTTGAGCAAAGTCTCTCAGATATGAAGCATTCAACTTGAATATTCTTGCCTTCTAAAGCAGGAAGGGCAGGGCAGAGACAAAGTGCATCCCTAAGGCTGCCAGGGAATCTGGACCAGGAGGACCAGGGACTGGAAACCACCAAACACCACTTCTCCTGGCTCCTGCAGTGACACTGGGCATGATGCTCATTTTTCGTATCAAGAGAATCATCGTGGGAGTGTGACAAACCACAGTGCCGAGCCCCAGCCTGGACCAAGTAAATCAGATTCACTGTGGGTGAGGCCTGGGGTGGGTGTCCTTGTTCTCTCTCTCTCTCTCTCTCTCTCTCTCATACACACACACACACACACACACACACACACACACTCACCCAGACCACCCCCCCACACACACACACACACACACAGCATTGAGAAACAAAAGGCCTGGAACAGTCCAAATACTCAATATACCCCCACTGAACAGACATGTCACCTTTCTTTCATAGAAGAACATATTGCAGCTCCAGTAGAAACCTCTTTCCTAGCAGCTAACATTTGCCTGGATATGTGTGTGCACTGTTGTGCACAGGGCCCTTAAGCTGAGCCACAGGACATCTGAGCATCTATGATAACTGGGAGTTCAAAGAGTTTTCTCATACTTTGTCTCATTAATCCTCTTACTCACCAGCAAGGGAGGTTCTCCCAAGAGCACATGCTGAGGTGGGTAATGACAATCCTCTCTAAACTGGAAAGATGCACCCAAGACCAACTTGGAGGAATGATGGAAGAGCCAGGAATAATGATGGAGGATCCAAGACTAATGAAGGGCATAAGAGTGATGATAGAGCCAGGTGTGATGATGCACCCAGGAATGATAATGGAACCAGTAGTGATTGATGTTAGAACCAGGAATAATTATGAAACCAGGGGCAATGGGAAAGCTATGAATGACAGAGGGCCCAGAAATGATGATTGAGACCAGAAATGATAACGGGATCAGGGGTAATGCTGGGTCCATAGGTGATGGTGGATCCAGGGGTGATGGAGAAGGCAGAATTCTGACCTAGACCTGAGGGTGGAAGAAGGGTGACAGGCAGGTGAGCATCCATCCGGGTGGTTTATTATCCACTTCAACCTGATGGTGCATAGGTCTATGGAGACTATCAGGGAAGGGCATCCATAGCCAGAACACTTCTGCCTGTCTGTGTCCAACCCCTCTGAGACTCTACTGTATTAATTCCATGCTCACACAACAACCTGCACACAGATTTCCATATCAGATTAGTTTGTAGTAGCCCCCATCTAACAGGAACCCAAAAGTCCTTCCATTAGCTCAGGGTTAAATAAACTGTGGTCCATCAAACACCATGAATACAAC
Organism: Neofelis nebulosa; assembly: GCF_028018385.1. Lineage (NCBI taxonomy): Eukaryota > Metazoa > Chordata > Mammalia > Carnivora > Felidae > Neofelis > Neofelis nebulosa. The sequence continues at coordinate 93,682,335 of NC_080790.1, read as the reverse complement.
TCAGTAACAACAACTCACTCTCAAGAACTAGGCACACGTGTCAACCTCCAGGTAATAATGCTGAGTGAGAAGAGCCAGTCCCAACAATCATACGCTGTATGGTTCCATGTATATAATAACTTTTGAAATGATAAAATTTTAGCAATGAGAGGCAGAATTTTTGTCACTGCTATAAAAGGACAAGGAGGTGTCCTTGTGTGACAGAAATGATCTGTGTCTCGACTGTATCATTGTTGGTATCCCAGGTGTGACAGTGTATTACATAGTTCTGCAAGATGCTACCATTGAGAAGACTGAGTAAAGGGAACATGGCATCTTTCTGTGTTTTTTCCTACAAACTGAATGTTACCACACAATAATCTCATAATGAAAAGTTAAAAAAAAAAAAGGAGAGGGTCTTGGACACATGTTTATTCACACATGCATATAACCTAGGTGGAAATTGCTCCATCACCTGTTAGCTGCAGAAAAGCCAGACCTATTCACGGAGGCCCACCGGCATCTACCTCTGTCTCAACCTTTGTCTCAGGCCAGAGTTAGTCCCAAGGAGTCCCAACGCCTTGTGGTCCTCTGGTAGGACCAAAGCTAAGGGCCCTCAGAAGGGAGGACACCAGTCCAATGCATGCGAAGTGTGGGAGCAGACACAAACATGTCTGTGAGGTCCACTGAAGGACCAGTGAGTAACATCGCCTCCACTATTTGGAGAAGATGCCTCAACTGTGAGCATAGCAGCCACACCTCTGCAGCTAGTGTCTCTAAAATATAAATATAATATGTACTATAATATAAAATGTTAACATAATATCAGAGGTCACCAATGTTTCTCATAAAGGGCCAGATGATGAACATTTTTAGCTTTGCAGGCCATATGGACTCTTACAATTGCTTAGCTCTGTCTTTGTAGCTCAAAAGCAGTTTACAATATGTAAACAAATGGGCACGGCTGTGTTCCAATAAAACTTTATTTATGAAAACAAGCAGTGGGCAGGATTTGGTCCACAGGTAATGGTTTGTTGACCCCCACCATACTCACCTCATATCTATATGACATTTTTGCAGTTCACACAGCATATCCAGCATCGGTGGGGCCTGGGTAACTCTTAACATGCCCACGAGTGGACCTTTCTTACAGAAGAGAAACCTGGGACAGCAGAGGGGCAGACATAGGTTGGGGGCCAGGGAAAGGAAAATGAAGGCCATCTTGGACACCCCACACTGAGGGTATGTTCATTCATACTGATTCTGACTCAGGCTGATACTTGGATTGTGGATCAGGACAGGAAGACACCACTGGGGCAAGAAACACAGAACTTCTTCCAGCTCTGGGCCTCGCCAGCTGTGGGAGCCCTCACCAGCTCTGCATCCCCTTATGTCTGAGCCATGATGTCTTTAAAAATCCCCAGAGTCCCTTCTCTTACCCCTCACATCAATCCCACTCAGCTCCCTCAGGATTGCTGAGTGGGGGCGGGGGGGCACACTGAAAGTACCTTCTCTGAATCGCAAGATCCTTTATGTCATGAAAAAGTGAGTTTCATCTCTAAAACAACAGGGTTTTTTGTCTCCATCAGGAGATCCAGTGAAGTTGATCATACATAGAGTCATGTCCTGCTGAAAACTTCACTTGTTGATTTCCTACCTGATTTTCTGTCCAACCCATGCCTATATCTGGATAGAAGGCCCCTGGAGAAACAAAGTGTAGAATTTACAATCCATCTTGGGTATTAAGTTCCTTATCTAAAGCAGACAAAGACCTTGGGAAATGACTCAAATGCCAGGAAGGAAGTTTAAAAAAAAAGAGCTCATTTAAAGCAAGAACAAAAAATAATGAAAGGCGAGCTAAAATAACAAGGAAAACCTGTGACATCAGCACCATTTTTCCTACTTGAGATGCCAACCCCCACTCAGAGGAGCACTGGGTGAATTTTGCAACAGGCAAGATGCTTCCTGGGAAGGTAGAAGAGGTAACTTCCTTCATGTACTTTCATCTCTTCTTCTTGAAGCATAACTTACCTATAGGAAAGAGCACATAGCATAACTTAACAGCCCGATGAGTTTTTAGCAGCTGGACTCACTCACCAAACCCACTCCCAAGTCAAGAAAAAAAGCATCCTCATGCCCTGGAACCCCTGGCACCCTCCCAACACTGTCATCCTCAAGGATGATCTCTCTTGACCCTGATAGCATGGATGTGCAGTTTGCTCAGTTCATCTGTGAAATCACGTGGGGGTGTGATCTTTTGCCTCTGGCTTCTTTCTCCCAGAGTCATTTGTGTCATTCAACCACTTTGCATGTAGTCATGGATGGCACATCTTCATTTCCTTTTTAAGTGTCCCCCCTGGAGAAATATGCCACCAGTTTTAAATCTATTCAGCTATTGATGAGATTTGGGTGGTTTCCATTTGTTGTATATGACTTAACAGAGGTGAGGGCCCCGCTACTCCAAATCCTCTTTCTGAACAGTCTGAAATGCATCACCATAGGAACATGCTGGTCGGTACCCCTCTTTCTTACTGTGCTCTCTGAAATGCATCACCATAGGAACATGCTGGTCGGTACCCCTCTTTCTTACTGTGCTCTCCTTAGCAAGGGCACACTCTCTATGAAGGGGTCCCATGAAGAGGGGCTCCCTGAGGAGCTCTCTGAGCTCCAGGGGTCCTTCCTTCTAAAAAGGTAGAAGAAAAGTAAGTGTAACACCTTTTGGTTCCTTTCTCATTTTGTACTCAACCAGTCCTGCATCCACTTATGCCTGAGCCATATGATGTTTTTAAAACTTCTAAGAGGCCCTCTTCCTGTCCCTCACTTCAATCTCAGTCATGGGCAGCCTGAAGGCCTCACTAAGCAATGGGATTTGAGATAAAATAGACAGTGTTGCTCTCAAGGAACTCACAGAGAGGTTAAGAAAATCAAGACAGAGCTTGATCAATATAATACGACAAAATGTGATAAAGTCTGGGGAAGATGGGGAGGATGTGTGTCAGGAAAAGTTTCTTAGATCTGAGCTAGGTTTTAAAGGATAATATAGTTTCATACAGGGAAAAGGCTGTGTCTAGACACCGTCTCAGGACGAGAAACATTATCTACAGATTTGGAAGCAAGGCCCATCTTTGAAGTAAAATGGGGTGGAACCAGGTTTAACTACATTCTTGTCACTCAGGTGCCTGACTAGGGCACTGCCAGTTCGGGTTGTGGGTGAAGAATAGAGTGGGGTCCCAAGCACAGACACCGAATCTCAGTCCCGAGAGTGGGCCTGGCCCTCTGATGTGCCTTGTCCAGCCTCCTGCTCAGGACACAGCTAGCCAGCTGCCCTGTGTCCACCAGGAATCCTTCACCCCTGGAGACTGTTCCTGCCATGTTCTCTCCTTCCTGGAAGCTTCTCACCTACCCTGGGATCCAAGAAGTCTGTCTTCTCACTAGCAGAAAGGCTAAATCACGTGGCAGGAATTCCAGAAGCAGTCCTCAGGTCAGGTCTGTGGAGAGAAACCAATGACTCCGTTTCCTGTGAGTTTTCTTTGACGTGGCTCTGAGTACAGAGTTCTGGAGGGGCCTTCCAGGGGGTCTGCCAGCATGGCTCCAATTTGGTGTGAGGGCCTCCTTCGGCCCCGCCAGCTCACGCTGGGCTCCTTCGGGGCCGCCTTCCATTGACAGCGTGGGTTCTGTTGGCAACTTGTGGCCATATGTTTCCCACAGACTTCCTGAAAAATGACCAAGTTTTAAAAATTGGATATGAACATATGTATGTGATTTGAAATTCCAGCCTTATTTACAAGAATATAACGAAATTAGTTCCCTTCCTCCTCTAGACCTCCAGGCTTCCTCCAGAGATTCCCAATAGGGAGAGTTCCTAGTACTTCTTTCCATAGTTTTCCCTTCAAATAGAAACATATCCATAGATGTGCAGTCATGTTGTGCACACACTTTGCCACTTAGAAATATGTCTTAGAGATTGTCCCTTATCAGCTCCTATAGCTTTGGCACTTTTTCTGAAGTCCGTGTTCAATAATTTAATCATAGCAAGAAGCCTTTAACCAGACCCTGCAAACTGCTTTTTTTGGGCGGAAAAGTGGAGGGGGGTTATTTTCCAATTAAGATTTTGGTGGTGTTGTGTGTGTGTGTGTGTGTGTGTGTTTACTGAAATATAATACATATCTATAAAGTTAGCCTTTTGTGAGGTGTGTGTGCGTGCATGTGTGTGCATTTTTTTCTCAGTTAGCTATTTGCCTTTTGATTTCATTTATGGTATTTTTTTATTTCCAGACAATTTTGATTTTTACCTAATTAAATTTTTTACCTATGTCTTTTATGGCATCTGAATTTATATTTTCTGTGAACAGAGTTTTCTTATCCCACACCTATAAAAGAATGCTTGCATGTTTCCAGTTCTTTCAGTTTTGCTTTTTAAATTTTATTTAATGTTTTTTGTTACACCTGGAGTATAGTTTGATTGATGGGGGAAGTTGGAGATTCAACTTAATATTATTCCAGATAATTATCTACTTTCCTAATTTCAATTAATAAACCAAATCTTTCTGCTCTATTTATTCTGTTTTATTTTATTTTATTTTTAAGTTTATTTATTGATTTTGAGAAGGGAGAGAAAGAGAAAGAGAGAGAGAGAGAACAAGCAGGAGAGGGGCAGGGAGAGAGGGAGAGAGAAAGAATCCCAAACAGGGATGCAGGCCTCAAACTCACAAACTGTGACATCATGACATGAGTCGAAATCAAGAGCTGGATGTTTAGCCGACTGAGCCACCCAGAGCCCCATGCTATATGTATTTTATTTTAATTTTTTTTAATGTTTACTTATTTTTGAGAGAGAGCGCAAGTGGGGGAGGAGCAGAGGGAGAGGGAGACACAGAATCAGAAGCAGGCTCCAGTCTCTGAGCTGTCAGCACAGAACCTGACACAGGGCTCAAACTCACAGACCTTAAGGCCATGACCTGAGCCGAAGTGGGATGCTTAACTGACTGAGCCACGCAGGTGCCTTTATTTTAAATGCCATTTTATTGTGAATGAAGTTCTGATATTATTCAGGTATACCCTGCAGTCAGTTATCTCCACTGGCTTGTGTGTTTATGCATACACCAAACCACCACATCCCTTATACCTCTGTAGTTTGTAAAGCTTACGTCTGAATTTTATGTGCCTGAATCTCCTCTCGATCTGAATCTCCCTGGCTTTTCTCTCACTCTTCTATTTTTATAAGAACTCCCTAGAGATTGAAACCAGCTTACCTAGTTGAGACCAAACTATCTTTATATTTTTATTTAGACAACCATAACCACATGGAGCAATTAGAGAAAAACTTCAAGTTGATAACATGGGGATTTTCAATCCCAAAAGAGAGAATATCTTTCTATGTAGTCATACTGCTAATTTTCTTTTTCCCTTTGGTGTTTTAAGTTGTTGGAACAAGGAACATTTTTTATTCTTTGGTGTTTTTAAATATTTTTTAAATTGCTAGCATAAATGGAATACTTTTCCCATTTTATTGTCTGACTTGTTTTGGTTTTTATAAAGTCATTGATTTTTGCAAATTAAATTCATAGCCAGACACTTGACTGACCTGCCCATTACTTAAAATAAAGTTTCAGTTTTCTTTGTTCTTTCATATCTCATCTGCAAACATAATAAATCACTTTCTTATATTTTTCTTATATTTTTTAATTCGATATTTTTCCTGTGGTTAATTGCACTAATACTTCAAGAATAAGTTCTATGGTGTAGCATTAGTTGATATCCTTGTTTGAGGCTTTTATGGAAATGTTAATAGTGTTTTGCCACTAAGTGTGCATTTTTATCATTAATTGTTTTATCATGTTGTGGAAGCTAATGTCTATTCCTTTTCAGTTGATTTTTAATATCGGAAATATGTTGAATTTCACCAAATGCCTCATTGACCTCTATGGAAATGATTGTCTTTTCTCCCTTGACTTGGTAGGAGATGCTGGTGGAGCCCCCGCTCCTGAGCCTTCCACTAGAGACCTGAATCCAAGCTGGGTGCACTCATCTGTCCGCTCTCTGCTGGGAGAGTGGGCTGCTAAGGGCTCACAGTTGCTGCCTCTGTGAGAATTGCCCTCAGACCTCAGGGGCCCTTTTGCCAGAGATCCCTTGGAAGCGGGGACAGCCCACAGTCTCACAGGACTGGAACTGGTTACAGAAAGCCAGTACCCTGGCCTCCAGCTGGAGCAGAAGATGCTCCAGAGCCCCCTGCAGATCAGACCCAAACTGGAGTCCTGAGAAAACTCCTATTCACCCTGCACCTCCCCACCTGCTCCTGCCCCTTACAGCTTCACCCTGAGAGCTCCCCTGATACAGCAGCTGCATGAGAGTCCCCACCTCAGGCTCAGCCTCCAGGAACCGATTGAGTCGGACATAAAGTTGTACAAATAATAATTGATTTCCTAACTTGACCTATGTTTGCATTTTGAGGAGGATCCCTACATGGTGGGGTTCTTGTTTCTTAACACATTCCTGGGTTGTATTTGCTAGTATTTCACTTATGATGTTTCCATCAATTATCATAAAAAGATTAGTTTATTGTTTGTGTGTGTGTGTGTTCTCTCAGGATTTAGTATCATATGTGCTGAATAAAAATAATCATGCGTCATTATCTTTTTATTGACCTAGGACATTTAAAATGTCATTGGAATTATCCATTATTTAAATTGGAGGATTTCATCACATTTCATAAAGATTATCTGGACCTTGGTGGGGGGATCAGACCTTCAGGAACACTCTCAGTTGTTTCATGGTAAGTTGTCTTTTTAAACATTCTCTCTCTGTCTCTCTCTCTCTGTCTCTCTCTCTCCCTCTCTTTTTTGAGGTCAGAAATTGTTTTTCTAGATAAGGAAAAATACAGATACTGAATATATCTCCAGAATAACATCCATTCTATTTTGCTTTCATGGTTTGAAACAAAATGTACTTTCAAAATTACTTCATTTTCATCTGGTTTTGTGTGTGTGTGTATGTGTGTGTGTGTGTGTGTGTGTGTTAGTTCTTCATCTCATTTCTACTTTTGTGCTTTGGGCTTCCCTTTTTATTCCCTTGTTATAAAAATAGTTTTGTTGAGGTTTTTGGTTTTGTTTTTTTTTTTTTTTTGGTGTGTAAAAACTGCAGATAATATCTTAAAATGAAGAACAAAGTAAAGGTCAAAAAAGAAAGAAAGAAGAAGTAAATTCTCCCCCCAAATTCCATCACTCTGAGATGACACTATTAATAATTTGATGGCCTCCCCTTCAAAATCTGTTTAGGTATCCATATGTATAGACATATGCAGTCAACATAAGAAGGATAATCCCCATGCTATTTTAATTGTAGCCACCATCTTTTACACAGATTATATTATCGTACGGTGTTGGAGGTCAGAAGTCAAAAATGGAGTTTATGAGGCTAAAATCTAGTGGTGAGCAGGGCTGTGTCTCCTAGAGACTCCTGAGATATCCATCTCCTTGCCTTTCCCAGCTTCTAGAGGCTGCCTGTATCTCTTGGCTCATGGCCCCCTCTGTCTTCCCAGCCAACATTAGAGGGTTTGGTGTTTCTCACACTACATCATTTTGATCCTCCTACCTCCTTCTCTCACTTCCAAGGAACTTTTTTATTACATTGGACCATCCAGGTAATCCAAAATATCTCCCCATCTCAAGATCAGATGATCAGCAATCCTAGCTCCATCTGCTATCTTAGTCTCCACTTGCCACTTAGTGTAAGATACTCACGGGTTGTGGGGGTTAAAATGCAGATCTCTTTGGTTTTGTTGATCACAACTCCCAAATATTATTTCCCACATACTACTCCCACACCCCTAGGATTTGGTCCCATGACATTTGCTGAGTTGTATTTGGCAGAAGAACCTTTGGAGAAGTGGACTGGAGAGAGAGACACCGTCAAGAGGAAGTGACATCCCTGGGTGTGAGCTTTGCACACAAAGAGGCAAACCCTCTCTTTTGGGCTCACATCTCCATCAACCCTCTCATATTAAGTCATTGCTGTTGACCTCTGAACAGCACAGGGGTTAGGAGGCACTGACACCCTGCATAGTTGAAAAATCCACCTATAACTTTTGACTCTCCAAAACATAACTAATAATAACCTACTGTTGACTGGAAGCCTTACTGATAACATAAACAATTGATTAATACACATTTTATATGTATTATCATATACTATATTCTTATAATAAAGTCAGATAGAGCAAATAAAATGTTATTAAGAAAATCATAAGGTCGAGAAAATATATTTTCAGTACTGTACTGTTTTTATTTATTTATTTTTTTTTTTTTTTTTCAACATTTTTTATTTATTTTTGGGACAGAGAGAGACAGAGCATGAACGGGGGAGGGGCAGAGAGAGAGGGAGACACAGAATCGGAAACAGGCTCCAGGCTCCGAGCCATCAGCCCAGAGCCTGACGCGGGGCTCGAACTCACGGACCGCGAGATCGTGACCTGGCTGAAGTCGGACGCTCAACCGACTGCGCCACCCAGGCGCCCCTGTACTGTTTTTATTTTTAAAAAAATCCTTTCATGAGTGTGCCCGTGCAGTTCAAATCCATGTTATTCAAAGGTCAACTGTATTGTCCTCACATTCACAATTTAGGAACTGAGGATCAGAGAGGTTCAGGGCCAGCCAATGATAGAATCTGAAATTGGAGTTCACATGCCCCGTGTTCCCTCAGCACACTGGAAATACCCCAGTGATCTAACTCAGGAAGATGTTGCAGGAAAGTGCTCCTCCCCTTGCTCATCAAGCCTCCAGCAGGTCTCTAAATATCACAGAGGGCAGGGAAGTTGTTCCACTTACAGACCAAGAGACTCTCTGAGGGTTAAGGGTGTTTTCTGTTACCAGAAGGGGATTTTCCTCAGCTGGCTGGATCTCTGTTACAACACAATGGAGTAGCAGATGCTGCCAGCGCCCCTTTGAGCCCCCAACTTTCCCTCACCTCAGGCCATCCTGACATCCAGCTGCATGCACCTGCATCTCTGTGCTCAGGGTAGGCTGGAAGTGCCAAGATATCAAGCAGTGATAACCTCAGCTTGCTTGATCCTCCAGCAGGAAAGTTCTGAGGTGTGTGCACCATCCCACTCCCAGGTTCCCCAGCAGGATGACACTCCAGCTCCCATAACCATCACCTGCTGATAACAGCCCTTTCTGCTGCTTCCTTTCTCTGGCAAATGAAGATACTCAAAACCTTTCAGGGACCTGCACATTGGCCCCATGCCTAGGGAAAGATAAGTCAAGGAGATGTGTCTGGCCCTGCAACCCTCCACTCCCAGCAGGCGATGGTCCACCAGGGACAAACTCTTTCCAGAACATTACCTCTCTGCACCAATGGAGACTCCACCTCCTACTTTTTTTAAGCTACCAATGTTTGTAGCTTAAATGCCAGACATTGTGCTAAAAATGTCACAGACCTCATTATATCCTTTTAATCTGAATAATGAAAGGAGGGATTATTCCCAGAGTTTAGAGACGTGAAAAAAGTAACTCCTAGAACCTGAGCACTGGAAATTGTAGAAAAACCCCAGATCATACAGGAATGATGGCACCCATATCTTGGAGGCACACTGCCTCAATGAAATGTTCTCTTATTATTCACAAGGTTGACTTCCTCAGCCAAGTTCAGTAATGACCATTCTGGGAGAAGCCTGTTCCCTGACTCATTTCTGAGAATTAAGGCTAATAAGGAAAGATACTACCACACTTATACCTCTATTCCCTTGGCCCCACAAATTAGGGATCAGTACTTTTGCTGTCTGTCTCCCCCAAAATCAAAGAGTCTATAGAAAAAGGCTGCATCCACCCAGCACCTGTGACCCCTGCCTCTAGACCACACTCTGGATACCTCACATGTGCAGTGCTGAGTGGGCTTTTTCCTGGTTGTCTTGTGTTCCTGTGGAAGAAACAGCCCTTGTTGTGTGCACTCTGACCTCAAAGCATGGCCTCAACTATTTGTGGGATGTTTGTGGGGGGTCTGCACATGTGGGCAGGCTGGGTGATCATGCATGTGCACACAAAACCCTTTGAAGTGCAGGAAAACTGGGTGGAAGGAGCAGGGCAGTGGCCATGGCCCAAGAGCTCAGAGGAGCTTTTCCCCAGCTGCCATGTTCCATCAAGAATGTGGAGGAGTCCAAGAGCCCTAACTTCAGACTTCCAGGGCTTCCAGGTCATTAGGAAGGTATATTTATCAAGATAGCAAGATAAATTGTGTTTTATTTCACAGTTTGTTGGTTTGACTCAGGAATTTTAAATATTTAAATCTCTAGTAAACAGGCTTCTCATTGTGCTCTTGCTTCTTGCCCTAACATCTTAGGGGCAGACTGGGACAGGGAACTGTGGGGGTGCCAATAATAGGTACAGAGAGCACAGAGCAGCATCCAGGGCATTCAGAAGCCCCAGTGTCCCACTGGCCAACGTTGGCGCAGGCTGGCTGACCCTGCCCGCCTTCGCAATGCTTATCCACTGGTTCATGTGCCCAGCTCTGCAAGTCGTGTGGCTTGTGAACACCCCCGTGACTTGAAGGCTTTCTGAGACAGCATTTCTTTGTGAGTAAGAAGACTGGTACCCTGCAGGATGAGGAGAAAACTGTCCTGGGCAAATCAGCTGAAGCTGATTTTGATGCCTGGAAATCATAACATATACCATCACAGCACCAAACTAAACAATGAAGCTTTACAGGCTGCTTCCAAAGGAATGACCAGACTGAGTCTGGCAAACCCTTACACCCCGACAGAGGTTCTTGGAGTGAATCAGTCTTCAATTTGGCCCATCTGTCGTGTGATGCTGGCCCTTATTCATTGGATGGCTTAGTCTGGCTTTGTTGTTCCCTTTTTTATGACTTTGCCAGAAATTTTCTCTGATGGTGGAATTCAGCCTCTAATCTTAGCAGAAAGTAATATGTTTTCATCTGCTTATGGCAGGTCTTTCCTTATGTGTGAGTGAAATCTAGTAGGTGACAGTTGACACATATCTCCCCAATATGTTTCAAGAGTAAACAAGTTCTACTTCACATGAGTTGACTTCCTAAAGGAAAACTTGATTATATAAGTATTCTACTAGGTCAACCTAAGGTCACATCATTTTGATTGAACTGAAGTTTAAAAAATATCAACAAAAAGAGTCACGTTTATTTCATAGCCTCTTGCCTAACATTTTAGGCATGCTCATACTGGGGATTCTTATGTCAGAGGTTCTCAAATATTAGCATGCATCAGAATGACTTGGTGGGTCCTGTGAGAAGCAGATGCCTGGCCTCCACCCCAGACCTACAAGAGCTGACTTTTAGGGGCCAGAGCGGGGACGCCTGCTCTTCTATTTAGCGCGTTAGGTGATTCTGATGGAAGTGGATCACTAACCATGCCAGGGAAATGCACAGAGACAATACCACCCACAGTACTTATGTGACATCCAGAGGGAGGTGGTGGGGGTAAGTTTTGAGGAGAAGCATATGTTTTTGAAGTAAGGTGAAAGGAAGAAGTTTGCGCCAGATAACAAAGATTCATCATTTAAAAAGTATGCATGGAATGAAGCACATCAAGAATGTTTAAGTATCTAAGTTCATAATGATACTAAACACAATCTTAAAACCCAAATTATTAGACATTCTGGCCAGATGCTACAGTGACCCCATAGACACCTCCCCCTGGAGCCAGGCCTTCAGTCTCCTAACCCAGGGAAATGGGTTCTGCCAACACTCTGCATGAGCTGGGAGACAGGTCCTACCCCAGCTGAGCCCCTGATAAGACTGCAGCCCTGGCCAACCCTTGACTGCAGCCTGGTGAGACCCTGAGCAGAGAACATGCTGCTCAGACACATTTTGAGTCTGGACCCACAGAAACTAGGAGATAATGAAAGCATGTTGCTATAAGCTGCTAAGTTTCTGGTCATTTGTTACCTGGCAGTAGAAACCAATACTTCTACCTTTGGAGAATTCTAGAGAAATACCTCTTCGAAAAAGAAAGGAAAGGAAAGGAAAGGAAAGGAAAGGAAAGGAAAGGAAAGGAAGGGAAGGGAAGGGAAGGGAAGGGAAGGGAAGGGAAGGGAAGGGAAGGGGAAGGAAAGGAAAGGAAAGGAAAGGAAAGGAAAGGAAAGGAAAGGAAAGGAAAAGTGAAGGAAAATAAAAGGACAGAACAAAGCATTTGTTCTGCCTATCCTAGAGGAATTGTACCTTATGGCAACACAAAAGTGAATGAAGCCAATTTTTTATTTATGAAAATATTCCAGCTAATAAATTAGATCATAGTAATATAATTAAAATAATATTTTCCTGTGCCTGCATCAAGTAATGGAAATCATCATCAATGACTGCTAACAGAGCAAAAAGAGAGACAAGTGGGCAATTTGTGCCTCCTGAGAGAAGCACTCCACACCTCTCATGATATGGCTTTGCAAATCATCAACCAACCCATTCCTGAAGCTGACCACGCTTCTAGATCTAACCATGAGTATGCAGACAATACACAAGATAAGATGACACAGTAATAATATTATGGAGATGTAATCAGCAAAATCCAGACTATAGAAAAACCTACAAGACAAATAACTGGCTTCTTTAACCAGTGGGGGGAGAGAAAGAAAGAGAGAGAGAGAGAGAGAGAGAGAGAGAGAGAGAGAGAGAACATGGGAACCTATAGATTAAAAGAGGCTTAAGAGATGTATCAGCCAATTGTTATTTTGCACTTTATTTAGGTCCTGCTTCAAACAAGTTGTAGACAGCAGTTATAGGAAAATTAAGGTAATAAGGACCCTAATTGGATATTTGATGATGGTTATCCTTTTTAAAGGTATATTATTGCTATTAGATGATATATTTTTGAAAGAGTCTTTATATGTTAGAGATATTTTCTGAAATATTTGCAGGTGAGCTGTTGCCCTGTCTGGGATTTGATGCTGAACAATTGGCTGTGGGAACGGTGGGATGCAGATGAGACAGGATTGGCCATACATCAAAGGTGGGTGATGGACATGTGAAGGCCATTGTGTTATTGATTATTATTTCATTATTACCTTATATATGTGATTGAAAGCGTCCAAAATCAAAAGTTAAAATTTCAACGAAAAAATTGGCAAAAGCACAGCCCTTTAAGACTAGAATTTAAGGGACGAATCGTTTCTTCTCACGAAAACTTTCTCCTACATGTCAACATAGAAAATAAATGGAGAAATCAGATTTGCTTTGAAGAAACAAACTGATGTGACCAACTGCACCGGAACACATCTATTACATGGAATGAGGAGAGGCTGAATAAAGGTTGTAGGGTGGAATTATGTAATGACAGCGAAATATTTCTCTCTCTTCCCAGATTTCTGGGAACTCTTCAGTTTCCTCTTCATTTAACTGTTCTGACTTTGATAATGGCCTGTCAGATAGCAGAAGTCTCTGCAGAATCTCACTTCAACATGAAGGGCACTTTTGTTGAAATAACAAGGTGTTTGGGAAATGTTATGTTTGCTTTGTTTTAGAAGGGGAGTGCTGATTTAAGTGCTTGATTACTTGTCAGCTCCCAGTGGGCAGAAACTACCAGAGGCCTGGATGCCCAAGGAGACAGGCAGCTGGAAGGTGGAGCCAGGACCCAGGGTGGAGGGGGAGGGCAGAGAAAGAATGCAGAATGAGGGTTTTTGTGCTGATTTGGCTCCAGAGCCCACAAGAGATCGAGGCCATCCCAGCCAGCATGTGGCTTGCATCAAGCGTATCCACAGGACATTATTTTTTAATGTTTATTTATTTATTTTGAAAGAGAGAGAGGGAGAGGGAGAGAGAAAGAGAGCATGAGCAGGGGAGAGGGGCAGAGAGAGAGGAACACAGAGAATGTCAAGTAGGCTCCAAGCTGTCAGCACAGAGCCCCACTTGGGGCTCTAACTCACAAACTGTCATTTCATGACCTGAGACTAAATCAAGAATCAGATAATTAACCGACAGAACCACCCAGGCGCCCCTATGTGGGACAATTAATTATTGACACCTTGCCCCTCCAGCTTTCTGATCAAAGAATAACTGTTAACTCTGATATTACCCAGGCCTGCTGGGGTACACCCTGGATGCCCTTGAGGTGTGCTGTACCTGGTTGCACCCCCGGGCTCACTCACCTCCAGCACCCCCATCACACCCTTTGAAGCCAGGTAAGGCCAACTCAAACAGGTTGAGGCAGCACCATTGAGGGAAGCCAGGGCTTCAGTTCAGGGCAACTAAAAGACCCATCATGACTACTTTGATCATTTCTTTTTTATGTCTTTTTAGCTTCATAACAACCATGGAAAGGGAACCCTAGGATCATCCCATTAACAGATGGGGAGACTGGGGTATATAGCAACCAAGTGCCTGTACCAAGGTCATGACTGAGGGAGGCTTTGAACTCCAGGTGCTTTGGCTCTTACATCACCTGAGCCATGACTCCCAGAGCAGGAAGCCCAGGAGCATAGGATGGGGAGCCAGAGCTGGGGACAAGCCAAAGGGTCACCACGCTTGTGGAGATGGATCTGTAAGTATCTTGGCCTGACCCTGCCCTCAGAGACACCCAGCAAGTTCTCTGGAGGTAAGAAATTTCAGAGAAACCTCAGAGGGGGTTCTCTGCAGAAAATTGTTAGGAAATGCTTGGCCCCTAAGTGTCCATCACTGTGCTGCATACTATAAGGCACAGCAATGACCTGGGAACATCTTCATGGAGGGGTCCTGGTAAATTATAAGCTACCTCCTTTCTGGGGGAAAGAGCATTGTAGCATTTTCCTCTGTCCATGATATAAATACTTCTACTGTGGCTGGTTTCCATCTGCCAAAGGACATCACTGAACATGGAGCAGAGAATGTATGCAAGAACACACCGTCATAGAGTGTTTCCACCATACTGGTACTGAATAACCTCAAGAGCACAGATTGTCTTAAAAATCATCAGGAAGTCATAAGTTTTTAACATCTGTTACCTTTGTCTCAGTATAATTTATTTAGTTACATTTACATCATTTATTTTTGATAATGGTTGTATTTAAGAACCACCTAGCCCGATTCCCCCAAATGTTACAATTTGTTCTCACAAGCAAGTGGAATCTGGGGCAGACTCCAGCTCCCTGTGAATGAGGCACATGGCTCTGCAAATCTAGTTGGGAAGACAAGGGGTGACACAGAGGACCTTTAAGGGCTGAGCCTGTTTGGTGCTGAGCTGCCAGGGTAGACGCATGTTAAGTGTGTAATGATCAATCAAGTGTCAGTGAGAGGCCACCTTTAGTTCAGCCCCTGCAGATCAGAGTGGGGAAGTGCAGCTGCCATTGAGCTAATGGGCTCCAGCTCAAGCCTAATATGGAAGTGCAGGGTGTTCTGCTGGTACAAAGAAAGGGATTGCAGGAAACTTGTCAAATTGCTCATTCAATTCAAGGGCCAGGAAATTGTGTGGGCCTTGCCTGTCAGTGATTGTTTATAGCACACACAATACATGTCTTTCAGCTTGTCTGCGGGGGCCAACTTGACCTTGCGGGGCACCCTAAGTGTTCTGCCTGCAGACCACCTAAGCAATCAAACAGAGGCTGTGGCGCCAGGTGGTGACAGGGCTCCTCAGATACACTGGAAACCACACATGTCCTGTGGCTTCGGAACCTCGACATTCTTTCAGGAGTGAAAGCGGCTGTGTGAGCCAGGGGGCTATGTGGCTCAGTGTGAGTGCTTTGGCCCATGCTGGCCTCTGGGGACCTGTGTGGCCCTAAATCATAGGGCGTTCACTCTGCAAATTTGTCTTCTCATCAGACATCACTTGTTAAGAATCTACTTTCTAAAAGATTACTAGATTCGGAAGCAGAAATGCTGGGTTATCACAAAGCCGGTGGCAATTTTAAAACTTTGGGGAAGCTCACTTTTACTCAGAGTCTGTCTTCAATGATACCCACGTAAGATGTTAGTTAGATCTAACTTCATATGCTATGAGAGTAAGTAGCAAAGTGTGAACAAGTTTTAAACTCTCTTGTAATAACAGGGAAGGAGGGGGTGCCTGGGTGGATCAGTTGGTTGTGTGTCCAACTTCGGGTCAGGTCATGATCTCACTCACAGTCCATGAGTTCGAGCCCTGTGTCGGGCTCTGTGCTGACAGTTCAGAGCCTGGAGCCTGCTTCGGATTCTGTGTCTCCCTCTTTCTCTGCTCCTCCCCCACTCATTCTCTCTCTCTCTCTCTCTCTCTCTCTCTCTCTCTCTCCCTCTCTCAAAACTAAATAAACACTGAAAAAAAGAGAGAGAGAGAGAGAGAGAGAGAGAGAGAGAGAGAGGGAAGGAGGTGGTGTAGGCCTTCAGTGCACAGAGCTGGCTGCAGATGGACAGTCAAAGAAGGCCAAGGGGCTATGGGGGACTGTCATGGTGGGGACTGTCATGGTAGTTGGAGTCCAGAATTTAGAGGGACTGCTCCAAATCTCTGGAGAATGGACATCCGCCACCTCTCCTGGATGTTACTAGAATGTGGGCTCCCTGCCCTATAGCCAGTCAGTGAAGTTCCTCATTTTTTTTAAGTTTATTTATTTATTTTGAGAGAGAGAGCAAGTGAGCAAAGGAGGGGCAGAGAGAGGAGTGAGAATCCCAAGGAGGCTGTGAAAGCAGAGCCCGATGTGGGACTCAAAACCATGAACCATGAGATCATGACCTGAGTCGAGATCGAGAGTCAGATGCTTAACCAATCGAGCCACCCAGGCACCCCAAAGCTCCCTGAATTACTATAATCCACAACTACACACATCTACTAATACTTTGTAGCTCCTGTATATTATCTGTGACTTACATTGTTAAATTCTCTTCCAGGTTTAAAGCCAGGCTTCTGGGGAATTTTGTATAACTCTTTCATTTCTGGGGCATTGTGAAAAAATTGGGTCAAAAGAGGGCAAAAAGGAGCTGTGGGCTTTATCACATGACCTTCAGGAATTCCTGCCTGCCAGCCACTAGTGCACCCACTGGAAACCTGCCTCACTAGGATGGACAGTGTCACAGATGCTGGCCACACCAGGCGGTCCCCGGGATCTGTTGGAAGGCAAGTTTGGAAAGGCCAGACCAGGCCCTAGCTGGTCCTCACACTCGAGAGTGCGTGACAGAATTGGGCTTTTGTTTGTACACTCTGCAGTTATAATTTTAAAAACACTGCCTTTCCTGTACCCTCACCCCTTAACATTCCACCCGAGGAACACCCAGCATCTTTTGGAAAACCCAGGAGATGTCAACACCAATGGTGTCACACAGCAGGGAGTATACAGTGACTGTGGTATTTTCTAACTAAAAAATAAGGCAAAAACAAAATTTACTGAGTCTTCATATTGAATTGACATTAGTGCATAACTGTAATTTATAAACAAATATACATAAATGGGGCAATACAGGTAAAAAAAAATGGTTTGGATGGATTTTATTCAGAAATGCTCCAAGAGCATAGGTGCAGACATACACTTAAGTGCATGATTAAAGTCTCCCATGAAAATGTCCACGTGAAGCCTTTTGTGAACGATTATTTATTTTCATGCTCCAGCTGGAAGGAACCTAGAAGTCATTTGCTCTGACCCCTCATTTCACAAAGGGAAAAAAATCACATCCAAAAAGATTAAGTGACTTGACCAATCTGAAACATTTGGTTAGCGGCAGAAGCCAAACTAGAATCTAAGGCATGTGTATGTGTGCATATGTGTGCATATGCATGCATGTGCATGTGTGAGCAGATATGTGCACATGCTTAAAATCATTTATACTTTTCTACAGATATCACTTTTAAGGCAATCTGTCCTAAGGGAATAATATGAATTATAAATGAGTGTTTTGTGTTTGTTAATATCATGGAACCATTATTTAAATTAAAAAATAAGGTGTTGTATTAATCCAACAATAATATTCTGGTTAAGTAAACTATAATGTAACCACATGATGATGTATCATGCATAAATTAAATTATGTTCACAGTTTATGCACATAGAGGGAAATGTTTATCTTTTAACATTCAAGGTTTAAACCTCTCTGCAGAGGGAACTCAGCATGTTTGAAACTGCACAGAAATCCACCCATCTGCCAGCAGTGACCCCCTCAGGGTGGCGACATATGGATGACATTTTTGTCTCAAATACTTCTCTGTCTTTTCCAGCTTCTATAATAAGTATTAGAGTCCATTTTTTTAACTGGAAAGAAAATGAGAATTTATAACTGGAGACTTGCACGGCAGCCTCCTGACCCAGAGCAGTTCGGGGCGATACTGCCTGCATTCCAGCTTCCTGTCAGCACTGAGGGCGCTCCTGGGGGCACTGAGGCAGAAAAAGGGCCACCCTCTTGACCTGGACTTCTTGCTTAGAAAGTCCCCAGTGTTTGTTCTGCCTCTAGCACATGCTTGGCATCCAAGGATGGTTCTGGAGTTCAAAGCCCCATTTTTCTGCAGTTGAAAATGTCATTTTCCTGACTTCCTCTGGTGGGGTCTCCCTGCCACACCTCAACGACCACAGTGCCCATGGTCACAGGTCCTCAGGCAAACATCTACCCATGTCTCAGGAGCAAACGGGGCTGCCTGAGACATCTGACCTTCAATTCCTCTTTATTTTTTTTTTTTTTAATTTTTTTTTTTCAACATTTTTTATTTATTTTTGGGACAGAGAGAGACAGAGCATGAACGGGGGAGGGGCAGAGAGAGAGGGAGACACAGAATCGGAAACAGGCTCCAGGCTCCGAGCCATCGGCCCAGAGCCTGACGCGGGGCTCGAACTCACAGACGGCGAGATCGTGACCTGGCTGAAGTCGGACGCTTAACCGACTGCGCCACCCAGGCGCCCCAATTCCTCTTTATTTCCCTAAAGCATCTTGAGATTTCACAAGTCTCGTGAGGCTCACTGTGACCTCTGATGGGCTTTGAAAGCACAGCTCTCTGGAAAAGGGAGGAGGAAACAGGGTTGACTCAGGCAGTCCCCACCCTCCCTTGGCCTCAGGCACTCAGGGGAAACTGAATTTTCTCCCCCTACACACACATGATTTTTCCCTGTAGGGCACATGAGTTTGACATATGGTAGAAACCGGCCAGTTCAGACTCCATGGCCACGTGCTGAGTAAAGACTGCAAATTTCCTGAGGTCTGGGTGGGCCATGGGAAGCTGAGTTAAGCCGCAGTCTCTGCTCTTCACATGCATTACTTGGAGGAACTTTTGCTCAGGGAAGGCGATGGGCCCGAGTCATTTATTACTCATCACGGTATGTTGCATGGTGGGCTCAGGCCAGTTGCTGAAAGGCAAGCCAGAATGCTCTTCTCTGCTAAACCAGCTGCCCAAGACACAGGTCTCTGCAGTAATAAACCAGGCTTCACAGCACAGACCATGGGAGGAAAACAGAAAAGGAGTTAATTTAAGTGCCAGGGAGGTTATTTGAAACAACATTGACCCAAGCTATTCTGAAATACTCTGGGAAAATGTGTCTGCTGTGTTTTGCGGAAAACATACCCTGGCTAGCAGTGGACAACTCTGGACATACGGTCCTTTATATGCTCTCCTAGTGTTTCCGGAAACACTGACAAGCTTCCACAATGCACCACGAGCACCACACTGTGCCGGGTGTTTTACCGGGTAATTGGGCTCCAGTTAGATTCCAAGTGGAAGGGGAGGTAGGTATGCAGGGTGTAAGATGGGCAGGTGTGGCAATGGCAGTGCTCGGCAGGTTCAGTGCAGCACAAACCATGAACTCCATGGTGAGAGAGGCCACACGGGTGCTGTTCCAGGAGACTGGGAACTGGGCTGGATTTGAAAGTTAACTTGGAGTGTTCTACTTCACAGCCAGGCTGTCAACTCTCAAGGCACCCCACAGAGTAGGAGCAGATACCCATACCTCTTGCAACATATGTTACCGGAACCTTACAAGAGCCTCAGTCACTCTAGAACCTGCATCATGTATGGTCCTGCACTTGACATATGTTTGTTTCCAGGCACAGGCATGATATGGCCCCCACCACCTCTCTGACCTCATTGTCCACTCCTTCCTAACCCACTGGCTTCCTGGATTTTCTTAAAATACATCAAGCATATGTCACCTCAGGGCCTTTGCACCTGCTATTTCCTCTGCCTAGGATGTTTTTTTCTACGGGTATCCTCATAGCTAATGCCTTCAGCTCCTGCAGGTATTTACACCTGTTGAGAGGGGCCTTCACTCCACACACTGTGGAGAAGACCCTTGTGACCCTGCACTCCCACTCCCAGCCTCCTGCTGTGTCTTCTTCCATAGTACTTATGATGTCAGGTCGCAAGGTCAGGGGCTTGCCTGGAGTGTTTCTGGCTCAACCTGAGTCCCTAGAGCAGTAGCCAGTGCATGCAACACCTGGTAAACACACTAAACAAATAAACATCTAGGTCATCCTGTTCAGTGCTCATCCCCAGCTCTTTCTGATGTCCCGGACACACAGTAGGAGTTTGATAAGTGTTGGCTGATGGACTGGCCACCTTCATCTCACAGTTCTGCAAAAAATATGAATAAGTCCAGTTAATGTAGACAGAAAATGGTCTCTATTAAATTATTCCTACCAGCTGGTGTCTGGAATGTTGCAGCTGTTTTGAGGACTTGAAGACCTGGCTTTGTAGATCCCTAGAAAAGAAGGACTGGCATCCACGCCATAAGCCAGGCTATCGGACCAGCTCAGAAAATAGCCAGAACTAAGACTACTGTGTCATATATTCATCGAGAGAGCAAAGAACCACTTCAATGACTTCAGAAAAACTGTCTGCATGTCACAGCCTTCGGAGGGCTTTAATTTTTTGAAAATCCAGAATAGTTGTAGTTGGACATCTCACAGAGTACCCTTCTCCCCTCCTGCTTCAACCTCCCTCCACCACTTTTGTCCTAGTGAAATCAGATTAAGGGCAAGCATGAAGAGGAGGTGGCATGCCCGGGGTTCAGGGTAGGGCTTCAGGCTGTGTGCAGAAGCCGGGTGGTTCCCTGTGTACACGGGCAGGTTGGGCACCAGGGGACAGAATGGCATCTGCCGAGCACAGAATCGGTGCTCAGTGCCACACACCACTTACATCTGTGGTGGCATTGCATCCTTACAACCAGCAGGGGAGTGAGCTTTATTATCACGTTTTGAATCCCTATGTGACAAATGAAAAAAGTAGGGCTTGCGCTGTGAAAGAGACCTCCTTATCCACCATCACATTCTCAGTAAGCAGCAGAGATGAAGTATGAACCCAGCTTCTTCCAGTTCCAAACCAGTGTCCTTCTCTCCCCTCTGCTATTCCAGAAGCTCTTCTGGAAGCCACTTACTACCTCTTGCCTTTGAGCAAATGTCCTGAGGTCTATACCTTCTCTCTGGTTCCTGGATCAAGGAAACACCCATGTCTCCTGGTCCAGAGTGCTGGAAACCAATGGAAGGGAGCTGCCTTTTGGGGTGCTGCTCCCCATCTTTCCCACCTGGAAAGAGCACCACCTGCCATGTTCCTCCAGTGAGGACCCTTCCTTGGTGCTGGCTGATTGCTCCCATATGGACACTGGCAAAGTCCTTCAGTCTTTGAACCAAGAGCACTACTTCTTCCTCTCCTCCTCCTCCTCCTCCTCCTCTTCCTCCTCCTCCTATTCCTTCTTTTTCTTCTTCTTCTTCTTCTTCTTCTTCTTCTTCTTCTTCTTCTTCCTCCTCCTCCTCCTCCTCCTCCTCTTCTTCATCTGAAGGGCCAGTCTCTTTTTGAGCCACTAAAATGTGGCTCAATATTTGGGCTATAGGAGCCCATATTATTTGGCTTATGGGAGCCCATATTTCCCACCATGTACTTAAATAAGTGTTTCTGCCATCACCGTAGGCATTAACCCTAATGTGACTATGAAGCCAAAATATTTACAAGTCAGTTACAAGGAAGACTCCAAAGCCAAGATGGTTCAATTTAACATTGACCTAGTATGACAGAGGAACTGTCACTTGCTAATATTAAACCTCAACTTGCAGCATGCCCACGGAGAACTTATGAAGTAGGCTCTCATGAATCTGGGGATGGGTGCCCCTCTCCCCTGCTTGAATCACCAGGAGCCTCCATCTGCCAGTATGTGGCTGCAGCCACATGTGGCCCTCGCTTGGCAATGAAGCATCATGCGACCATCATGAAGGACTGCCTCTGGTTTCTCTGACACAAGGACAGCAGTCCTGTGTGAGCCCCACAAAGGAAATGCAGTTCCAAGGGGTCCTGGCAGCTCTAGGTTGCACTGCAGCCTCCAACCAAGTAGACTTGACTTCTATCCCTACTTCTCTGTTTTTACTAAACAACGGACTGAGGCGGAAGCATTCCTATGGAAAACTGACCCTCCTCCAGCAGGTACCTCTGAACCAAGACTGAAGTCTGTGAGATGTTAATCTAGACTTTTATATTTCTGAGTATTTTTGAAGTTTTAACCTCTAGCTTTCCCCCACTTTTCTGTTTTGTCACTTTGGGAGCATTATATTTAATACAAGGGGTGGAAATCAAACAAGAAACATCAATTTACCTCTGCTAATTTCCAAACAAAAATAAAAGGGCATCCAAATTGAATAATCCTTCTCTAATAAGTTGATTATTTATAGCAGTCTTTCAAAGAAAACTCAGTTTTCTTTGAAAAATGGCTGTCTTGGGGCGCCTGGGTGGCGCAGTCGGTTAAGCGTCCGACTTCAGCCAGGTCACGATCTCGCGGTCCGTGAGTTTGAGCCCCGCGTCAGGCTCTGGGCTGATGGCTCAGAGCCTGGAGCCTGTTTCCGATTCTGTGTCTCCCTCTCTCTGCACCTCCCCCGTTCATGCTCTGTCTCTCTCTGTCCCAAAAATAAATAAAAAACGTTGAAAAAAAAAATTAAAAAAAAAAAAAAGAAAAATGGCTGTCTTTGCTGTTGTATAAGAGCAATTTCTACAGTCATTTCTCCAAAGTTTTTTTTTTCTCAGAATAAATCTCAAAAACCTAAACTGAGTGAAAAAAGGTTCTTTTGAGTTTCCTGAATTGGTTATCTTAGCTATGAGATAATTTTTATTTGGGCCACAGCATTCCTGGGTATCCACTTAAGCCCCACAGCTTTTAATACAGGAGAGACATATTCCATGAAGCACTCCTGGGTTTCTTTGATTTCTGATTATACTCGAAGGTAACCGTATCTTTTACAGTCAAGCATAGTCAAGCAAGTCACCCAAGGTAACACAGGAAATGGATAGCTTGGATCAGGATCTAGCTCTGGGCTCCTGACTCCAGTGTAATGCTTTTGCCTGGGCTAATTGAGAGGCTGGAGTTAACAGAAGCAAGGAGCTTCTTGCACAAGTGGCTGTCATCATTTCCCAAATCTTGCCATGCTGCTGGGTCACTGGGGTATGCACAGGAGAGGTGGGCTGATGATTCAGTGCACACCCCGCACCCTGTGACCAGCTCCACACTCTGGTGCCAGTGACACCTACTTTCTCTGGCATTGTGAGTCTTCAGCAACTTTCTCTATTGGTGAACATGTGTATTCCAGGGAAATGGTTTTTCTGGACTTCCAAAACAGTGTTGGCTCCATGGCTCAATGATCTGCTTCAAACCCTAGCTCTGCCTCTTGATATGTGTGATATCTGGCAAGAGACTCAAAATGAAGACTAGGAAAGCATTGAGGGCCACTCTCCCCCCAGCCTTGTGGCCCTCAGCCTTGTTTTGGAAGACTTCTGTCCATCCTCTGATGGAAGGGGCTCAGGTTCAATTCCCCCTGTGTGGACTCCAGGGCCTATAGGTTAAGTGGAGGTGACCCCAGGAGTCAGCATTAGGGCACCTGGAGAAGTGAAGCAGGTCAGAGACAAGCCAACACAGAATGGTGCCTCTATGTAGGGTGTGAAACATGCTTGGGAGTTGTCCAGCAGGCCAGACCAATCCAAGTTTGGTTGCTGTTGTTTATGCATTAACTCACTTACTGGCCCCAGGTCTCCTGATCTAGCATTGGGTGTTGACATTGTGAGGCCTTTGTCCACCGGGGTTCTGGGCTTGGTGACTTTGCACTGGAAACTTCTCCTCTCTGGAACCAGTTTCTCCACTTGGAAAATAAGGGGGGTGGACTCAGATAATCCTCTGACTCTGAAAACGGCAAAACTCACCTCCCACTTACATTTTATAGCTTTTCTCATGTGCTTTTATGGCCTCCTTTCCCCAGCAGTGAGGGTCACAGCCGACCTTGAATATCCTGCATGCCGGTGGTGGGGCGAACTTGGCTTATGCTCATGTGATCATGTTGCATTTGGGCTGGTTGGTAGACATGTGACTCCATGGGGGCACCTGCCCTGGGGTGTGCACAATTGAATTGAATTGAATTAACCACAGGCAGACATGCCTTTCATGTTCAACCATTTTGCTGCAGGCATTTTCCTGTTGAAGTTTGGCTTCTCTGTGTCCCTAGGAGGTAAGGAGGGCATAACTGCATTATGTGTTGGTGTTTGAAGGGAACAACAATATTTTAATGGTGGTCCTGGGGAATGTTGTAAAAACCACAACTGAAGGTTTGCATTCAGGCATTTTTCTGGATCATAGTGGAAATACCTTCACTGCCCGAGCTGGGGTGGTGGGCTGCTGTGAGTCCAGGGGATTTACCATCAAGGAATCTGGCATTTTGTAGTCATGGCCTTACTGATATCCAAGAGTCTAAATGAAAACAAATCACCTGTTGGGCATGAACATAATCCTCAGAGCAAGGGCTAGGACAAGGTCTGAGCCCTCACTGAGATGTAGAGAGCTCTAGGGGAGAGGGAAGGGAGGCAGAGGGCATCCGGGGACTTGGAATAGCAGCTCCTTGCCTGTGAGCATTGCAGCATTGATGCCTGACCTGTACCACAGCCTGCAGCCCATGATTCCCAGATAGAATCTTCAAACCATGCCTGAGTTTCCCTCACACTGTGATTTTAAGAACATGCCCCAGTAGTACCTGCGTCCCACTGTGTGGTGCCTTAACACAACAAACATGGTGTGTTGCCCTGGCAAGGGGCCTGCCTGCTTTGGGGAAGACACTCACCTTCTGGAGGGGTCATGGGCTGAGTGCAGGGCAGGCAATATGGAGCCTGGGACAGACCCACGTCTAGCACCCCAAGGCCATGTTAGGTGGGAAGGTTGGTGGCGCAGATGAGTACCGAGTGTGGTGTGAATCGCAGCTTACTTGAGAAATCAAAAGCAGGAGATCTGGAACAAACACGTTGTCAGTGTAAAGGGGATAACAAAGAGGAGGGACTCATATGAGAGTGGTGAGCAGGAGGACAGTGAGCAGGGTACCCAGGAAAGGTGATCTCTGAGACTGCTTTTTCAGAAAAACTGTGGCTTGACCCTGGTCAGGAGGGAGCCCCAGGTGGCACTGAGTGGACATGTACCACCATGGATGCTGAGTGAGGTTTCAGAACAGCTCTCCCATCAAAGCGGCTTCAGCTTTGACCAAAGCAGGATATTTCCAGCCTAGGAAATGTTGGGAAAGACAAAAGCAAATGTTTAGTACTATCACACTCATCTTGAGCTCTCCTAGCACTGCAAGCAACCCCAGACTCCTCATGTTCTCCAGGTACCCACAGCCTCTGCTTGGGAAACATCACCCCACATTCAGTTATGCTAAAGTATAAATGATTTGCTACAGTTTTTTTGGAACTGGGATCAGAGTAGGATAAAATGCCCCAGCCTAGTGAATGAAACTGTAAGTTATACATCAACGAAGGCCAGTATGGATATTTTGATATCAGAAAGTTCTTTGTCCTTCAAATCATGCACCACACATCGGTATAAAGTTGACTTTGGGAAGAAACATTCCATATTGATACATTAGAAACCTGTTCACAATTGTGCCTCTGGGATTCCTTTGTCCCAGTCAGGCACTGCTGCCTGACAATCCTCTCCAAGCCTGATATATAAACAGCAACATTCACTTTGTTCGCGTCTGAGATCAGGGCACTCAGTGGGGATCTCTGCTGTCTGCTCCACTCAGCTATGGCAGGAGCTGGGCTGCAGACATCAGCTTCTGGTACCTGGGCTATGCTGGGGATGCTGTATCAGCATGAGCTCCTCAAGCATCCCTCCATATGGTCACTGAAATGTGGCAGACCTGGGCAGTTGGATTTCCCACTGTCACCCAGGGCTGTCACTTAGGGCTGCCACCCAAAGGCATGTGACTAGAGTTACAGACAGAATTTTCATGCCCTTTCACAACCTAGTCTTGGAAGTCATGAAGCATCGCTTGCCTCCATCACAGTTTGTTCACGGAGCAAGCACAAAGGTCCACTTGGGAAATGAGGAGAAGGGACATGATCTCTGGTTTATGATGGACAGTGACGAGGTATGGGAGGAGCATGTGGGACCAGAAATATTGTTGGGGCCAAATTTTGGATAATACCATCAGCCTTGCTCTGCATTTCCAGAAGACAATGCTATGGCTTAAATGTTTGCACTTGCCCAAAAGTCATATGCTGAAACCTCACCCCGCATGTGATGGTGTTAGGAGATAGAGCCTCTGGGAGGTGATTAGGTAATAAGCCTCAAACCCTCAGGAATGGAACTAGTGTTCTCATAAAAAAGACCCCAGAGAGTTCCCTTTTCCATTCCTCCCCACAGCTATCTGCAACCCGGAAGGGGACCCTCACCTGACCATGTTAGCATCCTGGACTGCATTTTGGACTGCCCACATCCAAAACTGAAAGAAATAATTTTTTGTTGCTTGTAAGCCACACAGTCTCTGGTATTTTGCAATAGTGGTCCAAACAGACTAGGGCAGTCAGTTAGACCTTATCTTGGTTTTCCCGCACACTGGGCTGGCTCCACACCCTTCCTCTCCTTTTTGCAAGAACAGGTGTAAGGTTATAGATATAGACAGGTGGGAAGGTGGATATGGATATAGTATACATAGAAACTGAGCTAGATGCATAAATTTCTAAGTCTTCATTATTGAGTGCCCATTATGTGCAAAAACCTAGCCAGTACACCACCTTCGTACATTACCCTGATTCTACAATAACCTTGCAAGATATTTATTATTGTGCCCATTGTAAAGATGAGCCCATTGAGGGGCACCTGGGTGGCTCAGTCAGTTAAGCGTCTGACTTCAGGTCAGGTCATGATCTCATGGTTCATGAGTTCGAGCCCCACATCAGGCTCTGTGATGACAGCTCAGAGCCTGGAGCCTGCTTCAGATTCTGTGTCTCCCTCTCTCTCTCTGACCCTTTCTCTCTCTCTCTCGCTCTCTCTCTCTCTCTCTCTCTCTCTCAAAAATAAACATTATTTTTTTTAATCTGAATGTTAAAGAGTTCTTGAGCTTTAAAAAAAAAGATGAGCTCATTGAGGGTCAGAAAAGTGAGATAAGTTGTTGAAGGTCACACCACCATGGGCTTCTGGTGTGTGTGAACCCAAAACCACATTCTTCCATCACACCCTTCTTTATGTAGCTCAGCATGAGGGAAAGGGCAGGGGGAGAGGTCTGGAGTGACCCAGGAGACCAAGCAAGTACTGAAGGCCCGTGCATGTATGACCAGAGAGACACCAACACGGTCCACACCTGTCACTCAGATGATACACCCACTCTGTGCAAAGTACTTTCTCAAAAGCTCAACTTGGTGGGTTCAGGGAGAGCTGCTATTAATATCTCCACTCTATAGAAGAGTATAAGAGTCCTCAGAGAAGTTAACTGACCTCCTAATTTGTCAGAGAGTTGGCGATGAGGGTGGAGAGGCCACGACCCGTATCTTTTGGTCCTGGCCCCAGATTTCCTCCCAGATGCTTCAATCGACTCCGCTGTGCAGAATTTTCTCTCACTGTGTTGTGTTGGTCTTATGGTGTGGTACAAAGCTAGGCCACCTGTTTCTTGGCATTACCATCTAGTTATCTATGTGCAGTTGGATTATCTGCCCCAATGCCTTGGAAAGCCCCTCCTAGACATCACGGCTTGGATCTGTACAAGCTGAATTTCAACCCAGTGATCTCAATCAGCAGCTTCCTCCTCCTAATTTCTGGATGCTGAAACAGTCTCTGGAAATCTGAAGCTAATTAACAGTAACTATGGAGATAATAAGCCAAAATTCTCAAAATAGCACTCTTAAAGTATGTGCCAGGGCCCATCTTCTAGCTCTGTTCCATGGATTTGAATATCCAGCCTCCCTCCACCAATGGGAGAAACTGCAGGCTTTGATGACCCAAGTGAGAATCTGAGATTCAAATGTCAAGTGACAGACACTTGGATGAGACCCCAGAACGCAGGGTGGGAAAGCCAGATAGTATCTCCTTCTGCTATTTATTCCCTTTCTCTTCCAACTCACTCTCCCTAGCCCTGCCAAGCTCATCTCCCTAAAGCACCAGTTCCTTGTGGGTCTTGCCATGTGAATTGGACAGCAAGCTAAGCTGCTAGAATAAGACTTGAAAGCCCAACATCTCCAACAAAACAAAGTGCATTGCTCTCCCATGTGACAGTACAGTCCAGCTGGCCAGGGTGGTGGGCATGGCTCCCTCACATGACAGTGCAGTCCAGTGGGCTGGGGTGGCGGGCATGGCTTCCCCACATGACAGTGCAGTCCAGCAGGCCAGGGAGGCAGGCAATGCTGCTTCTTGGGATCATCTGAGGTCCCAGTCTCCAGGACCCAGGGGCCCTGGGATTCCTCTGGACACCCAGATGCATCTGTCTGAATGCAGGCCATGTTCTTACTTCTGCCATCTGTTGAGCTCAGTGCTCCCCACTTCCCACTGCATGCTGGGATCTCTTTCCATCCCACTCTGTCCCCATTGGCTATGGTGATTTGCTTGGACAAGAAAATGGCTGAGGTGATGTTAGGGGACTTCTAAGGGGAGGCCTTAGGAAGATGGCGACTCTGCCTGTTCCTCACAGGACATTGGCTCTCAAACCTCTGAACACCTGAAGGAACTGGCCACCTGAGATGGCCATCCTGGAGTAATGTTACATGGGTGCTCCAGTCACCAGGCCCCCTGGCCCAGGCCATTCAGCAAACCCACCACAGTGCCCTAGGCCTATGTGAGACTGACTGGAACCCATGAACACCATGAACAGCTCCAACAGTACCCTGAGAAACAGAAGACTTGCCCAGCAGAGCCTGCTTAGATTCCTGACCCACAGGCTGTACCTATAACAAAATGGCAGCTGTCTGTGTTAAGCCACTGTGTTTCAGAGTGGTTTATTATACAATAAAAATGAATGGAATATGAGGCTACTCTGGAGACATAATTTTTGCAAAATCTGATTTCAGGGCCTCAGGGTCAGGATCAGGAAAGGTCACTGAGGATCCTCACTCAAGACCCTGTGCAAACCTGCTCCAGGTGAGTCCCCGCGCCTCTGCCTCCATGTCCTGGTGGTTTGGTCATGCGACGGCACTGCAAAGGACAGCCAGCACTCAGGGCCCTCTCTAGGTGGTGGATATTCTGAAAACTGAGAGGTAAGCAGCCAGAGCCAGGCTCAGGTGTGCGGTAGACAGTTAGGAGGGACTGGGTTGGGGTACGGATGCTGGGCTGCCAGCATGATAATGAGTCCAAGCAGAGTGGATGCAAGCACTGGACAAGCAGGTGCAACAGTTTCACGGAGCCAACCAACTGGGATGGTGGAGAAGGAGGAAGGATGTCCGTGTGTCAGGGAGGAGAGCAGGGCTGACTGTGGGCTCTCTTGTGCTCAGGTGAGGAGGTAGGACTACTTCCATACACATAGGGGACACCAGAGGCAGGGACCCAGGTGTGAGATCTTGCTTCCCCTGGGTAGGCTGATATGCCCTTGGCTGCCTCCTTATAATAGGAAGGCAGAGGGAAGCTGGGGCCGTCAGGGGAATTGGCCCCTCAGATTTCCTGCTGTGGCCTGACCCATGGCTCAGCCACAACCTTCTGGATCCACAGCCAGGTCTGAGCTGAAGTCACACTTCCAGAGACGGGTCCCAGCCAATGACTGGATTACAAGCCCTCCACTCATTTCTGGGTGTCCCTGTGATGAAGACTCAAGAATCTGACTATCCTGGGGTCCTTCCTTCTGTGGTCTTCACAGTGTCAGACCTGTCAGTTCTGAATGCCCTCCCCACCAGCTCCACTTCCTCCTCTGTGTTCTTCACAGGTGTTGCTCCCAGTAAAGCTCTTGCACGTGTGTGTTCATCTGCTGGGGCTGCCACAGCAAAGTCGTACAGACCAGGTTATTGTCTCACAACATTGGAGTCTATTAGCCTGAGGTCAAGGTGAGGTTGATTCCTCCCAAGGGTCATAAGAGGAGGAGCTGTCCCAACCTCTCTCCTTGGTCACCTCCTCTCTTGTGTCTTCACACCTTCTCTCAATGTGTGTCAGTCTCTGAGTCCAAATTTCCCCTTTTTATAAAGACGTGAGTCATATTTCCTTAGGGGCCACCCTAAGCACCTCATTTTAATTTATTACCTCTTTAAAAGCCCCAGATCCAAATATGGTACATTCTGATGTACTGAGAGGTAGAATGTGTGAACTTTTAGGTGGCAGGGGTGGGGGGGCACTGTTAAACTCACAACCATGTCAATTTCATCTTGGTTTCTGCTTCTGAGAACAGACCTCTCTCAGCTGCTTGAGCTTAAAATAAAACCAACATCTGTAGGCTCTGCTAACCTGCATAGTCCTGGAGGTGGAGCAAAGCACCAGGTCTTTGGGGACCATTGCCAGGGAGTAGTGGGTAAATCCAGATTGGAGCCAAAAATCAGTCACCCAATGAACCGAAGAGGAGATGCCCCTGGTCAGGGACTGAGAAGCAGAGGGAAAGACTGAGAAGGGCCAAGGCATACGAGGGACAAAGAAGGAAGGAAGGGGTACTGCTGGCTGAGAGAATTTTTGGCATTGGTGCTCCAGGGTAAAGAAGAAATCAGCTCCTGGGGCCGGGTTGAGCAGGGGCCTGGGTGGCTCAAACAGAGGGAGAGGACCACAGCTTCGAGGAAGCAGCACTGGCTTTCACAGCCCCTGTGCACTGTGCTCTCCGTGCCCCCCCCCCCCCAGCCTGGACTGTCCTGCTGCACAGGGCACTGGCCATTTCATCCAGGCAAGAGAAAACTTTCATATGTTCAGCTTTTTATTGGACCGTTACATGCCTCTGGACTGCCCCAGGAACAAGGCAGACCAACCCCTGCTTCCCAGTCCCCGCTTCCCAGCCCCCGCCCCGCTCCCGATAGCCTCTGGAGTCAATGTACCCATTTCAGGCAGAAGGCAGTGTTAGCAAAAGGAAGAGAGCTCATTAGTCACACCCAGCCCCCAAAGGAGTGCTGTGAGACAGGAGGGAACAATATGGGCTGATGCCAGCAGGCAGGCTCCTCTGTAAGATCACTCTCCTTCCTTCCTGTGCCTGGAACAATAAAGCTGTCTCCACGCTGAATATACAACCTCAGAAGGCCCATCCATCAAAGCGCTGAGTTACACAAAGTGTGGACGAGTCAGGAGAGAGGGTGTCGCCCAGCACGATGGCACAATGGCCTCTGCTCATAGTCCTCCCCGTCTCCAGGAGCCAAGGCCATGCCCGTGCACACACTGCTGACCCAGCAGCCAGCCACCAGCTCCCCGTGACCCTCCAGAGCACACACAGTATGTGGGACAAAGTGGCTCTAGACCCCTCTGTACCTTAAGGCTTTCCTGTCTCCACAAGGTCACACTCACCCTGAGTGTGCTCTCTCTCTAGTCTTCTCCCACATTCACCTAGGGCAGCCTAATCCTCTGCCCTGCACATCCACTCCTCTCCACCAGCCCTGCTCCCACCCTGCCCAGGACACCTCCATGCTGGCCCAGATAGCCATGGACACCTAATGAGTCACCCCACTCCCACTCGTCCCAAGGCTTTTGCCCCACAGTGTGCAGAGTGGTCCTTACAATGTACATCTCTGATGGTGACACAGCCCTGTGCACAAATTCCCTCATTTCTCTCACACTTGGATCAGAATCCCAGGTCCTTCTGACAGCCTCCCTGGGCTGCATGAGTCCCTTTCCTACCCTACTCACCCTCCACTCCCACAGCACACAGGGTTTCCTCATTGCAAGGCATGCAAGGCCTTGCCCTGCCACCTCCTGACACTGTCTGGCTCGGCACCTGCACAGAGAAGTCTGTCACCTCCTGCCCCTACTCTCCTTTGCCTTCCTACTTACTGTTTCTCACTGTCCTGGAACAAAGACCCCTCCAGGGCTGGGATTTTTATTCCCTCTGTGATATTGCCAGCTCCCAGAACTGTCCCCAGCAAGGAGGCACTGGTCAGTGCTGTTGGAAAAGTAAGTTTGTGAATGAAGTATGTTCAGAGTATAGCAGAGATGCGCTACCTCCAGTGTTTGCTGCCAGATGCCCCACTAGCAGTGATGGAGGGCAATCGCAGCCCTGTCTCCCCAGTGCCTCCAGCCCACTTGGAAGGAGGTCAAGAGCAGACCTGTCCTGCAGCCTTCCTGCCTATGCATTCCAGAGCAGCTGCCGTGTGAGCCCAGCCTAATGTCCTCCACCTACTGGGAGACTTCCCGCAACTGTGACAGAGGCAGGAGCCAGCCTCCTCTTAGGCCCTCAGCTTGGGGCTTTGCCCAAGGACAGCACTCAAACAAGGGCCTGGGACCAGTGGAGACACCTCCATCACTGAGACAACCCTAGATGTGGCCCCGCAAGTTCCTTAGAGGGACCTGTGACACCCAGCCCAGCAATGACCTGCTCATTGACAGACCTTCGCCACTTCGTCCCCACCCAGCCTGGCTTCCCTCACCTGTGCATCCAGGGACCACCTCCCAAATAAACTACCTGCCCCCACATCCTTTTCCCAGTATCTGCTTTTTAGGGATATGGGTTGATGGGAGCTAACTAAGAGAACCTCCCAGCGCTGAGCTATGCCCAGAGCAGAGTCCCCAGGACTCCTTCAGACCTCAGAATTCCTGGCAGCTCCAACATGAGCCTCTGTGGGTGGAATTCGGTTGTTTCAACATAGCCTCCCTTAGGAGGGTCCCTGTCATGTGGCCATGCTTTGTGACTGCTTGTTGAAGTAAGACATTCTCAAAGGCTTTTCCAGCACCTCCCATGGAACAGGGAGAAGTAATCATGCAGGAATGACCCAACTAAACCGCACATTTTCAGTGCATGTCCCTGGGCTTGGAGTGCACAGGTGGACTTTGTTCTCCACTCCACACTGGGCAGCAGGTTCAGGGGCCAGCACAGAGCAGCACTCAGGAACATATGCTGGTTGAATAAATGAATCCCACCCCTGGAACTGTGGCAGGTGACCTTCCGGCATGATCTATACATGCTGCTCCTAATTCCTCCCTTCTCTTCTCAACACCCCCCAATGCTGTCACTTCTTTTCCATCTCAACCAAGCCATAGTTAGTACTCTGTCCTCTCTCGTTCGGTGTCCCTGTGTGAACAACTGAAAACCCCCTTCTCTTGACTTCTGGGACCTGCTCCTGATTTCCCCCCACTCCCGGGAGCCCCTTCTCCTTCTCTCAAACTGATGGGAAGGATCAGTTGATGGAGAAAGACACAAGAGCAGCTTTCCCAAAACCCCAGAAGCTAAACTTTCCTTCAGGAAGCACTGGTATGCTTATTGGTGCAGTGAGCAAGGAGGGGCCATATAAGTGGGTGGCAGTGCTGGATGTTGGTCCCAGTGTGACAGGATGCTGCCCTACAGGCAGGGCTTGAAAGGGCTACACTCAGACACACTGAAAAGTAAAACCTCTCATTCTTTCATGGCCCTGCGTACATCATGACAAACCTCCCCTTCCTCCCAGTTTAACACACAGATGCCCCAGCCCTGTGCCTGTAGAGTGGTCGTCATCCTTTCCCTGCTCCCCACCATGACCTCTCCTCAAGAGCAGCTCCAGAGATCCTTCCTGCATGATTTCTAAACTCAATGGTGAGTATGTTCCTCTTCAGAAACTCAGAACATTGTTCATTTTCTCCCTATAATACAGCTGCACATGGCAATACCTTATACCCCTGTTGTATCAGTCAGCTATTGCTGTGTAAGAAATCATCCCATGACTCCAACAGCTCTTGTATTTTATTATAGCCTGCATGCTTCAGGGTTGGGAGCTCACATGTGTTTCTGAAGGGCCAGGGGCTCTGCTCCAAGCTGGCTGAGACCAAACCCAAGTGCACATGTCCCTTCTGTGTTTCTGTCACATCATGTTCACTAACACATGTCTGGCAGAGCCAATTTCATGGCCAAGCCTGGTGTCATGAGTCAGGGCAACCACTCTGCCCAGGGGGAAAAGGCCCAGCAAAGTAACCTGGCAGAAGGGGCCCAGGGAGAAGTGTAGAATTTGGCCAGTAATGCACCCACCACATCTATGAAGCTATGGTTCCTTAAGAGGTGGAAACAGTGCAGCTGATCTGCACATAGGTTTCTGTAATTCACACTGGGCATTCACAAGACTGCTGGCAAGGTAGGCTTTCCTGTGTTGTTTTGGTTTGGTTTGCTTTGCTTTTAGTTTCTTGTTTTGTTTTACCATTTTTTTTAAAGTTTATTTATTTATTTTGAGAGAGAGAGAGAGCATGTGTGAGCAGGGGAGGGGCAGAGAGAGAGGGAGGGAGAGAATCCCAAGCAGACTCTATGCTATCAGCACAAAACTGACATGGGGCTCTATCTCACAAACTGGGAGATCATGACCTGAGTCAAAATCCAGAGTTGGATGCTTAACCGACTAAGCCACCCAGGTGCCCCTTGTTTTATCATTTTATTGATGAAACCACTTAAATCCAGAGATGGAAGGTGTCTATCCTGACCAAGGTTTGCAGCGAGGAAAAGACCAGGCCCTGGAGGTGAGGCAGGAGCCCAACCTCTCCCTGGATCTTAGAAGCATGCGATGTATTTTGATATGCTTTGGTAACTCGCCAGACACCACAGTGTGGTCTTTGGACAAATGACCCACAGCTGCCTCAGTGTTGAGAGTTCATTGCCAATTATAAATTATGAGCAAGACTTGATGACATTGTAGGCTACAATGGGAGAAAATCATCTATGTTTTTATGACAGATTCCAAATATTTGAATGTTATTTAATTTGATTTTGTTAACTTTATCTTCAAAATTGGTCTGCAGTGATAAAGCTATGGAAAACCACGTGGGGTAGGAGGTAGACTAGAATACTTACAGATAGCAAGTGGACTTGATTTCCGTTGCATATCTTGTGCACAGCTCTACAAGGTAATACTGCATAACATTGTCCCTTGTTAGGTTTCAGGGTCTGGCACTAGTAGGCCAGTGGCCAGAGACCACTGTTGTCCACTGCCCATACAGTGCCCCAATGGGAAACTTGCCAAAGTATGTTAAAGGTTACGCAAGGGCTGTGCTGTGACAAGAACTGTATGGTATGCTGGAGAAGCGTGTGGTTAGTTTCACAGAAAATTTAAATAACACCAGTTGTGTGCATCATGAAGTCAGCACCCATACATTTCCCTGGCTGTCTGGGTAGATTCAGCTGGGGTAGAAGGTATATGTGTAACTTGCAAAAGGCTTTCCAAAGAGGCTGGACATCTGTCTATACATCCCCACAGCTATGGAGGAGAGACCTGTTTCCCAGTCCTGGCAAAACTTGGGATGGGCAGTCTCTCAATTTGGTGCTGGTGAGTATGGTGGCATCTCATTGTGAATTCCAGTTTGTATTCAGGAATAAAGATGAACAAACCACTTATCTTTAATAAACTTCTGTCTGTTCAGACTGCTCTAGCAAAATACCAGACTGGGTGGGGGGGGGGGGAGGGGGGGTTTGGGGGGACTTATAAACACCAGAAGCTTATTTCTCACAGTTCTGGAGGCTAGAAGGTGCCAGCATGATCAAGGGAGGACCCTCTTCTAAGTCACAGGCTTCTTCTTGTATCCCCATATGGTGGAAGGGGATAGGGATCCCTCTGGAGCCTCTTTTATAAGGCACTAATAGGGATCCAATTACAGGGCTCCACCTCATGACCTAAGCACCTCCCAAAAGTCCCCCTCCTAAAACGGCCACACCAGGCATTGGAATTTCAACATACGGATTGGGGGGAACATGATCCTTCAGTCTGTAGCACCACTGACATATACACTACCACACTGTGAATCTCGAAAGCATTATACTGAGTAAGATAGGTAAAAACAAAGGTGCACATGTGATTCATTTACATAGAATGAAGACTAATCGCTACGGACTAAATGCTGGTCAGCAGTCATCTGGGTCCAGGAATAAGAGGGTCTGGTCTACAAAGGGACACAGGGATCTTCTGGAGTTGATGAAAATGTTCAGTACCCTGACTGTGACAGTGACACCACAGGTGTTTACAACCATCCAAGTTCCCTGAATGGTGCATTTTAAATGTACACTTTAAGTGGATGCAGTTTATTGGCCATAAATTTTTCCTCAATAAAGTTGGTAAGAAAAAAAAACCCCATCTCTGCTCTGGGCACAGAAAGAGCACCCATATTCCTATTCAATAAGAGGACTAATATTATTAATTATCATAGTGGTAATAATAATACTGTAATGGTGAAAATCTACCTGGTGCTTACTTTGCACCAGGCACTGTGTTAGGCACCTTGCACTTGTCACCTCCAATTTTCATAGCAACCCACGAGGAAGACTCTCTTACCAACCCCATTGTACAGACTGGGTAAATGAGATAAGGGAGGCACAGAGATATCAAGTGACTTACCCAAGATCCCACAGCTAATTAGCGCCAGAGCCAGGATTCAAACACCAGCAGTCAAGGTCTTAATTGGCACCACTCAATAAATACTCACAGGACAAGCAATTGAGTCCAGAGACTCGGAAGCCCAGCCAGCCCCCACCTTTGGATGTATTTCTCCACATGAGGCCCCATCAACTCAGGCCACTACCTGGTAGGCCTTGAGTTGAGAAAAGTAGGTCCCCTGGTACAGGTGAAGGCTGGTGCCTCTCTTTCCCTTCTTCCCCAGTGAGCTGATCAGAACAGGAGGACAGATGGAAGAACAACACTCACCTGTCACTGTGCGGCCAGCTGTCTCTCTCACTTGCAGAGGAAGGATGGGGTTCACTGGAGATGTTGGGGTGGCTGCCCTTTCCCCATGTGGTGACCTTGGTGGGAATCTGAAAGCTGAAGGTGTGGAGTGCCTGCACAATACCCTTGCCTGACACTTGCAGCAGAGAAGCATTCCCAATAAGAATCCCACTGTGTGCTGGGTGCCAGCCTTGGGAGTGGGGCAGTGAACATGAAGACCAGAAGCCCTCCTGCAGCACCCATTAGGACTGGTGTTCAGCGAGTGAGCAGCCTCACAAACAAACATCTAGGTCCATGGAGGACCATCTCTGTTCCAGGTGCCTACTGCCTGTACTGCCTGGAAAGTGTCCCTGAAGTAAGGGTGACTTTGGAGGGCTAGAAAGACTGAGCCCTGGGAAAGGAAGGAGAAACGGGGAGGGCAGACTTTCTAGGGGCCTTCATGCAGGCCAAGCACCATGGCCTGTGGTAACCCTGAAACACAGGGTTCCCACTGTTTGCCATCCAAAGTAGATGCAGCCAGCGTGTCCCCTGACTGCAGACATGCCACCTCTCCCAGTTCAGTTCTCTCCATGCACTGAGCTCCAGCATGGGATCTTTTTCTTCTCTACTTTTATAAAACACATCCCAGTCATCAGATGTGAGGAGTTCTCAAAGTGTAGTTTGCCTAAAAATGGACACAGGCTGTAGTTAAAACCCAGATTTTCACACTCCACACCTGCCCCATATCCAATCTGATTTGAAGGTAAAGCAGGGAGCCCAGAAAGGGATCTTTGTAACAGGCTTCCCGGGGATTCTTCTGCAAGTGTCCTTAGGCCACACCTCGGGAGCCAAGCTTAGAACATTAGAACCAGAAGGAAGAACACAGACTGGCTGGTCCTGGGGTCTCCAACTGTGCAGCTCACACCCCTGCAAGACCTGCACTGGGAAAGGGATGAGGGTGAGCAGGCGGGGGCAAGTCCCCCGTCTCAACCCAACCAGATTGCGTTATGTTTGTGTGTTTTTATACTGGGCTTCTGCAAATACTAAGGTGAAGATGTATTATATTAATGATTTAAAAAAAAGATTAGAAAGAACAAATCCCACCCAATGGTGTCACTTTGTGGACAAGACACCAAAGCTCAGATGGTAAGGCAGGTGGAGTGTTGCCAGGACATTGTTCATTGTTGGTCAGTCTGTGGCCTGGGTAGATGGGGCTAACCTCAGAGCCTCATTTTCCTGGTCCCTCAAGGGCAGATAACACTGCCCACCTCAGTGTCAGGGGGATGTGTGCACAGTCTGAGTCACAGACCTCAGCAGAGTCTATTCCCTACCTTGTCCAGAATCTGGAGGTAGCCATCCCCTTATTTCTTGGCCCAAGGCATCAGTCCACTGGGCACTGTGGGAAGCAGAAGGAAGCTAAAGACTCAGTCTGCCCTGGAGACATTTCTGCGTAACTCAGGGGTCAACACACTGCCTGATCCTTCTCCAGGCCACATGGTGGGAAGGCTGCTATGAGACTGGGAAAATGAGGCACAGTCTTTCTGAGCAGGGTAAGGTCTTGCGGTAGGATTGGGGAGGGGGCTGGGGCACAGAGCATGCAGCACAGATGCTCTGGGTCAGAGGAGTTTGGATGCACAATGAGGCTTCTTGGCCATTGTTTTGGGTGATAATGAAGCTGGTGCATGCACAGAGGGGATTCATAGGCTGGACATCACTTACAGAGTGATCTGTGATCAAGAAGCTCTGACCAGGGGTGTCTGGATGGCTCAGTTAAGTGACAGACTTCAGCTCAGATCATGATCTCGTGGTTGGTTCGTGGGTTCAAGCCCCATGTTAGGCTTTGTGCTGACAGCCCAGAGCCTGGAGCCTGCTTCAGATTCTGTGTCTCCCTCTCTCTCTTCCCCTCCCTGGTTCACACTCTGTCTCTCTCTCTCAAAAAAAAATAAATAAACATTAATTTTTTTTTAAAAAGAAACTCTGACCTCAAAACACTAGAGATGATGAGTGTCACCTCCTTGTTCCAGGCCCCATGCACAGCCCTGCAGCTCTACCTACCCAACTGCTCTGAGGTCCCTAGGGCCAACATTTCTATCTCTCCCAGGAGGCTAACATCCCTGGCAGGAGGCCTGAGCCAGTGAGAGATGAGGACCTAGGCACAAATATCCCAGCCTTGTCACTACAGCAGCAAATTGGCTCAGGAGAACAGAGACCCAGGGGTGCTCTGCTCACCAAAGCAGCTGTTTTAGCTCCCTTATAGTCCCGACTCATCCCTTCACTTCCCAACAGACACTTCTGGGGTTCGACTCACAAGCAAACTTATCTCAGGAGCAACTTTGGGTATCCCAACATGAGACACAGGTCTCACTCTCCAGCCTGCACCCTGCCCAGAGGATAGAAGTGGGTGCAGATGTGGGATCCAGCCACTCACCATCCAGGGAATAAGCCCCTCCAGCTGGCATGCAGGGGTGGGGTAAATGTTGTCATCAGCCAAAGCAGAAAGAACTAGGAAGGCAAAATGGTTTTCCAAAACTTGTACAAAGCTTATAAGGTCCCAATGGTTCCTTGTGTTTTTCCAGTGTTTTCAGCTTCCTGTGACATGCTTTTCCCCCCAGCCCTAGAAGAACAGAGGAGTAAGGCACAAAATCCAGAGGGCCATCTTAAGGTGGCCCAGCATTCCAGGCTGCCCACATCATAGGCTTAGAAAACATAGACCGGGCTTGATTTTCTGAACAGCATGCAAAGGTGTTAGGCAAATCAAAAGGCATGAATCGTGACAAAATTCCCTTTGACTCCATTTCCCTGATGAGGTTTTTAATGCAACAAAATAAACCAGACCTATAAACAGTATGACTGAGTATGAAATAGTTATCTTTCACTTTTCCCAGCAGGATTTGGCAAGATGTTGTCCTTGAATTGTGTATTCCCACAGTAAGTCAATAGATAGTCTATTAAAAAAAAAAAAGTAAAATTTCAGTGTTTCAGCAAATAAACTTGCATGTAGTTGCATGATCAACTGGCTGATTAAACACACATTATCATATTAAAGTCACCAACAATCCCTAAATAAAGACAACTGTTTCACATTAAAGTAGTGTTTTCCAAACTCAGTGGAGCATGGAATCTTTTCCTTTTTTCAAATAATGCTTCCTAAAAACTGAAGTGTAATTAACTTGTAACATTATATGAGTTTCAGGGGTACAGCACAATGATTCGATGTTTGTGTACATTGCCCAGGGATCATCTTGATAGATCTAGTTATACCATAGTCCTCATAGAAAACTTACAATTTTTTTTTCTTGTGATGAAAACTTTCAGGAAAGTAACACTGTTAATGTCCTATAGAACACTGGTGTTCCAAAAAATACAGTTTGGGGAGCACTGGGCTTCCCAGGTCATGCTGTGGATTCAATCAACAGATCATGCACTGAGCGCCCTGTGTGATGTCCTGTGGCTTGCTGTGGATAATCGAAGCCATCTGCAAGCCATCTGATTCCCCTAGTCTTAATCCAGATGTTTGGCTTCCTGACCAGCATAGAGAAGCTAGCATCCTGTGTTTGTGCTATTGCGGGTTGTGCAGTTATGTCTTTCAGACATTGCTAATAGCCCAACTTTATATTTTTCCACAAATTGGTAATTTCTTCCATAATTGAAAGATTCAGCCACACCAGCATTGCCTGTGTTTCCTCCAGTGGGCAGTTGTCATATTCATCAGACCGACATGGCATCCACGAGCTTAAATTGACTTTAACCCTCAAGAGCCTTCTGATAATCTGACAATCTCAACATGGCCAACAATTATTTCAACACGTGAGACGACTGGTCAGGCCTTCCGAGGATTACAAGGAGCTTACAAGTGGCTGACTGTCCTCTTAGACAAGCACAGATAATGCTACCACGGCCCTTTCCTTTTCTCTGGTAAGTCCCTACTTCTTGTCATTATATTGTCAGCATGATTACTGTTTATTTTCTGGTTGTGTGGATCATGTGCTATTTGATTTCCTGGTTCTTATCTTTCCTCCCACACCCATGAGAAACAGCCCATACATCAACTTGACCTCAGTTCCCCAGGGATTTATTCCGCCTGTGTTGGCCCAGTGAACTCATACAGAACTCACACGGTGATGTATGTCCTGCACCTAGTCCCTGCAACTGAGTCTAACCTGAGACAGAGTCCTCCCATTTATTTGTCAGGGTGCTGCTTGGGCCCCCAGCTTGTTTCCCAGTGGAGGGGTGGGCCTGGAGTCAGTTGGTGCATTATTCTTCCAGCAATAGCAGAACTAGAGCTCCGGCCCAGGGACACAGGCTAAGGCCACAGTTCATCCTTCCTGTCCCCATTTGCACCTTACCTCAGGGATAGCATTTATCAAGCATTCACCACACATATTCAGGTAAGGAAAGACTTGTGCCCAGTTGCCAGTAAAAGTCCTTCCTAACCCATTTTTCAAGAGGACCAGAACTTTTCTTTCAAGACTTGAGTAACACAGAGCTCTGAGACTATGGGGAGCTACACCCATGCTCCACATCCAGACCCCACCTAGACACATCTGGACCCCACTCCAGCAGAAGAAGGAGGTGGGTGGACATGAATCTTGGTCAGCAACTCTGAGGAGCCAGCTCTGGGTCCTCTAACAGGGAGCCTCAGACTTGGCAGGCCTTACAGGGGCAGCTGAACCTAGGGGACAAGAGAGTTCTTTCATTACTGACACCAGCCTGTGCTACCATTAGTCCCAACTCAGGGGGCGGTATTTGTCAAATGAGTGACAAAGACTTGGAGAGTGTGAGGCTGGTCCTGAATGTGCAGCCACCCTGCCCCTCAGTTTCTCATCTGTACAATGGGGGTGATAGCAATGGCGATCTCATAGATTATTATAATAGTTAAGACAATTGAATGTTGTCCTTTGCATGGCATCAGGCACATCATGAGAGCTGTAAAAGTGCTGACTTGTAATATTTCTTTTATCTTTCTTTCCTTCATTTCTTGGTTTCTTTTTTTTTTTTAATTTTTTTTTTCAACATTTTTTATTTATTTTTGGGACAGAGAGAGACAGAGCATGAACGGGGGAGGGGCAGAGAGAGAGGGAGACACAGAATCGGAAACAGGCTCCAGGCTCCGAGCCATCAGCCCAGAGCCTGACGCGGGGCTCGAACTCACGGACCGCGAGATCGTGACCTGGCTGAAGTCGGACGCTTAACCGACTGCGCCACCCAGGCGCCCCCATTTCTTGGTTTCTTATTGAACAGGTGTGTGGGTTTTCTAATGAGATGTATAGGTCCTCCCCCTAAAGGTTCCCCTTTGGAGGGCTGGAGGCCAATAACATGAAAACTGTCTATTTTGGCAAGGTCTTGGCTTGCTTTCACATTCTGGGAACCACAACCAAGAGAAAAAGACAACTTAGGCCCCCTCCTCACCAACCCCCATGAGTTGTGGGGTTCTGGGGTCACAAAGGCCTGCAGCCAGGCCAGACCTCTCCCCTTTCAGACAGCACAGCAGTGGCGCCAAGGAACCCAGCTGTCTTCAGATTTCCATGGGGATTTTCCTGACAATTCCAGGAACTGAGAAGTTAGTAGGAAGGTCAAAAGTGGAGCCAGGTCACTGGCCTAGCTCCAGAAGGGTAGCTGTAGATAAAGCCCCTTCAGGCAAGGGCTCACCAGGCTGCACTCCCACACAGCCTGTCCTCAGAAGCTTCGGGGCCCAAAGTTTGGAAAAGTAGGGATTTGACAATACAGAGTCGGTGCCCTGAAGATAAGGCCTCTGAGGATACACACAGTGTGAGGAGCCCAAACACTTTCAATGACAACAAAACCATGGCCCTTCAGAGCCCAGGGTGAGTGCCAGGTGCAGCCACTATCTCCATGACTGTCATCTTCTTTGGGGATGGAGTAGTGGATATGGATCTTTTCTAAGGGGCTGCACCGTGATTTCAGCAAAAGATTTTCTTTAGTGTCTGTTTATCTATCAATTCAATTTATTCCAACTGAAGCCAAGATTTAGGT
This sequence comes from Neofelis nebulosa, assembly GCF_028018385.1. Classification (NCBI taxonomy): domain Eukaryota; kingdom Metazoa; phylum Chordata; class Mammalia; order Carnivora; family Felidae; genus Neofelis; species Neofelis nebulosa. The sequence goes on along the minus strand of NC_080790.1, from coordinate 93,639,527 downwards.
AACATCAGAATCCATTTATTGTATTTGTCTTATATAGGCGTCATTGACTAGTGCAGATTCTTCTGATGTCAGCAAGCATCAGTGGGAGTGGTGGTGGGGGAGGAGAGTGAACAATTAGTTTTGACACCCTTGACTAGGAGACACAGACACTAAGCAGGGCGTGGAAAGGACTGGGGCCAGGATCCTGCTCTTGGGGCTCAGTTCAATGAATGCACTCTGTGAGCAATAGAGCTCTCTTGGTGTGAGTCCCTTCTCTGGAAAAGTCTGACCCCTAAACCAAGGATGTCTGGGGCTCTTCCAGCTCTACAAAGGCAGGGTTCTAAGATCATGGACATAACAAGATCACACTTTCTGTGCCCATCCCCAGGCCCATCCACACAGAATATATTATCCAGAAAGGGAATGAAGAAAAAAATTCAATTTACAATAGCATCAACGAGAATAAAATACTTAGGAATATAGTTAACCAAGGGGGTGAAAGACCTGTACATTGAAAACTACAAAACACTGCTGAAAGAAATTAAAGAAGATGTAAATAGAAAAACATCCTGTTTTCATGGATTAGAGCACAAAAGTCTTAAGATGTCAATATTATCAAAAGTGGTCTACAGATTCAATGTAATCCCTATCAAAACCCTAACAGCATATTTTGCAGAAATAGAAAAGTCCATCCTCAATTGCATGTGGAATAAGAGATTCTAAATAGCCAGAAAAAACTGGAAAAAGAAAAACAAAGTTGGGGGTCTCAGGCTGTCTGATTTTAAAACTTACTATAAAGCTATAGTATTCAAAACAATGTGGTACTGGAAGAAAGACAGACATGTAGACCAACAGAACAGAAAAGAGATCCCAGAAATCAACTTTCATACTATGGGTAAGTGATTTTCAGCAAGGGTTCCAAGATCATTCAATGGGGAGAGGACAGTCTTTTCAATACATGGTGTTGGGAAAACTGGGTGTCCATCTGCAGATAATTGAAGTTGGACTCTTTCCTCACACCATATATAAATATCTTTTCAAAATGGATCAATGACCATTGATCAATAAAAGTCTTAGAGGAAAACAGGGGCAATGCTTCACGACATTCTATTGGGGCATGATTTCTTGAATAGGATGTCAAAAGCATAAGCAACAAAAGTAAACAAGGAAAAATGATTAAACACAGCTGTGCATCAAAGGAAACAATCAATGATAAAAAAAACAAGATACAGAGTGAGAGAGAATATTTGCAAATCTTATATCTAATAAGGGGTTAATATGCAGAATATATAAAGAACTCCTACAACTCAATAACAACAATGACAAACCAATTAAAATGTGGGCAAAAGATGAGAATTTCCATTTCTCCCAAGAATATACACAAATGGCTAATAAGCACATGAAAAGACATTCAGCAATACTAATAATTAAGCAAATGAAAACCAAAACTATGAGACATTACTTCACATCCATTAGGATGACTGCTATATAAAAAAAAAAAAACTAGAATAAAAAACAGAATGCAACAATAATGGAGAAATGAGAAATTAGAACAGGTGCATCACTGGTGGGGATTTAAATAGTGCAGAGGTTGTACAGAACAGTAGAGCAGTACCTCAAAAAATTAACAGTGAAATTACCATATGTTCCCACAATTCCACTTTTAAGTATACCCCAAAGAACTGAATCTTGATCTAAGAGTTATTTATACATCCACATTCATTAAAGCATTATTCATATCAGCTAAAAGGTAGAATCAACCCAACTGTCTATGGACACATGAACAAATAAGCAAAATGTGGTATATTCACACAATGGAATGTTATTTGGCCTTAAAAAGTAAGGGAACTCTGACACCCACTACAACAACAATGAACCTTGAGGACATTGTGCTGAGTGACATAAGCCAGTCAAAAAGGACAGATACTGTATGATTAGATTTACATGCAGCATCTAGAGTAGTCCAATTCACAGAAACAGAAAGTAGAATGACGGTTTCTGGGAGCTGGAGGGAAGAGGAGTAGGGAGTTATTTAATAATGGGGACAGAATGTCCGTTTTGCAAGATGAATAGTTCTAGATATTGATTTCACTGAGCTGTATACTTAAATATGGTTAAGATGGTAAGTTTTATGCTATATATATTTTGCTACAATTTGGAAAAAATAAAAACTATAAATACAAAAAGAAAGTCCACACAGAAACCTTGCCTTCTAAGAAAAGACACCATATTGGCCTAGGCCCATGATCACCATAGCTGGGTGAACCATGCCCCCCAGAATGGGCCCAGAATGGGCTGAGGGCATCAACATAAGAATAGAAAGACCCTGTGTCATGGCTGTGGACCCACAATGCAGTGAAACAAACTGTGACTTTCCCCCAAAGGACAAGGAAATGCTTCCCTGCATGCAAGAGAAGGGAAAGGGTGTTGTTCACTCATAAGACACACTCAGGTTCACTCATAAGAACACTCAGGTTCCAGGTAAGGCTTTAGAACATAGGACCGCTGGATTTGTAACTTCCCAGGCCTGGTTCATATAAGGATGGAAGTGCTCCTAACTTCGTGCCAATGCCCTTTCATTAGGGGACATGAGTGACAACAGTAGCTCTTTGGCATTGATTCTGATACACAGACTTCACAGAGTTAAGAAACCTGACCAAGACTGCACAACCAGTAAACAGCAGAGGCGAGGTGGATGCAGCCATTTAGCTCCATTTGGGTTATTTCTTGCTGTTTAACAGACCACCCCACACCTAAGTGGCTTAGAACAACAGCCATTTTGTCACATCTCTGGGTTTTGAGGGAGGCTGGTCTCAGCTGGGCCCTTCTCCTCCTGCCTCTTTGGGGTGTCCCCTGCAGTTACAGTTCCATGGGGCTGGGGCAGAGCCATCTGCAGTTCAAAGGAGCCCATCTTCTCCACATAGCCTCTCGGGCACAGACTCTTTTGTGGTCTCTCCAGTACAGTGGCTTGAAGTCCCAGGAGTGAGTGTTTCAAGCTGCCTGGCTTTGAGAAGGCAGGCCTGGAGCTGGCAGAGCATCACTTCTGCCACTTTCTCCTGGTTACAGCCAGAACCCAGCCCAGATTCCATATGGGAGGTACTGTAAGAGGGCATTAAGTCTGGGCAGTGTGCTTCAATGGGACCTTCTTTGGATACCAGCTATACTTCATTCCCCAGCCCAGACTCCAAACCATGCTGAGCCCCATGAAAGGGAGCTACATCAGTCAGTGCCTGCTCCCCAAGCCCACAGCAAGGGCACTAGGCTGGTGGGTGTCCACGTCCGGGGTCCATGGGAACAGAGAAGCTGTACTCGTGGCTCCCCCTCAGTACCCTCACTTACCCCAGTCAGCCTGCAGGATACTGACAAGAAGACAACCAGGAAGCAGCCAAGGGTCCTGCGCAAGGTCACAGGCAGCACGCAAACCCCATCTGCAAAGCCATCTATTCCTCTGCTCACTACCCGGCACCATCCCGGGGTCATCAGGGAACTACACAGAGTGGAGGACAGCATAGCAGTTGCCTGGATATCTGACAGTGCCTCTCAGGAAGGGCCAACTCTACTAGCAAGGGTTCCATAACACACCCAGCAGGACCAGCAACCACCAGCTGCCTGCACATGAGGAGCGGTGAAAACCGGTACACAGGAGGTTATGCAGGAATAGCTCAGCAAAAAGTCCAAGGAAAGAGGAAGCAGATCCCAAGAGTGGGAAGGACACTGCCCAGAGCCAGAGTCTGTCCCTGGGAGAAGGAGAGAGAACATTCCCAATGGGAATGCTGAATAAAGGATAAATGGAAGGAAGGGAAGGGAAGGTGTTTGAGGTTGAAGCCGGTGGAGAGTATCTCGTGGTTCAGATCAATGTACACACCCTCCCACTGGTCCTCATTCTACAAGAAGGCCCAGGGAGGCATAGTGATTCTTCCCTCACTCTGTCTTTTAAAAGAAAAATTTGCCTTTGGTCATGAGGCTACACAACTGGTGGTGTAAGTGGGTGAGGCCCCTCATGGTGGCACTTTGTCCCCTGGGGATGCTCCTGCAGGACAGCTGCAGGGGGCGGAGGTGGGAGACAGGCTCTCTGTCTCTCTTCTACCGCATTTATCCTACGCCCATCTCTGCTCAGGTGCTCTGGCTGTGTCCTGCATCGGAGGTCAAGTTAGGTTCTCAGACAGATATTTCTTTCTGTAGTAGCCCAGACCATCAGAGTTGGACTGAGGAAATCTGCTCCCATTCTTTATGATCTAACCAAATAATAATGTGTAAAATATCAGAACCGGTTTGCAGAACTCACATTAGGACTACTTCCTGCACCCCCGCTGATCTGCCAGAGGCTTCCAACTGCCGCAGACACACCCAAGCTCACCTGGCTCACTTCGAGTCTCCAATTTGTCCAGAATCTAGTTTCTAATCTTCTCAAGCTCATCAGGACCACTCAGCTGAGACTGAAGCCCAGCACCACCCCTGACAGGGGAAGAGGGGAGGGCTGGGCTGCTGGGGTGACATGGCAGTTGTGACATCTATAGACTAGCCCATTTCTATTTCCTGGCAAATGTACACTTGCCTGAATGGGATGAAGTCCTGGCTGCTGCAACATTGCTCAATCTCCAAATCCTGTTCTAATCATGTCTGATTAAGGGTTTCCCAATGCATGGAAACCTAAGTCAAACAAAGGAAAGAGGATGCTCTCCTGGGAGGCCAGAGTATGCTCCCCATGTGCTGGCCAGCCAGGTGGCTTTCCAAGTAATAGAAACGCAGACACTTGATTCATTCTCTTTCTGTCTCTCCTTACCCTATAAACCAGAAACAAAGACACCTGTTTGGTCACCTATGAGTAGTGTAATATTTGCATAACATCTGGCAAGATATTTGGCATTGGGAGGGAGCTAGAACATATGACCGTTGGGTGCATAATCACACTCGCCCTACCCCTGATGGGTCCTTATAACAAAAGTTAATGACATGGTGTTTCAGAGTTTTGAGGCATCCCCTTCTCAGCCACAGTGGAGCCTCCTGGTCTCTTGTGTATGCACGTAGATGTGAAACAATTTCTCTCTGTGACTATTACACGGACTCTGGTCTACTATAGACCACTCTACCATCAGTTTTTTCTCTCTGAGCAAAAACAGAGGACTGCTCCATGCTCTTAACGCTGCAGAGTGAGGTGTCCTTTGTGCAGCAATGCCATGATTTATTTAGCTCTGGCTGATAAATATGTTGTATGTTTGCTGTTATAAACGCACCAATCCATGTGCATGCATAGACAGGTACAGAAAACACTCTTACATGTGGACCTGTCAGGCAAGTGGCATTAGCATTTCTAAGGGTTTCTTTAATATTTTTTTTATTTGAGAGAGAGAGAGAGAGCATAAGTGGGGAAGAGGGGCAAAGGAAGAGAGAGAGAGAATCTTAAGCAGGTTCCACACTCAGCCCAGAGCCCAACACAGAGCTCAATCCCATGACCCTGGGATCATGACTCAAGCCAAAAATCAAGAGTTGGACACTCAACTGACTGTGCCACCCAGGCGCCCCTAACATTTTTAAGTTTTGACAGATGCTGCCAATCGCCCTGGGTAAAAGTCATGCTGGTTTGTGCTGTTCGGCCCACCCCTTCTGTGCATGAGGCAATGATTTTCCGCTTCTGTCTCTGTCCCCTGCGCATCCAGGTAGGGACTTGCTGGTCTTCTCCAAACTGACGTGTAATTATTAAATATGAAATAAAGTACTCCCTTTTAATCTGATATGTGATGCAAATATATTTCATACTTGGTCATTCTTTTTAAATCATAGTTATCTTTTCTTCTTTAACATAGGATTATTTCTATCTACATACAGTTAGTGTATCAACTGCTTATTTCATGGCCTCCTGTGCCTTGGTCACTCTTCTCCATGCTAAGATTACTTATTCTGTAGTTTTCCAACTCCGTTATACTTCCTCCTAGACATTTCATGGTTCAACTTCAGGGGGTTTGTGTTTTATGTCTAAATGCTTAATTCAGCCCCATCAAATCTCAGAGCTACTTGATTTTACTTCTGCCTTCCAGCTCTCTTTGTGCTTTCTCTCTTACTCCCCGGTTTGTGTCTTGTGTTTCTTTGCGTGCATGTGTCCTTCTGATTATTTCAAGGCTGTGAATTTTATTCTAGTTCTTCTTGCTCTCACTTTCATGACTGTATTGCTCCATAAGGTAACATATTTTCCATTTAGACAGAATTTATTACTCCTGTCTGAGCACTGCCACTTTTTCAACTTCCCTCCATTATCCAATTTTAGTTTATTACGATATTTTTAAAAACTCTTTGGGTGTTTACTTCTGCCCTTAACTATGACTTGATTCTCTCAGCTTTTAAAGGTTTCTTTTGAAATGAAGTCTCAGTTCTGTGATGTCCAGGGTGTTCAACTTATAACCAAGAGCTCACAAGCTTGTTTATTTAAAAGAAAAATCCAAAAAACGTACTTTAAAAATGGTTAAACTGAGAGACATGAGGCATTATGGCATAAACCGAATGACCTAATGTTATTAGCTCAAGCTGGGAGGTGGCCTCGGGGTGTGGTTTTCCAGGAAGCGGAGCCGGCCTGGCCTCCCCCCACCTGGCAGGGTGATCACTCAGGGGTTCTGGGTCAGCCTGAGCTGCATATCACCATGGGTGGACCTGGCCACAGCCAGGTACTCCAGGCATGTCTGTCCACTGAACTCCCTGACCACTCAGCAACCAGCTTGGTGGCTGTATGTCAGCTGGAGATAGATTCATCACAGAGCTGTCAGGTGGTCCTCAGAGCCACAGAGGGGGAAAGTTCAGGGACACTGAGTTAGACCAAGGCTCTGTTCTGCCTTAGTAAGTGACACCCGTGTTGCCAGTGGTCATGGGAAAAATCATTCTGGAGAGAACCCCTCTTTTCCCTCTATCTTGCCTCGTAGGCATCAACCACCAGCTCTTGTCCAGGGACAATATGAGCCTGTAGGCATTCGCTGAGCTTCCTTGTTCTGGGCCTCATGGTCACAAAGACAAATGACACATGTCCTGCCCTTTAGGAACTCACAATATTTTGAGAGAACACCTAACTGAGTGACTGTAAGGCAAAAAGGCAGAATCAGAGGCAGGGTGGGGACACTGACGAGATGTAACTCTGCTTTCAAGGGAAAAGAGGAGCTGGAATCTGAGATGAGGCCTGAAGGTCAAGTAGACAGATGGCTGGGAGGTCCAGGTGGGAGAGAGCTCCTGGGCCTCCTTCCCCTCCTTGAGCCCCAGGACCATAGTTTTCCCACTTCCCAAACCTGCTGCTGAAACCCTTTGAAACTGGGCACTAGATAAAAGCATTAGTATGGCCTTGGCTAGCTCAATCAGCCAATGAGGATTTAGTTCCTCCTTTCCTCAAAGTCAACAGATTGGGAACTGCAGCTCAGGACAACTGGGAGCAAAGGGAGGGGCTCCCCATAGGACTGATGCATCAATTTATGTAACCATTCATTCAAAATGCATGACCCAGTGCCCACTGTGAAGTGCTGGGGATCAGCCATGAACAGACTAGACCACTCCCTGCCCTCCTTTTGTAGGCTCACTCTCCAGTGGGACAGTAGCCAGCATGCAATTAGACATGAGTACAAGGACAGGTCAGTAAATGCTATGAACAGATACACAAAAAAGCATGGAGCTCAAGAGGGATGGGTGCTGATGTTTTGGGTCAGGGAAGGCCTGGGAAGAGGTGTTTGAGCTCTAGGTGTTCAGAGGTGATAGAGTGGGCTTGACTGGTCAGCCTTAGAAAGGGACCCTTAATACGACTTCTGAGAGTAACAAAATTTGCCAAAAGGACTAAATCCTAGGTTCTTCAAATCAAGTTTTGTGGAATATCTGGCTTCCTAAGGCAGGAAGCGCTCACAGAGAAAGAGTAGGCCAGGCATGAAGACACCTGGGGAAGGGTCTTAGGTCAACAGATGCCAGTCCAGGGACCACGCTAGAGCAGTAATGCTGAGCCAGCTACAGACCAGCAGGGGCAGTGTCCAGCCTGGCCAAGACAGCCTACCAGCCCCAGGCCAAACACTGTTCAGCCCCAGACTTTCCTAGGAACGCTGCAACAAGCCTAGGAGGTGCTCCAGGTGCAGGGATGGGCCTGCCCCCATGGCCTGACATGACATAAATGGGCCAAATAAATATTTGCTGGATAAGTGTCTGGTAAGTTTTTCTCTTTTCTCCTAATAGCATTTATTCCCTACATCAGGGCACACCTGTTAGTAAGAGGCAAAGTCTATGTCAGCTGAACATTGTATATGGCAGTAATTTTTGCTGGCTTCTGGTAGCAAATTGAGCCGATAAAATGTGACCACTCTAGAGGTAACTGGACGTTTTTTACTTCAGTTGCACTTATTATAACCTCCCAATATCTGTCTCTTAACTAACATCTCTGTTCTGCATAACTGAATGTCTAATATCTTACATTGCAGGGTATACTTTTCCACATTATTTGTGATTTTTATTTCAGCATGTATCATTTCAAGGGGAATCTCTTTTCCTAAATACTAGTGCTCCTGATTTTCATAACATAAATTCCCGAAGCAGGAAAAGTAGTCAGTTCTGTGTTGAATGATGAGGAAAACCTCAGATGAGTTAGCACTACCAAAACCAGACTTTCTGCCATGCTGCAGCAGATTAAGCTGGCCTGCTTACCATCCAGCATGTGATGACACAGGCTGTCAGCTAGTGTCAGGGATGATGTGGCTGAGTATTTTCCCAGGAAGGATGCAGAAGTCCAGACAAAAAACACCTTTAGAGGAGAGGGAACACCAGGAACTCATGGTGTTTAATGGAAAACCTTAAATTGGTATCTTGAAATAAAACTGTTTTGAATCATTGGAAAGTTTCAATTGTCCTTAGGATTCTATTATCTAGTAAAAGGACAAAATAAAAATCTGTATCTTTGCACATATGATATATTTTCCCTTATGAGTTGCAGAAGCAAGTCTGATATTGTGAAAACTTGTAAATGTTTATAGAATGTCCATGATTTATGGGGAACAGAAATGATTCTATCCAAAGTGACAGTCAAGTAGACAATAAAATTCTAGGAGGTTTTGGATTCTTAGAAGCTAGTAATAACCAGGGGAAATTCCATTTTGAACAGAGGGAGGCAGAGGAGAAGAGAGAAAGAAGAAAATAATATATATATGCATATAATGTGTGTATGTGTGTATACGTGTATATGTGTGTATATGTGCCCACATATGTGTACCTTTGTGTGTGCGTGTGTACACGTACACTTATATGCATGTGTATACATACTTTGTGTATGCGTGTGTATGCATGTGTATATGTGTGTGCATGTATGTGCGCATCTTTGAGATGCTGCCCTAACCTGGTGCCAGCCCCCTCTCCTGTCTGAATCATACCCACTGCCCTTCTTCCCAGCTTGGGAACAGGCTCTGGCTGAAAGAGTGGCAGAAAACTGAAGCAGGATTTGACTTGGCATGTTCATGTCACACTTGTGATAGATTCATCTCTCATACTTTCTCACATCATATCCATGAGATTCCTAGCCTCCTCACACTGAAGATGCCCTGCATGTCTGGGTGAAGTTTTGTAGGAACTTACCTTGAGAGACACAGCAACTCAGCAACCTAAACACCCAGACAAGATGCTCTGCCTCACACAGAGGTATGCCTTTGACTCATGCATGTGAGTTGTCTGAAGAGCCATCGCCCCCCGGAACCATAAGACTGTATGTCCTGGATGTCAGAGGCTCAGGTGTCAGATCTGCTCACTCTGGGAACACACTGTCGCTGCAGGGCTATAGTCAGGGAACGGAGCTCATGCCTTCCTGGATTTGAAGCATCTGCCCTGCTTCCCCAAGGCTTAAATGCCTAGTTCCAGCACAAAAGGTGGGTGAGTGGGACCACACCAAGGCAGCAGACCCTCAAGTCCAAACATGAGATGTGCTCCCAATGCACAGTAACACATCCACCATATCGTTTTTATTCCTTCATAACAGGGTTTACTGAAGTTTGTTCTATAGAACAAGAGTCCTTTGAGATGCTCATGGGGAAACAAAATGTTTCTTGGCCCAAGAAGTTTTGGAAAATATATAGTCTCTGGGCTTGGAGATCCAGTACCCACCCTAGCCTGGCTGAGGCTCCAAGGAGACCTCTGTGTGCTAAAATCACTTTGCCTAAGAATCTCTGTCATGCATCCTTTCCCTGAGACTCCAGACAGAAGCTGCTGTGACAGAGTCTCCAAGCATTGTGTCAGTGGGGGCCAGGAAGCAGGCCAGGGCCAGGTGGGAGGCCACAGCTCTTCAGTGACCAGCTCTTCTCTCGCTGCCAGGGACGCCCTGCTGGCTAGCTGGAAAGAATTAAGACCTTAAGACAGAAAAGTGTTGCTCACACAACCCAAATCCCCAACTTTCAGGTCTGTTCCTGTCAGTAAGCAGCGGAGTCTTCCATGGGCACCCCATTGGCTGGGCCTAGGGAGAGAGTGCAGGTGGAAGATGCTAGAGGCCAGGAGGTGACAACAGTGGAGCCCAGGGTCAGAATCAAGATGGAGTGAGTGCAAGAATGTGACACAGAAAAAGGGGCACCTGGGTGGCTCATTTGGTTGAGCATCTGACTTCAGCTCAGGTCATGGTCTCCCAGTTTGTGAGTTTGAGCCCCATGTCGGGCACTATGCTAATAGCTCAGAGCCTGGAGCCTGCTTCAGATTGTGTCTCCTCCTCTCATTGCCCCTTCTGTGCTCATGCTCTGTCTCTCTCTCTCTCTCTCGATAACAAGTACACGTTAAAAGAATTTTTTTTTAATAAAAAAAAAAAAAGAATGTGACCCAGAGGAAGAATGCTACCAAACAGGGAGCAAGTATACTGTATATGTGTGTGTGTGCATGTGTGTGGTCAAGGACTTGGTGACTGCTGACAGATGGCCACAGTGGAAACCCTGACTCAGCCCAAAGGCAGAGCCCTGAACCTCATCGGCCAGTGTCACTGAAGGGGCAGGAGCTATATGGTTCATTTGACCCAACACAGCACAATATAAAACAAGTAAAATTAAATTAAAATCCAAGCAAGAACATCTTGTTTAAAGGAAACAGAAATGTGCAATCTGCTCATGAAAGCTTTTCATGAACATAGCTTTTATAGAAACAGGAAAGTTTGATTTAAATGGAAAACAGACTTAGGAAGAACTGATCTTCAGTGAGTAATGAATAACAATGGTTCTGTATATTTAATTATGTATTAACACGATATATGTAAGTTGATGACATTTCATTTGAACTATTTTGAATCATATTTTTAATTCTCTGAAGAATGATAAAGGTCACCCACAATGAGCCCATCGCTTCTTCATTCTAACATGTGACCACCTACTACAGTGTCTGGCAGCTATCCAGTGTTTAACACATGTTTCATTAATAAATAAATGTTATTGGACAATTGAAAGCCCAAGTCCAAGATCTTAAGGAAATAATAGAGCCATGTAAGACGTGGCCCTTTCACTTGGAGGATCAGGTTGACAGTTCTTCCACTTCCCCAAAGCCAAAAAGACTCCATTAGAGGTCTCCTTATCAGAGCCAAATTGCCTCTGGGCAGAGCCAAGATAAACCCAATGTAATCTACATGAATTTGTCCATTCAGACCACACAGAGTTGCAAAATCTTCCTCACAGGACCTGGGGAACATCCACTTCAACTAAGCAATCAGTTTAGGTGCACACCACACACAATTATAGCTGTTTTTCTTGTCCTTTTGAAATCTGCTGTCCTGCCCTTGTGACAGGCATTGGGTCTGGACAGTTTCTGAGGGTCAGGATCTGGGATTAGTCTGTGCCAGCAGTGACATGGGCTTTAGGATCAGTAAGAATATGTGTAGGAAAGGACATTCTGGAAAGAAAAGCAAGGACACAAATTTGCTGTGTGGAACTGCAAAAGCAAAAGCAAAACACTTAAAGAAGAAATTTGTGTGGTAAATTGGGGAAAAGTAATAATTCTCATATGTCTTCTTTATCCTCCCATTCATCTTCATGCTCCAGGCCAAGCATCCAGCAAGCAATCAGCAATTAAAGGTGCTTCCTGGTGCACAGCCATTTGAAATTTCAGGAGAAATGTATCTTAGGAGTGGAGCATTCCCCTTGCATACTTTTGTTCCCTTTGGCAAACTTCAGAGGTGTTTGTTTAAAAGTACTCCAGTTGGGGTCCACCCACACAGGTGGTGATGCACAGGAGCTGAGCTGGGTCCCCAGAGTCTGCATCCTTAGAATGCACCCCGTGAGAGGTGGATGCCCACAGCTCTGTGTCCACATTTCAAGCAGCAGGCAGAGGGTGATCCTAATATTGTGGCATCTCCTGTTCCTTGGACTCTCTCCTCTCCAAAGGATAATTGCTAGGGTGGGCCAGTCCTGTGGCGAGGCTTGAGGGGCCCTCAATGCAAAGGACCATGTTCTGGACCCATCCTGCCTGTGATAAGCCTGAAAGCACTTGATGTCACCAGGTGGGGCAGGTATCCCAGGGCCATTTTGTGATGGGGAAATGGAGAAAGAAGATCTTAAAACCTGATGTAGGCCTGTTTAGGGTGGGGAGCAGTGACATATCCCATGGGAAACCTTCCCTCTTATAAAATTCAGAAAACAAGGCTAGCAACAATTAGATAATATACCCAAGGTCCCAAGATAATATACCCAAGGTTATAATACCCAGGATAATACCCAAGATAATATACCCAAGGTTATACCTGTAACTAAACCAGAGCCATTGCTGAGTCCTCATCTGGAACTCTTTCTTCCACCAAACTGCCTCTTTATTGAAATGGCACATGGATTTCATTGAATAATGGCAAACCCGAGTCCCCTAGAAATAAGCTTGTGTCATGTTCCAACTCTGATTAGGAAATAGGAGGGGAAGAAGCAAGAGAGTGTGGTAAGACACATCTTAGAAAGATTTCATTAAAAATAGTTACTGTTGGGGCATCAGGGTGGCTTAGTCAGTCAAGCATCCGACTCTTGATTTCAGTTCAGGTCATGATCTCATGGTTCATGGAATCAAGCCCCTCTATGCTGACAGCACAGAGACTGTGATTCTCTGTCTCACTCTTTCTCTCTCTCTCTCCTGACCCTCCCCGCCCAAAATAAATAAACATTAAAAAAAGTAGTTACTCTCAGAAAAATCCACATTCATGGTAGTGGAGTGCGAGGTAGCTTTAAATTGATGATGTAAGTTTACTGACGATATATTTCATATGGAAAAGCATATTATAGCCACATCTTACAGTGTGATTCCACTACTACACAGACACACATGGTCACACATAGACTCACATAAATGCCCAGAAAAACATCAGAAAGGAATCATGTCAAAATGCTAATACAAATCTGTTTCTGCATGGTGGAGTTAAGGGGAGTTTATTTATTTTTTCCTGGTTTTGCTCATTTGCATTGCTAATTTTCCTCTGACAAATATGCATTTGTGCAATAATTCATTTTTGTTCAGTAAATGGAAATGAGTATAGTTTTTGTCACTTGCTTAATGTGGTAAGCTACAGTCATCAAGAACATTCATTTGTCTGAGAGATTGTCCCCCTGGAACTAACCCCATGGTGAGACGTTCAGCCTCATCCCTCACCCAGGACCCAAGAAGTCTTTTGCTGGATTCTGAGCTCCAGTGAATGACTAATATGACAAGGGTGACAAAGGGTGACTCATAAGGACCAAGAGAGTAGCATTGTCATGTGCTGAACGGGAAGTTGCTACAATCCTCTCACTTGGGGCTTCATATGCGGTTGGGAGAGTCAGGGATCCCTGGTTTCATTCTCCCCTTCTGATATGGTGTTCCATCCAGAAACGTCAGGACTGGAGTCTGTTGTAATGACCGTAAGTAGTCATCAAAGACAACCCAATGTTTGGTTGTCAAAACAAAGGGCAATGACTAGAAAGAAGGCATGAAGTAAAGGTGACAGGGACTTCACAGAATCATGGGGGTGTGCAGGACCAGTGGGAACAGGGGGCTCATAGTGCTTCCATTCCTATTGCCTGTCACCCTAGATGCAGCCTGGTCACCCTGTTCAGTACATGTTTGCTAAATGAGAGTGTGTGGCCCAAAAGTGACTTCAACGGAACTCCCTACCTAATGTAATTTCCTTTGCAACATGCCTGACTGATGCATATTCATTCTTCTCTTAAATACTTCTTGGAGCTGTGGTACTCACTACTACATGGGGAAAGGCATGACAATTTTGACAGTTGCATTGGTTGGAAATATCTTTTCCTTATATTTAGGAGAATGGTTCTCATACCCAAGCACATTTCAGGATCACCTGCAGAGCCTATTAAAACACAGATTGCTGGGGCTTGCCTCCAGAGTTTCTGATCTAGCAGGTTTGGGATGGGTCCAAGAATTTTCACTTCTAATGAGTTCACATCTTGATGTAGCTGGATCCAGTTCCATACTTTGAAAAACACTGGTTTTCAAATAGACTGTTTAATGTTTTCCTTTACTTCCACCCCATTCTCAGAGCCTATGGAGAAAAGGCGCAGTCCCCCAAAACAACACACACACTCCAGTGACACACATACTCTTTCACACACATGCACACATGTCCCACCCATGTCCCTAGCTTGATCCTCTGTGACAACACAGGAGGAGACTTCCCTGTTCCACATGGAACTACTTAAACATGGATGTGCCTCCTCTGTCCTATTAGTGCCTCCTTAACAGACCTCTTACAAAACAAACAGTGCAGCCAGGAAACCACAGCCAGAAGAAGATGCGTGCTCTGCCTAAAGGCTGACACCCAACCACTGCAGTCTGGACCAGTTTAGACGCCAGTCAGTGGGCCTTGTCGCTGCCCTGACTTCCTCCTCACTGGGGTGAGAGCAAAGTCAGTGCATGCCTTTGCCTCAGTAATGACCTACCACCCATCTTTCTGCCAGTGGTTCAACAGCTGACATTACTATGTCCTCCAAAGTCTCAGATCAAGATGGGGGTTAGGAGCTCAAGGGTGAGGTCTCATGATGGGACCTTATGGCCAGCCACAAGGGCCTATGGTACAGATGGCCATCCTGGTCAGTCCTTGGTCTTCCCAGCTGTGGTAAGTGCCTCTGTGCTCCCTGACTTTACCCTTCCCCTGCTCAGCTGGGAGCAGGTGACACCATGAGTGGTATGTTGGGTGGGGGCCACAAGTTCAGAACTACTGGTTACAGGTTTGTGCTTGGGAGAGACAGTCCTGGAGTTCAATCTGCATGATTCCAGAGGTCTCTGAAAACATCCTGTTGTTCTTAGTTCCCTGCCTGACTCCCTGTCCCTTGCTTCCTAGGGTCACCCCCCCCCCCACCCAGTGAAGTTTCTTGCAAGTCCTTGTCTTGGTAAATGTTGACAAAGTGAATGAATGGCCAAATAAGGACATCTGTCTGATGTCCTCTAAGGAACCTTAGGCAGAGTTAAGCCCACCTGGACAGCGGGCCCCCAAAGACAGGACTTTCCACCTGCATGAGTTTTAACCTCTTCAGAGGCTAAGCCCAAGCTCTGCCCAAGACATACGCCCTCCACAACCAGCAGAGAAAGGCAAGTGTAACCTGTACATCTCAGGAGTTCATCCTAGCCTGAAATGTACTCACCATCCTCGTTAGACGAGGTGCAATCTCTATTTCTGAGCTTCAGGTCACCTTCTTGGGCTCCACCGAGTTATAGAGACCCACATCCTAACCATGTGATAGGACATATATGACTCTCAAATAAGATTTGCGCTTAAGGGAGCCGGCCCAAACTACCTCACTTTGTCTGGCCTGTCTGAGCTTCTCTTTGTATTTAAAAATTCTAGAGAGGGGTGGTCACTTTCCATGGCTCATTTTCTATATGTGACATTTTTCTTAATCTGCAACATTCCTATTTAAAGACTAGAAAATATGAGGGATGCCTGGGTGGGTCAGTCAGTTAAGCAGCCAACTTTAGCTCAGGTTATGATCCCACTGTTCACGAGATCAAGCCCTTCATCAGGCTCCATGCTGATTGCATGGAACCTGCTTGGGATTCTCTTTCTCCCTTTCTCTCTCTGCTCTTCCCCTGCTCATACTTTCATGCTTTCAATCTCTCTCTCCCTCTCTCTCCCCAAATAAATAAATAAACCTTAAAAAAAAAGAATCAGTCCCCTGCTCTTAAAGAACTGGGCATGGGGTCTTCCCAAGAGGGTAAACTAGGCTGGGAGGCCAGGTCCCTGGAGAGCTTTATTGAAAATCCTAGACCTGGTAAAACCAAGGCCTCAGTCTTTGTGCTTGCTACAATCCTTCCCACTGTCATGAAGCCTTGATGAGGACACATTCATTGTGAAGCTGCCATCAGTTACATCATGAGACCTACCTGCTCACACCTCTGCTGGACTGACTTCACCTTCTGCTAATGTAGTAGCTGACCCTCACCTTGCCACAGGTAGAAAGCTGTGTCATCTGAGCCAGTGTGAACAGGCAGCATAATTGGGCTTACTGCACTACTGCATGGGACTGAGGTTGAGTTAGGGCTCAAGGCTTGTCTGTTTTATCTAAAACTGTCTCCATTAGCTGTTGCTGGAAAGTAACCCACCTCAAATTTAGTGGCTTAAACCAACAGTAATTTATTGTTTCTTACAAATGTGAGTTGACGGACCATGTGGCTCTTTTGCTGTACACAAAGTTGGTGGTGGCTGCCTCATCAGGAGCTCACCTGGGGTGGAACATTCAAGATGGCTCCATCACATACACAGTGCTTCGGGGGACAGCCAGAAGGCTGCCTCAACCAGGACACTCATGTTGTCTCAGAATCCCCTGCTTCTCCATTTTGACCTATTTTGTGGAAGCTCAGGACTCCCACAGCATACTCAGGAGGGCTCCAGGCCTTCTAAAGGCCTCTATAGGCTAGAAATGACAGTCAATGCCACACATTCTGTTAGTCATGAGGCCAGCCCATGTTCACTGCAGGAGGGAACAACTCACAAGCATCAGTACCGGAAGCAATCTTTGGATTATCTTCTTCTCAGTGTCTCAGATCTCAAAACAAACCCATTTCCACCAAAGAAGGTGATGACTGTGTAGGCCCTGGAGGTGGGAAACATCATCACAGATCTGCTTATTTGGAGGGATTAAAAAAATACTAGGAACCAATAATTTCTCATTGTAGATACTTAACAACCCTATTTCATATTTCAGTTTCACTATACTCTTGAAGACCCTGACCAGGATCTTTGGAAAACACATTATGTGCCAAATGTCATTAAACTAGTAACTCCCTTTACAAGAAGCCCATGAATTGGGGGACATGTTGTTCTTTTCTAGTGTTGTCACCATGTGTCACCCTCTGATGCGGTTCTCCCATCCAAATGGAGCAAAGGGAGCCTGTTGCAGTCAGCTGGGTCACTGTCCAGACTTGCGTAGGATCTGAGGTCACTTAGCTAAGACTGGCGTAAAACAGTAACTGTTAGTCAAAAACACAGGCTCTTGTGTCACAGACATCCCCTGATGTCTATGCTTCACCAGGCACAGAGACTTCCTATGGAGGAATAACTCCAATAACCAACAGTAGCCACCCTCCCAGAACTCAGCGCCTTGTAAGGTGTGACTAAAGCCTTCAGAATTCAGATTTTGGATACGTGTCTTGGCTAATAAGCATTAATCATGTCCCTCTTAAGTAAAATGGTTGAGCCAATTTTTGTTTCCAATTCGGTTAAAATGTAAGCATTTGAGATGTATACATGCAAGTAGTAGTCAGTGAATGCTAGACCACCATTTTGGGAAAAAATGGTGGCTGGGGCATGTACTTAGAACCTCCCTCAACACTTTGGGGCAGTGACTAGGATTTCTTTTTCAAAGTGAGCATGGAAAGAGACTACATCTTGTAGTCTATGGCTCTGAAAGGCAGGTGGCAGGAGACGTCACCAGTCTCAGCACACTTGCCAGAAACCCTCTGAGGAATCTCTAGCAATAGCATCCTAACCAACAGCCAGCAAAAGAAAAATCATGGGTTACAGCCGTGCTGTTTTGCCAAATTTGTGTTATAATTTTCATTTGCCCAAGAAAATAACTTGTTTGTGGTAAGTTTGAGGTTATATTAGAATCAGATATATCAGAATGAGAGCCTTATTAAAATTTTCATGGATGAACCAAAGAAACACAATGAGAAACATAACTATGTCCTAGAAATTGTATCTTTTGTCTTTGTGGTGAGGAGATATGAATAACATGGTAAAATTTTTTCTGCCCCTGCCTTATGTACTGTCAGCCTCTGACATGAAACCATTCAAACCATTTTCCATGCTAAGGGAGTTTAATTGCCCTTTTTTCCTACAGAGTCATTAGCAAGATGCCTTCCTTTCCACTGAGGCATTAGGAGAAGGAAACCAAGTCCCCACCCCCAGCCCAAGCCTGCATACCATGGTGATGATGGGTGTCAGACTGAAATCTGCAAGCTCCTATGGGACTTAAGATGAATTGTAGTTGACACCAGTCCTTAACCTCCTCTCTCCCTCCCAGGACCTGAGCAAACCCTCCCCAGAGCCAGCTACACAGAGCCTCCTGCTTCAAGGCCAGGGAGGGGTTTGCAGAAACAGCAGGCTGATGTTTTTTCCCTTCCCCCCTGCAAAAAACCCTTCCTCCTATTAAGCAGCTTCTCAGTCCTGTCCTGGGTCAGGCTGTGCTGAGAGAGGCAGAAACCCCCGGAACAAACAGCCCACCAGTGTGACCACAATACCAGTCAGAGGTGGCCACATTCAAATTGTTGTACTTAATAAGAGGGTGTCCCTACATGGGAATGGCTGCAGATGTGGATGGGAGTTTGAAGGACCCTACAAAAAATGAGTGCTCAGTCAGTTCACCTGTGCTGAATTTTAAAGAAAAGAAATGGGCCCATGGGGTGTGGTGGACCAGCCACATTCCCTCTTGGTGATATTCTGACCGGGCCTTCCAAACTCCCAGGGCTGTGAGGCAGTGAAGTCTAAAAACAAGTTTACTCATGGCTCATAGAAAGGGTTTTAAATCAGTACCTAGTCCTCTCTTCTTTTCACTATCTAACAGAGAAAATAGTGAGAAGCTTTTTCTTTACACTCTGACCTCACAGCAGGTGAAAATTTGTTTCCTTTTTTTTAATGTTTATTTATTTTTGAGAGAGAGAGAGAGAGAGAGAGTGAGTGAGTGGGGGAGGGGCAGAGAGAGAGGAAGACACAGAATCTGAAGCAGGCTTCAAGCTCTGAGCTGTCAGCACAGAGCACAATGACAGGCTTGAACTCACAAACCGTGAGATCATGACCTGAGCCAAAGTCGAACACTTAACCAACTGAGCCACCCAGGTGACCCAATTTGTTTCCTTATAAAGGAGTCTTAATACATTGATCATGTCATCCCCATTGGAGTTTTCAGTTTGAAAGAGCAAGGGACTAAGCCAGCGCAGAGTTTTTCCTTTTTTACCACCGCACTTTACCACCAGCCAGGGCATGGCAAAGAGCAACCCACTGGAGGGTGGGTTTGTTGAAGATGCTATTGTCTTCATGGACATGAACTCCCATTTCTATTCACTCATGGATGCTGAAAAGATTTCATCAACTAGCATGAACATTTCTCCAAGTAGCATGGAGAAAACTACCTTGGGGTCAGGTTCACTAGAGTAATTTGGAACCATGTCTCCCATCCCCGTCCTCGAACACAGCCTGTGGTCCAACTGCGTGTTGTTTTGGCTGAGCTGAGTGTAGCAGAAGTTGCACCAAGCCCATTCTCAAGGCAATTAACCATCTGTAGTGACCCATCTGTTAGGCACAGCTGGACAGCGTCTGCCTGTCATCACCATTTCCAAATAAACATTGGCTATGATTTGATTAAAATATGAAAGCCTGAGCCCCTTGTGTACCATAACAAAAGCCAGAGCAGGCAACCGATCTAAATGGCACAGTTTTCTAAACAAAGAGCTTTCAGAGGGTATTATGCTAAGTGAAATAAGTCAGTCAGAGAAAGACAGATATCATATGATTTCACTCACGTGTGGAATTTGAGAAACAAAACAGATGAACATAGAGGAAGGGGAAGAAAAATAAGATAAAAACAGGGAGGCAAATCATAAGAGACTCTTAAATGCAGAGAATGAACTGAGGGTTGTTCAAGGGGAGGTGGGGGGGAAGGGCTAAATGCAGGATGGGCATTGGGCACCTGGGTGGCTCAGTTGTTTAAGTGGCCAACTTTTAATTTCAACTCAGGTCATGATCCCAGGGTTCGTGAGTTTGAGCCCCACATCAGGCTCTGCTCTTACAGCATGGTGCCTGCTTCAGGTCCTCTGTCTTTCTCTCCCTGCCTCTCTTTCTCTTTCTCTCTCTCAAAAATAAATAAATGTTAAAAAAAATTAAATGGGTGATGGTCATTAAGGAGGGCACTTGTTGGGGGGCACCTGGGTAGCTCAGTTGGTTAAGTGTCCAACTTCAGCCCTGGTCATGATCTCCAGGTTCATGAATTCGAGCCCCGCATTGTCCTCTGTGCTGACAGCTCAGAGCCTGGAGCCTGCTTCTGATTTTGTGTCTCCCTCTCTCTCTCTGTCCCTCCACCACTCATCCTCTGTCTCTCTTTCTGTCTCAAAAATGAATAAACATTCAAAAATTAAAAAAAAAAAAGAAAAAGAAGGAAGAGGGCACTTGCTGGAATGAGCACTGCATGTCATATGTAAGAGATGAATCATTAGGTTCTCCTCCTGAAGCCAAGACTACACTGTATGGTAACTAACTTGAATTTAAATTAAAAAAAAGAAAAAGAACTTTCAGAGAAGTAGTTCTCAGAGGGTCAGCAGCCAAGAATCTCAGCAGGGACCTCCACCTCAAGGACTAGCACCCATTGTTGAAAGGCAGAAAATGCAAGCTGAAAGGAAACCTCAGCTATGGATACAACCCCTTCATTTCCCCAGAAAAGCTGGGCATTTGTCCAGGATCACTCAGCTAAGGAATAACAGACAGGGATCTGGTCTATGGTAATGGGAGTCTTTGGGCAGCCTGATTGTGCATTCTAGGACACGAGGTGGGTGAGAGGCAGAACTGTCCAGAAGAGACGACCAGCAGAGACATCAAGTCAGGTGGCCTCTCAAGGCAGATGGCGTGGATTACATGCGGCATTTCAGAATTTTACCCATAAGTGAAATCCACCTACAGCAAAGACCCTGACACACGAAGCCAAGTTCTTCAATATCCTGGTATTGTCTTTACCAGCAGGGGCTATCAGCCAACATTTAAGCAGACTCAGAAATCATGAGAATTTCAAGGTTCTTGGCTATAATAAATGACCACATGGACAATATTTCTAGTTAAATGAAAAGCTGTTGATAATCCTGGATGTGAGTATGGTGCTTTATATGGAGATTCAGGGAAAGGACGCCCTCTGGAATCCAGTGCAAAGGGAAGTATGTCTCTTTATAATTAGTATACTTTCTTTAATTAGCTAATGAAGAAAAGCCATGAACTCATGGCAGTCACCTTTCTCCTGGCTACCAGGGAACTTAGAAGTAAGTTATATACTCAGTCTTAGAATAGATTTTATCAGCCATCCTTAGAATAGATTTTATCTTGCAGGTTTGTCTCCTTTCCCTGTCAGGGCATGATGTTTATTTTGCATCTTTATATTTTACTCACATTAATCTCTTGACTTCTGTTATTATAATATTCTTCAATCTTTGTATAGAATAGAAGAGTACAGATTGAATTTGAAGAATGTTTTAACCCTTCCTTAAAAAGCACTCTTAACATCAATGAGAAAAAGGCAATGCATTAAAAAAATAGCTCTTTCAACATACATTATTTCATTTTTTTTCCCAAAGCCCTGCAAAAATCCCTGTGTCTTGGGAATCTTTCCTTCCAGTCATGGAGCTAAGCATATTTTGCCATGTTGTGGTTATCTGCAGACTGCTAGCTCACTGGGACACTGTGCAACACAGAGCTGGAGATCCCAGAACCTGCTCCCTCCCATGATGGAAGGGAACCCTAGCCCCATGGTGCATCTTGCTGAGGCAGCAAAGTCTCTAAAGGGAAGCTCAGCTTTTCATTTGCTCCCTGTTCCTTTCCTATTAGCTTGTCAAATCCTCCCCACTGTCAGGAAGCCCTGGGCACAGCTTGTAGGAGCCAGAAGAAGAAGGGACAGTGCTGCTTTTCATCCCCATATGCCCACGACCAACTAAAGTCCTGGTCCCCGGTAGATGATCCGTAAATATTTGCTGAATCCATGTGTCAATGTGGGTGAATCATTTGATTTTTCTGGGCCTCGGTTTCAACAAAATGGGGAGATTAGCTTTTGGCTTCCTTCCAGCACCATCCAGGGGATGAAATGAGATTCAAGGACACGAAAATGCATGCAATGTATTCAGCACTAGAAAAAGCATGTGACCATTAGTCTTTGTTAACTCGTGGTTAAGAAATAGAAATGCCCAGGATGGTTCCCCCTGCCCCCCACCTGCTGACTTGCATCTCCACTGATCCAGGAACACCTTCTGTTTTGAGAATGTGCCAAAATATTTACTTGGTGGAAATACAATTGTGCTGATCTGGAGAGATTAGGGAAGGAGAAATCCTGAATGGCCTTGCCCTGTCTCTGAAACTCCTTCCAGCCTGGTTCTCTACACCAAGGACAGAAGTTAAGGTCA
The DNA here is from genome assembly GCF_028018385.1 of Neofelis nebulosa. NCBI lineage: Eukaryota > Metazoa > Chordata > Mammalia > Carnivora > Felidae > Neofelis > Neofelis nebulosa. The sequence goes on along the minus strand of NC_080790.1, from coordinate 93,616,970 downwards.
AGAGGGCAGTAAAGGAACTGACAAATGCCCCATGGATCTCCTGAACGTGTCAGAAGCAGCCATTCAGGGATGCACCTTGCTTCAGAGCATCCCACCCACGGAGGACCTATCTCATCACCCTCCTTCTTGGGGGACACCAAGTCCTCCTCCACTATCCCCACCCCCAGCTGTGTGTCTTTGAGTAAGAAACCAATTATTGCCATTCTCTATCTGGCAGGGTAGCAATTCTGGAAAACTTATGCCGCCTCGGTGCAAAAATTTTGGGGAAAATACACAGCTGTGGGGTCCAAAATTGGGGACAAATACATGGCATGAGTGTCCAAATTTTCCCTTTGACACTATTTGTGCTTTAAGGAAACATAACCTAAAAACTAGAAATCACATTTTATTTATTATTTTTTCTCAATGATTTACTTTAGTATACGGAAGCTATTAAGCTCCTGTCTCGTTAAAAGCGACTAAAGTTTGTGTGGTGAGCGATCTATCACCCAGGTACTTTGCCCAGGCAGAGGCACTCTGCACCCATGTAGGTGTGTGCTTAAAGACAAGGGTCCTAGTGCCTCCTGAGACTTGCCAAAGACACAATGCTAGAATAATTCACGTGGTTCAGTGCACCCTCTTTTTATTTAAAAATAATTTTTAATGTTTATTTATTTTTGAGAGAGACAGAGACAAAGTATGAGCAGGAGAGGGCAGAGAGAAAGGGAGGCCCAGAGTCAGAAGCACGCTCCAGGCTCTGAGCTGTCTGCACAGAGCCTGACATGGGGCTCAAACTCCCGAGCAGTGAGCTCATGACCTGAGCTGAAGTCCTACACTTAACTGACTGAGCCACCCAGGTGCCCGTAACATACCCCCTTTTTAAATGCCTGAAACAGTTGTTCCTCTGATGGTTGGGATCTAGTGTTAAGGCAGGTACAGAGGGTGAAAACAAAGAAAAGGGATCAGTATAACATTTCCCTTCCCTGGGTTGGATTCTTTAGGGACCAGGAAAACAGGAAGGGGGTGAGGTCTCAGTTGGAGAAGGGAAATGCTGAGGAAGTGTGGGCAGGGTACTTGGAGCAGGAAAGCATGTTGAAGATGTTGCTTAGAAGGAGGCCCCTCCTGGCAGGGGAGAAACCAGCCCCAGGAAAAATAGGCTGCCGTGGGGGTTGGCTGCAGGGAGGCCTAGCCTCTGCACCCAGAAGGGCAGAGCCACTCCCAGGATTGTTTTCCAAGGACGATTTACAGTCCCCATTGTAGGCCTTTCCTCTGGGTAATGAGGTAGAAAACAAGAGCCAGAAATGCTCATCCATCTTGTCACTGGATTATACTTTCCCTGGCAGGTCAGCTCTCAGCCACCTGGGCAGCTGTTCTGTCCACAAATGCTGAGGAGTTTGGCAACTCTGGTCTAAATTAGTCTCTCCCAGAGCTGCCATGGTCCCTGGTATTCAGGGCTGGATACATTTTGCTGTCTACAGCAGATGAGGAAAGACTATCTATTTTTATGATTTATTTCTGGACAAGGGGTCACTGTGAAATTTCAACTGGAGAGGAGCCTTACTTCCTTAGCTTGGGCACCATGCCTTCTGAAGGTAGCTGGAGTACAAACACCTTTGCCTTGGAAATGAGAATAAATGAGTCAGAAAAGGGAATAAAACTGAACTTTAAACCATCCGGGAGATAGAGATGGGGGGTTATAGATGAATGAACAATAGATTAAATGTATTTACATGTTATGATGAATAATCTCAGCACTTATTTGGAAAGTGAATCTCTCAGATATGTTTCTATTATGTGTGTGTATGTGTGTATGTGTGTGTGTGCAGTGTGTATGTAGTGTTTATGTGATAGGTGTGGTGTGTGTGGTATGTGTACGTGTGTGTTGTGTGTGTGGTTTGTAGAATGTGTGGTGTCTGTGTGTCTGCAGTGTGTGTGTGTTGTGTATGTGGTGTATATGTGATGTGTATGGCATGTGTGTGCTGTTGTGTGTGTAGCGTGTGGTGTGTGTCTATGGTGAGTGCGTTGTGTATATGTGTCATGTGTGTGGTATATATGTGGTGTGTGTTTGGCATGTGTGAATGTATATAGGTGGTATGTGTGCAGTGTGTGATGTGTGTGTGCAGTGTGTGTGATGTGTGGTGTCTGTGCTGTATGTATATGTGGTGTGTATGGTGTGCATGGCATGTGTATGGTGTGTATATGTGATGTATATGTGATATGTGTGTTCAGTGTGTGTGTGTGTGCATGTGTGGTGTGTGTTTGATGTGTGTGTGTGTGGTGTGTCTATGGTGTGTGTGTATGGTCTGTGTAATGTGTGTCTGTGGTGTGTATGTGATGTGTGTGGTGCTTGTGTGTTGGTGTGTGTGTGCATGTGTCTAGCATGTGTGTGGTGTATGATGTGTGTGTGTATGTGATGTGTGTGGTGTGTGTGTGTCGTGGCATGTGTCGGTATGTGGTGTGTATGTGTGTGGTGTGTGTGGTGTATATGTGGTGTGTGGGTATGGTGTGTGGTGTGTGATGTGTGCATATGTGGTATACTTGTGATGTATGTGTTTGGTGTGTGTATGCCTATGTGTAGTGAGTGTGTATGTGTATGTGGTATATATGTGATGTGTGTGTTTGGTGTGTGTGTGTGTGTGTGGTGTGTGTGAGTGGTGTGTGTGCAATGTGTGTGGTGTGTGTGTGTTGTGGCACATGTGGGTATGTGGGGTGTACGTGTGTAGTGTGTGTGGTATATATGTGGTGTGTGTATGTGGTGTGTGGTGTGTGTGATGTGGCATATGTGTGGTGTGTGATGTGTTCATATGTGGTGTATATGTGATGTATGTGTTTGGTGTGTGTCTGTCTGTGTGTAGTGTGTGTTTATGTGGTATGTATGCGATGTGTGTGGTGTGTGTGTGTTGTGGCATGTGTGGGTACGTGGTGTGTGTGTGTGGTGTGTGTGCAATGTATGTGTGGTGTGTGTAATGTGTGTCCGTGGTGTGTGTGATGTGTATGTGGTGTGTGTGTGTGGTGTGTGTGGTGTTTGTATATGAGTCTGGCATGTGTGTGGTGCATGATGTGTGTGTTTGGTGTGTATGTGTCGTGGTGTGGTATGTGATGTGTATGTGATGTGTGTGGTGTACTGGTGTGTATGTGGTGTGTATGTGTGTGGTGTGTGTGTGTGGTGTGTGTAGTGTGTACGTGGTGTATATGTGGTGTGTGGTGTGTGTGTTGTGGCATATGTGTGGTGTGTTATGTGCATATGTGATGTTTATGTGATAGGTGTGTTTGATGTGTGTATGTCCGTGTGTGGTGTGTGTGCGTGTGTGTGTGTGTGTGGTATGTATGTGGCTAGGTGTGGGTGTGTGTGTGTGTGTGTGTGTGTGACCCAAATACAAACTGGAGCTTCATATGGCCTGATGGACACATGGAGTCACATTCAAAGGAACACAGCCCCAAAACCAAACCCTGAGAAGTCAGTTTCAGTGTGCCCTCAAGTGTCTGGAAGAACGCTAACGGGGATCCAATTCAGGAACCCGAACAACACTTCTTAAAATTCTACTTGATCCTCTTGCTCTCCCAGATTTCTACAGCCTCACTGTAGATGGCTGAAATTCTCCTTACTTCCAGCCTCTGAGTCTTTCCTGGTTTAATCCCGTCTGCCTTCTGTCAGCTTCTTGCACTGTTGGAACGTGGGCTCTCCTCTTTATCCATTACCTGAATTCTTCAGAACAAAAGTGGGCCCAGAGGCTGATCCCAGAAGCAAGAATCTCCTTCCACCTTGTCTTCCCTCTCACCCAGGCTGGACTCTCCACACTTTCTGCGCCCCAGACCCAACTGGCCAGCAGCGACCCTCCTCTGGAGCAAGGAGGGATGAGGCTGCAAGCAGCATTCAGATGCTCTTTCTTGGGCAACGCGTGGGGAAAAAGCAGGGAATGCAATGTAGAAATCCCATTTTTTTGTGTGACAGTCTCTTGCTGTGGCAGCACTCCCTGGGCACGCTCCACAGGCTGCTGCAAAGAGCCAGCATCCACATGTGCCAAGCAGGGCATTCCCGCTCACAGTCGAACCCTCACACATAGGGAGCCTTCTCCTGGGGCTGGGTCACCCCTTGGGGGCCTTTCTGAGATGCTCAGAAGCTGCACACCCTGAATCTTTCTCACAAGTGGCTGTGCCACCAAGTAAGCGTCCTGCCTTAATGTCATATCAGCTTCCCCTGGGTAGGTGGGAGGCAATGAGGGATGAGACAAACCAGTGAGCCTGAGGCACAGGCACAGTCTCCAGTGGGGGTGTCCTGGGCTGAGGCCAGCCCAATTTGTCACTAAGCAGGGACTTAACGGTTTTGTTCAGATTCCAGGGATTCTGACAGAGGGTGAGTGCATTATGACCATGCAGTTTGAAGTCCTTAAGCAATACTAGCACGTGAGCATGAACACAGGAAATCTCTGGGAAAATATGCAACATCAGAGCACATCTTCCGCTTTGGAGGACACAGCCTTTCTGAGCCTGGGTGTGCAGCTTCTGAGATATGGCACCAGCTCTGTCCCAGCTGTCCCCCCATTTGCTCTCCCTTTGGTGTTTCCCCTTTAAAAAAATGTGTGCATATGTAAGCCCATTTTTCCATCTTCTTGGCTAGTCATTGCTATCCCTGGGCCCCTGCTGGGATAGCAGGAACCCAATAGATCAATAATGTGCCAAGTGACTGGTTAATCCCAAGACATCCCTATGTCATCCAATACAGAACACCTTTCCCCATAGCTCACACCTATTATAGACAAAGCAGAGTAACATTCATGACATAAACAGAAAACAGTGCTGGAGATGACGCAGTTGAATTAAAGGAGCCTCCCTGAAGGTGAAACGGCTGCAGGTGCCTGGAGCCTAATGGGAGTGGCAGCTTCACAGCAGAGAAGAGATTTAACTTTGGCCTTGAAAGGGGGGCACATTTGTCTGCCAAAGGGACGGCAGGGCATCCCTGCTAAAGGGACAGTGGGAGCAGAGAGATGAGGGAGGTCAAGCCCCAGCGTTTCACCTTCAGAAGGAGGAGTGCCTCATGGACAGCAGGCGGAACCCCAATTTTTCTCTTTCATAGAGCCCTCTCTTGTTTTTCATTGTACTCACCACGTTTGTAATTTGGAGTAATTCACGCGATTATGTGTTGAATGTGTCTTCCACACCAGATAGCACAGCACACTAGGGATGGGCCTTAACGTTTTGGTTCACCCAGTGCTTGTCACTCAGCAGCATTTGTCAACATAAGCATGCCTGTCTCTCACCATGCCCCACCTAAGGCAAACATGGAGAGTAGATCGGGGGTCTTTCCTTGAGTTCTCTTGGCTGACAGCAATGGGGAGTCCCTGGTCTAAGACTGTGGCCTATTCCTGGGACAGAAGAGCCTGGGCCTGGGCCAGAGCTGATGGCAGAGGGGACATCTGGGCACACAGCTAGAGGGAGCTCTGCTGGGGGACCCCATCTGGGGGGGGGGGGAATCACTGCTGTGATATTCTCTTGGGAACATCCATGACTCTGCAAACTCCCACCAGTCCCCTCTGTGGCTCCCTATAGCCTGGAAAGGGTGAAACTAGAGCCACAGAGGTCCCCAAGGCTGCTCATGGCGTCTTGTCTCCAGAATGTAGGGCCCGTGCCCTCTGCTGGCCAGGCCTTGCAGAGCTCTGGGAAATTGGCCAGGGGAAGTCTGGAGCATTCTGTCGGAAAAGGTCCACAAGGCAAATAGGAGAAAGCGGCCCAGGCTGACACACCAGGTTTAGAACCCGCTGGGTCTTGGGCAGGTCCATCTGCATGGTGGTGGGGAAAGAAAGAGCGGGGCAGCTAAATGGGCGCTACACATGGAACCACACACACATCCTCTGTTTTTCCACTTTGCAATTGCCTCTGCACCCATTTACAAGCCTCGAAGGAAAAGCCTCATTGATCCTTTATGACTAAACACTTGACGTTTTCCCAAAGTGGTATCACCCAGCTGGTCTGACACCCAATTATATATGGCAGTTTCCAAAAAGTAAATCCAGGTTTCAAGGATAAAGGCAGAATCCAGACTGGACATTTGGAAGAAGCCACAAATCTGACAGCTGGTCCCAAAGGGACCCCCACGTGGTGAGGGCAGCATCTTCACTGGGAAACGCATACCGCGCCCCCCCCCCCCCAGGCCCACACTGTGAAAGGGCAGCAGTGACATTACACACCACCCCAGGCTAGCAGCGGGGTGTGAGCTGAAAGCCACATCTGTTAAATGGAGCCCCACTAGCAGCAGGACCTGGACAGGTCCACCCTAGGAATAGGGGACCAGACAGATCAACAGGATTGGGAGGCACGTCAGTGAGCATCTTCTCAAGAATCCATTCTCAGTTAACGCATATCTGTTGAGCACCTCCTGTGAGCAGGGCTCCATGAAAAGTGCTAGGGATGCATCAGCAGGCAAACAGGCACTGTGTCCGCTCTTCTGGATCTCATGGCTGAGCCAGGGGGTCGACTCTTGGTCATATCATCACATGCCCAGATGCACACACATGAGCATGCACATATGCATATCACTCATGTACACACTTGCATATGTGCACATGCACAAAGTGAAAAAAGTGGCAAGACCCATGACAGGGAGTACATCTCGTGTTGAGTGGCAGAGGGATGGTGGTCAGCGAAGTCTTCTCGGAGGAAGAGGCGCTGCACTACAGTCCTAAGGAAGAACGATCTGGGGTGGGGAACAGAGTGTTCAGAAGGGGGATAAACATGTGCAAAACCCTGAGTAGGATGAGGCCTACACCTGAGGAACTGAAAGGAAAGGCCACTGTGGCTGGAGGACATTAAGGAGGAGGACCTTAGGGAGGCTAGAGCCCTGGAGGCTGTTCTTGGCATCTGGGTCTTCTGCCTGAAAGCAAGTGTATTAAAACTGGGGGAAGGGACATAAATGGTGGTGACATCACGAGACCCTGGGTCATGGAGGGCAGCAGAACAGAGCTGGGAGACCAACGACCACAGCCTGGGGAGAGCGGCCAGCCTGGCCAAGGATGGACATGGGCAGGTGGACTGGAGAAACACCAGGGAGATGATGTGAACAGGGCCCAGAGACAAGTTGGTGACCCAGAAACTGAGCCTGAAAGGTACTTTCAGTTCTTCTTCCCCATAGGCTATGAGTCACAGCCTATCTGCACACAAGAATCCCCCACAAGCTTCACAAAATACTGATGCCCAGACCCCACCCCATGAGGGTGCAGCCCAAGCATTTGGATTTAGTCTAGGTAATTCTGATAAGTAACAAGGTTTGAGAGCACTGCCTTGGAGTACCCTAAAGTTCCTTTGGCCTGGGCTGGGTGACACCTGCAGGCTGGGCAGTGGCAGCAAGGGACAGGCAGAAACAGGAACTCTAGCAGGATATGGCCCTCACAGCCCCCCAGGCACCACAGGGACTAGCCATCTACCCCATGCATTCAACAGGGCCAGCAGTCTACTGGCCTCTCCCTCTCCCTCTCTGGAGCCTGGATGCTGGTGTAACAGTAAGACATGGAGGGAAAGGAAGCTCAAACCAGTCAGTTCCAAAATCCATCCTGGGAAAGCGGTTGGGCAGCTGATAAGCGGGGCCCCTGTGCTGTGCCAAGCCATGACCGGCTTTCATTCCCATCCACAGCGAGTGGCTAGCCACAGGTTCATAGTTGCTGCCCTTTGCCTTTACAGGCATGTCTCCCTTGCCAATCATCACTGGTCAGTCCAGGGTAAGGGAGGGCCACCTCCCTTCCCTCTGGGCCGTGTCCTGGTGGTCGAACACTGGCTGCTCTGTTTCCTGCCCCTGCCAATTCTGTCCACGTGGTGCATTTTCCATGGAAAGCTATCAACTATGAGAAAGAGCACACATTCCTGAAATATCTGATAAACAAATATTTTTCCTTTATCTACCCCACTGGCCAAAATGAATGGGTGACTGTGGTTCATGATTTGTCCCCTCTCACTCTTTGGCAGAGTGACCCCTCCCAGCATGCACCTCCTTTCTTGTCTTCCCCCTCCCCCTCTCCCTGTTTATCCCTATTGATACTTCCTTTTGCACCTCTGTCCCAGGCCTTCCCATCTCTCTCTGTCTCTCTTTACTGTCATGTGCAGCCTCAAAGAAGAACTTTTTATATTTATTTTTCCACTGCTTTTACAGCACTCAGTCTTTGAGGAGAAAGAGGTATAAAATTTCTCGTCAGAACAAACCTGAGGTGGCTCTTCCCAGTGAGAAGAAAACAACTTCAGTGGTGGCAGTGGGGGCGGGGCACTTGTTCCTGGTGCCCACTTGACCCATGGGCAGGGACCATGAGTCACACACCCTGGGCAGAGGCGAGCTGCTCCTGGGTGTTGCTAGAATGTGTCCACACCCACATAAGCTATTGCAGCATCTCCTCTCATTCAGCACCCGAGCTGAATGTCTCTCCCTCAGCTCTGGCTCCAGAACTCTCTGGAGACCTCAGACCTCCAGCACCCTCCTGCTGGTTGGCACTGAGTAGATCAGGAGCAGGTAACCACCAGCCTTTCCCGGTTCACAATGAGCCATGCCCAACTGCAGGAGAGCTATGTGCTTGAAATTGATGGCTCAGGAAAACGTTGACGTTTCTGTGGCACACTTATTTCCTGAAGACCGAAAAGCCTGTGTTTGATATATTTTAGAACAATGTCTGGAAACTGCACTTTACTCTTTCAAACATATTTAAATGTCTAAACTTCAACAGTGCGGAAAATTTCACTTGTAACCTGAGGATGCCAGACAATGGGACCTGAATGTAGTAGTCATGTCGATGTGGCTGTGTGTTATCTCTGCATGCATGGAATGCTTTGAGAACTGGAAACCAGTATGCATTCAGGCACTAGTGGTTCCTCTGTGTGTCAGGTTAGTAGCACTGGGTGGATGTTGGGGATAGAGAAATAAAGATGACCGATAATGTCCCTGCACTCATGGGGCCTTTGTTCTGGTGGGGGATTCAGATAACAAACAAGCAAACAACTAACCCAGGAAGAAGTTTGGCTCCAGTGCTTACACCAAATAGGGTTCTGTGACTATGGGGGTGTGCCTCCTTAGGCAGGGCAGCCAGGGGAAAAGTTGACCTCTAACATGCCATCAGGGTGAAGCCAGCTGCAGTGACCCTGGGCAGGGTTTTCTGGGTAGGCAGGGCAGTGAGCCCAGTGACTCTAGAGCCTGATGAGGCTGGCATGCACAAAGGGCAGTAAAGGTCGGTGTGGCCAGGTGAAACCGTGCCAGGGAGCAAACTGGGAAGTGCCTACAGAGACCTGGGTAGTGGCCGAGTCACAGTATGGGTCATAGGTGCTGGTGACGTGTCATTAAGCTGACAAGCCACGTCCAAGCAGGCAATGGCAGGATTTATGTTGTAAACTTCCTCCCCTTCCAGGAACTCCAGGGAGAATAAGACATAAATCCATGCACGGCTTATTCTTCTGCAAAATTCAAACACTACTGAGAGTCAGCCCTTTTGGTCACCTCTGGAGCTATCTGAAGAATAAGATCGTGGCCAAGGGGACAAGGCACTCATCACTGGTGGAGAGGACTCACCTTGAGTCTAGGAACACAACACCATATACACATGAACTGTATTTAGGACCACACTGAAAGCAATGGAGGCAGAAAGGAGCCAACAGGAACTTTGGGGAAATCACAGGAGGCTGCTCGAGGAGATGCCATCTGAGTTGGGGCCACTAGGCCAAGAGCATTCATTCTCGACAGAGAGGTTTTGCAAGAGCGCAGGGGCAGGCTGGAACACGCAGGGTTTCAGGGGTGCCCGCAGTACCTCAAGGGTATAAGGCATGAGGTGAAGTTGGTAAGGAAACATGAAGACAGATGAAAAAAGGTCTTAGCACGAAACAAAGGGCTTTTTCCTTCTCCTGGAAGTGGTGCAAAAACCTTCAAGGTGTTTGATCCTGGGTATAACACAGTAAGATCTGTTTTAGAAAACTAATCCAGGGCAGCGTACTTTGCTTTGGGTCCCCCAAATCTTGGTCATGCACTGTGAACAAGTAGCTTCTTTGAGAAGTGCAGGCACACTGGGAAGGAAGTGGGCGGAAACTTTACAGTGACAAAGGCCAGCAAGCCAGCGCGGTATTAGGTGGGCAATGAGTTTAATGCCTTAGAGAAGCTCTATGCACTACAAATCAATTGCCTCAGTGTTACCCCAGCTAAAGGCCGGGTTGCAAGGTGCATGCTGATTAGCTCCCTCAAGCCTTGGGGGAGAGCTGCTTCTGGGGTAAGTCTCACATTTGCAGCCACCTGGAGTTGTGGATGGCACAGTTTCTCAGGACTTTAGGAAGAGTCAGCAGGGACAGAAATGTCCACGTGGTGGTGGAAAGTCAGGTGGAGCCTGACTTTTTTTTTAATGTTCTAAATTCCATAATTCTTTATTAAATATTTGACAAGTTGTATCACTTCTTTACAATGACTTCATTTTGTCACATTACTCTCTTGCTGTCAGGAAAACAGTCTACAATTTCTCTCTAGATCTCAAAAAAAAAATGAAAAGCAAAAAGAATTTGTTATTAAACAAAACTTTTCCTGTGTGTATCAAATTCAACCATATTTTAAAGCTATTCTGGTTGTGAAAAAGAGTGTTATCCATAAGTTGTCTTTAAAAAATTTGGAAGTATTTTGTTTTTTAATCACTGTATCAAATAGTACTTGGCTTTGTATTAGAAGGTGGGGTTTATAATAAAAAGTTATGAAACATTGAGGATTCATTTGGAATGCTTGAAACTCTTCTCACCTTAAAAGTCACTGTTGTTGTTGTTGTTGTTGTCTTTTTTTTTTTTAATGTTTCATTTGGTAATACATCCTGAATTAAGAAATGTGTAAAACACAGTGAGGGTAGGCAGGAAGGTCTAGAGGCCTGGAAAATGTAGTCAGTGAGCGGTGTCACATGTGATTTCTGCCACAGCCACAGGCCTCTCACTTTTACTTTTTGGAAATTTTATTTTAGAAAACGCTAATTGAGAAATGCAAGCAGAAAACATCTGGCATCTCTAGATATCATCATGGAGTCTCCTCAGCAAAGACAAATAAAATCTCATCTTGACATCTGGAGTGTGAATGTGCCAATGTGCAGGGGACAACTTAACCCTTCACCCCAAGGAATTACCCCTGCAGGATGTCCAGTGTCCACAAACAGAATTTTCCCAGGCCACGCTCATTCTGTAGCCTAAGAGAATGGATACAATCAGCTATTGGATCCATGGTAGCTTCAAGGGGAGGCTTTGTCTGGTTTGCTTTGGCTTTCTGTTTTGCATTCCTGTGTTTGTTTGTTTGTTTTTAATGTTTTACTTATTTTTTGAGAGATAGCAGGCATGAGTTGGGGAGGAGCAGAGAAAGGGGGAAGGAGGATCCAAAGTGGGCCCCGTGCTGACAGCAGAGATCCTGATTCAGGGCTCAAATTCACGAACTATGAGATCATGACCTGAGCTGAAGTTGGGCACTCAACAGACTGAGTCACCCAAGTGCCCCTCTCATGTCTGTTTAATGCTGCAAATCACTTCAGCAATTCTGGTATTCAGCAGACTAGCTCCTTGGAAGGACTTTGCTAATACATTTAAGTCCTTCCCCCCTGTGCATACCTCTTGGCAGAACCTAGCTGAAATCCATTTTTACCTGAATGGAGGACTCCAAGGGCAGAGCCTCCCTGCCCTGCTGAGGGGCACCTCAGCTGGACAAGTGGTTTCTCTGCAGAGTGATAGACCAAACCACAGGTCTGTGGTGTGACAAAGCTAATAAGCTCTGTGTTGCAAGAGAACCTGAGATCTATGAGTCTCTAAACCACAAGAAGTGTCCCCAAGAACCAGTAGTCAGAGTAGAAGAGGGTGAGGACATAGTCCCAGCAACAACCTCAAATAGCCGAAAATAACAAATCCTTGTCTTAGTCTGTTTGGGCTGCCAAGTCACATAGACTGAGTGGACTATAAGCAACAGAATTATATTCCTCACAGTTCTGGAGGCTGGAAGTTCAAGATCCAGGTGCCAGCAGATTTGATGTCTGGTGAGGACCCTATTACTAGTAGTTCACTGACCACTGTAACTTGTCCTTATTTCACCTTAATTGCCTCCTTAACATCTATCTCCAAATACAGTCACTTTCTGAGGTACTGGAGGTTAGGGTCTCAACACAGAATTTGGGGGGAACACGATTCAGCCCATAACAGTATCCATACTAAAAATAAAGAAGCTAACCACATCTATTTACAGATAATGTGATCTGATATACAGAAATCCCAGAAGAATCCACAAAAAAAGACTACTAGAGCTAATAAACTGAGCAAAATTACAGAATTCAAGATCAACATACAGAAATCAGTTATATTTCCATACAATATCAATAAACAACCAGAAAATTACATTAAGAAAATAATTATATTTATAACAGCATCAAAAAGAATTAAATACTTGGGGATACATTTAGCAAAGTAGGTACAAAACTTGTACACTGAAAACTACAGAACATTGCTGAAAGAAATTAAAATAGACCTAAATAAATTAAAAGACATCCCATGTTCATGGACTAGAAGACAATATCATTAAGATAGCAATATTCCCTAAAGTTATCCACATACTTATTAACTATGCATTTCTTTGTTGAATAACAAGGATAAAAGCAAAAAGGAAATAACCCTCAATGGTTTCCCATCACACCAGAGGGGAAAATACTCAGGAATCCAAGGTCTAGAAGGCCCCATGACAAGCCTCTGGTTGCCTTTAGCATGCTCCCACCTTATAGACCCTGATAACAAAATAAGATGAAATTCAGTCTGTGTACCTAAAGATTATTACACACAAAAAATGGACCACACTTTCTTTTGTCCCTACAGGATGGTCCTGGGACCAATGTGGGAGCTGGACAAGTGTCAGCTCAGGAGTAACGAATGCTTGCACCTGAGAGCTGTCCATGGGACCATCTCCATGTGGTGCACCATGCTCCCGTTGCTACCTGAGTCCAAGCAGAGCCTCAGGGCTTCCTGTTGGGGACACACAGAAGGACACCATCCAGTTCTAATTATACCAGAGATAGCTGCTCTTAGCCTGACTGTCTGCTTGCTGCTTGGCCCGGCTGCCTCAGTTTCCCCAGTAGAACCAGACACATAATCGCCCTTGAAGATGCCAGCTTATGGAGAGTCTACGCAAAATTCTGTGACTCTGGCTGGGCAAAGTGGGTTATGCTGACAAGGAATGATGGCTGGGGAGGCTGCCATGGTATCTGCAGAAAGACAGATGGTCTCAAATTCCTTCCAGGAATGATTCAAATCTTGAGAGGTGCTAATGTCCCAGGAGTGGTGTGAAGAGGATGCTGAAATGTACCCCTCAGCTGCCTTCAGGAATTAGGGGTGTACCCTTAGCTCCAGAGCCCTCAGCTACATGGTAATGTCCTTGGGGAGCTGAAGAGAACCACCTCACCAAGTCATGCCCCCTTCCTTGAGGGTGGCATCCAAAGACTGATTAATGTGGGGACCCAAGGTCTGGGGACACCCCAGAAGGGTCTCTGAAGGGTCATCCCAGCCTCAGAGCTCTCCATAAAGGGCACTGGGATCTCTGGCCAGATGGTGTCACAGAACTGCTTCTTCTCAGCCCCACCCTGGGTCCTTCCTGTACCTTCCCAGGGGGGATCCCAGGAGCACTCCTCAGATGCCAGCTGCATGCTATTCTCATCTCAGAGTCTGCCTCCCTGAGAACCCAACCTGCACATTCTTCCTGGTCTTGCTTAGGACTTTCTTCTGCTAAGAAGCTCCTGGCTATCCCTGTAGCTGTCACATGCTCCTTTCCTGGGATCCATGGGAACACCATTCTTTCACCTATTAGTCTGTCACCCGCTCCCTGAGTCTGCTGGCTGGTCGGGGTGCAGAAGGAGTGAGGCTCAGCAATATTTCCAGCATACACACCTTTATCACAGAGCAGGCTCCAGGACCACAGTGGGCAAACAGCATGCCCTGTCTGAGCCTCTGTCTCCTCAACTGTGAAAGTAAGAAGTGGCTTCCATGGTAACTAAGGCCCAACAGCCACAAATGTCATGTTTAAAGTTGAAAACAGAATGCCAAGTTAGCAAGCACTTTTACACACACAAAGCCAATATGTCCAAAGTCCCACTGCTAATGCTATCCACACCATTCGGTCATTGTACCTGAATGGTCTGATGATCAAGACATGAGCAGGGCAGATGAGGTGAGCAAGGTGAGAGGGGTCCAGGGGGAGCTGGGGTTCCTGAAAGCCTGCAGCAGTATCAGTCACCTCTGTCAAGCACCCCTGGGGACAAAGGACAGAATGAGAGAGTCCCCTTGGTGCCACAGACTGGAAGCTGTTCTTTCCTTAACAATCTGACATCAGTCACTGGTTCTGCATTTGCACTTTCTCCCAGCCAGAGCACATTAAGGGGGCCAGCTCTGGTTAGTGCTGAAGAACACAAGAATGGTGGCAGGCAATGGCTGTCCTCTTCCTCTCCCTCCTGCTCACAAGGAAACAAAGGCAGGATCCAGCGGCTTATTGCCACCTCTTGTGGCTGCAGTGCTGGACCCACAGGGCAGAAGAGCCCTGAGCCAGCACTGCCGACGGTGGACTTGGGCACATGGATGAGCCACTTAACTGGGCCCAGCCTCAGCTGTCTCACCTGAAGAGCTGGGAAATAGACCTGCACATCACCGGCTCCTGAGGAGCGACCAGAGAAGGCACGCACAGTGTTCCGCATCCAGAAAACATCGGCCATGATCATCACCAGATCATAGCCTTTTGCACTTGAATGGGGGCTTATGTCTCGCAGGGAAGATACTTCTCACCTACAGTGACTGTCTGTAGGTACTTCAATATCTGTGGGTGTGCAGTAGGTGGGGGCATCTTTCCAAGAACCAGGTGGCAAGACCCAGCTTATCTACTTCCTGGTTCTTCGGCTTGAAATAAGTTGTGATCCTTGAGCCCATTTCCTTGTCTGGATGTGGAGCTCAGCAAAACCATTTCTTAGGGATGAATGTGAGAATCAGGTGACATAACTTAGGTGAGAGGTCCTGACGCCCCCAGGAAGTGCTGGCTGACTCAAAATCCAATTTGAAATGCAGGAGGGATTTGGTTATGCTGATGGGTATGTTTACCTGGTCGGGAGAGGGCAGAGAGTTTAACCTGGCTGAGAATACAGTGGGCCATGAGTGACTGGACACAGAGGACTCCAGGGGGCTACATGGCAGTGAGCAAGAGGGCTCTAGGAGTCCAAGTTATATGGCTGAGGATGTCATGTACAGAGAAGGTGATCAGGAAGCCTGGAGTGTATTCTCACTCAGACCCATCTACCTGTTCACAACAAACCCTCTGACAGTCTGAGCTGCTCTGTTTCCTAAACACACTGGTCTATCTCATGTCATTTAACACGCTGTATGGCCTACCTGGAATGTCTTCCTTCTCCATTCCCACACTCTTGCTGCCCCTGACTCCTATTCATCCCTCAAAACTCAGCTCTGCTATCAAGTCTTCCAGGAAGGTCCTCATAGTCCCAACACCACCTGTGGAAATGGAATTACATCTGTGCTTTGACCTGGGCTGTGGTAGATGTTGGTAATGAGTCTGGCCCTCCCTGACAGAAGTGTTTCCTTCACCTGGAACATGTTTCTTGGCACAGATTCAGAGCTCCATGATAGTTGTTGGGCTCAAATTTGCCATTGCACACACCAGAAGCTGTCCTCTCTAGAGAGATCCTTCCTTCCAACAGCCAAGAGGAGCAGAGGGCCTGGGCAAGTGACCCCAAGAAGGAAAAGAGGACTCCTGTGTCCTGTGTACTCTCTACAAAGACACAGGTGCTCACAGGGCTAGAATCTTCTTGGAGGTGATAGGGCCTGAGCCTCACTGAGAGCACTGTGATAGGAATTGTAACAAGCCAAGAACAGGGGATCTGCTTTGTTTTTTGAATGCTATCCTTTTTTTTTTTCCCAGATAAAAACTGCATGTGAGCTGCTCTTGAGATGCTATCCCCAGAGTCTCCATCCTGGATATTGGCAGCTTCCTGGACAAACCTTTCCAAGGGAACAGTCAGGTCACAGTGAAGGTTGGAAGAAAGCATCGGACCATGGCAGCTGCAGGGCAGACCATGCGTGGGACCAGGGAGTGGCCTTCTCCTCACCTCCAGCCCCCATCCTAGGTCTCTCTCTCCAAGTCCTGGACCACCCACTGAGTGCTGTGGCTCCATTACTACATTGAGTGGGGGTTGGAGGACTGTCCTGCTGACAGACACCCAGAAGGCCAGCCCACCTCAGGAGACCCAGACGAGGCTCTGCCCAGAGAACCCCAAGAGCTCCATGGCACCCGTCAGACATGGGGCCAGGGCAGCCCCTTCCACTTTTCTGGACAAGAGATGCCTTAGTTTACAGAATCCACCCTGAGGGTGACTGAGGACAACATCCTTGTTTTCAGACATGGACAGACGCAGCAGCTGCAAGCAGCTGATGGGCTGGAACTCTTTTCCCAGACCACCCGGGCCCAGATGAGCTTTCACCCATGCGTTTGTCAAAGGAAAAAAGAAAGAGGGAGAAAATAAGATTCCACCTGTGTTCATTCACCCAGGGGCCAGCTCGGGAGGTTAGTTAAAATCCTCCAGCATCTCAGAAGTTGGACCGCACAGGGTGGGCCAAATGCCTACCCCTTCCTGCATCTCGGGGTAACTTCTACTCCTGGAGGTGAGACACCCACCCTCAAATAAAAAAAACATCAGGGAATGAGTTTTCCTGAACATTCCTGGTCAAAGGGATGTATAGGTATTCATCGAAGGCCTGATTCCGCCCCCCCGCAAAGAACTTCCTGATGCTTTCCTGAACTTTCTACCTAGTATCTCCTACTTCCTCTGTGGCTCACAAGGTTTTCTTTTCTGTTCTTATGACCACTTTGCTTTATGCCCAGATCATTAGCAGCCACTGTGGCTCTCAGAATATTGATGAGCACATTTATAGAGGGCCTTCATGGCGTCAGGGGCTCACACAGGATCTCTGTGGTTAAGTTACCTGTCCCCCATTGTTTGGGTGAGTTGTAAAGCTGAGAAGCAGGGGGTCTGCAATTTGAATTCTGTCTGGCCTCAAAGTCCATGCTCTTTCACCCCAGCAGGCTTCCAGGAGGTTCCAAGGGCTTCCGGAATTTTGAGCAATCCTGCCCCATGGGACAATGTGACTTCCCCAGCTATCACTTTTCCTCTCAGAGGGGCTTTCAGAACTGCCCTGGATCACGTCCAGGAAAGCAGGAATTTTACATTTCACAGGGGAGAGACTGAGGAACAGCCAGGGTCACTTGCCTGCAGCCTGCAGCCCACAGTGACGTCAGAAGTGGGTCTGAACTATTCCTCCTCACCAGCCACTCTCACCCGCCTGAATGGAGAAGGCTTGGGGCTCCTCACATAATACCTCACAGGGCCTCCATGAGCATGGGGAGTGGGGGGTTCGCATTCCTTCACTAATGATGTGACTCATCAGTTGCCAGAAGAGACTTTTCTGAGCACCTACAAGCTCAGAATGAAGATCCAATTCAGCCTGATGCTCCAGGTAGAGACTGATAAACACCCAGGGGACAGCACCTGCTGACCAGGTGGCTGTCTTCTCCCTTGGCCTCTTCACATTGTCTTCCTTCCACATCTGTCTCTCTGAACAAATTTCTCCTTTTATATGATGATACTCTTAGGATTAGTGCCCACCCTAATAACCTCATTTTGACTTGATCATCTGTAAAGATCCTACAGCAACTGAAGTCACATTCTGAGGTACTGGGGGTGAGGACTCTGGCATATCTGCTGTTGCTGGTAATGATTCAGCCCCTGCACCAGGGACAGAGGTGAAGAGCCCAGGGTAAGGGGTCAGGGACAAGACCAGGTGTGGAGGAAGATGGGAGCCACCACTGAAGGAGCCCGAGAGGTTGCAGTACAGATATTAGAGATGTGTGAACTCTGCTGGGATTCCCCTTACATGAGGGCCAAGGAGCACATATGCATTTGGAGCTTGGTCCCACGGGGAAGGGGAAGGAGGAAAGATGGGGGCAAGTGGGCCCAGTCTTGCCAGGGCCTTCCAAGGAGGGAGGTAGAAAGCATCTCAAAATTGATGTACAGCCACTGTTTCTTGTCCCTCTGGTCAAGTGTCCCTGGTCCCGTCCAGGCTGAGCAGGTGCCTGTGGTGCCTGGAAGCCTCAGAAGAGAAGTAGCCAGGAGATCGGGCAGGACAGAACCACAGCCACTATGGCTTACCACCCCTTCCCTGTCCTGAAGCCACGACTTAAGTGGGTGACGTCTCTGCTTCCTTCAGGTTCCAACTACACATATCTCCATCTGCAGGCTGCCTGCCAGGTGTGCTCCAGCTGTGGGGTGAAGGAGGGGTGTGACTATGTGCTGTTTGTGTACATGGGTGTGTGTGGTGGGTTTGGGGGAACTGTGGTGTGTGTGATGAGAGTGTATTGTGGTGCATGTATTTGTAAGGGAGGAGTATAACGTGTGTGATGTGTGTGTTTGTGAGATGTGAGTGTGCTGTGAGTGTGGTGTATTTGAGGAGGTGTGGTGTATGTGATATGAGTGTGTGATGTCTCTGTGTATTGATATGAGTGTGTGCTGGGTTGCGTGTGAGCTATGTGTACTGTGTGTGCATGTTTGCACTTGTGTGGTATGTGCGCTGGGTGAGCACATTTGTGTCTACATGTGGGAGGACGTTTGTTGCAAAAGAGATGGAGCTTCCCAAGGGAGACAGAGATCAGAGGGTGGAGCCAGACTGCAGAGAAGGTGCAAGAACAAAAGAAAGACTTAAAATGCAATAGAGTTGTTACTAGGCATTTATCCAAGGGATACAGGTGTGCTGTTTCAAAGGGACACATGCACCCCCATGTTTATAGCAGCACTATCAACAACAGCCAAAGTATGGAAAGAGCCCAAATGTCCATCGATGGATGGATAAAAAAGATGTGGTATATATATACAATGGAGTATTACTCAGCAATTAAAAAGAATGAAATCTTGCCATTTGCAACTACATGGATGGAACTGGAAGGTATTATGCTAAGTGAAATTAGTCAGAGAAAGACAAAAATCATGTGACTCCACTGATATGAAGACTTTAAGAGACAAAACAGATGAACATAAGGGACGGGAAACAAAAATAATATAAAAACAGGGAGGGAGACAAAACAGAAGAGACTCATAAATATGGAGAACAAACTGAGGGTTGCTAGAGTGGTTTTGGGGGGGGGATGGGTAAGGGGCATTAAGGAATCTACTCCTGAAATCATTGTTTCACTATATGCTAACTAATTTGGATGTAAATGTTAAAAAATAAAAAATAAAGTTAAAAAAAAAAAGCAATAGAGTCGAGAGGGCAAGGTGGCCATGAAGGAGTCATTGCCTTGTAGGCACTAAGGCAGGGGTGGAGGAGGGCTGGCTTCCTAGTGACTCTGCCTCTGAGCTGGGGAGAAAGAGCCCAGGGCCTGGCTCCTGCCAGTGTGCACCTGCGTCATGGGAGGCCAGGTCCCACAGTCACTGCAGTCCAGGAGGAGCTGGCAGTGGAGGTGCACTGAGTTGGGGATGATGGGTCCCCAGACCTGATCGAAGATCGAAGGTAGGACCTGGCAGTACCAGAAGGCATGTGACTCTACATCCTCATCTTATACGACCATGAGTGACAAGAACTCAAACAAAGCCTTTATTACAGCTGCATCCAGGTTGTCTCTCTTCAGAAGCCTAGTGCCTGTGTGCTCAGGGCAAAGGGACTGCCACAGGGAAAGACTACTCAGATCCCCCCAAGTAGAAATCCCCTTGAGGGCCAAGACGGTGAGAAACCCAAGGTAACAATTCTGCAGAGGACAAATGGCACTAGTCCCCAATCCTCCGGTTGTGTTTTTGTCATACCTCTGCAAAGCCATGAGACCTCAAGCTGCCACTGTATGTCCTGTGTTCCCAATGGAGGAGGGCAGGCCAGCAGGAAGATTTATGACCTGCTCTGGGAAAGTAAGTGGCTGCCAAAACAGCTGAAAGCTGTTGTCTCTGGCTGCAGGCACAGGTCTCAGAGGGATTTCACCAGCACCCGGTCGGACACGAGGCCACACGGCCGTTGGGCCACAGCCCTCTCTCTGGCCTTTACAAGCACATAGTACAGCAGATTTTGCAGATACCTCAAGGGGAAGGGGAATTTTCCTGGCTAGGTCTAAATAAATACCGCAGCAGACATAAAGAGTAAAGCCAAGACTTTCAAAAGACAAGGAGCCAAAATATTTACTTTTTAAAAAAGAGCAGATTTTAAATCTTTCTGCCATTAATACTCTCATTTTTTTTTTATTTAAGAAATAGTCAAATGATCAAATTGGCTTCAATAAGGTAAATTCCATGAGCTGAGGAGGAAGAAGGAAGACAGAAGCCAAAAATGGACAAAGAAGGTTTAGGGGTGAATGTTTGGTCTGCGGCTGTATGTGTGCATTCTTCTCTTTTATCATTCTGTTTCTCCCCTTTCTGTCACCCTCCTCTGAAATATGTAGCAAAGAAAATATTAAGCTGCAAGAAGAAAACCAGTTCCAAACAGTAAGGTTTATCAAACAGTGGCCTGAAATCTGTATACACCTTCTAGAAATCTACACTTGGTTCCTCATGCTAAGCTCAGCACCAGATCAAAGGTCAACTCTTGTTTTAACTGATGTGAGCACCATCACATCCCTCAAGTGATTAGAAACCCTCTGTAGAAGATGAAATAGGAGATCTGTGGTCAGCAACAATGTTCTGCAAACACTGTGTTCTGATCTGTGGCCAGCACCTGGCCACTCCTGCCCTCCAGGTTCAGGGAAGGACTGTCCTTCATGGTACCCTAGTAGGTGGGTCTGTGGGGCTGGATCTGGACAATTACTCAGGATGGAAATGGCATCCACCACTTTCAGGCTAGCACAATTAAGTGCCTGAGCATTTAAATACCTTCGTAACTCTCCTCTCTGCTACAGTGACCAGCAATGTTCCAGGCAGAATAAATCAATTTTTCTTGTTTAAGTTCACAGTGAATTGCTGTAGCACAGCCAAGCTTACCCTCATTGATACAAGATTTGTTTATTTTTGAGCTGCCTAATAGGAAAAACGCAATAAATAGGTGAATGAACTACTAAATGGATGGACGGATGGATGGAGCTAGTAGATATGGCTCTTTGTCTGTAAATCTCAACCACAAACTTTGTAAATCCTCCAGAATACAAACAACAATAAGGCAGGGACTGTGAATACTGTTTAAATGAGAGAATGAGAGACCCATTAGAAGCCCAAACAAGAAACTGATTTTTGACTTCTGGCTTAACATATTTGGTGCCGCTCTGTATAAGATTTGCCGATGAAGACGCAAAAAAAATCCTTTGCGTACACCTCAGACCTCTCTTTGGCCTGGGTGCACATCTCAGGTGGTGGAGCAGGGTTTCAAGTTATCCAAACTCCAACCAAGTGTCATCAGTAATGGTTGATTTTCCAGTCTCAACAAAAACACAAAACAAACACACTTTCATCTTCAAACAAAGCAATGCGTAACAGTGGGAAGGAGTATTAGGTTAGGTTTAGAATAAAGTGGAGTCAATTCCCGTTTCTATTAAATTCTGCCTCTAGGATCTTGGAAAAATCCCAGAATTTCTCTACATGTCATTTTCTTTACCTCTGAGATGGCAATAATGTCAGTTGACTTGTCTATACCATGAAGCTGGTGTGGCAGTCATTTTGACCATGTGTGTGAGGGTGAAATTGCTTGAAATGACTTGATGTAACCCCCTCAGTACACTGTAATGTATTTCAGGACCTCTGCCAATTGTGCTTGGTACCAAGAGGTGCTTCATAGCCAATTGCTATCGTTGGTACCATTGTTATTATTACTTCATTGTTATTACTTCATTGCACAACAACCCCCCCCCCATTAACTATGCTGAACTCATACCCAGAACCTACATAGTGTATCCCTTGTTTATTAAGCTCCACACTATCCTGAATCCAGGAGGACATGCAGTAGGTGGTCTGTGGTCTCCCACAGAGCTGCCTTGAGACTTCCTGGTTGTTGGGATCCAGCTTTCCATGCCACTTTGAGAAGGAAAGTTCTCTGCTGCTGGGGAGGTTTTCCTGGCTACTGGACTCTTGAAAAGGGCCCAACTTGGACAAAAAGAGGTATGGGCAAAATGTGCCTCGGTGACCCTCTACTAGCCCTCACACACACACAACTTGTCCTGTGTCCCCTCTCCAAGTCCTTCCCTGTCAGGACATCCCAAGCCAGAAATGCACTTAATGTGTGACTAGCAGGGACATTTCAGTTCTATACCCAGTGTCTGGGAAGTATTTTGGAGGCAAGTGGCAAGTGCTTTCTTTTTTCTTTTTTTTTTTTTTCATCAACTACTCAGGAAATGTTGATTGACAACTAAAATAGCCAAAAGCTACAAAATCTACTCCACCATCTGAAAAGTAGTCAAACCTGTATGTGGAAATATCACAGAAGGAAAGCCCATGGCCAGTACGTAGTCCAGCAGGTTCAGATGTAAGAATACGGTTTACTGCTTTACTTACCTGAATTGTATATGGTTTTATTATCTGTACAGTATGATGTTTTGACATCTTAAAAAAGAAAGAAAAGCCTTTTTAACTGGAGAGATACTGCTAGCCAATTCTTAGAGAGCATGCCTTTGATATGCAAACTAGGCAATCTGGGGCCATTCTTCTTTGGCTGGCTGGCATACAGACCAGGAGCCCAAAATTCCTGTCTTTATCATCCCAGAACCAATTTGGGACCACCCTATAGTTAAAGCCATAGAAATTATTCAACCTAGCCAATCCTGTACCGCTCACCTTGTCCTGTCTTGCCTTTCCCACAGAAACCCTTGGCTAAAACTGTCCCTTTACTCCTGTCTTCTGCTCACTTCTGGCTTCCCCAAATTTGGTGCTTCCCCTGTGACCATGCATGGCTGGTGGGTACACCTCTTTAGGACCCATGAGTATAACAAACTTTGGAGATTTTTGGTGTGTGGCCTCTCCTCTGTCTCCCCCTGTGACCACACTTAACTGTCATATCATAGAAAAAGAGACAAAACATGATGTTTCCAAGCATTAAAGTCATTGAGAAAGAGCATAGCCTGTGCCGCTGGGCAAGGGTCAGTAGGTCTTGGGACCTCAGCAAGAAGTCAAGTCCCCCAAACCTTTAACACGGTGTACACATTCTATCCCAGCTATTTTAACTCTGGGACTTTATTCTAATTAGTTAAATGCAAATATGTACATCTGATGTTTATCGCTGCTTTACTTAGTGTTGTGAAAATTTTAAAATAACTACCATGATCAACAACGGGACTTAGATTGAATACACTTGGGTGCCTCATACAATTGAATTCCAAAGCAGCCATTAAAGTCTGAATTCGAGAACAATCTTTCTGTCTGTCATGGGAAAATATTCACTATATGACAAGATGTTTTAAGGTTGAACAACGGTATATGTTGTATGGCTCTCCCTTAGCTTAATTCTTTGTCTATATATGTCCACCGGGGAAAACACCTCATTGATGTTAATGTCAACCTTTCTCTGAGGGCAGTTACAGGAGATTTTTATTCACTTCTCAGTACTTTTTTTATATTTTCAAATTTTCTACCATAAATATCTTTTCTCCTAGGAATCAGAATAACATTCAGGTTTGGGGCTTGTGTGTGTGTGTGTGTGTGTGTGTGTTTTAAATCTATGGGATAAAAATCTGGAATGGTAGGAAAAGTTATGTCAGTTCACATTTAATACTATCAATATACAGTAACTCCCTTCGAGTATGTGGGTTTACAAAACGTCACTGGATTTATCACCTCATGCCATTTGTGTCAGTATAAAAGCTCTGCAATGATTAGAACACTGTGGATGTTTAATACACAAGAGTTCAGGGAAGATTTGGCAAAAGATCAAATCACTTTACAGAAGAAACAGCAAACTTAGGGGGCTGGGTGTGGCTGCCTTCTTTTCTTTTCTTTTCTTTTTTAATGTTTATTTATTTTTGAGAGACAGACAGAGCACAAGCAGGGGAAGGGCAGAGAGAGAGGGAGACACAGAATCTGAAGCAGGCTCCAGGCTCTGAGCTGTCAGCACAGAGCCTGACACAGGGCTTGAGCTCATGAACTGTGAGATCGTGACCTGAGCCAAAGTCGGCCCCTTAAACCAACTGAGCCACCCAGGTGCCCCTCTTTTCTTTACGAGAAATAGATTATTGATGGAGTTTAGAATTGGATGATTTTGTGGTAGGAAGAGAAAAGCTTTCAAAATAAGCTTGGCCCTGATTAGGATAAAGCTGGACAGAAAAACCATTTCTACAATTGGTAAAATTGCTCAATAGGCTGAGTGTTACAGGCTCCAGGCCACAAGACCTTGTCCAGACACATCCCCATGCACGTGTAGGCAGTACATGCCTTTGGCCACTGTGCAGCAAGAACTAACTTCTAAACTCAGCCCATGCTTGTTCACCTGGCCTTCACCCCTTCCAACATCCACTCATTCGAGGTCTGGGCTGGGTATGCTCAGGGTTGTTAATGTATGTTCGGACATAAAGCAAAACCTACAAGATAAACAGTGCTTTTATCCCCCACTGAGCTTTGTGCAAAGCAGCCTGTGCCATCAGCACATCATCAGGAACCAGCACTGGGTCCCAGCTTCTGGGAGATAAGCATTGGATAATGTAAACATTATATGAGGAACACGTGTCATTTACGAGCCCTGGGCAGGAAGCAGATGAATCCCCTGTGCACAACTTCTAATCCACTTATCTCCTGGACCACCACAGATGAAATCATCAGATGTAGACTTGTATTTGCAAACTTCTCACACTGAGGTTTGGAAACCATATCCACTCTCATCCCCAAAGCAAAGATGTTAACCCCCTCTTAGGAGAAAACAGCAAGTGTCTTCAGATTACTGGCTTTCTCCAAAAGTTATTCTTATCCAGAGAATGTGGAGGACAAATGTTCAGGCCAGACTGAAAGTTCAGTCTGTTGTCTTTTGTTTGGGTTTGTCTTGTGTTCCCTGTTCCTCTGTCAGTTCTAGCATACTTTCCACAGACCAGCTTTGGAGGCAAGCCTGAGGGGATGATTCCAGAAAAGCTGTGATCAAGCATGATTAGGAGCTTCACTGAGAGGAGGTTTGGACCAGAAACACCTCCAGTGAAACTAGGTAGGCACCGCCAGCCCGGGACCACCACTGTGGAGCTGTTGAGAATGCCATGAATGAAGCAATAACAATAACACTGAAGTATTCAAGGCTACCATGTGCCAAAGGCGTAGGCTGTGTCTGTTTGTCTTCCAAGTACTTTATATAATTCATCTCACTTAACACTCTGGACATGAGAGAAGACAAGCACTATGCAACATGAAAAGTGGGCAGAACACCACTGATGACTCTTTTAAAGAGGTAGCCACTAAAAATGACTCCATCCCCACCCCCATGTGACCTACACAAGCATATCGGAAACATGAAATGTAATATAAGACAGGGTATTGTTGTTAAAGCAGCATTATAAATAACAAAAACCAGTTTAACATTCTAAGCCCAGGTGAGTTGATTGACATTAGGGCCCTTATATGGCCTAATTTCAGTACTGATGAAAGGGGAGGACCCACCAACATGAAGAAAGAGACTGTGGAAATATTCAGAATGTGAACCCTGGGGCCAGACTACCTGGTTTGAATCCCACTTTACACTGTTCTTGCTCCCAGACTTGAAGTGAGTTGATTAAATTTGGGGATCTTGGCTTCCTGTCCATGAAGTGGGTCTAATAACAATAGCTACATCATGGGTTTGGTTTGAAGGTTAAGTGAGGTGAAATTCATATGGAGTGATATCACCCAGATGGCACATTAGTAGGCTACAAGTTCTGGTTGCCTCATAGAAATACTAAGTAAAGTAGACACAGACTAAAGTAACTTTATAGGAGAATTGGAAATCAAAAATCTGTAGCAACCGAGCAGACACTCAATCAATAAAAAGCTACACTGAGAATGGTATCAATGTTTGGGAGTTTTTAGTTGCTCTTATCCCATGCCCAGCTGGTATGGAACATACCATGTCATAGTATGGTTTAGAGGATGTGGCTGTCCAGTCACCAGTTCCCTTTCCTGAAGCAGAGAGGGCAAAGTGTATTCAATTTGCAACGTTATAATCTCTCTGGGGGATGCCTGAAGGAGCTGTCTTAATTTCACCTAACTCAGAGCTCAGATAGCTTAACTCAGGCCAAGAAAAGTCATGAAGGGCAATAGGCATGACTCATGAAAGATGCAGGGAGACTAACATCACACAGAACCTAAGGCAATAGATTTCTGAGAGAGAGATACAATAGAACAGCTAAGGCCCTGAGAAGAAGCAGGGGTAAGCCTCTTAGAGAAATTAAAATAATTAAAAGCAGCCATACAAACAGAGGGAATTTAAAAAGCACACACACAAGCTGAGGAAGAAAATATGTCTGGAAAAAACCTGAGGAGACCACAAGCTCTCACAGGAGGCTGATTATTGAAGGTCTCCCCTGCACAGATCTTCTCTGTAAAGACAGGGAGAGGATTGCTGTTTTGTCAAATGATCAACTTTTAACAATATATCACAAGACATACAAAGAAACAAAAACATGAACCAGTCAAAGAAACAAAGTAAATTTCCACAATCCATCCCTGAAGAAACATGGACATGAGACTTAATAGACAAAGACTTTGAAATAACAGTCTTGGGGCACCTGGTGGCTGTCGGTTGAGCATACCACTTTGACTCAGGTCGTGATCTCCCAGTCTGTGGGTTCGAGCCCTGCATTGGGCTCTGTGCTGATAGCTCAGAACCTGGAGCCTACTTCAGATTCTGTGTCTCCCTCTGTCTCTGTCCCTCCCCCATGCTCTCTCTCTCTCTCTCTCTCTCAAAAATAAATAAACATTAAAAAAAAAGAAATAACAGTCTTAAATATGCTGCAAAAGCTAAAGGAAAACAGGAACAAACACTAAAGGAAACAAGGAAAATAATTACAAACAGGATGAGAATATCAGTGAAGACATAGAAAGCACTGAAAAAAGCAAATATTCTAGAGCCAAAAAAATACAAGAAATGAAGTGAAAAAATCCCTAGAAAAATTCAACAGCAGACTCAAACAGGCAAAAGAAAGAAACAATCCATGAACATTAAGAGTGTATATATTAAATCATCTAGTCTGGGAAAGAAAAAGGAAAAAAAAAAAAAAAAAAGAATGAGAAAAGTGAATAGAGCCCAAGGCACTATGAGACCTTATCAAATGGACCAATAAACACATCACAGGAGTCCCAGATGCAGAGGAAAGGGAGAACAGGGCAGAGAGATTTTTTTAAAGAAATAAATAAAAAGAAAATAAGAAGAAGAAATAAATAAAAAGAACATTTCCCACTTAAGAAAATGTAAGGAAAGATATGTATCTACATATCCAAGGAGATTGATGAACTCAAAGTAGAATAAATTCAAAGATACTCAACTGAGACATATTTTGTACACATGTCTCTATATATACATATGGAGAGAGACTTGTATTTGCAAATATATATGGTTAAAACTAAGACAAATTTGTTTATCTGCTCAGAGACAAACAACCAATTATGATTTTCGGTGAATTTTTAGGAAGTGTGATACAAACTGCCATTTAGTCACAAATCACCTTTTTTTTTAAGTGTATATTATCTAGGGGCCCCTGAGCAGCTGTCGATAGAGTGACCGACTCCTGATTTCAATTCAGGTCATGATCTCAGAGTTTGTGAGATCGAGTTCCACATCAGAACTGCTTGGGATTCTCTCTCTCTCCCTCTTTCTCTGCCCCTCTCCCACTTGTGCTTTCTCACTCTCTCTCAAAATAAATAAATAAATAAATAAATAAGCATTTTTAAAAAGAGTATATTATCTATTGTTATGTTTCATGATTTATAGAGTGATATCCTTTGAAGTTTGGTGATTTTCTTCAAAATACAACAGTTTAGAGTGCTGCTCCTTCATGTCTCCTACATAACCATGTCTCCTCTAGAGCTAATGTCTGTGCTCATGTATTTCTTCTTTTTTGTATTATTACTTTAGCTAACATACATTGTTATATTAGTTTCAGGTGTACAATATAGTGATTAAACAATTCTATACGTTACTCAGTGCTCACCATAAGTGTGCTCTTAATCCCCATCACTTTTTTCACCCCTCCCCCATCCCCACCCCTCTGATAACTATAGCTTTGTTCTCTGTAGTTAAGAGTCTGTTTCTTGGTCTCTCTCTCTCCCTTTTTCCTTTGTTCATTGTTTTCTTTCTTAAATTCCACATATGGGTGAAATCATATGGTATTTGTCTTTTTCTGACTGATTTATTTACCATTATATTCTTTTCTTAAAATGTTTTTTTAACGTTTATTTATTTTTGAGACAGAGAGAGACAGAGCATGAATGCGGGAGGGTCAGAGAGAGAGAGGGAGACACAGAATCTGAAACAGGCTCCAGGCTCTGCACTGTCAGCACAGGGCCCGATGCGGGGCTCAAACTCACGGACGTGAGATCATGACCTGGGCCAAAGTCGGACGCTTAACCGACTGAGCCACGCAGGCGCCCTTACCATTATATTCTTTAGCCCCATCTGTGTCATTGCAAATGGCAAGATTTCATTCTTTTTTATAGCTAAATAATATTCCATTGTTCCATTGACTATATATATATATATATATATATATATATATATATATAAAAATATCTTCTTTATCCATTCATTTATTGATGGACACTGGGCTGCTTCCATATTTCAGCTACTGTAAATAATCTTTCAGTAAACATAAGGGTGCATATATCCTTCCAAATTAGTGTTTTTATATTCTTTGAGTAAATATCCAGTAGTACAATTACTGGATTTAATTTTTTGAGAAACCTCCATACTATTTTCCATAGAAGGTTCCTTTTTTCCACATCCTCACAACATTTGTTGTTTCTTATTTTCACTGGTGAATTCTACCAAACGTTTAAAGAAGAATCAACTCTAATCTTTCTCAAACTTTTTTCAAAAAAATAAAGAGGAGTGAGCTGTCCTTAACTTATTCTATGAGGCCAGCATATGTCTGATACTAAAGTTAGACAAAGAAACTATAGGAAAAAGAAACTACAGACCAATGCATCTTATAAATGTTCATGTAAAAATCCGTAAAATGTATTAGTAAACTGGATTCAATGGCATGTTAAAAGTATTATAAACCATAATTAAATGGGAATAATTCCTGGAAAGCAAGGATGATTCAACAATAAAAGATAATAATAATAATAATAATAATAATAATTTAACAACAACAAAAACAATCCCATGATTATCTGAATTAATACAGAAAGAAGGATTTCACAAATCTAAAAATTTCAACACTCTTTCATGATAAAATTGTCAAAAACTAAGAATAGAAAAAAATCTTGAACATAATAAAGGCCATACGTTAAAAACCCACAGCTAACATTATACTCAATGGTGAAAGACTAAAAGCTTTCCCCCTAAGATCAGGAAGAAGAAAAGGCTGTCTGTTTGCCTGTTTTCACCACTTTTATTCAACATAGTGCTGTAAGTCTCAACCAGAGCAATTAGGCAAAAAAAAAAAAAAAAAAAAGAGACAGAGAGACAGAGAAGAATAAGTTATCCAAATTGGAAAAGAAGTAACATTATCTTTATTCACACACAGCATAATTTTATATAGAAAACCTATAGATTTTACAAAAAAAAAACCAGAATTCTGCAAAGTTATAGGATACAAAATCAACTGAAAAATCAGCTACATTTCTATACACCAACAATAAAAAAAAAAACAGAAAAGAAATTAAGAACACTTTTCTTTTTTACAATAGTATAAAAAACTAAAATCAAATACATAGGAATAAACTTAATGGAGAAGATGAAAGACTTGTGCACTGAAAATCACAAAACACTGCTGAAAAAAATTAAAGACATAAATAAATAAAAGACATCCCATTTTCATGGATTGGAAGCCTTAATACCGTTAAAATGTCAATACTGGGGTGCCTAGGTGGCTCAGTCAGTTAAGCATCCGACTTCAACTCAGGTTATGATCTTGCAGTTAATGGGTTTGAGCCCCACGTGGGGCTCTGCACTGAGTGCAGAGCCTGGAGCCTGCTTCAAATTCTGTGTCTCCTTCTCTTTCTGTCTCTCCCTAGCTTGTGCTCTCTCTCTCTCTCTCTCTCTCTCTCAAAAGTAAATAAATAAATAAACGGATGTAAAAAAGGTTTCTTTCTGGAATCTACTCTGTTAAAAAAAAACATTAAAAAATATGTCAATACTATGCAAAGTGAGCTACAGGTTCAATGCAATGTCTCTCAAAATCCCCCAGGCTTTTATTTTTCAGAAATAGAAAAATTCATACTAAAATTTATATGAAACTCAAGGAACTCCAATAGTCAAAACGATCTGGAAAAAAAACGAAATTGGAGATCTCGTTTTCTAATTTCAAAACTTACTATAAAGCCACAATAATCAAAACAGTGTGTTACTGGCATAAAGATGGGCAGACAGACAAATGGAATAGAATTCAGAGTGCAAAACTAAATCATCACGTATCTGGTCAGATTATTTTGATAAGTGTGTCAAGATCATTCTATGGAGAAAGGAGTCTTTTCAAGAAATGCTATTGGGAAAACTGGATATCCACAATACAAATACAGTTGAACCCTACACCATAATGAACTCAAATGAATCAAAGACCTAAAGGTAAGAACTAAAACTGTACAAATCTTAGAAAACATAGAGGGAAGCTTCATGACACTGGATTTGGCAAAGACCCCAAAGGCATAAGCAACAAAGGAACAACCCACAAATTTTATTTTATGAAAATAAAAAACTTTTGTGCATCTCAAGACACTATCATTAGAGTGAAAATCCATATGGATGAGAGAACATATTTGTAAGTCATATATATTTGATAATAGATTGATTTTCAGAGTATATAAAGATTTCCCACAACTGAACAATAACCAAAACAACCCAATTTAAAAATGGGCAAGAGGTTAAACAGTCATTTCTTCAAAGAAAATGTATAAATGAACTTCATGAGATTTTCAAATCCTGTTCATGAGACTAGGCACTATTTCCAGCACTGTGTAAGGACTGAGCACTGTTTAATCTTTTCAGACAATTCTTTCCCCAGCCTTTGCATTTCTCATGCATGAGTTGAGCAATAATCTGCCAAATATCTGAGGTGCATCCTCTGCATGCCTCCGAAGCTCCCTCTCTCTTGACTCATCTCTCCTCTTTGGTATTCTGTTCTCTAAATTCTAGCCACCCTGGTCTTTCTGGATTCTCAGCTCTATCTCTTCAATTAGGGTATCCACCAAGCTCCAACTGACTTCTCCACTCCTTGCCCCAGGGCTTGGAAACTCTCTCAAAGTGGTAGGCTGGGAAATCATAGAGCTTTGGTCATTTGTTTCCTGTATTTCAAGGACTACTGTTCTCCACTGTGTGATGTTCATTGTCTTGAAAATTGCCATGTCATGTATCTTGTCTAGTTTGCTTGTTTGTTTTCAGGTGGGAGTATAAATTCAGTCCCTGTTACTCCATCTTGCCCAGAAACAAAATTCTACCCACACTTGTTGTTGTTGTTGTTGTTGTTGTTTAAGGTTTATTTATTTTTGAGACAATGTGAGAGACAGAGTGCAAGCAGCAGAGGGGCACACAGAGGGAGACACAGAATCTGAAGCAGGCTCCAGACTCTGAGCTGTCAGTACAGAGCCCGACACAGGACTCAAACTGATGAACCATGAGATCACGACCTGAGCTGAAGTCGGATGTTTAACCAACTGAGCCACTCAGGTGCCCCTCTACCCATGGTTTTTTACATTACAAATAAAAATAATCTTTCTTAGGGGAAAAGAAGTATTTTAGGGAGCTACTTTTCTTCCACTGACTGGTGACATTTCAAACGAAATATATGACCAAGTGTATAACAGGATCTCGTTATGGAGGGACTTTATCTCTGCTTGGTACTCAAGGGTATTAATTGTGACATGGAAGGAATGGTGTGTATAAGTCAATGTTATGGGAAGCACAATCCTCCCAGGAGTCAGTAGGGGCAGCCCCCATGTTCACCCCTAGGTTCAGAAATGGTACCAAAACAGCCAATCACATGTGACCCTTCTCAGTTGTCATAGGTGGAAACTGACCCCTGGGCGAGGAGGTCCAGGCCTGTGACCAAGAAGAGGGCACAGGGCATTCGTTCTGCTAAGCATGCCTACAACCCTGGTGTTGAAACACAGACGTAAGCTAGTCTTTGGAGACAATTGAATCCAGCACTTTTGCTTTTACGGAAGAGGAAACGAAATGTCACAAAATGAGTCACAAAATGTTAGGGTAAACAGAGACTTACATATCATGAGGTCAAATGTTTCCATAGAGGCCTGGGGAGGGTGCCAGTGCCAGGGAAGATTCTATAGAAGATGGAGAAGTCAGAAGGTAACAGATAGAGGGGACTCCAAGCTTGTTCCTTCATGCTTCAATCCAAAGAGCTTATTTCACATGTGGAGATTTCATTTGAAAAATTACTGATTTGATCCAATTACTTTAATATTAAGATGAAGAAGCAAAATCCCTAAAAGACTTGCCTCAAGTCAGACAGGAAGTTCAGCACCCAACTGGGGATCAGAACACTTACCTCCTGTGTCTTTGTGCATGTGATGCTCCTCACCAGAGCCACGTGGGCTCCACAGAAGGGATGCTGGCAAGTAGTGTAGTTGACTCAGGAGTCAGGAATCCCTGATTCCTAAGGCAAAATAATACATCATCACAGACTTGTGGCAAGGAGCCAAGAAGCAAATAGCTACAGAAAGTTTCATGAAGAGTAAGATGCTATGCAAACATCAGGAATTTATTATGACTAATTATTAACATGATTACTGTTACCCAACTAGGTTGATGAATGCAGGAAGGGTGATTCTCAAGCTAAAGGGAGAGGAAGGGGAGAGGGCACCAGAGTCTTCATGGAAGGTAGAGTCCTAGAGAGAGAGCTGAGGTTCCAAATGACAACTCTCAGAGCATTAGAGACACCTCACCTACTCTTCAAAGCCAGCCCAGAACATAAGAACTGACTACATGTGAGGCCACAGAGCAAAACTTTGCACACACCAAAGGGCAGGTTTCACACATTCCTTAATCACTCTTCAATTAAGTTAGTAATCAGGAGAGGAAAATGCATGTCCTTTGTGGGAAAGACACTTGTGTGAGTACATTGTGATTGTAGAACTGCAGGATTCAACCAGAAAGGTTCTGAGTGAGCCCCAATTGAGTGGTTATGTACTGACAAATAGATTCATGTATGAGCTTGTTTTTATCTGGTGACATAAAACCTGAGGCTGTGTTATAAACTCTACTTAGACTAGAAGAATACTCGGGGGTGATCTATTCCTTTTTTTTGCATTCATAATGTACCCAAAATTCTTTTATTTTTATTTTTTAGAGACCTAGAAACAAAGTACCTCCAAGTAAAATAAGCTTCAATATTAGACTCAGCACCTAGCTACCAGACCTGTAATTCAGTGGTGTGTGCCTTCAATCACTCATTCACTGGATAAATGGGGGAGAGGTTATTGTTAGCAGTACCTGCGAGGCAGCCCCCTGGGGAAAGCAGGCCCAGGTCTCTGCACCTGCTGGAGTGAACATGTGCAGCAGCAGGCCTGCTGGAGGCTGAGAGGGATTTGGGTGCCTGCCCCATCACCCTATGGCACTGGCCCACCAGAAACCTCTCTGTGGGAGTCTGAAGAGTATGCACTTAAGCTGGGCCATGCCGGTCTGCGCTATGGCATGCACTGGTTGGGGGCTGTCCTTCCCAAGGGCAGAGCATCTTGGCCCCATGAGCATGCCCAGTCACCATACTTCCACCAACTCTGGGTCCACTGAGGCATCAGCATGGGGACAGAGTGGCATGACCTCCCAGGGACTGTGTCTGTGTCTTATGGAAATCACCAGCAAGGTGACAAATTAGAAAAGACTATTTTACTCTAAAAATGTCAGAATGTAATAAATACAAACTTCAGGCCTTCTTTCCCAAAGTGCAACACAGGGGAGGTCCTGAAGGAGATGTATGTTCCCTTCCAGACTCTACAGGGGGGTGGAAGGGAACAGTGCAGGGTGGGGGCGGGAGGGGAGGAGAGAGCATGACACCTGGTGGAGACCCAGTGCCCAGCTGCCAGAACGTAACCCAGAGCCTCCCACAGGGGACCCCCTGGTACCCAGCACGTGTGAGACAGCAGATGGGATCTGATAAGCTCAGGAGCACATGTGAGAAACCCTCTGAGATCCACCAGAAATCCTGGAAGGAACTTTAAGGGAGTCAATGTCCTATAAGAATAAGTGAGGGAGGGGCGCCTGGGTGGCTCAGTCGGTTAAGCTTCGGACTTTAGCTCAGGTCATGACCTCGCGGTCCGTGAGTTCGAGCCCCGCGTCGGGCTCTGGGCTGATGGCTCAGAGCCTGGAGGCTGCTTCCGATTCTGTGTCTCCCTCTCTCTCTGCCCCTCCCCTGTTCATGCTCTGTCTCTCTGTGTCTCAAAAATAAATAAACGTTAAAAAAAATTAAAAAAAAAAGAATAAGTGAGGGAAGAACGTGGGAAACCAGAGCTACTCTTAATGGAAACTATTCTCACAGGTGGAGGGTGAACGTGGAGTTGCCTTATTTTAGCTACCATGCTCTTTGAGGCTAGACACGACTTCAAGTACTACTTGGGAGCTATGTCACCTCTCTAAGTAAGATTTCAATCTTTCTGAACCTCAGTTTCTCCATCTGTCAAATGGTGACAGATTACCTCCTGAGGGTGTTCTGAGAACTACAGGGGACAAGATGCAAAGGACTTGGCATGACATGCAGCACAAAGGGGGTGCTATCCATGGTAGCTGGGATTTTTGCAATTGGCTGTACTAGAATAATTATTACTCAGAGTAGTATTGATAGATAGGTTAATATTAATAGTATCAGTAGACAGTAGTATTAATAGGTCGATACAAAAGCAGGTGCAGCATGAAGAGCAGAGTGTTAGCCACTCAGGTAGAGTCAAAAGGGTCATTCAGGGACAGGCTTTCAAGGCTGAACAAGAGGTGTCATAAAGCAAATGAGGAAGGAAAGATTATTCCACATAGAAGGAGGAGATAGGAAAGTTGAGTGGCAAGAAGTGGCCTGGAACTTAAGGCACTCCCAACTGTCCAATGGAGGAGGTGGAGGGGTGAGGCAGGGGAGCTCCTAATTGAGGACACGAAGTGATAGGGAAAGAACTGAGCCCTCAGACTACATGTGAGGAAAGCCAGGGCTTGGGGAGGCAAGCACTGGCTCCAGAATTCCAGACACATCCAAATTTATAAGTAGATATGTTTCCCTTTCAATAAAGGTAACTTGTTTAATGTGTAGCCCAGGATGTCATCCCCAGGCCCCAGCCTTGCAAGAACCCCCAGATTTCCACTCATACCCAGAGATCTATGATTCCCAGGTCACTTGCAGCTCTCAGTTCCTGCTCCTGAGAACTCCACTTCACCCATTCTGTCTCTCTGTTAGTAGTGTACTCAAGACACATTTATGGAGTGCCTGCTATGCATCAAGCATGGTTCCAATGGCAATAACAAAACAATAACAAGTGTCTCCCCTCATGGAGCTTACATTCCAGGTGGGGCAGAGGAGATGAGGAGAGACAGGCAATAAACAGACAAAAATTAAGC
The DNA here is from genome assembly GCF_028018385.1 of Neofelis nebulosa. Classification (NCBI taxonomy): domain Eukaryota; kingdom Metazoa; phylum Chordata; class Mammalia; order Carnivora; family Felidae; genus Neofelis; species Neofelis nebulosa. Next base: position 93,581,330 of record NC_080790.1, on the reverse strand, counting down.
AAAACACATTAAATGTTGGATGGTGATAAGTGCCATCAAGAAAAGCCAGTGTGACCGATGAAGATAGATAAGCAAGAGATGAAGCTCAAAACAATCTTCTCCCTCCCCCTTACCCCTCCCTAAATCTGTTGCCTTTACAATGCAAAATCTGTGTTCCCTCTTCTTGCTTTAATTCATCTTCCTTTGGTGACAGTGATCTTAAGTGCACATCTCTCCAAACCTAGTAGAAACTTGAGCTCAGCTACTCAAAGGAGCATTATTGTCTCACACAAATTTCAAAAAAAAAAAAAACAAGAAAGAAGGAGGAGGAGAAGGAGGAGAAGAAGAAGAAGAAGAAGAAGAAGAAGAAGAAGAAGAAGAAGAAAAGAAAGAAAGAAAGAAAGAAAGAAAGAAAGAAAGAAAGAAAGAGGAAAAGGAGAAGAAGAAAAAGAAGAAGGGAAGAAAGAAAGAAAGAAAGAAAGAAAGAAAGAAAGAAAGAAAGAAAGAGAAGGAGGAAAAGGAGAAGAAGAAAAAGAAGAAGAAGAAGAAGGGAAGAAAGAAAGAAAGAAAGAAAGAAAGAAAGAAAGAAAGAAAGAAAGAAAGAAAGAAAAAGAAACACCCTGTTCTATAACATGGGTAATTAAATTGTTAAGAAAATTTAAGAGTTTGCCAAGAACTAACATCATATTGTTCACATTTTAACTGGAAAGATTACCAAACCATTCCTGTTTTTCAATCTGATAAGTGAGCTTATTTTAGTTAACAAAATCACTGGATTCCTCCAGCTATGTGATGTTGAGCTGAATGAACGGAGACCGGAGGCAAAACTTGGATGCCAGGGGTACCTGGACTCACAGCAAGTTTCTATTAACAGACTAATTAAAGTGGGTTTTGATGGTTTTAGGAAATGTGGGCTCATCTGGGTGTACAAACAAGGGTTCCTGGCTCCTGAGAGAGCTAATTATAGCTTGATTTGGCAGCACTTCTCACCAGAGCCTCAATATATTAGGCTGCTCATATCTTGTATTGTTCAGCCCTCAGGAAAATATTTTTGTTTTGAAACTTACTGGACTGTGTTTGCTCTGTGGGGTGATGTGAGTAGAAGCAGTCCTTTTCCTCTCTTAATACTTTAAAGTCCCAAAATAGTCCTTGCGGGAAATTCAGCAGGACCAAACAACAAAATAACAGGATCGCAGAGCTGCCACCAGCGGGCATGGAAAGACTGACCCCCAATTCTGTTCTTGTTAATATAACACTTGTCAGGAGTAAGGGGGATATGCTTTTGAACAAGTCAGTGCATAAGCAGGCCCTCTTTGATTCTTGGAGATGTTAAGCATTTAAAATGTGGAAATAAAATAAAAATGTAGGTGGCATGACCTTTTATTACCGTACTGGGGTGATGTTTTACAAGATCATCCAAGGATTCTTTAGTTATCTAGTGAGCCTGCGCTTAACCTACATTTACTGTTATTGGTTAGACACTGTGAAATGATATGATGTATTAGTGACCTTGTCTTGTAGCAATGCATATGATTTCTGTCCTGCAGGAAAATAGTCACAAGTATTACAGTTGTTTTGTTTTGTTTTGTTTTGTTTTGTTTTGCCCTGTAGGGCATTAACCAACCAGTGGTGGCCCCAAGTCACCAAACTTCTTTGGGGATGCTTTTCCTGGTGGGCTGGAACCCTGGCTCTCTACTTCCTTCTTCCTTTCAAATGAGCTCCACCATCTTACTGATGTCCTTACTCGGGAGCTAAATACAGTATTGGGCTTGTGTTCAATTTATATTTTATGATACTTGTTTTTAGCTCTTTGAAGGCTATATGTTCACAGAAATGACCAATTATATAGATGATTCCTGTCTGTGGACATTGACAATGTTAAGCTTCACCTGAGCCTGAGGCTTCACTGTCAAGGAACCCCCATACTATGTTCCTGGAAACAGCCCTCTGTAAAGAACCACCCTCCCATGAAGCCCTCTAAAGAACCACCCACATGACTTAGGTAAGAAGCACAGATACCTCCCTTGCTTGCCTGTGACAAGGCCACACAATAACCCTCCAAATTCCCATTCTTTGCCTCATCAATGATTAGTTGAATTGACTGTTGTCACTGACCAATCTGGACAGCTTGAATTACTCAAACTCTAGCTAAGCTTCCCTCCTTCTCCAGTGAGGCTCCTGAACTTTGGCCTGAGCCCGCAATCAGAATGTGGATGGCCCCTCCTCAATACACCCTCCTCAGGCCCCCTCCCTGAGAAGAGAGTTGGCTGGCTGAAAGGAAAGACATTGCCTGCTCAGCTGTTCTGTCCCAACACCTGCTCAAAGCACTCACCCCACCCCTCCCCAACCCCAGGCAGGTTCTTACTGGCCTTGCTTACCCCTCCCTTTCAAGGAAAATTCCTTTCTGCCTGCCCTTTGAGATATTCACAGATCTCATGGTCTGAACCATCTCCTTATTGCAATACTCAATGAAATGTTTCCTTTCTTACATCTGGATTTGTTTTTCTTTGGCCCCATTCTGACACTACTCCTGTCCTCCCTGCCTCTCCCTGGGATTGAAATCTGGGGCCACTGGATGTCCACACTGTAGTGCTGTGCCTGATCCCACAGGGGACATCAGACTTCCAACAATTTCAGTGGCAATCTCTAGGACCATGTTACCAAAATGCATATGGACCAAAATACCAAGGATGTCTGTCAGCTTGTCAGAAATCCGGAATTCTGTGCCTTAAACCCAGACCTGGGAATCAGAATCTGCATTTTAACAAGATTCCCAGGCTGTTCTTGTGCATGTCCCAGTGTGTGAAGCCATGCCACCGAGCTCAGGGTGGTGGCCCACGACTACCTCCCAGGTCTCTCCCAAAGCCTTGCTCCCCATGGTTCTGTATCCAGAGGCAGTGTTCCCCATAGGGAAGGTCTTTTGCCACAGCTAGAACTTCAGCTGCTCCAGCTGCTGATAGAGGAGCACGCAGCACAGCTAAACACAAACACCCAGTAAAGGTCCTTGTCTGTGCTGATGAACGACCTGGTTTAAAAAGCCAGCTATTTACAGGCACAATGTTCCTTTTCTTTTAATGAGAAATTGTTACCATGTCATCCTTAGGCAACTGTCGTTATTCTCTGCTATTTCTTTTCCTCCATTCAGGAAAAGCTTGGATTTCCAAAGCATTAAAAATGCATGGCCCAGCTGCCCCTCATGTTAAAGTCTCCATTGCTAGATTTGGCAACATGATTCTCTGGCTCTATGCATTGTTCCTGCAGCTGAGAATAGCACCTGGGGTCTGGCAACCAGACCCCCCATCTTGCAAATGAGCAATCCTCTGGCCCAGACTTCTTTTTATCCATTCAGCTGATAGGCCTGTTTGCTAGCTCAGTCTGGGCAGGAATGGGTGCCTGCCCGGAGAGGAGGTGGAGGAACACTCACCAGGGCCGCACGCTGAATTATGTGCAAGGGAAGCAGAGTAGGGCAGTAGGAGGGCATGAAGGAGCAGTTGGCCTGGATTCTAAATCCAATTCTACTGCTAGATGGTTGTATGATGTGACCAGAGTCCTTTAACCGCTGGCCTTCAGGTGTCTCACCCGTAAGTGAGGGAATGTTCTAGAGTGGTAGTTCAAAACTTGAGCATGCATCAGTATCCTCCAAAGGGCGTGTTAAAGCCTGTATGGCTGAACCCCAACCCCAGGTTTTTTTAGTTTATTTATTGATTTTGAGAGAGAGAAAGAGTGAGCGAGAGCAGGAGATGGGCACAGAGAAAGAGAGAGAGAACCCAAGGAGGCTCTGTACCAGCAGCACAGATGTAGGGCTTGAACTCACGAACCGTGAGATCATGACCTGAGATCATGACACCTAACTGACTGAGCCACCCAGGTGCCCCCAATCCCAGATTTCTGATTCCGCAGGTCTGGGATAAAGTCTGAGAATTTTCATTTCTAGTGAGTTCCCAGGTGATGTTGATGGTCCGGGGACCCCATTTTGAGAACCTGTGCACTAAATCCAAGTTCTCAGTCAGTTAGTTCATTAGAATGTCCCTGGAGCCTCTAAAATAAGTTCCCTGGACCACCCCCAGAGATTCCAGTCAGACTGAGCAGGACAGCTGCCTGGGATCACCATTCTTCAAAAATTTCGCTGGGCAATTCTAAAAGCTGCCAGGATTGAGAGACTTGGAGTGGATGTTTCTCCACTCTCACATTTATGACATCATGATTCAGGACCACAGAGTGGCCCCTGCCCTGCTGGGGCTGGTGGTAGAAACTAGGCAGGATGCCATTTTCGTATGTCAAGATTTCTCTTTCTGAAAACCCGGTGACCACATGTCCCATCTTCCCCCTTAGAGCTGTGATTCTTCAGGGTGAAGCCACTCCTGGCAGCACCTGCTTCCCCTGAGAAACTGGTAGAAATACAAGCTCTTGACCCTCCTGGGGTCCCCCAAATCACAGACTAGGGTGAAGGCCCTCGAGGTGGTACTGATGCTCTTCATGCTGGAGAACCCCTTGCTGAAAGGAAGAACAGTTTTTCTCTAACAAAACAAGACCAAATCCTCCGCTGAGAACTTTCAATGTGAACTCTAACCTCAGAGAGAGCCTGCCCCTATGTTCCTTCCTCAAACTGTGTAAGCCCAAACATGATTAATTAATCATCTTATAAATCCAACTACCTCAACAGCTCTGTGGAGAATCCTCTTCTCAAGTGAAAAAGAACTGGCTGGCTTTAGAAGTGCCCCTTCAGGGACCTAAAGATCCAGAATCTTCCCATCATCCGACCGGAAGCCTTTGCCTGAACACAGGTAGAGGTACTGGGGAGGAAGTTACAAAAGACTCCCATAGACTGTGGGCCATTTGTCATCTCCCTGCTGCCTCAAGCCTGAGCTGTGGGATGTTGCTTAGGGGTCCTTATGCTGTAGAAACTTTGTTCATAGGTTTGCCATTATTTACTAACAGAGACAAATATCCCTCCCCCACAGCTAAGGATTTAGACAAGTGGTTCCTAGGATCCAGGCCACACATTGGGTATGTGTGTAGTTTGTAACACTTCTAGGGGGTCCAGACTGAGGCCAAGGTGAGCTCAAGGTGGCCTCTGGCCCATCAGTAGCTAGCCCCAGAGTTAAAATTCCCACTATGTGAGCTGAGCAGTTGACATGCTCTCTCTAAATGTCAGTGTCCTTGCCTGTGATCCCTGCTAGCTTGGAAGCAGGTGTCCTGCCATCCTCCATGATGTCAGATGGCCAGCCCTGAGTGAGTGGTGGGCACCTGGTAGGCCCTCAACTTGACAAATAAATGTACTGTTTGAGGCAACAATAATATATATCCTATAAGGTGTTATCTTACAAGATTACATGAGAGAAAGCATGAAAAAAAATACTTGGCTTGCTGCCTGGTCAACAGTCAGAGCTCATTAGTATTGGATATTGTTATCAGTCCACATTTTCATGTATGAGATTTTCTCAGGGGGAAGCCCACTGATATCTATAGGGGAAGTCAATTATAAACCAAGCACATCTCATTGATGTAAATCTGGAAATCTCATTCAAAGAAAATGGATCCAGATTTATGCTTCCCCCAAAAGTAAGAAGAAACAGTGTCAGCTGGGTAGTGACCTGATGGAAGAGTCCAAGGGAACAGACTTCTTGACCACTGGTAGCCCTGGTGAGGAAAGCCCTGACCATGGCCCCAAGTCTGTCTTTCTTGCCCACCCCTCCACCCTGCACTGCACACACACATACTGCTGGGAACGCCTGGCATCTGAGCCCCGTCCACAGATGGAAAAAGTTCCCTTGGAGTCACTGGCTACCATCCAGGGCATGGGGTTTCCAAAGGGCACTGTGCCAGTGGGCTTTCCCATGACGAATGGATTTACAACCTGACAGAATCTCAGGAAAGCTGCCAAAATGCCACAAGGTCACCTGCTCATTCTCGACCATGCATCTCTACTATTGCACATCCCCACCTTCTGTGCATGACACCAGCTTCATTCACATCATGCCATCAAACTCAGTGACTGTCTCTCCTGCAAGGGTGTGTCCTCCAGGAGCACATGTGAAGAAAAGTTGCCCAAGCAGATCCCCCTCTCAGAGGAGGGCCTCCCAGGACCTGGCACCCAGAGCTTTGAGTCTTGTTGGTCTACACTCACATGTTGGACAAGGAATTGTTCAGATATCAGAACAAATGACTCTCCAGGTTGGCATCAGATAGTACTTGTTACCTTCACATGTGCCTGGTTAGAGTTGGAATGGGGGTGGCAGGGGGAGAGATGCCGCTCCGGGCCCCACCCCACTCCCTGACCCGGTTCAGACCAATTTGTAGGAAAAGGACTGGCTTCTGGACCCAGACCAGTCTACATTCAGTTGTCACCTTCACCATGGCCTAGCTCTGTGATGCTGGATATGTTAAAACGCTGTGCTGATCGCTATCTTCTCACCTGTGCAAGGACCATCATGTTCACCATTGTCAGATCTCAGTGGGGTGTGCATGTCCTTCGTGTTTGATCAGTGAAAACTATGAAGATAAGTGATGAGGCGCTGGGTCAGTTTTCATAGCTCGAACTGGTGGGGGAGGGGGAGTCCCGGCCTCAAAGCTTAAAAAAGCTGAGTTCTTGGTGTCAGAGACAACAGGAAGCTTGACAGACAGACAGAATTGATTGGGTATCAGGGCATCCATCCTCCATGCCCCCCTCATGCCAGGCTGACTTTCCTCCTGTGGTCTTTCCTCTGTTTCTTCTTTACCCTCCAGTGGTCTAGCCTACTCCCTTCTCCATTGCCCAGAATGGTCCTTTATGCACATGAACTGGATCATGCCATTCCTCCCCACTGAAAACCCTCCAACACAGCCATCCTATTGGATTAAGGATAAAATCCATAGTCTTCTCAGTGGCTTCCCACTCTACCTCATTGCCCAGCCTCCAGGGCTGAGCATCCACCATTCCTAGGCCCAAAGTTATAAACTGATTCAAGCACAGATGTCACTGGGTGGTGATCACAGGGTGGTCCCTACCAGACAACATCTGAGCTTCGCAGGGGTCCTGGGATCTTGGATGAAAAGCATTTCTTGGGGTAAGTGTTTCAGGCACTTTCACATTCTGTTTTGTGGGATATGGTGTAGAGGGGGTTTCCGGTGCGTCTTGACATAGTTCCACAAAAGATCCCCACTTCGTGGCCATCAGAAACCAACCTGCTAAACCTACCAGTGACACATCTGTGGCTCGAGTCCGAACCCTGAGTGCATGGCCTGGATTCTGGCTCTCTCTTGCCCTGATGTGGCCCCAGGAGCTACTCAAAAACTCCTGGCTTCCGTAACAAGAGCCAGCTTCTGATTCCTGGTGCTGCCCATTCTAGATTGAAGAAATGAGCTTTGCCACAAAGATTGCTAAGCTCTCAGGGAATACAGTCATCACCATTGACATTTCACAAAAAAATCCAAAGAGATCATGGGTACACCCACCCTAGGAACTGAGCTCTCATTTTATCTTTCCTTGTTCATTTATTTGTTTATTGGCCCAGGACGGTCCATGAAGACGGTGCAATGATGACACTTGCTCTGAAGGGATGATATGACTCCAAATCCCTGCTGTCAGGATAAATAGAAAGCCCTTCACTGTTTGATTATCTAGCAAGAAATTCATGGCTGTCCATAAATGTCTAATAAAATTATATGTTTATTCTAAAAGTTGCAGGAACAATCTTTGTTTGCTTTCCCCACCCTTGTGCTTATCCTCCTTAGTGTGAGATGACTGGTTTAACAGAGTCATAAAATCTCTGGCTGCTTGCTGCACACTCCTGCCTCCCTCCACGTGCTGAGAGCCCTGTGGAACCATGGCAGTGGCGGTGCACACACCACGGGGCCCATATGCCACAGGGAAAAGCTGAATTGTTTGATCTGCATTGCATGAATTTCTCCTGTTTTCCTTCTATTTATGACCCACAGCCTCCTCCAATGGCAGCTTTGAAAGCCAAGGATCTGCCTCATTATAGTTTCCACTTTCTATGAGGGTGTAGACACCATGTTCTTATTCCTAGGACCCAAAGTGCAAATACGTGTAGTAATGTGAACTGGGTTACAAAGGGAACAGGACATGGCTCTCAGAGCTTCCTGCAGACTGAGGTACCTCCAGGCCTTTTAGCTCAAAGCCCTTCCCATATTATCCATCTCATACCTCTCCATTTTCACTATCTCAATTCCTTTTTATGGATCCAGTGGAGTTTTTAAAATACCCAGAACAGGGGTGCCTGGGTAACTCAGTTGAGCGTCTGACTTCGGTTCAGGTCATAATCTCATGGTTCATGAGTTTGAGTCTCACATCCTGCTTGCCACTGCCAGCACGGAGCTGTCTTCAAAACCTCTGTCCACCTCTCTCTCTGCCCCTCCCATGCTGATGCTATCTCAAAAATAAATAAACATTTAAAAATAAAACAAAAAAATATAATATCCAGAACAAGTAGTTTGCAGTAGATTATGCATGGTTTCATCCCATGATACATTTTATTTCACCCAATATATACTTAAAACATTACAATTTCACCAGTTAGTCTATCATGACATTATTGAGATGTTCTATATTCTCGTGTTTTATGGCAAGTCTTCACCAGCCAGCGTGTATTTCACACTCATGGCTCAGCACTCACAAGCTATACTTCTCATGCTTAATGGTTGGCTACACATGGCTGGTGGCTACTTTAGTGGTCAGCACAGTTCCGGATAGAAGAAAAGAAGGAAACGTCCCTACCTCAAAAGCTTGCCACTCAAAATGAGATAAGGCCAATAAGAGAAGAATAAATCGTAAATCCCTCACTTATGAACACAGATTTAAAAAATCTTAAACAAAATATTTTAAAATTGAATTCACTCGATACACATTGAAATAGAGAAGATCATGTCAAAATTGTGATCATGCAGGAGTTTAAGGCTGGAGTAACACTGGGAAATATATTGTGTGTGCCCTGTGTGTACCTGTCTGCATAAAGAGATTATGAAGAAAGAGAAAAGCCACTAATTATTTGTGGATTCATCACCTTCACCTTGAAGGTGATCCAATTTGGAGCAGCTATTTTTTACTAACTTTTTATGCTGCTACACTTTTTGCATACTAAAAAGCAATAAAACTGTTTTCACAGCATGAGAACAAAAAGGGAAACACACAACTCAAGATCAGAAATGAGATGAAGTAACAATAGAAACAGAGGAAAATAGGATAATTTGGAGAGAACATTTTGTTTCACTCCACACAAATAAAATAGGATTAATGTGCTCTGGAAACATATTCAGTATCTGCAATTTTTCTTATCTAGAAAAAAAATTTTTTTCTGACCCCCCCCCAAAAAAATAGAATATTTAAACAGACAAGTTACCACAGGACAATAGAGAATGTTTATGAAGGTCTGAACTCTTTCCCCAAGGTCCAAATAATCTTTATGAAATGTGATGAAACCCTCAAATTTAAATATTGGATAATTCCAATGACATTTTAAATGTCCTAGGTCAATAAAAAGAGAAAGATGCAGAATTATTTTTATTCAGCACATATGATACCAAAATCCTGAGAGAACACACGCAAAAAACAGTAAACTAATCTTTTTATGATAATTGATGTAAACATCATAATACTAGCAAATACAACCCAGGAATATGTTAAGAAACAAGAACCCCATTATGTAGGGATCCTCCTCGAAATGCAAGCATGGGCCGAGTTAGGAAATCAATTACTATTCATGAAACTTTATGTCCAACTCAATCAGTTCCTGGAGGCCAAGCCTGAGATGGGGACTCTCATGCAGCTGCTGTATCAGGGGAGCTATCAGGGTGAAGCTGTAAGGGACAGGAGCAGGTGGGGAGGTGCAGGGTGAATAGGAGTTTTCTCAGGACTCCAGTTTTGGTCTGATCTGCAGGGGGCTCTGGAGCATCTTCTGCTCCAGCTGGAGGCCAGGGTACTGGCTTTCTGTAACTAGTTCCAGTCCTGTGAGACTGTGGGCTGTCCCCGCTTCCAAGGGATCTCTGACAAAAGGGTCCCTGTGGTCTGAGGTCAATTCTCAGAGAGGCAGCAACTGTGAGCTCTTAGCAGCCCGCTCTTCCAGCAGCGAGTGAGCAGATGAGTGCACCCAGCTTGGATGCAGATCTCAAGTGGGAAGCTCGGAAGTGGGGGCTCCACCAGTATCTCCTACTAAACCGAAAGAGAAGATGCCTGAATGCATCTCACATTCATGCATACTTTACTGAAGATGCAAACATTTTAAAGCCTATTTTCCACCTTAACCTTTAACTTACAAATTATAATTCTATTTGTATCTCTGGTAAAATCTGTGTACACACAAATAGATTCTCACTTCCTCTTTGCTAATGCTTAGGTAATTTCACATTCCAAAAGAGGGAGTGTGGATGGCTCACAGTGACTTGAGACCCAGGCTCCAGCCACCTTCTTTTAGTGAAAGCCAGTCAGGAGTCCGGTGCAGATTCGAAAAGGCAGAGACATTGCCTTTTTTTAGTGGAAGGGGCAGTAATGTCACACTACAAGGGACCTCAGACAAAAAGAACTGTGATTTATTTGCACAGGGAGATGCACATTATTATAAAATTACAGCAATTGTATTTCCTCAATCCTTTAAACTGTATTTTTAGAATGGAATATACTCCTCATGTCTGTCAAGGCAGCGTTATAAATCCCCCAGGCAGATTTTTCAAAGCAACAGTGGTAGAAAGAATAATGTCTCTCCCAAAGATGTCTATATCTTAATTCCAAGAACCCATGAGTATGTCGGATTATATGGAAAAGGTGACAGGAGGTGGTGATGAAATTCAGTTTCCTAAGCAGATGACCATAAAATAGGGAGATGACCCTGCATTGTCTAGGTGGCCCCAATAAATCACAAAAGTCCTTGGAAGGGGAAGATGAACAAGGGAGCCAGAGAAAGACATGCCAATGGAAGCAGCCTCAGAGAACTGCTATGTGGCTGGCTTTAAGATGGTGGAATGGACTACCACACCAGGAACCACTAGGAAAACACAAGGAAACAGATTCTCTTCTAGAGCCTCCAGGAGGGAACGCAGCCCTAGTAACATCTTGGTGTTACCTCAGTGAGATTCATGGGGGCTTCCAAACTACAAAATTGGAAGATAATACATTTCCATTGTTTTAAGCCACTGAGCATGTGGTAATTGGTCACAGCAGCGGTGGGAAACTGGTATAGTACTTAAACCATCCTTTTAAATCTAATAAATCAAGCTTAGAACTGTAGAAAATCAATTCTTTTAGGCACTGCAGTACTGCCTTACAAACATCATATTCCCTACAGGTACCGCTTATACTCCGTCTAAAAGCAATCTCACATTTCAAATGTAAACCACATGCTTCTAGGTCAAGTATGCCACGTTCTTTCCACTTGTCACAACTTTAAGAAACAAACACATAGACTCTCATGATTATGAAACACTGTCTTAAATTTGCTGTGGATTGGATTCACTCTACCGTGGTCCCCTGCAAGTCCTGACCTGGCTGCTCTGCTCGGAGATGCCTGCTCATGATTGCTAACCCTCTGACACTCATCACTCTTGCTCTTCCTTCACTTACCCGCCTGTATTCTGCCTTCTCATCTCCACTGCAAGTCCCTGGAAGTCAAGGGTCCTGACCTACACCCTTGCAAACCCTGCCTACCAGCATTCTGCTTAAAAGCAAATCAGGTCTTCTAGCTATTTGCAAGCTGATCAGCCATCTGTGGAATGACCGAGCATCTCAACTCAACCATTCCCTAGCATAGTTATTTCACAAAAGGGAAAACTGAGGCACTAGAGCATGCGCAGATGCTCACACTCAGTGGGATCCCACCTCGCTGAGCCCCATGACCCTGGGTTCTTGCCAATCAACAGGATCCCTCCTCTTGCCACCGATTAGCTCATGAATCTGGGTTTTGACCAATCAATGTACGACATCCCCCTCCCCACGGGGATGGGGGGGGGCAGGGAGCAACAGGAACAGAGCCTGTTATTCCATGATTGGAAGGCAGGTCCTCCTTCCCATTGGCCATAGAAAGGGGGGAGAGTGTATCCCAATTGTAGCTTATAGCCATCTTCTGTTGCAGAGGGGAGGTGGCCTAAAGGCAGAGCCAGCAGAGGAGGCAGAGATCCGCAGGGTTAACAGAAGTGTGGGGGCGCAGGCTGACCACACCACACCAGGGTTGCCTCAGCCCCAGACTCCTCCAGTGTGAGATAATACACATCCTCATTGTTTAAGCAGGTGGTTCTCAGAGTAGAGTGCACATATCAGAATCCCCTGCAGAGCTGGTTAAAACCCAGATATGGGCCTCAGCACCCAGCAAATACCAGAGCTACTGACTCAGCAGGTCAGGGGCTGGAATGAGAATTTGCTTCCCTAACAAATTCCAGGACGTGTAGATGCTGCTGGTTGGGTGCCATGTTCTGAGAACTCCCAGTTTAAGGTACTTTGCTTATAATAGGCCTACAAAATATGTTATCTTACATCCTTTTCATGAAACTAATAGTTGGATAAAATTGAAAACTTAAAAAAAAAAGCAAATTATAGGTTATGATTTCTGTTGATGTGAACGCTCCAGAATTTCCACAGTGAGTTTTCCTCTAATGCCTACCTTAATTTCTACTCCTTACAGTTCCTCTGGCCTCTGCTCATGTCCCTAGATAACATATACTTTTCCATGAAGTCAGTTAGGAGAATTCAAGTTAAAAAACAACAACAGAAGAAAACACATCTCGTGCTTTCAGTTTGCGGCAGGTTTAGGGAATCAAGGAGGCGGGGTAATAATTCACAGCTTTTTCTTTTTACAAAGTGCTGTTGCATTCCTTCCCTCACTAGTGCACACTCGATCTTCCAACGGCCTGTAAGGAAGAAGGAGTCAGGTTATTTTGTTCTTTCACAGGTGAGAAAAAGAGGTTTGAAGAGTGTGTAAGACTCCATGAAGGACCCCTCTCAAAGGTCCCACAGAAAGGGGCCCACGTCAAGGACTCAGGTCTGCAGAAGCTAATCTCCTGCGTTCTCCTCGCCAACATATTGACTCACACTTTTGGCTCATGATGAATATTGGTGTGTTTTAAACTGTGTCATGTCAAATAGCCAGTGTGCTGAGATGACTGAACAGGAACCGGATCCACGTACTAGGAAAAATTCCAAATACTTCCAAAAGTGTCTGGCCAGCCATCACCCTCAGGGAGAGCTAGGATGCTGGTTGTTGGAGAATGCAGAGAAGTTAATGGTTGAAGAAAAAGGACACCTTTGTCCAAACGTTAGAATCTTTTTTGAAGAACTCTTTCATCTCGCAGCTGGCCCCTCATGTAGCCAGAAGCAGGAAGATGAAGCCTGACTCACAATTTCAGTTGATTGCATCACAGTGTTACATTCAGAGGGCTTTGTGAAGGGCTCCTCATGGGCAGAACACTCTGATTGTCTCCATCAGACCAACACTCATGTTGTAGGAAGCCCCAAAGACGTCGATGAGCCTTGACGTCTGATGGCTCATGGGTGCAAGAGTTCCCTTTGTTTTGAAACTCAGAACACTCTGTGCCCATCCAGGGGCTAAGCTGAAAAAGCAGCTTCATTAGCACAGGGAGACCTCACAGAGGCCAGGCCCCAGGCTGGAGGATGGAGGCATGTCTGTCCTGGGCAACGGGCACTGCCAGCTGCATTGACCTGTCCCACGTGTCCAGATTCTTCCCCTGCTACCCCAAGTCATGCTCTCCACCTCCCCCAAACTGAATGACACAGAATGCCCACTTCTATGTGTCACAGACTCTCGGTTGACCCCCATCTCCATTCCCAACCTATAGTTACAGAGGCTGAAATACCCAGGTGTGTTTCCCCAGCCTCCCTTGCAGCTAGGGGTGGCCAAAAGATTTAGGGCAGAGTACTGCTGGAGGCTTCCCAGAAAGGTCTTTTCCTTCCAGAGAGCTCTCTCTCTGCCTCCTTGCCATTGCCAGTGAGGCCAGGAGGCAGGGGCGGCACAGGTATTGCAGCCCTGAGGTCAAGCCTGAGGACAGAGTCCACATGCTGAGGTCAGAGCCCAGACACTGAGGCAATGGCCTGAATGTCTGGCCCACACATTAACCTGGACTGTCTCCTTCTAGAATTTTTTATGAGGTGAACTGTAAATGTCCTGTAAGCTGTGAGAGCCGATTTCAGGTTATTTATATGAAAGCTACACAAGGACACACATTTTTGTCTGAGTTCCTTTCCCTGTACTATAGGACCCGGGTCCCTGGGCAGCCTGAATTGGTGAGTGCCTGAGTCAGGGAGAGGGGAGAAGGGAGCAGAGGCCTCCCTGGAAGAAAACACCTTCCCCCTGAACTCTTTGGCTGTCTGGCTCCGTTCATGCTGTGTGGGTGCCATTATGATTGCCTTCTGTTCCAGACAGAAACTGGCCACATCTCTGCATGGTTATATTACAGTAATTTTTTACCTCCATCCTGACTTACATTCCCTATGGGTAAGCAAGTTTCTCTCACCATCTAGATTTCCACCCATCTTCTTAGCCCAAGAAAGGGAAGAACAGAAGAAGAGTGTGAGGCTTGGAACTATCCTAGCACTCAGCAGGAAGGCAGGATATCACCTGCCCTGTGGGGAACCATAGAAGGACAGCTGAGGTGGGAAAGCAGAGATTGGCTAGCAATGGCTTCCCTCTCCAGGCTGAGTCTAGGCCCAGGGCACAGCTGAGGACAAGTGTACACCTGCCCCACTCCCCTTTGGGGGCTTGAGGGGGCAGCCTCATGGGGGCACTGCCAGTCCTGCATGTGCCCGGGAGCAGCACCTGACTCAGAGGACCGCAGGGCAGTGGCCAGCAAACACTAGGGGTCAGCCTGAGGCCAAAGCCACAGGGCCAAATATACTCCCATGTCCTGGAGACAAGCTCAAGGAGGACCAGATAGGGAATCTGGAGGGCTGACCATCTAAAAGCAGCTACATGGACAGAGAATCAGCATTGCAGGGTGATGGGGCTTCCAGGTTTGAATGACAGCAATGAGCTTGCCCTGTCCTGCAGGGTGAGGCTGGAGTGCTGATTCACAGAATAAAGTGGGTGTCTGTGTGGATCCCAGTGGGCTTGTACCCAAAGGAAATGTGTTTAGCTACTTGCTTAAGCCACCTGGAAATCCTTTCTGGAACAAAGAGGGAGCAGGGAGGGTGAAAAGGGAGAAGAAACATGATACAAAATGGGAGGAAGGAAGGTGGGGTGGGGGGGGGAGGAAAAGGAGAAAGAAGGAGGGAAGGAAGGCCAGGGAAGGCAAAGAAGAAGAGACAGAGACAGGGAAGAGATTAGCTTCCTGTTCAGCCATTTTGAATTCAAGCAGGGAATATTATGGAAGAATGTAGGCATTAGGGAGGCCCTCTCTCCCCTCAGAACAAACCTCCAGTATGTTCTGAGCCCCAAACAGACTCAGGAACACATTCTGTTTCATAGCAAAGATTCGGTGACCCACACCCCACCCCATCCTGCTGGATGTTCAGTGCGTTCTCCTCCCCAGTCTCTGCAAGATGGTGAAATGAGCCACTTGCCCAACATCACTGAGGGGATAATAAATTGCTGTGGCCACCCGTGAGACCGATTTCCTGATTGCACAACCTCTGAGTAAGCAGGTCCCCGGCCCCAGACAGCCATCCGCCCTTAACAGGCTGACACCTGGCCCCAGTAGAGCTAAGGCTACATTCCAGGCACAGGCTGCACTTGTCCAAAACAGGGTGTGGCAGCCAGGGTGGCTTAGGCCTTGCTGGGAAGGGTCATTTGTCCTGAATGCATGGCTGCTAAAGTATGGCAAACAGTGGTTTTGTTATGAACCAGTGCAGTGCTTGCCAACATCAGTGCAATTCAACAGACTATATATAGCCTCTTGCTGCCCAGTGCTCCATGCTTGGTGTATGGGGTGCAGGGTAGACTCAGCATTGACCCCAGCTTCAGATAATATATGAAAAGTCCTCAGACTTTATATATACATAATGTATATTACCATATATTTTTATATATACTAAACGGTGTGTATATATATATATATATATATATATATAGTAAATGATTAGTTAGTGTTGGGTTAGCTGCTGTTATTTGAAATCAATACACATTTCTACAAAAAAAGATGGGAGGGAGGGAGGTGGGTACTTTAGACATGTATAAATAAAGCTATACGTACCATATAGCCAGGAGAGTCTGGTGAGATACATGGTGAGAGCACCCAGTGGTGTAAGGTTGATAATGCAGAAGCCAAGTTACTTCCTGAAACCCTGGGACTGGACTGGTAGCAAGCACCCTGGAACACAATGTCATGCCGGGGGAGAGAGGCACAGGAAGGAAGAGTGAGAAGCTGGGCCGTGGGGCAGCATGTCACCTCGGGAACTGGGAACCTGGAACATAAACTGGGCGCTGGGAGCCAAGTCCTGTCAGTGATGATTGCCTAGAAGAGAGGTCCCCAAATATGCACACTCAGCTCTTCCTTGAATCCCTTGGGAAAGCCCAACATCTTTCCAGTAAACCCCCTGTTCCGTTTCAACTGGCTCATGTCGATTTCTTTTGCCTGCAGGAACCAGAAACAGACTTACAGTCTCACATTTTTTTAGGTGCTTCCGTTTCTGTTTGCACTGGCTAAATGTGCAGCGGTGGCCTTGAGTTGACTCTGGCGGAAACTTCCCCAGGACACAGGAACTCAGAGAGCTTCTCTGGTCATCCCTCTCTTCACCTTGGAAACCAGGAGGTGGATGTCTCCCTCCCAGCAGCCTTAACACACCTGAATCCCAAGACTAAAGCCAAGTTTTGCCAGCAGCACACAAAAATCCTGTGTAGCATTGAGGACAGGGGCAGAGATGGGTTTCCAACATGGACATCCCACGAATACCAGCCTCAGAAATTATATTTAGATGCTATAATTAACCACTGGAAAAAATAAAATTTGAAAATCAGGTCCAGTAACTTTTCCAGATATTTTTCCACTCGGCAAAAGTGCAGGATGTGTTTTTCTAAGCTCCTTTCCTCTGAAATGTGTGTATTTTGAAGGAAACATAGCCCATATGTTGCTTATTCATGCTTCACACAACATGCTCTTAGGGAATATTTACTCAAGGTCCAAAAAAATTCCATTTGTTTATGTTTTTAAGGAAACTCCCAGAACTTAAAAACAGGAAGTCTTCATTGGCTAAGTAGATATGAACTTAGGGTCTACAGGTTTAGATGGTTGGGGGATTTGCTGTAACCATGAGGAGCTCAGAAGAGATTTTTAATTACTGGGGGTTCACTGACCACCATGGGCCAGGCTGACAAGCCCAGCTCTGCAATAACAGCAGCCTGTACTTGCTGATGACACTTACCTTGAGGAGGGTGACGAAGGATCAGGAGCTTGCAAAAAGTCAGTTTTGACCCCCAGTCCCCACAAAGGCTTGGCCCCTGCAGTGCCCATGCCTTCTCTCCTAGCCTTGAATAGTGAAGGACAGAACATTCTGGAGCCAGCCTTCATAGGCCCAAGGCAGTGTTTCATTGCAGCAAAGAGCAAGGAAATTCCACTTTGGCAGGATGCTCCTTCCCATTGCCAATTGGGGGTGGGGCAAGGCAGGTGAAAAGTAGCAGGCTGGTGGCTTGGGATGAAGAGACAACATGTGGCAAATGGAAACAGAACCATGCTTTACCTTCTTGCCTCTGCATTCCTTTTCCTGAGGTCTTAAACCTTATGAGGCTCAGCCCCATTATCTGTAAAATGGTAACAATGCACCTACCTTATTTGAAATAAACATCTAAAATTGCCAGCATGGTACCATCAATGGAAACCCTCAGCAGCCAATACAGGAGAGTCTGGAAGGTACCTTCCTTGTCAGTGTGACAACAGTGGCCACACCTGTTCTGACCCAGTGTGCTGTGAGAGCTCCTGCATCAGTTTTCAAAGGACACCTGTACAGGTTCTGGGGGCTCAAGCCTTAAAGAGAACCCGATGCTTGTTTCTGTCAGCCTTGGCCTAAATTAGTGGTCTCCAAAGCTGGGTGCATGACCCCAAGAGTGTGCAAGATTAGATGAGTGAGGCCTGGAAAGGACAGACAGGACATTCTTTACATTTATTTCATGCAAATGTGAAAAAGAGTATCTCCACATATCTAGTGTAAGGACTGACTCTCCATGGCCAAGTGCTACAGCCACAAAAGCTTCCCTCTTCCTGAGGGAAGAGCAGGGATTCCCCAGGGAGGAAGGGCTGGCAGGGCAGACTCCTTATACATGTTGTGCAGTTCATATGTGCCTGAGAGCATGGGTTTATGTACATGGAGAAATATTTGCAATATTTTGACATTAGCTGGGGAATGACCATGCACGTGAATCCTGGTAGCTGATGATCCAAGACAAACGATTCTAGAGACAAGGTAGACAATTTTCTTTTACAAAAATACAGGTACTTCTTTGGCTGAACAAAGGCTAGTCATCAAGTTCAACCTAGCAAGCAGTGTTCCTAAAACTGTAAACAAATTAAAGCTGTATTTTCAAGGCCAAGGTGATGTTTTAACAGTGAATGAGAAAGAAGTAGGTTTTCAGAGGAAACTCATCCTATGGAGAGCTTGAGAAATCCCTAGACTTTTGACAATAGAAGCTAATATAAGCATAACACTTCTGAAAACCTTCAGATCTGTACACTGGAAAAAATCTTGCAAACAGAATTTTCTCATTTGTTGAAAAATTATCCTAAGTGTTTTAGTGGATTTTTAAACTGCTTATTTAAGAAATATCAAAATTCAGTACCTTGTAAAAAATAAATAAATAACATCAAAAATCGGTGGAAATTTGGTGGCCACGTTTCAACATGAGCCTTGCATCATTGGTGAATGAGTGCTGTGATATAGGCAGTGTGGCTGACATGCCTCACCAGGTCCTTTCGGAGCCCTCTGTGTCAAGAGCGGTACAGAACCAGATCCCAAAGCACCCCAAACTTAGAAGTTAAAATTGTTGCATCAGAAAGTGTGATCCAAGATTTATAAAAGCAATGCAGCAAGCTCGATTATGTTAGTAACGCTTTCAATGCACTTTGGTGAAGAAAAAAGAGTTGATGTCCATAATAAAAACATCAAAAAGAAAAATTATTTTCAATAGTTTATTTCATCTCTGTTTTATTTTAGTCTTTTTATTTTGAGGTGTATTCTGTAATCCAGATAAGATGCTATTTCAGTGTCATGAGTATAGAACATATGTATGTATGTGTACGTATATACATAATATATTAATATACTGGGGGTGAGTTTTCAGATCTTTGGAGATCACAGTGGTCCAGATGGTTTTACTGAGAGGTGGCCCTGAGGAGCCACACTGTCATACCACCCCCAGCCCACAACCCAAAGGAGACCGACCACCTGTGCTCACCTGAGAGCTGGACTGCCTGTTCCTTACCTGCTCCTGTATGGCCCCAAAACACACCGAGGCTATATTTTGACCAAAGGGCCGATGCAGAAAAGGCACGCAAGTTGGACCCTGGAATGTCAGCCAGAGCAAACAACTTCCTGTACCCGACTAACAACAACAAAAAAAAGGACTGCCGAGATGAAGCCTGGGTGGGTCTGTGGAAGTTCCTTCAGCTCCTCCTTTGTTTCTTTGTACCCCTCACATGCTCCCCCTTCCAGGGTAGACATTCCATGTGCGTGCACACAGGCACACAGGAACACATGCATGCACATGCATGCACACAGGCAAGCGCACACACCCATGCACATGCATGCACACCCATGCACACACACCCACATGCTTACATACACGCAGGCACCATTCTACATGTCTGTTGGCACCCAGGCAGCAGATATTAGCCATGATCACTTTAATTACCCAGAATATCAACAATATCACTTTAATTACCCTGTCACCCAGAGTGACAGGGTGGCAGAAGGGCAGCAAGAAAAGAACTTGAAACATGAAAATTTACAGTCTAACATGGCAAAGACAGCACTTTTAGATATCAGGGCCAGGGAGAAGAAGATAAATACTTCTTGCATGAATCAAATAAAATAAAACAAAAATTGCAGGTGCACCCCCCAGAGCCAGGCCCAAGCAGGCATGTGGTTCGGCAGACAGATAATGAACTAGTGTCCCTGTCCCAGGTGGGCAGCTCTGTGTAGGGGCTTCCCAGCTCCACAAGGTCTTAGCTGGTCCTGCTTATAAACACCCTTTCCATGCTGGAGGCTCCTCCTCTATCCTCTCACTTCCCCACCCCCTCCTTCCTGCTCCCTGGGACCACCCTCAGGTACACCACTTGCCCCAAGTCCCTACCTAGGGTCTGCTTTCAGAATAACCAAATTATACACATACCAGTAGGGCTGGCAGACCAGCCTCCCACCCAGTGGCACCTGGAGGTGTCATCTGAACAACTACATGCGTTTGTTCTTCCAAAAAGCAGGGAATGTATTACCTGCAGTGGCAATCATTCACACCATATCTTCTGGAAGAGAGTGTACCAGAGCTTGGAACATGTATTTCTATCAACTGGATGCAAGGTACCATTGGGCATCCGTGCCACCAGCTCCTGAACGTGCTGGGGCCGGAAGTACTCATCTGGCTGGGCAGGAAGTGTTTCTACCTTATCTAAGAGCTGGAACTTCCTGCCACCAGGCCCCACAGCCGGCAAGTACCTGGTATGCTTTCAATCCCCTCCTTGCAGTCTTGCTTCAAGTGTGTTATTTGGTGTTTCTTTGTTTCCAGTTGCTGGAACAAAGCTGGTCTCCAACTACTGTGAACTTTCTGTGACCCCTCCACCTCAGAAAAATCCCTATGCTTCCAGCCACCACCCCCACCATCCCTCATCATCACACTCCACCAAGGTAGGAGGAAATGTGTGCATGCTCTAAGATTCCTCAACGGAAGACATCAGCTCATTCATAGCCTAGACTGCCTGGGGTTTGTTCACTCAACCACCCAGACACCCTTCAAGGCTCCCCTTTCTGATGAGTCACCTTTAACCTTTGTGCAAAAATTAATGAGGGTCCTCGGCTGGCAGAGTGATGCACCAGCCATGCCATGTGCTCCCTCTGGCACCTCCTGCCTCTGCCATTCTTCCCCACTTCCACACTCCCTGTAACTTGCAACAAAACTGGAGGTCAGCCCCTATATCTGGCAAATTAACTCCAGCATCCTCTCCAGAGCTGCTCCTGTGCCCTCTGCACCATAGCCTTCTCTCAGGCTCCATGGTCAAAGTCTGTCCCCAGTCTCCTGGCTTCCTTTCCTCCTTTTGTGTCAACAGCACCCAATTCACCCATTTTTCCTAGAAAAACATTGACTCGGTAGGCTGGTTGCAGGGCCTGTCAGGCCACAGAGCCACACTGGGACCAGTCACAGAACAGGGCCTCAGCTGGCATACAGGGCACATCAGCCTGGCCCAGCCTTCCAGAATCTCTTTGCTCCAGCCAACTCCCACTGAACCACCTGGTGTTCCCCAAACATACCACTGTTAACAAAAAGTGCACAAAACATGGAGCTACGTCAAAAGATTGTCACCTGACTCCCTAAAAATCACACTAGAGCATTGGCTAGCAGTCAGTCTGGGGGGCATCAGATTCTCTAGGGGAGGTAATGTGGTGTTTTTAAAGTAATGCCCTCAAGTTCTATGATGATCTTTCCCCCAAAGGGTGAAGCTTAATTCTCCTCCCCTAGAGAGGGCTGTTCTGAGACACTCATTCCCAGAGGGCAAAACAAAGCACAAGTGATGAGATGTCACTTCTGAGACTAAGTTCTGAGTGTAGCTTCCACCAGGACCCTCCTGCCTTCTCTCTCCCCCTCCCTCCTCCTTCTCCCCCTCCTTGTCCCCCTCTTCTCACTTTCTCTCCTTTCTCCTCCTTGTTCCTCTCCCTCTTTCCCTCCCCATCCTTCCTGCTCCTCCCTGTATCCCCTTCCTCCCACTCACCCTCCTTCCTCCTCCTCCTCCTCCTCCTCCTCCAACCCTCCCTCTTACTGACACCCTCCTCTTCCTCCTCCCCCTTCTCCTCTCTCTCTCTCTCTCTCTCTCTCTCTCTCTCTCACCACTCTACTCTGGGAAGCCAGCTGCCTTCTCTTGTGAGCAGGAGAGTCCCCATGGCAAAGATCTGGAGCATTCTGGCAACAGCCACCTGACTAAGCACTAAGCTTGGAAAAGACTCCTTTGCACCTTCCAAAAACCGCAGCTCTGGCTCATGACCTGATGGCGACCTCTCAGAGACCCTGAGCCAGGACCACCCAGCCAAGCGATTTCCAAGTTCCTGACACTCAGAAACAGATAAGACATGTTTGCTGTTTTAGGCTGCTAAGTTTTGGGGTGATTTTTACACAGCTAGTGCTGTGACTCACTTGTTGACTTACATTTACTGTTGATTACGTACCAGAGTACAAAGCCAGATGTTAACTTTCTGAATATTGACAAATGGAAAATTATTTTTTTTCTGGCAGCATAAATAACCTCAAAGATAATGATTTTGTTGTCCTATAAAACTTCAACCAGTACTCCATCTTATTGCATCATTCCTTTATCCACTCACCAACTCTACCAGTTTTCTTTAGATCTTTTTAATTAGCTTAGCCAGGCTGTTGGTTCCCTTATAAATGAGCTAGGTAAATATTTTACACCAAAATATTGGTGACAGAATTGTGTTTTAACGTTTTTAGGGTTATGCTTCGACATTGTGTACTTCTGTGCCTTGCCCTTTTGTTCATGCTACACCTGCAGACCAGGACACCCTTCCCTGTTCAAATGTTGTTGTAAGACCCACTTCTGTGTTTCTTCTCTGTGGAAGCCTTCCCTGACCTCCCAAGAGGAAGCCTCTCTCCCCATTGTCCTAGTCAGGGATCTCCAGAGAAACAGTACCAATAGAAAAGATAGGCAGATACATGATAGGTAGATAGATAAATAGACATATAGATAACAGACAGGTAGACAGATGATAGGAACAGATGATAGACAGATGATAGATGATAGATAAATGGATAGATAGATAGATGATAGATAGATAGATAGGTAGATAGATAGATAGATATAGATACATAGATAGATAGATAGATAGATGATAGATAAACAGATGATAGACAGATGATAAATAAATGGATAGATAAATACATAGATGGTAGATAGATAGGCAGGCAAATGATACATACATACATACAAACATGCATACATACATAATAGATACATAAATACATACATAGAGATATATCAATTTATAGAAAGACATATTACAAAGTATTAGATTATGTGACTATGGAAGTGGAAAGTCCCACCACTACCTGCAAGCTGGAGATCCAGAAAATCCAGTGGTGTTATTCAGAGCCCTGAGAGGCAGAGAGCCATGGTATAGATTCCAGTCTGAGTTTGCAGGCCCAAGAACCAGGAGCAACAAAGACAGAAAACTGACATCCTAGCTCAGCAGTTAGGCAAAAAAAAAAGGCAAATACAACATTCCTCTACTTTTTGTTGTATCCAACCCTCACAAGATTGGATGATGCCCACCCACACTGGGGAGGACAGCATGCTTTCTCAGCCAACCAATTCAAATGCTAATCTTCCCCAGAAACACCTTCATAGACACACACAGAAATCATGGTTAACCAGGTATCTGGCATTCCGATTGCCCAGTTAGGCCAACATAAGATTAACCTTCACACTCATGTCTGCATAGCACAAGGCTCATGATGCTACCAGAGAATTCCTCAAAAAATAAGAAGAGTCTGTAGGTCCAGCCCCAACTTAGACCCCTTGGCCTTCACTGAGGAAGTATGAGGGCAGGTTGGGAGACACCTTCTCAGAAGAGGCTGGGTAGTCCTGGAGGCCTTTGAAATTAAGTGGGTCATTTTTCTACGAGTTGTCCACATATGTGTCAAAGAGGAAAGACGAAGGCCCAGACTAAGAGGAAGATGTGCTGGAAAACTTAAGACTGGATTGTTTATCAGACAAAGGAGGGAGTGAAGTACACCAACTACAGAGGCCCAGAGAGGCTGGTGTGAAGGACAATGGGCAGTGTGCAACCAGGTGAGGGGCAACCGGGTGAGGGGCAACCAAGTGAGGGGCAACCAGGTGAGGGGCAACCCAGTAAGACCAGGCCACTTCTTAAAGGATTCACTCTGGTTCAGACAACTGTGATTTTTGTGAGGGCATAGAGAATATCTTATTTATCTTTGAATTCACTTCTTCTTCATTCTTAGCACATGGTACTTAAATGTTTACTAATTAATAAATCCACAAGTAAATGAATGACCTCAAAATGATCATTTAAATTAAAATTTAAAAAGCATGTTTTAAAATATTTTCATTTAAATGTCTGGTAAAACATTACTTCTTGGTGCCTGTAAATGTACATCCTGCCCATCCATATTAGCACTATTCCTTTCCTCTCTTTCTTGTCCCAAAGCTTCCACAAGGCTATAGGAACATATATGTATCAGCCAGCTTTTGCTGGATAACAAACCACCCCCAAGGTTGGTGCCTGTATAAGTTTCCTTTTGCTGCTGTAACAAATTACCACAAATTTAAATGGTGTAAAACACCACAGATTTATTCTCTTAGAGTTCTGGAAGTCAGAAGTGCAAAATGAGTCTTACCGGGCCAAAATCCAGGCATCAGCAGGTCTGGTTCCTTCTGGATGCTCCAGAGGAGAATCCATTCCTTGCCTCTTTCAGCTTCTAGGAGATTCTGGCATTCCTTGGCTTGTGGCTGTATCACTCCAACCTCTGTTTCTATCACAACTCTTCCCCTTCTGTTTGAACTTCCTGTGTTCCTCTTCTAAGGACACTGTGATTACATTGTGCCCACGTGGATAATCCAGGATAATTTCCCTATCTTAAGGTCTTTAATTTCATCACATTTACAAAGACCCTTTTCCCTTTATGGAAGGTAACATGTTCACAGATTCTGGGGATTAGGATGTGAACATCTTTTGCAGGTTGGTGGGGGCAGGTAGTACAGGCTGAATAGCCTACTGTGGTGGCTTTGAACAACAGCCATGTACTCTTCTCAGTGTCTGAGCCAAGCTCAGCTGGGCATTTATCTGACCTAGCTGGGTTCCCTCACGTGTCTGCAGTCAGCTGCTGGGTCAGCTGGGGCTGGCTGGCCTAGCAGGGCCTGTTCTGGAACAACTCATCTCTACTGTGATGGCTTCTCACCCTCCATCAGGCCAGGACTGCATGTTTATTGATCACCATCGTCTCCAAGGACATTAACCTCCCCACTCCCCACAGCACCTTGTATTTATCCTGGTAGCTTTCCCCTCCAAGTCTAAGGCAGCCAGGGCAGGGGTTTGAGGCACTTCACAGTTGAGAATGTAAGACCCATCTTCAACAGCGACACCATGTGGCACGAGGGAGGTATGGCAGCGTCTGCCTTTATTGTCTGTTAGCCCCAGGGTAAATCAAGGAGGACTTAGTGGCCTTCCTGCCTTTAAGGCTTTAAGGCAAACAAGAACAATAAATATATAGTGGCTGAAAAATAAATGGCAAGACCATATTTGCTGCCGCTTGTTGGTCATCCTGGTTATGTGCCCACCTCACAGTTGCTTTCTCCACTGCACACCTTTCTTTTCTTGGTAACTTATTACTATGATATACTTTCGAACTTAAAGAAAAGTTGCAAGAACAAGAAACTCCTCCTTTTTTTCCCCAGATTCATCAGTTAATTACATATTGCCCCGTTCACTTAATCTTTCTCCCTTTTTTGTAAGAGAAAAAGTAGGAGAAATTATCCTTTGATTTACCACTAAGTTCAGTGTGTTCATAAGAACAAAGAAAATGTCTTTATTCCTATGATGTTATTATCAAAATCAGAACACTTTATCCTGATACAATCCTATTATCTAATACACAGTCCATATTTAAATTCCATCAATTGTTTCTATAATGTCCTCAACATACTTTTTTTTTCTTTATTATTTAATTTTGAGAGAGAAATACAGAGCAGAAGTGGGGGATGGACAGAGAGAGATACAAAATCCAAAGCAGGCTCTCCGCCCCGCTCCCCCCTCCCCACCCCGCTCCCAGCACGGAGCCTGATGTGGGGCTCTAACCCACAAACTTGGAGATCATGACCTAAGCTGAAGTCAGGCACTTAACCAAATGGGCCATCCAGGCACCCCCTCAACATACTTTTCTAAATCCGTAATGACTAAAGAGGTAAATTCAGTTTGACAGAATATTATGAGCAATTGAATAACAAGTCAAATCTGTCCACCTCTGTCACCTAGCCATGCAGATAAGCATAGACTTTACCGAGTTACATAGCCAGTTGAAAGAGCCATGGGATTTCAGTGATTATACCAGATAATTGACCTGAAGGTAAGTCAAAGAGAAAGATGGTGAACTATTTTTGCAGTACTAAACCTTTCTGCAAGCCTGAAATGCCCCTCCCAAGGGTCTCCAGGCAACAGGTAAACTTAAGAGAGACACTGTTCCAGAAAAATTCTGCCTGTCCACAGCAACCATGGGACAAGAATGAATAGAGACAAGGGCACACCATGCCAAGAGTATAGGCCTCATGTGTCACTGCCAAATATTTGTTTCAACATAAAAATACTGTCAGGAGAAAGTAGGCAGAGGTGGAGGTGAAGGAGTGGCTGTGCTGTGCTTCTGGGACCCCTCAGGGGCCCCAGAATCGTCCCACTTGAGTCAGGAAACGTGATTTTTCAGCTTTGCCGCCCACAGCAAATCTTATTATTTCCCGTATACATATGAGGTCATTGTTCAAAATAAAAAAGATGAGTGGGGAGGGCCATATTTGGCCAGGATGGTGCTGGCAGGTTATATAACCTCTCCCATGACATCCCATCAAATATAGTGGGAAAATCCATGCACAAAATTTATCCCCCCAAGGGTAATGCATACAGAGTGCAGACTGAAATTATACTGATTCAATGGAAAAACCTCTCAGGCCCTGGGAGTCCCTGTTGTTCAATGTCTTATCTCTCTTCTTTCCTAGAATTTCCTCACCAAGATATTCTAATTAAAACCCACACTTAAGGAGCTCAGGTTTGTAGCTCCAGAGTATGGGCTGTGATAAACAGTTGGCAATGTATGGACCCTTTGGTTGATCAATGTTTGATAGACTTTGGGACAAAATAGCATCATTTATGGGCCTAATTTCTTCAAGCAGCTTCAGAGTCCCACTGGATTATGATAGTGGATCACATGTGAGAGACACTGCATCTCCAGGGTCTTATACACTCAGTAAGTACTTGTTGACTAATTTCAGAAAAGAAAAAAAATGGATACATTTGAGCCATGTACTTCTGATATCTTTAATCAAAAATTACTAATTTGCCTTAGGAGTTTATAATTACTCCTACAAAATTGGATCTGTCCATCTGTTAGATTATAAAACTTTAGTTTAATGAAAAATATAATAGGAATGCACTGAGCAGTTGCAAAAGGAGGACGTATGCACAAGAACTCCTTCTGGGAGACCAAAGGGTAAAGTGTGGTTTATAGAGCAAAGTCGGCCTATTGGCCATACCTAGATTACATACTTTCAACAAGTTTGAGTACGTATTTGTCATGGTTCTCCAGGGACAGAGAGATTTATTGTGTGGGATTGGCTCATATTGTTATGGAGACTACCAAATCTTAAGGTCTACAGGGTGAGTCAACAGGATTAAGACCCAAGAAAAGCCAATGTTTCCATTCCACTCCAAAGCAGGGAAATGTTGTTATCTCAGTTTGAAGTCCCTCAGGCAGGAAGAACTTCTCTTACTTGGTGAAGCTCAGCCTTTTTGTTCTATTCAGTCCTTCAACTGCTTAGATGAGGCACTATATTATGGGGGGGGGGGGGTGGGAGGTGGGGGCAATCTTCTTTACTCAATCTATGGATTTGAATGTTAATCTCATCCAAAAATACCTTTGCAGAAATGCCCAGAATCATGTTTGACTAAATATCTGGGCACCCCATGCCTCACTAAAGTTGACACATAAAATTAACCATCATAAAGTTGAACAAAATATTTTTGCTTAATCAAAACCAACTGACTATCAAATATTTAATGAGTACCTACACGTGCCCAACACTTGTTGACACCAGCAGAGCTAAGAGGTCGCATAAGATAGTTTTCTTCACCACATGTTGCTTATAACCTAAATTGGGAAGATGATATTTACATGTAACTTTATGGGTGTTCTGAGTAGGATTTGGTTTCCAATTTGGGCTAATGAAGATTTTCCTGGATTTGAGAGGGGTCTTTCTCCTTTTTTCTGTGCAAAGCCACTGCACCAACTTTTGTTATATGTCAGGATTCAACCCACAATATTTCACAATTTGTATATAATGCTCCCCGGTGAAGCGTTTTTGGAAGATGATTCCCTGTAACTCACACTTGGCTGCAGGATGTTTACTGTAAGTTTTTGTACCGTCCTCATGACTGTGGCCTCATAACCAAGGAGAATCTGAATGTTACATTCCCTTGTGAATCAGAAGAAATTGGTTGTTCACTCCTATATTCAAAGGCAGTCTCTGAAATGACTGCTTAGAATTGAGGATTTTATGTGCTACTTTATAGAAATCTGAGAAGCTGGTATGGAACAAAATGATACCTTAAGTATCTTCTATTGTAAAAACCTAATCTGCATTTTTTCTTTTTTTAATGTTTATTTATTTATTTATTTATTTATTGAGAGAGAGAGAGGGAGGGAGGGAGGGAGAGAGAGAGAGAGAGAGAGAGAGAGAATCCCAAGAAGGCTCCATGCTGTCAATGCAGACCCTGATATGGGGCTTGATCCCAGAACCATGATATCATGACCTGAGCTGAAATCAAGGGTCAAATGCTTAAATGATTTAGCCACCCAGGTGCTCCTAATCTGCAATTTTAAATAAAATGACATGCTGTCTTTTATTCTCTTTTCTGAAAAGACCCTGCTCTGCTTTTAAATTTATGAGGACTTATTTATTAATAAGGTATGTCCTATTACAAAGAAATAAATGCAATATTGTGATCTCATTCTGGGATAAATCATGCAGGACAATTAAGTCAGATCATATACATTAAGTAGCTCATCTTGCAACTGGTCAGTAATGCATACAATGTTATTCCTGTAAGAAAACAACATGAGGATTTTTGGGTGGAAGATCACGGTGTAGGAGGATGCTGGGCTCATCGCATCCTGCTGATCACTTAGATTCCACCCACAACTGCCTAAATAACCCAGAAAACTGTCAGAAGACTAGCAGAATGGATTCTCTGGAGCCAAGTGTAGACGAGAGGCCCACAGAAGAGGGTAGGAAGGGAGGAGAGGTGGTGCACACTACACAGACTGGCGGGAGGGCTGGGGCAGAGGGGCAGCCTGCCAGCAAAGCAGAGCCCCCCGAGTCTGGCTTGCAAAAGTGGAGGGGCTGGACAGAGTGTGTTCTGACAGCAAGCAGGACTTAACATCTGGAAGGTTATAAGTTAACAGCTCTGCTTGGAGAGCGGGAGGGCTGGAGGACAACTGGAGGGAGAGTTGTTGAGCCCTGGACAGACGACAGAGTTCAGGTTGGTGGGAACAAAGGTGCTCGCCAGCACCATCTCCCTCGCCCATCCCCCAACCAAAATCCCAAAGGGAACCAGTTCCTGTCAGGAAACTTGCTTGCACCGTGCAAACACCCAACACTGTGCTTCTGCAGATCCATCCCTCTGGAGGAGGGTCTGACTCCCTCCCGGTGCCACAGGGCCCCTCCCGAAGTGGATCACTGAAAGAAAAGCAGCTGAGCCTGGCCCTCCCACCCCTGTGCACCTTGCCTATCCACCCCAGCTAATACGCCAGATCCCCAGCACCACAAGCCTGGCAGTGTGCAAGTAGCCCAGAAAGGGGCCATGCCAGCCCACAGTGAATCCCGCCCCTAGGAGAGGGGAAGAGAAGGTACACACCAGTCTGACTGTGACCCCTGCGGTGGGCTGGGGCAGACATCAGGTCTGACTGCGGCCCCGCCCACCAATGCATGTTATTGAAGACAGCACAGGGGAAGTGCCCTGTAGTTCTGCACCACTCAGGGACTATCCAAAATGACGAAATGAAAGAATTCCCCTCAAAAGAAACTCCAGGAAGTAGCGACAGCTAATGAACTGATCAAAAACGATTTAAACAATATAACAGAAAGTGAATTTAAAATAATAGTCATAAAATTAATCACTGGGCTTGAAAACAGTATAGAGGACAGCAGAGAATCCATTGCTACAGAGATCAAGGGACTAAGGAACAGTCACGAGGAGCTGAAAAGCGCTTTAAACGAAATGCAAAACAAAATGGAAACCACGACGGCTCAGATTGAAGAGGCAGAGGAGAGAATAGGTGAACTAGAAGATAAAGTTATGGAGAAAGAGGAAGCTGAAAGAAAGAGAGATAAAAAAATCCAGGAGTATGAGGGGAAAATTAGAGAACTAAGTGATGCACTAAAGAGAAATAATCTACGCATAATTAGTATTCCAGAGGAGGAAGACAGAGAGAAAGGTGCTGAAGGTGTACTTGAAGAAATAATACCTGAGAACTTCCCTGATCTGGGGAAGGAAAAACGCATTGAAATCCAAGAGACACAGAGAACTTCATTCACACGCAACTTGAATCGATCTTCTGCACGACATATCACAGTGAAACTGGCAAAATACAAGGATAAAGAGAAAATTCGGAAAGCAGCTAGGGATAAACATGCTCTAACATGTAAAGGGAGACCGATAAGACTCGTGATGGATCTCTCTACTGAAACTTGGCAGGCCAGAAAGGAATGGCAGAAAATCTTCAATGGGATGAACAGAAAAAATATGCAGCCGAGAATCTTTTATCCAGCAAATCTGTCATTTAGAATAGAAGGAGAGATAAAGGTCTTCCCAAACAAACAAAAACTGAAGGAATTCATCACCAGTAAACCAGCCCTACAAGAGATCCTAAGGGGGATCCTGTGAGACAAAGTACTAGAGACATCGCTATAAGCATGAAACCTACAGACATCACAATGACTCTAAACCCATATCTTTCTATAATAACACTGAACGTAAATGGACTAAATGCACCAACCAAAAGACATAGGGTATCAGAATGGTTAAAAAAAAAACAAGACCGGTCTATTTACTGTCAACAAGAGTTTCATTTTAGACCTGAGGACACCTTCAGATTGAAAGTGAGGGGATGGAGAACTATTTATCATGCTACTGGAAGTCAAAAGAAAGCTGGAGTAGCCATACTTATATCAGACAAACTAGACTTCAAATTAAAGGCTGTAACAAGAGATTAAGAAGGGCATTATATAATCATTACAGGGTCTATCCATCCGGAAGAGCTAACAATTATAAATGTCTATGTACCGAATACGGGAGCCCCCAAATATATAAAACAATTACTCACAAACATAAGCAACCTTATTGATAAGAATGTGGTAATTGCAAGGGACTTTAATACTCCACTTACAACATTGGATAGGTCATCTAGACACATGGTCAATAAAGAAACAAGGGCCCTGAATGATACATTGGATCAGATGGACTTGACAGGTATATTTAGAACTCTGCATCCCAAAGCAACAGAATATACTTTCTTCTCGAGTGCACATGGAACATTCTCCAAGATAGATCACATACTGGGTCACAAAACAGCCCTTCATAAGTATACAAGAATTGAGATCACACCATGCATACTTTCAGACCACAATGCTATGAAGCTTGAAACCAACCCCAGGAAAAAGTCTGGAAAACCTCCAAAAGCATGGAGGTTAAAGAACACCCTACTAAAGAAAGAATGGGTCAACCAGGCAATTAGAGAAGAAATTAAAAAATATATGGAAACAAACGAAAATCAAAATACAACAATCCAAATGCTTTGGGATGCAGCAAAGGCAGTCCTGAGAGGAAAATACATTAAAATCCAGGCCTATCTCAAGAAACAAGAAAAGTCCCAAACACCAAATCTAACAGCACACCTAAAGGAAATAGAAGCAGAAGAGCAAAGACACCCTAAACCCAGCAGAAGAAGAAAAATAATAAAGATCAGAGCAGAAATAAACAATATAGAATCTAAAAAAACGGTAGAGTAGATCAATGAAACCAAGAGTTGGTTTTTTGAAAAAATAAACAAAATTGATAAACCTCTAGCCAGACTTCTCAAAAGGAAAAGGGAGATGACCCAAATAGATAAAATCATGAATGAAAATGGAATTATTACAACCAATCCCTCAAAAATACAAGCAATTATCAGGGAATACTATGAAAAAATATATGCCAACAAACTGGACAACCTGGAAGAAATGGACAAATTCCTAAACACCCACACACTTCCAAAACTCAATCAGGAGGAAATAGAAAGCTTGAATAGACCCATAAACAGCGAATAAATTGAATCAGTTATCAAAAATATCCCAACAAATAAGAGTCCAGGACCAGATGGCTTCCCAGGGGAGTTCTACCAGACATTTAAAGCAGAAATAATACCTATCCTTCTCAAGCTATTCCAAAAAACAGAAAGGAAAGAAAACTTCCAGACTCATTTTATGAAGCCAGTATTACTTTGATTCCTAAATCAGACAGAGACCCAGTAAAAAAAGAGAACTACAGGCCAATATCCCTGATGAATATGGATGCAAAAATTCTCAATAACATACTAGCAAATTGAATTCAACAGCATATAAAAAGAATTATTCACCATGATCAAGTGGGATTCATTCCTGGGATGCAGGGCTGGTTCAACATTCGCAAATCAATCAACGTGATACATCACATTAATAAAAGAAAAGATAAGAACCATATGATCCTGTCAATCGATGCAGAAAAGGCATTTGACAAAATTCAGCACCCTTTCTTAATAAAAACCCTTGAGAAAGTCGGGATAGAAGGAACATACTTAAACATCATAAAAGTAATTTATGAAAAGCCCACAGCTAACATCATCCTCAATGGGGAAAAACTGAGAGCTTTTTCCCTGAGATCAGGAACACGACAGGGATGCCCATCTCACCGCTGTTGTTTAACATAGTGCTGGAAGCTCTAGCATCGGCAAACAGACAACAAAAGGAAATCGAAGGCATCAAAATTGGCAAAGACGAAGTCAAACTTTCACTTTTTGCAGGTGACATGATATTATACATGGAAAATCTGATAGACTCCACCAAAAGTCTGCTAGAACTGATACATGAATTCAGCAAAGTTGCAGGATACAAAATCGATGTACAGAAATCAGTTGCATTCTTATACACTAACAATGAAGCAACAGAAAGACAAATAAACTGATCCCATTCACAATTGCACCAAGAAGCATAAAATACCTAGGAATAAACCTAACCAAAGATGTAAAAAATCTGTATGCTGAAACTGTAGAAAGCTTATGAAGAAAATTGAAGAAGATATAAAGAAATGGAAAGACATTCCCTGCTCATGGATTGGAAGAATAAATATTGTCAAAATATCAATACTACCCAATGCTATCTACACATTCAATGCAATCCCAATCAAAATTGCACCAGCATTCTTCTTGAAACTAGAACAAGCAATCCTAAAATTCATATGGAACCACAAAAGGCCCTGAATAGCCAAAGTAAGTTTGAAGAAGAAGACCAAAGCAGGAGGCATCACAATCCCAGACTTTAGCCTCTACTACAAAGCTGTAATCATCAAGACAGTATGGTATTGGCACAAAAACAGATACATAGACCAATGGAATAGAATAGAAACCCCAGAACTAAACCCACAAACATATGGCCAACTCATCTTTGACAAAGCAGGAAAGAACATCCAATGGAAAAAAGACAGTCTCTTTAACAAATGGTGCTGGGAGAACCGGACAGCAACATGCAGAAGGTTGAAACTAGACCACTTTCTCACACCATTCACAAAAATAAACTCAAAATGGATAAAGGACCTGAATGTGAGACAGGAAACCATCAAAACCCT
Source organism: Neofelis nebulosa (assembly GCF_028018385.1). NCBI lineage: Eukaryota > Metazoa > Chordata > Mammalia > Carnivora > Felidae > Neofelis > Neofelis nebulosa. The sequence goes on along the minus strand of NC_080790.1, from coordinate 93,547,570 downwards.
AGAGGAGAAAGCAGGAAAAGACTTCTCTGACCTCAGCCACAGCAATTTCTTACTCGACACATCCCCAAAGGCAAGGGAACTAAAAGCAAAAATGAACTATAGGGACCTCATCAAGATAAAAAGCTTCTGCACAGCAAAGGAAACAATCAACAAAATTAAAAGGCAACCAACGGAATGGGAAAAGATATTTGCAAATGACATATTGGACAAAGGGCTAGTATCCAAAATCTATAAAGAGTTCACCAAACTCCACATCCGAAAATCGAATAATCCAGTGAAGAAATGGGCAGAAAACATGAATAGACACTTCTCTAAAGAAGACATCCAGATGGTCAACAGGCCCATGAAAAGATGGTCAATGTCGCTCCTCAGCAGGGAAATACAAATCAAAACCATACTCAGATATCACCTCATGCCAGTCAGAGTGGCCAAAATGAACAAATCAGGAGATTATAGATGCTGGCAAGGATGTGGAGAAACGGGAACCCTCTTGCACTGTTGGTGGGAATGCAAACTGGTGCAGCTGCTCTGGAAAACAGTGGGGTTCCTCAAAAAATTAAAAATAGACCTACCCTATGACCCAGCAATAGCACTGCTAGGAGTCTACCCAAGGGATACAGGAGTGCTGATGCATAGGGGCACTTGTACCCCAATGTTTATAGCAGCACTCTCAACAATAGCCAAATTATGGAAAGAGCATAAATGTCCATCAACTGATGAATGGATAAAGAAATTGTGGTTTATATACACAATGGAGTACTACGTGGCAATGAGAAAGAATGAAATATGGCCCTTTGTAGCAACATGGATGGAACTGGAGAGTGTGATGCTAAGTGAAATAAGCCATACAGAGAAAGACAGATACCATATGTTTTCACTCTTGTGTGGATCCTGAGAAACTTAACAGAAACCCATGGGGGAGGGGAAGGAAAAAAAAAAAGAGGTTAGAGTGGGAGACAGCCAAAGCATAAGAGACTCTTAAAAACTGAGAACAAACTGAGGGTTGATGGGGGGTGGGAGGGAGGGGAGGGTGGGTGATAGGTATTGAAGAGGACATCTTTTGGGATGAGCACTGGGTGTTGTATGGAAACCAATTTGACAATAAATTTCATATATTAAAAAAAAAGAAAGCAACATTGAGTTATCAGAGAAGGTTGCTTGTGGGAGGTAGAACTTAAACTGATCTTGCAAAGAAATTCATCAGTGAAGTGAAGTTCCTTGGTTGAGTTTCCCCAAGAGCCACCTCTAGATTGAGGATCCAAGTGCAAGTTTATTTGGAAGGTGAGCCAAGGAGCCCAGGGGAGTGAGAAATTGATTCAAAGAAGGGAAGGCAGCAAATGAAGGATGTCTCATCAAGCAAGATAGCATGTGGGCAACTGGAGTGCAATGATCTTGGAGAGCTCCAGGAGACCATGTAGAGCATACACTTGCCCTGAGATGAGAGAACTGGGGTATTAACACACCCACTTCCTTCAGCTGTTGGTTGAGGGCTGCCCCTGCTGTGTGAATTCCCTGGCACTTTCAGCCTGCCTGTGGGAGGCAGATCTGTGTCAACCAGAGAAAATGTTCAGGCAAGGAACACACAGGCAGCTAGAAGACTGATGTGCCCTGAAATATTAATGGTGGGGGGATACGGGCAGTGCAACAACAGATTCTGCTACAGTGATCTTTACTGCATTTGATCCAATGAAATATTAAATCACAAAATCCAGTTAAGTCCTAACACATACAGTATGTTGCTAAGGATATGTGAAGTAGAAAAGTAAATTAAAAGTTTGAGAAGAGAAAATGCAATACTGACTAAGTTATCAGAGAATTCCCTGGAAGAGGTGGATTTCAAACTGGTATTTGGGGAAAATTCAAGCTGCCTAACAAGAGCAGAATGTGGTGTTGTTGAGCTTATGGGGCAGCACTGCCCCCAAGCCTCCTCCAGATGTCCCTATAAACTTGACCAGCCCCTCAAAACCAGAGGCCAAGTAGCTGAGGGGTCGCTACCTCAGGAAGTTATTTCAGAACACGTCAGAAGATAACCACATCCCAAAACCCAGGCTGGGCTGGATATTTGGGAAGCAACTCACACACAAAGCCCAAGGGAATGAGAAAGGACTGTAGTATCTGACCACCTATATCCCCCCCCCCCCCAGAGAGTCCCTGTCCCCATCCTGGGAGGAGCAAGCTTAGACAAGGATTTAAAAATCTTGTCCACACACTTAGCAGCAGTGAGTTTTCTGTCACTTTTACTCTTATTCTTATTCTTATTCTTTCTTATTCTTATTCTTATTCTTATTCTTATTCTTGCCAGGACTAATAATTGACCCCTGTGTTGGATGCTGCTATTTGCCCCTCTTCTCTTTGCAATGTCATCTCCATCATTTCTTAAAACAAAACCTGTGAGGTGGGTAGTATTCATCCGTTGCCCAGTCAATGAAAGTAGGAACTACAGCTTTGGGAATATGGGTTCCCTGTGCACAGACACCCAGCTGAGCTGTGGTGGCAGTTCCAGAATTCCAGCCCGTTGCTGTCTGCCAACAAAACCCCCTAAGGTTATGCCATCCTGCCTCCTCCATGCAAAACTGAGCTCCATGTCCAGAGCATGGCCTAGAACTGGGGGAGAGAATTTACTCCCTTCGCTTTTTCCAAATAAATATGTAGGTGAGTAAAGTGATCTGTGGGATCAATTCTGCTAGGAGCTAATAACTAACTTGTCCTAGTAATGGTTTCTTTAGATCCCTACTCCCTTCTCAAGAAGCCAGTTGTCCAAGGTGAATCAGAAGACAGTAGTCACACAGCACACTGGGAGCCAAGTTCTTGCCTCAGGCTGGCTTGGGCAAAAGCTAAGTTCTGTTTCAATTAATTTTCTTCTAACAACAAACCTATTTACCCCCTAAATCAGAGGTGTTTGTTGTGAGGAAATAGGCTGTGTGGGTGAAAACGGGAGCCATTGTGTTAGCACATCAAGCCTTGATTTACACCTGCTTATGTGGTTAGTCTTGGCCAGGGAGTCAGGGAGCCTTGGCCAGTATGGCCCCCTATCAGAGCTGCTGGAAGGATGCCAGTTTCTCACTTAAGCCCATGTGAGTCAACTATTCTTTTGCTTGTGGTGCTAAGCATTCTAACTGACACACTTTTCCATCCTTAGACTTCCTTTTGTTGCCCCCCCCCACCATTTTAAGGAATCACCTAGCACCTCTTAGCATCTGGACAGATGAAAATGCAGTCATTTCTTTATTAAACAACCCTTTTTTTGCCCCTAATTAAAAAAAAAAAAAAGAAAGAAATGAAGGAATACCCCCAAAGCAGGTACAAATCAAATATTTTTACATCTAATCCAATTTTATTCATGCAATTAAAAGGTGAAAATGTTTGCATCACCTGGGTGGCTCAGTTGGTTAAGTGTCTGACTCCTGATTTCAGCTAAGGTCATGATTTAATGGTTTGTGAGTTCCAGCCCCACATCGGGCTCTGCACTGATAGCATGTAGTCTACTTGGGATTCTCTCTCTCTCCCTCTCTCTCTGACCCCTCCCCTGCTTGAGCTCACTCTCTCTCTCTCTCTCAAAATAAATAATCCCTAAAAAAATTTTTTTTTAGGTGAAAATGTTCAACTCATATCATGGTGCTTTAGCTGAATTTCTAATTCTGTTGGAGAGAAGTCCTGACACATAACCCTATCCTCTCATCTATCATCTAGAACATTTTATCCCTCCCATTTATTCTTTATACCCCCCTCATCTTTCAAGGGGTTTGTGACAGTTTGTATCACACACACATACACACACACACACACACACACACACATCAAAATGGTGAAATATACAAAAATAAAAAATAAATCATGTTACCCTTCCTAGACACCCCCCATAAATATAGACAATCAAAACAATGTAAAATGGAAAAACAGTTATGTAGGACATTAAGAATTTTTAATTGCTCTATTAATTATTAATATGCTATTTTAAAATGCAAAAGAGAGTCTTACTATCACATCAACAAGGTAAGGAATTATGAATCTTCATATAGAGACAAGGTAGGGAATTATGAATCTTCATACAGAATTAATGGGAGTAGAAATCTGAAGGGCACCCTTGAGGAGTAAACTGGCAACATTTGATGGTGCTGAAAATTAAGCTTGCCCCATAACTCAGTCACTTAAATTCTAAATCATTCAGATATCGATCACTTGACATATGTGCACAAGAAAATATGCACGTGGTGTGTGTGTGTGCGTGTGTGTGTGTGTGTGAGAGAGAGAGAGAGAGAGAGAGAGAAGCACCGTTTGCAACAAGTAAAAACTGAAATGATCTAAATATTTACCAATATCAAAATGGGTAAATTGTGATATATCCATACAGTGGGCCACTTTATGGTGGTTAAACTCAATATGCTGGATGTATATTTTCAAAGAGGATAAATAAGAAAAAAATGGTGCTAAGAGGGAGGGATGATGGGAAGTTACTGCTTAATGGGGACAGAGTTTTCATTAGAGAAGATAAGCTCTGGAGATGGTTGGTGGAGATGGTTGCCCAACACGGTGAATGTAGTTAATGTCAATGAACTGCACACTGAAAAATGGCTAAAATGCCTACATTTATGTTTTGTATATTTTACTGCAATGAAAAAATATGAAAAGTCATTTGTTAAATAATTTTATATACTTTTCTCTACCTTTGAAATACTTCATAATATAAGTACATACAGACAGAAAAATGACACAGAAATGACCATTAAAATATCACTGACCCCACATAACCCTAAAAATATCCTTTGGGTAAACAAGCATCTTCCACAGTAAAGATTATTGCAGTGTGCAGCGTTCATGCAGTGTGCCATGTTCATGCAGTGTGCTGCATTCATGCAGTGTGCAGCTGGTTCATGCAGTGTCACTCATGCAGTGTGCCGCATTCATGCACTCATGCAGATCAGCTCTACCACTGCTTCTTTCTACCAACCAGGAAAGGACCCACCGATGTAGGAAGTGGATGATGGAAGTTGGGTTTGTGAGGCATTGTTCAGAGGACAGATGGCATGGAATAATGGGTCGAGCGGGTGTTCAAGGGGAGCATGAGGGCCCATGGAGGAGGGGGAGGGGATGAACCCACCCAACCTCTCTCCTTTCATACCTGGCCAGTCCTCATCAGAGTTGGGGGACAACTGGCATGTCTTCCTTTGAGGTCAGGCACATGTAACTCATGTAACTTACCTGGTTCACTGGTCACCAAATGACCCAGGTGATTTTTCTTGACTCTGGGGCTTTCATGAAAGTAGTAAAGACAATGTCTAAAAATGGGATCATGATGAATTCAAGATGTATGGCCATCCTACTTGTAGGAAAAATTGCTCTGACTTAAGCTTTACCCAAACCATTCTTTAGAATCTCCAGGTGAATGTGCACAGTGGTGGGACACAGCAGAGACAAGATATCACTGCCATCAGGCCATCAGACCTATAATCTCCAAGCCGAGAGCTGCTGACATGATGCCAGGCACCTGATCTCACACATTACCTCTGAGATCCACTTTGGCACCATCCACCTTAAGACTTGGTTCCACCCCTGGCTGCAGAAAGGAAACATCTGAGTGATTGATCACAGAAGCAGAAAATGTTCCCTGCTAGGGAAATAGGCACGTGAGGCTGTCCTGTACCTTTCTTGACCCTCAGTGTTGACCTGATATCCTTGCTGGGCAGTTTATAGTTTAAACCAGGGTTCGCAAACTTCTTCTATAAAAAGCAGGTATTAAATATGTCAGGCTTTCTAAGCTATTCAGTCTCTGTTGCAACTAGACAACCCTGCTATTTTGGCTTGAAAGCAAACCTAGGCAAAGTATAAGCAAATGCATGTCACTGTGTTTCAGTAAAACTGTATTTGTGGAACAGTGAACTTTGAATCTCATATAATTTTTGCATTTCATGTAATGTTAATCATGTGAAACCTCAGGTTATGCAAACACAGGTAGCTGGCCAGATTTGTTCCAAGAACCATAGCTTACCAACTGTTGGTCTAAATACCTAGTTTGTTCATTGAAGCTGAAACTACAATATGTGATCACAGCTGGAGTTATCCACAGGGACACCTCTCCTCTGCACGTGCATTGAGTGCCTCATGGATCCTTTCTTCGATCCATGAGGCACCTGCTATTATCCCCATTATTCCAAGGAAGAAACTGGGGCACAGACATGATAGGGAACCCAGCATTGGGCACAAGAGGTCTGGTCTCAGCCTCTTCAACATTTCCACTTCCATGGGAAAAATCTGAGGGACTCCTACTTTAGGATGTGTTAATGCCATCCTCCTTCCACCCAGCATCCTAGAAGGTCTGTCCTATCTTCTTTCTAACAGGGTCATGTGTTCAGGGACCCATACAGACCCATAATTTAGCCATAGCATTTTCCCCAATTTGCTCTAATGCTTATGAGAAAAGTTTTCTCTCTCTAGTGTTTATTTCAAAGCTTTTATTTTCCTAGCTGTTGAAACCCCCAGTATTTGCACTGATGGTCAACATTTCTCCTGGTGCAGAATGGTGCCCTATAACCCCCTTGAATAGGAACATCACACACCAGATCAGACTGCTAGAAAGTGGCTCTGGTTATCAGTAAATCTCCTCGATGCTGGAAACAAAAGCAGATGTCTTGCCCAAGTGCCAGTACTTCTGACCCAACCTGTCAGCATGAAGCCCCTGGAGGACTCAGGGGGTCTCAGGCTGCTTTTGGAAGTTCACAGTGCTTCTTATAATTTAGTCCAAGACCCAAAAAACAGTGTGTCCCTTAATGTGTTAGTAGTGGTTCCTGATCTCCAGGAAAGCTGGAGTCTGGGAGGCCTACACTTCATCCAACCTGGGCCAGTCAAGCAACAGTGAGGTTTCCATGGTTTCCCACCTCTCGGGGACCATGAGTATGACACCTGTCTGGGTAGCTGGGGATGCTCACTGAGGGTGCATATTTCAAAGAAGTGAAGGTTACTTGGAATCACAGCTGGGTCTAGGGGCCCCACTCTGGACTGGGGCCCTGAGGTCCCTTTGGGCAGCTGAAGCTCCTCCTAAATCTTTGGCCAGACTTTCAGCAAATGACATACTCATCTTGGGAAACATTTCTTTCTTGCTGCTGTTTGTGAATCATCCAGTGACTTTTACACATTTGTCGGGTTCTTCTTTGTTCCACCGCTCTCTGAGAGGCTTCCACACACAGAGCCCCCAAGCCCCCTGCAGCAAATCCAGGAGGAGACACAAATGCATAAGGCAGGCGATGACAGCCGTCACTCCAGCCCGCCTGCAGGGAGCTGCCTGGATGGACTTGGCCAGTCATGATGACACGCAGAGCAGAGCCGCATTTGCCTGGATCCTTGCTCTTTGAACCTCAGGAATGTTCTCCCGGGAGTAACACATGCTGGCTTTGCTGTAGGTGAGACTCCATTGAGCCACCTGGAAAGTATCAAATGGACCTGGGCAGAATACAAACAGGGTTCATGTGACGCACAGGCACACGGTCCCCACCCAGATCCCAGGCTCAACATGAAGGAATGAGAGGGATGCTCTGACCTTGGAAGAAGCAGAGCATCTCCAGGCAAGGATACAGGTTCTGGATACCCCACAGGACCCTAGAATGTCGTAAGCACCCTGCTTCGTGCCTTGCCCCTCCTTGCCCTTCCTTATGGACCAGGCCATGAGATCTGCCCACAACTCTGTCAGGGTCAAGGATAACAGTGCTCTGAAATCAACCAAGGGTGCTTGCGGTCCCTGGGAGATAATGTCCTTTAAAAACATATACTACCAGGGGAAGCACCTGGGTGGCTCAGTAGTTAAGCATCTGACTCGATTTTGGCTCAGGTCATGATCACATGGTTCCCGGATTCCAGCCTGCATCAGGCTCTACACTGACAGCATGGAGCCTGCTTGTATTCTCTCTCTCCCTCTCTCTCTGCCCCTTCCTTGTGCTTGCTTACCCATGCTCTCTCTCTCTCAAAATAAATAAACTTAAAAAAATAAAAATAGAAAATGTACACTACTGAAATAATCTATGTTTTTGTAGAAAAATTAGAAAATACAGCGAAGTAAAACCAAAGACAGTTTAAAATTATCTAAGATCCCACTTGATACCACTAATGTTTTGGATGGTTTTCTTTCCTTTTTTCCAGCGTGTATATATATTATACGTATGCACATACCTAGTAATATTTTTACACACATAAATTCATTTTGTCATCTATTTTACTCACCTGGTAATTCATTTTTTTTAGATCAGTACCTGAATGCATTGCAAAAGATTTCAGCTATATAAAAACAAAGAGAGTCCGTCCCTTTCAGCCCACACTACACACTTGTCCATTCCCCACGTGATTTCATGCTCTAGTAAACAAGGTTGCCGAGAACTTCTCCCTAAGGCCCCGGGCGTGCACTTGTTTCTCCAGAGTGGGCACAGAAAAGAAGAATCGCTGAGTCAAAGTATGTGTATGTCCTTCATTTTAATAAATATGCCCAATTGTTCTCAAAATAGTTGTACCAATTTGTCCTCCCGAATGACTGGAACAACTGTTTTCCCACACCTGCTAACATCTGAAATCATTGCACATTTTAATATTTGCCAGCCTAACCGGTGAAAAGTATTATCTCATGGTTGTTTTAGTTGGGATTTCCCTGAATAGCGGTGATGTTTACATTGGCTGGTGCGTTTCCTTTACTGTGAAAAACCTGGTCATATCCTGACTCCTGTGTTGTTAGTCTTTAAAATGATTTTAGGACTTCTTTCTACAGTCTGGTATTAAACCCTTATATGATATATGTGTATATGAGATTTTTCTCCTAGTTTTACCACAGAGGTTTTTTAAATTGTTTTCATGTGATCAAAACTTTCCATATGTTCCATATTAACTTTTGCGGATTGTGCTTCACCCATAAAAACTACAGACTTGTTTTTATATTAACTTCCTTCTCAAAAATAAATTCCAGAAACATTAATTATATAAAAGAGGAATCTCAGTTTTTCCCAAAGGTATATCTAAGTATCTTAAAGAATCCAAATCTCATTACTGAATATACTGAAGCTCCCCCTCATATTTGAAAAGCCACTTTCAACATCTGCTGTTATTACTTGCCTCACTGGTACACATGCTAAAATCACATTCCATTTGCTCTGTTTCTTCAAGACTCATTTCCATTTGCTGAGTCCCATGCCTGTCTTTCGTGGTGCCAATTTGCTCATCTGTGGACCTGAGAATCCCTTTTATCTGCAGGTTTCCTTCACCTTAGCCTAGAGCAGTGGTTGTCTCAAAGTGCTTGTGTAGTTGTGATGCCTCCCTCACACTGCTCCCTGCTGGCTGTCAGAGTTCCTGGTGTTCTGCCTCAACTTTCCAGCCCCATTGATATGATCCCGTGAGAAAGGGGCTTCCAGATTCAGCTACCCAAATAAACCACCAGTTCCTCATACCTCTGGGGTCAGAAATTCCAGAGGCTTCCCTCTCCAGTAAGTGTCAGGGCTGTGGGTTCCTCTGCTTCTCC